>NC_091474.1:145069268-147576768 GCF_036971445.1 Narcine bancroftii
AGGCACCAAGAGATTTCTTTAGGCAGTCCTTGTACCTTTTCTTTGGTGCACCTCTGTCACGGTGGCCAGTGGAGAGCTCGCCATATAACACGATCTTGGGAAGGTGATGGTCCTCCATTCTGGAGACATTGATGATTGCTGACATCTATTGCCATTCATTTGTGTGATTGAATAGCAGATTTGTCCCTAAATATTTGCTATGGTGTTTCTAAGGCTTTTTGTTGCCATTCCTAATCTGGCACTGTCATTTTACCTCCCTTAATTCAGTGCTTTTGTCCACCTTTTGACCCAAGCTGAGCATTAGTAACAAAGTTTTTGGTAAGAATAGTTCAGTTGCTTTCCATGTAACTGTTCTATTGCTTTTGAAATGGCTGAATCAAAGGAGTGGCGAGGGGAAGTACTGGCTGGTAGGGCATCATGTTGTAGATGGCAGAAGTGTTGAAAAATGATGTAGCTGAGGAGAATGGTGGGGTGAAAAGCACTGGCTGGGGGCACTCTATCTTTCTGTCTAGGATGAGGCAGACTGAGAACAGAAATGTATGAAGTGGGGGCAATCCTGATCAGGGCTTTACAATGACCACAGGGAGGAAGCACCTTTCTTGAAGAAAGAGGACATTTTGGATGCCCTGGAGTGGAATGCCTTGCCCCAGGGTAGCATCTTTACAAATAATGTGTGCTCCAAATAGTGGTTTTAGAATGTGCATACAGATAAGCAGAACAAGGGGTTAAGTTGATCATGAAGGGATAGCAGAAAAAATCTCTTGCTAAGGCAGGGGTGTGGTCAAGAGTGTGTAAAGTGAACTCTACAGAACTTTTAGATTTCTCCTGTTTTGATCTGTTCACGTTCGTTTTTAAGTTGTTCGTTTCTGTACTTTTTCCATGCTATGAAGTGCGCTATCATTTAAATAGTAAATATCATGTCTTTTAATCTGAAATGTTAAATCAATTTCACATTCTGCAGTTGGTGCTGATTTGTTCCATATTTAAATTTTAGCCGTTTGTGATCTTTGCATATCACATTTAATTTTTATTTCAATATTGATCACAACTGATTAGCTAGTTTAATATGCTGCTCATCCAAATAACTTGCTGGGTTAGTAACTCCTGGAGAAAAGTTTAGTTTGTCTTTAAAAAAAAATACTGCACAGACAGGGTGGGAGCTGCCAATCATTATTAACACTACTTTGATTACTAAGCAAGGTCAGGGTTGATATGCCAGACATGTAATTGGGATCCGCAAAGTTTCCTTGCCTGTGGCTTACATTAACTCCAGCTCTTATTCTTTGCATCTCCGGAGTACAAATCACACATTGGCTTCACCAAAGAGCCTTTTTAACCCTATCCAATACTCTCCATAAATTTCTGGCATCCTACTTAATTCCTACCTTTTTTTAAACTGAGTTGTGCAACTCTGTCCAATTTAAATTTTACCCTTAATCTTTACCATACTTTGGATACAAAAAACACACTGGCTGTCCTGGGGTCCCCACATTGCTCATTTTACCCATACATTTGTCCCATGTTGTCTTTTTGTTCCTCTGCCCAATTCAGGGTCCTGACCTTTGCATATGGGATTTCCGCTTTTAACAGCCAGTCTAATGCAGGGTGTCGGAACCAAGGGGATGGACACTCTCGGTTCGTCTGGAGCCCATCGGAGTCATGCCACTGGAGATGGGGATCAGCTGAACTGACACCTTTATTAGGTAGCAGCTATCTGGAAGAGCCCTCTCCTGCTGTCACACTTGAAGCAGTCTCGTAGGGTCTTCGTCCAACAAGGGGATGCATTGGGTATTTATATATTTAAGCAAGTTAGAAAAAGGTTACATCAGTCACAAACTCGCGTGTTCTCAAAGTAAAGAATTACATATATGTACTAAGGGACGTAGGCACTACCCTTCCCCCCACCCCCCAAAGCCTGTGGATTATAATACAAGGTTAAAAAATATGCTTTTAGAACAAGACAGTTTATAATTCTTCAAACTCAGTGAAACTACATCTTTCTTACCTCTCCTTGCATTTTATTTGGGTCATTTCAGATAGCCAAAAACTTGGGATGTAAAGGCAGAAAAAAATCTGCCAAAACGCATAATGACGTTTATGTGTGGAGGCGGTTTCCGAGCCACATAATCCAACCACTTTCCAAGAAGGATAATCTCCGCAGTGCAGCTCTCTGCCGATCAATCTGAATTGGCAGCTGCGCTCAGCAGCTCAGCAGCTGTTTGGGGGCGGGCTGATAATGGGCCATTTCAGATAGCCAAAACCTCTAGATGTAAACATGGAAAAAAATTGCCAAAACTTATAATGACCTACCTCTTTGGGCGGAGGTGGTCTCCGAGCCGCATAATTCAACCCCTCTCCAAGAGAGGTAACCTCTGCAGCGTAGACCTCCGATCGATCTGAATTGGCAGTTGCACTAGGCGGCTGTTTGGAGGCTGGCTGATGATGCCGTCAGCCCGCGACCCATCTCCCCACTCACCCCTCTCCAAGTCAGGGGCAGCAGGGAGCCATCGGGGTAGCGGGGACTGCTGGGGTGGTCGGTGCGGGCTGGGACAGCCACACTGGGCCACTTCGGGGCTCAATTTGTGCCAGAACTTTTGGCCATCTTCCCTACCCATAATCCCCCACGCAGCTGAAACTGTTCTTGGAACCATAGAGACCAAGTTTAGTTCGAAGTGGCTTTACAAGAATTGTATACCTAGTGGTTTAATTAAATGTGGGTACTTTTTATTTACTCCAAGCTAAATATCACCTTGCTCTTGTAACCAGTTTTTGAAGGACTAAATAATTTACCTGGCATAATTATTTTCTATGAAATAATTAATTTGCCTAATTCAAATTATGGAAGGGAAATTAATTGTGAATATTTGTGATTATTTTTCTGCAATATCTATGCAGTTGTATTTATTAGTTAAATCTTTAAACTAAGATGTCTGAATAATTGGAAATTTGTTACATTATTCTACCCATGTTTGAACAAAAAATTTTGTAAACTGCTTTTCATGACTTTCACAAGCCATCCATAACTTTTTATGGCCTGTGATTAGCCTTACAGTCAAGAAGACCTAATGCCAGAGATTACTTTTTTTGTGTGTTGGCCAGATTCGATGTAACTTTTGAAATAATAGCTTTCTTTTTTTGAACAAAATATCCTGTTTGTGATTTTTCTTCTTAGAGGCAAAAATCCTCAAGAAAAACAAGGATATGACGCCCAGTCTCAAAAACTGAGAAAAGAACTGGCAGACCTAACAACAGTAGAGGATTCCTTGGATGAATTAATCAAAGACTGTGCTCATCAGCTAAACAATTTAACAGAAGACAAAGAAAATGCAAGATATCCTTTTGTTGTTAAGGATGAAACTGTTATGTGTCTGCTTTTAATTTAAAGAACTTTGATTTTTTTTTTGAAAAGGGCTTTGTTACTGAAGTTTTGTGAGATTGCAAAAAAGCCAACAGGATTGTGACAACACATGTTCTTCTCGCCAACATTAGACTTTTACTTGTGATTCTATAACCATGGACAGCATGTGAGGAATTCGAATCTCACTGAAAGTAAAAGCCACCAGCTAGAAGGGCTGGTGCAATGGTCTTCAAAATGCAAGAAATTGGGCAAAACAATTATTTAACGTAGTTATCTATTAAATAGTCAGTCATTTTTTTTGGCATTATCAAGATTGATCGTCTGGTCATTGATTTTTTTAATGTTCTCTGGTTGGGCAGATCTCTGGAATTACTCCCAAGTTATTTCAGAATCCAGTTAAGTGCGGGTTGGTGTTTGATGAACAGTCGTTCAATACTTTATCAAAAGGGAGCAACATAATTGAATGCCCCCTTTTTGATGGACTGTTTATCGGTATTGAACAAATTGTACAGGGCTTCATTGGTTCATGAGTTAGCTTCACCTTTCTAACCAACAGATGCCAACCTGCAAAACATGGTTTCATCCTGAATGTCACAGAAATGGTTCATTAATTGTCTCATTATGGAACAAACTGTTCACAAAATTAGTTTTTCTCAATACAATAACTTTGTTTCACTAGTTGAAGATTGACCTGTTTCAAACCATAGTAAAACTCCTTTAATCTGGTAGACTTGGGACTTTGATGCGAGACTGGCTGATTTGGGAGACGTTTGGATGTTATTCTAATTAAACAATTTTTTAAAAATGGTGGCATTGCCTGAGCTGCTGTAACAATGTGGACCTGGGAGTGTAAGGAGCAGAGACACTGCTCTATGGTGCAACTGATTTTATGACCACTTTTAAATGGCCTATTATGGCTGACACTATTTTTAATTAAAATCTCGCAACTGTGAGGTCTGTGTCCAAGATGGCTACACCTATGCGTGGCAGCAGACCGCAGGGCATGAAAATACTGGGAGAGCAACACTCATTTAAAAAGCAGGGGAGACGTCCATACAAGATAGTGACCACGGCAGCAGACCAGTGAGGAACACAGCAGCTGAAGGATTTGCATAGACTGCATGTGGTCAGCAATTTGCTGTCGAGGGACTATTGGTACAGGGATTTGAGGCTTTTGAGAGCCTTGGGTGCTGAAGGCTTCCAAATCATATGGAAGTTTGGATCTGGATCTTGGGTTGCCAGTGATCAAACACTTATCTTTGGGTTGCAGAGCACTGTAGGCAAATCCACGACGACACTTCTCTGAAGTGACTCTCTTGCTATTTTTCTCACAGTAAAGGACACCAGGCAATACTAATGGTGACTCTGCCTTATGACAGGCAGAAATTTTGTGTAATACATTTTCTGTACATTACATCATAATAAAGGAATACTCCAAAACATTTTGACATCTAAAGTAAATTGCATTAATTCTGCAATGTAATACATTTTCCATTGTTCCTGTTAAAGTGCATTGGAACCTGTAGCCCCAGCCTATTAAACCAGATGCACCAATGAGCCTGTGGTCAAATAATTTGGATTTCTAAACAATTGAATATCAGAGTAAATGTAGCCCAATTAACTTTAGTCATCCAAAACCATGGAAGTTTTGCAAGTGTGCATTCAAGTGGTAATTGAAAGAAAAATTCAGATTATCATTGAAGATTTCTGTTTTCCATAAATTTTAATTGTTTAATCTTAACAAAAAAAAATACACTAGCATATGTAACTTACAAAGACATACATAGCCTTCAAGCCTTCAAAGAACAGATCGTAATCGCAATCAAAGCTCCCCAAGAAACAAAACTGGAAGTACCTGTACCCAAAGAGGTAGGATGATTTTGGCATTTTCTGTTTTCCATCACATCTCCCATTTGGAGTTACTGAAAACGATTATAATTAATGATTTTGCACTTTTTAAATAGTTTCCACCTACTATAGAGCAGCTCATAACTTGTCAATTAGTTAAAGGTATATTGAGAGTAGTTTGGGATCAGATTGTATTTGTACTGTGTCTTTAACAAGGAAAAAGTGCTCAATAAAACAATATTATAAATTTGGCCTCAGAAGGAGGGAGCTGAGATGAATCAAAGCTGGGTCAAAGTAATAGGTTTTGTGGAGTATCTTTGAGGAGGAGAGGAATTCTGGAGCTTCGAGTCGAAAGAGCTGATTAAAATGGAATGGATCAGGAAACTTAGATTAGAAGAATGAAGTGATCTTAAAGATGTACTACTAATGGAGGTTACATAATAGGGAAGGGTACAGGCCATGGAGTGTTTCAAAAGAAACAGGATTATAAAACTGAGGCCCTATCAAATTCAGTCCAAAGAGGGTCAACATACACAGGTTACCACAGCAATAGTAAATAAGACCTGGAAGCAAGTTAATGTGCAGGGTGCAGAATTTTGGGTGATTGCAAATTTAAAGAAACTTAAGATGAGAGTTCATTCAAGAGAGCTTTCAAATAGTTAACAGCTATCCTACTCTTTCAAGTGCATTCAATTCTGTGACCCAGGGAGCAGCTAAGAGAATTAAAAATAAAGTATCTAATCCTTTTTAATATTTTTACTGACAAATCTTGCCTTTTTTTTTAAACAATTATCCACTAAATTTACAATACAATACTTTTTTGTTATTTAGAGGTGAAGAGCTTTTTGAATTCTTTAATTTAAAGCTCCCTGAAGACCTGTAACCTAATATGATGGGGGTGATTTTATAATTTGCAACCTTATTACAAAGGGGTGGTATCTGGCCTTTATGAATTTCTTTTAAATTGTCAGGACAGTTCCTTAAAATTTAAAAATTATGGGAATGGGAGTTTCAACAGCTATTTTCTAAAACTACCGGTACATAGAATTCAATTTTGAAGCAAATGCTTTCATCCTCTTTGTGCTGGACATGGACACTCGTTAACAAGGAGCCCGCTATCCCAAAGTTTAATTGGCTAAATTTTATTCTAACCTCACTTCAAAATGTGACAAATGTATAACTGAAAATGTTATATTGTGTCATATGTTCTGGTTATGTCCTTCTCTTTCCAATTTTTGGAAAGGGGTATTTCATACCTTTAGTTCTTAATACCATTTTGACTCCAAATCCTTTTCTCGCTCTCTTTTAAGTGGACCAACAGGTTTGATACTGAAATGCACCACAATCCTATGTAGTTACCCTTGCTTCCCTTATCGCTGGAAGGCCCATATTAATGAGGTGGAAAGATGCTGTCTCTCCCACTTGTACTCAGTGATTGTCTGATAGGATCACATGTCTGACTTTGGGAGGGAAAATATTTGAAGTTCTACTACTGAAATGAATCTTAATTTTGTTTTTCTATTGGGTTCTTTTCTCAATTATTTTCAAAATTTGTACGATTAACAATTTTCTGGTTTATGACCCCACTAGTTACTTTTTTTTTAAATCAGTAGTGGTCTGTCTGTACTAAGCCAATAGCCTCTGTAGGGTGGGTTTAGATAAGTAATATAGTAGTTTAGTGTTTTTCCCCCACTTTTTAATGTAAAATGGGTTACAATATCATCTGTATTATTCAGTAAGATTTGTTAATATTCTGTTTTATTCTCATGTACCTCTGTAACATTTATAAGATGAAACTAATAAAAATATTGAAAGAAATTGATTGTACCCTCATGCATCAAAAGCACTGCAGTTATGTTTCATTCTCTGTAGACAGCTTTATCCTTTTCACCCAATGATCCAAAGGAGGGACTAAACAACAACTAAAATCCCCACCAAGTACTAGAGAGTATAAACTCAGATCTGGTAAGGAAGAAGAAACCATAGTTTTAAAAAGCCACATCCTCTGCATTAGGGGGATAAATATTAGCAAAAAAGGATGATTTAGATTATTAAGAATTACCCCCGCCCCCCCCCCACCCCAGGTTTAGCCTGAAAGTAGGAATGAAAATGCTGCCTCCTCCACTTTGTCATAAGGCAGGAATTATCAAGAGGAGTCACGTGATGGAGTAGTGGCCGGACGGTGAACACCAGCCCTCTCCAGAAAAGTCGGGAAAAACAAAGGAAAACACAAAGGCACAGAAATAAAAGTTACAGAAAAGTGAGTATAAAGGTGGAAAGAAGATGGCGACAAAAAAAGAAAAATCGAAAGCAACGGTAAGAAGAGAGGAAGAGAAGACAAAGGAGGAAAAAGGTGAAGACCTTACCTGTCCGAAGAGGCCCGCTGCGGAGAGAGAAACCCGCTCCCTCAGGTCGGTACATAATGGAATACAAAAATGGCTCGCAGAGCCGAGTAAAAGTGCGCAACCGCGCATGAAAACAACACACCGACGGGAGGGGGGACCAGCTGGGGAGTCGATCTCCACAGCCGGCAACGACAGCTGCAGAACACCTGCAGCAAGAAGAGACCACAGAAGACAATAGAAACAAGAAAGAAGAGAAGGAAAGGGCACCAAAGAAACAACAGATGGCCAACCCAGAGGAAGAAGAAGAGGAAGAATACAGTGAAATAGATAAAGGGAAAGGCAAGATAAAGGATATACTTTCTCTTATTAAAGGATACATGGAGTCATTTAAAGAATGGCAAACACAGGAATTTAAGGATTTAAGAAAAAGAATAAACAACACAGAAGAGAAAATGAATAAAATAGAGATGACCTTAACAGAAATGGGAAAGAAAATGGACAAGATGGAAGAGCGGACAGTAGCAGCAGAAATGGAGGTAGAAGACTTAAAAAAGAAATTGGAAGAATCTAATAAAAAAACTAAAGAGACACAAGAACTACTAGCTCAAAAAATAGATATAATGGAAAATTATAACAGAAGAAATAACATAAAGATAATGGGCCTTAAGGAAGATGAAGAAGGCAAGAATATGAGGGAGTTTATAAAAGAGTGGATCCCTAAGACCCTAGGATGTCCAGAGCTACAGCAAGAAATGGAAATAGAAAGGGCACATAGAGTATTGGCCTCTAAACCACAACCACAACAAAAACCAAGATCTATTGTAGTAAAATTCCTAAGATATACTACAAGAGAAAAGGTACTGGAGAAGACAATGGAAAAAGTAAGAGAGGGCAACAAACCACTGGAATATAAAGGGCAAAAAATCTTCATTTATCCAGATATAAGTTTTGAACTCCTAAAGAAGAGAAAAGAGTTCAATACAGCAAAGGTGATTTTATGGAAGAAAGGGTATAAATTTATACTAAAGCATCCAGCGGTATTGAAAATATTTATTCCAGGACAACAAAACAGACTATTCTCGGATCCAGAAGAAGCACGAAAATTTGCAGAACAATTACAAAAATAGACTGAGGGAGGAAGACGGGTAATGAGAGTAAAAATGATCACGATTGATATGTATGTGGGTAAAGACAAAAATAGACTGAGGGATGAAGACGGGTAATGAGAGTAAAAATGATCACGATTGATATGTATGCGGGTATTGAGGTATAAGAGTGAATAGAGACAATGTGCATACGTGAATGTATCTGTACTTAGAGGAAAATATAGATAATATAGACAAGAATTAATAAGGGAAGGTAATGGAAGAGAGAGAATAAGGAGGGAATTAAAAGAGTGACCTTTGTGACATATGAAAAGTGAAATCTTTTCTGGGGGGGGCGGGGTGGGGGGAAATAGCGGTCACTGCAAAATCAGTTGACGCTTGCGAGTGGATTCGCAAATCCAAATGGAGAGGGGAGATGTGGTTGTCCGACAAGGGATAAAGGACAACTCAGGAGGGGAAGGGGAGATTGGGGATAAATAAGATAGAAATAGGAGAATAAGGAAAATGTTGGATGTTGTAGGAATGTTGTCTGGTAAAGAGTTGAAAATAAGAAAACAGAAATGGAAAAGGAGGAAAGGTAATGATGGAAAAACGGAAAGAGAAGATAAAAAAATATAAAAGGGCTACGCTGAACTATATGACTTTAAATATTAATGGAATGCATAACCAAATTAAAAGGAAGAAACTACTAAATTTAAATGAATAAATGTATTCCATTAGAAAAAATAACATATAGTTTAAGAAATAATATTGAAATATTCGAACAAGTATGGGAGCCTTACATTAAATACAATAGCGAAAACCTACCGGGGACAAACATTACCTAAGTTGATGGAAGGAGAAGGAAAGAAAAGAATGGACTCAGTAGAATTTCTGGTGTATTTTTGTTGAATGACAACATTGTCTGACTGGCTTAATGCAACCTAGATTGTATACCTAAAATGGATGAGGGGGGGGGTGGGGGGGTGGCTTGGGAGGAGGGAGGGGGTGGGAGAAAAAGTCACTGTATATGTGTGAAAAAGAAATAGTGCATATCATGGCTAATGTGATTTATGGTGTGAAAAATAAAAAAAAAAATTAAAAAAAAAAGGCAGGAATTAACACAACTGCAAATATGCATTTGTTTTTAAAAAAAAAAGTTATTTTAAACTGTTTAATATGCAAAAATACTTTATTCTGCTTAACCATATGATTCATGCCTTTTATGTTCCAATAACTTGATAGTATTATCCATAATTTTCTGTAATTAATGTAGATTGATTAGTACAACTAATATATAGCACTAGGTGACAGCCTTGAAGTAAAAATTTTAAACTGATGTTGAAGAAATTTATTACACAGTTAAAGTTTAAAACATATTTCTAAAGCCATAACAACCTTGAAGAAAAGAAAATCTCAAAACCTCCCTCACCACTCCTCCCTTCCCGAACCCAGACAGCTGCAAGATTCAGCAACCAGCTTACCAAAGCAAACCATTTCACCAATGAATTCTCTCTGGTGAATTTGTTGACATTGGCTCCATTACTGCAATATGCTCAAACTTGGAACAAGTTGAATAATGAAATTAGGTCAGAAGGTATTTTGCCCAAATGCCTTTGTCTTTGGTAAAAGGTACAAGATTATTTTGAAACAATCCAATTTATGCATATTTGGTTTCAAAATGGAATCAAAACTGTAGAGGATTGCTTTGAACAAGGCCAATTGATATCACTTCAACAATTAAGAAATAATTGCTCTTTACAGTTGAGAGGATATTTACAGGAAAAAATAGATGCAACTGTTATTACTGGTATGTAGTGAGCTGGAGGCCCTTGTCAGGAAAGGTTATGCTAAGAAATTTATTTCTGTAATGTACCTCCTATTACAAGCAGACACCTTTAAAAAGAACAGAAATAGGAGGTTGATCTGAATATTATGATAACTGAGAAAAGATGGGCAGAACTTTGTCATGACTGTATGACCAGTATTATAAATATTAGATATAGTTTAGTTCCATATAATTACCTACATCAGCTATATTTAACACCCCAAAAATTGCATAAAATTAAATTGGATTTATCAGATCAATGCTTTAGATGTGGTGATGAAACGGGTACTTTTTAAAACATTCACCTTGGTCATGTTCAAAGGCAGAATTTTTTGGGAGGATCTGGGAAAGTTTTTGGGGCAAATTACTGGTATTGCTTTTCTACAAAATCCACATTTTTATTGGGGAACATTGAAGGAACTAGACCTAAATTAAATTTATTATTTTGTCAAGTGAAATTTGTTAAAATTGCTTAAGCAGTGGCAAGGAAGTATATTGCAGTGACCTGGAAATCGGATATGTATCTAGGTAAAGAAAGATGGCATTGGGAGATCCAAAACTGTATTCCTTTGGAGAAAATTACTTGCAACTTTAAAAAATTTATTTTTTATATAGATGCAAAGGTTAGGAATAAATATGTTAAAAAATTACTTCCAGCCTCCCAAATCCTGTATTAATCTTCTTCCCTAAAAGGGATATACAATATAAACACTGTACGTTACCAGCAGGCAGACCAATCTTCTGTGCAAACTGGAAGACAACTTTATTTTTATTTTGATCTTTTGTTTTTTCAGTCAATTACATTATATATTTATTGTATTTTTTATTCTACATGGTGGAAGGGGAGCATGGAGGAAGGGGTTTAAATACAATGTTATTATGTATTGTTTATATAACCTGTACAATTACATGGTTAGAAAATTTAACCATATAACAATTACAGCATGGAAACAGGCCAATTTGACCCTTCTAGTCCGCACTGATCCAAGTACTCTAATCCCACTTACCAGCACTCTGCCCATATCCCTCCATCCCCCTCCCATCCATATCCTTATCCAACTCTTTCTTAAATGACAAAATTGACCCTGCCTCCACCACCTTTCCTGGGAGCCCATTCCACACAGTAACCACTCTCTGAGTAAAGAAGTTCCCCCTCATGTTTCTCCAAAACCTTTGCCTGTCAGCTCTCAACCCATAACCTCTTGTATTCATCTCTTCTACTCTCAATGGGAAAAGCCTTTCCACATCAACTCTATCTGTCCCTCTCATCTTAAACACCTCTATCAAATCCCCTCTCAGCCTTCTACGTTCCAAGGAATAAAGACCTAATTTGCTCAATCTTTCCTTGTATTCCAGATGCTGAAACCCAGGCAATAAAATATTCAGGAAAAAAAACAATCTGCTCAAACTAAAAATCCTGAACTTCAAACTAAATTTGATCTTCTTTCAATGTATCCAATTGAAAGCAAATTATTAAAGAGTAAAAGCAGTGCTATACCCATGGTGATAAATCAGACAAGCTTTTAGCTAACCAGCTCAGAGGTTTTGCAGCCAAGTGGCAAATTAATTAAGGTTCAAAAGGGCGATGATAACATTACTAATTCTGAGATAAATGATTCATTCAAGAAATTTTTCTTAACTCTACACCTCTGAATTCACAAATGATAGTAATTGGATGGAAAAGTTCCTGGATTGTTTAAATATTTCCATGCTTTCTTTGGATGAACAAATGAAACTAGATGAACCAATACCATATGAGGAAATGCTTCACTTCAATCAGCAAGAGCTCTGGGACCTGACAGGTTTCCTGTCGAGTTTTTCAAATTTTTTTCTCAACTACTTTCACTTCAATTAAGTTCAGTATTATTGGACTCATTGAGGTAGGGTAATCTTCTAGCAACATTTAACGAAGCATGTATATCTCTTATTGCTACCTCGGCTGCACCATTTCATCTGATGCAAGGATCGACAAACAGATAGACAACAGACTTGCCAAGGCAAATAGCGCCTTTGGAAGACTACACAAAAGAGTCTGGAAAAACAACCACCTGAAGAAACACAGAAAGATCAGCGTGTACAGAGCCGTTGTCATACCCACGCTCCTGTTCGGCTCCGAATCATGGGTCCTCTACCGGCATCACCTATGGCTCCTAGAACGCTTCCATCAGCGCTGTCTCCACTCTATCCTCAACATTCATTGGAATGACTTCATCACCAACATCGAAGTACTCGAGCTGGCAGAGTCCGCAAGCATCAAATTCATGCTGCTGAAGACCCAACTGTGCTGGGTAAGTCACGTCTCCAGAATGGAGGACCATCGCCTTCCCAAGATCGTGTTCTATGGCGAGCTCTCCACTGGCCACTGAGACAGAGGTGCAACAAAGAAGAGGTACAAGGACTGCTCTTGGTGCCTGCCACATTGACCACCGCCAGTGGGCTGATATCGCCTCCAACCGTGCATCTTGGCGCCTCACAGTTCGGCGGGCAGCAACCTCCTTTGAAGAAGACTGCAGAGCCCACCTCATAGACAAAGGAGGAAAAACCCAACACCCAACCCCAACCAACAAATTTTCCCTTGCAACCGCTGCAACTGTGCCTGCCTGTCCTGCATCGGACTCGTCAGTCACCAACGAGCCTGCAGCAGACGTGGACATACCCCTCCATAAATCTTCATCCGCGAAGCCAAGCCAAAGAAGAAAAAAGAAAGAAAGGTAAAGATCTGACTAAGTACTCCTCTTACAGGACAATTTCTTTATTACATGTTGATGTGAAAAAAATTGGCTAAGGTTTTGGCCTGTAGATTGGAGAACACTTTACTATCATCTCTGAAGATCAGACTAATTCTATTAAAAAAAGTTACTCTTATTTTAACATGCATTGCTTATTGGATATTTTGTATTTACCTTCCCAAATGTGTTCTCTCCCTTGATGCAGAGAAAGCATTCAATTGAGTTAAATGGAAATATTTATTCACTGCTTCAGAAAAATTCAAGTTTAGATCAGGTTTTATTTTATGGATTAAATTATTGTATTCCTGTCAAATGGCTTCAATTCTCAGTAATTTCCAACAATCACAACCTTTCAATCTCCAAAGGGGAACCCATCAAGGGTATCCTCCAAAAAGTCCATTATTGTTTGATTTGGTCTTGGAGCCATTTGCGATTGCATTTTGAGAGAGTGGGACATTTCAGGGATTTGTAGAAAGGGAATTGAGCATAGTTTCCCTTTATGCAGGTGATCTTCTGCTTTACTTATCAAACCCTGTCACTTCTTTACCATCCATGCTTTTAATAGTTTCCCAATTTAGCAAGTTTTCAGTATATAGATGAAATCTGCATAAAATTGCATCAGTGTATATCATATTCCATTTTAAGATTGTGAATAACCAATTTAAATATCTCTATTACAATTACAAAGAATCATAAATATAATTTTAAAGAAAATTTTCTTACATTATTAAAACAAGTGAAATAGTCTTCAACACAATGCTCACCCCTCTCTTTATCCCTGGTCAATTGTATTAATTCTATTAAAATGAATTTCTTACCTAAATTTTTATCCCTTTTTCAGCCTATACCAATTTTAATTCCCACATTGTCTTTTGATTCATTTGATTAGATTATATTGTCTTCTATATGGAGGGGAAAGAACTCTCATCTAAATAAAGTTCATCTTCAAAAACCTTAAAGGAACAGAGCTAATTTCAGATTTTAGTGCTGGATGGTTAACAAATGTAACTTTGTTTTGGTTATAATTTCATAATCCAGTGGATAGTCCAGTATGGGAGGCAATGGAGTTAAATTCTGCTTTAAAATCTTTCCATTCCACTACTTCTTGGATCCTCACTTCCTTTTTAAATAAATCAATTGAAAATCCTATTGTCAGGCATGCTATGAGAGTCTGGGTGCAGTTTAGAAAACACTTTGGACTTTGTATGGTTTTTTAATCTCTTTAAAGTTCTATTTTATCCAATCATCTTTATCAACCTTCTTTACACAATCCTGTTTTTCATGAATGGATTAGGTATTATATGCTTCAAAGATCTTTTTTATTAGTAACAGTTTTGTATCATTTGAACAGCTTTCTGGAAAGTTCACTTTACCAAATACAGTACAACTTGGATAACTGGTAATTTTTTCAAAAACATCCCAGAAACAACAGCAAATCACTTTTATTAAAATGTTTAATTCTCACCAAAAAAATGCTGTCTGCAGCCAATCACAGAGACCTCCCAACTGCTGATCCCTGATGCATCTCCAACGCTGCTACCGATTTTTTTTCCCCAGGGAGGCTTCCCAGGTCAGTGGAACACTCACTGGTGTCTGGTTCTCAATGTTGGAGCCTGACGCAGACCCAGTCTTTGCCTGCGCACATTCTCTTTCCCAACCACCATTGAAGTTCACCGAAACCTCTCCTCCGAGGTCCCGCTTCTGCCAGGGAACCTGAGCAGGGATGAGGCTGGGGAAGGGGGGAGCATTTTCAGTCTGGCTGCGCCCACAGCCCTCCCACGCTGCATATTTTTGAACTGTGCACATGCCATGATCTGACAGTGGCTCCCAATGTCTGACTGAACCCTCCCTCGGCCTACAGTGGAGCTCCTGAAGCCTGTCCTGTGTATGGTATATGGAGGGAAGAGAACTCCATTGAGCCTGATGTCCCACTCGTGCCCAAGAGGCTGACCTCCTTGATGATGCTGGGAAAAGGGATTCTTTTGACTGCTTGCTGCTGGGTGATGGTGGCATGCAGTTTGAGAGGGAGAGTTGAAGAGAAAAGTCGTTGGGGAAGGTAAAGAAGAAATTGAGAGGGGAGGTGGAGTTACCTTAAACGAGGACAATCATTGTTCTAATTTCAGGTCGGGCGAATTTTTTTCTACCTGTGAAGTCAGTTCAGTTCTGAAAAAATTTTTTGGATAAATAAGGATTTTTTTTAAACTTTATTTATTCATTTAAAAAACAAATAATATATGACATACAGCAATTAAACATGAACATGAACATTTATTTATATATATATATATATATAAAATAGTTTCTGATATCCTCATTTATCCAAATTTTTTTCAGTGGCTAAAAGACGTCACTCCTGGGTCCAAAAAAATTCAGATAAATGAGGATTTCAGAAAATCCGATTTCAGATTATAGAAGTTGTACTGTACTCAATTTTTTTCAGATATTTGCAAATCAGACATTTTCTTATCTTAGATATCTGATTTTCCACGAGCACCTGATGCGAACGTTCTTTTTTAAAATAATTTTTTATTTTTCACACTGTGAATCTTATCAACCAAAATATGTACAAACTTATCTCATTAAATTTACACAGTAGTCTTTTCTCCCCTTTCCCCACCCCCCTCCAATACCCATAAATATTCAACATATACAATAAAGCCATAAAACAATATCTTCACTCAAAGGAAAATAAACAAGAAAAATGCGTAATCTATTTATGACGCACTGAATCTAGTCGTTTTGTCTTATCATTTTCATTCTCATTTTAGGGGATAGAAGTCGTAGGCAAGCTCTCTCTGTTATGTTCCATGTATGGTTCCCAAATTTGTTCAAACATTGTGACTTTATTTTTTAAATTACATGTTATTTTTTCCAACGGAATACATTTATTCATTTCCATGTACCATTGCTGTATACTCATGCTCTCTTCCATTTTCCAAGTTGACATTATACATTTTTTTGCTATCGCTAAAGCTATCATAATGAATTTTTTTTGCATTTTATCCAATTTGAGGCCTAATTCTCTACTACTTATGTTACTTAAAAGAAATATCTTTGGTTTTTTTGGTATGTTATTTTTTGTAATTTTATTTAGTATCTGATTTAATTCTTCCCAAAACGTACTCACTTTCATACATGCCCAAGTTGCATGTATTGTTTTTCCCATTTCCTTCTTACAGCAAAAACATCTATCTGATAATTTTTTTTAATTTTTGAGGAGTGATTATATACCCTGTGTAACCAATTATACTGTATCATGCATAACCTTGTGTTTATTGTATTCTTCATAGCTCCAGAACATAACTTTTCCCATACTTCATTTTTTATCTTTGTTTAGATCCTTTTATCACTTCTGCTTTGGTTTATAGTTTATTTCATTTTCCTTATCTTGCAGCTTAATGTACATGTTTGTTATAAATCTTTTGATTATCATTGTGTCTGTAATCACGTATTCAAAGCTGCTTCCTTCAGGTAATCTCAAGTTGTTTCCCAATTTATCCTTTAAATAAGCTTTCAATTGATGATATGCAAACATTGTACCATGAGTTATTCCATATTTGTACTTCATCTGTTCAAATGTTAATAAATTATTTCCCAAAAAAAGTTTTTTATTCTTTTGATTCCTTTTCTCTCCCATTCTCTAAAGGAAAGGTTGTCTATTGTGAAAGGGATTAGCGGATTTTACGTCAATAGTAATTTTGGTATTTGATCATTCATTTTTTTTCCTTTCTAAGTGGATCTTCTTCCATGTATTAAGTAAATGATGCAGTACTGGTGAGTTTTTATGTTGCACCAGCTTTTCATCCCACTTATAAAGTATATGTTCCGGTACCTTTTCCCCTATTTTATTTAGTTCTATCTTAGTCCAGTCTGGTTTTTCCCTCATCTGGTAAAAATCTGATAAATACCTCAATTGTGTGGCTCTATAATAATTTCTAAAATTTGGTAACTGTAAACCACCTTGATTATACCTCTCTGTTAATTTATCTAACGCTACCCTTGGATTCCTCCCTTTCCACAAGAATTTCCTTATTATTCTCCTTAGTTTCTTAAAGAATTTTTCTGTTAAGGGAATTGGTAATGTTTGAAATAAGTATTGTATCCTTGGGAACACGTTCATTTTAATGCAGTTTACCCTCCCTATCAACGTTAGCTATAATTCTTTCCATTGTTCTAAGTCTTCCTGCAATTTCCTTATTAGTGGCTGATAATTTAGTTTGTACAAGTGGCTTAAGTTATTATCTAACCTGATCCCGAGGTATCGGATTGCTTGTGCTGCCATTTAAATGATGATTCTTTTTAAAATTCTGTATAGTCTGCATTACTCATTGGCATCACTTCACTTTTATTTGCATTGATCTTGTACCCTGATATTTCTCCATATTCCTTCAATTTCTTATGTAATTCTTTTACTGATACCTCTGGTTCTATTAGGTATACTATGATGTCATCTGCAAATAAGATGATTTTATACTCCTTCTCCTTTATTTTTATCCCTTTTATTTATTTTCTATTCTTATCAGTTCTGCCAAAGGTCCTATTGCTAAGGCGAACAATGAGGGGGATAGTGGACATCCCTGTCTAGTTGACCTACTTCATTTAAAGTAACTCGATACATATCCATTTACTGTTACCTTTGCCAACGGTCCATTATACAATGCTTTAATCCAATTTATATATTTTTCTGGTAGATTAAACTTCTGTAATACTTTAAATAAGTAATTCCACTCTACTCTGTCAAAGGCTTTTTCTGCATCTAAAGCACACGTCAAACTCTGGCCCGCGGGCCAAATTTGGCCCGCAAGATCATTTCAAAAATGTATTAGAGGTGGCCCGCCCTGCAGCGAGAGCCGATGCTGTTTTTTGGTAATGTCACCCCCCCCATCCTCCCCCTTCATTGCACATCCTTCCCCATTGTAACACGAGAAATTGTAACACAAAAAGTCTGTCGATGTCATCAGCCGGCAAGCCGGTTGGAAGGCTCCCCGCACAACCAGTCACTTCTCCCACTGTCGAGCGGTGCGGCGGATGGGCGAGCACCTGTGATTTCCTGTCGGCACGACGGGCATGGCAGGCTGCACACGGCCCCCGGGCAGTGCGAGCCCCGTGCGACTGGCACCGGACGGCCCTTCCACAGCGCAAGCGCCCTTCTCCCGGTCGCCACGGCCTTCAGCGCTTGCACCCGCGCGGACCCCAGGGACAGCTGGTTCGGCCCTGCACGTGAAGAGAGAGATGGTGGCTGTCCGCAAAGGCTGATCGGCAGCGCGCTGGGCCTGAGTGGGTGGGTAAGCAGGGGTGGACAGAGGGTGTAGGTGAGGAGTAATGGGCAGGGGAAGTTATGGTGGTGCGAGGAGCAGTTAGAGGGAGGGATGAGTAGAAGGAGGGGTGGATAGGGAAGAGGTAAAAGGGAAGGGGCAGGGCGAGTAGGGGAGGGGTGATTAGAGGGTGAGAGACGGGTAGAGGGAGGAACAGGTTGAGGGGAGAGCAGTAGAGGGGCGTGTATAGGATGGGGTGGGTAGAGGCAGAGCGAGTGGAGTGAGGGGTGAGTAGAGGTTGGGTAAAGGACTGGTCAGGTAGAGGGATGGTGGGTCGAGGGTGAATAGAGGCCTAGAGCCTGAGGAGTGAGCAGGAAATGCTGAGTCCTGATGCAGGCCAAAATGGACACAGCCTGTGAATGCTGACTACATCTCCACAGGGACCAAATGTGTTTCCTCAGGTCAAGCAAAGGGTGAACTTGAGCTACCTACTCCTGACCTGTAACATTATCCTCTTAAAGTTATAGCCTAAAGTTTAACATTACATATGTTGAAAGAAGAGAAAACATGCAGATGATGTTGAAAATTTTCAATAAATATTTAGTTCGGCCCTCGACTTAGTCCAAGTTTTTAATTTTGGCCCTCCGTGAATTTGAGTTTGACACCCCTGATCTAAAGCAACAACCACTGTTAGTTTCTTATATCCTTGAACTGCCTGGATTAGATTAATAAGTTTGCAGACATTGTCCGCTGTTCGTCTTTTCTTAATAAATCCAGTTTGATCTTGTTTTACTATTTTTGGTACCCAGTTGGCCAATCTATTTGCTAATAATTTTGCTATTATCTTATAGTCTGAGTTAAGTAGAGTGGAAGCCATCTTCTTTCTCTTCTCTGTATCTTCTATTTATTGTCCTCTATTTCTGTTGTGCTTTGCTTTTTCCTCACTTTTTTTCCTATTTTCCTGGAGAGGGCTGGTTTTCCTGACCGGCCACTACTCCGTCACGTGACTCCTCCCCTGATGCGAACATTCTTCAGAATCAGGATTTATTGTCATAATCAAGTAGTGAAATTTGGGATTTTGTGGCAGCGTCATAGTGCAAACATACATATTATAACCACGTTATTGCATTATTGTTAAAAAATAAATAAAATAAAATAATTACAATAATAGAGCACGAAAAGTAAGGCAGTGTCTCTGGTTCATTGATCATTCAGGAATCTGATGGCAGTGGGGAAGAAGCTGTCCTTGTGCCACTGAGTGCTCGTCTTTAGGCTCCTGTACATTTTTCCCCCAATGGTAGCAGAGTGAAAAGGGCATGGCCTGGGTGGTGGGATCTTTGAGGATAGAGGCTGGTTTTTTAAGACACCGCTTCATGTAGATGTCCTCAATGGACTGAAGTCTGGTGCCCATGTTGTCATGGGCCAAGTTAACAAACCTCTGGAGTTTATTCTTACCCTGAGAGTTGGTGCACTCATACCTCCATGGATGTGCTATTTTGGCAACAACATTCTCACAAGTTTAATAACTAATAAATATCGCACTGTCTTTAGCATTTCTTTTGGCTAGGCGTGCGATATTGTTTAGATGGAAAGATGCTGCCCCGTCTACTCATGTTCAATTGCTGAGGAACATTGTCCTGTTTAAATTTATAAAAGATGTGTTACTATCAATTAATAATTCAAGTATAAAGCTCTTGGGACAATTCCTGAATGACTTTCATAACCTCTAGGCATTTATATTATTTTCAAATGTTAGTATTTGCCATTTTATTTCATGAACGAAGTATCATATTTGGTGGCATACAAGACCCACTGGCATAGAAGACACCCCCTTCCCCCAATTTCAGCAAGAAATATTAAGAAATTTTAAGAATTAAAAATTTTTATTGTATTTACAGGTAGGCCAGGTCTTTCAAAGCCTGGCCTTGGTGTCTGCATTGTTTCATTGAGGGTGAACTCTAGGAGGAGTGGCAGTGGCACACCAGAGGGTTAGGAGCAGTGGTCGTGCTTGGTGGGTGAGGGTTAGGATTAGGAGTGGTGGTGCACAGATGGTGGGGCTTCAAGTAATGTCCCAGGCCCTGGGGGAAATTCCTCCATCCCTGATACCAGATCTTGGCAATACCAGGCAGACAGCAGGGAATCCCTCCCTCACTGATATTGGAGCCAGGTGACAATACCATGCTCTCTTAAATGTCACCTTCGCATACAAGACCCGGGGCAATTTTATTTTTTGATGGGAAGGAAGGTGGTCTTGTATGCCATCAAATGCAGCACATATTTTCTTTGTCATACACCTTGGGTTAAGGGATAGGGTTTAGAATCACACTATACATGAACATTTTTTTCTTTTCAATGTAGTTATGAATTATGATTGTGTTGTATGTATTTTATAGTTTAGTGAGTTATCAAATTTGTCATTAATATTATGCATTTGATAAATGTTCAGTATATACATGTATTTGTGAAAATCAAAAAATATTTTATAAAGAAAAGAATAAGCAGTTAAAAAGAGTACAGAATGTAAAGTAATTTGGGGGAAAAAAATCAGTACATGTGCTTAATTTTTTTGGAATACAGAATTTTTCAGATAATATAATATTTTTACTTTTTCCAAAGTCACTGAGGGAAAGCTTCATTTTAAAAACCTCGTGATTGGATTAAGTTGTTTGAAAGAGAGAGAGTCTGGGCTTTATGGTGTTTTAAAGTCTTCCTTGGAGTGGGATTTCACAAATCCAGTTCTGGTTAAAAGTGTCCTGCTATAAAGTCTACTGATTCTTTTTTTCGGTGTTTATTGAATTGGAATCAGACAGCCAGGGGAGGGGAAGCTGAAGAGAAGTATCCCTCCAGGGCCTTGTGTTTGCTCCACCACACAGAGTTGGCTTGGACTTGGTGCATTGGAAAGAAGCTTCCTTTATAAACAATTGGCCAGCCTCTTGAAGTCGACACGGGAGCCATTGTCTGAGGCCCCACTCTCCCCATCATGTTTCACTTTAGCGTCTAGATGTTGAATAAGGCAGGCAGCAGAGGTGTCTTGTCGTCGAGCTGTCTACGACAAATCGGGTGGCAGTATACAGCAAATTGGAGGCGTTGAACTTTTTTTCCCACTAGCGCTTATAAAGTGAAGATTACCTAGGGTTCCACTAATTACTGCGGGATATTCAAGGGTGAGTTGAGTGTAGGTTGTGTTAGGTTGTTTGGCGCCAAACGCGAGCTTCAGCGAGCAGATGATATCCATAGAAAAAATGTTCAGGTTTTGGAATTTCGGATAAAGATTAAGCACCTGTATTGTCCTTAATTATGTAAATTTCACTTTAATCAGCTAATTCCGGTAACTCGCAAAATTTAATTGGAACCCAGGTCGCTAGCACTGTAATAACATGATTGTAATAGCGTTGTGCTAATCGCTATCCATGTTACCATCATAATTAATCCCCCACCCCCAAGTTTGCAGATAAAGCCATACTAATATACTAAAAAAGATGAAGACTTACTAAGCAGGGAGAAGGAGGCACTTTAAGAGAGTGTCACCCAATGGCAAACAGCATTAACCAGTTCTTCATCCTGGGCTACAACATTTTATTCAAATGCAACTTTATTCAAACAGCTGCTGTGAATAAAGCACAACTAAGTCATTCCGCTGGCTGAATATTTGTTCCCATTTTCACCAAAGGTTTGTTTTACTTCAGAGAATTACAATTTTAAGCTTTTATTTATATTTATTCTTATTTATTTTCCTTTTTTTTGCCAGTTGCTTGAATTCTAGATAACAGGGATTTTACTGTACTTGATAACTTGGAAAGCAACTACTGTACACCATTGCTTGTAAAAGTGAAGTCATATAATTTAAAATCTGTGCTTGACACACATTAAAATTATGTTAATAAAAGTACACCATGACCCTTAAATAAGAATGCTTTTTTAAGAAAGTTGCTGTATGCTAAATTACAAGATTTGAAATTGATGACCATGCAAATACTTGAACCATATCTTCATTTTCAAAAGCCAGTGCAGTTTGCATCAAAAATGCCAAGCAGACTTGATTTTTGTATTTCTTTGCAATATTTACATTCTATCTATATTTATTTGTATAGGAAACGATCCAAGTTTATATAAAGAGTACTGAAGGACCAATTGATGTCTTTGTGTGTGAGATGCAGGAAGAAAGTTGTCCTAAAAAGTGCACAGATGACATGTCCAACAAGAATAAAAAGATCTCTTCAGCAATGGATGAGACTGTGACATCACCATCTAATAAAGGTGAAGCTGCTTATTTATGACAAGATTAAGTAAAACAATTTTTTGTAGTTAGTGGGCATGTGAAGTTTCCATGGATTACAGCATCTTTAAAGTCAATTTTCCACGTTTTTGGAATGATTTGGGCAGGGGTGATGCCTGGCTATTGGGTTTGGGTTGAACACTGGCTCAGTCGGGGGACTGGGTGCAGGTTGGGCAGGGGTGTTGCCTGGGAATTAGGAGCAGGTTGGGCAGGGATGCTACTACCTGGGGACTGGGTGCAAGGTAGTAGTTACCACTGGTGGATTGGATGCAAGTTGGGCAGGGGCACTGCTTGACAAGCTAGGTTCTAGTAATGGACAAATACTACTTGGGTAAATCTCTGGTTTAAACATAGTGAAGCAGGTACATCCTGCTGATCTGAAAGGGACTTGGAGTCTGGGTACAGATGGTAGTGTCTGTCTGATATACTGTGCTCACTGTATAAAGAGAAACAATTGATTTGGTTTAAAATTATTTTTTTTAATGGCTTGAAACTGGTAATTTTGTGTGTAAATTTTCAAACAAATTACCTAAATGGGAATGCTGCTCCCTGAACCCCCCGCAAGGGGTGTTGTGTAACCTTGACCCCCAGCTGTATGCCTCGCAAAAGCGCTCAACTTTTCCTTTTTGACCTCACCTGCCTGAGTTGGTGATTTTGATGAAAAATTATTCAAAGGCTAACGGGCTCATTTGAACCTCCCTTCTTCCAGTGATCGTGAACTACTTCGTCACCACACTATTGTAATGCCACTTTATTTTTTTTTGTACTGTGGTAAATGAATATTTTTATTATATAATTTGTTTATTTATGATCTCCTTTTAAATTCTATATATGCTATTGTTTTTCATTTAGTACCTATTTGGTGCAGCAAGTAAGAATTTTGGTGGAAATGTGCAATGCACATGACAATAAACTCATTATTATTATTTTATTATTATTATTATTGTTAAGTCTTGAATTGGTTTAGCCTTTAAACTGAATTATTCGGACTGATGGCCAGTAGTTGCACTTGTCAAGCTTTAGCATGACCAGAACTTTTGCAAATGCATGACAAGATGCAGACATCTGATGAATTGATTGTGTGCTCTGTCATTGGACTCTCCATTGAGCCCAGCAATGACCTGAACGGTTGGTCCAGATGCACATTCCATCTTTGTAGCTGAAGAACAGAGAATCCGTGTGGAGAATTGTTTTTACCTTTTTAAATATTGTTTGCATTATATTGAGTTTTTAATTGTAATTTTATTATAAAAATCTATGTGAATAGTTTTTAAACTCTCTCTATTGGACATTTAACAATTTAAAAAGGAATCATTCTTGTAAAACTACTCTAAATCCTTTCCAATGCCAGCACATCCTTCCTTAAATAGAGACCAGAACTGTACCCTGTGAGGCCTCAACAATGCCTCACATCCCTGCTCCTGTATCCCATTCCTCCAGATATGAATGTCAACATTGTATTCACTTTCTTCACCACCTGGAGGTTAACTTTAGCATATCTTGCAAGAGGACTTCGAAGTCCCTTTGCCCCTCTGAATTTTGAATTACTTCCCAATCCAAATAATAGTCTGCCCTTTTATTCCTTCTACCAAATTTCATGACAGTACACTTTCCAATATTGTATGTCATTAGCCACTTCTTTGCTCAATCTCCTAATCCATCTAAGCCTCTTGCAGCCTTTCCACTTCATCATCACTACCTGCTCCTTTGTTTCCTTTTTAAACATGGCCACGAGCCATTTATTTCACCATCCAAATCATTAACATACAATGCAAGACGTGGCCCCAATACTGACCCTTGTGGGATACTACTGGTAACCAGTAGCAACCAGATAGGATTCCATTATTCCTACTCTCTTTCCTACCATTCAGCAAATGCTCTACCCATGCAAGTATCTTTCCTCATTTTGTGAAGCAGTTTCACATGTGGCACCTTGCCCAAGGCCTTTTTGAAAGTCCAAATATACAACACATGCATGTTATTGGTCTAGTCTGCTTGTGGTTTCCTCAAAAAATTGCAGTAGGTTTGTTGGAGGAAACCATGGTGACTTTAGCCTATGTCATACACCTCCAGATACTCAATAACCTCATCCTTGACAATCGACACCAACATCTTCCCAATTTCCTTTCTGCTGCCTTCCTCCCTTTTCAAACAGTGGAGTGACCTTTGTAATTTTGCAGTCCTCCGGAACCAATTAATTTTTGGAAAATCTTGTTTTTTTAGCTAACTGCAAGTTTTTAGTTTCAGTTTCACTTTGTTGATTAGATTTGAAGGCAGTATTATAATGAAGCATCAAAATAATTTTAAATGTTGTGTTAAAGTGAGGGCTGCTGTGTTAAAATGTTGTGTAAAGTGAGGACTGCTTTCCTATTTTTACCTGTAATTTCCAAATCTATTGGGAACCATTTGGTGCTACATACTAGTAAATAAACCTATTAACGAATTTGAAAGTTCTATCAATACTTGTTTTTTTTTTAAAGTAGATGAACAGTTCAGCTTGTTTTTTTTTAATCATTGCCAATTTTATGCTTTTATTTTAAATATAAATGCTTGGACTAGATTTGGTATATGTGATCTCATCATGTGGAAGACCATCTCTCACTCATTACATGGCTTAGAGCCTCTAGAAGTTCCCTCTCTAGAGCTTGGGTCTTCTTTGGCTTGGCTTTGCGGACGAATATTTATGGAGGGGGTAAATGTCCATGTCAGCTGCAGGCTCATTTGTGGCTGACAAGTCCGATGCGGGACAGGCAGACACGGTTGCAGCGGTTGCAGGGGAAAATTGGTTGGTTGGGTGTTGGGTTTTTCCTCCTTTGCCTTTTGTCAGTGAGGTGGGCTCTGCGGTCTTCTTCAAAGGAGGTTGCTGCCCGCCGAACTGTGAGGCGCCAAGATGCACGGTTTGAGGCGATATCAGCCCACTGGCGGTGGTCAATGTGGCAGGTACCAAGAGATTTCTTTAGGCAGTCCTTGTACCTTTTCTTTGGTGCACCACTGTCACGGTGGCCAGTGGAGAGCTCGCCATATAACACGATCTTGGGAAGGCAATGGTCCTCCATTCTGGAGACGTGACCCACCCAGCGCAGCTGGATCTTCAGCAGTGTGGACTCGATGCTGTCGACCTCTGCCATCTCGAGTACTTCGACGATAGGGATGAAAGTGCTCCAGTGAATGTTGAGGATGGAGCGGAGACAACGCTGGTGGAAGTGTTCTAGGAGCCGTAGGTGATGCCGGTAGAGGACCCATGATTCGGAGCCGAACAGGAGTGTGGGTATGACAACGGCTCTGTATACGCTTATCTTTGTGAGGTTTTTCAGTTGGTTGTTTTTCCAGACTCTTTTGTGTAGTCTTCCAAAGGCGCTATTTGCCTTGGCGAGTCTGTTGTCTATCTCGTTGTCGATCCTTGCATCTGATGAAATGGTGCAGCCGAGATAGGTAAACTGGTTGACCGTTTTGAGTTTTGTGTGCCCGATGGAGATGTGGGGGGGCTGGTAGTCATGGTGGGGAGCTGGCTGATGGAGGACCTCAGTTTTCTTCAGGCTGACTTCCAGGCCAAACATTTTGGCAGTTTCCGCAAAACAGGACGTCAAGCGCTGAAGAGCTGGCTCTGAATGGGCAACTAAAGCGGCATCATCTGCAAAGAGTAGTTCACGGACAAGTTTCTCTTGTGTCTTGGTGTGAGCTTGCAGGCGCCTCAGATTGAAGAGACTGCCATCCGTGCGGTACCGGATGTAAACAGCGTCTTTATTGTTGAGGTCTTTAATGGCTTGGTTCAGCATCATGCTGAAGAAGATTGAAAAGAGGGTTGGTGCGAAAACACAGCCTTGCTTCACGCCATTGTTAATGGAGAAGGGTTCAGAGAGCTCATTTCTGTATCTGACCCGACCTTGTTGGTTTTCGTGCAGTTGGATAACCATGTTGAGGAACTTTGGGGGGCATCCGATGCGCTCTAGTACTTGCCAAAGCCCTTTCCTGCTCACGGTATCTAGTCTTATGCCAAATGAACAAAGTCTATCCTTGATTGGAATGCTGAAGAATTATTGATTCAATCATTAGATATCAAAGTGGTAATGGAAAAAAAATCAGGGGAGGGTTTATACCAAAAAACTCCTACAATGTTAAATACTGATAAAATATTGAATCTATATATTTTTGTTTCAATTTTAATTTTTCATTCCAGAACAAAGACTTGCAGAATGATGTGTATAATAAAGCACTGGGATGAAGTAATGAACTAAAGACCAGAATCCTTCAAAGCGTCATGATCCAACAACCTGCCAAAGGGCCAAAGAAGGAAGATGTCCAGTGAGGCCATGCAGTCTGCATGTCTTGACAAATTTTGTTGAAACAGGTGTAAAATGCTATTGTTGTATGTTAGGAAGAAATACCAAATGGCTTTGCACAAAGCAAGATATCACCAGAAGTGTCATTTGGAAATACCTTGGTAGATCAGCTGAGGTGTAGTTTTGGAAAATAAATTCCCAGTTAGCTAAAATTAGCTTTTGTAAATATTTTAATGTTAGAAAATGCATCATGAAATTGTCAATAAATTTATAGAATATTACCTGTGAATGTATATAGTAAAACTTTTTATTTGTTGTAATATCTTCAGAGTAAACATTTGACTTAAAAGTTAATGTCCCGAAAACACTTAATTCACCACCACTATGTACAGAAAATATTGTTGAGTATAACATAATAGTCTTCATCGCACTGATATCTCTACTGCAAAAGATGCTGTTTTCAACCACTAATACAATTTATAAAGTTTAATTTTTTTAAAATGCAATTTTCATATTGGTGAAAGCCTTAAAGTTAATGGAACAGCTTTGTTCTTATATCCTATCTTAAAAAAAATTCTGTTGAAATGTTTTTTTCTAATATTTATGCCAAATTTGTCCAATATCATCAAAACACCAGCTTAGAGTATTGTTACTGAATAACTTGTACTGTTGAAAGGTTAATTGGTGCTGACATTTAACTGGGGGGTGAGGGGGGCTGGCCAAACTTGCTTAACGTAAGAGGTACATATGATAAACCTCAGATCTTTGAGAGCTGCAACAATCACGTGATCGCAAGCAACGCCCACTAAAACTACCGTTGTGGGCACCGGCTCGTGCGATTCCTGTCACAGCCAACATATTTCTGTGAGCCACACATTATATGTCAAAGAGCTGCATGTGGGTCACATTGCTGGGGTTTGGCCACCCCTCCATTAAAGCACTATGTGTAATTCATCATTGACTGTGATCATTTTCAGGCCACGTTTTAGTAGTGTAGTGAGCTACGTATTGTCTTTTCCTTACACCAGTCGCCTCTGGGTGAAACCTGATGTGTTGTAATTTCTCATGTCAGACTTTCATTAAACCAGCATCTATGTAACATAGTTTGATCAGATAGTTGTCACATCTTGTACACACTTTAGGAATATCAGTAACTTGAGGTTTAAGATGTAATTCTTAAAAAAAAAAAAAAGGGTCCAGATTAGATTATTTTTAATGTCTTTATTTATTCTTCTATCTCATTTCATGTGAGAATGAAGGAATCCCCACCCTTTTGATCTTTACCCAGAAACTATTTCATACGAGGCAAGAAAGCATCTAATTTTTAATTTATTGATACTACTTTGCTGTTGAACGTATTGGATTGCTCAGTTACTAATTGAGAACTGTGGTTGGATTCCTGATGGGATAACTTGTGACAGTATGAGCATTGTGGTTCCGTCTCACCAGCCTTTACATTATAATGCTGTCTTTTATTTAAACTATTTACCATTTTCAGATAGTAAATTGACTGTTTGCTGCTCGGATTACAAAAAGTGAACAATCCACAAAACCTCAAGATATATTTTATCTAAAATTTTACACCTTGTATCTTAAATTGTAATTTGTTGCAGGTTAATTTTACCTCAGTGAACTATTTGGATTTGACATTGTTACCCACCAGCTGTTAATTGTAGCAATTACACTGTATGTTAGAAAAATTAGTTTTTGATTTCCTCACTGTAATAAAATCATGAGCTTGGTATTTGGAATTTTTGTGTGGAGTGACTTTGTTTAGAACAAGTAATGGCTAAACGTGTGGATGTCCATTTTCCTTGGGGGGGGGGTTGTGTAAATCAATACGTCTTGGGAGAAATTATAGTGTATCAAAATTGAGTCATTCACAAGAGAGATTTTTTAAATAGTAAAATAAATTATGATCCTGTTGATGCTAAATTGCAGTTTTCTGGAAATGCAAATTCAGTACTGTGATATTTTTAAACTTTTTTTTGAAATTTAATTTTTATTCAGCTGCACTGTTTTATGCTTTCTGCTGTCTACAACTCAATAGAATGAATACTTGAGTTTTCAAATTTCAGGTAACCCTCACCTTCTGTGGTCTCTTTCTAATTCACCTCCACTCCTATTTTTCCTTTCATCATGTGCCCCCTTTCATGCCTTTCACATTTTAATTCCCTTCCCACCCTGACACCACCCAACAGATGCTGTTTGACCTGAATTCTTTCATTGTTACAATGTGTGCACAAAGCAATTTGGATGTCCTGAATGTGGGACTTTAAAGACACATTAAAAAGTTTTAAAACAATTTATTTTAGATTTCTCTCTGTTGTTTAATGAAAATGAAAGGTCCTCAGATGTTAGAACTAGTTTTTAAAATTTTAATACTTTAATACTTCAATTGTAACATTGGTGGGAGAGAAAAGCATGGAGGAGAGAGAGTTCATACAAAAATGGGTCAATTTGTACAGTAAATTAGATCAATGCCCATGTATGACTTCACGTGTTGTAACTAATTGGAAGCAGTTTTCACATTTGTTCATTTTATTTTGTTCATTTAGCGATGTCTCCCAAAACCTTTAATTACTTAGCTTCAATTAGTCATTCAACACTGTCACAGCTAATGTCTCCTACAGATGGAGAATGTTGCTCTTTCTTGATACAAAAGCCATTAAGACTGATTTATGTGACAGCTCTTCTTGGGAGATGTAAATCTTATGAGTTTTTAAACAGAAACTGAACAAGAAAGTTCACTTTTAGTTAAAAGTTAATCTATAGTTACAATCCCATAACCCTGAACAATAAGAGTTGGTCACATAAAATGTAAAAAAAATCCCAGAATTTTTCACAATATCACAAAATAATACTTAATTAACCACAAATCTTTTACACAGAGGGAGGTGAAGATTCCTTCCAAAGATAAAGGCATGGAGGCAGTAGAAGTGGAAGATTTAAACATTGTGTCAGGCCAGGAACTCACTAAAGGATGGGCATAAGGATACAAAGGTTAGACCTCTGCTGATTACCGACTGCCCACCATCAGAGAGGTGAGTTTGGAGATGGTACTTTATTCCCTGGAGCATAGAAGAATAATGGGACATTTGTTTGGCATATAGCAGGAGGGATAGAGTAAATTTTTCTTTGGCTTGGCTTCGCGGACGAAGATTTATGGAGGGGGTAAAAAGTCCACGTCAGCTGCAGGCTCGTTTGTGGCTGACCAGTCCGATGCGGGACAGGCAGACACGATTGCAGCGGTTGCAAGGGAAAATTGGTTGGTTGGGGTTGGGTGTTGGGTTTTTCCTCCTTTGCCTTTTGTCAGTGAGGTGGGCTCTGCGGTCTTCTTCAAAGGAGGCTGCTGCCCGCCAAACTGTGAGGCGCCAAGATGCACGGTTTGAGGCGTTATCAGCCCACTGGCGGTGGTCAATGTGGCAGGCACCAAGAGATTTCTTTAGGCAGTCCTTGTACCTTTTCTTTGGTGCACCTCTGTCACGGTGGCCAGTGGAGAGCTCGCCATATAATACGATCTTGGGAAGGCGATGGTCCTCCATTCTGGAGACGTGACCAATCCAGCGCAGCTGGATCTTCAGCAGCGTGGACTCGATGCTGTCGACCTCTGCCATCTCGAGTACCTCGACGTTAGGGGTGTGAGCGCTCCAATGGATGTTGAGGATGGAGCGGAGACAACGCTGGTGGAAGCGTTCTAGGAGCCGTAGGTGGTGCCGGTAGAGGACCCATGATTCGGAGCCGAACAGGAGTGTGGGTATGACAACGGCTCTGTATACGCTTATCTTTGTGAGGTTTTTCAGTTGGTTGTTTTTCCAGACTCTTTTGTGTAGTCTTCCAAAGGCGCTATTTGCCTTGGCGAGTCTGTTGTCTATCTCATTGTCGATCCTTGCATCTGATGAAATGGTGCAGCCGAGATAGGTAAACTGGTTGACCGTTTTGAGTTTTGTGTGCCCGATGGAGATGTGGGGGGGCTGGTAGTCATGGTGGGGAGCTGGCTGATGGAGGACCTCAGTTTTCTTCAGGCTGACTTCCAGGCCAAACATTTTGGCAGTTTCCGCAAAGCAGGACGTCAAGCGCTGAAGAGCTGGCTCTGAATGGGCAACTAAAGCGGCATCATCTGCAAAGAGTAGTTCACGGACAAGTTTCTCTTGTGTCTTGGTGTGAGCTTGCAGGCGCCTCAGATTGAAGAGACTGCCATCCGTGCGGTACCGGATGTAAACAGCGTCTTCATTGTTGGGGTCTTTCATGGCTTGGTTCAGCATCATGCTGAAGAAGATTGAAAAGAGGGTTGGTGCGAGAACACAGCCTTGCTTCACGCCATTGTTAATGGAGAAGGGTTCAGAGAGCTCATTGCTGTATCTGACCCGACCTTGTTGGTTTTCGTGCAGTTGGATAATCATGTTGAGGAACTTTGGGGGACATCCGATGCGCTCTAGTATTTGCCAAAGCCCTTTCCTGCTCACGGTGTCGAAGGCTTTGGTGAGGTCAACAAAGGTGATGTAGAGTCCTTTGTTTTGTTCTCTGCACTTTTCTTGGAGCTGTCTGAGGGCAAAGACCATGTCAGTGGTTCCTCTGTTTGCGCGAAAGCCGCACTGTGATTCTGGGAGAATATTCTCAGCGACACTAGGTATTATTCTATTTAGTAGAATCCTAGCGAAGATTTTGCCTGCAATGGAGAGCAACGTGATTCCCCTGTAGTTTGAGCAGTCTGATTTCTCGCCTTTGTTTTTGTACAGGGTGATGATGGTGGCATCACGAAGATCCTGAGGCAGTTTACCTTGGTCCCAACAAAGCTTGAAAAACTCATGCAGTTTGGCATGCAGAGTTTTGCCGCCAGCCTTCCAGACTTCTGGGGGGATTCCATCCATACCTGCTGCTTTGCCACTTTTCAGTTGTTCGATTGCCTTATATGTCTCATCCAGGGTGGGAACCTCATCCAGCTCTAGCCTTAGGGGCTGTTGAGGGAGCTGGAGCAGGGCGGAATCTTGGACTGAGCGGTTGGTACTGAAAAGAGATTGGAAGTGTTCTGACCATCGGTTGAGGATGGTTGAGGATGTCATCCTGGGGAGAGTAAATTTAAGCAGGTTTTTATCAACTGACATTAGCTGAGACAAGAACTAGAGGGCATAGATTAAGGGTGAAAGTTGAGATGTTTAGTGGAACATTAATTGGACTTTCTTCAAGCAGAGTGTGGAACGAGCTGCCATCTGACAGTGCCTCTGGGCTCAATTTTGAGATTTAAGAGGAATTTGGATAGATACATGGATGGGAGGGGTATGGAGGACTACGGACAGCAGAATAATAGTTTGGCATGTACAAGATGGGCCAAAGGGACTGTTTCTGTGCTATAGTGTTCCATGGATATATGTGGCTCTTAAGAACTGGTGAGAGGAGTGTAAGGGAAGTGTATTTTGTTGAGGCTGGACGATAGTATATGGGACCTGAAGAAGATGGTGTGGCAAATTGGTGTTAGTAGGGGGAAGATGGCTGAGGTGTGCTCAGAATTGGCCAGGAGAGGGAAGAGGAAACCCCCCCCCCCCCATTTCAAGGGGCATCAAGTTGAAATCTGTATTGTTTATGAAAACATCCATTCATTCTATTTTAAACTTGTTCTCAATTGTGTAAATTCTTACCCGTTATTTATCTGCTTTGTACTATTGCCTAAAGAAAGCTCTTGGTGCCTGCCACATTGACCATCGCCAGTGGGGTGATATCGCTTCAAACCGTGCATCTTGGCGCCTCAGTTCGGCGGGCAGCAACCTCCTTTGAAGAAGACCGCAGAGCCCACCTCACTGACAAAAGACAAAGCATGAAAAACCCAACACCCAACCCCAACCCACCAATTTTCCCTTGCAACCGCTGCAACCATGTCTGCCTGTCCCTCATCGGACTTGTCAGCCATAAAGGAGCCTGCAGCTGACGTGGACTTTACCCCTCCATAAATCTTCATCCGCGAAGCCAAGCCAAAGAAGAAGACTACTGAGTGTCGCCTTTCCTTTCAATGAGCTATTGAGGGATCTTTTTTGTAGATCCTTTCAAATCTCTGCTCACATATCTAAATAGCTAGGGCTTTCTCTGTGCAGAACTTGTACAGCAGCAAATATATCAATATTTTCCAGTATAATAAAACTATTGAGCAGCAGAGAGTAATAACATTAGACAAACACAAAGTGCAGATGCTAGAATCTTAAGCAAAACAATGGGCTGCTGGTGGAACTCACCTTTGCATCCCTATGCCCATCCTTTAGTGTGTTCCTGGCCTGACACAATGTTTAAATCTTCTACTGCTTCTGCCTCTATCTTTGGAAGGAATCCTCACCTTCTGAGGTCCCTTTCTCTCATTTTCAGCTCCAATGTCAACAACACCCCCACCCCCCAACCTTTCTGATTAATCCAAAACACATAATTAAACCTTGTGGACGATGCAGGTGCGGTTGTAGTCAGGTACTCTGATCTCATCTTTGAAGAGGCTAAATGTCAGGTTTTATACAATCTCTCCAAGGAACACCACTATTCCAGACCACATCGCATCAGGAGATGCCTTCCCCACAGCATTCTGGTTGGTGGAGCCCCAGCCACATACTGCCCATTTTTATCTTTTGTGATCCATAAGCAGTTCTGTTCTAGTAGGCTCATTGTTTCTGCCTGTTTCTACCTCAGTGAACTGATGTCTGGACACCATCCTGTCTTCCATTGTTCAGTTCCTCACTTACAGGGCCCTCCATAATGTTTGGGACAGACACTTTATTTGCCCCCGTGCTCCACAATTTTACATTTGTATTCAAACAACTCACATCTATTTAGAGTGCACATTCCAGATTTTATTCAAAGTTATATGTATACATTTTCTATTGACCATGTAGAAATTACAGCACTTAGTTCCTTCATTTCAGGGCACCAAAATGTTTGGGACATTTGGCTTCACAGGTGTTTGTGAGTACTCAGTTATGTTGAACTGTTTCATTGATGTAGGTTTAATAGAGTGAGGCTTGCTTCTAAACTTTTGATCATCGTTGTAGTCTGTAGTTGCCATTTTTCAACTCAAGGACCAGAGTTATGCCAATGAAAGTTAAAGAAAACATTATGAGGCTGAAAAACAAGAATAAAAGTATAAGAGACATCATCCAAACCTTGGGATTAGCAAAATCAACTGTTTGGAACATCATTAGGAAGAGTGTACTTGTGTGCTCAATAAGCGCAAAGGGACTGGTGTTCTGTGGAAGACTGGCACTGCTCATGACTGAAGAAATATCATGAAAAAAATCCCAAACCACAAGTCTGGCAGATCAGGAACATTTTTCAGAAGATGTGTGACTACATCAAGGATTGTCGTCCTCAGATAGGATGGACAGATTACAGTTTGTCAAGAAGTGATGAATTCTGGAAAAAGGTCAAGAGTAAACTGTATCAAAGAGATAGCAAGAGCAAAGTGTGGAAAAGTAAAGAACTGCCCAAGATCCAAAGCATGCCATCTTTCCCACTGTTTCAATCTTGCAGTGTAGCCTCTGTATTTCTATTCATGAAATCTTCTGCAGACAGTTGTCATTGATGTATCTACACCTGCCTCCTGAATAATGTTTCTGATCTGTTGGACATCCATTTGGGGAACTTTTCATTCTGATCAGCAGTGGAGGCCTTCTTTGGAATACCAGTCCCCTTGTGATTATTTAGCTCACTTGTACACTCGTTCTTAATGATGTTCCAAATAGTTTATTTTGGTATATTGCGAGCCCAAAGGACCCCAAACCGCCAGCAGCAATAGACATTCACCAAGACAAGTAGTTATTTAAACAAAAGTTCTTTTTAATTAACTTCAAACATGAAAACAGAATCAAACTTTAACATCTCTATACGTATTAACTCAAATTAAACCCTTTCTAATTCTAAGCACACGTGTATGATGCATGTGTAAATTTAAGAAAAGTTCTTTGGTTCACAGTTCAATCTCACTTCTTCCAAGTTCTCTGGTTGCAGTCAATTCTTATATTGTGCACAGAATTTAACATGTATAAAGTTCACCAGGCTTTGGTGCTCAAAGGTAAATGTTTACTGCTCAGAAAGGTTTTTGAAGGGTTTGCAGAGAGAGATTTGTTGTTCCAGGATTTCCACAATTGAGGTACCACCATTAGTCATCTCAAGGTCTCACTGATTAAACTTGCCCCATCAAGGTTCTCCAGATGGTAACCTCTTTATTTCAGGCTACTACAGAGTTCCTTTCTGTTCCCTTATTCCAAGAGAAACATCAGACAGACAGCAATTCCAGCCATCTGCCTCTCTGAAACTTTCTGTTTCCCACCAGCTTTTCCTGGCTTGTTTCAGCTGTGACTGTTCAGTCACTTTCAGTATCACACACACTGGCTGAGAGGGCTTGTCTTCTCTCTCTCTCTCTTCTCTCTCCCTCTCTCTCTCTTCAACTGCCAACTGCCAGGAAGCTCATGTGACTCTCTCACTTGCAAAAAATCCCACCTTCTTCAGCAAACCACAGGAGTTCTCTCTTGGTCAAGCTGTTGTCTTTGATAAACAAAACCCAGGAGTGATCTTTCTGTGAGCACACTGTAGGTACTTTTAAACAGCCGGTTTGTCTCCTCCAAACAATGGTGTATTCACTTCATGACTTCATTTCAATTAGCACCCACTTGTGAAATGTGCATAGCATTCTACATAGTTTTTGCAATGTTCCTGAATATGAATTTTTCAGTCTTTCAAATAAGATCTGTTTTAAAATGTGTGTATATATGTAACCCACTAATCTTACCAAATTCCTCCCAATATTTATCCATTACAGGTAATCCTAAGATTTGGGTGATGTTTCTTACTCTTATATTCTTGTTTTTCAGCCTCATAATGATGGCTTTGACTTTCATTGGCACAACTCTGGTCTTCATGTTGAAAAATGGCAACTACAGACTTCAAAGGTAATCAAAAGCTTAGAAGGAAGCCTAGCTCTCTTATACCTGCACCAATGAAGCAATTAAACATACCTGAATGCTCACAAACACCTGTGAAGCCAAATGTCCCAAACATTGTGGTGTCCTGAAATGAAGGGACTATACATATATATATATATATCTATATATATATATAGATATATGTATATATATATATATATATCTAGATATAGATATATATATATATATAGATATATAGATATACATATATATATCTATAGATATATATATATAAAGTGCAGCAATTTATACATTGTCAAACCAAATAACCTTGAATAAAATCTGGAATGTGCACTCTAAATAGATGTTAATTTTTTGATAATAAATACAAAACGGTGGAGCACAGGGATAATAAAGGTAAAAAGTGTCTTTGTCCCAAATATTATGGAGCGCATTATACCTTTGGGACAACATTCATGCCCTCCATCATTTCAATAGCTTCCAATTCCTCTGCCTCAATGGGTGAGTTTTCATCATGGACATCCAATTCACCTCCATACTCTTTCTTTCTTGAAAGGAGACCCAACTATTTCCCCTCCACTAATACTCTCCTCACTTGGAAGAACGTGTCCTTATTCTCAACAACATTTTTCAATATTTCCCACTTCCTGCAGATTAAAGGAGTAGTCATGCACATTCATATGGGTCCTTAACTATGCCTGTCTCTTTGTTGGCTTCTGGAACAGTCATTGTATCCCTACTTTGGTACCCCTCCCCAACTCTTTCTCCATGACATCGACAAATCCATTAGTCATATTCATTTCTTTCTATGATTATGTATGATAATTGGGCTGTAAGATGAGATCGGAGTGATCGGCGTGGTTTAGCTGTATCTGTAGGGTTTTTTTTAAGTTTTTTTAATTCAGATTTGTTTTTTCTTCTTTTTTGGGGTTTTTTTTTCTCTTTTTTCATATATTGTTATTAATTATATCTTTTTTTTAGAGATAGTTTACACCCTAAACTGATCTAAATTTTTTTTATGATATATTTTTATTCTGTAATATTATTGTTTAATATCTCTGTATTAATTCATTACTTACTATGTATTTTTTATATCTCTTTGAACTGTATGTGTTTATAAATTATAATAATAATAAAAAGATTGAAAAAGAAAGAAAAGTCATATTCATGTGTAACTTCACAGTTTCGTCACCTTTGCCACCAACTTCCACCAGATTCTCAAATTCACCTGGACTATTACTGACACTTCTCTTCCTTTTTATGGATCTCTGTCCTGATCTCAAGGTGAAGTTTCCACTGCAAGCTTATAGAAATACAATAATTTCCACAATTTCGAGAATATCTCCTCCCACCCTGCCCCTGATGCATTCCATCCCTTTTTCTCAATTTCATTGTTAGTTTTGAATCTGTTCCCATCATGAGACCATCTGCTCTTTAGGCTTCTGAAATGTCCACAAATGTGGTGATCCTTCTGCCATAGCTAATGGAACCCACACATGCATTTCCTACATCCACTTTGACTTCCTTCCTCATTCAGCATCCTACACATCATCCTCTATTTGCCATTTCCAACATGAATCCTACCACCAGTCACATCCAGTGGTGGATTAACTACCACCCAGGACCCTAGGCTGAGCTTTAGTAAGCCCCGCCTCTCGACCTTGCCCCTCTGCCCCACCATTTGTTGAATAGAATAAGTGATGTTAAGTTACATTAAATAACATATTTGAAGTTTCTAAAGTGGTCAATATTGACCCCTGTGGGTTCATGGGACTATACAAGGAGTCAAAAAATACCAGGGGATCAACTGAATTTTTGGGGTGAAAAGAATGGTAGAGTTAAAGGTCTAGTGGCAGATTAACTATAACCCAAGGCCCAAGGCTGAGTTTTTGTAAGGGGTCCCCTGACCTTTCCCCCCTGCTCCACAACCCCCATCCTTCGTCCGATGCCGTGACTAGTAAAACGTAGAAATGCTGGAGGAATTCAGCTGGTTTTGTAGCATCTACAAGAGTTGGGCTCAGGCCTGAAACATTGATAATAAATCTTTACCTCCCTCGGTCGCTGTGAGACCGGAGGAGTTCCTCCAGTATTGTGATTTTACAACTCAATTTACAAACACAAATTTGGCTTCTCCCTTTCATTTTGCTGAGATTTCATTCAAAGCAATGTAGACATTATATGTTTACTACAACTGCTGCATGAATAATAACAGACCAAATATCCCTGCAGCGAAGGAACAAATTAGGCTTTCATTTACTTGATTATGCAAAAATCACAGTACAACAATGATTAAAAATGTAGAGTTCAAATAATCAAACTTCAAATAATCAGTATCACCTTTGGTTGTATTATTTGTAGAGAAATCACTGATTTAGTTTAACATTATATAAATTCAACAATTTATTTAATGTGCAACCTTTTTTTGCTGACCCTGACAATTTCAACAAAATGTTAAAGCAGAGGGCCCATTTCCTATCCTGCTGGGCAGGGAGAGATCGTCGTTCCCCCATCCTGCTGGGCAGGGAGAGGTTGTCGTCCCCTGGCCCCGTCCCGCTGGGCAGTGTTATGGATACACGCAGGTACGCTGGCCTGCATATGACATCATAACAAGTATATTTTGTGGCACGGGGAACCATTTTTAGATTAGTAATAAAGAATAAATAGAGCACCATGTCTCCGTCTGCTCATATCTGCTTATGCCTAGAAGACACAACAGATTGGCAACACAATCAAAAGGAACTTCCTTTATGTTCCAAACGTCGGAGAGAAGAATTAAAGAGGAAATGCAAAGCTACCACAGCAGTGAGCCCCATGGGCTCAAACTCAGAGAACAAAGAAAAAGGAAAAGATCTGGGAAAAATGACCCAAAATGGCAAAAGGCCATTTTGGAGCATTCAAGGACTCAGAAAAATGGTATGACTATATTGAAAGATTCAATATGTACTGTCTTGCCCACAATAAAACAGATACATCTGTTTTAAAAAGGAAACACGCACATTTTCTAAGTGTGAAGTGAGAAGCAAGATTTTTAAACTTTTGCCACCGGCAAGACCAAATGTTGGGTCTTGTGAGGAGTTGTGCACAGTAATAGGAGAACACCTTTTCCCCAAACTAGTAATAATTACAGAATAATACAAATTTTAATCCAGAAAGCAAAAAGCATGGAAACTGCAAACCCGGAAGTGAATATTTGGCTGAATGATATAGACTGTAAGAAAGTTGTGAGTTTGGAGAATTCTTGAACAAAGCATTAAGGTGACAGATTGGTCATGGATTTGGCTGACTGCAACACCCAACAATGATTGCTATGTAAGAAAGATTTGAACATTAAATCTGTGTATGCTACAGCATTGATACAGCCAAAATATGGATATCATACAAGGAGAGTCATGTGCAGTGGAGCTAGTGACAAAATTAAATGCTTCCGTTGTGGGAAAAGCAACCACAGCCCTGATAAATGTTATTTTAAAAAAGGCCAAATGTGACATGGAGGGACACATCAAGTCCAGATGTCCAAGAAGAAGCCAAAAAAGAAAAAAACAAAAATACAACAAACAGCTGTCCAAAGTGAAAAATGTGAAAGAGAAGGACAACACCTCTAGCAGTGAATCTAATGACTCCAAGGGGAAAAAGGCAATGGATGTAATGCAGGGTGAGGGATAAGAAATATGAAATTTATGACGAGGTTTAAATCAACCACGAACCTCTTCGGATGGAGTTGGACACAGGAGCATCTGTGACTCTAATGCCAAAAAATGTGAAAGCATGACTATTTCCTGACCTTACCATGAAACAGTCCAACGTGGTGCTGAAAACAGTCACCAGGAAGAAGGACATGGTGCTTGGTAAATGTAAAGTAGATGTCAAATATAAAGGAAAGATTGTGAAAGATTTACCCGCTTCATTGTTGACACAAAGGGACACGCATTGTTAGGAAGAAACTGGTTATTGCACATCCAATTAGATTGGACGGAAATCAGAAGATGCATACTGAAAACGAACCAAAATTTAAGCTAAAGCAAGTGCTTAATAAGTATCAAACAGTTTTTGGAAAGGGCCTGGGGAAAATCAAAGGAATCCAGGAAAAGTTACAATTGAAACCTGGAGCTGAACCCAAGTTCTATAAGTCCTTTTGCAATAAAAGGAAAGATGGAATCAGAACTCTGTTACAGATTGGTAATATAGTGATTGGGCAGCTCCCATCATGCCAGTCCAAAAATCCAATGGGAAATTTTAATTTGTGGTGATTACAAAGTCACAATTAATCATGCTCTGCAAATACCTGAATGTTCCATGCCGAGAGCGGATGATTTATTCCAATCCCTAAATGGCAGGAAAAAGTTCACAAAACTGGATTTATCACAGGCGCATCATGAAATCAATTTGGATGAGGCTTCAAAAAAGTATGTGGCAATCAATGCTCACTTGGGATTGGAATGATAATATGTAAAGCAGATATGGACAAATTTCTGCATGGGATCCTACCTGAATTACATCATTATTACAGAACGGGTCAATGCAGAGCATCTATCGAACCTAGAAAAAGTCCTAAAATGACTACAGAAAGGAGACGTCTGACTACGCCAAGACAAAGGTGTATTTATGGTAGTAACCTATTTAGGATTTATAATTAATAGTGAAGGAGTCTGAATGGATACGGCAGTACCATCCGCAGAGCACCCTGCTCATCAAACAGAGATGAATTACAGTCATTCTTAGGATTAGTCAGCCATTATCAGAAGCACATCTCAAACATGTCCACACTGTGCAACCCACTGAATCAGTTATTTTAAAAAAATCAGAAATGGTGCTGGAACAAAAAAAAACCAAATGACATGTTCAACCAGTGAAAAGTGTTGTTGACCTCAAGCGATAATGAACTCGTCCACTATGATCCAGACAAAGTGACTCTTGTGGTTGATGGCTCGCCAGTAGGTTTGGGTGCAGTATTGTCACAGGTCAAGGAAAAAGGAGAACAACTGGTGGATTATGTGTCCTGCTCGTTAACGGCTTATGAAAGTAATTATGCACAATTGGAGAAAGAAGGATTGGTCATAATATTTAGAATTAAAAGATTTCACCAATACTTGTATGATAGGAAATTCACCTTAGTAACTGACAACAAACCATTGACTTTGATCTTGGATCCTAAAAAGGTGCTCACTGCGACAAGAATTCAAAGATGGCCATGATGCTCGCTGCTTACGATTACGACTTGAAACATAAACCAGCAAAACAAAATGGCTATGCCGGTGCTTTATTGCACTTACCCCTACCTGAATCTGAACAGACAGAAGAGAAATTAACTGGACAGCGGAAGTGGTGGCTATTAACCAAGAACAACTTTGCCTACTGATTTCAGCGAAAACCATCAGTGAAGTAAGAAATGAACTGACACTGTCAAAGGTCCTATATTTTACATTGAATGGGTGGCCAGATGGAGACACTGTTTCTCCAGAACTAAAGACTTATTATTGGTGACGCAAATGAAATAATTATCAAAAAAGGTTGTTTATTGTGGGGAAGCATAACAATCATTCCAAAAAGATGGCAAATGGCAATGTTAGCAGAACTCCACAACAATCACCCAGGATGGTCCGAATGAAAGGTCTGGCACAAATGCATGTTTGGTTACCATCAATGGATATTGATATCGAACAAAGAGTGAGGAGCTGTTGCATTTGTCAGGAAATTCAACCCAAGGCACCACAAACTGAAGCGAACCCATGGAAATGGCGATCTCAACCATGGTACGATTCACGTGGACTTTGTGGATCCATTTATGGGGGGGGGGGGGATTTCCTTATTGTTGCTGATGCACACTCCAAATGGCCAGTAGTATCACACATGTGTACAACAACAACCCAGACAATTAAAAGACTACGAAATATGTTCGAGTCCTACCGATGACCTATAGAATAATGGACCTCGGTTTGTATCAGATGCTTTTAAAATGTTTCTACGTAACAACAGAATACGACACGTGTTCTCAGCGCCTAAGAAGCTGAATGTTTTGTGCAAACATTTAAAAAAGCCATGAAAACTAAGAAGTCTCTAAACATTTCTTGGAATCACAAAATCGCAGATTTTCTTGCAGCCTCACTCCACAACAAAACGAACGTCTCCAGAATAGGGCGCAATTTAAGGATCCGACTTGGCATGTTATATTTCGTTGCAAATTAACACAATCAATATATACTCCTTGGCCCCTATAGTTTAGCACACATATTACTCTGGGCATGTTTAATGACATTTATTCAGATGGGGGGGGGGGGGGGAGTGTTGTGGATACGCACAGGTACACTGGCCTGCGTATAAACACACACACATAGAAGTGGGAAATCATTTTTAGATTAGTAATAAAGAATGAATGAAGCACGTCTCCGTCTGCTAGTGTATTTCTATACCGAGAATACACAACAGCCAGGTTGTCAGAAGTACAAATTCTCACACATGAGTCTCTTTAAAGTCGGTGACAGACAAGCTTTATTTACAAGTCTGCAGAGTTGGACTCAACTGGCTTCTCGCCAAGTCAAGCCCCTATACATACAGTGCATTGATTTTTATACCTTTTTTGCTTGTCCTTCCCCTCCTCTTTAACACTGTTTTAATTGGTTAGTTTTTGCAAAATCATTCTAAGTCCACTTGCATTTGTAATGATCATGTTTGTCACGTACACTACGAACTCTGCACACACTAAATTCTGTTTTTCACTCTTTTATCAATCTTTGGCTCCTACATGTCTCTTTGTGACCATGAAAGATCTCTGTTTGTTATAACATTGTCCAGCTAAACCTTTATGGTAAGCTCCCTGTCTATTCTGGCTTCCCCTTTTATGATTAATCATCACATTTTAACTTAAGCCCTTTTTAACCTAAATTCTCTATCTATAACAAGGTTGCATTCCCCCATCCCGCTGGGCAGGGAAAGGGCGCGTCCCCCGTCCCCGTCCCGCTGGGCAGGGAGAGGTTGCAACCCGGCCCCATTTCCAGCCCCTTCCCGCTGGGCAGGGAGACTCTCAGGAAATGGCGAGGTGACTGCACTTGACATCGAAAAGCGAGGACATTACACCTGTCTTCGAGGCAAAACATAGACTGAGATAGCGGTGAAGTTCGGGGCACGAAGATAGGTTGTCCCTCTCCTCCCCCACCATGCCCTTGGGACACAAACTCAGCCTATTTGCTTTGAAATGTTCCCCAAGAGCCCCAATTTTTCAGGCAGTGCAGTGTGGATCGGAGGGACTCAAGAGGTAAATAAAATCCTGAGCGGCTCTTTGCGATGCTGACGCCAACTACCTTAAGTCAGACTGCCAGCCCGGGTCATGTCATGCTCATCATTGGGGGTGGGGGGCTCCTGAACTCTTCCTTCTTATGATGTTAAGCAACATACTGGAGATTATGGGCAGGATTCAACCTCGTTCCCCCATCCTCCACCTTCCCATCAAACTATTAGGTTTTTAACGTCTCTCCGAGCGAATTGGACGTTAAAAATCTAATAGTTTGGTGGTAAGGTTGAGGATCTCAGTCGCACACTCACCGCTCGCAGCCGACTCCAACAAGCCGCGGCCCAGCAACGGCGCGACTCTAACCCTGGCCCACAATAACCGCAGGCTTCACTCTTGCCGGTGCAATAAGTAGAGACCAGGCAGAAGGCACCTACCCTTTACTGAATAGGCTCGGGCCGCCTTATCCACTGAGCCCTTAAGGCTGCAGCCTACTGCTGAGGTTCCCACTCCCTTCTCCTACCGGGCTCCCTCCCTTCTGGGCCCCTAGTCTTAAGCCTACTCAACCTAATGGTTAATCCGCCACTGGTCACATCGCCCCCACCCCTCTTTCTGCACGAACCAGCCTGTGACGAGACTTTCCATTTTTTGGTTTGCTATGTGCCAATTAGTATTGAACCCATGTGAGGATTCCGATCTCATCTGCTTTAATTTTGCACACTAGAACTCTGAAGTACCCAGTACCAAAGCTTCGAAAAGTGTGAATTTACCACATTCACTATTGGATGGATTACTGTTTTGCTAACATTTTGGACACTGCTGATGTCCTGTAATCAGCGTCTTATTCCCTGTTTTCTGTTTCCCTCTTTTTTTTAAATGCCAAAGTTGTATTCACTGATGTCCAATGAGTTTGAAGTGCAGAACTTTGGAAAATAAGCCTGCAACTGCCTATTTGTGGCGGCAGGGGGAGATGATGAGACGCTGTACAATGTGTGTGTGTGTGTGTGTGAGGTCAGGTTGAAGTGTCCGTACAGCGAGGCTGGTTCCTGCCGGGCGCGGTGGCGCGCGCCTGTAATCCGGCTACTCGGAGGCTGAGGCTGTCGGATCGCTTGAGATCAGGAGTTCTGGGCTGCTGCGGCCTGTGTTGAGCGGGTGTCCTCACTAAGTTGGGCATCGATATTGGTGAAGAGGCATCACCAAGTTGTATAAAGTGGGCTGAAGAAGGCCCTATGCCAACGAGATTGACGGTGTCCGCAGATAGAGCTGCAGCGCGACCTGCTCAATCAATACAGTGAGACCCGGTCTCTTTTTACACACAATCTCACTCCAATTTTCACTCCCTTCTCTTAGCGACATTTAACGAACATTTTTACAATCAACGAAAGTTACTGGTTCTCTTGCAAGTTAATACTAAGGTTTGCCTTGTAGGGGAATTTTCACATTTCAGAGGTTGCAATACGACTGTGTCATTGACAATTGCACAAAGCGGAGAATAGCTCGAGTTTTGCAACCCGACCCTTTTTAAAAAAAGAGATTTTTACTGCTCTCTGCCGTCCAGTTGTTTTACTGCACTGAAAAACACGGCGACAACCACTGCTGTTCTCGGCTCCAGACAGAGGGAGCGCGCCAACTCTGCGAAGGAACAAACCAATAAATGTATCAACCTTTCAGGTTGGGTCCCTTTATCGTTTTGAAGAGTTGGCTGGACACTACAACATTTCGGGAAGATATTTTTCAAACATTATCGGAGATAATTGCTTGCCCTTTATTGGCTCGATTCAAATTTTTAATTTTTTTTCACACTGTGAACCATATCAATCAAAATACATACAAACATTTCCCTCTTAAATATACACAGTGCCATTTTCTCCCCTTTTCCCCCCTCTACCTTCCCTCCCCCCTTCCCACCTCCCTCCAAACCCATTTAACGTTCAACATATACAATACAATAAAACCATTAAACAATGTCATCACACAATGAAAATAAACAAGAAAATTGTGTCATCGACTTTTGCACAATGGATCAGGTCATTTTGTCTTCTGATCATTGTGAGAGATAATAGATTGATTCGAGGAAGTAACAAGGAGGGGAGGCAGGCCCCTCCAGCCCGGGTAAGAAACCTGCATAGGAGAAGGCCACTCCGATATAAAACCTACGACCCAAGGACCTCGCTGCAGCTTGCTTGGCCATGGCTCACGAACCATGGATGTAAAGGGTGGGGCCAGTACTGCGCACACTGCACTCCACCTAAAAGCTCCTTTGCGCAGGCCCGAGGACATGTCCACGTCCTCCCCCTCCATGTATAGGAAGTAAAGTTAGTATGAATGAAATAAAGAATAATAGACTAGACTAAGTTAAGTAAGTGCTGAATAGGGATGAATTCCGATAAAAGTGAGGAAGGGTTACACAAGCATAATAGAAGAAAGGTCTTATAGTGATAGAAAGAATTAGCAAATTCTGCATATAGAATTAGTAATGTTAGAAACAGAAGTACCTTCACAGAAATTGCTCGAGACAAAAATTGAGAACAAAGAACATTTATTATAAAACAATGCAAAGTTGGGTGCTTCCCCTTACCCTGGGAATACACACATACACTGGGGCTCACCCAACTTTTATACAGTTTATTTCAGTATAGGAATACCCTCCCCCTTACATTCTTCTGCCTGCTGGATAGGTTTGGCATTAGGCAATCCTGCCTGCCTACGTGCTGTTTCTGTGAACTTGGAGGACCAGGGGGTATCCTGTCGGTGCTCTCATCATGTCATTATCCTCATTGTCCTTATTCACAAACCTGTCTTTGTTCTAATTTACACCTTCCCAACTCTCAGGGCTACAGCCTCTTCATATGCAGAACTGGTTAATACTGTCTAGGGCTTACTAATTTCATATGCAGAACTTGGTAATTCTGTCTAGGGCTAGGAGACCCTTATCTTATTCAGACTAACTCTACCTTCCTACATTCTATTATCTATTGTCTATCCTTATCTCATTCATACGGTGAACTTGCTGGATTCTGTCTAAAGGCTAGAAGATTCTTATCTTACTCAGACTGACTCTGCTTCCTACATTCTAATATCCATTTCTTATCCTGTTCATACTGGCTTTATTCATTTACCCATATATCTATATTAGTTTCCTCATCTTCATATTTTTATATCAGTTTTACTCATCTCTCACAGTAACTCCTGGGGGTTGAGATGTTTGAATAAGAACAAAGGCAGATTCATGAATAAGAACAATGACATGATGGGACCCAGACAGGATATCCCATGGTCTTTCAAGTGACAGAAACTGCACGTAGGCAGACAGAATTACCAAATGCCAAACCAATCCAGGAGGCAGAAGAATGTTAAGTGGGGGGGGGGGGGTGGGGGTGGTATCTCTATACTGAAATGAACTGTATCAAAGTTGGGTGAGCCCCAGTATGTGTGTGTATTCCCATGGTAGGGGAAGCACCCAAGCACTGTTGTACAATAAATGTTCTTTGTTCTCAATTTTTGTCTCGAGCGAAATCTGTGAAGGTACTTCTGTTTCTCACAAATGGGGGCTCGTCCGGGATCGCACTCCCTCCACTGACAGAGTGCCCGACGATGTGGGTAGGTGCACCCCGGCTAATTCAGCTGGACTCCCGGACGAAGGGTAACTGGTCAGTGGACGAAGCGAGTGATATCCGAGAAGAGGCATTGAGAACAAACGACGGGAGGATGTTAAGGAAGCGTGCTGTTGGAATCTAGGGGTTAAAACATTATGAAAGAAATGATTAATTAATAATTTTATATTTACTGCATTGTTCAGGGAAAAAGAGGAATGTGATTAAGTGGCAATCACAGCATGGAGCAAAGTTGGCCGAGCAAAATTGTCTGCTCCCAAATACAGGGAGAGGAAATGCATAAAACGATTTAGGAGGAATGCTCAAACTGAAGGAGGTGGTGAGTAGCACAGGAGACACAGGCCAGACCAGAACAAAGAATGGCCTGCAAGAAACAAAGTGAATGGAAAACCAGTCTAGGAGGAAGATTAAGGCAGGAGGAGGTGTTAAAGAGAACAGCAGAAATGCACGAATGCAGCCAGCCGTATGTTTTGTATGCGGTCAGCCAGGACACTGGAAGAGAGACTGCCCCCTAGTTTGGGGTCCTCAGGACACTGTGGGAAGGGGATATGGACCACAACAAAATGAGCATTGGGTCCAGCCCCAGAGATCGTCAGTGCCACCCCCGGTACATCAGGCACCCCATGCGGCTCTAGCTCCGAAGAGACAATTCCCTTTGCTGACAGAGGAGGAGCAATATTGCCCACAGTGACGGAGCCCGAGCACCCACGAGCAGGCTAGGTTGGCAGACCCTTTCCTGCAGATTAAAGTAATGGACATGGAAGTATCCTTTTTAGTGGATACGGGAGCCAGATTTTCAACACTCACTGGCGCTGAGTTTCAAGATAAAACATCATCCTCTAGCGTCCAGTTCTCGGGTACACCAGAAAATCTGCCGTTTTCTACACCACTAGTCAATTCTGTGGCGGGACAGACTTTTACACATCAATACATTTTGTCAGCCAGGTGCCCTACCAATCTTTTGGGCAGAGACCTGTTGGTCAGGTGCGGAGCATCGATCCTTTGTGGACCCAGCGGAATAGAGGTCACCTTTCCAAATGGATATTCTATGAACTGTTCATAGAATTTCATTCCGGTTCTCAGATGTTGTTGGCGGCAGCTGGAGGATCTGCGTCTGAGGGACAATGGGCAGACATTTACTGGGGGCTGTTGGAACCGGAGGACCCACAAAAGGGAGAGCTGCTAAAGATTTATAATCAATGGAAGCCGTGGATCCAGACGTTACACCCGTATACCCCTCCCTCGGACCCCCCCATATGACCCTCTTTTACGATAGGGATGGGGATGAAATGTATCAACATGCCTTTTATGAAGAGGTAGAGGGCATGCTATGGGAAATTAATTTGGACTACATAGTGGTAGGAAAGGAGGGAGTGGCCGCTACGATAGCACTGACATCTGAACAGCTGGAATGGTATGAGATGGCAGGTGAGGCCATTCCTCATGTCACCCTTGCAATTGGCACTACTCACCAGGCAAAAGATTTGGGACCGATGTGTTGGAACTTGATGTCCCTTAGTGACTGGTCTGACACCCAAATACCGACAGTGCAGTTCTCCTCATCTGGTCAGGCATACAGAATTTTGTCCCCGACATATGATCGAGTCCTCCTTGAGCATAGACAGATTGAACGCTTTCATGGTAGAGAGAAGATGGATCACCCCGACTCGGCCCCTATGCTAGATTCTCTCCCTGAGAACCTGTGGTCAGTGGGATCAGCAGATGTGGGTTTTTGTCAGCAGGTTGATCCCATAACCTTCGAACTGTCAGATTACACCCCTATTTGGCAGATGCAGTATCCCCACAAACCTGAAGCTGAGGAAGGTTTGGCAGATACCATTGATGGCCTTATGCATTCAGGGGTGTTGGAACATTCGTGTTCTAGTTGGAATACACCCATCTTACCTGTTCCTAAACAAGACACGGGCAAATATCGGATGGCCCATGACTTAAGGCGCATCAATGGTATTGTGAGAACACCCACAGTTTCAATACCAAACCCATATACTGCCATGACTGCTTTAACCCCTAACCACAAGTGGTTCTCTTGCATAGATTTAGCGAATGCTTTCTTTTGCTTGCCGCTGGCAGAACCATTAAGAGATGTGTTTTCATTCATGTATAGAAGTAGAAAGTTGCGGTATACTAGGCTTCCGCAGGGCTTTATCTTATCTCCAGGGATTTTCAATCAGGTGTTGAAAGAACAGCTGGGGGGGCTAGCACTGCCAGGTGGGGTAGTTCTGATCCAGTATGTAGATGACATCCTATTAGCAGCACCTGATCATACTTCCTGTTTGGAGGCCACCTGTCTCCTGCTAGTGCTGCTGTTCAAGGCAGGCTTTAAAGTCTCTCGCTCAAAGCTGCAATGCTGCAGACAGGTGGTCACCTTTTTAGGGAGAATGGTCTCAGCGAAAGGCACAGGGATTTCCCCTGCACATCGAACAGCGATACTACATTATCCAAAACCAAAGACAGTAAAGGAGATGCTTTCGTTTTTGGGTTTGTCAGGGTATAGTAGGCAGTTTATCCCATCGTATGGTGAGTTGACACATCCACTGCTAACTTTGGTGAATGAGCAGGGGATGAGGAATCTGGGAGCTACACTTGATTGGACTGCGCAGGCTGAGATGAGTTTTATTCTATTGAAGCAAGCTCTTACAACAGTTATAGATTTGGCGATTCCAAATTATAGACACCCTTTCTTTTTGGATGTTTCTGAAAAAGCACACACAATTGATGGTGTTCTTTTTCAGAAAAAAGGGGGTGGAAGATGTGTGCTCATGAATGTGAGTATCACACTAGACCCGACGGAAGACAGACACCCACCATGTACGAGACATGCAGCGGGAGTAGCAAAGATTCTACAAAAGGTGGACCCATGAAGGCATTAATATGGCAGACAATATGGGAGAGGGAGAACCACACTGTTGTGAGAAGAGGGTAGTGAAGGATATTAAAATAAGACCTGACTTACAGGCTACACCCTTAAGAGAACCAGATGAAACCTTGTTTACAGATGGGTGTTGTTACAGACATCCCACAGATGGATTGAAAACTGCCTATGTGGTGGTACGAAAAACTACAGGAGGATTTGAAGAAATCATTACAGGGACAGTGAGAGGAAAGGAGTCAACACAACTCACAGAACTACAGGGAATTATAGCAGCATTAGAAGGGGCAGAAGGGAAGGAGGTCAATATATATACAGACTCGGCATATGTGGTAGGGACAATACAGGTTGAACTTAGTCAATTGATTAGAAGTGGGTTTTTAACAGCAGCAATGACCCCAATTCAACACGAGAAGGACGTTAGGAAACTGGCTGAGGCTCTCCTGAAACCAAGGGCATTAGCAGTTCTTAAATGTAAAGGACATGATAGAACAGATACGATGGTGGCTCGGGGAAATCAGGAAGCGGACATGGCCGCTAAAAGGGCAGCAGGATACGGCCCTCAGTTTATTATGATACAGGCAGACAGAACAGCATATGACTTATTACCACCGTGTAGGGTAGAAGTAATAATACAGGAACAAGCAAAGGCATCACCTCAGGAAAGGATGGTATGGGAGGAAAGGGGGACAACTGAGGATCAAGGACTATGGAGATCGATAGACGGGAGGCCAGTTTTACCATCTGGACTCATGAAACCCCTCCTCGAGGAGGCGCATGGGCTAACACACTGGAAAGAAGCAGATGATAAGGTACTTGATACATTGGTGGCACCCCTTCCTGCCGGCGATGGTGGAGAACCATATTAGAGAGTGTGAGGTATGTATAACTTTCTTTTTTTTTAAATTTTTTATTTCTCACACCATAAATCACATTAGCCATGATACACACTTTTTCTTTTTCACTCATATACAGTGACTTTTTCTCCCCCCCACTCCCTCCTCCCAAGCCACCCCCCACCCCCCCACCCCCATCCATTTTAGGTATACAATCTAGGTTACATTAAACCAGTCAGACAATGTTGTCATTCAACAAAAATACACCAGAAATTCTACTGAGTCCATTCTTTTCTTTCCTTCTCCTTCCATCAACTTAGGTAATGATTGTCCCCGGTAGGTTTTCGCTATTGTATTTAATGTAAGGCTCCCATATTTGTTCGAATATTTCAATATTATTTCTTAAACTATATGTAATTTTTTCTAATGGAATACATTTATTCATTTCTATATACCATTGTTGTATTTTCAGATTATCTTCCAATTTCCAGGTTGACATAATACATTTTTTTGCTACGGCGAGAGCTATCTTAACAAATCTTTTTTGTGCATCCTCCAAATCAATTCCAAATTCTTTGTTTTTTATGTTACTTAGGAGAAAGATCTCTGGATTCTTTGGTATATTGTTTTCTGTTATTTTATTTAATATCTGATTGAGATCTTCCCAAAATTTTTCTACTTTCTCACATGTCCAGATTGCATGAATTGTTGTTCCCATTTCTTTTTTACATCGAAAACATCTATCAGATACTGTTGGGTCCCATTTATTTAACTTTTGAGGTGTAATGTATAGTCTGTGTAACCAGTTATATTGTATCATACGTAGCCTCGTATTTATTGCATTTCTCATCGTTCCAGAACATAATTTCTCCCATGTTTCCTTTTTTATCTTTATATTTAAATCTTATTCCCATTTTTGTTTAGTTTTACCATTTGTTCCCTCATTCTCCTTTTCTTGCAGTTTAATATACATATTTGTTATAAATATTTTGATTAACATTGTATCTGTAATCACATATTCAAGGTTACTTCCCTCTGGCAAACTCAAACTGCTTCCTAATTTATCCTTCAAATAGGATCTCAATTGGTAATATGCCAGCGCTGTATCTCCAGTTATATTGTACTTATCTCTCATTTGTTCAAAGGATAAGAATCTACTTCCTGAAAAACAATTTTCTATTCTTTTAATCTCTTTTTTTTCCCATTCTCTAAAGGAAAGGTTATCTATTGTAAAAGGGAGTAACTTATTTTGCGTCAATATTAGTTTTGGTAATTGATAATTTGTTTTATTTCTTTCTACATGAATCTTCTTCCAAATATTGAGGAGATGATGTAATACTGGAGAAGTTCTATGTTGTACCAATTTTTCATACCATTTATATAATATGTGTTCAGGTATCTTTTCCCCTATTTTATCTAATTCTAATCTCGTCAAGTCTGGTTTTTCCCTTGTTTGATAAAAATCTGATAGGTATCTTAATTGTGCGGCTCTATAATAATTTTTAAAGTTTGGCAATTGTAATCCTCCTTGTTTATACCATTCTGTTAATTTATCTAGTGCTATCCTCGGTTTCCCCCCTCTCCATAAAAATTTCCTAATTATTTTCTTTAACTCTTTGAAGAATTTTTCTGTCAGTTGTATTGGCAATGCCTGAAATAAGTATAATATCCTTGGAAAAATGTTCATTTTAATACAGTTTATCCTTCCTATTAGTGTTAGTGGTAAATCTTTCCAATGCTCTAAATCGTCCTGTAATTTTTTTCATTAGTGGATAATAATTGAGTTTATATAATTGGCCGAGATTTTTGTTTATTTGTACACTTAGGCATCTTATTGTCTGCATTTGCCATCTAAATGGAGATTCCTTCTTAAATTTTGAGAAATCCGCATTATTCATAGGCATTGCTTCACTTTTATTTACGTTTATGTTGTAACCCGACACTTCTCCATATTCCTTCAATTTCTTATATAATTCTTTTATTGATAGTTCTGGTTCTGTTAAGTACACTATAACATCATCCGCGAATAGACTGATTTTATATTCCTTGTCTTTTATTTTTATTCCTTTTATATTATTATCTATTCTTATCAATTCTGCTAGTGGTTCTATAGCTAACGCAAACAATAAAGGTGATAGTGGGCATCCCTGCCGTGTTGACCTGCTTAAGTTAAATTGCTTTGATACATGTCCATTTACTGTCATTTTCGCTAACGGTCCCTTATATAATGCTTTAATCCAATTAATATACTTCTCCGGTAAACTGAATTTTTGCAATACTTTGAACAAATAATTCCATTCTACTCTGTCGAAGGCCTTCTCTGCGTCTAAAGCAACTGTTACTGCAGGTGCTTTATTTCTTTCTACTGCATGAATTAAGTTAATAAATTTACAAATATTGTCTGTTGTGCGTCTTTTTTTGATAAATCCAGTTTGGTCTAAATTTACCAGTACCTGCTCTGCTAATCTGTTTGCTAATAGTTTAGCTATTATCTTATAATCTGTGTTTAGTAAAGATATTGGTCTATATGACGCTGGTGAGAGTGGATCTTTCCCTTGTTTTAGTATTACTATAATTATTGCTGTTTTACATGAATCTGGTAAGCTTTGTGTTTCATCAATCTGGTTGATTACATCCAGGAGGGGCGGAATTAATAAGTCTTTAAATGTTTTGTAGAATTCTATTGGAAATCCATCCTCTCCTGGTGTCTTATTATTTGGTAATTTTTTTTATTATCTCTTGTATTTCTACTGTTCCAAATGGTTCTGTTAATTTATTTATTTTGTTCCTCTATTTGTAGTTTTGGTAGTTCAATTTTAGTCAAAAATTCATCTATTTTCCCTTCTTTCCCTTCATTTTCAGTTCGGTATAATTGTTCATAGAATTCTCTAAAGTTTTCCTTAATTTCTTTTGGATTATATGTAATTTGTTTGTCTTTTTTCCTTGTTGCCAATACCATTTTCTTAGCTTGTTCTGTCTTAAGCTGCCATGCTAGGATTTTGTGCGTTTTTTCACCCAGTTCATAATATTTCTGTTTTGTCTTCATTATATTCTTCTCTACCTTATATGTTTGTAATGTTTCATTTTTTATTTTTTTATCCGCCAATTCTCTTCTTTTAGTTGTATCTTCCTTCATTGCTAATTTTTTTTCTATATTTACTATTTCCCTTTCCAACTGCTCTGTTTCCTGATTATAGTCCTTCTTCATCTTGGTTACATAACTTATTATTTGCCCTCTAATGAATGCTTTCATTGCATCCCATAGTATAAACTTATCTTCCACTGATTCCGTATTTATTTCAAAATACATTTTTAATTGTTTTTCAATAAATTCTCTAAAATCCTGCCTTTTAAGTAGCATGGGGTTTAATCTCCATCTATACATTCTTGGAGGGATGTCCTCTAGCTTTACTGTCAATATTAAGGGTGAATGGTCCAATAGTATTCTAGCTTTATATTCTGTTTTTCTTACTCTATCTTGCATACTAGCTGATAACAAAAATAGGTCTATTCTTGAGTATGTTTTATGTCTAGCCGAGTAATATGAATATTCCTTTTCTTTTGGGTTTTGTTTCCTCCATATATCCAAAAGTTGCATTTCTTGCATTGATTTAATTATAAATTTGGTTACTTTGTTCTTTCTGTTAATTTTTTTCCCAGTTTTATCCATATTTGAATCCAAATTCAGGTTGAAATCCCCTCCTATTAGTATGTTCCCTTGCGTATTAGCTACCTTCAAAAAGATATCTTGCATAAACTTTTGATCTTCTTCGTTAGGTGAATATACATTGAGTAGATTCCAAAACTCCGAATATATCTGACATTTTATCATTACATATCTCCCTGCTGGATCTATTATTTCCTCTTCTATTTTAAATGGCACATTTTTACTAATTAATATAGCCACTCCTCTTGCTTTTGAATTATACGATGCTGCTGTTACATGTCCTACCCAATCTCTCTTTAATTTCTTGTGCTCCAATTCAGTTAAGTGTGTTTCTTGGACAAATGCTATATCAATTTTTTCTTTTTTCAGTAAATTTAGCAGTTTCTTCCTTTTAATTTGGTTATGTATTCCATTAATATTTAAAGTCATATAGTTCAACGTAGCCATTTTATACTTTGTTTATCTTCCCTTTCCGTTTTTCCATCATTACCTTTCCTCCTTTTCCATTTCTGTTTTCTTATTTTAAACCCTTTATAAGACAACATTCCTAAAACATCAAACATTTTCCTTATTCTCCTATTTATAACTTCTTTAGCCCCAATCTCCCCTTCCCCTCCTGAGTTGTCCTTTATCCCTTGTCGGACAACCACATCTCCCCTCTCCATTTGGGTTTGCGAATTCACTCGCAAGCGTCAACTGATTTTGCAGTGACCGCAACTCCCCCCCACCCAGCCCCCCCCAGAAAAGATTTCACTTTTCATATGTAACAAAGGTCACTCTTTTAATTCCCTCCTTATTCTCTCTATTCCATTACCTTCCCTTATTAATTCTTGTCTATACTATCTATATTTTCCTCTAAATACAGATACATTCACGTATGCACATTATACCTATACACTCTTATACCTCTTTACCCACATACATATCAATCGTGATCATTTTTACTCTCATTACACGTCTTCATCCCTCAGTCTATTTTGTAATTGTTCTGCAAATTTTTGTGCTTCTTCTGGATCCGAGAATAGTCTGTTTTGTTGTCCTGGAATAAATATTTTCAATACCGCTGGATGCTTTAGTATAAATTTATACCCTTTCTTCCATAAAATCGCCTTTGCTGTATTGAACTCCTTTCTCTTCTTTAGGAGTTCAAAACTTATATCTGGATAAATGAAGATTTTTTGCCCTTTATACTCCAGTGGCTTGTTGCCCTCTCTTACTTTTTCCATTGTCTTCTCCAGTACTTTTTCTCTTGTAGTATATCTTAGGAATTTTACTAAAATAGATCTTGGTTTTTGTTGTGGTTGTGGTTTAAAGGCCAATGCTCTATGTGCCCTTTCTATTTCCATTTCTTGCTGTAGTTCTGGACATCCTAGGATCCTAGGGATCCAATCTTTTATAAACTCTCTCATATTCTTGCCTTCTTCATCTTCCTTAAGGCCCACTATCTTTATGTTATTTCTACTGTTATAATTTTCAATTATATCTATTTTCTGAGCTAACAGTTCTTGTGTCTCTATAACTTTTTTATTAGATTCCTCTAATTTCTTTTTTAAGTCCTCTACCTCCATTTCTGCTGCTACTGCCCGCTCTTCCATCTTGTCCATTTTCTTTCCCATTTCTGTTAAGGTCATATCTATTTTATTCATTTTCTCTTCTGTGTTGTTTATTCTTCTTCTTAAATCATTAAATTCCTGTGTTTGCCATTCTTTAAATGACTCCATGTATTCTTTAATAAGAGAAAGTATATCCTTTATCTTGCCTTTCCCTTCTTCTATTTCACTGTACTCTTCCTCTTCTTCTTCCTCTGGGTTGGCCATCTGTTGTTTTTTTGTTGCCCTTTTCTTCTCTTCTTTCTTGTTTCCATTGTCTTCTGTGTTCTCTTCTTGCTGCAGGTGTTCTGCAGCTGTCGTTGCCGGCTGTGGAGATCGACTCCCCAGCTGGTCACCCCTCCCGTCGGTGTGTTTTTTTTCATGCGCGGTTGCGCACTTTTACTCGGCTCAGTGAGCCATTTTTGTAGTCCAATTTCTACCGACCTGAGGGAGCGGGTTTCTCTCTCCACCGCGGGCCTCTTCGAACTGGTAAGGCCTTCTCCTTCTTCCTCCGTTGTCTTCTCTTCCTCTCTTCTTACCGTTGATTTCGATTTTTCTTTTTTTGTCGCCATCTTCTTTCCACCTTTATACTCACTTTTCTTTAACTTTTATTTCTGTGCCTTTGAGTTTTCCTTTGTTTTTTCCGACTTTTCTGGAGAGGGCTGGAGTTCACCGTCTGGCCACTACTCCATCACGTGACTCCTCCCCAGGTATGTATAACTTTCAATGTCAAGGCGACTGTAAAGCCACATGAAGGACAGTTCCCGTTACCTAAGTTACCAGGGCAGGGTAAGTGGCTATCGATACCTCTTAGTAGCAGTAGATGTGTTCACAGGGTGGCCGGAGGCAATCCCTGCCAAAAGAGAAGATGCAAGGATGGTATGTAAATTCCTGATCAACCAGTATATTCCGAGACACGGATTTCCTAGAAAAATTAGGTCCGATAATGGAAGTCATTTTAAGAATAACGATCTACAGGAGGTAGAAGCAATGTTGGGATTGAAACATGCCCTTGGAACGGTGTACCATCCACAATCCCAAGGGAAAGTGGAGAGGATGAACCAAACAATAAAAGGTAAGATCGGGAAAGTACAGGCACGGACCAAACTAAATTGGGTGGATGCGTTGCCCCTGGCATTAATGTCAATAAGGAGTTCGGTAAGTTCTGTGACAGGATTTACTCCATATGAACTACAAACAGGGCACCAGTTTCCAGGACCGGGAGCCGGAATTCAGACTACGAAGAATGAGGTAAGTTCAATGGGATGCAAGCTTTATTATGATAAACTAACGGCTCTGGTGTCAGATTTTTCACAACAGGTCACAAGTCCCAACAGAGAAGGGGAAACACCGAGACCTTCAGTCGCGGAGTGGGTTCTGCTAAAGGTCATCAAAAGAAAGTGGTTGGAGCCCAGGTGGACAGGACCCTACAGAGTGGTGGAGAGGACGTCCCACGCGGTTCGACTACAGGGAAAAGGCGAGACATGGTATCATTGGAGTCGGTGTGCAGCAACGGACCCACCAACACGGACACTGGAACAGATTCGAACGGAGATGACTGGGACTCTGTGAAGAAACCATGGACGAAGAACACTTAACACGTCCCTTTTTAAAGAGACTATTGGACTACGGTGACTGTATTTCAGTATTTGAAGTGATATTTCTATATTGAAGTCAACAGAATTTAGGGGGCTGTGATGGACACTATGTGGGGACTATGGATGATGTTGTTCCTAGCCCTTGAAGCATCTGGAGAAGGAAAAAACTGTACAAAGTGTTTGTAGTCAGCCTGGGAGGCCCATAACGAACCGAAACAGTACTTTGCGGATTGGACTGACGTTCCTGAACACTGTGTTGGGGCCCCCACTGGACTGAAGTGTGTTCATAATGGCCAAGTTTGTGAGGTTAAGTTTAACAAGGGGTCGGAGATGCCGGTCCTTGCAAAAACTCCTGAGGTCTTGGTCCCATAAGTTAACTGGTGGTTAAAACATTATGAAAGAAATGATTAATTAATAATTTTATATTTACTGCATGGTTCAGGGAAAAAGAGGAATGTGATTAAGTGGCAATTACAGCATGGAGCAAAGTTGGCTGAGCAAAATTGTCAGCTCCCACATACAGGGAGAGGAAATGCATAAAACGATTTAGGAGGAATGCTCAAACTGAAGGAGGTGGTGAGTAGCACAGGAGACACAGGCCAGACCAGAACAAAGAATGGCCTGCAAGAAACAAAGTGAATGGAAAACCAGTCTAGGAGGAAGATTAAGGCAGGAGGAGGTGTTAAAGAGAACAGCAGAAATTGGCCAGACAGGAACAGAATGGTGATTAGAAATATCTGGGGATGAATTAATTTCTGATCCAATCAACAGGATAGTCTGGCTTGGAGGATTAAGATGGGAGTGCTACACCCCAGATATCTGCAAAACAGGAGATGACTTGTGATAACCCTTATGCAAAAAGATCTAGCAAAGGAAGACAACTTTTGTTCTGTATGATAATGGAATCTAGCAAAGGAAGCCAATTTTTGTTCTGTATGATAAGGTTGATCTATATAAACTGAGCCAACTGGACAATAGGGGTCAGTCTTGGGGAATAGCTCACTGTGCAGGTGATCTATGAACTAACGACTGACCCAGAGCTCTGTTAAGTTTTATTCTTGTGCTGTGTAATAAATTGACTGTTGAACCGAATACCTTCTCCTATCACTTCATTCAAAGAACACGCTGGACTCAGACCACACATAGACTAAATTAAGAGTAAGTTAAAGCCAGAGTCCGACAGTGCTAGGAATAGCTACTGGATCCCGGTAAGAGGAATTTATTTACCTGCTAGTATGGGAGGAGTAAATAGCAAGGGAAATAGTCCTGGAGAAGGACGGGTAGATCAGATACCTAAACATAGTCCGTTAGGATTAATGTTATGTGATTGGAGTGCAGGGAAAACCCGTGGGAAAGATAAACAGACCATGGTCAGGTATTGCTATCAGGAATGGGTTAAGAATCCGATAAAAGGGAGTTCGGTATATTGGCCAAAATTCGGATCCGATGAAGACTGGATGTGTCAGGCATTGAACATCTGGCTCTACCAAAATCAAGGAGGTAATACCGAGAACAGAGAATATGCAGCCTGTTGGCTCAGTGGATTGTTTGATCAAATGATTTTGAGTGAAAAGGAATGTAAGGACAAGAAGGATGAGGAACCTTCTGCCCCTGAAATACAAGGATGGGATGTGTTACATTCCCTTCCTCCACCTTATGCTCCCCCTGTGCCGGCTCCTATCTTCCCCCTCTTACCTACACTTTACCCTTTTTCACCTTCCCCTCTTCCTCCACAGTTAGAGAAAGAAAAGGAAAGTAGGGGTGGTTTGATGACCCACTCACAGAGTACAAGATTACCGCCTCAATTGACATGAGAGGGAGGAGACTTTGGTTATGAGGGTCATAGAGGAGGGGATAAGCCAGAAATTAACTGGATGAGACCGTTACGAGAGGTTCCCTTGGGAGGGGATGTGGGGGGTCTCGGGTTCGTAAATGTGCCTCTGACCAGTATGGAGGTGCACAATTTTAAGAAGGAAATGACCTCTCTGATAGAAGACCCTCAGGGATGTTCAGAACAATTAGATCAATTTTTGGGATGAATTAATGTCTATCTTTAAGAAATGACCTCTCTGATAGAAGACCCTCAGGGATGTGCAGAACAATTAAATCAATTTTTGGGATGAATTAATGTCTATCTTTAAGACTCTGTTTACTTTGAATGAGCGTGGAATGATTCGCCAGGCAGGGATTAGAGTCTGGGATAGGGAACACCAAGGGGGACCAGAGGCGATACCTGGAGAAGCTAAATTTCCCCTGGCGAACCCAAATTGGGATAAGACTACTAATGATGGTCGCACACAAATGGATGAGTACAGGGTTAATCTAATGAAGGAGTTTGTTCCAAAAGGACAGAACTTTAAGAAGGCATTTGAAGTTCCCCAAGGTCCCGAGGAGACCCCCTCTGCATTTCTGAATAGATTGCGTGCAGCCATACAGCAATATGGGGGATTGGATATAGGATCCCCAGCAGGTGAACAGTTGGTATTGACACGCTTTGTTACTAATTCAGCCCCAGATATCAGGAAGAAATTACAAAAGACAAAGAATTGGCATCTACAGGGAATAACCCAGCTTTTACAGATCGCACAAAGGGCATACGTCCAGAGTTCTGAAGATCAACAGAAAGGAAAGGCTAAGATTTGGATGCAGGCAGTCAAGGAAGTTGTGGAGGGACAGCAGGGAAATGTTAGGAGCTGTGTGCCAGCTCCTGGACGTTGGGAGGAGCGCCAGGGGTGGGGAAGTAGAGACCAGAGCAGAGGCAGGGGTAGAGGAGAATTCCGGGGACGACGACCATCCCCGGGACCCCGCAGAGACCCAGGTAGAAATTGGGAAACAGGAGCATTAGTTTGCTATTATTGTAAAAAGGAGGGACACTTTCAGAGGGAATGCCCCATGCGAGCCAGGGAGATGCGATCTTATGCATTGATGGAGGCAGATTATGAATAGGGGGGGTCACGGTTCTCAGTCAATACACACTGTGGGGCTGCACGGAGAACCATTGGTAAATTTAAGCATAGGACCCCACAGTGACGAGATGACTTTTCTGGTAGAATCTGGGGCAGCCCGGTCTAGTATTTTACAACGGCCCGAGGGTAACAGAAGGGACAGTGATGATTTCGGGAGTGGGAGGAAGAGATTTTACGGTCCCTATACTAAAGAATGTAAGGATACAAATCGGAGAAAAGATAATAACAGAGGATATTTTACTAGTTCCCCAAGCTGGAGTTTGCCTGTTGGGACGAGATTTACAAGACCAATTGGCTATCGGTACCAGACCACAGGGATCAAGTATCGGGGTTCAATTTTATGTACTAACAGAGGAGAATCGGGAACTAATAAATCCTAGAGTATGGGCAAAAAGAGGCAATAGAGGAGGGTTAGATGTTCCTCCCCTGCAAGTTACTTTAAAAGACCCTGACCAAGTAATTAGACGAAAACAGTATCCAATTACTATGGCTGGCCGAAAGGGGCTGAAGCCAGTAATTGACCAGTTGGTGAAAGATGGTATACTCGAACCTTGTATGTCACCTTTTAATGCCCCAATTTTACCTGTCCAAAAACCAGACGGTACCTATCGATTAGTCTAGGATTTGAGGGAGTTAAACAAAATCATTCTCACCCGTTATCCGGTCGTACCTAACCCCTATACGATAATGGGTAAAATTGATCCCCATAGTAAGTGGTTTAGTGTAATTGACCTCAAAGATGCCCTCTGGACCTGTCCGTTGGCAATAGACAGTAGGGACGTGTTTGCATTTGAGTGGGAGAATCCTTTTACAGGACGGAAAAATCAATACCGGTGGATGGTCCTTCCCCAGGGTTTTACAGAATCCCCAAATTTGTTTGGCCAAGTTTTAGAACAGGTACTAGATGAGGCCCCTCAGAGAGAGAATTGTCAATTAATACAATATGTTGATGATTTATTAATCATGGGAAAAACGTATGATGTGGTTAAACAATACACTGTTGAATTTCTGAATTTTCTAGGGAATAAGGGTCTTAGAGTGAGCGAATCAAAGTTACAATTTGTTCAATCTGAAGTTAAATACTTAGGTCATCTGGTTAGTCAAGGAATTAGGAAGATAAGTCCAGAGAGAACACGCGGTATTCTGCAGATCCCACCTCCAAAGAGTGCTCGAGAACTTAGAAAATTCCTTGGTTTAGTGGGATACTGTAGAATTTGGATTGAGAATTATTTTAGCCTGGTCAAATTTCTTTATGATAAACTTGCGACTTTAGGGGGTGAAACTGTTGTCTGGACGGAGGAGGAGATCAAAGATTTTACCTTGGTGAAACAGCATCTTATTAGTGACCCAGTTTTGGCTTTACCCGACCTAAATAAGCCATTTGACCTATATAACAAAGCGAAAGACGGTGTGGCCATAGGAGTATTAACGCAAGAGAGGGCAGGCTTGAGACAACCATTTGCCTTTCTGTCAAAAATTTTAGATCCTGTTTGTCGTGGTTGGCCAGAATGTGTGCAAGCAATTGCAGCCACTGCTATTTTAGTCAAAGAAGGATGAAAGATTATGTTCGGTGCCCCGATGTTAGTTCATACCCCTCACACAGTCCGCACCATTCTCTTACAACGTGCCGGAAGGTGGCTTACTGATTCTAGATTTTTAAAGTATGAAGCGATTCTCATGGATAGGGATGATTTGATACTGATTATGAACAAAGAACAGAATCCAGCTGCCTTCTTGGTTTCTCCAGATTCTGATACTGTCCCCAATGATTTAGAGCATGTATGTTTAGAAGTGATAGATTTACAGACAAAAATTAGAGATGATTTAAGTGATGAACCTTTACGGGAGGGTGAAAGATGGTTTATTGATGGATCTTCCCGCTGCATTGATGGCATTCGTTATAGCGGGTATAGTATAGTGGATGGGAATGAAGGAGTTGTGATTGAAGCCGGTCGTCTTCCCGGTCATTGGTCGGCACAATCCTGTGAATTATATGCCCTCTGTTGAGCTCTCCAGGGTTTAGAGGGAAAGGTGGGCACAATCTATACCGACTCAAAGTATGCTTTTGGTGTAGTGCACACCTTTGAAAAGATTTGGAAAGAGCAGGGATTGATAACTGGGTAAGGACAAAAGTTGATCCATGAAAACTTAATTGTTCAATCCTTAGATGCTCTTATGTTACCTGAGGAGATAGCTGTAGCTCATGTACGGGGCCATCAAATTATTGACAGTCCTGAAGCACAGGGGAACAGGCGGGCAGATGAAGCTGCCAAACAGGCTGCACTCACAGAAAAAATAGACATGCAGCTGTTACTCCCCACCCCACATGAGGTTCAAAAGACTCCCATATTTTCACAGGAAGAGGAGGTTTATATCAAAGACTAGGGAATGCGTCAAACTGCCGATGGGTTGTGGTGGACAGCAGAGGGACGCCAAGTACTGAACAAAGCCTTGGCTTGTCAGATTATTGATCAGCTCCACCAGCAGACACATTAGGGAACACAGGCACTTGTTGATGCTTTTGTACGGTCCTTTAATTGCTCGGGAATATACACCATAGCCAAGCAAAGTACTTGGGGGTGCCCAATCTGTCAGCGAGTGAATAAGAAAGTCATGCGCTAGGTAATGCCTGGCAGTCACGATATAGCCGAACGCTCGTTTCAATGACTACAGATTGACTTCACAGAATTACCTAAGATAGTTTATAAATACCTCCTGGTGATGGTGGATCATTTTACTCGATGGGTTGAGGCTTTCCCAACCCCTAATGATCGTGCTAGCACTGTTATCCGTATATTACTAGAGTCTGTTATCCTGCGCTATGGCATTATTCAAACCATTGACTCAGATCGAGGTACACATTTTACCTCTCAGGTACTCCAGGGTGTGTGTAAAATCCTGGGAATAGATTGGCAGTTACATACCCCATGGCACCCCCAGAGTTCAGGCCGTGTTGGACGGATGAATCAGACCCTGAAAAATCAACTCACTCGACTTCATGAAGAAACTGGCCTCTCCTGGATTAAATGCTTACCCTTAGCTTTAATTAGGACTCGCACAGTTCCTCGTAAGGACCTTGCTGTCTCACCATATGAAATGATGTTTGGTCTTCCTTACATGGGATTCCACACTGATACCCCTATCCCTGAGGCTAATGACCAGTACATATCTAAATATTTACAGGGACCTTCTACTTCTCTGTATGACTTACGACAGAAGGGTTTATTAGCTCAAAACCCACCCCTGGACTATCCTATTCATTCTATTAAACCTGGTGATTGGGTATATGTAAAAGCGTGACAAGACCATAAACTAAAACCGATATGGGACGGCCCTTATTGTGTACTTCTGATTACAGACACTGCAGTGTAAACAAAAGAAAAAGGGTGGACTCACATACAACGCATTAAACAAGCTAACCCATGAACTGAAGACATTGATAATACACCCTCCACCTGGCGTGCAGTCTCGTATCCTTCTGGTCTGAAAGTTACGCTACGCCGGGAAAAAGTGCTGTAATGTTATTTTTATTATTTGCTGTATTGTTTTTCTGCTGGTTCCCAATTTTTGGGAAACCACCCAATTGTACACAATGTATTTAGTCCTCCTGGAATAGGGGCAGCAGACGTGATAATTACTTTGAGGAATGGACAAGTTTACCTTTAGAATGCAGACAGGGCACAGGTATAGACTCTATTCATAGTGGGGTACCTTATTTAGTATGGTTTAATTTAGGATCCCAACATGGACCAGGGAAACAGACCTGCCCTAGGGGAGTGGATTGGGTTGGCGTCCTGGCCTTTACAGATATTAAAGAGATGAGTGCTAAAAATATGGTACAAAAAAGATGGTGGGAAAATGATGGGCAGACCATTAGTCAGGGCTATACCTGGGGTAGGGATGAAGGGGGTATATATGCTACTGCTCGCAGACAAGCTGCTACTCACAGGTTAGGTAACAATAAACGCTCCCCCCCAACTTGGCATCTTGTAAATCATCCTTTGGGTCACGAATACATTCGGAAGGCTAAAGGCAATCACTATAAGGGGGATTCGTGTTGTAAACGGCTCAAGCTGCTCCAGAATACCACAGCTGTTTGGCATTTAAACCGTTTAACCAGACTCCAGGCAGTTTTGAAGATTATCACCAAACAGACAGCGATGGCCTTGGATTTATTGGCTGAAGAACAACGACAGATACGAGCTACAGCTTATCAAAACCTCCTGGCTCTCGATTACTTGTTAGCTGCTGAGAATGGTCAGGCGGTTGAACTTTTTACTGGTGACTGGAGGTGGATACACACAGCCCTTATAGCAGTTGGACTCATTACTTTAGCCATCATGAAACTTCCCTGCCTAATGACTTGTGTGCAGTGTTTAATTCAACGGACCCTTCGTCAGATCACTACAACCCAAAGGGTGTATGTTTTCCAAACTCCGTCTGATGATGCTGAGATTACAGTTCGTTTACTGACTCGCTGGGAAAAAGACCAAGTTTCAAGTTGAGAATTTACTAAGCGTAGCTAAAGAAAAAGTGGGGATTGTGAGAGATAATAGATTATAGGAAGTAAAGTTAGTATGAATGAAATAAAGAAGAATAGACTAGACTAGAGGAAGTTAAGTCTCCGTAAATGGTTATATGGTTAAGTGCTGAATAGGGATGAATTTCCGATAAGAGTGTGAGGAAGGGTTACGCAAGTATAATAGAAGAAAGGCTTATAGAAAGAATTAGCAAATTCTGCATATAGAATTAGTAACTCCTGGGGGTTGAAATGTTTGAATAAGAACAAAGGCAGATTCATGAATAGGGACAATGACATGATGGGACCAGACAGGATACCCCACAGTCTTTCAATTTTTTTACAAGAAACTGCACAAGACAGAATTACCAAATGACAAACCAATTCAGGAGGCAGAAGAATGTTAAGGGGGTGGGGGGTGGGGTGGTGGTATCTCTATACTGAAATGAACTGTATAAAAGTTGGGTGAGCCCCAGTATGTGTGTGTATTCCCATGATCAGGGGAAGCACCCAACTTTGCACTGTTGTACAATAAATGCTCTTTGTTCTCAATCTATGAAGATACTTCTGTTTCTCACATCATTTTTATCAATTTAGGGGGTGGAGGTCGGAGGCAAACCCTCTCTGTTTTCCATGTACGGTTCCCAAATTTGTTCAAATAATGTGACTTTATTTTTTAAATTATATGTTATTTTTTTCCAATGGAATAGATTTATTCATTTCTATGTACCATTGCTGTACTCTCAGACTCCCTTCTGATTTCCAAGTTGACATTATACATTTTTTTGCTATAGCCAAGGCTATCATAATAAATCTTTTTTGCACTTCATCCAGTTTGAGGCCTAATTCTTTACTTTTATTACTTAGAAGAAAGATCTCTGGATTTTTTGGTATGTTGCTTTTTGTGATTTTATTTAATACCTGATTTAGATCTTCCCAAAACTTTTTCACTTTCTCACATGCCCAAATTGCATGTACAGTTGTTCCCATTTCCTTCTTACAGCGAAAACATCTATCTGATAATGTTGGATCCCTGTGTAATCAATTATATTGTATTGCGCGTAACCTCATGTTTATTATATTCTTCATAATTCCAGAGTATAACTTTCCCCATATTTCATTTTTTATCTTTATGTTTAAATCTTTTTCCCACTTTTGTTTGGGCTTATAGCTTATTTCATCATTTTCCTTCTCTTGTAGCTTGATGTACATGTTTGTTATAAATCTTTTTATTATCGTTGTTTCTGTAATCACATATTCAACGCTGCTTCCTTCTGGTAATCTCAGTCTGCTTCCCAATTTGTCCTTTAAGTAGGCTTTCAGTTGATGGTATGCAAACATTGTACCATGAGTTATTCCATATTTGTACTTCATTTGTTCAAATGTTAATAAATTATTTCCCCCCCAAAAAATTTCTATTCTTTTAATTCCAATTCTCTCCCATTCTCTAAAGGAAAGGTTATCTATTGTGAAAGGGATTAGTTGATTTTGCGTCAATAATAATTTTGGTATTTGGTAATTTGTTTTTCTCCTTTCTAAGTGAATCTTCTTCCATATATTGAGTAGATGATGCAGTATTGTTAAACTTTTATATTGCACCAGCTTTTCATCCCACTTATAAAGAATATGTTCCGGTACCTTCTCCCCTATTTTATCTACCTCCATCTTAGTCCAATCTTGTTTTTCCCTTGTCTGATAAAAATCTGATAAATACTTCAATTGTGCTGCTCTATAATAATTTTGAAAGTTTGGTAACTGTAAACCACCTTGTTTGTACCACTCTGTTAATTTATCTAATGCTATCCTCGGTTTTCCCCCTTTCCATAAGAATTTCCTTATTATTCTCTTTATTTCATTGAAGAATTTCTGTTAAGGGAATTGGTAATGATTGAAATAAGTATTGTATCCTTGGGAAGACATTCATTTTACTGCAATTTACCCTCCCTATCCATGTTAGTGGCAATTCTTTCCAATGTTTTAAGTCTTCCTGTAATTTCATCATTAATGGCTGATAATTTAATTTGTTTAGGTGGCTTAAATTATTATCTAATCTAATACCTAGGTATCGGATTGCTTTACCATTTAAATGATGATACTTTTTAAAATTCTGTATAATCCGCATTGCTCATTGGCATCGCTTCATTTTTATTTGCATTGATCTTGTACCCCGATATTTCTCCATATTCCTTCAATTTCTTATATAGTTCTTTTATTGATATTTCTGGTTCTGTGAAGTATACTATAATGTCATCAGCAAATAAACTGATTTCTACTCCTTCTCCTTTATTTTTATCCCTTTTATTTTCTGTTCTTATCAGTTCTGCCAATGGTTCTATTGCTAAAGCAAACAGTGAGGGAGAGAGTGGACATCCCTGCCTAGTTGACCTACTTAATTTAAATTGGTTTGATATATATCCATTTACTGTCACCTTTGCCAATGGTCCCTTATATACTGCTTTAATCCAATGAATATATTTTTCTGGTAGTTTGAACCTCTGTAATACTTTGAATAAATAATTCCATTCTACCCTGTCAAAGGCTTTTTCTGCGTCTAAAGCAACAGCCACTGTTGGTATCTTATTTCCTTGATCTGCACGAAATAAATTAATGAACTTACAGACATTATCCGCTGTTCGTCTTTTCTTAATAAATCCAGTTTTATCTTGTTTTATTATTTTTGGTATACTGTCGGCCAATCTGTTTGCTAATAATTTTGCTATTATCTTATAGTCTAAATTAAGTAGAGATATTGGTCTATATGATGCTGGTGTTAGTGGATCTTTCCCCATCTTTGGTATTACTGTAATTATTTCTGTTTTACATGATTCTGGCAAGTTTTGTGTTTCTTCTATCTGGTTCATTACTTCCAGGAGAGGACGAATTAATAACTCTTTAAATGTTTTATAGAATTCTATTGGGAATCCATCCTCTCCAGGCATTTTGTTGTTAAGGAGTTTTTTTAAATATATCCTGTATTTCATCTATTTCATATGGATTTATCAGTTTGTTTTGCTCTTTGCAATTTCAGCAGTTCAATTTTAGCTAAAAAATTCTTTTATTTTGTCTTCTTTCCCCTCATTCTCAGTTTGGTATAATTGTTCATAAAATTCCTTAAATTGTTCATAAGATTCTCCATTGGATTATATGTAATTTGTTTGTCCTTTTTCCTTGATGCCAATACAGTTCTTTTAGCTTGTTCTATTTTAAGTTGCCAGGCTAATATTTTGTGCATTTTTTTCTCCTAGCTTGTAATACTTTTGCTTTATTTTCATTATGTTCTTCTCTACCTTATATGTTTGTAATGTTTCATTTTTTATTTTTTTTTGTCCACCAATTCTCTTCTTTTTGTTATATCTTCCCTTGTTGCTAGTTCTTTTTCTATACTTACTATCTCCATTTCCAACTATTCTATTTCCCGATTGTGCTCCTTTTTCATCTTAGTTACATAACTTATTATCTGCCCTCTGATGAAGGCTTTCATTGCATCCCATAATATAAATTTGTCTTTCACTGATTCCGTATTTATTTCAAAATACATTTTAATTTGGCATTCAATAAATTCTCTAAATTCCTGTCTTTTAAGTAGCATGGAATTTAATCTCCATCTATATGTTCTTGGTGGGATGTCCTTCAGTTCTATTGCTAATAACAGGGTGAGTGATCAGATAGCAATCTCGCTTTATATTCAGTTTTCCTAACTCTCCCTTGAATATGGGCTGACAACAAAAACATATCAATCCTTGAGTATGTTTTATGCCTACTCGAATAATATGAGTACTCCTTCTCCCTTGGGTGCTGCCTCCTCCATATATCAATAAGTTTCATTTCCTGCATTGATGTAACCATAAATTTGGCAACTTTATTCTTTGTGCTAGTCTTTTGTCCAGTTTTATCCAACTTTGAGTCAAATTAAGGTTAAAATCCCCTCCTATAAATATATTCCCCTGCGTATCTATAATCGTCAAAAAATATCTTGCATAAACTTTTGATCCTCTTCATTAGGTGCACATATATTGATTAAATTCCAGAATTTTGAATATATCTGACACTTTATCATAATATACCTCCCTGCTGGATCTATTATTTCCTCCTCTATTTTGATTGGTACATTTTTATTGATTAATATAGCTACAACTCTGGCTTTTGAATTATATGATGCTGCCGCTAGGTGCCCTACCCAGTCTCTCCTTAATTTATTATGTTCCACTTCAGTTAGATGTGTTTCCTGCACAAATGCTGTGTCTATTTTTTCAGGAAATTTAATAGCCTTTTTCATTTAATTTGATTATTTATTCCATTAATATTTATAGTCATATAGTTCAACATGGCCATCTTATATTCTGTTTACACCTCATTTCTGCTTCCTCTACACCACCTTCCCCCTTTTCCCCATTTTCATCTCTCAGTTTTCCCTTTTTGAACTCAATGTATGACAACACTTCTAAACACTTCCGTTTTTGTTGTCAGCCCTAAAATACTTCAACAACTCCCACATCTAAAATTCCCTTAACCCTAAGTGTCCCGTCCCCCCTCTGAGTTCCCCTTTGTCCCTTGCCAGGCAACCACAGCTCCCCTCTCCATTTGGATTGCGAACCTGCTCGCAAGTGTCAACTGATTTCGCAGTGACTGTTATTCTCTCCCACCCAACCCCCTCCAGAAAAGACTTATATCTTCACATTTAACATAGCTCACCCTCTTTTTCCCCTTACTTCCTTTCTTCCCTTTTCTTTGCCTTCTTTAGTTCTTACTTATACATTATTTTTACATCTTTATATGTAGTTTGTCATCGTTCTTTGTTCTTGTTACATCTCTTCATCTCTCTTTCTGTCCTGCAGGCGTTCTGCAAATTCTCATGCTTTCTCCCGATCTGAGAACAGTCTGTTTTGCTCCCCTGGGATAAAATTTTAAGCACAGCTAGATATCTTAACATAAATTTATAGCTTTTTTTCCTTAGGATCGATTTTGCTGTGTTAAACTCCTTCCTCTTTAGGAGTTCAAAACTCATGTCTGGGTAAAAAAATATTTTTTGACCCTTGTATTTCAATGGTTTTTTTGTCTTCTATAATTTTATTCTTTGCCCTCTCTAGTATATTTTCCCTTGTCGTGTATCTCAGAAATTCTTGTATTTCTGCCATTCCCAGGATCTTTGGTATCCATCCTTTTATAAATTCCTTCATGTCTGTGCCTTCTTCACCCTCCTTCAGGCCCACTATTTTTTTGTTGTTTCGCCTACTATAGTTTTCCAACATATCAATTTTATGAGCTAACAACTCTTGTGACTTTTTTGTCACTTTCCTCCAATTTTCTTCTTAAGTCATTCACTTCCATTTCTACAGCCATTTCTCATTCTTCCACATTTTCTAATCTTTTCCCTATTTCTGTCATGACCAGCTCTAATCTACTCACTTTTTCTTCTGTACTTCATTTCACTAAATTCTAATGTCAACCATTCCTTTAATGCTCTCATTTGTTCTTGAAAATTTTTAAAATCTATATACTGTCCATCTATTTTACCTTCTATTCCTCTGTGCAGAGCTTGGTCTTCTTCCTCTTCTTCTGTGTCTGCACCTGTGTTTGTGTCTTCTACTTCTCTTCCTTGTATCTGTGTCTCTTCTGACTTTCTTGTTGAGCTGCTTGCCTCATTTTGCTGGGTGTTTTTTTGCATGGCTTCTTGCTGTTGGTCCTCTTCTTCTGGGCTAGTTATCTGTTGGGCCTCCTGTTGCTGTTCTTCTTTCCTATCACTCCTTTTCCTGTCGCTTTCCTCTTCTTCCAGCTGAGTTAGTTCGCTCCTCAGCTGGGATCCCTCCCATCAGTGTTTTCTTTTTTCCTTAGTGTGCGCATTGTGCATGTGCCGTTGTGCACTTCTGTTTGGCTCAGAGAGCCATTTTTGCAGTCCAGCGGTTGGGAGGTCGCGACTCTGCAGGGTCGTCACCAACCTTGGGGAGTGAGCTCTTTTCTCCACGACGGCTCCCTGTTTCTTCATGCAGGTAAGAGCTTCTCCTTTCTCTTCAGGCATCTTTTCTTCTTTTTTTCCCCATTGTTTTTGCTTTAACTTCTTGGGTGCCATTTTCTTTCTTTTCTCCGCAACTTTATCTTTTATTTGTCGTGTTTTGTGTTTCTTGAACTTTGTGTTTTCTTCACTTTATTTCTTCTTTTCTGGAGAGGGCTGGTATTCTCCTACTGGCCACTACTCCATCACGTGACTCCTCCGCTCTATTCAAAATTTAAACTTAAATGTATCTTTTGAATAAATGAGAATGGTTAAAAACTAATGTAAGACATCTGCACAGGTGTCTTACATTAGATATAGGAAAGATATAGAGGAATATGGGCCCAAATGAAATTAGTTCAAATGTGACAAATGTAAAATTGGTGATGCCATAGGTGTACGACCCGGGGGTGAGGGGGGGGGGGGGGCAACTGCCCTCCCAAATTTGGACAAAACAGTGGGGAAAATTCAAGCAAATCGAGATAAACAAATTAACAATAATGGGGGCCCTGCTCCACCACGTCCCTGCTCTGGGCACCATCATGCCCTGGGCACCTCACATCTCACCTCCAACCCGAGGACTGGAAATGGGCCATAGCTTCCTCTGGGAACCAGCATGTTGCTGGGGCAAAGGTGCTCAGCATCAGTGTTCAGGCCCCATGACGTGAGCATGCATACTCCAGGCCTGGCTGTCATATGGCAGGGCAGTCACAGCCAGGGTGCAGGATTGCTGCTCAGTGTTCAGGCCCCATGACGTGAGCATGCATACTCCGGGCCTGGCTGTCACATGGCAGGGCAGTCACAGCCAGGGTGCAGGATTGCTGCTGATGGATGGAATGACTTGCTGTGAACTTCCGTGTCTGTGTGATGATATCGGAGGGTCTGTGCAGCATCACCCAGCAACGGGCCTTCCCTGGATGATGAAGCGGCCCAGAAAAAATTAGATATGCAATCAAAGATACAAATAGAAACTTTCAAAAGACATGAAGGAGCCCATTTATGGACTATTATCATAATCTTAAGAATTCGGGTTGTTCTTGTGAGAAGCAGAGCTGCCTTCACAGATTTCACTCGAGACAAAATTTAAGAACAAAGAACATGTATTTTACAACAATGCAAAGTTGGGTGCTTCCCCTTACCCTGGGAATACACACAGATACTGGGGCTTACCCAACTTTTTATACATTCCATTTCAGTACAGAAGTACCTTCCCCCTTAACATTCTTCTGCCTCCTGGATTGATTTAGCATTAGGTAATTCTGCCTACGTGTATTCTAATTTCTTATCAGTTTATGTGCCTTTCTGCAAACTTGTTTACCAAGAAGTGTCATCTCTTTGTTCTAACTTATTAATCAACCCCCAGGACTTGCTAAATCTATCTACTTGCTATCCTGTTTTTGAAGACCCCTATTTTATTATACTTGCTTAACCCTTATTTAACCCATCATAATTCATTCTTACTTAGCACTTGTCTGACTCCTCACATTCCATTATCCCTTACATTCTGAAACTTTGCTGCCATGCTGTCCATTTCCAAGTTGTTGTCATTTTATTCTTATATGTCAACTTTTAACCTTAATTAGTGGTAGGTTTTGTGCTAAATTCTATTTTTTAATATTATGAGGAAAGTCTTTTGGCAATTTTTTTCTCTTGAATCTAACTAAATACTGTTTACTTGTTTATAAATATTCTAAAAAGAACATTTAATTTTCGAAATCGCCGAAATTAAGTAATTGTGGTCAGAGCCAGTTTGAAAACAGAATTCAACAATATCCCTTGCCGGGCGACCACAACTTCCCTTTCCATTTAGATTGTGATTTTGTTTGCAAGCATCAACTGATTTCACAGAGACGGTTATTCTCCCCCAACCCCCCAGAAAACACTTTTTTCTACACATATAACAACTGCTGCTTGCACCTGATAGATCTCTCTCCATTCCCATCAAAGAAAGCCTCTACTTCCTCAGGAGTTTGCGGAGGAGCTAGTGGGGTTGTTCAAGTGAACCGGTACGGACTTGAAGGGCTGACATGGCCTGTTTCCGTGCTGTAAACGGTTATATGGTTATAAGTCATCATCTCCAGTGATCACAGTCTTTGCGCGGCTTCCTGACTCTGTCCGTCTCCAACAGTGAGCTGCAGAACTGCAGTCATTAGGTTGACCAAGGCAATAATCTGCATTCGCGGCTTCAGGACGGACATCGTTCTCCATCCCTCCGCATAACCGAGATCCTGTCCATGCATCTTCGCTGAAAGATTGATGGTGTCTGCAGGTTGGACGAAAGCCAACGCAACAAGAAGCCGAAAGCTACATTGATGTCCATGAGCTTGGGCTGGTCTCAGAGCGCATGCGCCGCCCGTCACGCGCTTGCCGCCTTCTAGGCATGCGCAGCACCATTTCACCGCGAGCGGGTGGCCTGTCGGAGCAGTTCCCCAGCGTTTGGGGGGCGGTGGCGGAGCTACGGCTGCAAAGTGGGCAAGAGTCGTGGGTTGATCAGTAATCCGAGGGCTTCCCGCTTTTATTCGGCGCCGACATCTGGAGGGTTGTCAGCGGCGTGAGAGAAGGAGGTTCCGGGAAATGATGGCGGCGCCCACTTACTGTGAGTCTCGGAGCTGAATCCTGGCGCCACCCGGCCACTCTCCTCCCTCCTTGTTGCTGCCGTTTGCGTCCGTGTGAAGCCCGTCAGCGAGTCCACACTTGGGCCCCGCTTCGTTTTCCTCGGACGTGACGTTGAATTGTAACCTGGCTTCATGCCCAAGCTCTTTCCTTTGGGTTCATTGTGTGGGTGCGTCTCTCATGTGCAACGCTCCTGCAAGGTTCCTCTTCACTGGACACTGTTGGCTCCACCGTGGAATCAATTCCCGGCCCAGAAAGTCAAAATATTCCAACACGGGACGGGGACGGGGACGGGGAAGCGTAGTTTTCTGGAGGAACTCGGCAGGTCGGACAGTAATGTCAAATCTCTTTCTCCACCAGTGTCCCCAACAGTTTCTGGTTTTATTTGGCATTTCCCATTTTCGTGACTGAAAAGTGGAAAATGTTACCCAACTGCACATGCTGAGCAAACAATGACAATCTGGAGTGAATTAGCAGCATCCAGAGCCTTTATTCAGGCTGACAAAAGTCCATAATTTTTTTTAAAAAGCTTTGTGTGTAAAGGAGACTGAATTGTAGAGACTTGTTCAAAATATGGACTGGCAGGTTTGTGTATTAAAGTTTTAGTTTTCATTTTTTAGTTCTATCATTTGGTCCTAGTGGCTCTGTTCACATGAGAACACAATGACTTGGATTTTTAGGGGAAATAGCAGGTTTGCTTTGTGAACTTGCTGGCATTTCTCTATTTAAATGCTGTTTGTTTATAATTTCATTGTCTGCACATTTGAATTTCTGCCTGTTCAACATTTGATTCCTGATGGTATACAGCAGTATAGAGCACTTGGGAGCAATCCGGATCGGTGCTAGAACAAGTCTTAGCAGGGGGCATTAGGGCAACTGGGGTGTTGGTGGTGTGGTTTCTATAGCCCCTTTCAACTTGCAAGTGATGGTAGGAATTAACCGCCAATCGGCCTTTAAAGTGCCGCAAGTAAAATCAGCTCAACACCAGTGTCAGATGACGTCATCTCACGCCGGAGATTGACGGTCTCGACCCCTAGTACAAACCCCGGCGTCTGCAGATGCTGGCAATGCAGTCAGGCAAGCGTGAGACAGGTAATTGCATTGTGGGATTAAAATGACCCTTCATGTTCCTGCACTTACGCAAAAACTTGGAAGAAATTATTAAATGAAGGTATGAACTTTGTCGTGGGAAAGTCACAGTGGGAGAGAGGGGAAATAAATAGCAATAGCGGACAATTTTTAAACAGTGCCGGAAAGTTGGTAGAGTTATAGCGCACAATTAACATAGCGTGGGGGGAAAAAGCGATGGCAGCCTTGACTTCCCAGAATGCCGTGAGGCAGAGAAACCCCTCCATAAATGCTCTGTTGCTGCAGCCCGTCATACAGCCCTTTCTCTGCCAAAAGGAATTCTGGGAGGGCAGATTCACCATCACTTCCCCCAACCCCCTACGGTATTTATAAATTGTACGCGATAATGCTACCAACTTTCTCATGCTATATAAATTGAGCACTAAAGCGCTACCAACTTTTCCACCATGTTTAAAAATTGTCTGCTATTGCAAGCTCTTTACCACAGTCCCTTATAAAGGTGTATATAGGTCTGCACAACAGTAGGAGCTGACGAGCTCATACTGTGCTGTATACATAAAGCTTAATTATGTTATAATTAGGCATGATTTATTTTATTCAAATACAAAATCATATTACATTGATCTGGATTTAGAGCAGGTCCACCATCGCTCGATGTGTCATGATGTTCCCAGTAGAAGGTAGAACAGTCCTAACTCCGGGGATGGCTCCTTGCAAGTATGAAAGCGTTCAGTGTCCCAGTTAGGAGTAGTCAAGTATGAAAAGCCAAACCCCCATTCCTCTCCTGGGACACTGAATGATCAATTTAGTGGGATGGAAGAGTGAAAGGGGCCTATGATACTATTAGTGTTGTGTGGTAGAGTGTGAAAAACAGTCGGGGTGGGGGAGGAGAGAGAGAGAAAAGAAGGAAGAGTCAGAGACTCTACACGCTACCAGCTGCCAACCATGAACCTCCATGCACTTCCCCTACAGGCAGCAGGTAGGAAGGCAGTGCAGGGGAACAACATCCCCCATCAGCACAGAGACTGAAAATAGTTTGCAGACCTTTGGCACAGCAATTTGGATGCAATGCGGGCTGTTGCGCGGACCCTTCCTGCCCCGTGCACTTCACCCATGGCTGCCAGGGATTTCTCCAGCCTTGTATTGTGGGTGACGTTTCCCTGGTGCTGCCTCTGGCAGAGCATTTTCAGCTGCGTAGGGGATTGTGGGTAATGAAGATGGCCATTGATCCTGCTGAGATGCTAGGCTACGGGTCTCAATACCTCATTTGGGAGGGGGGGAATGGCTTTGAGTGGTGGGGGGTCATAATATCTCGTTTGGGGGGGCAATGCCCGTGAATATCCTCCCTTGGTGCTGACCCTGAAAGCAATGCATCTGAAAAACGTGCAAGCATAATAGAAACAGTTAAACACTAAGCTATTTACATTTTAATTAATTGAGTTTAATTAAACACTTTACATTTTGGACTGTTTGTGACTAGACCATTGGCCCAGAAGCTGTGAAAGCTGTTTGACCTGATGTATTTACAGCATTTCATGATTTTCTTTTTGCATTAAAGGTAGTCCCCGACCTGAGACAAAAATTGGGACAGAAGGATCAGTCGTACCTCGGAAGGGCCGTAAGTCGGAATTTTGCCTGAGCACACGTGTAAAAGCCAAAATGTGCATACTTGTCTTATTAGTCGGTGCTCTGGGTTCATAGACTGAGCGCGGGCATCTTGATTTTTGTGCGCATGCACGAGCCTTTGGTTCGGCACCGGAGTTCAGTTGGCGCATGTGTGGTGGGATCATGCACTGGAGTTCAGTTGGTGCAGGTGCGGTGGGATAACGCGGTGGAGTCCAGTTGGCGCATGTGCAGTGGGATCGCGCGCTGGAGTCCAGTTGGCGCATGTGCAGTGGGATCGCGCGCTGGAGTCCAGTTGGCGCATGTGCAGTGCGATCGCGTGCTGGAGTCCGGTTGGCGCATGTGCGGTGGGATCGTGCGCTGGAGTCAGGTTGGCGCATGTGTGGTGGGATCGTGCACTGGAGTCCAGTTGGCGCATGTGCGGTGGGATCGCGCGCTGGAGTCCGGTTGGCGCATGTGCAGTGGGATCGCGCGCTGGAGTCCGGTTGGCGCATGTGTGGTAGGATCGCGCGCTGGAGTCCGGTTGGCGCATGTGCAGTGGGATCGCACCCTGGAGTCCGGTTGGCGCATGTGCGGTGGGATCGCGCGCTGGGGTCCAGTTGGTGCATGTGCACAAGTTAAGGGCACAAAATCAATATCAGGGCACTTAACTCGTGCATATGCGCCAACTAAACTCTAATGTGTGAACCCACTACACATGCACTAACTGAAGTCTCATGCATGCGCACAGGAATCAAGATGCCATGCTTAGCCTATGGACCCCTGAACACCAACTAACAATGTAAGTTTGCATATTTTGGCTCTTACATGCCCTATATCCTTGTTATAGTTTGTCAAAAACAACAAAGAAAAAATATAAAATTTACCATTTTTTAATTTGACCATGTCCGGATCGAGGAGTCGAGTAGGTTGTAAGTTGGGGAGCATTTTCCCCAGATTTTCTTGAGGAACATTGGTAGTTCTACTTGGAATTGTATATCAGCTTTTATATCCAGCCCTGTATCATCTTGTTTTTTTTTAAACCTATCCAAACTACCATTGGCTGTTACTTTTGTCTGCCATCCAGTATGGGGTGCAGATTAATTGTGGCTTAGTTTGAATTTTTTTTTGTACATTCTATATGGCACCATCCTGTTCTTCACCTCCATAGGCTTTTGAAATCTCTATTCTCCACTTTTGGTCTTTTCTATCCTGATTACCTCAGATGGTAGTTACTTCTTCAATTGTTTGACCTGAAGCTGTAGAATTTTCTCTCATATCTCTGCTTCATTCTGCGCAAAACCACTATTTTTGACCATGTACAAGATATCATTAAAACAAAATTATAAATTTAACAGCTTAATTCCACAGCGCTAATTTGTTTGTTTTTTTTAGAATGGGTATTCCTTAACATAGAAAGTAACAGCATCGTTAGTGTCTTTGTAACAAAGCATATGAGTTATTGGGAGCAGGCACAGAATTGAAGAACAAAGTGGTTGCCTTCATGTGTAAAAGCTTCTCATAAGTGTCACAAAACTTGATATAGACTAAAATGAAACTTAGAGAAGATGATGATTTGAACCTCTGTCAGAGGTAGGTTAGAGTACTTTTAAAAGAGAAAAAAGTAAAGAAGCAAAGAGTGATGAAAATGGGATGAGTAGAATTTCAACACTTGGCATATTGGTAGTTGAAGGCATGCCAGTTAGCAATTGAGCAGTGAAATTTTGGGAGGGGATAAAATTGCGGAGAGACTGGAGAATATTACTTGATGTATTGGTGAGTCCACTAAGCAATTGGAGGGGGGGGGGAAGAAAAGCTAGTTTAGCTTCATGTGTAGAGAAGAACATTAGAAATAGGAGCAGGAGTAGGCCATCTGGCCCATCGAGCCTGCTTCACAATTCAATGAGATCGCATCTGATCTGATAATAGACTCATCTCCACCTATCTGCCTTTTCCCATATTTCTAAATTCCCCAGCTGTAAAAACTTATCCAAGTTTGCCTTTCATAGATTTACTGAGGTAGCCTCCACTGCTTCAATGAGGAGCGAATTCCACATAATCACCACCCTCTGGGAAAAGCAGTTCAACCTCATCTCCATCCTTAATCTACTACCCTGAATTTTGAGGCTGTGTCCCAATCAATAGAAAGAACTTGCATACCTCTCTATGCCTTTCATAATTTTGTATGTTTCTATACGATCCCTTCTTGTTTTTCTAAATTTCAGCAAGTACATTCCCAGATGACTCGATCTCTCCTCATAGGATAACTCTCTCATCTCTAGAATCAACCTGGTGAACCTCCTCTGCACTGCCTCTAAAGATGATTCATCTTTCCTCAAGTAAGGAGACCAGAACTGCATGCATTACTCCAGATGCAGCCTCATGAACTGCCTTGTGCAGTTATAGCATAACTTCCATGCACTTAAATTCTAGAGAGCCTGCTGCACCTGCAAACCAACAATTTGCAATTCATACACAAGCACTCTGAAGTCCTTCTGGCACAGCAGAATGCTGCAATCACTTGCCATTTAAATTGTATTCTGATCTTCTATTTTTACTTCTAAAGTAGATAACCTCACATTTGCCAAATATTGTACTCCATCTGCCAGACCCTTACCCATTCACTTAACCTATCTATATCTCTCTCTGCAGATTCTCTGTATCCTCTACGCAATTTGCTTTTGCACTCAATTTAGTGTCATCAGCAAACTTACTCTGTCCAGAAATGGGATGAATGGGATTATACAAATTTGAAGATGAATGAACAGCAATGTTTTGGTGGGTTCATATTTTTGGAGAGTAGAAGGTGAGAGCTAGGACAACATTAGAACAATAAAATTTAGAATTAACACAAGCAAGGAAGAGATCTTCCAGCGTGAGATATTTAATAATATGGATGTAGAAGACATACATGTATGTTGTCTAAAATTCAACCATAATCCTTGAACCAATGGCCAGATGGAGTTGGTGATAAGAAATGTCAAATTATGGCAGGCATTAAAGGTGGTTTTGGTCTTTTCAATGTTCAAAGAAATTTCTGTGCATCTAGTTCTATCTAATTTCTGTTTCAAGTTCATTGAATTTTGTATCAGTATTTCTGGTACTACATTTTCAAAATCTGTTAATTTTAGTTTCTTTTGGTAACAGAAAGAAAACCACGCTTTGATGTGTCGCTAGTGCGTCTAACTCAACAATTTATGGAATTTGTGAGGAAGGCTCCTGATGGAGTTCTTGACATTAATGATGTGGCAAGAGTGTTTGGAGTTCGAAAGAGAAGGGTTTACGATATCACCAGTGTACTAGATGGGATTCATCTTGTGAGAAAAAAATCCAAAAACCTAATTGAATGGATGTAAGTTGCTTTTTACAATAGGTTTTGCTTTGCATAAAATTCAACTGTTAATTAGAGATACCTCTTTTGTTTTTAGTTGCTATCCATTGAGAAGATATGCTCAAAGAGTAACATCACCCTTCCGATTTTTGTTCTCCAGAAATAGACTTGACTGGAAATAGATGTTTGTTTTTCTTTGAACTAATTATATTGGCTTAGATTCTGTATTTATAATGATGGCAAAATTGTGGCAGTTGACATTGTTAGACCATGAAACATTTTTAAGCGCACGCTTGTGTACTTAAAAGCAAAATTCAGAATTTGCTGTGTTATGAGCCCAAAGGACCCCAAAACCCAGCAGCAACAGACATTCACCAAGACAGTGGTTTTTAAAACAAAAGTTATTTTTAATCAACTTTAAACATGAAAACAGAATCAAACCTCAACCTATCTCAATACTTAACTAACCCAAATTAATCCCCTTCTAATTCTAAGTGCATGTGTATGTAATGTGTGTGTAAATTTAAGAAAAGTTCTTTGGTTCACAGTTCAATCTCACTTCTCCTTCTTCCAAGTTCTCTGGATGCAGGCAATTCTTATACTGTGCACAGAATTTAACATGCATAAAGTTCACTAGGCTTTGGTGCTCGAAAGGTAAGTGTTTACCACTCAGGAAGGTTCTTCTTTGGTTTGCAGAGACAGATTTGTTGTTCCAGGATTTCCACAACTGAGGTACCACCATTAGTCACCTCAAGGTCTCGCTGATGAAAATTGCCCCATCAGGGTTCTCCAGATGGTAACCTCTTTCTTCAGGCTACCACAGAGTTCCTTCCTTTCTGTTCCCTTATTCCTAAGAGAAACATCAGACAGATAGCACTTCCAGCCATCCACTGCTCTGGAACTTTGTTTCCAACCAGCTCTTCCTGGCTTGCACCAGCTCCTTTCAGTGTCAGACACTCAAACTGAGACGGCTTGTCTTCTCTCCCTCTCTTTCCAACTGAGTCTGTCAGGAAGCCCATGTGACTCTCTCACTTGCGAAAAAACCCCACCTTCTTCAGCAAACCACAGGAGTTCTCCTCTCTTGGTCAAGCTGTTGTCTTAGAAAGGTCACTCCTGGGTTTTGTTTATCTGTGAGCACACTGTAAGTATTTGCAGCCAGTTTGTCTCCTCATTTCCTGTTATTATTTCAATTAGCACCTACTTGTGAAATGTGCATTAAAGTCTCCAAAGATCCTGCAATGTTACTGAATATGAATTCTTCACTTTTTAAATAAGATCTGTTTTAAAATGTGTATGTATGTAACCCACTAATCTTACTAAATTCTCCCAATTTTTATCCATTACAGCTGTCAGTGATTCATTGAACCAATCGCAGCATTGCTTATATAATCAGTGATCTACAGACAACTTCAATTGGGAACAAATTTAACTCAAAAATTACAAAAAGCATTCTACATTATTTTTTTAAATGGCATAATAAGTATTAATCGTTTAACAATTTTTCTGGGTTTGAAAGCAACTGGTGTCTTGAATATTTTCATGCCTTGTATTTTAAAATACCATATCTCTTTTAAAATGCTGGTATCTGCTTCTCTCTGAATCTATCCCTGCAAGTCCAAAACATAAGAAACAATGAAGCCTCAAAATTTTTGCATTTTTCACATAAAGGATTGATATCAGATTAAAAATGAGATAGTTTAACTCTAGATATACGTACTTTCATATTCATGTACATGAATCACCTTGAATTGTAACAATTTCGTATGTTTTTTTAAAAAGTAGTATTAATGAGATTACAGATATGATCCTAAACTTCACCCGAAAGTCATAATGAGGCTATTCATAAGTCCACCAATTTGATATTGAGCCTCTAAGAAAGCTGAAAGTCAAAGAGTAAATCAAGAATACTGGTATGTCTCAGAAAATCCAGGATCTTTGGTTGAACAAAATATCTAACTTGTAAGTATCTTTAAAAGAAAAGAGTATTTGGTAAGTTAAATTTTACCAGTAATTGTTCAAAGGAAGCAAAATTGTTTCAAATTAAAAAAATCTTGAATACATTTAATATCTATGCCAATCTTTAAAAACAGTATCCAATAAAGAAGGTTGAAAGATGATTAGATATAATCAAGCTGGCAAGAGAAAAACTGAGATCCACAAAACTTTCTAAATTGTGCCCACATTCTCAAACTGTCTCATTGTCAGATTACAAGTCAGTTTATAAAAAAGTTTTTTAAAAAAAAACCCTAAAATTGCCAACATAGATGTATTTTTAGTTAAAAATTCAATTCATTTCTACCCAAGGAGGGTGTTCAGTAACTTTGTCAAAATATAACAAAAGAAGCAGATTATGTATATTGACCAGCCAATAATACAATCCATAATCAGGAAATGCCAATCTACCGTTCCTTTTAGTCTTTTGAAGATGAGCTTTATTTAAATGAGGGTGTTTCCCTTGCCATATGTAAAAAGATGTAAATGAATCCAGTAAATCAAGAAAGGATTTGGGAATAAAAATGAGTAAAGCTTGAAAAAGATATAAAAATGTAGGTTAAATGTTCCTTTTAATAGAATTATTATGTCCAATCATAATAGATAAAAGTGACCATCCTGATAACAATTTATCAGTTAAATCTTTAAACTAAAATATCAGAATTATTGGAAATTAGTCTATTAGAAATTTTTTGTCACATAACTACCCATGTTCGAATAAAAACTTTGTAAACTGCTTTTCATGATGTTCACGGGTCATGCATAACTCTTCATGACCTGTGATTAGCCTTACAGAAAAGAAGACCTAACACCAGAGATTACTTTTTTTGTGTGTTGGCAAAATTCTGTGCAACTTTTGAAATAACTGCATTTTTTTTAAGCAAAAATGCAAGCTACCATCGATTACAAATGTCCTGTTTGTCATCTTCTTAGAGGCAAAAGTCCACAAGATAAACAAGGATATGAAGCCCAGTCTCAAAAACTGAGAAAAGAACTGGCAGACCTAACAACAGAAGAAGATTCCTTGGATGAATTAATTAAAGACTGTGCTCATCAGTTAAACAATTTAACAGAAGACAAAGAAAATGCTAGATATCCTTTTGTTGTTGAGGATGATACTGTTACGTAGAACACAACACAGAAAACAGGCAATTTGGCCCTTCTAGTCTGTGCCAAAATATTATTCTGCCAGTCCCATTGACTTGCAACCAGTCCATAAACCTCCTGACCTCTCCCATCCATGTATCTATCCAATTTATTCTTTAAATTTAAGAGTGAGCCTGCATTTACCACATCAGATGGCAGCTCATTCCACACTCCCACCACTCTGAGTGAAGAAGTTCCCCCTAAACCTTTCCCTTTCACCCTAAAACCACATCCTCTCATATTTATCTCTTCTAATCTAAGTGGAAAGAGCATACATGCATTTACTCACTCTATACTCTTCATAATTTTGTAAACCGCTATCAAATCTTCTCTCATTCTTCTATGCTCCAAGGAATAAAGTCCTAACCTGTTTAATCTTTCCCTGTAACTCAACTCCTGAAGACCTGGCAACATCCTAGTAAGTCTTCTCTGCACTCTTTCAATCATACTGATATCCTTCCTGTTGTTAGACAAACAGAACTACACACAATACTCCTAATTTGGCCTCACCAATATCTTGTACAACCTCATCATAATATCCCAACTCCAATACTCAATACTACTGATTTATGAAGGCCAAGATACCAAAAGCTATCTTTACAACTCTGTCTACCTGTGACGCCAGTTTGAGGTAATTATATATCTGTATTCCCAGATCCCTTTGTTCCTCCACATTCCTCATTGCCCTACCATTTACTGTGTATGTCTTACCTCGGTTTGTCCTTCCAAAATGTAACATCTCATATTTGTCTGCATTAAATTCCATCTGCCATTTTCTTGCCCATTTTTCAAGATGGTGCAAATCCTTCTGCAAGCTTTGAAAACCTTCCTAGCTGACCTCCAATCTTAGTGTCATCAGCAAACTTGTCTGCTTTTAATTTAAAGAACTTTGGATTTTTTTTGAAAAGGGCTTTGCTACAGAAGTTTTGTGAGATTGCGAAAAAGCCAACAGGATTGTGACAACACGTTCTGGTCAACATTAGACTTTTACTTGTGATTCTATAACCATGGACAGCATGTGAGGAATTTGAATCTCACTGAAAGTAAAAGCCACCAGCTAGAAGGGCTGGTGCAATGGTCTTCAAAATGCAAGGTATTGGGCAAAACAATGATTTAACGTAGTTATCTATTAAATAGTCAGTCATTGTTTTTGGCATTATCAAGATTGATCGTCTGGTCATTGATTTTTTTTTAATGTTCTCTGGTTGGGCAGATCTCTGGAATTACTCCCAAGTTATTTCAGAATCCAGTCAAGCATGGGTTGGTGTTTGATGAACAGTTGTTCAATACTTTTTCAGAAGGGAGCAACATAATTTAATGCCCCCTTTTTGATGGACTGTTCATCGGCATTGAACAAATTGTACAGGACTTCATTGGTTCAAGAGTTAGCTTCACCTTTCTAGCCCAACAGATGCCAACCTGAAAAACACATTTTCATCTTGAATGTCACAGGGTATTCCAGAAATGGTTCATTGTCTCATTATGGAAGAAACTATTGACAAAAGTTCAACCTGTTTCAAACCATAGTAAAACTCCTTTAATCTGGTAGACTTGGGACTTTGGTGCTAGACTGGCTGATTTGGCAGACTTTTGGATGTTATTTCAATTAAACAATTTTTTTAAATGGCACTGCCTGAGCCGCTGTTACAGTGTGGACCTGGGACAGTAGGGAGCAGAGGCACCGCTCTATGGTGGAACTCTGCAGGGTCCAACAGCTTTAAATGGCCTATTATGGGAGCTGACGCCTTTTTCAATTAAAATCTTGCAAATGGAGGCTCTCCCCAAGACGGCATCAAAAACTGGGAGAACATCCCCCATTTAAAAAGCATCCCTACTGGATGATGACCATGACAGAGGACCAACGAGGGGCTCAGTGACTGAAGGACACTACAGGATGGTGACCATGGCAGCAGACCAGTGAGGGGCACAGGGCTGAAGGACTTGCACTGACTACATTCAGTCAGTGACTTGTGGTCGAGGGACTCATGGGACTGGGATTTGAGAGTTTTGATGGCAAGAGGGGCTCTTGAAGGGCCTTGGATGCTGAAGGCTTCCTAATTGTATGGGAGGTTTGGATCTAGAGTTCAGTTTGCCATTGATCAAACAGGAGCTTTTGGGGTTGCAGAGGATGTGGGCAAATCCATGATACTCTGTTTCACTGAAGTGACTCTCTTTTGCTACTCTTCTCTCACACCTAAAGGTTGCCAGGCAATACTAATTGTGAGTCTTTGCCTTATGGCAGGCAGAAGGAAATTTTGTGCAAAACATTTTCTGTATATTACATGACAATAAAGGAATACTCCAATACTTTTTGACATTAAAAGGAAATTGCATTCATCCTGCAAAGTAATACATTTTCCATTGACCCTGTTGAGAAGCATTGGAACCTGGAGCCCCAGCCTATTAAACCAGATGCACCAATGAGCCTGTGGTCAAATAATTTGGATTTCTAAACAATTGAATATCAGAGTAAATGTAGCCCAATTAACTTTAGTCATCCAAAACCATGGAAGTTTTGCAAATGTGCATTCAAGTGGTAATTGAAAGAAAATTTCAGATTATCATTGAAGATTTCTGTTTTCCATAAATTTTAATTGTTTAATCTTAACAAAAAAAAATACACTAGCATATGTAACTTACAAAGACATACATAGCCTTCAAGCCTTCAAAGAACAGATCGTAATCGCAATCAAAGCTCCCCAAGAAACAAAACTGGAAGTACCTGTACCCAAAGAGGTAGGATGATTTTGGCATTTTCTGTTTTCCATCACATCTCCCATTTGGAGTTACTGAAAACGATTATAATTAATGATTTTGCACTTTTTAAATGAGCGGTCACCATTTACCTTTCAAGCACCAAAGCCTGAAGAAATACATAAATGTTAAATTCTGTGCACAGTATAAGAATTGCCTACACCAGTGAACTTGGAAGAGTGAGAAGTGAGATTGGACTGTGAATCAAATAACTTTTCTAAACTTGCACATTATATACACGTGTGCTTAGAATTAGAAGGGGGTTAAGTTAATAGTTCAAATTTGATTCTGTTTTTATGTTAAAGATATTTAAAAGCAACTTTTGTTTAAATAACCATTTGTCTTGGTGAATATCTGTTGCTGCTGGGTTTTGGGGTCTTCTGGCCTGTCACAGAGTACGTTAATGGATGTTTATACTAGAAACCCAAAATGCAACCAGCTCTCTCTTGGCAACCAATTCAAAATAATAACTAGAGAGCACACTTTAAAAAATTTAAATACAGTAAAGCCCCTGGTATCAAGCACCTACAGGGATTGGTAGATGATAGATATGTGAATTTTCCGGTTGCTTGAGACTCATTCTTGCAATGCCTAACTAATACAACAGCATTAAGAATAAACAGTTTAAAAGACAAAAGTCAGTGCAAAATATAAAGAAATTTGAAAAAAAAATCATTATTGTAGTCCCTAATTATGTAAAGTTCACGTTAATCAGCTATTTCCCGTAATTTGCATTCTTTTTTGAATATTTTATTTTAGTTTTTTTTCAATAAATATACATCAACATTTTCCATTTTCAAAATATATAAACATATGTATATAACTTTTTTACCTACAAAACAAAATGTAACCCCTTTCCTCCCTCCCCATCACAGTATGAATCCATACAGCATCAGGGCTTACAAATGGGTTTAAAAACGAAAATCCTTATTGCGGAGGCCACTTGTATTTTTATAATAGTAGCAGATTTTTATATTTGGGCTCCTGTATAGTCTAAATATGGTTGCCATATTTTTATAAATAAGTCATATTTGTTCTTTAGATTATATGTGATTAACAAATGAAATTTAGAATTTAGTCAGTTTATTAATTATTTCAATAAAGTTGTCCAAAAGATACTGCTCCGGGTCATCAGTGAAGGCCACCTGTTATTCATGTTGGTATTTCAGTAATATCCTGCCAGAAATGTCTCGCCTTCACACATGACCACATAGCATGTACAAATGTACCTATTTATATTCCAAACGAACACAGCTCAGCGCGGACATTGGCGACTTCAGGGGTTTCTACGAGGCTCTAAAGGCTGTGTACGGCCCCTCACCCCAAGTCCAAAGCCCGCTGCGCAGCTCAGATGGCAAAGTCCTCCTCAGCGACAAGATCTCCATCCTCAACCGATGGTCAGAACACTTCCAATCTCTTTTCAGTACCAACCGCTCAGTCCAAGATTCCGCCCTGCTCCAGCTCCCTCAACAGCCCCTAAGGCTAGAGCTGGATGAGGTTCCCACCCTGGATGAGACATATAAGGCAATCGAACAACTGAAAAGTGGCAAAGCAGCAGGTATGGATGGAATCCCCCCAGAAGTCTGGAAGGCTGGCGGCAAAACTCTGCATGCCAAACTGCATGAGTTTTTCAAGCTTTGTTGGGACCAAGGTAAACTGCCTCAGGATCTTCGTGATGCCACCATCATCACCCTGTACAAAAACAAAGGCGAGAAATCAGACTGCTCAAACTACAGGGGAATCACGTTGCTCTCCATTGCAGGCAAAATCTTCGCTAGGATTCTACTAAATAGAATAATACCTAGTGTCGCTGAGAATATTCTCCCAGAATCACAGTGCGGCTTTCGCGCTAACAGAGGAACCACTGACATGGTCTTTGCCCTCAGACAGCTCCAAGAAAAGTGTAGAGAACAAAACAAAGGACTCTACATCACCTTTGTTGACCTCACCAAAGCCTTCGACACCGTGAGCAGGAAAGGGCTTTGGCAAATACTAGAGCGCATCGGATGTCCCCCAAAGTTCCTCAACATGATTATCCAACTGCACGAAAACCAACAAGGTCGGGTCAGATACAGCAATGAGCTCTCTGAACCCTTCTCCATTAACAATGGCGTGAAGCAAGGCTGTGTTCTCGCACCAACCCTCTTTTCAATCTTCTTCAGCATGATGCTGAACCAAGCCATGAAAGACCCCAACAATGAAGACGCTGTTTACATCCGGTACCGCACGGATGGCAGTCTCTTCAATCTGAGGCGCCTGCAAGCTCACACCAAGACACAAGAGAAACTTGTCCGTGAACTACTCTTTGCAGATGATGCCGCTTTAGTTGCCCATTCAGAGCCAGCTCTTCAGCGCTTGACGTCCTGCTTTGCGGAAACTGCCAAAATGTTTGGCCTGGAAGTCAGCCTGAAGAAAACTGAGGTCCTCCATCAGCCAGCTCCCCACCATGACTACCAGCCCCCCCACATCTCCATCGAGCACACAAAACTCAAAACGGTCAACCAGTTTACCTATCTCGGCTGCACCATTTCATCAGATGCAAGGATCGACAATGAGATAGACAACAGACTCGCCAAGGCAAATAGCGCCTTTGGAAGACTACACAAAAGAGTCTGGAAAAACAACCAACTGAAAAACCTCACAAAGATAAGCGTATACAGAGCCGTTGTCATACCCACACTCCTGTTCGGCTCCGAATCATGGGTCCTCTACCGGCACCACCTACGGCTCCTAGAACGCTTCCACCAGCGTTGTCTCCGCTCCATCCTCAACATCCATTGGAGCGCTCACACCCCTAACGTCGAGGTACTGGAGATGGCAGAGGTCGACAGCATCGAGTCCACGCTGCTGAAGATCCAGCTGCGCTGGATGGGTCACGTCTCCAGAATGGAGGACCATCGCCTTCCCAAGATCGTATTATATGGCGAGCTCTCCACTGGCCACCGTGACAGAGGTGCACCAAAGAAAAGGTACAAGGACTGCCTAAAGAAATCTCTTGGTGCCTGCCACATTGACCACCGCCAGTGGGCTGATAACGCCTCAAACCGTGCATCTTGGCGCCTCACAGTTTGGCGGGCAGCAGCCTCCTTTGAAGAAGACCGCAGAGCCCACCTCACTGACAAAAGGCAAAGGAGGAAAAACCCAACACCCAACCCCAACCAACCAATTTTCCCTTGCAACCGCTGCAATCGTGTCTGCCTGTCCCGCATCGGACTGGTCAGCCACAAACGAGCCTGCAGCTGACGTGGACTTTTTACCCCCTCCATAAATCTTCGTCCGCGAAGCCAAGCCAAAGAGAGGAAAAGAAGAAAAGAAGATATTCCATATCTAAAACACATCTCTGATATTTCTGATTTTGATTCATGCAATTTCTGTGGTGTGAGGTATAATTGGTGTAGAAAATTATATGGTACTAATCCATATCTTCCATTTATAATTGATGTCATGCTACCTGAACACCAATCTGACCAGCATCTTTCCATTATTGCAACTCCTAAATCCAACTCCCATCTCTCTCTCGATCTCTGTAAACCTGGTTTGTACTTTCATTTTGGAGAGCCAAGTACATCTTGGATATAAATTTAGGTGTGTTCCCCAACCAAATCGTTCGTTCCATCTCACTAACTTCAGGTGGGGCCAAGTTTGGTCCCCATCTTTTCTTAAGAACAATCTTACCTGGAAAAAGCAGTAGAATGTCCCATTAGCTACTTCATACTTATTTCTTAATTGTTCAAAGACATGAGATACTTCCATATAATCAACATATCTTATTCCTTTGTCATATCATGAATTCAATGTTTTGTTACCTAGATTCATAGACATTTTTGCATAATAGTGTCCTCAGTGATATACCTGCTTTTTTCCCCGATACATTCATTTATTTCTTGCAATATTTTAATCATGTATATTAATGTAGGATTATATTTTTTGTTATTGACTTAACATTCCACTTATAAAATCCTTAATTATCTCTTTTATTGAATTCAGTTCCATTTGAATCCACGAAGGGGGACTATTTTCTTCAAAGAAAGATGATAAAAATCTTGCTTGTGCTGATAGATAATACTTAAAACCTAAAGTCTAAGTCCTCCCAGTTAAAGTCCCATGTTAACTTTTCTAATGCAGTTCTTGGTACTTTGTTATTAGATATGAATTGTCTTATACAATTATGTAATATCTTAAAGAGTGCAATAGGCAATGATGGAAATAGATACTGTAGTCTTGGGATTTCCTTCATTTTTATACAACTTACCCTTCCTATTAATGTAATTGGCAGATCTTTTCATTTCTGTAAATCTCTTTCTATTTTTTCTAGTAGAGGGATATAATTGAACTTGTACAAGTACTGTAAATTATTTTCTGTCATTATTCCTAAATATTTAATTCCATCGCTCTTCTATTTAAATCTACTGCCTTTTTGGTATCTCTCATAATTAAAATTCTACAATGGCATTATCTCACTTTTATCCATATTTATTTTAAATCTTGATATTCTTCCATATTTGTCTAATATTCTGTATAATCTTATCAGTGATTCAGTTGGGTCAGACATATATAATGTCACAACATCAGCAAATAAACTAATTTTGTTTTTCCTGCAAAATTTAAATTTAAACCCAGGTCACTGGCACTGTAACAGCATGGTGCTAATCACCACACTAAAAGTGCTGCCATCATAATTAATTCCCCTCTCCCAAGTTTACAGATAAAACCTTATTAATATACTTAATAATATACTAAAAAAAGATGAAGACTCTTACTAAGCAGGGATATGGAGTTACTTTAAGAGTCACCCAATGGCAAACAGCATTGACCAGCTCTTCAACCTGGACGACGCCATTTTATTCAACTGTAACTTTATTCAAACAGCTGCTACGAACAAAGAACGACTAAGTCACTCTGCTGGCTAAATATTTGCTCCCATTTTCACCAAAGGTTTATGTTTTACTTCAGAGAACATTTACCTTTAACAGTTTTAAACTTTTATTTATTATTGATTTTCCTCCCTTTTTGCCAGTTGCTTGAATTCTGGATAATAGGAACTGTACTTGAACTTGGAAAGCAGCCAGTGTGCACCATTAATGCTTGTAAAAGTGAAGTCATATAATTTAAAATCTGTGCTTGACACACATTAAAATTATGTTAATAAAAGTACACCATGACCCTTAAATAAGAATGCTTTTTTAAGAAAGTTGCTGTATGCTAAATTACAAGATTTGAAATTGATGACCGTGGAAATACTTGAACCATATCTTTATTTTCAAAAGCCAGTGCAGTTTGCATCTAAATTGCCAAGCAGACTTGATCTTTGTATTTCTTTGCAATTTTTGCACTCTTATTTTTAAAATTCAATTTTGTTTTTGCATAGGAAACGATCCAAGTTTATATAAAGAGTACTGAAGGACCAATTGATGTCTTTGTGTGTGAGATGCAGGAAGAAAGTAGTCCTAAAAAATACACAGATGACATATCCAACAAGAATAAAAAGATCTCTTCAGCAATGGATGAGACTGTGACATTACCACCTAATAAAGGTGAAGCTGCTTTTTTATGACAAGATTAAGTAAAACAATTTTTCATAGTAATTTTGATGAAAAATTATTCAAAGGCTATCAAGCTCTCTTGAACCTCCCTTGTTACAGTGATCGTGAACTACAGTACAACTTCAATTATCAGAAATGGTTGGGATAAAAGTCATTTTGGATAACTGGTAAATTTAAATAGCAGCAAATCACTTGTAAAAGGGTTTAAAAAACAACAAACAACAAGGGAAGGCTTTTTAAGCATTAAAATAATGTTTAATTCTCACCAAAAAAAAATGCTGGCTACTGCTGATCACTGACACCTCCCAATTGAGGACCCGCTGCTGCTGGAAGGCTGCTCTCCTTGAAGACACTGGGACAAGGGATTCTTCTGACCAGATAAATGAAAATTTCAGATAATCAAAGATGTATTGTACTTTGTCACCACAAAAGAACTGCCTGCACTATTGTAATGCCACTTTTTTCTTGTATTATGGTAAATGAATATCATTTTATTATTTTTAATTCAATATATGCTATTGTTTTTCATTTAGTACCTATTTGGTGCAGCAAGTAAACATTTTGGTGGAAATGTACAATGTACATGTCAATAAATTCATTATCAAGCCTTTTAACTGAATTATTTGGACTGATGGCCAGTAGTTGCGTTTGTCAAGCACACATGCTTTTTTTTTTAAACTTTATTTAAAATTTTATGACATGAATAAAATAAAAATTACATTTAAAGAAATAATAAAAAATAAGATAAAAATTAGAATACTACATCATTAAACTACACAAATTAACCCCCCAATAATTATAACACATTAATCATCTAATTTAAAATTAGTCCAACCCTCCCCCCAAAATAAAGAGTGAAGAATTAATTAACAATATTGTAAATAAAATAGAAAAAACCCCACTTACAAAAAAAGGATAAAACTTAACAACAAAAAAAATTACTAACAACAAAAAAAATATCAATACTAAAATAATACCCTTAAACATATATTTAAATCAAATGTAATACATGTATTTAACAAATAAAATCCACTTTAAAACTAAGTTCAAATATTAAAATCATATATCAACCACATATCTGTTATACAAAAAATCATAATTAATAATACATAAATACAGAATTTCCATTAATACCAAATTTCCTTTATAATTTGAGAGAACAAAAACATTCCTTAGAAAAACAATCAGATAAACTTTTCATTCCCTTCCCCTCCCCTTATATAAAAAAAAGAAAAAAAAGTTCAAACTCTTATAAAATTCTCCATATTCTTCATTTATAACATCTTCAAAATTCTCTATCGAAATTAACTTAATTTTATTAAACTCTTCTCCCTCAATGTATTTGTACTTGATTTTCTTCTTTTTCTTCTTATCACCTTTCCCCTCATCTTCCTCTTCATCTAATTCAACATCCTCAATTTTTGACTTATCTTCTGTGACATCATCCTCTTAAAAAAGAAAGAAAAAAGAGAAACCCCCCCCAAAAGAGAGAAAAAAAACCTCCTAATTTCCTCTCAATTACAATCAGAAAACAGATTTTTTTAAAAATTATTTATTTTTAAAATAATTATAAAAAAACCTTCACTTCATAACCCAAAAATTAAAAAGAAAAAAAAACAGGTCGGAGGTCACAACTACCTCTTCCTGTTTAAACCGCCCAAAGCGGTAACTCCCCCAAAATATTGGGTGTGAGATAACTCACAGGTAGCTGATGACTTCTGGAAACTAGTGCCCACCCAATTCCCTCTCCCAACTCCCATTTCATTAAACGTGGCAAGATGGCGTAGGGAACAGACGTGCCTTCCAGACCTCTCCTGACTCTGATTTATTGTTTTGTCTTTAAGTGCCCGTTAAAGTTCTTTTAAAAGTTTATAAATAATAGGTGTTGGATTAGTGCCTAATGGTTTATATGTGAAAAAAAAAGGTGAAAGAAAATATCAACAGACTGTTAAAAAACTACATTTTCCGAAATTGTCTGAGCCTACTTGTTTACAAGAAGCCAGGACTCAACGTAGAATGGATCCAGAGGAGGACGTGCAGAGTTCGGCATTGAAGCTTCGTTTTAAGCCGGTGAGGCTCTCTGAAGGTCGCACTCAACAGCTTTCAGACCAAAGAGCTGGACGGGTGCCAGTGTTTCGCACGGTGGCCACTGCACGTGTTGTTGCTGAGGCTTTGACAGTTGAATGAGCTGGGGCGCCACCAGCTGGAGAGTTAAAAGAGTTGTCATTCGACTGCTATAGTGGTGGCGCTGCAAAATGCATCTTCAATTACAACGGTTTTTCCAGACATCGATTCAGTGAAGATGATTAAAGAGATTTGGCTTAAAGATAACCCTGATCTTCAGTCTCCTGGCATTGCTGGGGGGACTTTGAGAGGGATTTTTATACGAAGTCAAACTGCTAGAAAAGATACTAAATTAAGGGAAGGGACAGAAGATCCCGTGGTCTCTAAGGAACAGCAAGACCTCATTATGCCTGAATCTACTTCTGTTGAAATGTCTGTTAAGGATCTTGAAGATAAGATATATTCTGTATCGAGTCACTTAGCTAATTTTGTGAACCCGTTTATTTCCAAGATAAATGCGATGGCGGAAGTCATTAATGCAGCTTTTAAGCTTGAAACCATTGAAAGATTTGAAATGTGTGATCAAGGTTTAGTCGAAGCACAGGATCAACTGCAAGATGAAAATAGAATAATTGAAACATTGCAGATCCAAAATAAAAATTTAGCAAAAAAGGTTGATTATTTGGAGAATCAATCTAGATGGAACAACGTGAAAATTGTTGTTTTGCCAGAAGGCATAGAAGGACCAGATCCAAGAAAATTTTTTACTGAATGGATTCCACGAGTGTTAGGACAGGATAAATTCCCTGAAGGTTTAATACTGGAACGTGCTTATAGAGTTTTAAGAAGAAAATCTTTTTCAGGACAGAATCCAAGATCTGTTTTGATCCGTTGTTTAAACTATTGTGACAGAGAGACAATTTTATGTACGGCTATTAGAAATGCTCAGCAAAATAGCAAAATAGATCTCCTTTGATGGTTCAGAATAATCCTGTTTTCTTCAAGAAATTTGAGTCAAGAAATTATGTTTCAACGACGCGAATTTAATTCTGTGAAAGAACGGTTGTGGAAAAAAAGACATAAGGGAACAATCAGGTATTCTGCAGTACTGAAGATTTTTTAGGATGGAAATTAGTCAAAGTTCTTTGACAATCCTAAAGAGGTTATGGGCTTTGCTCAAGCACACATACTTCAACATGTGCTGAACATTTGCAAATGCAGAAATTTGATGAATTGAAGGTATACTCTGTCACTGGACTCTCCATTGAGCCCAGCAATGACCTGAACAGTTGGTCCAGATGCACATTTCATCTTTGTAGCTAAAGAACAACAGTGTATCTGTTGGGAATCATTATTATCTTTTTAAATATATTTTGCATTATATTGAGTTTTTAATTGTAATTTTATTATAAAAATCTTTGTGAATAGTTTTTAAACTCTCTCTATTGGACATTTAACAGTTTAAAAAGGAATCATTCTTGCAAAGCTACTCTAAACTCTTTCCAATCCAGCACATCCTTCCTTAGAGGCCAAAACTGTGCCCCGTACTCCAAGTGAGGCCTCAACAGTGCTTTATAAAGCTTCAACATAACATCCCTGCTCCTGTATCCTATTCCTTCAGTTATGAATGTCAACATTGTATTCACCTTCTTCACCACCTAGAGGTTAACTTTAGCATGTCTTGCACGAGGACTCCGAAGTCCCTTTGCCCCTCTGAATTTTGAATTACTTCCCCATCCAAGTAATAGTCTACCCTTTTATTCTTTCTATCAAAGTTCATGACCGTACTTCTTTGCTCAATCTCCTAATCCATCTAAGCCTCTTGCAGCCTTTCCATTTCGTCATCACTACCTGCCCCTCTACCTAGCTTTGTTTCCTTTTCAAACATACAATGCAAAATGTGGCCCCAATACTGACCCTTGTGGGATACTACTGGTAACAGATAGCAACCAGATTCCATTATTCCTACTCTCTTGTTTCCTTCCATTCAGCAAATGCTCTACCCATGCAAGTACCTTTCCTCATTTTGTGAAGCAGTTTCACATGCGGCACCTTGCCCAAGGCCTTTTTGAAAGTCCAAATATACAACATATGTATGTTATTGGTCTAGTCTGCTTGTGGTTTCCTCAAAAAATTGCAGTAGGTTTGTTGGTGACTTTAGCCTATGTCATGCACCTCCAGGTACTCCATAACCTCATCCTTGACAATCGACACCAACATCTTCCCAAAGTTAAGCTAACAGGTCTATAAATTTCCTTTCTGCTGCCTCCCTCCCTTTTCAAATAGTGGAGTGACCTTTGTAATTTTCCAGTCCTCTGGAACCATACCGGAATCTATTAATTCTCGGAAAATCTTGAGTTTTTTAGAAAACTGCAAACCTGCATGTATGTGGGCTTAAAATATATATAGGTAAAGGATCACGCAACAGACTTATCAGTAAAAGTGATGTACATGGAATAAAAAAGGTTTATGGCTATACTGATGAAATTAGCTGAAGGGCTGGAACAGAGACCGATGGTGAATGTTTTTTGGGTCCCAGATAGACCTCTGGCAAGTTTTCCAAAATCAGTATTGAAACCACCAGGCTTTAGTTTTCACAAAACATAAAGTTAAAAATATTAAAAGGTATGGTCAAAGCTTCCCTCTGGTCTTCCTGCCAAAATGCTCTTACCCACTATGAAAGGGGACATTGGGTAGAATGGAGAGACATGGCAAACAAAATTTAATGCAGAACTGATGTACATACCAGCATGGCAGTATACCATATATTTTGGTGTATAATTCATCCTCCATTTTTCTGCCTAATTTTAATTGTTTTTATGGTATATCTGGCATATAAGTCAACCCAAATTTTCAGGATGCCTGAGTTGTCCGATTGGCCGGCATATAAGTCAACCCCAAAAAATTGCGATGCCTGAGATGGGCCATTGATCGGCATATACGTTGACTCCCAAAGATCATACAGATTGATCTGGGCATCGGCTGGAGGTGATTGGTATCATGGAGGGTCCATCAATACAGTGCGATTCATGATGAAAGTATGAAGTGAGTTTGAAACTGAAAGTGATAGAAATGGCCAATAAAACCAACAACTGAGCTGCTGAAGAAAATTTGATGTATATAAGTTGTTGGTAAGATATTGGAGGAAGAAAAAGGAGACTAAATACCAAAAAAGCAATGTTCATTGAGAAAAGGAATCACTCATTGGCCAGAGATGGACAATCATGTTGCAGAATGGGTATGTGAACAGAGGCAAGACTGCTACATGCTCACCTGAAATAAAATAAAATAAAATAACATTTGCACTGCAGTAGGCAAAGTCGTATCCCAGATCACAGTAACGATTTTGCAACTTTCATGAACTGGAAAAATCTGGTATTACAATGAAAAATGGGGGCCTGGCAAGATGGCGTAGAGTCTAAACGTGTAATCTCGACTTCTCTGGCCAGACTTTTAAGAACTTGTTTTTAACTCTTTGTTTTCAAGTTTAAATTTAAAAAAAAATTAGTTTAAAGTATTAAGGAACTGTTATGGCCATTAATGGTAAAAAGATTAAACCTCAAGTGCAGAAGAAACTACATTTTCAGAGTGTTGAAGATTTAGGGCCTAAGCAGCCTGTTGCAGTTTCAAGTTTGCTTTCTTCCGTCCCTAAACCGCAAAGATTGCCTGTGGGAGCTGATAAAAAAAAAATGACTACTACTCACCAGGAGAAGGACATCACTGGAATTACCCATTCTCAGGAGGAAGGTGTGTGTGCCCCCGATGTGGATCCTGATCCTGGCAGCCTGAAACTTTAACAGAGGGGCCACGCAAGAAGACTACTCCATTGCTTGAAATGCCCCAGGAAGTGCTCCAACCTGAATATCTTGATCTTTACCATGAGTTTTTGAAGCAACAACGGGTTGCGGGGGAGAACAGCGTCGGCCCCCTGAAGAAGTCAGGGTGCCGTCGCTGGGAGTCCAGAGCCGTAGTAAGACTGTTAAACTGCCTGTTGTTGAGATGCAGCAGGAGCTGCAGTTACCTGGTTCTGCCACTACGCAAGTGAAAGCAGGGCTGAGCTTTTCTGAATTACAATGTAAACAGCTAAGCCTTATTCAGCCTATGCTGAATGAAATGTCTCAAAAGTTTGGAACTGGATACAGTTAAAATACGTGTGGAAGCATCTTGTGAGAATTTTAAACAATTTCAGGCTGCTTTTTTGAAATGTCAACAACAAGTGGCTTCTAATACAGAAAAAGTGCTGAAGGTGGAAAAATCTGTTAAAGAATTGTGAGAACCTGTTAGAGAGGAAAGTAGACTATTTGGAGAATCAAAGTAGAAGGAATAATGTGAAGATTATTGATTTGCCAGAAGGTATGGAAGAACAAGACCCTCTTCGTTTTTTTACAGAATGGATTCCACAAATATTGGGGTGAGAATTTTTCTCTGGAGGCTTGGTATTGGAAAGAGCTCATAGAGCCTTAAGAAGAAGACCTCTGTCTGGTCAGTCACCGAGACCCGTGATAATTCGAAGCTTGAATTATTTGGACAGAGAGACAATACTTCGTTTAGCAGTGCAAAATGCGAGACAACGACAAGCTCCATTAATGATTCAGAATAGTAGAGTTTTTTTCTACCCCGATTTGAGTCAAGAGGTTATTCAGTGTTGGCGTCGATTTAATCCATTTAAAGAAGTTTTGTGGCGTAAAGGCCATAAATCTACGTTTCGCTATCCGGCAGTGTTGAAGGTGTTCTGTGGAGACTTTCAATCTTGGTTTTTTGAGAATGAGCGTAAGGCAATGATTTTTGCTGATTCGTTGCCAGATGTAAGAGGACAAAGACATAGTCCACCATTGTCTCCTAAAGAAAAATCTGGTTGCTCTGGAAATGGAAGAAATAATAGAAGTGGAAGAAATGGGAATGGAAAGAGTCCAACTTCTCTTGAAATGGGGTCACCGAGTCTGGAATCTCTTGGATGAATAGAAGAACTTTTTTTATTTTTACTTTCTTTTTATGTCATTATGATATCTTGTTGTTAGTCTTTCTTTGGCTGGAGAGGGAGAGATTTGCTCTATGTTCTATTAGTCATCAGCCACTGGTGGGTGATCCACACCCAAGTTTTGTTTAGGGATTACTACCTTTTGGTAGTTTTTTTTGGGGGGGTTCCCCTTTTTTTATTTTCATTTTATTTAGACTTTAATTTGTGGTTTCTTTTTCTCCTATTGGAGGGGCTATTTACGTTGATCTGAGTTTTTATATATTGATATTATTAGTTCTTAGTTGTATTAGTAGGTATGTCAAAGTTGAAGTTTGCTACTTTTAATGTTCGAGGTTTAAACAGTCCGATTAAGCGTAAACGTATTTTGGCGTATATTAAGAAAATGAAAATTGATATCGCTTTTTTACAAGAAACACTTCTGAATGTCAAAGAAAGTATGAAATTGAAAAGGGATTGGGTAGGACATGTATATTCTTCTTCATTTAACTTCAGGGCTAAAGGTGTAGCAATTTTGATACATAAGAATTTATTTTTTGAATTACAATCAATGGAGGAAAAGGCAGGTTGTATTCTTAAATTAAACTGTAAGATTTTTAGTGAATTTTGGACTCTACTTAATATTTATGCCCCAAATGAAGATGATGAAACATTTATTTCTGATGCATTTTTATGTCTGGGTCAGGCTAATGAGAATGTTTTAGTTGGTGGTGATTTTAACTGTGTTTTGGAACCATCATTAGATAAGTCCCCGAAGAAAGTTAAGAAATCTAAAATGGCTTCAAGCGTTGATGAAAGATCTCAACTTAGTGGATATTTGGAGACATCTTAATCCGACAGAGAAGGATTTCTCTTTTTATTCAGCTAGACATGAATCGTTTTCAACGATTGACTTTTTTTAGTATTGGCACATTTACAGGGGAAAATACAACAAGCGGAATATAAAAGTAGGGTGATTTCGGATCATTCTTTGTTATACTTTACTTATATAACTTCTGAGAAAGTTCAAGTGGCTTATCATTGGAGATTTAATACAATGTTGTTAAAAAATACGGAATATATTGATTTTTTTGAAAGAACATATTAATCTTTTTTTGAAAGAAAATTCTAATTCTGTCCAAAGTAAGTTTGTATTATGGGATGCTATGAAAGCTTATTTAAGAGGACAAATAATTAGTTACACTGCTAAAATGAAAAATAATTGATTAAATCAGTCTTTAATTAGAGAAATGGAGAACAAGAAAACGGATCGATTGATTTTTTTTAATTACAGTTGAACTTACCGACCTTAGAGGATGTAGATATACAGGAGTTGGAAGCACCATTTACTGACTCGGAAATTAAGATGGCTATGATGGAAATGCCAAATGGTAAATCGCCTGGTGATGATGGATTTTCGGTCGAATTTTTTACGATGACCTCTCTGTAGTGTTTGGAGATGTACTATGTCAGGTTGGCGAACATTATGAATTACCTGAGTCTTGTTCTAGTGCTTTAATTACAGTAATTCCAAAGAAAGATAGAGATCCTTTGAAAGTATCTTCATATAGACTGATTTCGTTGTTGAATGTAGATTATAAAATTATAGCCAAAATTTTAGCAAATAGATTGGGTAAGTTTTTACCTAAGTTGATTCATATGGATCAAACAGTTTTTATAAAGAATAGATATGCCTCGGATAATATTTTATGTGTGATTAGTTTGATTAATAGATTTCAACAATCTCCAGACTATCCAATGATGATATCTTTAGATGCCGAAAAAGCGCTTGATAGAGTTGAGTGGAATTTTTTGTTCAAAGTTTTGGAGAAATTTGTTTGGTCCTTTTTTACTGGTTGGATTAAGGTTTTATATAGTAAACCGGTAGCTAGAGTACTGACGAATGTTTTGATTTCAAAACTGTTTAAACTGACCCAATCTACTCGTCAACGTTGTCCTTTATCACCAGGTTTATTTGCATTAGTGATCGAACCTTTGGCTCAGTTGATAAGACAGAATACACAGATACAGGGTATGAAAGTTTTAGATGAGGAATATAAAATTAATTTATTTGCTGATGATGTATTGGTGTACCTGACAAATCCAGCTCAATCACTTCTGCATTTGAAGGAGTGTTTGATGCAATATGGACGTCTTTCTGGATATAAAGTTAATTGGGATAAAAGTGAAATATTACCGGTGAGTGAAGGAGATTATTCAGCTTATAAGAATATTCTTAATTTGAAATGGACAGATCAAATTAAGTATTTGGGTATAATTATGGATGTCCATTATCAATCTTTATATAAATTAAATTATGTTCCATTAATGAAAAAAATTAAGACTGATTTGATTAAATGGAAAGATCTACCTATTAATTTATTGGGTAGAATAAGCACAATTAAGATGAATATCTTTCCGCGAAAAAAATATTTATTTCAATCTGTTCTGTATTTACTTGACAATATTTTTTTTTGAGATTTGAATAAAATAGTTAGGGAGTTTTTATGGAGAGGTAAATTTTCAAGAGTAGTATTGAATAAATTAACTTGGAAATATGACCTCGGGGGATTACGATTGCCACATTTTCGAAATTATTATGAAGCAGCCCAATTTAAATTTATTAGTTCATTGTTGGTTTTGGAACGGCCCCCTAGTTGGGCCAAAATTGAGATGGCAAATATTTATGAATTTGAAATACATCAATTTTTGTTTAGATGGAATGTAAATTTGTTACAGCAACATAATGTGCCTATATTAAAACATTTAATGAAATTATGGACGAAGAAAAAGAAATTGATAGGTTCTAGTGGTGAATTGTCAGCTTTGATTCCGTTGTATAATAATCAACTTATTCCTTTCTCAATACATAATCGGAGTTTATTACATTGGAGATTAAAAGGTGTGGAAAATTTGGGAGATTGTTTTAAAGACGGTAAATTTTTATCTTTTGATCAGATGAGGGACAGTTATGGTATTGATAAGAATTCTTTGTTTCTTTATTATCAAATTCGATCTTTGGTAAAGCATGTGTTTGGTAGAGATATGATTTTACCTGAAATGACTAAATTTGAGACTTTTCCTTTGAAGGTACCAGAGAAGGGATATATTTCAGTTATGTATCAAATATTACAGGATGGTATGGATAAAAAGAGTTGGGATAAATCTAAAGGTAAATGGGAAGTGGAGATTGGTTTTATTTTTTCCGAGGATGATTGGTCAGATATTTGTTATGATACTGTAACTAGACTGATAAATGCACTTTATGCAATGATTAATTATAACCTTTTACATCAATTATACTTAACACCTGAAAAACTAAAAAAATATGATTTTCATGAATCAGATTTGTGTTTTAGATGTGGTAATGCGGTTGGAACTTTTTTTCATGTGGTTTGGTCATGTATACAATCTTTTTGGAAGAAAATTCAATTGTTTTTAGAATACCTGTATAAGATTAAAATACCTTTAGACCCGACGGTATTTTTATTGGGTAGTTTGCAACCTTTGAAAGGTCTGGGATTAGTTAAATTTCAACTTGCTTTTGTATATTTAGCATTATCTGTAGTGAAAAAATGTATTGCTAGTACGTGGAAGGATACGAATATGATTGATATTAATAGGTTGCATAATGAGATGAAATATTGTTTAATAATGGAAAAAATTACATATGTTTTGTGTGATAATTATAATTTTTTTCTTAATAAGTGGTTGTTATATTCAGAATATTTACATTTTGATTTACATTGATTAGATTTTAATATGTATGCTTCATTTTTCTTTAATTTTTCTTTTTTTTCATGGCTCTCCTCAGGAGAGTTGGCTGAAGGGGGGGTCTTCTTTTTTTTCTCTTTTTTCTTTTATATAAAATATAAAATGTAATGTTCATGTTTAGTTTATTGTTATATATGTTACTTATAACCTGTATCTTGAGCAAATAAATAAAATTTGGAAAAAAAAACAATGGAAAACAAAAATTGCACAGTGTAGATGTTAAAATCTTGTGTCTTTAACTCTCAGTTAATTTTGTGTTTGTTTCTTTAAGAGAACTATTGTTTGTAGTGTTACCATAGTAACTATGATGTAATATGTTGTAATACTGGCCCAGACTAACGATTTGCTCATCCTTCAACCAGATATGAAGGAAGTGTGAGTACGAGAAATTTTTCTTTGAATTTTTTGTGTATATCTTTAATTCCGTTAGGTATCTCTTTTAAAGTTTGAGTATCTTTATATACCTTTTTTATATCTATTATACAGTAAATGCTTTATTATTCATTATAAAAGTCTAAAAGTTTATTTATTTTATCAACAAATTAAAGCTACGTAAAGCAACAGCCACAGAGTATGATTTGTTGGATTAAAGAAATCGAAAATCGGAATATCATAGCTCACACCTTGGAAGATGACACCTTGAAATTAGGCAATATTAGAATAAGGAAAGTGTCATCTATACACAGAAACTACCAAAAGATCTTCATCATAAAGTTGCAAATTTTCACCAGTTTATCATACTAACGGGCAGAAACACATTGGCAAATATTGGAAACATGGACGAAACCCCCATGAATTTTGACATGATAGGCAATAGAACAGCGGAATGTAAAGATGTTAAAACTGTGCAAACCAGAAGTACAGGCCATGAAAGGACCAGGTTTACCGTGATGTTATCATGCATTGCCGACGGGACAAAGTTAAGACCCATGGTAATCTTAAAACACAAAATGAAACCTAAAATAAAATTCCCTGTGGATATTTTTGTTCATTTTCATGAAAAGGATTGATGAAAATGGTGCAAAACTATGGATAAACAACATGTGGAACAAGCGGTTTGGAAGTTTACGCAAAGAATGGAGTTTGCCGGTCTGGGATATGTTTCATAGCCACTTAACTGAGAAGACTAAAAGTAGATTAGCACTACAAAATACTTACATGGCGGTTATCCCAGGTGGTTTGACATCTATATTGCAACCTCTCGATGTCTGCTTGAACAAGCCATTCAGAGACACTGTACAAGGAATGGAATACATGGATGTCGAGTGCAGAAAAGTTGGTTACAAAGGGCAGGGCAATGTGTGCTGCATCGCTTGATGTGCTGTGTAACTTTGTGCTCAAGGCATAGTGCAAAGTTAGAGACTGATTAAAATCGTTCAAAAAGTGCGGCATCTCTTGATGGCACAGATGATGATTTGTCGTGGGACACTGATGACAAAGCTGAAACCGCCTCGTCAGATTCAGACTGGGACCCATATGATTATTTAAACAGAGTATGGATGTGCTTGCCGCCATCTTTGCCTCAGACGATGATGGCGAGAGTGATTTTTGAAGGGTTCTAATTGTGTTGTTGTTTTCAATAAAAATCTCAATGAAAATCTGTGGTAGTTTTTTTGGTTTTTCAAGGGTTGACTTGTTTTCCAAATTAGTTTATTGATGGTTTGACTGACATGCCAATTTTGAGTTGAATTTAAGGCCTCAAAAGTATATTCAGCACATAAGTTGACCCCCTCCCCCCACCTGCTTTTTTTTTAGAGATTTTTTTGTGATTGCAAATTTGAGGTGACAAGGACTATTCTAATTGTGGACTTCAGCAGAAGCTTTGTAAATCAGGTGATTGATGAAACATGATTGACAAGAGAAATAGAGTAACATTGAAAATCATTTTTATTCAGTAAGTAGTTTGCATGCTGGAATGAGTTATTTTTTATAGGTGGAAACAAGTTCAATTGAATTATTCTGTTGTCACATTTATCAAGATACAATGGAAAAACTTTTTTGTGTTGTCTAGATTAGTTGACCTATTCCTTAAATACAACAGGTGATGCAAAATAAAACAAGTGAATTGTTGCAGAGTAAAAGTTCAGATAGGGCATTCTTTTACAAATGAGATGTCCATTTAATGGTTTAATTGTCAAAGCTGAAACAATAATTGTGATAATGCAAGAGAAGAGATATGAGAGAGTAGGGTGATTGTAATGAATACAAGGAGAGGATCTGCTGGGAACCGCAGCAAAATGTTGGCATGCTGTACCTTTAAAAAATGACTGGGATAATACATGAAGGGGAAAAAAATTGCAGTATTATCGGGAAAGCGTTGAGGAATAATTAGAAAGTTGATACAAAATCTCGTGTGGGCTGCCTATTCTTTTTTTCTGAATGTTGTAATGACCTGATTTTCAGTTGCCTGTTGATGCTTGTCCTGTTTTGTTTCCTGTAAAAGCCTGTAATATGTGTAGTGTTTTCTTTATTCATTAGACATTCCATTGAGTTGCTTTCCATTTTATAATTCTTTAGTGCTGTAGCTTCATTTTGTTGATTAGATTTGAAGGCAGCATCATCATGAAGCATCAAAATAACTTTTACTTTGGTGTGATTTAAAGTGAGGGCTGGTTTCTCATTTTTACCTGTAATTTCCAAATTTATTGGGAATAATTGGGCGCTACAGTTGGATACTTCCTTTTTTTTCAATATTTTTATTAACATTGAAATTTCATATAAAAAAATTACAGGATATATGTTAAAAGTCAAAAAGATGTGTTACACTTAAATCATATTGTTTCATCCAAGGTACCCCACATTCTCAATCAAACAAATTACATTGTATTAATTTTTTTAAATCTAAACCCACTACCAAGAAAGAAGCTGTTTGGCCAAAGAAAGAAAGAATTCTTATCAGAATGATTAATTACCTCATTAGCCAACACTTCAACCTTCATATCAAATCAAAGATTGAAAGTAATTCAAAAAGGGTTCCCACAGTGTTTGAAAATTTACATTCAAATCAGATATTGAGCATCTAATCTTCTCTAAATTTAAACAGGACATGACCTCATGTAGTCATTGAGCATGGGTAGGTGGAGCAACGTCCTTCCATCTGAACGACACTGGCTGCCTAGCCAGAAGAGAAATAAAAGCTAATACATGCAGATCAGGTCCTGTTAAAGTTAGGCCATTCTCTCCAACAATACCAAATAAAGCAGTTATGGGAAGTGCTGAGAAAGTTTAAAATACTTTGTTCCAATATTTCACCAGGCTCTGGCATGTACAAAACATACAAATTAATGAAGCATCTACATTGTTCATTTATAACAACATTGGATACTTCAAACTCTTAAATAAACCTATTACTGAATTTGAAAATCCCATCAATACTTGTTTGCTTTTTTTTTAAAGTAGCTGATACTAAATTTGATTATGAAGTTATATGAACATTTTCTTAAAAATTTAGACATACAGAATTGTAATAGGCCCTATCGGTCATTGAGTACATGGCACCCAATTGACCTACAATCCCCGGTATCTATAGAATTTGAAAACTGAACAGATAATAGTTCAGCTTGTCTTTTTTATCATTGCCAATTTTATGTTTTTATTTTAAATATAAATGTTTGGACTAGATTTGGTATATGTGATCTCATCATGTGGAAGACCATCTCTCACTCATTACATGGCTTAGAGCCTCTAGAAGTTCCCTCTCTAGAGCTTGGGTCTAGTCTTACCCAGTGTGATGCCAAATGAACAAAGTCTATCCTTGATTGGAATGCTGAAGAATTATTGATTCAATCATTAGATATCAAAGTGGTAATGGAAAAAAAATCAGGGGAGGGTTTATACCAAAAAACCCCTCCATTGTTAAATATTGAATGTACAAATTTTTGTTTCAATTTTAATTTTTTAATTCCAGAACAAAGACTTGCAGAATGATGTGTATAATAAAGCACTGGGATGAAGTAATAAACTAAAGACCAGAATCCTTCAAAGTGTCATGATCCAAAAACCTACCAAAGGGCCAAAGAAGGAAGGTGTCCAGTGAGGCCATGCAGTCTGCATGTCTTGACAAATTTTGTTGAAACAGGTGTAAAACGCTATTGTTGTATGTTAGGAAGAAATACCAAATGGCTTTGCACAAAGCATGATATCACCAGAAGTGTCATTTGGAAATACCTTGGTAGATCAGCTGAAGTGTAGTTTTGGAAAATAAATTCCCAGCTAACTAAAATTAGTTTTTATAAATATTTTAATGTTAGAAAATGAATCATGAAATTGTCAATAAATTTATAGAATATTACCTGTGAATGTATATAGTAAAACTTTTTATTTGTTGTAATATCTTCAGGGTAAACATTTGACTTAAAAGTTAATGTCCTGAAAACACTTCACCACCACTATGTACAGAAAATATTGTTGAGTATAATATAATAGTCTTTATCACACTGATGTCTCTACTGCAAAAGATGCTGTTTTCAACCACTAATACAATTTATAAAGTTTAATTTAAAATCATATTGGTGAAAGCCTTAAAATTAATGGAACAGCTTTGTTCTTATATCCTATCTTAAAATAAATTCTGTTGAAATGTTTTTTTCTAATATTTATGCCAAATTTGTCCAATATCATCAAAACACCAGCTTAGAGTATTGTTACTGAATAACTTGTACTGTTGAAAGGTTAATTGGTGCTGACATTAAACTGGGGTGGGGGGGGGTGACCAATCTTGCTTAATGTAAGAAGCACATACGATAATCTTCAGATGTTTGAGAGTCGCCACAATCATGTGGCAACGCCCACTAAAACTACCACTTGTACAATTCCTGTCACAGCCAACATATTTGCACATATGTCAAAGAGCTGCATGTGGCCTGAATGCAGTGGTTTAGCCACCCCTCCATTAAAGCACTGTGTAATTCATCTTTGGCTGTGATCATTTTCAGGCCACATTTTAGTAGTGTAGTGAGCTACGTTTTACCTTTTCCTTATATCAGTTACCTCTGGGTGAAATCTGATGTGTTGTAATTTCTCATGTCAGAAAACCACCATTAAACCAGCATTCATGTAACATAGTTTGATCAGACTGTTCTCACATCTTGTACACACTTTAGGAATATTTGTAACTTGAGGTTTAAGATGTAATTCGTAAAAAAAAAAAGGGTCCAGATTAGATTATTTTTAATGTCTTTATTTATTCTTCTATCTCATTTCATGTGAGAATGAAGGAATCCCCACCCTTTTGATCTTTACCCAGAAACTATTTCATACGAGGCAAGAAAGCATCTAATTTTTAATTTATTGATATTACTTTGCTGTTAAACGTATTGGATTGCTCAGTTACTAATTGAGAACTGTGGTTGGATTCCTGATGGGATAACTTGTGACAGTATGAGCATTGTGGTTCCGTCTCACCAGCCTTTACATTGTAACGCTGTCTTTTATTTAAACTATTTACCATTTTCAGATAATAAATTGACTGTTTGCTGCTCGGATTACAAAAAGTGAAGTGAACAATCCACAAAACCTCAAGATATATTTTTATCTAACATTTACCTCAGTGAGCTCCTATTTGGATTTGACATTGTCACCCATCAGCTGTTAACTGAAGCAGTTATTTAATGCCTTTTGAAGCCCACTTTTATGCACATACTGTTAGATTTTTGATTTTTTGATTTTCCCACTGCAATAAAATCATGAACTTGGTATCTGGAATTTTTGTGTGGAGTAACTGATTAGAACAAATAATGGCTAAATCTGGGAATGAACCCCATTGCAGATAAGTCAGGGTAGCTGCATTGTAAAATAGTGTGCAAAATGCACAAAGGATTAGAGGGGACAATGAGACAGGTGGATGTCCATTTTCCTTGGGGGAGGGGGTGTGTGTAAATTGATATGTCTTGGGAGAAATGATGGTGTATCAAAATTGAGTCATTCACAAGGGAGATTTATTAAATAGTAAAATAAATTATGATCCTGTTGATGCTGAATTACAGTTTTCTGGAAATGTAAATCAGAACTGTGATATTTTAAAACTTATTTTTTTGAAATTTAGTGCTTATTCAGCTACAATATTTTATTTTCTGCTGTCTACAACCCAATAGAATGAATACTTGAGTTTTCAAATTTCAGGTAACCCTCACCTCCTGTGGTCTTTTTCTAATTCACCTCCACGCCTCCCATTTTTCCTTTCATCATGTGCCCCCTTTCATGCCTTTCACATTTTAATGCCCTTCCCACCAATTATCCTGACACCTCCCAACTGATGCTGTTCAACCTGAATTCCTCCATGTTTTTCATTGTTAAAATGTATGCAAAAAGCAATTTGGATGTCTTGAATGTGGGACTTGAAAGGCACACTAAAAAGTCTCCAAAAGTTTAAAAACAATTAATTTTGGATTTATTTCTGTGGAATTTGTTTAATTACTGCAGAATTCTCCCAAATGTCTGCTGACCTCAAATGGGGCATAATGCATTTGTAAATATTACAGGATTTTGTCCCCTGGAGATGATCTCATAATGCCAGAAATAGATCAGTGAGTGGTGAATACAAGAGGAAACTAGTTTTTATATTTAATCTTGTGTTTGAGGACTTCTGCCTTGGTAGAAAATGTAAATGAGTAACCCTTATACAAAAGATTTCATTGTTTAAGCTTAGTTCAAATATGCCAGTGAGAAAGAACGGTTTTTCGGAATCCAAATGATTCCAATAAATCACCAGAGGAAAGCCAAGAACTGGGAAAAAAACCTGTGTTGTCAGACTGGGAGGGGGGGGATTGTGTGGAGGTGGGGGGGAGAAGAAAGAGACACACAGAAAATAATGGAATGGAAAGTGGAGCTTTTAGTCTTTCAGATGAGGGACCCTTCCTCAGAGTGAAGTGTTGCAGACCCAAAAAGTTATCTAATTATTTTGAGGTGCCACCTGATGAGTTGAACTTTTCCAATATTTATGGATTTATTTCAGATGAAGAGCATCAGCAGTTTTATTTTTATATTAACTTATTTCTTTCCTTCTTGGGTCTTTAACCTGAAACATTGAGTTTTCTTATCCATACAAGTCTTGCCTGCTCTGCAAGTCCCAACTTCAACAACTCAATCCACAGGCCAAGTAGCTTGTGTTATGGACCCTGGACAACTTTATTTTTGGACCAGGGACAGGACTGAGCCTATGGCAGGAGACAGAGTATTATGCACTGCTGTAAAGCACTGAAGTAGTGCTGGGAAAACTGACAGCAGCATGGGAAGCACTGAAACAGTGCTGGGAAATAACAGTTGTCAGAAGCTCAAGAGCCACGTGCTGTAAGCCAGTGGGCTTGTGGAGAGTGCTCCCATTGTAGTCAACATCTCCATCAATTGGGAGAGCTGAAGGCATGCATTGGTGAAGTTGAAGAGCCCAGCATGCTGAGTTTTGAACAGGTTAGTGGGAGGGCAGTCAGGCGGTCGGTCTGTGTATGCGTGCTCATCCGGCAGCTTCAGTAAACAAGAGGCTGAGTTGATTCATACATGGGTGTTAGTACTGCCGTCCATAACTGTTTATCAGTGTGCTCACCCAGCAGTTTCAGTAGGAGAAAGGAGACCAAGCTACTTTGTCTATGGGTACGAGCACTGTTGTCTTGACAGCAGTTTGCATCACTCATATCTGATCTGGGCTTTCCCAGTCCCCTTCACTTGATGATCCAAGACAGGGTGTTTAGAGGGGAGGACTTATGTGACAGAAGGTCACTTGTTAACCCTAAAGTGGGCTTCGGAGTTGTGGACCTCGTGTAGTGATTAGGAGGTGAGGTCACGGTGAAAATTTCCGTGTGAAGAAATCAAAGGTGGTGCTGCCACATTCAAACCTCAGGAAAGTTGTAAGTCTACAGTGATCACGGCCATCTGTTTCGACGTCCAACTAAAAGACCAGCGTGCAACCAAACGAAGAATCCCAAGCCTAGAGACCAGACTATGCGAGCTGTTCCTTTTTGACTGATGGACTTGATGTGACTGACTTGAAGTATTTGCTTTGGGAGTTTTCTTTTGGGACATTTTGAGTTTGGACTTTAATGGTCTGGGGCTTTTTCCACATAGACCTTATAAATGACTAGTTAATGTCGAGTTGCCATCAAGGCTTATGTTTGGGTGTTAAGTTTATTGAGGTAATTCTATTATTATTAATTTGTTAATAAATTTTGTGTTTAAACTTAAACTCATCTGTTTCTGCTTCTCAATTGCTGCTGTTGAGGCATAAAACTTGAAATGCTGATATTTCCCCATTAAGCTTTTTCAATTAATCCTATTGCAAACATTCCTTTTGTTCTACACTCCCCTACCCACATTTTCCTTCAAATTGTGAACATATTTGCAGCTCTTCCTCTCCCAGTTCTGACATAGATTCACAGATCTGAAATTTTTACTTGTTCTCTCCACAGAAACATTTTTAGAACTGGTTTTCTGTTTTTGTCTATATCCTGCATCTCGTTCTACTAAACCATCGCCCACAAGGTAACTGATCAATACTGATTCTCTGCCCACCATCACTCCAAATTTCAAAGTCTATATTTCTTGATTTTCCCTATGTAGATGGTTGCAATTCGATAATTCTCTAAAACCTTGATCCTCCTAGATTCCCTTTACAGGCAAACTCTGGAATTTCATTTCCATACTCTTCTCCATTTGCACTTTTCTCTAACTTTTAGCAAACTAACAATGACCTTTTAGCAAAGTTTACTTGTCCATATCCAGCTAAAATATTTTGTTTTGAATATACAAGGGTTATGTTCTCTCCTTGGTTTTAATCAACTTCATATCTAAAAAGTCATAACAAGTAGCAGTAAACAAGAAACTCGAGGTACTGGGGTCTATTGTAGGACTCAAAAGTGCTGGGGAAATTCAGCATGTTACACATGCATAGAAAGCAAAAGACAGCATTTCAACCCCCCCCCCCCCCCCCCCCCCCCCGTACTCTTCTGACCAACCATGAATTATTCATTGCTGCCTTTTGGTTTCTATGGCTTCTCAGTGACCTGATGAGTTTCTCCAGCACTTTTGTGTGCTTCCACTAGGTGGTGATACGTTTACACAGCTCACAATCCCAAGGATGTGACAATTGGGTGGCTTTGACACCTCTGATCATGTTGCTTCAAGTGATGAACTTATTCAAAGTGCAAATTAATTTCTCTAATTGCCCATATTATCATTGATTTGATATCCCGATTGATACTGTTTATCATTTGTTCTGGAGGAAGGCCAGTGACTAGCCTTCAGTGTTATGTACAAAAGTGCACCAATCTACCTCAAGGGTTCCTTTCACATGGGTTCAAATGTGCAGGGATGCTATACCATCAATGGTGTTTAATTCTTTGAGATTTTCTTTTCCTCTTCATTCCAGCTTCCTCAAGATCAAGCACTGCTTGTCATGTGGAAACATGAAGCACGATGATCCAACATTTGTTGTATCCAGTGCTGTGTGTTGATGTTGAAATTCTTCAGGCATATTCTGAGAGATTTCCGATCTCTTCTTCAGTCCTCCATGTGACTGTTTACCCTTAGTCAATTCTCCATAAAGTAAAGGTCATCAGGCATTCTTCTGAAATGTCCTGCCCATCTGATGTGATTTTTTTCACCAATATCTGGATGCAGGAGAGGTTTGTCTGGGATGGGATCCATGTGTCTGGAATCTTGATGTGCTTGATGTGAAGTATTCTTCATAGACAGGTCATGTGGAAGTTCTGTGGTACATCTGCTCTACACTGACCATGTCTTGCAAGCAAAGAACCTCATACAAAGCCCCATATGAAGCAAAGAGCCTCAGATGCCACTATCATGACGACCTTCAAGAAACAGATGTAATTGTGTAAAAAGCAATGGGTCTCTCTAATGTTAGCCCAAGCCAAAAGTTCCCCAGACCAGTGAAGTCCTGCTCTCCAAACATGGTCTTTGCAAAAGCAGCATGGACGACCTTTTATGACATACAAGCATTTGACTGAATGGTGTACTAACAACAACCTCTCACTTAATGCCACCAAAACTAAGGAGTTGATTGTAGACTTTAGGAAAGGAAAATCAGAGATGTATATTGGAGGATCAAAGGTAGAGAGGCTAAGCAAATTTAAATTCCTTTGAGTTGCCTTCTTGGAGGATCTTCCCTGGACCCAACATAATAATGCCATCGTGAACAAAGCATGTCAGTGCCTCTACTTTCTCAGGAATTTTCAGAGCTTTGGTATGATATTGGAAACCTTGAACCTCCACAGATGTGTAGTGGAAAGTGTGATGGCCTGCTGCATCATGACTTGGTATGGGGGCACCAATACCTCTGAGAGCAGAGTCACAAGACTTGCACCATGAACAGTTGCTACCCCTTGCCATCAGACTCCTAAATAACAGACTCAATCATAGACTCATTTAAGTATTCTTACTTTGTACATTATTTACTACTGAATACTTATTTTCCTGTATTTGCAGTCAATTTGTTTACATTTTTTGTTTACATTTCTCTCTTTTGTACGTATCTCTTTTTTCTTGAGTATGTTTACACTACCGATAAGAAGAAATTCTGCCTGGCATGGGAAAAAGAATTTCCGGGTAGAATGTTGTCTGTCAGTAAATTTGAATTTTGAATTTAACCTGCAGTTGAGCAAGTCTGCAGAGAATCGATAAGTTTCGCTGTCTACACAAATTCTTCATCTGCCTGTGAACTTAACCAGCAGATCTTCCACCACAGTGAGTGTGATTCACATGCCATCCATCTCATCTATTGCAGACATTTTGGAGGCATTACCTCAAGAGGGCAGTTAACACTATAAATGACCCCCATCATCCTGTCACACTGCTACTTTCAGGCAGAATGTACAGAACCCTGAAGCTCAGCACCTCTCATTTAAAGAACAGTTTATTTCCAACAGTCATTAGACACTTGAACCTTCCCTTGTTACACTAATCCTGGACTGCTCCAACACCAGAGAAGGACTGACTGCACTATTGCAAGTCACTCTTACACTATGTAAAACAACCTGTCTACATCTACTGTCCATGCCTTTCAACGTTCAAAATGTTTAAATAAGACCCGCCCTCATTCTCCAAAATTCCAACAAATACAGGCCAAGAACTGTCAAACACTCCTCATATGATAACTTTTTCATTGCTGGATCATCCTAGTGAACCTCCTCTGAACCCTATGCAACGTCAGCACATCCTTTCTTAAATGAAGAGCCCAAAACTGATCACCAATCCCTTATAATTCCCACTCTTATATTCCATTGCTCTGAAATGAATGCCAGCATTGCATTTGCATTCTTCACCACCAACTCAAACTGCAAGTTTATCTTCAGGCCATCCTGCATGAAGACTCTTAGGTCGCTTTGCATCTGCGCATTTTCAGTTTTTTCCCCATTTAAAAATAATCTGCAATATAGAAGTTCATCAGTACTGCACCATTTACTCAACATATGGAATAAGATTCACGTAGAAAGGAAAAAAACAAATTACCAACTATCAAAATTATTATTGACGCGAAATCAACTAATCACTTTCACAATAGATAACCTTTCCTTTAGAGAATGGGAGAGAAAAGGAATTAAAAGATTAGAAAATTGTTTTTTGGGAAATAATTTATTATCATTTGAACAAATGAAGTACAAATATGGAATAACTCATGGTACAATGTTTGCATACCACCAACTGAAAACCTACTTAAAGGACAAATTGGGAAACAGACTGAGATTACCAGAAGGAAGCAGCTTTGAATGTGTGATTACAGATACAATGATAATTAAAAGATTTATAACAAACATGTACATCAAGCTGCAAGAGAAAGAGAACGATGAAATAATCTGTCAACCCAAATAAAAGTGGGAACAAGATCTAAACATAAAGATAAAAAAATGAAATATGGGAAAAATTATGCTCTGGAACTATGAAAAATATAATAAATACGAAGTTACGCATGATACAATATAATTGGTTACACAGGCTATACATCACGCCTCAAAAGTTAAATAAATGGGACCCAACAGTATCAGACAGATGTTTTCGCTGAAAGAAGGAAATGAGAACAACAGTACATGTAATTTGGGCATGTGAGAAAGTGGAAATGTTTTGGGAAGATCTAAATCAGGTATTAAATAAAATCACAAAAAGCAACATATCAAAAAATCCAGAGATCTTTCTTCTAAGTAATATAAGAAGTAAAGAAATAGGCCTCAAACTGGATGAAGCACAAAAAAGATTTATTATGATAGCCTTAGCTGTAGCAAAAAAATGTATAATGTCAACTTGGAAATCAGAAGGGAGCCTGAGAGTACAGCAATGGTACATAGAAATTAATAAATGTATTCCATTGGAAAAAAATAACATATAATTTAAAAAATAAAGTCACATTATTTGAATAAATTTGGGAACCGTACATGGAACACAACAGAGTGGGCCTACCGCGGACCTCCACCCCCTAAAATGATAGAATGAGAAGAAGACAAAATGACCTGACCCAGTGTGTAAAAGTAGATGACACAATTTTCTTATTATTTTAATTGTGTGATGATAATGTTTAATGGTTTTATTGTATTATATATGTTGAATGTTTAATGGGTTTGGAGGGTGGTGGGAAGGAGGGGGGGAAGGGAGGGGGTGGAAAAGGGGAGAAAATGCCACTGTGAAATATTTAAGAAGGAAATGTTTGTGTGTATTTTGATTAATATGGTTCATAGTGTGAAAAATAAAAAATTAAATAAAATCTGCTCATTTGTTTCTACAAAAATACATGACTATACACTTTATGACGTTATATTTCATTTGCCACTTACTTGCACATTCTCTTAATTTGTCTAAGTCCTTTTGCAGCCTCCCTGTTTGCTTAACACTACCTGCTTCTCCACCTACCTTCATATCATCTGCAAACTTGCCTACAAAGCCATTCATTCCATAATTTAAACCATTAATATACAACATAAAAAGAAGCGGCCCCAACCCCTGTGGAGAACAACTAACAACTGGCAGCCAACATGAATATTATCCCTGTATTCCTACACTCTGATTCTTGCCAATCAGCCAATGCTCTATCCATGCAAGTATGTTTCTTGTTATACCATGGGCTCTCACCTTGTTAAGTAGCCTTATGTGTGGCACCGTGTCAAATGCTTTTTGAAAATCCAAAATCTTCAATCTCATCTCCCTTATCCAGCCTGCTTTTCTTCCTACTTTTGTATTTATTGACCTTTTTTCATTAGTTCAATTAAGTTTACTATTTTATAATTATTTTTACAAGTACCTGCTCAACCATAGCAAGTAAGAATTTTGGTGCATATGTACAATGTATATGACAATAAACTCATTATCATTATCCCACCCCTGGGATCCCAGGCACTCCGAACCAGTGACTTCAGCCATCTGAGCTCAAACTAGATGAGAGTGTGTTTGGGGTGCATGAGAAGCAAACTTATGCATAAGGCCAGCAAAACCTAGCCAATTAACTGATCACTCTTTGCATCACGTGTCATGTGTCCTTGCTGTGTGTCCATTGGCCTGTATTTTGCTTTAAGATAATTAATTGATTTTGAACTGTTGATTGTTTGTGACAGGAAAGGCACAGAGAAGCCTGGTGAATTTCCATTTTGAACAGAGTGCAGCAAGGAATAGACCCTTTGGCCCACGAGGTCTGTGCCAACCATGATATCAAATCAAACCCATCTTCCTGCATATGATCCATAATCCCTCAATTCTTTACATGACCATATGTTTATCTTTCTTTCTTCTTTGGCTTGGCTTCGCGGACGAAGATTTATGGAGGGGGTAAAAAGTCCACGTCAGCTGCAGGCTCGTTTGTGGCTGACCAGTCCGATGCGGGACAGGCAGACACGATTGCAGCGGTTGCAAGGGAAAATTGGTTGGTTGGGGTTGGGTGTTGGGTTTTTCCTCCTTTGCCTTTTGTCAGTGAGGTGGGCTCTGCGGTCTTCTTCAAAGGAGGCTGCTGCCCGCCAAACTGTGTGGCGCCAAGATGCACGGTTTGAGGCGTTATCAGCCCACTGGCGGTGGTCAATGTGGCAGGCACCAAGAGATTTCTTTAGGCAGTCCTTGTACCTTTTCTTTGGTGCACCTCTGTCACGGTGGCCAGTGGAGAGCTCGCCATATAATACGATCTTGGGAAGGCGATGGTCCTCCATTCTGGAGACGTGACCCATCCAGCGCAGCTGGATCTTCAGCAGCGTGGACTCGATGCTGTCGACCTCTGCCATCTCGAGTACCTCGACGTTAGGGGTGTGAGCGCTCCAATGGATGTTGAGGATGGAGCGGAGACAACGCTGGTGGAAGCGTTCTAGGAGCCGTAGGTGGTGCCGGTAGAGGACCCATGATTTGGAGCCGAACAGGAGTGTGGGTATGACAACGGCTCTGTATACGCTTATCTTTGTGAGGTTTTTCAGTTGGTTGTTTTTCCAGACTCTTTTGTGTAGTCTTCCAAAGGCGCTATTTGCCTTGGCGAGTCTGTTGTCTATCTCATTGTCGATCCTTGCATCTGATGAAATGGTGCAGCCGAGATAGGTAAACTGGTTGACCGTTTTGAGTTTTGTGTGCCCGATGGAGATGTGGGGGGGCTGGTAGTCATGGTGGGGAGCTGGCTGATGGAGGACCTCAGTTTTCTTCAGGCTGACTTCCAGGCCAAACATTTTGGCAGTTTCCGCAAAGCAGGACGTCAAGCGCTGAAGAGCTGGCTCAGTCCAAGATTCCGCCCTGCTCCAGCTCTCTCAACAGCCCCTAAGGCTAGAGCTGGATGAGGTTCCCACCCTGGATGAGACATATAAGGCAATCGAACAACTGAAAAGTGGCAAAGCAGCAGGTATGGATGGAATCCCCCCAGAAGTCTGGAAGGCTGGCGGCAAAACTCTGCATGCCAAACTGCATGAGTTTTTCAAGCTTTGTTGGGACCAAGGTAAACTGCCTCAGGATCTTCGTGATGCCACCATCATCACCCTGTACAAAAACAAAGGCGAGAAATCAGACTGCTCAAACTACAGGGGAATCACGTTGCTCTCCATTGCAGGCAAAATCTTCGCTAGGATTCTACTAAATAGAATAATACCTAGTGTCGCTGAGAATATTCTCCCAGAATCACAGTGCGGCTTTCGCGCAAACAGAGGAACCACTGACATGGTCTTTGCCCTCAGACAGCTCCAAGAAAAGTGCAGAGAACAAAACAAAGGACTCTACATCACCTTTGTTGACCTCACCAAAGCCTTCGACACCGTGAGCAGGAAAGGGCTTTGGCAAATACTAGAGCGCATCGGATGTCCCCCAAAGTTCCTCAACATGATTATCCAACTGCACGAAAACCAACAAGGTCGGGTCAGATACAGCAATGAGCTCTCTGAACCCTTCTCCATTAACAATGGCGTGAAGCAAGGCTGTGTTCTCGCACCAACCCTCTTTTCAATCTTCTTCAGCATGATGCTGAACCAAGCCATGAAAGACCCCAACAATGAAGACGCTGTTTACATCCGGTACCGCACGGATGGCAGTCTCTTCAATCTGAGGCGCCTGCAAGCTCACACCAATATGTTTATCTATAAGCCTCTTAAACATCACTATGACATTTGCTGGCATCACACCAAAAAGAAAACCTATCTTGTACATCTCCTTGAACCCTTTCCCTTCTCACCTTAAACCCAAGCCCTCCAGTATTTGATATTTTCATCCTGGGAAAATATTCTGATGATCTACCTTATCTATGCCTATCATAATTGTATAAACTTCTATCAGGGGAAACAATCCAAGCTACAGATGTGTAGTGTTAAAGTGTCTGTATTCAAGGATGAGCATCCGGTTCCGCTGAATACCCAGCTGAGTATTAAAAATCTGAGCTCTCCTACATGCCAATGTATTCATCGATATTCTCAACATCTCACCCTGGCAGGGTATGGTACCCATGTGTTTCAAACATATGGCAATCGTACTGATCAAGAAGTGTGCAGTAACCTGCCTAAATGACTGTCGACCAGTGGCACTCATATCAACACTGATGAAATGTTTTGAAAGGCTGGCACTGAAGCATATCATGGATATGAGCAACAACATGGATCTGTTCCATTCCACCTATTGTAGCAACAGGTCTATGGCATATTCTATCTCATTGGCTCACATAAAGCCCTGGAACACCTGGACAGCAAAGATGCATTAATCAGGATGCTCTTTATTGATTACAGTTCACCATTTAAAACCATCGTCCCCTGAAAATTGAACAGCAAACTCCAAGACATGTGACTTAAGACCCCACTGTGTAATTGGATCCTAGATTTCCTCACCTCCTGACCACAATCAGCAAGAATTGGTAAGAACATCTCCTCCACAATCTCCATCAGTAACCGAAGCAACAAAGGGCTGCATTCTTAGCCTCCTGCTCTATTTGCTATATACCTGTGCCTGTGTTGCTCAGTATGACAATAACACCGTTTACAAATCCACTGACGATACCACGGTAGTGGGTTGTTTAATAATGGATGATGAGTCGGCCTAGAGAAGGGAGATTGAAAACTTGGCTGAATGGGGCACCAACAGCAACTTTGCACTCAATGTCACCAAAATGAAGGACCTGATTGTTGACTTCAGGAAGGGAAAACCAGAAATGTATAATACAATGATCATTGGGGGATCAGAGGTGGAGAGGATGAACAAATTTAAGTTTGGGAGTTACTATCTTGGAAGCTCTTTCCTGGAACCCAAACACAAATGGCATCCTTAGAAGCTTGCAGATGTTTGGTATGACACCAGAAACCCTGGAAAATTTCTATAGATGTGTAGTGAAAAATGTGCTGACTAGTTGCATCACAGTCTGGTATCAGGACACCAATACCCCTGAGTGAAATCCCTGCAAAAGGCAGTGGACACAGCCTAGGACATCACAGGTAAAAACCCTCCCCACCATCGAGAACATCTACAGGGAACGTTGCCATTGGAGGGCAGCAGCAATCATCAAGGGTCCACATCACCCAGCACACGCTACCATTAGGAAAGAAAAACCTGCACCACCAGGTTCAGGAACAGCTGCTACCCTTTCACCAGCAGATTCCTCAATAACAACCGCAATCAGGGACTTATTTAAGCACTCTTACAGTTTATTGATTTTTTTCCTACCTCTGTATTGCACAGTGTTTGTTTACATTTCTTTATTTGTATTCATGTGTACATTGAGTCTGTTTATTTTGCACTGCCAATAAGTGGTAATTCTGCCTTGCCCACATGAAAAAGAATCTTAGGGTTGTATGTGATGTCATGTGTGTACTCTGGCAATAAATCTGAACTCTATCTTTTATTAATAGCAACCCTTCATAATCTAGTCGAAGAGTTATCCATCAATATGAAAATAATACATTGAAAGGACGACGAAATTCCAAAAAGGACAGAAAAAAGCCTGCAAGAACTATAAATAGAACTGAACTGCCTTGGCTCAGTAGATTAGCATGCCAGGCCCATTAAGCCATATATAGTCCTTTGCTACAGTTTGAATACCCCAAGAGTGATGTTATTGAAAACCAAGAGATAGTCCAAATTTTATTAACTAATAATAAATCCAAGTATAATTGTCTTAATTCTTTCCTTGACTGAACATGTAAAAGGATCCATCTTAAGAAACATAATATGCAGTGAACTATCAGACAAATCAGCACTTGATTATGTCAAGATGCTGTTTCATACTGATTATCACAGTGACTCCAGCAGGAAAGGATATTGTTTGCCAAACATTTGGTGGGAAAGAATAACACTGCCAAAATTCTGAGTTCATGACATTCAGTCTTGCAAATAATTTCTCCAAAGGAAAGTACCATACTGATCATCTTTCCATATATTTGGATACTCCTTAGCTGATATTTTTGTGTTGGAAAATTACTTCCCAATTTTTCTATTAGTATCAGAAAAGTGCAACACCATTTTTCAGCACAGGCTTGTTTGTTACTGCACTTGGCTTTTTGGGTACTTTAAATTTTTGTCCAATTCTGTAAAATTTGGAGCAAGTTAGTTTGAGTGGTTACATGCCATCCATATAATTAGCAAACAGTTTTGTTCTCTACAAAAAGAAACAGTTGTCCCGAGTTGCTGATCTTTTCCAGCATTTTCAGTTTCTATTTGAACTCTTACGCTAGTTTGTCTAGAAATTAGGTTGAATCAGACTTTTATCTATGTGAGATCCAGTATCCAAAACTTTATGGGTCGAGTTTGAAGCCCAACTTTTGCCTACTAACTAATGTAATGGATCTGGTGAACCCAAGGTTATCAGAAGTTCTGCTTATTGAAAGTGTTTAAAGTGTAAGCTTCCCTTCATTTTCCAGCATTCTTTTTATTTGAACAACCACTGAAACCACATTGTCTGAAATTATGAAATCCACCATGGTCTTCAATGCACCAGAACAGCTTTTAGCCAATTGAAGAGTACTTGAAGGCTTCAGTCCCTGCACAAATCTCATGGCTCACTTGGCAGCAGTAGTTTCTGTCTATTCATGTGCTTCTATGACGGGATTGGTCATGGCTATCGCTCGAGGTCGAGGATGATGGACTTTTTTCTATTTTCCACTGAGCAAAGATGCCCGTGTATGTATTTGTTTAACATCTACTAAATGTTGCACCCCAGGAAGCACATGATACTTCACAAATCAATCAACTAATTCCAATGGCATGGAAACCACACTGATAGGATCTGATGGCCTTCTTCTGCCTTCACAGCCATTGAGCTCAGAGTAAATTGTCGATCTAAGTCCATCCTATTTGCCTGCATTTGGCCTGTATCTTCCTAAATCTTTCCTATCCTCTACCCTTCAAATGTCTTTTGAACACCATAATTGCAACTTCCTCTACCACTTCCTCTGGCAACTGTTCCATGTCCCTACCAGTTTCTCTGAAAGTTTGGTGCCCCTCAAGTCCTTGTAAAATTTCTCCCCTCTTACCACAAATCTAATGCAATCTAGTTTTAGACTCCCCTGCCTTGAGAAAATGACAATGATAATTTACCTCATGATTTTATATACCTCTAAAAGGTCACCCCTCAGCCTCCTATGCTCCATTGAGAAAAGTTCAAGGCCATCCAGCCTCTTCTTATAACTCAAGACCACCAAACACAGTAACATTCCTGTGAATCTATTCTTCCACGCCTTTTCCAGTTTAATGGCATCTTTCCAAAACTGTAAAGAACTTAACAGACAGACAACAGAAAAGATTGAAGGATGTACTCATTCCCTCCTTGAGGGAACAAAACACTCCCACTGAAGATTGGCCCATGGCTGGTCAAAATGAAGAAACAACTTGCAGGATGAGAAACTCAAGTACGTGCACAAGAATCACACAGAAGCCCTGAATGTGATGGTAGGAGAGGTCTATCTCACAAACTATATACATACCCACCCCCGAGACATTTTCTGCTTTAACTCTTGCCAAATTTGCTTTATCAGCTATGTCAGCACCCATGAAACTGGAGTGGAAGGAATTAATCCCAATGGATTACCTAAGAATTGAATCACTGGATGATATACAAGAGTATTCTAGCCAACATTCCACTCTGCTTGTATGAAAATGTCTGGCTTCTATCTATGCTCCTTCATCATGACTCATCTGTCTGGTAACACTGAGGGTTTTAATTCAGCACATTGTCATTCGCAAGGTATTGTTCAGGTATCCACAGATGTAATTCGATTTCCACTTTAAAGCCACATCATTATGTGGTTATGTAAGGCTGAACGTGTGCCTTTATTTCATTCAAGTAGGGATGACACATAATATTTTAAGGAAGGAAAAAAACTTTACAATACATTATTTGGTGTTCCTGAGTTTTGGATGTCATTAATATTCCAACCTCCTTTTAATTAACTTTTAAAAAAGAAATTACACAGTATTAAAATATATTTTCCAATGAATCCAGTGGTTTTAAAGGTGCCACAGGAACTAGGGTCCTGATGAGTTTAAAGGGAGAGCAGGAAACATTATCTGATGAGCAAGATTTGCAAATCATCAGATTTCAGATTGATGGGCTATTGCTGCAGTCAGGGAAGAATGAAAAAAAAAACATGGAGTAGAATTAGAGGTTTTACACATCCCCTGGATTACTATATCAAAATGAATCAATATGATTCGGGGGCTGAAGGGCCTCCTTTCGAGCAGAATGACTTGCTTCTGTGTCAGGTGACTTCTCAGCCTCAGTTATGGATCTCCACCTCATCAATGCCGCACTTTCCTTAGACTGAGTTCACATCCCTCCAAACTCCCCACCTACATTAATTTCTACCATTGCATTCATGCTTAGGTGCCCAAGTATCATCAAGAATCCCAAACATCATCAAAAAGTACTTCCAAACTGATCATACTTTTCTCTGTGGGTTTATTGCATCTTAAATTAACATTGGAAGCCACCATAAAGTTGTAGAAGAGAAAGAATCAACCAACTTCAAATTACGCTAGTCCTTGCTGCTGCTTGTAAACTTCTATAGATGTACCATGAGGAGCACTCTGGCTGGTTGCATCACTGCCTGGTATGGAGGTGCCAAATCTCAGGACAAGAATAATCTCCAAAGGGTTGTTAACTTGCCCTGCAACATCACAGACACCAGACTTCACTCCATCAAGGACATCTATGTGAGGCAGTGTCTTAAAAAAGCAGCCTCTAATCCTCAAAGACCCCCACCACCCAGGCCATGCCCTCTTCACTCTTCTCCATTGGGGAAAATGGAACAGGAGCCTAAAGATGAGCACTCAACAGCACAAGGACAGTTTCTGCCATCGGGTTCCTTAATAATCAATGAACCAAAGGCACTGGTTACTTTCCGTGCACTACTAGTTTTATTTTATTGATAGTAATGTTGTAAGATGGTTATAATATGAATATTTGCACCATGATGCTGCCAGAAAACACTGAACTTCATGACTTGTTCATGACAATAGATTCTGATTCTGTCAGAGGTGAGGAGAAAATATCAATTAGAAGTGTGAAAGGGTGATGCTGATGTCATTGACCATTCTACACTATACGCCTCTGCCAGGTATTCATTAAGCCTGTACTAATGCCATCACCATGGTAACTCCATAAATAAATATGTGTTATGGATAAATTCTAAGGGCCCACATGACGTCTTATTGAGCCCAGCTTCACCTTCAAGTGAAGTACAAACACTGTACAAAGTGAATAGAATCTTAGAATTTAAATATAGAGATAAATTATGTATAAATAATACAGTGCTATTTCTGGAATTATAATGAGGCAGATAGAATGAATGAATGGCTGAGTTTATTGATATATGCATTAGTACAGATGCACTGAAAGGCTAACTTGCTGCAATGTCCCAGATACATAGTGTGCACAAAACAGAACTTGTGAGTGTAGTTTCATCTGATTAAAGCTCATTGTCTAAGCAAACAATTGGTATTTTGACATATTTAATACTTCACTGTACTTTTTTTATTAATTTTTTTATTTTTCACACAATAAACCATATTGACCAAGATACATACAGACATTTTTTTCTTGAATATATACAGTGTCATTTTCTCCCCCTTTTCCCCCCTCCCTTCCCTCACCCCCTTTCCCATTTATTTGAAGTTCAATCTATAAGATACATTAAACCCGTTAAACAATGTTGTCACTTAATAAAAATAAACAAGAAATTTTACTGAGTCAGTTCTTTTCGTTGTCTTCTCCTTCTGTCATTTTAGGTGGTGGAGGTCCATGGTAGGATTTCTCTATTGTATTTTATGCATGGCTCCCATATTTGTTCGAATATTGTGATGTTATTTCTTAAATTATATGTTATTTTTTCTAATGGAATACATTTATTCATTTCTATATTCTCAAGTTGTCTTCTAATTTCCAGGTTGACATAATACATTTTTTTGCTACAGCTAGGGCTATCATAACAAATCTTTTTTGTGCTCCATCCAAATTGAGTCCAAATTCTTTATTTCTTATATTACTTAGGAGGAAGATCTCTGGGTTTTTTGGTATATTGCTTTTTGTGATTTTATTTAATATCTGGTTTAGATCTTCTCAAAATTTTTCCACTTTCTCACATGTCCAAATTGCATGAATTGTTGTTCCTGTTTCCTTTTTACAGCGTAAACATCTATCTGATACTGTTGGGTCCCATTTATTTAACTTTTGAGGTGTGATGTATAGCCTGTGTATCATGCGTAACCTCGTGTTTATTGTATTTCTCATAGTTCCGGAGCTACTTTACTGTACTCTAACCAGATTCTTGCTGTTTATGTAATTAGCTGATTCTGCTGTCACAACAGAATGTCTTTCACAAAGGAAAGCGTGGAGTTGGAAGAATTCAGACACTGCGCAGACATGAGAAGAGCTTAACCTTAACCTTAATATAAAAATAATATTTCTAAAGAGGTTTCTCAAGTTATGTTGAATGTTGTGGTTGGTGTAGGTCAATCAGTCAAGCTCTTGAACATTACAGGAGGTGTTCATCAGGGTCCAACCACCTTCACACAACCTTCCCCCCATTATCATGTCAGGTGTGGGGATGTTCTCCGATATTTGAGTTATTCACAGCTCCTCAACAAATTAAACAGCAAAACCCAAACAGAATTATTTCATGAGCTATATATACACTGCTAAGTAATAATCATACCATCAGATTAACCAGAAACATGATAGAAGCACCAACATACTGAAGCTACAAAAGCAGGTCAGCAGCTGGGCATTTTGCAGTGTGACTCATGCCTTGATATCCCAAAGCCTTCACACTACCTTCCAGGAACAGGTTAGGAATGTGGTGAAATCAACTCATCCAGACAAGTGAAGAGAAACTCCAGCAACACTCACCATCAATCAGGGCAAAGCAACCTGCGACCTCCTGGAATATTTCTTCCTTCCGTCACTGGCCCAGAACAGTTGCAACCTGCACATTGCTGTCATTCACTTAGGATTTCATAATCTTGTGACCTCTTTCACCAAAGACAAGGCCAGCTGGCACATGGGAACACCACTGCCTGCAGGTTCCCCTCCAAGTCCAGGAAATATTTTGTCAGTCTTTTGTCATCACTAGTTCCAAATCCATGAACTTCCTCCCTAGCAGCATGGTGGCAGTTACCTCTTATGGGAAAAATTATAAGAAGAATGCTCACCTTCACATTCTCAGGGGCAATTAGGAATGATCAATAAATGTGAACCAAGCCACTGATGTCAATATCCCAAAGGACATAAAAATAAAGGGGGGGGGAGGGTGTGGTTGGAAGAAAAAATAAATTTGAATGGGAGACAGAGAGGAGGAGAGAGGAGAGCAGTGCTGCCGCTAGTGCAGATCCGGGAGAGAGGAGTGCTCTGAAGGGTTCAACCACCCAGTCCTAATGTCGGCACTTCCATACAGGCTTTAAATGACCTATTAAAGGAGACGATGATTTTTGTCAATAAAATCCTGCAATTGCGGAGGTCTGTGCCCAAGATGGTAGCAACAGGGAAGCAGGGCACCATAAGTGGGAAGAACAACCCCCCCCCCATCACTCATCGAGAAGGAGAAACAGAGGAGATGAACCAATAGGGAAGGTGACCATGGCTGCAAACCAGCAAGGGCCTTAGTAGTTGAGGGACCCCACAGGCTGTGGGCAACTTGCGGTCAGGGGACTTACACGGGATTGGATCATGGGAACCAGGTACTGGAGCCAGGATTCGAGAGGATACGGAGGACAAGAAGAGCTCCCAAAGGGTCTTGGGTGCTGAAGGCTTCCTGATCATGTCGAAGGTTTGGATCTGGAGCTTGGGTTGCCGATGAATCGAACAGGACTCTGTACAGCTGCAGAGGTTGTGGGAATGCTGGAGGCGAATTGATGGACACTCAATGACCAACTTTGAAGAGACTCTCTTCTGGTTCTCTTTCTTACTGTAAGGGGCACCAGGCAACTCTAATGGCTAGTCTTTGTCTGCTTTACAGCAGAAAGAAGGCAATTTTGTGTAATATTACACATTCTGTAATATTACATGACATAAAAGGAATTTTGACGGACCAAGTAAATAGAAGAGTTCACAAAAGCAGATCTGGAAGATTTGGAGATGGAGTGAGATCCAGATCCTAAGGACAAGAATTCAATGCATTGGGTTTATTCAAGAGGCAGCACAATGGTACAGGACAGAGCCCCTGCAAATGAAGGGTGCTTGATTCCTGTGAACGCTCCAGTCTAGTCAGAGTGCTTTCAAGGGAGGAGTGAGAAAATGGGAAAATAAAAGTCAGTGGCTGCCTTTCCTTTCACTTTTCTGATGTATTAGAAACACTTCTCAGTGCCCTAAGGATGCCTAGATATATTGACTCATCTAGCAGTACTCACAGCAGTATTCCTGAGGATGCAGTTAAGTGCTTTTGTGTCATTGAAACTCATTTGAATAAGAACATCATGGTTTGCTTTCACTAGTGAATAATAAATGGCTTTCAGACTGATGGATGTAGCACCACTTCTCTCTCGCAATCAGAAAGATTTGGCATTAGTGGACATGATAGGAATTTGTGATGTACACAATAAAATACAATATTTTCCATTGATCTGAACTTGTCAAGGCACACGCCTAGCACAATTGCTCATTTTCATAATTTTCAAAAATAGACTGCTTGAACATATCATACATCCATTTTTGCCATATGGCTTTTTGACCAAAGAAGGTCCTTCCTTAACACTGGTCTTTATTGTTATCAAGGTGAACTGACTCCAATTCTTCACCTGCCTATCTTCCAGAGTAGCCATTCTCAGCAGAATCTGTATGGCCCCTTCTGGGGGCTATTGCACTTTTAAGGGGGAGCATGATGGAAATCATACAATATTTTCAATGCTTTTTTTATGTAGTGGGTAGGAGAGAAGTATGGGAGAAACCAACTAAACTTGATTGCTTCACAGGGAAGGGGGATTGGTGGTGTTGCCAGAGCTACTGTAACTGCAGCGCTGCCTCTGGTACATGCCAGGGAGAATGGGGAGCAGAGACTCAGGTCCTACTGCTTGAGCATGATGCTGGTGGCATTGTAAAGGCTTTAACCAGCTTGTTAAAGGGACTGACAATTTTTTAAAAATATCTTGAAAACACAGAGGTCCATCCCCAATGCTTGGCCGCAAACTCAAGGGGATTATTGGATTGATGCAGGGCACTATAAGCGGGAGACCTTCTCCCCTTCCCACTGAGGAGAAGCATGTAAGATGACCCTACTGGGAAGATGACTATGGCAATGGGCCAGCAATGGATTCAGCGACTGAGGGACCCACACAGGCTGCAGGTTGCTGGAGAACCATGTATCAGTATTTGAGGGGGTGCCAAAGACACAAAGGGCTCCTGATAGGGTGGTGGGCACAAAGAGATTCCTGATTGCTTTGGAGGTAGAGACCTTGGAGATCAGGTTTTCCAATAGATCGAACAAGAGGCTGTGCAGCTGCTGGAGACGCTCAGTATCTCTGAACAGACTCTCTTTTGCTTCTCTTTCTCTTACTGTTGGGGGCCTTGGGCAATTCTAATGGTTCCTCTCTGTGTGCCTTTACAGCAGGTGAAAGATGACACATTTTGTTCATACCAATAAAGAAACCTTGAAATCTTGATATGTTGAAATAAAATCTTTAATAAATGTAGAGAAAATCAAGCAAATATTTTGCAAAAGATACCAACAACATCATTTGAATGTAAATGCTATACAATGATGCGTCACCAATCTTTGATGAGATAATATGGAGAAGCCTTTATTGAAGCACCATATTTCATAAAAATATAGGATATTGATTTCTCAAATCTAATTTTCTCCAAAGGGATACAACTTTGGAATTTTGCATTCCATCTTCCCATATCTAAATAAAAGTCCGATACAGTGACTTGCTACTGCCAATGCTATTTTAACAAATTTCGTTTTATATATTGACAATTTTAATTTAGATCTTTTTCCTTCTATTTATCGCAACAGAAATAAATCTGGATTTAATGGAAATGCTGCACCTGTAACTTGTTCTAAAATGTTTCATGGATCCGCCCAGAAAGGTTTTACCTTAGAACGTGACCAAGATAAATGCAGGATAGTGCCTAATACATTGATCTGATACATTTGATTTCATTCTATTAAATTTTTGTGGTGTTAAATATAACTGATGTTAAAAAAATACTCATCTAGTCTACATCTTACATTAAGTGTTTATCATACCATCTTTTCTCATCAATTATAATATTCAGATCCATCTCCCTTTTTTGTCTAGATTTATGCACTCCCTATTTAATAGTTTGTTTTTGCAATAAAAGATATATTGCAGATGTACATTTTTTGGTATTTCTTCTCCTAATAAGAGTTTCCAACTCACTACGAATAGGTAACCACATTTCTAAACCTAACTTTTCCCTTAAATATGCTCTCAACTGAAAATAACAAAGTGTTACTAGATATTCCATATTTATACCTCAATTGTTCAAATGACATCAATTGATCTTGTTCATAACAATCTTTGATATTTTTAATACTATTACTAGACCAAATCATTTAAAATTGATTATCCTTTGAAATTTTGAATTAGGTTTTGAATTAGGGATATCTTAGGTGATATATTTCCTTTTTACTCTATTTCTTCTTTTATCTTCTCCCAAACAGTAATCAAGTGTTTCAACAGTGATGTCTCTTTAACTTGAGTTAATAATTTTCAATCCCATTTATATACAAATTCCTCTGTTAATCTCTCTCCTATTTTATCGAACTCTATTTTAACCCATGCCAGTTTTCCTACATCTTCAGAAAGGCAAGGAATCTCATTTGAGCTGCTTAGTAATAATTCTAAAAATTAGGAAGTTATAAGCCTCCCAATTCATATTTCCACATTAATCTTTATATAAAAACTCTTGACATTTTAACTTTCTAAAGAAATTTCCTTGCATATTTATTTAATTCTCGAGAAAAACTTTTGTGGCAATATTACAGGTAAAGTTTGAAAAAGATATTGAATTCTTGAAAATATATTTATCATTATACAATTAACCCATCCTATTAATGTTATAGGTAAAGTAATCCATTTTTTAAAAATCTTCTTCAACTTTTTTAAGTAATGGCATATAATTCAATTTACATAGATTTTTTATATTGTTATCTACACGAATCCCTAAATATTTAATCCCACCTTTTGGCCATTTAAATTGGGTATTTCTTTGACAGTAACTATAGTCCCCTTCTGTAAGAGGTATAATCTCACTTCTATCCCTATTTATTTTGAACCCATAAATCTTACCATATTCCTCCAAATTAAAGTGTAATTTCCACAGGGAAGTCTCAGGTTCTGTCAAGAATATTAAAACATCAAATTCAAATAAACTAATTTTGTGCTTTTCTTGGCCAACCTTAAATCCTTAAATTGCCGAATCATTCCTAATTACTTCTGTTAGTGGCTCTATAGCTAATATAAACAAGGCTGGAGATAGGGGACATCCTTGTCTGCTTGATCTCATCAGTTGAAATGGAGTAGATATTTTACCATGATTTAATACTTTAACTTTGAGACCCTTACAGAAAGCCTTAATCCAATTTATAAAAAATGACCAAATCCAAATTTGTCCAGAAGCTTAAATAAAAAAATCTCATTTCAATCAATCAAAAGCTTTTTCTTCATCTAAGGCCACAGCAATGTTAAATCTTTCCTTTTTTGTGCCAAATATATAATACTAATTAATCTAGCCACATTATCTGCTGATTGTCTCTTTTTAACAAGTCTGTCTGGTCTATATTTATTAATTTTGGTAAAAATTTAGTCATCCTATTTGCCAATATTTTAGCAAGAATCTTATAATCTGCATTCAATAATTAAATAGATCTATATGATGAAGGCTTCAAAGAGCCACAGTCTGTTTTAGGTATCACAATAATTATTGCTGTTGAAAATTATTCTGGAAAGCATGGATTCTTGATGCTTGACCAAGCATTTCCATAAAAAGAGGAATCAATAAATTCTTTACAGAACACAGATGGAAAACCATCTTCTCCAGGTGCTTTGTTACTTTGTAATGAACGAATTAGTTAATTCATTTCTAGTTATGTATTATTAGCATTTAATTCTGCTTGTTCTACCGTGCTCAGTGTAGGTAAACATCTCAGAGGTAAATATCTAACTATTTTATTCTCATCTTTTAAAGACTCTGAACCATATAATTTAGAATAACATTTCTTAAATGATTAATTTATTTCTTGAGATTTATAATTAACAACATTTAAATCATTTTTAATTACATTCATCATTCTTGATACCTGCTCTTTCAATTGCCAAGCAAGCACTTTAAAAAAATTTTTGTTCGAATACTGTGATGTTATTTCTTAAATTATATGTTATTTTTTCCAATGGAATACATTTATTAATTTCTATGTACCATTGCTGTATTCTCAGACTATCTTCTAATTTCCAGGTTGACATAATACATTTTTTTGCTACAGCTAAGGCTATCATAATAAATCTTTTTTGTGCTCCATCCAAATCGAGTCCAAGTTCTTTACTTAGAAGAAAGATCTCTGGATTTTTTGGTATGTTGCTTTTTGTGATTTTATTTAATACCTGGTTTAGATCTTAATTGCCATGCAAGCACTTAATGTGATCTTTCACCCAAGTCAAAATACCTCTGTTTAGTTCTTATAATCACCTTTTCTATTATATATGTTTGTAATGTATTATTTTTTTTTATTGATTAGTTGTCTATGTTTATCTTCAGAGCTTCTCTTTTGAAGATCTTTTTCTAAAACCATTATTTCTTGGTCTAATCTATCCACCTCTTTCATATATTCCTTTTTAATTTTAGAAGTAAAACATGTTGGCATCTCAGATATGCCTTCAAAGCATCCCAGATTACAAATTTATCAATCACACAGTTCAACTTTATATCACAAAATAGTTGTATTTATGTTCTAATAAAATCTTGGAAATCTGATCTTTTTAATAATAATGAATTCAACCTTCATCTATAAACTGATTTCTCTTTATCTGGCATTACAATCATCATTAATAAAGGCAAATGATCAGATAACCTTCTCGCTTTATATTATGCGTCTAATGTCCTATTCTGCAGTTGTAATGAAATTTTTAAAAAAGATCAATTCCAGAATAACAGTCATGTCTATTTGAATAAAAAGAATAACCTCTTTTTCTAGGATGTATTCTTTGCCAAACATCTATTAAGTTCAAGACTAATTAGTACCAATATATTTCTTGCTGCCTTAGCTCTTGATGCTCCTCTAGTAGTTCTATCTAAGATTGGATATGAAGAAAAATTCTGATTACACTCTTAATACTATTCTGCTTTTCCTGGTCTACTCCTCTGATTAGTGTTTCTAAAATACCTGGTCTTATTTGAGACCTCTTTCTATGCAGGTTTCTGCTATCACTTTCACTGCTTTATCATTTTTTAACTAGTTATTAATTACTTAGTTATTATTTAGTTGGAGCTTGTTCCTTTTGGGTATTATAGGAACATAGGAAGTAGGAACAGGAGTAGGCCAAAAATGGCCCATTGAGCCTGCTCCGCCATTCAATACGATCATGGCTGATCTAATTTATGACCTAACTCCACCTACTTGCCTTCTCCCCATATCCCCTAATTCCTCTATCATGTAAAAATTTATCTAACCGAATTTTAAATATGTTTAACGAGGCAGCCTCAACCACTTCCCTGGTTAGAGAATTCCAAACATTCACTACTCTCTGGGAAAAACTATTTTTCCTCATCTCTGTCCTAAATCTACTCCCACGAATCTTGAGACTGTGTCCTCTCGTTTTAGTTTCCCTGGCCAGCTCAAAAAACCTTCCTACATCTATCCTATCCATACCCTTCATAATCCTATATGTTTCTATAAGATCTCCTCTCATTCTTCTGAACTCGAGCGAATACAATCCTAGACAATTTAATTTTTCATCATAAGTCAACCCCTTCATCCCAGGGATCAACTTAGTAAACCTCCTCTGGACCGTCTCCAAAGCCAGTATATCCTTCCTCAAATATGGAGACCAGAACTGGACACAGTACTCCAGGTGCGGTCTCACCAGTACCTTATACAGTTGTAACATTACCTCCCTACTCCTGAATTCAATTCCTCTAGCGATGAAGGCCAACATTCCATTTGCCTTCTTAATAACCTGCTGCACCTGCAACCTAACTTTTTACGATTCATGCACAAGCACTCCCAAGTCCCTCTGCACAACAGCATGCTGTCGTTTTTCACCCTTTAAATAATATTCAGCTCTTTTATTTTTCTTGCCAAAGTGGATAACCTCACTCTTACTAACATTGTACTCCATCTGCCAGACCTTTGCCCACTCATCCAGCTTAACTATATCCCTCTGCAGAGTCTCCACATCCTCATTACAATTTGCTCTTCCACTCAATTTGGTGTCATCCGCAAACTTGGCTACACCACATTTTGGCACCTAAGAAAGAAAAACCAAAAACAACGGGAAGAAAAGAAGAAAGACGCCGGAAGAGAAAGGTGAAGGCCTTACCTGCACGAAAAAGCAGGGATCCGCCGTGGAAAGAGGAGCCCGCTCCCCGAGGTTAGTGGAGACCCCCAGGGTCGTGACACACCGACCGCAGGACTTCAAAAATGGCTCACTAAGCCAAACAGAGGTGCGCAACTGCGCATGACAAGGAGAACACCGAAGGGAGGGGGGGACCAGCTGTGGAGTGAAACTTCACAGGACGAACAGCTGAGAGATGCCCGACAGCAGGACTCTCAGCTGGAAGATAAAGAAAGCAACGGGAAAGGGAGGGGTGAGAAAGAAAAAAGGAAGCAAGAGACACAACAGATAACCAGCACAGAAGAAGAGGAACAACATCAAGAAATAATGGAAAAAAATACCCAACAAACTGAGACAAGCAACTCAACAAGAAAGTCAAAAGAGACACAGATACAAGGAAGAGAAATAGAAGACAAAAACCCAAGAGCAGACACAGAAGAAGAAGAACACCAAGCTCTGCACAGAGGAATAGGAGGTAAAATTAATGGACAGTACATAGATTTTTTTTAAAAAATCACAAATGAAAGCATTAAAAGAATGGTTGAAACTAGAATTTAGTGAAATGAAAAGAAAAATGAAAAGTACAGAAGAAAAAGTGAGTAGAATAGAGCTGGTCATAACAGATGTAGGGAAAGGATTAGAAAATGTGGAAGAACGTGTAATGGTGGTAGAAATGGAAGTGAACGACTTAAAAAGAAAATTGGAAGAAAGTGGCAAATAAGTTAAAGAAACACAAGAGTTGTTAGCTCAGAAGATGGATATAATGGAAAACTATAGTAGGCGAAACAATATAAAGACAGAAAAATAGATGGAAGAGATGTAACAAGAGCAAATAACGACGACAAATTACATATAAAGATGTAAAAATAATGTATGTAAGAACTAAAAGAGGGAAGAAAATGGAAGTAATAGAGAAGGGGGAAAACAAAAGAAAGAGGAGGGCTTAAAAAATAATAAGGAGAAGAAAAGAGGGGGAGCTTTGTTGTAATGTGAAGATAAAAGTCTTTTCTGAAGGGGGATGGGTGCGAGAGAATAACAGTCACTGCGAAATCAGTTGACACTTGCGAACGAGTTCACAATCCGAATGGAGAGGGGAGTTGTTGTTGCCCGGCAATGGACGAGGGGCAACTCAGAGGGGGGGGGGGTGACACTTGGGGTTAAGGGAATTATAGATGTGGGAATGGTTGAAATATTTTATGTTTTAGAAGTGTTGTCATACAGTGCGTTCAAAAAAAGAAAACGGAGAAATGAAAATGGGGAAAAAGGGAAAGGTGGTGGTGAGGAAGCGGAAATGAGATGTAAACAGAGTATGAGATATCCATGTTGAACTATATGACCAAATCAAAAGGAAGAGGCTATTAAATTTACTGAAAAAAGAAAAAATAGATATAACATTCGTGCAGGAAACGCATCTAACTGAAGTGGAACACAAGAAATTAAGGAGAGACTGGATAGGGCATGTAATGGCAGCATCATATAATTCAAAAGCCAGAGGTGTAGCTATATTAATCAATAAAAATGTACCAATCAAAATAGAGGAGGAAATGATAGATCTAGCAGGGAGGTATGTAATGATAAAGAGTCAGATATATTCAGAATTTTGGAATTTGCTCAATATATATGCACCTAATGAAAAGGATCAAAAGTTTATGCAAGATATCTTTTTGAAGATTATAGGTACGCAGGGGAATATATTGATAGGAGGGGACTTTAACTTTAATTTGGATTCAAAGATGGAGAAAACTGGACAAATGACTAGCAGAAAGAACAAAGTAGACAAATTTATGGTTAACTCAATGCAGAAAATGCAACTTATGGATATATGGAGGAGACAACACTCAAAGGAGAAGGAATACTCATATTATTCGAGTAAACATAAAACATACTCAAGGATTGACCTGTTCCCGTTGTCAGCCCATATCCAAGGGAGAGTTAGGAAAACGGAATATAAAGCTAGATTGTTATCGGATCACCCACCCCTGTTATTAGCAATAGAGCTGGAGGACATCCCACCAAGAACGTATAGATGGAGCTTAAACTCAATGCTACTTAAAAGACAGGATTTTAGAGAATTAATTGAGCGCCAAATTAAAATGTACTTTGAAATAAATACGGAATCAGTGAAAGATACATTTATATTATGGGATGCAATGAAAGCTTTTATCAGAGGGCAGATAATAAGTTATGTAACTAAGATGAAGAAGGACAACAATCGGGAAATAGAACAGCTGGAAAGGGAAATAGTAAGTACAGAAAAAGAACTAGGAACAAGGGAAGATACAACAAAAAGAATTGGCGGACAAAAAAATAAAATACGAAACACTATAAATGTATAAGGTGGAGAAGAACATAATGAAGACAAAGCAGAAGTATTATGAGCTAGGAGAAAAAAACGCACAAAATACTAGCTTGGCAGCTTAAAACAGAACAAGCTAAAAGAATAGTATTGGCATCAAGGAAAAAGGACAAACAAATTACATATAACCCAACAGAGATCAATGAAAACTTCAAGGAATTCTACGAGCAATTAAACCGAACTGAGAACGAAGGGAAAGAAGACAAAATAGACAAGTTTCTAGCTAAAATTGAATTACTGAAATTGCAAGAAGAGGATCAAAACAAATTGATAAAACCATTTTAAATAGAGGAAATACAGGATATATTAAAAAAGCTACCGAAGAATAAAATGCCTGGAGAGGATGGACTCCCAATAGAATTCTATAAAACATTTAAAGAGTTATTAATTCCTCCTCTCCTGGAAGTAATGAACCAGATTTTTTTTTTTTTTAAATTTTTTATTTTTCACACCATAAATCACATTAACCATGATACACACTTTTTCATTTTCACACATATACAGTGCCATTTTCTCCCCCCCTCCCTCCTCCCATCCCACCCTCCCTATCTCCCCCCTCCCGTCCATTTAAAGTACAAAATCTAGGATACAAGTAATGAACCAGATTGAAGAAATACAAAGAGTGCCAGATTCATGTAAAACAGCAATAATTACAGTAATACCAAAGACGGGGAAATATCCACTAACACCAGCATCGTATAGTCCAATATCTCTACTTAACTCAGTTTATAAGATAATAGCTAAACTATTAGCAAACAGATTGGCTGACTGTGTACCAAAAATAGTAAAACTAGATCAAACTGGATTTATTAAGAAAAGATGAATGGACAATATCTGTAAGTTCATTAACTTAATCCATGCAGTACAAGGAAATAAGATGCCAACAGTGGCAGTTGCTTTAGACGCAGAGAAAGCCTCTGACAGGGTAGAATGGAATTATTTATTCAAAGTACTACAGAGGTTCAAACTATCAGAGAAATATAGTAATTGGATTAAAGCATTATATAAGGGACCATTGGCAAAGGTGACAGTAAATGGATATATATCGAACAAATTTAAATTAAGCAGGTCAACTAGGCAGGGATGTCCACTATCTCCCTCACTGTTCACTTTAGCTATAGAACTCATGGAAGAACTGGTAAGAACTGAAAATAAAATAAAATGGATAAAAATAAAAGAGAAGGAATATAAAATCATTATTTGCAGATGACATCATAGTATACTTAATAGAACCAGAATTATCAATAAAAGAATTACATAAGAAATTGAAAGAATATGGAGAAGTATCGGAGTACAAGATCAATGCAAATAAAAATGAAGCGATGCCAATGAATAATGCGGATTTCACAATGCTTAAGAAAGAATCACCATTTAAATGGCAAACACAAGCAATCCGATAACAAGGTATTAGACTAGATAATAATCTAGGCCATCTATACAAGTTAAATTATCAACCATTAATGAAGAAATTACAAGATGACTTATAACATTGTAAAGATTTACCACTAACAGTGATAGGAAGGGTATATTGCATTAAAATGAATATCTTCCCAAGGATACAATATCCATTTCAATCATTACCAATTCCCTTAACAGAGAAATTCTTCAATGAGCTAAAGAAAATAATAAGGAAATTCTTATAGAAAGGGGGGAAACCGAGGATAGCGCTAGATAAATTAACAGAATGGTACAAACAAGGGGGCTTACAGCTACCAAACTTTAAGAATTATTATAGAGCAGAACAATTAAGATATCTATCAGATTTTTATCAAACAAGGGAAAAACCAGATTGGACCAGGTTAGAGCTAGATAAAATAGGGGAGAAGGTACCAGAAAATATACTTCTTAAGTGGGATGAAAAGCTGGTGGAACATAGAAGGTCAACAGTACTGCACCATCTGCTCAACATTTGGAAGAAGATTCACGTAGAAAGGAAAAAAAAATTACCAACTACCAAAATTATTATTGACACAAAATCAACTAATCCCTTTCACAATAGATAACCTTTCCTTTAGAGAATGGGAGAGAAAAGGGATCAAAAGAATAGAAAATTGTTTTTTAGGAAATAATTTATTATCTTTTGAACAAATGAAGTACAAATATGGTATAACTCATGGTACAATGTTTGCATACCTACTTGAAGGACAAATTGGGAAGCAGGCTGAGGTTACCAGAAGGAAGCAGCTTTGAATATGTGATTACAGACACAATGATAATTAAAAGATTTCTAACAAACATGTTCATCAAGCTGCAAGAGAAAGAGAATGATGAAATAAGCCGTAAACCCAAATAAAAGTGGGAACAAGATCTAAACATAAAGATTAAAAAATGAAAAATGGGAAAAGATATGCTCCGGAACTACGAGAAATACAATAAACACGAGGTTACACATGATACATTATAATTGGTTACACAGGCTATATACCACGCCCCAAAAGTTAAATAAATGGGACCCAACAGTATCAGATAGATGTTTTCGCTGTAAGAAGGAAACGGGAACAACAGTGCATGCAATTTGGGCATGTGAGAAAGTGGAAAAGTTTTGGGAAGATCTAAATCAGGTATTAAATAAAATCACAAAAAGCAACATACCAAAAAATCCAGAGATCTTTCTTCTAAGTAATATAAGAAGTAAAGAACTTGGACTCGATTTGGATGGAGCACAAAAAAGATTTATTATGATAGCCTTAGCTGTAGCAAAAAAATGTATAATGTCAACCTGGAAATCAGAAGAGAGCCTGAGAGTACAGCAAAGGTACATAGAAATGAATAAATGTATTCCATTGGAACAAATAGCATATAAATAAAGTCACATTATTCGAACAAATTTGGGAACCGTACATGGAACACAACAGAGAGGGCCTACCATGGACCTCCACCCCCTAAAATGACAGAATGAGAAGAAGACAAAATGAACTGACCCAGTGTGTAAAAGTAGATGACACAATTTTCTTGTTTATTTTCATTGTGTGATGACATTGTTTAATGGGTTTATTGTATTGTATATGTTGAACATTTAGTGGATATGGAGGGGGGTGGGAAGGAGGGAGGGAAGAGAGGGGGGAAAGGGGGAGAGAATTACACTATATTCAAGAGGGAAATGTTTGTGTGTATTTTGATTGATATGGTTCATAGTGTGAAAATTTTTTAAAAATTAAAAAAAAACACTTTTCTCTGAGAGAGAGAGAGAGAGAGAGAGAGAGAGAGATCAGTTCTGTCGCTTTACAGACAGCAGCAACAGCCGGAACTGGAGCAGGATAAGCTGGCAAGCTTGTGGAAAAACCCCATTTTGAAGATGGGTACAGCCTGGTCAAAGCCCTTGTGGTTCATACAAGAGGAGAGGACTGGCTGCATAATGTTTCAATTGAAATAAGGGAAACAAAAAGGAACTCTGTGATAACATGAAAGAAAGAGGTTATTGTCACATTTGTGGCCCGAAATGTGAAGTTAATAAAACATTAAACACAACTTTTATCAGGCGTAGGATTCAAATTCTTCCAGCCATGCCTTCCACTTCACACTTACAGTACTTGCATCACCCGTTGGGTCAAAATGAGCAATTCCACTATGTGTTAGAAAGTCACTGTTTGCACCAGCCATGAGGAAATATTCCAGCCCCAAAAGTACTGAGTTAAAGAGAAAATTCTTATCACCTTGAAGTCGTCTGTAATCCTCTGTAATCTTGTTTAGTCTTTAATTTTCTTCAAGCTTCTTTCATCCTCGTCGCCAATGTCACATTTGTGGCCCGAAATGTGAAGTTAATAAAACATTAAACACAACTTTTATCAGGTAAACTTCTCAGTGGCTTTTATTCCCCGGTTTCCTTTGTTCTCCTGATTGTGTTCTTATCTCTCTCTCATACCACGTGACTTCCGGCACATCTCATACATATTCATTATCATGACATCCCTCCTTTAATCAGAAATAAACTTTACCTTCACTTACCAATATCCCTCAGAAACCTACAAACATCGTAACTAATGGTAATACTATAACTCAACTACATAAAGTTTACTTCCTACTGCACTCATACATCCACTTTATGATATAAGATTAAAATACTGTCCCAAAGTTCTTATTAAAACTATGGCACAAAGTCTTCGTATTGTTTGGGCACTTTCCGGTTTCGTTTCGGCCTGCCTGCGATATTGTCGTCGCTTCTCGCTCTCGGCGTCGGAAATACTGCTCGCCATGGCTTCGGGTGTTTCTGGCGCTCTAGTCACTTCATCAGGAGTGCTGGTAACTGCCTGTGGAACATCATCAGGTCTCTCAGTTTCAGCATCTCGTACTGGCCTTTCAACCTCTTCGCTCGATGTATCTCTGGACTGGTACCTTTTTACACCTGAGACATTTCTCTTATACAGGACTCCAGTCGGAGACTTGACTGTCACCATACTGCCACTTCTGGATACGACAGTATAGGGTTGATGGTAATAAAGTGGGTCTAGCTTATCACCAGTTTCATGCCTCACTAGAACATTATCTCCTGGCATGATGTCTGAGTACTTGGCTCCACGTTTCGAATCTGTGTACAGCTTTGCTGCACCTTTCTTTTCAGCATCGTGGTCCCTCATCTCCTGGTCGTCTCGGATTTCCTTTATTTCTGGCATTTTTGTGCGGATTTTTCTCCCAAAAAATGCTTCTGCAGGACTTTTTCCAGTGGTTGCATGAGGCGTTGCTCGATAGACAGCCACATAAGATAGCAATGCTTCTCGCCAATTTTGTCCTTCAGCGTGTGCAATCCTCAATCGTTTTTCAATGGACTGATTTTGTCTCTCTACTTCTCCATTGGCTTGCGGCCATTTCGGAGTTACTTTATGATGGTGGATGCCTGTGGTCCTCATGTATTCCGCAAATGTCTCTGTAATGAATTGTGGACCATTGTCAGAGTATAATGTAACAGGTAATCCATATCTTGCGAATATCTCTGCTAATGCTTGTATTGTTTTTTCAGTGGTTGTGGACTTCAACACCACGTACTCATAGTATCTGCTGTAGTAATCTATCACTACCATAATTGATTCACCCGTCGGTAAAGGTCCAAGAAAATCAACAGCTACGTCGATCCATGGTCCTGTCGGGAGTTGCGTACTCCGGATCGGTTCTGGCGGATTACTCCTACTTGTGATTTGACATCCGTGACAAGTTTTAACAAATTCCTCTGCGTCTTTATCACAACTTGGCCACCATACCTTGGTCCTGATGTTTTGCTTGGTACCAACAATGCCTAGGTGTCTTTCATGCGCTAAGGATACGATCTTCGGTCTCAATCTTTGCGGTATCACCAATCTGCAACCTCTTAATACACACTGTCCAATGCAACAAAGTTCGTCTCTAATGGGAATGTAAGCCTTGTGAGTACACTTGTCCCATTGTCCACTCTGTATGCATTCTCTTACTTCCATGAGTTCTGGATCACGTTCGGATTCTCTCTCGACTTCCTTCGTAGTCACAGCTTTCGGTGTTGCCTGAATAGCTACGAAGCGTACAAAGCTCTCTGTTTCTGTTCCCAATTCTGACTTGGAATGTGGACCTCCATCCTTCACCAATCTGGACAGCGGATCTGCAATGTTTGCTTTCCCTGCAATGTGGATTACTTTATATTTGTAGGGTTGTAGTCTGAGTACCCATCTCTCTATTCTGGCACATGGTTTGGATCTAGGTGCATAGATCACCTCTAATGGCTTATGATCTGTGATGAGTTCAAATTCAATGCGGTATAAATATTCATGGAACCTCTCACAGGCCCATACAAGTCCGAGTGCTTCTTTCTCTGTCTGAGAGTATCTTCTTTCCCCATCTGATAACGATCTGCTGGCATAGGCAATGATTCGTGGTCCTCCATCATGCATCTGGACCAACACGGCTCCTAAACCAACCGGGCTGGCATCCGCTATGACTTTGGTTGATGCCGCCGGATCGTAATATCCAAGAGTTTTTGCATCTGTCAGGCTTTGCTTCAGCGCTGTGAACGCTTTCTTCTGCTCAGATACAAAATGAAATGGTACACCTTTCCTGGTTAGTTGCCTTAGTGGTTCTGCCACTGTAGCGAAATTAGGAATGAACTTTGCACAAAAATTGACCAATCCCAGGAAACTCCTCACCTCTGTTGCGTTCTGAGGTGCACGTGCCTCTGCAATAGCTTTCACCTTGGCCTCTGCAGGGTTTAGTCCTTTCCGTGTAAGTCTGTGTCCCATGAAGTCCATTTCTGACACACCGAACTGACACTTGTTTCCATTCACGGTAAGGCCTGCTTCCTGTAGTCTAGATAGTACACGCCTCAACCGTTTGTCATGCTCTTCTTTCGTTGGTGCATGGACTATGATGTCATCAGAAATGTTGGCAACTCCAGGAATGCCTTGAATCACTCGATGGATTTCATACTGGTAGATCTCCGAAGCTGCATTAATTCCAAATGATAGTCTCTTGTAACGATACAATCCACAGTGAGTCACAAATGTTGTTAAATCTCGGGAACCTGGATCCAGCTCTAATTGATGATAGCCCCATTTCAGATCAATTTTTGAGAATACCTTGCTGGTAGTTAGTTCTTGAAGTATTTCTTCCACTGTTGGTATAGGGTGTCGTTCTCTAATTATAGCTTCATTGGCCATTCTCATGTCAACACATAGTCTTATGTCACCCTTTGGTTTGGGCACAATCACTAAGGGACTGACCCATTGTGTCGAATGTTCCACTGGTTCAATAATGTCTTGTTCGATCAATTCTTTAATTTTGGCTTCGGCTTTCCCACGAAGTCCAAACGGAGTTCGGCGCATTGGTTGTGCCTTGGGTTTGACCGTTTCATCTACCACTAGCTTCAATTGTCGACCTTTCAGCTTTCCTACTCCTTGGAAGACTACGGGGAATTCTTGCTTAATATCCTCGTATGACTGAATTGAATTGACACAAGCTCCAATATGAAGTATTGCCAGGTCTTGAGCTGTGCTTCTACTCAGCAATGGTTCTCCCCTCTCTTCTATGACCATAAACTCTGCTTCGGTGTACTTATCTCCAGCTTCAACAGTTGCAGTAAAACATCCAATGGTCTGCAATGGCTTGGTTGCTGTGTATGGATACAGTTTCTTGGAACACTTCTTTGAGGTACAGATGATCTTTTTCCTTTTCAACTTCTCCCATAAATGTCGATCAATCACATTACTGTCACTGCCTGAGTCTACAATGACCTGAACTGTCACTCCACCAATGATCACTGGGACCTTCTCATGACGTCCTTCATTCAACGTAAATTGGTAACAACTCTGTTCCTCCTGGGTATCATCATCGTCACCGTCTATCTGGCGAATGGTATCTTTCTTTCCAGGATACTTTCCTTTCCCCCAGGCTTTGCCTTTGGAAGTTGTACTCTTCCTCTTCTGGTCTGCATTGGACTTGCTTTTGCACTTCTTTGCAAAGTGGTCCTTACCTCCACACTTTCCGCAAACTTTGCCTTTGGCCGGGCAATATGGGTCTTTTCCAAAGTGACCTCGGTTTCCACATCGATAACACTCCACGTCCTGTGTCGACGTATACCTTGGCTGATTATGGCGATGTGAGAGCCTCTTAATTTGCTGGCTTGAGTTGTCTTTCAGGATCATGGTATAAAATTGCCCTTCAACAGCCTCTAATGCAGCAGCAATGGTTAAAGCATCGATGAGTTCCAACTCACTCCCTCTTTCCAGTAGACGTCTTCTGAGTTTATCTGATCTACAGTGCTGTACGACTTGATCCAATAATTGGTTGTCCAAATCAGCTGGCATGTAATTCCATCCAACAGCTAGCTGGCGTAGTCTCGTCACGTACTGAGCAATTGTCTGGCCATCTTCTTGTCTCGTTCTCCGAAACAAATGGCGTTGAAATGTAGCATTCAGTGTCACTACATAGTGTGCATTTAATGCATCTACCGCTTTCTGGTACTCATCCTTTCTTCCAGTATTCAAAAGTGTTTTAAATGTTCCCGAACTGCAGGTCCAGCAGTGAAAAGAAGTAACGCCCTCCTCTGCGCTTTTTGTTCAACCGTACCGGTATGTAGAAATAGGCCACGACTGTCGGCGTAGGATTCAAATTCTTCCAGCCATGCCTTCCACTTCACACTTACAGTACTTGCATCACCCGTTGGGTCAAAATGAGCAATTCCACTATGTGTTAGAAAGTCACTGTTTGCACCAGCCATGAGGAAATATTCCAGCCCCAAAAGTACTGAGTTAAAGAGAAAATTCTTATCACCTTGAAGTCGTCTGTAATCCTCTGTAATCTTGTTTAGTCTTTAATTTTCTTCAAGCTTCTTTCATCCTCGTTGCCAATGTCACATTTGTGGCCCGAAATGTGAAGTTAATAAAACATTAAACACAACTTTTATCAGGTAAACTTCTCAGTGGCTTTTATTCTCCGGTTTCCTTTGTTCTCCTGCTTGTGTTCTTATCTCTCTCTCATACCACGTGAATTCCGTGACTTCCGGTACATCTCATACATATTCATTATGTTGACAGTTATCATCTGGAAAACCCTGATGGGGCAAGTTTCTTTGGCAAGACACTGAAGTGGATGACTAAAAGGAATCAGTGGTGTATGTCCAGTGAACAATAAATCTCTCTCTGAAAACCGACAAGAAGCTTCTTGAGCGGTAACCGTTTACCTTTCAAGCACCAAAGCCGGGTGAACTTCATAAATGTTAAATTCTGTGCACAGTATAAGAATTGCCTGCACCAATGAACTTGGAAGAGTGAGAAGTGAGATTGGACTGTGAATCAAAGAACTTTTCTAAACTTACACACACATTACATACACGTGCATTTAGAATTAGAAAGGGGTTAAGTTAGGTTATTTAATAGTGATAAATTAAAGAGTGATTATGTTTTCATGTTTAAAGATCGTTAAAAACAATTTTTGTTTAAGTAACTATTTGTCTTGATGAATATCTATTGCTGCTGGGTTTTGGGGTCCTCTGGGCTCATAATAGAATATATATTTATCAAGCCCTTTCAATACTGCCAAATGTAAATACTTGCACCCAATGCCAAGTGTATGGCCCCCTTTAATTCTAGAATAGTGTGAACGTGGCTGACAGTCACCATTTTTATTTGATTTGATTATTTGACTCTCAGAACATCATGGAATTGGAAGAGAATGGTAGGCACTTGTTAATCAGATTTAGCAATTTAATGTAATATGTTTATCCATTATGAATGGAATGAATAGTTCAGTAAAACTACTCTTATTCAAATCAAGGTTCTTGGGAGATGGGGAGGAATACATAAGGCTCTGATAGCAGGGGGATTGGAAACGTGGTAGCCTATTTAAAACAGAGTTGGAAGATTTAGGCAAGAATAGATCAGTGAATTTCACATCAATCCAAAGGAAAAATAAAGGGATGTCTATTGAGGGCAAGGTAAAGCATCACTTCAGGGAGCTTCAGAATAATTGCATTTATAATAGAAGATACCTATCAAGAGGATTAACTATAATTTAATAATTTAAAAACAAAGGAAAAAGTTGAGATTTTAGCAATGCAACATATGATTTCAATGCTGCGATCATAGTGTGCCCAGTTCCAAACGGGGCAGATATGGGCCCTTTATTAGTCCAGACTTCCTCTCACTCCAATGCCACAATTTCACTAGAAGTACAAAGAAGATTCATCTCATGCATAGAAATGGGATTCACTCAACAATTTAGGCTTGAATGCTAGTCAAGGAAATTAAGGCAAATTTTAACCCATATCTTCATTTACTAAAAATTTATGAATTTAATTTTTAAATGCACAAAATCAGTGAACCGGTGCGGACTCGAAAGGCCAACATGGCCTGTTTCCGCTCCTTAAATGGTTATATGGTTATGATCTAATGATAATTATAATTTATTATGATTAACAATTTTTAAAAAATCATTAGTCATAATAATTCCAACTTTCCAAACCTATCACAAATTGATTGTTAGCCATACATGGAATACAAAATTGTTTCCAATCTTCACTCCAAAGAGTGCTCTGCACTTTAGACTATCTTCCCGAGACCAAGTCTTAATATGTTGGTAATCATGGTTGGTATAGTGGTTAGCACAACACTATTACAGCACCAGTGACCCAGGTTTAAATCTGACACTGTCTGAAAGGAGTTTTACATTCGCTCTGTGACCATGTGGGTTTTCTCTGGGTGTTCCAGTTTCCTCCCACTCTCCAAAAACATACAGGATTTGTAGATTAATCAGTATATTTGGGTGGTTCAGGGCCTGTTACCATGCTGTAATTCTAAATTTATTTTAAAAAAAAATTAAAAATTCACTCTTTATCCTAAATTCAGGGGAGTACAATCCTCATTCCTTCAATCTCTTTCTGTAATTTAACTCTTGGAGAAAGCATGGTAGATTCTACAATGATGTCAAGCTTGGAAGTGCTCACAGCTCTTCGGGCGTGGTCTGATTAAAGGTTTCTATTTTTGTAGTATCACTTCCAACCCTTTGGATGTCCTTTAGGTGTTAAGGCTAATATTCTACTGCTGTCTTTTGACTATTTTCTCTCTTCTCTACCTGTTTGTCGAATGCTAATCATGCATTTTGTTTTGTTTCTCCACAAAATAAAATGTTTTATATTTTAGAAAGCCCTCTGTTCTGACTTTTTTTAAATTCTAAAGCAGATGATCTCAAAATTTCTGCACAGAAATCCATTTCTAATATATTAATATTTTTCTAACTTGTTTCACTTCTCACATCTTTTCTTTGCACCAAACACAAAAAATTCCCAATACATGAAACATAAAAATCTACCTTAAAATGTGCAAAGATTACATTTTCCCCATCCTTTGATGCGATGTTCCAAAGACAGAGAGAGAAAAAAGTTGCCTTATACTTATCATAACTCTTTCTTTCAACTGTGACACATGCCCATTTTGAGATTTTCCCATAAAAAGAAACATCTACCAGAATATTGACCCTGTCAAGTTCCCTCAGGATCTTGTATATTTCAAAAGTCCCCTCCCAATCTTCTAAACCAGTGGTTCTCAACCTTTTTCTTTCCATTCACATACCACGTTAAGTATTCCCTATGCCATCAGTGTTCTGTGATTAGTAAGGGATTGCTTAACGTGGTATGTGGGCGGAAAGAAAAAGGCTGAAAACCACTGTTTTAATTGTACCTAATTGACTTGTTATGTGCATGGCTTCATAACTCCAAAGGAAATGGGCCAATGACAATTTTTCCTCAAGCAAAATATTTCAGTAACAAAGAGTAGTGATTCTCAACCATCCCTTCCTGCTCATCTACCACCTTAAGCAATCCCTTACTTATCATAGAGCACTGATGGCATAGGGATTACTTTACCCCCTCCATAAATCTTCGTCCGCGAAGCCAAGCCAAAGAAAGAAGAAGGTGAGTGGAAAGAAAAAGATTGAGAACCACTCTTATAAACCATTAATTAGGTCATTCATAAAAAGAGCAAATAGCTTCTGCACCAAAATAGAACTAGGCACCTGCTGACAATTTAAGTAGATTTTGTCGTCTGCCATGTCATCAAATTGTGAAATTGATAACATTTCACCCACAATTCTATGAGCTTCAATCTTAGCTAATGGTAGCTCATGCTCAGAAAGGGAAAGAGAACATGACTCTGTGAACAGAGGAGAAGAAAGAGCGAACTACCATTGAGAGAAAAAAAAATGATGGATCAGTGGAGAGCATGACAGCCAAGAATGTCGCAGGACAGGATCTTTGTGAACTTTCCTCACTCATTCATCCTCAACTTGGATTAGTGTGCATTAGTTAAATATCCTGCTTAAGATTTCTCAGAATTGTTGAGTTTTGCAAATTTATTGATTGTGTGCACTTGTTTCAGATGGAAGTTTGATATATTGGGAGAGACATGTAATGCAAGATAAAGAATATGACGTTACCTGGATGTGGGAATGTCAGAATCAGAATTTCTTGTCATGAACAAGTCATGAAATTCGCTGTTTTTCAGCAGCGTCCTAGTGCAAACATTCATATCATAACCATTTTACAACATTACTATCAATTTTTAAAAAAATTAGTAGGGCATGAAAAGTAAGGCAGTGATTCATTGATTATTCAGGAATCTGATGGCAACGTGGAAGTAGCTGTCCTTGTGCCATTAAGTGCTTGCCTTTAGGCTCCTGTTCCTTTTTTCCCCAATGGAGCAGAGTGAAGAGGGCATGGCCTGGGTGCTGGGGGTCTTTGAGGCTAGAGACTGCTTTTTTAAGAAACTGCTTCATGTCGATGGAGTGAAGCCTGGTGCCTGTGATGTGGCAGGCTGAGTTAACAACCCTCTGGAGATTATTCTTGTCCTGAGAGTTGGCACCTCCATACCAGGCAGTGATGCAATCAGTCAGAATGCTCTCCACGATATACCTGTAGAAGTTTTCTAGAGTTCATGGTGACGTACTAAATCTCCTCAAACACCTCTCCGCTGGCAATCCTTCTTTGTGATTGCAACAACGTGGAGGCTCCAGGACAGATCCTCAGAGATGTTGACACCCTGGAATTTGAAGTTTTTGACCTTCTCAACTACTGAGCCCTCGATGAGGATGGGTCATGTTCCCCGGACTTCTACTACTCTGATTAACTGAATAAGATCTACAGAGAAAATTAACAGTTTATGGCCAATTATGGTTGCAATGTTGTACAGGTACAACTCAGCAGTCATAATCTCATTCTGTCTAAATTACTCGTGAAAATATGACATCTTATGGGTTCAAATAGAACTATAAGTGGCTCCATCCAGTACCTGGCCTCCATGTGAGAATCCAAATGCCCTTTGGGGACAGAATCCTCTCACTGATTGATGGAAGTCTGTTGTGTATGAAAGGAAACAAGTTCAGTGAGTTCAAAGAGCAGAGGTTGAACGCAGGAAGGATCTTTATTAGAACACATGTCAGGAGGTAGCAACAGGGAAACTTACACTAGTACTCTCAGTTACACAATAGAGTCTAACCAGTCACATTGGACTTACCACTACTGATTCTAGGAACTGTTTATACTCCTACAAGTACAGGATAACCCAGTCACATCAAACTTAACACTACTGATACTAGCAATCAAGGATTACAATACGCTATCCGCCATTCCTTGTCTAACATGGGCGTGGCTCCAATGCGATCTACAACACTTAATGTAAAATAGCCCCAATCTCTATGTAGTGCACACCTTACCAACGCCATTGTCCGCAATTCGTGAACTGGAGTGGAGCAAGGTTTGTATCAGGACCAAAGAGCAAGAGAAAGAGAGATACTGCAAGTGGTGGATTTTATAGAACAGTAAGCTGGAGCCAGATAATAACAAGGTGGTTATAGGAGCCAGTGGTCAGGTGTGCACAAATAGGTGAGCAGAGTCCAACCTTGATGTGACTTTAGACAAGGTTCCAGTCAGAGAAGTCATGTGACCCTCCACAATCCCACCAGGTTCCAGACAGAGAGGCCACATGACCCTCCACAATCCACACAAGAAAGCCTAAATTTAGTAGAGCAAACTGATACTAGAAAACACAATAGAAAATTCAGAAATTGGCACAGGTGAGTCAATAGGTGGTGTCCTATTTTTACTACGATGAAGGATTAAAGTTGTTGCTCCCACAGAAATAGACAATAGAAATAATTAAGTTTGTCAGTTAGAAACTTGTACTACAGTATCAAATTTGAACAATAGTTTAAAATTCTCCACATAGGTGCTTCATATTGAAAGGCAAAACACTGCATATGCAAAAACATGCAATAAAATCAGAAATACTCAGGGAGCATCCAAAGAGAAATAGGAACATAGGAAGTAGGAACAGGAGTAGGCCAAAAATGGCCCATCGAGCCTGCTCCACCATTCAATACGATCATGGCTGATCTAATTTATGACCTAATTCCACCTACCTGCCTTCTCCCCATATCCCCTAATTCCTCTATCATGTAAAAATTTATCTAACTGAATTTTAAATATGTTTAATGAGGCAGCCTCAACCACTTCCCTGGTTAGGGAATTCCAAACATAAGTTTGATTAGCTTGATGAGTATCTGCTTTTATCCTTCACGACTATCAATTGCTTTGCAATTTATCTTATTGGTCCTTTTAGCCTAAATTAGCTTGATAACATAAGTACTTTTTTTATGTATTTTAAGCTTCGATCATGGTTTCAATCTGACCAATAACTGCATCAGATTAAGTGTCACTTTTTCACTGTTTAACTTCTGGAAGCGACCATTGCACATGATTGAAAATGTTCTCTTTTTAACCTCTTAATTATTGACTATGCAAATCAGCATTTTCTGAGGACCTTTGATTTAATTACCGTTGAAACTGACAGTTTGTCAATTAGCACTTAAAGTGATTGGTTGATCTTAGAATGAGAGATCAAGAAACTTACATTGATATTAAATACTTAAAGCAGCTAGGCTGGAAAGAGTAATACAAGCAGAACTTTTGCTCTTTGCCACCACAATGTTGAAGTTAAACATTTGCCAGATTCCTCTGCTCAATATTTTGATTGGAATGTGGTACAGAAAGATAACTGTCTTGAAGTGATTTAGGTATGCCCTGAAACAGGAAATGTTAGGCAAATAGAAGGCTATGAGATAAAAGTGAAACTTGGTTGCTACAGATTTCACTAGCATTTATTTTATTTGAAGTCTATTGCAGTGACCTAATTTGCTGTATTACTTTCAGTCACAACTCAATCAAATCAACTACATTTGATCAATGCTTTACAAACTCACGTTAGAGTTTTATTATAAATTAAAATTTGCAATACCCTCAATCGATCTGATACAGAATCAAATTTCTATAGTTTTCAATTGATTTTAATCAGGAATATTTAATTAAAACAATCTTTTAATTAATTGCTCTGCAAAATCAATTGAAGAGATCTCAAACTGCATTACTTTGCCAAACTTGCCACTGAATAATCTTCTCCAGCTGGGCAGGCTGGAAGAACTGGGGAATGAAGCTGCTCCTCTTTGTGAACAGCTGGCATAAGACATCATCCAAGCAGCCCAGCTGGTCTCTGTCTGCTTTTCATCCCCCACACAGGATTACTGCTAAAGGCTGTTTAATCCCAAATCAAGGAAGACAACACTGAGTTTTATTTTCCAGTTTTCCCATTGTTGGATAGCTTTCCAAATGTGGCAACAAGCACCTTGCCCAAATAAATGCAGAATTCCAAAAGCAAATTTCAATGAGTGACTCGAGAGCAGAGGTCATTGAACTCTTGTGGCCTTCCTAGCCTCAGGCAAAAATCTGTAACATCAAACTTACACATCAGTTACTGAAACTGTGATCTTGGGCAGAGAATTTCTTTACCACTTCATCCGTAATCACTGAGGCCAATTTGATGTGACCAACTCTCTTGAATTGAATGAAATTTGGGACTGATTTCCCAGAAATGCTGCCAGCTTGCCTTTGTTTTGTCCATCAGCAGTACTCTTTTCAATCTGGCTGGCAGGAGGGATTGATGGGGCAGAATTTGTTAGGTGTGGCCAAGAAGTATGTAGACCAGTGATTAGTGGAAAGAGAGAGGTGGGTCATTGGCAATTATCTTTGCTTCCTCTTTGGCCACAGGGGAGATGCCAGAGGATTGGAGAATGGCAAATGTGGTCCCCTTTTTTAAAAAAAGGTAATAGGGAGAATTCTGGTAATTATGGACCAGTGAGTTATGCATCAATGATGTGCAAATACTGGAGGGATTCTTAAGGACAGAATTTATGAGCATTTGGAGAAGTGCAGTCTTCTCAGGGATGATCAGCACGGCTTTGTAAGGGAAGGCCGTGCCTCATGAGCCTAATTGGGTCTTTTGAGGAGGTAACAAAAGAAATTGATGAAGGTTGGGCAGCAGATGTGGTGTATATGAATTTTTGGAAGGTATTTGACAAGGTCACATATGAGACAAAGCCCTAAGGCATGGGATCCATGGAACCTTGGCTCTGTGGATTCAGAACAGGCTTGCCTGTAGAAAGCAGGGAGTAGTAGTGTCCCTGTGCTCCACAGTTTTAAATTTGCCATCAAACAATTCATATGTAATTAAAGTGCTGATTCCCGATTTTATTCAAGGTTATTTTAAAACATTTTGGTTTGACTATGCACTACATATTATAGCAGTTTTTATACATAGTCCCCTCATTTCAGGGCACCATAATTCTTAGGACATTTGTCTTCAAAGGTGTTTGTGATTATTCAGATATGTTTAATTACCTCATTGTTGCAGGTATAAGAGAGCTAGGCTTGCTTAGCTTTTGATCAACTTTGGAGTCTGTAATTTCCATTTTTCAACACGAGAGCCAGCGTTGAGCCAATGAAAGCCAAAGAAGCTGTTATGAGGCTAAAAAAAAAACAAGAATAAAACAGTAAGAGAAATCATATAAATCTTAGGAACACCAAAATCAACAGTTTGGAACATCATTATGAAGAAAGAGCGTACTGGTATTCCAAGGAAGACCTCCACTGCTGACAGAAGAATTCTCATCATAATGAAGAAAAATCCCCAAATGCATGTCCAACAGATCAGAAACACTCTTTAGGAGGCATGTGGATATGTCAATGAGGGCTGAAGTCTACAGAAGACTTCACAAACAGAAATACAGAGGCTTTACTGCAGATAAAAAACATGGCAAAAGGTGGTGTGCTTTGGATCTTGGGCAGTTCCTTTACGCCTCCACACTTTGCTCTTGCCATCACTCTGATACAGATTAATCTTGATCTCATCTGTCCACAAGACCCTTTTTTTCTGGAATTCTGCAGGCTCTTCTAAATACTTCTTTGCAAACTGTAATCTGGCCATTCTTTCAGTGGCTAACTGGTGGTTTGCATCTTACAGCTCTGAATTTCTTTTCATTAAGTCTTCTGCAAATAGTAGTCATTGACATATCGACACCTGGTTCTGTATTATGCAAAGCTATAGGAAAGGCCTAGCAGGTCAAGACAACACTGGTGCAGAGAGCAAAACTGAGCTAGTGTTAGAGATAAATGAGATGAGCCTTAAACAAATAATGGTGTAATATCGTTGAAACTTAACCAGCTCTGAGGCAAAATGAAGATGATCGTGAAACAGAGGGGAAGCAAATTTAAATTCTCAGGAATCACCATCTCAGAGGACCTTTCCTAGACCCAACATACTAATGGCATCATGAAGAAAACACATCAATGCCTCTACTTCTTCGGGAGTTTGCAGAGGTCTGGTATGACACAAGAAACCCTGGCAAATTTCTAGGGATGTGGTGGCTGCATCACGGTCTGGTATGGGAACTGTAACGGACTTGTATTAATCTTTAATTTAATGTTAAACTATATTTTATCTTGAGATGTACTCTTAGTTAGTTGTGGGCTGGAACAGGGTCACGCACATGTCACAACACACTTACAGAGAACCATTGAACTCAAAGTATTTATTTTTGGAGTATCAGAGCTAATGAATTTGAAGTGGGTCTTAATTATTTAAGAACAATTGAGTGCATTATTAAAAACTGAGGTATCTTAGTACTCAATAGGAACTACTGAAGAAAGCCATCTGTTTCTAAACTAAACCATTTATGGCTTCCTGAACAAGAGAAATGAAACTCAGAACCATGTGAGTGATATAATTAAGCCTTTGAAACAGAAGTGAGGTAATCCTTTGGAGTCGTGTCGTGTACAAGACAGAGGTATGAAAATCACATGGTTTACAAGAAACTAGGGTTGGAAACTATTTAAATTCCAATTCTGATCATGATTTCTAGGAAATAAGAATGACCTCGTTGATGATGTAACTGTCACCAGGTTTGGATAAATATATTATTGAATTCAGACATTTTTGGTTTAGTTCAGTTTGGAATTGACAGAAGCCAAAACCCTGTGACACACAGTAAAACCTTGTGAAAAACAGAGTTGACTTACAGTAACCAGAATATGTGCTGTTTTGTGTGTTATATCTAAGGTAGGTAGGTGCCTGGAATGCATTGCCAGGGGTGGTGGTGGAGGCTGGTTCAATAGGGATATTTCAAAGAAGCTTCGACAGGCACATAAATGCAAGAAAATTGGAAGGTTACGGGTGTGAAGTAGAGAAGATTTAGATCGTTGAGTATGTTTATACATGTCAGCCAAACATGAAAGGCCTGTACTCTGCTGTAATGCTCTATGATCTATACTTCCTGACCTGTTGAGTGTTTTCCAGCATAGTTTTTATTATGGAAGTTTCAGTTCATCATTTCACAGGAGGTTACTTGTGTTCATCTGGCACCACTTGTATATTCATGATGACCCCTGTACTTTACATTCAATGAATTCCTGTTGGATTACAGCTTTGGAATACAGAGGAAAACACAGGAGCCAATCTGTGCACAGTGTGATCCTAAACAGGAGGAGTATGAAAAGTGAATCTGTTTTACTGTGGTTGCTTGAGAGATGAATGCCAGCTAGAACGTGTTCCTGCCTAAGCACACAGGAGAGAAAGTAAGAAACATATTGAGTTACTGTTACAAAATAAATTACGCCTCGCCAGCACTTGAGCCTTGCTTCAATAATTTGTGAATGCTCCACTGTTGTCATGTGTACATTCACTTGTAGAATATTGGTTTTTAAGCTCTGTGAATTTAGTTTTAGGTATGACAATCCATGCCCACAGTAAAAAAAATACTCTCAATTACTTGTCCTGTATCAAAGAAAATCTATATAGAGCGCTGTTTGGAATATAGAGCGCTGTGCGGAATATAGAGCACTGTGTGGAATATAGAGCGCTGTTTAGAATATAGAGCGCTGTTTGGAATATAGAGCGCTGTGTGGAATATAGAGCGCTGTGTGGAATATAGAGCGCTGTTTAGAATATAGAGCGCTGTTTGGAATATAGAGCGCTGTGTGGAATATAGAGCGCTGTGTGGAATATAGAGCGCTGTTTAGAATATAGAGCGCTGTGTGGAATATAGAGCGCTGTGTGGAATATAGAGCGCTGTGTGGAATATAGAGCGCTGTTTAGAATATAGAGCGCTGTGTGGAATATAGAGCGCTGTGTGGAATATAGAGCGCTGTGTGGAATATAGAGCGCTGTTTAGAATATAGAGCGCTGTGCGGAATATAGAGCGCTGTGTGGAATATAGAGCGCTGTTTAGAATATAGAGCGCTGTTTGGAATATAGAGCGCTGTGCGGAATATAGAGCGCTGTGTGGAATATAGAGCGCTGTTTAGAATATAGAGCGCTGTGTGGAATATAGAGCGCTGTGTGGAATATAGAGCGCTGTGTGGAATATAGAGCGCTGTTTAGAGTATAGAGCGCTGTGCGGAATATAGAGCGCTGTGTGGAATATAGAGCGCTGTTTAGAATATAGAGCGCTGTTTGGAATATAGAGCGCTGTGCGGAATATAGAGCGCTGTGTGGAATATAGAGCGCTGTTTAGAATATAGAGCGCTGTTTGGAATATAGAGCGCTGTGTGGAATATAGAGCGCTGTGTGGAATATAGAGCGCTGTTTAGAATATAGAGCGCTGTGTGGAATATAGAGCGCTGTGTGGAATATAGAGCGCTGTGTGGAATATAGAGCGCTGTTTAGAATATAGAGCGCTGTGTGGAATATAGAGCGCTGTGTGGAATATAGAGCGCTGTTTGGAATATAGAGCGCTGTGCGGAATATAGAGCGCTGTGTGGAATATAGAGCGCTGTTTAGAATATAGAGCGCTGTTTGGAATATAGAGCGCTGTGTGGAATATAGAGCGCTGTGTGGAATATAGAGCGCTGTTTAGAATATAGAGCGCTGTGTGGAATATAGAGCGCTGTGTGGAATATAGAGCGCTGTTTAGAATATAGAGCGCTGTGTGGAATATAGAGCGCTGTTTGGAATATAGAGCGCTGTTTGGAATATAGAGCGCTGTGTGGAATATAGAGCGCTGTGTGGAATATAGAGCGCTGTGTGGAATATAGAGCGCTGTTTAGAATATAGAGCGCTGTGTGGAATATAGAGCGCTGTTTGGAATATAGAGCGCTGTTTGGAATATAGAGCGCTGTTTGGAATATAGAGCGCTGTGTGGAATATAGAGCGCTGTGTGGAATATAGAGCGCTGTGTGGAATATAGAGCGCTGTTTGGAAGTGTTTGCTTCTCTGATGCTGCTTCAACATTTCTATGTTGGTATAGTAGTCTTATTTTATGCTATAATCTTAAAATTTTCTGCAACTCTGTGGTCTCCAGGTCACCTCTTAGGCTGGGAGTGAACCCAGAATATCCTTTAATTTGTATTCCTTAATATGTTCCAAATAAAATTTCAACTTTCTCCAAATAAAATTGCACATAACTGAAATGAAACATTTATACGTTTTGCTGAACAGAAGTGGCTAACATTCAGGTGCAGAAATAAATGTTACCCTGTAGCGCTCACGCTAAGGAGTGAATAATGGGACCGGCAGTCGACAGGTCCATTCCAAAACTCTCTGAGCGTTTAAAGGCACTCCCTGTTCCTGCCGTTGGGAACCAGAAGTTGTGTCGCTACCTGGCAGCTATTCATACTTTGCGCGGGGGGGCCCTTTCCTTGAAGGGAAGGGGAAGATGCCTGGCGCCATCTTGGAATAGGCTGCTCTAACTGAGTGCGCGTTACAATCAGAGCCAGTTCCCCTGAACACCAAACACTTTGGTTGCCACAACTCTATGATCGCCAGACTCAATGGGTCACCTCCACTCTATCCACAACGGTGATGAGTGATACTGTTGACAGGTTCTTATTAAAAATGTTCAGAATGATGAAGGGTTTTGATAGTCAAGAGAAGTTTATTCACACCAATTGGATTAATTAGTAACTATAATAATTTTTCAAAAAAATAAAATAAAATCACTCAGAAACTACTTCCTTCATGCAAAAGCCTATTTGGATATGGAAAGTCCAACCACAAAAAGTGGTGGATGATTGATCAATGGTAAGGTACGGTAATAAATATTTGGAGAGAGAAAATAATTTTAGAGGAAAGAGAGGGAAGAACAGGCCCAATACTTTCCAATAGCTCATCAAAGTAACAAACAAAAGGTAATACGTTCAGGCACTGTTTGCAAGATAAATATTAGCCAGGTCATTGTGTGAACATTCCTATACATATGAAGGATTAAAAATTGAAAAAGTTTCCTTTGTACTGAAAAAGTCTAAGTGATTACTTATTCCCCTTTCACACCTTTTAAACATATTTGTTTTAATGAGATGGAATTTGGTGGTGGAAAAAAGAATTGACAAGTTAAGATTGGAAGACTGTTCATTGCTCTTATTGGTGAGGTCTTGATTTAGGCAGCAGGAACTCCCATGAAAACCAAATGGCACAAAAATAGAAACTGTTGAGAATAGTCAGCAGACCAGGCAGCATTTGTGGAAAGTAAAATGTCTATGCACTCTCCAACCAGATGGCATTAACAGAAACTTTTCTGGTTTCTGCTGACCTGTTCTCCTCTTCCCCCTCCCTCCTTCTTTCTAGTTCTCCTCCCTCCCTTCACCCAGCCATCCCTCCTACCCTTGATCGCTGCTGTTCCCTCCCTCCCTTCTTCACCTATCACCTCCTGCCTTTGCAACAACACCTCCCCCCCTTACTCTTTTGGTCGGATGCCTGCGACAATTTTCCATACCTGGATGAAGGGCTCAAGCCTGAAATGTTGGATTATGTATTTTTATCTTTGCTATCTATATAGAATCTGCTGAGTTTCTCCAACATTGTGCGTTTTAGCATTTGTGGAAAGATGATCGGAATTAATGTTTCAGGTTGATCACCTTCAGAAGAACGGATCTCCATTCTGATAAATAGTAATTGCACTTTTTCCCTCTCCACAGATGCTGCCTGACCTGTTGAGCATTTCAAGCATTTGTACTGGAGAAGATATTTCTCTCAATTTGCATCTAAAACCCTGCCTCCTAGTTCTAAATATACTTAATAATATTTAATTAATACTTTGATTTATTTTTATTCTTCTCTCCAAGGTGGTTACACTTACATTTTCCCTTATTATACTCCATCCACCAAACTCTTACTCCCTCGCCCAAACTTTCTGTCTCATTTTGTGCTCTGTTTCCTCTTTAATTGGCTCGTCCACCCATCAGCGTCAGCAAAATAATTGTCTGCCATACACTCAGTTTCTTCATCCATCAATGCACTGCTCCCTGTGGCACTCTACTATTTAATGATTTTCAGATTTCCAGTTTATTGTCAGAGTGTAGAGCTCGTCGAAAGAATCAAAGACTTGTTGATCCAAACCAAGGCTTTTATTAGCAAAAGACAGGACCTCTTCACAGGTGGCCGACCAGTCTGGAATGATCTGACCTGGCTAGTGACACAACCCTTTAAGGCCCAGACAGTAGGTGTGGCTAAGCTCTCAGCCAATCGCTGTAAGCACAGTCTAGATACTGTAACTATATACACTATATACATTGGTGATAGATCTGTACTATCACACAGAGTACATACATGGAGGGAAAAAAACAATAAAGTCTAAAAATAAGAGTCCTTAAATAAGTCCCCGATTGAGTTAATTGTTGAGGAGTCTGATGGTAGAGGGATAGCAACTGTTCCTGAACGGAGTGGTGCAAGTCTTGTGGTACCGATACCTCTTTCCTTATGGAAACAGTGAAAACAGAGCATGTGCTGGGTGATGTGGATCATTGATGAATGCTTCTGCTCTCCGACAGCAGCGTTCTCTGTAGATGTTGTTGATGGTGGGGAGGGTTTTGCAAGTGATGTCCTGTGCAGTGTCTACTACTTTTTTCAGGGCTTTATGCTTGGGGATATTGATGTCCCCATACCAGACCATAATGCAGCCGGTCAGCACACTCTTCACCACACAGCTATAGAAATTTGCCAGGGTTTCTGCTGTCATACCAAACCTCCACAAACTCCTGAGGAAGTAGAGGCACTGATGTGGTTTCTTCATGATTCCATTAGTGTGTTGGGTCCAGGAAAGGTCCTCTGAGATAGTGACTCCCAAGAACTTAATTGCTCACTCTCTCCACCTCTGATTTAAAATCTGATTGATTTAAAACTCCACACGATTGTCTTATGATTTTTCTAAATATCTGGCTTTTACCTCCATAATGGATTCTAATACATTCCTAGTGACAGACATGAGGCTGAACAGCCCAAGGTTTCAGTCTTCCTCTCGGAGGCAGCTTTGTAGTCATTTTCAGGAGGAGACATGTTATTGTCCCACATACCCACTTAGATTTCTTTTATACTGCAATGCATTCCCCTCCCAAACCCCACCCCCACCCACCTTAACACCAGGCCACAAAACACCATGGTTTATCAGTAAAACAAAAAGTGCAAATGCTGGAAACACTCAGCAGGTCAGGCAACAACTACAGATAGAAAAAATAGTAACCTTTTAAGACCTTTCATTGTTCTGATAGTCTCAGATCTGAAAGATTAATTGTTTCTCTTTCCTCAGATGTTGTCTGACTTGCTGAAGGTTTCCAGCCTTTCCTGTTTTCATTTCAAATTTCCAGCCTGCAGCTTGTTTTTTAAATTTTCACTGTGTTTTATGCTGATTGAATTGTTATTTCAACGAGTTAGCATGAGAACAATAGGGCTGGATGGCTTTCTTCTGTGCTGTTCCATCCAATTATTTTAAAGGACAAATTAAAATGTACTTGTACGGTAGCTGTAACAATCAATCTCTATTATTGGTGCACTTTATAATTCTCCTCTATGGTGCCTATGAAGTGACTTTGGACTTTGAGGAGAGAAGGAATCTTCCAGGGAGCAAGTTCATTCACTTGAAAGAGTTGGAAAGCAGGAGAGGAACAGATCCTTCAACTAAGGCCTAATTTGGAAACAAGCTGGAGTGCTTTTTTTTTAAATATCCTGGCAACTAAATGTCAGGACAAAAAAAAACTAGTTCCCATCATTGCAAAGAATGAGACTGGATAGAAAAAAAGAACGATTAATCCTCTTGAAAGGAAGATATATCACTGTTTCTGACAGTTGTTAGCAGCCAGGCATTCCCCAGAGGCCCTCATTGTACATGATGAAACTGTCACTTGGGTAACAATGGCTGTAAAGCCTTCAAGGCAAATGATTTCAGCAAAAAGGACTAGCCAGCTTTGTGGCTAATTTTTCATCATGGACTACCTCTGGTAGAACTCTGCATTTTGTCATTAACACAGGAAATGCAATGCTTGAACTAATTTGGTTTAATAAATAGGTTGGTGGAATTATTATTAACCATAGGTGGACACACGGTGACAATTCCTGCCATTCTTCTTTGGCTTGGCTTCGCGGACGAAGATTTATGGAGGGGGTAAAAAGTCCACGTCAGCTGCAGGCTCGTTTGTGGCTGACGTCCGATGCGGGACAGGCAGACACGATTGCAGCGGTTGCAGGGGAAAATTGGTTGGTTGGGGTTGGGTGTTGGGTTTTTCCTCCTTTGCCTTTTGTCAGTGAGGTAGGCTCTGCGGTCTTCTTCAAAGGAGGTTGCTGCCCGCCAAACTGTGAGGCGCCAAGATGCACGGTTTGAGGCGATATCAGCCCACTGGCGGTGGTCAATGTGGCAGGCACCAAGAGATTTCTTTAGGCAGTCCTTGTACCTTTTCTTTGGTGCACCTCTGTCACGGTGGCCAGTGGAGAGCTCGCCATATAACACGATCTTGGGAAGGCGATGGTCCTCCATTCTGGAGACGTGACCCATCCAGCGCAGCTGGATCTTCAGCAGCGTGGACTCGATGCTGTCGACCTCTGCCATCTCGAGTACTTCGACGTTAGGGATGTAAGCGCTCCAATGGATGTTGAGGATGGAGCGGAGACAACACTGGTGGAAGCGTTCTAGGAGCCGTAGGTAGTGCCGGTAGAGGACCCATGATTCGGAGCCGAACAGGAGTGTGGGTATGGCAACGGCTCTGTATACGCTTATCTTTGTGAGGTTTTTCAGTTGGTTGTTTTTCCAGACTCTTTTGTGTAGTCTTCCAAAGGCGCTATTTGCCTTGGCGAGTCTGTTGTCTATCTCATTGTCGATCCTTGCATCTGATGAAATGGTGCAGCCGAGATAGGTAAACTGGTTGACCGTTTTGAGTTTTGTGTGCCTGATGGAGATGTGGGGGGGCTGGTAGTCATGGTGGGGAGCTGGCTGATGGAGGACCTCAGTTTTCTTCAGGCTGACTTCCAGGCCAAACATTTTGGCAGTTTCCGCAAAGCAGGACGTCAAGCGCTGAAGAGCTGGCTCTGAATGGGCAACTAAAGCGGCATCGTCTGCAAAGAGTAGTTCACGGACAAGTTTCTCTTGTGTCTTGGTGTGAGCTTGCAGGCGCCTCAGATTGAAGAGACTGCCATCCGTGCGGTACCAGATGTAAAAATACCTAGTGTCGCCGAGAATATTCTCCCAGAATCACAGTGCGGCTTTCGCGCAAACAGAGGAACTACTGACATGGTCTTTGCCCTCAGACAGCTCCAAGAAAAATGCAGAGAACAAAACAAAGGACTCTACATCACCTTTGTTGACCTCACCAAAGCCTTCGACACCGTGAGCAGGAAAGGGCTTTGGCAAATACTAGAGCGCATCGGATGTCCCCCAAAGTTCCTCAACATGATTATCCAACTGCACGAAAACCAACAAGGTCGGGTCAGATACAGCAATGAGCTCTCTGAACCCTTCTCCATTAACAATGGCGTGAAGCAAGGCTGTGTTCTGGCACCAACCCTCTTTTCAATCTTCTTCAGCATGATGCTGAACCAAGCCATGAAAGACCCCAACAATGAATTCCTGCCATTACAGCCTGTCCAAAAGACTGTAATTTTTAAGTGTTTCCTTTTGCCTTAACCAATGATGCAAAAAATATTGACAGAATTACCCACCAATTACACACCACCTCTTAAAATGACAAAAATGCCACCCCCCTTGAAATTGAGACTGCTGTCAACTATCTGAACAATGTCAGTTCAATGAACATGTACAAAAGGACATTCATACCTTAAAGCTTTCACATTTATAGGTCTTATTATACTAGTGAGTATTGATTGAATGTTTCATTGTGTTTTTGATGAAAGAAAATAGCAAAACTGTCTGTTATGTTAATACATTATCTGAAATCTGGAAGAACTTTATCTGAGTGACATCTCAGCATCACCACTGAGATTTGATAACGAGCCTAGTCTGGTCCTCATCTCCTTTTACAGAATTTGATGGGCGGGGGAAAGGAGGGGGGATAATAAAAGGAAAATGAGCCTCACTGATTTTTGGCTTTGGTCACAAATTATGTATTTAGTGGTCTAGGAACTGATTAGCTGCCTGATCTTTCACGAGGGAATATGGTGGTGCATGTAGACATGAACAACAATAAAGCATATTTTAAAACTTCTATTTGAAAAATATACCTTAAGTTAAGAATATAAATTTTGCGCAGTAAAAGAGATTTGTACAAGAATCTTAATGTGTTAAAATAATTGCATATTTTGTTAATGTAAATGTGATGGGTGCTACTTTATATATGATGAAATTTAAAACCTAAAAATATATTTATTGCAGGGAAACATACAATGTGGTGAAACTTTTGATATATTAGATGAAATATTTCTAATTATACTTGACAGGCTCATTAATCCATTCTTCTTATTTCTACTGTCTGGATTTTGTGACAGTAGCAATGATGAAGCTATTGGTATTTGCCATCGTTTATTTCATGAAACTGACAGCACCTGTGGGCTTGTCACACATGCACAACTTAACATGGAAGTCCTAACACAGCTGTCTGCAATTCAACACACCCACACAGTCTGCATTGTTGACCACAGTCAAGGAAACTAATGAGAACTGACATGAACTCAAACTAACATACCAAGGGCTAAAAAATATCCTCAAAAATGTTATACTTCGTCCCTGAGGATTGTGAGTTTTTGATGGTGTATTAACCATAACTTTCTTTGTAAGATATTAAGGGTGGTGTAGGAGGTGTTTGACACACACTATCTTTCATTGGTTCGGGCATTGAGAACAAGACATGGGACGCCATTTTACAACTGTACAAGACATTGGTAAGGCCACATTTGCAGTATTGTGGGCAGTTCTGATTGTCTAGCTATAGGAAGGATGTCATTGAGCAGGAAAGAATGCAGAAAAGAGTCATGTGAATGTCCCCAGAACTTGAGGGCTCAATCAATAAGATAGGAGTTTATTCCCTTCAGCGCGCAGGCTAAGGGGTGACCTTATAGGAGTATACTGGTGTGTATGCACTCACTTAATTGAAACTCGGAGACGTGATGCTTTCTCATCCTTTACTTCTACTAGACTAACATGGCTACTGACACACAGGGTTATATATAGGGAAGGGTGACATCATGACGTGGGCATCATGATGTCCAACAGAGGGCGGGCTTGTACCCAACACTCTTCCCCCCCTCCCCCACCCTGTAAGATAAATACTGACTGGGCCCCTTTGAACTAAAGATTACATCAGGCCCAGGACTACAAGTGAGAATTTGAATAGATCTCATGAGTAATTATAATTATAAAAGGGAATGTATTTAATAATAATCAGGGCACATAGTCCTTAAAGCGTTTAGGTGGTCTTCTTTCTCTTTTGGACTGCCTTGGCATGGTTTGCTGTGCCAGTTTTTGCTCGGGACCCGTAGATAGTCGGGTCGGTGGTTGAGTCAGCAGCGACTGCCTGTCTTCACTGCCCTCCTGGCTGCGTCTCAGCTATTGGACACCTCACTGGACTCATTGGCTCCGCGACCGTCTCTGCCCCCCCCCCTCCCACCCCACTCGGACTGAAGAGTGGGATGGTCGGGACAGGCCACAGCAGGTCTGGTTCCACCTCCTCCAGTTCATAAGGCAGTTCATGGACCTTAGTGTCAGTCAATGCTCGCAATTGGTCAATGTATCGCTTCCACAATCTGTCCCCCACTAGAACATGGGTTCAATTTTTGTAAGATTACTCCTACCACTCATGAGTCTTTATATTGTCTATAATCTTGTACCAGAACTCTCTCACCCACTTCTAATGTTCAAGGTGAGGTTTATGGCAATGCTCTCTTTTGCAATCAGAGACTCAGATCTCAATGAACTTTTGACAGCCTGGTCTTCAGGTTGCAGCAAAACATTAGTTCTGGTGGGGTGCGTTTTGTGGTAGAATGTGGCGTGTTTCTGTCCCCCAATAGGAAATCTGAATTTTTTTTGTGTCCAGGAGGCATTTAGAAGTTTCATAGTTTTCATTGCTGTTTTGAATGTTCTGCCTCCTCATCAGTACTTGGGTGATAGGGTGTGGACAAAATATGTCTGATATTGTTGTCACGCATAAATTTTTAAAAATGTTCTGATGTAAATTGGGGCCCATTGTCCATAACTAATTCACGAGGCAATCTGTAAGTGGCAAAGATAGCTCGTAGACAGTCAATCATGGGATCTGCTTTGGTATTTTTCAGCTATGAAACTACTGGCCATTTGGAGTGTGCGTCCACAGCTATTAGGGAAGTCCCATCCATGAATGGTCCAGCGAAGTCTACATGAATCCAATGCCCTGTGGTTTGGATGGCCATTTCCATGGGTTACCTTCAGCTTGTGGCATTTTTGGCTGCATTGACTGACATACTTTGCATTCTCTTACTGTTGTTTCAATGTCCCTGTCTACGGAAGGCCACGAGACATCTATCCGGGTCAGTGCCTTCATTCGTACCATTCCCGAATGGCCATAGTGCTGTTCTGATAACATGGTAATTTGCCATTTGGCTGGAATAATTGTATGGGGACACCATAGCAAACATCCTTCTTTGACTGATAGTGGCGGCACGTATGGTAAAGTTTTAGATCTTCTGAGATGACTTTAGATTTGGGCCACCCATTAAGGGTGAAGTATAGGATCTTGCTTAATATTGACTCTTTTCGGGTTTCCTTTCCGATCAACTGAGCCGTAATGGGCAGTTGTTGAAGTTGTTCTTAGTTGATAGTTGCTGTCTCTGCTGTCCATTAAACAATTTCTTCTCATTGCTCTGCTTCGGGTAGCAGCATGCGCGATAAGGCATCTGAATGGCTAGTTTATATTTTATACACCGCTAGTAGCATGGCTCATCTTTGAATTCTGGCCACAGCTAATACTGGTATATCTTTGTGTGTCCCCAGGATTAAACTAAGAGCTTGTTGTCTGTAAATTTTCTTCCATAAAGATATTAGTGAATTTTTTTACACCAAAAATTATTGCCAATCCTTTTTCTAGTTGGGTGTAATTGCATTCACTTGTGGTTAATGTTCATGAAGCATATGCTACTGGACTCCTCGGCTTCGCATCCGTCATGAGGGGCAGAGAGGAGGAGGAGAAAGGACAGTCTTTTTTCCAGGATAAGGGAAGCTAAAATTAGAGGGCATAGGTTTAAGCTGCAAGAGGAAAGAATTAAAAGGAACTTAAAGGATCTTTTTAATTCCACATAGAAGGTGGTGAGCATGTGGGAAGAGGAAGAGAACCATTATGATGTTTCATAGATTTTTAGACAGACATATGGATAAAGGTTTAGAGGGAGATGGGCCAAACACAGGCAAATGGAACTGGCACAGGTTGGGCTGAAAGGTCTGTTTCCATGCTGCCGAATTCTATGTTTGTTAAATAACATTAACCAATTGGTTACACACGATAACTTTTCAGTAGAGAGGAGGCCGTAGCGAAAAAGTGACAAAAAAAACAAGGATAAGCAGAAGAGGTGACAAAGAAACAAAAGATTGGTCTTTCGGTCTTAAGGATGTCATAGAGTTTTACAGCATACAAACAGGCCCTTCAGCCTAACTTGCCAACCAAGCTAGTCCCATTTCTTTGCATTCAGCCTATATCTCTCTAAATCCTTCCTATCCATGTACCTGTCCAAATATTACAATTGAAACTGTTGCCAGTGCGGCTCTGCTCCTCCCCATGACCCTCCACCCACATTTTATTCAGGTGCCTGTCTACATTTTTTCATACCTTGATGAAGGGCTTAAGCCCGAAACATTGATTATGTATTGTTTTATCTTCGCTCTATAAAGTACATTGTTTGACCTGCTGAGTTTCTCCAGCATTGTTTTTTGTTTACAAATATTACAATTGTCCTGGCTTCATCCATTTCAACTTGCAGCGCGTTCCATATACCAACTGCCCTCTGCATGAAGAAGTTGCCACTCATCCCCTTTTTAAAATCTTTTTCCTCTCATGTAAAATCTATGCTATCTAAATTCATAGAAAATAGAAGCAAGAGCAAGCCATTCAACCCTTCGACCCTGAACCACTATTCAATATGATGCCACATCCAACTCCTTTTTAAATGTATCTAATGAAATAGCCTCACCAACTTTCTGAGGCAGAGAGTTCCCTCGAAGCTCACAACTCTCTGAGTGAAGAACTCTCTCCATATCTCTTTTCTAAACTCATTATCCTTAAATTATGACTGTGTGTTTTGGACTTCCCCAACATTAGGAATATTCATCCAGCTTCTAGCTGTCTTTTCCTGTTGGAATTTTAGATTTCAATAAGAACCCCTCTCATTCTTACAAATTCTGAGTATAATCCTGGTCTGTCCAGTCTTTTTTCATGTGTCAGTCCTGCCAAACCATGAATCAGTCTGGTGAACCTTTGGTCCACTGCCTTTTTAGCAAGAATGTCCTTCCTTAGATCAGACCAAATTTGCACACTATACTCAAGGTACGGCCTAAACTGTTGCAGAACCCTTGGAAATGTAGAAAGGTACAATATTGAGTAGTGCAGAAACAGGAGAGGCCTATTACTATTTTATACCAATCTTCACAGTGCGACATCGCTAACTTACCAAAGAGAGATGTTGTGGATGGGATGGGAGGTGAAGACCTCGATACAATGGCCATCACTAAAAGGGTAGTGCTGAGCAAATGAATGGGTCTAAAGGTAGATAAGTCCTCTGTTCTTGTTGGAATTCATCGCAGGATACTGAAAGAAATGGAGCATTATAGTTGAGGTGATTGTGATAATTTACCACTATTTTCTTGCCTCTGGGCAGATCCCAGCAGATGAGAAGAGAGCAAATGTCAAGTCAAAGGCAAATAACTGTAGACCAGTTAATTTAATGTCCGTAGTCAGCAAAATGCTTAAAATTATCATTAATAAAGAAATAGCGAGACACGTGGATAGAAATTGTTTCAACAGGCATGAATTCAGTAGGCGTGGGTCACATTTGACAAATTTATTGAAGTGTTTTGAGGATAAAATGAATGTAGTGGATAGATTGGAATAGGTGAATTTGGTATACTTGGATTATCAGAAGCCATTTGAGAAGATGTCTTATCCATGGAGTTGGTGGTAATGAAGAGGAGACCAAATGTAGTGAATCTAAATCTTTGCTGATGTCATGAACTTGAGTGAAAAAGCAAACTCATTGTGCAGACAATAAGGATAGCCTTCAAAGAGTTATAGATAAAGTGAGTGGGCAAGGGTCCAGCAGATGGAGTACAATATTGGTAAATTTAAGGTCAGTCACTTTGCAATTAAACATAGTAGATCAGATTATTATTTAAAAGGTGAAAGATCAAAGCATGCTGTTGTGTTCAAGAACTTGGGAGTGCTTGTGTGTGGATCACAAGAAGTTGGTTTTCAGTAACAACAGGTAATCGGGAAGGCAAATGGAGGGATTGAATTTAAGAGCAGGAAGGTTCAACAGCAACTTTACAGGGCACTGATGAAGCTGCACCTGGAATTTTGTGTGCAATTATGGACCCCTTACTTGAGAAAAGACATACAAATTTGGATATGATGCTCAGGAGATTCACCAAGTTGATTCTGAACTAAGTTTAATTTGGCAAAACAGGTTTCAGTGGCAGGAATTTGGCTTCTACTGTGTCGTAAATAAATTTAATTTAAAAAATGACAATTTCTGCATTAAAAACATATGTGGATAGGTGCCTGGATTGGAAAGATTTAGTGGGACATGGGCCAAACACAGGCAAATGGGACTAACTCAGGTAGACGACGCTTGCGAGTGGATTCGCAAATCCAAATGGAGAGGGGAGATGTGGTTGTCCGACAAGGGATAAAGGACAACTCAGGAGGGGAAGGGGAGATTGGGGATAAAGAAGATAGAAATAGGAGAATAAGGAAAATGTTGGATGTTGTAGGAATGTTGTCTTATAAAGAGTTGAAAATAAGAAAACAGAAATGGAAAAGGAGGAAAGGTAATGATGGAAAAACGGAAAGAGAAGATAAACAAAATATAAAAGGGCTACGCTGAACTATATGACTTTAAATATTAATGGAATACATAACCAAATTAAAAGGAAGAAACTACTAAATTTAAATGAATAAATGGATTCCATTAGAAAAAATAACATATAGGTTAAGAAATAATATTGAAATATTCGAACAAGTATGGGAGCCTTACATTAAATACAATAGCGAAAACCTACCGGGGACAAACATTACCTAAGTTGATGGAAGGAGAAGGAAAGAAAAGAATGGACTCAGTAGAATTTCTGGTGTATTTTTGTTGAATGACAACATTGTCTGACTGGCTTAATGCAACCTAGATTGTATACCTAAAATGGATGAGAGGGGGGGTGGGGGGGTGGCTTGGGAGGGTGGGGGGGGGGGGAGAAAAAGTCACTGTATATGTGTGAAAAAGAAATAGTGTATATCATGGCTAATGTGATTTATGGTGTGAAAAATAAAAAATTTAAAAAATAAAAAAAAGAAAGAGTTGAGCTGAAGGGCCTGTTTCCATGCTGTATAGCTCTATAGGACAAACCATAGCTGACAAGATCTGACTCACAGCTATTTTCATAGATTTTTATTACATCACACTTCCTAGAAAGCCCTGTCTGCCTGTCCTGGGTGTCATTATTGAGCTTTGTTTAGATGGATGAGCAGGTAAAGTAAACTTGACCACAGGGCAGAAGAAAGAATGAGGCCAAGAGGCCTGTTTCCCAACCCATTCTTGCAGGCTGGATCACACTTAACTGGAGCATTGGACTACTTTATCTGCCTGATTATAGCCACACTTTAAAATTAACACAATAATGTTGGAAGGGGTTAAGAAGAGCTTTATACTGTACTTTTAAAATGATTTTTTTTCTCCTCAGGGATTACAGGTTGTAATTCTACTTTGAAGAAAAGTAGGTTAGCATAGCTGTTACCACAATGCTATTACAGTGCCAATGACCAGCGTTCGAAACTGGCATTGCTGTAAGAAGTTTTTACATTCCCATCATGTCTGTGTGGGTTTCCTCCCAACCTTCAAAATGTACGGGGATTGTAGAAATTATTGCGGTATGTACTTGTGGGCTCAACGGGCCTTTTTACCATGCTGTATGACTGAATTTTAAAAAATATTAAGATCAAAATTAATTTATGTGGTACTCCATTCAACATTAAGCATATTTTTAATGTTGTCAACCAAATACTATTAATGGAGCAGTAGCAATGTTTATTAAATAATTGTCATTGAATTCTGCATGCAATGCTGAATATAATGATTTCCCATTGGAATTGATGTGGAATAAAATTGCAAGGGGCTGTACTTTTCAGAAATTGCACAGAAACTGTGAGCTTTACACTTGCCTAAGTCAGGAATGATGAATTCACCAAACTTTCTGAAGCTGGCTTCATCATTTATTCACAGCGAGTTCTGAGAATGGGTTGCGACTGCTCCCGTGGAGTTCTGTTGAATGGCTTCCCAGAACACAGTTGTTTGGATTGCTTTCAAGATGGCCCAAATTATCAATGGGGTGCTCCACATTCAGAGAACTTGGCAGCAATGAAAAGGAAAGTCACCAGCCTCAGAAAATCAGACATGATAAAACAGATTTCCGATTTATTGTCAGAGTACATACATGACATCACATACAACCCTGAGATTCTTTTTTCCTGCAGGTGCAGCAGAATTACCACTAATTAGTGGTGCAAAAATAAACTGTACACAACGTAAACAAATAAAAGGAACTGTAAACAGATAACGGATGTAAGCAAACTGACTGTACAATACAGAGAGAACAAAGAAAATCAATCAATAAAGTGCAAAAATAAGAGTCCTTAGATGAGCCCCTGAATGAGTTTGTCGTTGAGGAGTCTGATGGTGGAGGGGTAGCAGCTGTTTCTGAACCTGGTGGTGCGAATCTCGTGGCACCTATTTCTCTTTCCTGATGGCATTAGGGAGAATGGAGCATGTGCTGGGTGGTGTGGGTCTTTGATGATTGCTGCTGCACTCTGACGGCAGTATTCCTTGTAGATCTACTCAATAGTGGGGAGGGTTTTGCCTGTAATGTCCTGGACTGTGTCCACTACCTTTTGGAGGGCTTAACGCTCAGGGGTATTGGTTTTTCCACACTATGATTCAGCCAGTCAGCACACTTTCCACCACAACTCTGTAGAAATTTGCCAGGGTTTCTGGTGTCATATCAAACCTCCGCAATTCCAGAACTCCAGGGGAAAACCCACACAGACACAGGGAGAATGTACAAACTCCTTACAGACAACGCAGGATTTGAACCCCGGTCCTAATCGGTGGCACTGTAAAGGCATTGCGCTGACTGCTACACCAACAGTGCTGCCCATGGACTGAAAAACAATTGAGGAATTAGAAGCGCTGATGGGCTTTCTTCATGATACCATTGGTGTTTTGCGCCCTGGTAAGATCCTCTGAGATAGTGACTCCCAAGAACCTAAATTTGATCACCTTCTCCTCCGCTGATTCCCCAATGATCACTGAATTGTATACCTCTGTAAAACTATTCATATTTCGAGTAACAACATGTTTTATTTTAACCTGCTATGCTTTACTTCACATCCAGATTGGCAATGAAGATCAAACTTGATAACAATAAATTTAATTGATGGCATATTTAAAAGGTTATTGCAAAAAACATAGTAATGTAGGAAAGAGATAAGATTAAAAACCCTATGTTCTGATGGTCACATGGCGCAATGATAATCTGGATTTTGAACAGTCAAAGCTTTCACTCTCAATTAATTTATCTATCACAGACACAGGAAACGAGGAAAACACAAATAATAGTCACTCATATAGAACCAAAACATGCCCTTCAGCCCACCTTGTCGAGACCAGCTAAGTTGTTAACAGAGCTAGTTCCATTTGCCAGTGTTCAGCACACATCCCTCTAAACCTTTTCTATCCATGAACCAGTTTCAATTGCTTTAAAACATTGTAAATGAACCTTCTACCATTTCCTCTGATAGCTCATTTCATAGAGCCACAACCCTCTGTGTTTGTATGGGGGTGGGGGGGTTGGGGTGGAGTTGCTTCTCATGCCCCTTAAATTTATTGCTTCTAGTTTCCTAATGTATTGTCTCGAATCTCCCCTATCCTGTGAAAAAGACTATGATCATTCACTTTATCTATATTCATTCATGATTTTATAAGGTAACCCTTCAGCCTTCTATACTCCAGGGGAAAAAAGTCCCAGCCTATCCAGTCTCTCTTCAGAGCTCAAACTCTCCAATCCCATCCTTGTGAATCTTCTGTGCACTTAATGACATCCTTCCAACTCCGAGATGACCAAAACGGCACACAATAGTCTTGGTATGTTCAGCCCCTAGCAATGAAGACAGATGTGAAATGAATGTGAACAGACTTTATGAAATGGAATAGGTCTAGACCTAGATTCTTTCCTTTGCATCATCCAATTTCAAATGGAGCTATGAGGAAGCTCTCAAGAAATAAATACTAAGTCTGCAAGTCAAGCTCATTAAAATAAGAGCAGGGAAACAGAAGAGGTATGTAGTATCCAAAGATATTTGTCGATCAAATGACCTCTGTTTCAGCTGAAGTCAATTTGGAGAATGAATCACCACATGGTAAAGTTGTGACTGAGTTGGACCCATGAACTGGAGCATCTAATTCAAGCTAGATTGACAGAGAAACAAAGCCTTCTTAATGTGTAAATCCAGAGTAAAGCAGCCCAAATATGTTTTTTTTTAAAATCAAAATATATAAGGAAATGAGGAAGATTTTTTAAATTAAAAAAAAAATTAAATTTAGACATATAATGTGGTAACAGGCCATTTTGGTCCATGAGTCCATGCCACCCAATTTACACCCTACCCCCAGTATGTTTTGAACGATGGGAGGAAACCAGAACTCCAGGGGAAAACCCACACAGACACAGGGAGAATGTACAAACTCCTTACAGATAACGCAGGATTTGAACCCCGGTCCTAATCGGTGGCACTGTAAAGGCATTGCGCTGACCGCTACACCAACAGTGCTGTCCATGGACTAAAAAACATTTGCAAGATTAGCCTTTATGGTGTTCTTCTTTGAAAATAAATGTAAGCATGGGTGTGGCATTCACTTTGTGTGCTTATACTGTGATCTGAATTTGATGAGGGATTCATGTGATGAGGCAAAATATGACAATATCTCAGATATTCTTTGACAGTTTAGTCTAAATAGATGGTTTGTGTGCTGTCTTGTAAATAAACCAAATCCTCATTGATTAGAAAGGCCTCAATGCATTTGTGAAGACATTTCACCTTTCTATTCCACTTTCCAAGTGTTACGCAAGAAAACAATGGTCAACTATTGTTCTTGAGCAGATTTTTTAATGACAACAAATTTTGACCTTTTATTTATAGTCACAGCATCTAGGCATTGGTGCTGCTGAGAAAGTAGAAAACTGAAAAGGTAGGGTTGAGCAAAAGGATACGTGTGTGTTTTATTATGCAAATTTTGTATTCCAAGCTATATCTCAGAATCAGAATCAATTGTCATGAGTGAGTCCTTGAAATTTGGTATTTTGTGGCTGCATCATAGTGTAAACATACATATTATAACCATCTTATAACATTACAATAAAAAAATTAAACAGTGCGTGAAAAGTAAGGCAGTGTATTTGGTTCATTGATTATTCAGGAATCTGATGGCAGTGGAGAAGAAGCTATCTTTGTGCCGTTGAGTGCTCATCCTTAGGCACCTGTACCTTTTTCCCCAATGGTAGCAGAGTGAAGATGGTATGGCCTGGGTGGTGGGGATCTTTGAGGATTAGAGGCTGCTTTTTTAAGACACTGCCTCATTTAGATGTCCTTGATGGAATGAAGACTGCTGCCTGTGATGTCGCAGGCCAAGTTAACAACCCCTTGAAGTTTATTCTTGTCCTGAGAGTTGGCACCTCCATATCAGGCACTGATGCAACCAGCCAGAACGCTCTCCATGGTGCACCTGTAGAACTTTACGAGAATCTTTGGTAATGTACCGAATCTCCTCAGTCTGCTCACAAAATATAGCTGCTGGTGAACCTTCTTTGTGATTGCATCAACATGGAGGCTCCAGGACAGATCCTCAGGGATGTTCACACCAAGGAATTTGAAGTTCTTGACCCTCTCCACTACTGGGCCCTCGATGAGGACTGGGTCATGTTTCCTTGACTTCCTCCTGAAGTCCACAATCATCTCCTTGGTTTTGCTGACATTGAGCGCAAGTTTGTTGTCGTTACACCATTCAACCAGCTGATCTATCTCCCTCCTGTATGCTTCCTCATCGTTGTTTGTGATTCTGCTGACAACTGTGGTGTCATCAGCCAACTTGTAGATGGCATTGGAATTGTGCCTGGCCATACAATCATGGATATGTAACAAATAGAGCAGTGGGTTAAGCACACATCCTTGGGGTGCGTCTGTGTTGATGATTAGTGAGAAGAAAACATTGTTTCCAATTTGTACTGACTGTGGTCTTCCAATGAGAAAGTCGATGATCTAGTTGCAGAGAGGGGTACAGAGGCCTAGAGTTTGTAGCTTCTTGGCCAGTACTGAGGGAATAAAGGAATTGAAGGTCGAGTTGTAGTCTATGAAGAGCAGCCGTATGTATGAATTGCTGTTTTTGAGGTGATCCAGAGTTGAGTGGAGAGCCAACGATATTGCTGTGGAGCGATTGTGACGAAAGGCAAATTGAAGTGGGTCCAGATCTTTACTTAGGTATGTGTTAATTCTGGCCCTGAGCAGCCTTTCAAATCATTTCATCACAGTGAAGTTAATGCTACTGGGTGGTAGTTATTGAGGCAGCACATGCTACACTTCGTGGTACTCTTCTTCTTCTCTTCAATCTAGCAAGTCCCCAGGTCCGGATGGCTTTACGGTAGAATTTAAAAAATCATTTACTAATTTACCTACTCCTCAACTATACAAGATATTTGAAAATTCAGTTTTCTCTGGGACCTTACCGGCAACTTTTTATGAAGCATCAATTTCACTGATTCGTAAAAAAGATAAAGATCTGACTGAATGTAATTCTTATAGGCCATTTTCTTTTCTGAATAGGATTTTAAGGTTCTTTCTAAGATTCTAGCCAATAGGTTGGAAAATATTCTTCCTTCTGTTATATCTAAAGACTGGATTAATTAAAAATTGATATTTGCATTTTAATATCTGTAGATGAATGAACATTATTTATTCCCCTTCAGACATAATTCCAGAATGTGCAGTTTGATGCAGAAAAGGCTTTTGATAGAATGGAGTGGAACTATTGATTTGATACATTAAAGAGATTTTATTTTGCTATGGGTTTTATATCATGGATTAAATTGATTTATAGTACTCCTTTATCTCTGGAGGTTACTAATAATAACAAATCCTCCTCATTTAGGTTGTTTAGGAGAACTAGACAGGGATGTCCAATTAGCTTTAACACCTCTAACAATAGCCCTTAGAGACTCTTATGAGGTTTAAAGGATTGTCAGAGATGGAGTAACTCATAAGGTTTCTTTGTTTGCAGATGATTTATTAATTTATATTTCAGATCCTGAAAGGTCTTTCTCAGTTATGTTTTATGTGTTTTTTCAATTCAGCTCTTTCTCTGGATATAAATTAAACCTTCATAAAAGTGAACTTTTTCTAATTAATATGCAGGTCCCTATCTAAACTCAAGTTCCTTTTAAGATTGTTGGAGATAATTTCACATACTTGGGGATTAAAATTACTAAAACAATTTAAAGATTTATAAACATTCAATTTTCTTCCTCTATTCGAGTATGTGAGATTGTCTTTTTCTTGATGGTCTCCCTTATTGTTATCTTCAATAGGACAATTAATGCAGTTAAAATGATAATATTACCAATGCTTTTATATTTATTTCAAGAGATTCCAGTTTACATTCTGAAATCTTTTTTTAATAATATTGATTCAAAAGTTTCTTCATTCATTTGGAAGAACAAAAACCCTAGCATTAGCAAATTTCATTTTCAAAAATTGAAAAAAATGGAGGTATGGCCCTACCTAATCTTAGATTTTATTACTGGGCTGTTAATATTCACTATTTAATTTTATGGAATTTTTTATTTTGACCATTTGGATCGTCCATTATTGACAGATTTAGAATTGAAATCTATTCAGCAGCATTCAGTGGCCTCTTTATTGGGTACCTCCCTTCCATTCAGCTTTTCCAAGATCAATAGGAATATATCTAATCCAATACTCAAATATACATTACGAATCTGGTTCCAATTTAGGATTTTTTTTTAATTTAAAAAGCTTTGTCTTATCTAGTGCTATCTCTCATAATTTTTTTTGACTGTCAATAATTGATCAATCTTTCTCTATATTGAGAATCAAAGGCATTGTTTCTTTTGCAAATTTATTTAAGGAAGGTTGCTTAATGTTTTTTGAACAGCTGGCAAGTAATATATTTACAGATGAGAAATTTCTTAAATACCATATTACTAGATTTTCCTTGCACATCCACCAGATTCAGTTGATAATCAGTTGATAATATTTTTCAATTGAATCCCTTCAGAAAAGGATTAACTGGAATTATATTTCATAGATTATTAAATTTACATCCAGTCCTTCATGATAAGATTAAAAAGGCTTGGGAACTAGAAATTGCAAGACCCTTATCTGACGATCTATGGGACAAGATTTTTAAACAAGATTTCTATACGTGCCTGAATTCAAAATGGTGTATTGTGTTCACAAATCCTATCACTTTTCCTAATATTAACCTTATTTGTGACAGATGCAAATCTGAAATTGCTACATTGACACATATGTTTTGGTCTTGCTCATCCTTAGAACACTATTGGAAAAAATATTTCAATATCTTTTCAACTATACTCCAGGTGAAACTACGACCCAATCCAATAACTGCTCTTTTCAGGGTTATTGACCCAGACATAGGGACTTTTTCTGTACCTTTTCAACAGGTTGTGTCCTTCACTACATTGTTGGTTAGAAGAGCCATCCTATACAAATGGAAAGGATATACCCCCAACAGTGTTTCAATGATTTTCTCATATTAAGTTTAGAAAAATATTAGATATCATGTATATGATTCATCGGTGAAATTTGAAATTTTATGTAAAGGTTTCTAATTTGATTAGATTTATTTACTCTTCCAGATGAGATATATTTTACCTTTGTTTTTTTGATTTAAGGTAGGAAACAAAAGCTACAAAATATATGTAACCCTCGGGATAAGCTGTTCAGCTGTTTTTGTTAGTTGTTTTTTTTTATTATTAGAGTAGGTTAGGTGGGGTTTTTATACAATAATTTTGATGTTTTTTTTCTTCATTTTCACTCATTGCAGTGGAGTGGGATTGAGTTTATACTGTTTGAAGTTTTATAGTGTATTTTCAGTTTTGTTCCCTTTTCTTTACTGTATTGTATTTCCTGTAAGAACCAATAAAAAAGATTGAGAAAATAGAAGTAAAATATCACTGATATTGTTTAATTGGAGAAAAGATTAAATAAGTGCAAATAATATCTACAAGATGGAGTGTCACAAATAGAGACAGTAATTTTCATGATCACAGTCACAGAATTTTTAAAAATTGTGCTAGATTATTACAATACATACATATTAAATGCAATTCCCAAATATTTTAGACAGAGAGAACATCACAGAAATACTTGATTTTTTTGCAAGTCCAGCATATATTTTAAACCTATTAATTTCATCAATTATTTTGGCCATGCATAAAACTTTAAGTGTTTAATGGTGCTCCGTAATCTTTAAATATTTGAATACAGATTTAAAATGTGAATGGTTTATCATAATCTAAGAATGGAAGCTATATGAGTAATATTTTAAACATAATCATTTTTTATCCACTCATTTAGTTCATTTAACGCCCTAAGTAACACATTGCACCATCTACCAACTTATTGTGTCTCCTAATTTAACAATTAGACAAAAAGGTGAATGCATTTTTTTCATCTGATTTATTAGAAATATCTATTTTTATTTAGTGCTAGCCCAGTTGCCTTTATTGTGGTCCTGGAATCACATTTATTTCCAGAGATTTGACACAAAAGATCTGCATTAAGGGCACTCTACTCTGTTGGAACTGGTGACTTTCAGATAAGGTCTCAAGCCAAAGTTCTAACTGGACTCTTAGTAAAGATAAGAAAGTTCAAGGCATTATTTCGAAGAACAGATGATACATCCCCAATGCCCTGGTCAATATTTATCCAGACAAAAATCATATGCTTGATATCTCAATATTTTTTGAGAGACCTTATTATTTGTCATACAGGTATTTCCTGACTTATGACCATAATTGGGATCGAAGGATTGGTCGTATCTTGAAATTTGCATGTCAGAAATTTTGTCTGCGTGTACCAAAGTCTTGATTAGAAAGCAAACTTTCTAATCAATCTTTTTATCATTGTAGATTTGACGATAAAACTTCCTTAAAGCTCCTTGAATTTGTCAGTCAACCTTGGTGAATCTTTCCACATTCTGGTCCATGTTTACCTTGTTAGTTGGTGTCCCTGGGTCCGTAAGATGGGTGGGCCAACTTGATTCCTGTGAGCATGCGCGATATTTGGTTGGCATATTGGAGTTCGGTTGGCACATGCGCGAGAGTTAAGAACCTTAACGATATTGAATTTGCGCCCTGACTCTCACACATCCCAACCAAACTCAAACGTGAATCCACTGCGCATTTGCCAACCAAAGACTTACGCATGCGCACAGGAATCAAGATGGCCACGCCCAGCCTACAGATCCCGGGACACTGATTATCAAGGCAAGTATGCACATTTTGGCTCTTACATGTACTGTATCCCTGTTAAAGTTTGTCAAATACAAGATAATCAGTGTAAATTTTATTTTTTTGTTTACATATATATATTTATATTTTTTACATTTCGGTCGTATGCGCAGATGGATGTAAGTTGCATGGGTTGCAAGTCGGGGAATACTTGTTCTCAAATACTGTAAAATGATTTATTGAATTTGGGAAGTGCTCCACTGCTGACACCTCCATGAGTACTGGTTTGTGTTCTCCTAGTTTCCTGAAGTCCACAATCAGTTTTTTAGTTTTACTTATGTTGACTGCAAGGTTGTTGTGATAGCTCTCAACGAGCTGATCTAGCTCACTACCGTATGCTTCCTCATTGCTGTCTATGATTCTGCCGACAACCGTGGTGTCATCAACAAATTTATAGAATGGCATTTTAATTGTCTTGGGTATAGAGCGAGTAGAGCAGTGGGCTAAGCAAGTATCCTTGAGGTGTGCCTGTGTAGATTGTCAGTGAAGAGGAGAAGTTGTTACCGATCCGCAATGACTGTGGTCTTCCATTGTGAAAGTCAAGGATCCAGTTGCACAGGGAGGTATAGAGGACCACGTTTTAAAGCTTGCTGACCAGCACTTAGGCGATGATGGTTTGAAAGCTGAGCTGTAGTCGATGAAAAGCAGCCTGATACACATGTCGCTCTTGTCGAGGTGATCTGGGGCTGTGGAGAGCCAGCGAAATTTGCATCTGCTGTGGAGTGATTGTGGTGGTTGGCGAATTGCAGTGAGTCCAGATCTTTACAAAGGTATGAGTTCATTCTGGCCATGACCAAACTCTCAAAGCATTTCATTGCGGTAGATGCGAATGCTACTGAGCAAATGTCATTGAGGCAGCTCACTCTGCTCTTTTTGGGCGGTAGTTTGATTAATGCTCTTTTAATAACATAACATAACATAACATAACATAACAATTACAGTACGGAAACAGGCCATTAGGCCCTTCTAGTCCGCACCGAACCAAACACCCCTTTCTAATCCCACCTCCCTGCACAATGCCCATAACCCTCCATCTTCTTCTCATCCATATACCTGTCCAACCTTTTCTTAAATAATACAATTGACTCCGCCGCCACTATTTCTCCCGGAAGATCATTCCACACAGCTACCACTCTCTGAGTAAAGAAGTTCCCCCTCATGTTACCTCTAAACCTCTGCCCCTTAATTCTTAACTCATGTCCTCTTGTTTTAAACTTTCCTCCTCTTAACGGAAATAGTCTATCCACATCCTTTCTGTCTATCCCTTTCATAATCTTAAATACCTCTATCAAATCCCCTCTCAACCTTCTACGCTCCAAAGAATAAAGACCCAATCTGTCCAATCTCTCCCCATACTCCAGATGCTTAAACCCAGGTAACATTCTGGTAAACCTTCTCTGCACTCTCTCCACTCTGTTTATATCCTTCCTATAATTAGGCGACCAGAACTGCACACAGAACTCCAAATTAGGCCGCACCAACGTCTTATACAATTTCAACATCACCTCCCAACTCCTATATTCCATGCAATGATTGATAAAGGCCAGCATACTAAAAGCCTTCTTCACCACCCTATTCACGTGAGTTTCTACCTTCAGGGAACGATGTACCGTCACTCCTAAATCTTTCTGCTCTTCTGTATTCCTCAATGCTCTCCCATTTACCACATATGTCCTATTCTGATTCTTCTTACCAAAATGAAGCACCTCACACTTATCAGCATTAAATTCCATCTGCCATTTTTCAGCCCACTTTTCTAAGCAGCCCAAATCCCTCTGCAATCCTTGAAAACCTTCTTCATTATCCACTATTCCACCTATCTTAGTATCGTCTGCATATTTACTAATCCAATTCACCACCCCATCATCTAGATCATTAATGTATATAACGAACAACAATGGGCCCAATACAGATCCTTGAGGCACACCACTGGTCACCGGCCTCCAACCTGACAGACAATTATCCACTACCACTCTCTGGCCTCTCCCTTTCAGCCAATGTTCAATCCATTTGACTATCTCAAAATTTATACCTAAAGACTGCACCTTCCTAACTAACCTTCCATGTGGTACCTTATCGAAGGCCTTACTGAAGTCCATATAGACAACATCCACTGCGCTACCCTCATCCACATTCCTAGTCACCTCTTCAAAAAATTCAATCAGATTGGTCAAACATGACCTTCCTCCCACAAATCCATGTTGAGTGCTCCTGATCAGACCCTGTCTATCCAGATGTTTATAAGTACTATCTCTAAGAATTTTCTCCATTAATTTACCTACCACAGACGTCAAACTTACAGGCCGATAGTTGCCAGGCTTCCTCCTTGAACCCTTTTTAAATAACGGAACCACATGCGCAATGCGCCAATCCTCTGGCACTATCCCCATATCTAATGACATTTGAAAAATTACCGCCAGAGCCTCTGCTATTTCCTCCTTCACTTCTCTCAATGTCCTGGGGAAGATCCCGTCTGGTCCCGGAGACTTATCCACCTTTATATTCTTCAAAAGCCTTAAAACTACACCTTTTGTAATCTCTATATTCCCCATATTTACCCAATTTGCTTTTTTTATCCCACATCTCCCAATATCCTTCTCCTTAGTGAATACCGAAGAAAAGAAACTGTTCAATATCTCCCCCATTTCTCTAGGTTCCACACACAGTTTTCCACTCTGATTTTCTAAGGGACCAATTTTGTCTCTGGCTTTCCTCTTACCATTAACATATTTGTAGAACTCTTTTGGATTAGTTTTCACCCTGCTTGCCATAGTTTTCTCGTACCTTCTTTTAGCTTTCCTAATTCCTCTCTTAAGATTCCTCTTACATTCAATGTATCTTTCAAACATCTCCTTAACTCCATGCTTCTTATATCTAATGTACGCCTCCCTTTTTCTTCGAACCAAGTTTCCAATATTCCTTGAAAACCACGGATCTCTCAAACCTTTTGCCCCTCCTTTTAACCTAACAGGAACATAAAGCTTTTGCACTCTCAAAATCTGATCTTTAAAAGACTTCCATCTCTCTACTACATCCTGCCCATAAAACAAATTGTCCCAATGCACACCCTGCAAGTCCTTTCGCATCTCCTCAAATCTAGCTTTTCCCCAATCAAAAACCTCAATCCTTGGCCCTGATTTCTCTCTTTCCATAATGACATTGAAGCTGATGGCATTATGATCACTGGACCCGAAGTGCTCGCCAACACTAACCTCCGTCACTTGACCCATCCCATTTGCCAACAGTAGATCTAACACTGCTCCTTCTCTGGTCGGCACCTCTACATATTGTTGTAAAAAACTATCTTGCACACATTTCACAAACTCTAACCCATCCATTCCTTTCACAGAATGTGTTTCCCAATCTATATGTGGAAAATTAAAATCTCCCATAATTACAACCCTGTGCTTATCACAAATATCTACTATCTCCCTACAGATTTGCTCCTCTAGGTCTCGGTCCCCTCCGGGTGGTCTATAATACACCCCTACAAGTGTAACCTCTCCTTTCCTACTCCTCAGTTCCACCCAAATAGCCTCCGTGGATGTGCCCTCTAATCTATCCTTCCTAGGCACCGCTGTAATATTTTCCCTGACAAGCAATGCAACCCCACCTCCTCTTGCCCCTCCGACTCTATCACACCTAAAACAACGAAACCCAGGGATATTCAGTTGCCAATCACATCCCTCCTGCAACCATGTCTCACTAATCGCTACCACATCATACTTCCAAGTATCAATCCACACCTTCAGCTCATCCACCTTTTTTACAATACTCCTGGCATTAAAATATATGAATTTCAGGGATTTCCCATTTTTTAATCCCTGTTTTCCCTCATCTTTAAGAACAACATTTTTTACTTTTCCTGCCAATTGCCCTTCATCTTCTTCCAGAGCATTTCCCTTCTCTATCACCTGCCCATCCATATTCAAATACTTACTACAAACTTTCATTGTTTGCATTCTAACCTTCTCCTTACTGCTCTGTACTATTTTGTTCCCTCCCCCCAACCATTCTAGTTTAAAGGATCCTGAGTAGCCCTAGCAAATACCTCTGCCAGGATTCTGGTCCCCCTGGGATTTAAGTGTAACCCGTCCTTACTGTACAGGTCACATCTCCCCCAAAAAAGGTCCCAGTTATCCAGAAACTTTAAACCCTGCCCCTTACTCCACCCCTTCAGCCACGTGTTAATCCTCCACCTCATTCTATTTCTATTCACACTGTCACGTGGCACAGGGAGTAATCCAGAGATTACCCCCTTTGCGGTCCTTCTTTTTAACTCCCTACCTAACTGCCTGTACTCACTTTTTAGGACCTCTTCTCTAATTCTCCCTATGTCATTGGTACCTACATGTACCACGACCTCTGGCTCCTGTCCTTCCCACTTTAGGATATCTGGGACACGAGCAGCAACATCTCGGACCCTGGCACCAGGGAGGCAAACCACCATCCGGTTCTCCTTGCTGCGTCCGCAGAATCCCCTATCCGTCCTCTTAACTATGGAGTCTCCTACCACAATTGCCCTCCTCTTCCTTTCCCTCCCTTTCTGAGCTACAGGGGCCGACCTCGTGCCGGAGGCACAGCCACTGTCACTCCCCCCAACCTTGATGTCCCCCTCAACAGTGCTCAAAGAGGCGTACTTATTGCTGAGGGTTACATTCACAGGGCTCGTCTCTGGCACCTTACGTTCTTTTGAAGCAGGAACGAACTGAACGCAGCAATAAGAGATAAAAATGTCCATGAACATTCTATCTGATTGGTTGACAGAGATTTTCAGTACCATGACAGGTACACCATCACGGCCTGATGCTTTGTGAGGGTTCACTCTCTTGAAAGCTGATCTGACATTAGCCTCAGAGATAGATATCACAGGATTGCAGTTACGGCAAGGATTCTCATTGGTACCATTTAATTCTCCTTTTCAGAGTGAACATAAAACACGTTTGGCTAATCAAGGAGAGAAGCATCACAGCCATTTATACTTTCAGGCTTTGTCTTGTAAGATCTAATGGCCTGCAAGCCCTGCCATAGTTGGCAAGTATTGTTTCTGTTACTAACTTCACTTGGAATTGCCAGTATGCTGTTAAGAGGGGCATCCACAGATTGCACCTCGACTTCCAGTAGAGATCTGTATCACCAGTCTTAAATGCCATCAACCTAGCAGGTTGCAAATCCTTTGATACATCCACAGCTTTTGCTTGGGGTATACATGGTATGTGCACGTGGGCACACAAATATCCATACGGGTACTGCTGAAGTCGGTGCCAGTATGAAGATGAATTATGGTCCAGTCCACTGATTCAAAGCAGTTCTGCAGGTGTTCCTCCTCCTCCCTCGACCATACTTTTACCATCTTCAACAGTGGTGCTGAGGTCCTCATTCTCTGCTAGTTTGCTGGGTTTAGAAGCACAGCCAAGTGATCAGACTTGCCGAAGTGAGGGTGTGAGATGGCTTGGTAGGCGTTCTTGATGGTAGTGTAGCAGTGATCATATATGTTGGTTGCTCTGGTTGCAGAGGTGGTATGTTAATCATAGTTTGTAAGAGACTTCTTCAGGCTGACCTTACAATGATTGGGAAGGCTTGAGGGTGCGCTGTCTCGTGGCTGCCGATTACAGTGCTCAGCTGTTCCAGTGCCAGCCTGATGTTAGCCTGGGGCAGCATATGCACAACAGTGACCAGAATAGGGGAGGAGAACTCCCTTGGCAGATAGAATGGATGACATTTGATTGCCAAATGTTCTAGGTCGGGGGATCAAGACTGAGACATAACCATCATGTTGGTGCACCATGTTGAAGTAAACGCTGCTACCTCTGAATTCACATGACACTAGTGTCCAAGACTGGCGGTGGAAGGTGAAGCCCTTGGGTTGTAGCACTGTGTTCAGAATGCTCTCATTCAGCCATGTCTCAGCAAAACACACCACACAGCAATCCCTTATGTCCCCCTGCTGCTGTAATCTGGCTGAGTTCAGAAATGATGAAACAATGTCTCACTGTCTTATGGTGGCCTTCTTAATGGCATCTTTTTTTTATTGACATCCCTGACATCAAACACACCTTTTGGTCAAACAGAAACACTTTTCATTTTTTGTTAAATTATGTCTTTTTCCTTACTTAAATATACAGTAACACTTTAAAAAAAAAATAACACCGTTGAAAGTAAGAATTGTTCATTTGGATTTAGATGAACGGCCCTGATTCATCTCGTGATACTCATAAGCCTTGATGACACCATCTATAGATACCCAGCCTATGATTTAATGTCTCACTTTATCTAATCTGCACATTTAAGATTTGGGAAGATATCCAAGCATACATCTACCCTAAATTGCTTAGATGATGGAGAATGACTCACCTACTAATGATTCTAAACAATAAATTCAAAAATCTCGTGCTGAAATTCAGTTGTGCTTACCTGGCAAGCTTGTCTCTCTGAGCCAAATGTTTGAGTCTTATTCCATGGTTTAGCACAAAAATCCAATCAGACCCTTTTGTTCAATTTGGGGAGAGTACCGGTCGGAACTGCATCATAGGAAGTGACATTCTGTAAATCAGATATTAAATGGCAAATCAATCTGGTTTCTTTGAGAAAGCTAAATATATATATTTTTTAAAGTTGCGAGTTATCTTGTCCAATATTTAAGCTCTCATTAGAAAAATCATGCTCCTTTTGCACAGTTTTAGCTGATTTTATTTCTCTGTAACATATGCTCTGCTTTTTTTTAATTTTATTTTGAACAAATCTGCTGTATGTAAGTGTGGATTAACTTGCCTGGATAGGCTTTTTTTTTTGTGGTATCTTCACCTATATAACAATAAATTCATTTCAATCAACAGCTAATACTGCATTTTATTTTGGTTATTTCATGATTTAATGGATGTAATATGCTTCGCTAGATTTTGAAAAGGACACAAAAGATGCAATATAATTGTTCGCTACCCAAATGAGCAAAATTATTCTCTTTGTACTTGGAGCTTCTTCCCTGTCACTGAAACCGTTGATTTCAAGTTCTTATTTTTCTTCCCTCTGCAACCTTAATTGGTCTGACTGTCCAGCATTCACCTTTACTCTTTGGCACTAATTTAATATCTGGTTCCCCTCCATCCACTGAATATGACAACTGTCAGAAAATATGTACCCTTCCATTTGCACTTGTCCTGCTAATCCACTTACTTTGAATGTTTTCTTTCTGAAAACATTCTAATACATTCACTGCTTTGACAATATTTTGGCTACTTTCCTAATTTTTGCCGTCTGTAGTCTTTCCCAGACTCTTCCATTGTGAAGAGCCTCAGGCGATTGCCTGCTGTTGAATGCTATATATAAATGCCAATTGAGGTTGTGATTTAACTCCAAGTTGCAATGCCTTGGTTTTCCAATTTGCTGCAAAAAAAAATTACTTTTGAGTTCAATGATAGAAATTATTTGTTTCTACTCTGCAACTACAATTAATTATTTCTGAGAATATCATACAGGATACACAATTTTAATAAACAAATTAACTGTGGCTGTCTAAACCTTATTGCATCCACCTTAAAAGCAATCAGAAGTTATGAAAATTAATGTTTTCATTTCACATGAAATGCAGGCAAGTTCATTGTCAGTAACAAGACTGTGTCCTGCTTATTTGTCTCCAATTATGTTGAATGAAGGATTATTTGGTTGTATAATGACAATGTTTACTGCACCTACCCAAACCTACATTAAGGTTTTACTAATCATTGAATATAATCAAGAGAAAAATTACTTTATTCAGCAACATAATTCTTTTTGAAATTCGTATTCTTTTCCTGCTGTAATTTAACATTTTTTCTACATCATATTGCATCACTCAGCCAGTCTTGTTTTTTAAAGAACTCAGAGCTACAAAACTGCACAATGAGCTGATTTACTGATTTGTCACTACACGTCTCTGCCAAACTTTAGAGTGTCTGGCAACATCATTCTTAGACTGATGCCTGTGCTGCCAATAGTGATGTTATTACGCACAACTTAGAATCTTTACACAGTTCATCATTGGAAAAAGTGCACTCACAATGATGCCGTTCATTAAAGAAATAAAAGAACCCTGAGTTCAGACTTCACTGGTTATGGTAGTTGAAGAGGATAGAGATTCTCTCCAAAAGTGCGTGGAGAGTTGAACAATACATAAATGAAGCCATTTCAAAGAGATGTTGAGAAATAATTGAGGCTTCAATTAATTATTCTTCAGAATCTCATAAATACTAAGGTTATGTCTGAATAATGTAGCTTAGTGAACCAACTAACAATTTATCAAAGGCAAGCAAGGAATAAATCAGGATGCAAATCAGTTTTAAAATATATATATCTATAGTACATAGATATATTATATATATATATATATAGTATATCATTTTATACAATGGTTATATGAGGAGGGCATTTTGAGATGGATAGGCTTTCATTCATATACAGTCAGTCAACATTTAATTCAAGGTTTACACCTCACTGACAAAAGGCAAAGGAGGAAAAACCCAACACCCAACCCCAACCCACCAATTTTCCCCTGCAGCCGCTGCAACCGTGTCTGCCTGACCCGCATCGGACTTGTCAGCCACAAACGAGCCTGCAGCTGACGTGGACTTTTACCCCCTCCATAAATCTTCGTCCGCGAAGCCAAGCCAAAGAAGACAGCTATTGAGTGAGTTTATTTGAATGTTTAAAAGTTAATTGATGAGGATATACATGTATGCCTTTAAGATGATGAAGACAATTATAGGAATGATAAATTAACCTGCAGAATTAGAGACCAGTTGACAAGGGAATGATCAATGGAAATAGATGCTCCTGTAAAATATTGATCACACTGGAGTTTGTATAGAAGTTCCTTATTGGTTAACATTAGAGGAATGCAATTCTCATATCGAAGAGCAAGTTATCATCAGGGAACAATGTGTAACCTGACTAAAGGTTACCTGCTCAAATCAAGTGAATAGATTTCAAGTGAGTGTAAATTAATGCAGATATACCCCCTCCATAAATCTTCGTCCGCGAAGCCAAGCCAAAGAAGACATAAAGGATGCAAACTAATAAGCACGGAACGGAGAATACTGTTTCATTGACCTTGTACAATTAACTTGACTTGAGTTGACTAAGTGAATGAATATTTAACTAATCATTCACATATCTTGAAAAGGCCAATCTCACAGGAATCTGCGATCAAGTGCTTCCCTTCATAGGAAGGCAAAAGAAAGAAATATACTTCCAATATGATTGTAGAAGTTGAGAAATGTAGAACAATACAGCAGAGGAAGGGCATTCTCCACACTGCTCTCACTTCCTCCATGCCCTTCTCAGTGAATAGCAATGCAAATTACTAGTATATGTTCTCTGGCTCCAGGCATAAATTCTTTCCTTTCTCTTTGAGTGGTTCTTGCCTCTCCCTAGTTATCCTCTTGTTCTTATTACAAGTTTAAAATGCCTTTGGACACTCCTTAATTCTCCTCATCAAGGACAGTTTTGGCCTTCTAAGTCCCGGCTTGAACTCTTTCCTACTCTTTTTATATTCCTCATTCTCTGATTTTAGTTTTCTAAACTTTACATTTGCTTCCTTTTTCCTTTTTGATTAAATTCATATTTTCTTCAGGCTGACTTCCAGGCCAAACATTTTGGCAGTTTCCGCAAAGCAGGACGTCAAGCGCTGAAGAGCTGGCTCTGAATGGGCAACTAAAGCGGCATCGTCTGCAAAGAGTAGTTCACGGACAAGTTTCTCTTGTGTCTTTGTGTGAGCTTGCAGGCGCCTCAGATTGAAGAGACTGCCATCCGTGCGGTACCGGATGTAAACAGCGTCTTCATTGTTGGGGTCTTTCATGGCTTGGTTCAGCATCATGCTGAAGAAGATTGAAAAGAGGGTTGGTGCGAGAACACAGCCTTGCTTCACGCCATTGTTAATGGAGAAGGGTTCAGAGAGCTCATTGCTGTATCTGACCCGACCTTGTTGGTTTTCGTGCAGTTGGATAATCATGTTGAGGAACTTTGGGGGACATCCGATGCGCTCTAGTATTTGCCAAAGCCCTTTCCTGCTCACGGTGTCCTCCATCAGCCAGCTCCCCACCATGACTACCAGCCCCCCCACATCTCCATCGGGCACACAAAACTCAAAACGGTCAACCAGTTTACCTATCTCGGCTGCACCATTTCATCAGATGCAAGGATCGACAATGAGATAGACAACAGACTCGCCAAGGCAAATAGCGCCTTTGGAAGACTACACAAAAGAGTCTGGAAAAACAACCAACTGAAAAACCTCACAAAAATAAGCGTATACAGAGCCGTTGTCATACCCACACTCCTGTTCGGCTCTGAATTATGGGTCCTCTACCGGCATCACCTACGGCTCCTAGAACGCTTCCACCAGTGTTGTCTCCGCTCCATCCTCAACATCCATTGGAGCGCTTTCATCCCTAACGTCGAAGTACTCGAGATGGCAGAGGTCGACAGCATCGAGTCCACGCTGCTGAAGATCCAGCTGCGCTGGGTGGGTCACGTCTCCAGAATGGAGGACCATCGCCTTCCCAAGATCGTGTTATATGGCGAGCTCTCCACTGGCCACCGTGACAGAGGTGCACCAAAGAAAAGGTACAAGGACTGCCTAAAGAAATCTCTTGGTGCCTGCCACATTGACCACCGCCAGTGGGCTGATATCGCCTCAAACCATGCATCTTGGCGCCTCACAGTTTGGCGGGCAGCAACCTCCTTTGAAGAAGACCGCAGAGCCCACCTCACTGACAAAAGGCAAAGGAGGAAAAACCCAACACCCAACCCCAACCAACCAATTTTCCCCTGCAGCCGCTGCAACCGTGTCTGCCTGTCCCGCATCGGACTTGTCAGCCACAAACGAGCCTTCAGCAGACGTGGACCTTTACCCCCTCCATAAATCTTCGTCCGCGAAGCCAAGCCAAAGAAGAAAGAAATTCATATGCTCTCATCATCCAAGGTTTCCTTACATTGCCATCCGTGTCCTTCCACCTTACTGGAACATGTCATTCCTGAATTCTGATCAGCTGGTCCTTGAGCAATTCCAACATGTCATATGTGGACTTGCCCAATTACAGCTGCTCCAGATTAACTTTGCTTCTCTCTGGTCTCATCATGCCATAACTTGTTCTCCCCCAATTTAGTACTTTCTTGTTCATAACCATTTAAGAACTTGAAATGTAATCACAGTTCCCAAAGGTCAGTCATCTGGCCAGACTCTTATAGCAAAACAAAGTCCCTCCTCTCGTTAGACTATCCATATACTGTCTCAAGAAGCTATTTTGGATGCTCCATTCTAAGCCTCTTGCTCTAAGGGAGTCCAATGCACAACTGGGGAAATTAAAGTCACCAACTATGACAACCCTACTGCTTTTACATCTTTCCATAATCTGTCGACATCTGTTCCTTCATCTCCTGATGGCTTATATGGCATGGTGAGGAGACAAATATAAAACTAATTTGTCATGACTTTTGATAGAAACAACATTTATTTATTCAGTGTATAATGGAAAGGTAGAACTGAATGTGAGCAACTTTGTTGATATTACATTGATTAATCTGTTTAAGGTCAAAATTGTTTATTTCTTCCAGGCCAAAAGAGAAGCAGAGACACTTATGACTAAGTTTTCAAATAAAAAAATCAATTGTTGAATGTAACTGGTCAGATGCAATGTAGCTGCAGTAGTGTTTGATGTCCTAGATCAATGGTTTTCAAACTTTTTCTTTCCACACACGTACCACTTTAAGTATTCCCTATGACATAGGTGCTCTGTGAATAGTAAGGGATTGCTTAAAGTGGTATTTGAATGGAAAGAAAAAGTTTGAAAATCACTGTTTTTAATGGTACTCATTATGTGCACTGTTTCATAACTCCAAAGGAAACAGGCCAATGAGTTTTTCTCAAGCAAAATATTTCTGTAATAATTGGATCTAGAGCAGTAATTCTCAGCCTTCCCTTCCCATTCACTTTAAGAAATCCCATACTAATCACAGAGCACCTTTGGCATAGGAATCACTTAAGGTGATATGTGAGGGAAAAGAAAAATTTTGAAAACTTACATGTTTATAAGAGGGAAAGAAAATATGATTATATATATATATCTTACTGACTTTGGCTGCTGTGTTAGCAACCATCATGCAACAATGCAGTGTCGTCACATTCATCCATGAATTATATCAATTATGGTTGAAAATATAAATTGTGGACATTTGTTGGGGAATACAGTACATCATGCAAGCCATTATTAATTGGGGAGACTGCGGATCAGATAGTCCAACCAGCTCTTTTTGACATTTGTTTTCATTACCATTGCCCAAGTATCTAGTAATTTTCATCTTTTGGGCATTAGCATGTGTTTGTATGTTAGAAGTGGATGCAGTTGGAAATTGGTCACCATTGGTGGAAAGTAGAGTAGTGGACAATGTTCTGGGTTTTCAAAGAATACAACCCCTCCTCATCGATAGCTTCAGGCAGAGGTACAAATGCCTGAAGACCAGCTCATCTAAGTTCAAGAACAGTTTCTTTCCAATGGTTCTATGGCTAGGAGAACCAGTCAAAGGCTGGCCACTGAGAGGGAAGTGACTCACTTCCTGACATCCAAGACCTTTCTACTATCTCCAAGGCAACTCTGGAATGTGTTAGAATACTCCTCACTTGATATTTTTTCATTTAACTTCAATTCTGACTTAGTGTGTCTCTTCCTGTTTTCGTCTGGGATTCCCCTGGCATCTCCAGTTTCCACCCACATCCTAAAAATGTGGGGATTGATAAGGTTAGTTGTCTACTGCAAAAGCACTCCCTGTGTCTAAGTGAGAGAAAACATTTTGGTTGGCGTTAATGGAAACATAGAGAGATTAGTTACAGGGAAATGTAGTGGGGAAATTAGATTGCTGTATGAGCCGACAGGGACTTGGTGGTTGGGTAGGGATTGTGGGGGGGGGGGGGGGTGGGAAGCAAGTAGCCTCTTTCTACGTTACATGGAAATAAAGTTAAGAATGTAGGCTTCTGTTTCTCAAAAAATCAGTAAATGATCTAGCAGGACACGTATCTTGTGAAGATTTGCATCTTTGTCAGTGCTTATATCCTTCAGTAGTTACCTCAAATATTACATTTCACCTTTAAATGTAATACCACAGCTATCAGTAATAAAGTCAATTAATACCACAGCATAAAACAATATAAAACTGCAGATTTGAGCACTGTTACGAAAGAAATTAAACCACAGACTGTAAAGCTTACACAAATGAATGAGTACAACTGACACATCCTTTACAAACACTTCCACGAAAAATCATGCTGTAACTTCCCTGTTCGTGCTGATACACCAACAGGCATGAATGGCAAGGGTGTGAATGGTTTAAGAGTTCCAATCTCGAATAATTTACCTTCAGATGACTAAGCAACAGGAATTGATTACGTAAAGAAGGAATAAAATAGTAAACGGAGAATATTTCCAACCTCTTAAGTAGCTAAAAATCCTCTTGTTAATAGGAATCTCAGAATGGAAAGAGTTAAGCATTCTCATCATATACAAAAATGCCAGAGAAAATCAGCAGGTCCTGCAGCGTCCATAGGAGACAAAGATGTTTTGGGCTGAGCAGTCAGTTTGACAAGGTATGAGCAAAAAGCAGACAGGTACCTGAATAAAAATACCAGGCTTGTGGTGGTGGGGGGGGGGGGGGGGGGGGAAGAGTAGAAGGAGCAGGAGTTGGAGCACGGGTCAACAGCCCAGAGGTGGACAAGGCTAGGAGGACAGGAGAGAAAATGTGAGATGCAGAGCTGGAGGAAAGGAGACTGAGGGATAGGGAATGAGAGAGGTGGGGGGTGCAAACAGAAACTAGGGAAGTCAATGTTAATGCCATCTGGTTGGAGGGTGCCCAGAGTTGTTCCTCCAATTTTTGGATGGTCTCAGTTAGGCAGTACATGAGACCATGGATGGATATGTCAGCGAGGGGAATTGAAATGGGTTGCCATTGGGAGATCCTCACTTTTGCTGCAGACAGACCGAAGGTTCTCAATGTCAAACGAAGAAAGTTTCATCTCATTCTTGCATCGCCCCCTGCATCAGCTACAACTGCGTATGCTGGGGGGGGGGGTCGTCGTCATGATCAAGGAACCTCCTCTTTCCCATCGCATTCACCTATGCTCACGCCTGATCCGTCGCGGCGCCTGCGCTTTGGTTGACCGCGCGGGAGGGGATGCGAACCTCGGAGCGGCTCAAACGGCGGCTGCGCGCTGAGAGTCTCCTCCCCGCCCGCCGTCATGGCTCGAGCGACGTGAACGCGAGCGGAGTGCGGCTGGTCTTGGGTTGCTGATCGCTGCTGGGTCAACGCGGAGCCTGATGTGAAAAAAATAGTAGTCACTCGGCGACCGGAGGAGTGGGGGAGAAAGGGAGATTTGTGCGCATTGTTGGGGGCGAGGAAGAAGGAGCTACCATGCCGGACCAGATCACAGTGTCGGAATTCGTGGGCGAGACGAACGAGGACTACAAATCCCCGACCGCCTCCAGCTTCACCACCAAGATGAGCCAGTGCAGGAACACGGTGGCTGCTTTAGAGGAGGTAAGGTGCAGCGCCCCTCCTCCCTCCCTCCCTCGGCAAACTTCTCCCCGCCGCCCTTGCCGCTTGGCCGGGAGCTGATCCCATTCGCCACCACCGTGGCTGCCGGCTCGGCTCGCCTCTCCCCTCCCCTCTTCTGCTCGGCGGCTGAGTCCAGATCCAGCCTCAATGTGTGCGGCGACACCCCATGCATGTTTCATTGACCATAGTCACTCTGGGAACTCGGGGGGGGGGGGGGGGAACACGACCGAGGGGCAAAGTACAGGAGTCAAGAAAGAAACCGAGGGGGTAAGGGGCTGCTTGTATCCTGGGGTACATCGGTGTCGGGAATGTTTTCCTCCGCTGACTGAGCCTTATTCAGCCTGGTATCGTTTCCTTTGCCAGTGGAAGGAAGGCGTCTTGCATTGACGGCGATTCGTGGGGTTTAAGACAATGTTGGAATGTTTCCTTTCGGAAGGTTGCCATTCATTCTGGAGTCGAGCTATTTCTGGGAAAAGCCAGTTTAGGTTTGAATCGACAGTGTAATGCGTGATTAAACTTTAAATTGATCTCGCTTGGTGTGTTCTCTCTATATATTAAAAAAACACCATTGTATTTTTTTTAAGAAAGTGATGCCTTTTAGGAATTATGCTTTTCTAATACCTGCTATTTGCAGGCGACTAGTTTTAATATGGTTGAGACAGAGGATGTGATTCCAGTCTTCAACACCATCAAACATACAAGTCTCTGACAGGATAAAAATTGACACGTTATGAACTCTCAGACGTCGAAATCATTTCCAGCATTTTATTGAATTGAAAAGCTCCAAATCGTGCTCTTCCCCCCCCCCCCAACATTTTCATTGACCTTAAACACCGACTTTCTTTCTCTGCAGATGTTGCCTTCCAACATTTTCTGTTTTATATTTTGAGATTTGGTGGAATTTCCTTTCTCAACGTGGTTGTGATTTGCAATGTATTTTAAATGAATGTTCTTATTATTAAGTTTTAATACATATTTGTAAATCATCACATCACAAAAGTGAAAATAGAATGAAATTCTGCAGATGTTATTCCATTTGTCTCCAGACGTACTCTATCCCTGCAATGGATGATTTCATTTGAAAACAAAACAGACAAATAGTTATTTTAAAAAGTTTTGAAATTATTGGTCTTGGCCAAGTGAACTTTTGTTTCATCCCATCTATAAGCCCAAAGATTTTTTTCATGCATTTGTAGTTATGAGATTAGCAATAAATCCACTTCAATGAATACATTTACTCATACAGTTAAAAGGAAAAATTGTAGATGTTAGAATTTTGAATAAAAAAGAAACAATGATGGAGATGCCCAACAGATCAGACAGCAGCTGTGGAGAGAAAATATTTCCTGCATTGTTTTTAACTTGGATGACATCATGCTACCTAAAATTTCTATTCCTGTGTGCTTGTGAGACTGGATTTGATAATTGCTTGTGTATAAGCTGAAAGAATAATATCTAACAAATCTATTTTGCATAAAATTGGCTTTTAAATAAGGTCGACAAATTAAAAATCGAGGTTTTAAAATTAATTTCATTTGTTAATGAATCTAGGCCATCCTATTTCCCCCATTTGGAAGGACTATAAGCAGATGCCTGTTATTTTGTTGTCTCATTCTGTTTATATTCTTGGATTTATTCAGTAGTATATAGGAAATGTGTGTAAGGAAGGAAATGTGATAGCATACTTATTTGACAGCTGTTGGTTTTCTGTGCACCACATTATGATGTAAGTGGATTCTTCTTGGCAAAGTTGCAACTTTTTTCTGTGCTTGTATTCCATTTGTTATAATGAAAATGATATTGATAGTGACCTAGTACAGCAGCTAGTGTGGTTCACAAAATGTTATCTGCTGGATTTCAACAGATGTATTATTGAGAATAAGATGATGTGACATCTCATCATTCATAATTATTATGGACCAGAAATGTGCTGCAATATATTTTTTAACAAAGTAAGGTATCTGTGGCAGAGTGGAAAATTGATTTTAGTTTCTTCTCCACATAGAATTAGTTTTCAGGGGACAATTAAAATGATAGTGCATATTATATGATTATGAAGACTGCAGAGATTTATTTCTGGCATAAATATTAGTAGCGGTCAAATCTTTTATTTCACAGAATATTGGGAATTATTTGTTCAGTATGTTATTTATTGGTAATATTTATATGAAATATAAATATTATCAAATATGTTTAAATAAACTGCAGATAATGATCAGGGTGTTGCTTATTAATGTATTTTAAAGTGAGCATTTTTTCATTCCAAATGTGACATATTTTCTCAATTTCTAGAAATATTTCTAGAAAAAAAACAGCAAGCTTGAAATATTTGAAGTATAGCAGAATATTTAGGATTTTGAACATAGCAGAATGTCCTAATTATCAATAGGTATATTTATTATTAGGGAATGAGGTAGTTAATTGGTGACCTCCAAGTACTGATTGATTACTGGATTTGCACAAAGGCTGAACTTTGACTGTTCATGTAGAATTCATATCCTGCTAACCAATAGAAACATTGTAGCACATTTGCAAAGACATTTTTAACGCACCATAGCTATTGGAACTAAATTTCAGAAATGCATTAAAAAAAATTTGTACATGTTTGGAAGTACAGCTAAAAGCTAGTTATTTTGTACTCCTTAGCATCTGTGTCTTGGAGAAGAATTAAAATAATTAAAATAACTTCATAAACTCGTGTGTCTTTGCTTTTTCGAGCAATAACAGATTTTTGTTTTTTTCTGAAAGGAATTTATTGCAGAGGGTTTTCTCATAATACAATAATATTTTGTGTAATAAAAGAGTCTGGTGTCAATATGAGGAAGGTGCATCGAGGGCCTGACTGGGACACCAGGATTAAGAGCCGGTCGATCTGCTCGCCACTGGGCGACTCTCCAAAATTGTCTCCCTATTCCTGCCTAGTAAGAGTCTATGTCTTTCTTAGTATTAGGTATATTAGTGAGGCTTTATCTATAAACTTGGTGAAGGCAGTTTATTATGACGACAGCACGGTTAGCATAGTGGCTTGTGCAATGCTGTTACAGCGTCAGCGAACGGGATTAAATTTAAATTTTTAAGTTACGGGAATTACCTGGTTAAAGTGAACTTTATTTAATTAACAACTACATTACTGATTTTTTTTGTCAATTACTTTACATTTTGCACTGTCATCTTTTAGGTGGTGTATTCTTAATACAAGTGTATTAGTTACGCATTGTAACATTGTTTGGAAAATTTGTATTTCTGGCATCTGCGATCGCTTGGGGATTTCACTGTATTTTGAATCTATTGGAAAACTTGATATCATCCTAATGAATTATTTGCAACTTCAGGCTTGTATCTTAATTTGCTATATTTGTAGTTTTTTTTTTAATTTCTGCTTGTAATTTGTCATTTATTCACCTGCTTCTGCACCTTTTCAGAAACTAACTTTATTATTTAATGTGCCTTTAACACTCTTTCACTTAACTCCATCATCATTTTTGAAATTAATCTCTCCTGCCCTCAACCTTACCACAGATATTTGCATTTCTCCATCTCCCTTTTGATTGAAACTTGCTTTAGCCCTGCCTCCTGTACTCAGTAGTCAGCATTTTCTTGTTTTTTTTTATGGAACTATGTTACTTTGCTTTTTATTGAAGTAGACAACCCTATATTTAATGAAGAGGGTTGAGGATGCTCAATTGTCAAATGTATTAAAATCTGAGTTTTATAGATTGTTTTTTTTTAAATCAGAGGATGTTGGGTTCAAGAAGGAAAATGTGCACAAAATACTGAATTGGCCATGATTTTAAAATTCAAAAGTTCAAACTTATTGTCTGAGTACATGCATGACATCACATATAATCCTGAGATTCTTTTTCCTATGGTCCAGGCAAAATTTCTATTTATCGATAACTAAACAATAAGAAAGCTATTATACAAAAGAAAGAAATGGTGTAAATACAGAAAAAAATAAATATTCAGTATAAATAATGTGTAAAGTAAGACTCCTTGATTGAGTTAGTCTGATGGTTGAGGGGTAGTAATTATTCCTGAACCTGGTACAATGAGTCCTGTGGCACCTGATGGCAGTCAGCTTTAATGACTGCAGCTGCTCTCCAGCAGCAGTGTTTCATATAGATATTTTGATGGTTGGGAGAATTTGCCTGTGATTTACAAAGGCTGAGTCCATTCACTTTTGCAGGGCTTATCAATTGGCGGTATCGATGCAGCCGGTCAGCATATTTTCCACTGCACATCTGAAGGTTTGCCAAGTTTTCTGATGACATGCTGAAACTCTGCAAACTCTTGAGGAAGTCTAGGCATTGCCATTAGTGTGTTGGGTTCAGGAAAAGTCCTCTGAGATTGTGACTTTCAGGAATTTAAATTTGTTCACACACTTCACCTTTGATTTCTCCCAATCATCACTGGATTTTACACCTATGGTTTTCCTTTCCTAAAGTTTACAATCATCTTGTTGGTCTTGGTGACATTGAGTGTGAGGTTGTTAGTACAACATTCAGCCGATTTTTATTTTTTTCTTTTCTTTATTTATCTATTTATCTATTTATTTTTTAAATTTGAATTTCCCTCCTGTATACTGACTCTTTACACAGTCCACTACCGTTGTATCATCAGCAAATATCTAAATGGTGGTGGTTTTGTATTGAGCCACGCAGTCATAGGTGTAAAGCAAGTAGATCCAGAGGCTAAGTACACAACCTTGTGATGCTTTTGTGCTAATGGAGATTGTGGAGATGTTTCTGCCAGTCCTCACAGATTGTGGTATGGAGGTAAGGAAATCCAGGATTTAAATGCATGGTGGGGTTTTGGAGCCCAGTCTTGGACCATAAGATATTGGAGCAGAAGTAGGCCATTCTGTAATTCTATCATGAGCTGATCTATTCTCCCACTCAGCCCCATTCCTCTGCCTCCTCCCCATAAATTTTTATACTCTGACTGTTCAGATACCTATCAATCTCTGCCTTAAATACACACAACGACCTGGCCTCCACAGCTGCCCATGGCAGTAAATTCCAGAGATCACCACTCTGTTTAAAGAAATTCATCTGTATCTGTTTTAAATAGGTTCCCTTCAATCCTGAAGTTGTGCCCTCTTGTCTTTGTCTCCTCTACTATGGGGAAACAACTTTGCCACACCTACTCTCTCTCTCGAGTCCTTTCAACATTCAAAATGCTTCTATGTCCCCCTAATTCTTCTGAACTCCAAAGAGTACAGTCTAAGAACCATCAAACATTACTCGTGCTAATCCCTTCATTCCAGGAATCATTCTTGTAAATCTTCTCTGAACCCTCCCCAATGCCATCCTTCCTTAAATAAGGAACCCAAAACTGTACCTCGTACTCTAAGCTAGGTCTCACCAGTGCATTATAAAGCCTCAACATTATATCCCTATTCTTCTTGAAATGAATGCCAACACCTTCTTCACCACCAACTGAACCTGGAGGTTAACCTTTATTATCTCCTGCACAAAGATACTCAAGTCCATTTGCACTCCAAATAATAGTCTGCTCTTTTATTCCTTCTACCAAAGTGCATGGCTGTACACTTTCCAACATTGTATTTTATTTGCCACTTTGCCCATTCTTATAATCTAAGTCTCTCTGTAGTTTCTCTGTTTCATCCTCCACCAATCTTTGTATTATCCACAAAGCCATTTATTCCGCAATCCAAATTATTAACATGCAACGTAAAAAGAAGTGCACCCAAATGTGGACCCCTGTTGTACATCAGAGGTAACCAATAGCTAACCAGAATAGGTTCTATTTATTCCCACTCACTGTTTTCTGCTGATCACCCAGTACTTTACCCATGCTAGTATTTTTCCTGTAATTCCACGAGCTCTCGTCTTGTCAAAGGCCTTTTGAAAGTCCTAATATACAACATCCACTGCATGTCCTTTGTTTAACTTGTGGTTCACTCAAAAAATTGCACTAGGTTTGTCAGGCAAGAATTTCCCTGAAGGAAACCATGTCAACTACTTGAGGCTTACTGCTACTGTTATTTTATTTTGTTTACACTGGAAATTTCACTAAGTAGCTAAATTCACATTATACTTCAACCTCTCGTCTGTTTGCTTGATCTGTTCTATCCCTTTTTAGACACTTTGCATGTTTCTTGCAGCTTGCATTCCCACCCAGATTTGTTTTGTACTGTTTATAAATAAGGTACTGAAATTAATTTTGAAAGGATCTATTCCCATAGGATTGAGAGTTTATAAATTTGAGTGTCTTCTGTTGTTGTTGTGTTTACCTCAGTTGTTATAAGGCAGGGGTGTCAAACTCAAATTCACGGAGGGCCAAAATTAAAAACTTGGACTAAGTCGAGGGCCGAACTAAATATTTACTGAAAATTTTCAACAACATCTGCATGTTTTCTCTTCTTTCAACATATGTAATGTTAAACTTTTTCTTATTAAAATAAATGTTTAATAATAGTTTTGGATAAACTCTTTCCAGAAGCATTAACAAATGAGAAATAAAATATTCAATAAATAATATTTCTCTGGAGGATTTGTCAAATGTTGCTAGTGTGCTGTCGAATAGTAAAATCTGAGGGCTATTGAGAATGTGGGAGAATAACATGATTCCTGAAACAATCCAATGGGTGACTGATTGTGGGCATGAACTCTAGTAGGGTTATTTGCCATGCCCTTTTTCCATTGGTACAGATATCCTTTGATTTACACACTTTTCAAGTTTTATGCCTAATGAGCTTGTATCCAGGTGCAGGACCATTTTTAACCAGGAATATATTTATCACTGTGACATGAAACTATTGGAAGATCGTTTTATCCTGAGATTAAAGTTCATAATCCTTACTCAGGCCTGTGTGCGGGAGGGCGGGGGTTTGCGGGCGATTGGGTTGGACAACGACAGTGCGGGGGCATCGGCTCTCGCTGCAGGGCGGCATCTTGGTGGATCAGCGGCCCCGTCACCGTGAGTCGCGGGTCGGCCTGCGGCAGGGAGGGGGAGTGGCCAACGGTCCTGGCGAGGTCAGGCCCGAGGCCTCCGGTTCCAGGCGCTGGGAAGCGGCCTTGGCTTCCCCCGACACCGGCCAGGCCCCAAAACCAGAGTCCACGGTGAGACCCTGCAACGTAAACAGAGGAAGTGGGGGCGATTAGCGGGCTGACGCCAATGCATTCTGGGATTTGTAGTATTAGCTGTGCATGCGCTATACTGGTGCGGCGGCCAGCGGGCCACCTCTAATACATTTTTGAAATGATCTTGCGAGCCAAATATAATTATATCGCGGGCCAAATTTGGCCCGCGGGCCAGAGTTTGACATGTGTGTTATAAGGTATTCATTAAGACCTTTTTAAAATTGTGGTTACAATGCTTAATCATAATTGGCTTTGAAGCTACAAAGCTGTTATGTACAAATATTTTGAACCAGATGATTTTTTTTTGTTTGACTTATTTCTGCTTTTAATTCTTTTCAGATAATATTTCTACTTCTGAACAAAATAAGCTTTGTCTTTTTTTTAAAAGAAAAGAGTACTCTAATGGTTTGCGGTCGCCACTTTTGGCTGACTGTATGATGATAAGTAGAACAATGGGCTAAATTCTCTGATAAATGATGGATACCCTCGGGTATGGAATGACAGCTTTGCATAAGCCTGGAGATGATTTTTGAAGTACCGTTCAGACAGTACAAAAGACATTGTTCAGGTTGTTAACTCAAATTAGTATCTTTGGATCATCATGGATGACAACACAGTCCTTTTGTGGTTGTGATGGGTGTGATGGGATTCTGTTGTCATTCTTAATATAGGTTAAGTGCACAATGAATAGAATCATTTTGATTGAAGAACGCTCCCATGGAAAATTAGTGTTTCATTTCTTTCACACTCTCAAAATTTTTGAGTCAACAATAGATTTTACGTAATGTAAACCATGCATTTAGAATGGCACATGATGGACTAAAAATAGTCTATCATCTACATACATGGTATTTACAATCAGACTTGTTTTTTGAATATATCAATCAGTGATATTACATAAAGTAATATATTGAAATTAAATCAATTATCATTTCTGTGGATTCCATTTGGTTTTGGAACATGTATACAATTCTTTCATTTAAGATTACAAGACACAGCCTCTGGAATGCAAAGAAAATGGGGGGAAAAAAAATGCACAAGGAAAAGAATATTATAAATTTGTTGGACCAGTGGTTTAATTATAGAAAAATTCAATCTAATTGATGGACTTTGAGCTGTGTGTAAAAGAGATTGACAGCAAAGTTTCTGCTGTACCTAGGTCAGCTTTACTGTATGTTTTTGAAGATTTTGTAAGGGATTTGAGAAGCATTGCAAGTATATGCAGGGAATTTTTAAAAAAAGGACATTTATCATTTTTTTAAAAAACTTTATTCGTTCAAAAAACAAATAATATATGACATATACAGCAATTAAACATGAACATGAATATATATATAAATAAAAAAAGAAAAGAAAAGAACCCCCCCTCCTTCAGCCAACTCTCTTAAGGAGAGCCATAAAAAAAGAAAGAATATTAAAAGAGTTAAATATACATGTTAAAATCTAATCAATATAAATTGAAATGTAAATATTCTGAGTATAACAGCCACTTATTAATAAAAGAATTATAATTATCATGCGAAACATAAGTAATTTTTTCCATTATTAAACAATATTTCATCTCATTATGCCATCTATTAATATCAATCATATTTGTATCTTTCCACATACTAGCAACACATTTTTTCGCTACGGATAAAGCTAAATATACAAAAGCAAGCTGGAATTTATCTAATCCCAAACCTTTCAGAGGTTGCAAACTACCCAATAAAAATACTGTTGGATCTAAAACTATTTTAAACTTATACAGATATTCTAAAAACTATTGAATTTTCTTCACAAAAAATTGTATATGTTTACATAACCAAACAGCATGAAAAAAAGTTCCAACTGTATCACCACATCTAAAACACAAATCTGATTCATTAAAACCATATTTTTTTAGTTTTTCAGGTGTCAAATATAATTGATGTAAAAAAAATTTTAATTAATCATTGCATAATGTGCATTTATTAATCTAGTTACACTATCATAACAAATATCTAACCAATCATCTTCAGAAAAAATAAAACCAATATCCGCTTCCCATTTAATTTTAGATCTATCCCAACCCACATTTATCATTGATAATCCCTTGAAAAATGGGGAAGAAGCTGCAGCAGCCATTTTTGTTTTCTATGCTAACAATGAAATTTGGAAGAATACAGTAAGGGCTAATGTGAAGCAGTGCTGAGATGGAGATAGTGAACTGGTTTGAGCTCGTAGGAGGTAAATATTATCTTCACCCATCTCCCTTTCTGTCAGGAAGGTGTATGAGTATAGCCCTTTTCACACTGCTGATTCCATGGGTTAAATGGCCAATTTAGCATGTTCGTTCCCAATAATTGTGTGGTGTGAAAGGTCACAACCAGGCAGGGCGAGTTAAATTCAACTGGGTTCTAACACTTGGCTGGGTTCTGACATGTTCTCCCACCAAGTTAACCCACTAATCCCCTTCTGGTGATGTGAAAGCTCAACCTGCTCTCTCATTGTTACTGCTGGAGGTGCCCCCCCTCCCCCAAATGCCTGGTTGCCCATTAGCCAGTTAAATCATGGTTCAGTGGGAAAGGCTCCTAAGTGCAGCATGCTTGGTAACTTTTCCCAATTCCTAGGAAGTTTGGCAGTGTGAAAGGGACTTACTTATGAGTCCACACATCACTAGATTCACGGACAATGTCTTTTCTGCTGTTATTAGATATGACCTCAAACGATTAAAATGATTTTACATTTGCTCCATACCAACAGATATCTCTGTAGTACTATGTATGTGATGTCTAGTGGTCTGCTTGCAAAATAGCCTTGATCTTTGCATCTCGGTCTATGTGACAAAAATCTCGAACTTGTGCGTGTACAATTTCTCCTGTTTCAGTTGAGTTGTAAAATTCTGAACCCATTCAAAATATCAGGGACTGACTTGCATACAAGTATAGTGGATTCTGCAAGCCCAAATAATAAACAGAAATATATCTTGAAACCTATTCGTTTCACTTTTTTGTGAAGTTAAGTTTGAGTTGGTTGATGTCCTTAGTTAAATTATCATTTTATATCTTTTAAAGATTTTGCCATTCATTCTCATCTATTCCGACATGCATGAGAATGGGAGTGTGGCTTGGTATGACAATAACACCATCCATGGTAGTGGGATGTATAAAAAGGGGTGAATAGTCAGTCAGTATACAGGAGGGAGATTGAAAACTTAGATGAATGGTTCACCAACAACAACCTTGCATTCAATGTCACCAAAATGAAGCAGCTGATTGTTGACTTAAGAAAGGAAAAGCCAGAGGCGTACAATTCAGTGATCATTGGTGCATCAGAGGTGGAAATTGTGAGCAAATTTAAGTTCTTTGGAGTCGCTGTCTCAGAGGATCTTTCGTGGACCCAACACAGTAATGGCATCGTGAAGAAAGCACGTCAGCGTCTCTACTTCCTCAGGAGTTTGAGGAGATTTTGTATGACATCAGAAACCTTGGCAAATTTCTACAGATGTGCAGTCTGGTATGGGAACACTAATACCCCTGAGCATAAAGCCATCCAAAAGCTAATGGACACTATCACAGGCAAAACCCTCCCTACTATCAAGAAAATCTACAGGGAACACTGCTTTTGGAGACAGCAGCAGCAATCATCAAGGATCCACACCACCCAGCAAATGTGTATCCTGTGCACAGTTTTTTTTGCACTACCAATAAGTGGTAATTCTGCCTTGCATGCAGAAAAAAGTATCTCAGGGTTGTATGTGATGTCATGTTTGTACTCTGAGAATAAATCTGAAATGTGGGATATTTTTTGCAATCTGCCAAAAAGTGGATTTTGCACGTTAAAAGATCCAGCTTGTCTCAGTGATATCTTTTACAAAATTGTTAAGTTTGGTTGAATATAGGAGATTACTTTCAAAATTTCTGCTTAACACAGCAGGCTCTGGAGTGAAATCTCAATGTAATTTGATCAATTCTGAAGAAAAGTCCTTTGTATTTTGCCATCCCAAATTTGTCTACCAAACAAAATGTTAAGAAGTAAAGCCACTGAGTTAATAAATTTTGTCACATTTTGGTGCTATGAGAGCTTGAGAATTTAAAATCACACTTTATTAACGATCTGTACAATTGTTAATGTGCCTGAAATCTGTTGTTTGTTAAACTTCCAACTCTTGAATGTGAAAGACTTTAAATAATTTTTGCCTTTTAATGTTTACTGAGTGGCGCTCTGAAAGTTTGTGCAGAAGATTTGTTTTGGTACATTGTGCAAAATATTTCTAACAAGTGATTTTTGAGCCTCTTTGCTTACTGTTTAATTATTAATTGTTTTGCTTGAGCAAAAGAATGAAGAGAGGATTTCAGATTAGCACATGAAATGGATGTTCCCTTGTGAACAGGATCAAAATGGTGGAAAGAACAAAATTAACTAACTTTATGTTGTCAATACTTGTAGGTAGCACCAATCTGAATTTTTTTCACATTTGTTTTTTTTTCATCAATAACCACAAAGACAGAACATCAGACACGCATGTCTTATTTTGTTATGGTGAGTTTTCCAAATTCTGAATATGGATAACCACATTTAATTGGTTCAATTTTAAATTATTATTAGTTGTAGTATTTGTAGTACTACTTATTCAGAGGGTTCAGCAATGAATTAACCTTGAAGTACATTAAAAGTTTGAATGTGCAAAAGCACAACTTGTTTTTGTCGCCAATTTATTTATCCCAGAAATTGAAAATTTATACATTTCACTGTAGTGTTTATATTAACTAAAAATACACTGTTAATCTGTTTTGTTCCCAGTGTTCCTAGTTCTCAGAAATTATATTTCTGGCACTTGGGCTGGCGGGTTCATGAGACCAGATCTGGTAACAGATACTAATCTAGCTAAAATTTAATCTGAACATGATAGAATATTGCAGTAGAATTTTTATCCTGAAGAATTTAGTGGTTATTTGCTATCCATGTTAGAAAGTAGCAGAAGTAAGAGTGATAATCTTTGAAACCATTAATCAGTAATTTAAAAAAAAACAAATCAAAGTTGGTTTACAAATCTACAAGTGCAATGGAATCAAGTTAGGTCTGTTAAATGGCAAAGATCGTATTCATGGTCAAGCATCCTGTATCTCTGCTCTGCTACCCTTAACTGTGATTGACTTTGATTCTCCTGAGGAAGTATAAGGGCTGACATACTTTCTTCATGATGGCATTAATATAATAGGTCCAGGAAAGGTCCTCTGAGATGGTGACCCCAAGGAATTTAAAGTTGCTTACTCTCCCTACCTCTGATCTCCAATGATTACTGGATCATACACCTCTGATTTTCCTTTCCTTAAGTCTATAATCAGCTCCTTGGTCTTGCTGACATCAAGTGAGAGGTTGTTGTTAGTACATGATTCAGCCAAGTTTTCAGTCTCCCCTTTGATACCGACCTCTACGGTGGTATCATCAGCAAATTTGTATATGTGGTGTTGTCTTACTAAGCCACACTGTCATAGGTGTATACGTAACCATGTGGTGCTCTGGTGCTGAGGAAGATCGTGGAGGAGATGTTCTTGCCATTCTGCACTGATTGGGGTCTGGAGGTAAGGAAATCCAGGATCAAATTGCACAATGGTCAAGTCATTTTTATGTATCATTCATACCATGCTCGCGTGGAAAAGACAAGATGGTGTTTCTCCAGATCATGGAGCATATTTATATAAATAGAAGTTAGAATAGTTAGACATTGAAACATTAAAATATTAAGATGTATAAAGGTCTAAGGTGCAGTATCCATATATGTCCTGGGAATTCAGGAGCCTCATGGCTTGGGGGGGGGGGTGGTGGAAGACTGTTGCCCAATATGGACGTAATGTTCTACGGTACCTCCTACCAGATGGCAGGAGGGAGAACAGTTTACGTGAGGGGTGTGTGAAGTCCTTCACAATGTTTGTTGCCCTTTGCTTGCATTGAGTGTTGTAAATGTCCTTCATGTTAGAAAGAGGCTCCCAATGATCTTTTCCGCTGACTTCACTATCCTCTGCAGGGTCTTGTGTCCGAGGAGGAACAGGTTCCAAACCAGGTGGTGATGCAGTTGGACAGGATGCTCTTAATACATCCTCTGTAGAATGTAGTGAGGATTGAGGGTGGGAGGTGAACTTTCCTCAGCCTTCGCAGGAAGTAGAGGTGCTGCTGGGCTTTTTTGGCTATGGAGCTCCTGGTGTTAAGGGCCCAGGTGAGATTCTCTGCCATGTGCACTCCAAGGAACTTGATACTCTTGACAACCTCAATAGTTAAATTAGCATGAGTAGTTGCTAGAAAATGTATTGCAGTCATTTGGAAACTGGATATGTCTCTAACGTTGCGAAGGTGGCAATGCTGAAATTCAAAGTTGTATCCCTTTGGTGGAAAAAATTACTTGCAACCTAAGAAATAAAATATTCTATGCTTTTAGAAATTTGGTGCCCATATAATCAAATAATGGGATTAAATTTGTAGTGACATCCTTTTTACCCCTCTGGCCCTGGAGAATCCTCCTCTGTATGTTTGTGTTAGAACCGATGGGTTGTATGGCCCAATGTCTCTCTCTGCAATCCAAGATTCTTTGTTACTTTTTATTTTTAAATCTTTTTATACATTTTTTTGTTTTTCAATTTGTATTTTTTTTGGGAGGGAGGGATTTTGGGGTGGTTGAAAACTGATAGTATGTAATCAATTTGTTCTCTTTTTTGATATCTGTATATTATAATAATTGTAGTTACTGCATGTATGGAGTATTACATAAAATATTCAAAAAACCGATGAGATGACATCTGCCATAGGCCTGTTGCTGTGGTAGGCAAATTGGAACTGATCCATGTTGCCACTCAGACAGGAGCTGATGTGCTTCAACACCAGCCTCTCAAAATACTTTATCACTGGAGTTGAGTACCACTGGTAAATGGTCACTTAGGCAGGTTACCACTTACCAGTACAATTGAAACCTGTTTTGAACAGGTGGTTACTAGGGCCTGTCAGAGAGATGTTGAAGATGTAAGTGAATACAGTAGTCATTTGGTTGGGGCACGGGTTTTTGCTATTCGGCTGGTTAGTTTTTAAAGAATGGCAACTTATTATTTCCTGACAGTGAAAGAAAAAAAATATTTAAAAAATTCTGTTACTTGGGTAGGTAATATTTCTGGGCTGAAACGTTGGCCATCTATTGTGTTCCAGGGACGCTGCCTGATCCACTGAATTCCTCTAGCACTTGCTCCAGTCTTGCTCCAGTTTTCCAGCATCTTTAGACTTGTGATTTACCTCCTTGATGAAAGCTATGATTCACATTTCAAGATGTTGTTTGATAGACAGCAATGCACCTTGATGGTGATCAGGTTTAACGTGTGTCATTCTTCCTCTCATGGGAGATGGTCTCTGCTATAATTACCCTGTCAAAAATTTTAATGGTTTTGAAGTGATATTTAATTGATGTGTGGCCACTGGAATCGCAGTGGACACGACGAATTAACCACACAAGACGTTTCTAGAGTGAATCAAGCCAGAATCACGTGCTAACATCATCATGCATTGATGTCACGTGGCTGGTTCGATGCCTCCTGGGAATTGTAGTGCCGCCATGGCACTGCTATGTGCCCCCCGCTCCCGGAACCGGCAGAAAGGTTTTTCTGTTTTTTTGTCTCCTCTGTGATGGACTGTTGGCTGCTGCAGTGGGGAAGACTTGACAACATGAGCTGGTTTAAGGCTGTCAATAGCGAAAGAGTGTGGCTTCCCTCCAATGTCCAAAATACATGTCGACCTAGTTTGAGTATACTATAAGGCCTTTTCTAGGGCATCTGTAAAGGTTGACCAAGTCTTCTCCTTCGTACGAAGACATACTCGCAGTTTTTGAGGTCTTCAGGTACAAAAGAAGAGTTTTCTCCATGTGGTGATGGTAGTAGAGGGGTCGATTTTTCCTACGGGTCTCCCTTAGCCAGCTCAACAGCTTAGGATCATCGCTGGAGTTGGAATGGTAGGGGATGAGCTCCCCTGGAACCATCAATGGTATGTCGTATTTGAGCTCCTCAGATGAAGCTTGGAGGACCAATAATACCCAGGGCAGCTCATCACCCCAGTTCGGGCCCTCTAACTGAGCCATCAAGGCTGACTTGAGATGTTGATGAAATCTTCCCACCATTCCATTGGCCTGGGGATGATAGGCATTTGTGTGATGAATTGTTGTACCAAGCAAGTGAGACAAGGCCATCCACAGCGAGGAAGTAAATTGTGGTCCTCTATCCGAAGTAACATGCGCCAGTAGACCAAAACGAGACATCCATGAACTGAGGAATGCCTGTGCACATGTCTCTAGTAGCATCTACCTTAGGCACAGCCTTTGCCCACAGTGGAAACCTGTCTATTACTGTAAAAAGATAACGGTATTCTCTTGAAACAGGAAGGTGACCAACTATGTCCATGTGGACATGAGCAAAAGTCTTGAGTAACTGCTGGGAAGGACTGCGTTGGTGCCTTAGTTGCCTTAGTTGGTGCTGAAGTTTTGCTTTTTGGCAGACAATGCAGGACCTCATCATTTGTTTGTCTTTTTAAAGACCATGCCACACGAACCTGTCTGAAACCATACAGTCGATCTAATTGATGGATGTGAGAGACCCTGCACAGAGTTGAATACTCGATGTTTCCATGATGTCAGAACTACTGGGAGTGGGTGTCCCGTTGATATCACAGAGGAGTAGTTTGCCATTAACTCCAAACTGGACATCTTTCAGTTGCAGGTTCGTCATTGCAGTCCGATTAGCATTTGTCTTGTAGACATGTTCTTAGGCTGTGGATAAAGCTGTGTAGTCAATACCTTGATCTACAGACAAAACCTCGAGTGGAGCAGAGCGGGAAAGTGCATCAGCTATTACATCGTCTTTTCCGGAAATATATAGTATTTTTGTGGAGAATTCTGAAATTAATGATAATTGCCATTGTTGTCCTGCTGACCAGAACTCTGCGACCTTGGAAAATGCAAATATTAAGGGCTTGTGGTCGGTGTACATAGTAAAATCCCTGTCCTCCAAAAAGTAATGGAAGTGTCAAATAGACAAGTAAATGGCCAAAAGCTGCTTATCAAAAGAACTGTATTTCTTCTCTGCCTCATGAAGATGGTGGCTGAAGAATGCTAACACTTTCCATTGCCACATGACATTGAAGTGCACCTCTTATGGCCATACTGGAAGCATCTGTAGAAAGGGCGGTGGCTGCATTTAAAACTGGGTAGCTCAGCATAGTGGCATGAGTCAGCAAATCTTTTGTCTTCAAACAGGCATTGTTTGGACGCGCACGCACGCAGGAAGCGGGAGGACGGAGCGGGGCTCACGGTGAGGAGAAGGGAGATAACAGCGGCGCAGCCATGAAGTGATGGGAGGTGTTATGGCTGGCCTCTTAGGGAGCCCTACAAGGCTGGAGGGAATATCCACTGCCGGGACCTCTGAATTCCCGCCCCCCAAGGCTGCTGCTGGCGGAGTGGGTCGCAGCCGCTCTCCTGCTCGGTCTTGCAGCCACCAGGCCTGGCGGCAACCATGAGGGAGGACGTGAGGATTCTGCTGGTCGGGGAACCTAAGGTTGGGAAGGCATCTTTGATTATGTCTTTGGTCAGTGAGGAGTTTCCTGAAGAGGTTCCTTTACGAGCAGAAAAAATCACTATCCCAGCAGATGTCACTCCAGAGAAGGTCCCCACACACATAGTTTTTTTTTGGATTTAATGATTGTTGCCTAGTTGTCTTTTCACTAACAGAAGCAGAACAGACAGAGGAGCAACTTCACAATGAAATTTCCAAGGCTAACGTGATCTGTATAGTGTATGCTGTCAACAGCAGAACTTCCATTGACAAGGAAGAAGCAGGCACTGTTTCCCCCTTCAGTCCAATGGATGGTTCTGGCATTTCTAGACAGTAAATCGAAAGGAGGCTTCATGATATGAGCTGCTACCGGAAGAAACTGACAGTAAAATTTTACCATTCCCAAGAATTCTTGTAGGCTTTTAACTGTAGCAAGTCTTGAGTACTTGGTACTTGGATGGCAGCAGAGTCGCGCCTTCCTGAGTAATCCTATGCCCCAAGAAATTAAACATTTCTTGTCCAAAAAAGCATTTATCTGGATGTGTACGAAGATGTTCCAAATGTTTATCTTTCGTCCCACTGGTCACAAAAATGTCATTGAGGTAAATGAAGATATTGGTCATACCAAGTCCTAAAGCATCCATCACCCATTGAAATGATTGAGTGGCATTCTTTAATCTGAATAGCATTCATAAAAATGCAAAGAACCCAAACAGGGTAATTATTGCTGTTTTTAGAATGTCTTCTGGCTCTTCTGGTACTTGGTAATAACCACACACCAAGTCGATTTTGGAGAAGATCTTCACTCCATGGAAATTAGCTGAGAAATCCTGAATATGAGGTATTGGATAATGATCCGGGATGGTGGAGTTGTTAAGCTGCCTGTAATCTCCACAAGGTCGCCAATCTCCATTGTGTTTCAGGACCATGTGTAATGGAGATGCCTAGGGACTGTTGGACCTATGAATTATGCATCGTTCCTCCATCTTGGAAAATTCTTCCTTAGATAAGCACAGCTTCTCAGGAGGCAAGAGGCATGCTTTAGCGTGGATAGGAGGGCCCTTAGTACAAATGTGATGAGTAACACCCTGGTTTGCAGTGGAGGCAGAAAATTGTTGAGGAGTAATTTCTGGAAAATTTTCCAACAGCTTGGAGAATTCATCTACTGGTTTTCCTAATATTTGAAGGTGCAGAGCAGGGGTATAGGCATCTGCCAGAGGAATAGTCTGAAATGTAGTACCATCTATTAGCTGACACCCTTTTAAGTCAATGAGGAATGAATGATCCTGAAGAAAATCTGCACCAAGTAAAGGTTGGGATACTGCTGCTATAATTTATGGCCAAGTGTAGAGTTGATTCTTAAACTTGATGTTCATCTTTCTGGTGCCAAAGGTTGGAATGTTGGAACTGCTAACTGCTTGTAGTTGCAGTTCCATGGTCCATGATAGCATGTGTCAAAACCGATGGGTGGAAATACACTAACTTCTGAACCCGTGTCCACCAGAAATTTTTGCTGGGACAACTAGTCCCACACATACAGTGGGCTTGCAGGTTTCTTGCCAACCGCCACAGCCCTTACTGGCGGTTGGCCTGGGTGTTTCTCGCAAATGGGCAGGGTGGAAGGCACCTGCGGGCATTTGCTCCCCAATGCCTGTGGTAATAACACCAAGACGAGATGTCCACAGGCTGCTTGCTTGTCGTAGGGTGTTGTCTACTTGGAGGGAGTGATGTGTTAAGAGCACTTTTGTGTGACACGGGGTCAATGTTGGAGGGGTTGGTTGTACAAACTTGTCTTTCCTTGCTGTGCTTTTAGCCAGCCATAGAAAGTCTGTCTTCGCTGCTACAGCCCTTGGGTCTTCAAATGTACACTTGGATAACAAGACCCTAATATCATCTGGCATTTGCTCTAAAAAGAGCTGCTCTAATAACATTGGGGCTTTTCACCAGTTGCCAGGAACTGCATTTTATCCATTAGTTCTGAAGGGCTGTCGTCTCCCAACCCATTAAAATGTAGTAGTTTGGCTGCCCTTTCCCTATGGGACATAACATATACACATGATAAAAGTGCTTTAAAAGCATCATTCTTGCTGGTATGCAGTGGATCCCATAGAAAGTTGCCAACCTACTTAGCCACAGCCTGGTCCAGGGCACTGACAAAATAGTAATAACGAGTGGTGCCCAATTCAACGTGGTGAAGGTGAAATTGTGCTTCAGCTTGCTGGAACCACAGTTCAGCCTCAGCTGTCCAGAAAGGTGTTAGCTTCACAGCAATGGCTACAACGTCCATATTTGTCCAAAAATGCATTTTTGGACTCATCAGGGTCACCATTTGTAGCCACTGGAATCACAGTAGACGCGACGAAATAACCACCCAAGGCATTTCTACAGTAAATCAAATGGATTTACTCTTCATCACCCGTGCAACCTTTTAAAAGCCTGAATCGCACTCGACATGTGCTGACGTCATCATGCACTGATGTCGCATGGCCGGTTCGATGCCTCCTGGGAGTTGTCGTGCCACCACAATGCTGCTACAGATGCATTTACTTCTCTACTCCTAGAAGAATGATCCCTTCTTCTCTTGATTGTTTACATAACTGAAACCCCACTCACTTGTGTTAATTTAATGTCTATGCAGCTTCCAAAGATAATTTTGTTAAAGTTTGTTGCCAAGAATTGGGCACAATATCCCTCTTACCTCCTAATCAGTAATTCTTAAAAGCTGAGTCGACCTTGCTTTTATCCTCTTTGCCTCTTTTCCTTTTCAATTTTTTAATTGTTTTTTGTAATAAGTACTGTACAATGAAGGAAAGGGAATGAAACTGAAAATAGTGCGTGCGTGCGTGCGTGCGTGCGTGCGTGCGTGCGTGCGTGCGTGCGTGCGTGCGTGCGTGCGTGCGTGCGTGCGTGCGTGCGTGCGTGCGTGCGTGCGTGCGTGCGTGCGTGCGTGCGTGCGTGCGTGCGTGCGTGCGTGCGTGCGTGCGTGCGTGCGTGCGTGCGTGCGTGCGTGCGTGCGTGCGTGCGTGCGTGCGTGCGTGCGTGCGTGCGTGCGTGCGTGCGTGCGTGCGTGCGTGCGTGCGTGCGTGCGTGCGTGCGTGCGTGCGTGCGTGCGTGCGTGCGTGCGTGCGTGCGTGCGTGCGTGCGTAAATTTCAAACAGTGTAAACTCTTTTTAAAATTTTTTTATAAACCACATTGATCAAGATACATACATTTTCCTTTTCAAATATATAGAATATCGTTTTCTCCCCCCCGCTCCTTCCTCCCCTCCCATTCATTTAAAGTATAGAATCTAAGATACATTAAATCAGTCAAACAATGTTGTCACTCAATAAAAATAAACAAGAAATTCCACTGAGTCATTTCTTTTCATTTCCTTCTCCTTCTGTCCTTTTTGGTGGTAGATGTCCCCGGTAGGTTTTCTCTATTGTGTTTCATGTATGGCTCCCATATTTGTTCAAATATTGCAACATTATTTCTTAAATTATATGTTATTTTTTCTAATGGAATACATTTATTCATTTCTATATACCATTGTTGTATTCTCAAGTTATCTTCTAATTTCCAGGCTGACATAATACATTTTTTTGCTACGGCTAGGGCTATCCTAACAAACCTTTTTTGTGCACCATCCAAATCAAGTCCAAATTCTTTGTTTTTTATGTTACTTAGGAGGAAGATCTCTGGGTTTTTTTGGTATATTGCTTTGTGTAATTTTATTTAATATCTGGTTTAGATCTTCCCAAAATTTTTTCACTTTCTCACACGTTCAGATTGCATGAATTGTTGTTCCCATTTCTTTTTTACAATGAAAACATCTGTCAGATACTGTTGGGTCCCATTTATTTAACTTTTGAGGTGTAATGTATAGCCTGTGTATCCAGTTATATTGTATCATACGTAACCTCATGTTTATTGTATTTCTCATAGTTCCAGAGCATAACTTCTTCCATGTTTCCTTCTTTATCTTTATGTTTAAATCTTGTTCCCATTTTTGTTTAGTTTTACCATTTGTTTCCTCATTCTCCTTTTCTTGCAGTTTAATATACATATTTGTTATAAATCTTTTGATTATCATTGTATCTGTAATCACATATTCAAAATTTCTTCCCTCTGATAACCTCAGACTGCTTCCCAATTTGTCCTTCAAGTAGGATTTCAGTTGGTAGTATGCCAACACTGTATCTTGAGTTATATTATATTTATTCTTCATTTGTTCAAAGGATAGTAATTTATTTCTTGAAAAACAATTTTCTATTCTTTTGATCCCTTTTTTCTCCCATTCTCTAAAGGAAAGGTTATCTATTGTAAAAGATTTTGCGTCAGTAATAGTTTTGGTAATTGGTAATTTGTTTTATTCCTTTCTACATGAATCTTCTTCCAAATATTGAGCAGATGATGTAATACTGGAGAATTCCTACATTGTACCAATTTTTCATCCCATTTATATAATATATGTTCAGGTATCTTCTCCCCTATTTTATCTAGTTCTAATCTAGTCCAATCTAGCTTTTCCCTTGTTTGATAAAAATCTGATAGGTATCTTAATTGTGCGGCTCTATAATAATTTTTAAAGTTTGGCAGTTGTAAGCCTCCTTGTTTATACCATTCTGTTAATTTCTCTAGTGCTATCCTCGGTTTCCCCCCTTTCCATAAAAATTTCCTTATTATTTTCTTTAACTCCTTGAAGAATTTCTCCGTCAAGTATATTGGCAATGCCTGAAATAGGTATTGTATCCTTGGGAAAATGTTCATTTTAATACAGTTTATCCTTCCTATTAGTGTTAGTGGTAAGTCTTTCCAATGCTCTAAGTCAGTAAGAGTTAATCTTGTAATCCGACACTTCTCCATATTCCTTCAATTTCTTATGTTATTCTTTTATTGATAATTCTGGTTCTGTTAAGTATACGATAACGTCTTCCGTAAATAAACTGATTTTATATTCCTTGTCTTTTATTTTTATCCATTTTATTTTCTGTTCTTATCAATTCTGCTAGTGGTTCTATAGCTAACGCGAACAATAAGGGTGATAGTGGGCATCCCTGCCTTGTTGATCTGCTTAAGTTAAATTGCTTTGATATATATCCATTTACTGTTACTTTCGCCAATGGCCCCTTATATAATGCTTTAATCCAATTAATATACTTCTCTGGTAAACTGAATTTTTGTAATACTTTGAATAAATAATTCCATTCTACTCTGTCAAAGGCCTTCTCTGCGTCTAAAGCAACTGCTACTGTTGGAGCTTTATTCCCTTCTACTGCATGAATTAAGTTAACACATTTACAAATATTGTCTGTTGTTTGTCTTTTTTTTAATAAATCCAGTTTGGTCTAGATTTACTATTTTAGGTACATAGTCGGCTAATCTGTTTGCTAATAGTTTAGCTATTATCTTATAATCTGTGTTAAGTAAAGATATTGGTCTATATGATGCTGGTGCGAGTGGATCTTTCCTTGTCTTTGGTATTACTGTAATTATTGCTGTTTTGCATGAATCTGGTAAGCTTTGTGTTTTATCAATCTGATTGATTACTTCCAGGAGGGGAGGAATTAATAAATCTTTAAATGTTTTATAGAATTCTATTGGGAATCCACCCTTTCCTGGTGTTTTATTATTTGGTAGTTTTTTTTATTATCTCTTGTATTTCTACTATTTCAAATGGTTCTGTTAATTTATTTTGTTCCTCTATTTGTAATTTTGGTAGTTCAATTTTAGTTAAAAATTCATCTATTTTGTCTTCTTTCCCTTCGTTTTCAGTTTGATATAATTGTTCGTAGAATTCTCTGAAGTTTTCATTAATCTCCGTTGGATTATATGTGATTTGTTTGTCTTTTTTCCTTGATGCCAATACCATTCTCTTAGTTTGTTCTGTCTTAAGCTGCCATGCTAGAATTTTGTGCGTTTTTTCTCCTAGTTCTTAATATTTCTGTTTTGTCTTCATTATATTCTTCTCCACCTTATATGTTTGTAGTGTTTCATATTTTATTTTTTTTATCTGCCAATTCTCTTCTTTTAGTTGTGTCTTCCTTCATTGCTAATTCTTTTTCTATATTTGCTATTTCCCTTTCCAACTGCTCTGTTTCCTGATTGTAGTCCTTCTTCATCTTGGTTACATAACTTATTATTTGCCCTCTGATGAACGCTTTCATTGCGTCCCATGGTATAAACTTATCTTTCACTGATTCCGTATTTATTTCAAAGTACATTTTAATTTGTCTTTCAATAAATTCTTTAAAATCCTGCCTTTTAAGTATCATGGAGTTTAATCTCCATCTATACATTCTTGGAGGGATGTCCTCTAACTCTATTGTCAATATCAGGGGTGAGTGGTCCGATAATATTCTAGCTTTATATTCTGTTTTTCTTACTCTGTCTTGCATATGAGCTGATAACAGGAATAGGTCTATTCTTGAGTATGTTTTATGTCTACCCGAATAATATGAATATTCCTTTTCCTTTGGGTGTTGTTTCCTCCATATATCCAAAAGTTGCATTTCTTGCATCGATTTAATTATAAATTTGGTTACTTTTGTTCTTTCTGTTAATTTTTTTCCCAGTTTTATCCATGTTTGAATCCAAATTAAGGTTGAAATCCCCTCCTATTAGTATGTTCCCTTGCGTGTCTGCTATCTTCAAAAAAAATATCTTGCATAAATTTTTGATCTTCTTCGTTAGGTGAATATACATTGAGTAAATTCCAAAGCTCCGAATATATCTGACATTTTATCATTACATATCTCACTGCTGGATCTATTATTTCCTCTTCTATTTTAATTGGTACATTTTTACTGATTGATATAGCTACTCCTCTAGCTTTTGAATTATATGACGCTGCTGTTACATTTCCTACCCAATCTCTCTTTAATTTTTGTGCTCCATTTCAGTTAAATATGTTTCTTGCACGAATGCTATATCAATTTTTTCTTTTTTCAGTAAATTTAGCAGTTTCTTCCTTTTGATTTGGTTATGTATTCCGTTAATATTTAAAGTCATATAGTTCAACATAGCCATTTCATACTTTGTTTATCTTCCCATTCCGTTTCCTCATCATCACCTTTCCTTCTTATCCATTTCTGCTTTCTTGTTTTGAACACTTTATGAGACAACATTTCTAAAACATCAAACGTTTCCCTTATTCTCCTATCTAAAATTTCTTTAACCCCACTATCCCCTCCCCTTCCTGAGTTGCCCTTTATCCCTTGTCGGGCAACCACATCTCCCCTCTCCATTTGGATTTGCGAATTCACTCGCAAGCGTCAACTGATTTCGCAGTGACTGTAACTCCTCCCCACCCAGCCCCCCCAGAAAAGATTTCAATTTTCATATATAACAAAGGTCACTCTTTTAATTCCCTCCTTACTTACTCTCTTCCCTTTCATTCCCTTATTAATTCTTATCTATACTCTATATACTTTCCTTTAAATACGGATACACTCATGTACACACATATACATACATACACACACACACACACACACACACACACACACACACACACACACACACACATTTATTTATATATATATATATATATATATATATATACACACCCATATACACACATACATATAGTTTGTGGTCATTTTTACTCTCGTTACACGTCTTCATCTCTCTGCCTGTTTTGTAGTTGTTCTGCATATTTTCGTGCTTCCTCCGGATCCGAGAATAGTCTGTTTTGCTGCCCTGGAATAACTATTTTAAGTATCGCTGGGTACTTTAACATAAATTTATGACCCTTTTTCCATAGTATCGTTTTTGCTGTATTAAACTCTTTTCTCTTCTTCAGGAGTTCAAAACTTATGTCTGGATAGAAAAAAAATTTTTGACCTTTGTATTCCAGTGGCTTTTTGTCTTCTCTTATTTTCTTCATTGCTACCTCCAATATATTTTCTCTTGTTGTATATCTTAAGAATTTTACTAAAATGGATCTTGGTTTTTGTTGTGGCTGTGGTTTCGGGGCTAATGTTCTATGTGCCCTTTCTATTTCCATTTCTTCCTGTAATTCTGGTCTTCCTAGGACCCTGGGGATCCAATCCTTTATAAATTCTCTCATATTCTTGCCTTCTTCATCTTCCTTAAGGCGCACTATCTTTATATTATTTCTTCTATTATAATTTTCCATTATATCTATCTTCTGAGCTAACAGCTCTTGTGTCTCTTTAACTTTTTTATTAGATTCTTCTAATTTCTTTTTTAAGTCCTCTACTTCCATTTCTACGGCTGTTTCTCGTTCTTCCACCTTGTCCACTCTTTTTCCTATATCTGACATGACCATCTCTATTCTATTCATTTTTTCTTCTGCAATTTTAATTCTTTTTATTTCACTAAATTCTTGTAATTGCCATTCTTTTACTGATTCCATATATTCTTTTAAAAAAACATATCCATTGTCTTGCCTTTCCCTTCTTCTTCCATTTCTCTATGTTCTTCTTCTTCCTCTGGATTGGTCATCTGTTGTTTCCTTGTTTTCTTTTTACTCTCTCTCTTGTTCTCATTGTTTTCTGTGTTCTCTTCCTGTTGTTGTGTTGCATCTGTCATCCTCAGCTGTGGAGATCGACTCCTCAGCTGTTCCCCCCTCCCGTCAATGTGTTTTTCTCCATGCGCATTGTGCATGCGCGAGGAGTTGCGCACTTTTACTTGGCTCCGCAAGCCATTTTTGTAGTCCCGAGCTCGGGACTTCCACTGACCTTAGGGAGCGGGCTTCTCTCTCTGTGGCGGGCTTCCTCGGACAGGTAAGGCCTTCACCTTCTTCTTCCGACATTCTTTCTTCTTCCCGTTGCTTTCGACTTTTCTTTCTTCGCTGCCATTTTCTTCCCACCTTTACTTTATCTTGTTTTAATTTTTATTCTTGTACCTTTGTGTTTTGTGTATTTTTTTAAACTTTTCAGGAGAGGGCTGGAGTTCCCTGACCGGCCACTACTCCATCACGTGACTCCTTTAAACAAACAAAAATATGAACAGCTTATCCTGAGGGTTACATATACTGTATTTTGTAGCCTTTGATTCATTCTGTGATTTAAAAAAAAATACCAAGGTAAGACTATATCTTAATGAGTACACATTAAAAACATTTACATCAAATGAAAATAAGACAAAAGGTTGCCATGTATCTTCAAATTTCACTGATGAATCAAATACATGATATCTAATTTTTTTCTGAACTTAAACAGGACCTACTAGGAGAGAACCATTGAAACACTGTTGGAGGTCTAGAGTCTTTCCATTTGAATAAGATGGCTCTTCTAGCCAACAATGTAGAGAGGGTCACAACCTGCTGTGCAGGTTTTCCTTTGCAATAGACATCAATTTGACTTCCATCTTCAAAGATTTGTGGTCCATCAACTGTTGATTCAGTTACAAAGTCCCCATTCTTCAGGTCTCTGCATTAAATTTCATTAGATAGTATCTGCAAAAGTTTGATAAATGTGAATAACATTATTATTTTGGAGGGTAAATTAGAATTTATTCCCATCAGTGGATGTTGAAAAAGCAGGGGACACAGATTTAAAGTGAGGGGAAATGGTATACAGGGCTCAGATGAAAATACATTTTTTTTGTAGAATGATATGGTTATGATGTGGAGCACTATGAGATTGGAGGAAAGGAAATTGATTAGGACAATTTAAAAGAGCATTGAATAGATGCTTGTGAGAAAATGATTTGCAGGGCTCTAGGGGGAGTGTTGACATGGGCTGATTCTGATAATTCTTTCTATTTTTTTTTCTCTCGATTTAAGTCATCAGTACCATTGGGTGATTCTACTTTTAATATGCTCATGTTGCTGTTCTTGGGGTAGTGCCTTTGGAATAAGGGTAATTTGTTTCTACCCCTGTTTTGTGGATTCTAAGGTAACTAATGATGCCATTTGGGAACCACAGATATAGCAGGTGTCTAAAGTGGAGGGCTGATGTATAGGTTGTAAGGCGTTGCACTTCTTTTGCTTTTGCAGGGACTTGGTTTTTGTACATTAATTATTAATTCTGTACACTCTAGCTTTGTGTAACTTTTGTACTTTTTGTGACTTGTAGTTCAACTCTTAGTTCATTGTCTCATGCAATCAATGGTTTTGTTTCCACCTCCGGTTGACTGTCCTGGTGAACCTCTCTAAGATTTCACTTGATAGGAACTAAATTAGGACAATGAGAGGTGGCAGCCTTGCCATTTGTTTATTATTGTCAAATGCAGACCCATCATGATGTCAAACAGAACACAGCTTGTTTTGCCAGGATTTGTCAAAGAGGGACTGATGTTATCTTTTTTATTTTCAGCCAAAATATTTTGTTTTAACATTACTAATCAAAGGAGTTTCTTCGATGTAAGTTTTATGATCAAGATTCAGAAGTTGGCAGTCTGCTGTTGGATCTCAGAAACAGAATTTATTGTCACGAACATGTCACAAAATTTGTTGTTTTGTGGCAGAAAATAAATAAAGAAAATAGTGGAAAGAAAAGTCAAAATCGCGCAGTTTTGGAACCTGATGGCAGTGGGGAAGAAGTTGTCCGTGTACTGCTGAGTGCTCATCTCAGGCTCCTCTATCTTTTTCCCAATGGTAGCAGAGTGATGAAGGCTTGGCCTGGGTGATGGGGGTCCTTATGGATAGAGGCTGCTTTCTTAAGATATTGCCTCTTGTAGATGACTTCGATGGAGTGAAGACCAGTGCCTGTGATGTCACAGGCAGAGTTAACAGCCCTCTGGACTTTTTTTTCTCGACCTGAGCATTGGCACTTCCATACCAGATAGTGATGCAACCAGCCAGAATGCTCTCCATGGTACATTTATAGAAGTTCTCAAGAGTCTTCGGTGACATACCGAATCTCCTCAACCTCCTCACAAAGTGTAGCCGCTGTTGAGCCGCCTTCATTGACGTGGAGGCTCCAGGACAGATCCTCGGATGTTGAGACCCAGGAATCTGAAGTTCTTGACTACTGAGCCCTTGATGAGGACTGTTTGTTATGCATAAGTTTCTGAAAGTAGCTTACTATTTATTTAACAATATACAGTAAATCCTCATTCAATCTGCCAATTTTCAGGTTGACTAAGACTTTACCAATGCCGAACTAATATACCTGCATTAAGAATACACCGTTTAAAAGACAAAAGACAGTGCAAAATGTAAAGTAATTTGAAAAAAAAATTAGTATTGTAGTCTGTAATTATGTTAAGTTCACTTTAATTAGATAATTCCCATAACTTACAAAATTTAAATTTGAACCCCGGTCGCTGGCGCTGCAATAACATTGCACTAGTCATTACCCTAACCAACCCACTGTAATAATTAACCCCTCTCCCCTTGATAACCCAACTTGCCTCCACACTAGTGTCCTGGTCAGGGCCTCGGCGCAACCCAACTCGCCTCCACACCAGCTAGTTTGTGCTTCTTTAGTTGAGCTATTACGTCCAGTTAGTATATTGTGATTATATTTCTTTTGCAAATTTTTCAGTATTACATTGTTTTCAATTTTTTTGGCCACTGCTACAGTTGAATATCATTTCATGGTTTTAAAAATATTTTTAGAACCATTTTTATTCTGGTCATGTAGATTTCTGATTGAGTTCTCCTTTGCTTTTTCCAGACATTTTTAATCAAAAGATTGTTTTTCTTCAAAACCTGCTGAAGCTATTAACACTTTCTTGCTAATACCTGACTCTTAATTACTTTTATTTTCCTGCCGTTCACCTTCAATTTGTTTAATGCAAGTCTGAATTTCTGCAGTCTCTGATCATTCCTGATGCACAAGTGTATCATTTATGATAATCAATCATTTTGGCAGTAAGAATATCTTTTATCATTTTATACTGTTACATCAGATTTGTTATTTTAAAAAGTTCAAAGTAGTTCATTTGGAAATAACTTTTTGTGCATTATGAAATAACTAGAGTTATTAATAGAAATTATTTGGCAAATTTGTCATTTACATCCATTGACTTGATTCAGTCTTTGTCCACTCTTTCTGCACAAATCCCACCCTCACTCTTTCTGCACAAATCCCACCCTCACTATCAAACCGCTGATAAGTGTAATGCTGTTGTGGTCTGGCACACTGACCTCTACCTTGCTGAGCCCAGATGATAGCTCTGACACCTCCTCTTACTTAACCCTTCAACAGGATACCACCAAAGAACATCAAGGCACCATCTCATGTTCTATCTCTAATCTCAACACTTCAGGTTATCTCCCTTCCTCTGCTTCCAGTGCTGTTGTTACCCATCCCCGCACTGTCTGGTTCTACCTTCAACCCAATTATCCAGGTAGACCCTTTGTTTCCACATGCTCCTGCCCCACTGAACTCGTATCATCTTACCTCCTGTGGTCCAGTCCCCTCCTATCTACAAATGCAATACCTTGCATGCCCTCTATCTCTTCAATAACTTCCAGTTCCTTGAATTTGACCACTTCATTTTCACTATGGACGTCCAATTTCTTTACACTTCCATCACCCATACAAAAGGTCTCAAAGCTGCTCAACTCTTCCTCCGCTGCACTGATGACTATATTGGTGCAGCCTCATGCATCCATGATGAACTCGTCAACTTTATTCACTTTTCTGCTAACTTTAACCAGAACCTCAAATTCACTTGGTTCGACTCTGGAGACACTCTCCCCATGCTTGATCTCTCCGTGTCTATTTCAGGAGACCAACTTTCTTCAGACATATTTTACAAAAAAAAACTAGCTGGCACAACTTCCTTGACTACACTTCTTTATTCTCAGTGCCCTGTAACAATTCTATTCCTTTCTCTTAATTCCTCTGTTTCCATCATATATGCTCCCAGGTCTTCCTGTCTAGATCATCCAAGATGACCTCCTTTTTCAAATAAACATGGTTTCTCCTCTACCACCATCAACTCAGCTCTTACCTGCATTTCCTCCATTTCTCACACTTCTGCCCTAGCCCCCTCTGCCCCTATACATACAAAAATAGGATTCCCCTTGTCCTTACCCAATCTCTCCATCCAACATTATCCCCCATAATTTCTGTCACCTACAGCAGATCCCACCACCAGACACATCTTCACCTTTCCTCCCCTCTCTGCCTTCTGTAGGGACTACTCCCTTGTCTACTCATCCTTTTCCACTAATCACCCCATGGCACCTTCTCCTGTGATTACAAGAAGTGCCACCCTTGCGGCCACACTCCTCCTTTACCACCATTTGGGGCCCCAAGTAGTCCTTCCAAGCGAAGCAATACTTCACTTGTGAATCTGTGGGAGTCATCTTCTACATCTGGTATTCGCATCTTTTCTACATTAGAGAGACTGGATGCAGACTGGACGATCATTTTACTGAGCACCTTTGCTCTGTTTGCATCGATGACTAGGATCTCTATGGCCAACCATTTCAGTACTGGACTGACATGTCTCTCCATGGCCTCATGATCTGCCAAACCAAAGCCACATGTACATTGAAGGAGCAACACCTAATATTGCGTCTGGGGAATCTCCAACCAGATGCCATTAGCATTGACTTCTCTGGTTTCTGCTAGCCTACTCCCTGCTATCCCCCTCCCCCTGTTTGCTGGTGTGCCCTCCCTCCCTTATCCAGCTATTACCTCTTGTCTGTGGGCTGCATCCCTCCACCATTTTATTCAGACGCCTGGCTACAATTTGCTCATATGTTGATGAAGGATTCAAGCTTGAAAGATTGGTTGTGTGTCTTTATCTTTGTTATACAGGTGCACCACGACTTATGATGGGGTTACATTCTGGATCTTTGGCTTGGCTTCGTGGACGAAGATTTATGGAGGGGGTAAATGTCCACGTCAGCTGCAGGCTTGTTTGTGGCTGACAAGTCCGATGCGGGACAGGCAGACACGGTTGCAGCGGTTGCAGGGGAAAATTGGTTGGTTGGGGTTGGGTGTTGGGTTTTTCCTCCTTTGCCTTTTGTCAGTGAGGTGGGCTCTGCGGTCTTCTTCAAAGGAGGTTGCTGCCCGCTAAACTGTGAGGTGCCAAGATGCATGGTTTGAGGCGATATCAGCCCACTGGCAGTGGTCAATGTGGCAGGCATCAAGAGATTTCTTTAGGCAGTCCTTGTACCTTTTCTTTGGTGCACCTCTGTCACGGTGGCCAGTGGAGAGCTCGCCATATAACACGATCTTGGGAAGGTGATGGTCCTCCATTCTGGAGACGTGACCCACCCAGCACAGCTGGATCTTCAGCAGCGTGGACTCGATGCTGTCGACCTCTGCCATCTCGAGTACTTCGACGTTAGGGATGAAAGTGCTCCAATGAATGTTGAGGATGGAGCAGAGACAACACTGGTGGAAGCGTTCTAGGAGCCGTAGGTGATGCCGGTAGAGGACCCATGATTCGGAGCCGAACAGGAGTGTGGGTATGACAACGGCTCTGTATACGCTTATCTTTGTGAGGTTTTTCAGTTGGTTGTTTTTCCAGACTCTTTTGTGTAGTCTTTCAAAGGCGCTATTTGCCTTGGCGAGTCTGTTGTCTATCTCGTTGTCGATCCTTGCATCTGATGAAATGGTGCAGCCGAGATAGGTAAACTGGTTGACCGTTTTGAGTTTTGTGTGCCCGATGGAGATGTGGGGGGCTGGTAGTCATAGTGGGGAGCTGGCTGATGGAGGACCTCAGTTTTCTTCAGGCTGACCTCCAGGCCAAACATTTTGGCAGTTTCCACAAAACAGGATGTCAAGCGCTGAAGAGCTGGCTCTGAATGGGCAACTAAAGCGGCATCGTCTGAAAAGAGTAGTTCACGGACAAGTTTCTCTTGTGTCTTGGTGTGAGCTTGCAGGCGCCTCAGATTGAAGAGACTGCCATCCGTGCGGTACCGGATGTAAACAGCGTCTTCATTGTTGAGGTCTTTCATGGCTTGGTTCAGCATCATGCTGAAGAAGATTGAAAAGAGGGTTGGTGCGAGAACACAGCCTTGCTTCACGCCATTGTTAATGGAGAAGGGTTCAGAGAGCTCATTGCTGTATCTGACCCGACCTTGTTGGTTTTCGTACAGTTGGATAATCATGTTGAGGAACTTTGGGGGGCATCCGATGCGCTCTAGTATTTGCCAAAGCCCTTTCCTGCTCACGGTGTCGAAGGCTTTGGTGAGGTCAACAAAGGTGATGTAGAGTCCTTTGTTTTGTTCTCTGCACTTTTCTGGATAAACCCATCGTAAATGGAAAAATTATAAGTCGATAAAGATACAGTACCGCACCAACCGAACATCATAGCCTAGTCTACCTTAAACGTGCTTAGATGCTTACAGTAGTCTACAGCTGGGCAAATTTATCTAAATCAAAGCTTATGTTATAATTAAATATTGAATTCCTTTTGTCTCCTCACATGGAGAGACTGGATGCAGACTGGACAATCGTCTCCATTTGCAGACTTTCATGTTTTATTCTTCTCTCCCCTCTTTATGTGAAATCGCACTCTTAGAACATAGAACTCAATAGCACGGTACAGGTCCTTTGGCCCTCAGTGTTGTGCCGACCCATATGATTCTATATAAAAAAAGTACTAAACCTCCCAACCCTGTAACCCTCTATTTTCCCCCCATGTGCCTGTCTAAGAGTTTCTTAAAAGCTCCTAATGTTTCAACCTCTACCACTATCCCTGGCAAGGCATTCCAGGCACCCACAACCCTCTGCTTCCATGCTCCAAAGAGAAAAGTTGACTACAAATATCCTAATCCTATGTACCAATCCATGCACTGAGTTCTTCTGGCTTACCAGTTGGCCTACTTGAATTAAAATTAGTACAATTTTGTTTATCAGAACTTCCTTGTTCTGCCTACTGAACTTGCTCACTTTTATTTCTAAATTTGCCTCCATTCTCTCACTGCCACAGCTCTACTTTTGTCCAATCCCAGCAAAGTGGCTTAAACCCTCCTGATTCCAGAAGTCATCAGAGGTACTAGATAAATGCAATCTTTTATTTTACTTTAATCAACCATGACCAAAGGTCAAGAGTTTCTAACTTTATTTAATAAATTTAGCTTTACACTTGTATAAGATTGACCTGGGCAATTCAGCTGTTCAACAAATTGGCACCAAACCCTCTCGATGTGAGAGACAACTTCTCCCAAACATGCCTGAAAGGGGCGTCATGCCAGATTCTCTTCCCAACAAACAGGTCGTTCAGCATTCCGAGGAAGTAAAGGGCAACTAATCTTTCAGGGAACTGAGCCCTTCATCAAGGTTTGAGCAAAAAAAAACACTTGGCACTTGAATAAAAAAGGTAGAAGGGAGGGAGGATAGGAAGGAGGAAGGAGGAAGGGGAAGGGGAAAAAAACACAGGCAAACAGGAGAGGTCTTAGATAAAGGTGAAAAATTGGTGAGAAGAGATGGGGAGGAGATAGCTCTCGGGAAGAGAAGGGGATGGGGAGCAGGAGGAAAGGGGGGATTGGGAAAGAGTGAAAGACTCGAGAGGGGTTCAACAAAAATTGGAGAAGTCATTGTTGATGCCTTCTGGTTGAAGAGTGCCCAGACAGAATACTAGGTATTGTTCCCCCAATTTGCGGGTAGCCTTGGTAATCTGCTTGTTATGATGCAAGTATGAAATGTCAGACAGATGGGGCAGCCGTTGGAAGAGTCGGAGCGAAGTAGAGACACCACTGCCCACAGGCACCTTCCACTGAGGTGAAGGATCATCGTTCCTCCCCTCACCCCCATAACCCCTGAGCTGTCCAACATATTTCAAAAAGTCTGCCAGAACATGAATGAGCAGAGTGGGCATCAAATCCTTGTGTAGGAAGCAGCCCAGTGCTCTTTGACGGACAGCAGCCATATCCCGGCTCACGCCACTCAACTGCTCGCCCTCATGGATGTTTTCTCGCTATTATACTAGTATTTGTGTAGTTCTCTCTTAAATCTTAATTTATCCATTGGGTTTGAACTTAGAGCCAGAGTAATAGAGTGGTACAACACAGCAACAGGCCTTTCAGCTCACCTCTTGTCATCTTGCCAACTATACAAATCCCATTTTCCAGTTTTAATTCTATTTCCTTCTGTACCTGTTGAGATACTGTGACGACTTGTCTCCAGCAGCATGTAGGAACAACCTTCCACATACCAACTACTCGTGTGAAAATTTTAACCCTCTGATCCCCTTAAAGCCTTCTTAGCTTGAACTTTATCCTCTAATTTTAGACACCCCCTACCATGGGGAAAAAGATCCTTACAAAATACCCTATGTTTATTGTAGGGTGTTTCGTATTCCGCTATTATATCACCTCTAAGTCTCCTTCACTGAAGGAACAAAAGACTTGGCCAACTCAATCTCTCCTGATTAACTCAAGGCTTCCAATCTATTTGCCTTGATTCAAATTGATTTGATTCTCATTGTCCTCACTGGAGAACATTAATTTGTGTAAATTATTTCATTAAGAAGTTCATATTTTCCATTTGCAAAGTGTTTGATAGTCTGTGGTCTAGTAGTGACTTCATGTTCAGCTTGAACTCCTTCTCTCTTATAATAGCTAACTCCTTTATCAGAAACCAGCTGTGGAAATTTTTTAACTGTTTGTTGAAAGCCAGGAAATCAGCTTGGATGTTTGCCTGTTTTGACTCATGTTTCCAGAGCAAAAATAATGGAAAATACTGGCGAGAGTGGCCCCTAGTCCATATACCTTGCGACACATTTTATTCTGGAAATGAGGTCTGTATGTTCTATGAATGTTGCTGAACCAATAGAGTTGGTTGGGTGATGTGGGGGGAGGGGAAAGAAACAACATTCTTTTTTTCACCATCACCCATCCCTTCTAAACAAATGTTTGCGCCTTTGGAACGGATCAATGGTTGATTGTCCTCTGCCCATTAGGCCTTGAAGTATTGGAGAAACAATGTATATCTCCTAGTTCTTGCTATTCAGATGTTGAGCAAGTCAAAGTAACAATTTGGAGTATGAAAATAATATACTGCAAAATGCAGAAACTTGACAGTAGCTTACAAATTAATTACTGAAAGGACATTAAAATCTCCTTCATACAAATTTCAAATCAGAAAATAAAATAATGTGCCAATGTGATTGGTGGTTTGCTTTATTCTGATTGCAACTGGTTCTCTTCGTAATACTTTGAATATTACAGCTTTATGAAACTTCATTTTAATTATCAAAATATTTTGTTGTGAAAATAAATTTGGTAAGATGCAGATGAAAGTATTACAAAATCTGATTTTTGAAGATTATTCTTTATGTAGATGAGGAAATTGACAGCAGTGAAAGAACAGAAAAAGTTAGTGCTTTATTGTTTCAGTCCTTTTCATTAAGTTGTAAAAGTGTTTTTACTTCCATTGCATTGGATATAGGTTGATCTTTCCTTGTCTGCCCAATTTTAGAGACTGTTCAGATTTACGTGTGTTTGTGTGCAGGTTTATGATCATGCGCTGGTATTCTTTCTTTCTTTGGCTTGGCTTCGCAGATGAAGATTTATGGAGGGGGTAAATGTCCACGTCAGCTGCAGGCTTGTTTGTGGCTGACAAGTCCGATGCAGGACAGGCAGACACGGTTGCAGGGGAAAATTGGTTGGTTGAGGTTGGGTGTTGGGTTTTTCCTCCTTTGCCTTTTGTCAGTGAGGTGTGCTCTGCGGTCTTCTTCAAAGGAGGTTGCTGCCCGCCGAACTGTGAGGCGCCAAGATGCACGGTTTGAGGCGATATCAGCCCACTGGCGGTGGTCAATGTGGCAGGCACCAAGAGATTTCTTTAGGCAGTCCTTGTACCTTTTCTTTGGTGCACCTCTGTCACGGTGGCCAGTGGAGAGCTCGCCATATAACACGATCTTGGGAAGGTGATGGTCCTCCATTCTGGAGACGTGACCCACCCAGCGCAGCTGGATCTTCAGCAGCGTGGACTCGATGCTGTCGACCTCTGCCATCTCGAGTACTTCGACGTTAGGGATAAAAGCGCTCCAATGAATGTTGAGGGTGGAGCGGAGACAACGCTGGTGGAAGCGTTCTAGGAGCCGTAGGTTATGCCGGTAGAGGACCCATGATTCGGAGCCGAACAGGAGTGTGGGTATGACAACGGCTCTGTATACACTTATCTTTGTGAGGTTTTTCAGTTGGTTGTTTTTCCAGACTCTTTTGTGTAGTCTTCCAAAGGCGCTATTTGCCTTGGCGAGTCTGTTGTCTATCTCGTTGTCGATCCTTGCATCTGATGAAATGGTGCAGCCGAGATAGGTAAACTGGTTGACCGTTTTGAGTTTTGTGTGCCCGATGAAGATGTGGGGGGGCTGGTAGTCATGGTGGGGAGCTGGCTGATGGAGGACCTCAGTTTTCTTCAGGCTGACTTCCAGGCCAAACATTTTGGCAGTTTCCGCAAAACAGGACATCAAGCGCTGAAGAGCTGGCTCTGAATGGGCAACTAAAGCGGCATCGTCTGCAAAGAGTAGTTCACGGACAAGTTTCTCTTGTGTCTTGGTGTGAGCTTGCAGGCGCCTCTCTCCAGTAATCACTAATGGACTAAACCCTCCCCCCATCATGTGGGATTTTTTTTCTTCTGACCTTCTGTCTGTTGATCTCTGCTCTCTCTCCCCCAATATTTTTTTATTCTGGCACCTGCCTGCTGTTTGCTCCTACATTGAGGAAAGGCTCGGGCCTAAAACAAAACAGTGGTTATCCTTTGCTTCCCATAGATGCTGCAAGATCTGCTGAGTTTCTCCAGCACTTTTGTGTATGGGACTCTATTTTCTTAAGGTCTTTAAGAAAGAGAAAGTGTCTTTGGGCAAAGTGAAAAATCCCTAGAACATGGAAATGATTTTGTAAGGTTGATTTCTTTTTAAACGTAGAGCTTGGTAATTTGTCAAATTTTGGTAAGTAGTTGATTATCAAAGAATGTTGGAAATGCAATTATTGTTCCTTGGTTAGTGCTCATTATTTATTGTCATTTTGTACTTCCATTGCTTGCTGAGGATGCAGACTCCTTTTGACAGATACGAAATTGCTTGTTATTTCATCTTGTTAGAACTCTATTCAGTTACATTGTATGTCATGAAGTATGTGGAAATTCTGAATGCAGCTCCATGGATGCAAGTTGCCTAAAATATTTTCATTTGCCCTTATCCTGGCAATGGGTGAGGCTGAGTACATACACACTGTTGAAATGGTTAGGGGAATTAAAATGGATTACCCATAACCATTTGGGTTTTGGTGGAGTTGGAAATATGGAAATATTCAGAGGTGAAGTCGCAGGCATATGTTTTAAAGAAAGCATTTTGTAAAAAAAATTTATGCATAGAAGGTTCATTAAAGATAGTTTATAATCTGCAGAGAGATTGAGATGGGGAGGTGATGGAAGTAATTTTAAAGAAGAAGGTGTTTTGTTGGATCTTTCACTATAACACTAGTGAATCCTTATTAACTGTTTAGTTTAATGAAAGGACATGAATTGCAGATGTTATAAAATGAGTTGAGATTGATGTGGTTAATACATATCATTCTCTAACACAACATATTAATGCAGAATCTGTAATTTCTTTATCAGTGAAGAGAAGTATTAAAGGTAGAGATCAAGTTGAGCATGGAGCAAAGCCTGATAGACAGGAGAGGAATAATATTTCTTAAGTTAATTTTAAAAAATTAGACATACAGAACAGTTACAGGCTCTTCCAGCCACTAGCCATTCATTTAATCTTTAACACCTGTAAGTTTTTCAAAGATGGGAGGAAACCAGAGCACCTGAAGGAAACTTATCCAGACACTGGGAGAACACATAAACTTCTTACAGAGAACACCGGATTTGAACCTGCATTGCGGGCACTGTAATAGATTTGCGTTAACCGGAACCCAAATCTTGGCTTTAATAACTTGGATTTGGAGAACAGAAAATAAAATAAAAGGGATAAAAAGGGAATATAAAATCAGTTTATTTGCAGATGATGTCATAGTATACTTAACAGAACCAGAATTATTAATAAAAGAATTACATAAGAAATTGAAGGAATATGGAGAAATATCAGGGTACAAGATCAACGCAAATAAAAGTGAAGCGATTCCAATGAATAATGCGGATTTCACAAAGTTTAAGAAAAAAAATCACCATTTAAATGGCAAACACAAGCAATCCGATACCTAGGTATACAACTAGATAATAATCAAGGCCATCTATACAAATTAAATTATCAGCCATTAATGAAGAAATTACAAGAATACTTAGAACATTGGAAAGATTTACCACTAACACTGATAGGAAGGGTAAATTGCATTAAAATGAATATCTTCCCAAGGATACAATACCTATTTCTATTGTTACCAATTCCTTTAACAGAGAAATCCTTCAATGAGCTAAAGAAAATAATAAGAAAATTCTTATGGAAAGGGGGGGAAACCGAGGATAGCGCTAGATAAATTAATAAAATGGTACAAACAAGGTGGCTTACAGCTACCAAACTATAAGAATTATTATAGAGCAGAACAATTAAGATATCTATCAGATTTTTATCAAACAAGAGAAAAGCCAGATTGGACCAGGTTAGAGCTAGATAAAATAGGGGAGAAGGTACCAGAACATGTACTTTATAAGTGGGATGAAAAACTGGTGCAACATAAAAGTCACCAGTACTGCAGCATCTGCTCAACATTTGGAAGAAGATTCATGTAGAAAGGAAAAAAAAACAAATTATCAACTACCATAATTAATATTGACTCAAAATCAACTAATCCCTTTCACAATAGATAACCTTTCCTTTAGAGAATGGGAGAGAAAAGGGATCAAAAGAATAGAAAATTGTTTTTTGGGAAATAATTTATTATCTTTTGAACAAATGAAGTACAAATATGGTACAACTCACGGTACAATGTTTGTATACCACCAACTGAAAACCTACTTGAAGGACAAATTGGGAAACAGGCTGAGGTTACCAGAGGAAGTAGCTTTGAATATGTGATTACAGACACAATGATAATTAAGATTTATAACAAATATGTACATCAAGCTGCAAGAGAAAGAATGATAAAATGAGCTATAAACCTAAACAAAAGTGGGAACAAGATCTAAACATAAAGATAAAAAATGAAAAATTGGAAAAGCTATGCTCCGGAACTATTGAGAAACACAATAAACATGAGGTTATGCATGATACAATATAATTGGTTACACAGGCTCTATATCACACCCCAAAAGTTAAATAAATGGGACCCAACAGTATCAGATAGTTGTTTTCGCTGTAAGAAGGAAACGGGAAAACAGTACATGCAATTTGGGCATGTGAGAAAGTGGAAAAGTTTTGGGAAGATCTAAATCAGGTATTAAATAAAATCACAAAAAGCAACATACTAAAAAATCCAGAGATCTTTCTTCTAAGTAATATAAGAAGTAAAGAACTAGGCCTCAATTTGGATGAAGCACAAAAAAGATTTATTGTGATAGCCTTAGCTGTAGCAAAAAATGTATAATGTCCACTTGGAAATCAGAAGAGATCCTGAGAGTACAGCAATGGTACATAGAAATGAATAAATGTATTCCATTGGAACAAATAGCATATAATTAAAAAAATAAAGTCACAGTATTCGAACAAATTTGGGAACCGTACATGGAACACAACAGAGAGGGCCTACCGCGGATCTCCATCCCCTAAAATGATAGAATGTGAAGAAGACGAAATGAACCGACCCAGTGTGTAAAAGTAGATGACACAATTTTCTTGTTTATTTTCATTGTGTGATGACATTGTTTAATGGGTTTAATATATTGTATATGTTGAACGTTTAGTGGGTGGGATGGGGGGTGGGAAGGAGGGAGGGAAGGGAGGGGAAAAAGGGGAGAAAATGCCATTGTGTATATTCAAGAGGGAAATGTTTGTGTGTATTTTGGTTAATATTTTGTCACATAGTGTGAAAAATAAAAATTTCAAAAAAAAAACTTGGATTTGGGAATTCCCATAGAGCTGAACAGAGCTAGTGTTCATTAGTATTTTTTGTTCTACCAACATAACATAAGAAATAGGAGCAAGGGTAGGCCATCCAGCCTATCAATCCTGTTCTGCCATTCAATGAGATCATTGCTGATCTAATGGTAGGCTCATCTCCACATACTTGCCTTTTCTCCCGTATCCCTTAATTGCCTTATTTTGTAAAAATCTATCCAAACTTGCTTCAATATATTTACTGAGGTGGCCTCCATTGCTTCCATGGCCAGAGAATTCCATAGATTTACCACCCCCTAAGAAAAGCAGTTCCTCTTCATTTCCATCCTAAATTAACTACTTGAATCTTGTTCTAGACTCCCCTTCCAATAGAAACCACTTCAGGGATAGGGAGACTCTTTGGGAAGATTACCCAAGCGGCGAGTGGCATTGACTGTCTCTTCAGCTTGGTGTCCCACTCAGACCCTCGGTGCAACCCAGCACACCTCCATGCCAGTGTCCTGGTCAGGCCTCCTCCACTCCAGTAAGGACGGGGAAATTATCTAGTTAAACGAAGGAGGAGAAGCTAAGAGGTATGTTTTTTTTAAAAAGGGTGTTGCAGGAGCAGATATCTATGATGTATATGTTCCTTAAGTGATTGAAAGGGATAGAACAGATTACAACTGTTTTTAAAAAAAAATAGTTGACCTTTTAATGAGAAGCATGGATATAAAACCAAGGAGATTATGCTGAGCCTTAACAACAAGCAACAAGGGAAAGCGTTTTAAATGTGAAATAATGTTTAATTATCACAAAAAAAACCTAAACAAAATGAGATATATCCAACACTAAAAACTCGAAATTCTTTTTTCCAAAATTCCAAATTTTTTTCAGCTGAGGATTTCCGATTGCTTGATATCCTTATTTATTCAAAATTTTTCGGAGACAAAATAATGCCATTTTGGCTTTTAAATATTTTGGATAATGAAGATTTCTGATTTTTCTGTAATTCTCAATTATCCAAAATTTTTTTTGGAGCCGAACAGATAACTGAGGATTTTGGATAATCCATTTGTACTGTAGATGTGTCAAGTGGTGAGGTCCAGTTGCAGCTGGAATAAATGATCAAGGATGATGTGCTGAATGTGGAGGTTGGTGGGGTGAAAGGTGAAGACCAGTAGAATGCTATCCTCTTTCTCTTTAGAAGGGGGGAATAAAAGTGTAACTTTGAGAGACAGGAAATGCATGAGAATGGGCTAGACTACAGAAGAGGAGAAGCCACATTGCTTGAAAAAGGAGATAATCGCAGATGTCTGGGTGTCATCTTGTGAGCAGATGTGGCAAAAGCAGAGAAACTAGAACCCTTCCAGGAGACTGGATGTGTGGATTTGTCATTGAGATAGCTGTGGGAGTCTGTAGGTTTGCTGCAGGAAGTAGCCCCAGTGCAGTCATTAACACATCAGAGGTAGAGTTAGGGGTGGCGCCTGAGTAGATATGGCACCAAGACTGTTCCTCATAGCCAACAAAAAGGCAGGCATGGCTGGGATCCATGAGAGTGACCATAATACACACTTTATTTAAAGAAAATGAGAAGTGTCAAAAGAAAAGTTATTAAATGTGAGAGCAACTTCTCCCAGGCAGAAGAGAATGGAAGGAAACCAGCTTCAGATTCCAGTATCTGCAATCCCATGTATGTTTCCAGTGGATGAGTATGGCTGGGGCACCAATGGAGAAACAGTATGGTTCTCAGACAATGAACATTTGCCACATAACATTTTTAAAAAGGTACAAAAAGCTTCCATTCCATTTTTGTGCTGATGCTTTAGAATTGTTATTCAAAAGCACAGTCTTTAAAATGGACCAAAATTAGATTTCCAAGTCCTTTCTTAAATTGCTGTTCTATGACATTTTGCAGGATCCTAGCAGGCTGCTATGCTTGCCTAAATTATGGTCATTAAGTCAGAACAATAATTTTACTGTAATAGTAGCAAGGACTGACAACTTTGGAATATTAAATATCAGTTCCATTTGCCAAAAGTAATTACTTTAATTTAAAAGAAAATCATGTTGAAAGATTTTCTAGAATTAAAAGTTGTACTGAATGCTCCCATTTCAGAAGTAAATCACAAAATTCTATGGACACCATAGTTGGAATAAAAAAAAAACGCACAAAATTCTGGAGAAGTTCAGCAGGTCAAACAGTGTTCTTTCTGTAGAAAAAATAAAGAATCATAACCGACGTTTTGGGCTTGAGCCCTTCATCAAAGTATGAGAAAATGCTGGCAAGCGTCAGAACAAAAGAGGTGGGGGGGGGAGGTGGGGGGGGAGGAGGGGGATGGCAAAGGCAGGAGATGCTAGGTGGAGAAAGGAGGGAGGGGACAGCCGCAATGAGGGGGAGGAGGGATGACTGGGTGGGTAGGAGAACTGGAAAGAAAGGAAAAGGGGGAGGGGAAAGAAAAGACCAGCAGGTTTAGTAGAAGGCAGAAAAGCCGATGTTAATGCCGAGTGGCTGGAGAGTGCCCAGACGAAAAATAAAGTGTTGTTCCTCCTATCTACGGGTGGTCAGGGTGGGATTGAACACAAGGCCATGGACAAAAATGTGAGCGTGGAAGTGTGATCTGGAATTGAAATGGTCGGCCACTGGGAGGTCGCTGTGGTTGAGAACGGAGAGGAGGTGCTGAACAAAGTAATTCTCAGTCTGCGACTAATCTCTCCAATGTAGAGAATGCCACAAAGGGTTCAATGGATGCAGTAAATGGGTCCTCTGGATGTACACATAGTGTTGGTTCACTTTCCCAGACTGGGTGAGGTGTTGGCACAAGTGTTGCATCTCCTGCAGGCACAGGGGAAAGTGCCGGGAGGTGCATTTGGTGGGGAGGGATGAGTGCGTGAGGGAATTGTGGAAGGAGCAGTCCCTGTAAAAGGCTGAGAGGGAAGAAGGAAAAATGTGTCTGGTGGTGGGATCCTGTAGTAAATACTGGAAATTCAGATAATACCAGATAATACCAGATAATGTGTTGGATGCGGAGGCTGGTGGGGTGGTAGGTGAGAATGAGTGGGATTCTGTGTTTGTTGCGTCTAGGGGCAGAGGCACCAAGGCAGACGAGCGAGGGATGGACGAGATGTGGGTGAGGACTGAGTTGATGGTGGTGGAGGTGAAGCCACGTTTGTGAAAGAAGGCAGACATTTTGAAGATCTGGACGAGAAGACCTCATCTTGAGAAAAGATGCAGCAGAGACATTGAGAGAAGGGGATGGAATCCTTTCAAGAGACAGGGTGTGAGGAAGTGTAGTCCAGCTAGTTGTGGGAATTGGAGGGTTTGAAGTATGTCAGTGGACAGCTTGTCTCCCGAGATGGAGACAGATTTATTTAATGTTTTCCTAAACACACCTCCCACATAGAAGTGCAACAATATGAGCTAAACATAACACATTTCTCAGTTTGACAACTTACAATATTCGTAGAACAATTAATGTTGTTTATTGAAGACAGTCAATGGAAAACAATTTTCCCTTATTTACTCTTAATTGAAATCTTTCATGATTTTATGTTGCCAACAAATCCCCCATTAACATTCTTTATTTCAAGAATAATATTCCTTTTGCTTTATTCTCATGATGAACTGAAATCCTGGATCCTGGTTGCCAGATTAATGAGATGAAGAGGAATGATTTCTTTAGCATGGTATGCAGAATTGATTTTGATATTCCAACTGGGACTTGGGTAACACATCAATTAGGTGCTTTCAAATTGTAGCACCTGGGTAGCCCTCCTGGGACCTGGGTGAGATTACTGGGTCATGTGAGCAGGATGCGCCTTTCAAATAGCAGCCTAACCTACCTGTTAAATCTCCAACCCGGCAATTTAAGGGGGATCCTGTCTCTGCGATGACATGGTGAGTGACGCATCACACAGTCACAGGCAGCCCCACAGGGAATTTCTCTCTGTTTAAAGTAAAGTTCTCCTAAACGCCCCTGCTCCTGGCTGTCTGTCACCAGCACCAGAGTGGTTCCAGTGGCATGGGGATTATGGGTAAGGAAGATGGCCATTGCTCCTGCACTCCTGCATTGAGCCATTACCACGAACTAGAGAAGCATGCCATGGCAGCAGTCCTCCCCTCATCCCTGTTTGCAGCAGCAGAGCATCACGGCACCGCCCCCACCCGATCGCGGCAGCAATTCTTCCCGTTCGCAGCACATCGCGGCCCCCCTTCCCCATTCATGGCAGCAGCACGTCAAGGCAGCACCGTGACAGCATCCTGCATTGATCCAGCCAGGGGCTTCCCTGTGATGCACGCACACATTGATGTCACCAGAGTAAGTGGGTCCGCCATTTCTTCTTTCAAATTACTGAGGAGGATGTTCGAGTAGGCTCAATTGGAGTGGCCAGTGGAGACCGGGCAGTGCGTGAGTGGCCCAGTGCAGGATTACGACTTTGAGTGTTTGGCTCACGAGGCTTCGGCAAGCTTGATTCCAGTAATGTAAGGCCAGGTATGATGTTTGTAAATTAGGAAAAATTAATGGAGGCAGCAGCCATGGCAGTCGAATGCTCTGATTGCATCATGTGGAAAATCTGGGATGGTACTCTTGTCTCTATGATGCAATTCTTGGGAGACCGAGTTAGGGAACTGGAGCTGGATGAATTCCTATACATTTGGGATGCAGAGGCAGTTAGAGAAGAGCTTCAGAGAGACAGTCACCCCCAAAATGCCAGGAGGCAGGTGACTGTTAGGAAAAGGAAGGGGAATAAGCAGACAGTGCAGAGCACCCCTGTGGCCATTTACCCTCAACAATAAGTATACAGTTTTGGATACTGTTGGGGGGGGGGGGGGATAGGGTACGATTTATCAGAGACAAGTTATGGTGTTCTCGTCTTTGCACAGACACTTGCCCCTCTGCTCAGAGGGGAAGGGGGTGAGAAGAGGAGAGCTATGATGATTGGGGACTCATTAGTTAGGAGAGTCGATAATAGGTTCTGTGAATGAGATTGAGGGTCCTGGATGTTGCCTTCCAGGTGCCAAGGCCAAGGATGTCTCTGCTTGAATTCACAGTATTATGGAGGGGAAGGGTGAGCAGCCAGATGTTGTGGTCCACATGGGTACCAATAACATAGGAATAGTGATGAGGTCCTGAAGAGGGAATATAGGAAGTTAGGTAACAAGTTAAAAAGCAAGATCTTAAGGATGGTAATCTCAGGATTGCTGCTTGTGCCACGTTCCAGAGAGAGTAGGAGTAGGAAGTTTTGGCAGATGAATGAATGGCTAAAGAGTTGGGGCAGGGGTTCAGATTTCTGGATTATTGGGATCTCTTCTGGGAAAGGTCTGACCTGTTTTTTTTTTAAAGATGGACTGCACCTGAACTGGAAAGGGACCAATATCCTGCTGGGTAGGTTTGCAAGAGCTGTTGGGGAGGGTTTGAACTAGTTTGGCAGGGGGTTGGGAATCAGAATGTGAGTGCAGAGAATAGGGGATAAGGTCAAAAGTATGATGCTCTGTGTTCTGAGTTTGTGAGGAAGGACAGGCAGGGGACAAAACAGTTAGAGGGTTTGAAATATCTCTATTATATCAATGCTAGGAGTATTACAGGCCTGGAAGTCAGCCTGAAGAAAACTGAGGTCCTCCATCAGCCAGCTCCCCACCATGACCACCAGCCCCCCAACATCTCCATCGGGCACACTGAAGTCAAAATGGTCAACCAGTTTACCTATCTCGGCTGCACCATTTCATCTGATGCAAGGATCAACAAAGAGATAGACAATAGACTCGCCAAGGCAAATAGCGTCTTTGGAAGACTACACAAAAGAGTCTGGAAAAACAACCACCTGAAGAAACACACAAAGATCAGTGTGTACAGAGCCGTTGTCATACCCACGCTCCTGTTCGGCTCTGAATCCTGGGTCCTCTACCGGCATCACCTACGGCTCCTAGAACGCTTCCATCAGCGCTGTCTCCGCTCCATCCTCAACATTCATTGGAATGACTTCATCACCAACATTGAAGTACTCGAGCTGGCAGAGTCCGCATGCATCAAATCCATGCTGCTGAAGACCCAACTGCGCTGGGTGGGTCACGTCTCCAGAATGGAGGACCATCGCCTTCCCAAGATCATGTTCTATGGCGAGCTCTCCACAGAGGTGCACCAAAGAAAAGGTACAAGGACTGCTTAAAGAAATCTCTTGGTGCCTGCCCCATTGACCACTGCCAGTGGGCTGATATCGCCTCCAAACGTGCATCTTGGCCCCTCACAGTTCGGCGGGCAGCAACCTCCTTTGAAGAAAACCGCAAAGCCCACCTCACTGACAAAAGACAAAGGAGGAAAAGCCCAACACCCAACCCCAACCAACCAATTTTCCCTTGCAACCGCTGCAACCGTGCCTGCCTGTCCCGCATCGGACTTGTCAGTCACCAACGAGCCTGCAGCAGACGTGGAGATACCCCTCCATAAATCTTCGTCCGTGAAGGCAAGCCAAAGAAAAGGAGTATTAGGAATAAAGGGGATGAGCTTAGAGCATGGATTGGTATGTGGAACTGCAGTGTTGTGGCCGTGACAAAGATTTGGCTAGAGGAAAGGCAGGATTGGCTGATGCAGGTACCAGGGTTTAGCTGTTTTAACAGGAATAGGATGGGAGGTAAAAGAGGGTCGGGCGGAAGGAGGGGGAAGCATTACTGGTCAGGGATAGTATTACAGCTATTGAAAGGGAGGAGTCTGTAGAGGATGTGTCCACTGAGTCGGTATTGGTGGAAGTCAGAATAGGAAGGGAGCAATCACTGTGCTGGGAGTAGTCTACAAGTGCCAAATAGCTCTCAGGCCACCAAGGAGCACATAAGCAGGCAGATTTTGGAATGGTGCAGGAAATACAGGGTTGTAATTATGGGTGATTTCAACTTTCCCTACTATTGACTGGCACCTCCTGACTGCAAGAGGGATGGATGAGGCTGAATTTGTCTGGTGTGTTCAAGGATTCCTGACACAGTATGTGGACTGGCCGACAAGAGGAGAGGCCATACTGGAGCTAATTCTGTATAATGAACTTGGTCAGGTGGTAGATCTTGGTGGGGGAGCACTTTGGTGAGAGTGACCACAACTCCTTGAGCTTTAGCATAACTATGGATAAGGATAAAAGCAGACAAAATGGGAAAGGACTTAATTAGGGAAAGAATAATTATGGGATGAGGCAGGAAGTAGTGAGAATAAATTGGAAACAGATATTCAAGGGAGAGTGTACAGAACTAATGTGTAGGAAGTTTAGGGACCACTTGTGCTGGTATCAGCTTAGGAATGACCCACTGGGACAAGGAAAAGATAAATAAGGGAACCATGGTTGATGAAACAGGTGAGGCAGCTAGTCAAGAGGAAAAAGGAAGCATATATTAGACATAGGAAGCAGGAAACAGGAAGGGTTCATAGGAAGTATGGTAGCCAGGAATGAGCTTAAGAAAGGACTTGAAAGCTTGAAGGGAGCATGAGAAGGCCTTGGCATGTAGGATTAAGGAGAACCCCAAGGCGTTCTGTGCATATTTGAAGAACAGAAGGATGATGAGATTGAAGATGGGTCAGCTAAAGGATGAAGGAGGCAACATGTGCCTGGAAGCGAAGGAGGTTGGGAGATCCTAAATGAATACTTTGTTTCAGTATTCACCAGAGCAAGGGACCTTGATCAGAGTGAGGTTGGAATAGAACAGGCTTGTGTGCTGGACAATATGGAGTTTAAGGAAGAGGAAGTGATGGATCTTCTTTAAAAACATCAAGGTTGATAAGTCCCTGGGTTATAAGTTGCTGTGGGAAGTGAAGGAAGAGATAGCTGGGGCAGTAGCTATGATCTTTGAGTCCTCTTTGGCTGTAGGAGAGGTGCCGGAGAATTGGAGAATGGCAAATGTAGTCCCCTTGTTTAAAAAAAATAATAGGGAGAATCCTAGGAATTATAGACCTGTGAGTCTTGCGTCAAAGGTGTGCAAACTACTGGAGAGGATTCTTAAGGATAGGATCTATGAGCATTTGGAGAAGTACAATCTACCCAAGGATGGTTAGCATGGCTTTGTGAAGGAAAGATTGTGTTTCACGATCCTAATTGAGTGTTTTGAGAAGGTAACAAAAGAAATTGATGAGGGTAAGACGATAGATGTGGTCTACGTGGATTTTACTAAGGCATTTGACATGATGCCCCATGAGAGACTTGTTCAGTAAGTCATGAGGCATGGGATCCATGGAACCTTGGCTGTGTGCATAAAAAAAATTGGCTTGCAGGTAGAAAGCAGAGAGTGGTAGTGGAAGTATTTGCCTGGAGGTCAGTGATTGGTGGAGTACCACAAAGATCTGTACTAGGACTCCTGCTCTTTGTACTTATAAATAACCTGGATGAAAAGGCAGAAGGATGGGTCAATAAGTTTGAGGATGATGCAAATGTTGGAGGATTTGTGGATGGAGCTAAAGGTTGTCAAAGGTGACAAGAGGATATAGACAGGATGTAGATTTGGGTGGAAAACTGGCAGGTGGAGTTCAATCCAGATAAGTGAGAGGTGATGCATTTTGGAAGGACAAACCAGAAGGCTGAGTACAGGATTAATGGCAGGTTACTTAAGAGTGTGGGTGAACAGAGGGACTTTGGGCTCCAAATCCACATAATTCAAAGTCACTGCATAGGCTGATAGGATAGTTAAGAAGGCCTATGGAATGCTAGGCTTCATTAATAGGAGGGTTACAAGTTCAGGAGTAGAGAGGCCATGTTGCAACTCAACAAATCTCTGGTGAGACCACACTTAGAGTTGTGTTCAGTTCTGGTCACCTCATTATAGGAAGGATGTGGAAGCTATGGAGAGGGTGCAGAGGAGATTTACCAGGATGTTACTTGGATTGGAAAATAAATCTTATGAGGCAAGGTTTGCAGAGCTGGGAGATATTTCTTTGGAGCATAGGAGGATGAGAGGAGACTTGATAGAAGTCTGGAAGATTAGGAGAGGCATAGATTGGGTGGACAGCCAGCCCCTGTTTCCCAGGGCAGGAATAGCAGACACCAGAGGACAGGAGAACAAAGTGAAGGGGTGGAGGTTTAGGGGAGACATCAGGGGTAAGTTTTTTTTTAACACAAGAGTTGTGAGTTCCTGGAATGCCTTGCCAGGGATGGTGGTGGAGGCTGGAACATTAGGGGCATTTAAGAGACCCTTTGGCACATGAATGGAAGAAAAAAATAGAGGGTTACAGGGGAGGGAGAGTTTAGTACTTTTTAAAAAAAGGAATATATGGATCGGCACAACATTGTGAGCTGAAGGGGCTGTGTTGTAGTGTTCTATGTGTGTCCATGATAGGTTATTTGTTATGTAGACTCAGCAGAACTTGGTGCTCTCTGTTCTCCACTACAGAGTTGATGAGTAGTGGAGGATGGTCATTCTTGGTCCTCCTGAAGTCCAAATCATCTCTTTTATTTTGTCTACAATGAGATTTAAGTTGTTATTCGTGCACCATTTAATGAGATTTTTCACTTCTCTGTAGTGCAACTCATCATTGTTGCTCATCAGGCAAGCTACTGTTGTGTCATCTACAAATTTGATGACACTGTTGGAGCTGAATCTTGTATTCCATTCGTGGGTCATTAGTGTGAATAGGAACAGACAGAGCACACAGCCCAAGGGTGCTCTGGTGCTCAGCGTGATAGTACTCAATATTCTGCTGCTGATCTGGACAGACTGTGGTCTTTCCGATAGGAAGTCCAGAATCCAGCTACAGAGATGGGTGTCGAGTCCCAGTGAGGATCGCTTCTCCACCATCCTTTTGGGGAATGATTGTATTAAACACATATGATAGAACAGATTCTATCACCAATGTGTATATGTACAGATTGTAGTGTAGGATGACTGTGATTGACTGAGAGTGTAGCCACACCTACTGGCAGGTCTTAAAGGATTGCTCCGAGCCAGACCAGGTCATTCTGGACTACTTGTGATATGCTCCAGTCTTTTAGTTAATAAAAGCCTTGGTTTGGATCAACAAGTCTTTGGTTCTTTCGACGCGCTCTACAATGTCAAGCTGAAGTCCATGAACAGCAGCCTGGAGTATGAAGCTTTGTTCTCCAGGTGGGTCAGGACGGAGCGGAAGGACGTGGCTGTAACATCATCAGTGAAACTGTTTCTTCTATAGGTGAATTGAAATAGGTCCAGTGTCTTTGGGAGGTGTGCTTTGATGCATTCCATCGTGAAGCTGCATGAAGCATTTCATAATGATGGAGCTCAGTGCCACAAGGTGGTAGTATTTGAGGCCCGTTATCGTTACCCTCTTTGGTACTGGAGTGTTGGTGGCTGTCTTGAAACCTGTGCGATGATGGACTGTTTTACTTGGTCTTGTACCTCTTCCTTCATCTCCATCCAGAGTCCTAAACAGTACTCTAACCTCTTTTACTACATTTGGTTTTCCCTTTGTGGCCTCCTCTCCATTGGTGAGACCAAATGCAGAATTGGGAACCATTTCACAGAGCAACTTCCTGAGTTCCAGGTTGCATGCCATTGTAACTCCCTTTTCCATTCCTAAACTGACCTGTCTGTCCTGGGCTGTCTCCACTGGCAAAATGGGACCCAGCTTAAACTAGAGTAAAAATGCATCATATTCTTCCTGAGCAGACTATAACTTCAGGGTGTGAACATGGAATTCTCTAATATCAAGTTTGGAGTCCCATCGCTCTTATTCTATACACTTCCTACTCTTTTTTTTTGTTTGTCCCCTTTCCACTCATCCCAACCCATTGAAGCCCCTTTTCTTTGGGACCATCTCCCCACTGGATTCTTCTGCTCTCTTCCCACACATTTTGGTTACATCGATCTCTTTTTGTACCACCATTCTCATCTTCTTGTCAAATTCCAGAGCTGCAACCTTTAGTCTTTTAATAACTTGCTCCACCCTATATAACTCATCTTCTTCCATTTGACCCCTTTGTTTTACTTGCCTCTCTCTCCCTTTGTCGGACACCTGCCAATCTGCTACCTTTCGCATCTTTCCCTCTACCTGGTTCAACAATCCTACATGGAGCTCCTGTCCCTTAAATACTGGCCTCTCTTCAACATGTCCCTAGTCGCGATAAATGGCTTTAGCTGGAAATATTGTCCATTATTTTTCTCCCACTGCTACTGCTGCTTGACCTGCCGAGTTCTGCCACTGGATTGGTTTAACTCATCCACTTGGATTCTGATTCTCAGCATTTGAGAGTGGCATTGAACAATGAGGTAATTTCATCACAGGCAGACTGTTGCACTGTGAAAAGGCTTTGACAGCTAATTATATCATGCTTCAGACTCAATGTCCTGTGAAAGCTGTCATTCACAAGCATTGAGTATGCCAAGGACCTGTTGAAAAGTGTATGTATATTATCATGTCAAATAGATTTGCATAGCTAGTTTGGCACCTGGGAATGATGATTGATCATTTGCTGCTTGTACAAAAAGTAATTACATTGCAAAATGCATTTTCCCTGTTATGTGTTTGTACTAACAGTCTGGAACAGAAGACTGCTGTAAATCAGTTTTTTTCAAACACAAAAGATTTGAAAGGTATTAGCAAAACCAAATGAATTGTATTTTGAGTTGGTCACATATCATTTGCACTTAACCATAAACAATATTTAAGAGTTATTTTAATGCTTAAATACAAGTTTCCTATCCAGTTAAAAACCATCCCATTTACTGACCAAAATTAAATAAAACGCATAATCAAACTTGTTGCTGTTATGAAACTACTTTTTCTTTATACTTTTAGGCACTGGATGTGGATCGTGGAGTGTTACAAAAGATGAAGAAATCTGTCAAAGCTATTTATACATCTGGGCTAGGTAAGGATCTGCTATAAGTCTTGATTACAGCAAAAGAGCAAGTGTGACCTTTTGTTTTCATCTGCCTGTCCTCAGAAAGTACATGTTCTTCTGTTCCCAAACCAAGGTTAGTAAAACTAAAATAACACACTTGACTCAATAAGATACCTTTGGAATGAACTTTGGACTTTGATTAAAAAGCTTAGATTTTGGAATTAAAAATTGAATAATAATGTTGCATCCTAAAGAATAAAATTGAATAACATTTTTATTCTTTGTGCACATTTAATAAGAAAGATGATGTCTAGGTTTCCCTGGGGCTTCAGATATGCTTTGGCAATAAATCTTTGAAAGATGTGATAATGAAATGCAGAGGACATAAAATTGTGTTATGTAGCTGACAGATATCCACCAAGCACACCCAAATGCACTGGGGTCTATACGTTTATGAAAAATCTAATTTTAAGTATTGTCAAATAACTGAAGCACTGAAAATTAATGTTTGTGTCTGTCGAGTTGCTCTTCCTCAGAACTTAATCACGATCGATCCCCTGCTGCTCATTTCTCAGTATCTGTCTCTCTCACTTTGTTTCACTTACTGCTCTTGCACAGACTTGCCATTTCATGTGTGCTTTCTCGATCTATATGTTTCAGTGAATGTATCTTCAATATCATTAGTAACACGATACAGAGTAAGTTTCCCTGTTCACACAAGTTGAATTCCCTGTGAAGAACATCAATCTGTTCTGGATTTCCAATCATTGTAAATTTCCAGGGCAAAATATATTGGAACTCATTTGTGGAAGTACATAGTTGGCATATTTGTTCCTTAATATCTACAGAATTCAAGCTAGTGTTTTAAAAATAATGATTCTTTGGAGCAGAGTACTGGATCATTGAAGTTATAGATTATCCTACCTTTCAGGAAGATGAGACTGTGGCCATCGAAGCAAAATGTCTTGGAGTCCAAAAGGAAAATAATGTATTTTCTTGCAGACACTCTAAACCTTGGGGGGAAAAAGCATAACAAAAGCCGGAAGTAGTCAGCAGGTCTTTGGAGAGATGAGCAATTAACATTTCAGGGTGCTGACCTTCTATCAGGTCCAATGAAAGTTAGAAGGCAAGTGCATTGAAGATGTTACGGTGACCAAATGCAACAAGCCAGGGCAAATCAGAAACAATGGCTAGATGTGGAGGTTTGTGCATTGTTCAGAGCTCATGGTGCTGCCTTCAAGTCAAGTGACAAGATGGCATTAAGATCAGCAGGGGCTGAACTCTCTTGGAAGGCAAAGAGTGGGTACGTATGGAGATTCCACAGACATCTGTGTGACACAGGCAGCACAAGGCACATGTGGCAGGGTATTCAAACAATAATTGACTGGAAGTCAAACCTGTGGGTCCTGACAAGTTGAATATTTTCTATACGCTGTTCGATGAGGAAAAACAATACAACACCAAAGAAAGCGTTGTCTCCCCAGGAAGAACACGCACCCTGCATAGCTGAAGTAAGGAGGATCCTATCCAGGGTGAACCTCTGCAAAACAGCAGGACCACACAATGTATTTAGTTAAGTCCTGAAGGATTGTACAACCCAGCTGACGGAAGTTCCAACAGATATCTTCAACATCTGACTGCAGCAGTCCACTGTCCCTGCAGGATTCTAGGTAGCCACCATCATCCCAGTGCCCAAGATAGCGATGTTAATTGGGTAAAATGTCTTATCGCCCAGTGGCACTGATGACTACAATCATGAATTGCTTGGTGTGACTGATAGTAGAATGCATTCGATTGCATTACATCATCACAGTGACATTAGACCCATTCTAGTTTGCCTACCTTCCTATAGAACAAAGCACCAAAGCACTCGGTGTTCAATATGATCCTGCCTCAGAAGCAGATAGGCAAACTGTCCTCGCTGGGACACCCCTTTGTGCAACTGGATTTTGGACCTTGATTGAGAGACCAGTCAGTTCAGGTTGGTAGCAAAACCTCAATCCCATCAGGCTGAGCACTGGCGCACCTGAAGGGCTGTTGCTCAGCCCTCTACAGTTCAAGCCTACAGTCCCAGTACGTTTTGGAGGGTGGGAGGAAACCAGAGGAAAGCCCATGTAAACATGGGGAAAACGTACAAACTCCTTACAGACTGTGCTGGATTTGAGCCCAGGTCACTGGCACTGTAATAGTGTTATGCTAACTGCTATGTTAACTTTGCTGGGAGCATTGTGAAAATAGGGCTCAAAGAATTATAGAAGACCCTGTCCATCCAGCACACAGTATTTATGACCCACTACCATCAAGGAGGAGGTACAGGAGCATGAAAATCGAGACTGCCAGGCTGGGAAATAGCTTCTTCCCACTAGCTGTGAGATTAATGTACAGCATCCTGTAACTGAGAGAATCATCCCAAAAATATTTATATACATTTTTATTTTAAAATGCATCTTTATGAATAGATGTGATTATTATGCATTGTGTGTGTGCACAGTGGTCCAGTGAAATGCTATTTTGTCAGGTTGTACATATAAAGTCGGATGATGATGAACTTGAAGATGCAAAGAAAGTTGGTGGAGAGAATTTAAAAGGCAAGTTTGTGAGGGCTTGAAGACCAAGGACACTGCTGAAAGAATAGTCAAGTTTAATGAATAACATAAAGGCCAAAGGAAAGAGAGAGGACAAAAGCATGCATGCTGAATTAAAGGTTGTAGTGTGTCAACTCAGTCATTGAGGTGCCTCCCCCGTTGGAACAGTTCCAATAAGATCGGTATAGGAGCACAAAGAATGAGAGAATTAAAGTCACAGGTTAATGGAAGCTCAAGGTCATCTTTGTGGACTGAATGGAGGTATTGTGTAAAATGTATGTGCTTATGTAGGAAACCACATCAGTTGCAGCTGGCTAAATCAGAATTAAAAGTACAGTACTGGCTCATTTGGAAGAGGTGTTTGAGTTCCTAAATGACGGGAAGAGAGGCAATAAAAAGAGCAGGTGTTGCAGAATGTGTGAAGAATTTGAGTTGTTGGTATGGGAAGTATTGCTGCTGTTTTGGGGGTATCCCATTGCAACCAGTTATTATTAAATACGCCAATTTTTTTGTGGGGGGGGATTTTGTTTGGACGATGTTAGAAGTCCAGTTTTAATGCTTGTGTCCACAGCACAATTTCTTGTTCAATTGTTCTATGTATTGAAGTTTCTTCTTAAAAACAAATATAGTACAACTCTGATTATCTGAAATGGTCGGGGCTGGGCCTATGTTGGATAAACATTTTTTTTTTCAGAGAACTGGTTATTTTTTAAAAATCTGCTCAGTAGCAATAGCAAGTCACTTGTATCAATGCTTAAACAAGCACAAACAACAAGGGAAGGCTTTAATTTTCACCAAAAAATGCTGGCTGCTGATCACTGACACTTCCCCACTGAGGCCATGCTCCTGCCCGGGAGCCCAAGGCCCCCTGTCAGTTGTGGTCTGGGGGAAATTCTCCCCCCCCCCCCCCCCCCCTGGATATATGAGGATTTCGGAGAATCCAATTTTGGATAATCAGTTGTACTATTACTGCTCAATGGCCTGTTCAATTCATTTGGCTTTTTAAAGGCTGAAAAGTGTTACTGAATACTCATTCCAATGAACATCTGAAATGCAATGCTATGTGAAAGTTACAAATATAGCTTTTTGGTCACCTTGGTTTTTCTGCGTATGTTTCATTATATTAACATTTTTTGACTTCTCCATTTTTTTGTTAACTCTCTTCCTCCTGTGTCTCTTACCCTATCCTTTAGCTCCCTACCCCTTCCCTTTTAGCACTCTCCCCTATCGCTTCTCTGTTTTATTTTCTCCTGCCCTCGCATCTACATCCATCTATGGCCTCTTATCTGTTAGCCTGTGCTACCCTCCTCCTTCACCTTTTATTCGCATGTCTGTCTGTTTTTTTTTTCCTTGTACCTGACGAAGGGCCCTGACCTAAAACATCTGTGGCCCTTTACTTATGACCTGCTGAGTTTCTCCAGCTCATTTGTGTATTACATTCCTGCTGCTTTCAGTTGTACGTGGAAAGGGAAATAATCCTGAGATTTGTACCTGGAGCTCCTGCTTCCCTCAATTCAATTTACATGTCCCCATCCTGCTTATTGCCCAAGTCATTTTTTTTAAAAAATTTTTATTTTTCACACCATAAACCACATTAACCATGATACACACTTTTTCCTTTTCAAACATATACAGTGCCATTTTCTCCCCCCCCGCCTCCCTCCTCCCATCCCACCCTCCCTACCTCCCCCCTCCCATCCATTTAAAGTACAAAATCTAGGATACATTAAACCAGTCAAACAATGTTGTCATTCAATAAAAATACACAAGAAATTCCACTGAGTCAATTCTTTTCATTTCCTTCTCCTTCCGTTAATTTAGGTAGTGAATGTCCCCGGTAGGTTTTCGCTATTGTGTTTCATGTAAGGCTCCCATATTTGTTCAAATATTTCAATATTATTTCTTAAACTATATGTTATTTTTTCTAATGGAATACATTTATTCATTTCTATATACCATTGTTGTATTTTCAAATTATCTTCCAATTTGCAGGTTGACATAATACATTTTTTTCCTATGGCTAGAGCTATCTTAACAAATATTTTTTGTGCTTCCTCCAAATCAATTCCAAATTCTTTGTTTTTTTATGTTACTTAGGAGGAAGATCTCTGGATTCTTTGGTATATTGTTTTCTGTAATTTTATTTAATATCTGATTTAGATCTTCCCAAAATTTTTCTACTTTCTCACATGTCCAGATTGCATGAATTGTTGTTCCCATTTCTTTTTTACATCGAAAACATCTATCAGATACTGTTGGGTCCCATTTATTTAACTTTTGAGGTGTAATGTATAGCCTGTGTATCCAGTTATATTGTATCATACGTAACATCGTATTTATTGTATTTCTCATCGTTCCAGAACATAACTTCTCCCATGTTTCCTTTTTTATCTTTATATTTAAATCTTGTTCCCATTTTTGTTTAGTTTTACCATTTGTTTCCTCATTCTCCTTTTCTTGCAGTTTAATATACATATTTGTTATAAATCTTTTGATTATCACTGTATCTGTAATCACATATTCAAAGTTACTTCCCTCTGGCAAACTCAGACTGCTTCCTAATTTGTCCTTCAAGTAGGATCTCAATTGGTAATATGCCAGTGCTGTATCTTGAGTTATATTGTATTTATCTTTAATTTGTTCAAAGGATAATAATCTATTTCCTGAAAAACAATTTTCTATTCTTTTAATCCCTTTTTTCTCCCATTCTCTAAAGGAAAGGTTATCTATTCTAAAAGGGAGTAACTTGTTTTGCGTCAATATTAGTTTTGGTGATTGATAATTTGTTTTATTTCTTTCTACATGAATCTTCTTCCAAATATTGAGTAGATGATGTAATACTGGAGAACTTCTATGTTGTACCAATTTTTCATCCCATTTATATAATATGTGTTCAGATATCTTTTCCCCTATTTTATCTAATTCTAATCTGGTCCAATCTGGCTTTTCCCTTGTTTGATAAAAATCTGATAGGTATCTTAATTGTGCGGCTCTATAATAATTTTTAAAGTTTGGCAGTTGTAAGCCTCCTTGTTTATACCATTCTGTTAATTTATCTAGTGCTATCCTCGGTTTCCCCCCTTTCCATAAAAATTTCCTTATTATTTTCTTTAACTCCTTGAAGAATTTCTCTGTCAGTTGTATTGGCAATGCCTGAAATAGGTATAATATCCTTGGAAAAATATTCATTTTAATACAGTTTATCCTTCCTATTAGTGTTAGTGGTAAATCTTTCCAATGCTCTAAATCGTCCTGTAATTTTTTCATTAGTGGATAATAATTGAGTTTATATAGTTGGCCGAGATTTTTATTTATTTGTACACCTAGGTATCTTATTGCTTGCATTTGCCATCTAAATGGTGATTCCTTCTTAAATTTTGAGAAATCCGCATTATTCATAGGCATTGCTTCACTTTTATTTACGTTAATCTTGTAACCCGACACTTCTCCATATTCCTTCAATTTCTTATATAATTCTTTTATTGATAGTTCTGGTTCTGTTAAGTATACTATAACATCATCCGCAAATAAACTGATTTTATATTCTTTGTCTTTTATTTTTATCCCTTTTATATTATTTTCTGTTCTTATCGATTCTGCTAGTGGTTCTATAGCTAACGCGAACAATAAAGGTGATAGTGGGCATCCCTGCCGTGTTGACCTGCTTAAGTTAAATTGCTTTGATACATATCCATTTACTGTCACTTTCGCCAATGGTCCCTTATATAATGCTTTAATCCAGTTAATATACTTCTCCGGTAAACTGAATTTTTGCAATACTTTGAACAAATAATTCCATTCTACTCTGTCAAAGGCCTTCTCTGCGTCTAAAGCAACTGCTACTGTTGGCGCTTTATTCCCTTCTACTGCATGAATTAAGTTAATAAATTTACAAATATTGTCTGTTGTGCATCTTTTTTTGATAAATCCAGTTTGGTCTAGATTTACCATTTTCGGTACATACTCTGCTAATCTGTTTGCTAATAGTTTAGCTATTATCTTATAATCTGTGTTAAGTAAAGATATTGGTCTATATGACGCTGGTGTGAGTGGATCTTTCCCTTGCTTTGGTATTACTGTAATTATTGCTGTTTTACATGAATCTGGTAAGCTTTGTGTTTTATCAATCTGGTTGATTACTTCTAGGAGGGGCGGAATTAATAAATCTTTAAATCTTTTATAGAATTCTATTGGGAATCCATCCTCTCCTGGTGTCTTATTATTTGGTAATTTTTTTATTATCTCTTGTATTTCTACTATTCCAAATGGCTCTGTTAATTTATTTTGTTCCTCTATTTGTAGTTTTGGTAGTTCAATTTTAGTTAGAAATTCATCTATTTTCCCTTCTTTCCCTTCGTTTTCAGTTCGGTATAATTGTTCATAGAATTCTCTAAAGTTTTCCTTGATCTCTTTTGGATTATATGTAATTTGTTTGTCTTTTTTCCTTGATGCCAATACCATTTTCTTAGCTTGTTCTGTCTTAAGCTGCCATGCTAGAATTTTGTGCGTTTTTTCACCTAGTTCATAATATTTCTGTTTTGTCTTCATTATATTCTTCTCCACCTTATATGTTTGTAGTGTTTCATATTTTATTTTTTTATCCGCCAATTCTCTTCTTTTAGTTGTATCTTCCTTCATTGCTAATTCTTTTTCTATATTTACTATTTCCCTTTCCAACTGCTCTGTTTCCTGATTATAATCCTTTTTCATCTTGGTTACATAACTTATTATTTGCCCTCTAATGAATGCTTTCATTGCATCCCATAGTATAAACTTATCTTTCACTGATTTCGTATTTATTTCAAAATACATTTTAATTTGTCTTTCAATAAATTCTTTAAAATCCTGCCTTTTAAGTAACATGGGGTTTAATCTCCATCTATACCTTCTTGGAGGGATGTCCTCTAACTTTATTGTCAATATTAAGGGTGAATGGTCCGATAGTATTCTAGCTTTATATTCTGTTTTTCTTACTCTATCTTGCATACGAACTGATAACAAAAATAGGTCTATTCTTGAGTATGTTTTATGTCTAGCCGAGTAATATGAATATTTCTTTTCCTTTGAGTGTTGTTTCCTCCATTTATCCAAAAGTTGCATTTCTTCCATCGATTTAATTATAAATTTGGTTACTTTGTTCTTTCTGTTAATTTTTATCCCAGTTTTGTCCATATTTGAATCCAAATTCAGGTTGAAATCCCCTCCTATTAATATGTTCCCTTGCGTATCTGCTATCTTCAAAAAAATATCTTGCATAAACTTTTGATCTTCTTCGTTAGGTGAATATACATTGAGTAGATTCCAAAACTCCGAATATATCTGACATTTTATCATTACATATCTCCCTGCTGGATCTATTATTTCCTCTTCTATTTTAAATGGCACATTTTTACTAATTAATATAGCCACTCCTCTTGCTTTTGAATTATACGATGCTGCTGTTACATGTCCTACCCAATCTCTCTTTAATTTCTTGTGCTCCAATTCAGTTAAGTGTGTTTCTTGCACAAATGCTATATCAATTTTTTATTTTTTCAGTAAATTTAGCAGTTTCTTCCTTTTAATTTGGTTATGTATTCCGTTCATATTTAAAGTCATATAGTTCAGCGTAGCCATTTTATACTTTGTTTATCTTCCCTTTCCGTTTCTCCATCATTACCTTTCCTTCTTATCCATTTCTGCTTTCTTGTTTTGAACACTTTATAAGACAACATTTCTAAAACATCAAACATTTTCCTTATTCTCCTATTTAAAGCTTCTTTAGCCCCAATCTCCCCTTCCCCTCCTGAGTTGTCCTTTATCCCTTGTCGGACAACCACATCTCCCCTCTCCATTTGGATTTGCGAATTCACTCGCAAACGTCAGCTGATTTTGCAGTGACCGTAACTCCTCCCCACCCAGGCCCCCCCAGAAAAGATTTCAATTTTCATATGTAACAAAGGTCACTCTTTTAATTCCCTCCTTATTCCCTCTATTCCATTACCTTCCCTTATTAATTCTTGTCTATACTCTCTATATTTTCCTCTAAATACGGATACATTCATGTATGCACACTATACATATACCTCTTTACCCACATACATATAAATCGTGGTCATTTTTACTCTTATTACATGTCTTCATCTCTCTGCTTGTTTTGTAGTTGTTCTGCAAATTTCCTTGCTTCCTCTGGATCCGAGAATAGTCTTTTTCCATAAGATCGTTTTCGCTATATTGAACTCCTTCCTCTTCTTCAGGAGTTCAAAACTTATGTGTCTTTTTAGTTCGCAATCTTTTGTACTCTCGTTACACGTCTTCATCTCTCAGTCTATTTTGTAATTGTTCTGCAAATTTTCGTGCTTCCTCTGGATCCGAGAATAGTATGTTTTGCTGTCCTGGAATAAATATTTTCAATACCGCTGGATGCTTTAGTATAAATTTATACCCTTTCTTCCATAAAATCGCCTTTGCTGTATTGAACTCCTTTCTCTTCTTCAGGATTTCAAAACTTATATCTGGTTAAATAAAGATTTTTCGCCCTTTGTACTCCAGTGGCTTGTTGTCCTCTCTTACTTTCTCCATTGTTTTCTCCAGTACCTTTTCTCTTGTAGTATATCTTAGGAATTTTACTAAAATAGATCTTGGCTTTTGTTGTGGTTGTGGTTTAAAGGCTAATGCTCTATGTGCCCTTTCTATTTCCATTTCTTGCTGTAGTTCTGGACATCCTAAGATCCTGGGGATCCAATCTTTTATAAACTCTCTCATATTCTTGCCTTCTTCATCTTCCTTAAGGCCCACTATCTTTATGTTATTTCTTCTGTTATAATTTTCCATTATATCTATTTTCTGAGCTAACAGCTCTTGTGTCTCTTTAACTTTTTTATTAGATTCCTCTAATTTCTTTTTTAAGTCCTCTACCTCCATTTCTACTGCTGCTTCTCGTTCTTCCACCATGTCCATTCTTTTTCCCATTTCTGATAAGGTCATATCTATTTTATTCACTTTCTCTTCTGTACTGTTTATTCTTCTTCTTAAATCACTAAATTCTTGTGCTTGCCATTCTTTAAATGAATCCATGTATTCTTTAATAAGAGAAAGTATATCCATTGTCTTGCCTTTCCCTTCTTCCATTTCACTGTACTCTTCCTCTTCTTCCTCTGGGTTGGCCATCTGTTGTTTCTTTGTTGTCCTTTTCTTCTCTTCTTTCTTTTTTTCGTTGTCTTCTATATTCTCCTCTTGCTGCTGCTGTTCTGCAGCTGTCATTGCCGGCTGTGGAGATCGACTCCCCAGCTGGTCTCCCCTCCCGTCGGTGTGTTTTTTTTGCATGCGCGGTTGCGCACTTTTACTCGGCTCAGCGAGCCATTTTTGTAGTCCACTTTCTACCGACCTGAGGGAGCGGGTTTCTCTCTCCACCGCGGGCCTGTTCGAACAGGTAAGGCCTTCTCCTTCTTCTTCCGTTGTCTTCTCTTCCTCTCTTCTTACCGTTGCTTTCGATTTTTCTTTTTTTCGTCACCATCTTCTTTCCACCCTTATACTCACTTTACTTTAATTTTTATTTTTGTGCCTTTGTGTTTTCCTTTATTTTTTTCGACTTTTCTGGAGAGGGCTGGAGTTCACCGTCCGACAATACTCCATCACGTGACTTCCACTGCCCAAGTCATTAATGCTATTCTGTACTATGACCTTTGGGCGTTCTCCTTCCCTTTTAAGAGTATTCTGTAAATGCTCTGAGACAACCCTGGCCCAGGCATCAGTGAGGCATATAATGTTCTGGAGTCTGGCTCTCAGCAATAGAAATGCTTGACTGTTCCCCTTATTAGTTAATTTCTCACCACTCTGCTCACTTGGATTTTTCCCTTCCCTGCTGTGCATGAGTTGTTGTCAATTTCTACGGTGAGCCCATAAGCTCTTCCCTTCCCTCAACCATCCCCAACAGTATTGAAGACTGTGTTGTGTACCTGTTTGAGAGGGGAATGAATACAGGGGATTCCTGCATTAACTACCTACCTATACTTGCAGCCCTTTATGCTGGTCACCTATCTATTATGGTCCTGTGGATTGGAGGTATTTTCTCTCTCTTTTCCCCCCCACCACTCCCCACCCCCCGGCCATTGACGTGATCTACTGGGATCATTGTCTGAAGAGGGCACAGAAAATTATTGAGGATCCCTTCCACCCAGCACACAGCATCTTTCAGCTGCTCCCGTCAGGGAAGAGATACAGGAGTATCAGCCAGCTCCACCAGGCTGAGCAACAGCTTCTTCCCATGGACAGTGAGAATGCTGAACGACCAAAAGAACTGTTCACACTAACCATCCGAGACTCTTTTGTACAAAATAATATTTATTTATTTTTTATTGATTATAATACTTGCCCTGCATATGTATTATTTGTCTGTGTGTTAAGTCTGGCTGTGCGTCTGCATGTTTTTGCACCGAGGATGTGCGGTACAGTTAGCGCAATGCTATGACCACGGGTTTGAATCCAATGGTGTCTATAAGGGCTTTGCATTTTGGGCAGCATGGTTGGCATAGTGGTTACCACAACACCTTTATAGTGCCAGCGATCAGGACCATTGTTGAAATCCCACGCTGTCTGGAAGGATTTTGTGCATTCTCCCCGTGTCTGCATGGGTTTTCCCTGGGGGCTCTGATTTCCTCCCATTGTTTGAAAAGTACTGTGGACATAGGTTAACTGTGCTGTATGTCTAAATTTAAAAAAAGTTAAATTTAAATTTACGACCTGAGATTACTATTTTGTTGGGCTGTACTTGTGATGACGGTAAACTTGACGACTATTCTCTACCTGCAGTATGATTACCTTGCTTAATGTGTATTTTTAGTATTGTGGCTACTCCATATTGCGTCTAACCATAGTTCCATCTGTTCAGAAGCTGCAGGTGGACATACTTCCTGCAGGCCTAGTCATCATTTTAATTAGTAAATTGTGGATGATGGTGGGTCCTCTTGGAATTTTTTTTCTTTCCTGTTGGAATGCATTTATTCTGAAAGATCCCACAACTGTCTGCCACTGTCTTCTCATTTCCACTCAATCAGCTTCTATAATTCTGATTTAATTAATTTGGATCATTCTCTCTTGTGCTAAAATAATGATTAATTAATATAGCCCTCCACCTTTTCCCCAGCTTCCGATCCTTCTGAAACATGTACCCTTCAGTAATCAGGAACCAATCTATGTCATTCCAGTAATGGCCATTAAATCATTCTCAATTCATTTTTAAACCCAGCCCATCAGCAGAGATTGCTTTACATTTCTACTCAAAAGGCAGCTGTTCACTCGAAAATAATGAAGATACAGTCATGAAAATTGTCTTATAGAAACAGTGCTTCCACTATGTTCAGACAGCTGGTTTGACCAGTGACAGCTGGTCAGTCCTGTCAGCCACACCTTAAAGGATGAAGTGACGTTCTTAGTTCATCTCCAAGAATGTTACAAGGGATGAATACTTGGTATTGTGGAAAAAATAGCTTGGACAGTTCCTCAGAGACTTCTGTTACAGTTAATGGCTTTGTAATTGGAGACCACAATGTCTGAAAGTGTTCAAATGTTCCATCTGCTGATTGCTCTTTTCTATATAAAGAACTATCCCAACAAACCCACTATAAAAAGTGGTGTGTTTTTTCTGTACTGCATTTGTTAAATCTGGTCTTTTTTTTCTGTCTCTTTCTTCAGCTATTGGATAGACAGTATCAAAATGTCTTGCAGGCCAGAAGATGTTATGATAAATTGATGCCATTTTGGTAAGCAGCATATGATTACCAAATATAGTTCGCTATTGCTCAGTTGAAATTGATCTTGAATTAGAAGATCTTGGTTTTTATACCACTCTGCAAACTTGAGTACAAAATCCAGCAGACACTGCTGTACTATACCCTAATCTGTCAGATAAAGTGTCAAATTGAGATCCTCTTTTTCTCTAGTGGATGTCAAATGAACCAATAGATGGTTTGCAAATATTGATCCTTCAACCAATATACATTTTTTTTTTTACATTCATAAGATCTGTCATTGCAATTTTTTTTAGGGATCTGGTGTGTATAAATTGTCTATTGCATTTCCTGTGTTATAACTGAGAACATGTCAGAAGGCCACAGTTGCAGCCTGATTTGCTGAGTATTTCCAGTGCTTTTTTATTTTATAATTCTAGTTGCAGATTTTTTCATTTGAAATATATCATTGGAGTGAGAATTCTTTAGAATGCCCTGAAAAGGTCATGAAATATTCTATATAAGAACAAGACTTCTTACTTTTAAGTTTATGGTGTAATATTCAGATGCACCTTACCTTCAATGCTATTATTTGATACTTTCCATGATGAGATGCCGATGGGTTTGTGGGGAGTAGGAACCCACTCAGACATTGTGAAATGATCAGATAATTTGCTAGTGCTTGTTAAAAAATAGATAAATTATGTGCTGTTGCATTGTCCACCATTTAAAACTGTAACCTGGACTCACTGAGAACCTTGAGCTTTTTCAGTGGTGAATTTTATCATCTGCTAAGTGTGTATTAATTTTGAAGTTTAAGTGATTTTTTTTTGTTCTCCATTCTAACATCATCCCTGGGACTAAGGTAATTTAATGCATTTATTATATTGACTTGATTTTAATGCTAATTTGAATGGCAACTGTACCTGTTAATTTTTATAGCAGTGAGTTAATTTGAAGCAAGAAATCCTGACTGTATTAATTCTCCGAAAGCTGTCTAATTTTACTTCATTCACACTATCAACATTTTTCCTTTCCATCATTAAAAATAATATTTTACCTTCAATGAACCAATTGACAATAAATTTCACTTCCTCATCATTTTTGAGTAGTTTATTCTGAATTTCTCAGTGAATAGATTATTTTTATTTTGTAGTTTTGGATGATCCCATGTGGGTAAATTTTCCCTGAGTTTTATTGAGTGCTTTATGTCCATACAAGGGGCTTCTCTTTCTAGTGAGATTTCTTTTTAAATAGTGATACATTCTTGGTCCTGTAATATTCATTCAAATATTTTTGCACTTTTTCAATTAGCTTTATGCAGTGAACTGGGATTCACTGGGAGAGTGCTGTATTGATGACTAGCCCTGCCTCCCGGCTCCACCCCCGTTTACCCATATATAACCCTGGTTTCCCGCCTAAACCCAGAACCTCTCTGAAGCCTACTAGTGAACCCTACCCATTGTCGAAGCTAATAAAAGCGTTTGTTCTCCCTCCAGTCGTGTGAGAGCTTTTATCTACATTACAGTTTTATTAGCTTTCAAAACAAGGATGGAGGTGTTACTCAAACTGCTAATAGACTCCCAGTCCTCCAATGTGGCTGAGGAATTCGCACATTTCTAAACAGTGCAGGTATGAAGCGGCTTCAGGCTGCGTCCGAGACTACGAGCAGATCCGGGACACCCTGGTTGCAGGAGTCTGCTTGAGGTCCATGAGGGAGCGACTCAGGAAAGAAGGACCTCGCTAGTTATGTCAAGCTGGCCAAATCACTGGAACAGGCCAGGCTCGAAAACTACTATCTTGAAGCCAGCGAACTCGCGCTCTCAGGTGAGCACCTCCAAGGACCGGCTGCTCCCGCTACAGCTGCCCCTGCTCTCATGGCTGCTGCTTCCTACGCCAGGGAGTGCTTTTTCTGTGGAAAAGGTCAGCACCCACGAGCCCTTTGGCCCGCTAAAGACTCAGAGTGCTTCAACTATGGAAAGAAGGGACATTGGGCGAGGGTCTGCCTCACGAAGGGAGGTCCAAGGAAGTCCACAGCCTGCACTGCTCCTGGATCCGATTCCAGCCCCAAGCTGTCTGCCCTGAACTCGCCTGAGATCGCCCGCTGTGCAACTTGCCACCTTTGGAAATGGCGTGAAAAGGGTCGGTGGCCATCTTGGCATGGCCTGAATTCAAATTTGGTGCCATCATCATCAAAGGAGGTAGGAGAGTGGCCATCTTGCTACTCCATGAGGTCAGCACCATCTTACCTCCACAAGTTGACTCAGGTCAGAGGGAGCCACTCGAGCGAGGAACAAGGCATCTCTGGCAAACTGGCATCGCTGGTCCTTGACCAGAACAGACCTCGCCAGCTTAGTAACTCTATGGTAATGGTGAAGGTAAACAGACATTCTACCAAGTGCTTAATTATCTTGGGCTCCACGGAAAGTTTTATAGACTCACGGAATGTACGAAAGTATAACTTAAAAATATATCCTTCTAATTATTGAATCTTCCTCACATCTTAGTCCCATTTGGCGTTTATACAAAAACATTGTAAAGTTCATTTATTGTTCGAAGGGGGGAATTTTGTAAATTTAATCTTTATATTTTGGATGAATTGTGTGCTCCAGTACTGTTGGGTCTGGACTTCCTGTGGCGCCTTAAAAGAGTGACCTTGGAGTTTTCTGGTCCCCTCCCCTCTGGTAACGGTTTGGAATGGAGGGCCCTCAAAATCAGGACTCACTTGCAGCCTCTCTACGCTGAACATTGACTCTCCCCCTCTATTCCCAAATCTGTTTGCCGACTGTAAGCCCATCGCCACCAAGCGAAGGAAATACAGCACGGCAGATGGAGTTCACAAAGACGGAGACCCAGTGCCTGCTGGACGAGGGGATCAACGAGCCCAACACAGCCCGTAGAGAGCGCAAGTGGTGGTTGTAAAGGGGGAAAATAAGTCCAGGCTACTAATTGACTATAGCCAAACTATTAACCGATAAACACTCCTGGATGTATACCCCCTCCCTCGCATTTCGGATATGGTGAACAATATTGGGTCTATTCGACCATTGACCTGAAAGCTGCCTATCACTAGCTGCCAATCCATTCTGAGGACCACCTGTACATGGCTTTTGAGGCTAATGGTGGTCTCTATCAGTTCTGGAGGGACCCTTTTGGAATTACCAGCAGGGTGTCTATCTTCCAGCAGCAGATGGACAGAATGGTGGACGAGTATGGGTTGAATGCTACCTTCCCCTACCTCGATAATGTCACAATCTGTGGCTACACTGTGGAAGGCCATGATGCCATTCTCCAGAGTTTTCTCCATGTGGCGAGAGCCCTGAATCTCACATAATTCTGATGTGTGTATTCAGGTCTGCACGACTGGCTATCTATCCTTGGCTACGTGGTGGAGAATGGCATCAATGGCCCTGATCCCAATAGGATGCGCCCCCTTAGACCTCCCCCTCTCTGGGTCCACAAAGGCTTTGAGAACCCTGGGGTTTTTCTTCATATTGCGCCCAGTGGGTCCCTCAATACGCTGACAAGGCTCGCCCACTCTTAAAGGCCACTACTTTCCTTCTCTCGGCTGAACCCCAGACGGCTTTCAGTTACCTCCAAAGCCACATTGCGAAAGTCACTGTGCACACGGTAGACGAGAATGTACCTTTCCAAGTGGAAAGTGACGCTTCGGACATAGCCCTGGCTACTACTCTCAATCAGATGGGCAGGCTGGATGCCTTTTTTTCACGAACGTTACAGGGCCACGAGCTCTGGAACCAATCAGTGGAAAAGGAGGCTCAGGCCATTGTAGAAGCCGTAAGGCACTGGAGGCATTACCTGGCTGGTAGAAGATTTGCGCTCCTCACTAATCAGTGCTCTGTCGCATTCATGTTCAGCAATGTCAAGAGGGGAAAAATCAAGAATGACAAAATTTCTAGGTGGAGGATCAAACTCTCCACCTATAATTATGATATCGCCTTCGTCCAGGGGATGTTGTGCCTCTGCCAACTGCGGACCATATATAATGAGCTCTGCTATCCAGGAGTCATATGCAGGGCTCATTTTGTCAAGTTCGCAACTTGCCCTACTCAGTAGATGATGTCAGGGAGATGACCAGGTCATGCCAGGTCAGCCCGGAGGCCAAGCCATACTTTTATAGCCTCGCAAAAGTGCACCTGATCAAGTCATCCAGCCCCTTCGAACGGTTCGGCATCGATTTTAAGGGAGCTCTACCCTTCACGAACGGGAACACCTTCTTTCTCTCGATCATCAATAAGTACTCTCGCTTCCCATTTGCTATTCCGTGCTCTGACACATCCACCTCGTCAGTTATGAAAGCCCTAGACTCTATTTTCACCCTGTTCGGGTATCCCAGCTATATTCATAGCGAACAGAGCTCATCCTCCATGAATGACGAGCTGCATCAATACCTGCTGGTGAGGGACATAGCATCCAGCAGGACCACCAGTTACAACCCCCAGGGGAATGAGCAGATTGAACTTGCCCTGAAGTAAAAAGGCCTTCCAGACTCATGCTGGCAGGATGTCCTCCCCATTGCATTCCAGTCCGTTTGGTTGTTACTCTGTACTGCGACCAATGCTACTCCTTACAAGTTACTATCCACATTCAACAGAAGGTCAGCATCGGGGACTACACTCCCAGCCTGGCTCTCTAGTCCTGCCCGTTCCTTAAGAAGCACGTGAGGAGAAGCAAGACTGCCCCCTGTGGAGAATGTGAAACTGTTTCATGCCAATCCCATATATGCCTACGTGGAGCACCCGGATGGCAGGGAGGACACTGTCCCCATCAGGGACCTGGCACCCGCCAGAACAAAGAGTCCAGTGCCTTAAGTGCCCCACGAGCTACTGAGATCTTTCTCTCCACACCCACTCGGGGCCTCAGGGGATCCGGTTCAGGAGGAGCTTGAATCCCCCCCCCCCTCCGTCATTGAGCTGGAGCCCCAACCCACTACTCCTCCATCACTGGGACCAGGACACCCAAGAAACCCAAGTCCCCCCAGTGCTAAGGCACTCCACCAGGATCTCCAGACCCCCGGACCACCTAACTTTGTAAATTGTGTTATCTACTGTATATTTTTTTTCTGTCTTCTGCCGGCTTCTGATCCCATGTTCTCTTCATCCACAGACTCTTAATTCTGCACGAAGGAATGAATGTAATGAATTGAGAGAGTGCTATATTGATGACTGGCCATGCATCGTGGCTCCAGCCCCATTTTACCTAATATAACCATGGTTTCCTGCCTTAACCCAGAACCCCTCTGAAGCCTACTAGACATGTTGTTGAAAGCTAATAAAAGCATTTGTTCCCCCTCCAATCATATGAGAGTTTTTATCTATGCTACACTTTAATGTCCTCTTTTTTTATAATATGGAAAGTAAAACTTTACTAAAATAGATCTTGGCTTTTGTTTAGTGTAAACACAATCATATATGCTTAATAATATGCAATACTTTTGGAATGCTTTTCCTTTGAAACTGAACAGTGTGGATTTTATTTTAATGGGCTTTTCAAAAGGTGGGTGGAATGGTGATAAGAATGTTGTGGTAGCATTGGACAGAATGAAGAATAGAGTTTGTTGGTATGTTATCTAGTTCGTCAAGGTAACCCACGTATTGAGCTGACTTTTATTAACATTGTAGGAGCGCTCAACAACAGAGGAATGGATAGGAAAGTGCTTGGAATTGACAAAGCCGATTAGGGCCATGGACACCTAATTAATGGAGTGGAATGGGAAGACATGAGAACGGGAGTGGCTCATGTCATGTGATTCTGACATCACATTTTATATCCAAGCAACTACACAAGTTTATCTGAACAGAAAGAATACTGAGAAACAAAGTTAATGTCTCAGGTCAAAGACCCTTTGTTAAAAGTGGAAAAGAGTGCAAGACAGTATATTCTGTCTTGTTTAGAACCAAGACTGTATGTACATAATATATTATATCTTGAAGGGCCCAAGCTCAAAATGTTGGTATGCTATATAAAGTACACTGTTTGCCCTGTTGAGCTTCTCCAGCATTGTTTTTACTGTATGCAATATTCCAGGTGTGGTCTCACTGAAGTACTGTGCAGTTGTAATAAGGGACTTTTTAAAAAAAAATACCAACCCCTCACCATAATAAAAGATCAAAAAGCCATTTACCATCCTAAGTTTTTTTTGCTCTGTGTTTGTATTTTTTAAAATTGTGAACCTGCATACCATGATTCCACTGCATATCCTAATTTTGTAGTTTTCTATTGTTTAAAAAGTTACATGACTGGGATCTCTAGGGTTGCTAAGGATGCTGTATGGAGGAAGCAACAGGTCATCTATTGTGGCTTTCAGTCAAAAGAAACACACCAGTAGTCTGCTATCGAGCAAAGGGACAATAGCACCGTCTTCATTCTGACTATTTTCTGGCTATTGTTTTTAGGTCTAAATGAACCAAGAATTTCAATCTCATCATGACCAAGACTGACAATAACAGGTTGTATAAAGAGTGTTTGGATCACTAATGCTCTTTGATGTGAGGAGTTTGGCACCTTTTCATTGGTCTGGTTGAGGTTTGATCCATGCTAAGTCTTTTAACATATGGCAGTATTCATTTGGAAGAACAAGCATGCGTTGGTCTGACAATAGTCTGAAATTAAAGTGAGCCTGGTAATTATTGACCCATATCCATGCTGTAGCTAAATGCCTCCATTGGTTGAAGGGGAGGTGTGAGGATTTGGACCTAGAAGTTTTCAATATTAACTGATCTCTAATACTGTTCATTCTTCTTTTAAAATCAGAAAGGTATGACTACAGTAATGGGGTTGTATTTTTGACCACCTAACTGTCAGTGAGAATTGCAAGAGTAAATCCGAGAGATAGCAGACAGCTTTAGGAAACCGTGTGATGATGGGTGATTTTTAACTTTCTATATTGACTGGGACTCCCAAACTGTAAAAGGGCTGGATGACTTAGAATTTGTCAAATGTGTACAGGAAAGTTTTTCTAATTCAAGATATCAAAGTACCAACTAGAGTGCAATATTGGATTAATGAAAGGGAACGAGACAGGACAGGTGTCAGAAGTATGTGGGGGGTGGGGGGTGGGGGGGGGAGGCAGGGAACACTTTGGATGAAATGATCATTATGTCATTAATTTCAACAAAATTATGGATAAGGATAGGACTTGTCCTCAAGTTGAGGTTCTTAATTAGGGAAAGGCTAAATTTTGAGCAAATGCATAGATCTAAAAAGCATGGATTGGAACAGGTTATTTTTTGGCAAGGATGTGCTTGGTAAGTGGGAGCCTTCGAAGGTGAAATTTTGAGAGTAGAGTTCAAGTTTATTTATCATCCATTGCAGAAGTTTAACCTGATGAAACAGCGTTCTCCAGTCCATGGTGCAAAAATAAAAATGCGAACATGCAACCAGACATAACGCACATACAGACAAGCAATACTTATGCAGTACATAAATGCTGTTTGGTGTGGAGGTGCCAATGCACAGGACAGAAAAAAGACTATAGGGAATCATGAACTTCGGCAGCACCATCAGGGGGATTGGTCCTCACTCCATTGAGGACATCTTCAAGAGGCAGTGTCAAGAAAGCAGCCTCTATCTTCAAGGACACACTGCCCAGGCCATGCCCTCTTCATACTGCTATCGCCAAGAAGGAGGTACATGAACTGGAGCACAAAAAGAGCTTCTTCTATGAGGCATCAGAATTCTGAATGGACAATGAACCTCAGAGACTAGCTAACACACTCTTTTTAAACTAACTTTAAAAAAAAAAGTACCGTAATTTATAACATGTACACCTGTAATGCTGGTGCAAAGCAACAAATTTTGTGACATGTTCATGATAATAAATTCTGATTCTGAGTTACTGGGAAAGGTTAAATGGGTTAGGACTTTATTCCCTGGACTGTAGAAGAATGAGGGGAGATTTGATAGAGGTAGGCAAAATTATAATGCATAGAGATAGTAAATCCAAGTAGGCTTTTCCCACTGAAGTAAGTTGAAGACACCAGAGGACATGGGTTAAGAGTGAAAGGGAAGTTTAAGGGGAACATTGGGGCAATTTCTTCACACAGAGTGGTGGGAGTATGGAATGAGCTGCTAGCTGAAATGGTGAACGCAAGCTCAATTTTAGCATTAAAAAATTTGGGCAGATACGTGGATGGAGGTGCATGGGGGGGGATTGGGCTGGGTGCAGGTCTGGGACTAGAATAATAGTTTGGCACAGACTCGAAGGATCTGTTCTGTGCTGTAATGTTGTATGGTTCTAATTTTTAAAAACAATTCACCTGAAAAAAAATCCACCTCATGTATTTATTACGGTAATTGTTAGGATTTGTGATGATCTTGGTTCCTGGATCTCCTAATGCATTATATTTTCACTATACTGTTGCATTAGGTGGGGAAATCTGAAAAGTCTATAATACTAGTACAGGTAGTTGTCTCAACCAATACATTGTATATGGTTGCAGTTCTTCATTCATTGGAACAAGGGTTTGTGTGTTTTGACAGCGTTCAAATGAGTGACACTTGGAAATGATTTGAGAATCAGATACAGATTCCTGCTATACTTCCTGGCAGAGACTGGGTCTTTTGAGTGAGTTTGAATCATTGCAGTGAGATCTCTGAACATTTCATTCTTGTTCTTGAAGATTTTCCATAGCAGGTTGAAACCCCTGTAGAAAATGGTCAAGTTTTTGTGATGGAACTGAGAACTCGTATCATTTGCTTTAAATCTACTAAGATATTGACAGGATATTTAGTGCATGCCATTTAAAGTGAAATTCATGAAATTACATTTAGATGTTCAACACCCCTCCATACACCAATGATCAAGGGAAATCATCAGTTGGTTTAGGTACTCATGAATTACTTCTACAAGTGTAATATTTTGTTGCAGGAGACTAGCTTTTTAAAAACTAAATACAGCATCACAAGAGAAAAACCCAAGTCTGTGGACATTGGTTGAAAAACACAATGCTGGAGGAACTCAGCAGGTCAGTGTCTTTTATAGAGCGTAGTTAAAGATCCATAACCAACACTTTGAGCTTGAGCCCTTCATGATGTGAAATGTGGGCAGGTGCCTGAAAAAAAAGGGGGGGGGATCAAATGGGCTGGGGGAGAAGCACAGTCCCACATGCTGGAGGTAAGACATCTTGTATTTGGATATGCGAGTTCTGAGACAACACATGGATGAAGGAAAAGGTTCTTTACTTTAAATTTGTTGTAAACAGCACAATGAGGCATACCATGAGGTTGCAAGCCCCCATTACAGATCTTGCATACTGTCTCTTGCTCTGCTGGCAGCCAAGAATAATCAAACAGGAACTATAATCAAGGCCTTGCTATTGGCTATGCAAACATGATCACTATCATAGTAAGTTGTGTATCTCTAAAATAAATAATATTTGCATATAAATAATATTTGCATATTGTTTGAATTTCAGAATACAAGAGATTGACATCTTTTGATATGTCAGCAAAAATAATCACCAGTGTAAACTCCAATCTTTTTACAGAATTCTGATCCATGTTTCAAATTTTAAATGATTATTTGCATATTCTTTCCCCCCTCCCCCCGAATGCTCTCTGTGAGAATTTTAATTTTATAATGTAATTGGTTGCTTAGCCAGCTTAATGAATTTATTGCTGCGTCACATATCACCTTGAAATGATTCCTAACAACAGTTGGTGTGAGAAAAGGGAATTTTTTTTGTGGACGCTTCAAGATCAGTGATGTGGGTGGTTTTCCTTCCTCAGACCACAAATTCACAACTGATTTTTGCAAAATAAAATGTCATGACAGTCTCATGTATTTGTGATTTGTGGCTATAACCTTTCCTGATAAATAATGATCAATAAGAGCTTGCAAAGCAGAGCTTTCTGCAGTTGACAATTTATGAGTTAACTTGGGTTTTACTTTTCCAAGCTTTGTGATTCTCGATGACTGTGTGAAATCACTTCCTGAAGTATTGATTTCTTATGCTCCTCTACTCAAATCGTTGTCCAACTTTAGTTGCCAACTGTTCCAAGCACAGTTCTTGGTTTTGTTCACTTTCAGTATTGTTCTCAAGCCGACAACCAAAGAGTTTGTTGACATTTTTTTTATTGAGATTAGGATATTTTTAGAAAGGGACTGAATTGAGATCTGTCATACCTTCCCTTGGAAAACTCACATAACAAAGCATCAAGTTCTGAAGCTCTGATTTGAAGAAGATTCTCTTTCTAGAGAAAAGAATCTTTGTTTTTCCCTCAAAATATTGTCCTAACTCCAGATTTTGTTTTTGATGAAATTATTGAATTTAAATGGTTAAGTTACAATAAAAAACAGACAAAAATACATGCCGTGTTGTAAGAAACTGTTTCAAGTGAGTAAGCTATACTCTGTTATACGATCTTCAAGGTTTTGCTTATGAGCACCACCAAAATCCTGTACACGATCTTCAGCTTCTCTGTCAGATGATCAGCAAATTGTAGAAGCTTTAATGGCTTACAATTTGCAAAACAGTTAGATTTTCACATTTGCGAAGCAGCAACAAACTAATTGCAAAAGAAAGAATTTAATTGTTTTTATCTTTAATACCATATTGATGGGTCAAGACATAAAATGAGCAAAGGATTCTGTGAAACATGAAAGTCTGCAGATTGCAGCACAAAAGTTGCTGGAGGAACTCAGCAAATCTTGCAGCATCTATTAGACTTAAAGATATACTATATAACCGACATTTCAAGCCTGAGTCCTTCAAGGTTATTCTACACTTCTCCAATGGCTGAAAATATTTACCAGAGCAAAGTGCAGTGAAGACCAAATTGTTTCAAAGATCAAATTTATTGTTAGTGTACATTCATGAAATCACATACAACCCTGAGATTTTTTTTCTGCAGGTTGGGCTGAATTATTTATAGTAAACTGCTTTAAAAAAAAAGTAAACAAACTGCAAATACAGATGTATAAATATTCAGTGATGAATAAATAATGAAAAAGGTAAGAGTCCTTAAATAAGTGTCTAAATGAGTCTGTTATTCAAGAATCTGATAGTTGAGGGGTAGTAACTATTTTGGAATGTGGAGGTACAAGTCCTGTAGCTCCTGAACCACCTCCTAGTGGCAGCAATGAGAAGAGCTTGTTCTGGATGGCACGGCATGGATCCTTGATAATTGCTGTTGTTCTCTGACGGCAGTTTTGCCTATGATCTTTTGGGCTCTGTCTACTTTTGTATTTTTTGAATAGAACTAGAAACTTGACAAATAAGTTGTGAAATCTGACATGGGCACATGGAGTGAATTCACTCCTTATTCCATCTCATTCACAAATATGCTGCAGTGGAGGAATTTTGCCATTGTTCCCTCATTTGGCAGATCCATCATGTGATTAATTTAAAAAGTTATCTGACATGGCCTAACAAGCCATTCAATTTTTAGCTTCTCAATGAGCAGTGAAGGATGAGCTGGTCTTTCTTGCAATGTCCTGCTTCTAGAGATGGGGGAATATATATTTTTTTTTAAAGTGCAGTTTTCTTTTGGAATAGAGCAGAAAGATTTGGCACCATTGGACATTAAATGAACAAGCAAACCATTATGAGCCAATATTCTCACAGCTCTTGATTATATTTCCTCTCCTTCTGACTACTGTAAGGGTGCCATTTCAATCTCAGTTCCTTGACTGTTCTCAACACCAGTGCCCCACAAAGGTAGTACTCAGCTTCCTACTAATGCAGTGCCCATGACTGTATAGCTAAACTACTCAAATTCCATCAATGAATTTGCAGTTGATACCATCATATTGTTCTTGATCTCAAGCAATGGTGAGACGGTGAACAGGAAAGAGATGGAGGTCTAGTGACATGGTGCCAGCATCAAGAAGCCGTGAGACACATATTCACATGCAGGGAATGGAGACTCACGGATCATGTGCATGTTTCATTTGACATAGTGTTCAATGTTGAAGTTCTGTTTTATATTCTAACTTTAGTTGCCATATTTTCAGTGGCTACTTCTTCTCATTTATGTGGTGTACAAGACAGGATTTGAATCTTAAAAATGTCACTCCAAACATTGGGTTGTCATATTTGCCAAGTATAAAATCCAAACCTTATCAGCAAAGTCTTAGCACTTCCCCGCAGGGTCCAAACACCCAGTCCGACTTCAAACAGCTTGTTGAAGGAGCCATGGTGGTTTACTTTAAAACATGCTCTTAAAATTTAAACCTCTAATAGATAATTTGCTTTTAAAATATTGTAACAGCATCACTCCACTGGTCAGTGGTAAGTGCCTTATATGGTGAGTACAGGTCAAACCCTACATCATGTGGAAATTTTGGAGATAGTCTTGTGTACAAGTCAGCTTTTATGTCCTTCCAGTTAATTCCTGTACCTAACTATTTTAAAAAAGAAAAAATGACTTTTTAAGATGTGGCATTCTTTATTGATTAAATCAAGGTTTAAAGGTTCCTTTTATTGTCAAGTAATAATACATAAAAATGCAGGATCCATAACTTTGTCTGCCATAAGATAAAGAGTTGTCATAAGCATTGCTTGGAACTCCTAACAATAGGAGAAAGAGAAGCAAAAGACTCCCTTCAGAGACTAAGGATGTCTGAGGATTCATCTCTAGTGCTTCTGCAGCTGTACAAACTCCTTTTCAAACCATTGGCAGCCTGAGGTCCAGAACCAAAACTCTAATGTGATCAGGAAGCCAGCACCTTCTTAAATCCTGGTTCCAATGCCTGGTTCCTGTGAGACATTTGCCAGCCACCTGCAGACTGTGTGAGTCCTTTGATTGCAAGTCGGCAGCCACCTACAGAACATTATTAGTCCTTCAACTGCAAGTCATCAGTGGCCTGCAGTCTATTTGTGTCCATCAACCACAAGTCAACAACAGCCTGTGTGGTTCTTCAGCCACTGAGCCCATTGCTGGTCTGTTGCATTGATCTTCTTCATCGTGCTTTTCCATCTGAAAGTGGGGTGTTCTGTTTCTGGAACGTTACACTGGACTGCTGCTCTGCCAGAGTCTACCACTGCCCAGCCCAGGAGCCACCACTTTAAGTACAGGTTGTGCTCAAGATGCAAGGATCAGGCTTGCAAAATTGTCAATTATCAGGTAGAGGTAAAGCTGATGCATGTAACAGTTCAATATAAATTGGTTGTTTGGAAATAGGTGCTGTGACCAATTGATGAGGCTTCTTGTGCATTTGATAAAGTGGCCTAGAGTGCACATGCTGATTTGAGGTTGTTTAACTTACTCCTGTGCTTTATCCAAGGAACATAGTATGGTACATCAGACATGATGTTCAAATTCAACTTAAACTGCTTTTATAATATGCACTTTTAAAATTATGCATATTCATGTTTCCATCCAGAAGCCTCTTAAACACTGTGTTTAAGAGGCTTAAACAGGTGCTTCATTTTTTTTGGGACCAGATACTTTTCGGATAATGGAATAATATTTAAACGGTGGTACTGTTAAGGGAGTGGGAAGAGTTGCAGCGGGATTGGATGGGGGAGTTAAATGAGGTGAGATAAAGATGGGTCGTGCTTTCCCTGCCCGGGCCATTCTGCCCCCGCCTGTGCTGCGCTTTCCCCGCCTGAGCCATTCTCTCTGTCAAATACCCTTTCAGCAAGGTTGCTGAAATTCTGCTGGAGGACAATCCCTGTATTTTAAGTAAAACATACAATAAAATTTCAAACTTAAGCTGGCTCAAACTAAGCTAAACACCTGAAAATATATTGTATATGCAGTAAAAAAAAGTTTGGTTTTCAGAACTTTTCAGTTTTCATAATTTTGGATAAAAGATTACGTACCTATTGTGCTTCCCTCCAACTCTGCATATTGACAATATGTGTCCATCTGGAAGCCTCTTAAGTCTACTGTTGTACCTGCATCCATCATGATTCCTGGCAATCAAGTATCAGACACTCTCTGCGTATTTCTCCATTAAACATCTCCCCCCCCCCCCCCCCCCTTATGGATGTACAGTATTCTCTAGTACGTGACATTTGTACTCTGTGAAAAAGATTTTGCCTCGTATAATTTTGTAAATTTCTATCAGGTCAGCCCTGAGCCTCTGGCACTCCAGAGGAAACAGCCTAAATTTGTTCAACCTCATTTGGAAAGGATACAGGAAATTTACCGGAATTTCAACATGAGATTCCAGGTGCAGCTAAAGCAACTTTTTATGTAGTTTCAATACAACATCCTAATTTTTATACTCATTTCCCCATGTTCAATTTACTTTTTTTTCATTTTAGGGTATCATCTCTATTATCATACAGTACATCTTTTTGAAACTTGAATTGTGATCACATTAAATGGATATTTTTCTCCTTTTACGGTAAATTTTAAGATCAGCAATATTTAATTTCCTACCTCAATATAGCTAAAGCGATGATAGATCCGTTCTAATTAATCTCTAGTTTTCAACTTTATCTATTGTAACCCTGAAATCCTGTCCTTCTATCTACCATTGATTTATTTCTTCTTAATTTAAGTAAAACTTTGCTCATTCCTAATACCCTTGACCTCTAAAGCACATGGATGGATGCTTTAAGCCCTTCTCTGATTAACAGCCCACTGAACCTATACTGATTAAGTATGCTTTTGAGAAATTGCTGCATTGTTAGATGTGCCATCTTCTAAATTGGATGTTCAATTAGAGAATCCATTTATGTCCTAGTTAAAGATTCAAGAAATTCACCAAGTGTTCTGTCTGTAATTCAAACCTCACCCAGCCATGCAAGAAATCTATTAACTGGCACTTCCTTTTGCTCCCCATGTGCGTAAATTTGCAAATGGTAATCTTACACTGCATCTACTTAAAAATATTTGTCATAAAAACTTTCAGGGGATGTTAAAAAGATTGAAGTCCAGTTTGTTATTTTTCCTGCAAAGTGAGACTAAAGATATAAATGCAAGATTATGTAAAAAAACATTTTAAATTTCCCTACATAATAAAACATTAAAACATGTTTCATGTCTTCATCTCTCTGTCTGTTTTGTAGTTGTTCTGCAAATTTTCGTGCTTCCTCCAGATCCGAGAATAGCCTGTTTTGCTGCCCTGGAATAACTATTTTAAGTCCCGCTGGATGCTTTAGCATAAATTTATATCCTTTTTTCCATAGGATCGCTTTTGCTGTATTAAACTCCTTTCTCTTCTTCAGGAGTTCAAATCTTATGTCTGGATAGAAAAAAAATTTTTGACCTTTGTATTCCAGTGGCTTTTTGTCTTCTCTTATTTTCTTCATTGCTTTCTCAAATATATTTTCTCTTGTTGTATATCTTAGGAATTTTACTAAAATGGATCTTGGTTTTTGTTGTGGCTGTGGTTTGGGGGCTAATGTTCTATGTGCCCTTTCTATTTCCATTTCTTCCTGTAATTCTGGTCTTCCTAGGACCCTGGGGATCCAATCCTTTATAAATTCTCTCATATTCTTGCCTTCTTCATCTTCCTTAAGGCCCACTATCTTTATATTATTTCTTCTATTATAATTTTCCATTATATCTATCTTCTGAGCTAACAGCTCTTGTGTCTCTTTAACTTTTTTATTAGATTCTTCTAATTTCTCTTTTAAGTCCTCTACTTCTATTTCTACGGCTGTTTCTCGTTCTTCCACCTTGTCCACTCTTTTTCCTATATCTGACATGACCATCTCTAATCTATTCATTTTTCCTTCTGTACTTTTAATTCTTCTTTTTATTTCACTAAATTCTTGTGATTGCCATTCTTTTACTGATTCCATATATTCTTTAAAAAAAAAATATCCATTGTCTTGCCTTTCCCTTCTTCTTCCATTCCTCTGTTCTTCTTCTTCCTCTGGGTTGGTCATCTGTTGTTTCCTTGTTTTCTTTTTACTCTCTTCTTTCTTGTTCTCGTTGTTTTCTATGTTCTCTTCCTGTTGTTGTGTTGTAGCTGTCATTCTCAGCTGTGGAGATCGACTCCTCAGCTGGTCCCTCCGCCCGTCAGTGTTTTTTTTGTCATGCGCATGCGCGAGGAGTCGTGCATGTGCGGTTGCGCACTTTTACTTGGCTCCGCGAGCCATTTTTGTAGTCCCGAGCTCGGGACTTCAACTGACCTTAGGGAGCAGGCTTCTCTCTCCGCGGCGGGCCTCCTCGGACAGGTAAGGCCTTCACCTTCTTCCGACGTCCTTTCTTCTTCTTCCCGTTGCTTTCAACTTTTCTTTCTTTGCTGCCATTTTCTTCCCACCTTTACTTTCACTTTATTTTAATTTTTATGTTTGTGCCTTTGTGTTTTGTGTGTTTTTTTTAAACTCTTCCGGAGAGGGCTGGAGTTCCCCGACCGGTCACCACTCCATCACGTGACTCCTCCCTCACATTAAAACATGTTTGAGTGCAATTTTGACTTTTCAATATCCGGTTTCCTTGTACTTCTGCATGTTTGCATAAATAATCATGTACCACGAAGAATTGTTATGCTTCCACCAGCGTTGTCTCCGGTCCATCCTCAACATTCATTGGAGCGCTTTCATCCCTAACATAGAAGTACTCGAGATGGCAGAGGCCGACAGCATCGAGTCCACGCTGCTGAAGATCCAGCTGCCCTGGGTGGGTCACGTCTTCAGAATGGAGGACCATCGCCTTCCCAAGATCGTGTTATATGGCGAGCTCTCCACTGGCCACCGTGACAGAGGTGCACCAAAGAAGAGGTACAAGGACTGCGTAAAGAAATCTCTTGGTGCCTGCCACATTGACCACCGCCAGTGGGCTGATATCGCCTCAAACCGTGCATCTTGGCGCCTCACAGTTCGGCGGGCAGCAACCTCCTTTGAAGAAGACCGCAGAGCCCACCTCACTGACAAAAGGCAAAGGAGGAAAAACCCAACCCCAACCAACCAATTTTCCACTGCAACCGTGTCTGCCTGTCCCGCGTCGGACTTGTCAGCCACAAACGAGCCTGCAGCTGACGTGGACATTTACCCCCTCCATCAATCTTCGTCCGCGAAGCCAAGCCAAAGAAAAGAAACAATGAGGCACAGGGTGTAGAATTGAACTTTTAAGAACTTGAATGTATCACGGTTTTGATGTGTTTTGTCAGACCTTGATGTTAGTTGAAACTTATTGTCTTCAGTAAGTAACCAGCCTCTGGTTACCCAGCCATAGGAAAGGTATCATCGAGCAGGTAAAAGTGCAGGAAAGATTCACAAGAATGCAACTGGGATGGTTAGATTTAAATTATCAGGAGAGGCTGGTTAGTAACATTTTATTTATTGTATCCTTTTGCCTTTGTCTACCAATGTAAGCAGCAATACAACAGGCACTGCAAAGAACCTTGCATTTAATCAGTAGTCTAGTGCATGATGGTAAGTTTATGGTATAATTTTCTCATGTTCTGCCAACAATGTTTTGGTTCTAGTTATTGTTGTTGAAGGTTAGGATTGTTTGTAGATTTGTGAAACAGACTCCGAACAATGATCCTTGTTGATGAATGCAGTTGTGTTTGGACTGTTAAAATTGCATATTTAGATTTGTAGCTACGTTTCACATTAAGTTTAAAAGACATTGAATTCTGGAAATTAGAAATAAAAGCAAACATCTCATCTCTGAAACAATAACATTCTTATGATATGTGTTTGACAAATTGTTATAATCTGAAATTGAACCTGAAAATGTTTTACAAAACAGTTGACTCATTTTCAAAGAGTATTCACTTGGATACTGTTACAACTCCATAAAACATTGGTAAAATTGTACTTGGAGTGTTGTGCATCATTCTGGTACCCAGCAAAAGGAAAGGTATCATCGATCAGGAAGAAGTACAGAAAAGATTCACATGAATGTTACGGGGGAGAAATTCCAGCTGGTGGCTGATGGAGCAACACCTTTTTGGTGGTGCTTCTGAAGAACTAACCTTTCTCCCGCTACCTAACAGCTATTTTAATCTGTAAAAGTTGTTCTTTCTGGGAATCTAAAATTTTCCTCTAAATGGCAGACTGCGAAGGAGGAAGGACTGTTCCTGAACTGATGCAAGGGAAAATGGAAGAAAAGTTTCCAAATCGGTTGAAGAAATTCTCACAAGATTGGAAGATAAGATTGATAATTTGAACTTGTGTTACACAGCCATTGATCAGAAGATTACAAAATTTCAAGGGCATTTTGAAGATTTAGAAAAACAATATTACAACCTTTCAACAGACTATCAAGATCATTCAAGGCATATTGGAAAAAAGAGTTGATGCTTTTACAGAACTGCTTCGAGAGACTGCAGCTAACTTGCAAAATATAAGCATAAAGCTATTGACCTAAATAGCAGAAACCGGAGAAAGAATTTTTGTATTTTTGGACTTCCTGAAAGTATTGAAGCCTCTGACTCAATTAAATACAGACATCCTGTTTGTGTTGTTTAAAGGAGTTTTGAATAAACCTCCAATTTTGGATTGGGCATATCATGCTCTGAGGTTAAAAACCCCCACCTGAAGTTAAACCTCAACCTGTTATTCTCTGGTTCCACTATTTTCAAACAAAGGAAGCCATAATCAGAGAGGCTCAGAGATGAGGTATGCTGAAATTTCATGATATTTCTATTCATATTGAGGAAAATTACACACCTGAAATCTTGGCAGAAAAGAATGAAATTTAAAGAAGTCATGTCTAAACTCTATCAAAAACAACTTCACTCTTTTCTTCATTTCCATGTGCGGCTGAAGAAATCCCCTAAGAATGGTTCCCCTAAATGGTTTACTACTCCAGATCAAGCTAGGAAGCTTCTGGAAGAAGGTGCATCTACTCTGCAGCAAACTACTTGAAATGATTCCTGCTTATGAGATGTCACCGCTGAAGATATTTTTGGATTCATTCTTTTTCTTTCTCTTTTTATATTCTTTTGTTTAAATAAAAAGTAATAGGGGATTTTTCCCTATACATACAGGTAGTCCTCGACTTATGACCTACACGAGTTGCAACCACCCGCACATTGGAACGAAATTTAAAAATAACCGCGTCTGTATATGTGCAACATAGTCTGCAGTAAACATAGCAAGCAAAAGCAAACACCTATCTCTTGCTGATAGAATGCTAAGAGACTGAGGGAAAACCATAACTTTGGAGGTAAAAATGAAAGCTATTAACCAACATGACCAAGGTAAAAAGGTCAATGATATTGCATGCAGTCTACAGTTGTCGCCTTCCACTATGTCGATGATTTTAAAGGAAACAGAGAGAATACGCGAGGCTGCAAGAGGATCTGTAAGTTTGACGAACACAATTTTAACTAAGCATTGGCAAGGCCCCCAAGTTATTAATGGTGTAGTTGGAAGACTTGATTCAGAATTGCATGCCACTGAATTTAAGGACGATTCAGATGAAGGCTAGAGGTCTTCAAGGCATTGATGGAGTGAATTACATCGGGAGCTTCACCACATAATGACTGGTTTAGTAGTTTTAAAAGAAGGTACAGCTTGCCCAAAACCACCTAAATACCGACAAAGAAAATCCTCCTTGAAGCTAGAGGTCCTTGGATATTAAATAAAAGCAGGTTGGTGCGGGGGTGGTGGGGGGAGATACATGTCGTCTGGGCCTCATTCCTTATTTCATATTCTTAATCCTTACTTGCTGGGATGGATTGTTTTTTTTCTCTCTTATTCAGGGGGGTGTGTCGGAAATTATATCTGCACCTATGTGTCACACTTCAACGAATATGCCACATCTCTTCTGCAAATTGTAGGTAATTTTTCTCCACGGGAATACAACTCTGTATTTCCATTTTCCATCGTGAGATATTTAGCTGGGAGTCAGACTTCCACGTAACCGCTATACACTTCCTGGCTACTGGCAAGGCGAGTCCTTCACAAACTGAATTTGGTGTTTGGACAGTCTAAACTGTACTTCTGCACTCTCCCCTAGAAGGTACAACTCTGAATCCTGTGGAAAATCCACCTTTGTAAATTTTTTTACAAAGGGTCTCCCAGGTCTCCCCAGAAAGATCTCACCCTTGTACACAGCCAGATGGAGTGGACAAAGATTCCTACCTCCACACCACACCTAAAGCACAATTTTGAGATTTCTGGCTTTGAATTGTGTAACTTTATCGGTGTGAGGTATAGCCGATACAAGAAATTATGTTGTACTAGCATTAACAATTCCTAGTCAGGCTCTTCAAACACAAATCTTCCCATCATTGTTCATCAATTGTAATGCCCAAGTCCGACTCCCATCTTTCCCTTGACTGATGCAAGTCTGGCTTCTGGCTTTCACTTTTGGATTATGGAATAAATCCTAGAAATAAATTTACCCACATTCCCCTTTTGAGTTAGTCTCAATGTCACTGCAGTCAGGCAGGGTCGTTGTTAGTCCCAGTTTATCCCTTAGGAAAAATCTTAATTGAAGAAAGCAGAAGAATGTTCTATTTGACAACTCCTATTTAGTCCTCAATTGCTCGAATGGCATGAGCTGCTCTTGATAGTAACATTCTCGATACACCTGATCCCCTTCCGGCACTAGGTGTCCAGGATCTTAATTCCCAGAGTCATTGGGTATTAAATTGTTCTGGTCAAGGGTGTCTTAGAAGATAACCCCGTCTTCAATCCACTACATTGATTGATTCTTTGCAATGTCTGGCATACACATTTTATAATAAAGTTATTTAGCACACTGCTACATTTATATCTCAGGGTTATTGCTCAAAGAAAGAGGCTCATACCCAGAATGCAGTCAACACTGAGTTTATTTGGCTATCTGCTCCACCTTTTATAGACTGACTATCACATCAAGGGCGTGGCTTATGATCTGCTGGCTGCAGATTGGTTGCCTTGTGATCCGCTGGCCTGGATTGGACCCCCTGCGATCTGCTGCTGGCAATTGGCTGGTTTAGCCTCTGCTTTGCGCCCTATGGTAATGGGCCACTTAGCTCATATGGCATCTGTTCGATCACCACATTCAATGGCCATTTCCTGTGTCGGCCTGCAGAGCAGGCAGCGGGCCACTAAAATTATCTTTTGTTTTTAAACTGATTTGGCATCCCATTTCTATATAAATTCCTGATATCTTTTCTCCTACCGCATGTAACCTGATTTGTGCCCAAGAAGGGAGAGCCCTTCCCTCAAAAAATGAGGCAACAAACCTCATCTGGGACACCCAGTAGTATTTTTAAAAAATATGGCAGTTTTAAGATCTCAATTTATATTCCCATGTCAACTTTTCCATGGAGACTCTAGACATCTTGCTATTCCACAAAAAAATTCTGACACATCCATTGAGCATTTTAAAGAAGCACTGGAGCAATGAAATGGGCAGTGTTTGGTGAAAAAAAAATTGTAATCTTGGCATCACCTTTATTTTCACACAGTTAACTCTGCTCATCAACGTTATGGGCAGAGATTTCCATCTGACCAGGTCCTCCTCAATCTTCCAGAACAAAGGGAGGTAATTTATATATACTGTGTAGGTCTTTATCCACTCTTATCCCTAAGTTTTTAATGTCTTCCTGTGGCCACGTGAATCTGCTTTACCATTGATAAGGTCTATAATCTCCTTTAGACAAAGGCATAATTTCGCTTTTATCCAGATTAACCTTGTACCTGGAGACCTTCCCATAATCCTGCAGTACGGTCCTCAGTTTGGTCAAAGAGCCCCTCCTAGGTTCTGTCAAAAACACTAACACCTTGTCAGCAAACGGGTTGATTTTGTGTTCCACCTGGCCTACCTTAAACCCCATTCTGGATCCCGCAGAATGGCTTCTGCCAGTGATTCAATAGCTAGTATTAACAGAGTTGGGGACAGTGGGCGCCCCTGCCTACTAGATCTACTCAATGGGAACATTGGAGATGTGATGATTTTAGCCTGGGGCTGATAATACAATGTCCTTACTCAATTGATAAATGTTTCACCCAGTCCAAATTTCTCTAGTGTCTTAAGTAATTCCACTCCAATTGATTGAATGCCTTCTCCACATCCAGGGATACGACCACTTCCAGGTCCTCCCCCAACTGTGCCAGGTGTATTATATTGAGCAATCTGGCTATGTTATCTGCTGATTGCTTCTTTTGAACAAATCCTGCCTGATCTGGGTTTGTTAATTTCGGCAGATGTTTTTCCAAACCTATTGGCCAATGTTTTTGCTATAATTTTATAATCTACATTCAATAATGATATAGGCCAAGAGGAGGAGGGTCTCAATGGGTCCCTGTCTTTTTTTTTAGGGATCACCATAATGAATGCTGTTGAAAAAGACTCCGGGAGGGTATGTGTCTCTGCTGCCTGATCCACCATCTTCTTGAGGAGGGACATTAAAATTTTTTTTTGAATTTTCTATAAAATTCAATGAGGAACCCATCTCTCCCAGCAATTACTCTGCAGGCAGGTAAATTGCCTGAGTGTGTTCGATCTCCTCTCTAGAGAAGGGAGCGTCCTGATCCAAGTTTGGTAGTTTCAATGAAGGCAAGAAATCATCTACTTGGCAGGTTCTCCCGATTCTGATTCTTTATAGAACTTACTAAATGTATCATTTATTACTTTTGGCTTTTATAAAATCTTGCCATTCCCCCCTTTGATTTGCATTAATTGTCCTTGAGACTTCTTCTGCCCTCATCGACCAGGACAAGACTTTATGGGACTTGAACGCCAGCTCATAATACTGTTGGCTCAATCATAAGATCATCTTATCTGTTTTCTATGTCTGCACCATATTATATTCAAGCTTTATAGAACAACCATAGAACAATTATATTGACTAAATCTTTATATTTTTCATCAGATCCCAACCTTTGATAATCTGTTTCCAATTGAGCTATGTCCTGTACCAAATTATTAATTTCCCTCATATATCCCCTTTTTATCCCTTTAATGTATCCAATTATCTGCCCCCTTAAATAAGCCTTTAACCTGTCCCAAATAAAATTTAAAAAAAATCTTTAGCGGGGAAGCTCGTCTGGCAGAGCAGTTCTATCTGAGTTCACAAGATTCACAAGATAAAGGAACAGAAGCAGACCACTAGGCCCATCGAGTCTGTTCTGTAAATCTACACTAAGCTACTCTACACTAATTCCAATTTCCAGCCTTTTCCCCATATCCCTTGATGCCCTCACTAATGAGATACTTGTCTATTTCTTGTTTAAATATTCCCAATGATCTGGCTTCCCGGCATTGAGTTCCACAGATCCACGACACTCTGGCTAAAGAAGTTCTTCCTAATATTTGCTTTATATCCATAACTTCTAATTTTAAGACTATGACCCCTTGTCCTTGGTTCACCCACCCAGGTAAACATCTTAACCGCATCCATACTATCTAAACCTTTCAAAATACGAAATGCCTCTGAGATCTCCTCTCATTCTCCTTAACTTCAATGAATATAACCCAAGAGCTGCCAAATGCTCTTCATACATTAGCCCTTGCATTCCAGGAATCATCCTCGTAAATCTCCTCTTCACCCTCTCCAACAACATCACATCCTTTCTAAGATAAAGGGCCCAAAACTGTGCACAGTACTCCAAATGAGGTCTCACTAGTGCCCCATCGAACCTCATCAACACCTCTATACTCTTATACACTATTCCTCTTGAAATGAATGCCACATTCGCTTTCTTCACTACCAATTTCACCTGGTCATTCACTTTTAAGTTTCCCTGCACGAGGACACCCAGGTCCCTTTGCACATCTGAGGTCTGAATATTCACCCCATCCAAATAATATTCTGCCTGTTTATTTCCACCTCCAAAATATACAACTGTACATTTCTCTATGTTAAATCTAATTTGCCATAATTTTGCCCAGTCTCCTAATCCGTCTATATCCTTCTGCAACTTTACGGTTTCTACTACACTTCCGACTCCGCCACCTATCTTGGTGTCATCCGCAAATTTGGCCACAAAACCATTTATACCACAATCCAACTCATTAATATAAATTGGAAACAGCAGCAGCCCCAATACCGACCCCTGTGGAGCACCACTAGTTACAGGCAGCCACCCAGAACGGGATCCCTTAATTTCAATCCTTTGCTTCCCACCTATGAGCCAATTTTCTATCCAATTTAATAACTTCCCCGTAATTCCATCGGCCCTCATTGTATTTAGCAGCCTAATATGCGGCACTTATCGAAAGCCTTTTGAAAATCTAAATAGATAACATCCACAGCCTTTCCTTAGTCTATCCTTTTTGAGATTTCTTCTAAAAACTCTTAATAGGTTGGTCAGGCAGGATCTTTAAAAAACCATGTTGACTTGGACCTATCCTTTCATACATCTCTAGGTATTTCATAACCTCATCCTTGAGGATTGACTCTAATATCTTCCCAACCACTGACGTCAGTATAATAGGCCTACAGTTTCCTTTTTTCTGTCTCCCACCTTTCTCAAACAGTGGAACCACATTTGCAGCCTTCCAATCCTCTGGAATCTCTCCAGAGTCCATCGACTTCTGGAAGATCATCTGTAAAGGATCTACAATGTCCAAAGCCACCTCTTTCAAAACCCGTAGATGCACTTCATCCAGTCTGGGAGATTTATCAAACTTTAATCCGTTTAGTTTGCCGAGTACAATTTCTCTAGTAACTCTAACTGAATCTAACTCTACTCCCTGAAGCCTCTGACTGTCCAGGATATTATTAATGTCTTCCACGATGAAGACAGACGTAAAATATTGATTAAGTTCTTCTGCCATCTCTTTCTAACCTATTACAATTTTCCCATCATTGTTTTCCATTGATCCTATGTCAACATCTCTCTTTTATTCCTTATATATTTGAAAAACCTCAGTATAATTTTTAATATTGTTAGCTCATCTTTTCTTTCCAAATGACTTTCTTTGTCTATTTCTGTAAGTGTTGAAAGGAATCCTATTCTTCTGATTTCCCACTAATTTTAGCTTCCTTGTATGCCCATATACCCTCCTGGAGTCTTTTTTAACAGCATTCATTATGGTGATCCCTAAAAAAAAGACAGGGACCCATTGAGACCTTCCTCTTTGCTTCACCTCTTTTGTTAGTCACAATGGTACCATCTTTCCTTGGACAAATTTCTTTTTCCTTCAAATATATCTATCCTGCAGGCCTTTTATTACTTGCAAAAATATCTTCCAATCCTGCTCTGATCCTCCAATTGGTTTGCTTTCCCAGTTTACTCAAGCCAGTTCCTTTCTCATGCCACTGTAATTTCTTTTATTTTCAAAATAGATACTGTTTAAAAAATTTAAAAATTGACACTGTTTCGAGCCCAAAGGACACCAAAACCCAGCAGCAATAGATATTCACCATGACAAATGATTACTTAAACAAAAGTTGTTTTTAATTATCTTTAAACATGAAAACCGAATCAAACTTGAACTTGTCACTATTAACTAACATGATTTAAGGGGATTCTAAGCGCACATGTATGTAATGTCTGTGTAAATTTAAGAAAGGTTCTTTGATTCACAGTTCAATCTCACTTCTCGTTCTTCCAAGTTCACTGGTTGCAGGCAATTCTTGTACAGTGCACAGAATTTAACATGTATAAAGTTCACCAGGCTTTGGTGCCTCAGGAAGGTTCTTGTAGGTTTGCAGAGAGTGACGTGTGGTTCCAGGATTTCCACAACTGAGGTACCACCATTAGTCACCTCAATGCCTTGCTGATGAAACTTGCCCCATCAGGGTTCTCCAGATGATAACCTCTTTCTTTCAAGCTAGCACAGAGTTGCTTTCTGTTCTACTTATTCCAAGAGAAACATCAGACAGATAGCACTTCCAGCCGTCCGTGACCCTGGAGCTTCTGTTTCAGTTCCAACAAGCTTTTCTTGGCTTGTTACAGCTTTCTGTGTCACACACAGTCCAAATCTGTCTGTCTGTCTGTCTCTCTCTCTCTCAAAGAGGTCTGTCTCTTGCTGTTGCTTTTAAAGACAATAGTCCATTCATTCACTTCAATTAACAGTTATTTGTGAAATCACCATAGCATTCTCCATAACTTCTGTAAAGTCACTGAATATGAATTCTTCAGTATTTCAAATAAGATCTTTTAAAGTGTGTGTATGTAACCTACTCTAATTTTACCAATTTATCTCCTAAAAACATTCCCAAATATTCCATCACAATACATCTAATTTTTTTTTTCCTTTTTAAATTTTAAATCCAATTCAACCACATTATGATCACTGTTTCCTAGAGGTTCCATTGTAGCAGCAGCGACACTGCTCCTGCAAGAACACACACAACCAGATGGATTGAGCTCAGTGAGCAGACTAGTTTATTGTAGGCTGCTGGGCTGTACTTGTACTCACAGCCCGGACCTGGCTGAGAACCGCGCTGGAAGGCGCTGATGTCATCCAGGTGTCACGTGGTCCCCCAGCGTGGGCTTCTGAGCCCCGTGCTGGGAGGAAGGGAACACCCCCGATGGGGCCATTTTGGCCAGCTGCCCTGCCGCGTGGCTTACAAACGGGGCTGGTTTGCCTGTCTAGTGGTGAGCTGCCACAAAGTCCCACCCCAGAACCGGCGCCAATGTCCTTTTTCGCCCGGCGGCCTCGCTTCTTGGGCTGGGCTACGACCACAGGCTCAGTGGGATCGAGATGCACTGGCTTCAGCCTGTCCATGGTAAACAACTCCCGCCTGCCACCAATGTCCAGCGTGAACGTGGAGCTGAAATGCTGTACAACCATGTACGGCCCCTCGTACGGTCGCTGCAGAGGTGCCGCGGTCAGGCCCCACCGAACGAAAACGTACTCCGCAGAAAGCAGTTTGCCAGGAACGTGAGATGGATGGGTGCCATGCCTGGGTGGCAGTGGGGGGTTCGAACGAGTCCAAGCATGCCCTGAGGTGAGAAAGTCGTTCGTGCGGCGACCGCTGGGGATTGTGAGGTACGTTGACGAACTCACTAGGTAGTATCAGCGGCGCACCATAGACCAGCTCAGCAGATGATGCTTGCAGATCTTCCTTGGGAGTGGAAGGGATGCCCAGGAGCACCCAAGGCAGTTCATCCACCCAGTTGGGACTGGTGAGGCAGGGCATAAGTGCCGACCTAAGGTGTGAGTTTTCCATGAGTGCAGACGTTCAACCAGTCCATTGGCCTGCAGGTGGTAGGCCGTGGTGCGGTGTAGCTGGATCCCCAAATTGTTGGGGAATTGTAACTTGTGGTCGAAGGCACTATACTTCTGTTCCGATGGGCGGAGTAGCCAGTTGAAGAATGCCAGTGGCTTCCAATGTCCACTCACCTGCTGCTCCAGGATGGCACCGACGGCTGTGGCAGAGGCATCGACAGAGAGTGCCATTATGCAGGTCGGTGTGCGGGTGGGCGAGCATGGTGGCCTTCGCGAGGGCATCCTTGGTGCCCTCTAATGCGGTGCAGACTTCTGGGTTCCAAGTGAGCATTTTGTGCTTGGCTGCGATGAGGGCAGCTCCCAGGATGAAGCGGTTGTAAAGGTTGACCATACCCACGAACTCCTACAGCCCCTTGAGGCTGTCCGGGTGTGGGAACTCCCTGATAGCAGCGACCTTCACAGCGGTGGGCATGGATCCTTCGGCCGTGATAGTATGGCTCAGGAACTGCATGGACACTTTACTGAACTGGCACTTGGCCGGGTTGATGGTATGGCCAAAATCGACCAGCCGGGAGAAAAGGGCGGGTACGTGGGCCTTGTGTTGTGCCTGGTCCTTGCTGGCGACGAAGATGTCGTCCATATAAATAAAGATGAAATCCAAATCCCTGCCCACATAGTCCATGAGGCGCTGGAAGGTCTGAACGCTGTTCTTGAGCCTGAATGGCATGCGCAGGAATTCGAACAAGCCAAAGGGGGTGATGATGGTCGTCTTGGGTATGTCGTCAGGGTGCACCGGGATCTGGTGATATCCGCACACCAGGTCAACCGTGGAGAAAATTCTCGCACCGTGCAGGTTGGCCGTATTATCTTGGATGTGAGGGATGGGGTAATGGTCAGGAACTGTTGCCTCGTTGAGGCGTCGATAGTCTCCACAGGAATGCCAGCCGCCGGAGGCTGTCGGGACCAGGTGGAGCGGTGAGGCCCACAGGCTGTCGGACCACCGAATGATCCCCAGTTCCAACAGGTGAGAAAACTCCTTCCCTCGCCACCTGGAGCTTGTCAGGCGGGAGCCGGCATGCCTTGGGGTGATGTGGTGGAGCAACCCGAGGTGCGGCAAGGCAGTGGAAAACTGTGGCTTGAGGAGTGTCGGGAACTCATCCAGGGTTCACTGTAACTCGTCTCTGGGCGTGCTGATTATGGCCATCTACAGTTGCTCTGAGCGGGAGGCATCGAGGCGAATGGCCTGAAAGGTACGGGTGTCCACCAGGCATCTACCTCGAATGTCCACCAGAAGCCCATGTGTGAGGAGGAAGTCTGCCCCCAAGATGGCAGTCGGGAGGGACAAGACGATGAACCTCCATGCAAAATTTTGTTGGCCGATCTGGAAGTGGACTGTCTTATCTCCATATGTCCAGATTGCTGTTGCGTTGGCCGCACAGAGGGGAGGTCCACGAGGTCGGATCCTGTACTCGATGGCTGTGGCCGGGATGACGCTGATCTGGGCTCTAGTGTCAACGAGGAACCGATGGCCATGGCTGGGATGACGCTGATCTGGGCTCCAGTGTCAACGAGGAACCGCCGGCCGTTGACTGAGTCCAGCAGGTAGAAGAGGCTGTGTCCTTAGCCACCTGCCGCAGCCATTAACAGCGGCCGGCCTGGTCATTTCCCTGGAACGAGCAGGGCTGACGACACTTCCGAGCCTTGGCTCCCCAGCGCTGGTGGTAGAAGCAGAGGCCTGAAGCGGATGCCATGGCCTTGGTTATGCTCTTGTGGGCCCCTGCAGGGGCCGGATGCTCTACCACAGTGCTAGGGGTGGGCTTGGCGTGTTCGTGCCTCGTGACCTGCTGGACCGCTGAGCCCTCCGGGAATCGTGCGAGCCATAGCTCTTGGGCCTTCCTCGGGCCGGTGAAGCTCTCCTGGACTAGGAGCGGCCGGATGTCCAAGGGCATGTGGTCAAGGAATATGCGCTGGAAGAGTAGGCAGTTGGTGTACTCACCCATGAGCGTGAGCATCTCATCCATCAGCTCCATTGGGGACCTGTCCCCCAGGACATTGAGGTGCAGCAATCTCGTGGTATGCTGGTCTCTGGATGGATAGTCTGAGGGATCTGGTAAGCTCTTGCTTGATGGTCTCTATTTGTCTTCGGCAGGTGGGTGCTGAACGAAGTGCAGCACGCGTCTGGCGGTGGCCTGGTCCATGGCAGTGACCACATGGTAGAATTTGGTCGTGTCGGACAAAATCTGGCAGAGGTGAAACTGAGCCTCCGCGTGGCCGAACCAGGTATCCGACTCCTGAACCCAGAATTCAGGCAGTTTCACGGCTATAGCGCTGATCCCAGACTCGCTCATGATGGGTTCAAAGACGTTTGAACCAGTTGGGGTCACCAATCGTAGCGGCGGCTATACTGCTCCTGCAATAACACACGCAACCAAATGGGTTGAGCTCAGTGAGCAGACTAGTTTATTGCAGGCTGTTAGGCTGTACTTGTACTCCCAGCCCGGACCTGGCTGAGAACTGTGCTGGAGGGAGCTGATGTCACCCGGGCGTCACGTGGTCCTTTAGCGTGGGCTTTTGAGCTCAGTGCTGGGAGGATGTGAACACACCCGACGGTGCCATTTTGGCCGGCTGCTCCTCCGCGTGGCTTTCAAGCGGGACCAGTTCGCCTGCCTAGTGGTAAGCCGCCACACTATGACCTTTAACTCCCTAACAACCTCGGGTTCATTGCACATGACCCAATCCAGATCTGCAGATCCCCTGGTGGGCTTCTCAACAACCTGTTCAAAAAAGCCATCTCCTGGCTTCCAGTATTTTCCTCTTTCCCAATCCCCTGCCATGTTAAAATCCCCCATAATTATTTTGATATTATCCTGTGGCATTCCCTTTGTATTTCCTGCTGTAGCTCATAGTTCACTTCCCAGCTACTGATTGGGTGCCAGTATATAACTGTTAATATGGTCTTTTTACCCTTGACATTTCTTAATTCAACCCATAATGTTTCTATCTCTTTTGACCCTATGCCCTTTCTTTCTTTTGACCCTATGTCCTTTCTTTCTATTGATTTACTGTCATTACTTATCATCAGAACCACCTACCCCTTCCACCTCTACGCACCTGCCTATCTTTCCTATAGACTGTGTAACCTTGGATATTGAGTTCTGACAAAGGTACAAAATTCTGGTTTTCCCAATGGATTTAGGTACCATCTATATGCCAAAGCCTCCTTATCTGGCATTATGATATGACAGCAGCCAGGCCGTGTACGCGGACTCCACTATCCTACTTTCCAACTGGGCTGATGCCAGGAAAAAAAAATCAATTCTAGTGTAGGAATTGTGTGCCTCAAGTAAAAGAAGTAATATCTTTTTCTCAGATTCAGGCTTCTCCAAGTGGCTATGAAATTTAAATCTTTCATGAAGGCCAGGGTAGACTTGGTCTCATCACCTTCTTGGCGGACTTATCCATGACCAGATCCAGGCAAAAATTGAAATCCCCTCCAATCAAAATATTTTCACCCCCCCTCCCCCCCCAGATACTTTCAAGAATATATCTTGTATAAATTTTTCATTGTTGAAATTTGGGGTGTATATATTCATAAGTGTCCAGGATTCTGAGTATATTTGACAATGCATCACCATGAACCTCCCACCCCCACCCCGGACCATTACTGGAATATTCTTTCCTATTAGGATTGCCTCTCCCCTGGATCTGGAATTGAAAGAGGATGCTGCCATCTGGCCTACCAATTCCCTTTTTAATTTGGAATGTTCCTGGTTCGTAGGATGAGTTCCTTCAGGAGTACTATGTCTACCTTCCGCTTCTTAAGGTGTGCCAAGACCCTCTTTCTTTTAATCATCCAATTTAGCCCATTTACATTAAAACACGATTTTAATCATTTTACCCATCACATCATTGCCTCTCCAACTTCCTCTCCCCCTCCCTTCTTGTCTTCCAATACTTCCGTCTCTTTTGTCTTGTATTGATTTCTGGCGCAAATGCTTGTTTGCAAAAAGAAACCTAAACAAATAGACAAAACCAAAAATTCAAAAGAATACATAAAAATCTCCACATAGTCCCTTCTCCTTCCCCTCTTTTCCCCATTCCATTCCTGCCCTTCCAAGTGCCCCTATCCCCAATACAGGTGCCAACTCTCCCTCTAATCTGGAGAGTGCCTGTGGTGTGGGTGCGACTTGGCCCACTGCAGTGCAAATGTTCTTATTTTATTTTAGGTGACTATGTTGCAATCTTGCCCCTGTTCAGTGTGTTTTTTCAACTCTGGCCAACGAGTGATTCCTTTTCTCAAAGAACATTGCCTTTTTGGTATTTTTCTTAAAGCCTCTTCTTTCTACCTCCAATCTCTTACCAACTTATATACATCATATTTTATTGCAGCATCTCGGTTGTTGGTTTTCTTAGCCATTTCTATCACTTTCAACATAAAGTTTGCTTCATATTTTGTTGCGTGCTGCGTTGTGTCATTGGACCTTCCATGATAGCAATCACCTTCAGCCAATGCCCAGCAGATCAATCTGCGTGATCTATGGGGGGTCGATGTATATGCTGGTCAATGGGGCACCTCAGGCAGCCAGAAAATGGGAGTCAACTTGTACGCCAGATGTACCTTAAAATGAGGCCGTAAAAGGGGGTCAACTTACATGCCTGTTGACCTAAGCACAGAAATATATGGCATTTACAAATTAGGAATTTCTTAAATACCATATTACTGAGCTTTGCATTTGTATATCCTCCAGATCTAGTTGATAATATTTTTAATTGAATCCTTCTCAGAAAGATTAATTGGAATTATATATGGTAGATTATTAAAATTATGTCCATTACTTCAAAATAAGATTAAAAAGGCTTGGGAATTGGAACTTGCATTACCCTTATTAGAAGATCTATGGGACAAGATTCTTAAACTGGTGAATACATCTTCAATTTGTGCCTGACATTCATTAATCCAATTCAAAGTGGTACATCATGTTCACATGTCAAAATGTAAGATGGCTTGTATCTTTTCTAATATTAATTGAGTCAGATGCAAATCTGATATTACTACATTGACATGTACGTTTTGGACTTGTCCATCCTTACAAATCTATTGGAAAGAAAATTTTAATATCTTTTCAACTGTTTTTCAGGTGGAGCTACAACCCAATCCATTAACTGCTCTTTTTGGTGTTATTGAACTAGACATAGGGAGTTTTTCTGTACCTGCACAATGGATTGTGGCCTTCTATACATTGTTGGATAGAAGAGCTATCAAATTCAAATGGAGACACTAGACCAGTGGTTCTCAACCTTTTATACCACTTTAAGTATGCCATCAGTGCTCTGTGATTAGTAAGGGATTGCTTAAGATGGTATGTGAGTGAGAAGGGAAGGTTGAGAATCACTGCTCTAGACCCAATTGTTACTGAAAAATTTTGCTTGAGAAAAATTGTCGTTGGCCCAATTCCTTTGGAGTTATGAAACCATGCCCATAATGAGTCAATTAGGTACAATTAAAACAGTGGTTTTCAACCTTTTTCTTTTCACCCATATACCACCTTAAGCAATAATTTAGTAATCACAGAGCACCTATGGCATAGGGAATACTTAAAGTGGTATGTGAGTGGAAAGAAAAAGGTTGAGAACCACTAGACCTCCAACAGTGCTTGTGATTCTCTCATGTCCTATTTAAGTCTAAAAAAAATTAGATATGTATTTGATTCATCGGTGAAATTTGAAGATACATGGTGACCTTTTATGTTTTATTTTCATTTGATGTAAATGTTTTTAATGTGATTAGATGCACTCACTCTTCCAGATTAGATATAGTTTGCCTTTGTTTTTTGATTCACAGTATGAATCAAAAGCTCCAAAATATATGTAAGATATGGGTTAAGATGCTCAGATGTTTTTAGTTTTTTTAAATGGAGTAGGTGAAATATTGTATTTTCAGTTTTGTTCCCTTTCTTTATTGTACTATATTTATTATAAAAGCCAATAAAAAAATGGAAAAAGAATGTTATGGGACTGGTAGAACTAAATTATAAGGAGAGGCTGGTTAGGCTGGGATTTTTCTCTGTGGTTTGTAGGAGGCAAGGGGGAACCATACAACACTTTATAAGATCATGAGGGGTACAAATAAGGAAAATAGTTATCACTTCTCTTCCCCCCCACCTCCCCCCCACCCCCCCCCCCCCCCAGTCCTTGGCTTCGCAGATGAAGATTTATGGAGGGGGGTAATGTCCACGTCAGATGAAGGCTCGTTTGTGGCTGACAGTCCGAAGCGGCACAGGCAGACACAGTTCCAGTGTTTGCAAGGGAAAATTGGTGGGTTGGGTGTTGGGTTTTTCCTCCTTTGTCTTTGAATCTAAAAGCACATGCATGGATTTAAGGTGTGAAGGGGCGGAAAAGATATAAAAGGCATGTAAAGGGGACTCTTCACACAGAGTGTGGTGGGTATATTAAACAAATTGTAAGACAAAATGATAGAGAGGGGTACAATTGTAATGTTTATTAGACATTTAGACAGGTACATTGATAGAAAAGTTTAGAGAGATGGGCTGAATGCAGGAAAATGGGACTAGTTTGATTGGCATTGATGATTTGGGATGAAGTGCCTGTTTTCATGGCGCAGAAAGCTGATTTTAAGTTGAATGAAATTAAATTCACTACTTAATTGAAAATGAGTTAACAACAACATTGTACTGCCAAGATTCAGTATTAAGTTCCCATTGTATGACCGTAGTGTGAATGGAAGCTTTTGTTTCATGGATTATTTTTCCTTTTGTGCAGGTCATGTGGAAAACGAAGAACAGTATACACAAGCACTGGAGAAATTTGGTGGTAACTGTGTCTGCCGTGATGATCCTGATCTTGGCACAGCTTTTCTGAAGTTTGCAGTCTTCACAAAAGAGTTGACTGCACTTTTCAAAAACCTGGTAAGTTTTTAAATGTATCTGGAAGCATTTTTTTATATAATGCAAGTATTCTTGATACTATAAAAATGTCTGTTTATTATGCATGTATTGATCATAGAATATATAAAGTAACGACTGCACAATAGCTCCAGGTCCATATTAAACTGACAATACCTTTTTGATTAAAACTAGGAGCTGCCAGTGAACTTCAAAATCACAGGTGAAGCCAAATAGAATGGAGATCTTTATCTCTTTGTGCTCTGACTGGCACCAACTGACTTTGACTAATGCATATAAAATTTTTTTGGGGTTTCAATTATTGTTCACCAGGTTGAGGAATGACAGAAGGTTGCAGAAAATAAATGTGAGGGAGACCCAGCCCATCTATTCAACTAGGAAAGGTATAGCATCAATAGTCCTTGATCCTATGCAATTCATCTTGCTTTCCACCCTTAGATATCTGAAGATAGTTTACAGCTTTGACTGAGTAATAGAGCAAATATGCATGTTGCAGTCATGACAAATTGCATTCAAGATACTGAGATGATAACTCATCCCTCAATAATGTTTAAAGGTGAACAATGTACAGAAAGAAGGGTAAAAAGACAATGCTGGAGAAACTCAACAGGTCAAACAGTGTACTTTATTTACCAAAGATAAAGATATATAACCAATGTTTCATACTTGAGCCCTTCTTCAAGGTATGAGCAAAACGTAGGAGGTCGCCTGAACAAAGGTGTATAGAAAGGTGTGCACCTTCTATTTATTTATTTATTTTATTCTTTTTCCAAGCTGAGAAAAATAGTTTACAATTCTTTATACATTCCTTCATATCAAGGTGCAACTGAGAATTGGAAAAGAATGAATGAAAAAAAGACATCCTGATAAGTTTAAGTGGGTGCTTGACAATCATTGCAACCTATCGGGCCTGATTCCTGGTTTAATGGCTTCAAATTCTTAGCAAACTGAACTTTTAAATTTTGAATATTACAAAAAGTTATCCAAACTATTTATATATGATTACATTATGTAACATCTGAGGCATTGCACAGTATTGTATTGTTTGCAAGGGCACACTGTAGAAAGGACTAAGAAATGATTGTTATGGTTGTAAAGCCAGTAATTAAATTGTTTGTTTATCACAATGCAGATTCAGAATATGAGCAATATCATCACTTTTCCTCTGGACAGCTTACTGAAAGGAGATCTGAAAGGAGTTAAGGGAGTAAGTTTGTTGTGACCTTATAACTACTTTTAAATTACTCTTAATTGGTTCCACTTTGAAAATGCCCACATTTTGTTGGATAAAATAATTTGTTATTTCACTGTTAACTTGTAGCAAAAATTCTTGGTTCAATAAATGTTATAGCAGATTAAAATCTTTCTTGTACTACTACATTACATTGGAGTCAAAAATCTTGGAAGAATCATTGAATGTTTGCACTGGATAATGTATTACCTCATCTTCTTAATTTCGTTTGACTTTGCTCTTCAAAATTCCATCTAACTGTTGGTGATCTACAGGAGCCAGTTTCATTGTTCCACCTGATCTTTTCAACTTGTAGGAACAATCTTTTCCCCTCAAAAATGTACTATCATTCAGTGAGATTGTGACTAATCCATTCCCCTCATATGTCTTGGCTCAATAAACATTAGAAGTTCAGATTTAAAATTGTTCATTTTCTGGGAGAGAGTTCTGCACTTTACTACTTTAGTGTGGATAAATGTTTCCAAACATTCCTGGAATCTTATAGATCTCATTTTTAAGTTCTTTCAGCCTAGATTTCTGACACATCGTTTTTTTTTCCCTCCCCCTATATGCCTCATGAACTTTCTTGAAAATCCTAGCAAAATTTAATAACCATCATTTTTTGTATCCTTCTGTTTCTTTCTCGAGTGTTAACTTGCCAGAAATATCCCTGTAGTTTTTACTACAACCAATGTTTGTGACTGAGAGTTCCACCTTCCCAGCATCTTAAACAAAGAACTGAAATAGGAATACAGTTTAACTGTAGTCCTTGTGCTGTTTTTAGAATAGTAGTAATTGAAATGAAAGTTTGTTTTCTTTTAGATATCTGTTATCCTGTCAAATTAATACAAAACAGAATAATTCTTCAATCCTTCAAAGTTGAATATTAGATGGAAGTAACTAATTGAGATAGAAACCTATAGATCATTTTCTTTTTTGCTTTCAAAAATAAAACGGCAATCACGCCATATTCATTCACCTATTTATAATCTAGTGGTCACGCTTTAGTAAGACATAATTGCATTGGAAAGTGTGCAGAAGAGATTCACTGTGATGTTGCTGGAAATTGAGTATTTTTGTAATGAGAGAATTGATATGCAGACTTTTTTTTCCTTGGAGAGGAGGAAGCTGAGTGCGGCAGGTATGCAAAAGTTATGAGGGGCAATGGGTTGATAGAACATAACCTTTCCCCATTGCAGAGATGGCTAAGACCAAAGGGCATAGGTTAAAGATAAGAGTGGGGGAAGGGGAATAGACTTAATTTTGGATCTGAAAAGTTGCCATTGAAAGATTGCTACACTGATTTTAACTTTATGAATTTTGGCAGATGTTGGGATGATTGTTTAGGATTGGATAATAGCAAATTAATTCCTTTATTTAAGATGGGAGAAAGATGGAAATCGGGAAGCTACACAGCAGTTAACATCGGCAAAAGGAATTAAGGATGTATAGTTAAGGGCATTATTAGCAAGGTTGTTAAGGGGTTTAAAAAAACCAGAATCGGGCAAAGCCAACATGATGTGAAATTATACGGGGAAAGGCTGGAGATTGCTCTGATGGTCGGCATTGGCTTGACAGGGCAGATGAACTCTTCTTTTGTAAGAAAGTGTATATATTTAAACAAAAAGATTATTTATGGGAAAAGTGGGATTGCTTGGAGTATTGTTAACATTTAGAAGACATTTGAGGAGATTCATGAGAAGTTATTGCAGAAAAGAAAAAGTAATTGGAAATGAGGTAATGGGAGGAAAAATATAAAATTATCCACTTTTCCAGGAAAAATAATAAAGAAGCATATTATCTAAACGAGACTGGACCAAAATTGACCATGATCTTGATGAATGCCAGAGAAGGCATGAGAGATCCAAGTAGCCTGCTCTTGTTCTTGGTATGTTTCTACACAATAGTTTGAAATGCTAGTGTAGTTTTCTTCTTTGGACATAAGTTGATCAGTTATGTGACTTTTTTTCTTTTTGCAATAAAAGCATTTTCCACAAAGCCGCAAAATACTAATTACTATTTTGAAAAGTTAATTCATAAATGAGCTTGTGCACAGAAATGAAGCAAAATGCATTAAAGAGACCACAATTATTTTATTATAACTGAATGAAAAGTCCAATAAATGATGAAATATACTTGGTTCTTTTCTGCCAAATTAAGCTAAATCTACCATTTGAAATAAAAAAAAATCATTCTGCACATCTCCTTCCCCTTCTTACCTCAAATACATGCTCTCTTGTACTTTTCTTTATACCCAGAGTAAAAGATTCTGACTTTCATAATTTTATAAACGTCTCTCAGGTCTCTCCTTAGCTAAAGCAGTGGCTCCTGCTTTTTGATTCTTCAACAAAAATGAACTATCCTATCCATGATTTTATGTTTCATTCATCTCTCTCCTATACTGCGTGTGATTACAAACCTAGTCTGTCTAGCGTTTGTCGTAAGACATTTTAGTTATTTTTGTTAGTGACTTGGTAACCATATCAAAACTGAGTCAAATGTATTAAAACCCTTGGATAAGGAGACAAATTCTCCAGATATGATCCCACTAATTTCTGTTATGTCTGAAGCATAACCCCTCTACTTTTGTGTTTTATTCCCTGAGCAATAAATTATATTTTGTTAATTTTCCTAATGACTTGATGCACCCAAGACTTAACTTTTTTGTGAACCATACACGAGGATCCGCATCTCTGCTTAATAATCCATCACCATTTAGATCTTTTCTGACAATTTTGTGTTTTTGTATATTGTACTCCATTTGCCATATTTTAAAATTTTTTTATTAAAAACATTTGTCTACTCCATCTATTTGTATTCCTTTCTATATTTCTTGACATCTTGACAATTTGTCTTCCTTGAAACAATTGGTATACTGTTATTTCAACCTTAACCTCCTGTAATTGCTCATGTAATTGAAATACTGTATAATTTGGGGAAAATGGACTAGTGGGTGGTTATATTTTATCTTCGTTAAACAATAATAGTTTTTGACTTGGTCTAGTCTTAAATGTGTTGAGACATTTAGTTTCGAACTACAGCATGGTAACAGGCCATTTTGACCCATCTGTGCTGCCCAATTTACCCCTATACCCCCCACCACCCCAGTATGTTTTGAATGGTGGAGGAAACCAAAGCCCCTTGGGAAAACCCCAGAAAATATCGTAGCTAGAAAATATTGCAAACACAGACTTAAAAATTGTCAAACTTGCGCTACTATGTTGCAGCAATCAGAAATTGTGTACTAAAAGAAGGTAGTTAAAAACTTATTCGTACATCTTTCTGCTTCCATCCCTAGGATCTTAAGAAACCTTTTGACAAAGCCTGGAAGGACTATGAAACAAAAGTGTAAGTCTTTTTTAAATCAACCCAGCTGTATTTTTAAAATTTTACTTTGAAATAAGCTCTGTGTGCTTTTTTAAAAAATCAGGTAATGTTGTATTGTCCTTTTGGGAAAAGTATATTGAGAAAAATAAAAAGTATATTGTCCTTTTTTTGAAGAACACGCTCTTAAGCATTAAAGCTATGTGGATCTGGAAAGTTTGTACATTATGTAGTAGTTTTCTGGATTTGACTTTGTAAAGAAATTGTTTTCAGTTTGAGTAATAAGAAACTTCAGAATAATTTATCTACTCATGGCTATTCATGAACATTTGGAAAAGTGAAAAATGAATATTAACATGGAGAGGAAGAAGAAGCAATAATTAAAATGTTAAATATTTTTAACATGGTTGCCATAGTTTTCCATCTGAGAAATTTTCCTTTAACTGGATGGCTAACCATTAACTGAATTGTGTCAGAAAAATGCTAAAATTAGCTAGAGTTAATCAAGTGGATTACCAAGTGATCCCTCACTGTTATTGATGACATTTACAATGGTCGATAAAGAACAATCTACCTATAGATGGAAACTCAATTCAATGGCATTAAAAAGACTAGATTTGTATGATTTCTTTTTGTTAGAAGACAAATTCAATCTTTTTTCAGACTAATTCTAATTCAATTAATGATGTTTATTTTATGGGATGCGATGAAGGCTTATTTAAAGGGACAAATTATGTTATACCTCTAAAATGAAGAAGAACTACATGAAAGAATTGGATGAATTGGAAAAGGATTTACAAATGCGTGCCTTAGGAAACTTGAGTGCAACACATTACAAACATATAGAATGGAGAAAGCTATAATGAGAACTAAGCAGAGATATTACGAATTGAGTGAAAGGGCTCATAAGGTTGTTGCTTGGCAACTGAAAACAGAACAAGTTTCAAGAACTATCAATGCAATTGAAACAGAGTTGAATGTGACTACTTATAAGCCTCATAAAATTAATGAGGCTTTTAAACAGTTCTTTTCTCAGTTGCATAAGTCTGAATCACAGAGATGATAATAAAATAGGATTTTTTTTACTACAAAGAAGGTTACTGGTCTATACAAATGATGCCATTTTCACATCAAGGGAAGTGGGAGAAGCATTAAGCTAATTTCAAAGTAATAAGTCTCTGTGAGAGATGGTTTCCTGTCTGAATTTTACAAGGAATTTAAAGATTTGTTAATTCCTCCTTTTATGGATATGTTAGAACAAGCGATGGTGACACATACATTCCTGGAAACGTTCTCTACTGTGATAATAACGGTACTACTGAAAAATGATAGCGATCCTCTAAAACCAGTCCATATAGACCAATTTCTCTGTTAAATCTAGATGGTTGCAACATTTTTAGTTAGCAGGTTGATGAAGTTTTTACCAAAACTGATACATATGGACCAGACAGGTTTTGTGAAAAAGAGTAAATCTGCTGATAATGTAACTAGGTTACTTAGTATTATACATTTAGCTCAAAAGAGGGGAGATTTAAGGGTAGAAGTGACGTTAGACACAGAAAAAGCATTTTATTGATTAGAATGGGACTATTTGTTTAAGGTCCTTGAGAAATTTGGGAAGAGTCCGGTCTTTATAAATTGGGTTAAAGCCTTATATAATAACCGTAAAGCTAAAGTTGTTACCAACAGGTAGGTTTCAACATTGTTTTCATTGTTTATGTCTAGTAGGCAAGGATGCATTTTTATCACCTGCATTATTTATTTTAGCAGTTGAACCCCTTACAGAGGTAATTTGAGCTGATCTGGATATTAAAGGGTTTAAGGTGAACTGAGAAGAATATAAAATTAATTTATTTGCCTTAGCAGTAGCAAGAAATGTGTGACAGTGAACATGGAAATGAGATACCCATGCAGAAATGCATAGCTGTGCTCCTTCAGAGAAGATTACATATAATTTGAGAAATAAATATGATTGTATTTTTGAAAATTTGGAGCCTGTACTTAAGAATTGAGGAAATTAATTTATAGACCTTTTTCTTAAGCCTCGAACTTCGTTAACTTCCTTAAAAATATTAAAAGTTTAAAAACTATTAATTCCGTGTGGTGAGGGGGAACTTCCAGGAGCCAGGTTTCTAATCTGTTTCTTACTTTACTTTTGTTTTCTTACATAGTCCATTTTTTTAATTTTTTTCCCTCTTTTGGGGGTTAGTTTAGTTGGGAGAGGGTGTTGGAGGGGCGGGATTCGGGGTTTATATTATCATGTAATAGGTTTGATATTAGTAATTGTCATCTTTTTTATTTGGGTGTTATTGCATGCATGGAAAATTTCTAAATAAAATTAAAAAAGAAAAATGCTAAAATTGAATTCCAGAGAGTTTTTTTTAAATCCATACAATTTGCTATCATCTTGGAGTCGTTGTGACATCTTCACCCATTAATTGTGCAGAATTACATTTGGTTCTTATTTACAACACAAACAAAAAAAAAAGTTGGGATCATACAAATTTGAAAATGTATCTTCTAAACTAGTTATGTCTCCTCCATTGGTCATGATCAACCACGAGTACTGCGCCTCTGTAATCACTGAAGCTGGAATGGCCTCTCTAGGGCGCAAGCCAGGGCAAAGTTGATATGGAGATCCATCCCCAATGCTAATGGCAAGAACGATGAAAGTGGATACAGTTTGGTGCCAGCAGCGTTGCCGTGCTGGTGCCTGGTTCAGCAGTCAACCGCCTCAGACCTCTGACTTTGGATTTTTCCTTGGGGTTTACTCCCAAAGTGGGTATAGCCACAAGGCAGTGGAGGTTTAAAATTGGAGTTTTCCCTCTCCCAGATGAGTTATGGTTAACAAGCCCCATCTGCCTGGAGCAACTGATTTCAAGATGCCAGTGACCTGCCTTTGCCCCTTCTCCTGACAGTAAGAATAGCTCCACTGGGCATAAGAACTATGCTACACATGAAGGCCAGGAGCTGGATTTGGTTGTTAGAGGCTGCTTGAGACCCACGCCATGAAGAGCATTTGTGTGGCAGTGGGAGCTCGTCCCCACTACCACCCTTCAGTTATAACAACCTTTGGAGCCTTCTAAACTAGTATAATTTTAACAATTGACATGAAAGATGTAGAGTTATTGAAATATATAAAATTAAATTTAGAAAGATATTTATCTTGGATAATAAAATAAAATTAATGTATATTTTAAAAAATTCATGCATTTATCCAATTAATTATGGCTTTGCTCATTTGACCTGATCTTTTAAAAATTGTTGATTGTTCATGTTTAATTTATTCAAAACTGCTCAATTTTTTGGTCAAGTATTCTTCAAATACAATTACTTACTCCATTTTATTTAAATTAGAAGAACCCTTTGAGCCATAGTTAGTAATGAAAGTCTTAAAGGAGAGCAAGATGAAACCAAACTGCTCTACAATAGGATCATAAGGCTACTATCCCACATTTGGAGGGATACATGGTTAGAATGGGTTCAGATGGATATGGGCCAAATGTAGAGGGAGAGAGGGAAAACTATTCCATGCTGCATGGTTCCATAACCAGTAATTCCTCTTGAATTTGAAATTTTTTTCTTGAATAGACTTAACGGATCATCCATAGCCCTGTTGGTTAGAAAATTCCAAAAATTTATAAAGTTTGAGCTAAGTGTGTACTTTTCTAATAATTTCTTAAAAAATATAGTATGTTTCTAGATTTCTAGAAATATAGTATGTTAACAGGCCTTCCTCTCCCCCCCCCCCCCCCCCCCGCCCCCACCATACACTAATTAACCTACAATCCCAGTATATTTTTAAAGGGTGGGAGGAGACTGGAGCATCCAGAGGAAACTCATGCAGATAAGGGGAGAATGTACAAACTCCTTATTGACAGCCCTGAATATCAACTTGGGTAGCTGATGCTGTAATAGTGTTGCACTAACCGTGCCATCTGAATGCTTCTATGAAATCTCTTCTAATTTTCCTTAAAAACTCCAGTGCTGCCTGTTCTATCAATCTTTCCTTGTAAGACAACTCATTTATTCCAATAATTAATCCAGTAATTCTAAACTATCTGGCCTCCAAGATGAGTATATTTGGTTCCTTTTATCTGGAGACCAAAACTGCAACCACCCTTCCACAGGAGATTTTGCTAATGTTCCAGAAGATTTTCAGCAAAACTTGTTCTTTGTCGCAATAAAAGCCAACATTATATTTACCTTCCTGCTGGAGATGGTTCAGTGATTTAGATTTAACCACTTTTGGAAGAGCACTTAAAACAGATAATAACTTTCAAATATGTAGATGTGTGTCTGACATTCATGTGTTTATTACTAGGGAGTGGGGGCCATGCCATTGTTTTTCCTCACTGCCCCACACACAATCTCCCCATCCTTCCTGACTGTACTTGCATATTAACTTTATCTTTTGTATTTAAGCACACAACCAGGTTCCACATTTACTCAATTTTTCTACTCGTTTTATGAAAGGGAATAACCTTGCATTCCTCACTCTTATCACTTGTACTTTGCTCACAAATATCTTTTGCAGATACTTCTCAAACCAGACCTCCCGATTAACTTTGTTTGTTCAGTAATCTTGAATATTTGCACACTTTACCTTCATTTAGGTGATTAATGTCGGCTTCAGCCTTGTTCCTTGTAACTAGTTACAACCTGCCAACCTGAAAATGAACCATTATTTTTGGTCTCTTTGCTGTATTCTGTTAATACTAATACATTTTCTTCAACCCCAGGACCTGTATTTTGTGTAACAACCTTTAATGTGGCATCTTATTTAGATGTCTTTTAAAAGTCTAGATTTCTTATGCAAACTTGGTTGGTGAAGTGGTTAGCGCAAAGCCTTTACAGTGCCAGTGATTGAGGCTGGGGTTTGATTCCCAAGCTGTCTGTAAGGAGTTTGTACATTCTCCCCGTGTCTGTGTGGATTTTCCTTGGGGGCTCCAGTTTTATCCCACTATTTGAAACGTACTGGGGGTGTAGGTTAATTGGGTGTAAATTGGGCAGCATGGGCTCGTGCGCCGGAATGGCCTATCACCATGCTGTATGTCTTTAAAAATTTTTTAAAAAACCAACTCCTTGCTCTTTCATAATCTGCTATTTGCATCCGCAAAAGACTTGGATTTCAAGATCAGCATCAGGATTTATTGTCATGACATTCAGTGTTTTGCAATAGCGTCATAGTGCAAACATACATGTTATAACCATCTTACAACATTACTATATAAAATAAATAAAATAATAACAATAATAATGCACAAAAAGTAAGGCAGTGTCTTTGGTTTATTGATTATTCAGGAATCTGATGGCAACAGGGACAAAGCTGTCCTTGAGTACTCAGTGGCATGACTTTAGGATGCTGTACCTTTTCCCTGATGGTAGCAGAGTGAAGAAGGCATGGCCTGGGTGTGGGGGTCTTTGAGGATAGAGGCTGCTTTTTTTTTAAAAGATGTTACCCCATGTAGATGTCCTTGATAGAGTGAAGTCTGGTGACTGATGTCGCAGGCTGAGTGAACAACCTTCTGGAGTTTATTCTTGTCCTGAGAGTTGGCGCTTCCATACCAGGCAGTAATACAACCAGCCAGAATGCTTTCCATGGTACACCTGTAGAAGTTTACGAGAGTCTTACCGAATCTTCTCAGACACCTCACAAAGTATAGCTGCTGGTGAGCCGCCTTTGTGATTGCATCAACATGGAGGCTCCTGGACAGATCCTCGGAGATGTTGACACCCAGGAATTTGAAGTTCTTGAAGTTCTTCTCCACTACTGAGCCCTTGAAGAGGACTGGGTCGTGTTCCCCTGACTTCCTCCTGAAGTTCACAATCATCTCCTTGGGTTTGCTGGTGTTGAGCACAAGGTTGTTGACTCATGAGTTGATCTATCTCCCTCCTGTTCCCTTCCTCATTGCTGTTTGTGATTCTGCCGACAACTGTGGTATTATCTGCAAAATTGTAGATGGGATTGAAATTGTGCCTGACCACATAGTCGTAGGTGCAGAACAGTAGGCTAAGCTCGTATCCTAAGAGTGCGCCCTTGTTGATCGGCGAGAAGGAGATGTTGTTTCCAATTCATATTGACTGTGGTCTTCCAATGAGAAGTCAAGGATCCAGTTGCAGAGGGGAGTACAGAGGCCTAGAGTTTGTAGCTTCTTGACCAGCACTAAGAGAATAATGGCATTAAAGGCTGACGTAGTCTCTGAAGAGCAGCCTTTTGAATGAATTGCTGTTTTTGAGGTGATCCAGAGCTGTGTGGAGACCCAAAGATAATGTCGCAACCATTTATCTTTCTGCTTTTAAGGAACTGATGTTTTTTTTTTAATTTAGTCCTTTCTTTCATGTACTAATATTGCTTTTAACTTAAAGAACCTGGAACAATACAGGCCCTTCGACCCACAAGTTGAGTCGACTGCTGTAAATCTACTCCATTGATCAATCTAACCTTTCCCTCACATTACATAACCCTTCTTTACTTGCATCCATATACCTATCTAAGAGTGTGTGTGTGTGTGTGAAAATGTGAGATCATTCAAGTTAAATAGATATCCTCCGGTATTGGCCTTCGCTACCCTGGGATAAGGTAGTGGGTGCCCACTTTATGTATGCACCATTTAACCTTGTACATCGTCTTCCTAGCTTGCTTAATCTTTTCTCATGAGATGCGTTCTTTAATCCAGGGATGATCCTGGTATATTTCTCCTGCACCTTCTCTGAGGCTTTCACATCCTTCCGATAATGACCAGAACTGAACACAATATTCCAATGTGATCTAACCAGAGTTTTGTAGAGCTGCAGAAATGCCTCATGGCTCATGAGCTCAGTTCCACTATTGGCCAGCACATCCTATGCTTTCTTAACCACCCAATCAACTTGCATAGCAACTTTGAGGTGATTTCTGAACTTGGACCCCATGATCCCTCAGTTCCTACACACTGCTAAGAATTCTGCCATTAACCTTTTACTGTCCCTTCAGGTTCAATCTTCCAAAATTTGTAATTTCACACTTTTCTCTATTGAATGTCATCTGCCACTTCTCATCCTAACTCTGTATCCACTACATGATCCACAATACTTCCAACCTTAAGGTCATCTGCCAATCATCATTTCATTTCCTCATCCAAATAATTTATAAAGATTACAAAGACCAAGGGGGAGGGGGAAGGTTGTTTCTAGAACAGTTTGCACTTGTCACTGACCTCAATTCTCTGCCATCTTCTCCTTCTGTACCTGAGCCAATTCTGAATCAACGCAGCCAAGTTCCAATGGAACTTGTGCCTTGACTTTCTGGATGAGCCTTTCCCACCTTCTTTCCAATGCTCTATCACCTCATGGACCCTCCCTAGCTGTGTCACCCTTCTACACATAATATCACCCCCTCTTTTTTTTTTAAACTTTAGTCTCGATAAAAGGTCCTGACCTGAAATATTGACATCATTTTTGCCCATGAAAGTATTCTGACCCACTGAGTTCCTTGAACAGCTCATTGTCATTTACGTAAATATACAAAATTTGTCAACTTTTGCTTGCAGTTAAGTCGTACAGGGGAACCACTTGTCCAGCACCTCCACTATAAGACAAAGAGAAGCAAAAGAGAGTCCCTTGAGGGAGACCATGTCTGTAGATTCATCCACTGTACTGAGTATCTGTTGATTCCCCTCCTACACACCTCAGACCCTAGCAGCTGCATGGCCTCAGGTTTGTTCCAAGCTCTTAGTTATGAACCTCCACTACGATCAGGAAGTTGCTAAGATCCAGGGTTCTACGGGAGCCCTCCTTGCCATCGGCACTCTCATAAATCATGATCTTGATATGTGGTTCCCACTACCCAGTCTCCAGCAATCCCCAGCCGAGTGTGAATCCTTTGGCCTTGGGGCCTACGCTGTTGCGCTGTCATTGTCACCTTCCCTGAAATGTCTTCTCCTGGGCTTCTCCTCCTCACTGGCAGTGGGGAAGTGGGCGGTTGGTAAGGGGAAGAGGGGGTGGGAGTGGTTGGTGATAACCTCAGTGGGTTGATTTTAAAAAAAAACACTTCTGGCCCCTTCTGCAGGCCACTTAAAGTCTATCTGGTACCATGGGCATAACAATCAGTCCAATAGTGGAGAACTGTCTCCCCACACTCCTAGATCTGTACCAGTGGCAACACTGCAGTTACAGCAGCATCAGGAGGTTTTTTATTTTGGCCATTATATTAGTAAATAATTATGACTTTCAAAGCAAAGTTTAGGGAAGAAGAAAAAGGAGCAAGATTTTGAGCATTTGTTCTCATTGGAAGTGAGAACCAGAAAAATAAGTCAGTATTATTATTAATTAATTAGTTTGCCTTTAAAGAGGAATCAATGTTTGGGTGAGGACTGAGGGTTGATTTGTGGTGAAAGGGTCGTTTTCCTGTGGAATAAATGAGTTGGGGGTGAATTCATTGGAAAAATTGGTTTGTTCTTCCACACATCCATTCACCCAGTTTCTTTCCTTTATAAAACTTCTCCCATTCACCTTCTCTCCTAGTTGAATCTGTCCACCAGCTCCTGCCCATCTGGCTTCACTTATCGCCTAACTGCTAACCCATCCCTCCATATTACTGTATTCAGACATTTTCTTTTTTTTTTTAAATTTTTTTTTAATTTTTTTTATTTTTCACTCCATAAACCACATTGATCAAGATACATACATTTTCCTTTTCAAATATATACAGTGTCGTTTTCTCCCCCCCCCCTTCCCATCCCACCCTCCCTACCTCCCCTCCCATTCATTTAAAATACAGAATCTAAGATACATTAAACCCGTCAAACAATGTTGTCACTCAATAAAAATAAAGAAGTTCCACTGAGTCAATTCTTTTCATTTCCTTCTCCTTCTGTCATTTTAGGTGGCAGATGTCCCCGGTAGGTTTTCTCTATTGTGTTTCATGTATGACTCCCATATTTGTTCAAATATTGCAATATTATTTCTTAAATTATATGTTATTTTTTCTAATGGAATACATTTATTCATTTCTATATACCATTGTTGTATTCTCAAGTTATCTTCTAATTTCCAGGCTGACATAATACATTTTTTTGCTACAGCTAGGGCTATCCTAACAAACCTTTTTTGTGCACCATCCAAATCAAGTCCAAATTCTTTGTTTTTTATGTTACTTAGGAGGAAGATCTCTGGGTTTTTTGGTTTATTGCTTTCTGTAATTTTATTTAATATCTGGTTTAGATCTTCCCAAAATGTTTTCACTTTCTCACACGTCCAGATTGCATGAATTGTTGTTCCCATTTCTTCTTTACAACGAAAACATCTGTCAGATACTGTTGGGTCCCATTTATTTAACTTTTGAGGTGTAATGTATAGTCTGTGTATCCAGTTATATTGTATCATACGTAACCTCGTGTTTATTGTATTTCTCATAGTTCCAGAGCATAACTTCTCCCATGTTTCCTTCTTTATCTTTATGTTTAAATCTTGTTCCCATTTTTGTTTAGTTTTACCATTTGTTTCCTCATTCTCCTTTTCTTGCAGTTTAATATACATATTTGTTATAAATTTTTTGATTATCATTGTGTCTGTAATCACATATTCAAAATTACTTCCCTCTGGTAACCTCAGACTGCTTCCCAATTTGTCCTTCAAGTAGGATTTCAGTTGGTAGTATGCCAACATTGTATCTTGAGTTATATTTATTCTTCATTTGTTCAAAGGATAGTAATTTATTTCCTGAAAAACAATTTTCTTTTCTTTTGATCCCTTTTTTCTCCCATTCTCTAAAGGAAAGGTTATCTATTGTAAAAGGGATTAACTGATTTTGCGTCAGTTATAGTTTTGGTAATTGGTAATTTGTTTTATTCCTTTCTACATGAATCTTCTTCCAAATATTGAGCAGATGATGTAATACTGGAGAATTCCTACGTTGTACCAATTTTTCATCCCATTTATATAATATATCCTCAGGTATCTTCTCCCCTATTTTATCTAGCAAAGCAGCAGGTATGGATGGAATCCCCCCAGAAGTCTGGAAGGCTGGCGGCAAAACTCTGCATGCCAAACTGCATGAGTTTTTCAAGCTTTGTTGGGACCAAGGTAAACTGCCTCAGGATCTTCGTGATGCCACCATCATCACCCTGTACAAAAACAAAGGCAAGAAATCAGACTGCTCAAACTACAGGGGAATCACGTTGCTCTCCATTGCAGGCAAAATCTTCGCTAGGATTCTACTAAATAGAATAATACCTAGTGTCGCTGAGAATATTCTCCCAGAATCACAGTGCGGCTTTCGCGCAAACAGAGGAACCACTGACATGGTCTTTGCCCTCAGACAGCTCCAAGAAAAGAGCAGAGAACAAAACAAAGGACTCTACATCACCTTTGTTGACCTCACCAAAGCCTTCGACACCGTGAGCAGGAAAGGGCTTTGGCAAATACTAGAGCGCATCGGATGTCCCCCAAAGTTCCTCAACATGATTATCCAACTGCACGAAAACCAACAAGGTCGGGTCAGATACAGCAATGAGCTCTCTGAACCCTTCTCCATTAACAATGGCGTGAAGCAAGGCTGTGTTCTCGCACCAACCCTCTTTTCAATCTTCTTCAGCATGATGCTGAACCAAGCCATGAAAGACCCCAACAATGAAGACGCTGTTTACATCCGGTACCGCACGGATGGCAGTCTCTTCAATCTGAGGCGCCTGCAAGCTCACACCAAGACACAAGAGAAACTTGTCCGTGAACTACTCTTTGCAGATGATGCCGCTTTAGTTGCCCATTCAGAGCCAGCTCTTCAGCGCCTGACGTCCTGCTTTGCGGAAACTGCCAAAATGTTTGGCCTGGAAGTCAGCCTGAAGAAAACTGAGGTCCTCCATCAGCCAGCTCCCCACCATGACTACCAGCCCCCCCACATCTCCATCGGGCACACAAAACTCAAAACGGTCAACCAGTTTACCTATCTCGGCTGCACCATTTCATCAGATGCAAGGATCGACAATGAGATAGACAACAGACTCGCCAAGGCAAATAGCGCCTTTGGAAGACTACACAAAAGAGTCTGGAAAAACAACCAACTGAAAAACCTCACAAAGATAAGCGTATACAGAGCCGTTGTCATACCCACACTCCTGTTCGGCTCCGAATCATGGGTCCTCTACCGGCACCACCTACGGCTCCTAGAACGCTTCCACCAGCGTTGTCTCCGCTCCATCCTCAACATCCATTGGAGCGCTCACACCCCTAACGTCGAGGTACTCGAGATGGCAGAGGTCGACAGCATCGAGTCCACGCTGCTGAAGATCCAGCTGCGCTGGATGGGTCACGTCTCCAGAATGGAGGACCATCGCCTTCCCAAGATCGTATTATATGGCGAGCTCTCCACTGGCCACCGTGACAGAGGTGCACCAAAGAAAAGGTACAAGGACTGCCTAAAGAAATCTCTTGGTGCCTGCCACATTGACCACCGCCAGTGGGCTGATAACGCCTCAAACCGTGCATCTTGGCGCCTCACAGTTTGGCGGGCAGCAGCCTCCTTTGAAGAAGACCGCAGAGCCCACCTCACTGACAAAAGGCAAAGGAGGAAAAACCCAACACCCAACCACAGCCAACCAATTTTCCCTTGCAACCGCTGCAATCGTGTCTGCCTGTCCCGCATCGGACTGGTCAGCCACAAACGAGCCTGCAGCTGACGTGGACTTTTTACCCCCTCCATAAATCTTCGTCCGCGAAGCCAAGCCAAAGAATCTAGTCCAATCTAGCTTTTCCCTTGTTTGATAAAAATCTGATAGGTATCTTAATTGTGCGGCTCTATAATAATTTTTAAAGTTTGGCAGTTGTAAGCCTCCTTGTTTATACCATTCTGTTAATTTCTCTAGTGCTATCCTCAGTTTCCCCCCTTTCCATAAAAATTTCCTTATTATTTTCTTTAACTCCTTGAAGAATTTCTCCGTCAAGTGTATTGGCAATCCCTGAAATAGGTATTGTATCCTTGGGAAAATGTTCATTTAATACAGTTTATCCTTCCTATTAGTGTTAGTGGTAAGTCTTTCCAATACTCTAAATCATCCTGTAATTTTTTCATTAGTGCATAATAATTGAGTTTATATAGATGGCCGAGGTTTTTATTTATTTGTATACCTAGGTATTGTATTGCTTGCATTTGCCATCTAAATGGTGATTCTTTCTTAAATTTTGAGAAATCTGCATTATTCATTGGCATTGCTTCACTTTTATTTGCGTTAATCTTGTAACCCGACACTTCTCCATATTCCTTCAATTTCTTATGTAATTCTTTTATTGATAATTCTGGTTCTGTTAAGTATACTATAACGACATCTGCAAATAAACTGATTTTATATTCCTTGTCTTTTTTTATCCATTTTATTTTATTTTCTGTTCTTATCAATTCTGCTAGTGGTTCTATAGCTAACGCGAACAATAAGGGTGATAGTGGGCATCCCTGCCTTGTTGATCTACTTAAGTTAAATTGCTTTGATCTATATCCATTTACTGTCACTTTCGCCAATGGCCCCTTATATAATGCTTTAATCCAATTAATATACTTCTCTGGTAAATCACAGTGCGGCTTTCGCGCAAACAGAGGAACTACTGACATGGTCTTTGCCCTCAGACAGCTCCAAGAAAAGCTCAGAGAACAAAACAAAGGACTCTACATCACCTTTGTTGACCTCACCAAAGCCTTCGACACCGTGAGCAGGAAAGGGCTTTGGCAAATACTAGAGCGCATCTGATGCCCCCCAAAGTTCCTCAACATGATTATCCAACTGCACGAAAACCAACAAGGTCGGGTCAGATACAGCAATGAGCTCTCTGAACCCTTCTCCATTAACAATGGCGTGAAGCAAGGCTGTGTTCTCGCACCAACCCTCTTTTCAAGCTTCTTCAGTATGATGCTGAACCAAGCCATGAAAGACCTCAACAATGAAGACGCTGTTTACATCTGGCACCGCACGGATGGCAGTCTCTTCAATCTGAGGCGCCTGCAAGCTCACACCAAGACACAAGAGAAACTTGTCCGTGAACTACTCTTTGCAGACAATGCCGCTTTAGTTGCCCATTCAGAGCCAGCTCTTCAGCGATTGACGTCCTGTTTTGTGGAAACTGCCAAAATGTTAGGCCTGGAGGTCAGCCTGAAGAAAACTGAGGTCCTCCATCAGCCAGCTCCCCACCATGACTACCAGCCCCCCCACATCTCCATCGGGCACATGAAACTCAAAACGGTCAACCAGTTTACCTATCTCGGCTGCACCATTTCATCAGATGCAAGGATCGACAACGAGATAGATCACAGACTCGCCAAGGCAAATAGCGCCTTTGGAAGACTACAGAAAAGAGTCTGAAAAACAACCAACTGAAAAACCTCACAAAGATAAGCATATACAGAGCCGTTGTCATACCCACACTCCTGTTCGGCTCCGAATCATGGGTCCTCTACCGGCATCACCTACGGCTCCTAGAACGCTTCCACCAGCGTTGTCTCCGCTCCATCCTCAACATTCATTGGAGCACTTTCAGCCCTAACGTCGAAGTACTCGAGATGGCAGAGGTCGACAGCATCGAGACCACGCTGCTGAAGATCCAGCTGCGCTGCGTGGGTCACGTCTCCAGAATGGAGGACCATCGCCTTCCCAAGATCGTGTTATATGGCGAGCTCTCCACTGGCCACCGTGGCAGAGGTGCACCAAAGAAAAGGTACAAGGACTGCCTAAAGAAATCTCTTGGTGCCTGCCACATTGACCACCGCCAGTGGGCTGATATCGCCTCAAACCGTGCATCTTGGTGCCTCACAGTTTGGCGGGCAGCAACCTCCTTTGAAGAAGACCGCAGAGCCCACCTCACTGACAAAAGGCAAAGGAGGAAAAACCCAACACCCAACCCCAACCAACCAATTTTCCCCTGCAACCGCTGCAACCGTGTCTGCCTGTCCCGCATCGGACTTGTCAGCCACAAACAAGCCTGCAGCTGACGTGGACATTTACCCACTCCATAAATCTTCGTCCGCGAAGCCAAGCCAAAGAAATACTTCTCTGGTAAACTGAATTTTTGTAATACTTTGAATAAATAATTCCATTCTACTCTGTCAAAGGCCTTCTCTGCGTCTAAAGCAACTGCTACTGTTGGAGCTTTATTCCCTTGTACTGCATGAATTAAGTTGATAAATTTATAAATATTGTCTGTTGTTCGTCTTTTTTTAATAAATCCAGTTTGGTCTAGATTTACTATTTTTGGTACATAGTCAGCTAATCTGTTTGCTAATAGTTTAGCTATTATCTTATAATCTGTGTTAAGTATTGTTCTATATGACGCTGGTGCGAGTGGATCTTTCCCTGTCTTTGGTATTACTGTAATTATTGCTGTTTTGCATGAATCTGGTAAACTTTGTGTTTTGTCAATCTGGTTAATTACTTCCAGGAGGGGAGGAATTAATAAATCTTTAAATCTTTTATAGAATTCTATTGGGAATCCATCCTCTCCTGGTGTTTTATTATTTGGTAGTTTTTTATTATCTCTTGTATTTCTACTATTTCAAATGGTTCTGTTAATTTATCTTGTTCCTCTATTTGTAATTTTGGTAGTTCAATTTTAGTTAAAAATTCATCTATTTTGTCTTCTTTCCCTTCGTTTTCAGTTTGGTATAATTGTTCGTAGAATTCTCTGAAGTTTTCATTAATCTCCGTTGGATTATATGTAATTTGTTTGTCTTTTTTCCTTGATGCCAATACCATTCTCTTAGTTTGTTCTGTCTTAAGCTGCCATGCTAGAATTTTGTGCGTTTTTTCTCCTAGTTCTTAATATTTCTGTTTTGTCTTCATTATGTTCTTCTCCACCTTATATGTTTGTAGTGTTTCATATTTTATTTTTTTATCTGTCAATTCTCTTCTTTTAGTTGTGTCTTCCTTCATTGCTAATTTTTCTATATTTACTATTTCCCTTTCCAACTGCTCTGTTTCCTGATTGTAGTCCTTCTTCATCTTGGTTACATAACTTATTATTTGCCCTCTGATGAATGCTTTCATTGCGTCCCATAGTATAAACTTATCTTTCACTGATTCCGTACTTATTTCAAAGTACATTTTAATTTGTCTTTCAATGAATTCTCTAAAATCCTGCCTTTTAAGTAGCATGGAGTTTAATCTCCATCTATACATTCTTGGAGGGATGTCTTCTAACTCTATTGTCAATATCAGGGGTGAATGGTCCGATAATATTCTAGCTTTATATTCTGTTTTTCTTACTCTGTCTTGCATACGAGCTGATAACAGAAATATGTCTATTCTTGAGTATGTTTTATGTCTACCCGAATAATATGAATATTCCTTTTCCTTTGGGTGTTGTTTCCTCCATATATCCAAAAGTTGCATTTCTTGCATCGATTTAATTATAAATTTGGTTACTTTGTTCTTTCTGTTAATTTTTTTCCCAGTTTAAATCCAAATTAAGGTTGAAATCTCGTCCTATTAGTATGTTCCCTTGTGTGTCTGCTATCTTCAAAAAAATATCTTGCATAAATTTTTGATCTTCTTCGTTAGGTGAATATACATTGAGTAAATTCCAAAACTCCGAATATATCTGACATTTTATCATTACATATCTCCCTGCTGGATCTATTATTTCCCCTTCTATTTTAATTGGTACATCTTTACTGATTAATATAGCTACTCCTCTAGCTTTTGAATTATATGACGCTGCTGTTACATGTCCTACCCAATCTCTCTTTAATTTCTTATGCTCGATTTCAGTTAAATGTGTTTCTTGCACGAATGATATATCAATTTTTTATTTTTTCAGTAAATTTAGCAGTTTCTTCCTTTTGATTTGGTTATGTATTCCGTTAATATTTAAAGTCATATAGTTCAACATAGCCATTTCATACTTTGTTTATCTTCCCATTCCGTTTCCTCATCATCACCTTTCCTTCTTATCCATTTCTGCTTTCTTGTTTTGAACACTTTATGAGACAACATTTCTAAAACATCAAACATTTCCCTTATTCTCCTATCTAAAATTTCTTTAATCCCATTCTCCTCTCCCATTCCTGAGTTGCCCTTTATCCCTTGTCGGGCAACCACATCTCCCCTCTCCATTTGGATTTGCGAACTCACTCGCAAGCGTCAACTGATTTTGCAGTGACCGTAACTCCTCCCCACCCAGCCCCCCCCAGAAAAGATTTCAATTTTCATATATAACAAAGGTCACTCTTTTAATTCCCTCCTTACTTCCTCTATTCCCTTTCATTCCCGTTATTAATTCTTATCTGTACTCTATATATTTTCCTCTAAATACAGATACACTCATGTACACACATATATACATACACACCTATATATATAATACATACATATAGTTCGTGGTCATTTTTACTCTCATTACATGTCTTCATCTCTCTGCCTGTTTTGTAGTTGTTCTGCAAATTTTTGGGCTTCCTCCGGATCCGAGAATAGTCTGTTTTGCTGCCCTGGAATAACTATTTTAAGTATCGCTGGGTACTTTAACATAAATTTATGACCCTTTTTCCATAGGATCGTTTTTGCTGTATTAAACTCCCTTCTCTTCTTCAGGAGTTCAAAACTTATGTCTGGACAGAAAAAATTTTTTTTGACCTTTGTATTCCAGTGGCTTTTTATCTTCTCTTATTTTCTTCATTGCTTCCTCCAATATATTTTCTCTTGTTGTATATCTTAAGAATTTTACTAAAATGGATCTTGGTTTTTGCTGTGGCTGTGGTTTCGGGGCTAATGTTCTATGTGCCCTTTCTATTTCCATTTCTTCCTGTAATTCTGGTCTTCCTAGGACCCTGGGGATCCAATCTTTTATAAATTCTCTCATCTTCCTTAAGGCCCACTATCTTCATATTATTTCTTCTATTATAGTTTTCCATTATATCTATCTTCTGAGCTAACAGCTCTTGTGCCTCTTTAACTTTTTTATTAGATTCTTCTAATTTCTCTTTTAAGTCCTCTACTTCCATTTCTACGATTGTTTCTCATTCTTCCACATTGTCCACTCTTTTTCCTATATCTGACATGACCATCTCTATTCTATTCATTTTTTCTTCTGCACTTTTAATTCTTCTTTTTATTTCACTAAATTCTTGTAATTGCCATTCTTTTACTGATTCCATATATTCTTTAAAAAAAAATCCATTGTCTTGCCTTTCCCTTCTTCCATTTCTCTATGTTCTTCTTCTTCTTCTTCCTCTGCGTTGGTCGTCTGTTGTTTCCTTGTTTTCTTTTTACTCTCTTCTTTCTTGTTCTCGTTGTTTTCTGTGTTCTCTTCCTGTTTCTGTGTTGCAGCTGTCATCCTCAGCTGTGGAGATCGACTCCTCAGCTGTTCCCCCCTCCCATCAGTGTGTTTTTTTTTCATGCGCGGTTGCGCACTTTTACTTGGCTCCGCGAGCCATTTTTGTAGTCCCGAGCTCGGGACTTCTACTGACCTTAGGGAGCGGGCTTCTCTCTCTGCGGCGGGCCTCCTCGGACAGGTAAGGCCTTCACCTTCTTCTTCTGATGTTCTTTCTTCTCTTCTTCCCGTTGCTTTCGACTTTTCTCTCTTCGCTGCCATTTTCTTCCCACCTTTACTTTTACTTTGTTTTAATTTTTATTCTTGTACCTTTGTGTTTTGTGTATTTTTTTTATACTTTTCCGGAGAGGGCTGGAGTTCCCTGACCGGCCACTACTCCATCACGTGACTCCTCTAGACATTTTCCAAGGTACGGAAGAATTCTGTTCCTGAGAAATGTCAGTCATCCATTTTTGTTGCACATCGGAAAGTCTGTTTGGAAAAACTACCTGTATCATAATCACTTCTGCATACTGCTATGAGCCCAGAGAACCCCAAAACCGAACAGCAATAGATATTCACCAGGACAAATAGTCACTTAAACAAAAGTTGCTTTTAATTATCTTTAAACATGAAAACATGATCAAACTCTAACTTATTACTATTAACTTACTTCATCTAACTTAACTCCTTCTAATTCGAAGTGCACATGTATGTAATGTGTGTGTATATTTAGAAAAGTTCTTTGATTTACAGTCCAATCTCACTTCTCACTCCTCCACTGGTTGCAAGCAATTCTTATATTGTACACCGAATTTAACATCTGTGAAGTTCACCAGGCTTTGGTGCTTGAAAAGTAAATGGTTACCACTCAGGAAGGCTTTTGTCGGTTTGCAGAGAGAGATTTGTTGTTTGCTGGACACAAACTGGTTTCTTCTAATCAGCTACGTCAGTGTCTTGCCGAAGAAACTTGCCCCATCAGGGTTTTCCAGATGATGACCTCTTACTTTCAGGTCACCACACGGTTCCTTTTTGTTTCTCTTATTTCAAGTGAAACATTAGGCAGCCAGCCCTCTCATCTCGTATGGACCACAAGGGCTTTGACCAGGCTGAACTAAGCATTCACAACCCATCTTCAAAATGGAGGTTTTCCACACGCTTGCCATTTTGTCTTGTTGCTGCTGCTGAACTGAATTCTCTCTCTCTCTCAGAGAAAAAAAACCTGTTTGACTCTCTCTGCTTCCAAAACCACACATGACCCTCTTAAAACGGCAAACTGCATTCAGACAGCCTGAGGCTCTGAACCAAATCCTCCGAGTTCTTTCATCTGTTGCTTTTCAAAACCACAATCCATTAGTGAAGTCTCTTGGGCACTCTTCAAAATTCTTGCAAAGGCACTCGGAGCCAGGTCTGTCTGGCTTGAGCAGAGCTCCAGTATTTTAAATGAGATATAAAAACCTGACATAATTTATCACCTTTAAAACATATCTATATAAAATACAAAATACAAAATAATCTGTCACAATACGGTTCTGTATTTTCATTTCAGCCATAATTAAACTAATTGCACACTTTGGTATGTCATTCTTAAAGAATACCATGAACTATTATGGTATTACTAATATATGGAAAAATTATTTCAAAAACTAAAGGGCGAATTAACTTAAAATTGGATTTCCATTAGTGGGGGCTTCTGTAACCTGGGATCTCTCCTGGCAACCTTTCCTTTTCTCTCTATCCTGATGCATGGTCTTAATCCAAAATGTCATATGATATCTTTTGACTCCCACAGATGTTGCCCGCTGAATTTTTCCAGCAATCTATTTTCTTCGAGATTTCAGTATCTAGAATCTCTTTTGACTTGATAAATGCAACACCATAAAGGGACTTGAGAGCATGGAGAAGGATGTTTCTTCTCCTGGTAGAGTTCAGAACTAGGGTATGTAGATTCAGAATTAGCAGTAGGCCACAAGAGAGCAATGAAGAGGAATTTCTTCACTCATGGTTACATGGATCTTTAGAATTTTTAGCTGAGGGAGTGGCAGACACTGAAAGTATTTTGGGCCTTGGGGGATTGAATGTTACGGGGACAGGCAGGAATGTTGAATGTGCTGACGAATGGCACAGCACGCTTGAGCAGCCACATTGCCTACTTATGTTCTTAAATTATAAAAATGTAATGCTATGTTTGAAGTAACTCTGATACAGAATTTTGATTTTCATGTGCAGTACAAAAATTGAAAAGGAAAAAAAGGAACATGCCAAGCAACATGGTATGATCCGTACAGAAATAAGTGGAGCAGAAATCGCTGAAGAAATGGAGAAAGAACGGAGGTTTTTTCAACTACAGATGTGTGACGTAAGTTGGTTTTGTATAATTATTATTTTTGCTCATTTTATGTAATTAGACAATTATTTGTTCTGTTGTTGAATATGGTCATCATTTTATAGATTATTAGCTTTTATAGAAACAAAAGTGACTGCAGATAGTGAAATTTGCAACAAAAACCTGCCTACCAACCTCCGTCTCAGCTCTCCTTCTAACTTATCTTGTTAAGAGCCCAATGGACCCCAAAACCCAGCAGCAATAGACATTCACCAAGACAAGTGGCTTTCAAAAGTTATTTTTAATCAACTTCAAACATGAAAATAGAATCAAACTTTAACTTAACTTTATTCTCATACTATATTCTATACTAACTAAATTATCCCCTTCTAATTCTAAGTGCACGTGTATGTAATGTGTGTGTAAATTCAAGAAAAATTCTTTGGTTCACAGTTCAATCTCACATCTCCTTCTTCAAGTTACTGTGCACAGAATTTAACATGTATAAAGTTCACCAGCCTTGGTGCTTGTAGGGTTTGCAGAGAGAGATATTTGTTGCTCCAGGATTTCCACATCTGAGGTATCACCACTAGTCACCCCAGGGTCTCGCTGATAAAACTTGCCCCATCAGGGTCTTCTAGATGGTAACCTCTTTCTTCAAGCTACCACAGAGTTCCATTCTTCTATTTCAAGAGAAACATCAGGCAGATAGCACTTCCAGCCATCTGCTGCTCTGGAACTTGCTTTCATCAGTTTCAAACAGTTTTCCTTAGATTGCACTTTTCAGTGACTTGTCAGTGTCCCACACACTGACTGACTGACTGAGGCTGTTAACTCAATTCTCTCTTTTCCAACTGAAACTCCAAAGAGAGCACATGACTTATGTCTTGCAAAACCCCCACCTTCTCCAGCAAGCAACAGGAGTTCTTTCTTCTTCTCACATTGTTATCTTAGGTAAACAATCCAAAATTTACCTTTCTGTGAGCACTTTGCAGAAAGCGTACTGATAGACAGCATGACTCCAGCAAGACATTCTCCAGAGATCCTGCAATGTGAATTCTTCAGTCTTTCAAATAAGGTCTGTTTTAAAATGTGTGTATGTATATGACCTACTCTAAATCTTATAAATTCTCCCCAAATATTAATATTGTTACACTCTGTACTGGTTTTCTTTCCTCTACAATCTCATCCCTGATGCAGAAAGATTGACCATTCCTTTGACTTCAAGGATGCTACTTGACCCGTTGAGTTCTACCAGCAGTTTATTTATTTTGCTATGTGCACATAATTGGTGTCATGTTTCAGTATAACAGTTGATTCTAAATACATAATCAAAATTGTAGTTAGGAACAGTTGTGTCTGACACGGAGTCTGGTCTGTGGCTAAACAGGGAAGGGAGGAGAAGAGGTGAGCTGTAGTGATAGGGGATTCCATAGTTAAGGAACGGTTAAGAGGATCTGTGGAAGAGATCAAGTATATTTTGCCTCCTTGGTGCCAGGGTCCAGGATATCTCAGATCAAGTTCACGGCATTCTCAGGAGGGAGGATGAGCAGCCAGATGCTGTGGTCCATGTAGGGACCAATGATGTGTAAAAGGACGGTGAGGGAGTCCTGCAAGGAGAGTTCAGGTAGTTAGGCGCTAGGTTGAAGGACAGGACCTCCAGGGTTGTGATCTCAGGATTGCTACCCATGTCACATGCTGGTTGGTGAGGTTAGAAATAGGAGGATAATGCAGATTATCCTGTGGTGCAGGAAGGAGGGCTTCAGGTTTCTGGGTCATTTGGCTCCCTTCTAGGGAAGGTGGGACCTGTTCCGACAGGGCAGTTTGCATCTGAACTGGAAGGGGACCAATATCTTTGAGGGAAGGTTTGCTAGTGCTGCTCTGGTGGGTTTAAACTAGATTTGCAGGGAGATGGGAACCAGAGTGCCATAGCAGATAGAGGAGAGGAGGAAAAAGATGATGTTAAAATTCCATCACCATTAGAAGTCAATCGGTTTAAAGTGGTGGAAGTGTTCTCAGGTACATCTATTTCAACATAAGGAGTATTGTAGGAAAAGCAGATGAGCGTGGATTGGCAAGTGGAATTATGACATTGTAGCTATTAGTAAAAACTTGCAGGAGGGTCAGGACTGGCAGCTCAATGTTCCGGGCTTCTGACATGATAGAGTGGGATAGATGAAAGGTGGAGGATTGGCGTTGTTCATCAATGAAAATATCACAGTTGTGCTCAGGCAGGACAGACCAGAGGTTTCGTCTACTGAGGCAATATGGGTGGAGCTAAGGAACAGCAAAGGTATGACCACACTCATGGGCTTGTATTATAGACTGCCAAAAGTCATTGAAATTTGGAGGAGCAAATCTGTAGAAAGATAGCAGACAGCTACAGGAAACAATGTTCATATGGTAGGAGATTTTAATTTTCCACATATTGACTGGGACTCTCATACTGTGAAAAGCTGGATGGTTTGGAGTTTGTCAAATGTTTTCAGGAAAGTTTTCCAAATCAATATATACAGGTAGTGGTACCAAAAAGACAAGAGTGCAATGCTGCATTTCCTATTAGGGAATGAGATAGGACGGTGACAGAATTATATGTAGGGGGACATTTTGGGTCCAGTGATCACAATGCTATTAGTTTCAAGTTGATTATGGAGAAGGATAGGTCTGGGCCTCAGGTTCAGATTCTAAATTGGAGAAAGGCCAATTTTAAGGAGATGAGAAAAGATCTAGAATGTGTGGATTGGGATAAGTTGTTTTTGGTCAAGGATGTGCAAAATAAGTAGAGAACCTTGAAAAGTGAAATTTTGAGAGTACAGAGTTCATGTTCCTGTCAGGATTAAAAGCAAAGTTGCAGGCATAGGAAACCTTGGTTTTTGAGGGATATTGGGGATCTGGTTGAGAAGAAGACAGAGGTGTATAGCAGGTATAGGCACCATGGAGCGAATGAGGAACTTGAGGATTATAAAAAATGCAACAAAACCGTCATGAAATAAATCAGGAAGGCTAAAAGGAGGTGAGATTGCTTTTGCAGACAATGTGAAGGAAAATCCTAAGGATTTCTATAGGTATATTAAGAGCAAAAGGATAGTAAGGGACAAAATTGATCCACTTGAAGATCAGAGTGATTGGCTTTGTATGGAGCCAAAAGAGATGAGCGAGGTCTTGAATGTTTTCATCAATATTCACTCAAGAAAAGGGCACAGAGTTGTGGGAAGTAAGGAAAATGAGCAGAGAGTTCATGGAACCTGTAGAGATTAAAGGGTAGGTAGTGCTTGCTATCTTAAAGCAAATAAAGGTGGATAATTCCCAGGACCTGACAAGATATTCCCTCAGATCTTGAAGGAGGCTAGTGCAGAAATTGCAGGAGCTCTGGCAGAAATATTTAAAATGTCCTTAAGCCACAGGTGTAGTGGCAGAGGATTGGAGAGTAGCTCATGTTGTTTAAAAAATGGCTTCAAAATAACTCTGGAAATTGTAGGGTGGCGAGCTTGATGTCAGTAGTAGGTAAATTATTGGAAGGTGTTCTAAGAGATTGGATATACAATTATTTTGATAGCCAGAAACTGATTAGCGATACTCAACCTGACTTTGTGCATGGCAGGTCGTATTTAACGAATCTTAGAATTTTTTGCAGGAGTTACCAAGAAAGTTGACAAAGGAAAGTCTGTGAGGGCTGTCTACATGGACTTTAGTAAAGCCTTTGACAAAATCCTAAATGGTAGGTTAGTCAGGAAGGTTCAAATGTTAAGTATTCATCGTGAAGTAGTGAACTGATTTCGACGATGCAGCCAGAGAGTAGTGGTGGATGATTGCTTCTCAGACTAGAGGCTTGTGACTTGTGTGCCTCAGGGATCAGTGCTAGGACCATTGATGTTTGTCATCTATATCAATGATCTGGATGATGATGTGGTAAATTGGTTCATCAAGTTTTCAGATGACCTTAAGACTGGTGTTGTGTACAGCAAAGAATGTTTTCAAAGGATCTGGACCAGCTGGAAAAATAGGCTGAAAAATAGCAGATGGAATTTAATGTAGACAAGTGTGAGGTGTTGCATTTTGGAAGGACAAACCAAGAATGGATATTCACGGTAAATGGCAGGACATTGAGGAGTTTGATAAACAGGGAGATCTTGGAATACATAATTCCGTGAAAATGGTGTAAAAGATTTGGGATGTCATGGTAGAGTTGTATAAGTCACTGGTGAGGCCAAATTTAGATTATTTTGTGTGTAATTTTGGTCATCAAACTACAGGGAAGACATCAATAAAATAGAAAGAGTACAAAGAAATAGGATGTGGCCCAGACTTCAGAAACTGAGTTAAGGGGAAAGGTTAAACAGCATAGAACAGTGATTCTCAACCTTTTTCCTTCCACTCACATACCACTTTAAGTAATCCCAATGCCATTAGTGTTCTGTGATTCGTAAGGGATTGCTTAAGGTGATATGTGAGCGGGAAGGGAAGGTTGAGATCATTTTGCTATTGAACATTGGAGGTTGCAGTTGACGTTGCAGTTAGCCCTAAGCTTTTAAAAGCTATTTAAATAGGGAATAGCAGCAAAAAGAAAATTGGCTGGAGAGATTTCTCAAGTGGAATGAAACAATGGCTGAGGCATTGACAAATATTCTGTATTTTTAATAATACATATATAGGAGAATTGATGTTGCAAGGCTGTGTGGTCTGAGGGATAAGAGTTTGAATAACAATGTGGAATATGAAGAAATTAATGTCAGTAAAGAGAGAAGAGTTGAAAATAGGAAAAATTTCCTGGTTCTGATAGCTTGATCACTAGATTCCAAGAGCAATGACTACAGAATTAATGGATGCATTAATCCAGTGGTTCTCAACCTTTTTCTTTCCACTCACATAACACTTTAAATATTCCCTATGCCATAGGTACTCTATGATTTAAGGGATTGCTTAAGATGGTAAGTGAGTGGAAAGTAAAAGTTTTGAAAACCACTGTTTTAATCATATCCAGCTGACTCGTTATATGCACAGTTTCATAACTCCAAAGGAAATGGGCCAATGACAATTTTTCTCAAGGAAAATATTTCAGTAACAATTGGATCTAGAGCAGTGATTCTCAACCTTCCCTTCCCACTCACATACCACCTTAAGTAATCCCTTACTAATCACAGAGCACCAGTGGCATAGGGAGTGGTATGTGAGTGGAAAGAAAATGGTTGAAAACCATTGTATTTTCGGGGGGCGTGGCAAGATGGCAAAGGGAACAGACGTGCCTTCCAGACCTCTCCTGACTCTGATTTATTATTTTGTCTTTAAGTGCCCGTTAAAGTTCTTTTAAAAGTTTATAAATAATAAGAGGTGCTGGATTAGTGCCTAATGGTTTATATGCAAAAAAAAAAGGTAAAAGAAAACATCAACAGACTGTTAAAAAATTACATTTTCCGAAATTATCTGAGCCTACTTGTTTACAAGAAGCCAGGACTCAGCATAGAATGGATCCAGAAGAAGACATACAGAATTCGGCATTGAAACTCCGTTTTATACCGGTAAGGCTCTTTGAAGGTCGCACTCAGCAGCTTTCAGAACAAAGAGCTGGCCGGGTGCCAGTATTTCACACAATGGCCACTGTGAGTGCTGTTATTGAGACTTTGACAGTTGAATCAGCTGGGGCGCCACCAGCTGGAGAGTTAAAGAGCTGTCATTCGACTGCTACAGTGGTGGCGCTGCAAAATGCATCTTCAATTACAACGGTTTTTCCAGACATCGATTCAGTGAAGATGATTAAAGAGATTTGGCTTAAAGATAACCCTGATCTTCAGTCTCCTGGCATTGCTGGGGGGACTTTGAGAGGGATTTTTATACGAAGTCAAACTGCTACAAAAGATACTAAATTAAGGGAAGGGACAGAAGATCCCGTGGTCTCTAAGGAACAGCAAGACCCCATTATGCCTGAATCTACTTCTGTTGAAATGTCTGTTAAGGATCTTGAAGATAAGATATATTCTCTATTGAGTCACTTAGCTAATTTTGTGAACCCGTTTATTTCCAAGATTAATGCGATGGCGGAAGCCATTAATGGAGCTTTTAAGCTTGAAACCATTGAACGATTTGAAATGTGTGATCAAGGTTTAGTCGATGTACAGGATCATCTGCAAAATGAAAATAGAATAATTGAAACATTGCAGATCCAAAATAAAAATTTAGCAAAAAAGGTTGATTATTTGGAGAATCAATCTAGACGGAACAACGTGAAAATTGTTGGTTTGCCAGAAGGCATAGAAGGACCAGATCCAAGAAAATTTTTTAATGAATGGATTCCACGAGTGTTAGGACAGGATAAATTCCCTGAAGGTATAATACTGGAACGTGCTCATAAAGTTTTAAGAAGAAAATCTTTTTCAGGACAGAATCCAAGACCTGTTCTTATCCCTTGTTTAAACTATTGTGACAGAGAGACATTTTTACGTACGGCTATTAGAAATGCCCAGCAAAATAGATCTCCTTTGATGGTTCAGAATAATCCTGTTTTCTTCTATCAAGATTTGAGTCAAGAAATTATGTTTCAACGACGCGAATTTAATTCTGTGAAAGAATGGTTGTGGAAAAAAAGACATAAGGCAACATTCAGGTATTCTGCGGTACTGAAGATTTTTCAGGATGGAAATCAGCCAAAGTTCTTTGACAATCGTAAAGAGGTTAGGGACTTTGCTCAGTCTCTACCAATCATGCAGTTTCAGGAACGATGTAGTCCTTTAAGGTCTCCAAAGAGAGTAGAGATGTAAGGTGGGATCCAGATTTTTAAAAGAAATGGAAGCAATGGTGACCGAAGTGGTAACGTTGATTTTAAAAAATAAAACTTTTATCTTTTTTTTTGAGAAGAGTTTAAATAGTTTAAATAATGATGATAGTTTAATGAAATGGGAGTTGGGAGAGGGAACTGGGTGGGCACTAGTTTCCAGAAGTCATGAGCTACCTGTGAGTTATCTCACACCCAATATTTTGGGGGAGTTACCGCTTTGGGCGGTTTAAACAGGAGGAAGTAGTCGTGACCTCCGACCTGTTTTTTTTTCTTTTTAATTTTTGGGTTAAGAAGTGAAGGTTTTTTTTTAAATTTTTTTTAAAAAATAAATAATTTTTTAAACTCTTTTTGTTTTCTGATTGTAATTGAGAGGGAATTAGGAGGTTTTTGCTCTCTCTTTTTTTCTCTTTTTTGGGGGGGTTTCTTTTTTTTCTTTTTTAAGAGGATGATGTCACAGAAGATAATAAGTCAAAAATTGAGGATGTTGAATTAGATGAAGAGGAAGATGAGGGGAAAGGTGTTAAGAAGAAAAAGAAGAAAATCAAGTACAAATACATTGAGGGAGAAGAGTTTAATAAAATTAAGTTAATTTCGATAGAGAATTTTGAAGATGTTATAAATGAAGAATATGGAGAATTTTATAAGAGTTTGAACTTTTTCTTTTTTTATATAAGGGGAGGGGAAGTGAATAAAAAGTTTATCTGATTGTTTTTCTAAGGGATGTTTTTGTTCTCTCGATGAATTATAAAGGAAACTTGGTATTAATGGAAATTCTATATTTATGTATTATTAATTATGATTTTTTGTATAACAGATATGTGGTTGATATATGATTGTAATATTTGAACTTGGTTTTAAAGTGGATTTTATTTGTTAAATACATGTATTATGTTTGATTTAAATATATGTTTAAATGTATTATTTTAGTATTGATTTTTTTGTTAGTAATTTTTTTTGTTGTTAAGTTTTATTCTTTTTTTTGTAAGTGGGGTTTTTTCTATTTTATTTACAACATTGTTAATTAATTCTTCACTCTTTATTTTGGGGGGAGGGTTGGACTAATTTTAAATTAGACGATTAATGTTGTGTTATAATTATTGGGGGGGGGTTAATTTGTGTAGTTTAATGATGTAGTATTCTAATTTTTATTATCTTATTTTTTATTATTTCTTTAGATGTAATTTTTATTTTATTCATGTCATAAAATTTTAAATAAAGTTTAAAAAAAAAAGAAAACCATTGTATTTTCTAAAGTTCCCCAGAATTTGGAATAGTTGAGAGGTAATAAATAATAACATTGCTTTTCAAGGAAGGAGGGAAGTGTGAGGTATCATTATCAAAATAAATTGGCATCAGTGTTTTTGAGATGCATTTGGCAAGATGGATGTATTATATCTGTTTTTCAAAAGGTACCATCGAAAGTTTGTTAAATTTAAGAAGGCCACGGAGAGATTTTGCAAGTTATCTAGAATAGAGTATTGTTGAAAGGACAAGTAAAAATATTGAATTGGAATAAATGGTTAATTTTCTGCTAAACAAACTTTCACTGGCTGGTTACCTCAGACCTATTCAGATTTACTGATGATGCAAAGCAAAAATAGGAAGTGAATTATGATGGGTTCAAAATGATACAGATTAAGATAGCAAATAAGATGTGGGGAAAAAGAAAGATTATTTATTTTGGTTCTTTCTTTGGCTTGGCTTCGTGGACGAAGATTTATGGAGGGGGTAAATGTCCACGTCAGCTGCAGGCTCGTTTGTGGCTGACAAGTCCGATGCGGGACAGGCAGACACGGTTGCAGCGGTTGCAGGGGAAAATTGGTTGGTTGGGGTTGGGTGTTGGGTTTTTCCTCCTTTGTCTTTTGTCAGTGAGGTGGGCTCTGCGGTCTTCTTCAAAGGAGGTTGCTGCCCGCCGAACTGTGAGGCGCCAAGATGCACGGTTTGAGGCGATATCAGCCCACTGGCGGTGGTCAATGTGGCAGGCACCAAGAGATTTCTTTAGGTAGTCCTTGTACCTCTTCTTTGGTGCACCTCTGTCACGGTGGCCAGTGGAGAGCTCGCCATATAACACGATCTTGGGAAGGCGATGGTCCTCCATTCTGGAGACGTGACCTACCCAGCGCAGTTGGATCTTCAGCAGCATGGATTCGATGCTGTCGGCCTCTGCCATCTCGAGTACTTCGATGTTAGGGATGAAGTCGCTCCAATGAATGTTGAGGATGGAGTGGAGCCAATGCTGGTGGAAGCGTTCTAGGAGCCGTAGGTGATGCCGGTAGAGGACCCATGTTTCGGAGCCGAACAGGAGTGCGGGTATGACAACGGCTCTGTATACGCTTATCTTTGTGAGGTTTTTCAGTTGGTTTTTTTTCCAGACTCTCTTGTGTAGTCTTCTAAAGGCGCTATTTGCCTTGGCGAGTCTGTTGTCTATCTCGTTGTTGATCCTTGCATCCGATGAAATGGTGCAGCCGAGATAGGTAAACTGGTTGACCGTTTTGAGTTTCGTGTGCCCGATGGAGATGTGGGGGGGCTGGTAGTCATGGTGGGGAGCTGGCTGATGGAGAACCTCAGTTTTCTTCAGGCTGACTTCCAGGCCAATCATTTTGGCAGTTTCCGCAAAACAGGACATCAAGCGCTGAAGAGCTGGCTCTGAATGGGCAACTAAAGCGGCATCGTCTGCAAAGAGTAGTTCACGGACAAGTTGCTCTTGTGTCTTGGTTTGAGCTTGCAGGCGCCTCAGATTGAAGAGACTGCCATCCGTGCGGATTTATTTTGGTTAAAACAGTGGTAAAGGTGAGGTTTTTTTAATGATGAAAAACTATAGTTAATATTGATGAACAAAGATTTTAGTATCCACGTTTATGAAGATAAAATTACCAGTGTAGCCGACTGCTACAAAGAAACAGCGTGAGCTTAACCTCACTCATTTATTAGGGCTGGAAAGGCTGCTTTTATACTGTTCAAGTTCCCGCCGTTCTTGCTGATTGACTGAGTCATCCATATGAATAACAATAGCGGGCGGGAACATCCATGTATATGAATGGCCTTCTTCCCCAGCCTGTTTCTGCTGAGTTATCTGGGCAGCTTGACCAATGCCATTTTAGGGCTGTCGGTCTGATGCTGCCCCAGCTTCTACCCCCGCTGGTTTGTTGTCCTGTGAGTCGCTTTAGTGATCTCTGTCCGTGTCTGCTGCTGCGCAATGTGCCAGGCCGATCTCAGTAATTGCACGCCGCCACACCAGATACAAGAGACATTTAGCAAAGATAATGTTATGTTGCCTTTTATTGTAAGGCTATTGAAGTACAAAAGTGTAAAATAGGTGTTGGGCTTTGGTGATTTTAGGTACACGGATCAAAACAATCTTGGGGTCAGTGTCACCTGGATTAACAAAATGTATTTCTGAATGAGGATGTAGATCTACAAAGAATTTGCCAATACCCATTTACAAGAATGAAAAGTGATTATCATTGAGGCACAGAATGTCCTGAGATGCCTCAACATTCTTTCTAGTCCATGGATTGTAGAACTATGGAGTATAGTCTTGGAGAGAAAAAAGGTTGTCAACAAAAGTCTGAAATCAACTTTGTTGTGTGATTTGTGTAGATAATCTTTAAAAATTGTATCACATCATGCATGCACTTCTCAAGAACCTTGTCATACTGGATATCTTGAGTGTCGAGTGATTTTTCAGATTCAATATATTCATTGTTTTCACAGTATTTGCTTAAGGTCAATGAGATCAAGATTAAGAAAGGTGTTGATTTACTCCAGAACCTGATTAAATATTTCCACGCACAATGCAAGTAAGATTTTAAATTTTTCATTTATATTCTATTTTTAAAAAATGGTAGCACCTTAAATATATATTAGAATGTTTAAATCTAATTTTATTCAGCTATGGGCATAGTTTTGACTAATTTTCATGATGTATTCCAGCTTAACTGTTTAAAATCAGTTTTTTTCAGGATGGCTTGAAGGCTGTCGAAAGTTTAAAACCTTCCATGGAAAAGCTAGCTACAGATTTGCATGCTGTAAGTTTAATTATTATTGTGAATGAAAATCCTTTGCATACATTGTATAGAGTATGAAATAATGCGAATGGCTATTTTCTGTTGATTAGAGAGTGAAAACAAATTGTACACATTTTTGGTTTTATTTTTACTCTCGAGTCTGATCTATGTCATACTAATCTTTTGATCTGTTATTGACATTAATGTAATCTGCTTTAAAATACGGAGAAATACTTGCTCTTGAACAGTATATTTTCTACTAAATAAAAGTGTTTGAATTTTAGAATCTGATCGCATTAAGCCATGTTCTCTCAATGGTCACGTACTTAGTGATATTCATGTCTAGATATTGTGTTCTTAATGGATTTAACCATTTATGCATTTTCATTTTTCACACAAAATCTTTTGTGTTTACTCATCAATTAAGAATTAATTTGGGGATTAAAATATTTTTTGTGGGTGAAATTTAAACTAGGTTGAATAAAAGAGAATCAAAATAATTTGATAAAAAAAAATTGCTGAAAATCTTTTGATAGCTGCTTAAAAAAAATCATCTCTATTGCTATGGGAGGCAGGCAGATGGAAATAAATTTCAAGCATGTGCTCAATGTTCACTGGAACTATCAAAGAAGTGTATCAATAAATGCTAATAATCTGCACATTACATTTTTTTTGCCAGCTATTTAACTCTATCTAGGTTTTGAGTCCAATTATGCAAATTGACAGCACCATTTTAATAATTTTTGATTGTGCAAGACTGCACATTTAGAGTTTAACCAACTAACGATGTGATACTAATCAGAAGTAATTTTTCGCCATTAGATAATACTCCTCAAGATCGGAAGACACTATAGAAGGTGGTGAATTCAACTCAGAACATAACAAAATATCCATCGTCCATTTACATCACTTGCTGCCTTAAGAACCCTTCACATCCCAGACACACATTCTTTTGTGAAAACACATGCCCATAGGGTTAAAGACTGATTCTTTCCTGCACCATCAGGCTCCTGAATGACAGTGCTCTGTCAATCTTAGTACATATGTTGATGTCTGTTTGGAATATATTGTTTTCATTTTTTTTAAAGTCTACCATTAGTTTTACAATCAGAATACTGTTAACAATTAGGTTCCTGGACCTACCCCTTATCGCAATAATTAATTCCTCTATGACAAGCACCATTCAGCATGGTGCTGTGACTAAAGGAAGCTTTCACTGTGCCAGACACTAGAATAGACTGAGATGGGATCTGATGAATTATATTTAACTGACTTATTGACTACGTTTGATAAATTGTGTAATTTTGTTACCTTTAACTGTAAAAGGGTAGAATGTTTCAGCACAAAAGCAGACAGCTGATCATCTTGGAATTGACTCTGGCTTTCCAATTAAAATGGGTTAAGAGGGAATGGGGAAAAGTTTAGGGGAACATTAGGGGGATCTTCTTCACATAAAGAATGGTGGGTGTGGAATAAGTTGCCAGCTGAAGTGGTGAATACTGGCTTAATTTTAACATTTAAGAAGAATTTGGGCAGGTGCATTGCTGGAAGAGGGAGGGGAGGGCTATGGACTGGGTGAATGGAGAAAAATGGTTTGGCACAGACTAGAAAGGCCAAAGGGGCCTGTTTCTGTGCTGTAATGTTCTATGGTTCTAATCCTGCACCAATGTTTTTCTTTAAAACCCTAATCTCACTTTGTTTTATTCTTCATCAATTTTGTCCAGTTCTGTTGATTGCGTATCCCCACAAACCCCAACAGCATCTTTCCTAAATTAGTCAGTTCTCTTTTCCACATTTACACTGTAACTTTGTTTTGGATTTCCTGTATGATTTCTGCTTGTAGAAGTTACATTGTCAGTAATGATGCTTGGCCATTTTCCCTATAGATGAAATATGTTATGGAACAATTAATTCAAGGAAGATGAGGTGGAAAAAGAAAATTTTATTAGTTTGTTTATTTGTCACAAAATACGAAGTACATAAGCAGGTTCTTCTGTGAACAGACCCAAAGGTTGTCTTGAGCATTACACGTAGTTGTGCACAGAGCACAATTTACAGAGTACAAAGGAAGATCATTTAGCACTAAGCAAGGGCAGCTTGAGAGCACTGTCATTCAGGAGCCTGATGGTGCAGGAAGGAATCAGTCTTTAACCCTATGGGCATGTGTTTTCACATTCTTGAGTATCCTCCCTGATGGGAGGAGGGAAAAGAATGTGTGTCTGGGATGTGAAGGGTTCTTAAGACAGCAAATGATGTAAATGGACGATGGATATTTTATGTTCTGAGCTGAATTCACCACCTTTTATATTGTCTTCTGATCTTGAACAGAGCAGCTCCAATACCACACTGTGTTGCAGCCAGCAAGTATGTTGTCATATATTGAATAATTTTGTTGAATGGTGCTCTACAGGACATTCAAAGAATTGCTTAAGATCTGCTTCATTTTGCCTTGTCCAGCTTTTTGTCTGGATGTGGTTAGGCAATAATACTTTACAAAAGAGAGAAGTATTTTTAATCCTATTTATCCTAATCAGTATTCCCTGGAGCATAGAAAAATGAGGGGAGATTTGATAGAGGTACATAAATTTATGAGGGGTATAGATAGAGTAAATTCAAGTACTATTTTTCCACTATGATTAAGTGCAATATAAACCAGAGGACATGGGTTAAGGGTGAAAGGGGAGATATTTAGGGGGAACATTAGGGGAACTTCTTCATGGTGGGAGTGTAGAACGAGCAGCTAGCTGAAGTGGTGAATATGGGCTCAATTTTAACATTAAAAAAAATTTGGACAGGTACATGGATGAGAGGGTTATGGAGGGATATGGACTGGGTGAAGGTCAGTGAGACTAGGCAGAAAAATAGTTGGACACTGACTAGAAGGGACAAAGGATCTATTTCTGTGCTGTAATGCTCTATGGTTCAAAGTGTTTTGTGTGTTTGCTTTTGTGCTTAGAGGATAATTATTGAAAAGAGTAGCATTTACTATATTTTTTCTAATTTTGCTGCTGATGGCTAGAACAACTATTTTTGTTCCGACATATGATCATGTGGATTTTATTTCCAGATCAAGCAAGTCCAGGATGAGGAAAGGAAACAACTTGTTCAACTTCGCGATGTACTGAAAGCAGGGCTTCAGGTTGAACAAAAAGAGGTGAGCGCTTGGCCGTCTCATGCTGATGCATTAGATGTTTTTAGTCATGTTTTACTTTGCATTTGGAGAACAACATTGTGTAAATTCATCCAGGCAATGAATTATTATAGTTTAATAGTAAATGTTGAATTTTTGAAACTGTGCATCCTGCATGAAGAGATCTGACTTTAATGCAATGATTACTGATGATAATAACACAAATATAAACTTTAAAATTTCAGTAGATAAATTTTGTATACCCAGAAATTTCGCATCTACTTCAAATACTGCTTAATTCTGATATTTTGTGCTTCCAGGAATTACAGATACTTTACATATTCAGTAAAAAAACTTGTTTTCTAACAGGGTTGATGACTGTTTTCCTTAATTAGTTAAAAATATGATGATCTAACAAATTTTGATCAGTATCGAATATTTTATATGTTTTATATCAAGTGATTAATTTGGATATTCCTCAAATACTCCCCCCAGATGCAACAAAAACAGGATTCCCCTTGTCCACACCTACCATCCCACAGTCTCTGTCTTCTTTGGCTTGGCTTCGCAGACGAAGATTTATGGAGGGGTGAATGTCCACGTCAGCTGCAGGCTCATTTGTGGCTGACATGTCCGATGCGGGACAGGCAGACACGGTTGCAGCGGTTGCAGGGGAAAATTGGTTGGTTGGGATTGGGTGTTGGATTTTTCCTCCTTTGTCTTTTGTCAGTGAGTTGGGCTCTGCGGTCTTCTTCAAAGGAGGTTGCTGCCCGCTGAACTGTGAGGCGCCAAGATGCACGGTTTGAGGCGATATCAGCCCACTGGCGGTGGTCAATGTGGCTGGCATCAAGAGATTTCTTTAGGTAGTCCTTGTACCTCTTCTTTGGTGCACCTCTGTCACGGTGGCCAGTGGAGAGCTCGCCATATAACACGATCTTGGGAAGGCGATGGTCCTCCATTCTGGAGACGTGACCTACCCAGCGCAGTTGGATCTTCAGCAGCATGGATTCGATGCTGTCGGCCTCTGCCATCTCGAGTACTTCGATGTTAGGGATGAAGTCGCTCAAATGAATGTTGAGGATGGAGCGGAGACAACGCTGGTGGAAGCGTTCTAGGAGCCGTAGGTGATGCCGGTAGAGGACCTATGATTCGGAGTCGAACAGGAGTGTGGGTATGACAACGGCTCTGTATACGCTAATCTTTGTGAGGTTTTTCAGTTGGTTGTTTTTCCAAACTCTCTTGTGTAGTCTTCCAAAGGCGCTATTTGCCTTGGCGAGTCTGTTGTCTATCTCGTTGTCGATCCTTGCATCCGATGAAATGGTGCAGCCGAGATAGGTAAACTGGTTGACCGTTTTGAGTTTCGTGTGCCCGATGGAGATGTGGGGGGGCTGGTAGTCATGGTGGGGAGCTGGCTGATGGAGGACCTCAGTTTTCTTCAGGCTGACTTCCAGGCCAAACATTTTGGCAGTTTCCGCAAAACAGAACGTCAAGCGCTGAAGAGCTGGCTCTGAATGGGCAACTAAAGCGGCATCGTCTGCAAAGAGTAGTTCACGGACAAGTTGCTCTTGTGTCTTGTTGTGAGCTTGGAAGAGACTGCCATCCATGCAGTACCGGATGTAAACAGCGTATTCATTGTTGAGGTCTTTCATGGCTTGTTTCAGCATCATGATGAAGAAGATTGAAAAGAGGGTTGGTGCAAGAACGCAGCCTTGCTTCACGCCATTGTTAATGGAGAAGGGTTCAGAGAGCTCATTGCTGTATCTGACCCGACCTTGTTGGTTTTCGTGCAGTTGGATAACCATGTTGAGGAACTTTGGGGGGGATCCGATGCCCTCTAGTATTTGCCAAAGCCCTTTCCTGCTCACGGTGTCGAAGGCTTTGGTGAGGTCAGCAAAGGTGATGTAGAGTCCTTTGTTTTGTTCTCTGCACTTTTCTTGGAGCTGTCTGAGGGCAAAGACCATGTCAGTAGTTCCTCTGTTTGTGCGAAATCCGCACTGTGATTCTGGGAGAACGTTCTCGTCGACACTAGGTATTATTCTATTTAGGAGAATGCTAGCGAAGATTTTGCCTGCAATGGAGAGCAGCGTGATTCCCCTGTAGTTTGAGCAGTTTGATTTCTCGCCTTTGTGTTTGTACAGGGTGATGATGATGGCATCACGAAGGTCCTGAGGCAGCTTTCCTTGGTCCCAGCAGAGCTTGAAAAAACTCATGCAGTTTGGCATGAAGAGTTTTGCCGCTAGCCTTCCAGACCTCTGGGGGGGTTCCATCCATACTTGCTGCTTTGCCACTTTTCAGTTGTTCAATTGCCTTATATGTCTCTTCCCGGGTAAGGACCTCATCCAGCTCTAGCCTCAAGGGTTGTTGAGGGAGCTGGAGCAGGGCGGATTCTTGGACTGAGCGGTTGGCACTGAAAAGAGATTGGAAGTGTTCTGACCATCGGTTGAGGATGGAGATCTTGTCGCTGAGGAGGACTTTGCCGTCTGAGCTGTGCAACAGGCTTTGGACTTGGGGTGAGGGGCCGAACACAGTCTTTAGAGCCTCGTAAAAACTCCTGAAGTCGCCAATGTCCGCGCTGAGCTGGGTTCGTTTGGCGATGCTAGTCCACCACTCATTTTGGATCTCCTGCAGTTTGCGTTGAAGATGGCTGCATGCACGACGGAAGGCTTGTTTCTTCTCTGGCCAGGATGGCTTTGTAAGGTGAGCCTGGTGGGCAGCTCACTTCTTTGCCAGCAGCTCCTGGATTTCCTGGCTGTTTTCGTCGAACCAGTCCTTGTTTTTCCTGGAGGAGAAGCCCAGTACCTCTTCAGTGGATTGCACTGTGGTAGTCTTCAGCTGATCCCAGAGGGTTTCAGGGGACGAGTCCGTGAGGCGGATTGCATCCTCGAGCTTTGCTTTGAGGTTTGCCTGGAAGTTTCCTCTCACTTCGTCTGACTGCAGGTTTCCAACATTGAACCTTTTTCTGGGGCCTTTACTGTTCCTGGACTTTGGCTTGAAGTGAAGGTTGAGCTTGCAGCGAACCAGCCGGTGATCACTGTGGCATTCTGCGCTGGGCACGACCCTGGTGTGGAGCACATCTCGTTTGTCTCTTTCTCGCACCAGGACGTAGTCCAGGAGGTGCCAGTGTTTGGATCGGGGTTGCATCCAGGTAGTCTTCAGGCTGTCCCTCTGCTGAAAAAGGGTGTTTGTAATGACAAGCCGCTGTTCTGCGCAGAGCTCCAACAGGAGGCACCCGTTGTCGTTGCACTTGCCGACACCATGCTTGCCCAGGATTCCTGGCCAGGTTTTTGAGTCTTTGCCGATGCGAATGTTGAAGTCACCAAGGATGACAACCTTGTCGGCTGTAGGGGTGCATTGAATGAGGTTGCGCAGATCAATGTAGAACTTGTCCTTTTCTGCTTGTTCCGCCTGGAGGGTTGGAGCATAGACACTGATGAGGGTGATGCGACGCTTGTTTTGAAGGGGGAGTCGCATGGACATGATCCAGTCCGAGTGGCCTGTCAGGAGGTTTTCGAGTTTGGAGGCAATGGAGTTCTTGACCATGAAGCCTACACCAGATAGGCATCGTTCATCCATAGGCTTGCTAGACCAGTAGAGTATGTAGCCCGCGCCACTTTCTTGGAGGCTGCCTACATCTGCAAGGCGGACTTCACTGAGAGCGGCTATGTCGATGTGAAGTCTGAGGAGTTCATGTGTGATGAGAGCAGTCCGACGTTCAGGTCGGTGGCTGTCAGCCTTGTCTAGCATGGTTCTGATGTTCCAGCATGCTAGCTTGAGTTTGTAAGCATCTTTTGAGGGGGAGGACGTGGAAGGGGAGGACGTGGACATGTCCTCGGGCCTGCGCAAAGGAGCTTTTAGGTGGAGTGCAGTGTGCACAGTACTGGCCCCACCTTTTACACCCATGGTTCGTGTGCTGTGGCCAAGCAAGCTGGAACGTGGCAGCGAGGTCCTTGGGTCGTAGGTTTTATATCGGAGTGGCCTTCTCCTATGCAAGTTTCTTACCCAGGCTGGAGGGGCCTGCCTCCCCTCCTAGGTCGGACCATACTGCCCGGACCAGGGCCTGGGCCACTGGTGCTTTCCCTGTGCCCGGACCGGGGCCGCCGCCTCCTTCTTTCTGCCCGGACCGGGGCCTCCGCCTGCTTCGCTCTGCCTAGGCCGGGGCCACCGCCACCCCCTCGCTTCTGCCCAGACCGGGGCCTCCGCCTGCCTCACTTGACCGAGGCCGGGGCCGCTGTCTCCCCCTCGCTTCTGCCCGGGCCGGGGCCTCCGCCTGCCTCACTCGACCGAGGCCGGGGCCGCCGCTTCCCCTTCGCTCTTGCCCGGACCGGGGCTGCCGCCGCCTACCCTCTGCCCGGACCGGGGCCGGGGCCGCTGCTGCTTTCCCTGTGCCAGGAAAGTAAAAAATACTGTACAGTAAAATCCCCTTTATCCAGCATTCAATCAACCAGAAACTCAAACCAATGACAAAAATGTCAAGGAAATGAATAAACTTAAAAGTAAACGCTTTAGGTAAAAGTTTGAAGTCAAAGTTTAAAATTGTAAAAGTAAAGGTCTCTGAAGCAACACATAACACCTTTTATAACACCTTTGTGAAGATCGGAGCAAATATTCAGCCAGCCAGCAGAACACCTCGTTCATGCTTCACTCACAGCAGCTGTTTGTTTATTGACTGTCTCTATTTGTCCTTGAGAAGGTGGTGACCAGCATCCTCATGAACCACATTATGAACCAACACATTATCGTCTTTAATTTCTGTCATCTACAACATGATCCCACCACTAGACACATTTTCCCCCCTCCTTCTTCCGTAAGGACTGCTCCCTCCGTGATTCCCTTGTGTACTCATCCTTTCCCATTAATAGCCCCCATTGGCATTTTACCCCTGTGGCCGTAGGAAGTGTCACGCTTGCACCCACACCTCCTCCTCACTACCATTTGGGCCCCTAAACAGTCGAACTTCAGTTGTGAATCTGCAGGAGTTGTCTATTGCATCCAGTGCTCCTGTAGTGGCCTTCTTTACATCAGAGAGACTGGACGCAGACTTGGAGATTGCTTTGCTGAGCACCTTCGCTCTGTCTGCATCAATGACAGAGATTTCCCATTTTAATTCTGCACATATCACCGTGCTGATATGTCTATCCATGGCCTCAGTACAGTCAAACCAAGACCACCTGTAAATTGGAGGAGCAACACCTTATTTTCTGTGTAGGCACTCTCCAACTGGATGGCATTAACATCACCTTTTCCAGTTTCTGCTAGCCTACTCTTTGTTCTCCCTTCTCCCCAATCCCTCAGACTTCTTTTCTCCTGCTCTCTTCCCTCTCCATTCACGGAGCCATTCCCCACCCCTCCCCACTGCTGTTTGCTGGGGGGTGGGGGGATTGTTCCCTCCTGATTGTGGGACTCTGCTCCTCCCTCTGCCCCCCCCCCCCAACCTTTTTGTTTGGATGCCTGCTTACATTTTGCTCATATGTTGATGAAGGTCTCAAGCCCAAAATGTTGATTATGCATCTTTACTTTTGTCAAGTTGTCAGGAACACTTTTGATTACTCTTCTCTGACAACACCTTACAGGCATCCTGACAAGAAATCCACAGGAATTGCAGTGTCTGCAGCTTGTGAGATAGTCTGAAGTATATTGCCATTGGCATCTGTACAGTGATTGAATAAACAGAAAAAAAATTATTCAGTGAGTCAGATAGGATTCATGGTGATATGAGGAAAGAACTGGCTCAGGTCGACTGGAAAAGCCAAATAGTTGGAAGTACAGAGCAGGATTGGAAGATATTTTTGCAAATAATAAAAGGCCTGCAGGATAGATATATTCCAAGGAAAAGGAAATTAGTCAAAGGAAAGATGGTACCAATGTGGCTAACAAAAGAAGTTAAGGCTAAGATAAAAGCGGGTTTTGAAAGAGGTTGCTTTGGAGATTGTAGATCCATTGGTGCCAATCTTCCAGAAATCAATAGACTCTGGCGTGGTTCCAGGAGAATGGAAGGTTGCAAATGTGGTTCTGTTGTACAAGAAAGGTGGGAAATAGAAAAAAGGAAATTATGGGCCTATAAGTCTGATGTCGGTGGTTAGGAAGATATTAGAGTCAATCCTCAAGGATGAAGTTATGAAATACCTGGAAATGCAGGACAGGATTGGTCCTAGTCAGCATGGTTTTTTTTTAAAGGTTAGATCATGCCTGACTAACCTATTAGAGTTTATTGAAGAAATCTCAGGTAGGATAGACGAAGGGAATACTGTGGATGTAATATATTTGGATTTTCAAAAGGCTTTCGATATTTATCAGCATGTTAGGCTGATCAATAAGATGAAGGTCCATGGAATTATAGGGATGCTATTAGATTGGATGGAAAATTGGCTGATAGCCAGAAAGCAAAGGGTTGAAATTAATGGATCCCGTTCAGGATGGCTGCCTGTAACAAGCGGTGTTCCGCAGGGGTCAGTATTGGGGGCCGCTGCTGTTTACAATTTATACTAATGATTTGGATTGTGGAATGAATGGTTTTGAGGCCAAATTTGTGGATGATACTACAATAGGTGGCTGAGCAGGAAGTGTTGAAGAAACTATAAAATTGCAGAAGGACATAGACAGATTGGGAGACTGGCCAAAAATATGGCAGATTAAGTACAATGTTGAAGTACAAGTGTTCGGTTGTACATTTTAGCAATGGAAAGAAACAGGCAGAGAACTATCTGGATGGGGAGAAAATTCATTCCTCGGAGGTGCAAAGAGACCTGGGCATCCTTGTGTAGAGTAATCTACGAGTTAATGCCCAGGTGGGATTGGTAATGAAGAAGCCAAATGCTATGCTAACGTTCATTTCAAGAGGTATAGCGTACAACCTAGAGAGGTGTTAATGAGACTCTATGGGGCACTGGTGAGATCCCATTTAGAGTACTGTGTGCAGTTTTGGGCCCCCTATCTTAGAAAAGATGTGATGTTGTTGGAGAGGGCACAGAAGAGATTTACTAGGATGATTCCTGGAATGCAGGGTCTGGCATATGGGGAGCGTTTGACAGCTCTTGGGTTGTATTCATTGGAATATAGGAGAATGAGAGGGGGGATCTTATAGAGACATTTTGAATATTGAAAGGATTTGACAGAGTGAATGTGGATAAGATGTTTCCCTTGATGGATGAATTGAGGACATGGGGTCATAGTCTTAAAATTATGTTATCCATATTAAACAGATATTAGGAAGAACTTCTTTAGTCAGAGGGTCGTGGATCTGTGGAACTCACTGCCAAACAAATATTTAAACAGGAAATGAACAAGTATCTCATTGGTAAGCGTATCAAGGGATATGGGGAAAAGGCTGGAAAATGGAACGAGGTGTGAGCATAATTCAGCTTAGTGTAGAGTCATGGACCAGACTTAATGGGTCTAGTGGCCTGCTTCTGCTCCTTTAACTTGTGTGATGTATCAAGATTATATATATGATTGCCAAGCTAATATCAGTAAAGATTGGCCAAACCAAGTTGCATCATTCATCCAACACTTTTGTCACTGCAATATACCTCTCCTCCAAAGAAATTTCTCATGAGAGCAGAGCTATCTTCATAGACAATAATAAATTGCTAAACTTGTATCAGCTACACTCCAGAACCAAGGTTACCTAAACCTCAGAAATTAATTTGTAGTATGCAGATAACATTGATGTTTGCACATATTCAGAGGCCAAACCATTCATTCACTGAAACCTTCAATACTGTCTCTACAAGATGTCCCAAATGTTCTTGTGCGGGCGGGGCGGGGGGGGGGGGGGGTGGTGGAGTGAATAGTTTTCTGTATACTCTCCCAGGCCTCTGACACCTCAGTGTTTCACTTGGGGCAAGACGCATTGTTCACCTCTGCAAACCACATTACTCGAATGGTCATCTAATCTAGGTTGAGAGAAACGATTATCATGTGAATAGAGGAAATAGTTTAAAGAGGTTCTGAAAACCTTGGGGGAAAAAGCAATATTTCAGCTCACAACCTCACAAAAGTGGTGGAATATTTGGGGTGTGATTGAGAATTTCAAGTTCATTAACTTGAAGTACACAGAATTGCAACTTAAGCTCCAGATGAAACTACATGCTTTTTCACACATAATGGTGGAGTCTGCAATTCCCACATTGGCCTCATTTGTCAACTCAGGACTAACAAAACTGGAGTTGAAACAGGTCATTTTCTATAAGGGACTATCTAAGAAGAAGAGCACTGGTCTTGTACCCCTTGTTGGACTTCCCAAAAAGTGGAAATGTTCTGACTTACTAAATTTGTTTTGCTTAGATGATTATAATCCTCTCATTTCCTGTAAATGCAGCAACTAGATTTCTACATTTTAACATCTCATTGGTCAAATTAAATGTTTTATTTGACTAAAGGTTATTTGTATTGGGGAAAGAGAGAGATGTGTAGAGGTTAGTAATTTTGAATAAAAAGTGGGTTAGTGTTTACAAATAAACCATAGCTTCAGTGAATGATAGAAGAAGCAGTTTTTCTTATTCCATTGCTCAAGTTACTCAAATCCACTTGAATCCATTTTCAGGATCAAATAACGTATTAAAAAACATTAGGTGAAACAAGAAAGTTGAGTTGTATTGTCATAGGGAAAAAATAACTGATGAAGAGTTTTCAATGATGCCAGTATGTCTTTGATTTAAACTGAGCCAAATTAAAAGGATTTAACATTTCAATGCTATCTACACATATTGACATTTGACAGCGATGTTTGACTTCAGATTATTGTGAAGACTTGTGAATAGTTGCAACTGGTGTTTACATTTAAAATATATTCTCAAGGGACGTGTGCAAGAAACCACATTGATCCTCAGAGATCCCATGCAACGTTTTTGATGACTGTGACTGTGTAAATACTTTGTTAATATATACCAGTATCTATTTGTAGAAAATGGTTTTCATAAAAATAATTTATTATAACTGTGTTAAGTGTGATTTGTTAAAAAAAATCTTGTAACTAAAGGATACATTTTGCTTCTTTCCAAAATGCAAATACCTTTGTGATCAAAGTCTAGGAGAGTAAGTTATTTTTGTGTTTTATCTAGTGCTACATAGTGTATATTTAAAATCTGTCATTTAATTTCAGAGATCATATTTAGTATTTAAACCTCATTTGAATAAGGTTAATTGCATTTAAAATAGTAATTTTACATTTTTAATTGAAGCAAAATAAATTGTTAGTGGTTTATTTTGGTGTTATAGTAGTTTTTACTATTGTATGTTGGTTAGGACATGGAGAAGAATATAGAGATTAGAATAGAGAGGAAATTTAACCTTCAAATAGGAAGCTAATTTCTGACCATTTTACATTAACTTACAAAGCAAAATTCAGCTATTAATTCATTGGTTTTCACATTGCAAGTGAAGATGGTGATTTAATCTTTTGAGTCCAGAGGCAAATTACTTTGATTCAAAATTGGCCAGTCTTAGTTGTATTCATGTTTGAAATATTAACAAGTTCAAAATACTTTTGTTCTTTCCAGTTGATTAATGATTATATAGGGAAATAATTACAATATAGATTGCATTGATTATAAATAAGTTTGGAAGTAGTATATTGTTGAAGATCACATGCTTGTGGATAGTCTATGCATCAAAAGTTGTAATGAGAACATGGCCTTCTTTAAAAATAAAGTATGGTATCATCCTTCCATGACTTCTAAAGAGAGAATAGGAAAAATGCTAAAATATGTCATTGGGATCTTTGATCTTGCAAAAAGTTTCCTAAGACCGTTAACATTTGATCTTAACTATAGTCTATCCAATTGCCTTTTGCTATTTGAGTAATATTCAAATAGATTTGCACTTTTTTGTACGATAAAGTGTTAAATTGATATCATATTAACAGAAAATCTGCAAATGGTTATGCACAGAGCCACTGATATTTAACCATTTTAAAATTATGAAAAGTTATTTACATAAAGTAGTAGTTAATAGAATAACCATACTAGCATAAATGACAAAACTATGCAGCAGATTGTTAACATCAATGAAGCAAATAAACATTTTATTATTCTACCATTTGGGTTCCTAAGATGTAATAAAATTATTTCATCATTTAGGATTCACAGGTTCGCCAGAGCACCATGTACAGCTTGCATCAACCTCAGGGAAACAAGGAGCATGGAACAGAAAAATGTGGTGCATTGTATAAAAAAAGTGATGGGTAAGTGAAAAGTATTATTCATTCATTGTTGAACTATTTTAAGAAATGTCTGAAAATCTGCCCATCTTGGGAATTTCTCTCAAAGAAGCTTTCACTTTGCTGAAGCAAGTCATGCAAACCAACCAGGATAAATAGGTCTATGCTGAACAACATACAGCCCACAATTACTTCTCACTTCAGTCCAACTTGACTGTTACTGCTAATAAGCATGGCTAGAGGCAAGTCATTAGTACACTGGAATCTCCAGATCCTTTTTATGGTAGACCTGTAACATCATCAGGAGAAGCATATGAGGTCCAGAAGAGATGCTATAGAGGCTGGACTAAGCACCCAAACTATGATTCAAATCTTCCAGCTGTCTCCCAGGCTTCCATTTGACTCCAGGACCAGGGACTTATTTGGTTATTAAAGTGTAAACTAGAGATTCTGAGGCAAAATTCAAGCCCAGACCTGACTTGGATCTTGTACTCAAATCATATTGGTGCCTGCCACTAGATCCAAGTTTATTGTGCTCATGGTAGGATTCATCACAAATGTATTTTGGCAAGTTTCTTGAGGCATGACACTGAGCTATAACACTGAAATAAATAATGTGGGCATGGTACCATTAGGCACAAATCTGAAACCATATCATGCAGCAAGACAGTTATAGTGGAGACAGTTTCTGGCAAGCAAGTGTATTGGGGATGTGGCATTGGGTAATGAGGGGGCAGTGAGTGGAGCAGGAACAAGATGGTAAAGAGAACCATAGCATTTATGTCTTTCAACAAGACTGAAAATAACATTACAATGATAATCTGCTCACTGAGAATTTGGGAATCTCAATGGTTCAATATTTGGTTCATAGGGTGATGTTTGCTGTCATCTTTTTCACTCTGGTAGTCTGGCTTCCAGACTCAACATTCCTATCTCTTTTGAAGATTTGCTATCATAATGCATAACCTTTTTTAAATAAAAATTGTGAAGTAAAGAAGTGTGGAGATATTCATAAAAGTAACATCCATTGATCTGGAAAATCTGCCAGTTTGGCACTACCAAAACTTGTTGGATTAATGAAGTTTTATTACATTTGATGATGGTTTAAAAAAAAACATGTTGTTTATGGTCTTAAAAGTGATCTGGATTCTAAATGTGCTCTTCCCACCCTACAATGTGCGTTACTGGATTAGATAGACACCAGTAGCTTTGGAAGTTCATTGCAATTACTTCATATTTAGAGGTCTAAAAACAGTTCAGAATTACTCCAAATTTAAACAAGTAATATTTCCTAGAAGTAAAGACTGTGGTTACTGACATTATATTGCAGATTTTAATTTTGATGTATTTTTTTTCAGGCTGAGGAAAGTGTGGCAGAAAAGGAAGTGTACAGTAAAAAATGGTTATCTGACAATTTCACATGGAACAGTAAGTTTAAAAAAAAAATTACTGGAGATTTTTATCCATATCAACTTTTTGATGATTGCAAAGGAGGACCAGATTTCAGACAATTTGTAATATAACATAATTAAAGGAATAAACCACAACTGCCTTGCCATGTAAAAAAGTAAAAGATGCACATTAGTCAAAAATCATACAGGTATGGAAAAAATATAACCTCCAGGACTTTTGTTTCTCAAACGAATTATGAAATTAGTGGAAATTTAGATCTAACCTGTACATTGGGAAACTGATGGGACTGATGAAAGTCTGGGTTTACGGTACACCTTGTCACTTTTTACTCTATTGGAACTGTGGACAGTAATATTGAGCAGTTTTAATATTGGAATAACAATAAAAAACATGATTTCATACACATCAAATGTTCAAAGGATGTAATTTCCTGTTCAAGTATAGTGGTTTCTACTACAGTACAGCAGTTTTGTTATTATTACCAAAGTTTTGTCTGAATGCCTTCCATGTTTCTGATTTTTTTTAATTATTATTTAGGTTAATAGACCACCAGCAAAGCTCAATCTACTTACATGTCAGGTGAAGGCAAATCCTGAAGAACGAAAATGTTTTGATCTGATATCACGTATGTTTCCACATTTTAAAAAAAAATAGCCAAATTGTTTGTACATAAAATCCAAAGGTTAATTTAGGTTTAGAAGTGTGTAAAACAATAAAGTACTTATAAAAAATATTATAAAATAAATGTGCAAAAAAATTGCTATAAATTTGACAAACTTCAAGAAACACTATTCTCTGTCTCAAAATTGAAGATATTTCTTGTCTATTATTAAACAGTGGTATTCTAACAATTAATTTCAAAATTTTTAGAACTTAATTATTTTGCTTTGGTAACTAGGTGTTGATTTCAATAAGAGTAAGGAATCAGCAAATACCCAAATTCAAGCTGGGTAGTGAATGAGGGTGAAAATGAAAATGGGGAAGAAAATGTGAGAATAAGAAAGGAAGAAGGGGCTGGGCAAGGGAGGTTTGAAAGTAAGGAGAAATTTAAGAAAATGGGCAGAGGGTGAATAATGTTGGGTAAGTATCCATGAGGGAGGTGACCAAGGTAGTGGGTACATTTTGAAACGTGTACGTTAATGGTGCTCACCATGCAAGCTCTCTCGGAAAATTCAGGAAGCTTTTTTGGAAAACTTTTTAAAAGGTTGAAATTTTCATGAAACTAACTTAATTGAAATTTTTTTTGAAACAATATTCTTTATAATAATTTTATGCTACTAAGTGTCTTTTAAGTGAATAAAAGCATTTTTTAATTCTGAATCTGATGGTTGGAATACTAATTTGGTGGTGCATCTTCTTGTACAGATGATAGAACATACCATTTTCAAGTGGATGATGAACAAGAATGCCAAGTGTAAGTTAAAAATACTAATGAAAACACAACAACTTAAGAAGATTTGTTAATAATAATAATGGATTTGTTCCAAATAATTATTTCTTCTTTGTAAATAGTCTTTCATAAGTTACTACAGTATGTCTTCAGAAACTGAATGATGGTAAGGATTTAAAAATGGATAGATGGTCCTTCACAGAAACTGGCACATTCAAACTTGTGTTGCACTATTCGCCCTGAAGCACATTAGATCTTGTTATAAAAGTGGAGGAACTGCTTCTTTGTATTTTGCAGGATTGACTTGCATCCAATTCTTTGGATGACCTCTTCCCTTTAAGTAAGATGAGTGTTTTAGTCTTGTTGCCACATAATGTGAACAATGTGAACATGAGAAGAAATATTGTTAGAAGTGATAGAAATTGTACTTCTATCTACATAAAATATTGTTCTCCACTGACTTGCTATTTATTTGTTCTTGAAAATATTTGTTTGCAAAGTCGGTCATTTGTTACTGGGAATGTTGATGAACATTGTACTTTCATCAAGAGGTCTCTCCTGTTTATTTTGATGTTCTTGCGCTCACAATCAATGAAATATCAGTCGTGAGTAGGGGCTGGCCTGTAACTGGCAAGGAGCATGGATTGGGCTGTCATTTATTCATTTCAAATGTAAAAATTACATTTACCGTACTTATTCTCATATACGTGACTTCCTAAATCTTGTAATTTCATGTTTTTAATTGCTATGTTAATATATGGCTTGTGTTGCAATGAAGCTGGATTTTAGAGGCAGACCAGGTATTCAGCGAGGTCGAGGAACAGGGACACTGGGAGACATGGGTTGGTTTGCTGCCAGAGTTGAGGTTAGGAGTGAGAGTAGATGTGCGGATATTTACTGTTTGGTGATTCAGTGCAAGATGCTGCCGACCAGCTACTGTGGCTTATGAGGTCAGAAACTTGTCAATTTCTTCCATGTGGCACTGCATTAATTCAACAGCAAATGTTTATTTTGACTAGCAAAATAAAGGTGCTATTGTTGAATGTCATTGCAGCCCTTTATGTCATCTTTCAATGACTTAAGAGAGATCTATATATTTTTCCCGATCCTTCTTGAATAATGAGGACTTTATGTAACTCTCTTCTCCAACTCCTGAACAGAATGTTAAAGAAAGAATGCACTTGTGTATATTTGATAACCAAGAATTTGGGTTTTGGGTAACATTGCATCTGAGTTAAAATACAGTGAGACATATTTGAACAATATTGTGTTGTTAATTAAGCTAATATTTAATTATGTTTGTGCATTGCTAAATTGCTGTGAAAGCTATAACAAATGTAAATTAAATTATTGTGGTGAAAGCAGCGATCTTATTAACAGGAATTCTGTTATAAACTTGTTGAGATTGTGAGACTTCTTAAAAATATTCGTGGGATATGTGCATGACTGACAAGTCCTGCTGATGCATAATTATCGATGAGAAAAAGGCAGTAGTTGGTTTCTTGAACTGCTGAGTGCACTTGGTAAAGAATTCCAACAGTATTTAATGAAGTATTTCAACAGTATGTTGGAATTAATGTTCCAAGTCTTTTTCTCATTGATCATGAAGGATTGACTACTTATTTCCATGTTGGGTTAGTTTGTGATAAGTAGTCATGTTTCTGCACATCTGATCCTGTTCTTTGAGACATCAGAGATCATGAATTTGGGAGGTGCTGTCAAAATGCCTTGGTGATTTTTTTGCAATGTGTCTTGTAGCTAGAGCACATTGCAACTACAATGTGTCATGGGTCTAAGAAGTGGTCAGGTACCAATCAATGTTCTCAGATCTGATTAATTCAGGCAAATTGATAATATGCAGTTATGCTTTCGATTTGCACTTTGTAGTTGGGTACTTGTACTTTGGAATGGCTTTGGGGAGCAATGAGGTGAGTCACTTGGATCAAGATGCACAACTTCAACTCTGAAATAATGTGGCTGGCATAGTTTATGATTAGTTATGACCCCAAAATGTTCAGGATAGGGGATTTGTCAATAGCGATTCCAAAGAATGTAAAAGAGTAGCTGCATTTGGAAGATCATTATGTGAAACTTGTCTGCAGCAAATGTTATTTGCTGTATATCAGTTCATGAGGATGCTCATCTTTCTCAGTATAGCCAGAAAATCATTAAATTCATTGGAGTAAATCTTATGGGGCTGGTGCAATTGTCTGTGGAATTGCTGTTCATAATCTCCCTACCAGATCTAGACTTTGATAAGCTTTCCTTAACACTTTTACTGCAGTAGCATTGTTTGAATATTAGCAGGGTCTCCATTGGCTCGAGGAGGAAACTGCATCACTAAAATAATCGTGAAACCTTTGCTGGCAAAATGTCAATCTCTTTGCTGTCTGTCATTTATTGTGATATCCATGCACTTTAAATCTGTTAAACTTTTTTTCTAGTTTAGACAAACAACATGGTAACAGGCCCTCTGGCCACGAATTGTGCTGGCCAAATACCCCAATTAACCTCCATCCCCTGTATGTTTTGAAAAGTGGGAAGAAACCGGAGCTCCTCGAGGAAACCTATGCAGACATGTGGAGAATGTGCAAACTCCTTACAGACAAGTGCTGTAATAGCACTGTGCCGCCCCAATGAGGTATATAATGTGAAATCTTCTTTAAAAATTGACTAAAAATACCCAAAACATAAATTATTGAAGAATATTAAATTGAAGTGAAAGAAAAATATAAATCAGTGTCTACCTTTCCTTTCCATTCAGAATTACTAACATTTGCATTAAAATCTGGACCATTAACAGGGGAGCTATGAACGAAACTGAGCACTCATAGTTAATATTCTCTCCTCTGATATTATGATGGAGGAAATGACCATAGTCAAATATAGTTGGAGCTTGATCAAGCCACAGCTCGACAATGCTCATTGAAGTTAGTAGAGTCTCTGAACCCGTGCCAGATCTAACTTGGCTTAGGATCCAGGAGTCACCCAGAGCTGTGACTGCAGTGCAGGGTGAGTGAACAAATTTAGATCTGTGAATCTTTTAACAAGTTTGAGACTGTCATGTTTGTCAGCATGTCCATGGACATCCTGAACTAATTTCCATCTGAATAATTAAATGTCGGTTCAATTCAGAATAATTGGCATTCCCCAGCAAAGTCCATACTATTTATCAAGTTGCTATAAATGAATCTGAGATATCTGCAGCTATTATTGAAATGCACTCCATCTCTGATCTTACAATGGAGGAAAGGCCATAGATGAGCAGTTAAATGTAATTGGGTCTTCATCATTACTCTGATAAACTCTTCCAGACTTTAATCATGGATGAGAAGCACAGTCATTTTGTCCATCAAATTTCCATTGATTTCAACTTTACTGGGATCTCTTAATGGCACATTAGATCTGATGCTTTTGACATCAAGACAGCAATCACTTTCTCTCCTTTTGGAATTCTGTCCATGTTTTGGAAACAAGGCTGTAATAATACCTGCAAACCAAGGTTGTATCTGTCCATATTTTCATTTAAATGTTAAAATTGAGCCTGCATTCACCACTTCTGCTGGCAGATCATTCCAAATTCCCATAACTCTCTGTGTGGAGAAATTCCCCATAATGCTCCCCCAAACCTTCTCCCCCCCCAACCTTCACCCTTAACCATGTCCTCTGGTATGTATCTCACCGAACCACGGTGGAAAATGCCTACTTGCATTTTCTCTTTCTATACCCTTCATAACTTTGTATACCTCTAACAAATCTCACCTCATTCTTCTATGGTCCAGGGAATAAGGGTCTTACCTGTTTAACCTTTCACTGTAACTCAGTACAGGTGACTAACTTTTTATCCAGAATTCCAAAAACCTGCATCCTCCAAAAACTGGCACTTTTTTTCAGCAGATGACATTACACGCAAGTAACATTAATATCCCATAATAAATTCTCAATTTTCAGAGGGGTGCTCCTCCAGCTCCTGTTGTCGTCGTCCCCACCCCCCCCCCCCCCCCCCCCCCCCCAGTGGGGCGCAAGCGGCGGTTGGGTCAATGTGAAGTCAATGGTTGTCTTCCTTACCCATAATTCCCCATGCACCTGGAATCATTCTGGCACTGGCAGAGCGATTGTAGCTACATAGGGAATTATGGGTAAGGAAGACAACCATTGCTATCACATTGAGCCAGCCGCCGCCTGTTTCTCTTCCACCGGTTGCTTGAGTCGTCACTACAATCTGGTATGGTGCTCCATAAACTCTGGGCTCAGCAGCACTGCACCCCTGCTACTGCATCAGGAGTTAGATGGGGGTAGGTGGTGGACAGTGCTGTGCTGCCAGGATGTGCCTGAGGGCCAGCCGATGAGCTGATGGAGCACCTGAAAACTTCTGGCGCTCAGCACTACCAGCCCGATGGCCTGCTCCTCCTACACAGCTCTGCACCTTGGGTATAGCCTTCTGTCCTGCTTGACCGCTGGCTCTGAGCAGCCAATGCTGACCGCCTTTATGGCTGAGCTCTCAGGCCACTCTGTCGACCCTGTGCTGCCCATTTACACCCAATTTATCTACAACCCTGGTACATTTTGAAAGGTGGGAGGAAACCGGAGCCCCCCAGGAAAAACCCATTCAACACGGAAAGAAAGTTCAAACTCCTTACAGTCAGTGCAGGTTTCAAACACTAGTCACGTTCCTGGCACGGAAACAGCATTGCACTAACCTTGAAGGCCAATGTGCAAAAATCTCTTTTTATGATCCCATCTATCTATGATATTACTTTCAGGGAATTATGTGTCTGATTTCCCAGATACCTCTTCTACAACACTCCTCGGTGCCCCACTTTTTAACCATGTATGTCCTTAAAACACAGAAATGATGGAGGATCTCAGCGTCTATGGGAGGTAAAGATACATAACTAACACTTTGGGCCTTAGCTCTTCAAGGTGTGAGTAAAAAGCAGGCAGGTGTCTGAATTAAAAGGTTGGGGACAAGGGAAGAATGGACAGAGGGAGGAGATAAAATTGGATATGGATGGAACATAGGAGAGAGGAAAGGTGGGGGGGCGTGTTTTAGGGTCTGTGGAAGCACAGCTGGGGGAAAGGAGACAGATATGCTTTTTACACAGCCCTTTTGTTTTGGGACATTTGCTCCTTTTTAATGGAACATCTGCTGTCTAAAAAGCATTGAGATGGAATGGGGAGTGGGGCTACAGGCAGCATGGAGAGGAGTGAGGGCAATCACAAAGTGTGGCTGGGTCCAGCACCAACCCGGCAAGGTTTCATTCCCAATACGTCACTGATTTGACGTTATGACTGCCAGCAAAGGTAAAAAGAAGAGTCGATCTGGCTGACAATGAGTAGTTCACTCGGCAGGCACTTGGGGTTTAATCCATCTCAGATGTCTATGGATGCTCCCATAAATACAGAAGTCTGAAATGAGCTGGTGGTGAAATAGTGATGCATCCTCCACTAGACTCACTGTTTTGTTAATACACTGATATATTACTGGGAGGAGAATTAGAAATGATTTAATTCATAAAAACATAATTCATCGTTTTGACAGGACAGAAGTGGGGTGACTGTTGGCCTTTCAAAATAGGACTATTCATTCATGAATAAGATGAAAAGTATGTACAAAAGGGTACTGAATCTGGAACGCTACAGAAGGAGGGTGTGAATGCTCAGTTATTGACAGACCTTCAGATAATAAGGGAGAGGAGATTAGTGGTAAGGAGTGGCATTGTGATAAAAGACCAGGCCCTGCATTGATCCCCAGATGTCTCTAGTCACCTTGTGCTGTGAGCATGCTGGTCTGTGGGTTTGTCCTCAGTTTTAAGTCTGAAGCCCGCTGCCCTGCTCCCCCCTACGTCCGGCAACGATAGATAGCAGTGATTAGTTAGAGATTACATAAGGCGGTTCATGAGTAGAATGAAAAATGTTTAAAATCCACTGCCTAGATCAATACAGTAGATTTTCCCATGCTCTTCTATATATTGTGCGTATGTTTTACTAAATTGTGCACATTTTCCCATGTTCTTTTATAAATTGTGCATGTTTTATTAAATTGTGCACGTATTTTCCCACATTCTTATGATTTGTGCATGTGTTTTAGTCCCACTATGATTTTCCCTTGCCCTTCTATTGATGTGCGTTAATATGTGTAACTTTTGACTGCAAATCTTGTGTCCACACTCGCCTCTCACAAACCTGACTCATTCTCAACACAACAATGACCAGAGCAGGGACTGACAGCGTTACTATCAACGTTACTCACCATTATCATCCTAATTTCAACCTTGCATACAAGACCGGGGAAATATTTTTGAGCTATTTTTTGGATGGAAAAAAATTGGTCTAACATGCCGTTAAATGCGGTATTGTGTGGCTGCAGAGCAGGGTGAGTGAACAAATTTAGATCTGTGAATATTACACATGTAATACATGACATTAGAAGCCGACGCTGTTGAGTTACACGTCCCACCTCTTTTGCTTGTAGAATGCCAGTTTGCTGTGTAAAAGGACACACTGACTCAGAAAGTTCGTTTCCATGTAAATTACTAAAACCAGCTTAATGATGGGTCTTCCTTATGGAAATATAATGGAATTTCTGTGTTTATATTAAAAAAAGCATAAGAGGGAAAATGGGGTGGGGGTGGGGAGGTGTGCGGTGTCGAAAGGAAGCCAGAGAAGTTGATGTTAATGCCATCTGACTGGAGAGTGACTAGATCAAATAGGAGATGTTGTTCCTCCAATTTGTGGGTGGTCTCAGCTTGGTAGTGCATGGACAGGTCAGCAAGGGAATGGGCTAGGGAATTTTAAATGGGTGATCCCTGCTAATGTGGCAGACAGCTGATGTTCTCATCAAAGCGATTTTCCAGTCTGTGTCTACTCTCTCCAAATTAGAGGGGGCCACTGAGGAACAAATATTCAGATATTGTTAATAAAAATATTGCAACATGGATGTTCTATATTTTCTTCAATATTTTGTTCATTTACTGTATTGATACAATTTTCTTTTTAACAAATGGGTCATATTAAATTTACATATTTATATTCTATTGTTACACAACTTTTGGGCTTATTAATTCTTATCATATGTTAAGTCAAGTTTATTATCTGATTGTACAAGTACAACCCGATGAAACAGCGTTCTCTGGTCCTCTGTACAAAACATGTAAACAGACACCCAGACATCGCACATTTACAGACAAACAATGCATTCACAGGACAAGCATTTCATCTATACAGGTAAATAAATATTGTTTCATGAATATAAGAGTCTCAAATGGTTAGTGTGAGCAGTTCCTTGGGTCATTCAGCATTCTCACTGCCTATGGGAAGAAACTATTTCTCAGCCTGGTGGTGCTGGCTCTGATACTCCAAAATCTCTTTCCCAAAGGGAGCAGCTGAAAGATGCTGTGTAGACCGTGGAAAGGGTGCTCAATGATTTTGCACACCCTTTTCTATGTGTGTATAGAATTAATGTAATGAGACTCTTCCAACTTATTACTATTTCCTTTGATTTCATTAACAATGTTTAGGAATATTTGTTTTATGAAACAAAACTACGCAATGTATTTAAAATACTAGAGAATAAGTTTAAGTTCAAAGTTCGGATTTATTGTGAGAGGACATGCATGCCAACACATACAACCCTGTGATTTTATTTCCTGCTGGCTAGGCAGAATTTCTAATTAGCGGTATATAAAAAAACTACTCCAAAAAACTGAAAAATAAGCAAAGAAATGTAAACAAACTGCAATACAGAAAATATATATTCAATAATAAATAATGTGGAAAGTAAGAGTCCCTAAGTGAATCTCTGATTGAGTTTGATGTTTAGTTGCCTGATGGTGGAGGGGGAGCAACTGTTCCTGAACCTGGTGGCACCTCTCCTTAACGGCAGCATCAAGAACAGTGCATGTCCTGGCTGGTGTGGATCCTTGATGATTGCTGCTACTCTTCAATTGGATAGTTCCATGTAGATTTTCTCAATGGTGGGAGAGTTTTGCTTGTGATGTATTGGGCTGTGTCCACTACCTTTTGCAACGCTTTCTGCTCAGAGCTGTTGGATCCCCTATACTAGGCCATGATGCAGCTGGTCAACACACTTTCCACTGCGCATCTGTAGAAGTTTGCTAAGGTTTCTGATGACATGTTGAACTTCTTCAAACTCCTGAGGAAAAATTGCAACTGACGTGCTTTCTTCACGATGGGATTTGTGTGTTTGGTCTAGAAAAGGTGACTCCCAGGAATTTATATTTGTTCACCTTCTCCATCTATGATTCCCTAATGATTACCTCTGTTTTCCGTTCCTAAAGTCCACAATCAGCTCTTTGGGTTTTCTGACATTGAGTGCAAGGTTTGTGTTAGTACACCATTCAGCTAACTTTTCATTCTCCCTCCTGTATACTGATTCGCTGCCCTTTTTCAAACTCACTGCCATGATATTGTCACAAATTTATAGACGATGCTATTGTTGTACTGAGCCACACATAGCAAGTAGAGCAGGATACTTAAGAACAGAGTTCTTTGGTGCTCTGGTACTGATGGAGATTGTGGGGGAGCTGTTCTTACCAATCCTCACTGATTGTGGTCTGGATGTAAAGAAATCCAGGATCCAATTGTTCAGTGGGTACTCCTCAGTGACAAGATCTCCATCCTCAATCGATGGTCAGAGCACTTCCGATCCCTTTTCAGTGCCAACCGCTTAGTCCAAGAATCCGCCCTGCTCCAGCTCCCTCAACAACCCTTGAGGCTAGAGCTGGATGAGGTCCTTACCCGGGAAGAGACATATAAGGCAATTGAACAACTGAAAAGTGGCAAAGCAGCTGGTATGGATGGAATTCCACCCCCCCACCCCCCCCCCCCCCCCAGAGGTCTTGAAGGCTGGCGGAAAAGCTCTGCATACCAAACTGCATGAGTTTTTCATGCTCTGCTGGGACCAAGGAAAGCTGCCTCAGGACCTTCGTGATGCCATCATCATCACCCTGTACAAAAACAAAGGCGAGAAATCAGACTGCTCAAACTACAGGGGAATCACGCTGCTCTCCATTGCAGGCAAAATCTTCGCTAGGATTCTCCTTAATAGACTAATACCTAGTGTCGCCGAAAATGTCCTCCCAGAATCACAGTGTGGCTTTCGCGCAAACAGAGGAACTACTGACATGGTCTTTGCCCTCAGACAGCTCCAAGAAAAGTGCAGAGAACAAAACAAAGGACTCTACATCAACTTTGTTGACCTCACCAAAGCCTTTGACACCGTGAGCAAGAAAGGGCTTTGGCAAATACTAGAGCACCTCGGATGCCCCCCCAAGTTCCTCAACATGGTTATCCAACTGCACGAAAACCAACAAGGTCAGGTCAGATACAGCAATGAGTTCTCCAAATCCTTCTCCATTAACAATGGCGTGAAGCAAGGCTGCGTCCTCGCACCAACCCTCTTTACTATCTTCTTCAGCATGATGCTGAAACAAGCCATGAAGCCTCAACAATGAAGACGCTGTTTACAACCGGTACCGCACGGATGGCAGTTTCTTCAATCTGAGGCGCCTGCAAGCTCACACCAAGACACAAGAGCTACTTGTCCGTGAACTACTCTTTGCAGATGATGCTGCTTTAGTTGCCCATTCAGAGCAAGCTCTCCAGCGCATGACATCCTGTTTTGCGGAAACTGCCAAAATGTTTGGCCTGGAAGTCAGCCTGAAGAAAACTGAGGTCCTCTATCAGCCAGCTCCCCACCATGACTACCAGCCCCCCCACATCTCCATCGGGCACACAGAACTCAAAACGGTCAACCAGTTTACCTACCTCGGCTGCACCATTTCATCTGATGCAAGGATCGACAATGAGATGGACAACAGACTCGCCAAGGCAAATAGCGCCTTTGGAAGACTACACAAAAGAGTCTGGAAAAACAACCACCTGAAGAAACACACAAAGATCAGCGTGTACAGAGCCGTTGTCATACCCACGCTCCTGTTCGGCTCTGAATCATGGGTCCTCCACCGGCATCACCTACGGCTCCTAGAACGCTTCCATCAGCACTGTCTCCGCTCCATCCTCAACATTTATTGGAATGACTTCATCACCAACATTGAAGTACTCGAGCTGGCAGAGTCCGCAAGCATCGAATCCACACTGCTGAAGACCCAACTACGCTGGGTGGGTCACGTCTCCAGAATGGAGGACCATCGCCTTCCCAAGATCGTGTTCTATGGCGAGCTCTCCACTGGCCACCGAGACAGAGGTGCACCAAAGAAGAGGTACAAGGACTGCTTAAAGAAATCTCTTGGTGCCTGCCACATTGACCACCGCCAGTGGGCTGATATCGCCTCCAACCGTGCATCTTGGAGCCTCACAGTTCGGCGGGCAGCAACCTCCTTTGAAGAAGACCACAGAGCCCACCTCACTGACAAAAGACAAAGGAGGAAAAACCCAACACCCAACCCCAACCAATAAAGTTTCCCTTCCAAACGTGCCTGCTTGTCCCGCATCGGACTTGTCAGTCACCAACGAGCCTGCAGCAGACGTGGACATACCCCTCCATAAATCTTCGTCCGCGAAGCCAAGCCAAAGAAAGAAAAGAAGAACTGTGGCCTAGATCTTGGAGTTTGCTGATCAATTTTGAGGGGATGATGGTGTTGAATATCGAACGGTAATTGATGAAAGAGCATCCTGATGTATGTACCTTTGTGTCCATTTGTTCCAGAGCTTTGTGTGGAGCCAGTGAGATGGTATCTGCCATAGACCTGTTGCTGCGGTAGGCAAATTGGAACTGATCCATGTCACCACTCAGACTGCGGCTGATGTGCCTCAATACTAGCCTCTCAAAACACTTAATCACTGTGCATGTGAGTGCCATAGGGTGGTAGACATTTAGGCAGGTTACCACGTTCTTCTTGGGCATAGGTACAGTTGATGCCTGTTTGAAAAAGGTGGGTACCAAGTGAGATGTTGAAGATATCCATGAATACATTGGCATGTTCCTCAACACAGGGTCAGGTACTCTGTCTGGACTGGATGCTTTCCTTGAATTCACTCTCTTGAAGGCTCTTCATCTTCAGATACTGAAAGATCATCAAGAGACATGGGGGTGAAAAATTTACCTTTGTGTTTATTAGGAAGAATTAATACTATAAAAATGAATATTTTTCCTCGTATACAATATTTATTTCAATCAATTCCTTGTTGTTTACAAAAAAGATTTTTTAAGGATTTATATAAAGTAATTAGGGATTTTTTGTGGAGAGGAAAATTTCCTAGGGTGGCGTTGAAAAAATTGATGTGGGATTTTCAATTTGGAGGGTTACGGCTACCTAACTTTCAATTTTATTATGAAGCAGCTCAATTTAGATTTCTTAGCGCACAAGATACGCCTAGTTGGGCACAGATAGAATTGGCAGTTATTTCTGAAAAATTTTCGAATGAATTTTTATTTCAATGGAATAAAAATTTGTTACAAACTTATGATGTACCAATATTGAAACATTTAATGAATTTATGGACAAGTAAATTACATAAAATGGGATTGAAAAATAAGTGGTCGGGAAGATTACCATTATATAATAATCAACTTATTCCTTTCACAGTATCTAATACTATTTTGAAACAATGGGAGGAGAAAGGAATACATAATTTATCTGACTGTTTTTTAGAAGGTCATTTTTGTTCTTTTGTAGAATTGCAAAAGAGATTTGATATAAGTGGTTATTCTATATTTGGGTATTATCAGTTAAGATCTTTTGTAAAACAGGTATGCGGTTGTCAAATGAATTTACTATCTGAAACTGATTTTGAGAAATATGTGCTCTCATTTCCAAAAAAGGGTTATATATCAGGTTTTATCGTATTTTGTTGGAAAGTGAAAGTAAAACAGATTGGGATAAAGATAAAATGAAATGGGAAAAAGATTTAAGTTTAACAATAACTGAAGAAGATTGGTCTGAAATCTGCCATAATAGTGTTCGAAAATTGATTAATGCTAGATTGGCGATGATTAATTATAGTTTTATACATCAATTATATTTAACACCCGAAAAATTAAAAAAATTTGGTTTTAGTAAGTCAGATCTTTGTTTTCGTTGAGATCAGGTTTCTGGTACTTTTTTTACATGCTGTTTGGTTGTGTGATCGGTTACAACAATTTTGGAAAGGTATTCAATCTGTATTTAATAATCTATATAATCTTCATATTGTATTAGACCCTGATATATTTTTAATAGGGAATATGCAACCGTTGATTGATTTAGAATTAGATAATTACCAGATCTCTTTTATTTACTTAGCGCTGGCAGTGGCCAAGAAATGTATAGCGATTACTTGGAAGAATAGAAATGTATTGTCTTTAGATAGGTGGTATTCAGAGATGAAGTTTTATTTGGTTATGGAAAGAATATCATTTTCTATACAAGATAAGATGTCTTTTTATGAGTTAAAGTCGACCCCATTTATTGATTATATACAATTTAAATAAGTTTGAATTAATCATTTTTTTCTTTAAAATTTTTTTATTATATATTTTTTCTATATATGTTTTCTTTTTTCTTTTTTTTAGCTTTTTTTATTAGTTGTTTTTTTTCGTTTAAGTTCTTTTTGTTTTTGTTTTTTCATATATATTCTTATATAATAAATTTTTTTTGGATTAATAATTAATACTTAATTTTTTTTGTTTTTTTATAAATATCGATCTTTTTTTAAAGATATATATTTTTTATTTTTAAAAAATTATGCTGATAGTATTAATTCTTCACTCTTTATCATGGGGGAGGGGGGGGTTTAGGGGTTAAAAATCGTTTTTTTTTAGTCTTAGTTTTTAGTTGTTAGGGGGAGATGCCGCGATTAGTATTGTATTAACTATGTTACTTTGTACTTGTATTACTTTATTTTGTATTTTTTCTGTACGTGAATTACTTACTTTCTTCATATGTTAAAATTAATAAATAAAGTTTCGAGAAAGAGACATGGGGGTATGCCATTGTTCTTCCTTGTACTGATGGTCAAATCGGGCATGAAAGACATTGAGTTCATATTGGATTGAAGCTTTGCTCTCTCCTACTACACCAGATTTAGTTTTGTAGCAGGTTGCGTCATTTAGGCCCAGTCACAGCTGTTGGACATCCTTCATTGTTTTCATTCTCGTCTGGAATTTCCACTTCACCAGGGAGATGGCTTTTTGTAGGTCGCACCTGCTCCTTGTGTAGTATTCTGGATCTCTGGACATAAATGCCTGTGATCCAGCTCTTAGCAGGTTCTGGATTTCATTGTTCATCCAGGGCTTCTGGTTGTTGAAAATCCTGATAGATTGGGTGGGGACACACTCGTCCAAGCTGTTTTGATAAAGTCAGTAATGGCCCAGGAATACTTGATGTAACTTCCATTATATCCAACTAAAATGGTAAATATTAAAGAGTTGTAAAGAAATAATAAACATGATCAAAGATGCTATTTTATGTTCTTTGGATAGCAGTTTTCCTTGGAAGCATGAGTTTTTTCTGTTTCATGTCTTGCATGTTGCTTTTTATTTTGTAGTTGGATGTCCGTTTTGCAGAACAGTAAAGAAGAGGCTTTGAACAATGCCTTCAAAGGAGACCATAATACAGGAGAAAATAACATTGTCCAGGAGTTGACAAAAGCAATTATTGTAGAGGTGCAACGGATGACTGGAAATGATGTGTGCTGTGACTGCAGAGCACCGGGTAACTTGAATTTGCTCATTAAACAGATTGTCATGATCATTTGCCAACAAATATTTTCAGAGTTACAAAGGCCAATACCAAGGGACATGTGTTTAAGATCAGTGGAGCAAAGTTGGGGAACACTTCACAGTAGTATTTTTTTAAAGTAAGTATTGGGTGTCTGGAATATATTGCCAAGAGTGGCCATAGAGGCTGTTACTATGGAGGCATTTTAAGACTCAAAAGCCCCTTTCAAACTTGCATCCCACTAAATTGACCATTCAGTGTGCTGGGATAGGAAAGGGGGTTTGGCTTTTCACACTTCACCACTCTTCACTGAGACAGTGAACGTTTTCACATTTGCAAGAAGCCATCCCTGGGGTTAGGACTGTACTACCTTCTACCGGTGACGTCATGATGCATTGAGCGATGGTGGTCCTGTCCTAAATCCTGATCAATGTGTTATGATCTTATATTTGAACAAAATTAATCATGCCTAATTATAACATAATTAAGCTTTATGTACAGCCCAGAATGAGCCCTTCAACCCCTGTTGTTGTTGTGCTGACCTATATAAACCTTTATAAGGGACCGTGGGAAATTTCTAGCAATAAATAGCAATAGTGGACAATTTTTGAACAGGTGGGAAAGTTTGTTGAGCTATAACACATAATTTATATAGTGTGGGAAAGTTGGTAGCACAATTTTATACAATTGATACATATTGTGGGGAAAAAGTGATGGTAAACCTGCCCTCCCAAAATTCCATGCAGCAGAGAAAGGGCTGTGTGGCCTGGCTGCAGCCACAGAGCATTTATGGAGGGGGTTTCTCTACTTTTTCCCACGGTATTTATAAATTGTGTGCTGTAATGCTACCAATTTTCTCATGCTGTTTAAAAATTGTCCACTATTGCTATCTATTTCTATTTATTTCTCTCTCTCTCTCTCTCTCTCCCCCCCTACGCTGCGACTTTCCCCACAGCAAAATTTATACCTTAATTTTAATCTTTTCTTCCTTCACATTTCTGCACTCACGCTAAAACTTGGGACATTTCAATCCCACAATGCAATAACCCATTTTACACTTGCTTGATTGCAATGCCAGTGTCTGGATTGTACTAGGGGTCGAGGCTGGCAATCCCTGGTGTGAGATGACGTCATCTGACGCCAACGTTGAGCTGATTTTGCTTTCATATTTGGCACTTTAAAGGCCAATTGGTGGTTAATTCGTGGGATCACTTGCAAGTGTGAAAGGGGCTTTAGAGAGGCACATGGATGTAGGGAAAATAGAGGGTTATGGACTGAGGCAGGGAAGAGTTAGATTGATATACAGCACAGCATCTATGCTGTACTTCTCCATGTTTGAATGCCTTTTTGTCAGATTTGCTGCTACATCAATAAGAAAGTAGTGTATTCTCAACATTTTTTACTGGTTAATATAATTATTTAAATTTAAATTTAGACATACAGCATGGTTACATGGCCTTCCGGCTCACAACCCTGTGCCACCCAAATGACCTACAATCCCATATGTTCTGAAGGGTAGGAAGAAACTGAAGCACCTAGAGGAATCCGACATAGACATAGGGAGAATATGCACATTCCTGACCGTGCCAGATTCAAATCCCAGTCGCTGGTGGTGCAACAATGTTGTGATAACCACTACACTAACCATGTCACATGTATTTTAGTGCAATGAATATTTAGCTCTCATAATGACAAAAGAATAAGCAAATATTATACTCAGATATTATACTCTCTTGTTTTCTTAGCTGTAAATTTAGGGAGGCAGCATTTTAGGGTCTATGTAATTATTCCACATTTTTAATCTCTTTTTCAGGTTCATATTAATAGTGGAAGGTCTGTGGAAAAATATTGATGAGAGTATTAAGAGTTTTGGTTTGACCATAACATTATTAAATTTCATCTTCTAATATTATACCATTGTGTGTGAAAAATGTCCAATAGAGAAAAATAATTCACTTCCAAGATTGCTGTTAATATTTGAATAAATATGTATTTTCAAATGCATATTGTATAAAATACATCACCCATTTTTGATCATTTGTTCCATTCAGCTAATGTTAATGCACTACACAAGCCTACTCCCATCTTACTTCAACTAATGGGGTCAACTTAACTCTGTTATCATCTCCCTCATATGCATATCGAGATTCTCTTGTTCCATGTTTCCATCGCTCAGGAAAACAAAGTTTCTCCTGAATTTCCAACTTCAGTTGTGATGTTTGGAGTAGCAGGAAATGGATGAAGTTTTAAATGAATGCTGCTTACCTCTTTTAACTGTGGAGAAGGATATTGCGGCAAGCGAGTTCTGAAGCATTGTGAAGATGGTGGTGTTAGAGATCCTGATACATCTGAAGGTGGGAAATATCCTGGGGGTCCTAACCAGGTGTATCCTAGGATGTTATAGGAGCCAGGGTTGAGATTGCTGGGGAGATGGCAGAGAGTTTTATACAGGTACACGATCCTTTATCCGGACATCTAAAATCCGGAAAGCTCCAAAATACGGTAAGTGGGGAGAGAGGTGGCCGGCGCTTGGGGCAGGCGGCCAAGGGACCCGTGCTTGGGGGAGGTGGCCGGGCGACTGGAAGGGGGTGGGGCTGGATATGGGCAGCACAATTCGGGTGGGCTTTCCGAAATCCGGAAAAATCTGAAATTCAGAACACACTGTCCCCAAAGGGTTCTGGATAAAGGATTGTGTAATTCATTAGCCACAGGTGAAGTACCAAAAATTGGAAGTTCACTAATGTTGTACCAGGTAACTACAAGCCAGTGAGTCGTGCATTCCTGGTGGGAAACTGATTGGAAGCAATTTTGAAAGACAGGATTTGTATGCATTTGGAAAGGCAAAGACTGATAAGATAGTCACTGTGTTTTTGTGTGTGCAAAATTGTATATTATGAACTTAATTGAATGTTTTGAAGAGGTAACCAAGATTGACTTGGTCAGGGTACATGGGATCCAATGTGAGCTAGCCAATTGTGTGCAGAATTGGCTTGACATTAGGAGGATGAAGGTGGTAGTTTTTGTTTGCTTATGGTATAGTGCTCCTGAAAAATCTTGAATATAGCGTGGTATTTTGAGTTTGTTAAATTTTATTCAACAGATCCGACATGGCTATCAACTAATCTGGGAATTCTAACATGCATTGAATGCTCTGGAATTCATAGAGAGTTGGGAGTTCATTACTCCAGAATACAGTCCCTTACGTTAGATGTATTAGGAACATCAGAACTCTTGGTAAGTCCTTTTTATAATTCAGTTCATTATGAAATTTCTACAAAAATGAGAGGTATCTCATAGAAGTATCTCCCCTGTAATTTTAGCAGATTGGTTACATTACATTAATGGCCATAATAAAATTCTGAAAGCGGGTTAGTTGAAATCCTACAAAATAAAAAACACAAAATAAATCCATTGAAAAATATGCAGTATTCTAAAACGTATAAGACTCTCCCATTTAAAAATTAGGAAATTTGGCTTGCTAAAATATAGTTCTGTGGAAGAAAATGTTCCAAAAAGATGAGAGGAATTTTTAAACCAAGTACAGATGAGTTGGGGAAATTGAGAATCTTGATTTTTTTTTAATGTCTGAAACACCACTCAAACCTGATGCCTTCTAATTGTAATGAAGTTGAGTGCTTTGTATAATTGTAGAGATTACAGAAGAACAGCTGAGGAGACTGATGGGTTGATATTAAACAGACTTTCAATTCTTGGAAAAAATGCTTTTGGTGATATTGAAGGTCCAAATCTTAATCCTCAGAGGAAGGTTGCCCAAAGTGATGATAATCATTAGCTTAAATTCTTTTTACCATGTCAGGATGGTTGAATTTTATTTTCAACTGGTAACAAAGCTAGTCTATGGTTAGCACAATGCTATTAGAGCACCAGTGACCTATGTTTGAATCTGCTGCAGTTTATAATGTGTTTGTACATTCTCCTTCTATCCATGTGGGTTTCCTCCGGGCTCCAGTTCCTCCCTACATTCCAAATATGTACGGGGTTAGTAGGTTAATTGGGTAGTGCTAGCTCGTGTGTTAGAAGGGCCTTGCTGGTAGGTGGCACAGTGAATACAGCTCCATTGTCCTAGGGTCAATCCTGAACTCTGTTGTACTGTGCAAAGTATAGACATTCTTTCTGTAACCATGTATTTTTACTCTGGATTCTCTGGTTTCCTTCCACATCAAGGTGTAGGTGATTAGTAGGAGAGAGGAGGGGGTGGAATTGATGGGAATATGGAGAGAATAAACAAGGTTTAAGGTTGAATTCAAGTAAAAATGTGCACTTGATTTGTAGACTCAGTGCTGCATCTCCACAAATCTATGACTGTATTTAAATTGTCCAGTAATCATCAAATAATATTTTGAGTCTCAGCAGTTTTAATATATATAATAAGCATGCTACATACAATGAGTGTAATTGAAAATTGTTATTTTGACAGCTAGCTAAGAACATTGGGAATGCAGCATTTAATGAGATTATGGAAGCTGGTCTGTCATTAGATGGGACTGTCAAACCTAATCCAAACAGTGACATGTAAGTACAGTATCCATTTTGTTCCCTGTTCCATCATGGAAAGAGACACAGCAAATATGCATCTGGAAAGTTAGCAAGGCTTTCCTTCATTTTTTTCTAAAGTGCAATGATATTTTTGTATAGAACATGACCCATGTGTGATTACTTTTTTTTTCTAATTTGACTAACCTTCAGGCAGTAGGCATAAAGATTAAAATTCTGTAAGCTTGTATTTGACAACGTTATTTTTAAAGTTATCCCGTTTGTGTTTTTAATTCTCATGCAAAAATTTAGATTATACTGAAGATGTATATTTTACCCAATGTAGGTATGATAAGGAAAGGGATGACGGACTTTACCTCGTACTTTCCAAGCTAAATTAAGTTTTTGTTGCTTCAAACAAAGAATCCCCAGACATTTGTTATTTATTAATATGTTGTGAAAACCAATAGTTAACATTTAGATGTCACATTCTTTTATTTTGATGGAAGATCAAACAGTAACACTTTTTTCTTTCCACAACTACTGGTTTTTTAATTCAAAATTTTATTTATGAATTTTACAAAATACATACAAAACAAACTACAAAAGTCAGAGAGTCAGAATTTAGAGAGCCACAACTGCTGCTTGACCTGGTGAGAATTTCCAGCTTTATTGGTTTTTATTTCAGATTTCCAGCTTTTGAAATCATCGTTTACTGAGAATAATCTGTTTAAGTTTTGCTGTCTCTTATCTGTTGACCAATGCCGTGTAATACCTTGAATTTTATGTGCACTAAAATCCAGCAGCAATAGAAATTCACCAAGACAAATGGTTACTTAAACAAAAGTAGTTTTTAATTTTCTTTAAACATAAAAACAGGATCAAACTCTAACTTTTTACTATTAACTCAACCTCCTTCTAATTCTATGCACATGTATGTAATGTGTATAAGTTCAGAAAAGTTCTTTGATTCACAGACCAATCTCTCTTTTCACTTCAAGTTCACTGGTTGTAGGCAATTCTTGTACTGTGCACAAAATTTAACATTTATGGCTCTGGTGGAAATGGTTATCGGTCAGGAAGGTTCTTGTCGGTTTTCAGAGAGAGATTTGTCGCTCGTTGGACACAAACAAACTGATTTACTTCCATCCGTTACTTCAGTGTCTTGCCAAAGAAACTTGCCCCATCAGGGCTTTGTGTTCTCGTTCTCTCTCTCTCTCTCTCTCGCTCATCCCCCCACGCCCCCTCCCACCACCTGCAAAACCACATGACTAAATTGCATCCAGACAGATTGTGGTTCATCTGGTACTTTCAAAATAATTACTCCACAGCATATCCAATTAACACCTACTTGTGAAGTCCTTCAACAAAGCAGTTTCCATTGTCTTTATAATGCCACTGGGCCCCCGGATTGTCTGGTTTGAGCAGAGCTCTTACATTTAACACCAGATCTATATTGCGAAGTGTTTGTTTGAGATCTACGCTAAAACACCCCCCCAACACAATTTATCTCCTTTAAAACATATTTAAAATATAATATCCATCACACTCTATAAAACATCCTCCTGTGTTAGGCCTTTGTAGAGTGCGTCGAAAGAACCAAAGACTTATTGATCCAAAACAAGGCTTTTATTAACTAAAAGACTGGAGCATATCACAAGTAGGTCGACCAGTCCAGAATGACCTGGTCTGGCTAGGAGCAATCCTTTAAGACCTGCCAGTAGGTGTGGCTACACTCTCAGCCAATCACAGTCATCCTACACTACAATCAATATATACACATTGGTGATAGAATCTGTACTATCACAGCCTTATCCAAAGCTTTCTTACAGCCAAATTCACCACAAGCATTGGTTCCATTTCATTAATTCACAGTGACTCTTGATGCTGATGTTTTGATTTTCACCTTTGACTTTTTTTCAGTCACCAATTATGATGACTTGTTGTACCATTAATCACTGAGATTAAGTATCACAGCCTTAGTGGATGGAGCAGGAATGGCATATGTTTAAGAATAACTGGCTGGATGGTTGTAATTGAGATTATAAAAGAAAATGCAACTGTTCTACAAAGATTGCGTATGATTAATTTTGTTCGGTGTCATCCCATGTTCATCTCAATCCTCTGCCTTTCTGCACAATGAGAGTATTCATTGCTCCACCCTCAGCTGATCAGGCATCAAATTCAGCAATTCCCTTCCTTATGTAAGAGATTGCTTCCTCTGAACAAGCTTTTGGTCACTACGTACTACTTTATAAAGTTATGGTCAATTTTGACTGATACTGTGCCAATGAATTGTAAGAATTTTATTTCACTATAGAACAAGATAAATGCAGGTTGTCACTTTGATGTGTTTATTTATAATATAAATTGACGAAAACAATAGTCCTCTTTACTTATTTAGAATTTCCAATATTTTGTCGTCTGGCTCAATGTGAGGTGCTGATTCCTATGCTCCCTTTTCCATGCCAGGGCCCTGGTTTCCATGCTACTGAGTTCAGTGGAAAATGCATTACTCTACAATTAGCAACCAAAATGAAGCAATTAAATTGAATTTGGAGTATTAATAAGTATGCCACCCAATAGTCTAGATAATCTTGAAATCCAGTATGACCAAAGTCCAAGGCAATGGAGTTTTATTCAAGGTCCTGCTCAATTACTGTATTGAAAGACTGTAAGTTTGCACAAATAAGGAATCCAAGTAATATTTTTATTGAATATATTATTCAATGTTAAATAAATAGTTTGGATCTCTTGTCGTTGATATCAAATGAGTTGTTCAATTCTTCCTACAGGGTTGCACGAAAGGATTACATCACAGTTAAATACATAGAACGGAAATATTCAAGGAAAAGGTCCACCGACAATGCTGCCAAACTTAGTTGTCTATGCGATGCAATCAAGTCAAGAGACATTTTTGCACTAATTCAGGTGTATGCTGATGGTGTCGATCTCACTGACCCAATACCTTTGGCAAATGGACATGTAAGATTCATTTGTCACACAGCATCATTTTTCAGCATAAAGGGACTATACTATGTGGATGCATAATTTGAAATAAACCAGAGAAAATTGTGTAATCCTTTACTACCAATTAATGATGAAGATAATTCATAGATATCATACATGGATTTTAAGAAGGCACCTGACAAGAGCCAGCAAGTCCAATACTCCAGCTCATGAAGTAAAAAGGGTTGGTGGCAGAACAGATAAGAAATTAGAATGAGAAAAGTGAGTATGGACTAAATGACTAGGCTCTGAAGCATATGTAAGAACAGAAATTTGCATAGATCTTTTAAAGGAGCACCACGAGGTAAGAAGGAGGCTCAAAACAGTTGAATTCAGGGCTTCATAAATAAAGGCTTAGAGATAAAAGCAGAGGGGATTTTAGAGTCTTTATAGAGCATTGATTGGGTCATAACTGGAGTATTACTTGTGCTTCGAGTTGTCACATATTTTGGTGTAGGGGTACCCAGAGGCTGCAAAAGAGACTGGCTTGATTGGATCAGAAGATGAGGAATTTTGCCACAAACTGAAGAATTTGGATTTTCCTTATAAAAAACTAATTGAAAGATATTATAATGGGTTTGAAATAAAGGGAAGATCATAGAATGCATGGTAAACCTGATGGGATAATGATACTGAGAGCATGTAAGAATTTTTTAAAAATCAAGGTAGTGGTTAAATCTGGATGGTAAATTTAAATTAAATTTTATTTATAGAACAGTAGAAGCTAATTCTGGACATTAAAACCTGTGCTGCCAAATAATACCCAAGTTAACCTACAGTACGTTTTGGAGACTGCGAGGAAACTTGAGCACCTGGGGAAAACCCACACAAACACAGGGAGAAAGTACAAACTCCTTACAGACCGCGCCGGATTTGAACCTGCATCACTGTGATAGCGTCGTGCTAACCACTTCACTAACTGTAGAAACAGAGTCAACAGAATCTTCAAAAGGGAATTGAATACAGTTTATATATTGAAGGGAAAATATTTTGCAAAGCTATGGAAAAAGAAAAAAAAGAATTGCTTAATAAAGAATTGGCTAAGACTCAATGGGCTGATTGGCCTGTATTGTAACAGTTCTGTGATTCTGTGAATTCTCCAAACTCAATGGAATATCATATATATATATATATATATATATATATATATATATATATTTAAAAATCAATTTGTCAGTGTTTTCATATATTTTTCCAGGAACAAGGAGAAACAGCACTGCATCTTGCTGTAAGATTAGTGGACAGGACATCACTTCATGTAGTGGACTTTTTAGTGCAGAACAGGTGAGCTTTTTACCGTAAAAATTAAATAAAATTAGCTCTTTTGCCAACAAGTAGAAGTTATGTCGTGTAGTTGATTAGAAATCAGTAGTATTACAACTTGCATATCTGCTATTTCAGCTGCTCCTCTGCTGGGTTGGCTACATGGATGACAATTACACTACACTCTTACCAATGTCCTGTTTATTGTATATTAATTAATTGTAGATATCAAAGAAATTGATACCCACCTTCCATGAGAGCTGGTCCTGATGACTGGAAGAGATTTTAGTGAATGTTTATAATATAATTATTCAGATCATTTGACCAAACCTTTTTAAAAATTATACTGTAAAATTGTTGCAAATGTTGCATCAAATGTTTGTATTACATTGTTAAAAAGGAAATTGTCATTGATGTAAATTAAATGGAAAGATCCAAGGGGGCAGTGAGGAGAAAGGGGGTGGTCAGGGGGTGGTGAGGAAAAAGAGGGCAGTGAATGTTTGTTTCTTGATGATGTGCTCTGGACAGGACATGCACCACATTCACATCTGCAAGGGCCTAGGCTCCAGGTTTGTAAAAATTTCAAATGATTTTCAGGTTGTAATGTACATTTAAATTATGTATAAATATACTGACCCTCCCCCACTTATTTTTAGCCCTGACTACCTGCCCTTCGAGCTCCCAAAGGCTGATCCTTGCCCCGACCACCACCCATCGAACTCCTGACAGCTGATCCTCGCCTCGAATGCCTGTCCATTGAGCTCCCTATGGCTAATCCTCTCTCCAGCTGCCTGCCCATTGAGCTCCCTACGGCCCAATGACAGATCCTCTCTCCGGCTGCCTGCCCATTGAGCTTTCTCCCAACAGCCCAATCACAGATCCTCGCTCTGGCCGCCTGCCCATCCAGCTCCTGAAGGCTGATCCTCGCCCCGATCGCCTGCCCATCGGGCTCCTGACAGCTTGAAGACAATGTTGTTACAGTTGAGGTGTAAATTTACCTTTTCATATTGCTAAATAAATTGGTTTCTGAAAAGTTTTATTTGTGAAATACATATGCTTGTATATAGTGTTAGATTAGTTGTTTGAAATATATGGTAGACCTAATACCAAAAAAGGTGTGTGTATGTTGGGGGGGTGGGTGCACTAGGGATATGGCCTGGGAGTTAAGGGGGCGACAGCCCGAAAGTGTTTGGGAACCACTTGTAGATCAAATACTGTATTTGGTTGTCAAGTTCTTGAATATAATATTTTAAAATCTAATACTATGAATGAATTTGTCATGTTTGGTCCAACAGTGGGAATCTTGATAAACAGACTACCAAAGGCAGTACTGCATTACACTACTGCTGTCTAAATGATAACGTGGAGTGTCTTAAGTTGCTTTTGAGGGGCAAAGCTTCCATTGAAATAGGTATGTTGCTTTAAAATATATTCTTAATTTGTTGAGACCCCTTTCCAGAGGAACCAAGCATGGTTTAAAATCTTTCCACAAAAATAGAAAGTTATAAATGCATATTAGGTTTATTCAGCATTCCAAAAGAGGGAAAAATATAAGTTGATCATTCATGTAAACACCTTTTGAATTAGGAAAAGAAGACAAGGCACTTGAAAATCAACTGAACAAGATAGAAAAGCAGTTGCAAATACGCATTACATGTGTTGTGTGGGGCTCAATCTGACCATATACCGTATTAAATACGAGTTGTTAATGATTTCCAGTAGATTTTGCACTTCAGCTTTTCAAGTCTTTTTGATTTAAAGCTGGATTTACATTTATAAATTTGCATGAAAAACAGGAAAAGTACAGTAAAATCCCCATTATCCGGCACCTACAGGAATCGCGGATGCAGGAAATGTGAATTTTCCAGTTGACTGAGACTCAATCTTATGATACCTAACTAATACACCTGCATTAAGAATACATTGTTTAAAGGACAAAAGATTGTGCAAAATGTAATTTGAAAGAAAAACAGTATTGTGTTCTTTAATTATGTAAAGTTCACTTTAATCAAGTCATTCTTGTAATTTACAAACTTTAAATTTAAATACAAATTCCAGTTGCACAATGTTGTGCTAATCGTGTTGACGTCATAATGAACCCCATCTCCCCCTCCAAGTTTACAGATAAAGCCTTACTAATATACCTGATACTAATAAAGATATGGACTCTTACTGGTCAGGGATAGGGAGAAACTTTGAGAGAATTGCCCCAGCAGCGAGCGGCATCGACCGGATCTTCATCCTGGTGTCCCAGTCAGACCTTCAGCGCTGCCTGACTCACCTCCACGCCATTGTCCAGGTCAGGCCCTCAGTGCACCTCTCCTGCACTGACAACATGACTCCCCTCCATGTCAGTATCCCAGTCAGGCCCTTGGTGCACGTTCCTTTAAATTTGAACCCCATTCACAAGTGCTGTAAGAGTGTTGTGCTCGCGGCGATGCTAACTGCTGCCATCAATAATTAACCTCCTCCCCAAATTTACAGATAAAGCCTTACTATGAATAAAGATAAAGACTTTTATTAGGCAGGGATTGGGAGGCACTTTGGGAGAGTCGCCCCAGCAGTAGGTGGCACTAGCTGGCTTTTCATCTTGGGTGCCGCCACTTTATTCAAACACAACTTTAATCAAACAGCTACTCCAGGCAAGGCATGACCAGGGTGCTCTGCTAGCTGAATGTTTGCTCCCAAGGGGTTGAGAGTTGCTTTGGAGAACATTTACTTTTACAATTTTAAACTTTAATTTAAAACTTTATTTCTCATTTATTTTTTAAAACTATTTATTTCCTCGGTTTCTTTTTTTGCCAGTTGTTTGAGTTTCTGGTTGATTGAATGCTGGATAATGGAGATTTTACTGTATTTACTTTGAGCTGTGATCATATTTAAGGTTAGCGTGAAGTTGATACGATCTCTGCTTCTACAAATTGAACAGCTTCAAATAGGTTTGCAAGATTTTGCTACTCAGTGTAATAAAAAGTATTGTAGTGCTTATTGTAGATTTTCATTGATCATAACAGTTTTTATTATTAATCATGGGTAATTTTAATTTTGGGCATTTTAAAATAGGCAGCTAGTGATATATTTCTTCAATTTAAACCAAATATTTAATGGATTGTGTTATTTCATTTTAGCCAACGAAGCTGGGGAAACGCCACTTGATATAGCCAAGCGCTTAAAACATGTTCAGTGTGAAGAAGTGGTATGTTTTATATTTGAACTATTCCTCTATAAAGATCATTGGAAGATGTTTACTTATTACGCAGCATCATAAATTATTAATTCTTTTCAGCTTGTTCAGTCACTATCAGGAAAATTCAATGCACATGTACATGTGGAATATGAATGGAGATTGCACCATGAAGATTTGGATGAAAGCGATGATGATCTTGAAGATAAGGTAGAGATGTGACATTCCATTACCTAGTTTGTTAATATAATATCTTAACATGCGTCCGATCTTTTATCTGCATTATTTATATCTGAAATATGATATTCTTTCTAGGCTATTGTCCCTCTACTTTTGATGTCCAGGATTATACTGATTTACTAGTTGCCCTTTCAGATAGGATCCCAAATGATGAATATTTCAAAGTGAATGTAACCTCCCAAACCATAACTTAAAGTATCTAGCAAATGGATCACACATAGTGCGAAAACCCTGATGGAATTCTGAGCTTGATACTTTTATAATCGTAACAAGTTGTACTACAGATCAATGTAAAACATGATGTATTTATGCCAGTGATGCCAAGTGAAGGAATGTGTTGAATGAAAATTTTTAAGCATAGTTCTAATAAAACCTACCCTTTTCAGCAATCCAGCCCGAATCGACCCATCAGTTTCTATCAATTATCATATCAGTCAGCAGTGAACCAGCTTCAACCTCCGGCTCCTCACGCAGTGCTGACAAGAGATTCGACAATAAAAGACAAACAGCGACCATTCATTCCAAGTATGCTGAATAATGAGACATATGGAACGGTACTGAGCTCCAGTCCTCCTCCTTCTGTAACTATTGCTCCTCCTCTTCCACCAAGGAACATTAATAAAGGCGAGTCATTTGCATCTGAGGTGTATTGGCACATATTCATCACTTTTTTTCTGTAAGCAGTTAAAATAGCAAAATTTTAATACTAGAAGAATGGCAAAGATGGAGGAGAGTTGAAATAAATTGACAGGTACTGTAAAACTGGCTTCAGCCTGTTAACTTCTGGGCTTTATTCCAGCAGATTAGTCTGTGGAGAGTCAGGCCCCATGGGATATGTAGTCACTGTATGCTAACTGATCATAGACTACTATTAAGTTTAAATACAGATTGAGGGTTCTTTGGAGCATATTGGCCAGAACAAGGTGAGAATCACTTCAGTCAGGGAGTTAGGCTCATATTGGGGAATTGTGGTACTGAATCTTCCAATCTTGCCAATCGGAAAACAGGTGTTCAGGGTATTTTTGTTGGAAGCTGACTTTCTGCTCTTCTGAGTTTTCTTCTGCACTTTGGTAGTATAATCTTTCACATCAGCATGGATGTCACTTTTGCAAACGTAGACCACAGATTTGGACAAGTTGTCCAATGGCAAAGGCAGTTTATTGATCACAAGCCATAATTGCTGAGGAAAGGGAAGTATAGAGATTTATGCTCGAGGCCAAACCTATACTGACAGGTTTGAACCTGCTGTGTGGCAGATCATAGGCATTTAAGTCTGGAGCTCCAGATAACTACAGAAGGAGCAGGTATGATCTGCAGAAAGCATTTTCCTGGAAGAAGTGGAGTTTTTGGATGAGAATAGAAACCACAAGGGATACCCAACAACTGTGGCAGGGCCTAAGTGATGTTACCTGCAGCAAAACAAAATCTGGTGCAGTAGGAGATGCCAAAGCTTCACTCCTAGATGATCGCTATGCCTTCTTTGCCCAATTTGACCATGAGAAAAAGAAAGAACCATCACTGCGCACCCCCATGTCCCCTGATAATCCTCTTCTGTCCGTATCCTGGAATGAAGTGCGGTCTGCCACCAGGAGAGTGAATCTGAGGGAAAACATCCAGTCTAGATAGAGTACCCAGCTGAGTATAAAAATCTGTGCTGACCAACTTACCAATGTATTCATGGATATCTTCAACATCTCACTCCGGTAGGGTGTGGAACCCACCTGTTTCAAACATGCGTTAATCGTACCAGTGCCCAAGAATAGAGTGGTAACTTTCCTAAGTGACTATCAACCAGTGGCATCAACATTGATGAAGTGTTTTGAAAGGTTGGTGTTGAACCATATCAGCTCCTGTCTGAGCAGCAACATGGACCTATTCCAATTCACCCATCATAGCAACAGGTCTGTGGCAGATGCCATCTCTACGCAGAGCCCTGTAACACCTGGATGCACTTAATCGACTACATTTTGGCATTTAATACCATAATTCCCATAAAACTGATCAGCAAACACCAGGACCTGGGCCTCAATGCATCACTGTGTAATTGGATCCTGGATTTCCTCACCTCCAGACCACAATCAGCGAGGATTGGTAAGAACATCTCCTCCACAATTCCCATCAGTACTGGGACACTACGGGGCTGTGTTCTTAGCCCCCTGCTGTTGTCACTTTACACCTATGACTCTGTGGCTTGGTACAACAATAAGACTATCTACAAATTCGCCAATGATACCAGGATAGTGGGTTGTATAAAGAATGGGGATGAGTTTGCGTACAGGATGGAGATTTAAAATTTGGCTGAATGGTGCACCAATAACAATCTTGTACTCAATGTCACCAAAACTAAGGAGCTGATTGTTGACTCCAGGAAAAGAAAGCCAGAGGTATACAATCCAGTGATCATTGGGGGATCAGAGGTGGAGAGGGTGATCAAGTTTAAGTTCTTGGGAATCACTGTCTCGGAGGATCTTGAACCCAACACATTAATGTCATCATTGAGAAAGCACATCAGAGAGCCGCTGCCATCAGAGATCCGCAGCAATCATCAAGGATCCACACCACCCAACATGCACTCTTTTCTCGCTGCTACCATCAGAAAAGAGGTATAGATGCTACAAGACTCGCACCACCAAGTTCAGGAACAGCTGCTACACTTCCACCATCAGACTCCTCAACAACAAACCCAATTTGAGACTTATTTAAGGACTCTTACATATTATTGTTTTTACGCTTTCTCTCTATTGTAATCAGTTGTTTACATTTCTTTATCTGATTACACATGTACATTGTGTCGTTTTATTTGCACTATCAATAAGAAAATGAATCTCATGTTTGAATGTGATGTCATGTATGTATGTGCTCTAACAATAAATCTGAAATCTATACTGAATTTCATAAGAAAATAAGAAATGTAAACAGGAATCAGCCACTTAGTCCATCAAGCTTACTCTATCATTAAAAAAAATAAGATTATGGCTGGCCTGACTCTGGACTCCTACCCCATTTCTTCAAAAATTAACCATTGCTGACAGATATATTGAGACTGACTCAACTCCTTTATTAAACAGAGAATTCTATAGATTTTCTACTCACGGGAAGAATCATTTCTTCCTCATTTTGTTCTTAAATATGCTCCCCTGAATCTTGAGGCATATTCCCTAGTTCTACTCTCACATGCGAGTGGAAAAAAAATCCTCCCTGCTTTTATTTAGACCTTTCATTATCTTGTGTCTTGGTGGGATGGAGGGTTTCAAATTTTAGGGTCACTGGAACTGGTTTTGGGGGAGATGGGACCAGTACAAAATGGATGGACTATACTTGGGGCAAGACTGGGATCAATGTCCTTGGGACATTGTTTGCTAATATAGGGGAAGTTTAAATGAATATTGTAATCATTGCAGAAAGATCAAGGGAAGCAATGCAGAGACTAAAAATAAAGTTAGAAAAGAGAGAAGTAAAAGTGGAGTACAAAAACAGTCAAATGCAAAAGACACAGTTTACTGGATTCTGAAAGGACAATGAATGTAAAGGCACTTCATCTGAATGCCCATAGTTTTCGAAACAAAGTCAGTGAACTAGTAGTGCCAAGGAGCATTTACTGGCATTTACAGAAATTTGGCTGCTGGATGCAGATGATTGGAAATTGTAAATCAATATGTATCAGGTAATTCAGAAGGTTAGGCAAGAAGGTAGGATAATGCTCTTAATTAAGGATATGATCAATATGATAGAGTCTATATAAGGTCTAAGGAGCAGAATGTTCAATCCAGGGTAGAGATTAGGAAGAGCAAGAGGGAAAAAATAAATCATCGGTGGGAATAGCCTTTAGGCCACCAAATAATAAACACAAGCAATAAACCATGAAATATCAGATCCATGTAATAAAGGAATGACCGGTATATTTGTAATGGTGAACAACAACTTGCATGCAGATTGGGCGAATTAAGTTAGTTGAGGCATTTTTGAGGAGGAGTTCATGGAATGCATCTGTGATAGCTTTCTTGAACAAAATGTCTCTTAGATCTGGTCCCATGCAATGAGACTGGTAGAATGAATAATTTTGCAGTTAGGGATCCTCTCGGAGAATGTGATCACACTAAGATTGATTATTTTTCATACAAATGGAGGGTCCAATAGTATAATCTAAAACCTGTGTAAGATGCCTAAACAAGGGAGACTACAACAGGATGAACAAGGAATTGGCTAGTGTAGATTGGGAGCATGTGTATATAGTGGGACAGTCGAGGAGTAGTGAAAGACATTTAAAGAGATTGTTTGCCATGCTCAACAGAAGTATATTCCAGTTAAAAACAGTAAAGATAGGGATTATAAAAACAGATAGTGAAAGTTTTTGTAATTGTAAAAAGTGCAAATATAGCTCCCATGGAAGATGAGAAGGGAGATTTAATATTAGATAATATGGAATTGGCTGTAGCCTTAAATGACTATTCTGTGTCAGCCTTCACAATAAAAGATACATCCAACATACCAAAGAGGGTGTGAAAGGAGGCAAGGACCTCAATACAATTGCCATCAATAAAAATGTAGTGCTGAGCAAACTAGTGGGTATAAGGTAAACAAGTCTCTTTGATATCTTTGACCTTGTGATATGTGTTTCTCAGGCCAACGTCAGAACATCCTTTGAGAGGGTGAATTCTTGCAAGCCATCAGACCCTTATGGTGTACCTGGCAGAGTACTATAAAATTGTACCAACCAACTAGCTGGTGTGTTCACAGACATCTTCAATCTCTCATTGCTGCAGTCGAAGATTCCCACCTGCTTCAAAAGGGCATCAATCAAATGGTGCCCAAGAAAAGCAGAGTGAGCTGCCTCAATTATTATCACCCAGTAGCACACACATTAACTGTGACATGCTTTGAGAGGTTGGTCATGGTCAGAATTAATTTGTACCCGAGACCTGAACCCAGTGCAATTCACCTATCGGCACAATCGTTCCACAGCAGATGCCATCTCACTGAATTTCTGTTCAGGCCTAGATCACCTAGACAAGAGCAAAATCATACATCAGGCTGCTTTTTCTTGAATTCAGCTCAGCATTCAGCACCATCATCCCCTCCAGCCAACTGGTCAGCCAACTCCAAAACTGGGCCTCTGTAACTAGATCCTGGACTCCCTCATCAGAAGACCACAGTCAATGTGAATCGGTAACGTATCCTCCTCACTGACGGTCAATACAATTGCACTTCAAGTTGTATGCTTACCCCAGTGGTCTACTACTCTCTCCACACCCGTGACTGTGTGGCTAGGCACAACTCAAATGCCATCTACAAATTTGCTGATCACGGGAGAATCACAGATTTCAATGAGGAAGTGTACAGGAGGGATGTAGATTAGCTAGTTCAGTGGTGTCACAACAACCTTGCACTCAGCATTGGCAAACCCAACAAAGTGATTGTGGACTTCGGGAAGGAGAAATCAGGAGAACGCAATCCAGTCCTCATCGAGGGGTCAACAGTGGAAAGGTTAAAGAACTTCAAACTCCTAGGTGTCAACTCTTAAAATCTATCATGGGGCCTTCCTGTCGAAGTAATCATGAAGAAAGCTTACCAGCGGCTATACTTTGTTAGGAATTTGAGGAAATTTGGTATGTCACCAAAGACTCTTGAGAATTTCTACAGGTGTACAATAGCAAGCATTCTGACTGGTTGCATCACTGTCTCGTGGAGGTGACAATGCACAAGATAGGAAGAGGCTACCATCAAGAAGGAGGTACAGAAACCTGAAGATAAACACCCAATGATAGAAAAACAGCTTCTTCCCCTCCATCAGATTTTGAATGGACATTGAACCACAGATGCTACCTCACATTTTGCAAAACAACATATTTTGTGACAAATGTTCATGATAATAAATTCTGACTCTTGTCCTGTGGAATATATCCCAGGGCACTGAAAAAAATGCCAAAAGTTATGGTGGACAATTTAGTAGTAATTTACCAAATTTCTCTCGACTCTGGGCAGGTACCAGCTAGTTAGCTTAACATCTGTAGTCGTAAAAATGAGGAAGAAAGAGCGAGACAAATCCTATTTGACAAATTTACTGAAATCATTTGAGGATATAACGATCAGGTGGATGCTTTGAACTTGGATTTCCAGATGAGGTGCAGCATAAAAGATAAGGATGCAAGAAATTGGGGGTAATGTGTTAGCATGGATAGAGGGTTGATTAACCAGTCAAAGGCAACAGTTGTGATAAATGTGTGTTTCTCTGGTTTGAATTCGGTGGTAAGCAGAATTCCGCAGGGATTGGTGCGATGCCCACAACTGTTCACAATATACATGAATGATTTGGGAAAGTGGACTGTGTATCTAAGTTTGCTGATTACACTAAATTGAGTGGAAAAAATAAATTGGGCAGAGGATGCAGAAAATTTGCAGAAAGATATAAATTGGTTAAGTGAACAGGAAAGGGATTGACCAATGTTGGTAAATGCGAAGTCTTTCACTTTGGAGGAATTAGATCAGATGATGATTTATATGATGTCAAATTGCAACTTATTGTGCAGAGGGACTTGGGAATGCTTGTACATGAATTGCAAACGATTTGTTTGCAGGTGAGGCCACACACTGATAGTGCACGCATTTCTCTGCTTCTTACTTGTGAAAGGATATACTGGCTTTCAATGGGGTGGAGAAAAAGTTCACCAGGTTGATTTCAGCAATGAGGGAGTTTGTCTATGAGGAGAGACTACACTTGCTAAATTTCAAAGAATAAGAGGGAATCTTATAGAAGCATATAAAATTATGAACGAGATAGATAATAGAGGCAGAAAAGTTATTTTTGCTGATAGGTGAGGCTAAAACTATGGTACATAGTCTCAAGAATTAGACAGCATAGATTTAGGATTTGAATAAAGAGAAACTGCTTTTCAAAGAGAGGAGTGAATCTGTGGAATTCTCTGCCAAAGAAAGCAATAATGGCTACCTCATTAAATCTATTTAAGATGCAGTCAGATAGATTTTTGGATAGTGGGGAAATGAAGGGTTATGGGGAAAAGGCAGGCAGGTGGAACAGAGTCTACAGCTAGATCAGCTTTTATTTGTGAAGAAATGGCCTCAAGAAATGAGCAGTTTGCAAAATTGTGAAATCTGGGGCATGATGCATATCGAATCCTGTAGTGAATTTCTTCTGGTGTCTTGAATTTAGTTCAATCTTCGATTCCTGGTGTTCAGACAACGACTTCATCCAGTGCTTGGAAATCTACATCACTTGGAATGGACACAGCAAGTAGGCAACGATCTGCATCAGATCCACCAAATCTTCATCCTCCTGTACCACCGGTCCGAGTTACATCAGCAACAACAAGTATGTGGTGATTGAGTGTGTTGTGATGATTGAGTGAGTATGTGATCATTCAAGAATCTGGTGATTGAGAGTGTTGATACTGTGGTCAGTTTTGTTTACGGCACGATAATTAATTAAAATTAGATTTTCTTTATTTTTCTTGTGCTGAATTAACAGGGAGTGTGATCTAAAATAATGTAAGTTCAGTAAACTTGTTAACTGATCCTCCATTGATCATGCCTTTAACTTTTCCTTCCACTTCTCCCATTTCCTGCAGATCCAGGGTGTAGCCATGGGTACATATATGGGGCCCAGTTACCTGCCTCTTTATTGTTCCAATCTTATTTGTGTAATACTCTGCAACTCTTCAAGTTCAAGTTTATTATTACTGTATATGATTGCATAAGTACAACCCGACGAAACAGTATTCTCTGGTCCTTGGTGCAAAAACATGCAGACACACAACCAGATGTAACACACATGCAGACAAGCGATACATTATGTATATGTGTGTATTTTTTTTTCTTTGGCTTGGCTTCGCGGACGAAGATTTATAGAGGAGTAAAGTCCATGTCAGCTGCAGGCTTGATATGTATGTGTGTGTGTATATATGTTTTATATATATATATATATATATATATATACATATCGAATCCATGCTGCTGAAGACCCAACCGTGCTGGGTGGATCGCGACTCCAGCGAGCTCTCCACTGGCCACCGAGACAGAGGTGCACCAAAGAAGAGGTACAAGGACTGCTTAAAGAAATCTCTTGGTGCCTGCCACATTGACCACCGCCAGTGGGCTGATAGCGCCTCCAACCGTGCATCTTGGCACCTCATAGTTTGGCGGGCAGCAACCTCCTTTGAAGAAGACCACAGAGCCCACCTCACTGACGAAAGACAAAGGAGGAAAAACCCAACACCCAACCCCAACCAACCAATTTTCCCCTGCAGCCACTGCAACCGTGTCTGCCTGTCCTGCATCGGACTTGTCAGCCACCAACGAGCCTGCAGCTGACGTGGACATTTACCCCCTCCATAAATCTTCATCCGCGAAGCCAAGCCAAACGCCTGCCTGTCCTGCGTCGGACTTGTCAGTCACCAACGAGCCTGCAGCAGACGTGGACGTACTCTTCTATAAATCTTCGTCTGCGAAGCCAAGCCAAAGAAAGAAGATATATATGTTATGTATGTGTGTGTATATATATGTGTGTGTGTGTGTGTGTGTGTGTGTGTGTGTATGTATATGTATTTTTTATATATATATAAAAATAGTGGAGATTTGGAGTTTAACTTGGAGGTTTGGTATAAGCAGTTTATTCAGTCCTTCAGCATTTTCACTGCCCGTAGGAAGAATCTGTTTCTCAGTCTGGTAGGTCTGGCTGTGATACTCCTGCATCTCTTTCCCAATGGAGTAGCTGAAAGATGCTGTGTGCAGGATGCTAGGGGACCTCAATGATTTTGCATGCCATTTTCAGACAATGATTCCAGTAGATCACATCGATGGTAGGAGGAAGTCCCTAGTGATCCTCTCTGCTGCTCTTATGGTCCTGTGGATTGACTTCCCATTCAATTCTCTACAGTAACTGTGATGCACCCGGCCAGGACACTCTCAATAGAGCTCCTATAGCAAGTTGACAGGACGGTGGCCAATAGCCTTGGCTGCCTCCAGTCTTCTCAGAAAATGCAGTTGCTCTTGTGTCTTCCTGACAAATGAGGAGAAAAAGTGTGTCCAGGATAATTCACTTGTTAAGTGGACTCGAGGGACTTGGTGCTCTCTACTCTCTCCAGGGTGGTTGTTCCTGGTGCTCCTGAAGTCCATGATCATCTCCTTTTGTTTTATTCACATTGAGATTCAGGTTATTTCTCGGGCCTTATCACGAGATTTTGAACCTTTTCTCTATAGGGCGACTCATCGTTGTTGATGATGAGACCAACTACTGTTGCGTCATCTGCAAACTTGATGACTGTTGGAGGTGGATCTGGCGTTGTAGTCATGGGTCAATGGCATGAACAGGGGCTTCAATGTGACAGTGCTCAATATTCTGCTGCTGACCCAGACAGCCTGTGGTCTTTCTGTTAGGAAGTTCAGAATCCAGTTTCCGAGAGGGGTATTGAGTCCCAGCGAGGATAACTTCTCCACCGGCCTATAGGGAATTATTGTATTATACGCTGAGCTGAAGTTGATGAACAGCAGCCTGGTGTATGAGTTGTCGTTCTCTAGGTGGATCAGGATGAAACAGAGGGATGAGGCCATAGCATCATCAATATAACGGTTTTTTCTATAGGTGAATTGAAATGGGTCCAGTGTCTCTGGGAGATGTACTTTGATGTGTTCCATCATCTGACACTCAAAGCATTTCATAATGGTGGAGGTTAGTACCACTAGACTTTAGTCATTGAGACCTATTACTGTTACCCTAACTGGTACTGGGGTGATGGTGATTCTCTTGAAACCTGCAGGGAGAATGTTTTGCTGCAGTGATGTGTTGAAGATGTTCATAAGAATTCCATCAGTTGATCTGCACAAACCTTTAGTACCTGACCAGGTATGTTGTCTGGTCCCACTGCCTTGTGTGGGTTCTTCCTGAATAGGGTTCTTACTTTGGCTGTGGCCATTCATCAGGCTTCAGTGTCAGCATGTTCTTCACATTGGCACCTTGCATAGAAGATGTTCAATCTGTCTAGAAGGGAGACAACATTGTCTTCAACTAGCAAGGTTGTCTTGTCATCTGTAATGGTCTTGATCCCTTGCAATATGCGCCTCGTATCACCAGCATTGCACAGCTGTCTATCGATTTTTCATGCATACCCACTCTTTGCCTTCTGGATTGCATGGGAGAGTTCAGCCCTGGCTGAATTTAGTGCAATCTTGTTTCCTTTCCTGAAGCCAGCATTTTGAGCTCCAATAAGTGCCCGGACCTCTGCATCCAACCATGGTTTCTGGTTAACCCTGGTTGTGAAGCATTTGATCTCAGTGACATCCTCAATGCACTTGTTGATGTAGCCAATCATTGAGATTGTGTACTCATTCATGTTTATATGACCCATGTAGGTGGCTGACTCCCTCAAACAGCTCCAGTCCGTGGTCTAAAAACAGTCCTGTAGCATTGCTGTATCTCTCCCCTCCTCTGCCATGTCCTGACCTCTCTGAGAATTGATCTTGTTTGCTTTGCCAGCGATCTGTATGCTGGAGTTAGCAGGATTTATATGTGATCTGTGTGTCCTTGGAAGGGGGTGGGGGGTGCAAGGGGCAACCTTGAACACACCAGGCTGGTTGCAGAGGTTCGGGTACTTCGCGGAACTCATAATGCTGGCTTCAGGAAAGGAGACAAGATTGGACTAAGATCAGCCAGGGCTGAATTCTCCCATGTAATCCAGGGATGTCGGTGTGCATCTGATCCAGGATGTTCTCTCCTCTGATGGTGAAGTTAAAATGCTGTTAAAACCGTGGTAAGACTGTTTTCAGGTTGGCGTGATTGGAGTCAACAGCTATAATCATGGTGTCATCAGGCTGGAATGCCTGGCTTTGCCGATGGTACCATAAAGCTCCTTCAAGGCTTTACCCTCATTAGCTGAAGGCAGAATGTAAACTGCAGCAATTAGCATTGCCGAGAATTCCCTGGGAAAGCAGAAGGTTCTGTATTTCACCATTAGGTACTCTTATCTCTGCTGAATGAATGTGTTTACAACAGACATTTGTGTACCAGTTCTCAATCAGAGCAAGGACAGAGTCCCTCTGGTCCTCACTTTCTACCCCATCAGCATCTACATTATCCGCCAACTTCAGCACAATCCCATTACCAACCACATTTTCTGCATTTCCCACATAATCACAGAAAATAGAGACGTCCCGGCATCTCTTCCCTCTCCTTCATCCAGATCCACAAACAGTCCTTCCAGATGAAGCAGACTTTACATGCACATTGCTCAAGCTGATCTACTGCATTTGTTGCCCTCAATGTATCCTCTTACATCAGTGAGTTCAAATCCAAATCGGATGACCCTTTGCCAAACAGACACTTAGTCTGTGGGTCTAAGCTTGAGCTTCCTGTGGCTAACCAACCATTTCAATGCCCTTTAACATTCTAACATGTGTATCTGTTGTTATCAGGGTAAAACTAAATGTAAACTTGAAGAGCAACATATGTTCCTCCTTGATATCATTAAACCTAACAAAATGAACATTATTTTTCTAATTTTGGGCAACTCTCATCTCTTTCTAGTTTCACTGTTGCTATCTCTTTACTGACCACTGCTCTTCAATTTTTCTTTAATTCCTCCAACCCCCCCCCCCCACCCCTTCAATGGTCTCCACTCATATAATCACTCCACCTCTCTGATACCAAATCGTGGAACATTCCCTACAGTATTGTATAAGTGGCATCACCAGAAAAACTGCAGCTGTTCAAGAAGGGAGTCATCTATGAATCACATCAATGGCAACATGTGTGGAGAATAGTGGTGAATTTTTTAAAAAAAGCAACATATTATGCATAACTTATTTGACTTTGTTTTTGTTTGCTGTTATCTTTCAGATTCTTCACCACCAGCTCCAGTGGCAAAAACAAACAGCGTTATAGAAGCAATGAGTCTGCAGCTAAAGCAGTCACAATCTCAACAGCAGCAGCAAGGTACTGTGCAAGCTGCTCAGAACAAAAAAACGCCACCTCCGCCGCTGCCTCCACAGCCGCCACTTCGCACTTCGCAGCAGAAGTCATTGTCCAGGTAATAGGTTTTATGTTTGCAGCTTGTGACCGTAATCATTCTTTATATAGCTTCTTTTCTGGCAATAGAAATATATGGAACTAGAAACTGAGGGGCAATAGATTGCTGTTTTGTGGCAAAACGCTTGGTGATATTTCAGAGACTTTGGATGAAAGAATTGGAGATTGGTCAGGATGAATGGGGATAGATAAAATGATCTTCCTGCCCGGTTTTATCTTGTGGCTTCCATTCTGTACTTAAAAAAAAAAAAAAAAATCTAATTTGAACTGCTCAAAAAATTTATGGTGATATGGTTAAAAAAGAGAGTGGACAAAATTAAAAATTGGAAACTGCAAAGAAAGTTTAAAAACTTCCATATCCTAAATGTTCTTGATTTCATTCAGAGCTGGATTTATTATCATATGTGACACAAAATTTGTTATTTTGCAGAAGCAGTATTGTGCATTATGGGTGCAAATATATCTATAAATTACATTTCCATAAATACAATATTTAAAAATAATTGGTGCAAAAGAAAAAAAAGGTGAGGTAGTGTCTGTGATTCATTGTCCATTCAGAAATCTGATGGTAAAGGGGACAGTTGGGAGTGTGTCTTGAGGCTCCTGTACCTCCTTTCTGATGGTAGCAGTGAAAAGAGGTCATGGCCTAGGAGGTGAGGGTCCTTCATGTTAAAGGGTGCTTTCTTGAGACACTGTCTCTTAACTGTGTCTTTAATGGACGTCTAGGGCACTGGCTGAGTTTCCAACCCTCTGTACCCTTTGTCCTGTGCATTGGCACCTCCATACCAGAATTGATGCAACCAGTCAATACACCTGTAGAAGTTTGCAAGAGGCTTTGGTGACATCTCCCAAATCTTCTCAAACTCCTAATGAAATATAGATGCTAGCAGGCCTTCTTCATGATTGCATCAACAATTGGGCAATAGAGTTCAACAGTTGAAGAGAAAGGAGTGGGCTGTCAGAGTGGTAAGGCTTTGGGTCAACAGGCTCCGGCGAGAACAGATAAGGGGTGAGGATTAATTGGAGTTGAAGTTAGAGGAACAAAAAGAGTATAGGTAAGAGCAGTTTTTTAAGATATATATTTTGTTCATCTAGTCATAGACAGTGGAAATGACAGCTAAGGCAGGGAATGCTCCTCTTACAAAATGATGGTTGTCAGGGAAGTCAGCAGTATCCCTGACAACTTCATCTACAAGAAGTGCATCCAGCTGCAGCTCTTGGCAAGCCGAATTAAGGAATTGGAGCTGGCGTTGGATGAACTCCAGTTCATTCAGGAGGTAGAGAGGGTGATGGACAGGAATTACAGGGACACTATCACACATAGGAGGCAGGAGGAGGGTAGATGGGTGACAGTCAGGAGAGGGAAAGGGAAAAGACAGGCAGTGCAGGACACCCCTGCGGCCGACCCCCTCAATAACAAGTATACCATTTTGAATTTGGATACCATTTGGGGGGATGTCCTACCAGGGATAAGCCACAGAGATGAGGTCTCTTGCACAATGCCTGATCCTGTGGCTAAGAAGGAAAGGGAGTAGAAGAGACAAGCTGTAGTGGTAAGGGATTCCATAGCTAGGGAGACAAATAAGAGATTCTATGGAAGAAATTGAGTATCCCAGATGGTATGTTGCCTCCCTGGTGCCAGGGTCGATATATCTGAGATCAAATTCATGGCATTTTGCGGAGGGAGGTGATCAGCTCTATGTTGTGGTCCATGTAGGGATTAATGATGTGTGTAGGAAAGGTGAGGAGGTCCTACAAGGAAAGTTCAGGGAGTTAGATGTTAGGTTGAAGGACAGGACATCCAGGGTTGTTATCTCAGGATTGCTACCTGTCTCATGTAATAGTGAGGTTAGAAATAGGAGGATAATGCAGCTTTACACGTGGCTAAAGACATTGTATAGGAGGGAGGACTTAGGGTTTCTGGATCATTCGGCTGTCTTCAAGAGAAGGTGGGACCTGTTCTAACGGGATGGTTTGCATTTGAAGTAGAAGGGGTCTAATATCCTTCAGGAAGGTTTGCTAGTGCTGCTCCGCTGGGTTTAAACTAGATTTGCAGGGGATGGGAACCAAGTGCCAGAGCAGATAGGAGTGGAGGAGGGAAACAGTGATGTTAAAATTGCATGCACTGTTAGAAGTCGATTGGTTTAATGTGGTGGAAATGTTCTCAGGTGCATCTATTTCAATGTAAGGAGTTTTGTAGGAAAGGCAGATGAGCTTAGAGCATGGATTGGCATGTGGAATTATGAAGTTGTGGCCAGTTGTAAAATTTGGTTGGAAGAGGGGCAGGACTGGCACCTCAATATTCTGGGCTTCCGTTGCTTTGGACACGATAGAATGGGGCTGTGGTGGGGGGGTGGGAGATGAAAGGGAGAGGACTGTCATTGTTCATCAAGGAAAATATCACAGCTGTGCTCAGGCAGGACAGACCAGAGAGCTCGTCTACTGAAGCAATATGGGTGGAGCTGAGGAATGGGAAAGATATGACCACACTTATGGTGTTGTATTATAGACCGCCCAATAGTTAGAATTGAGGAGAAAATCTGCAGGAAACATAAGGGTGTGATAGGAGATTTTAACTTTCCACATATTGACTGGGACACCCATACTTCTAAAAGGGCTTGATAGCTTGGAGTTTCTAAAATGTGTTCAGGAAAGGTTTATAAATCTATGCACAGGTGCTCCTTTACTTATGATGTCTCAACTTACAATTTTTCAGTTACGATGGTGCGCTGGTGCTGTATTTTATTATTAAAAATTGTTTTTTTCAGTGTGGAATAAAAGATATTCAATATTTAATTATAAAATAGGATGTGATTTAGATAAATTTACCCAGCTGTAGGCTATCCTGAGTGGTCTGACAACATTTAAGGTATAATCTAGGTTAGGTATGGCAAGGCTGCATTCTTCCTGTATTTATGTATGGCTGCAAGTCATCGACCATCACAAATGGAATGGAAAAAAGAATCAATTCAGCAGAGACATGGTTTCTCAGAAGTATGCTCTGCATATCAAAAATGCACAGGATAACAAACGAAGTTCTACAAAGAATGAACACAAAATGTAAATTACTTAAAAGCATCAGAAAACAGCAATCAAATTCTTTGGACAACTAATGCAAAGAGATACATTAGAACAGTTAGTTACAATTGGTAAGCTGGATTCTACCTGATGGTATGAAAAAGAGTTAGATAGAGATTGAAAGTGATAGATGAATTAACATGATGGTTAGAAATAAGGGAGGCAACAAATACAATTTGGAGGGTCAGAGACCGTGATGGATGGAGAGACGTGATCACCGACAAGGCACCTGAATGAACAAGGCTACCAAATGATATTTGGTAGGTGTGATATTCTTTTTCGACACGATTTTCCCACAGGTTTTTTGGAAGGTAATCCCATTAGAAATAGAGGAGCACCTGTATAAGAGGTACCAGCAAGAGAGAATGCAATACTGATTCTCCTATTAGGGAATGAGACAGTTCAGGTGACAAAAGTATGTGTAGGTGAACATTTTGGGTCCAGATCATAATGCCATTAGTTTCAACTTAAATATGGAGAAGGATAGGTCTGGGCCTCAGGTTCAGATTTTAAATTTGAGAAAGCCCAATTCTGAATGGGAGAGAAAAGGAATTAAAAGAATAGAAAATTGTTTTTTGGGAAATAATTTATTATCTTTTGAACAAATGAAGTACAAATATGGAATAACTCATGGTACAATGTTTGCATACCATCAACTGAAAGCCTGCTTAAAGGATTAATTGGGAAACAGACTGAGATTACCAGAAGGAAGCAGCGTTGAATGTATGATTACAGAAACAATGATAATTAAAAGATTTATAACAACATGTATATTAAGCTGCAAGAGAAGGAAAATGATGAAATGAGCTATAAACCCAAACAAAATTGGGAAAAAGATTTAAACATAAAGATAAAAAATGAAACATGGGAAAGGTTGTGCTCTGGAACTATGAAGAATATAATAAGCACAAGGTTACGCATGATGCAGTATAATTGGTTACACAGGTTATATATCATGCCCAAAAAGTTTTAAAAAATGGGATCCAACATTATCAGATAGATGTTTTCTCTGTAAGAAGGAAATGGGAAAAACAGTACATGCAATTTGAGCATGTGAAAAAGTGAAAAAGTTTTGGGAAGATCTAAATCAGGTATTAAATAAAATCACAAAAAGCAACATATCAAAAAATCCAGACATCTTTCTTCTAAGTAATATAAATAAAAACTGGCCTCAAACTGGATGAAGCGCGAAAAAGATTTATTATGATAGCCTTAGCTGTAGCAAAAAAATGTATAATGTCAACTTGGAAATCAGAAGAGAGCCTGAGAGTACAGCAATGGTACATGGATAGGGGATTCTGCGGACACAGCAAGGAGAACCGGATGGTGGTTTGCCTCCCTGGTGCCAGGGTCCGAGATGTTGCTGCTCGTGTCCCAGATATCCTAAAGTGGGAGGGACAGGAGCCAGAGGTCGTGGTACATGTAGGTACCAATGACATAGGGAGAATTAGAGAAGAGGTCCTAAAAAGTGAGTACAGGCAGTTAGGTAGGGAGTTAAAAAGAAGGACCGCAAAGGGGGTAATCTCTGGATTACTCCCTGTGCCACGTGACAGTGTGAATAGAAATAGAATGAGGTGGAGGATTAACACGTGGCTGAAGGGGTGGAGTAAGGGGCAGGGTTTTAAGTTTCTGGATAACTGAGACCTTTTTTGGGGGAGATGTGACCTGTACAGTAAGGACGGGTTACACTTAAATCCCAGGGGGACCAGAATCCTGGCAGAGGTATTTGCTATGGCTACTCAGGATCCTTTAAACTAGAATGGTTGGGGGGGAGGGAACAAAATAGTACAGAGCAGTAAGGAGAAGGTTAGAATGCAAGCAATGAAAGTTTGTAGTAAGTATTTGAATATGGATGGGCAGGTGATAGAGAAGGGAAATGCTCTGGAAGAAGATGAAGGTCAATTGGCAGGAAAAGTAAATAATGTTGTTCTTAAAGATGAGGGAAAACAGGGATTAAAAAATGGGAAATCCCTGAAATTCATATATTTTAATGCCAGGAGTATTGTAAAAAAGGTGGATGAGCTGAAGGTGTGGATTGATACTTGGAAGTATGATGTGGTAGCGATTAGTGAGACATGGTTGCAGGAGGGATGTGATTGGCAACTGAATATCCCTGGGTTTCGTTGTTTTAGGTGTGATAGAGTCGGAGGGGCAAGAGGAGGTGGGGTTGCATTGCTTGTCAGGGAAAATATTACAGCGGTGCCTAGGAAGGATAGATTAGAGGGCACATCCACGGAGGCTATTTGGGTGGAACTGAGGAGTAGGAAAGGAGAGGTTACACTTGTAGGGGTGTATTATAGACCACCCGGAGGGGACCGAGACCTAGAGGAGCAAATCTGTAGGGAGATAGTAGATATTTGTGATAAGCACAGGGTTGTAATTATGGGAGATTTTAATTTTCCACATATAGATTGGGAAACATATTCTGTGAAAGGAATGGATGGGTTAGAGTTTGTGAAATATGTGCAAGATAGTTTTTTACAACAATATGTAGAGGTGCCGACCAGAGAAGGAGCAGTGTTAGATCTACTGTTGGCAAATGGGATGGGTCAAGTGACGGAGGTTAGTGTTGGCGAGCACTTCGGGTCCAGTGATCATAATGCCATCAGCTTCAATGTCATTATGGAAAGAGAGAAATCAGGGCCAAGGATTGAGGTTTTTGATTGGGGAAAAGCTAGATTTGAGGAGATGCGAAAGGACTTGCAGGGTGTGCATTGGGACAATTTGTTTTATGGGCAGGATGTAGTAGAGAGATGGAAGTCTTTTAAAGATCAGATTTTGAGAGTGCAAAAGCTTTATGTTCCTGTTAGGTTAAAAGGAGGGGCAAAAGGTTTGAGAGAGCCGTGGTTTTCAAGGAATATTGGAAACTTGGTTCGAAGAAAAAGGGAGGCGTACATTAGATATAAGAAGCATGGAGTTAAGGAGATGTTTGAAAGATACATTGAATGTAAGAGGAATCTTAAGAGAGGAATTAGGAAAGCTAAAAGAAGGTACGAGAAAACTATGGCAAGCAGGGTGAAAACTAATCTAAAAGAGTTCTACAAATATGTTAATGGTAAGAGGAAAGCTAGAGACAAAATTGGTCCCTTAGAAAATCAGAGTGGAAAACTGTGTGTGGAGCCTAGAGAAATGGGGGAGATATTGAACAGTTTCTTTTCTTCGGTATTCACTAAGGAGAAGGATATTGGGAGATGTGGGATAAAAAAAGCAAATTGGGTAAATATGGGGAATATAGAGATTACAAAAGGTGTAGTTTTAAGGCTTTTGAAGAATATAAAGGTGGATAAGTCTCCGGGACCAGACGGGATCTTCCCCAGGACATTGAGAGAAGTGAAGGAGGAAATAGCAGAGGCTCTGGCGGTAATTTTCCAAATGTCATTAGATATGGGGATAGTGCCGGAGGATTGGCGCATTGCGCATGTGGTTCCGTTATTTAAAAAGGGTTCAAGGAGGATGCCTGGCAACTATCGGCCTTTAAGTTTGACGTCTGTGGTAGGTAAATTAATGGAGAAAATTCTTAGAGATAGTACTTATAAACATCTGGATAGACAGGGTCTGATCAGGAGCACTCAACATGGATTTGTGGGAGGAAGGTCATGTTTGACCAATCTGATTGAATTTTTTGAAGAGGTGACTAGGAATGTGGATGAGGGTAGCGCAGTGGATGTTGTCTATATGGACTTCAGTAAGGCCTTCGATAAGGTACCACATGGAAGGTTAGTTAGGAAGGTGCAGTCTTTAGGTATAAATTTTAAGATAGTCAAATGGATTGAACATTGGCTGAAAGGGAGAGGCCAGAGAGTGGTAGTGGATAATTGTCTGTCAGGTTGGAGGCCGGTGACCAGTGGTGTGCCTCAAGGATCTGTATTGGGCCCATTGTTGTTCGTTATATACATTAATGATCTAGATGATGGGGTGGTGAATTGGATTAGTAAATATGCAGACGATACTAAGATAGGTGGAATAGTGGATAATGAAGAAGGTTTTCAAGGATTTCAGAGGGATTTGGGCTGCTTAGAAAAGTGGGCTGAAAAATGGCAGATGGAATTTAATGCTGATAAGTGTGAGGTGCTTCATTTTGGTAAGAAGAATCAGAATAGGACATATGTGGTAAATGGGAGAGCATTGAGGAATACAGAAGAGCAGAAAGATTTAGGAGTAACGGTACATCGTTCCCTGAAGGTAGAAACTCACGTGAATAGGGTGGTGAAGAAGGCTTTTAGTATGCTGGCCTTTATCAATCATTGCATGGAATATAGGAGTTGGAAGGTGGTGTTGAGATTGTATAAGACGTTGGTGCGGCCTAATTTGGAGTTCTGTGTGCAGTTCTGGTCGCCTAATTATAGGAAGGATATAAACAGAGTGGAGAGAGTGCAGAGAAGGTTTACCAGAATGTTGCCTGGGTTTAAGCATCTGGAGTATGGGGAGAGATTGGACAGATTGGGTCTTTATTCTTTGGAGCGTAGAAGGTTGAGAGGGGATTTGATAGAAGTATTTAAGATTATGAAAGGGATAGACAGAATGGATGTGGATAGACTATTTCCGTTAAGAGGAGGAAAGATTAAAACAAGAGGACATGAGTTAAGAATTAAGGGGCAGAGGTTTAGAGGTAACATGAGGGGGAACTTCTTTACTCAGAGAGTGGTAGCTGTGTGGAATGATCTTCCGGGAGAAATAGTGGCGGCGGAGTCAATTGTATTATTTAAGAAAAGGTTGGACAGGTATATGGATGAGAAGAAGATGGAGGGTTATGGGCATTGTGCAGGGAGGTGGGACTAGAAAGGGGTGTTTGGTTCGGTGCGGACTAGAAGGGCCTAATGGCCTGTTTCCGTGCTGTAATTGTTATGTTATGAATAAATGTATTCCATTGGAAAAAATAACATATCATTTAAAAAATAGTCACATTATTTTAACAAATTTGTGAACCGTACATGGAACATAAAAGAATGGGCTTGCCTTGGACCTCCATCCCCTAAAATGATAAAATGATAAGAAGACAAAATGACTTCATGCAGTTTGTAAAAGTAGATGACACAATTTTCTTGTTTATTTTCATTGTGTGATGACATTGTTTAATGGTTTTATTGTATTGTATATGTTGAACGTTAAATGAGTTTGGAGGGGGGGTGGGAAGGGGAGAAGGAAGGTAGGGGGGAAAAGGGCAAGAAAATGACACTGTATATATTTAAGAGGGAAATGTTTGTATGTAATTTGATTGATATGGTTCACATTGTGAAAAATTAGAAAAATTTAAAAAAACAAGGTGCCTACACACACTCATGTGGCCAACTCTGCCCCATTCCCTACAAGCCCAAACTATCTGGGCAGGTGTTGCAACTCCCTCGACATCCATGACAAAAGCGAGGTCAAGACTTTTATCTGAGGTCAAGGGAATCCACACAAATTCAAATGTTATCATACCTGAAAGATGCGGCAGTTATAATGAGCAGCAGTTAAAAAAAATGAGATAACACTCTTGGAGACTGGTGCATCATTAGGGTAAAACACAACAAGACAATTTAGAATTTAGACTCAAAAACATTACATAAAATTACATAAATTACAAGCTAAACTAAATTTATTATACATAAAGCACTCATTGCAGTTATATAAAAAAAAATGAAAAATCTATGCCACCAATCCTTGACTAGAAACCCAACACTAGCACCATAGGGTTGAAAGACCTCAGCAAACCTCGGTAGTTCGAGTAAGGAGCCTCTCAGTTCGCGTTCTCTGGTCCCTGGGGTTATGATATAGGCAGCTCCACGCCCCACAGGCACCCACATTGCCTCTCTGGAGTGCCCCACCAGCGTGGAGAAGTCTGGGCCCTGCAAACAGTCCACAGCCTCGGTGAGGCATCCCCTCGAGTACATTTGCTAACTTCACCCAGTGACAAACCCTGGGCTCCACCTCATTGCCGCAGCTCCACGTCTGTCATTCCAATCTCAGTCTGGGCCGTCCCGGGCCCCACACCGGTTGCTAAGGCTGCACCGCTGTCCTCCAAGCCTCCCTGCTAACATTCCAGATGCCCACCTCAGGTGTCAGGACCTCCACAATGGACACCCCTTAGATGGAGCATGAATTGCTGCCAGTGAATTTTTCAGGCTCCAGTAGATCCCTCAAACACTCCCTGGTGCTTGTCCGCCAGTTCCAGGCCTCAGACTTTGAACATGGCTACATACTTAAGATAATATGCATCAGAGTCCAGAGAGTTGCATTGAGCTGCAGTCACATTGCTGCCATCTTGTCCATCTATTGGGCATTGGTCTATCAAGACATTGGTGAGGCCAAATATGGAGTATTGTGTGCAATTTTCGTCACCTAACTGCAAGAAAGCTATCAATAAGATAGAAAGAGTGCAGAGAAGATTTACTAGGATGTTGCCTGCACTTCAGGAACTGAGTTACAGGAAAATGTTAAAAATGTTTATTCCCTGGACTGTAGAAGAATGAGGGGAGAATTGATAGAGGTATTTAAAATTATGAGAGGGATAGACAGAGTAAATGTAGATAGGCTTTTTCCACTGATGGTAGATGAGATACAAACCAGAGGACATGGGTTAAGAATGAAAAGGGAAAAGTTTAAGGGGAATATAAGGGGGAACTTCTTCACATGGAGAGTGGTGGGTATATGGAACGAGCTTCCAGCTGTAGTGGAGAATGCTGGCTCAATTTTAACATTTAACAGGAATTTGGTCAGGTACATGGATGGAGCAGATATGGAGGCCCATGGATTGGATTCAGGTCAATGGGACTATGCAAAAAAAAAATGGATCAGCACAGACTAGAAGGGCAGAATAGGCCTATTGCTGTGCTTTAATGTTCTATGGTCCTAACATGATGGCCCCAGGATAGATCTTGAGAAATTTTGACACCCAGGAATTTGAAGTTATTTACCCACTTCACTGCTGACCCCTCGATGAGGACAAATTTGTGCTCTGGTTTCCCTTTCCAGAAGTCTACAATCAATATCTAAGTTTTGCTAACTTTGAGTGCAAGGTTATCAATTAGCTGAAGAGAGACGGAGCGCGACTCGGATGGGTAGAGGGAAGAGAGTCAGCAGCATGACTCGGGTGGGCGGAGGGAGGAGAGAGACTGCAGCGCGACTCGGGTGGGCGGGGGGGAGGGGAGAGATACGGCAGCGTGACTCGGGTGGACAGGGGGAGGAGAGAGAGACTGCAGCATGACTTGGGTGGGCGAGGGGGAGAGACAGCAGCATGACTCAGGCAGGCAAGGGGAAGAGAGAAGGCAGCGCGACTCGGGCGGGCAGGGGGAGGAGAGAGACGGCAACGTGACTCGGGTGGGTGGAGAAAGAGATGGCTGCATGACTCGGGTAGACAGTGAGCACATTTCAGGTGGGCTTAAATCTGGGGCAGCTGGCTTTCATTCTGAAATCTGGAAAAATCTGAAATTCAGAATACACTGTCCCCTAAGTGTTCCAGATAAAGGATTGTGCATCTGTACTTGTCACACTGTGGTGATATGACTTGAAAATATGATGAACACTTGTAATTCTTTTTCTTCACATGTTCTGTGACATTATTTTAAAAGAGTTGAACTTTGCTAACGACCTGCTGAATTTTCAGATCTAATTCCTTTTCTATAGTTGCTTAGGTGCAGCATTGCATGCCAAACACTCTTGTCAATATGAAATTTTTATTGCCTTATTTATGTGAAGCAAGGTACGTGACTGAAGTAAGTACCTGAAGTAACAAAAAAAAACTAAATAAATCTGCCTGCTCATTTTGGAACATCTCTGTCATCTGTTTGCAGTTCTGAGCGAACATCCACAGTTAAAAGACCATCAATGGTACTTGGATCAATGCAATCACTACAGGCAGGTAAATTGGCATACTTTATCAGCTTTGCAACCATAATGATTGTGCATTCTATAAATGAAATACCCAATTATAGTTAAAAAATGGATTTAAGTTATTCTTTACTGTTTTGGTTACCTATGTCATTTTTGGTGATGGCTTTGATAGAACTAAGTGTATTATGTCTTTAATTTGTGAATTCTGGATGTGCCATGGGCAGGTACTTCCAAGTGTATTTTCATTCAATCAAATTCATGCCCTGCAATCAGCATTGGTTTAGAAGTAGCATACTTGATTCTGAGTCAGGAATTCATGTGCTCAAGGCCCTCTGAAGAAGTAACTTGGGAGGATCCCCTAATTATTTAGCATATCATTTGGATGTAGAAGATCTTTGTGGTGCACTTCAGATTATGATGTGGGCTTCTTCCTGTGTCCCAGCAGATACTTATTCATAAGAAAATAACAACAGTGTAGATTTAATAATGCATACAGTGCAGGATGTGTAAATATTTCTCTTCCTGAGAACTCTGTCAGACGATTTTTCCATTAATCGTCCATTTTGTATTCCTACCCTAATTGTATTGTTCCACGTGAACCTACTGTATTTATTTGATTTCATTGAATAGTTATGCAAGAACTATCTCCAATTAAATTAATGGAATATATATCGTATCAACTCATTAATGAATATCATGAAACACTTATTATTATCATTATTATTGATAGAAGAGTTTAGATAGTCAAATTTCCATAAGTCAAGTGTATATTTCATTGTTCTTTTTTGTGACAATTGATTACCACATTGCACTGTGTTTGGATAGTTACATAAAACAGGGGTTCCAAACCTGGGGTACATGTACCCCCAGTGGTACATTTGCACTTTTCAGGGGATACATTGGGTCTCAGAGAATAACCACTACTGTACCATACATGGTGTTGTAATCTGCAGTCATATTTCACAATGTCATGTTTTTTTTAATCCTTAATTTTTAGGGGTACACGGGAACCTATAAAAATGCCCAAGGGGTACAGAGGAACAAAATGGTTGGGAACCCCTGCCGTATAAGAAATAGCATTTTGGAAAACCCTGAGGAGCACACATGTACTATATTAATACAAGTTAGTTTTACAGGATCTGTCTGAAAGTAAGATGAGAAAATCTGTATTCAAAGCAGATCAACATTTCACTGTTTCTTCTCCAATAGGTGATGCTTCCTTGACATCTGACACTGCACCTAAAAAGCCAGGACATGCACCTAATTCAACAAATTTAAACAAGGCTCCAGCACCAATGCCACGAAAATCTCAAATGGTAAGTACATCATCAAACACAAAAAAATGCTTGAATTTTAAGGATTTCAAATAGGATTTCTGTCCTATTAAATTTTAAATAAAGCACAAGGCTTTTTAACTTCAATTCCCAATGAACCATTTTAAAATTTTCTTTTAGTTTTTAATTTTTGATTGTGCCAATAATAAATGGTTTATAAAATAGCTGTTATTTATTCAATCTTCCTTAAATTTGCATTCAACCCACAAACACTATAATAAGGAATTCTCTAGTCACAAGCTCCTTGAAACCGTGTTGAAAATGATCACTGCGAATTGAAAGAACAGACTTAACTAGAGAATAACATTATAATTAGAGGTTTTTGATCTCGGCTTTTTTAAATAATTTTTTCTTTTCACACTGTGAACCATATCAACCAAAATATGTACAAACATTTCTGATTAAATATACACAGTGGCATTTCCCCCCTTTTTCCCTTTCCAGCTGCTCTATTTCCCGATTGTAATCCTTTTTCATCTGAGTTAAATAACTTATTTCATGGCTTGGTTCAGCATCATGCTGAAGAAGATTGAAAAGAGGGTTGGTGCGAGAACACAGCCTTGCTTCACGCCATTGTTAATGGAGAAGGGTTCAGAGAGCTCATTGCTGTATCTGACCCGACCTTGTTGGTTTTCGTGCAGTTGGATAATCATGTTGAGGAACTTTGGGGGGCATCCAATGCGCTCTAGTATTTGCCAAAGCCCTTTCCTGCTCACAGTGTGAAAGGCTTTGGTGAGGTCAACAAAGGTGATGTAGAGTCCTTTGTTTTGTTCTCTGCACTTTTCTTGGAGCTGTCTGAGGGCAAAGAACATGTCAGTAGTTCCTCTGTTTGCGCGAAAGCCGCACTGTGATTCTGGGAGAATATTCTCGGCGACAATAGGTATTATTCTATTTAGGAGAACCCTAGCGAAGATTTTGCCTGCAATGGAGAGCAGCGTGATTCCCCTGTAGTTTGAGCAGTCTGATTTCTCGCCTTTGTTTTTGTACAGGGTGATGATGATGGCATCACAAAGGTCCTGAGGCAGTTTTCCTTGGTCCCAACAAAGCTTGAAAAACTCATGCAGTTTGACATGCAGAGTTTTGCCGCCAGCCTTCCAGACCTCTGGGGGGGATTCCATCCATACCTGCTGCTTTGCCACTTTTCAGTTGTTCATTTGCCTTATATGTCTCATCCTGGGTGAGGACCTCATCCAGCTCTAGCCTTAGGGGCTGTTGAGGGAGCTGGAGCAGGGCGGAATCTTGGACTGAGCGGTTGGCACTGAAAAGAGATTGGAAGTGTTCTGACCATCGGATGAGGATGGAGATCTTGTCGCTGAGGAGGACTTTGCCGTCTGAGCTGCGCAGCGGGCTTTGGACTTGGGGTGAGGGGCCGTACACAGCCTTTAGAGCCTCGTAGAAAGCCCTGAAGTCGCCAATGTCTGCGCTGAGTTGGGTTCGCTTGGCGAGCTAGTCCACCACTCATTTTGGATCTCCCAGAGTTTGCGCTGAAGATGGCTGCATGCGCGACGGAAGGCTTGTTTCTTCTCTGGACAGGACGGCTTTGTAAGGTGAGCCTGGTGGGCAGCTCGCTTCTTTGCCAGCAGTTCCTGGATTTCCTGGATGTTATCGTCGAACCAGTCCTTGTTTTTCCTGGAGGAGAAGCCCAGAACCTCTTCAGTGGATTGCAGAATGGGAGTCTTCAGCTGATCCCAGAGGGTTTCAGGGGACGAGTCCGTGAAGCGGATTGCATTGTCGAGCTTTGCTTTGAGGTTTGCCTGGAAGTTTCCTCTCACTTCGTCTGACTGCAGGTTTCCAACATTGAACCTCTTTCTAGGGGCTCTACTGTTCCTGGGGTTTGGCTTGAAGTGAAGGTTGAGCTTGCAGCGAACCAGCCGGTGGTCAGTGTGACAATCCGCGCTGTGCATGACCCTGGTGTGGAGCACATCTCGTTTGTCTCTTTCTCTCACCAGGACGTAGTCCAGGAGGTGCCAGTGTTTGGATCGGGGATGCATCCAGGTAGTCTTCAGGCTGTCCCTCTGCTGAAAAAGGGTGTTTGTAATGACAAGCCGCTGTTCTGCGCAGAGCTCCAACAGGAGGCGCCCATTGTCGTTGCACTTGCCGACACCATGCTTGCCCATGATTCCTGGCCAGGTTTCTGAGTCTTTGCCGACGCGAACGTTGAAATCGCCAAGGATGACAACCTTGTCGGCTGTAGGGGTGCGTTGAATAAGGTTGCGCAGGTCAGTGTAGAACTTGTCCTTTTCTGCTGGTTCTGCCTGGAGGGTTGGAGCATAGACACTGATGAGAGTGATGCGACGCTTGTTTTGAAGGGGGAGTCGCATGGACATGATCCGGTCCGAGTGGCCTGTCGGGAGGTTTTCGAGTTTGGAGGCAATGGAGTTCTTGACCATGAAGCCTACACCAGAGAGGTGTCGTTCATCCAAAGGCTTGCCAGACCAGTAGAGTGTGTGGTCTGCGCCGCGTTCTTGGAGGCTGCCTACAACTGCCAGGCGGACTTCACTGAGAGCGGCTATGTCGATGTCAAGTCTGAGGAGTTCATGTGCAATGAGGGAAGACCGACGTTCAGGTCGGTGGCTGTCAGCCTTGTCTAGCATGGTTCTGATGTTCCAGCATGCTAGCTTGAGTTTGTGAGCATCTTTTGAGGGGGAGGACGTGGAGGGGGAGGACGTGGACCTGTCCTCGGGCCTGCGCAAAGGAGCTTTTAGGTGGAGTGCAGTGTGCGCAGTACTGGCCCCACCCTTTACACCCATGGTTCGTGTGCTGTGGCCAAGCAAGCTGGAACGTGGCAGCGAGGTCCTTGGGTCGTAGGTTTTATATCGGAGTGATATAAAGAAATCTCTTGGTGCCTGCCACATTGACCACCGCCAGTGGGCTGATATCGCCTCAAACCGTGCATCTTGGCGCCTCACAGTTCGGCGGGCAGCAACCTCCTTTGAAGAAGACCGCAGAGCCCACCTCACTGACAAAAGACAAAGGAAGAAAAACCCAACACCCAACCCCAACCAACCAATTTTCCCCTGCAACCACTGCAACCGTGTCTGCCTGTCCCGCATCGGACTTGTCAGCCACAATCGAGCCTGCAGCTGACGTGGACTTTCACCCCCTCCATAAATCTTCGTCCGCGAAGCCAAGCCAAAGACATAACTTATTATCTGTCCTCTAATGAAGGCTTTCATTGCGTCCCATAATATAAATTTGTCTTTCACTGAATCTGTGTTTATTTCAAAATATGTTTTAATTTGGCGTTCAATAAACTCCCTAAATTCCTGTCTTTTAAGTAGCATGGAGTTTAACCTTCATCTATATGTTCTTGGTTGGATGTCCTCCAGTTCTATTGCTAATAACAGGGTGAATGATCTGATAGTAGTCTAGCTTTATACTCAGTTTTCCTAACTCTCCCTTGAATATGGGCAAACAACAAAAACATATCAATCCTTGAGTATGTTTTATGCCTACTCGAATAATATGAGTATTCCTTCTCTTTTGGGTGTTGCCTCCATATATCTGTAAGTTTCATTTCCCATCGATTTAACCATAAATTTGGTTACTTTATTCTTTTTGCTTGTCTTTTGTCCAGTTTTATCCAACAATGGATCCAAATTTAGGTTAAAATCCCCTCCTATCAATATATTTCCTTGTGTGTCTGCAATCTTCAAAAACAAACCCGTATAAACTTTTGATCCTTATCGTTAGGTGCATATATATTGAGCAAATTCCAAAATTCTGAGTATATCTGACACTTTATCATTACATGCTGGATCTGTTATTTCCTCCTCTATCTTGATTGGTACATTTTTGTTAACTAATATGGCTACACCTTTAGCTTTTGAATTATATGATGCTGCCGCTACATGCCCTACCCAGTCTCTCTTTAATGTTATGTTCCACTTCAGTTAGATGTGTTTCCTGCACAAATGCTATATCTATTTTTTTATTTTTTCAGTAAATTTAGTAACCTCTTCCTTTTAATTTGGTTATGTATTCCATTAATGTTTATAGTAATATAGTTCAACGTGGCCATCTTATATCTTTTTTACACCGCTTTTCCGCCTCCTCGCCACTCCATTCCCCCATTTTCCCATTTTTATCTGTTAGTTTTCCCTTTTTAAGCTCAATGTATGAGTACACATTTAAAACCTAAAATAATCCAACAATTCCCACACCAAATAACACCTTAACCCCAAATGCATCCCCACCCCCCCCTTTCTGAGTTGCCCCTTATCCCTTGTTGGGCAACCACAACTCCCCTTTCCATTTGGTTTGCGATTTTGCTCGCAAGCGTCAACTGATTTCACAGTGACGGTTATTCTCTCCCCCCACCAACCCCACCCAGAAAACATTTAAAAAAAAATACATATAACAAAGCTCTCTTTTTTTCCCCACTTTTTCCTTCCTTCCCTTCTCTTTTCCATCTTTAGTTCTTTACATATACATTATTTTTACATCTTTATATATACTTTATTGCCGTTTTTCTTTCTTATTACATCTCTTCATCTCTTCTGTCCTGCAAACGTTCTGCGAATTCTTGTGTTTCCTCCGAATCCGAGAACAGTCTGTTTTGCTCCCCAGGTATAAATATTTTAAGTACGGCTGGATGTCTTAACATGAATTTATAAACTTTTTTCCATAAAATCGTTTTCGCTCTATTTAATTCCTTACTCTTCTTTAAGAGTTCAAAACATATGTCAGGGTAAAAAAATATTTTTTGTCCCTTATATTCCAATGGCTTATTATCTTCTCTAATTTTATTCCTTGCCCGCTCCAGTATATTTTCTCTTGTCATATATCTTAAAAGGTTTACTAAGATGTATCTTGGTTTTTGATGTGTCTGTGGTTTCGGTACTAGTGCTCTGCGTGCCCTTTCTATTTCCATTTCTTCATGCAATTCTGTTGTTCCCAAAACCTTTGGGATCCATCCTTTTATAAATTCCTTCATGTCTGCGCCTTCTTCCTCCTCCTTCAGGCCCACTATTTTTATGTTGTTTCGCCTACTATAGTTTTCCAAAATATCAATTTTCTGAGATAACAACTCTTGTGTCTCTTTAATTTTTTTGTCATTTTCTTCCAATTTTTCTCTTAAATCATTTACTTCCAATTCTACAGCCGTTTCCCCCTCGTCCACATTTTTTTCCCTATTTCTGTCATGACCAGTTCTAAACTTTGCATTTTATCTTCTCTTTTCATTTTTCTTTTAATTGCACTAAATTCTAATGATAACCATTCTTTTAATGATCTCATTTGCTCTTCAAAAAAGTCTTTATCTATATTCTGTCCATCCGTTTTACCTTCTATTTCCCTGTGAAGATCTTGGCCTTCTTCTTCCTCCTCTTCTGTATCTGTACCTGTGTTTGTGTCTTCTTCTCTTCTTTGTATCTGTGTCACTTTTGTTTTACCTGATCAATTACTTCAATGTCCTTCGAGCAGGTAAGGCCTTCTTCTTTCTTCTCCAGTGATTTTTCTTTTTTTTCCCATTGTTCTTACTTTCTCTTTCTTGGGTGCCATCTTCTTGTTCTTCTCTGTAACTTTATCTTCTATTTCTTGAGTTTTGTATTCGTTGAGCTCTGTCTTTTCCAAACTTTTTTTCTTTTTTTCTGGAGAGGGCTGGTTCAACCTGACTGGCAACTACTCCAACACGTGACTTCCCCTGATCTCGGCTTTTGATATGAATTTAAACTGGTGCAAGTTACACCACAGTGAAAATTGATTTACTTCATCCATTTTAGTATCAGAGAGAACGAGTTGACTAAACCAGTGAAGTGATTAATTCACTTAGCCCTATCATGAATGAATATTGAGCTTAATGGATCAGGATTCTGTGTGTGTGTGTGTGTGTGTGTGTGTGTGTATACATATATATACTGACTTCACTGACATTTGGAGGAATCCTTGATTTTACTGAAATTGTACTGTTTGTGTCGTCTTAAGTTGTACAATCAAATGTACAATCTTAATTTACATTTAACTCTATTTATTAATCTTTGAAATGATTTGCAAAAAAAAAACATTAGAACTAAAATTTATTTTGGTTACCACTTAATCAACCCCAGCCATTAGGAGTTTTCTTTTTTCTGTGATATTTTGTTTTTTATTATTTTAGATTAAATCTAAGCCACGAAGAGTGAAAGCAATTTATAACTGTAGTGCAGATAATCCTGATGAACTCACTTTCTCAGAGGGTGAAGTTATTGTGGTTGTTGGTGAGGAAGATCCAGAGTGGTGGGTAAGTGGAGTGGATAATTGTTAACAGTTCAATTTTACATTGAAAATTTAAAAATCTCTTTCTAATTGATGTCAACAAACAAACTAGATCACCCTTTATATTAAGTACCCTGTAGTCAAACAATTATATTTTTCAGGTAATTGCAATATGTAAAGTTGTTTAATAGAACAAAAAGCTGACATCTTTCAAATTGAGACAGAAAAGGAAAAACTCCGGTAATCAATAGGTGGGGCATTGGTCATGATGGACTGGCAGAATTGTGAATAATATCAATGCAAGAAAACATTTTAATATCTTTTGTTTTGAAGATTTTACACAGTATTGTCATAAATTTCTCAGTAATCTTGGTAAGTTTAGAGAGAGGGTGGGAAACTAAATGGTAGGTTAAAGGGTGGAGCAACCAGGTACCTTGTGAGTTAATGGGCAGTGAAGGAGCCAAGGCGAGTGGGAAGGGATGGTTAGAGATGGCAATGTCATGAGGAGGGAGGGTAGGAACAGGGAAAGGACATGGCAAGTGGGAAGGAGCAAGGAACGGCAAGTGAGAAGGGGAGGGCAGGAAAATGGGGACAGCGAGGGCAGATAATGGAGACTGAATGTGGGAAGGGAGGGTAGGAGCCAGGGATGGTGAGTGAGAAGGGAAGGCAGGAAATGGTGAGTGGGTAGGGAGAGTAGGAGCTGAATGGCAAGTGGGAAGGGAGGGCAGGAGATGGGATCAGCGAGTGGGAAAGGAGCGTAGGAGCTGGGGATGGTGAGTGAGAAGGTAAGGTGATCAATGGGGATGGTGAGTGGGAAGGGAGGGCAGGAGATGGGGTCTGCTAGTGATAAGGGAGGGGAGGAAATGTGGTCAGTAATTGATAAGGGAGAGTAGGAGATAGGAACAGCGAGGGGAAGGGAGGGTAGGAGATGGGAACAGCGAGCGGAAGGTAAGAGATGGGAACAGCGAGCGGAAGCAAAGGTAAGAGATGGGAACAGTGAGGGGAAGGGTGGATAGGAGATAGGAACAGTGAGGGGAAGGGAGGGTAGGAGATGGGAACAGTGAGGGGAAGGGAGGGTAGGAGATGGGAACAGTGAGGGTAGGAGATGGGAACAGTGAGGAGAAGGGAGGGTAGGAGATGAGAACAGTGAGGAGAAGGGAGGGTAGGAGATGAGAACAATGAGAGGAAGAGAGGGTAGGAGATGGGGTCGGCGAGTGGAATGGGAGGGTAGGAGATGGGTCAGTGAGGGGAGGAGATGGGTATGACAAGTGAGAAGGGAAGGTAGGGTAGGAGCCAGGGTGTTGGCGGTTGGGAAGGGAGGGTAGGAGTCAGGGATTTGGCGGTTGGGAAGGGAAGGTGATCAATGGGGACTTGGTGAGTGGGAAGGGACGGTAGGAGATGGGAACAGCGAGGGGAAGGGAGGGTAGGAGATGGGAACAGCGAGGGGAAGGGAGGGTAGGAGATGGGAACAGTGAGGAGAAGGGAGGGTAGGAGATGGGAACAGCGAGGGGAAGGGAGGGTAGGAGATGGGAACAGCGAGGGGAAGGGAGGGCGGGAGATGGGGATGACGAGTGGGACTTGGCGGGTGTCAGTGGTGGGTAGGAGACAGGGATTTGTCAAAGGGGAAAGGAATGCAGCAAATGTTACCAGGTGATGAGTTTTGATAGTCTTCTAGAAGAGTTTTGAAATCACGCAGTACTGTTTGTGAATTCAGGACATTGTCATAGCCAATGGAGTCGTTATTTGAAGTTTGGTCACTAAATGTAGGAGGATGCAGCCAATAAATTCAAAAGTTCAAACCAGAAAAAAGTGAATCTAATAATGTTGTGATGGAGGGACAATATTGGTTAGGACAACAGGGGTAAATCCTCTGCTCTCTTTCAAAATAATGCCCATGAGTTTTATTTGCCCACCTAAGAGGGAAGACAAGAAATTGGCAGGCATTATACATGCATCGTAGACTTTTATGTTGGGATGTGAGTCAGAAATTGAACCTCTAATTTGTTTGCTCAGAGATCCAGAGGTAAAGAAAGGGGAGATGAGCAGTCGGCTGTTTAATGAGAATGGACATGAGCACATTGCAGATGGGTCTCATGGATCTAGTGGGGCTCTTCGTCAACTCTGAGAGTACGAGAAATGCTAAAAATAACTAAAGAATGATGTGAGCTTCAGGACCAATACAAATGCTAGGATATTCAACCCAAATAAGTTGGGGGTGAAAGTGACAGAAACAATTGATTCATTAGTCTCCATGGCCAGGAGCTCCTCATCCGAGTTGCTGAAGATAAAGGATATGAAGGGTAAAAGATTTAAAAAAGATGATTTGAGATGGAAAAAGGATAGTGATTATCTCTGCATTGTAGGATGGTACTAGAATAGTGAGCAATTCTAGGAGGTGAGACCCAATCGTGCTTTATCTGGTCCAAACAAATTTCATGAAAAGTAGCCATAAGTAAAAATGAAAATCTGCAGACACTGGGGTTGAAGTAAAAACACAAAGCTGGAGAAACTCAGCAGGTCAAACAGTGTCCTTTATATAGCAAAGATAAAAATACATAACTGATGTTTTAGGCTTGAACCCTTAATCAAGGTATTTTTGTATCATGGTTGCTTAAATCTTCAGCCCTTTGGTAGTAGGGATTGACCTATGGTATGTTTCAATTAAAATGTCAATTGGGATGATGTCTTCTTTCTTCAATATTTTTAATTAAATTGAAATTCTACATTTAAAAAAAATACAGAGTACAGAAATAAAAAAGGTACTGAATGCACTACACTCAGATCATACTATTTCATCCACAATAAACCACATTCTTAATCAAACAAATTGTAGTAATATTTTATTATTTAAAAAAATCTTTTCCCACTACCAAAATCAAAGCTGTTTGGCAAAGAAGAAAAAAATTCCTGTCGCAGTAATAAATAAACTTATTAGTCATCACCTGTGCATTGATACCAAATCAAGGATTTTAAAAGTAATTCAAAAATGTTACTTAGTGTTTGAAAAGTAAAATTCAAATTTGATATTGAGCATTGAATCTTCTCTAAATTTAAACATGACGTAACGTCACATAACTATTGAGCGTGAGCAGGCGGAGCAAAGTCCTTCCATCTTGACATAAATTGGGCCATAAGAGAAATAAAAGCTAATACATTAAATCAATGATACCAGACAAGGCATTAGGCTTAAAATTTACTTTGAAAAGTACAGAAAAAGTTTGAAATACTTCCTTCCAGTATTTCCTAAGACTCACATGAATTAATGAAGCATCTCCATTGTTGCCTCTATCACAATGAGGAGATACATCCGCATAAAAGCGAAATAGTTTGACTTTGGACGTGTGAGCCTTGTGGACTACTTTAAATTGTAGGAGGGAGTGATGAGCACATAAAGATGAGGCATTAACTAATTTAAAAATTACATTTCGAATTGCTTCAAATATTGAAAACTGTAGGTCCAGTTCCCAAGGTTTTTAAAATTGTATCTAAAGGAACCTCTCTTATTCCCAACAATATGTCATAAATGTTAGATATTGAATCATTGTAAAAAGGTTGCAAATTAAAAATTACATCTCTTAAATTTTTACCAAAGCTTAGAAAGTGTATGTAAATGAGATCGCAAAAAAATCTCTAATCTGTAAATAATGAAAAAATTGAGTATTTGGTAAGCTATATTTAACTGACAGTTGTTCAAAATAAGTGAGATTCCCTTCAATAAATAGATCTTTAAAACATATAATGCCTAATTATACCATTCTTTAAAAGTTGGATCAATCATGGAAGTTTAAAGAAATAATTAGAAAAAATAGGACTAGAAAGAAAAAATCTCAGTAAACCAAAATGTTTTCTGAGCTGTATCCAGATCCTCAAACTATGTTTAACTACCAGATTGTCAGTTAGTTTATTCTGAGAAGGGAAATAATAGAAAATTTTGTAACAGAATTGGATTCAAAAGGGACCCGTATTGGACAGACTTCACGGTTAATATAACATGACCAAAACGTAAGATTTTGTATGTTGACTACCCAATAATAGAACCTAAAGTTAGGGCTAAGCCTCCACTTTTTAACAATATTTGAAGATGGACTTTATTTAGGTGAGGGTGTTTGTTCTTTCATAAATAAGAAGATAAGATTGAGTCAATGGAATTAAAAAAAGAGTTGGCATTAAAAACAGGCAAAGCCTGAAAAAGGTGTATAAATTTAGGTAATTAATTTTAATAGGGTTGATTTGACCAACCAATGATAAAGAAAGGGGCGACCAGTTTGATAATGCCCCCTCACGTATTTTATTAAATTGAGAAAATTTTCTTTAAATAGGTGTTTATAATTCTTAGTAATTATTACATCCAAATAAATAAATTGATTTCTTACTATTTTAAAAGGGAGATTAGTATTTATTGGTCACATATTATTTCAAAGGAAAGAGTTTACTTTTATGTAAATTTAACTTATAACCTGAAAATTGACAAAAATGAGAAAGTAAAGAATGCGTAGAAGGCCATGAGTTCTCAAGATTATAAATAAAAAGAAATAAGTCATCAGCATAAAGCGAAACTTTGTGGGCAGTGCCCTTCCTTAAAAAGCCAGTAATATTAGATTCTCAGAAAGTGATAGCTAAGGGTTCAAGAGCCAGGTCAAAAAGCAATGGACTTACAGGGTATCATTGTCTGGTTCCAAGCTGGAGCATTAATGGTTTAGAATTCTGAAAGTTAGTAAGAACACAGGCAGAGGGAGATAGATATAGTAATTTAATCCATTGAATAAAATCAGCCCCAAAATTAAATTTTTCTGAAGTCTTAAATAAATCATTCCTTTCTACCCAGTCAAAGGCCTTCTCCACAGCCAAAGATATCACACATTCCGAAATTTCCTTAGAAGGAGAGTATATCATATTTAAAAAATGGTGCATATTGAATTGGGAATACTGATTTTTAGTAAATCCTGTCTGATCATCAGATATGTGGCAAAATATTTCCAAGTTTATGACCCAAAACTTAGTATAAAATTTTAATATCAATGTGGAGTAAAAAAAAATTGGCCTGTATGAAGAGCAGTCGACTGGGTTTTTATTCTTTTTAAGAATAAGTGAGGAAGAAGCTTCATAAAAGACAATGGCAGCTTGCCCAATTTAAAAATAATCGGAAAAAAAACTGAACCTAGGTGCAGAGAAAATAATGAGTAAAAAGCCTTATAAAATTCTACAGAAAATTCATCAGGACCTGGTTATTCCCCAGAATGTAATGAATGTACAGACTGCAATTTCCTCATTAAAAAATAGGTTGATCCAATTGCTTTTGATTAGCAGCAGATAGTACAGGAATATTCAATTGATCTAAAAATTTATCCTTAGGAGAATCAGAACTTTAAAGTTCAGAATAAAATCCCTTAAAGGTGTCATTTATTTCTAAATGATCAGTGTCAAAATACTATTAGTTTTGCATACTTACCTGGCAGAGGAGAATCGGTGGTCATGATGGCCAATCTCCCAGGACGAGGCTATCCCATTGCACTTCAGGTGTGCTGACGCCTGCGATGTTCCCAAATGCGAGATACTCGATTGCAAAATTTGTGGTAGTGGGGGACTGCGTTCGCACTCTCCCCTAATTAAAAAAAAAAAGAAAAAAAAATTTTTAAAAAGCTTTGCGAATTTCCTTAATTTGTCGTTTGGCTACTAAAGCTTTTAATTGATTAGCCAATAGTTTATCTCTTATATCTCCATGAATATAAAATTGACCTCTATCTTTTAAAAGTTGGGATGATGTCTTCAAGCCTGCCTTCTGATGTTGTGGCTAACTTTGCTCTGTGAATTTTTGTATTTTTGTCACGTGGAATTGAATATCCAGAGAGATATGCTCAGAATGTGGTAGGGAAAAAGAAATAAAAGAATTATAAACTCTAATATTTAGTCATTATGAATATCTGTAATAAATAAATAAATATTTTGGATGTTTAAATATAGTTAATTAAACTATCTCTTAGCTGTAATGTTTACTAGAATATTTTGCATTTAATTTAGGATCTTACACAATGGTTTTATAAATGCAGTTTGGTTGGAAACTTATACTATAAAAATCCATTAATCTAGCAGGCTTGGAACTTTGATGCTAAATTGGCAGATGGTCCAGATTTGAATGTTATTCCTATTGATACCTCAGCATATTTTTCATTCATTTTTCTTTTTGAGATGCTACAAAATAACATGGTGTAGCGGGCCGAGTGACTGCACAATTAGATGGGCCGAATCGCCGCCCCAGTTGTCCAACACAACATGGCACAGGCCCCCCTTCCCTTCTGAGAGGAAGCCTGCGGTTGGCGACACGTGTTGCCTGGGGATGGCGCCACCTGCTGGTTGTGTGCTGCTGGACAGGTAGTGACGTTGCAACACGCTGACGCACTCCTTAAGGCTAGTGTGCCCCTCACAGGAAATGGGAGGTCCCCTTGAGTAGTGCAAGGAATTCAAAATAAAGTTCACCCTCGTGTTGTGTGGATGTCTCTCATTTCGGTAGTGCTTCCGTTAACATACGCTACAGTGGTGATCCCAGCAGCTCCAACATCTTTGGAACCCACCTCGAATATGACAGAATGCAGGATGCTACTATCACTACAGTCACAACGGCTGCAACCAATGCTGTGGGTGTGCATTTGCTACCCTTCTGGGCAAATCAGCCCAGGAATTGGTTACAACTGGCCGAGTCATTGTTCCAGATCAGAGGCATTGTCTCGGAGGACACCAAGTTCTGGCACATTGTCAGCGCCCTGGGCAAAAGTAAGCTCCTTCGTGGAAAATCCTCCTATGGAGCATAAGTACGAACAATTCTGGCGTTTCCTTCTCAATTCCCTGGAACTCAGCCAGCATGAGCACGTCGTCCACATCCTGAATATGCAAGACTTGGGCAATAGGAACACCTCCAAGCTCATGCATGAAATGGTGGCCTTAGCGGACAGACACACAAAGTGTTTCTCGTTTGAGGCCCTGTTCCTCTCCAAGCTACCAGTGCACGTTTCCTCTGCAATATCTGACATGGATTTCAGCACCCCACACCTGGTAGCCAAGGAAATAAACAGACTTTTCCGCATTCCGCCACAGAGTTAATCATGTGCAACCAATCTACACCATCAGTGCCACCACTTCAGCCCCCTCCTCCCCACCCCTCCCCCCTGTTGAGCCCTCTAGCAGTGGCTGCTGCCCAACCGCAATGTGACGAGCGCTCAGACAAACAGCAATTACTGTTTCTACCACCGCAGATGGGGCCGAAATGCCTGGCGTTACACCCCCCCCATGCTTGTACCCCAATGCCAAGTCAAGCATGGTAACGGGAAATGGGCAGGCTGGCCTCGGCAGCTGGAACATATAAAGGCTTACTCTACCTCAGGGACCAGTGAACAAAGAGGGATTTCCTAGTCAACACGGTGGCAGAGATAAGCCTCGTTCCGCTGATGTATTTAGATCTCAAGCACAATTCCAAGGGCCTTCCCCTGCAGGTAGCCAGTGGTTCCTCCATTCCAAGTTTCGGCACCCTTCTGGTCACAATCCACGCCACAGACACTTTTCCATTGGAAGTGTATGATTGTGTCCATGGGGGGAGCCCAACTTGGAGCAGATTTCGTCCGGGCACACGAGCTCCTGGTGGACATGAACAGATGCTGTTTGTTCAACGCTACCACATTCCAGCCATACCCTCTTACTCTACAGCAATGTTCATTACTTTAGGAATCCACACACTGGTCCGTTATGAACATGCCCATCTACTGGCCAAGTATCCTTCATTGTTGGCACCAAACTTGCATGACGCTAAAGCAGCACAATGTGTGGAGCACCACGTCGAGACCACTGGGCCCCCAATGTATGCATGGGCATGACGCATCCCGCAGGACAAACTCCTCCAATCCAAGACCGAGTTTGCTGCCATGGAGGAGCTGGGTATCATCTGCCAATCAAACAGGCCCTGGGCATCCCCGCTGCATATGGTGCAGAAGAACTCAGACGGTGGCATCCGTGTGGTGACTACAGATGACTCAATGATGCCACTATCCTAGATAAATACCCAATCCCACACATCCAGGATTTCGCCACTAGGTTCCGGGGCTGTCGGATTTTTTCCAAGGTGGACCTCATCAAAGGGTACCATTAGATTCTGGTCCATCCTAACGATGTCCCAAAATCCTTTTGGTCTTATCGAGTTCCTTCGGATGGCTTTTGGACTAAAGAATGCAGCCTAGACATATCAACGTCTCATGAACATGGTTGGCAGGGACCTCAATTTCATCTTTGTCTATCTGGATGACGTTCACATCACCAGCCCTGACGTCAGCACACACAGGCCGCATCTCACTTACTTTTTCAACAGTTTGCAGGAGTTCGGACTCATGGTGAACCCGGCTATGTGCCAGTCTGGCCTGGAAACAATAGATTTCCAGGAACACTGTATCACCCGAGAGGGGGCCACACTGCTGCCGGATAAGGTGGAAGCCATCCAATGTTTCCCCAGACCGAGCACAATCAAAGGCCTACAGGAACTCCTAGGGATGGTGAACTTCTATCATCGTTTCCACACAGGAGCAGCTACCCTCATGCAACCCTATTTGACCTCATCAGACTTGGCGACAAGGTGCTCCAGTGGACATGTGAAACTGTTGGAGCATTCCAGGCAGCCAAAGCAGCACTGGCAGAGACCACATCTTGGCTTATCCAGATTCTTCCTCCTCCCGGCCCTTACAACAGATGCATTGGACAGAGTGGTTGGCTCAGTACTGGATAGTGGGTCAATGAACAGTGGCACCTCCTGACTTACTTCAGCAAACATCTCTGGTCACAAACTCAAATATAGCACGTTTGACAGTGAGCTGTTGGCCTTGTACCTGGCAATATGACATTTCCAGACCACGTTAGAAGGAAGGGTCTTCATCGCTTACACAGACCACAGACCACAAACCACTAACAGTGAGTTACATGGTCAGTAAGGCCACGACACCTTTCCTACATTTCAAGTATACACCGGACATTCAGCACATTGCAGGCAAATCCAACGTGGTGGCCGACACACTCTCCAGATCGGCCATCGGCACTACTTCAGTAGGGCTTAATGTTGCTCAGTTAGCCAACGACCAAGCAGATGATGTGGACGTCCAGGCTTATCAGACCACCATCACCAGCCTGAAGGTTAGCGAGCCCAAATTTACTGCACGTCATCTTCACAGGCTTCCCCATACCATCCTACCTGCAGCCTGGCGACAACAGATGTTCGACCCAATTCACTGCCTGTAACATCCATCCATAAGGTCCACGGTCCGCCTACTGTCTGACAAGTTCATGTGGCACGGCCTCCGCTGCGATGTAACCCTGTGGACTAAGACTTGTTTCTACTGCCTACACTCTAAGTGCACAGACACACCAAGGCCCTGCTCCAGAGTTTCGACCCGGCACAGTGCTGTTTAGACCATGTGTATATGGACATTGTCGGCCCTCTCCCGTGAGCCAAGGTATGCAACATTTATTCACACCTATTTTACCCATTGGCTGGAAGTGTTCCCCCTGCCCAAATGCGACACAGAGACTTGCGCCAGAGCTTTCTTGCCCATTTAGGTCATACACTTTGAAGTCCCAACCCACATCGCCTCAGACCGAGGGGCCTATTTCACGTCCTCGCTCTGAGCGAACCTACACAAATTCTGCGGCAGCTAGTTAAACTACACCATGGCCTACCATCCTCAGGCAAACAGCCTTGTCGAACGTTTCCACTGCCATCTGAAAGCAGCCCTGAAAGTTTGACTAGAGACCCGAATTAGATGGACAAATTCACACCTCTCCAAAAGAAGACCTACCAGTGTCATCCCCGAGATGGTGTACGGCTCCCTATTTACCATCCCAGGGTACATTCACTTCAACCCTCCCAGCCCACAACCCAGAGCTCTAGACATCCTCCAGTGATTGAGGGAACAAATGGGTAAACAGAAACTTCCGCCACCTTCCTGACACAGCTCTCCACCCTACCACGTCCTGGCGAACACTGCAGCCCACCAAATTTGTTTTTGTTCGAAGAGGACAGCAAGGGACACACCTCCAATGTTCCTATGAAGGCCCATTCAAGGTGTTGCTGTGTGATGGTGTCATTTTCACCTTAGACATTGGCAGGCAGCAGGACATTTTACCATTGAACGCCTCAAGGCAATGCATCTGGACTCAGGCCAGCCTGTCCCAGATCCCCAAGTCAGACACAGAGTCCACCGGCCCAAAGACAGTATGGTGACTTGCTCAAAAGGTGGCAGCAATTCTGTGGGGGGGGGGGGGGGCGTAATGGGCTGAGTGACCATGCAGTTAGACAGGCCAAATCACCGCCCCAGTCGTCCGACATGAGATAGCGTGGGCCCCCTTCCCTTCTGAGAAGCCCGCAGTTGGCAACATGCATTGCACGGGTGATGGCACCAGTTCCTGGTTGCGCGCCACTGGACAGGTAGTGACGCCACGACGTGCTGACATCACTCCCTAAGGCTAGTGCGCCCCTCACAGGAAGTGGGTGGTTACCTCAAAGAGCGCAAGGAATTCAAAATAAAGTTCAGTTACTAGTTCACCCTTGTGCTGTTGGATGTCTCTCATTTCGATAGTGCTGCTGTTAGAATAATACATTTTCTTGTGGACCTGATAAGTTTAAAGGCAGTGCAGGAAACATGGCTCTAGTGAGTGAATGTATCCTGGGATGGTAAGCGGGGAGCCATACACCATCTCAGCGGATGACACTGCTTAGTCTTTTGGTGATGTGTGAATTCATCCATTCAATTCAGGCCTCTAGTCGAGCTTGCAGGGCTGCTTTCAGGTGGTGGTGGAAATGTTCAACAAGGCAGTTTGCCTGAGGATGGTAGGCCATGGTATGGTTTAACTAGTGAGTTTCAAGTGAGCTTGGAAAGAATGCCTTGGTGAATTTCAAGAGAACCAGGAAATGGGGCCTTGGTGAATTTCAAGAGCATGAGAAACACCAACCATTGAGCCAGGAGGGAACATATGCTGAACCATTGAGATTTAGAAATAATTGGGCCACAAATTATTTAGAGAATATACACAGTCATAATATGACTACTGCTGCCATCAAAGTAGATTTAAAATTGAATGCAGTAAGGCTCCTCAGATTCTCAGGACTAGTGTGATACAAAAAACACTTTTCTAAAATGAATATCAAGAACTTTTTTTTACAATATTTGATTAATATCACCTGAATTAACAATGAGTTTTTGCAAAGTATTATCTCAAAGACAATTTAACAATTGTGTAATAAAAATATGGTTATCATTCTGTAACATCAATTTCTCTGAATATAGCAATGTGTTTATTTTCCTCTAGATTGGCCACATTGAGGGAGACCCAAAGCGAAGGGGTGTGTTCCCAGTGACATTTGTACACTTCATTGCTGACTGAGGTCTTTCAAAAGTGGAGAGAAGCAATTTAAGCATGGTACCATACCTGATGACAAGCAATGCATCTTTTTAGCTTGATAACCAAATCACTTCTTAGCTGGAGGATGTTATAAGTATCTAGATTTTAAATATGTATTCTTGAAGTATTTGCACTTTCAGTACAGCTGGAGATTCATTTTATAAATTGTACACTTCTCATGTCTCTCAATTAGCTAGGGTGCAATTTTCTATGGTACTTGGGAATGGAAAGAATGCTATTTTTGGATAGTGAATAGCTCACGGCACTAACTATTAAAATGTTTAGAAATATGTCGCATCAGCAATGAAGCAAAATTGGAGAACAAGTAGAAATGAAAGATTATATAATTCACAAATCAGGTAATGAATTAGAAAGCATGCTGTTTTGCTGAACGTCACATCTTCCATAAAGCCTTAAAACACTACTATAAATCTTAAAACATCTTTCATATTGATTTATATAATTTTCCTAAACATTCATTAACACAGGATTCTAATGTAAATATGAATATATTTCAAAAGGCAGCTAATGAACAGCAATGTCCAGCAAGGCTGTTTCTTCAAAAGAAATAAATCATGAATATTTAGACATGATTATTGGGGATCCTTCGTGTATTTTGTATAGTCTTACTGTTAATTTTTCATTTTATTACATAGTTTAACCAAAATAGTGTTTAACTAGCAAAATTATTTTGGGGAAAAAAACTTAATGTTGGCTGTAGGCTTTTTTTTTAAAGTGCACAGAATAATTGACTTTTTATAATTAAGTATAGAAACAATAAAAAAAGTGCAGTGGAAAACATTTATAGTCACTTTCATCTCAAACACTTTTTGCAAAGATCTTACTGGCCTGTTGTTGAAAAATTAGTATTTTTAATTCTTAGATTTGTTAATTTTTTTTTAAGAGACATCCTGAATTCCAATGCAGAGGAATGCAAATTCAAAAATTATTTTGGCCTAGCAATAAAATTTTTAAAAAAGCCAATCACTTTTAACTAAATATGGCTGTAATTATTGTCAAAAGCAAAAATTATTAACTCTTGTATGTAATACAAATTAATACTGAAGATGTTGACATCATTCAGATAGATCTATTACTTTCTATAAATGACTAAAAGTATCAATAATGTCTGGACAGGATAAACATTGCTGAAAAAATCCTGTTTCGGGATGGTGTAAAATGAATACAAAGATGACAAACTTTGGTATTTGTTGCAGAGCAACACTATCTATATATATTGTAAATGTTCAGTCCTACCTTTACATTTCATTGCATTGGTTGATGATTAACGCATGCGTAATGTACTGTATATCCCAGTTTTAACATTGGAATTAATTCAGAAATGTAATAAACAGTTATTAAACTGATGCCTGCTCATCAATGCAGGTTAAGTGTACAAAACCTAGTAAATTTGGTATTTGAAGAGACAGTAAGTATCTAATGAAGTACTGTACAAAAAGATCTAAAATGTTTAAAAATCCATCCATTGTATCAAGGTAAAAGCTGCTTTAATTGTTAACTTTAGTTTTGTTAATCAGTAGATTTTCTAGAAATCAGATTCATTCCATTAAAGACTACAATCGTGAGGCTTGTATATCTAATCTATTTAAGTTTCTTTATGAATTTCACTCTGCTAAACGAACTATATTCTTGTTTTGGGTAAAACCAGAATTTTGATGTTGAAAATGTAAACAATAAAGATGAAAACTTTCCCCCAGAGATGTACTCCATTCTAAAACTTCACATTGAGATCCATCTAAAAAACTAAACTACACAAAATCAAAAAGAGAAAACACTCTGTGGCAAAGCGTCAGAAGCTGGTAAACATTTTTACAAAAATATTCAAGATCTAATAAAAGTACCATCTAGTTTTGAATACTTCCAAGTGCTCTCAAATTCTGTAGATGAAAATAGCATGTTCATAGTACATACATAATTTTCAGCTCTGTTATTGGATTTTAGGCCAAGATTAATAGTTTGTATGACTCATTTCAGGAGCTGACTGAAACTACACTGGCTTTTGGTTTGTTTTGCATGCTGTAAGATTTGTAGAGATTAGCTAATTATTTAGCAGTGAAATGTTTGACATTCAGCACAGCATTAGATTCTCATTGTATTAAAGAAGTGTCCTTTAAAGCTACCAGAATTGGGAGCAACTATTTGAACAAAGTAGGTTTTTGAATGATTATTTGCATTGATTTTTCCATCAACCTGAAAGCAGGGACACACTTCTGAGGTATAGTTTTCTAACTACCATCCTTTATTAATGTCTATTCACCAGTCTCACTGCTTTCCAATATAAACCATCTTTCAATATCCATACATTGGCATCAACATGATATAGCACTGTTCAAGAACCATCCTCAGAATTGGACAAACCAGAAAATGCTGCATGTGTTTCTCCTGCTTCCGGTCTTACTTTAAATATGCCCATTGCACCATGTTGTTTCAGGCTACCAAGGTGTCAGAGCAGTGTTCATTCTGTCTACCCCCCTACACACACACCTCAATGCCAAGATTTCCAATTTCCATTTGGCCTGGCCATGTGTCTTTACAGATGTTCACTGGGCTGGCCATGTGTCTTTACTGATGATCACAGTTGTTGACCAGCATTTGTCACAAAATGGATCTAGCATGACCTCAGGCATTTACTTGATAAATTGTGACCATTCAGATGGCTGTAGCAGGTTCTTCCCCTGTCATTCTTTTCTTGACAGGACATTCCAGCTTGTAGTTACCCCTCTCCTCCCCCCCCCACCCCTTTTTGTTCGGATACCTGCCAGCATTTTTCCATACCTTGATGAAGGGCTCAAGCCTGAAACATTGCTTATGTATCTTTATATTTGCAATATAAAATACACAGTTTGATCTCCAGCTGTTCAACAGCATTGTTTCTAATGAGGATATTCAAACTATGTGGATTTTGGTGGTTTAAAGGCTGATCATTTTGCATTGGATATATAACTATTCAATGAATCCCAGTTACTGAAATATAATTCATTCAAACTTGAACAGTGTTGCATGCTGTTTAACTTCTCGGGGCACCACAATTGAATTGTTGTTATGCCCAAGCATGTAATTCAGCTGATTTACCTACATCTGATCAAAAGTCTCCCATTTCAAACTGTATTTATCTTTCCACAAATGCTACTTGATATTTTACTGGTTTTATTTGTAATTATAGTTGCATTTACTTCAGATTTTTGCTATTAATTAGTATTCTAATTGAAATCCCCCACCATTTTGGAGTACTGTCACAAAATATAATTTGCCTTGCATATTCTTTCACCTGGAGAAAATCAATTAACTTAATGCAAACAATTAAGCTTTTGATCTTACAGGAATAATTTCCACTTCATTTAGCTAAGAGCAATCTTTTTGATAAAGATACACAAATACTGTAGTTCATTTTAACTTTTGTTTGGTTGTTCATATGCCCAAAAGTTATTTTTGTCACATCTTTGGTTGTAACAGAAATTGGAGCGATTCAATTTTTCTGCATTTGTTTTACTGCACATAGTACATGAAAATTACATAAATAAGCAGACCACATTTTGGATACTTTATTGAAAGAGCAAAAATACAATCCCATTTACTAAGATAAACATTGGCCTATAATATTCCTATACAAATAATTTCTTTGGGGTTGTTATAGATTTAGTGAAATTTCAATGACAGACGTGTTATTGAAACAAAACTGCTTCATATGAACAATGGAAGCAATTGACACTATATCCACTCTGTATTGAAGATGGTGATGTACTACATTTACAAAAAGTGGGGATGGTTATTGTTGGGGATGTCCATTATTTACTGAAAAATAGTAGCAACGGCAGTTCTTGAAAGCTATAAAATGTTCCGTTCCTGCACAGGAGCATTTGTAATTGCAATGAGCAATTAGCCAAAGACTGTCTAGCACAAGTTTGATTGCTATTTAAACGATTATCAGGATTTATCTGATGAAAATGCTGAATCAAAAGCTGTGGATAGGACTTTGCAGATAGTTTGAGCTTGTTCCTGCAACCCAAAAAAACAAAATTAGTAAAATCAATTTCTTTAGCTACATTGGTGTTAATTTCATCCAAAACATATCTTCTGGTGTTTTAACTCCAGTTGTAATTGCACAGGTGATAATATAGGGAAAAGGGTTGTGAAAAAGCTACAGGAAATGGTTTAATAAACCTTCAATTTAAAATTCTTAATTCTTTGGTTGACTTGCCCCAATCTTTTCAATCTCTCCTAATCCCAATATTCATCCTCAATTTTGATTGAATAGCCTGGTTAGTTTGTTCAAAGATTATTATTTTTGGATAAGATAACAAGAAGGGTGGAGCGAGTCTGGGATTGCAGACAGAGTTGAGATAGTGAGAAGGAAAGTTTGATCAGATCTATTCTTCCTCACCCCCACCCCCATCTTTACTCTCCTCTCAGCTATGTAGAATGAGAGAAAGTGGAGAGGGGCATTTCCATCAGTTTCATTTTGGATCTCCAATGCTTGTCCAAACTCCTTCCACCTCCATTGGGGCGGCACATTTGGCTTAGCAGTTAGCACCATGCCATTACAGCTCCAGCAATTGGGACCGGGGTTCGAATCCTGTGCTGTCTGTAAGGAGTTGTACATTCTCCCCATGTCTGCAAGAGTTTTCTACAGGGGGTCCAGTTTCCTTCCACCTTTCAAAACATACCAGGGATGCAGGTTAATGGGGTGTAAATTGGGTAGCACGGACTCGTGGGCTCAAATGGCCTGTTACTGTGCTGTATGCCTAAATTTAAAATATTAAAAATTCAGTTGTGGCATTGGGTTGGAGCAAAATGGCTTTACATTTAGATTCAGTCACTGTACAGTGGCACAGGAGGTGGGACAAATCTCGAGGCAAGGGTGATGGGTAGTTCCCATGATCTGACTTGTGCATTGAAGAGTGAGGGGCAGAGAGGCTGTGCATTTCTCCTCCTCTACTCACCCTTAGTTGCCAATTACATGACACTAATCTGGAGCTTAACAGCCTGGCCTGCAAACTGCAGGAGTTGGGCTTTACCAGTAGACTGCAGAGCAGTTGGGCCTTCCAACCTGCCTCAAGCTGCTGCACTGGAAGGAGTGAGATTCTGTCATCTAGCTAGGAAAGTGTTAATAGTGTGATGGTGCTTGGAATGATTGGTCAGGAAGAATGCTGGAGGAAGTAGTGAAAACAGAGTGCAGCCAACTGTGGCGCAGGGAAGTGGCTACCACCAACAATTATACTGCGCTAATTTGTCCAAAATTCCTGTGGGCAGACACGATGAACTCATTTGAGAATTTAATATCTTTTAACTGTGTAATTATTCATCTTTTAAAAAATTTAGGGCTTTCTATTGATCATTAACAACTGAAATAAAATCCTCTCTTAACTATTAGTCATTTATAAAAACAACACTGGCTAGATGTTGATCAAAGGTTAATAAAATACCCAGTGTTATAGCTTGATGAATTTAAATATGTCAAAAACAGAATAATTGACAACTATTATTGCTGCCTCATGCACCACGATGAACTTGTCAACTTTATCCACTGCTGCTAACTTTCACCCTCACCTCAAATTCACTTGGTCCATGTCTGGCAACATTCTCCCTTTTCTTGAGCTCTCTGTCTCCATCTCGGGAGACACATTCTCAACAGACATTTTCTACAAACCCACCAACTCCCAAAGTAATCTCAACTACCCCTCTTCACCATATGTACCCTGTGACACGTGAATCTGCAGGGGTCATCTGCATTCACCACATGTACCCTGTGACACGTGAATCTGCAGGGGTCATCTGCATCCGGTGATCCTGTCATGGCCTCCTCTACATTGGAGAGACTGGATGCAACCTGGTGAATTGTTTCATTGAGAAACTTAGCACTGTCTGCTATTCCAGCGAGGACCTCCCAGTGGCCAACCATTTCAATTCCATGCTCCACTCCCGTGCCAGTATGTCAGTCCATGGCCTTTTGCACTGCCAAACTGAGGCCACCCACAAATTGGAGAAACAACACCTAATATTCTGTCTGGGCACTCTCCAACCAGATGGCATTAATGTCACTTCTCCAGTTTCTGCTCCTCCCTGTCTATCCCTCTCTCTGCCAATCCCTCTGTCTCCTTTCCTCCAGCTCCCCACCTACTATCCTTTGCATTCAGAGAGCTATTCCCTCCCCAATACACTCTTGCACTTTTCTCTTCTGCCCTCCCACCCGCATCCACCTCTTGCCTGTGGGCCTGTGCTCCTCCCTCAGCCACTCCCCACCATTTTATCCAGACAACTGTCTACTTTTTGTTCATACCATGACGATGGGGGCTGCAGACTTTCCTGTTTAACTTCATTTCATCAGACTGATGTTTTAAAGCAATGTTAATAAGAATAAAATCTAAGGATAATACATTAAAAGAAAGAAGAGTGTGACCTGTCAATTTCACTGGTAATGCAATTTTAGAGAGATTTGGGGCAGCATGGTTGGCTTAGCAGTAGCTCTAAGCCTTTATAGTGTCAGTGATTGGGACCAGGGTTTGAATACTGCACTGTCGGGAGTTTGTACCTTCTCCTTGTGTCTGTGTGTTTTCCTCAGGAGCTCTGGTTTCTTCCTGCCGTTTGAAACGTACCGGGAGGTGGGGGGGGGAGTATAGGTTAATTGGGAAGCATAGCAATGCAACTTCGAGGAAAAGTGACTGAATATAATTTGATACTTTTCAATACACTTTTGTTTTCACGAGTGAAGAACAACTGTCAAGGAATAATTTACAACGTGGATCAGTAAAAGAAACTGTGTGATCATGGTTTTAAAAACTAGGGCAAGGGAGCCAGAAGGTCACTGCCCTCTTTCCCTCACCCCAAACACCCGTGTCTTAAGATTTGTTTGGAGGATGAAATGAAAAATAACACTTTTAAAGGTTAGCTGAGTGCTGGAAACAGTACTATTGAGCAATGGCAATAAGCCATTAAACAAAAATATGAGTGAATGGAGGAAAGTATTTAAGGAAGGCATAGAGGGCAAGAATTATAAGGAAAAAAGATTAACCTGTGACTTCAAGTAATTATCACAGGCAACTTTGATTGGAGTGCAGGATCTGTTGGAGTTGATTGTTGGTTTGCCAGAAATATGGATAGGCTGAGCAGATTGAAAACTTGGTCAATCTCCCAAAGGATGTTCCAAAAGAGAAGGGTAAGGAGGTTTTGCCTCATTAACCCCAAGAGGCACAAATTATTTGTATTTTCACAAGCTTGTGACAGTAGCAACAATATTAGAATGTCAGATGTATATTTAAAAGCTCAGAGTCATGATTTGAGGGTGGGGAGAGACCAGTGACATAAATTTCCCAGAATTAAAAAAGGAAGTTTGCAGATGATGCATCGTTGGAGCAGACATGAACAAATGCCTAGGGGTAGACAAAGTTGTAGATGGTATGTGAGATCCCAATCAAGGGTGAGGGGAGGAGGTAAATGAAGTATTCCATTCAGTAATTTCTGATATTTGTAATGTTTCCGAGAATGAATTGGGTCAGCTCATTCAAAGTACACATTAGGCACCTGTTCAATGAATGTAATATAAACAAAATGGGAGTGTACACTTAAACTAACAAAATAATTTTTTTCTCACTTTAGCCCAGGGACTACAGATTCATTTCTAATTTAATTGCTAAATCTCTCTTGCAAATGAGATTTTACTGTAAAATGGACAAGGTGGAGAGGGAAAAAATTGGGGGTATAAAAACTTTACTGAAGAGTTTCTCACCAGGCTATTGCATTGATACACACAGATACTGTACTCTGTCTGGTTTGCGTTCGTAGTTTTTATAGCAAGGAGGCTTTTTCCCATGCCGAGCCCATCATCATAACAGATCACTCGCACTATTAAATACAATGGATGCCTGTGCAAAATGTCCTGCAAAAAAAAAAGTTACTAAAATGCATTGTATTCCTGAAGTGAAGTTGGATAACAAGGAGACCTTACTTGGTATTTATGAAAATAAATTGTTGACCTGATGATTTTAATAGTGGGCTGCTTAACAAATACAAATAGATACAACTTCTTTGGCCCATTAGAACAATCCCTGTCGATTTTCTCTCAGCCAAATCAGCAGTAATGGCTGAGACAACATTTGTCTATTTTTTTAAAACTATATATGCTTTCGTTCCCAATTCATTAATTTTCCTTTCCAATCCTTCAATTTTGTATTTTAAACTAATTGAGAAAGTTATTTATATTTTTATTATTTATTTATTCTTGGAATATGTAAATACTAACAAGCACTTATCTATCCATAATTGCACTTCAAAAATAATGAGAACTCTCTTTTGAGCCTTTGTGTTTTGAGGGAATTTCCAGTGTACATTTGATTAACAACTTTTCTCTTTGGGTTCCAATTCATAAACTGTTTCCTTGCTCCAGGTTTCCTTTTGAAGGGTAAAGCAAATTATCTAAGGACAGTTATGAAAATATAATGCAAAAAAATTGTGCACTTAAACACGAGAAAGAAAGAATTGTAAATTAATTTCTCAGAAGCTACAAAGAAAAGGAAGTTGTTTCGATTAAGGCAATTAAAGAAACCCAAAGAAGTGATTATCGTAAGTTCCAGTTTCATAACTTGGCTAGTACAAGCACTACCTTGCGATATTAAATGATACTCGATGTGCAGTGGACAGGACTTAGCTTCCTGTAGTGAGGTGAGTGAAACACACTGTACTCTTCTATTATGTTTAAAATATAGAACATTTGCTCTCTTCCTGGAGTGTTGTTATGAAATTAGCAAGCAGTTTTAATCGAATTCTCGAACATCCCTTGTGGTTTCAAGCCAAAGTTGTTTTGAAGATCTAAATGGTTTTGATGTTGTGAAGTTACCATTTTATAATTGATTTATGATCCATAAATTATTCTTATTTTGATGCCTACCCTGTATTCTTGATTTTTTTTAATAGATAAGGTTGTATATATTACCTCAATTTAGTTACTCTGGGACTGGACATGCATCCAAGATTGTTTAGGAGATCTTGAACCCCACAATTTATTGAAATTAATTTTACTGCAAGTATTTTGACTGAAGTACTTTGGTTTGCTAGTCAAGAATCATAACCTCAGCTGGGTTTAAAACCAAACATTCATTTGGTTTTCCTGTAACCTACAAATTAAAATATTTATCATAAGAACTCTATTTGGCAGTTTTCTTGCTTGCACTGAATTAAAATCATGTCACTTTGCAATTCAACATTTCCAAAAACATGCCACTTTCACTGTCTGAACATGGCATTTTAATGTATGGGCTTCAATTTGCCACTTCTAAATTCAATAAGGACCCAATTTATGCAAGTTCTGCTTTTTGCATTCAAATAGATGATACAGTGAACTTGAGAATAATATTAACAAATTCCTAATAAAAAAAGCTCCTACTCTTTTACTAGCAAGGCTGCATTTTATGACATCTACAGTTAGAAACAGAAGGCTTCTGTTTCTCTATCTACCTTTATCTAGAAGTAAAATAATGTTTATATTGTTACATAGGAGCAATATGCACAGAATATTAAGAGCTGTTCCAGTTCTCCAACAAACACCCCCCCCCCCCCCCCCACTTTGATTGGTATTTGATGAAAGTTAACTTTTTGGGTTTTATCAATAACGCTTCAGTCCATTATATAACGAAATAATAATTAGCTCCCTCAAATGTCACATTTAACTGCAATTTTGCTTTAAATGTTTGAGCATTATGAGAAACAGATATAATTAACAAGCATCTATGTTATATATAGGGAAATCACAAAATTCTTGCCCTAAGGCAAATTGATTTATGTTTCCTGTCTCTCATCATCATAACTAAATGGGCAGGATGAATTAATATACTTACAAACTGATCAGAAGATGCAACTTTGACACCATATTTAGAAACACACAAAATACTCTCCTCTTCTGATGGTGTAAATGGCAGATTTCCATATTGCTGTCAGAAAAAGAACAAGCAGTTGAGAGAAATCTGGCACCTGAAATTGATGGGTTTGGCATACTTCACTTTTGTTGAATGTGAACTATATCGTACAACTTTAGGCAAGGGAGGTGTGAGTGAGTTTAATGCTCAGGTTTGCAGGAAACAACAATAGTTGACTCTCGCTACGTTAATTTTGAGTAATTGAAGACAAACTGGATGCCTGTGGATTTCCTAAAATCCTGCAGGTTTTTGAGCATGAAACTTTTATAGAAAAGTGGATATTATATTCACAGCAGGAACACTGTATTTAATAGCAATCTATAATAAGTATCAATAATACATGCTGTTGCAACAATTCTCAAAATCTTTTATGCTTCATTCTGAATTGCATAGCATATATAATACAAAAGCATGTCATTCAGATCAACCATTCCATGAGTCTTATCTAACTCATCAATTAGTCCTCCTTTGCTTTCTCCTTCAATCTTAAAGCTACAATATGCGAACAGAATAGCTAAAACCTAAAATATTTTCAATTTGCTTCAAATATTCTCCAATCACTACCTCGTGTTTAATTCACTGATATGAAGCTGAACTGATGGTCATGAATGTAGTTTTGCCCACTCATGGAAATGCTCACTTACTGGTAAATCATTCCGTAATCTCTTATCTCTCATTTTTCAAGAGAAAAGATGCTACCTATTCATCCAGTCCTGAATATCCAGCATGAAATTTCTGGCATCATTTTGCATATTTCCACAGAACTCAGTCCATTGCCACTATACCATCTCGTGAGGCCACAATAATCTCACAAGCAGCTCCAGTTGTGGCCCTAATAATGGGTCAGCAGAAGAGTAGTGTAAATGGTACTTTTTAAATTCTGTTCCTCTAGAAGTAAACCCCTGTGCTTTGTTCACTTTCTTATAGATTTATTTAGTTTCACTCCATCACTATGTAATTTTTGTATTTGTTGTGCTGCATACATGATAAAGCATCTTTTCTCTAAACAAAATTGGAAATTCATTTATTGCAGACCTCATCATTATGGACTATGATCAAACTGCCCCCCCTCTCCAATAGACCTTCCAAAATTTGAGGTCATCTCTAAATTAAGAAAATACCCTTTCAAATTGTGAATAGCAATTGCCCTAGCATTGATCTCTCCAGATGCTAATAGCATTCAATGTTGAGGGTAGGCTGCTTCATAGGAAATTATCCTTGCCTGGAACTTATATGACAAATGTTACATGTCAATATTGGCCCAATCCTGAATATTGTCCAGGCTTAGTTGTATGTGGATAAGAACTTCTCTATCATCTCTCCCAGTCAATAGTAATGAAATGTATTAACAGGATGAAGGGTAGATTATTCAAGTAAATGAGGATTTTTGGTTTCAGATCAATTAATGTTTCAGGTTAATGACCTTTCATTTTCCAGTTTGGAAAAAAGTCAAGGAATTAAAATGTTTACTCTATTTCTTTCCCTATAGGCTCATAGAACAACACTTAAACAGGCCCTTCCACCCACAATATCTGTGCAGACCATGATGTCAATTTAAACTACACATTTGACTGCATATGATTTGTATCTTTCCATTCCCTTCCTGTTCTGGTCTGTCTAAGTGTCTCTTAAATGTTCCAATTGTATCTGCTTTCTCCTTGGTCACACATTTCATGATCCCACCACTTTTCAAAAAATCTTGCCTCAATTCTTCCTCCTCTTGCACTAAAACCATTCCAGTTTGACATTTTCACACTGGGATTAGGACTGATTAACTGTACTGTCTACGCCTCACAATTGTATTTATTTCCACTAGTCACCGGTATTCCAGAGAGAAAAAACATATTAGCTTGACTTCTCTGATCCAGACAACATCCTGGTGGATCTCCTCTGCACCTCACCAGAGCCTCTGTCCTTCCTATAATCTGGCATGTGACCTAACAAAAGTTTGTATAACTGCAGCAGGTCTTACCAACTTTTATACTTAACGCCTTGACCATTGAAGACAATGATGCCATTTACCTTCACCATCTTATCTATTCATGCTGCCACTATGGATTGAAATATGGATCTGAACCCTCAGATCCCTCTGTATATCAATGCTCCTAAGGGCTTGCCATTACTGTATACTTTTCAGTTTCATTTAACCTTGCACGTCTGGATTAAATGCCAATGAAAATCATTAATGCCAAAGCAAAAAAAGGAGTCATGGAGGATAAATTAACATTCTTTAAAATCCCATTTCCATACCTGTGCCAAATCAATATAATTAATCAAATCTTGTGGTCCTTGGAGACATTCAACTAGGCTAGCTTTTAAATTTTCAATAGCACCCAAATACTTCACTCGGAATTCATTGCATGCGTCAAAGTTACTGTTACTTTGACCTGGAATCAAAAGACAAAGGTTCTCATTACATCATCATGGAAAATGAACAATTTCACATAACCCATGTGTTTTTTTTTTCTGAATTCTAAATTGGCAGAATTAGAAATCTGCCTTTCTGGTTAGTGATTTTATTTGAGATTTTAAGAGAAAGAGGGAAAAGGATGAATTGCCTGTTTGTTCCCAAAATAACGTCTCAAATAAAATCGCTAACCATAACAAAACAAAAATAAATTGCATTGCTTATAGGTCCTCAGTTGGAACAGCATTGACCTTCCTTTTGGTTTCTGCAATGCTCATTCATTTGATCAATGGGAGAGTGTCTGAATAAATTAAAGCTAATCTGTTGCCATATTTGCATTATCTCATATCTCTAGTCTTGCATTCTTTTGTTTTCTTAACTTCTCACAAATTCATATTACTGTGAGGGCAAAGTCAACTGGAAAAGAAATCCCAATATTGTTTCTACCAAACTGCATTAGCTTGGGACTTGTAATGCTATTTGAAACATTTTTTTTCAAGATAGAGAGATAAAATGTAAAAGCAACATCCCACCCTATCCATTCTTATGATGGCCAATGTCAACTCGTGAGACAATTCCTGGATCTTCATATTTTGCATGGTACAGATAATAGGTCCTAATCTCAGAACATCCAGTTCTTTCATCTGAGCTTCACTCTCAGAAGCAGTTTAACTGATCTAACTAATATAATTATGGACAGAATAGGAATCATTTTCTTAGTTTTGGATGAATCAAAATGTGGTGAATTCCTCACAGCATGTAGTTGTGGTTTATCTTGGTCATAAAACATTTCTCATGAAGTGACAAGAATCTAGGTTTCGTAGAAAATTTGTCATACTAGTTATATGAGCCAGAGACACTAACTACAAAATACTCAAGTAAAGAAATTAGGCCAACACCGCAGTGTAATTCTGGAATTATCCTTGGTGTCTTGGATAACATTATTTTATCTGATCATTAACACACAATTGTGAGAGGTTCTTTGTAAAATGTCTCCCCCAAATTTTCTACATTTCTTAATTGGTTCTTAAGCACTTTGAGGTCTCCCACAAGATTTGAAATGTGCTATGTAAATGCAGTGCATCTAAAAAAAACCAGTAGTACTATACCTGAACTCTTGGTGGAATCGGTATCAAGGCTAGCCACTGTACTAGATCGGGAAAGGCCACCCAAACTGGAATCTACTGACTAAGAAGAATACAGTGATGTTGGGATTTCAACTTATTCACACTGCAACATTTACAATTCCCTGGAACATCTTGCATCCCCCTTTATCTTAATTAAAACTGAAACTTGTATCAGAGCCAGATAGTGGGGTGAATTAGTACTTTTGAACCCCTGGAGAAAAATAAATCCCATTTCACGTGATTTAAATATCAAATGAAAGAGTGAGTAATGGCTATTATATGTTCATAAACTGCATGTAAAAACTTCAAGGAGAAAGTTGGAACACAGGAGACTATCAGAATTAAGCCATTTGGCCTCTTATGCCTGGTCCAATTTTCAGTCATGTCAGCACCACTTTCTTCACTAACCCATATTCCTCTTATTTAATATCTAAACATTGATTTATCTGAATATACTCATTGTAATAATTACAGATTCCCATAATATGGATTAAGAAATGTATTCTCATTTCGGTCCTGAATGGGTGACTTTGGTAAGAGAAATATGTCTGCATCTATCCCATGAAGCCCTTTAAAAAAAATGTGATTGAACGTGAACATCTTTCAATTTAAAAAAAACATTATAGGGTAAATGCCCAGTCTGCTTAATCTCTCTTAATATATCAAACTTTCACTGCACTCCAATTATTGTAACTACTTACTTTCAATAAAATATCACCAAAATCCAATATAATTTGACCTAGATGTATCTACTCATGTATTCAAAGTTTCCCAATCCAAAAATAACTGATTTAATTCAACTGTTTTTCCATTAACTATGCCTGCATACTGCAACAATATTGCTCATTCTATATTTTTTTTCTCTGGCATTTTATTAAAGTCCAAATACACAACATATGAATTGCTTCACCTTTATCCAGCTAATTCATAATTTGTCAAACATGATTTATCTTCTATAAATCTTGATTGACTTTGCTTATCCTTACAGAAGTGTTTGATTTGTTTTTGACAGCATTTCTTCTATTTCAACCATACCACTGCTTCCTATACTGTACTAATTCATTCCTGGTCTGCTTTTTTCTCTGACCTTGTTTCACTAACTAACTAGCCATCCAAAACTCAGACCCATTTCATAGAAAGTTATATTCATCCTTTATCCATGTGCACTGGCTGTTGGTTCAACAACGGCTTGTTGTTAAAATACTAATTTTAAAAAAAATCTCCTCAATAATCCCTACCAGCTCTACAACCTACTTAGGTTAGTGTTCCTTCAATCATGGACATTTTATTTTGGGGCATACCATATGAATATTATTTTCACCCTCAGACTTGATATAGGATTCCAGCCTGAAAGGTTTCCAGTTTCCTTTTCTCCTACTGATGCTACTTTACCTGCTTTATTCCTCCAGCAGATTATTTTATTTTCAAAACTTTAGCCAAAAAATATTTTTTCTATATTTTTAAAATAGGCAACAATTGACATTGAACTAGTTTTTTTTTAATCCTAATTTTATCTCCTGAAGGGAACAAATAAGCCATAAAGACCAAGTGGTGCCGGGCTCATAACCTGATCCTAAACACCACAAAAACAAAGGAAATCATTCTGGACTTCAGGAAGCACAGGTCTGACCCGCTCGCCCTCTACATAGATGGTGACTGTGTGACGAGGGTCCACAGCTTCACCCTCCTGGGCATCAATATCTCAGACGACCTCTCCTGGACTGTAAACACTTCAGCAATCATCAAAAAGGCCCAAAGGCGCCTGTACTTCCTGAGAATGCTCAAAAAGAGCAAGGTGGGTCAGAAGCTGCTGAATACCTTCTACAGTTCCACCGTACAGAGCATCCTGCTGTACTGCAGCACAGTATGGTTCTCCCATTGCACTGAAGAAGAGCGGCAAAGACTTCAACGTGTGGTGAGGGCAGCAGAAAAGATAATTGGATGTCCCCTACCCTCCCTGAAGGATCTCAACACCTCTCATTGCCTCAGTAGAGCACAAGCAATAATAAAGGATCCCATCCACCCTGCCCTGCATCTGTTTGACCTACTACCCTCTGGCAGACGCTACAGGTCAATCAAGACAAGAACAAACAGACTCAGAAACAGCTTTTTCCCCCAGGCTGTCACTACACTGAACACACATATCCACAAATTCCCCTCTCTGTCCTCCACATCTATTATACATACAGCCGACACCCCCCCTCCATTCACATAAAGGACATATACGGAACTGTAAATTAAATTTTTTATTTAACTTCTGTGGTGCTGCCTGTGGTTGCGTCGCTGCATTGGTAACCTTATACTGCTGTCATAAATCTCGTTGTATAACTTGTACAATGACAATAAAAAGCTATTTGATTGATTTGATATTTGATCATTACTATAATCGGGTCAGTCTTCACCTGGAATACACACACATGCATTTTCCCATCACAATCACTAGATGGCAAACAGGAGTGAAAATCTGGGGAGATTTTGATTTTCCTTGCTAGTGATACCAATATTAAATTCAGCATCCTAACTAATCTCTGCAAATTCCGTCCTGATTCTGCATATTCTAGCTAGCTCAGTTACCTATAAAAGTATTGAGGTAAAAATGCTGAATGCAAGAACATCACAATCTCTGGATTCTGCATTGTTCTAAGGCTGGCAGACACAAGGCCTAAATGACCTCCCATGTTGTTTGAAAATATGAAAATATGACCACCAGTATGCTTAATTCTAAAAGGAAACAACATGAACCAGGTGGTCACATAGATCGATTGGTGAAAATCTGCAAATTTTTTTGGAAATGTTGATGGATAGGATGATTCAGGAAATAGAACTAAGGCTTCTAGAAAAATCAACCAGTGTTTCAAAGACAGTGCAAAGATAAATGGTATTGCAATCACGATAGAAGTGACATGTTAGCAGAGAGCACCAAATGAAGAAAACTGAAAAGATTATTGATCCATTCATTGGCAGTAGTCTTGAGTTATAAAGGTATGAGGGGTAGAAGAGGAAAAAGAATCAACTGCAATTATTAAAGGGTATTTGTGTACATTTTGGTTTGACCCTGTAGAAATTACAGCACTTTTCATACATAGTCCCCTCATTTCAGGGTACCGATAATATTTGGGACATAACAATGATATGTATATTAAAGTAGGCATATTTAGTTCTTTGTTGCATATCCCTTACTTAAAGTCTGTGATTCATAGACATCACCAGGTTCTGAGCATCTTCTCTGGTGATGCTTTGCCAGGCCTCCACTGCAGCCACCTTCAGCTCCTGCTTGTTTCGGGGGGGCTAGTTCCCTTACGTTTTCTCTTAAACGTGTGGAAGGCTTGCTCAATTGGATTTAGATCAGGTGACTTTGCCATTCAACAATTTTCCAGTTTTTAGCTTTGTTACTTTAGCAGCACGTTTAAGATTAATGACTTGCTGAAGGATGAAGCACCATCCAATGAGTTTGGAGGGATTTGCTTGAACTTGAGCACATAAGATGTTTCTGTACACCTCAGAATTCATTCTACTACGGTCATCAGTAGCTACATCATCAATGATGCTACCTATGGCAGCCATACATGCCCAGACCATAACACCTTGGGCAGTTCCTTTACACCTCCATTCTTTGCTCTTGCCATCACTCTCATACAGGTTAATCTTGGTCTCATCTGTCCACAAGCCCCTCTTCCAGAATTCTGCAGGCTCTTTTAGCAAACTGTAATCTGGCCATCCTGTTTCTGTGGCTAACTAGTGGATGGCATCTTGCAGTGTAGCCTCTGTATTTCTGTTCTTGAAACCTTCTGCAAAAAGTAATCATTGAACACTCCTGACGAGTGTTTCTAATTTGTCAGACAGGCGTTGAGATTTTTCCTTCATTGTGATGAGAATTCTTCTGTCTTCGGCAGTGGAGATCTTCCTTGACCTACCGTCCCTTTGCGATTACTGAGCTCACTAGTATGCTCTTTTAGATTTAGAAATGCAGTACAGTAACAGGCCCTTTCGGCCCATGAACCTATTAGCACCCAATTAACCTACAACCCCTGGTTAGTTTTTGAACAGTGGGAGGAAATCGGAGCCCTCGGGGAAAACCCATGCAGACACGGGGATAATGTACAAACTCCTACAGCAATGCGGGGTTCAAAACCCAGTCCTGATAGCTAGAGCTGTTACAGCATTGCACTAACCACTACACGAACTGTGCTGCCTTTACCTTTCTTCTTAATGATGTTCCAAACTGTTGATTTTGGTAATCCTAAGGTTTACGTGATGTCTCTTACTGTTTTATTCTTGTTTTTCAGCCTCATAATGGCTTCTTTGACTTTCATTGGCACAACTTTGGGGTTCATGTTGAAAAATAGCAACTACAAACTCCAAAGTTGATCAAAAGCTTAAAAGCAAGCCCAGCTCTCTTATGCCTGCACCAATGAAGCAATTAAACGTACCCAAGTAATCACAAACACTTGTGAAGCCAAATGTCCCAAACATTATGGTGCCCTGAAATGTGGGGACGATGTATTAAAAAGTGCTGTAATTTGTAGTGCTTAAACCAAAATGTTTACAAATAATATTTAATAAAATCTGGAATGTGCACTTTAATCACATGTGAATTGTTTGATTAAAATTTAAAACTGGCAAATAAAGGAAAATAATCTTTGATCCAAACATTATGGAGGGCACAGTATTTACACTATTTTTTCAAATTTATTGATCAACCCAGTCAATCTCTATTTATACAAATAATATGCAAATATAAATCTTAGATGAAATTATACAGATTCTATCATAATTGTTCACAAATTGCCGAGCGAAATTAAACCAGTCTCTTTTACTTTCAAACATTAACAGTAGATAAGAAACTTCAATTGCCTTAAACTATTTTTGTCATAGCATGGTAAATTACAACAATAATTTCCAATTAAATGGGTCGATCTTGTCTCAGTGAAAACCTACCTTGCTTTTAGTACTGATTTCGCTGCCTTGAGAACTGCTACTGCTGTGACGTTTCTTTCCTTTCCGAAACATGTCTCGTCATCCTTTTGGTAAACCAAATAAACCAGTGAAACAGAAAATATCAAATAAAGCACATAAAATACTCAAAATATCTGACTTGTATAAAATTGTTAACAATATGTACAAAGCTGAAACCTTTGGCAATTTGGGGAAGACACAGGGAAACAGTCTTTTCAATCCCCATTCACATACAAACAATAGATGAATGCAAATTTGACATGAACTTGTATGCTCTTTTACAATGTTCCCATAACTATTTACAAACTGCACAAAGAAGTGTGATAACATCATGTTCATGATATTGTTAATATATCAATGTAATTGAGGAGTTTGCAAATTATAACTTTGTCTTTATAAACCAGGCAGTGTTGGTAATGACTTGGGATCTTCGATTTAAGTGTGTTTAGCATGAGGAGATTCTAAGTCTTGACAATTTCACATTTTAACTTCATCAGAAACAACGATTACCTCTAAACATTTTATACACTGCAGTCTCCATTAAAGAAACTATTCATTGAAGCAACTGTGTTGCAGTGCAAAACGAAGGACGAGAAAATGATCAAGCATAGTCGAGTCGAAGTTCAGTAAAAGTAATTTACTCAGTCACATGCAGCTTTTTAAAATGACGTCATTACATTGTGACATCATGACGTTACTTGGAACCTCCCGAGCCGATTCGATTAAGCCTCCGGTGAGCCGCTACTTTGTGTTTTTCTTTCCCCCCCCACCCACCCACACTGGCAATAGGAGGCTAAGCCTCTGGTGCCATTTACTGTCCACCACTCTTGGGTGCTCATCCACTCCTTCTCATCAGGAGTCATGACAAGGGCTGATCAAGGTCGAGATGAGTGGGCTTTAGTCAGTCAATCATAAATGTCTCTGGATGTCCCCCAAAGTCCAGTACACAAGTTGTAAGATTGTTTTGTAGTACTCTGAAGGGGCCCTCATACAGCCTCTGTAAGGGTGGCTCGTGTGCACCTCTACACATAAACACAAACTCATAATCCTTTGGGATGAAGGGTGTCATTGTTCCATGCCTTGACGCAAAACCGGGCCAATTTTCCAAGCAGCTCATGCAGTCTGCCTAAGACTTCAATTGGTGGCACCTCCTGTCTGTTTGCTGCAGGCACAAACTCCCCAGATACAATGAGCAGGGTTCCATAAACCAACTCTGCCAATGAGGAGTTGAGATCCTCCTTGGGTGCTGTTCTTATTCGCAGGAGAAGCCAGGACAGCTCGTCTGCCCAATCATGTGCCTATGGAACCGCTCCACCAGGCCGTTTGACTGCAGGTGGTAGGATGTCATGTGGTGGAGCTGTATTCCCAGCATTCGGGACAAAATGTTCCAGAGTGCAGAGGTAAGCTGTGGACCTGTCAGAGGTGACGTGTGTTGGTAGGCAGAAATAAAAGCTCTGGCGCATGAATCGGTTGATGAGTCAGTCATAGGAACGGCCTCTGGCCACTTAGTGAATCTGTTGTTGACCGTTAACAAGTACCTAGACCTTCATGACACCAGGCTGACAATGTTGGCATGCGCATGGTAAAATTTGCGCTGCGGTGGCTGGAAAGGCTGAAGTGGCGCCTTCACATGCCTTGTCACTTTTGCAGATTGGCAGTCCGTGCATGACTTTGCCCAATATGTGACCTGCTTTTTGAGTCCATGCCATACAAACTTGTCAGCTATCAGGCGGACCATTGCTTGAATGGAGGGGTGGGACAGTCCATGAATAGCATCAAAAATGCAATGTCTCCACACCAGCAGGGAGGATAGGGCAAGGATGACATGTGAAGACGTCACACAGGAGAGTGGTACCTTGCAGCCCAAAGGCTACATCCTCAAGTTGCTGGCTCGAGACAGCAGTTCTATAAGCTGGGAGTTCATCGTCCTGGCACTGATCTTTGGCAAACGCCATGTAGTGTACCACTGGAGAGAGGACACATACTGCTTGAATGAAGGAGCAGGATAGGGCATCAGCCACCACATTACTCTTATCAGAGATATGTTTAATGCTGGTTGAAAATTCAGAAAAAATAAGATGGGTGCCATGCTGACGGGCTGACCAGGGATCTGATACCTTCGCAAAGGCAAACATTAGCTTTTTGTGGTCAGTAAAAACCATGCAGTTCCTCCCTTCCAAAAAATAGCAGAAGTGTCTGACTGCTAGGTACAGTGCCAGCAGTTCCCTAACAAATGTGCTGCATTTCATTTCCGGAGGGCAGAGATGTCTACTTAAAAATGCTAGAGGCATTGGTATACTGTTCCAAGACCCCACCTACTGCTGGGTCAGATGTCTACTGTCAAGGAGGTTGGTGCATCCATTTGTGGATGGACCAGTGATGTTGCCTTCACTAGGGCATCTTTGGTCTACTGGAATGCTACTGACGCCTCCTTTATCCACTCTACTTCTGGACATGAGGTCGAAGAGGGGTTTCATAATATCTGCAGAGGGCAGAAAGCAATGATAGAAATTGACCATCCCCACAAATTCCTGGATCATTTGATTGTATCGGGCTTCTACCTTGCTAGGCAATGGAATGACACCCCGGATGCTGATCTGATGTCTTAGTGACGAGTGATGTGCCTCAGGGATTAGTGCAGGGACCATCTATATCAATGATCTGGAAGATAATCTGATGCCCCAAGAACTCGATCGAGGACTGCCTGAATTTGCACTTGGCAGGGTTCAGTCCTCTTTCTCTGCCTTATTTGTTATCTCCCCGTGTCCGTGTGCATTTCCTCTCTGCCCACCTGTCTCCGTTGCAAGTCTTTTATCTCTCTGGCTTTGAGAAGCATACTGTTCAACAACAAAATAAAAAGGGCAATAAAGTGCTGCGTGTTGCAAGCAGCTGGCTACTGGGGTCTGGCGAAAACCGAACTAAATCTGCATATGCTCCACCTCTCCGATATTTGGCTGCTGGCTCCCTCGGACTCTTGTTTCATGCTATATTTTAACACATTGGTTTCTGGCATATATCTAGTCTTTGGCCAACAGGAAAGTGTCATCTGTGCATCCCTGGGAAGTGCTGTTGACAGTGGCATTTTGCAGATGAACGCCTGGGGTAAACTCCTGCATTGTTCCCAGTTGGAGAAGATGCTTGTGTGGACAGGGAACAGGAATACCAGGAAACAGCTGTCACCCCGGTTAATGGAATATTTTAGGCAGTATGCTCCCTGGACTGTGCCAACCTCTATCTGTGGCAACTGGATATTCTAGCAATAAGAAAAATCATTAATCGACTGTTCAAACTTTAGTTAGAAAGGATGATCTTGGACAAAAAGATATACTTCCATGGGCAGTCTGTGGGGGAACACACTGATGTTAAAACTCCAGTCATAATCTCTTATTTCAGTCAGTGTCAGGTGAGGCAATGATAATTAATACTTGAGTCTCAGGTACCTGAATGTCTGGCAGCACAGGAGGAAGAATGATCAATGGCCGTCTCCTGTTACCCATAATCCCCATGTAGCTGGAGCTGCTCTGTGTGGGGAATTATGGGTAATGAAGACGCCATTGCTTGGTGCATATATTAGACCTTACAACGACAGGCAACGCTACTGCACCACTCACCCCCCAACTCCATATGCTCCAGAGGATGCTAAGAGGCTCTGCTTTTCATAAAGCAGTGCAGGAACAGCCTTTTAGGGCTGCTGAATAAAAAGGCAAGTTCAAATTTTTCTCCACTGATGGAGGTGGCCTCGAAATGGAGGCCAGGCATTAAAAACACTTCAAGGCTGGTTAAACATGACCTACCACACACAAAACCATGTCGACTATCCCTAATCAGTTTCTAGCCATCAAAATAATTGTATATCCGATCTCTTAGAACACCTTCAATAATCTATCTACACTGACGTCAGGCTCACTGGCCTGTCATTTCCACGGATACTTTTAGAGCCATTTTTAAACAATGGAACACTGTGAGCTACCCTCCAATCCTCTGGCACCACACCCATAGCTAAGGACATATTAAATATTTCTGCCAGAAACCCTGCAATTTCTCCACTAGCCTCCCTCAAGGTCTGAGGGAATATCTTGTCAGGCTCTGGGAACTTATCCACCCTTATTGGCTTTATAGGTTCCATGACCTCTGCTTGTTTTCCTTTCTTCGCATGACTGTGCCCGTTTCCTGAGTGAATTCTGATAAATTTAAAAAAACATTTAAAATCTCCCTCATCTCTTTCGGCTCCGTACAAAGCCAACCACTCTGATCTTCAAGGGGACGAATTTTGTCCCTTACTGTCCTTGCTCTTAATATTCCTGTAGAAACCCTTAGGATTTTTCTTCACATTGTCTGCCAAAGCAACCTCACGTTTTCTTTTACCCTTCCTGATTTCTTTCGTGAGGTTTTTCTTGCATTCTTTTTAATACTCGTCATGAACCTCGTTTGCTCCAATGTTGCCTATCCCCGTTATACAGCTCTCTTCTTCTGAACCAGATCATTTGTTCCATCAAGTTCGTTCAAGAGTTTAACGTATGAATAAAAATCAAACCTCATTCTTTTAAACCGCAATGAGTACGGGCAACACTTTTAAAATGGTTTCCCAGTTCATCTTTGTCCAGTCTGCCTTTGTATCTTTGCAACGGGTTTTATTTAAGACAATAATTTCAGACCTAATTTCCTCACTCACAAACAGAAGGGGACGATCGCTGTTTCCCAGAGCATTCAATAGACTGTCTATAAAATGATTCCTTCTCAATACATAGACCCAGAAGCTGTCAATTACGTCCCTGCCTGATTCTCATTATTGAAAACTAACGCTCTGCCGGCTGGATATTGTAGGCTTCTCCCTCTCCTGTCATTTCTTACCTTCATTCAAGCTGTTTCTGCATCTTTAACACCAAGCTCTTTACGGCCGACCTTCACTGCATTGACCCTCCCGATGAGGGAGATGATGTCGGCGCTTGAAACGGCCACAAACACCCTGGGCCCGCTCACCTCCACAGCAGAAACGATGAACCCCGCTTCACAAACAAATACCAGGCTCGCCCTCTCAAATCAAGCAGCCGCCGGAGCCTTCACTCGGCCTCTGAGGGACTCTGCGGGACAACGGACCGCGCTGGTTTCCGGTCGGACACATTTGGCGTTGGGACCGGAAGCCGAAGCTCGCGCCGGGCTGGAGATGTCGGCGAAACGGAAAGCGGAGAATTTCATCCCGGCGGAGGAGAGCGACCAGTTATTGATCTGCCCGCTGTGAGTGACCACTCCTCCTCCCACCTCGGCTCTGATTCCTATTCCCCCCCCCCCTCTGGCATCACCCCCACCACCATCCCGCTTCTCCCCCTTCCTCTCCATGCCTCCCGCCCCTCCACTACCACCACCATTCCACTTCTCCCCCTTCCTCTCCATGCCTCCCGCCACTCCACCCCCACCACCATCCCGCTTCTCTCCCTTCCTCTCCATGCCTCCCGCCCCTCCTCCACCACCACCATCCCGCTTCTCCCCCTTCCTCTCCATTCCTCCCGCCACTCCACCCCCTCCACCATTCCACTTCTCCCCCTTCCTCTCCATGCCTCCCGCCCCTCTTCCACCACCACCATCCCTCTTCTCCCCCTTCCTCTCCATGCCTCCACCCCCTCCACCATTCCACTTCTCCCCCTTCCTCTCCATGCCTCCCGCCCCTCTACCCCCTCCACCATCCCGCTTCTCCCCCTTCCTCTCCATGCCTCCACCCCCTCCACCATTCCACTTCTCCCCCTTCCTCTCCATGCCTCCCGCCCCTCCACTACCACCACCATCCCGCTTCTCCCCCTTCCTCTCCATGCCTCCCACCCCTCCACCCCCACCACCATTCCACTTCTCCCCCTTCCTCTCCATACCTCCCGCCCCTCCTCCACCACCACCATCCCGGTTCTCCCCCTTCCTCTCCATACCTCCCGTCCCTCCACCACCGCCACCATCCCGGTTCTCCCCCTTCCTCTCCATGCCTCCCGCCCCTCCACCACCTTCACAGTTCTAACCTTGCCTCCTCTTCATACTCCTTCACCGGTTCTCCCTCTGCCCCTTTTCCAAGCTCTCTCCCTGGAGATCTTTTTTACAACCTCCCACCTCATTGTTTCCCCAACCTGGTACGGCCTGGTTCTACCATCTACACAAGATCCACAAATCTAACTGTCCCAGGCCTATTGTGTGCTCTTGCCGCGCTGAATTTGTACATCATCTTATCTGGATTCTGTCCACTTTGGTTCATTCCATTCCCACTTCTGGCTGTGACACCTCACATGCTCACCACTTTGACAACTTACAGTTCCCTGGGCCTGATTGCCTCATTTTCAGTTTGTATTGTAGCAAGGTCACTGCAGCTAGGCTATGGCTCTTGGTTATAGCCCTAAGGCTGTTGGTCAAACCTGCAGAAGAAGACATGAACACCAGTAGAGTGCTTTCAACACTGTTTATTCAGAGGCAGTCTGCCTTTTATAGTCAGCTCGCCACATCACTACCAGGACGTGGATTGAGCAGGCCAGCTCCAGATTGGTTACCTTGGATGCCCGGGCCCCAACTGAGCCCCCTGCGATCCACCAGTGGTGATTGACCAGTTTCACCGCTCTGCCGGCAGCCTATGGAAATGGGTGTTTCAGGCCACACAATGTTTTGCTGGTCGCCGCATTTGACGGCCATTTCCTTTGTTGGCCCGGGCTGCTGCCCGACCGCCACCCCCCCTCCCAGAACCGGCAACTGGGGCACTGATTTTAGGAAGCCAACCCTTGCATCATGGGGTCGGGTGAGTGATGGGCTGATCAAAATCAAAGTTGCCCGGTTTCAACCGGTCAAGTGTAAAAGTCTCTTCCCTGCCACCAATGTCCAAAACACAGGTGGAGCCGTTGTGTCTGAGCACACGGTATGGCCCTTCGTAAGGCCACTGTAGAGGTGGCCTGTGAACCTCGTGCCGAACAAACATGTATTTACAGTCAGTCAAGTTCTTTGGGACATAAGTGCAGGGTTGGCCAGGGTGGGGGGGGGATCTAGGTTTAGCGGGGATCAGGGTGCTTAGGTGCTCGCGTGGTCAGGACAGTGTGTTCGCTGTGGACTCCCCTAAGTCCTCGGGGCCTACTCGAATTCACCCGGTATAGCTAGGAGTGCACCATAGACTAACTTGAGGTCCTCTTTGGGTGTGGTGCGGATGCCTAACAGGACCCAATGGAGTTCATCGGCCCAGTTAGGTCTGGTAAACCATGCCATTAAGGCTGCCTTAAGGTGTCTGTGGAACCTCTACACCAACCCATTGGCCTGTGGGTAATAGGCCATGGTGTGGTGGAGTTGGGTCCCTAGAGTGTGGGCTAAAGCAGTCCATAGAATGGAAGAAAATTGCCCCGCCCCCCGCCCCCGTCCGATGTAAGGTGTTCGGGAACCCCGAAACGCACTACCCAAGTGTTGAGTAAAGCCCGAGCACATGCTTCTGTGGAAGTCTCTGATAGTGTTACTGCCTTTGACCATCTGGTCATCCAGTTAACCATTGTGAGAAAGTAACAAGCACCTCTGGATTTGGGTAGGGGACCCACAATGTCAATGTGCAAGTGGATGAAGCAGCGACATGCCGGCTCAAGTGTCTGTTGTGCAGCTTTGATATGAATCTGGATTTTGGATGACTGGCAGTGAGTACAAATCTTGGCCCACAGGGCAACCTCTTTGTGGAGGCCATGCCAGAAATACTTGTTCGCCACCATTTTGGCTGGAATGGCAGGGCAAGGTTTACCCATCAATCTGGATGTCCTTCAGTTGTAAGCCAGTGAGCACTGTCCGGTATGCTGGAATGTCAGGGTCTGCTTGCTGGGCATCAGGGGTAGGGTCGTGTACCAGCAAGATAGCTGGACGGGATAGCGTGTCGGCCACCACGATGGATTTGCTGGCTATGTGTTCAATGTCCATTGTAAATTCGGAAATGTAGGTCAGGTCCCGCTGTTGCCTAGTTGACTCTGGATTTGACACCTCACTGAAGGCAAAGGTAAGCGGTTTGTGGTCCATATACACTTTGAACATCCTGCACTCCAGAAAGTGCCGAATTGCCAGGTATAAGGCTAAAATTTCTCTATCAAACCACTGTACTTGAGCTCTGGTGGCCTGAGGTGTTTACTGATAAAGGCCAGCGGTTGCCATTGTCCATTCACCAGTTGCTCTAGTATGCCCCGACCACTGTGGTGGAGGCGTCTGTCGTGAGGGCAGTTGGGGCGTCTGTCCACGGATGCACGAGGAGGGAGGCATTGGCTAGGGTGTTTTTGGTGGCCTGGAAGGCTTTGGTCGCCAACATCTACCAACATCTTTTACAAACCTACTAACTTCCATAGTTACCTGGACCACACCTACCCAGTGTTTTATAAGGGTGTAATTTTCTTTTCCTAATTCCTCCATCTCCATCACATCTGGTCCCAAGATGAGGCTTTCCATTCCAGGATATTTGAGGTATCCTCCTCGTTGCAGTTTCACTCAACTTTTATCAAAGCAGCTCTCATCTGTATATCCTCCATTTCCCATACATCTGCTCTTGTCCTTTTCCCCCACCCCAGACATAACCCAGCACGTCTTGCCTCCCTTCACCACCCCTCTCGATTTTCCATTAGGATTGTTCTTTCTCCACATCTCCCTTGTCCACTCAACTCTTCTCACTAATCACCCACCCTGGTACTTATCCCTGTGCACTTATATCTCCTCCCTCATCACTATTCAGGACCCAAACAGTTCTTCCAAGTAAAGAAACATTTCACCTAAGAATCTGTAGGGGTTATTTACTGCATCTGGTGTTCGCAGTGTGGTACCCTCTACGTCAGGAGACTGGAAACAGACTGGGAAGTGGTTTCATCGAGCATCTTTCACAATAGCCAGAATCTCCCAGTGACCAACAATGTTAATTTCCACTTCCCATTCCCATACAGACATGTCTGTCCATGCCCAACTGTATTACCATATTGAGGCCATCTACAAATTGGAGAAATTGCACTGTTATGGCAAGTTTCCAACTAGATGGCATCAACATCGATATCTCTAATTTCTAGTAACCCCCCCCCCCCCCCTTGCTTTCCCACATCTCTCGGCTGCATTCTTCTTTCCCCATACCCTTTGCCTGTCACGCATACCTTTCAGCCTCTAGCTCTCCACCCCCTTACCTGCTTTCTGTTTGGGTGTCTTCCTCAAATTATTACTCCAAGCTTTTACTTTTTTATTCCTTTCTCCTCCTACCTGTATTCAGCTACCATTTGCCAGCCCATGCTCCTCTCCCACCACCCCCCCCCCCGCAACCCCTTTTCCCTGCTTTATTCAGTTCTTGCTCTTCCTGATGAAGAGTTTCTCCCTGTAACATTGACTATTGCCTTCGATTGATGCTCCCTTATCTGCTGAGTTCCTCCAGCAATTTGTCTCTTCCTGGACTTCCCCCTGACTCTTCACTGTGCTGTTCCCATTCCCAAATCTCTACTGCTCCTTTCCCAGTTCTCCCCCAGCCCCCTTTTCCAGGCTCTTTGCCTGCTTCTCCATTTGCCCTCTCTCCCCAGTTCTTCCAATCTCCTTCCTCTATCTCCTCTCTTGCCTCCCCACCACCCCCCCCCCCCTACAATATGATGTTACTTGAACATAACCCCATCACTTCTTTGCTGTGATCACCAGTGCCTCTGTACTTCAGTAGCAACATGCCACAGGGGTAAAGTGAAGCAAAAGTTTTCATTTTACCCAACCTCTGAACTTGAAGCTACTGTTTGCATTTCTTAATATGAATCCATAAGTTTTGCGGTAAAATTTATTGTTCTTCTTGATGTGTGTAAAATGTATTTTTAATCGATAGAGGAGCTGGCCAAGAAGTAGGAAGATCATGCATCATTGTGGAATTCAAAGGAAGGAAAATCATGGTATGACTGTTATACTGGAATTTACAATTCGTTTTAGAATTTTTGGTTGACCTGTTATTTTATTAAACAATTGATGTTCTAGAACAAATAACTATTTATTGCAACAAAGTCCTTGTTGAACCAGTTTGTAAAAGATCCATGGATGAAAATTATTGTTATTCTCCTTTCGACATTGTTAATGCCTGTCATAAAAGAAAATAGAAGCAGGAGTTGGCCACCAGATCCCTCAAACCTGCCCTATCATTTAATATGATCTACACGGACCTCAACTCTTTTGTGCCAGTTCCCTATAACTCTCAACTCCATGATCTTTCAAATAATTACCTATGTTTCTCCCCTTAAAATATTTCTTGTGATTAAGCTTCCAACAGTCCTGGAGGTCCTGCCCTCTGGGTGAAGTAATTAATAGGCTCATGTTGAGAAAAAAATGGGCCTTCAGGGTACATTTCTCTTAACAGTGGGTTAAGTCATATCATTGGTCAAGAGTGAATATTTCAATCTTGTGTGACGGTTTGATCAGTCTCTAAACTTTGCAATCATAGCTCTTTCTGAACATGGATAAACAATTGATCACAAACTTTAATTGATTTATGGTAATCAGAAGATTAGTTGTGCATTTCCAAGTTGTGATTTGTGTAACATAAACTTGAAGAGGATTCTGACATGGACAATTTATGTCTCTTCGTGTGGTTTAATTTTGTACAGTTGGATTGTGGGATACATCCTGGTCTTGAAGGAATGGATGCACTCCCGTACATTGATTTGATTGATCCTGCAGAGATAGACCTTCTCCTTATTAGTCAGTAAGTAAAGTTGCTTTCCCTAATATTTTGATGTTAGTGGATTGTTGCAAACTTTCTGTACTTTTCTGTGACTACAGTAAATTCCACTTGTATTATGTTGCTAATAGGGTAAAAATATCCGAGGGCACTACATGGTAGTAGCATTATCAAGTGCTGAAGTACTTTACTAAAAAAAAGGCTTCACTTGCTACTTTTCATTGGAGGGAATGAACTAGTGTAAACCATGGCTTTCTGCCATTCCAGACTTGAATTTTAAAGGCTTTGATTAGATCAACCATGACCTTTTTAAATTCTGATACTCGAAACCAGGTTTATGCAACCTGTCTTCATAAATTATCCCCTGCTATTATTTTACACTCTACCTTTACTAAGGACTATTCGTGCTTTTATGGAAAGTTTGGGCATAGTACTTTCTGTGAGGTTGCTTCCTCAATTTTGTATTCCAGTCATCTTGATATGTTGGCTATATTCCATGAGCCTTTTTGAATACTAGTTGCATGTTACTGCTAGTTTATCCATATGCTCATGTTTCTTGTTCTCAGAGTCTCTGCACTCAAAACATGAATCTAATCCAGCATGGATAAACGTAGTTATCTCTCTCAGCTCAAACACTGTTGTGTTTTGCCTGTTACTCTGTCTTTCTGTTTCCCATTGTAAATTCTCCCTTCCATCGTAACTTAGTGTTGTCTATTAACTCGTGTACACCATAAAATATATGATGAAAAGAGGATCCAAGATGTTGAAATATATGCTTGTCAGGGTTTCATTCGGGGCATGCTCTTGATCACTCCTTCATCTCGAAACAATGTCCAATTCTGCACATTATGATTATTTGCAGTTTGATCAGCGTGCACAGATTGGGCTGAAGGGCCTGATTCTTTATATGACACTTGCTAATCTCTAATCAGTTGCCATCTGGAAGTCAAACTTGTAAGTTTTCATTTTGGCTCAAAAAAGTTGCTTATGAGATGAGTAGTCTCAGCAAATTTTAATCAATGTTATAAACTAAAAGATCAGTAAATGAGTGTTTTAAAAAAAATACTGCAGATGCTGGAAGTCCAAAACAAAAATGTAAAATAAAGGGACTATCCAACTGGTCAGTTGGTTTCAGTGAATAGAGAAAGAGTTAATAATCCCAAACTATTTCCAGCATTATCTATTTGTATTTAAGTAAGAGATCAGATTAAATTTACACGATCAAACTATTTAAACTTGATATGTTAGATTTTGCTCTGCATCAGATGAACACATTCCATAAGGGATTGCAGAAAAGGATGAGCATTTATTCCTATGGTAAATTGACTATTCCTTTCAGTGAAATATGGATTATGCTTCTACTCAAAAGTTGTATTTGGTTCACGTGTACACACAATTAAAATATTTTGGCATCTTCATTTTATATCTTTGAGGAAAAAAGTTTTGGGTAATATGAATGAGAGAGAAGGCAGATCATTGTTAAATTAAATGAATAGTTTGATTCATCATATGTAGCAGCCATTCTCAACTTTTTTTGGCTATGGCCCCTTTAGGACTGTTCAAAGTTTGTGGGCCACCTTCCCTATGAAACAGTCAAGTTTAGTTAGTTTCTTCCATACTTCTCTCCTACCAACTACATAAAAATTCCTAAAAAGAGTGCTGTGGTCCCCATTGAGAATGGCTGACCAAGAGCAATGGCTTTTATTTATAACCAAAGACTATGGAAATATAGATCAAACAATATTTATACATGAGAACCATTGTTCCCGCTAAGCTGTGTGTGTACACACACCTTTTGCAACCAGTGCACACAAAGGAAATTAATGTGCGCACAAAAGGTTAGTTACCTAAAATAATGTAATGATTAATAATTATAGTAGTTCAAAGTAAAGAATAAAATCTTAACTGAATATGTGACTTTGTAGAATGCAATCATGCTTGTATTATATTACAGTTTTATTAGCCATGAGAGAGAGGCTGCGGCAAAATTATCTTGAATCGATTTCAAGTTTACATTTGCACAAGCATTCAGTGCGCACATACTTTTGTCACAGGAAAAAAAAAATTGCACACCTTAAGACTTTTGTGCACACTGACTGCTAAAAATTAGAGGGAACATTGATGAGGTCCTTTTCTGACTTTAATTTGGCCATCTGTATTAGTTTCCATTTAGATCATTGTGGTGCACTTCCATGGTTCCTGCAAAAAACTAGTTTTAAAGGCAGAACATTTATGACTCATGCTACAAAAGCTATATATCGCTGGCTGTTGTCTGATTATGTCAAGGTCAGGTAAGTGAAAGCTGCTATAATTTTTTTCATGCTTAACGAATTGTGCTGTTCTCAAACTTTCCCCTTGCTATCTTGTTTTTAATTTAAAAATGTTTTTTCTTCATTTCCAAACAAAAGAATTATTTTAAAAAATACTGAAAATTGAGTTCACCCAATTACCTTTCCTTTTCCTTTTTGTTGAAATAAATTAATCTGTCATTACCTTCCAGGGCAATTTAAATCATGTTGAGGAAATATTTCTTTTAACATTTGCAAAATTCTTTAGATAGAAATCTGAAATAAAAAATGTTTATTTTTAAATTGTATAATAAATCCTTAACAAGAATAAGAACATAAGAAATAGAGACTAAAATAGGCAATTTGTCATCTTATAATTGTTTCATCAGGGAATTCCAAAGCTCCATTATCCCCTGGGTGAAGGTGTTTCTTCTCATCTCTGTCCTGGTTGACTGAACCTTTATTTTAAGACTACGAAAGCCCGTTCTTTGGTCCAGTAGAAGGAGTTATTACAATGTAGTTGGTTGATGGGAGGTTATTTGAACATGGTGATTTGAAATCTAATCTCCTTTCTATTCTCTATCTCAGTGGGTTTTAAACTTTTTCTTTCCACTTACATACCACCTTAAATAATCCCTATGCCATAGGTGCTCTGTGATTAGTAAGGGATTACTAATGTGAGTGGAGAGAAAAGGTTAAGAGCCACTCTTCTAGACCTAATTGGAGTTATGAAACCATGCACACAATGAATCAACTAGTTATGATTAAAACAGGTTTTCAAACTTTTTCTTTCTGCTCACCTCTCATTTTAAATCATCCCTTTCTAATCACAGAGCACCTATGGCATAGGGAATACTTAGATGAATGGAAAGAAAAAAGGTTGAAACTTTTTCCTTGTTTTGTTCCACCTATCACCTCCTAGCCTCTGTGCTGCCTCTCCCACACACATCTACTATATTGGCTATCCTCCCTCTACACTCTCAGTTCTGATGCAAATTCTCATCTATACCTTTGCCTCCAGATATATTGCTCGATCTGCTGAGTTCCTCCAGCAGTATTTTACTCCAGATTTCAGCATTTGCAGTCTTGTGCCTTTCTTTTCTATTCTCATTTGATTCCTAATTGTATGTTTTCCATTGTGAGTTCTGAAAGTAAATGCATTATTCTGCTTGTGCTCCGAGATTGAACAAGCCAGCTGTCAGATTTGGACATCTTGTAATGCTGGCACATTTAGGGCCCAAGGTTCATCAAAAGCATTACAAGGTTTCACTTCTAGTGTTCATAGAAAACTTGCAATTGGGGGGAGATTATTCAGCCCATGTGCATGCCAGCTGAAAGATCATTACCAAGCCAAATTTCACATGGCCCTTTCCGTTCAATTACTTTTTAAATGCATTGAGGGTTTATGCTTCTACTGCCCTTTCATCTTCTAGATGGAAAAAACAGCCTTCTATTGATTCACATCATTTCTTAATATTGCAGTATATACATTTATGGATAACTTTTTTTTTTGCCCTTAAGTAATATTTCTGCAGATGATATGCTATACACAGAATCAGATTTAGAGGAAAGCATGGATAAGATTGAAACAATCAACTTTCACGAGGTGAAGGATGTGGCAGGTATCAAATTTTGGTGTTACCATGCAGGCCATGTCCTGGGAGCAGCCATGTTTATGATTGAAATAGCTGGGGTGAAGGTATGTACTAAATAAATAAAATTGTGACTTTAAAACCCTGTTTCATTCCTTTGCCAACTGTAACAAATCTCCAGATCACCAGTGAGAGAAATGTGCTTGGAGTTTGAGCCTGTTCCCAGACCACTAAGATTTTTGTTTTATATTGGTGGGAATTATTTTGAGAATATTTGGAGATTTTTTTAGGCATAATTTCCAAACTTGTTTTGCACATCATTTGGTTTTTTTTATATATCAGTAACATTAGTCATTACTGTAGACCCGATGGTCCACAGTGTACGTGTTTAGAAATACTACTCAAAAGAAATCAGTGTCTGAATGAAGGATAATGTCACCTGTTCCGTAATCTTTCATCCAAACTTCTGATTTTATTTTGTAGCTATAATTATTGATTTTCTGTGGTTTCATTTCTGAAAGCTAGATCAAGTGTTGTCTTTAGATTGACCGTATTATTGGTGTGGGAAGATGGTGGGTTTGTTGTGGAAGGTGCATAAGTAATAGAGGATATGGTGATGTGGATCAGAAGACTTTGAAATATGTTGTATTAAATAATTTTAGTTTAATAGCAATTCTAACATTACTAATATTAACGGATGCTCAATTAAATTGCAGGTCAATGTCTATGATGGAATTTTTCATGGGACATTGGAGTTTTCCGTGTATATTCAGTAGAATGTAATGCATCTATTGTTAATTTTAAATATAATAAACAACATTTTTTATCTCATTCTCAATGATTTCAATATTATTGATCTACAGATTTTGTATACTGGAGATTTTTCTCGACAAGAGGATAGGCATTTAATGGCAGCTGAAATTCCCAGTGTCAGACCTGATATTCTTATTATAGTAAGTTGGCTTTTGTTTTTCAGGAAATTATAATCTTACCAGCAGTGAAATGAGTGAACTTGTGTATGAAATATGCCAAACAATTACTCAACATTTTTTAACCAAATTAGCTGAATGCTTAGAAATGGAAAACAGTGTCATTATTTTTGTAGCTTTTCCTAGTATATTAAATTGACTGTATTTGTTTGATTTATTTAAATTGTGGGTACGCCAATTGTCTCCAAGCTCTGCTAAATGACCTTGGAAGATCAATAAAACTACAGAATTTTTAAAAATTCAGACCAAATTGCTAAATGTTTTGCCTATTAATACATTACAAATGGGTGATTGAACTATTCGATAAAAGGAGAATTTATTGTCATGTGCACAGATACAATTCACAGATATAGAAAAATTATTATTTGCTTCAACCACAGTTACACAAGGTACACTAACTACAATAGTATAATTTAAATTACCATTATATGCTAAGACAGAAAAAGAAGAAATGATTAATATAAAAGGACAGATATATATTCAAAGATGCAGTTCGTGCAATGGGGGGGAAAAAAAGTGTTTCAATAGTGTAGGTAGATGTTTTGTTAGTCACAGAGCGGTTCACGATTATTGTTATGATGTTTTGGGGAGGTTCAAAAATCTGAAAGCATGTTGGAAAGAAAACTGTTCTTGATCCTAGAGGTGATGGACTTAATACTTCTGTACCTTCTGCCTGAAGTAGCAACAAGAAGAGTTTGTAACCAGGGTGATGAGGATCCTTTATGCTGTAAATCTGATCTTATTGAAGCATTTAAAAGTTTGATTGACAGGGTGGTTGCTGAGTGGACAATTCCTCTGGCACGTAAGAAGGCCCCCAGTTAAGACTGAGGTGAGGAGGGTATTCCTCCCCCTGCCCGACTTTAGGGGATCATGACTTTATTCTGGAAATTTGTGAAGAAAGTACTTAGGACAGAAGTTGGGAGACATTTGAGCTGCAAAGGAGTCGAATAGTCTGGGGAGCAAATGAGAAAGAAATGGTGACAAAGGGTTGAATCAGCCATGATCATATTGAACCCAATGAGAAGGCAGTCAGAACATAGAACAGTACAGGTCATTTGAACTACAATGATGTGCCAAATGACTGTACGTAAATCTATTCCATGATCAAATCTAGTCCTTCCCTCCCTCTCAATCCAGAACCCCTGCCCATATTTCTTTCTAAAAGTTTGTTAAATGTCTCTATTGTACCAGCCTGAAGCACTGCTCCCAGCATTGCATTCTAAACACCCACCACTCTGTTTTTTTTTAAACTTTATTTAATATTTTCAAAACAGAAACTTTTACAAAGTTCATAATATAAAAATGAAAACTACAACTAACCCACCCCCAGCAAACTCCACAAGGGAAGCATTAAAAAAAAATTAAAAAACACATACAACAATTTAAGATATTACTAACTTCATACATTACAAATAAGGTGACCACATCTTAACAAAAAAGTCATAATTATCATGCAAGTTATATGTTATTTTCTCCATATAAATACAGGACCTCAACTCATTATGCCAACGATTTACATTTATCTCAATCTTGTCTTTCCATGAAATTGCAACACATTTACATGCTACAGCCAAATTCTAAACGAAGAAATGCTGTCTGAAACTTATCTAACCTCAAATCTGTAAATGGGGCAGTACAACCTAACAAAAAAAAATTTTGGATCTAACAAACATTGGATCTTAAACAAATTTTGAAGAAATTCCCTAATTTTATGCCAAAATTATTGAACCTTATCACAAAACCAAACTGAATGTAAAACTGTTCCTACACATAATCCACATCTATAACACAGCTCTGAATTACTAAATCCATATTTTTTCAATTTCTCCAGGGTTAGATATAACTGGTGCAAAAATTATAATTAATCTTACTATATCTTACATGAAGCAATTTAGTCACACCATCAAAACACATCGTCTCCCAATCGGCCCAATTAATATCACAAATTAAATAATTTTCCCATTTAATCCTAAATTTATTTTATCCATAGTATCTTGCAACAACGCATACATCTCAAAAATAAAACCCTTATTTAAGGAATGAGAAATCATAAACTCAAATTTTGTTAACTTTGGAATTTTAATTTCTCTTCCAAAATTATCTTTCACTAACGCTCTAATTTGATAATAAACAAACAAAGAATTCACTGGAATTCCAAATTTCTCTAAGTTGATTAAACAATAAAAATTTACCCTCTTCAAAACAATCCTGCAATGACTTTATACCATTAATCTGCCATTCTCTTAAAAATCTATTATTCAATGAAAAGGAATCAATTTATTTTGATATATTGGGGCCTGAACTGATATTTTACCTTTTGTACCTATCAATAAATTCCTTTTAGTCCAAATCTCTTAACAAATGTTTTAAAATCAGTACATTATATCTCTGTAATAAAACAGAATTCCACTTAAATATAAATTGATGTGAATAAGGTTCAGAAATACCAGCCAATTCTACCCTAGCCCAATTAGGTGGGTACAAAATATCCAGCATACGGTTAATAAATCTTAATTGAGCTGTTTCATAATAATTTTGAAAATGAGGTCATTGTAAACCTCTCAAAGTGTATTTCCAAGTCAATTTATGTATCGCTACTCTAGCTAATTTTCCCTTCCATAAAAATCCTGAAAAAACGATTTCAGAAGTAAACAAGGAATCGACTGAAAAAGATACTGAATTCGCGGAAAAATATTCATATTAATACAATTTACTCGGCCTATTAATGACAAAGGTAAATCCTTCCACTTAATCAGATCAGCTTTAATCTTTCTCACTAACGGTACATAATTTAAATTATACAATCATTGAATATTTACATCATTCATTATACTTAAATAATTAATTTTATCAGTCCAACGAAGTTTAGTAATTTGTCTACACTGATCGTAATTTGCTTCGGAAATTGGTAATTATCCCAATTTACTTTATGTCCTGACAATTTACCATATTGTTCTAGACATTCTTGCAAGTAAATTAAAGATCGTTCCGGATTAATAAAATATATCAAAACATCATAATCAAATGGATGAGAAAAGACGTCTCCATCCATTGTCATCAAGCCACTCAGCACAGAAATGAGCCCACTGAGTCCATGCTAATCTCAAGCACTCTTTTTAAGCCAATCCTTTATTTTCCCCAATCTCTGATCATTTCCCAGCAATTCCCCGAAAACTCTCTCAATCTGGCATTTAACTGTGGCTAATTAACCTACCAAGGGGTGTGAATCTTGAAATTCTTTTCCCAAGAGATGAAAGGATTTAGTTGTTGAGTATCTTTGAGAGAGATTGAGAGGTTTCTGAGTGATTAGGAAAATGAAGAGATGGATCTAAAGTGGAGCAGGGGCTAAATGATTCATATTCTTATGCTCTTGTGTTCATGTAATCTTCAACACTGGTATTTCTGTCGTTATACAGGAATCCACATATGGTACTCACATCCATGAGAAACGTGAAGAGCGTGAAGCTCGATTTTGCAACACCGTTCATGATATTGTGAACCGTGGGGGCCGCTGCCTCATTCCTGTTTTTGCTTTAGGCCGTGCACAAGAACTGCTGCTAATTTTAGGTGGGTGTAAATGTAAATTGTGCCCCCCTTTTTGTTGGATACTTTTTTGGAAGCACTTAAGGGTAGAGGAGACCATCTGTCCTCAGGACAGCTATTTCATCGCATTTATCAGTATTAACTCTTAAGATTGCAAAGACTAGTGAAATTTTCACCTCTTCTCTGGTTGAACAAATGATGCGTGATTCTGCATTTACTGGCTGAAGATAGTTTTGGAAGACTATCAAAAAATATGATAAGATATTTAATTTCTTATTAGAACACTTAGGTTGATAATTTCTTCAAGTCTACTTTATAAAGAGAAAAAGAAGACTTTACAAATACTATTTAAATGTTGATTATGTATGAAAGGATGTGGATGGGTCAAATAAAATTAAATATTTTACTTGTTCCTTTACATGTATTGTGTGCCTTTACTTATAAAGGCACAATATTTTCTGTCTTTTTAATATATTTTACTGCAATTATGGAAGATGTAAACAAAACAATTATAAATTGAAATACAAATTATGAGAAAAAGAAAAAACTAATCCAAAACCCCTACATTATACAACTTTCGAAAAAGAATTCATGTGTTGGTCTCAAGTGGTGACAACCTGGAAATAGCACAGAATCGAAGCTTATGACAATCCTAAAACTTTAGATTATAGTAATAGTCCATAAAAGGGCTCCATGTCTTTAAGAAATTAGTATTTGCATCTTTAATGCCATATCTAATTTTTTTCAAAACTTAACCATTATGTGTGGGTACCATATTTTGTTTACAAACCAGGTGTCTCCCCCCCCCCCCCACCGCACATTATATGTGTTTACGTGCTGTATGAGAATATTTTTACATGTTGAAACAACGCACACAATTTATAGCGGGCATGGGAATGTAATAGCTGCAATGAAGGAACTCGCACAATTTATAGCGGACATGGGAAAGTCACCGGAAATTTATAGTGAGCGTGGGAATGTAATAGCGGCAATGAAAGAACGCATACAATTTATAGCAGGCGTGTGAATTGGGTACATACAAAATGGCAAAATTCAAAATTTTAATCTTGAGAATACCTCTGGCCTGAGTGCCATGGTATTCCGAGAAACAGGACATTTTGGCTAGGGCACTACACCTTATCAATGTTAATTTCCAGACCCGTACCCTGAGGGAGGAGATTAACATATCAAGTGCCTCTAATTTGAGATGACATTAGGATGATTCTGCCCTCTGGCATCAGTTTAATCATCCTCATTATATCAAATCAAACCATAAATTTCTCAATTGCACACTATTTTTAACAAGATGAGGTTTATTTTAAAGAAAGGCTTTTTAAATCATGACAGAATTAAGATCATGCTAACTCTGAAGCCTGTATTCGATTTATTTATTTAATTGATTCCTCTCCAAAGCTTGCAGGATGATATCTATATAATGGTTGATTGACACCCCAGGGGGAAGTTGAATGAGTGTAAATTGCAGGAGCTTAACTGTGGCAGATAGTGGGACTCTGGAATGTGTTTTGTCTCATGCCCCAAGTAAATGCAAATTGCTCTTGTGAGTCAGAATGTAGAGTACTACACCCACATGGTATATGGGTGCACTATAAGAAAATATTTTTACATAATTTATGATTTTCTGCACATTATATGCATGTGTGTATTATATGAGTGAAAATTTAGTTGGTGGAGTGTTATCTTTCCATTTAATCAAAATTGCACTTCTGGCTATCAATGGAGTAAAAAATAAAATTTGGTTTTTAGTTGAAGCAAATATCTTGAAAAGATCCAAAAAAAGCAATTAAAGGGCAAGGTTCCAATTTAACCTTAAGAATCACTGACAATGTTTGAAAAATATATTTCCAAAATTTTTCAAAACTAGGGTGTCCAAAATATGTGAATCAAAGAAGCCTCCCCAATTTTACATCTGTCACATAGAGGATTATATCAGACTAAAAACAAGATATTTTAATTTTAGACATATGTACTCTATGGACCACTTTAAATTGCAATAAATAGTGTCCTGCACTAAGGGAAGTCGTATTAATCAGATTAGAGTCCCAAACCTCGTCAGAGAATGAAAGATTCAAATCCTGTTCCCAGTCTCTCGATCTCAACTGATGAGGCCATTCTTAAATCAAGCAAATTGTTATAAATAAGAGATATTAAATCTTTATAGAAAGCCGTCAAATCAAAAAGTCAATCAAAGCCTGTAGAATTTGCAGAAAGTCATGGATCTGAGATTCAACAAAATGTCAAATTTGTAAATATCTAAAAAAGTGAGTTAAATTTTTACCACCAATTATTCAAAGGAAGCAAAATTGTTACGAATAAAAAGGTTGTTAAAACATTTAATACCCAATCTGTGCCAATCATTAAAGACAGTATCTTGGAAAAAGGGTTGAAAAGGTGGTTAGATATAACAGGGCGAGGAAGGGAAAAGTTCAGAAATCCAAAAAACCTTCTAAATTGTCCCCATATTCTCAAACTATGTTTAAATTTTGAATTATTAGTTAACTTGTATAAAGAGTAAGGTTTTTTAAAAACCCTAAAATTGTCAACAAATAAGTGTTCTTTGTAAAATTTAATTCCATTTCTGCCCACGAAAGGCAAAATATTTTGATTTGGGGTTAAATACTAAAAGTGCAGCTCTGTTCATGGCCTGCTAATCTTGCTAATCAAAAGTGTCTTTTGAGCAGAAGTGCTTCTTGTCATATACACCAGTTCAATGTACAGATCGACCAAAATTCTTACTTGCTGCAGCCACCCAGTTGCATAAAATACACCAACTACAGTTGTGCAAGTTAAATTAATAAATGTAAACAGATAAATAAATAAATATTCACAACTTTTGAAACTGTACCTCAACAACTAAAAATCAAAATTATAGATGGCATCCGTGAAGGCTATGGTTCAGTTTTTCTCTGACCATTCTGCAGTTTCTTGTTGCAGAATTGACACTAAATAGCTGCTACCTGAATTCAAATTGGGATCTTTGAACTGTTCTTTGATTTCGAACTGAACATCTGGCCCTGTATCCCCTCCAGTATATTATCTGCGTGATGTTACATATCTTCATTCCTAACATTCCCTAACCACAGTTGAATGCTTACTTATGCCATGTCACTTTGGCACTGACTGCTCTGATGCAGTCCTTCTGAGGATCCCACTGTTCATGTAAATTTCAGCTTGACCGATATTGTTTTCTGTCTCTGTTGATCTACAGAGTCACACATCAAGAGCTATCAATCTCGTGGTCAAGATTTTCAGGGCATTGTCCCTTCCTATCGTTATAGCCTTTGGGAAACTGAAATAAATATATAGACTCATTATGTAAAAGCGCAAAAGCATCAGGGCTGTTATAGTGGATGACTTAAAAATCCCCAGTATTGACTTGGACTTCTTTCCTGTCAGAGGCCGAGATAGAGCCAAATTTGTTAGATGCATCCAGGAAGTTTCTTGGTACAGATGGTCCAACCAAGAAAGGGGTGGACCATCTGTACTTAAGTTAGGAAATTCGCCTGGCAGGAGATTAGAGTTTCACTGGGTGAGCATTTTGGGAACAATAATTATAATTTTGTAAATTTTCAAATAGTTATGGATAGTTGGGATTCTAAATTGGAGGAGGGCAAATTTTGTGGGAATGAGAAAGGATCTAGGAAGAGTGAATTTGGATATGTTGCTTTCTGACATGGATGTGTTAAATAAGTAGATGGCCTTTAAAGACAAAATATTTAGAGTGCAGGGTTTGCTTGTTCCTGTTAAATTTGAAGGGAAAATTAACAGGTAGGGAACCCTGGTTTTCAAGCGATATTGGCGATCTGGTTAAGAAGAGGGCGGTGTATAGGCAACAAGGAGGAAATGAGGTACTTGAAGTGTACATAAAATACAAGAAGGAAATTATTAAGGCAAAAAGAAGACATGAGGTTGCTTTAGCAGATAATGTGAAGGTAAACCCGAAGGGTTTCTACAAGTATATTAAGTGTAAAAGAGTAAGGGACAAAATTGCTCCCCTAGAGGATCAGAGTGGTCGTCTGTGTGTGGAGCCTCACGTAAAGGGGGAGATCTTAAACAGTTTTTTTTGCATCAGTATTTAAGGAGGAGAAAGTTCTTGCTGCCTTTCAGCGAATAAAGGTAGATAAATCCCCCGGCCAGATATGATATTCCCTTGGACCTTGAGGGAGACTAGTGTAGAAATTGCAGGGGCCCTTGCAGATATATTCAAAATGCCCTTAGCCACAGGCGAGGTACCAGAGGATTGGAGGGTAGCTCATCTTGTCCTGTTGTTTAAAAAAAGGTTCCAAAAATAAACCAGGTAATTATATGTCAGTAGTAGGTAAATTATTGGAAGGAGTTGTGAGAGATAGGATATATAGGTATTTGGACAGCCATGGGCTGATGAAGGACAGACAGTACAGTTTTGTGCCTGGTAGGTCATGTTTAACGAACCTTGAAGAGTTTTTAGAGGAGGTTAAGACACTAAGTATCTATGGTGAGGTTGTAACTTAGATTTGAAATTGGCTGTGTGGGAGAAAACAGAGTGGTAGTGGATAGTTGCTTTTCAGACTGGAGTCCTGTGCCTCAGGGATCTGTGTTGGGACCATTGTTGTTTGTTGTCTATATCAATGATCTGGATGATAATGTGGTAAATTGGATCAGCAAGTTTGTTGATGACACAAAGATAGGTGGCGTTGTGGACAGTAAGGAAGATTTTCAAAGCTTGCAGAGGGATCTAGACCAACTTGGAGAATGAACCAAAAAAATGGCAGATGGTGTTTAATGCCAAGAATCTGCATCTTGGAAGGGCAAACTAAGGTAGGACATACACAGTAAATGGTAGGGAGCTATGCAGTGCAGAGGAGCAAAGAGATCTGGGAATACAGGTACATTGTTCCCTGAAGGTAGCATCGCAGGTGGACAGGTGGCATCTTAGCCTGTATAAATCAAAGTATTGGGTTTAGGAGTTGGGATGCTATGTTGAAGTTGTTTAAGATATTGGTGAGGCCAAATTTGGAATATTGTGTGCAGTTCTGGTCACCTAACTGCAGGAAGGGTATCAATAAGATTGAAAGAGTGCAGAGAAGATTTACCAGAATGTTGCTGAGTTTTCAGGAGTTGGGTTACAGGGAAAGATTAAACAGGTTAGGACTTTATTCCTTGGAGCAAAGAAGAATGAGGGGAGATTTGATAGAAGTTTACAAGATTATGAGAGGTATAGAGAGAGTGGATGCGAGTAGGCTTTTTCCACTTAGATTGGGGGAGATAAATACGAGAGGTCATAGTTTTAAGCTGAAAAGGGAAAGGTTTAGGGGGAACATTAGGGGAAAATTCTTCTCTTAGAATGGTGGGAGTGTGGAATGAGCTGCCATCTGATGTGGTGAATGCAGGCTCGATCTTAAGTTTTAAGAATAAATTGATAGATATATGGCTGGGAGAGGTCTGGAGGTTTATGGAATGGAAGCAGGTCAATGGGACTAGCGGAGTAATGGTCAGCACAGACTAGAAGGTCAGAATGGCCTGTTTTTGGTACTGTAGTGTTCTATGGTTTTCTGAGCAGACTGGCAGACATCACATATATAATACAACAAATAAAGCACAGTGTAAAAGTACAAAGTGCGAGATGATATAGAGGACAGGCAGCATAACTACTATATTGGGGCTCATTCAAGAGTTTCGTACTTGGAGTCGAGTCTCATCAGCAGGCTGCAGTGTTAGGCCCTCCTCATGGTAGGGGCCTTGAAATTGGGAATGTAGAATTACAAATCTGGAAAAAAATTAGAATAGAGTTAATGATCTTAAAGGTTTTAGGGTGGAGTGATAGATGAGCAGAACACTTGTAGAAGGTCTGCTGGGAGCAGCTCACAAAGTGTCGCCGTGCTTTTGTGCGATTTTGTAAATCTCTGCAGGGGTCTTGAAGGTAGGGACGTGCTGATATTTCAGGGCATGTGGATATCAGGAAAGGGAGTTGCTGGACCTCTTGAAGAACATTAGGGAGGATCAGTCCCCAAGGTCTAATTGGAATCTATCCCAGGTTTTTGAAGGAGCCAAGAGAGGTTGGTACGGCCTAGACAGATCTATCTATCCTGTGTCACCATGGGTGAGGTCATGAAGGACTGGAGAATAGTCAATGTTCTTCCTTTGTTCAGGAAGGGAAATTAGAGATAATCCAACAAATTATAGAATGGTTAGCCTTATATAAGTTGTCGGGAAATTATTGGAGAAGATTTTTAGGGACAGGATCTACTTGAATCTGGAAGTGCATAGGCATATTGGGGGCAGCATTTGAATTAGGGAGATTATGTTCTATGAACGATGAGCTTTTTGAGATTGTGAAGATGACTGATAAGGTTGGAGCAATGTAAAATGATGCCTCAAATTTCAGAAAGGTTCCTCATGATGGGCTAATCCAGTTAAAAGATTAAGGTACATAGTATCCTCAATGACTTGGTAGATTGGATTCAAAATTGGTTTGGTCATAAAACCTAGAGAGTAGTGATGGAGGGGTGTTATTCTGACTAAAGGTTACGGTCTCTTGTTTTGTTGGGGTCAGTGCCGTGAGCTTTGTTGATTTTGATGTTTGCAAATGATTTTTAAAACGTATAGATGGGCTGATTAATAGATTTTCAGATGATACAAGAATAAGGAAGGTTGACAAAGGATAGACCTAGATCTATTTGAAGTGAGTAGAAAATGGCACAAGTGTGAAGTGTTTCACTTTTGGAGATTAAATGTAAAATGTAAGTATATAGCAAATTGTTGTTTCTTTAGGAGCACTAAATGTACGGAGGATCTTGAGGTGCAAGTTCATAACTCAGTGAAAGGGACAACACAGGTAGATGAGATATTAAAGAAGGCCTTCGACAGTGAATATAAATGCTGAGAAGACCTATTGCAGCTGTATAAAACTTTATTTGGGTCACATTTGGTTCTGATAGCTACATCACAGGATAGAGTTTAATCTGGATTACAGCAGAAAGAAGCCAATTTCATGTAAAATTACATGTTCTGTACTATTACATGTAAATAAAGGAATTTTGAGTTAGAGAGTATTAGCTATAAGAAGAGATTGGATAACTTGGATCGTTTTCCTCCAACCGTTGGAGACTGAGGGGTGACTTGATAGAAGTGTAGAAAATTGTAAGAGGCATAGATAGTCTTTTGAATCTACAACCTGAATCTCTCCTCAAGCTCTGCTCAATCTCTATCTTTAAAACCTTTGTTAAAATCCAAGCATTTCCAGGCATTTGGTTGCACCTTCCAATATCAAACTTTTTTTAAGAGCTTGTGTGAATTCTGTCTGGCAAACTATTTAAAGAACATGGAAGACCAAAATTGGCTGCTTCTTTCTTCAATGAGGAAAGAAAGTTTAATGAAATGTAATAGATAAATAGGGGACAATCGTATTTGTGTTTAAAAGGTCTTATTTGTGTTGAAGGTCATTCACTGTATTGGGTTTGCTCATTCCATCAGTTTGCTTTGTCACTTTGCAGAAAGAAAATAAATGGAAAAGAAAGATGCAACAAAGCAGTAATGTAATTTTATTTTACACAATAGATGAATATTGGCAGAACCATCCTGAACTACATGATATCCCCATCTACTATGCCTCATCTTTAGCAAAGAAATGTATGGCTGTATATCAAACCTATGTGAATGCCATGAATGAGAAAATTCGAAAACAAATCAATATTAATAATCCTTTTGTCTTCAAACACATCAGCAACCTCAAGGTAGGAGAATTGTTGCTAATTGGATTTAGTTGATATTTATGGAAATTCAGAATTCATATATTTGGAGTTGCATCTTTTCCAAGCAAAGTTGGTGAAAATGATGCGATGTATTTAAAGGAACCACATATTCAGATTCAAAATATGGAGTCCGAAATAAAAATAGAAAATAGTGGAAATACTCAGCAGACAAAGCAATGTTTGTGGAGAGATAAAGATGGTCAGCATTTCCATGTGATACAAGGTCAACATCTGTTTTTATTTGCATTTTCTATAAAGCAGTGATGTGCAAAGGGATCTGCAATAGTTCCCTGAAGGTGACCATGCAGGTAGATAGAGGATGCACAGAGAGTATTAAGTCTTATATATAGCTCCAACATGACTTCTTTACTCTTATACTCTATGTACCTGACCAAAGAAGGCAAACATGCCACATGCCTCTATCTACCTTTTTGGTCACCTTCAGGGAACTATGGACTTTGGCCCACAGATCCCTCTGCACAATAGTGTTCCATTCTGGTTGCCCCATTACTGGAAGGATGTGTAGGCTATATATAGAAAATATGCAAAAGATGATTACCAGGTTGCTGCCAAGATTAAAGGGTGTGAGCATTGGAGAAAGATTGGACAAACTTGGGCAGTTTTATCAGGAGTTTGTAAGATTGAGAGGAATAGATAGGAGAGACAGAATGTTTTTTTCCAGGTTTAAAAAAGCATATACTAGAGGACATAAATTTTAAGTGATGGAGTAGGTGGGGGGATTTAAAGGAGATTTGCCGGTTAAGTTTTAATTGTACAAAGTGGTAAGTGTCTAGAATAGGTTGCCAGGAGTAATGGTGGAAGCAGATATGATGGTAGCATTTCATCGACTTCTAGATAGACATATGACTTTGCAAGGATAGAAGGATATGTATCATGTTCCATTTAGGCATCCTGCCTGTTGCAGACATCATGGGCTCAAGGGCCTATTGCTTTGCTGTACTGTTCTATGTAAGTCATTTTGGCTGATTTTAGTTGATAATGTTAGGTGCAATGTCAATGCGCTTTATCCAAATGCATCACATATCATCCAGAAGCAATCTATTTCAGGAGGCAATAATGGTGGCTGGTGAAAAAAATCGGCAAAACAAGTTAATGATATCGGATACCATTCAATAAAATTCAAATTTTCATAATAATGAATATGTAATAAGTGAACTGATAAATTAAAGAGATAATAGAGACATGAGTAGAGCTTTTGTCAATGCTTCACCTTTACAATTGTTATTTTCTTTTTTGAAGAGTATGGATCATTTCGATGACATTGGTCCGAGTGTTGTGATGGCCTCTCCTGGTATGATGCAAAGTGGTTTGTCCAGGGAACTGTTTGAAAGCTGGTGCACTGATAAGAGGAATGGCGTGATTATTGCAGGCTACTGTGTTGAAGGTACACTTGCTAAGGTATGCAAAGTTTGAATGCAAAACATTCCAAAATGAGTTGTTTGATTTCAATTAAACATATATGTTCCATATTTTGAGCTCCAGATTGTTCAGCATAAGTCACTAATGTCTTAGTTTCAACTTTCCAACCTTCAGTGCTCTCACAAAATTCCAAGTGGCAGCTAAGCATTGGCAACTGTGGAAGAAAATTTATTTGAAGTTAGGTTGTTTCTGTGGCACAGTCCTCTGATCCTTGCCTGTTTCATAGAGAAGAAGGCAACTTCGGTTGTGACATTTGCAGTGAATAGTTCCCTAAGGACACAAGTATGCATTATACTTTTCTCTGCCTCTTGCGTCTATACTAACCATACTTCAGGTTTCTAGTGATTAATGTCCTCTCATGTAATATAGGATGGTTATTCATGATTATAAGATTACTGTGGGTATTTCCATGAGGTTATTAAAATATTCAAAGTTAATGGTACTGAATAAAGTTGTGTACACTTCAAAGCAAAGGGATAATTTTTGTTTCTTGTGGTATCACAAGCAACATAGGAGGTGCTCGCTTTTTTATATAAATGTTAACATAATTCTAAGCATGTTTAATTATTTTGCAAACTGTCATAATCCATGTTAATACCTTTTATAATTTTAGCATATTATGTCGGAGCCTGAGGAAGTAACTACCATGTCTGGACAGAAATTACCATTGAAGATGTCAGTAGATTACATTTCATTCTCTGCACATACTGATTACCAACAGACCAGCGAATTTATTCGTGCATTAAAACCGCCACATGTGGTCAGTACTTAACTATAAAAATGTTTAATTTGTATTCTTTTCCCAGCTTTCAAAATGTCATCTCTTACTAACTTCTAAATTCCACATATGATGGTTCTGATGGAGACTTAATCTATGAGTTTTGAAAATCCTGGGGGTTTTTTTGGAAAGTTTTAGGGAGACAGCAAATTCTAGTTGTGCAGTATCCACTAACCCAATTTCTACCAGTGATCTTGTTCCAGCAGAGGTCACTGGGTAGTGATTAAGAATCAAAAATCTTGGTTAAATGTCTTTCCTGTTTCTGCTGCCTTTCCTTCAGGAGTGACCAGATTGAAAACATGTTAGTGTTGCACATATTGCTGACCTATTTTTCAGTATTCCTCAAACGGTTATTCTGATTTAATCCTTGATGATGTATGTTGTTTGGTTTTATAAAATGCACTGCGTTAATTTCCCTTTATGGAAAATTTGGGATTTCTTATAGTTGCTTGTACATGGGGAACAGAATGAAATGGCCAGGCTGAAGGCAGCACTTATTCGGGAATATGAAGACAATGATGAGGTTCATATTGAGGTCCATAATCCACGTAACACTGAAGCTGTGACATTATACTTCAGAGGTGAAAAACTTGCCAAGGTAATTAAACATTGTGTTTTACTCTCTTCTGATAGAAGAAAGGAGGGATAGCCATCAACAAGCATAATTTTAATGTTTTCAGTTCTTTTACTTTTTTCCTTCCTTTGGTTATCCCTGATTGGTGTTTATTTTTGTTGGGAAACTCATTTAATTCTTGAAACTGAGTACAAGGGTTAAAATAAATGGAGGTTAAATTGGGACTTATCTGGCAAGATCTGTTGGTGGAGTGTAGAAACCTGTCTCAGACTCAAATAAGTGTTGTTGATCAATACCGTTCTCTAACAATAGAGGAACAGAAAAAATATCCTGGAAAATGTAGGTCACTTCCAATATCATGGAAGGCATCTCTCAGCAAACACGGATGGTGATGATGCCATGACATTAGACAACATTTAAATAAATAAAAATTTGTTTTGAGTAATTCTTCTAAATACAAAAAGTGATTGAACCCCGCATACATTCATTTATACAATTGTTCCCAGAAACAAAACAATATTGAGTTATGGAATGATTTCTCTTGGGTTTGATTTTGTTCTTTAACTTTTTTAAAACTAATTCTGTCGTATTGTCAAATTGTTCAGATTTCTGATCAGATTCCTCGCACAGTTTGTCCCTGGTATACACTTCCTGAGTTCAAAGTGTTTGCAGGTTTCTTCTTATCATATTTTAATCTTTATTGTGTCTTTAACAGGTGATGGGCTCCTTGGCAGACAAAAAAGCTGAGCAAGGTCAAAGGATCTCAGGGATACTTGTAAAAAGAAACTTCAACTATCACATACTTATTCCTTCAGACCTGTCCAGTAAGGAAATGAATTCTCCATCCTCCCATAGTTAAATCTTGGGTTTAAGGAAAAACATGAAGTGCAGAATGTAATAGTAGGATTTGACAAAGAAGAGCTATCCCATCATCTCCAGAAGAGTTTCACCGTAATCACTTGCTAAATCTGTGAATAGTATGAAGCCTATTCCTAGCTGAGACTGTATTGGTTGTGAGATTGCTATTTCTCAAAATTGTGTTCTGCTTTAATCCATGTTGGAAGCTTTTATTCCATATATTTAAAGGTACTTGTTGCAAACTTTTGGTGAAATTTGGATACACTGAATTAAATAAAGTTTGCTCTTTGAAAATAAAAATACCTTTTAAATAACTTTCTTCACCCTTCTTGAATGTTTACAACTGTGAAATAGTACAAATTAATTTGCATTTTTTTCTGCAAATTTTATTGCATGTGTTTTGGATAATAGTAAATCTGTGTGTTGAAATCTTTGGCTGTTTGGCAGGATGATGAGTCGGGGTGGGAGAAGGTGGAAGAGAAGCAACAGTTCCATAGGCACCACCATTCTACTACTTCACTGGCTTTTGAAAGGGGCATTGCAGCTGTAACTTGTCCTTTTGATATCCACTTTTCTGGGTAGAGACCAGCAATACTGGCCTTGATCAATTTTTAAAAAAAGATTTTTCAGCAAATATTTAATTTTCTCTTTTCAAAGGCACAAATTTTTTAGACATCAAACTGCTTTTATCATTGGGCCTTCACAGATACTTTACATTTCATTAATTATGTCTTCCAGCATTCTGTTTCAGAGTTTTGCAGGTTCCATAATTTTGGTATCTCCAAATTGCAAAAACAAACCTTTTAATCCCACATCCAAAATATTTATTAAGGTACCTGAAAGTTTAGATTGACATGGTATTAGACTTTTAACACAAGATGTCAAGTTGCAGCTTTTCAATCTCTGAAGCCAATTTGCCTTCAGGGTTTCCATTGTGAGGTTGATACCTCCTGTTCTCAGGAAACGTAGGGGTGGAGTTGTGTTATGCAACCTATGCCCTCAGAGCAACTGCTTAAAAAAAAACTCAAACAAAAAGATACACAAGCTTATAAATCCCAATGCAAACTCACATTTAGCCTATCTCTTAGTACATGGATTCACCGGACTACGTTAGATAATAAAAACACAGAAATAAGGATCAGTTTCACACCGTCTGTAGGAGGTAAAGATACAGAACCAATGTTTTGGGGCTTGAGCTCTTCTATGGACGCTACAAAACCTGCTGAGCTCCTCCAGCATTTCTGTTTTTACTATAATCATAGCATCTGCAGACTGTAGTGTTTAACTATGTTAGATAATAAAAACACAGAAATAAGGAACTCAGTAGGTTTCACAGGGTCCATAGGAGGTAAAGATATAGAACCAATGTTTTGGGCTTGAGCTCTTCTATGGATGCTATGAAACCTGCTGAGTTCCTCCAGCATTTCTGTTTTTACTATAATCACAGGATCTGCAGACTGTAGTGTATCTAACTACATTAGATAGTGCTCTTCACAGATTAGGTTGCCATCAAAGAAAATAATTGGGAGCAGGACTGGGGAACGGGAAATAGATTTATGCCATTTAGAAATCTTTCAGGAATATCATTAGTTTGAGCTGTTTGTTTAGACAAATCTATTTTTCACTTTTATATATTTTCAAAATTATTAATATTCAATGTGCCCAAATTCAAATTGGAAATTGTTGCCTTTTTGTCTTGTAATAGATTACACTGATTTGGCAATGAGTACTGTGACACAGACCCAGGCCCTTCAGTACTCAGGGCCTTTCATGCTTTTGGCACATCACCTACAAGCTCTTGCAGGTTTGTAACAACTGCTGCTCCTTCACCCTTCTGCTTTCTCGTTGGATAAGATTTATTGGCCACCTTCTCTCAACTTGTTCAATTTTTTTTTTAAACCTGAATCCAGATTCTGAATTTGTAGGGAATTTAATTGCAAAGTCTGTTGTTTCTCAGACGATTGGTGGACCAGAGATTTGTAATAGGGCTTCTAGTGTTTTTTTTAAAAAATATCAGTACTGGTGATACTGACAACTCCATCCATAATTCACATGGGAATATATTACTTTCTCACTAGATCTTTGCCTTCCTTGGTTATATATAATCAGTTCTTTAGCTTCTGAATTGCCTGCTTAGAAAAACTACTTAACTAAAATGTAAATGATCTATCTAATATGTATTTATTCTGTTCCAAAAGGTTTATTGCTATGCCAGACAGTAGATGCATTTTGTTCATTCAATCAGCAAGGAAGAAAGTTGCTTTATTTCAAGAACTTGCACTTCTCTCAAAGTTGGTTCTATTTATAGTCATAATAGAACTTAGTTGCTGGACAATATATAGAAACTAAATTGACATCAATCGCTAGATTCTAAATTGTTTGAAGTTTTTTTTCCCATTGTAATAATTAAATATTTTGTTACCTCTCAGATGATGTGGAAGAAATTGAAGTTCAAGAAAAACCAGCACTGAGGGTCTTCAAAGCAATTACAGTGGTTCAGGAGCCAGGCATGGTTATGCTGGAGGTGAGCGTTCCTTATGTGTTCATTAATTTATTAGGTTTTTTTTTCAGAATTTATATGGTCATATGAGTTGTATACCTGCTTGTGAAACAAAGCCAAAACATTAATCAGCATAGTCCCTTTCATGGAAGTTGAGAGATTTAAGTGGTGGGCAGCTGTGGGTTTATAGCTGTGCAAGCACAATTTATAGCAACATTTCCTCAACTAGTTAATCTCTTACAATTCTCTCCTTTCAGACTTTCAGAACTCTTCTTTAGGATCTCTTGTGTTCAACTTAAAATACAGAGTGGACCTATATTAACCAGTCATCCAAAATGCAGCATTCCTTCAGTCATGTGTTGAAGCACCATCCCGATTTATGTGCACAATTTGACATCCTCAATGGTTATTTATTTGGAACTATTGATGGGACGAAACTTTCAATGCATACTGTGTATCATTAGTCATTATTGACTTGCATAATATGATTATTTTTAATTGCTTTGTTTTTTTTAAGCTGACTGCATTGTTTAGATCAGAAATTAACATGACAACTTTGATTAATACTGTTGAATTGAAATAAATTGGTTTTTTTTCCAAATATACTTTTCCCATGAATCTCTAAGTTAGTTGGTAAACCACATAATAATTACATAAAAACAGGTTCATATTTCAGTAACCCTCCCTTTGTATTTTTTTTTCTTCAGTGGGTGGCAAATCCATTAAATGACATGTATGCTGATGCAGTAATGACAGTCATACTAGAAGTGCAGTCAAACCCTAAAGCCCAGAAAGGTCTGTCGATCTTCAAAGCTTCATTAATTTCCTTTTCATATTCTGCGTTTTTTTTAAAGAAAAACAATATTGTTTCATTCTAAAAGCTTCAACATTCTGAGGTTGTGTCCGAGGGTGCCAGCACTGTTCTAATGCTGTGTCCGCTTAGTAGTTCTAGCATCATGTCTGTGTCCAGTTTGTTGTTCTTCATGTGTGAGTTATTCTCCAACTCCATGGAGCTGGACGAATAGGGAAAGTGGGCCAAGGAATGGCAGATAGAATTAGTTCAGAAAAGAGCAAGGTGTTGCATTTTGGTAGGTTTAATCAAGGTAAGACTTGCATGGTGAATGATAATGCCCTGGAGAGACTTGGGTGTACAAGTACATAGTTCCTTCAAAGTGGTGGCATGGGTAGATAGGATGTTGAAGAAGGTATGTTTGCTTTCATCATTCAGGGTGTTGTACAGAGGAGGGATGTCGTGTTACAACTCTGCAGGTCATTGGTGAGATCCCACTTAGAGTGTGCGGTGTTATAGGAAAGACACCATGAAGATGAGAAGGGTTCAGAAAAGATTCATGAGAACGTGACTGGGGCTGGAGGGCTTAAATTCAAAGGAAAGGGTAGATGCGATGGGACTTTTCTTCTGGAGCATAGAAGGCTGACGTGAAACCTTGTAGAGATTTTTGTCATCATGAGCACCATAGATAAGATATTTTTCCCCAAGGTCAAGGAATTTGAATGAGAGGACAAATTCAAGAAGAGAGAGGAAACATTTAAAAGGATCTGAGAGGCATCCATCTCACAGAAAATGGTGGACATATGGAGCGAGTTGTTAGAGGATATTGTAGAGGTGGGACAATAATAGTATTTAATTTAGTTGGATTCATAGATAGGAAAAGGTTAGAGTGATATAGGCCAAGCACAGGCAAATAGGACTAGCTTGGGTAGACAACTTGGTCGACCAGGACAAGTTGGTCTGAAGGGCCTGTTTCCATGCTTTAAAATTCTGACTCTATAAAATGGGTCTCACATTTTTTAACTGTGTAACCAATTGGAAATAGATTGACTATCTTTTTTCTTTCCAAGGTTTCTGGGTAAAATTATACATTAAATAACTGAATTAACTGAATTTGTTAGCTGACAGTAGGTGAAGTTTATAACCAGTCTGGCTTAGTATAACACATCAATTTGTTGTCCCCAGGCATGAGAGAAGTAATAATGATTTATTTCATTGAACTACAACAATGCTGGTAAACATTTTGTCTATCTTATGCATACCAAGCTGACTGGTTTCTGAATTCATAGTATGCAATAGGCAATTATTTTATACTTCTGTTCTTCATGCTCTTTAATACTGTGGGCCACGTAAACCAAAATTTGGTAGATGCTTTTCAGTCAACATTTCTGATCTACATTTTAAGGTGTTATTTCATTCAATAAATGGACAGTTGGTTGCTTATGTATTTCTATTTTCTCTAGTTGTGCAACAAAGTGCAAACAAAAAGGTTGACGAGGAAACATACACAAAGAGATTGGAGATTATGCTGGAGTAAGTTGCTACACTTTATTAGAATTTTTGTGCGGGTAAAAAAAAAATAAACTTTGACCCAGTACTGTATATCTACAAGGCAGAATGTCGTTCTGCACAGTATTTGCTTTGATATTGAATGTTGAAAGTGTAGCAAGATATTTGCAATATGATGAATTCGCTAGTTTTTCAGAAAGATCTCCATTGTTACAGAAGTAAAGTTACAGAAGCAACTTCCTTAAGAATCTTTCTATTCAGCATATGCTTTCTGATGGTATGCCAGGAATATTCCAGATTGAACTATCCAACTATAATACGTATCATTGCTTCCAGTGTCATGCTTAAATCAGATTCCCAAAATGATACAGCTGTTCACCTGGCATGGAATAGGGATAATTCTTTTTTTCCTTGCTTTAGTCCCATTGCATTTCATTTGCAACTGTGGTAAATGCTTTCATTTGAAACACTCTATACACAGATTAAGAATAATATTAACCTTTAAATAAAAAGATACATTTAGTTAACATTGCTACTATGTTGTCTGAATTTCATCATACAATGTTCCTTTGTGATCATTTCTATGAATAATGAAAAGAGAACATTAGTGATATGTTGCGAATTTCTTTGCAGACTTTTGAAAATGTCATTTACCTACACAATTGTTTGTTTTTAAAGAGATATGTTTGGCCATGATTGTGTGTCCAAATCTAAAGCCAGCAATACTCTCTCTGTGACAGTCGATGGCAAGGCAGCAAATATTTCTCTGGATACACGGGCAAGTATTAACAGCTTTCATGACTAGCAATATTGATGCACAAGATGAGAACAATATCTTTGAGTCTCAATAAAGGGTCCTGACTTAAAATGTTGACTGTCCATTTCTCTCCATGGATACTGGCTGAGTCACTGGAGCTTCTTTGATCACCTGGGAAGTATGTGTTTTATACTTGTTGAGTAACTAAAACATTGCCACACCCTCCCATTTGTTCCCAGGTAATAGTTCTGGCTTGTCAGTGCTTAGAAAAGAATCTGGTTAAGACTGGAGATTCTGAACCTGCCTCTTCAAATAGGAATGTGCATAATCAGCAGGATTTTAAAACAAATAGAACACGTTCTCTTGCCAACATTTTGCATGTTCAGATTCTCATCTGAGCTGAGAAAACACATTAAATGGCTTACTTCATTATGCCTAATTGTATTGGAAGTTAGCACATTGAAGATGAACAAAAAATACAGATACAACAATTTTCAATGATAAAAATTTCAGAAGAATGAACAAATTCTTTGTGTTTTGCATGGCTCCCATTTGTGATTCAAACTTTTGTAGGAATACATTTTTGATAAGTTGATCTGGTATGCTAAAATTTCTCAAGAGAATATAGATTCAGGTTTATAAGAATGATTGGGCTTATGTGAACATTATATACCTTTTGAGGATCTCTCCAGAGACCTACATGCCATAAAGAGACTTGGACTGTTACCCATCTCCTCCCTATAAAGACGAGATTGATTAATGAGTTGATTGACACTTCAACCTCTGAGACTTTAAGTTCGCATCCACAAAGTTGCTTACCACGACATTTTAATTCAATTTAATTTGACCTGTGCTTGTTAGAGCATTTCTGTACTTTTTAAAGTATGATTTATATTAATATTATCATTTAAGTTTGCTGTGCTTAAGTTGTATTTTAATTGTTCAATTGTGATATACTCAGTAGTTGATCATGTTTAGATTATTTAAAATATTATCATTCATTTTAAATTGGTTTTCCAGAGAGAAAGCACATTATTGAGGTCCTGCCAGGCAGATTTCTTGTGCTTTCAGCTTACGATTTCCCTGATCTGTAAATACTTTTTGTTGATATTTTTGTACAAAATACTTTTAATGCCCCCCGCCCCCCCTAGAGCTGATATTAATTTACCAAACTTAATTATTTTTAAACTGATTTTTTTTAAACTATCCTTTGCTCATTTTGTAGTCCTTTTATTTGAAAACTGTAAATTAATGTTTAGTATTCCCATTAAGGCAGAAAGGTGTGATGTACTTTGTCTTTATTTCACGAATGGCATCCATACTTTGGAGATAACTGAATTAAAGTTGGCACCAGGTTCTTTTTACCGAGTTAATGTGCATTCAATTCTTGCAGGTTGACATCATTACTTGGGAAAAGAAATTTAAACATTTACAATCAAGTAGAAGCAAATTAAAATCTTTGACAAAAAAATATATGGTTTTGTAACAGTTCTTCCTGTGTTTGTCTTTTATTTAAAATAAAACGCAAGCACATGTATTAATTCCTTTCATTTCTCCAAACAGATGGTTTTGTGTGAAGAGGGCAGTGTAGAGGATGAACCACTTCGAGAAATGGTGGAAGTGGCAGTGCAGCGGCTTTATGAAACAATACACCCAGCTCTCTCTTGAAATGGTGAAAGACTAATAAATATGAACTGTATTCTGTTTGTCTTCAACTTTTAATGACATCTGGTTTTTTTTCACGTGAGTCCCTTATATGAGTGCTTTAAGAACAAACTAAAAATGTGTATTGCATTACAATTTTAAGCTAACTGTATATATTTGGATCCAGACCATTAGCTCTTCAAATAAAATTTTGATTAATTGCCTCTTTTGCGCCAAAGTATAAAAACTGAGCTAACGTGACTTCAAGTCATCAAAGAAGCCATTGTTTTCCTGAAAACATTATTTCTATGCTGTCAGCTTTAATTCCATAGTAAGGAAATGATTTAAGTTGGTTATTTGATTATTCAGTGAGTACAATAAAACAAATTAACCAGAACGGATGTGTTTTGGAGTATCAGTTGGGTGCCAAGTAAACTGGAAGTAGACATGTTTTAAAAACTTAAATTTTTGAAAAATAAATATTTTTAAGAAAACTTGATTTTTTTTTCAGTGTTCTATGTTTGTGGAAGTGCTCTAATGCAGTGGATTTGTTTTTCTTTAAAACCTTATGATCCAGAGGATATGTTTTTCCTATTTTTGATTCTGGGGATAGATTTCACTGCTATTGTAGTGTTAATGAATTTCTATTTTGTGAAGATATTCCAATGAAATATCAGCAGAAACATAAAATGTTCATTCCAAGTTGGACACATCAGAGAGTAATAATTTGTAGAAAAAAAGATGATAGAATGGTGACCAGTAATGGAATAAACAAACATTTTTCATTTTGTCTACCACAATTTGGAAATCATCTGTTCAATTCATAGTTGCTTGGAACTAAAGTATTCATATGGGGGTTTATTCAAAAAAAGTTATGTTTCCATGTCAGTGAATGAATAACATATTTAAAAATTATCTTGACACAAAAACATTTTAACCAGGGGATAAATGTCTGATCTCATGTAATTAGTCCAGAAGGTCAACTTCTAGTAAGAGGATAATTTAATGCACAAAAGTGCTGGAGAAATTCTGCAGGTCACACAGCATTCATAAGAAGCAAATATATGGAGCCTGATTAAAAAGGTGGGAGGAGGAGCACAGGTCAGCAGGTAAGAGGATATAGGTGGATATGGGTGGGAGTGCAGAAGAGAATAAAGCTGACAAGTGGATAGGGGGAGAGGAGTAGCTCCCTGAATGGAGAGGGAAGGGGGTGGGAATCTAGAGGAAAGAAGACAGGAATAGGGAGGGGATTAAATCTAAGAAAATTTTACTGCCATTTGGTTGGAGTCTCCAGACAGGATATTCGATGTTGTTCCTTCAATTTACAGGTTTGGCAATGCATGAAGCCATGGCCAGACACGGTGCCATGGGAATTGGGTGTGGAATGAATAGGTTGGCCACTGGGAATGCTCCATTATTACAGTAGAGAAAGCGAAGATGCTCAACTAAACGATCTGCCAGTCTGCATACAGTTTATCTGATGTGGAGGAGGCCACAATGGAAGCACTGGATTTAGATGACCCCTGCAGGTTCGCAAGTGAAGTGTTGCTTGGGGCCTGAATGGTGGCGAGGGTGGAAGCATGAACGCAAGTGTAACGCTTCCTGTGATCACGGGTAGGTTTAAAAAAAAACACAAATACTGGAGGGACTCAGCAGATCTTGCAGCATCCACAGGAGGTAAAGATATATAAGCGATTATTTCAGGCCTGAGTCCTTTGAATGAAAAGCAGGCAGGTGTCTGAATTAAAAGGGCAGGGGAGGAGCAAAGACCAGTAGACAAAAGGGATGTATTGTACATAGAAAGGAGGACATCAGAGAATTGACTGGGGGAAGGGGAAAAAGACAAAAGATGTTGATTAGATATGGATAGGAGGGGAGTAGAGGAGAGTCACACAGGGAGTGATCCCTGCTGAAAGCAGAAAGGGGTAGATATGTCTGGTGGTAGGATCTGGGAAGAGTATGCCTTGACAAACAATACAATCTTCACTCTATTACAAAATATTGCATGATTCATTTTCTAGAATAGATTTGTTTCTGATTTCGGCACATTTGCAGGCTAGAGTAGTGCAGGCTGAATATAAGAGTAGGGTTATATCCAATCGTTCTATGTTGTTTATTTCTTGTGTGGGTTCTGAAGTGTTGCAATCAACTTACCGGTCGGTGGAGGTTTAATGTAATTGAAGAAACCAGAGTTTATTACTTTTGTTAAGGAACGGATTGCTTTATTGTTGGATGAAAATACTAATTCAGTACATAGTAATTTTGTGGAATGCTTTAAAAGCATATTTGTGTGGTCAAATTATTAGTTATTCTACAAAAGTAAAAACAGTATCTAGTGGAAAGTTTGGTGTTGGAGAAACAAATTACTGAGTTGGAAAAGGAATTTCAGAAGAAGGTTTAAGAAAGCAGTATTCTTTCTTTTTTTTCTTCTTTGGCTTGGCTTCGCGGACGAAGATTTATGGAGGGGGTAAAAGTCTACGTCAGCTGCAGGCTCGTTTGTGGCTGACAAGTCCGATGCGGGACAGGCAGACACGGTTGCAGCGGCTGCAGGGGAAAATTGGTTGGTTGGGGTTGGGTGTTGGGTTTTTCCTCCTTTGCCTTTTGTCAGTGAGGTGGGCTCTGCGGTCTTCTTCAAAGGAGGTTGCTGCCCGCCAAACTGTGAGGCGCCAAGATGCACGGTTTGAGGCGATATCAGCCCACTGGCGGTGGTCAATGTGGCAGGCACCAAGAGATTTCTTTAGGCAGTCCTTGTACCTTTTCTTTGGTGCACCTCTGTCACGGTGGCCAGTGGAGAGCTCGCCATATAACACGATCTTGGGAAGGCGATGGTCCTCCATTCTGGAGACATGACCCACGATGCTGTCGACCTCTGCCATCTCGAGTACTTCGACGTTAGGGATGAAAGCGCTCCAATGGATGTTGAGGATGGAGCGGAGACAACGCTGGTGGAAGCGTTCTAGGAGCCGTAGGTGATGCCGGTAGAGGACCCATGATTCGGAGCCGAACAGGAGTGTGGGTATGACAACGTCTCTATACGCTTATCTTTGTGAGGTTTTTCAGTTGGTTGTTTTTCCAGACTCATTTGTGTAGTCTTCCAAAGGCGCTATTTGCCTTAGCGAGTCTGTTGTCTATCTCATTGTCGATCCTTGCATCTGATGAAATGGTGCAGCCGAGATAGGTAAACTGGTTGACCGTTTTGAGTTTTGTGTGCCCGATGGAGATGTGGGGGGAGCAGTATTAACTAAGTTGAAATTACGTTATAATACTTAACAAACATATCAGTGTGAGTGATTAATTCAAAGATCCAAGTAACATTATTATGAGTTGGGTGAGAGGGCTCATAAGGTTTGAGCTTGGCAATTAAAAACAGAACAGGTATCGAGAATTATTAATGCTGTTAAAAAGAATTCAATAGTTACTTATAAACCTCAAGAAATTAATGACCAATTTTATCAGAAATTGTATACTTCTGAGGGAAAACAGGATGATGGTTTTATTGAATCCTTCTTATCGAAGTTAAATTTACCGGTTTTGGGGGAGGAAGAGGTAAAGGAATTGGAAGCTCCGTTTACAGATTTTGAGATGAAAGAAGCTATACAAGAGATGCCGAATGGAAAGTCGCCAGGTGATGACGGATTTTCAGTGGAATTTTATAAAGTGTTTTATGAAGATTTCTCTTCTATATTTAGGGACGTGTGGCAACTATACTACAATTGGTCCTTTACTTTCAACCAAACGACCACCTCTTCCTAATCCCCTTGGTGGCAAAATTTATAACCCTCAACTTTGACAGGCCAAGGATTCTGAGGGTGAATCTGTTAAGCTTGTTCTTTATCTAAAACTCGAGGCGTCTTTATTCCCACCACCCTGGCCCCGAATGCTGCAAAAAGAGTAGGTGAACGTCGGCTATTCGGTCCATCAGAGCGGGCTATCGGCCCTTTGACTTTATGCTGCACGGGAGAAGGCCCTTCCGGCCCATGAAGCCCAGTTAATCGTTTTTTGGAGGAAGGCGGAGCCCGGCGGATAATGTACAAACTCCTTTAAGGCAGCGAGGGGTTTGAACCCGCGGATTTGCGCAGGAGTCCACAGAAGGGAGGCGGTTGGTCCATGGCGGGCGGGCGGCTCGCCTGGCCGCGACTCGTCCTGTTGGGAGATTCCATCACTCAGGTAAGGAAGGGCCCCGGTTCGGGCGGGAACACAGGACGTCTCGGGAGGGGTGGCCGGGGCCTGAGGGCCGGCGATCAGCCGCTGTCGGCTCCTGGGCGTGGGGATCGGCGTCAAGGCCCGGGGCGCAGTGTCCACCCGCCCCGGCAGGTTGAAGGGCAGGACCGCAGCCCGAGGCGGGAGCCGGGGAGCGGAGCCGCCTGTTCCCGGCCTCTGGAGGCCCGCTCTTGGGAACTTTCGAAGTGAGATTAATGGGCATTTGGGACTGAACAGGGCTGAAACGTTAGTTACTTCAGGTTCCTATGAATGTGGCGTGACCTACTGAGATTTTCCAGCACCTTTGTGTATTGCGCACTGCAGTCACAACGGCTAGAGACTCGACTGAGTCACCTTTCTTGCTCCAAAGAGAAAAGCCGTATCTTTGTCCACCTTGTTTCGTTCAACATATTTGCAGGAACTTGATAGACATTAGTAGTATTGAGTCAAATAAGGTGCTAAGTGGGCTAAATTAAAGCTTAATTCAAGGAAGTGTATTATTGGATATTAAAGGAAGGTGTCCAGGCAGATGGATTTAGATTCTGGTGTTCTTGCATAAATGTTGGTTTAAATATATTAGACCATGTGATTCAACCTAAAAGACACTGGAAAAATGGTGCAATAACCTATGTATGTATAAAATGTAACAATTGCTCCAATGAACTATATACAAGGGTCAGGGCATTGATATTTCTCAGGATTTATTTGCACCTTCTGGCTGCAGTGTGACATTTGGAATTCCATATAGACTACATATCATTTGTAGCCATACGGTTATGAAGTAGTTCTTTTAATTATATACCACATTTTTTTCAACTTGCATTGACCAAAGTGCTGTAAAACCAAGGCAATCAATCAAAACTATTTACAGAACAACAGATTAAGGTGTTATAAGTAGACCACAATTGCAGTGAATAGTGCAGTGCTGTCGGAGGTTAGGAACGTACAAAGGGTTTCAGCTGTTAAGCGCTAATGACAGGAGGTATGTTTTAACCTGTATTTACAGCAGTTGGGGTAGGGGCCTAGCTTAATGGTCTGGGGAATGCTATTCCAGTTCAGGGGTTGCAACTGCAAAGGCCATGTCTCCCCTTTGTGTGCACTTAGTGCATCCTGCTCTAGTTGACCTGAGCTGCTTGGAGTAGGATGTAAACATATTGGAGATGTGGGGGGGGGGGGGGAAGAGTCATTGAGGGCTTTATATGTAAATAGCAGTAGCTTCAAGTCAATTCTGAGCCGCACTGGCAGCCACAGAATTGGGATGATATGGTCCATCTTCTTGGCATCTGTCAGGACCCTACCTGCGGCATTTCAAACCAACTGGAGGAGGGTTAGGGAGGACTGGCTAATTCCAGTGTATAGAGAATTAGCGTAGTCCAGATATCAGAAGATGAAGGCATGAATAACCCTTTCAAAGTTCTTGAGTGAGAGGTAAGGTTTTATTTGAACAATGGTGCAGAGATGGAAGAAGCAGGCCTTCACCACAGTCATAAATTTGAAGGCAGGGTCGATTAGCACCACAAGGGATTTAATATGGGGTTTAATAAGAGTGAATAGATTAACCTAGGGAGTCATGTAACCTTTTGGTGAAATTAAGGGACCGAAAAGGATGATAGGAAGTTGCGGGCCATCCAACATCTTATGCTTTCCAGACAGTTGGTTTGGTTGGTGATTTTTGACTGGTCATCTGGTTTTAGGGGTAGGTAGAGCTGGGTGTCATCAGTGTAATAGTGGAAGGAGATGCCGTGTTTCTGCATGATATGGCTGAGGGGGAAGCATGTACAGCAAGAAAGGAATGGGGCCAAGGATGGATCCTTGTGGAACCCCACAGGAGAGGGTGGCTGATGCAGATGTGTAGTTGACCATGAAAACCCTGTCAGTGAGGTAAGATTTGAACCAGTTCAGGGCCACACCATTGATACTGACCTCCTGCTGGAGATGGTCTACCAGAATAGCATGATTGATGATATTGAACGCTGCGCTGAGGTCTGTGAGCATTAGAACAGTGGTGCTGTTCGAGTCTGTGGTGAGGAGTAGGTTATTGTATACCCTCAATAAGGCCGACACCATGCTGTGGTGGGCTTTGTATCCAGACTGAAACTTTTCCATTTTTTTTATTTTGGTGAAGATAGGGAGATAGTTTTTTAAGTATTAGTTTTTCGAGGACTTTGAAGAGGAAAAGAAGTTTTGAAACAGGTCTGTAATTTTGGGGAATAGTGGGGGTCAAGGTTAGATTTTTTCAGGTGGGGCCTCTGCACGTTTGAAGCAGGTTGGGTCAGAACCAGTTGGGAGGCAGCTGTTGATGATGGAGAAGATGCTTGGACCTGCAATATCGAAGACCTTCTTCAGGAGAATGGTAGGAGTAGTGTCAAAGGGACAGATTGTAGGTTTCATGGAAAACACAGTCTTTCTGAGGGTGGGTAGTGTGATGGGACTGAAGCTCACCAGGTTACGTGGACACAGCTGCGGTCCAGTGATGTTTTTCCTAATGTTCTCAACTTTATCGATGAAGGATTTTTGCATTTGTCACTGGCTGTTTCTAAAAAAATGTTTAGAATTTGACCCCTTGGTTCGCTCTGATAGGTGCCACCATTCCTGCAGCCAAAAAGTTTAAATGTGAGTGAATGAAATGATGATCTCCTTTTTCTATCTTTGTAGGTGGGGAAAGGAGGAGGGAGGGTATTATTAGTGGTCGGGGGGGGGGGGGGTTGGGGTTTTTTTATATATAAATGACTAATCACATTGTGTCTGTATTAATATGTAGTAACTAATGTTATGTTATGTGATTTTAAATTTTAAATAAAATATTTTAAAAATCTTTTTTAAATTCTTCACATTTGGCAAGGAATATGTCCAGGTTTGTAGTGGGTGGAAGGCCTACAACCGAGTTTATGGTGCTAAAGAGGACTCTGGGGTTATGGGAGTTATTGGCAATTAGGTTGGCAAGGTATTTTGTTCTCTCAGCCTTCTTGCATCCTCTCCTTAGGGCTCTGGTCACATTGTTAAGCCAAGGTACTGTCTTGGGTTTGGGTTTTTTCAATCTGAAAGGAAGGGTAAATTGCTTTAAAATGAATATCTTCTCAACGATACAATACCTATTTCAATCGTTACCAATTCCCTTAACAGAGAAATTCTTCAATGAACTAAAGAGAATAATAAGGAAATTCTTAAGGAAAGGGGGGGAAACCGAGGATAAAGCTAGATAAATTAACAGAATGATACAAACAAGGTGGTTTGCAGCTACCAAACTTTAAAAATTATTATAGAGCAGCACAATTAAGATATCTGTCAGATTTTTATCAGACAAGGGAAAAACCAAATTGGACCAAGATAGAGCTAGATAAAATAGTGGAGAAGGTACCAGAACATATACTTTATAAGTGGGATGAAAAACTGGTGCAATATAGAAGTTCACCAGTACTGCACCATTTATTCAACATTTGGAAGAAGATTCATGTAGAAAGGAAAAAAAACAAATTACCAATTACCAAAATTATTGACGCAAAATCATCTAATCCCTTTCACAATAGATAACCTTTCCTTTAGAGAATGGGAGAGAAAAGGAATTAAAAGAATAGAAAATTGTTTTTTGGGAAATAATTTATTATCATTTGAACATATAAAGTACAAATATGGAATAACTCATGGTACAATGTTTGCATACCACCAACTGAAAACCTACTTAAAGGACAAATTGGGAAGCAGGCTGAGGTTACCAGAAGGAAGCAGCTTTGAATATGTGATTACAGACACAATGATAATTAAAAGATTTATAACAAACATGTACATCAAGCTGTAAGAGAAGGAAAATTATGAAATAAGCTATAAATTGAAACAAAATTGGGAAAAAGATCTAAATATAAAGATAAAAATTGAAATATGAGAAAAGTTATGCTCCGGAACTATGAGAAATATAATAAATATGAGGTTACACATGATACAATATAATTGGTTACACAGGCTATATATCACGCCCCAAAAGTTAAATAAATGGGACCCAACAGTATCAGATGTTTTCTCTGTAAGAAGGAAACGGGAACAACAGTACATGCAATTTGGGCATGTGAGAAAATGGAAAAGTTTTGGGAAGATCTAAATCAGGTAATAAATAAAATCACAAAAAGCAACATTCCAAAAAATCCAGAGATCTTTCTTTTAAGTAATATAAGGAGTAAAGAATTAGGCCTTAAACTGGATGAAGCGCAAAAAAGATTTATTATGATAGCCTTAGCTGTAGCCAAAAAATGTATAATGTCAACCTGGAAATTAGAAGAGAGCCTGAGAGAACAGCAAAGGTACATGGAAACGAATAATTGTATTTCATTGGAAAAAATTAACATAATTTTAAAAATAAAGTCACATTATTTGAACAAATTTGGGAACCGTACATGGAACATAACAGAGAGGGCCTACCGTGGACCTTCACCCCCCTAAAATGATAGAATGAGAAGAAGACGAAATGAACTGACCCAGTATGTAACAGTAGATGGCACAATTTTCTTGATTATTTTCATTGTGTGTTGAGATTGTTTAATGTGTTTATTGTATGCTATATGTTGAACTTTTAATGGGTTTGGAGGGGGGTGTGAAGGAGGGAGGGAAGGGAGGGGGGAAAAGGGGAGAAAATGCCACTGTGTATATTCAAGAAGGAAATGTTTGTGTGTATTTTGATTAATATGGTTCATAGTATGAAAAATAAAAAAATTATTTCAAAAAAAATTTACCTACTACTGATGTCAGGCTCACTGGCCTATAATTTCCAGGGTTACTTTTGAAGCCTTTTTTAAAAAAAAACAATGAAACAACATGAGCCACCCTCCAACCCTCCGGCACTACACCTATGGCTTAAGGTCATTTTAAATATTTCTGCCAGAGCTCCTGCAATTTCTACACTAGCCTCCCTCAAGGGTCCGAGGGAATATCTTGTCAGGCCCTGGAGATTTATCTACCCTTATTTTCCTTAAGACAGCAAGCATTTCCTACTCTTTAATCTGTAAAGGGTCTACAACCTCACTGCTTATTTTTCATGACTGTGCCCGTTTCCTGAGTGAATAATGATTGGGGGGGAAAAAATTTTTAAGCTCACTCCCATCTCTTTCGGCTCCATAAAAATTCGATTACTCTGATCATCAAGGGGACAAAGTTTGTCCCTTTCTATCCTCTTGGTCTTAATATACCTCTAGAAACCCTTAGGATTTTCCTTCACATTGACTGCCAAAGCAACTTCATGTCTTCTTTTAGCCTTCCTGATTTATTTCTTGAGGTTTTTCTTGCATTTTTGTGCTCTTTGAGTTCCTCATTTGCTCCATGATCCCTATACCTGCTATACACCTCTCTCTTCTGAACCAGATCCCAATATCCCTTAAAAACCAAGGTTCCCTATGCTTCCTAACCTTGCCTTTAATCCTGACAGGAACATAAAAACTCTGTACTCTCAAAATGTCACCTTTGAATTTGAAGTTCCTCCACTTACCTCGCACATCTTTTCCCCTAAACAGAATCCCAATCCATACATTCTAGATCCTTTCTCTAATTTAGAATCACAGCCCGAGGCCCAGACATATCTTTCTCTATAATTAACTTGAAACTGCTCTGGGTGGGTCATGTCTCCAGAATGGAGGACCATCGCCTTCCCAAGATCGTGTTCTATGGCGAGCTCTCCACTGGCCACCGAGACAGAGGTGCACCAAAGAAGAGGTACAAGGACTGCTTAAAGAAATCTCTTGGTGACTGCCTCATTGATCCCGCCAGTGGGCTGATCTCGCCTCCAACCGTGCATCTTGGTGCCTCACAGTTCGGCAGGCAGCAACCTCCTTTGAAGAAGACCGCAGAGCCCACCTCAATGACAAAAGACAAAGGAGGAAAAAGCCAACACACAACCCCAAACAACCAATTTTCCCTTGCAACCGCTGCAACCGTGCCTGCCTGTCCCGCATTGGACTTGTCAGTCACCAACGAGCCTGCAGCAGACGTGGACATACCCCTCCATAAATCTTCGTCCGTGAACCCAAGCCAAAGAAAAGAAAGAATATTATGATTACTGTTCCCAAAATGATCCCCTGCACATACTTCTGTCACCTATCCAGTCTTGCTCCCTAAAAGGAGATCCAGTATTTTGCGTTCTCTCTATAGTGATTTATAAAACTTACCTGAACAGACTTCAAAAATGTATTTAAAATTACCTTAGCCATAGGTGACGTGCTGGAGGATAGCTAACATTATTCCATCGTTTAAAAAAGAATTATTCAGGAAATTATAGACTGGTGAGCCTGATGTCACTAATGGGTAAATTATTGGAAGGTGTTCTCAGAGATCGAATAAACAAGGACTGATTGGGGATAGTCAGCATAGCTTTCTGCATCATAAGTTGTTTTTAACCAAGGAGATTATTAGGAAAGTTGAAAGAAAGGGCATCGATGTTGTTTACATGGACCTTAGTAAGGCCTTTAACAAGGTCCCACATGGGTAGTTGGTTAAGAAGGTTCAGTTTCTTGCTATTCCGAATTGAAGTGGAAGCCAGAAAGTGATAGAAGCTGATTGCCTATCTCCCTTGTGCCCTTTGACTAGTGGTGTACTTCAGAGATTAGTTCTGGGTTTATTGTAGTTTGTCATCCATATCAACAATCTGGATGACAGCATTGTAAATTGGATCAGTAAGTTTACAGATAACACTAAGATTTTTTTTTAAATTTTTTTATTTTTCACACTATAAACCACATTGATCAAGATACATACATTTTCCCTCTTGAACATATACAGTGTCGTTTTCTTCCCCCCTCCCTCCCTCCCTACCTCCCCTCCCTCCCTCCCTCCCCTCCCATTCATTTAAAGTTCAGAAAATAGGATACATTAAACCCATCAAACAATGTTGTCACTCAATAAAGACAAACAAGAAATTCCACTGAGTCAGTTCTTTTCAATTCTCTTCTCCTTCTGTCATTTTAGATGGTAGATAGCCCCGGTAGGTTTTCTCTATTATGTTTCATGTATGGCTCCCATATTTGTTCAAATATTGTAATATTATTTCTTAAATTATATGTTATTTTTTCTAATGGAATACATTTATTCATTTCTATATACCATTGTTGTATTCTCTAGTTATCTTCTAATTTCCAGGCTGACATAATACATTTTTTTGCTACAGCTAGGGCTATCATAACAAATCTTTTTTCTGCACCATCCAAATCAAGTCCAAATTCTTTGTTTTTTATGTTACTTAGGAGGAAGATCTCTGGGTTTTTTGGTATATTGCTTTTTGTGATTTTATTTAATATCTGGTTTAGATCTTCCCAAAATTTTTTCACTTTCTCACATGTCCATATTGCATGAATTGTTGTTCTACTATTTCAAATGGTTCTGTTAATTTATTTTGTTCCTCTGTTTGTAATTTCGGTTGTTCAATTTTAGTTAAAAATTCATCTATTTTGTCTTCTTTCCCTTCGTTTTCAGTTTGATATAATTGTTCATAGAATTCTCTGAAGTTTTCATTAATCTCCGTTGGATTATATGTGATTTGGTTGTTTTTTTTCCTTGATGCCAATACCATTCTCTTAGTTTATTCTGTCTTAAGCTGCCACACTAGAATTTTGTGCGTTTTTTCTCCTAGTTTATAATATTTCTGTTTTGTCTTCATTATGTTCTTCTCCACCTTATATGTTTGTAGTGTTTCATATTTTATTTTTTTATCTGCCAATTCTCTTTTAGTTGTGTCTTCCTTCATTGCTAATTCTTTTTCTATATTTGCTATTTCCCTTTCCAACTGCTCTGTTTCTTGATTGTACTCCTTCTTCATCTTGGTTACATAACTTATTATTTGCCCTCTGATGAACGCTTTCATTGCGTCCCATAGTATAAACTTATCTTTCACTGATTCCGTATTTATTTCAAAGTACATTTTAATTTGTCGTTCAATGAATTCTCTAAAATCCTGCCTTTTAAGTAGCATGGAGTTTAATCTCCATCTATACATTCTTGGAGGGATGTCCTCTAACTCTATTGTCAATATCAGGGGTGAGTGGTCCGATAATATTCTAGCTTTATATTCTGTTTTCCAAACTCTGTCTTGCATGCGAGCTGATAACAGGAATATGTCTATTCCTGAGTATGTTTTATGTCTACCCGAATAATATGAATATTCCTTTTCCTTTGGGTGTTGTTTCCTCCATATATCCAAAAGTTGCATTTCTTGCATCGATTTAATTATAAATTTGGTTACTTTGTTCTTTCAGTTAATTTTTTTCCCAGTTTTATCCATGTTTGAATCCAAATTAAGGTTGAAATCCCCTCTTATTAGTATGTTCCCTTGCGTGTCTGCTATCTTCAAAAAAATATCTTGCATAAATTTTTGATCTTCTTCGTTAGGTGAATATACATTGAGTAAATTCCAAAACTCCGAATATATCTGACATTTTATCATTACATATCTCCCTGCTGGATCTATTATTTCCTCTTCTATTTTAATTGGTACATTTTTACTGATTAATATAGCTACTCCTCTAGCTTTTGAATTATATGACGCTGCTGTTACATGTCCTACCCAATCTCTCTTTAATTTCTTGTGCTCCACTTCAGTTAAGTGTGTTTCTTGCACGAATGCTATATCAATTTTTTCTTTTTTCAGTAAATTTAGCAGTTTCTTCCTTTTGATTTGGTTATGTATTCCATTAATATTTAAAGTCATATAGTTCAACATAGCCATTTCATACTTAATGTTTATCTTTCCTTTCCGTTTCCTCATCATCACCTTTCCTTCTTATCCATTTCTCCTTTCTTGTTTTGAACACTTTATAAGACAACATTTCTAAAACATCAAACATTTCCCTTATTCTCCTATCTAAAATTCCTTTAACCCCACTATCCCCTCCCCTTCCTGAGTTGCCCTTTATCCCTTGTCGGGCAACCACATCTCCCCTCTCCATTTGGATTTGCGAATTCACTCGCAAGCATCAGCTGATTTCGCAGTGACCGTAACTCTTCACCACCCAGCCCCCCCAGAAAAGATTTTAATTTTCATATACAACAAAGGTCACTCTCTTAATTCCCCCCATACTTCCTTTCTACCCTTTCTTTCCCTTCTTAGTTCTTACCTCTATTCTATTTTTTATATATATATATATATATATCTTCTCTCTTTGGCTTGGCTTCGCGGACGAAGATTTATGGAGGGGGTAAAAAGTCCACGTCAGCTGCAGGCTCGTTTGTGGCTGACAAGTCCGATGCGGGACAGGCAGACACGGTTGCAGCGGAAAATTGGTTGGTTGGGGTTGGGTTTTTCCTCCTTTGCCTTTTGTCAGTGAGGTGGTGTATGTATATATATATATATATATATATATATACACACACATACATATAGTTTGTGATCATTTTTGTTCTCGTTACATATCTTCCTCTCTCTGTCTGTTTTGTAGTTGTTCTTCAAATTTTCTTGCTTCCTCCGGATCCAAGAATAGTCTGTTTTGCTGCCCTGGAATAACTATTTTAAGTACCGCTGGATACTTTAGCATAAATTTATATCCTTTTTTCCATAGGATCATTTTTGCTGCATTAAACTCCTTCCTCTTCTTCAGGAGTTCAAAACTTATATCTGGATAGAAAAAAATTTTTTTGGCCTTTGTATTCCAGTGTTTTTTTTTTTGTCTTCTCTTATTTTCCTCATTGCTTTCTCCAATATATTTTCTCTTGTTGTATATCTTAAGAATTTTACTAGAATGGATCTTGGTTTTTGTTGTGGTTGTGGTTTAGGGGCTAATGTTCTGTGTGCCCTTTCTATTTCCATTTCTTTCTGTAGTTCTGGTCTTCCTAGGACCCTGGGGATTCATTCTTTTATAAATTCTCTCATATTCTTGCCTTCTTCATTTTCCTTAAGGCCCACTATCTTTATATTGTTTCTTCTACTATAATTTTCCATTATATCTATCTTCTGAGCTAACAGCTCTTGTGTCTCTTTAACTTTTTTACCAGATTCTTCTCATTTCTTTTTTAAGTCCTCTACTTCCATTTCTACGGCTGTTTCTCGTTCTTCCACCTTGTCCACTCTTTTTCCTATATCTGACATGATCATCTCTAATCTATTCATTTTTTCTTCTGTACTTTTTACTCTTCTTTTTATTTCACTGAATTCTTGCGATTGCCATTCTTTTACTTATTCCATATATTCTTTAAAAAAAATATCCATTGTCTTGCCCTTCCCTTCATCTTCCATTTCTCTGTGTTCTTCCTCTTCTTCTTCTGAGTCCATTCCAGGATCTGTGTCCTTTACCTCTGCCTCTTCTGGTTTTCTTGTTGGTTTGTTTGTTTTATTTTGTTGGGTATTTCTGGTCTTCTTATTTGAAGTGTCCTGCTGCTGGTCTTCTTCCTCTGGGTTGGTCATCTGTTGTTTCTTTGATTTCTTTTTACTCTCTTCTTTCTTGCTCTCGTTATTTTCTGTGTTTTCCTCTTGTTGTTGTGTTGTGGCTGTCAATCTCAGCTGTGGAGATCGACTCCTCAGCTGGTCCCCCCTCCCGTCAGTGTTATTTTTGTCTTGCGCATCACGAGGAGTCGCGCATGCACGGTTGCGCACTTTTGCTTGGCTCCGTGAGCCATTTTTGTAGTCCCGAGTTCGGGACTTCAACTGACCTTAGGGAGCGGGCTTCTCTCTCTGCGGCAGGCCTCCTCGGACAGGTAAGGCCTTCACCTTCTTCTTCCGACGTCCTTTCTTCTTCTCTTCTTCCCGTTGCTTTTGACTTTTCTTTTTTCGCTGCCATTTTCTCCACACCTTTATTTTCACTTTATTTTGGTTTTTGTGTTTGTGCCTTTATTTTTTCACTGTCTTTATTTTACTTTTCTGGAGTGGGCTGGAGTTCCCCAACCAGCCACTACTCCATCACGTGACTCCTCCAGATAACACTAAGATTGAGGGTGTCATGGACAGTGTAGAAGTCAGATAGAATTTAATGCAGGCAAGTGTGAAGTGTTGCACTTTGGGAGGACTAACCAAGGTAAGACATGCACTGTAAATAGTAGGGCTCTGAAAAGTGCATTGGAATAGAGGGATCTGGGAATAGGCACACAATTCCCTGAAAGTGGCATCACAGGTAGATGGGGCCGTCAAGAAAGCTTGTGGCATGTTGGCCTTCAAAATATTGAGTATAGGAGTTGGGATGTTATGGTAAAGTTATTCAAGACATTGGTGAGGACAAATTTGGAGTCTACAGTACAAGAAAGATATCAAGACGATTTTTACAAGGATGTTGATGGGACTTGAGGAACTTAGTTAGAAAGAAAGATTAAACAGGTTAGAACTTTATTCCCTGGAGTGTAGAAGAATGAGGGGAGATTTGACAGAGGCATTCAAAATTATGAAGGGTAAAGACAGAGTAAATGCAAGTAGGCTTCTTCCACTTAAGTGAAGTGAAATACAAACCAGAGAACATGGGTTAAAGGTGAAAGGGGAGGAATTTATGGAGAACATTGTGGGAACATCATCATGTAGAGTGGTAAGAGTATGGGATGAGCTGCCAGCTGAAGTGGTGAATGTGAGCTTAATTTTGACAGGTATATGGATGAGAGTGGTATGGTGGAGGTTATTTTGACTAAGCAGAATAATTGGTACAGACTAAATGGGCTGAAGGGCTCATTTCTCTTCTGTAATGTTCTATAAAAGATGATTGACGGATATAACAGAAATCTACAGCGCAGTACAGTCCCTTTGGCCTGCTGTTGTGTTGAGAAGAGTATCAGGTTCAAGGGGTTCACAGAGACACGAGTCTGGACCCAATTGTTACAATCACGTGTAACTTCTATTGACAAACAGGGAACAAACAAGAGAGAATGTTAAAAGGTACACAATTACTAATTCATGTAAGGGAAGACATTCACCTCAGACATCAGTTAGACTCCAACAATGGTAAACCTATATTTGATCCTGCTCACACAGTATGAACAGGGATTCTTACACATGCTCCCAGTTCCCTGATCAACGGGGGTGCAATTCTACTGCAAGTATTTTTTCTATTGGAATACAATGGCTCAGCCTCAGTATATTTCACACCTCACCTGTGACCCTTCCAGTGATGTCCACAGTAGCGACCTGGCATGGAACAGTGTCCGGGACTTGGGCCACGAGGCAGAGAGGGTGAATGTGCTCTGCGCTGGTGCTTAATACATAGCTAATCTTTGCTGCAAGCCATTGATGACCCTAGGTGATTTAAATTAGCCAATGGTGAGGTGTGCACTAATTAGTGGCTGAAGTCCAACCTTGATTGACAGGTGATGTGACTTTTGAATAAGTTTCAGATGGGGAGGACACGTGACCACCCACAATACACACATTCTAGACAGGTATGGAGGCCACGCTTCCTCCACACGTAACATGTGCCTACCTAATAACTAACTCTAATTGTCAAGACGTGAGTCTGCAGATGCTGTGATTGTAGTCAAAACACAGAAATGCAGTGTCCAAAGGAGGTAAAGATACATTACTGATGTTTCAGGCCTGAGCCCTTCCCCAAGGTATGAGTGCAAAAGGACAAGCATCTGAATGAAAGACTGGGGAAGAATGGAGGAAGGGGAGTCAGTAATACATCCTTGCCTTCTATGGATGTTGCAAGACTGGCTGAGTTCCTCCACATTTCTGTTTTTTAACTAACTGCCTGGAATTTCCATACTGCGTGACCCTCCATTTTTCTCAGCTCCCTGTACCTATCTAATAGTCTTTTAAAAGATCCTATTGTGCCTGCCTCTACCACAGTTGCTGGCATCACATTCCATACAACCACCACTCTGTGTGGGGGAAAAAAACTTCTACTCCACCCACCGAATGGCTTCTAGTATTAGCTTTTTTTTGGGGTGGGTAGTCTCTGGCCATCCACTCTAATGCCTCTCGTCGTACACCTCTAACAGGTTGCTCCAAGGAGAAAAGACCAAGTTCACTCAACCCATCTTCATAAGGCATGCTCTTCAATCCAGGCAGCATCCTTGTAAATCTCCTCTATACCCTCTCTAATAGCATCCACATCTTTCCTGTAATGAGGTGACCAGTCTAACAATGGTCTTGTATCGCTATGACATTACCTCATGGCTCTTTAACCCACTGGCACAGTTAATGAAGGCCAACACACTGTATACCTTCGTAACAACACAATCTACTGTGTAGGAGCTTTAAGTGTCCTATGGACATGGACCTCAAAATCTGTTTATCTACACTGATCCCATTAATATTGTATTCTGCCTTCAAATTTTACCTCCTGAAATGAAGTACTTCACACTTTTCTAGATTAAACTCCATCTCCCACTTCTCAGTCCAGCTCTGCAGCCTATCAATGTCCTTTGGTAACTTCTGGCAACCCTCCAGACTATCCACAACACCACCTACTTTTGCGTCATATACAAAATTACTTGCTCATCCTTCCACTTCCTCATCCAGGTAATTTATAAAAATCAGAGAGGCCTCACAACAGATACCTGCAAACACCACTGGTTTCAGACTTCCATGCAGACTACTAACCATCTGCCTTCTCTTGGCAAGCCAATTCTGTATCCAATAAGCAAGGCCTTGTTGGATATCCATGCCTCCTTACTTTTTGAATGAGCCTTGTATGCCTTACTGAAATCAATGTTCTTTGTTATATCTTCAAAAGATTCAATTAGGCTCGTGAGAATGCCCTGATGAAGCTATGCAGATTATGTCTCAGTAAATGCTTGTAAATTCTGTCTCCCAGGATCTTCTCCAACAGCTTTCCCAACACTGAATTAACACTGAAAGGTCTATAATTTCCTGTGTTATCTCTACTCCCTTTTTGAACAGGGGAACAACATTTGTAATCTCTTGTGTCCCATGACTATGTGAAATCATCACCAATGTCTAAGCAATCTCCTTCCTCATTTCTCACAGTAGCCTTGGGTAAATCTTGTCTGGTCCGCGCGACTTTATCTACTTGTAAAATTTCAATGCATCCTCTTTCTTAATGTCAACAGACTCAGGTGTTTCAGTCTGCTTTTAAGTCATCTTCACCATTGCCATGGTCCTTTTCTCTGATGAATACTGAAGCAAAGTATTCATTAAGCGGCTCTGCTACCACCTCTATCACCTCTGGTGGGTCCTATCCTCACATAATTCATCCTCTTGTACTTCACATACTTGTAGAACGTCTTGGGGTTTTTCTTAACCCTGCTCACCAAGATGGAGCGAGATGGTGGAGATGGTTGCTGGAGGGGGATGAACAGGAACATAAATGTGACCAGTGTTGGAATTTGATGAGTCATTGGAACTATTAGAAGAGAAATGAAGGGGAAATGGAACAAGATGGTGGAGGAGACGAGGTAGGTGAAATGTGTGGGCAGTATGTGGAAGGAACCAACCAGCAATGACTGATGGGTGTTGGCAGAGGGGGAGAGGAGGAATTATGGGAAAGATACAAAAGTGGATCTTTGATGACGAAAGCAGAAGGCAGATTCTAATTTAAACATTGATAAATTAGGGAAAGAATTGGTGCAACAAGGGCTGAGAGGTGTTTATGGTGGCAAATAGTATGTTTGCCTTCACTTCGAGAAGCTTTGAATGAAAAATCAAGGACTACTCCTCAAGCATTGTGTGCCATTTGCCTCCTTGTCCGAGGAAGAACATTGATGCTAAAGAAGGAGTGTAATATAGGTTAATTAGATGAATGATTGGGGTAATATTCTCACTGAAATTTTTTTTTTAATACTTACAGGACTGTGTGGATGGAGGAAGAATGTTCCCAAAGGTGGGGCAGTTGAGAACCAGGGATCTCAAGCTCGTACTATAGAGCAGCCATTCTCAACCCTTTTTTTTTAGCTATGGTCCCCTAAGACACTGCTGAAAGTTAATGGGCCCTCTTCCCTGCAAAGCAGTCAAGTTTAGCTGGTTTCTTCTGTACTTCTCCCCTACCAATTACATAAAAAAATTTATGATTTCAGTCCATGGCCCTCATTGAGAATGGCCACGACCGAACCTCAGTTTGGAAGTGTGATGGGGAAAGATTTTTCCTCACAGAGATTAATGAACCCATGGGATTCTCTACGAGAAAGGAGTTGATGTAGTTGAGAGATACTGGGAGAAGGCAGGATCAGGACACCCGATTTGGATGCTTAGCCATGACCATTCTTGAATGCCAAAGCAGGCTTAAGAAGCCAATTCCACATCCATGTTTCATTGAATAATTCCAGTGTTTTCCAATTTTGTTTTCAGCTGGAACATAGTTTGGTTCTGTGAAGCTCCAATAATCTGACATCCTCATGACTTTTTTCAGTCCACCGCTATTAATACACCTAATGAATTACTTCACCTTCTTTAAAGATGTCGCACAATAGTGTAATGAACTTGGAGGTGAGCTAGGTGATTTTCAAGGAAATATGGAAGAATGAACCCCAATCGATGGGAAGAGGATGGGGAAGGGGCATTGAGCCAGATGCCACACCACTGGAAATCTTGAACATGGGATAGTAAATTATCAGAATTTTACCATGTTAGAACTTCGGCTCCATCTCCTTAATGGGGTGATAAAGTAGTAAAACAAAACTTCCTAATATAATGTAGTTTCTTCCTATTTCAGGTTGAAGAAAGATTAGAAAAAATATTGTCCTAAATTCTTTAAAATGCTGGCAATAATGTGATGAGGAAAATTGGGAGCAAAACTGAACTCACTTTGATGGTCTAACTACCTGACTAATCTTATTACTCCCAGGGATCCTTTGAAAATGGAGGATGGGGTGCTGCAATTGCAAGCAGACTTGTTAGGTAAGTTCAAATATCTGCATCTATTATATTTACAATGACATTGCCTAATTTGTTCTGATAGCAGTGGAATTTCTGTTAGAACACTGCATTCGAGCACATCTAAATGAACTCAGTAAAGAGCAGTAACAAACGATCTGCTGGACAATCTCTGCAGGCCAAGCAGTTGGGACACTTATTAATTCAGAGGAGGGTATTTTTAATCAGCTATCTCAAAAGCTTGTGTAGAGGAAATTGAATAGCTGGAAAGGAATTAACAGTAGTAAGGTGGTTCGGAGGAATAGGGCAGTGCAGCAAAGAAAACAGGTAATGGGGAATACAGTAGATCAAAGGAGTGAAGGTTCTATTTGGCTTGAGGAAGAATGTTGTTCTGTTATGAAAGGATTGGTTGGACGTGCAATTGTTTTGTACATATTGGGATCAGTGAATCCTCGCTAGGATAAAAGTAATGGAAGGGAGTTGGAACAAGGCAGCAAGAGCATTACAAATCGAGTTGGTCTCTGGAGGCTAGTAATGGGACGATGAAATAGGAAAGTATGACAATGAGGCAGAACTTGCTAGCAAAATATATACTTCCTAATGATGAGTAGACAGAAAGATCATGTTCTCAATGAAAATAACTATACTTCTGGTGTAGGAAGTGCGATGTGCTAAACCGTGGTTTGTCAGGATACAACACAAAATGGGCCCGGATAGTTCTACCGAAAATTATTTCTCAACCTACTAATCAAGAGACCATTGCTGCTGTTGTAGTCTTTTTTGGAGCAAATGACTCTTCTTTGAAAGGTAGGTACTGCATGCAATACTTCTGCTCTAGCAAGTCTGTCTCTTTTGAAACCATCCCTTGAGCAAGGTTCCAAATTCTTTTTTCAAGCTGTGCTCCAACCAATCTTGGCAACATACAAGCGTGCTTGCTGTGTAACTGACCACAAGACTATGCATAGGGAGGAGAAAATTATGTACAGGTACACAATCCTTTATCTGGAAAGCTCCAAAATCCAGCAAGTGAGGAGAGAGATGGCAGCGTGAGTTGGGTGGGCAAGGGGGGGAGACCGGCAGTGCAAATCGGGCGATTGGTTGGGGGGGGGGGGAAACCAGCAGCGAGTCAGGCGGGCGAGAGATTAGCAGCGCGAGTCAGGTGATTTGGGGGGGGAGAGACCAGCAGCGCAAGTTGGGCAGGCGCGGGGGAGTGCGGCAGCATAATTCAGGTGGGCTTAAATCTGGCTTTCCAAAATCCGGAAAAATCCGAAATTCGGAACACACTGTCGCTCAAGGATCCTGAATGTGAAGGTCATGCAGCAAACTGCATACTTCTGTGTTGGAGAATGTGAATAAAGGATTGAGCTGGAGTTCCAGTCGGAGCGAATAACAACAACAAAAAAAATCAAAGTTGCTGAAATCCAATGCTCATTGGCTTGAGGACAAACTTTTCCACCACCGAGAAAGAGTCAGGTTTGGGAATGTCCTAAATTAGTGAATTGAAGGAAGTAACCACAAAGAAGATGGGGATGTTGGGCAGAAGAGTGTTTCCATATTATAAATCCTCACCTGTTAGACAAGACCATCCAAGATTAACGAAAGTTTACAGTGATGAGCTTGTCACAGATCATAAATGAATAATTTTTGGCCAAAGAATTTGAATGTTTTCATTAGACTAGCAAAGACTGCCGAAGGTGTCCGCTAAGGAGAAAAATGGTGAATTTTTAGAAATTTTTTTTAACATCAATGCAAAAGCTATGAGAAATCAGATTCAAAAATAAAGTCCACAAAGGTCAAATATAAATGAGGGAAGATTTTAAATAGAATTTTCACTTGGGGTGAAAGTGTAACTTGACGCCATCACTCTTATGAGTTAAGCAAGTCCATGTTCACGTGGAGTTGTGTTAAAGTGAAAGGTTTTTATGCCTTAATCTAAAACTGTATTGTGGTTTTAAGTTGGTTTGGAAGCTATCACTATTAAAGACTTATTTATGAGCAGGTGTCAACCCGGTGCAACATGTTCCTTTGGCTGAATATGGTGAAAATCTGAACCATATAATCCAGTACCTGAAATCTATGGGTATTTGTGAAGAAAAAATGATCATGATAACACCACCTCCTCTGGATGAGTCCTCCTGGGAAAAGGAATGCATCGCCAAAGGTAACAGCAACACACGCACACAATCTAAACAAAGCAAAGAGAATTAATAAGTTCTGAAACAAGGAAAGTAGATATCAATCTCCTGCAGCAGACTTCCAACTTGCAAATCTTGTATTTGTTTCTTACTTTGAACATTGTTTCCACTTCATACATGGTTTGGGGTATAGTAGCAAAGAGCCGATGACAAATTATCCAGAGATCACATGAATCTACCATGGCAGCTTGGAAGTTGTTAAATTCCAGATCCATTTGATTACTTGATTTATTTAAATACTATTGATGAAGCTACACTGTTGTTTAAAAAAAAACCCACTGATTTATTAATGTTCTTCAGAGAAAGTCATTGTAATTCCCACCATCCCTCTTCGACTCCACCCCACCTTCCCAATCTGGCTTTGGTATGACATTAGGCTGATGTCTTGATTCAGCGATGGTTGCAAACAGGAAAGGAAAGCCTTGATTTCTGAACAAATCATTTGTTAAATCTTTGCACAATTATAGCAATTTCAAAAATGTTAAACATTTACACTTTTCTGCATCTATCCTTCTCTTCCACTCAATCTCACCAACGTCAATTCCTGCTGAGGTTGTTGAAAAGGTTCTGTCGGGGAAAATCTCTTTTCCAGAATAACTCAGGCAGAGACTTCATTTGCTTCGAGAGTTTTATTTTGTGATATTACAGAGAGACTGTCCTGATCTACACCAGAATAAGAACTCTGCCTTCTGTAGGCAGACAGCACATTTTTATACAGGAGAACAAACAACTCCATCTTCCTTCTGCACACAAAGCACATTCCTAAATATACTAGGCACTAGGTCATGGGGATGGTTCTGCAACCAGCAGAAACTGGCTGGTTTCTTAGATTACAAAGGAAACAGAAGTCCACACTTGCAACATTTCGACTGCATATACAATAAGATCATTTTTTTTCTTCCACAGGTTCCTATTAAATTCACTTCTGAAATAGCATGGAAGTACTTTCCATTTTCTAACTCTACTCCATTCTGCAGCTCTCATCTTATTAACTGTCAAGCATACTTTGGGTGAGACTAAGAACTTTTATGCTTTATCATTTGATTCCCCCTGTGACTGTGCCTGATATTTATAAGTACGCATATAATTCCACTTTCTGGATTTTTTTTTCCAGCAACACACGTATCCAATTACTTTGAAATTTTGCTATGTTCACCCTTTCAAGGTCTGCATTCCAGATAATAACAATTTACACACATTAAATAAACCTTTATTTCTTTTTGGTCAGATGTTTTATATCTGATTACCAACACCCCCTGCCAGTGAAAGCTGTGTTCTACATTAAACCCTTCAAGTCTAATCTTAAAACTCCCTATAGCCTTTTGAGGAGAAGGAAAGACATTCTCACACCATTAACATCACTAGGTGAGCGTGTGTAGCAGCAGGCAACTTTGTTATCCGCTTCTCTCAGAATATCTGTGTAGACTGAAGCCTCTCTGATATCGACTGCACCACAGCTTAGTTCATATGACAGTAACAAACCTGCTGTACAAGTTGTCCATAAGACGTAATATATTCATGAAAAGTTAACATTAACTTGCATAGATTTTAATCATATTCTAGGACCATGACAACAATTTTTGATGCATTTTTCTGGAGAGGTTGCTTCCTTTTGTTACCAGGTAAGAAATTGGACAGATGCAATTCAGTAACCAAGGAGTACGCTGAAGCCTGTGTCAAGGTCGCCACAGAATGTGGAACTGATGTACTTGACCTCTGGACTTTGATGCAAATTGAGAATCAGGTAAAGAAGTTGAACATTTATGCTTTATACTTTCAATTTATACTTCAGGTTCAAGGAGCAAGAAATATAACAACATTTCATGGTGGCAAGTAATGGTTTTAGCTTTTTGCATTTTTTTTTAGAGATACTTGAAGTGCAATAAGCTAAATTTAATTTTAGGTCTGGTAACATCATTGTAATCCAGAATTTAAGAGTTAGAGTGGTGGTTCCATGAAAATATGCAACAAGGAAACAAAGTCCAAATAGGTGACTGATATCAATACTTAACCATGGTAATGAATTTATATTTTCCAAGGGATTAGAAATAACAAAAAGTACACTAGAGCTTTGATTCCTTAAATTTGGTTTTTGGGATTTAGAAATGAGAAACTAGGTAAAACGAAGCAACTTTTCCCTATTTCCATGGGCTGACACTATTGTAGGTAGTGCCCGTGAAGATGATTACATAATCCTGATCAATTACATCTTGGTCTCCACCCTGTTGTAACTGAAGTCAATTTCAGACATGCAGTATTTCTTAATTATACTTGCTAGAATTATTTATTGAAACCACCATACTTTTATTGTGGGAACTTGATGTACAATAAGCTACAACCTGACAATCCAAAGGTGCATGGAACAGGCTGCCGGGGGGAGCAGACACAGCGATAATGTTCGAGATGTATTTAGACAGGGAAGGGAGGAGCAGGTACAGTAGGTCTTTTTCTGTACTATACTGTTAAATTTTGATTACAATATATTTTGTACAAAATTCTGACAGTATTGCAATGTGTGCACCACTTTGGCTTGGCTTCGCGGACGAAGATTTATGAAGGGGTGATGTCCACGTCAGCTGCAGGCTCGTTTGTGGCTGACAAGCCTGATGCGGGACAGGCAGACGCGGTTGCAAGGGAAAATTGGTTGGTTGGGGTTGGGTGTTGGGTTTTTCCTCCTTTGTCTTTTGACAGTGAGGTGGGCTCTGCAGTCTTCTTCAAAGGAGGTTGCTGCCCGCCGAACTGAGGCGCCAAGATGCACGGTTTGAGGCGAGATCAGCCCACTGACGGTGGTCAATGTGGCAGGCACCAAGAGCTTTCTTTAGGCAGTCCTTGTACCTCTTCTTTGGTGCACCTCTGTCTCGGTGGCCTATGGAGAGCTCACCATATAACATGATCTTGGGAAGGCGATGGTCCTCCATTCTGGAGACGTGACCTACCCAGCGCAGTTTGATCTTCAGCAGTGTGGATTCAATGCTGTCGGCCTCTGCCATCTCGAGTACTTCGATGTTGGAGATGAAGTCGCTCCATTGAATGTTGAGGATGGAGCGGAGACAACGCTGGTGGAAGCGTTCTAGGAGCCGTAGGTGATGCCGGTAGAGGACCAATGATTCGGAGCCGAACAGGAGTGTGGTTATGACAACGGCTCTGTATATGCTAATCTTTGTGAGGTTTTTCAGTTGGTTATTTTTCCAGACTCTTTTGTGTAGTCTTCCAAAGGTGCTATTTGCCTTGGCGAGTCTGTTATCTATCTCGTTGTCGATCCTTGCATCCGATGAAATGGTGCAGCCGAGATAGGTAAACTGGTTGACCGTTTTGAGTTTTGTGTGCCCGATGGAGATGTGGGGGGGGGGGGGGGCTGGTAGTCATGGTGGGGAGCTGGCTGATGGAGGACCTCAGTTTTCTTCAGGCTGACTTCCAGGCCAAACATTTTGGCAGTTTCCGCAAAGCAGGACGTCAAGCGCTGAAGAGCTGGCTCTGAATGGGCAACTAAAGCGGCATCGTCTGCAAAGAGTAGTTCACGGACAAGTTTCTCTTGTGTCTTGGTGTGAGCTTGCAGGCGCCTCAGATTGAAGAGACTGCCATCCGTGCGGTACCGGATGTAAACAGTGTCTTCATTGTTGAGGTCTTTCATGGCTTGTTTCAGCATCATGCTGAAGAAGATCGAAAAGAGGATTGGTGCAAGAATGCACTACAGCAGCACAAACAAGTCAGATATAATGCTTCTAATGGTTGCTGAGACTTTGAGTGATCACAGGACACTGTAGTCTAAGGCAGTCCAGGACAGTTTATTTTTAAATCACAAGTCCATAAGAAGACAGTCAATGTTATTATTTTCAACAGATCAATGACCGTCATGGTTGTCTTGTCTGTGAATAAATCATATGCTTATCAATTTACTTGGGTGCTAAATACAACCTAAAGTTCTTTTCAAAAATTTTACATTACAGGACTTTTCCTCCTACCTTTTGGATGGGCTACATTTATCAGAAAGAGGGAACAAATTTCTTGAAACACATTTGTGGCCCCTTTTGGAAAAGAGGACAGAAAGTCTGCCACTGCTTCTCCCACAGTGGAGGGATATAGATGACCTGAACAGCCAAGTCAACCTACTTTTGTAATTCATTGATTTTTACAGAATACATTAGCATAAAATCATGCTCAGGATTAATGTTCTGTTCAACTAAATTACTGACATAATCTGAAAAAGGAAAATAATGGAGAGAAATGGAATTTAAGCAATTGATGCATCTTTGAGAAATTCTGACCAAATCCATTCCACCTCCTACATAGGGTATAACTTGTACACTTTTTAAACTTGCATTTTTTTTAAGGCAAGATTAAATATTTCTGTAAGTGGGATAGGTGGCCTGTGCCTTTAGCGGTACAAGTTTCACCAAACATACTGATGAAGAGTGCATCTTAAGACCTTTTGAATTTTTTTTTTGTTCTGCTAAAAAAAACCCAAGAACTAACCAGCATCATTTCTTCTACTCACCTTAGGCAAATATTTTCTGGTATTTGTTACTGTCGCTGCAGGAAAAAGTTGCTGGCTATTCACCCTATCTATACCCCTCATAATCTTGTATACTTCTAAGTCACTCCAAGAGGTGCAATCCAGGCAACATCCTGTAAATCTCCTCGGCATCCTCTCCAAAACATCTTTGTCCTTTAATGAAGAAACCAGAACCAAAAACAATACTCTGCATGGTCTAACCAGAGTTTAATAAAGCTGCAACATTACCCCCTGGCTCTTGAACTCAATTCTCCCGATTAATGAAGGCCAGCACCCTGCAAGCCTTCTTAACCAATTATCAATTCATGTAGCAACCTTGAAGGGGTCAATGGATTTGGGCCCCAAGATCCCTCTGTTTCTCCTATCAAGAATCCTGCCATTAATCACTTGCTCAACTAGTAGTGCCCAACATATATAGTTTGAGGATTTCTCCCTTGGTATATTATTCCAATCAAACACAGTTAAAAGAATTAATTCTCCAGAAGGCTGTCTTCCAGATCATTTAAAAAACTTCTATTCTTTTACCCTTGAAGTATTCATCCAAAGTACTTCATTATTCGTGGAAGAAAATTAGAAATGTTGAGATCTGTAAAATTGTCAAATTAAACTGATGCTGTTTTAATCAAAATAGTTTGCTCTATCTGTATCAAAAATTGCAACTGTACATTTTCTTTATCTTTTTGATTCCACATCATCATTTAATGATTGAATTTTAATGCTATTGTCGAGGATGAAACAGAAGCTAAAAGGCTCAACTCCAACACGGGGAAAAATACATTGCCACTTATGGTGCACAGTGAAAGAACTGTAGCAGCTGTCCTTCTGAAAACTATCCTTCAACATCAGTTTTATTCTAGATTATTAACCAAATACCATAAGTACCAACAAGACAATCCATCAAACAAGCTTTGAATGGACCATTTGAACCCAAGGCTGCTGCACTATCAACGTCACTCACCATAGAACATAACAGCGCAGAAACGGGCCCTTCTAGCCTGCGTCAAACTATTTTTATGCCTAGTCCTAATGACCTGCACCAAGATGTCTATCCATAACCCCTCCCATCCATGTACCTGTACAAATCTTTCTTAAATGTCAAAATTAAGCCTGCGTTTGCCAATTCGGCTGGCACCTCATTCCACACTCCCACCACTGCACAAAGAAGGTCCCCATAATGTTCACTTTAAATTTTTCCCCTTTCATCCTTAACCCATGTCCACTAATAGTTTTTTTTAAAATCTCACCTCAGTGGAAAAAGCATGCTTGCATTTATTTGAAATATACTTTGCGTACCTCTATTGTATCTACCCTCATTCTTCTGTGCTTTAGGAAATAAAGTCCAAACCTGTTTAACTTCTCCCTGTAACTCAGTTCTTCAAGTATTGGCAACATCTTTGTAAATCTATTCAATCTTGTTGTTTCCTTCCTGTAGTGAGGTGACCAAAGCTGCACACAATATTCCAGATTTGCCTTCACCAATGTCTTGTACAACTTCACCCTGCACACAGCATCTTTCAGCTACTCCTGTTGGGAAGGAGATACAGGAGTAGAAGTACCACTAGGCTGAGAAACATCATTTTTCCCCACGTGCAGTAGACTGCTGAATGAATGAATGAATGAACTGATTATACTAACCTTCAAATTCCAGCTGCCATTTTTCCAGCTGGTCAGGTCCCTCTTCAAGCTTTAAAAACCTTCCTTGCTGTCCACGACATCTCCAATCTTTGTGTCATCTGTAAACATGCTGATCCAATTTAGACCATAATCGTCAAGATCATTGATGCAGATGACAAATAACAGTGGACCTAGCGCCAATTTAAAAAAAATTCACACTATGAACCATACTGACCAAAATACACACAAACATTTCCCTCTTGAATATACACTGTCATTTTCTCCCTTTTTCCCCCCTCCCCTCCCTCCCTCCCAACCCACTAAACGTTCAACATATACAATACATTAAACCTATTAAACAATGTCATCACACAATGAAAATAAACAAGAAATTTGTGTCTTCTACTTTTACATACTGGGTCAGTTCATTTCGTCTTCTCCTGTCATTTTAAGCGGTGGAGGTCTGCGGTAGGACTTCTCTGTTGTATTCCATGTACGGTTCCCAAATTTATTCGAATACTGTGATGTTATTTCTTAAATTGTATGTTATTTTTTCCAATGGAATACATTTATTCATTTCTATGTACCATTGCTGTATTCTCAGGCTATCTTCTAATTTCCAGGTTGACATAATACATTTTTTTGCTACAGCTAAGGCTATCATAATAAAACTTTTTTGTGCTCCATCCAAATCGAGTCCAAGTTCTTTACTTCTTATATTACTTAGAAGAAAGATCTCTGGATTTTTTGTGATTTTATTTAATTCCTGGTTTAGATCTTTCCAAAACTTTCCCACTTTCTCACATGCCCAAATTGCATGTACTGTTGTTCCCGTTTCCTTCTTACAGCGAAAACATCTGTCTGATACTGTTGGGTCCCATTTATTTAACTTTTGGGGCATGGTGTATAGCCTGTGTAAACAATTATATTGTAATCATGTGCAACCTCGTGTTTATTAGTTCCGAAGCATAGCTTTTCCCATGTCCATTCTTTATGTTTAGATCTTGTTCCCATTTTTGTTTGGGTTTGCAGCTTGTTTCCTCGTTCTCTTTCTCTTGCAGTTTGATGTACATATTTGTTATAAATCTTTTAATTATCATTGTGTCTGTAATCACATATTCAAAATTGATTCCTTCTGGTAACCTCGGCCTGCTTCCCAATTTGTCCTTCAACTAGGTTTTCAGTTGGTGGTATGCAAAGATTGTACTGTGAGTCATACCATATTTGTCCTTCATTTGTTCAAAAGATAATAATTTATTTCCTGAAAAAAAAAATTCTATTCTTTTGATCCCTTTTCTCTCCCATTTTCTAAAGGAAAAGTTATCTATTGTGAAAGGAACTAGTTGATTTTGCGTCAATATAAGTTTTGGTAGTTGATAATTTGTTTTATTCCTTTCTACGTGAATCTTCTTCCAAATGTTGAGCAGACGGTGCAGTACTGGTGAATTCCTATGTGGCACCAGCTTTTCATCCCACTTATATAGTATATGTTCAGGTACCTTCTCCCCTATTTTATCTAGCTCTAATATGGTCCAATCTGGTTTTTCCCTTGTTTGATAAAAATCTGATAGGTATCTTAATTGTGCTGCTCTATAATAATTCTTAAAGTTTGGTAACTGTAGACCCCTTCTTTGTACCATTCTGTTAATTTATCTAGCAATATCCTCAGTACCCCCCCAACCCCCCCCCCCCCCACCCCCCGCAGCTTTCCTTAAGAATTTCCATGTTTGGAGGAGTCACGTGATGGAGTAGTGGCCGGTCGGGGAATTCCAGCCCTCTCCAGAAAAGTAAAAAAAAGACAGTAAAAAAACAAAGGCACAAACGTAAAAACCAAAATAAAGTGAAAGTAAAGGTGTGGAGAAAATGGCAGCGAAAAAAGAAAAGCCAAAAGCAACGGGAAGAAGAGAAGAAGAAAGGACGTCGGAAGAAGAAGGTGAAGGCCTTACTGGTACGAGGAGGGCTGCCGCGGAGAGAGAAGCCCGCTCCCTAAGGTCAGTCGAAGCCCCGAACTCGGGACTACAAAAATGGCTCACGGAGCCAAACAAAAGTGCGCAACCGCGCATGCGTGAGGAGTCAGGCATGTGCGATGCGCAAAACAAAAATAACACTGATGGGAGGGGGTGACCAGCTGAGGAGTCGATCTCCACAGCTGAAATTGACAACCACAACAAAGCAGCAAGAGGAAAACACAGAAAATGACGAGAACAAGAAAGGAGAGAGTAAAAAGAAATCAAAGAAACAACAGATGACCAACCCAGAGGAAGAAGACCAGCAGCAGGACACTTCTAGTGAAAATAAGAAGACCAAAAATACCCAACAAAATAAAACAAACAAACCAACAAGAAAACCAGAAGAGGCAGAGGTAAAGGACACAGATCCTGGAGTGGACTCAGAAGAAGAGGAAGAACACAGAGAAATGGAAGGGCAAATACATGGATATATATTTTTTTAAACAATATATGGAATCAGTAAAAGAATGGCAATCACAAGAATTCAGTGAAATAAAAACAAGAGTAAAAAGTACAGAAGAAAAAATGAATAGATTAGAGATGATCATGACAGATATAGGAAAAAGAGTGGACAAGATGGAAGAACGAGAAACAGCCGCAGAAATGGAAGTAGAGGACTTAAAAAAGAAATTGGAAGAATCTGGTAAAAAAGTTAAAGAGACACGAGAGCTGTTAGCTCAGAAGATGGATATAATGGAAAATTAAAGTAGAAGAAACAATATAAAGATAGTGGGCCTTAAGGAAGATGAAGAAGGCAAGAATATGAGAGAATTTATAAAAGAATGGATCCCCAGGGTCCTAGGAAGACCAGAACTACAGGAAGAAATGGAAATAGAAAGGGCACACAGAACATTAGCCCCTAAACCACAACCACAACAAAAACCAAGATCCATTCTAGAAAAATTCTTAAGATATACAACAAGAGAAAATATATTGGAGAAAGCAATGAGGAAAATAAGAGAAGACAAAAAACCACTGGAATACAAAGGTCAAAAAAAAATTTTCTATCCAGATATAAGTTTTGAACTCCTGAAGAAGAGGAAGGAGTTTAATTGCAGCAAAAACGTTCCTATGGAAAAAAGGATATAAATTTATGCTAAAGTATCCAGCGGTACTTAAAATAGTTATTCCAGGGCAGCAAAACAGACTATTCTTGGATCCGGAGGAAGCAAGAAAATTTGCAGAACAACTACAAAACAGACAGAGAGAGGAAGATATGTAACGAGAACAAAAATGACAACAAACTATGTATGTGTGTATGGTAGCTGTATATATATATGTATATGTATATATATATATATATGTATATATATATGTATATATATATGTATATATATATATGTGTGTGTGTATATATATATATATATATGTATATATATGTGTGTGTGTGTGTGTGTGTGTGTGTGTGTGTGTGTGTGTGTGTGTGTATATATTAAAAAAATAGAATATAGGTAAAAACTAAGAAGGGAAGAAAGGAAGTATGGGGGGAATTAAGAAAGTGACCTTTGTTGTATATGAAAATTAAAATCTTCTGGGAGGGGCTGGGTGGGGAAGAGTTACAGTCACTGCAAAATCAGTTGACGCTTGCGAGTGAATTCGCAAATCCAAATGGAGAGGGGACATGTGGTTGCCCGACAAGGGACAAAGGGCAACTCAGGAAGGGGAGGGAATAGTGGGGTTAAAGGAATTTTAGATAGGAGAATAAAGGAAATGTTTTATGTTTTAGAAATGTTGTCTTATAAAGTGTTCAAAAAAAGAAAGCAGAAATGGATAAGAAGGAAAGGTGATGATGAGGAAACGGAAAGGAAAGATAAACATTAAGTATGAAATGGCTATGTTGAACTATATGACTTTAAATATTAATGGAATACATAACCAAATCAAAAGGAAGAAACTGCTAAATTTACTGAAAAAAGAAAAAATTGATATAGCATTCGTGCAAGAAACACACTTAACTGAAGTGGAACACAAGAAATTAAAGCGAGATTGGATAGGACATGTAACAGCAGTGTCATATAATTCAAAAGCTAGAGGAGTAGCTATATTAATCAGTAAAAATGTACCAGTTAAAATAGAAGAGGAAATAATAGATCCAGCAGGGAGATATGTAATGATAAAATGTCAGATATATTCGGAGTTTTGGAATTTACTCAATGTATATTCACCTAACGAAGAAGATCAAAAATTTATGCAAGATATTTTTTTGAAGATAGCAGACACGCAAGGGAACATACTAATAAGAGGGGATTTCAACCTTAATTTGGATTCAAACATGGATAAAACTGGGAAAAAAATTAACTGAAAGAACAAAGTAACCAAATTTATAATTAAATCGATGCAAGAAATGCAACTTTTGGATATATGGAGGAAACAACACCCAAAGGAAAAGGAATATTCATATTATTCGGATAGACATAAAACATATTCAAGAATAGTTTTATTCCTGTTATCAGCTCACATGCAAGACAGAGTTAGGAAAACAGAATATAAAGCTAGAATATTATCGGACCACTCACCCCTGATATTGACAATAGATTTAGAGGACATCCCTCCAAGAATGTATAGATGGAGATTAAACTCCATGCTACTTAAAAGGCAGGATTTTAGAGAATTCATTGAACGACAAATTAAAATGTACTTTGAAATAAATACGGAATCAGTGAAAGATAAGTTTATACTATGGGACGCAATGAAAGCGTTCATCAGAGGGCAAATAATAAGTTATGTAACCAAGATGAAGAAGGAGTACAATCAAGAAACAGAGCAGTTGGAAAGGGAAATAGCAAATATAGAAAAAGAATTAGCAATGAAGGAAGACACAACTAAAAGAGAATTGGCAGATAAAAAAATAAAATATGAAACACTACAAACATATAAGGTGGAGAAGAACATAATGAAGACAAAACAGAAATATTATAAACTAGGAGAAAAAACGCACAAAATTCTAGTGTGGCAGCTTAAGACAGAATAAACTAAGAGAATGGTATTGGCATCAAGGAAAAAAAACAACCAAATCACATATAATCCAACGGAGATTAATGAAAACTTCAGAGAATTCTATGAACAATTATATCAAACTGAAAACGAAGGGAAAGAAGACAAAATAGATGAATTTTTAACTAAAATTGAACTACCAAAATTACAAACAGAGGAACAAAATAAATTAACAGAACCATTTGAAATAGTAGAAATAGAAGAGATAATAAAAAAACTACCGAATAATAAAACGCCAGGAGAGGATGGATTCCCAATAGAATTCTATAAAACATTTAAAGATTTATTAATTCCTCCCCTCCTGGAAGTAATCAACCAGATTGATAAAACACAAAGCTTACCAGCGTACCAGATTCATAATTCATAATTACAGTAATACCAAAGACAGGGAAAGATCCACTCGCACCATCTTACCAGATTCATAATTCATAATTACAGTAATACCAAAGACAGGGAAAGATCCACTCGCACCAGTGTCATATAGACCAATATCCTTACTTAACACAGATTATAAGATAATAGCTAAACTATTAGCAAACAGATTAGCCGACTATGTACCAAAAATAGTAAATCTAGACCAAACTGTATTTATTAAAAAAAGACGAACAACAGACTATCTGTAAATAAAGCTCCAACAGTAGCAGTTGCTTTAGACGCAGAGAACGCCTTTGACAGAGTAGAATGGAATTATTTATTCAAAGTACTACAAAAATTCAGCTTACGAGAGAAATATATTAATTGGATTAAAGCATTATATAAGGGGCCATTTGCGAAAGTGACAGTAAATGGATATATATCAAAACAATTTAACTTAAGCAGATTAACAAGGCAGGGATGCCCACTATCTCCCTTATTGTTCGCATTAGCCATAGAACCACTAGCAGAACTGATAAGAACAGAAAATAAAAGATAAGGAATATGAAATCAGTCTATTTGCAGATGACGTTATAGTATACTTAGCAGAACCAGAAATATCAATAAAAGAATTACATCGGAAATTGAAGGAATATGGAGAAGTGTCGGGGTACAAGATTAACGCAAATAAAAGTGAAGCAATGCCAATGAATAATGCGGATTTCTCAAAATTTAAGAAAGAATCACCATTCAGATGGCAAACGCAAGCAATGCGATACCTAGGTATACAAATAAATAAAAACCTCGGCCATCTTTCTAAACTCAATTATTATCCACTAATGAAAAAATTACAAGACGACTTAGAGCATTGGAAAAACTTACCAATAACACTGACAGGAAGGATAAACTGTATTAAAATGAACATTTTCCCAAGGATACAATACCTATTTCAGGCATTACCAATACACTTAACAGAGAAATTCTTCAAGGAGTTAAAGAAAATAATAAGGAAATTTTTATGGAAAGGGGGGAAACCGAGGATAGCACTACAGAAATTAACAGAATGGTATAAACAAGGAGGCTTATAACTGCCAAACTTTAAAAATTATTATAGAGCCGCACAATTAAGATACCTATCAGATTTTTATCAAACAAGGGAAAAGCCAGATTGGACTAGATTAGAACTAGATAAAATAGGGGAGAAGATACCTGAACATATATTATATAAATGGGATGAAAAATTGGTACAACGTAGGAATTCTCCAGTATTACATCATCTGCTCAACATTTGGAAGAAGATTCATGTAGAAAGGAATAAAACAAATTACCAACTACCAAAACTAATACTGACGCAAAATCAGCTAATCCCTTTTACATTAGATAACCTTTCCTTTAGAGAATGGGAGAAAAAAGGGATCAAAAGAATAGAAAATTGCTTTTCGGGAAATAAATTATTATCCTTTGAACAAATGAAGGATAAATATAATATAACTCATGATACAGTGTTGGCATACTACCAACTGAAATCCTACTTGAAGGACAAATTGGGAAGCAGTCTGAGGTTACCAGAGGGAAGTAATTTTGAATATGTGATTACAGACACAATGATAATCAAAAAATTTGTAACAAACATGTATATTAAACTACAAGAAAAGGAGAATGGGGAAACAAATAGTAAAACTAAACAAAAATGGGAACAAGATCTAAACGTAAAGATAAAGAATGAAACATGGGAGAAGTTATGTTCAGGAACTATGAGAAATACAATAAACACGAGGTTACGTATGATACAATATAACTGGATACACAGGCTATACATTACACCTCAAAAGTTAAATAAATGGGACCCAACAGTATCTGACAGATGTTTTCGCTGTAAAAAGGAAATGTGAACAACAATTCATGCAATTTGGACATGTGAGAAAGTGAAAAAATTTTGGGAAGATCTAATCCAGATATTAAATAAAATCACAAAAAGCAATATACCAAAAAACCCAGAGATCTTCCTCCTAAGTAACATAATAAACAAAGAATTTGGACTCGATTTGGATGGTGCACAAAAAAGATTTGTTATGATAGCCCTAGCTGTAGCAAAAAAAAATGTATTATGTCAGCCTGGAAATTAGAAGATAACTTGAGAATACAACAATGGTATATAGAAATGAATAAATGTATTCCATTAGAAAAAATAATCTATAAATTAAGAAATAACATTACAATATTTGAACAAATATGGGAGCCATACATGAAACATAATAGAGAAAACCTACCGTGGACATCTACCACCTATCTTTCCCTTCGTTCTCAGTTTGATATAGTTGCTCGTAGAATTCCTTGAAGTTTTCATTGATCTCCGTTGGGTTATATGTAATTTGTTTGTCCTTTTTCCTTGATGCCAATACCGTTCTTTTAGTTTGTTCTGTCTTAAGCTGCCAAGCTAGTATTTTGTGCGTTTTTTCTCCTAGCTCATAATACTTCTGTTTTGTCTTCATTATGTTCTTCTCCACCTTGTATATTTTTAGTGTTTCATATTTTATTTTTTTGTCACCAATTCTCTTCTTTTTGTTGTATCTTCCCTTATTGCTAATTATTTTTCTGTACTTGCTATTTCCCTTTCCAGCTGTTCTATTTCCCGATTGTAGTCCTTCATCTTAGTTACATAACTTATTATCTGCCCTCTGATGAAGTCTTTCATTGCATCTCATAATATAAATTTGTCTTTCACTGATTCCGTATTTATTTCAAAGTACATTTTAATTTGGCATTCAATAAATTCTCTACATTCCTGTCTTTTAAGTAGCATGGAGTTTAATCTCCATCTCTATGTTCTTGTTGGGATGTCCTCCAGTTCTATTGCCAATAACAGGGGTGAGTGATCAGATAACAATCTAGCTTTATATTCCATTTTCCTAACTCTCCCTTGGATATGGGCTGACAACTGGAACATGTCAATCCTTGAGTATGTTTTATGTCTACTTGAATAATATGAGTATTCCTTCTCCTTTGGGTGTTGTCTCCTCCATATATCCAAAAGTTGCATTTCCTGCATTGATATAACCATAAATTTGGCTACTTTGTTATTTTTGCTAGTCTTTTGTCCAGTTTTGTCCATCTTTGAATCCAAATTAACGTTAAAGTCCCCTCCCCTGCGTATCTACAATCTTCAAAAATATATCTTACATAAATTTTTGATCCTCTTCATTAGGTGCATATACATTGAGCAAATTCCAAAATTCTGAATATATCTGACACTTTATCATTACATATCTCCCTGCTGGATCTATTATTTCCTCCTCTATTTTGATTGGTACATTTTTATTGATCAATATAGCTGCATCTCTGGCTTTTGAGTTATATGGTGCTGCCATTACATGCCCTACCCAGTCTCTCCTTAATTTCTTGTGTTCCACTTCAGTTAGATGTGTTTCTTGCATGAATGCTATATCAATTTTTTCTTTCTTCAGTAAATTTAACAGCCTCTTCCTTTTGATTTGGTTATGTATTCCGTTAATATTTATAGTCATATAGTTCAACATGGCCATTTCATACTTCGTTTACCTTTCCTTTCCGCTTCCTCATCACCACCTTTCCTCCTTATCCATTTCTGTTTTCTTTTTTTGAACACACTGTAAGACAACACTTCTAAAACATAAAATATTTCCACTGTTCCCACATCTAAAATTCCCTTAACCCTAAATGTCCCCTCCCCCAATGTCCCCCCCCTCTCTGAGTTGCCCCTTGTGACCCAGCACCAATTATTGAGGCATACCATTTGTCACAAGCTGCCAGAGAGGCAATCATCCACCACCACTCACTGGCTTCTCCCGAAGCAACCTCATGTCTACTTTTAGCCCTTCTGATTTCCTCTAAGTTTTTTCTTGCATTTTTTATACTCCTCAAGTACCTTGTCTGCTCCTTGTTACATAATACCATTTATACAACTTCTTCTTAAGCATCTCTCGAAAATAAAGGATGCTAACTTTGCTTTTAATCCTGACAGGAACATACTACACCATACTCTCAAAATTACATCTTTGCAGGCCTCCCACTTACCAAGCACATCCTTGCCAAAAAACCTTTCCCAATCCACACTTTCTCATTTCCACAAAATTGAGATTTCTCCAATTTAGAATCTCAATCTGAAACCCAGACCTAATCTTCTCAATAATGAACTTGATCACTGGACCCAAAATGTTCCCCTACACATACTTCTGTCACCTGCCCTGCCTCATTTCCTAATAGGAGATACAGTATTACACTTTCTCTGGTTGGTTCCTCTATATATTGATTTAGTAAACTTTCCTGACAAACCACAGGTGGGTCAGTGTGTTTCCATGCAGGTCTTTAAAAATGTTAATTAAAACACTTTAAATTAGATGTGTTTCTTGCAGAGCTTCTTGACTTGAAAATATTGCTTAGTTATTGTAATAGTAGGCCATGGCATGTTCGGCTGGAAGCCAAGTGGGCTTAGACTGAAAAAGTGGAGAGTCTTAGCCATCAGACCTTTTACAGTATGGGAGTCCAGTCAATATGTGAATATTTAAAATCCACCTACTGTCATAACATTGTTTCCTTCAGCTGTCTGCCCTCTTTACAACCAAGTTTCACTAGTGGCCACAGTGTTATAATTCCACGTGCCAATCCACACTCTAAGCTTGTCTGCCTTTCCCATAATACTCCACGCATTGAAACAAACACACCTCAAAACATTATTCCCAATCTTTTGATTCCTTTCTTTGAATGCAGTCTTAACAATGTTTTTGCAATCTCAATCCACGATGTATTCTGGTTCACATTCGCCTGCACAGCTAATTTAACCCCTGCCTGGTGCAGCACAAGCAAACCTTCCTGCAAGGATATTAGTTCCCCCTCCAATTCAAATACAAACCATGCTGCTGATACAGGCTCCACTTACCCTGGAAGAGAGCTCAATTATCCAGAAATCTGAAGCCCTCCCTCCTGCCCCATATCTTTAGCCATGTATTAAGCTGCATTAACCTCCCATTTCTCACCTCACTGGCACATGTAGCAATCCTGAGCACACCACGCTGGGGGTCCTGTCCTTTGACTTAGCGCCAAGTCCCTGAACTCTTTGCAGAACCTCATTGCCCTACCCACATCATTGTTCCCCACATGGACCTTGACATCAGGCTGATTGCCTTCCTTGAGAATGCTGTGAACTCAATCTGAGACAACCTGAACCCTGGCACCTGGGAGGCAACATACCAATTTCAATTTCTTCCACAGAATCTCTCATCTGTTCCCCTCACTATCGAATCCCCATCACAACAGCTCACCTCTTCTCCTTTCCCTTCTTAGCCATGAGACCAGACTCCATGCCAAAGACTTGACCAATGTGGTTTGTCCTGGTAGGGCATCCCTCTCATCAGTATCCAAAACACAATAGGTGTTATTAAGGAACAGCCACAGGCACTGACTGCTTGTTTCCTTTCCCACTCCTGTCACTCAGCTACCTTCCTCCTGCCTTCAGGGTGATTGCATCCCTGAAACTCCTATCACCCCTTTACTTCCAAAATGATCTGAGTTCATCCAGCTCCCCAACATGGTTTGTAAGGAGCTGCAGCTGGATGCACTTCTTGCATCTGCCGCCATCTTTTGCCTAACATACTGATCCAGTTTCTGCTAAACTGCTCTCCTTTCTCCCCCTCCACCAGCTGTGCACCCCCTTCCCTCTCTATCCACCTAGCCATCCCTCCTCCCCTTACTTGCTGCTGTGCTCTCCCTCCCTTATCCACCTCCTGCCTTTGCATGACTTCCCCCCATTTACCTTTTTATTCAGATGCCTACTGACATTTTTCCATACCTTGAAATATCGGTTATGTATTTTTTATCTGTTTTATTGACACTGTTTGACCTGCTGAGATTCTCCATCATCGTGTTGTTATTTCAACTAGTGTCTGGAGATTTTTGTGTTTTCTGATCCACAGCATCTTTCCCGTTTATCCTACCTGTGATCTCTTCAAAAATTTCCATAGGTTTTTTCAGGCATGGTTTTCCTTTAAGGAAACCATGCTGCCTCTCGGTATTTCATAATCTCATCCTTGACAATTGATTCCAACAGCTTTCCAACTGCCAATGTCAATATAATTTCTTTTCTGCTGCCTCACTCCCTTCTTTAACAGTGGAGTGACATTCGCGATCCTCCAGTCCAATGAAACCAGGACAGACTCCATTGATTCCAGGATGATCATTGCCAATGGCTCCACAATATCTACAGCTACCTCCTTCAGAATCCGAGGGTGCATTCCATTTGGTCCAGGAGACTTATCCAAGCACCTCTCATGATCTTGTCCGCATTCATTTCTCTTCTGAGAGAGCCATAAGAGTCCAGTATGCTACTAATGTCTTCCACAGCGAAGACTGGTCCAAAATATTCTTTCAGTTCCTTTGCCATCTCCTTGTATCCCATTACATACATCTTCAGTATAATTTTCTATTGGTCCTATATCTACTTTGGTCACTTTTATTTATTATATATTTAACAAACCTTTTAATATATTCTTTGATATTACTTGTTAATCTCCTTTTATAATTTGTCTTTTCCTTCCTAATCACCTTTGTCGTCTTCTCCAAGTTGTTAAATTTCCCAGTCCTCTATCTTCCCACTAATTTTTGTTCCCTTGTATGCCTTCTCTTTTGCTTTTACTTTGGCTTTAACTTCCCACCTCAGTCACAATTATTTCATTCACGTTTCTTTCTTTTTGCTCTGTGCCTGAGCTTTCCTCATTTCTTGCAGAATCTCCAGCCATTGTTGATCTGCTGCCTTCCTCATTATTGTCTTTTCCAATTGACTTTGGCCAGTTCCTCTCTCATGTGACTGTAATTTCCTTTACTCCACTGAAATACCGACACATGGGACTGTAGCCTCTCCTTTTCAAATTTCAAAGTAAACTCAATCATATTGTACTCGAGGAGTCACGTGATGGAGTAGTGGCTGGTAGGAGAATACCAGTCCACTCCAGAAAAGAAGAAAAAGCAAAGCCCCAGATACACAAAACACAACAAATAAAAGATAAAGGTGTGGAGAAAATGGCACTCAAGAAAGAAAAACCAAAAACAACGGGAAAAAAAGGAAAGACGCCAGATGAGAAAGGTGAAGGCAGGGACCCGCCGTGGAAAGAGAAGTCCGCTCCTCGAGGTTACTGGAGACCTCGCAGGACTGCAAAAATTGCTCACTGAACAAAACAGAGGTGCACAACTGCGCATGACAAGGAGAACACCAACAGGAGGGGGGACCAGCTGTAAAGAAAACAATGGGAAAGGGAGGGAAGAGAAAGAAAAATGGAAGCAGGAGACAACAGATAACCAGTCCAGAAGAAGAGGACAAACATAAAGAAACCATGGGAGAAAAAAAACCAACAAAATCAGAAGAGGAACAGATACAGGGAAGAGAAAACCCAAGAGCAGACACAGAAGAAGAAGAACACCAAGCTCTGCACAGAGGAATAGGAGGTAAAATGAATGGACAGTACATAGATTAAAAAAAAAGTACAGAAGAAAAAGTGAGCAGAGTAGAGCTGGTCATAACAGATATAGGGAAAGGATTAGAAAATGTGAAAGAACGTGTAATGGCAGTAGAAATGGAAGTGAACGACTTAAAAAGAAAATTGCAAGAAAGTGACAAAAAAGTTACAGAAACACTGGAGTTGTTAGCTCAGAAGATGGATATAATGGAAAACTATAGTAGGTGAAACAATATAAAGATAGTGGGCCTTAAGGAAGATGAAGATGTGAAAGAATTTATAAAAGACTGGATCTCAAAAGTCTTGGGAATGCCAGAAATGCAGGAAGGAATGGAAATAGAAAGGGCACATAGAACATTAACCCCGAAACTACAGTCACAACAAAAACCAAGATCCGTTTTAGTAAAATTTTTGAGATATACGACTGGAGAAAACAATGAATAAAATTAGAGAAGACAAAAAAACCACTGGAGTACAAAGGTCAAAAAAAAAATTTTCTACCCAGACACAAGTTTTGAGCTCCTAAAGAAGAGGAAAGAGTTTAACACAGCAAAATCGATCCTATGAAAAAAAGGCTATAAATTTATGTTAAGATATCCAGCTGTGCTTAAAATAGTTATCCCGGGGGAGCAAAACAGACTGTTCTCGGATCTGGAGAAAGCACGAGAATTTGCAGAATGCCTGCAAGACAGAAAGAGAGATGAAGAGATGTAACAAGAACAAAGAATGATGTATATATAAAGATGTATAAATAATGTATAAGTAAGAACTAAGAAAAGGGAAGTAAGGGAGAAGGGGGGAAAAAGAGAAGAAAAGAGGGGGAGCTTTGTTGTAATGTGAAGACAAAAGTTTTCTGGAGGGGGTTGGGTGAGAGAATAACAGTCACAGCGAAATCAGTTGACACGCAAACGGGTTCGCAATCCGAATGGAGAGGGGAGTTGTGGTTGCCTGACAAGGGGCGACTCAGAGAGGGGGGGGAACACACTTGGGGTTAAGGGAATTTTAGATGTGGAAGTGGTTGAAGTATTTTATGTTTTAGAAGTGTTGTCATACAGTGCATTCAAAAAAAGAAAACTGAGAAATGAAAATGGGGAAAAGGGGAAAGGTGGTGGTGAGGAAGCAGAAATGAGATGTAAACAGAGTATGAGATGGCCATGTTGAACTATATGACTATAAATATTAATGGAATACATAACCAAATCAAAAGAAAGAGGCTATTAAATTTACTGAAGAAAGAAAAAATTGATATAGCATTCGTGCAGGAAACGCATCTAATTGATGTGGAACACAAGAAATTAAGGAGAGACTGGGTAGGGCACATAATGACAACATCATATAATTCAAAAGCCAGAGGAGTAGCTATATTAATCAATAAAAATGTACCAATCAAAATAGAGGAGGAAATAATAGATCCAGCAGGGAGATATGTAATGATAAAGTGTCAGATATATTCAGAACTCTGGAATTTGGTCTATATGCACCTAATGAAGAGGATCAAAAGTTTATGCAAGATATTTTTTTGAAGATTGTAGATACGCAGGGGAATATATTGATAGGAGGGGACTTTAACCTTAATTTGGATAAAACCGGACAAAAGACTCGCAGAAAGAACAAAGTAGCCAAATTAATGGTTAATTCAATGCAGGAAATGCAACTTTTGAATATATAGAGGAGACAACACCCAAAGGAGAAGGAATGCTCATATTATTCGTGTAGACATAAAACATACTCAACATGTTCCTGTTGTCAGCCCATATCCACGGGAGAGTTAGGAAAACGGAATTTAAAGCTAGATTGTTATCTGATCATTCACCCCTGTTATTGGCAATAGAACTGGAGGACATCCCACCAAGAACATAGAGATGGAGATTAAACTCCATGCTAATTAAAAGACAGGAATGTAGAGAATTTATTGAGCGCCAAATTAAAATGTACTTTGAAATAAATACAGAATCAGTGAAAGACAAATTTATATTATGGGATGCAATGAAAGCCTTCATTAGAGGGCAGATAATATGTTATGTAACTAAGATGAAAAAGGACTACAATTGGGAAATAGAACAGCTGGAAAGGGAAATAGCAAGTACAGAAAAAGAATTAGCAATAAGGGAAGATACAACAAAAATAATAAAATACGAAACACTACAAACGTATAAGGTGCAGAAGAACATAATGAAAATCATATTGTAATCACTACTTTAGGGTTCTTTTGCGTTAAACTCTCTAATCACCTCACTCCATTACACTGCACTCAATCCAGAACAGCCAATCCTCTGGTGGGCTCATCAACAAGCTGCTCCAAAAAGTCATCCCTTATACTTGTCTGCATTAAATTCCATCTGCTATTTTTCATCCCATTTTTCCAACTGGTCCAGATCCCTCTGCATTCTTCACTGTCCACAACACCTCCAATCTTTGTGTCATCTGCAAACTTGCTGATCCAATTTATGATATTATCATCCAGATCACTGATATAGATGACAAACAACAATGGTCCCAGCACTGATACCCGAGGCACACCACTACTCTTTGGCTTCTCCCATATAGCCAATGTTGAATCCAGTTTACTATGTCACCATGAATACCGAGCATCTGAACCTTTCTCACTAAGCCCCCATGTGGGACCTTGTCAAAGGCCTTACTAGAGGCCATGTAGACAATATCAACAGCCTTTCCTTCATTCAACTTTCCTGGTAACCTTGAAAAACTCTATAAGATTGGTTAAACATGGCGACCATGTTGAGTATCTGCAATCACTCCCTAACTTTCCAAGTACTTGAATATCTGATCTCTTAGAACACCCTCCAATAATTTACCTATTACAGACATCAGGCTCACCAGCCTATACTTTCCAGGATTATTTTTGGTGCCTTTTTTAAACAATGGAACAACAGGAACTACCCTCCAATCCTTCAATACAAAAAGAAAAATAAGCCTGTGCTTACCTGTGCGGTTTTGCTGAATCATTTTGTTCCTCCCTTGAGCTGTCTTACCTGAACTCCTTCATCACCACCTCAGCCTTGTCAATACCTTATGATCAATGAAAATTCATCAACCTTAGCTCCTGGTCCCTTTCAACAGATGGGATCAATCATTGTAGAACCAGTAAGTTTTAATAAAATTGGAGGCTTGCAATTCAGCTCAATACCATGCATCTCAATCCAGATGGAAGCTGAGGTTTCCAATCAGCTTGTTACTTAGAATCAGTGGCTCATTGCTTCCCTAACTGGGTAGTATGTACTTATCCACAGCAGATGTTCCAATTAACACAGCAGACAATCATCTGATTGTACAGAGCACATAGTGCTATTTAGGAATCCTTGCTGGCTGGATAAGACATATCGCAGGCTTCATCATTAAAGTACATATGACAGGTGGTTGTCTGTAAATTTGAACCATTTTAAAAAAAGCAATATTTCACATTGGAAGAAGTCCAGAAAAGATAACGAATGCCAAGGACCTGACATTTGCCCTCCTCCTTTCATCATGGGAACACTAAGAAATGAAGTTGCTGAACTTGTGTCAAAACCAACCTGTGACACTTTGCAACTACGGAAGAACTGCAGCTCTACCCAGAACCTCCATATGAAGAAAACCATTTCAAAACATTATCCAGAATCAAAATGTATTGTCATGTCACAAAAAGGTGTTGTTTTGCAGGCAGCATCACAGATGCAAAATTGCTAATTACACTCTTAAAAAAATAAATAAATAGATTGGCTCACACATGACTGGGGTTCATTGTCCACTCAGAAATCTGATGGCAGTGGGAAGCAGCTGTTTTTGTACCATTGGGTGTTCGTCTTCAGGCTCCTGTACCTCCTTCCTGATGGAAGAGGGCATGGCCTGGGTGGTGAGGGTCCTTGAAGATAAAGGGTGCTTTCTTGGGACACCACTTCTTGCAGATGTCCTCAAAGGAGTGAAGACTGATGCCTCTGACAGGGCTGACTGGGTTCACAACACTCTGTAGTCTTGTCCTGTGCATTGGCATCTCCATACCAGACAGTGATGCAACCAGCCAGAATGCCCTCGTATACCTATAGAAACTGCGAGTCTTTGGTGACATATCAAATTTCCTCAAATTCCTCACGAAGTCGCTCATGAGTCTTCTTCATGAATGCATTGACATTGATCTTCAGAGATGTTCAATTATTTGGTGTTAACAAGTTGAAACAGTCAGCAGTCAGTCTCAAGAAGTTCAGAGAGGCACAGTAGCAATAGCTACTGTGTTAACTCCGGTAATCTTCAACTCTGGCACTAGCACATTCTCCCCTTGAGTCTGGATGCCTCACAGATACTCTGGTTTACTCCCACAACCCAAAGATATACTCGGGGAGTAACTTGCTATTGCAAGTTTCATCTCAGTACGTTCAATTAGTAAAAAAGTCAAAGGGGACAATGAGCATGGGAGAGAATAAGTTGTACAACTGGAGGGAGAACCAGAGGAAAGAGATTGTACTGCTGAAACCAACATGAAGCTGATTTACCAAATGCATATGTCATAATAATGTGCAGAATTTTTGTCTGTACTTGCCTGCACATGTCCAAGACATCTGGATTACAACTGATACTTCATACAACGGGCATTTTTCGGGAGAACTTAAGTGACTCCTCCACAAGATGAATATTCAAAATATTTAAAGGGGTTCATTAAAACAAACAAAACAATGAAAAATCCAAACACTTTAATAAAGTACATTGCAGTCACTATAATTCCAAATTTTTATATTTACAAAAAAAGTCTTTAGTTCCCAAACATTGGAGAGGTAAGCTAACCACGTTGCTTGCATGTACTGATACAGAAACAATACTTATTAACACAAGGCAGCAATTTACATATCAGTGCTTTGAAACAGCAAAAATGTAACTGACCATAATTGTTTTTTTACCACAATAGGAACAAAAAAATCACCCTGTGAAAAATTGAAGGTGAAATTCATGATTGTGTTGTAAAAAGTGGATTAAACGGTGAAGAACCTATTTTTGGAAGTTTAAAAAAAAACTTTTTTATGATCTGGTCAAATTTTTTTTGTTAAATGAAGAGGCCATGTACATGAAGTCATTTTTGTGTACTTAAAAGCAATTATAGAGTTCCAGGTCAGAAACACATTAGCAGCTTTAAAAAAAAAATCCTGCATACATTGGGTATTAGCCCACATCAATTTGCATTTAGATAAAAATGTAACCAAAGTCATATGAAGAGACACCACATGATAAATAATTCAGTGTTTCATAAAAATTGACTAAACATTCAAGCAACATTAGCATTCAGTTTCTTTACTGTCAACTCGGGTTTGACGTTGCAATTTAAACACAGACGCTTTGTCACTCCTGTTGGCAGAGTGAGCTGTTAAATCTTCAAAGGATTTTGCTGCCTGGCTACTATTTGGAAATGGGTCTTCGCCTAACCCACCCTCTCCAATTAAAGAATCGACACTGGGGTCTTCCTGTATCGTGTCCATCCGATGGTGGTCAGATTTTGTTGGTACTACAATTGTTGGGACAGTCACTGATGCCATTGGAGTTGATGGCGGTGGTGGTTGTTGAAACCGGTTTGTGGACTGAAGAGGAGGCTTCACTATACGGACAGAGGCAGATTCAAGGCTGCTAAACATCTCTGCGTTCTGCAGTAAATAGTTAAAAATTGTTACATTAGACAATGTTATCTTGACAAAGTATTCATGAAGTTCCTTTGGTTTTCTGTCACTTCTGGAGATGGTGTCAATGATAACCTAGAATTATTACTACACAATATAAATTTACAACATAAACTTGCAGTCTATCATTCTTAAAATGGAAAGACAAATTAGTTATGCTTAAGTTTATAGGCTGGTGGTTACAAGCCAACTATATCAAAGTTGCCTCAAACTTCCTTTGTGTAAATACACTAAAATGCCTACAACTCTGTATTATCATATCCAATTACATTATGCACCATCATAAAATTGAAACTTTTGTGGCTAAGACACATTTAGATGGGGTGGGTATGCTAATAAATGCAATAAGTGTTTCTTAAGTGAAGGAGACCAGATATGGGCATTTAAATTGGTTGGTATCTTTGAAAAGCTGTTGTCATGTACCTGCAACTCTGCATTTCAAATTATTTGGATACAATACAAAATAATTTGTGTTAATTAGCTTAGACATTTGTTACACCATTATTACTGGCCTAAAGCCTAAATCCAAAGAAAATTGATAATGAACAACTTTTTGGACTGCTTGCAAATTATTAATGAATTAATCTGAATTCAACTTCCATTATGCTTTAACATATACCATTAAAATAGTCAATAAAGCTGTGCAAAGATGCCTTTAGATGGAAATAGAAAAGTCACAAATTGGTACAGAGCAAGGGTGATTGATAAACGTCCATCCGGAGGATAAACTGAAACAAATAGGATGCTTGTGTGCAAAGATAATAAGAGTGAAAACAATCAATAACATCCTTTTTATTGATCTCAAATATTAACAATGCAGTGAAGTGCCTTGGACTTTTGACCACATCAGGTGTAATATAAAAATAAACCATCGGCTACATAACTCGATGTTGTATGTTGCTGCATTGACACTTACTATTTACATCTATTTGGTCGTGTGAATTATGAGTAAATTGTTGATTCTAAATCATGTATTTGAATTACATTAGTTTGGAGACCAGTGGAACTGTGAAATAAGATACAAGTACAAATCGATCGTACCCTGAAACTAGCTGATATTACTTCATTTTGTTGCAATGAGGCTATTTTCTATCTTCGAGTTTTAATCACAGAAACAGCTCCATCTGCACAACTTGACATTTTCAGGGAAAAAAATGACAAGCAAGTTACTTAAACATCAAAACAAAGCCAAATTCACTGTTATACAAATGATTTTCAACTATGTCCCATTTCTGGCCATTCTGTCTATCAGAGATTATACCAGTAATGTGTCGGTCTTGGCTCAGTGGATGTTATGGACATCCTGACAAACGGAAACATGACTTTATGCAAATTCACCCATATAATTTTAAGGTATTTTCAAGATATTTCAAGGTGTTTCATGGTGTTCATTAATGAATGGGTACAGATGTATGCCGTTAGTTTAATTTGGGTAGTGTTAGGGTGTTATTCAAAGAAATTGAAGAATTATAGTAACTCTATAGACCAATGCGATAAGAGGCTTTCATTTCTCTGGAGTAATTAGCTTTTAGGCAGTCCTCAGTAATGAAACCTTTGCATAACCCAGGGACTGACCCTTGCCTCAGTACAAAAGTGTGGGAGCAAATTCAACTGCAGATTGGGAACTCAATCCAGGTGACACTTCAGTACTAAAGCAGTGCCATCTTTGTATAGCTCTTTACTGAAAACAGTGCAACATTTTCACCATTTTTCAGGTGAATACAATGTCACTTTGTATTTTACAGCTCGCCATCACAAACAGATTTGGCCATGCAACAATTCTATTTGGATCAGGAACATTAAACTCCCTATGAACTATATTTTAAAAGACTCAGTGTTATTAAATAGCAAGTTTACTCATTCTGTACTGTATAAAATGAGCCAGGAATCTATGGACAGACAAGAACAACTCAACTACATTATAGATAGAAAGATCCGATAGCCAGAAATTGATCAGAAGTCGACTGACAAAAATGATCATTAACAAATGTTTAGAATACATACACTGGGAGGGAAGAATGTTTTTGTGCTCTCCTCGTACTGTTGGTCTAATTTCTTATCCTGGGGAAAGAAAGATAAAGTATTTGTTAATTTATCCCTGTGCTCCCTTGCAGCAAAACAGTAAGTATATCAAATTAAGGAAAAAAACTCCTTCAGCACGAAATAATACGAACATTTAAGTACAACCTGGTTAAAAAAGGTTTTGCTGCTCGTGTCAGCTGTGACTGAGCCTTTGAGTCAGAAGAGAGTGGGTTCAAAACCCCTCCCCAGAACTTAAGTACCAGATGAGACATTAAATCAAAGACCATCATCTTAGTTCAATGAAAAGCAGGAAATAGGTCTGCCAGCTGAGTAGCATCGATTCCTCAACCTTCATTCACTAAAAGCAATTCTCTGCATGATCACATGACTTTTTGAAAGCTTTCCTTTCAGTTTGGCTGCTGCACTTCCTGCTTTATTAAGAACCTGCATTTCAAAAGTAATTTGGGATATCCTGAGGCATGAAATATTAATGCAATCCTTCTTCCCTCCCCTTCCCCGAACACAGTGTTCTACTATTTACAATTTGGGAACTCTCCTCGTTAACCAGCTTGGTCAAAGGGAAAAGGTAAGTTGATATTTATAACTGATCACAACTGACATCCAAAGAGACACCAAATGAATCCAGAGAATGGGATTAGGTCGGACAGTGGAATTGTAATACAGGATCAGGTTGATGGAGACTGTAGTCAAAGGATTCACTTTAGGCTGTGGACTGCTGAAGACCGAATTAGACTGGCTGAAGTGGGGTACCAGGTATCGGGACTGGGATGTAGAAGGCACTGAAAGGTTACTAACCATGTCATAGGTTTGAATCTGGAGCTCGGGTTGCCGATGGTTTGGACTGGAGCCTGTGTGTCTGCAGAGGCTGCGAGAGCTCTGGAGGCAAACGCATGAACTAAGAAGCACCCGGCAATTTCTGCTGATGGCAAATCTGTCTGCCTTACAGCAGACTAAAGGCAATTTTGTGCAATAGAACACGGTTTTTATTATACAATAAAGGAATCTTGATCTTGATTATTTATCAATAACATAGCAGGTAAAGTAAGCTTGAGGAACACTATTACTTCTTGTTATGTTCCTTTTAAGCTACATTTGTAACTCAAGATTCCAAATGAACAATGCAAACTATACGATTTGCCATCCGTACCGTGCTCAGAAACCAAACATTTCTTACCACACAATGAACAAGAATACTGAGCGGAATCCAAAAAACCAGAGAGAATACAATGACAGATCCAACAATGTTGTCAGCTAGGAATTTCCCTGTTTCAAAGAAAATAGTATTAGTATTCATTGATACTCATTTTTGCAATATCAATGAGGATAATTTTATCAGAGCTTGGCTACTGGCAATTCAGTCAGTAACGTGACACCTTGTCTGGGTGGCACTGATAGGGTGTAGTGCAACACTGTTACAGTGCCAACGATTGGGACCAGAGTTCGAATCCCACGCTGACTACAAGTTTGCATGTTCTCCCCCTGTCTGTGTGGGTTTCCTCCAGGGGCTCCGATTTTCTCCTACCTTCAAAAAAAAAATGTACCGAGTTTGTAGGTCAATTGGGTGTAAATGGGCAGCACAGGCTTGTGGTCCAAAATGGCCTGTTACTGTGCTGAATGTCTAAATTTAAAGATGTCTATTATAGAGGGATCATGTATGTCCAAAGAAATGTCCATCTCCTAATCAGTTTTGTTAAAAACTAATGAAGTCCATAAAATGATGCTTCTTCATGCAGAAAGCAGTGGAATGAATGCCAAATGAAGTGGTAAATGCAGGCTCAATTCTGACATTTATGAAAAATTTGGATAGGTTAATGGATAGGAGGGGTATGGAAGGCTATGGTCTGGGTGCAGGTTATTAAGTCTAGGCAAAGTAATAATTTGGCACAGACAAGGTGGGCCAAAGGGCCTGTATATGTGCTGCAGTGATCTATGGCTCTATACCTCCAAGAATAACCTTAAGTACCATTAAACCCAAGTCAAAAAACCCTGGCACTTTATTCCAGCAGATATCCTGTTTGAGATCAATTAGCACTGAAAATGGACAAGAAATTATTCTCTCTGAATATTTATTTATTCACAGGGCAAATTTATTGATCCTCATTGGTAATATAAACTGTCTTTTTTAATCTGCTGGACACCTTGAAGAAATACTTGTGGAATGCTGTTAGATGAGATTTTCAAGATTTAAACTCAGGCAAAATTAGAGCATTTACAAGTCAGGGTGGTGGAAGAAATCATGATTTGGAAGACAGGTCAAAGTAACCTTGGCAAGTAACTGCAGTATATTTTATCATTGGTACACATTGCAGCCCTTGTGTATGGGTGGCAAAAAAGTGGATATTTAGGGTAGTGGATACATTCCCAATCAACCAAGCTTTCTTGTTCTAAATAATATCAAGCTTCTCAATCACTATTGGAATAGCAGTCATTCCAACAAGTGTGGAGAACTCTTTCAATTGACTTGTGCTTCATCAAGAGAGTAAAGGCTTCAGACAGTCAAGTCTCTTGCCACAGAATATTGAGCTACTTTTGGCTCTTGTAGTCCATTATTTACAAGGTTAGTCCATTCTTAGAAATTCACAATTAAGAAATAATGTTCTGATTTAGTTTCATAGAAAAAATCTCAGACAAAACTGTAAACATTAAGGATTAAGAGACTCAGGTATATACAAATATTCCATTCTGATGGAGTGATCATTGAGAGCATTTTTTTTGAAATTATGGTTTTGTAGGCTTAAGTAACAGCCACAGTTTTATGGAAAAGTTACCCGACATAGATATTGAAATATTGCTATTTAATATGCCATAACTTTCATCCATATATAAACATATAACCATTTACGGGCGGAAATAGGCCATGTTGGCCTTTCGAGTCCGCACCAGTTCACTGATTTTGTGCGCCCTCTTCAGGCATTGGTCCCGGTAGATCTTCATTCAATAACGATGGGTGAATTCAATGCAGGTGGAATCAGTCGTAGAAATGTTTGTGATGTTGGAGGACTAACTGTCAACTGCTCTTATCCAAGTCAGCCAAGTAGCAGCAAATTTGGCAAAATTCATTTCTTTATTTTGCTTTAACAAAACACAATTGCATTTGTGAGTCGTTTAACTTAATCTACAGTTTGTTTAAAAATGTACACTTAAAATAGAATGGGTGACATGGTTAGTGTAGATATTATTGCGATACTATTACTGCACCAGTGACCCGGGTTTGAATTTGGCGTTGTCTGCAAGGAGCTTGTGTCTCCTCTCAGTGTCTGCGTGGGTTTCCTCCAGGTGCTCCAGTTTTCTCCCACCATCCAAAACATAAGGGGTTGTAGGCTATTTTGGGTGGAATTGAGTGGCATAAGTTTAAATGGCTGGAATCGGCTTCTACCATGTTGTAAATAAAAATAAAAAATTAAACTACAAAAACCATTATGCAACTTATTTCTGCTTCGTGTGCTGAAGAAGAAAAAGGACAAAAGACTGCATGAAAACAAACTATGTTTCTGAGTTTACCAAAAGTATTGATATCCAATTTCTCAATGAAATCCCAGAATCGTTCTATCACATCTTGTACTTGCTTTTCACATTTGCCCTGTATAAGCAAATGAGAAAAAATGAACCATTAATAGTGGCATCTATTAATAGATGTAATCATGTAGGTTTCACCCTTAGGTCAATGAAAAGCCATTTCAAGTGCATATTAATTAGAAAGTGACAATATAACTAGGTGCTACTCTTCCCTCTCCCTCCTTGTAACAGCCTCCCTTCCATCCCACCAAACACCAGTTATTGGCAGTAGTTCTAGTATTATTTAGATTTCCTCTAGAAGTGTTTTTAATGCATCTATTAACATTTAATTTTGCTTTCCGTTATTAATTGTCTCTTTTTATTTAACTACTCCTACCTTCACCCGAAGACAGATGATCATTTTTGTTATTTCCTCCCTTTACCATGACTCTATTTAAAAACAGTTATCTATCTCATTGTCGATCCTTGCATCTGATGAAATGGTGCAGCCGAGATAGGTAGACTGGTTGACCGTTTTGAGTTTTGTGTGCCCGATGGAGATGTGGGGGGGCTGGTAGTCATGGTGGGGAGCTGGCTGATGGAGGACCTCAGTTTTCTTCAGGCTGACTTCCAGGCCAAACATTTTGGCAGTTTCTGCAAAAAGAGCTGGCTCTGAATGGGCAACTAAAGCGGCATCGTCTGCAAAGAGTAGTTCGCCAAGGCAAATAGCCCTTTTGGAAGACTACACAAAAGAGTCTGGAAAAACAACCAACTGAAAAACCTCACAAAGATAAGCGTATACAGAGCCGTTGTCATACCCACACTCCTGTTCGGCTCCGAATCATGGGTCCTCTACCGGCACCACCTACGGCTCCTAGAACGCTTCCACCAGCGTTGTCTCCGCTCCATCCTCAACATCCATTGGAGCGCTTTCATCCCTAACGTCGAAGTACTCGAGATGGCAGAGGTCGACAGCATCGAGTCCACGCTGCTGAAGATCCAGCTGCGCTGGATGGGTCACGTCTCCAGAATGGAGGACCATCGCCTTCCCAAGATCATGTTATATGGCGAGCTCTCCACTGGCCACCGTGACAGAGGTGCACCAAAGAAAAGGTACAAGGACTGCCTAAAGAAATCTCTTGGTGCCTGCCACATTGACCACCGCCAGTGGGCTGATAACGCCTCAAACCGTGCATCTTGGGGCCTCACAGTTTGGCGGGCAGCAACCTCCTTTGAAGAAGACCCCAGAGCCCACCTCACTGACAAAAGGCAAAGGAGGAAAAACCCAACACCCAACCCCAACCAACCAATTTTCCCCTGCAACCGCTGCAACCGTGTCTGCCTGTCCCGCATCGGACTTGTCAGCCACAAACGAGCCTGCAGCTGACGTGGACTTTTTACCCCCTCCATAAATCTTCGTCCGCGAAGCCAAGCCAAAGAAAAATTTAAAAACAGTTCTTTTATACTTCCACAAAAGTTGCCATGACCTTTCATAATATTAGTTTTGAAATCAGGTTCAACCCAGACCCTTAAGTGACCAATATTATATATAGTCTGTGTAAGCAACAATGCCCCTAGGCTAATAGTGGGTCAGGTTACTAGGAAAACTCTAAACTCCTCTTTGAATAATACAGTGGCAAACTGGCCAAGAAAAGGGCCTAGTGTTATGAGCCCAGAGGACCCCAAAACCCAGCAGCAACAGAAATTCACCAAGACAAATGGTTACTCAAACAAAAGTTGCTTTTAATTATCTTTAAACATGAAAACAGGATCAAACTCTAACTTATTACTATTAACTTACTTAACCCCCTTCTAATTCTAAGCACACGTGTATGTAATGTGCAAGTTTAGAAAAGTTCTTTGATTTACAGTCCAATCTCACTTCTCATTCCTCCAAGTTCACTGGTTGCAGGCAATTCTTATAGTGTGCACAGAGTTTAACATTTATGAAGTTCATCAGGCCTTGGTGCTTGAAAGGTAAATGGTTGCCACTCAGGAAGGTTCTTGTCAGCTTTCAGAGAGAGATTTGTTGTTTGCTGGACACAAACTGATTTCTTCTAATCAGCCACTTCCCCCATCAGGGTTTTCCAGATGATAACCTCTTTTTTTCAGGTCACCACAGAGTTCCTTTTTGTTTCTCTTATTTCAAGTGAAATATTAGGCAGCCAGTCCTCTCCTCTTGTATGGACCACAGGGGTTTGACCAGGCTGAACTAAGCATTCACAACCCGTCTTCAAAATGGGGTTTTTCCACAAGCTCGCCAGCTTGTCCTGTTCCTGTCCTAGCTGCTGCTGCTGAACTCTAGAACTAAATTCTCTTTCTCTCTCTCTCTCAAACACACACAGAGAAAGGCCTGTATGACTCCCTCTGCTTGCAAAACCACATGACACTTTTAGAACAGCAAACTGCACTCAGACAGCCTGCGGCTCCAAGCCTAAACCTCCGAGTTCTTTCATCTGTTGTTTTTCAAAACAACAATCCATTAGTGAAGTCTCTATAGGCACTCCCCAAAGCTTTTGCAAAGGCACTTGGAGCCGCCTGTCTAGCTTGAGCAGAGCTCCAGTATTTTAAATGAGATCTGTTTTGAAGTGTTTGTATGTGACCTACACTAAACAAAATCTGCCACAATTTATCACCCAAAAACATATCTACATACAATATAAAACACAACATAATCTGTCACACTAGATTTAAGTTATCATTCAAAATTTAGTGGGAGAGAATTTTTTTCTTGTGACAGGCAAGTATATTTCTGCATGGACTCACCACCTGCATATTCAACTCCACTGAGTTAATAGAAACAAGCGTATCAGTACAACTGGTAGCACATTGCCAACAATGGAGTATTCATAGAATTAAAATGCCTAAATTTCAATGAAACATTTTCTTGTGAATTGAAAGCACAAAATATTCTACCAAAAGTGACTGCTGTCTGTGTACTAAACCAATTTTAGAAAATAAGTTTCATGTCTGCTTTCTCAGGCTGTCCTCTAACATTCATGGATGTACTGAAAGGAATCTCTGATGTTTATCAAATCGAACCTGAGTGCATTTTGTTTTCTTCATGACTCAAAGTGGCAATGTACAGAGAATGTTCTAAATTTAATTCAAGAATCCAACTTCCTTTCGGTTATCCCTCAGATTGTTTCCATATACTTCCTTTCCTTTTGGAAGCAATGATTACATTATCTGCCCAAATATACCCCAATATCTCTTGAATCTATTTATACTGTGCACTTCCAAGGCTGTATTTAATGATATTCTGAGATATTAATAAATGGAAATAAATCTTCAATGCTTTACAAAAGACTAAAAGATGTGATAACAAATATTGGCTAAGATCAGAAAAGGGAAGAGAAAATGAATATTTTCCAGTAAAAAAAACTACAGTAAGCTCACTGTAAAAGTTATTACTTACATGTCCATCACAGAATCCAACAGTGCAGGGTTTCCCTTTGCGCAGATACAGAAACTGTTTGTTTTGATCTATAAATGGATTACAAGTTCCATCTTCTCTACAACAAACTTTGCAGGAATTGTCAGTTTCTAAACGCAAAAACAAGGGACCATTTTAATATCTACACATGCAGTATATAATTCATAAAATACTATTGGCAACTGAATAAAATATAGTTCCATGTAGTAGATGTAGTTTTAAAATTAAACTAGGTTATACAGAAAAGATTCCAAATTCAAATCAAAAATTCAGTTCTAACTTCAAATGATGATTCAGATTGTCCTTTGCTACTCTTCTTGAGAGAGCATTGATAATATTATCTTCCATAAATATATTCTGGTATCTCTTGAACCCAAATCCATTTTTCTAGTCTGACTTATTCCATATTTCTTTTGGGCAGAGAGTCTCTGGGACCTTATCTGTTTGTGGTCCCAAACAGTCACCAGGGCCAATCTCATGACCCTCAGCACCCTAAGCAAGGATCTGGTAGCTATAAGACCTCAGGTGGAAGATTGCTGAGACCCTCTTTCTGGAGGAAAGTTCTGAGAGTGTAAACAGCTAATTATTTCAATAAATCAGAGACAAAGTCAACTATTAAAGCTGATGTGAATGATTGCTGGATTTTAAAAATGTGACTTCTAGTCCTTGACCCTTCCATCCACTGCATCATGATCTCACCATCCACTATGTCCAGATCCCTCAATATTTTAATTTACCAATCTACTCAAATAACAGTCATACCTCATCCCACATTCTCATAAATCTTTTCTGGACTTTCTCCTCTGCTTTCACATCATTCCTATAATAAGATGGCCAGAACTGAACTCAATAATCCAGCAGAGGCCAGACCTATGTTTTATAATGGTCCATGTCTCTATTAAAAAAAGCTCTCAACTCTGTATGACTTATTAACTGATGTCAATTCGCCCTATTCCTTCCAGTGACATAACCCCCAAGCATTCTGGTCCCTCCTCTTCCTGATTAGAACCAGATCTTTATTGTATAATTGCATTTCCTCATCCTTCCAATCTCACATTTTTCTGCATTAAACTTTATCTGTCACGTCTGCCCATTCTATGGCCTTTTTATACAATGCTGCAATTTATAATTATTGAAAGTCAAGCTTCATCTTAATTGCAAATTTAGATATTATGGTTTGTATTGCCAGGTTCAGTTCATTAACATGGTTCAAAATGGAGGAGTCACGTGATGGAGTACTGGCCGGTCAGGGAACTCCAGCCCTCTCCGGAAAAGTTTAAAAAAATACACAAAACACAAAGGCACAAGAATAAAAATTAAAACAAAGTGAAAGTAAAGGTGGGAAGAAAATGGCAGCGAAGAAAGAAAAGTCGAAAGCAACGGGAAGAAGAGAAGAAGAAAGAACGTCGGAAGAAGAAGGTGAAGGCCTTACCTGACCGAGGAGGCCCGCCGCGGAGAGAGAAGCCCGCTCCCTAAGGTCAGTTGAAGTCCCGAGCTCGGGACTACAAAAATGGCTCGCGGAGCCAAGTAAAAGTGCGCAACCGCGCATGAAAAAAAAAACACTGACGGGAGGGGGGACCAGCTGAGGAATCGATCTCCACAGCTGAGAATGACAGCTGCAACACAGCAACAGGAAGAGAACATAGAAAATAAAGAGAACAAGAAAGAAGAGAGTAAAAAGAAAACAAGGAAACAACTGATGACCAACCCAGAGGAAGAAGAAGAAGAACATAGAGAAATGGAAGAAGAAGGGAAAGGCAAGACAATGGATATTTTTTTTTAAAGAATATATGGAATCAGTAAAAGAATGGCAATTACAAGAATTTAGTGAAATAAAAAGAATTAAAAGTGCAGAAGAAAAAATGAATAGATTAGAGATGGTCATGTCAGATATAGGAAAAAGAGTGGACAAGGTGGAAGAACGAGAAACAGCCGTAGAAATGGAAGTAGAGGACTTAAAAAAGAACATGGCTCAAAACAAAAGCACTGAGCCTACACCATCTGTGAAGGTCATCATTATTACCTTACTCCAGAATGAAAAGAACATGAGAAATTGAAGCAGGAGTGAGCTAGGTGGCCCACCGACCCTGCTCCACCATTCAATAAAGTTATAGATGACTTGGCCCAAGATTCAGTTCCCCTTATGCACCTGTAATCTAATCTTTACTGTTCAAAAATCTATCTTGAATTTATTTGATGAGGCAGTCTCTACTGTTTCAGAGAATTCCACAGATTCACTACTCTCTGAGAGAAGAAGTTCTGCAGCTCTGACTTAAATCTGCTCTTCCATATCTTGAGGCCATGCCCCTCAGTTGCAGTCTCAACTGCCTGTTTATACAACATTCCTGTTATCTATTCCTTTCATAATTTTATGCTTCTATAAAGATCCCTCCTCACTGCAATAGCTGGAGTTTCTGTGAGAAGTGCATGTCAGGCCAATTTCAAAAAAAATATTTGAATGGAAATTGGCACAACTGTGGCTGACAAGAGAATTCAAAGTAAAGGCAAAAGGGAGGACATACAAGGAAGCAAAAACTTAGTGGGAAGATGGAGGACTGGGGAACTTTTAAAAACATATAGGAGGCAACTAAGAAGGTCATTAGGAATGAAAAAATGAACTTTGAAAGGAGGCTAGCAAATAATATCAAAAAGGACACCAAAATATTTCAAGTCTATTGAGAGTTCAAAAGAAGTCTTCTGGGGGAAGTTTATCACATTTGGTAGATTAACAACTAATTCTCAAATTCAATTCACAGAAATTGCCAGGAAGAGCATAGCAGCAACATGGAAGCCTGACTCCTATCTACTCCTTCGGAGATGAATTGCTGCATCCCAATTGAAAAGGTCACATACAAGCTCAGGAAGGGATACAACACCTTCCTAAAAATCTGGCAGCCTTATTTAGAGCATATAGGTACCTCATTGGTGCCAATATAGGGTTACGATCGCTACTGGCTAGCCAGTAGACCTCTGTCAAGATTTTAACACTCTGGTATTATCAGGTCTCCATATATTTTACTGTATGCACTGACAGTGGGATGCTTTTTTTGTGTTTCTTTTTCTTTGTTCTTTCTCTGTTTAACAGCGCTTCTATAGAGGGGACGGGTGGAGAGAGGGATTCTCTTGATGTTCCGTATTTGATATGATTGTTAAATATATTTAAAATCATAAATAAAATATTACAAAAAAGTTCAAAAGAGGCAAAAGTAGATATAGGATGGATAGAAAATGAGGCTGGAGAAATAATAATAGGTGATAAGGAGATGGCAGAGGAACTGAATGAGTATTTTACATCAGTCTTACGTTAGCAGCATACTAGGATCAAATAGGCCAAAATCAGCAAGGTTTCCTTGAGGGAAAATCTCGCCTGACAAAACTACTGTATTTTTTTGAGGAAACCACAAGCAGGCTAGACAAAGGACATGCAGTGAATGTTGTATATTTGGATATTCAAAAAGCCTTTGACAAGGTGCCACACAAAAGAAAGCCCATGCAATTACAGGAAAGAATGCCTGCATGAGTAGAGCATTGGCTGATTGGCAGGAAACAGAGAGTGGGAATAAAGGGATCCTTTTCTGGTTAGCTACCGTACTGTAGTAGCGTACTGCAGGGATCAATGTTGGGGCCACTTTTTACAATGTATGTAAATTATTTGGATTGAGCAATAAATGGCTTTGTGGCTAAGTTTGCAAATGATAGATAGGTGGAGGGGCAGGTTGTGAGGACAAAACAGAGGCTTTGAGAGACAAATAAATTAGGAGAATGGGCAAAGAAGTGGCAAGTGAAATACAATGTTGGAAAATATACACTCGTGCACTTCGATAGATGGATAAAAGGGCAGACTATTATTTGGATGGGGAGAAAACTCAAAACTTGTAGGCGCAAAGGGACTTGGGAGTCCTCATGCAGCATACCCTAAAGGTTAAGCTCCAGGTTGAGTTGGAGGTGAAGAAGGCAAATGCAGTGTCGGCATTCATATCTAGAGGCATAGGATACAAGAGCATGATTGTGGTGTTGAGGTTTTATAAGGTGGTGAGGCCTCACTTGGATCTCTGGGTACAGTTTTGGGCTCCTTATTTAACAAAGGATGTGCTGGCATTGGAGAAGGTTCCAAGATGATTAACAAGAATGATTCCTGAAATGAAGGGATTATCCTATGAAGAACGTTTAACAGCTCTTGGAATGTAATCTTTGGAGTTCAGAAGAATTGAGGGAGGACCTCATAGAACCATTATGAATGTTAAAAGGCCTGGGCAGAGTCAATATGGAAAAATTGTTTCCTATGGTAGGGAGTCGAAGACAAGGGGATACAACTTCAGGATTGAAAAGTGCCCATTTAAAACAGATATGCAGAGGAATTTCTTTAGCCAGAGTGGTGAACCTCTGGAATTTACTGCCATGGGCGGCTGTGAAGGCCAGGTCGTTGGGTGTATTTAAGGCAGATTGATAGCTATCTAAATAGACAGGTTATCAAAGGTTAAGGGGAGAAGACAGGGGACTGGGGCTGAGTGGGAGAATGGATTATCTTATGATGAAATAGCAGAGCAGACTTGACAGGCCAAATAACCTACTTCGCTCCTATATCTTATGGTCTATGGTCTCATTAATCTAAACTTCAATTACTACAGTCACAGGCTACTGGATCTTTCCTTATAAGCTAGCCCCTCATTTCCAGAGTCAATTTGAACCTCCTCTACACTCCCTCCAAAGCCCATATATTATTTCATAAGGAGACAAAATTACACACAATATTCCAAGTGCAGCTTCACCATAACCATGTACATTTGCAACACAACCTCCTTCCTCTCAAAACAATCCCTCTCACAATGAAGGCCAACATCCCATTTGCATTCTGATTGCCTGCTGCATTTGCAAACTAATATCTTGCAATCCATTTACAAGCACTCCAGGTCTCTCTGCAAAAAGCATACCACTATTTTCTACTATTTAAAATCAAACAACATTCACCATAATCTTCTGTTGGTGAAGCTGAATCAAAATCAGTTTTATATATCCATCCTATCAATGTCCCTTTTATGCCACATGTTACAAATTTGCTGAGGATCTTGTTATTGAGCACCTTATTAACAGCCTTTCAGTAAATCTACATCACCATGACCCCCATTAACCTCATCAACTCCATCCATTTCCTCATCAGAAAATTGTTCCTGAAAAATCCAGGCTGACTTGCTTAGTTAATTCAGTTCCCTCCAGGTGACTGTCAACTCTGTCCTGGATCAATGTTCATATAAACATGTAAAGGTTAAAAATAACTGGCCTGTAGTTGCTGGACTTATCCTTACTCCCTTTGAACAGAGGAGGAATATTTGTCAATCTCCAGTCTTCTGGCATCACCGCCATTTGCAAAGGGCATTGAAAGATTAAAGTCAATACCCTTAAAATGTTCTTCAAACTTCCTCCTGGTCCTTGTAATTTGACAACCAAGTTCAGCCAACTTTTTCCTTAAAGTATCTCATTTCTTACCACCCTCTTCCCTGAACGAATGCAAAGTATCAATTCAAATAAAAAGCTTTTAATTTTATCTTCATATTTTTCTGTACTCTGCCTCCATTTAGTGGTGTACTCTGCAGCTTCAGCACTTTTCTGTTTACTGATGAACTCTGTTTATTATTACATCTCTACTACTGCATTTTCCTTTCTTATTGCCTACCGAAATATCCCATTCATCTGAACGCCAATATTCTATTTCCAGCTGACTATGTTTTCCTTCCGATTCAATCCTCTGATTCCCACCCATCAGTAAACAGTACTGGAAACCCTCAGCCCTCTGCGGAATATTAGTCCCTTCCTGTTGAGTTACAATGCATCTGGTTTGTAAATTGTCAATGTGTAGAACTACAAATCCCTTCTTCCCTGGTGAGAGTATAATTTCCTCAGGAATCCAAAACCCTCCCTCTAGCCATTGTCCCATTTCTATATTCACAAGCACATGGTATTTCAGTGATGAGTCCTTTGAGTTCCAGCTTTTTACTCTCCCAACACCTTAAATTTTGTCTCATTTAATCCCTCAATGCACCTATATTGGTTGATACCAAGGTGGAACATGACCTCTCCCTGTTTAGCCTCCCCTTTAAGGATGCTATCCTATGAGTATGGAAGCATCTGCCTCCTTCACTTTTGAATCGTTTGTCCTAGATCTTCCTCCCCTCTGTGTAGCCGAGTCATTTGTGATGTTACATTACTAGCTCAGACTGCACCACTGTGTCTATTGAAGAAACATTAACAAATTAAACATGTTGTTTCCCTTGTGTATGTGATAACTCTGCTAAAATGCAAGCTATCCCTACCATATGTCGTACTGCTCTTTCACTATTTTCATCCTGCCTATTCTTCATCCTATTTAACACAAATTTGCACAAATAAGCACTTGCTACTTCTACTTGATTTCAAATCTGATTTGACATTAGAATTTTAACGATTCAGAAAATGGATATATATCAAAACAATTTAAATTAAGCAGGTCAACTCGGCAGGGATGTCCATTATCTCGCTCACTGTTCGCGTTAGCTACAGAACCATTGGCAGAACTGATAAGAACAGAAAATAAAATAAAAGGGATAAAAATAAAAGAGAAGGAATATAAAATCAGTCTATTTTGCAGACGACATCATAGTATACTTAACAGAACCAGAATTATCAATAAAAAAATTACATAAGAAATTGAAGGAATATGGAGAAGTATCGTGGTATAAGATCAACGCAAATAAAAGTGAAGCGATGCCAATGAATAATGCGGATTTCACAAAGTTTAAGAAAGAATCACCATTTAAATGGCAAACACAAGCAATCCGATACCTAGGTATTAGACTAGATAATAATCTAGGCCATCTATACAAATTAAATTATCAGCCATTAATGAAGAAATTACAAGATGACTTAGAACATTGGAAAGACTTACCACTAACACTGATAGGAAGGGTAAATTGCATTAAAATGAATATCTTCCCAAGGATACAATACCTATTCCAATCGTTACCAATTCACCTAACAGAGAAATTCTTCAAGGAGCTAAAGAAAATAATAAGGAAATTCTTATGGAAAGGGGGGAAACCGAGGATAGCGCTAGATAAATTAACAGAATGGTACAAACAAGGGGGCTGTCAGCTACCAAACTTTAAGAATTATTATAGACCAGCACAATTAAGATACCTATCAGATTTTTATCAGACAAGGGAAAAACCATATTGGACCAGATTAGAGCTAGACAAAATAGGGGAGAAGGTACCTGAACATATACTATATAAGTGGGATGAAATGCTGGTGCAACATGGGAATTCACCAGTACTGCACCATCTGCTCAACATTTCGAAGAAGATTCACGTAGAAAGGAAAAAAAACAAATTATCAACTACCAAAATTATTATTGATGCAAAATCAACTAATCCCCTTTCCTTGAGAGAATGGGGGAGAAAATGGATCAAAAGAATAGAAAATTGTTTTTCGGGAAATAAATTATTATCTTTTGAACAAATGAAGTGCAAATATGGTATAACTCACGGTATAATGTTTGCATACCACCAACTGAAAACCTACTTGAAGGACAAATTGGGAAGCAGGCTGAGGTTACCAGAAGGAAGCAATTTTGAATATGTGATTACAGACACAATGATAATTAAAAGATTTACAACAAACATGTACATCAAACTGCAAGAGAAAGAGAACGAGGAAAGAAGTTGTAAACCCAAATAAAAGTGGGAACAAGATCTAAACATAAAGATAAAGAATGAAACATGGGAAAAGATATGCTCCGGAACTACGAGAAATACAATAAACACGAGGTTACGCATGATACAATATAATTGGTTACACAGGCTATACACCACACCCCAAAAGTTAAATAAATGGGACTCAACAGATAGATGTTTTGGCTGTAAGAAGGAAACGGGAACAACAGTACATGCAATTTGGGCATGTGAGAAAATGGAAAAGTTTTGGGAAGATCTAAATCAGGTATTAAATAAAATCACAAAAAGCAACATACCAAAAAATCCAGAGATCTTTCTTCTAAGTAATATAAGAAGTAAAGAACTTGGACTCGATTTGGATGGAGCACAAAAAAGATTTATTATGATAGCCTTAGCTGTAGCAAAAAAAATGTATTATGTCAACCTGGAAATTAGAAGATAGCCTGAGAATACAGCAATGAATAAATGTATTCCATTGGAAAAAATAACATATAATTTAAGAAATAACATCACAGTATTCGACAAATTTGGGAAACGTACATGGAACACAACAGAGAAGTCCTATCGTGGACCTCCACCACCTAAAATGACAGAATGAGAAGAAAACGGAATGAACTGACCCAGTATGTAAAAGTAGATGACACAATTTTCTTGTTTATTGTCATTGTGTGATGACATTGTTTAATGACGTTGAGTGTGTGGGAAGGGGGATTGAAGGTGGGAGGGGGGAAAAAGGGGAGAAAATGACACTGTGTATATTCAAGAGGGAAATGTTTATGTGTATTTTGGTCAATATGGTTCAAAGTGTGAAAAATAAAAAAAATTTAAAAAAAAAGAATTTTAATGATTATAGTTCATTCAGTTACCAAATGGAGAACAGCCTACTGCGTGCGATTGATGCAGGTCAACATTTGGTCTCAGACCGAACTTTGATTAAACAATCAGTCCTTGTTTAAGCGAGGTCAAAAAATAGAACCCCAGAAATCTCTGTAAATCTTCTCACCATTGCAAGCACATGACTTGAGACCATGCTCTGCTTCACAGAAAGGGATGCATTCCCCATTTTTACACTTTCCCATGTCCACGCAGATTGTCTGATCTGCTGCATTACCAGGAGCAGGACAGAACTGGTCAGTCCCTGTCAATAAGAAATTTATTTAGTTTGAAACCTAAAGCAAGAGAATAAATGACCAATTTTAAGAAAAAGTGGACAGATTTAAAATCAATTATTGTAGCTAAGAAAACAATTCATTCATTATTGATTAATGTAAAGTTATTTCATTTTCAATGATCTAAAATGACTTCAGACATAACCAATAATTTTTCTGACATTAATTCATTATTTTGAAGTGTTAATCAAGCACATTGCATCAGAAAATGTGGCAGTCACTTCCTTCTCAGAATCAGGTGCTTCTCTGGCATTCATGTGGGGGTTTGTGTGCATTCTGCCTTCATTTAATACAATACAGGCTATTTCCAGGCCTAAATTTGTCATTGGTGATAGAAATGCTGTAACATAAAAAATTTTTTTAACATTTACAGGCAATTAATTTTTTTTTTAATGATCTTTTGTGGAAATTGCTGGATTTCTTTTTTCCCGTCCACTATTACTGCACTAATGAGACTTCAACTGAACTTTCTTGGAAAAGGATATGAGATGCCTAACAGACATAGATCTGCAGAGGGAGATGGGTACATTATGCTCTGGTAGATGAATGGTTAGCTCTTTTGGAGAGGGAGCTCCTAAAGTAGGTCAAATTGACAACCCACACAGCATGGTTATGCAGAACTCTAATGAGAGAACTGATTTGCAGCAAATCATTCTCAGTAATACATAAAATAAGTCCTTCTAAAATGTGAAATAAGATTTGCCCTTGGCCAGATCCATTTTTCAGTTCTTAATACTGTAACAGTTTTAGTAGTTATGAGTGTTGAAAGAATTCTCATCCTATTAAGCAATACATTGTTGTTATCACTGGTTAACTGATGAGCAATCAGTTGTGGCCTGATCTTGGAAACAATTTCTGTCAAGCATTTTGCAATGTTGGTCCATCCATTGGAAACACAGAAGATAACAGACACTGCAAGCACTGGCTCCATTTTGGCAGTGAAATTAAAACACAATCATCTGGAATGATGATTCGCACTGCACTTTGCTTCATTTTCTTATGCCCCACAGCTCTGTTAACCAACTGCGATGGCTTCTGAATCTTCATTAAATCTTTCAATAGTTACACCTCGTTAAAACTTAATGCATACATATTTTGACTACCACTCACCAGTACAAGAAGATTCTCCTTTGCATGTTGCATTGATTGCTTCCTGACATTTCTTTCCAGCTTTTTCAAATTGGCAATCTTTGCAGCATGGGCTGTTCTTGTCACTTCAGAAAAAGTTAATAGTTTTTAAAAAAAGTTCCATAAACAAAAAATGTACAGAAGTCAAAAATGATCAATTCCAAGATTCACATTTCCTAAAGTATATATTTGTGAATGATACATATTATTTGTGAATTCATAATGCTTTTTAAAAATTTTCTGCGTATTTTTAGACTATTAGAACATTTTTTTTTGTTTGAAATGATACTGATTGATCAAAAAATATCTGATTCTTCTTATTGTAGGTACAGTTTAAGAGAAAATACAAGTAAAAGAGTAAAAGATAATGGGGCGGGGAAGTGTTTGCAAGAAAAGTGGCTTTCATAATCCTACATTATTTTAATCTTCAAGTTCTGGCCAAACCAAATCAGCAATAGTAGCCTCAAGGGCAAGGTCATGAAGTGTATTTATCCAAGACAGCCTCTTGGAACAACAGTTATGTGAGGTCAAAACAAGGTAGAGTTTCATGTTCAGGTTGAAAGCAATATATGAAGAATTAAATATGAAAGGCTTTTCAATTTTTTGTTACCTGCATTTTTTGTCTTCCTTGAGTTTACATTGTTGAGTACAACATTTGTCTTCATGTAGATGTAAAAGCCCAGGATCACACTCCTCTCCTTCATCCACACGCGAGTTGCCACATACTTTATTGTTCCTCTTTTGAAAGCACTTGGACGCTTTATTAATTAGAGTCTGATAAATTGATCGTTTGCTGCAGTTGGAGAATAGCTAAAGAAATATAGACATGACATGAGATACACTATTTAGCATCTTTTATAGATTTCAAAAAGCATATTACTTATTTTGACAAAATCTATTTTCATGCTCACTCATTGAATAAGCATTCAGGCAAAAATTTAAAAGTAGCTTAATGAGATAGTGCAAGTATCAATGTGTTTTGAAATTAGCAGAGCATCATTTTTAAATGAAAAATCACATGTAGTTGTCAAAGTTAAAAATTCACTGATGACAAAGCTCTTTGATCTGAAACATAAACTTTCTTTTTCCCCATTGCAGATGATGCCAAAAATGAGGGTTTCCAGTATTTTTTTTGTGTTTATTTCAGCCAAGCAACGTACATGCTATGAAAGTATTATATGGTACAGAACTTTAAAATGAATTGCACCAAGACCAAATAGTGCTTTAACATTTTGCTAAACAAAAAATCTAGATCAAAAACCACAATAACATTTGACAGTGGAAGGCCGGTAGAACCAACATTAAACTTACTTTGCGTAGTGCAGCAGAATGGAAAAACTTTGAAGTACTTTTGTTATGTCGCAGACCAGTAGCAATGGAAATTCACCAAGGTAGTGATATATTTTTTCTTTTAAAACACTATTATTTATTAGTAACTACTAATAATATAACACATTAGTCAAATCAAAACCAACCATATGCAAATGTACTTGTTTGTGTGCATGGGATATCCAAACCATAACTGCTTAGGCACAATTCTGGAAAGTCATTCCAAAGATCAGTCTTAGAAATCCAGTGTCGAAGCACAAACTTTTAGACTGATACACAGAAGTAATCATGAAGAAGATGGGAGAGTTTCTTCCAGAGAAATATCCTTTCATACGAACAGTTATCATAATTCGCTTTTCCTTGCAGAGGGAAACAAACTCATGACTTTCACGATGCTTCCAAAATCCAGGTACGAGTCAATCGAAATAACATTACTTTGGTCACAATCTGCTGCAGAAATTCTGTTGCTTCCAAAACCCAGGTACAGGACAATCACCTTTCCTTTTGTCAAGGTGAGGTTCAATAATTCCCCTGACAGGGAAAATCAGCCAAATTGTCCATTATCACACAGTCATTCCTGCTCTGTATTCAATGAAATGGTCTATCAAGTGCTGTTCCTTAGTGCTCCACCCATATGACTCTCTCACCACCCGTGCCCCTGGAAAAAGCACCGATGTTCTTTCTCCTCTGCAAATTTGGGTACAATCTTTACTAGCCGTTGCCACCCAGTCACTCCAAAACTGTGAATGGTTGCAGTCTGTAGTAGCCCTTAAAGTGATACTCTAAATAAAACGGGGAGCTCGTAATACTTTATCTTAATCCAAATTTTTTTTAGGTATCACTACACCATGGCACAACACATTCTTGCTTGAGCAACCCATAAACAATATTAAAGCATAAACATTCACGACAGATACCACAGTCAAGTCAAAGCAGAGTGAAAGTACGTGATCTGGAGCAACACACAAACTACTGGATGAACTCAGAAGGTTGAGCAGCACCAGTGGCAGAATAAAAGTTGTCAACATTTCAGGCCAGAACCCAGAATCCTGATACAGATTCAAGGGATTCGGCAGGAACTTAATTCATGCCAATTTAGTGTTAAACATGAAATAATATATATTCACATCTGTTGCATTTGCTACAATTTTATAGAACTTTCTTCTCTAATCTTGCCAGCCTCATCTCCACGAACTTCAGACGAAGAAAATTTCAATTTTAGACCACAGGATGCTTTAATTTGGATGACATAAAATTAAGAGAGCCACGAGTTTGGCCTCTCATTTTCACTACTTGATTAGTGGGCATTGATTATTTAGTTTTGTGGCCTCCTGATTACATACCCCCATCTTCTGAAGAACAGTCAGTTTTGCATAATAGAGCCTGTGAGCATCAGAAGACTATTAGACCCCATGGATGTTATAGTTAAACCAGTTTCTGTCCACCGCTAAATATTCACAGTTCCACATTTTTGAGCAGAAATTGTCAGAAAACAATCAAAAGTAGAGCCTTTCTCCTCCATATCTCACCCTCCTCCAACCTGCCATGCTCCTGTCCCCTTCAGACAGTGCTAGGAGGCTTCACAATCAACCTTTAAAGCATTCAGCAAATAGAAATTATAATCCTTTAACTCCAGGTTGGATTCAAATTTGGAACTTGGACATGGCTAATAATCATTCCACTTTAGTTTTCTTTGATATAATTGGGGCGGGGGGTGGGGTGGGAGGGGGAGGTCATATTTCAAGTTTTGTAATGAATTATAAATATTTGGGATTTTGGTAAGATAAGTGGGTTACATACATATACACATTTTAAAACATCTTATTTGAAAGACTGAAGAATTCATATTTAGTAACATTGCAGGATCTCTGGAGAATGTGGTGCACATTTCACAGGTAGGTGTTAATTGAACTGACGTCATGAAATGAATGGACTGGAGACACTTTGGCTGTTGGAAGCTCTTTTCAAGGGTTTTGACAGAATGCACAGAAAGGTCACTCCTGGGTTTTGTTTACTTAAGACAACACCTTGACCAAGGAGAAGAACTCCTGTTGTTTGCTGAAGAAGGTGGGGGTTTTTCAAATGAGAGATTCACATGGGCTTTCTGGCAGTGGCAGTTGGAGAGAGAGAGAGAGAGAGAGAGAAAAATGTTAAGCTCTCCTAGCTAGTGTGTGTGACACTGAACAGTGCAAACCAGGATGAGCTGGTTGGAAACAGAAAGTTCCAAAGCAGTGGATGGCTGGATATTTGTCTGATATTTCTCTTGGAATAAGAGGAACAGAACTCTGGTGGTAGCTTGAAGAAAGAAGTTACCATCTGGAAAACCCTGATGGGGCAAGTTTCATCAGAAAAAGACATTGAGGTAGTACCTCAATTGTGGAAATCCTGGAACAACAAATCTCTCTCTGCAAACCCTATAAGAACCTTCCTGAGCAGTAAACATTTACCTTTCGAGCACCAAAGCATGGTGAACTTTATACATTTTAAATTCTGTGCACAGTATAAGAATTTCCTGCATCCAGAGAACTTGGAAGAAGAAGTGAGATTGAACTGTGAACCAAAGAACTTTTCTTAAATTTACACACACATTACATACACGTGCGCTTAGAATTAGAAGGGGGTTAATTTGGGTTAGTTAAGTATAGAGATAGGTTGAGGTTTGATTCTGTTTTCATGTTTAAAGTTGATTAAAAATAACTTTGTTTTAAAAAAAACTCGTCTTGGTGAATGTCTGTTGCTGCTGGGTTTTGGGGTCCTTTGGGCTCGTAACAGTATATTGAATGCTACCTGATGAAGGGCCCAGGACTGAAATGTTGGCTACCCTTTTGTTTCCTATGAATGATGCATGACCTCCTGAGTTTCTCCAGCACATTTGTGATTTAGTGTTATGACATAGACAAGTCACAATAGAAATTCACCAAAGTAATGGTATCTTCAAAACAATTATTTTTAATAATGACTATTAGGGTGTGTGTGTGTTTGGGGGGGGGGGGGGGGCAAATTAAACCTTTGCAGTTCAGGCACAATTCTGGAAAGATGATTTTTAAAGTTCAGTCTTAGAAATCTTTTGTGCTGAAACTGCTGCTCAAAAGTTCTCAAGCTCATGAATTCTTATAGATTTGCTTTTAGAGAAATATTCCTTCAGACAAATGATTTTCCACAAACACCCCTCTCTTGCATGCAGGCTACGGAACTTGTATTTTACACAATGAGTTCACAAACCGAGGCAAGGATTTCACGAAGTGACTATTTTTTAATGGCTATGATAGAACTGCCCTCTTTTAACAAAGAGACAGGAAGTCTCCTTCTCTTTGAAACCACTGATTCTGTGTACCTCCCATAACAAGGAAAACACGGCACAACAGTACCTCTCTCACTGAAGGCTACTGTATTTCTGACTTCCGATGAAACTGGGGCAATATTAAAGATGCCTTCCTGCCATCGTAATCACATGACATCACTCACTACTGGCTTCTGTTTGAAGTTCCTCTCTGCCAAAGGTTTACAAGAGAATGCTTCCTTGCTGTATGCTCACATGTGTTCACAAGTGCTTTCTAAGTAAACTTCATGGTTTCAGGTTTCAGTGGAGAATTGCTCGCTTCTCTGAATTAGCAGTCAAACTGTCTCTTAGAGCAAACATTCAGTGTCTTCAATATTTCAAAGGACAATCACTCTAGGCTTTATTGCTCTGCTTCAATGGTCCATAGCAGACTCAACCCCCTCAGTGTGTAAGTGTCTTTGTGTAAATGTCCCTGTATCCAACCCACAAAGTCCCTTTACTAAAAATAATATTTATAACTTCAAGATTACTAAGAACATAATTCTGTCACAATTACATTGAATGTAAAGTCTTGTTAGACTTTGTTGGTTTATTGTCTTCCATTCACAAGAAAGTAAGTACTAAACAATGAAATTTAGTTGCGCTGTACCTTGTTATTATCCTGGTCACCACTCACTGCAATAGGATACATGACATATTTTCCACCACCATCATCAGTGGGAGCACACTCATGGCTATCTGGATCATGCTCTGCTCCAAAGTTATGGCCTAATTCATGAGCAGTGACGAGATCCGCTTCCTGTTTTTTTAATTAAAATAATGAAATATTTTTGGTTAAAGTTCTTTTTTAAAAAAATAAGCAGTATCAATAAAAGACATGAAAAGAAAATTTGCAATATATATTTGAAATTTCATTCACTGCAAAATCATTATTCATTTCAAAAGTCATTCCAAAGAACTGAGTTAAAGGGAAAGGCTAGGTCTTTATTCCCTGGAGTGTAGAAGAATGAGGGGAGATTTGATAGATGTATTTAAAATAATGAGGGGGATAGACGGAGTAAATGTAGATAGGCTTTTTCCACTGAGGGTAGGTGAGATACACACCAGAAGACATGGGTTAAAAGTGAAAGGGGGAACACGAGGGGGAACATCTTCACACAGAAAGTGGTAGAAATCTGCAACAAGCTGCTTGCTGAAGAGGTGAATTTTAACATTCAAAAATAATTTGGACAGGTATGTGGATGGGAGAGGTATGGAGGGCTATGGACTCGGTTCAGGTCAGTGGGGCTAGGCAAAATAAATGGTTTTGCCAAAAGGGCCTGTTTCTGTGCTGTCACATTCTATGGTTCTAACAGAATGATTAGTAGCTTAAAATATTTTGTACATTTTAATTTTCTAAATATACAATACTGATTAGATTGTTCGATAAAAGAGTTCGTACAGATACAAAAGACCAAATTACCTTCTCATGTCCTACAAGAATCAATGAGTCCATGATCAAATGTTTCTAACTCAGTGAAATGCTATTATAAGGATCTGATTTACCCTTTTTTAAATGTTATCCATTTTTATAATTATAAGGCACAAAAGGACAAAATAATGAAAACATCCTGAAATGCTAAAAATCAATTAATATCATTACCAAATTCCCCTCTAGATAATTTAACCCAACCAGTGTCTCACCAGACCATAGTGCACACACAAAAGCACATAATACACAGTACATAAGGATCACATATAAAATTATATAAATATTTGGATTACAGGATACTGGTCATCAGTCTCACTGCCTGCAGGAAGAAGCTATTCCCAGCCAGGCAGTCCTGATTTTGATGCTCCTGCACCTTCTTCTTGATGGTGATGGATTAAAGATATTATGTGCTGGATGGAAAAGGTCTTTTGTAATTCCTCAAGCCCTATTTCAAAAGCACTCCCAATAAATGTCATCTACAGATGAAAAGGATACTCCAGTGATCCTCTCAGGTGTTTTAACTTCATACACAAGTTTTCTTATTCCTTTTGTTTTAAAACAACATAAAAGGCCTTTTGGCCCATTAAGTCAAGGCAGAGGGTCAGAGCATTCCCATCAGTCCCAATGCCCCATTATTTCTCTGTTACATATTCTTAAATACATCCTCATCAACTGTGTCCCAAATCTCCTATCACCCATCTACATTAGGGACAATTTATAACAGCCATTTCACCTACCAGTACATCTTTTGGGTACGGTAAGAAATTAGAGCACTAAAGGGAAACCATGTGATCATAGGGAAATCTACAAATTCCGCACAGCCAGCAACAAAAGGTTCAGGATCAAACCAAACCTCCTGAAGCATCACTATAACTGCCATGCCACTGTGCTGCCCCATTTTCAAATAATTATTAAGGAAAAAGGACAAACCTAAGAATATAGAGACGAATGTTCAAAAATATTCATGAACACAGGAAAATGAATCTCAGGGTTGTATGTCATGTCACGTATGTACTGATAATAAACCTGAAATCTGTATGTTCAAACGGAAATGAAATCACACAAAGAAATCAATATGGAGAAATGAGAACACACTTAGAAAATCCAGCAAAACACATTTTACAAAAGAGCCCAATTATAGGACAGGTAAATTGTGCTTAAAATTATAATTAGAAAACATCCACAGGAAAGTTTCATTGTCGTGCATTGAAATAGCATTTTTAGTAGAGCAGAATCAGTTTAAGTAATATATAATTTACCTTAGTGAGGATTGTTTTTCCATAATTCTTAGTGCTTGTTAATCCTGTATTTAGGTAAACTGTCTTCTTCATTGTTGGGTGATCATAGGCTGGTGAAAAAACATTCCTAGATGATACAGCTATTGAGATGGTTTTCCCAAAAGACAAAGACAAAAAGTTCTCATTGTTCTAGTCTGAGAGTAGGATTGCATTAGACTTCAATTTTCACATCATCTATATTTAATTACTGCTGAATAAAGCTTTGCAAAACTATTAATCAGAAAAGCACGATTACCATAGCAGTTGGCGCAATGCTATTACAACGCCAGTGACCCAGGTTCAAATCTGGCGCTGTCTGTAAGGCATTTATCTGTTCTCCCAGTCTTTGCACGGTTTCCTCTGGGTGCTCTGGTTTCATCCCACTTTCCAAAGATGTACCATTAATAGGTTAATTGCTCACATGGGTGTATTTGGGTGGCGTGGGTTCATGCATTGCTGCATCACTAAAAGAAAAATCTCCCACATCACTTTATATATAAATGAATTTTTTTGCTTTTACAAGCATATAAGTTACCCGTACTGAGTCATTTGTTTAAAGTATGGAGTAAGTGGAATCAATCTATAGGTTCAAAGGATGTATGCTCAATTAAAACTCCACTATATCAGAATCAGTTAATTCCATTTTCTATGTATAATCCTTGTTTGAAGGATTGAGATTCAAAGGGTTTGGTATTAATTGAAGATTGTTTTGAGGCAGGTTCATTTCTTTCATTTGATAGGCTTAGAGAGAAGTTTGGCATATCACAGAACACATTGTTTGCTTATTATCAAGTACGTGATTTTTTAATGAACTGTTTTGGTTGGAAAATTATACTGCCAACGCAATCGAAGTTTGAAATGTTACTTATGGAAAAGGGAAAGAAAGGGTTTGTCTCGGAAATGTATTCGTTGTTGTAGGTAAAAATGAAAAAGGTAGGCGCATTGAGAATAAGAGATAAATGGGAACAGGAGTTATCTACTTCTATTTCTGAGGAAGAATGGTCTGATTTGTGTTTGCATAGTGTTACAAAATTAGTTAATGTGCGTTATAGTTTAGTTAATTATAATTTTCTGCACCAGTTATATTTAACTCCCGAAAAGTTAAGGTTTTAGCGATTCTGATTTGTGTTTTCGGTGTGGAGATCAGATAGGTACTTTTGTTCATTCTGTGTGGAATTGTGTAAAAGTTATGCCTTTTTGGGAAAAGATTATAAAATCTTTGCGAGATTTACTCCAATCCATGGTTGTGTCTATTAGGTTATATGAATCCATTAACAATGCATTTGGATACACCTCAGATTGCATTTATTCGTCTGAGTTTGGCAGTGGCTAGGAAATGTATAGCAGTAACCTGGAAAAATGATGTGGAGTTAAATATACAAAGATGGCATAATGAAATTCAATCATCTTTACATTTAGAAAAAAATGACATATAATTTGCGAAATAATTATTCTTTCTTTGAGAAAATGTGGACCCCATATTTGAAATGTATGAATTTAGATGTTAAGTAATTTTTTTTTACTTTTGATTTGACTGGCGAATTGATATATTGCAACCTAACTCACTTTGTTTGTTTATAAATACTTTCTATGTGTATGTTAAGCTCCGGGGTGGGGGGATAGTAAGGGGTGGGATAGTGGGGTGGAGGGTGGGGGGGGGGGGGGGGGTAGATTTAGAGGCGTTTGGTTTTTTTTGTAATTTGTATTTGTATTCTGTTAAATTTTAAATAAACTTTTCAAAACAAAAGAACATCTCCCACCCATTTTATAAAAATAATAGTACCAGGAATTTGTACGTTTTTAGCACGCCCATCAACCAATCCCATGTACATAAAACAATATTAACTGTTATAACCACTTGCCTTCAAACTATTATACAACTTCAAATAATAACTAAATTTTCAAAAAATAATCATTTAGATTTTTGACATGCAGAGATTGAATGCAATGTAATGTATTTGGTTTTGAAATTTCAAAATGTGCCACCAGTAATAAGATTCACCAGTAGCAGCATGTGTAAAATTGGCTCCACAATATCACAGAGCCGGAATTTATGGTCATGAACAAGTCACAAAATTCTGATCTTTGTTCAACTAACTGACTTCGACAATTTGTCAGCTATCAGCTTAAAATAGTAACACAGTGCATTTTCTTCACCAAAGAATTAAATATTTAAAATTAAAATTTCATTTACATTTGGACTTACGTGTGGGGCAAATACCACCTAATGCATGTGGTTTTGGAGATCCAACGTAAGCTAGCCCAAGTGTTCCATGTTCAAAATCTTGGTAGGTGAATAAATGTGCAAGGCAAACTTTGGATGCACTTGAGGCTATATCTGCACTGAATTGCTTTAAAAAATAGAAAACAAACACATAGGAAACAGAAACTAAATTCCCAGTTTATGGCTAAGTAAACTAAAGACATACAAATCTATATTTCTGTACTGTCAGATTTTCCATTGTGTTCCTCAAAAAGTATTTCATTCTGCATGCTTTAATTCTTGAAGAATGCATTTGCATAGTGATAAAGTCAAAGTGTCAGGAAGTCAACTGTTTAAATGCTCTTGCACAATCATTTCAATGCTCTCTTTTTATATTGCCAAAAATTCCATAATTTTCTCTTTTTAAATTGCCTTTGCCAAGAGGAACTAGAAATCTTCTATTCTAGAATTATTTTTCATGTTCTCACTTTTAGGTAGGTCAGCCAAGTCTCACCAAAGCTTTGACCTGAAAATGTTCCATCACTGTAGTAATTTTATTCAAATGCTAAAACTGGTATCAGAGAGTTCAGAGCATAATACATTTCAAAAATACGTACTGGTTCTCATAAAGATAGATGTAATTTGCTCCAGTAAGAAATGTGTCTGTCCCTTACCTCTAATAGAGGTTTAACATCCCAAGCATCTTTGCCAACTGGATAGGTCCCTTCCATATTGTAGTGTTTCTCTCTTGAACCTATTCTCTTTGGTTCTTTGTTAACAATGATCTGCAATTAAAAATAAAGAAACTGCATTTAAAGCCTCAAGTGCATATTGTAGTGTTTCTCTCTTGAACCTATTCTCTTTGGTTCTTTGTTAACAATGATCTGCAATTAAAAATAAAGAAACTGCATTTAAAGAATACCTTTAATGTAAAAAGATATTCAAGCCATAGAAGAGGCTGACCAAAAGCCTAGTCATTGGTTGGTTAAAAGACCAATGTTGAAAGGAAGAGTGAGAAGGAGCAAGGCAGAAGAATTTAGAATGGAATTTCATAAAGTGAGGCCTAGACAGGTGTGAACATTGACTGGGTGAAGGAAGAAAGATGTAATAAGCCACAATAAGAAAACCAGAGCTTTAAATATGGAGGAAGTTAGAATGAGGAAGAATAGGTCAACTATAACATTACTTAACGCATGTCTGTTAATTTGAACCGAGAGAATGTGAAGCAAGACAGGGCGAGTAAAATGACCTCCCATCTTGGAGCCTTTGAAACATTCAGGTTGAATAGAAAAAAAATGCAATAATTGTGATTTTAAAAATGACTAAAGTCAGGAGATGGAAATTCTTCTCCTCAGCTGTGAGCATAGCATCTTGGAGAGAGATCATGTTATCATTTTTCAATATAGCAACCAATACCATAGGATTAAGGAGGAGGCTTTGCTAAAGGACTACAAGCAACTGTGATCCAAGTTAAAAAGCAGAAACAATACTAATAATCTCTGGATGATGCAGATTTACATGTCAATTCAGGTATCTAACAAAAATAAACAAAAAGTTCCAATGAATCTTCCTCACAACCACACTGCCAATTCACTTTGTACCTTAAGAACACACGAAAATAGGAGTAGGAGGAGGTCTCTCAGCAACCCCCCTCCCCCCATCCCGAGCCTGCTCTGCCATTCATCGTGAATCATGGCTGATTTGCCCAAGGGTCCATCTTCTCCTCTGTGCCAACTCTCCATAGCCCTCAATTACCTGATCTTTCAAATATATAGCTATTTCATCTACCCCCAAATAGTCCACGTCCTTCTGTGGTAGACAACTGATATGCACCACATCTCTGCGAAAAGATTCAACATATATCAATTTTACATGACCGACCCTAATCATGTAAACTTATTCCCTCTTTTGAGATTTTTCCACTAGTTGAAACATCTCAACATCTACCCTATCTCTCCAGGATCTTTTCAATAATATCAATCCTCATTTTTCTGAACTTCAAAGAACATAGGTGTATTTCATGATTGAACAACACTCTGATCTCAGGAATTCACTTAATGAATTTACTTTGGACTGGCTTAAAAAGAATCAAAACTGTGCACAGCTATGTTATTTTTCTTAAGTCACCTAAAATATTACCATTTTAACCAAAGTACACTTCACATTTTGTTTAAAAAAAATGCAATATAATAGGATATCAGAATCTTGTTGCCTGGCACCATGATCTTTGGATGGCTACTCAGTTATGTAAAATACATCTGCCACCGATTTTTATGATGGGATATTATTTTGGTTACTTTACACTCTGTTGAAATGCTCCCAACTTCTGGATTTTCAATACAAGTACAACAAAATGTTGAGGTAAATTACAGTAATAAACAATGAACTTTGCCACACAGTCTTTAAAAAGCAGAAAGGAACATTATAAATATCAATTCTTATAGCAGACATAACATAATGCTGTTCATTTGTTCTAATGGCAAAATCATTACAGAATAAAGTTTATTTTCACTGAAACTTCAATTGCAATCTTAAAGACAAGTCAAATAGGTCTCAGAAACTTCGAGTAAACTCATTTCTATCCAATGTATTAAAATTATAAATGACAGTCACCAACTAAAGTAACTTATTCAAGTACAGAGTAGATAATTTAATAATTTATCCAGTTGCTTGATTTTAAGTTAATTACCTCTTCTATCTGAACCCCATATCCTCTGAACTCAGCCTCATTCCAAGAGGTGTTTCTATAAATGTCATCCACGCGGTCAATCAATTCTATCTGCATTTAGAAAAAGGATCAAACATTAAATCAGAAAATGAGCAATTAGAAGAAACAATACATTCAAACAGAACCACATCACATTGATGCATCACAGTGCAATATCTATTGCAGATAGCAGCTCCCAAACTTATTGCCAGCATCGCTATCGGAATGGGGTAGTGATGAGTAATTTGCAATAATCAGAGACATTTGGAAAGTGCTAACAAAGGTTTAAATCATTTAACTGCAATCTGAAATAAAAAAAACTGCATAACACAATCTGAAATAAAAAACTGCATAACTACAATCTGAAATAAAAAAACTACATAACTACAATCTGAAATAAAAAAACTACATAACTATAATCTGAAATTAAAAAAACTACATAACTACAATCTGAAATAAAAAAACTACATAACTACAATCTGAAATAAAAAAAACTACATAACTATAATCTGAAATAAAAAAACTACATAACTACAATCTGAAATAAAAAACACTACATAACTACAATCTGAAATAAAAAATATTACAATCTGAAATAAAAAACTACATAACTACAATCTGAAATAAAAAACTACATAACTACAATCTGAAATGAAAAACTACATAACTACAATCTGAAATAAAGAAACTACATAACTACAATCTGAAATTTAAAAAAACTACATAACTACAATCTGAAATTTAAAAAACTACATAACTACAATCTGAAATAAAAAACATTACAATCTGAAATAAAAAGCTACATAACTACAATTTGAAATTTAAAAAATTACATAACTAATCTGAAATAAAAAACATTACAATCTGAAATAAAAAAACTACATAACTGCAATCTGAAATAAAAAAACTACATAACTACAATCTGAAATAAAAAAAACTACATAACTACAATCTGAAATTTAAAAAACTACATAACTACAATCTGAAATAAAAAAACTACATAACTACAATCTGAAAAAAAAACTACATAACTACAATCTGAAATAAAAAACTGCATAACTACAATCTGAAATAAAAAGCTACATAACTACAATCTGAAATAAAAAAACTACATAACTACAATCTGAAATTTAAAAAACTACATAACTACAATCTGAAATAAAAAAACTACATAACTACAATCTGAAAAAAAACTACATAACTACAATCTGAAATAAAAAACTGCATAACTACAATCTGAAATAAAAAACTACATAACTACAATCTGAAAAAAAACTACATAACTACAATCTGAAATAAAAAAACTGCATAACTACAATCTGAAATAAAAACTACATAACTACAATCTGAAATAAAAAAACTACATAACTACAATCTAAAATTTAAAAAACTACATAACTACAATCTGAAATAAAAAAACTACATAACTACAATCTGAAAAAAAACTACATAACTACAATCTGAAATAAAAAACTGCATAACTACAATCTGAAATAAAAAAACTACATAACTACAATCTGAAATAAAAAAACTACATAACTACAATCTGGAATTTAAAAAACTACATAACTACAATCTGAAATAAAAAAACTACATAACTACAATCTGAAAAAAAACTACATAACTACAATCTGAAATAAAAAACTGCATAACTACAATCTGAAATAAAAAACTACATAACTACAATCTGAAATTTAAAAAACTGTGTAACTACAAACTAAAATTTAAAAAAACTACATAACTACAATCTGAAATTAAAAATGGTGCAATTACTCAAACAATTTTGCCTGCACATTTAGATCTTTTTCATAATAGAAGAACAATAAATCAAATTTATGATAAATAAAATTATAAGATAGGAGGGGGTCTATTGTACATAACAAATGCCTCGTTGTTTGCCCTAAAAAATGTCATTACTCTGAGAGCATTAATTACCAATTAAATTAAATAATTAAAAACACACTGCACAAAAAAAAATCATGAAAAGTGCCAAACTGACCTCCAGACTGAATACTTGCCATCTACTACTACCCTTTGCTTTTTGCAGGCAAGTCTATTCTGAATCCACAGGGTTTCATGGATCCCATGCCTCATGACGTTCTGAATTAGTCTACCATTGCCGAATGCCTTACTAAATTCACATCTACTGCAATACCTTCATCAATTTCTTTTGCCACTTCCTCAGAAAACTCAATTAGACTCGGGAGGTACAACCTGCCTGTCAGAAAGTCATGCTGATTATCCCTGAGAAGGGATTGATGCTTGAAAATCCTGTACCTAAGAATCATCTCCAATAGTTTACCTTGCACTAACACAAGACTTACTGGTCTGTATTTCTCAGGATTCTCCCTATGACCTTTTTTCAATAAGGGGACTACATTTGCCAACATAGCTGTCAATGATAGACATATATCAACTACAAACATTTCTGTGTTGAATTTACATAATGTCAGCAAACCCAATGCACTTTATTCATCAGAATGTTTCACATTTTCCTCTTCTCTCCGCTGACAACTGGCTGTGCTGCTGTTAGGATTTCAGCAGGGATTACACCTTCTCTGATCAGTCACTGCTTTCTCTTTATTATAACTGTCATTTCATTTTTTGAGCCTGATTTGGATCTGAAATGTAAATAATCACTGGCCACTGATGAAGTTCAGCATGGTCTACAGCAGTGTATATAAGTACAAAACAAAACTTGATGGTGTAATAATGCATCAACAGAACATTTCTTTATAATGTGAAATGATGGTTCTGGGTTTGCAACTTCAAATAACATTTATAATTTCTCCTTCATCACAAAGGATACTGTATGAAAAACATGCATTGCCTCAAATGAGATCCATTGATTTAACCATATCAAATATTGTGCAAAATATCTTCCCACTCCATTTCCCACCCAGAACTTTTCACCTTATTTTAAAAATTAAATCATAATTTCATAATTTCCAACCCTCAGGATTTTCTGTCAAAAAGTAACACATGAAAACACAAAGATAATTTTCCCGTTACTTGGTTACTGAAATAGCATCACAGAATGTCACAGTCAAAGGATTTCATTCACATTTTGACTCAAAGCTTAAACATGAAATAATCCATGAAATCTTAAGGATTAATGAACAAATTAGTCGGCAAACAATCAAGGACTTAAAAGGCATTGTTTTCCCTTCAGTACAAAATATACATCAACAAAAAGTACTTTTTAAAAGTTATCTCACATCCTGGCCTGCTGCTTATTTCAAACATTTGAGATTTTAGCCAGAGTGTGGATGAGGCAAAGTTTGCTGACACAAGTCCAGCAAGAAAAAAAAAGCATTCAAATCTATTCATCTAAATGATTGCTTACCAAATAATTGATAGTGATGCTTTCTTCACTACGCCCCATATGTCTGAAAAACCGATAATCCGCCACCACTAGCATTTTACAGGTATTCTTTTCAGGATCTAGAGGGACCTTTTGCCTTTTTTGTCGCTGGATATATTCTGTCAAAGGATTTAAATTTCAGAGCAGTTTCAAAAGAAATTATATCAAACTGAAGCAAAATGAACAATATATTACTTAGAAGTAGAATTATTCACCTTAATTAAGTATGTCCTCAACAAGCCATGTTTTCCGGGAGTCGCATGATGGAGTAGTGGCCGATAGGAGAATACCAGCCCTCTCCAGAAAAGAAGAAATAAAGTGAAGAAAATACAAAGTTCAAGAAAAACAAAACACAACAAATAAAAGATAAAGTTGTGGAGAAAAGAAACAAAATGGCACCCAAGAAGGAAAAAGTAAAAACAACGGGAAAAAAAGAAGAAAAGACGCCAGAAGAGGAGAAGGCCTTACCTTTATGAAGATACAGGGAGCCATCGTGGAGAAAAGCGCGCGCTCCCCAAGGTTGGTGACGACCCCGCAGAGTCGCGATCTCCCAACCGCTGGACTGCAAAAATGGCTCTCTGAGCCAAACAGAAGCGCGCAATGTGCACACTAAGGAAAAAGAAAACACTGACGGGAGGGGGACCCAGCTGAGGAGTGAACTAACACAGTGCAACCAGCTGAGGGATGCCCAACATCAGGGCTCTCAGCTGGAAGAAGAGGAAAGTGACAGGAAAGGGAGTGATAGGAAAGAAGAATAGCAGCAGGAGGCCCAACAGATGACTAGCCCAGAAGAAGAGGACCAACAGCAAGAAGCCATGCAAGAAGTGGCCCAGCAAAGTGAGGCAAGCAGCTCAACAAGAAAGTCAGAAGAGACACAGATACAAGGAAGAGAAGTAGAAGACAAAAACACAGGTGCAGGCACAGAAGAAGAGGAAGAAGAAGACCAAACTCTGCACAGAGGAATAGAAGGCAAAATAGATGGACAGTATATAGATTGAAAAAATTTTCAAGAACAAATGAGAGCATTATTGACATTAGAATTTAGTGAAATGAAAAGTACAGAAGAAAATGTGAGTAGAATAGAGCTGGTCATGACAGAAATAGGGAAAAGATTAGAAAATGTGGAAGAATGAGAAACACCTGTAGAAATGGAAGTGAATGACTTAAGAAAAATATTGGAAGAAAGTGATAAAAAAGTTAAAGAGTCACAAGAGTTGTTGGCTCAGAAGATGGATATAATGGAAAACTATAGTAGGCGAAACAATATAAAGATAGTGGGCCTAAAGGAAGATGAAGAAAGCACAAATATGAAAGAATTTATAAAAGAATGGATCCCCAGGGTTCTGGGAATGCTAGAAATACAGGAAGGAATGGAAATAGAAAGGGCACACAGAACATTAGCCACAAAACCACAGTCACAACAAAAACCAAGATTCATTTTAGTAGAATTTATGAGATACATGACAAGAAAAAATATACTGGAGAGGGCAAGGAATAAAATTAGAGAAGAAAAAAACTGTTGGAATACAAGGGTCAAAATTTTTTTTTTTTACCCACACATAAATTTTGAACTCCTAAAGAAGAGGAAGGAGTTTAACACAGCAAAATCGATCCTATGGAAAAGAAAGCAATAAATTTATGTTAAAATATCCAGTTGTGCTTAAAATATTTATCCCAGGGGAGCAAAACAGACTGTTCTCGGATACAGAGAAAGTATGAGAATTTGCAGAACGCCTGCAGGACAGAGGGAGAGATGAAGAGATGTAACAAGAATGAAGAACGACGACAAACTACATATAAAGATGTAAAAATAATGTATAAGAACTAAGAAAAGGGAAATAAGGGAGAAGGCGGGGTTAAAAAAAGAGGGTGAGCTTTGTTATATGTGAAGATAAAAGTCTTTTCTGGAGGGGGTTGGGTGGGAGAGAATAACAGTCACTGCGAAATCAGTTGACGCTTGCGAGCGGATTCACAATCCAAATGGAGAGGGGAGTTGTGGTTGCCCGGCAAGGGACAAGGGGCAACTCAGAGAGTGGGGGGACATTTGGGGTTAAGGGAATTTCAGATGTGGGAGTTGTTTTATGTTTTAAAAGTGTTGTCATACATTGAGTTCAAAAAGGGAAAACTGAGAGATGAAAATGGGGAAAAGGGGAAAGGTGGTGGTGAGGAAGCAGAAATGAGGTGTAAACAGAATATGAGATGGCCATGTTGAACTATATGTCTATAAATATTACTGGAATACATAACCAAATTAAATAAAAAAGGCTATTAAATTTCCTGAAAAAAGAAAAAAATAGAGATAGCATTTGTGCAGGAAACGCATCTAACTGAAGTGGAACATAATAAATTAAGGAGAGACTGGGTAGGCCACATAGCGGCAGCATCATATAATTCAAAAGCCAGAGGTGTAGCTATTTTAATCAATAAAAATGTACCAATCAAAATAGAGGAGGAAATAATCGATCCAGCAGGGAGGTATGTAATGATAAAGTGTCAGATATATTCAGAATTTTGGAATTTGATCAATATATATGCACCTATTGAAGAGGATCAAAAGTTTATGCAAGATATTTTTTTGAAGATTGTAGATACACAGGGGAATATATTGATAGGAGGGGATTTTAACTTTAATTTCGACCCAATGTTTGATAAAACTGGAGAAAAGACTAGCAAAAAGAATAAAGTGGCCAAATTTATGGTTAAATCAATGCAGGAAATGAAACTTATGGATATATGGAGGAGGCAGCACCCAAGGGAGAAGGAATATTCATGTTATTCAAGTAGGCATAAAACATACTCAAGGATTGATATGTTTTTGTTGTCGGCCCATATTCAAGGGAGAGTTACAAAAACGGAATATAAAGCTAGATGGTTATCTGATCACTCACCCCTGTTATTAGCAATAGAACTGGGGGACATCCCACCAAGAACACATTGATGGATATTAAACTCCATGCTACTTAAAAGACAGGAATGTAGAGAATTTATTGAATGCCAAATTAAAATGTACTTTGAAATAAAAACGGAATCAGTGAAAGACAAATTTATATCATGGGATGCAATGAAAGCCTTCATTAGAGGGCAGATAATAGGAAAAGTTATGCTCTGGAACTATGAAGAATATAATAAACACAAGATTATGCATGATACAGTAGAATTGGTTACAGAGGTTATATATCACGCTCCAAAAGTTAAAAAAATGGGATCCAACATTATCAGATAGATGTTTTCGCTGTAAGAAGGAAATGGGAACAACAGTACATGTAATTTGGGCATGTGAGAAAGTAAAAAAGTTTTGGGAAGATCTAAATTAGGTATTAAATAAAATCACAAAAAGCAACATACCAAAAAATCCAGAGATCTTTCTTCTAAGTAATATAAGGAGTAAAGAATTAGGCCTCAAACTGGATGAAGCGCAAAATAGATTTATTATGATAGCCTTAGCTGTAGCAAAAAAATGTATAATGTCAACTTGGAAATCAGTAGAGAGCCTGAGAGTACAGCAATGGTACATGGAAATGAATAAATGTATTCCAGTGGAAAAAATAACATATAATTAAAAAAATAAAGTCACATTATTTGAACAAATTTGGGAACACAACAGAGAGGGCTTGCCTCGGAACTCCACCCCCTAAAATGATAAGAAGACAAAATGACTTGATCCAGTGTGTAAAAGTAGATGACACAATATTCTTGTTTATTTTAATTGTATGATGGCATTGTTTAATGGTTTTATTGTATTGTATATGTTAAATGTTTAATGGGTTTGGAGGGGGGTGAGAAGGGGGGCAGAGAATGTAGGGGGGTAAAAAGGGGAGAAAATGCCACTGTGTATATTTAATGAGAAACGTTTCTATATATTTTGGTTGATATGGTTCACAGTGTGAAAAATAGAAAATTATTTAAAAAAAATAAATCAAATTTTAAAAAATGAAAATGGAGGTGTTAGGATTGTGCGTGTTTGACAGTCCCTGGGCCTCCCCCTCCACATGGTACTAAAAACAGCAAGGGGGTGAAGACCATGTTGTGATTATCACCGCCTCAACGAGGCCACCACGCCCGACAGATAACCCATAATCCTCATACGTCTTCGCAGCTAACCTGCTTGGGGCACAGGTGTTTTCCAAGGTGGACCTTATCCGGGGGTACCACGAAATCCCAGTTCACATCCAGGATGTCCACAAGACAACAATTATAACCCTCTTTGGTTTGTTTGAATTCCTATGCCTGACTTTTGGTCTGAAAAACGCGGCACAGCCTTTCCAGCGGCTGATGTATGCAGTGGGTTGGGACTTCCTATTTGCGTTCATCTACTTGGACAATATCCTCATCGCTAGCCGCAGCTGTAAAACCATGCTGCCCACCTGAGACAACTGTACACCCGGTTAAATGAGTTTTGGTTTGACAGTTAACCACGCAAAGTGCCAATTCGGCCTGGACACTATTCATTTTGGGTCTCAAAATAAACAAACATGGGGCAGCACCCATCCCGAGAAGACTGAAGTGGTCCAGCACGTACAGTAAAAGGGCTGCAGGAATTTGCTGGTATGATAAAACTTTTACCATAGATTCATACCGGCAGCGCTCCTCATCACGCCCCCCACTTCGCACTAATGGCAGGCAAGTCAAAGGACATTACCTGGGCTGATGAGTCTTCGAGTACATTCCAGAATGCCAAAGATGAGCTGGCCAATGCCACCCTCCTGGTACATCCCAGACTAGAGGCACCTAGCGCTCTGACAGTCGACACCTCCAGCACAGCGGTAGGAGGCGTACTGGAACAGTTCACTCCCTCCCCCCACCCCCGCCCCCGAGCTCAAATACAGTGAATTCAACCAAGTGCTATACCTAGTGATAAGCCATTTCCATTACTTTTTGGAATGTCAGCAATTCAAGGTCTTCACTGATCACAAGCTGTTGACCTTCACTTTCCATAAAGTATGAGCCCATCAACAGACACTTGTCCTATGTGTCCGAATTTACCATGGACATAGAGCACATCGTGAGGAAAAGGAATGTAGTAGCCTACGCTCTGTCTCGCCCCATGATTGAGTCAGTACATGCCCTGTCCCAGGGGGTTGAACACGTGGCCCTTGCCAAAGCAAGACCCTGAGATCCCCACTATAGGACAGCCATCTCTGGTCTCAGGGTGTAAGACGTCCCCGTCGGCCCAGGTAACCTGACACTATTGTGCAACATCTCCACTGGCAGCCCTCACCCCATCGTCCCAGCCACATGGAGGCACCAGGATTTCAACATCATACACAACCTGGCGCATTGTGCAATCCAAGCCACAGTCAACATAGTGGCTAGCAGGTCTGGCATGGCCTCTGTAAGCAGGTCAGCTAGTGGGCCAAGACCTGCACGAACTGCCAGTCCTCAAAAATGTAGTCACACACAAGGGTGTCCACAGACTTTTGAACCAGTACAGTGCAGTTTCAGCCATCTACATATTGATATAGTGGAGCCGTTACCATTTTCCTGTGATGTGAGACATCTGCCGACCCTGTTGACTGCTCCACGAGGTGGGCTGAGGCAGTCCCGTTGCCTGATATCACTTTCTAAACCTATGCCAGGGCACTGATCGACACATGGGTGCCCATATTCGGGGTCCCAGAACAACTAACCTCAGACAGGGGGGCACAATTTATCTCTGGCCAGCACTGGCTAACTTCCTGGGTACACAGCTCCACCACACCACGGCATACCACCCTCATGCCAATGGGTTAGTGGAGTGGTTCTACAGGTACCTGAAGGCTCAAGGGTCCAAACTGGGTGGACGAACTGCCTTGGGTCCTGCTGGGGATTCGCTGAAGGAAAACTTCAATGCCTCGGCGGCAGAGATGGTCTACAGCACACCCTTAATCATTTCGGGGGAGCTCCTGGATCCTGGCAAATGCCCAGAAGACCCTACAGCCACCCTTGCGAACTTGTGGTGAAAACTAGGGTCCCTGGTCTTGCAACAATCCCCACCAAACAGATGGCCCAAACGTAACAACCACAAGACTTAAAGACTTGTCAGTAGGTGTTTGTGCAAAGGGGTGCACACCGGCCACCCCTACAATGACCCTACAAGGGGCCCTACAGGGTCATTAGGGACAACAGTTGCACTTTTATCTTCAACATCGATGGTAATGAGTAGACTTTTCTGTTGACCTCCTGAAACCGGCATACCTAGATTGTGACCAGTCGGTCTCCGCTCCTCTCCTGTGATGCAAGGACAGACCGTCCAAGTCAATGTACAATGGTCCAATTGCTGGTTCTGGGGAGGAGTTTGTGTAGTGGCCCGTGCAGTGAACTTGAATTCATTGTCTATGTATAGTTCAAATGGCTGACTCCTCCTTTGGTTCCATCCTCACCTACCCCAATATAAAGCCTGGTTTTTCTGCCTTACCTCAGATTCATCTGAGGACTATTGTGTCTACTAGCCATTTATTGTAAGCTATTTGTACTCCTCACTTTTCTCAGCCGTGTTACAGCCCACGCATGGAGACAAGGACTGGTCCACAAAATGGCCAACGAACATGGTGACCACGTGGACCTGGGGGTGACACTGGCCATCGCTCTTGGTGACCTCCTGCAAGGTGGGAAGATGGATACTGTGGCGGGAACGCCGGCTGATCCGATGGAGTGGGGCCCTGACATCAGCCCCTGGGGCCCATATAAATGCGATGGCCAGTGCAATAAACCAGTCTCAACTTCAAGGCTTTGGAGCGCATGTCATTATACTCCATGCCTATGTAGCACGAATGCTACATTACTTGCATTTTATCAACATTATATTATGTTGTTGTGCTTAAGGATCGGCAGACATATATTCCACTGTCCCTGCATTGCTCCAAATCTCCCAGAATCCTTCCACTGATGTGTATTCTTCGCCTTGTTTTACTTTCCCAAATACATTACGCAGATGTACTATTTTTCTGCCTGATTAAATCAGTGCATCTTCCTGTAGACTAAAGCTTCATTGTCAATCTGCATTTTTAATCATGTACCCTAAATTTAATACAAGTGGTTTGAATTTGTTCCATTTATTGTTGACACATCTCAAATAGCTACTTGAATTTCAACAATATGACATTTGGAAAAATTTTACCCCTGTGTATAATACAATCCCCCCCTCCCCTCACCCACCTGAATCGTGCTGCCGTCTCTCCAGCTGCTCACCCGCCCGCCCGAGTCACACTGCCTTCCCTCATGAACCCCCCCCCCCCCTTGACCACCTGAGTCGCACTACCATCTACCGCTGGCCCGCCCGAGTCGTGTTACCATCTACCGCTGGCCCGCCTGAGTCGAGCTACCATCTACCGCTGGCCCGCCCGAGTCGTGCTACCATCTACTGCTGGCCCGCCCGAGTTGAGCTACCATCTACCGCTGGCCCGCCCGAGTCGTGCTGCCGCTTGCCCGCCCAAGTCACGGTGCCGCTCGCCCGACCGAGTCGCGGTGCCGTCTACTGCTCACCTGCAGAAAAAAAATTAAATTTTGCTCTTGAGTATAATGTGACCCCCCTATTTTTGAGGGGAAAAAAGGGGGAAATTTTTTTTTGCATTATATTCGAATATTTAAGGTAAATAAAATTAATGAGAGGCATTGGTGAGGCCCTTGGGGGGGTCATGAGAGACGGCAGCGTGACTCGGTCACCAAAGTATAGGTAAGATATCAAGAAATTGGAGAGGGTGCAGAGAAGATTTACTACAATGTTGCCAGGGTTACAGGGTCTAAGTTATAGGGAAAAGTTAAATAAGTTAGGACTTTATTCTTTGGAGCGTAGAAGGTTGGAAGGGGATTTGATTGAGGCATTTAAAATTATTAGAGGTATAGAGATGATGAGAAGAGGCATTTTCCTTTAAGAAAGGGGGAGATACAAATGAGAGGACAGGAGTTGAGAGTTAGGAGACAAAGATTCGGGGGGGTGTTTGACTCAGAGAGTGGTGGGTGTGTGGAATGAGCTTCCAGAAGAAGTGACAGAGGCAGGGTTGATATTAGCATTTAAGGAGAAGTTGGATATGTATATGGACAGGAAAGGAACGGAGGGCTACGGGTGTAGTGCAGGTCAGTGGGGTTAGGTGGGAGAAAGTGTTTGACATGGACTAGAAGGGCCAAGATGGCCTGTTTCTATGCTGTAATTGTTCTATGGTTATAAAATTAAGAAAATTAGACAGCATTTTCTCACATACACCTACCAGTGGAGGCATCTATATCAAAATCATCCTCTTCTTCATTATCATCTTCTGGCGAGAGCTCAGAGTCATTCAGTTTTATATAACCACAGACGTTGGCAGACTTTAATCGTCCAATTTCCAAAACATTTTCAGATTTGTATGCCAACAATTTTTCAAATGGGGCTGAGTCAACAAATCTCCATAGGGGCTAGAAAAGAGAATTAAATTCACCAATATGTAATTAAGAATCTAATCACCAGAACTTTATGCAGGCCAATTTATCATAAAAAAAGACAGTAAAGTTAGAAGAACTTACACCTATAAATCAGGATGTAGTGTGTGTCTCTATGTGCACGTAAAAGAAACTGAGCAAAGGGCCTCAGAGGTGATAATGGTATAGGAAAGAAGGTGTGATAGGTCAAGAGACAGGCAGAGGGAGAGACCTCAAGGTGGGGGGTGGGGGAAGAGAGACAGAAAGAGAGAGAGAGAGAGAGAAAAATTTAAAGAGATGGAAGTGATAAATAAGTTCGGGAAAAGGTGAGGAACAGTGAGACCACATGCAGTTGGGATAACCGAAAATGCTATATTTAAGGCTGATAAGGAAGAATCTTATGTTGTTCCTCAAGTTTATGTTTGGCCTCATCCTAAATGAGGCCAAGGATAGATATATCTGAGGGAATAGTTGGGGTTAGGGGCAGCAGGGAAGATGAAATAGTTGGCCACAGAATGCTCAAGTTTAGAACCACAGACAGATCATAGGCAAAGTGGTCACCCAATCTGTGCTTGGTGTCACCAATGTAGAGGGAGCCACACAGAGTACACCGGATGAAGTAGATTAGATTGGATGAGGTGCATGTAAACCTCTGCTTCAGCTGAAGGTCAGTTTGTGGCCATGGATGGAGGTGAAGGGAGGAGATTAGGGACAAGATTTGCATTTTCTGTGATTATGGCGAGAAACGTGGATGAAGGAGTGACCTATCCCAATGAAAAGCAGATATGGCTGGTAGCAGAATTGTGCTGAAGTTGGCAGGTGTTGCTGGATAATTTGTCAGACATAGGGGCTGGTAGGGTGGAAAGTGAGGACCAAATGATCTCTCTCCTTGTTCTGCCTTGGGGTGGGGGAGAGGGTATGGGTAGAAGTATGCAAAATAGAGGATGTAAAGGGGTATAGAGGTATGGGCTTTATCAATTGCAGTAAGGGGGAATCCAAACCATGTATATTAAAGAAAGAGGACATTTCAGATGTCATGGAAAGGAAGGCCTCATCCTGGGAACATATGAAGCAGAGGCAGAGGATTAGGAACATACGGATGGTGTCTTTACAAGAGACATAGTGAGAAGATGTATAATCCAAGTAGCTGGGAGAGTTAATGGATTTGTAATAGATGTCTGTGGGTAGTTTGCCCTGAGATGATGACAGAGAGGTCAAGGTAGAAGAGAGAAGTATCAGAAGCACTCCAGGTTAACTTAAGGTAAGCTTCCGGTGGAGTAATTAGTGAAGTTAATTAAATTTCATATTCAGATTTATTTTCAGAGTACATATATGACATCACATACAACCCTGAGATTCTTTCTCCTGCAGGAGAGGCAGAATTACCACTTAGTGGTAGTGCAAAAAAAAAACTGTAAACAGCATATACATGTACATGAAATTATCAAGTTCTGCATGGATACAGGAGGTAGAAGCAATGCAGTCATCCGTGTAGCGGAGGAAGAGTTGGGGAATGGTTTCAGAGTAGAATTGGAACAGGCACTGTTCCACATACCCGACAAAATGACAGGCCTAGCTGGGAACTCACATGTGCACCCATGGCCACACCCTGGATCTGGAGGAAATAGGAGAAGTCCCACTATTTTACTTTATACTTCTTTATCTTCTCCGATCAGAAACATTGACTGACCTTTTCTACCCATGGATGCTGTCTGACCTGTTGAATTTCTCCAGCAACTTTGTTTGTTTAGAAGTATTACATAGATTGACAACATCAATAATGGGGGCTGGGAAGCTATAGTTATAGACTTAATACACCAAGGCTACTTAGACTATTGATAAAGCTTTTTCTTAAAATATTTTATGTAAGTTTATATGTTAAACTCAATAAAATTATTTTAAAAAGAAAAGACTATTGATAAAGTAACCAATAATTAGAGTGAAAGGAAAATAATTTCTTCTGGTTGAAGAATTAATTACAATCAACTTATAATCTACTGAGAAGATGAGAGCATGTTTTAGCTTTTATTTCTTTTTATAAATCGCCACTGCATATAAACTGGCACAATTAAAATGGATAAATTGCTTCACACATATTCAAATTCAGTATCTTCCACTTTGTTGTGAACATTTTTAGGTGTATATTAGTTTTAGCACATTAAGGATGTTAGGCATGGATACCATAGTCATCGTGAGAAACTCTACACAAGAAACGTCCCAGTATCAGAACTTCTATCAAGCCTTCCCCAGAACAAAATGGTAAATTAAGAAACACAAATACCTCAATGTTATATTCTCCTTCATCAGTAACAATTCTGGCATTAAATTCCTCTTCATCAATAAGAGCACGGACCTTCGAACCTGGTTCACCTTTTATTTAAAAATTGCACAATTAGGTTTCTGATCTTCCATGTACAGTTTCTACTTCAACTTCAATATAGTTTCAACTTAAAATGATTTTATTTTCAGTTAAGACATCAGAATGTTACTTGAATGATTTCTCCAAATTTCAGAGTTTTTAAAGAGAGGATGAATTCAAGTCAGCCACAATACAGGATCTGGGCTTTAATGTTTGCTCTCATTCAGGATATAATAGTGCAATAATTTACTAAATATAAATTTAAATTATTTTAGAAAATAAGAAAACAAATGTTCACAGATCTTAGCAAAAAAATTTACAGATCATAGCAAAAACATTAGCAACCATAATGTTATCATTACAGTAAAGGAGCCAGAAGATGAATACCCAACATTACAAAAACAGCTTCTTTCCCCACCCCCCATCAGATTTCAGACACTACGCCATGAACCAGACACTACCTCACATTTTTCCTCTTTTTTTGCACCTATTTTTAAAGAGTGGATTTATGGAATTGTAATTTATAGCAATTTTTGCACCTGTAAAGCAGAGGTAAAGGTGCCAAATGACTCATATCACCAGGTTCAGGAACAGTTGCTACCCTTCAACATCAGACTCCTAAACAACAAACTCAATCAGAGACTCATTTAAGGACTATTAGTTTGGTTAGAGATTCAGCAATAAGAAAATGAACCTACAACTGCCCTGGTATGCATGCACAACACTGTGAAGGAGGAAAGGTCTGTGGTGAAATCCATAAGCAATGACTTCGGTCTTTTAAATATTTAATTCAAGGACCTTGGAGTTCATCCACAACTAGATTTGGATGGTTGTTAATTAACAAATCTGAGCAAATAGTATTTCCCCCATCCGAGAAAAATACAAAATAAGAATGCTTTTCTGCACAAATTGTTTTTTTTACTTTTGAATTCAGAAGTCCCTGATCAGCATTTAGAAATAAGCATAACTAATTTGTTCACCAGTTTTAATACACAAGCTTTTAAGTAATAAAAATCTTACTGATTCAGAGTTCCCTGGTAGACATGACAACTCATACATCAGACTTCCATTTAAAAGTTTTAAATCTCATTATCTAATAATTCATCCAAAGACAGTATTCAAGAAAAAATATCTTTATTTTGAACAAACACAATTATCCCACAAAGATTTATGTTTTAAATACAGTATAATTTTCTTCAAGTCATTCAGGGGCATTAGATACTAACCAATCACATGGCCAGAAAAGAAATTTTTCCATTGCACAGGATATTCTTCTTCATTTCCTTCTCCATCCACTACTACTGCTTTGAAAGTTTCAGAAAAATGCTCCACGTTTGAAGTTAAATACAAGTTAAAATTCCTGTGAAACAGGAAATTTAAAAAAAAATGAACATACTCCTATTGCTGTATTTCTATACATGCATTTTTATCTAATGCTGTTACATAATAATGTACACATTAGCATTCCCCTCTGCACCACAATTACAGTAGGCTAAGTACCAGACTAATGCCCAAGATAATAATAATATCTATGAGAGTTCATTTCAAAAGAGAGCTCCCACTTATTTGGCCAAATGATGTGTCTACAACTTTTTAATCACAGGTTTGCTTTTCATATTGATATTGAAATGTAATTTTGGACTAACAAGGTTTTTAAAGTTAATTTTTGTTTTGAAAATCTTGCTTTTTCTTCATTTTCTTTTCCAGACCAGACAAAAGTACACCTTGCTTCTCATCCAAGGGATTATATTCACGATGAGGGAGGTTCAGATTCAACAGTGCTGTGTAGTGTACTGCTGAGGCCACAGCTGGAGTGCAATTCTGGTCTCCTTACTTCGTAAGTATAAAGTTTCTTGGAGTGCACTTGGCAGAGAATCGCACTTGGTCCCCTAACACCAACTTCATAGCCAAGAAAACCCAGCACTGCCTCTACTTCCTGCGAAGCGTGAGAAAAGTTCATCTCCCACTTTGCATCCTCACTACATTCTACAGAGCATCCTGTGCAACTGCACCACCACCTGGTTTGGAAGCTGTACCTCCTCAGACCGTAAGACCCTGCAGAGGATAGTGAAATCAGCAAAAAAGATCACTGGGCGCTCTCTTCCTAGCATGAAGGACATCTACAACACTCGATGTAAGCAAAAAGCAATAAGCATTATGAAGGACTCCACACACCCCTCACATAAAATCTTCTCCCTCCATCTGGTGGGACTCAGGTCGCTATGTCCAGATTGGGCAATTATTTTTCCCCAAGCCATCAGGCTCCTAAATTATCAGAACATGTGTCAATAATGTACCGTTGACTTTTATTGTATACGTCTTAATATTTTAATATTTCAAAGAGTATAACTTCTATTCTAACATATTTATGTAAATATGCTCCGTGATCCTGGAGAAATGCTCTCGCCTTTACTGTGCAAGCATGGTATGAACAATAAATAAAGGTGACTTGGCTAGAGCAAAGATAAGCTGGCTCTGGAGACAGAGGTTCACCAGGTTGATTCCAGAAATGAAGGGTTATTTATGAGGAGAAATCGAGTTTCCTGGAACTATACTCCCCGACATTTAGAAGTTCGAGGGGGTGAGGGGTCTTCTAGAAACTAAAATTATAAAAGAAATAGATAAGATAGAAGCAGGGAGGTGGTTCCCACTGGCAGGTGAGACTAGAACCAAGGAACATATCCTAAAGATTTAAGGATATTTAATTGATCAGTGTCCTTTTTAAATGTCCACCAAGCAAATATCACTCATCCAGGCAGAACAATACCCATGTGGTTTTCCCTGTTGCCATAACAAACTGGCAAGTCTCCACTCAGCATCTTATCTGTTTGAAGCAACCCATTAGGAGCGTGAATTGAAATGGAACCAGTAAGGACATAAAAGTTGTACTTCATGCTTAAAATCCAACTTGGTTTCACAACTTTCATTGATCCAAAATGCAAAATTAATAAACTTTTATACTTTCTATACATCAATAATAATTGTGTAGACCTTACAATAGAACCAATACTGTTCAAGCACCTCCATTTAAAAAAACTGATACATGGAGATAAATGCTTTAGAGGGATATCGTCAAATGCATGCAAATGGGACTAACTTGGGTAGGCAACAGTCAGCATGGACAAGTTGGGCCAAAGGGCCTATTTCTGTGCTGCAAAACTACAATTTATCTGGGATATCAAATTTTGCTTAGGATGAAACAACTGAAGTTTGATTATTAACTTAAGCAGAAAATATAGAGAGAAGCATTCTAGCTTCCTGCATTGGATTTCCCTTCTGTATGCATTTCTATTTTGTTTTACAAGCAAGTATTTCAACACCTTCCTGCCCGACCCCCCCAAAAAATTTCTCTCTAATCATTAATATCTTAATTTTATATTTCTTTATAGTAAACTATATCTTTGTGGTTCTCACTTTGAGATGAAAATCACCTCTGTTATCAAATAATTATTCAATCTTACCGATTCAGGGCTGAAAAATGTACTGATTGTTCTAAATGAGTCTGTGGTTCTGCATCTCGCTTTCTTAGACTGTGCTGACGGATATCCGACAATGAAAGGATATCATAATCTGTTAATAATCCATTCAAAACATCTGTTTAAAAGAAAAACAAAGTTAAAAAATGTTCAGATCATTGTTTACAGCTGACTCAATTATTCAATGTAATCGACAGAGATCATGCAAAGAATTTCATAATGCAAAGTATATGCAAAACATTAATAGATATCAAACATCATGCTTGGATGAACACAAAAACTACAATGCTGAAATCTTGAGCAAATAAAGAATTGTTGGAGGAATTCAGCAGGCCAGACACCATTCATAGGAAGAAATGGTCAGTCAACATTTCTGCACTACATTGAACCTTTTATCAACTGAAGATAAAAGGTGAAATTACAGATGTAAAAGGGAGAGCGGCCCATTGGATGCAAAGTGCAGGAGGTATAGAGACAGTTAGAGGGAGAAACCATTAGGAAAAGAGAGAGAAAGAAAAATTAGAGGAGAAAGAAAGTAAGCACAGAAAGTGTAAAACAAGTCCCTACCTTTTGCCCTCACCTCGATCCAAGGCCACAAGCAAAACTCCCGGGTGAGGCAGAGCTTTATGTCCAACCTAATCTACTGCATTTTGTACAGGCAAATCCCACTATAATCAATACAAAATTGAGCTACCGCGATTTGGAAAAATGCGATTATTTCCTGTTTTATGTGTGTAATTACTGAGTTACTGGAAAATCTTTCTGGAAGTTTCTGGAAAACTAGAGTTACAAATAGATTGTGTGAACAGCCCTAAATAAAATATATGCAATGACAGTCAGACTCAGTGTGTGCCCCCTATTAAATATGGATAAAAGAAAATGTGGAAGAGAATCTGACAGTCATATTAAAAGGAAAAGAAAAGTAATTACTTTAAAAGAAAAACTTGGAAGTTATTAAAAGACCTGAAGATTGTGCCATCAATGTGAAAATTGGACATGATCTGGGCTACAATGAGTCAATGGTACACACAATTTTAAATAAGAAGCATGAATATAAAGAACAAGGAAAAGTTAGATCCGTGTCTCTAAGCATGCAAATTATTCAAAACAGAACTCCATTAATGAGTGAAATGCAACAGCTCTTCATCTTTGGATTGAAGATTGAAATCAAAAGCAAATACTACTTTGTACAAAAAACATTCAAATCAAGGCTTTAAATATCTTTTTGATCCTTAAAAAAATAAATTTCAATGGGATACGGAAACTTTTGCTGCAAGTTTAGGTTGGTTTGACTGCTTTAAACATCGAACAACATTACACAACATAAGAATCACAGGGGAAGCTGCTACCGTTAATAAAAATACTGCTGCAAAATTTCTAGAAACTTTTCAAAAAGGATTTGAACTTGTTGAAGTCACCAAGGATTTTTATCTAAATGCCAATCCTAATATTAGAAAGAACCATGAAAGTCTGCCACAATTTAGAAAAACAATTCAAAATCTGTGCAGTCAACTTTGGACAAATATTTTTCTAAGAAATAGTTTATGATGTAATTATAAAATAAATGAAAAATATCATAATTATTTTTATTAACCTTAACAGTTTTGGCATTATATGCAGCTAAAAGTTGTTTTTAAAATACATTTTTATCAGTCTTGATGGACGATCTGAAAGGATGGGAATTCATTTTAATTATTCCCATTGATTCTATTAATTGATTAATGCAAATTCGTCTTACCTGAGTAAAAATTGGGACAAATTAATCGAGTAAAGCGGGGTTTACCTGTATACCTGATGGAGTTTTTCTATATTGGTGAAGCCAAACATGGATTGGGTGACCACTTTGCCAGAACCTTATGCTTGATTTTTAAATTTAAATTTTGACAAATGGCATGATAAAAGGCACTTTCAGCCCACAAGTCAGGCCACCCAATTACACCCAATTGACCTACAAGCCCATGTACGTTTTGAAGATGGGAAGAAACCAGAGCAACCTGAAGAAACCCCATAGGGAGAATGTACAAACTCCTTACAGACAATGCTGGATTCGAACCAATGTTGCTGGTGCTGTAATAGCATTACACTAACCGTGTCACCTTATGGGTCTAAACTTGAGCTTCCTGTTGCCAAGCATTTTAACCCCACTAACTCTTCCTACAGTGAAACATCTGACCTCAGCCTTATCCACTATCAGGGCGAGGCCAGAGTAAACTTGAGGAGCAACATACCACATTCTTAAAACTTTAAATCTAACAGCATGAACAATGATTTTTCTAATTTTAGGTGTCCTACCCATCTGATTCCTGTTTCCATTTCTTCTTTACTTTCTACTGTATTTTATATTAAAAAAACGTACTAACTTTCCTTTCTCCCTCTGCTTCCTAATGGTTTCTCCCTCAACCTGCCTCTCCATTTCCCACACGATCTGCCCTATACTCCATCATGAATGGATTCCCCACCCCGATTTTCTTTTCACCTTTATATATGTAATTTCACCTTTTTGATCTTAGTCTTGATAAAAAGTTCAAGCCAAAAATGATGAATGACCATTTCCACCCTGTAATATTACAAATTAATTCTTAATTGCTCTTCTCCGCTCCTCTAGGAATTTAGAAGGCACCTTTCTTTTGAATTCTAAGTGTAACTGTATAATTAAGTTGAGTAAAGCTTGGAAAGCAACCACAAAGTTTTTCATTCTCACAACAATTTACTCAACTTAAGTGTCAAGCACTCAGACATCGACCCCAGCTCGCTAACAGCTGCCAAGGATTTGCAAAACTAGCATATGATTTCCATGAACTACGGTGACGACGATGGGGACAAGATACCAAAAAAGTACAGAACACTATTAGGCTGTGCGAGTTGCAATGTTTTTAAATACATAGAAGGATGTGAAAGTTTTGACTCAGCTATCTCTAAGATGAACAGTTTATATGTGAAGACTCCGAATGAGGTTTTGTCCAGACATTTATTGGCTACCAGGCGGCAGAAGTCAGTAAAATCATTAGATGATTTCTTCTGGAGTTGGAAAACTTAAAAAATAAACTGTAATTTTCGAGATCATAGTGTGGATAAGTGTGGAAACGAGGCAATGCATAAAGTGTTCATCGCTGGCATTGCCACATCTACAATACACCAGCATCTCTTAGAAAACAAAACAATGGACTTGCAGACTGCTACTGTGTTAGATGTAGCTCAATGCAAAAATGATGCACACTACCCAGCGGCCCACACAGCTGCAGTAGTGATCCCCGAACCACCACAAGTACCGCAGATATGTGAGAAGGATTCTTTAGCAGAGCTGCATGATAACCTTCCAGTTGCTCTTGGGAAACCAGCTGTAGCTGCCACTTATAACACAAAATGGAAAAGTTTCTTCTGTGGTTTCTCTTACCATTCACGTGATAACTGTCCAGCATGTGAGGTTACTTGTTATAAATGTGCCAAGAAGGGATATTATGCCCGGGTATGCGAATCCAAGGCCTCACCAAGCTCAGTGGCAAAGACTATCAATTCTCAGGTAGTGGCTACACTTACTAATGTACCACAAGGACTCGCACAAGCTAGAACCTTTGTGACTGTGAAAGGTAAAAGGTTAAGTGCTCTGTTGGATTCACAAAGCACTGATAGTTAATATCAATGAGAAAGTCACACAGGAACTAAAACTAAAGGTTCAGCCATCCAATAAAGACATTACTATGGCTCAAAGAACTAAACACAAGGATATGTTGATCTAACTCTTAGCCTTAATAGCCAGCCATACGCTGCCACGACTTGGTGGATTGAAGGACCTATGTTCTAACTTCATACTTGGCCAGGATTTCCAGCATCAGTATCTGTGTGTGAAATTTGAATATGGAGGACCCTTGTCTGAGCCAATGGAGCTGATCATTACTGTACACTGACAGCAGCAACAATAGAAGAGCCATCCCTTTTCCCAAACTTCTCTCTGAGCTGTAAACCAATTGCTGCCAAATCAAGACACTTTTGCAAAAATGATCAGAACTTCATTGTAGAAGAAATTTGCTAATTACTTTCAGAAGGCATAATTGAGATGTGCATATCACCAAGTGGTAGTGGTGAAGAATCCTACTCACTGACACAAGAAGTGAATGTGTGTGGATGATTTGCAGATAATCAATCAATACACGGAATTGGATGCTTACCCCTTGCCAAGAATTGATGAAATGGAGAACGAATTTGCGAAATATAGTGTGTTCTTTACCTTTAACCTGAAAAGCCGCTACCACCAAGTGTCACTGAAGGAGTCTGATTTGAAGTATACAGCTTTTGAAGCCAATGGGCGTTTATACCAATTTTGTAGGATTGCATTTGGAGTCACTGGCTTCCACTGAGCAATGGACAAGTTAGTTAAAGAAGAAAAACTGCAAGGTGCCTTCCCTTACCTTGATAATATCACTATTGTTGGACATACACAAGAGGGACAAGATCAAAATCTAAAGAAATTCCTAAAGACCATCAGTCGGAGGCACCTAACACTTTATGATTTAAGGACTGTGGAGTCTGTGAATTTCATTAATGTCCTTGGATACTGTGTGGAGAATAATTTCATTAAGCCAGATCCTGAGAGACTTTGCCCACTACAAGAGCTATCTCCACCAGAAAATTTGCAGTCCTTAAAAAGGTTACTTGGGATGGTTGCTTGGTTTGCCAAATGGATTCATTGGTTTTCTAACAAGATTCAACCGATAGTAAATACAGAGAAGTTTCCAATGGAGGAAAAGGCCCTGAATGCCTTTAACTTACTAGAGAGAGAGAGAGAGAGAGAGAGAGAGAGAGAGAGAGAGAGAGAGAGAGAGAGAGAGTTGGAGGAAGCCACCCTGCACTCGGAGGATGAAAATTTATCCTTTGAGGTAGAGTGCAATGCATCTGATGTGGCTATTTCTGCTGTCCTTAACCAAGGAGGATGGCATGTTGCATTCATGTCAAAGATGCTACAAGGAAGTGAACTGCACTACCACATTGTAGAGAAATAAGTGACTGCCATCATTGAGGCAGTGCTCAAATGAAGCCACTACCTGGCATGACGCCACTTTAGCTTGGTTACTGATCAGAGAGGTTTTTATGTTTGACAGTAAAAAGCATTCAAAGATAAAGACTGCAAAGATTCAAGAATGGAGGTTGAAACTTGCAGCATTTTGTTTACACAATGAAATACCGTCCTGGGAAAGAGAATGACGCATTTAGTCAGGCGTACACTTGTTCAGCCTTTACTACCTCTACATTCACTGACATTCACAACAGACTTTGTCATCCAGGAATAACTCGGCTGCTGCAATTTGGTTTTTTTTTAAGACTTTATTTAAAATTTTATAACATGAATACAATAAAGAATTACATTTAAAGAAAAATAGAAAAAAAATTAAAAAGGTATTAAAAAATTAAAAAGGTATGGCTGCTGCATTTTGTTAGAGCAAAGTATCTCCCTTTTCCTCAGATGTCAAGAAGACTTGTGCTTCATGCAGGGTCTGTGCTGAATTAAGGCTTCAGTTCGCTGCTGCATTTTGTTAGAGCAAAGTATCTCCCTTTTCCTCAGATGTCAAGAAGACTTGTGCTTCATGCAGGGTCTGTGCTGAATTAAGGCTTCAGTTCGACCACCCACTAGGAGGAAATCTTATCAAAACAACAAAACCTATGGCATGGCTTAGTATTGATTACAAAGGACCCTTGCCTATAGCTTAGCACACACATGTCAAACTCTGGCCCGCGGGCCAAATTTGGCCCGCGTTATAATTATATTTGGCCTGCAAGATCAGATTAAATATATATTAGAGTTGGCCCGCTGGCCGCCGCGCCAGTATATCGCATGCACACTGAAGGTGAAAATGAAGTCGCCGGAGGTGTGGAGGGATCTCAGAGTCCCAAATCCCGGGGATCAGAGCGCCGCACTCAGCCCACCCGGCTCCCGGCCACACAGACGCGGCTGGAGTTGGGGACCATCCTCGCTGGGTCTGCGCTTCAGCGGCGACGCCAGACCGAACGTCTCGTTGGCGATGCCTTCCCCCTCGCTCCGTGCGCGGCGGACCCTTTTGTTGGAGACGAGCCCGGCGCAGTGAGATCGCAATTTAATCCCTCTCCAACCATGGGAGGGGGGGTGGGAGCAACGCGCTCTTCTCAGCCAATTCCTCCACCGCCCCAGACGCCGGCGTTTCAACGGGGGGTTCGGGTGCCTTCGTCAGGCGACCGACCTGTTGGTCCAAGACAAGGGGAGAGCGTACAAACTCCACACAGACAGCACCTGAATTCGGGTGAACGTGGAGCTGCGACCCCACATTCCACATCAGGACTGTGTGTAAGATTGGGAGCAGTGAGACGGAAGCTTATTTTGTTCCTGTGATTTAAGCCTTTCTTGGGGTGGGTGGGGGGGGTCCTTCTCTGACCACTTGCCTAACAATGAACCTAATCAGATGTGGAGTTACCACAATACAACAGTTCTCAACCTTTTTCTTTCCACTCGCGTCCCTGTGCCATTGGTGCTCTGTGATTAGTAAGGGATTGCTTAAGGTGGTCTGTGGGTGGAAAGAAAAAGTTTGAAGACCACTGCTTTAATCATCTCTCATTGACTCGTCATGTGCACAGTTTCAGGCGCTAAAGGAAATGGGCCAATGACAATGAAAGAGTTTATCCAAAACTATTATTAAACATTTATTTTAATAAGAAAAAGTTTAACATTACATATGTTGAAAGAAGAGAAAACATGCAGATGTTGTTGAAAATTTTCAATAAATATTTAGTTCGGCCCTCGACTTAGTCCAAGTTTTTAATTTTGGCCCTCCGTGAATTTGAGTTTGACACCCTGGCTTAGCGTAACCTATATCTACTTACAGTAGTTGATGAATACTTACTAACTTTGCCTTTCTATGTCCCAATATGCATAGTAGAACAGTGATCAGATGCCTGGATCTGCTATTTAGCCTATGCATACACTCTGATCAAGGCACCACCTTCATGTCTGAAAGATTAATTCTCTCAGAATGGGGTTGCCACAAGTCATACTACCCCATACCACCCTATCAGGAATGGACAGGTAGAGATGTTTAACAGTATCATATGGAAGCCAATCTATTTGGCTCCTAGATCATATAACCTGCCCGAGAAGTACTGGGAACTGGTGCTTCCTGAGGTAATACACTCCCAAAGACTGCTGTTGTGTACAGCAACAAATACTACCCATGAACATTTTTTTGCATTTCAACGCTACTATTCCCTTGGAAATTCACTGTCCTCCTGGCTAATGATCCCTGGACCCATACTACTAAGATATGCGAGGAGTAACAAGAACAAACCACTTGCAGATCAAGTTAAACTCTTTCACAGTAATCCAATACATGCAAATATCAGGTACCCAGATGGACCCAAGTCTATTGTGTCTGTTCGTGACTTGGCACCTTGTCCAGAAGCCCAGGCAATCCCCACATCTTCTATTGTGGAAAAAGAAAAAAAGGAATCTGATGGTGCCATTACTGAAGGAGGAGGAGGAAGATATAACATGCCATAGTGTGGAGTCAATGAAACAGTAGCTCTACAAGAACTAAGGAGATCTGGTCATGTTCCAAAACCTCCCAATCAATATGGATGGGAGTAGTCCCGTAAAGTGTTGCTTGATACTGCTAGTGCTTTTTTTTTTAAGGAGAGAAGAATGTAATATAACAAAGTTATTCTTAATTGTTCTTCTCCGCTCCTCTAGGAATTTAAAAGGCACCTTTCTTTTGAATTCTAACTGTAACTGTACAATTAAGTTGAGTAAAGCTTGGAAAGCAGCCAAGTTTTTCATTCTCACAATAAAATCTTTCATGCTATTTGACCTGCATTTCTTTTTCTGCATCATACTCATTTTGTTCTTTATAAAAAGATCTTACCTGTTTGTTCAGGGCTTGTCTTACAGTGGTACTTCTTCCAATTTCTTTTTTGATTTGCAGAGGTTTGCAGTCATACTTACAATCCAATATTATATTCAGAGAAACATACATATCGGTTATGTAAATATGCCTCAATAGCCTTAATAATTATTTTTAATATAATAAATATTTTTCAGTGTATTCTCCATGTGGTTTGACTAACATTAATTAACCCACATACTTTAATTTACTATTATTTAAAAACAGGAGGTATTCTAATTGTAGTTAATATACTCTTTATGTTCCTGGAATTCTCTGAAGGCAAGGTTCCAAGCATGATTGCATGGGTACTTATAACTGACAGCATGGGCCTTTAAAATATCACATGATTATTAGCCTGCAAAAAAAAATAGCAGCTAAATAAATGAGAACCTAGTGTATTACACACTAAGACACTAGATATATTATTTTCTCATTATTTCATGTAAACATCGATTCAATTCAAGTTGGTCAAAAATACAAATGTAGAATTAACTATGGAATCACTGGTTGTAATTCCGAACGCAAAATGTGAAGGAGAAAACATCACTTTGTGGTCGGTGTGCTGTGTAACAAATGAGAGATAAAAACCATACAGAAACTGAGTGAGTTGAACCAACCAACTGACTTTACTGGAACTCTCCAAGAGCTTGTCAGCACCACTCCCATGATCTTTTTCAGCCCCTCCCACCGTGACCATTGTGATGTCACCCCAGTGCGAGCATACACCCCCATGGCCGTGAAGTCCTGGACATGGGGAACTGGGTACTGGTCAGCTTTCATGGCATTGTTGAGCCAACAGCAGTCCCCACAAAGTCTCTATTCTCCAGAAGACTTTGGCACCATGTAAAGAGGAGAGACCCACAGGCTGCCCGGGCACCGCATGATTCCCATCTCCTCAATCTTCCTGAATTGTTCCTTGGTGAGCCATAGCTTGTCAGAAGGAAGCCTGCATGTTTTGGCGTGTAGCAGCAGTTCCTGCTTGGGGATATGGTACTGGACGTCATGTTTTGAGACTGCGGTGAGAACTGTGGCATTATAATGGCCGGGAATCCTGTCAGGATTTTGAGTCGAGGTGGGGTACCAGGAACTTGGCTTCTCGAAGGGTGAAGATCTGGAAGGTTCAGGAATTGATCAGACAGCACCCTTTCAGGTCCACCAGGAGGCAGTGGGCTCTAAGGAAGTCTGAGCCCCATATGGGGCTGAGACATGTCAGCCAAACTGAAAGTCCAGGTAAAATGGCAGGAGCTGAATTCAAGTGGGATGGTCCGCACCCTGTATGTGCGTATGCTGCTATTGTTGGTGGTGGTGAGGGACGGTCCTGACTTCCTGGCACAGGTGTCTTGGTTTGAGGTAATGCCGCCCCGAGTACTGGTCTCACAGATAAAGGAGGCTGACTCGGCAGCCAACTATCATAGCCATTACTGACGACCAACCCTGGTGTTTCCCAGATGGGAGTGAAATGGATGGCAGCAGCAGGCTCCAGACCCCATTTCTGATGTTAGTAACTCCACCGCTCTGAGTATGAGTCTCTACCTGCTGCAGCTGTCGCTAACCTCCTCAGTGGAGTGTGAGAGAAGAGTTGCTGGGAATAATGCAGCGACTAAGTCAATGGACACCCTGCCCTATTCCTTGGCGTGCCACAGGACATCCATACGGGCTGCTAATCTGTGTAGGTTGCTGAAGTAATCATCCTCGTGGAGTAGGCAGATGTCTTCCGGCATCTGTTCAAGAATTATATGCTTGAACAGTATCCAGGGCCTATGGCCATCCATTAATGCCAGCATAGCATTCATAAGGACAGCTGGAATGCAGTCGCCCAGGCCATCCATGTGGAGTGGCCGTGCCGCTCGTCGCAGTGGGAAAGGCCGAAGTTGTGGATAAGGAGTGTCTCAATTGCCTCATACCTGTCGGCAACTGGCAGCTGATGTAAGAAGTTGATGATTTGTCCAGCAGTCTCCTAGTTGAGCAAATTGACCATGTAGTAATAGCTTGTGGAGTCTGTGATGATCTGCCTGACCTGAAACTGGGCCTTAGCCAGTTTGAACCAGATGAACAGCTGGGAGCTCCAAAAGAACGGCAGCTTCAGCGAGACTGCGTTCTGTGCACTAGGGTCATTCATCATGGGGACTGCCGGGGTCACCACTGTGGTCGGTGTGCTGTGCAGAAAAGGAAAGAAAAAACCCACACAGAAGCTGTGAGTTGAACCAACCGACTGACTTTATTGTAACTCTCTTGAGCTTATCAGCACCACTCCCATGTTCTTTTCGGCCCTTCCCACCGGGACCATTATGAGGTCAGCCCAGTGCGAGCCTGCACCTCCATGAGCTGGTTTACTTGTGGATCAGTGCAGCTCGCTACAACTTGACAGAATAACGATAGATGAGAGAAATACAAGCAAATGCACAGTGTGCATTAAGAACTGGAATGGTTTGTGATAGGAACACTACCTACCACTTCAATAAGAGTTATGAATGACATTAACATCCAAAATACCCCACTGTAGCGGTGTGAGCAGTGGAAGAAACACAGCCACCACGTTGAGGGTCGTTAACGACTCTTTTTATTCAAATTCAGCACGTCTCTTTAAGGGCAGCATGAGCTCAGTCACCTGGTACATTGTGACATCATAATCGCTGCCCAGGGTGGGCGCTGGAAGGGATGCTGGAGTCGGAGAGAAACCTCTGACGACGCCATTTCCCCATGACTGCCCCACCACGTTGTGATACAAATGGGGCCGGTTCTCCATGAGGATGTGTGCTGCCACACCACCTTGATTTTTCATAGGACTATGTTACTCAGAACTTAACTGCATCATCCACATCAGCAATATGGCAACCATACAATAAATGGCTGAAGTTAGTAGAGACTACTCAACAATAAGTGGGTCACCTCCTTTTGTCATTCTTATCATTTTCTCCTTCACTTAATTCCTTGAGCAATTTGCCAGATTCAAAACAAATGTGATAAAATACTGACTACCGTCTGGACATAAAAGAGCTTGAAACCTATTTCAATGGTCAATAACCAATCCATTCTCCATTGGCATGTGATAATGTTAAGTTTATTGTCCAACGTATAAATCCACCAAAATTCTTGCCTGTTGCAGCTGACAGGAAATTTGATTTTTTTTAAAAAAAGCAACTACAAAAATAACTAAATCTGCAACAGCATTCTTAATTAAATTAAAAGGAGACAATAAATACAAAAAAAGATAATATTCAGTTATTCTAGTGCAAAAAAGTGACAGCAAAGGTGCAGACAAACTTTCTGTGATGTCAGAATCTGAGTCCATGATTAGTGTTACAAGAGGAGGTTCAAGAGCCTAGTAGCTGTTGCAAAGAAAGTGTTCTTAAAATCCAGATGTGCTGGTTTTCAGGCTTCTGTACCATCTGCCTGAAGCTAGCAGTAAGAAGAGATTGTGACAGGGGATGGGGCTTCTTCATGACGTTGGGTGCTTTCTTGAGGCAGAGCCTCCCATGGATGCATTTTATGTATGAGAGGTCAGAGACTGTGATGCACCTGGTTATTTGTTACCTTCTACAGCCTTCTGTGCTCATGGGCAGACAGATAAATGACTAAAAGCAGGCTGTGATTGAACCTGTCAGTATACTTTCTCCAGTGCAACTGCAGAAGTTTGATAGTATTTGACAACATGCCAAATCTTCTTGTACTCCTTAAAAGTACATGTTGGTGTTCTTTCTTCAACGTTGCCTCAATGTGCTGGCTCAAAAAGAGGTTGTCCAAGATAATGAACTCCCAGGAACTTGAGATTCTAATTCACTCCACCTCCATCCCATCAATGCAGAGATGTGGTCTTTCAGCTTCTTGGCCTTGGTGATGTTGAGAGTAAGATTGTTCTGGCACCACCCGACTTGATTCTTGATTTCCCTTTTGTGCTCTGACTTAACATTTCCAGTTATTCACCAATTTGCTGGTGCCAGCAAATTTGTAGATCGAGTTGAAGGCAAACTTTGCAAGATGCTCAGTAGAGGGCCAAGCACACAGCCTTGGAGTACCTTGCTACCTCTTCCATGTGTACAATGTCAACCTCACTGTGGCACAACTATTAGATGCACTCTATCACAATACCAGTGACTCAGGTTCACTCCTTAGCTTGGGTGCTGTCTGTGTGGAATTTAAGTAAAATATCATACTGATTTTTGTAACACCATGCTATCAATATAAAAAAATAGGTACTACAGAAACTCTGTAATTCAGCCATAATTAGTAGCAATCTAATGCAAAAAAAAAGTCAAACTAAATAAATTTTATGCAGAACCTATATCCACATAATTGTTTCCAAGAGTTCTGAAAAAAGGAACCTTGTAGATGACAAAGATCTGTTTAATCCATTTGATGATACTTGCCACATCTCCAAATTAGTCAAAATGTTGATCAAGTGAAATTAATTCCATATATTGGATTCTCTTGATTTCTTCGAAGTATAGGTAGTCCAGCGTCACCAACAGCAAACATAAGTAAATGTATGATAGCCAAGAATGAGTGGTGAAGACTAGAAGTTCTTCGCTGACCTTGAAGAATCAGCCCACAAAAATTAAGTGAGTTTTTTTGTGGCAAGGATTTTCTTTACACCACATCTAGCACAATGAATCATTCAGCAATCTAACAAGATAGGAAAACACATGCACAGAATATATCAGGCACAATGGTTAAACCGACATTGTAAATAGTTCACAACATTAAAGATAGTTAAGATTGAAATGTTTTTTTTAAAGTGAAAAATAAACACACAATTTAAAAATATTTACCAAGAAAGAATTTCTTCTTGGGTTATTAGGACAAAACATAATTTAAATTCACATATGCTCATGTGATAAAACAACATTTTTCAAGAGTTTATTCAAATAAAAATATTTGTCACTGTGGATTACTAATTTCTGATGACCATACTCGAGACATTTTCAAAACAGCCCACCTCAGTGAAGGAACAGAGAATGGCAGTCAGCAATTTCTGCATTTCTGTATTTAACAATGGCAAAATCAAGAACTGGCCTCAGTGAACTGAACATAAAAGTGTAATACAGGTACAGTACTCCTTATCCAAATACTGAAAGCTGAAAAGATCAGATATCTGAAACTCTTTTTGTCCGTGGTCCCATAAGGTAATACGTAATAGTGTTCAGAAATCCCGATAGGAGAACAGGATGTAGTGGATGCAAGTAGTACATTATGGAGTGTAGATTTTACAATATATGTCTACTTCAGTTAATTTGTACATATGTAAATATTTGTATTGTAATGTCAATGCATGTATCTTTAAGTCTGAGTGAATGAGTGCACTTTTAAAAATGGTGTTCCAAAATCTGAAAAAAATCCAAAATCTAAAACACTTCTGGTCACATGTATTTCGAATAAGAGGTAGTCTACCTGTACCTAATTATTGACACATCAAAACAGAGTAAACAGCATTCTTCTATCACATTTTTGCCATATTCTTTTAGCATCTTCCTACCAATTGCATGAAAGCACCAAAATCCAAGACTGCCTACTTCAATGTATAATACTAGTTTGCAAAGCAAACAGTTTGCTATGATGTAATGCTAACATCCTTAGGTAGGCATCAGTTTAAGTGTACTGAAATATTAAACAATTGAACAGAAGCAAGAAAGACAAATAAAAATTATAACACAGCAAATCACAGTTAATCACAAATTTTCTTCGACCGTGCTAAAATTGCCACGTGGAAGTTGCCAAAACAACTAATTTGTACATTTAGTTTTCTCTACTAGAAACTACTGAGTTGAAGGGAATGGCACTAGAGAATATGGAAGGAAAGAAAAGGTTTTTCACCAATATACCAGTCTACATCAGTAAACAGAACAATAACATAACACTTTAAGGCTAGTATCTGAAGATGCACAGCATTCCTAACAAGATGCACAAGTTGGAGACACTAGAGATGACAATCCAGAGCAAAACACAATCTGCTTGAGGTACTCAGTGGTTAAGCAGCATCAGTGACAGGAAAACAATCATAATTTGGGGTCACAATCCTTCATCAAGACGAGCGAGTTAATAAGATGGAGGAGTTGGCTGCATAAAAATAACTGGTATGATCTGCTGGCCATCACAAAGATGAGGCTTATTCAGTGACTGAAGGGGACTCTCTTTTTGCTTTTCTTTCTATGACTGTAAGTGGTGCTGGGCAATTTCTGCTGATGGCGAATCCTTGTCTGCCTTACGGCAGACTAAATGCAATTTTGTGTAATGTTACATTTGTTGTGGCAATTAGTGAGACCTGGTTACAGGAGGGACAGGACTGGCAACTAAATATACCAGAAGACAATTGTTTTAGATGTGATAGAACAGGGGGTAAAAAAGGGGGAGAAGTTGCTCTGCTTGTTAAGGAGGACATTACTGCCGTGAGGTGGCACGATGGTTTGGAGGGATCATCCAGTGAGGTTGTTTGGGTGGAACTGAGGGGTGGAGGAGGCATGAGGGCACTAATAGGAGTGTATTTTTGACCACCAAATGGGCCAAGAAAATTGGAAGAACAAATTTGTAAGGAGATAGCATATATGTGTAATAAACATAAGGTAGTGATCATGGGAGATTTTAACTTCCCTCACATTGATTGGGATACTCATACAGTAAGAGGGCTGGATGGGCTAGAGTTTGTCAAATGTGTACAAGATAGTTTTCTTAATCAATACGTAGAGGAACCGACTCGGGACAATGTAATACTGGATCTCCTGTTAGGGAACGAGATAGGTCAGGTGTCTGAGGTTAATGTTGGAAAACAAATTGGGTCCAGTGATCACGACTCTATTAGTTTTAGGGAAGAGCAAAGAAGGGCCTAAAGTTAAGGTTCTGGATTGGAGAAAAGCAAATTTCGAAGGAATAAGAATGGATTTGGGGAGTATTGAGAGGGACATGATTTTTTCAGGAAAGGATGTAAATGAAAAATGGAGAATATTCAAAGAAGAAATTTTGAGAGTACAGAGTAGATATGTCCCAGTGAGGAGCAAAGGAAAGGCTGGAAGTCATAAGGAGCCTTGGTTTTCGAAGAATATTAGAAATTTGGTTAGGAGAAAGAGGGAGGTGTACAAGAGGAATAAACAGCAGGGTGCTGAGAAATTGAAAGAGGACTACAAGGAGTGTAGACAAAATCTTAAGAAAGAAATTAGAAAGGCCAAAAAGAGGCACGAAGAGGCTTTGGCAGGCAGAGTAAGAATAAATCGAAAGGGTTTCTATAGGTACATTAAAAGTAAAAGATTAGTGAGGGATAGAATTGGACCCCTTGTAGATAGGGAGGGTAGGCAAAGGAAAAGTCAGAGGAGATGGGGGAAATTTTAAATGATTTCTTTTCCTCAGTATTCACTAGGGAAAAAAATATTGTACCAGTTGAAGTAAAGAAAAATAGTGGGGAGGTCATGAATCATATAAGGATAACTGAGGATAGTGATGGAAGTGTTAAAAAAGATAAAGGTGGACAAATCTCTGGGTCCGGAAAAAGTATTCCTAAGGACACTCAGGGAGACTAGTGTACAGATAGTGGGGCCATTAACAGAGATATTTAGGATGTCACTGGTCACGGGGGTAGTGCCAGAGGATTGGAGGGTGGCTGTTTAAGAAAGGGTCCAGATGTAAGCCTGGAAATTATAGACCTGTGAGTCTGACGTCTGTGGTGGATAAGTTGATGGAAAGTGTTCTGAGGGATGGCATTTACAAATATTTGGAAGAACAGGGATTGATAGGTAGGAGTCAGCATGGTTTTGTCAGAGGTAGATCATGCTTAACAAACCTTATAGAGTTTTTTGAGGGGGTTACAAAAAAGATTGATGAAGGGAAGGCTGTGGATGTTGTCTATTTAGACTTTAGTAAAGCTTTTGACAAAGTTCCCCACAGGAGGTTAGGAAAAAAGGTGGAGGCATTAGGTATAAATAAGGAGGTAGTGAAATTGATTCAGCAATTGTTGGATGGGAGGTGTCAGAGAGGAGTGGTAGAAAATTGTTTGTCAAATTGGAGGCCGGTGACTAGTGGAGTTCCTCAGGGATCGGTCCTGGGTCCACTATTGTTTGTTATATATATTAACGATCTGGAAGAAAGGGTGGTCAATTGGATAAGAAAGTTTGAAGATGATACAAAGATTGGTGGTATTGTGGACAGTGAGGAAGATTACCGTAGCTTAAAAAGAGATATAGGAAAGCTAGAGGAGTGGGCTGAGAAATGGCTGATGGAATTTAATACAGATAAGTGTGAAGTGTTGCATTTTGGAAAAGCAAATCTAAATAGGTCATATACATTGAATGGTAGACAATTGAGGAGTGCAGAGCAACAAAGGGATTAAGGAGTTATGGTAAATAGTACCCTCAAAGTTGATACTCAGGTAGATAGAGCAGTGAAGAAGGCATTTGGAATGATGGCATTCATAAATCGGAGTATTGAATTCAAGAGTTGGGATGTTATGATGAAATTGTTCAAACCATTGGTGAGGCCAAATTTGGAATACTGTGCAGTTTTGGTCACCAAATTATAGGAAGGATATAAACAAAAGAGAGAGTGCAGAGAAGGTTCATGAGAATGTTGACAGGATGTCAGGGTTTGAGTTACAGAGAAAGGTTGAGCAGCCTGGGGCTTTTTTATCTGGAGCGTAGAAGATTGAGGGGGGATTTGATGGAGGTGTTCAAGATTTTAAAAGGGATAGAGTCAACGTGGATAGGCTTTTTCAATTAAGAGTAGGGGATATTCAAACCAGAGGCCATGGTTTGAGATTGAAGGGGGAAAATTATAAGGGGAATATGAGGGGAAATTTGGTGATGTGAAATAAGCTTCCGGCGGAGGTGGTTGAAGCAGGGACGTTATTTACATTTAAAGAAAGACTGTATAATTACATGGAGGGGAGAGGATTGGAGGGGTATGGACCAGGTGCTGGTCAGTGGGACTAGGAGGGTGGGGATTTGTTCCGGCATGAACTAGTAGGGCCAAATTGGCCTGTTCTGTGCTGTATATGGTTATATGGTTTTTTGACATGACAATAAGAGAAGAGAGGTTATCCTGGCACCACACCAAACTTTCCATCCCTTCCCTGTATTTTGTCATTATATCCAACCTACTACTACTATAGTGCCATCAGCAAATTTGAAGATGGAGTTGGAGCAGTACTTAGCTGTACAGTTGTGGGTGGAGAGGGAGTGTAGTAGGGGACTGAGTAGACATCCTTAAGGAGCACTGGTGTTGAATGTGATCAAGATATTGTTATCCATCTTTACTGACCGTGGTCTTTTAAGACAGAAATCAAGGATTCATTTACAGAGCGTTTGCAGAGGCCTAGATCCTGAAGATTAGGTGAGAAATTGTGTAAAACAGTACCTATTAGCAGTTTAACCATGCCTCTCTTTCTTTGGCTTGGCTTCGCGGACGAAGATTTATGGAGGGGGTAAATGTCCACGTCAGCTGCAGGCTCGTTTTTGGCTGACAAGTCCGATGCGGGACAGGCAGACACGGTTGCAGCGGTTGCAGGGGAAAATTGGTGGGTTGGGGTTGGGTGTTGGGTTTTTCCTCCTTTGCCTTTTGTCAGTGAGGTGGGCTCTGCGGTCTTCTTCAAAGGAGGTTGCTGCCCGCCAAACTGTGAGGCACCAAGATGCACGGTTTGAGGCCCACTGGCGGTGGTCAATGTGGCAGGCACCAAGAGATTTCTTTAGGCAATCCTTGTACCTCTTCTTTGGTGCACCTCTGTCACGGTGGCCAGTGGAGAGCTCGCCATAGAACACGACCTTGGGAAGGCGATGGTCCTCCATTCTGGAGATGTGACCCACCCAGCGCAGCTGGATCTTCAGCAGCGTGGACTCGATGCTGTCGGCCTCTGCCATCTCGAGTACTTCGACGTTAGGGATGAAGGCGCTCCAATGAATGTTGAGGATGGAGTGGAGACAGTGCTGATGGAAGCGTTCTAGGAGCCGTAGGTGATGCCGGTGGAGGACCCATGATTCAGAGCTGAACAGGAGCGTGGGTATGACAACGGCTCTGTATACGCTTATCTTTGTGAGGTTTTTCAGTTGGTTGTTTTTCCAGACTCTTTTGTGTAGTCTTCCAAAGGTGCTATTTGCCTTGGCGAGTCTGTTGTCTATCTCGTTGTCGATCCTTGCATCTGATGAAATGGTGCAGCCAAGATAGGTAAACTGGTTGACCGTTTTGAGTTTTGTGTGCCCGATGGAGATGTGGGGGGGCTGGTAGTCAAGGTGGGGAGCTGGCTGATTGAGGACCTTAGTTTTCTTCAGGCTGACTTCCAGGCCAAACATTTAAGACGCTGTTTACATCTGGTACCGCACAGATGGCAGTCTCTTCAATCTGAGGCGCCTGCAAGCTTACACCAAGACACAAGAGAAACTTGTCCGTGAACTACTCTTTGCAGACGATGCCGCTTTAGTTGCCCATTCAGTTTAACCATGCATTGTGTACATAACAGTAGTGATTTACCCATACAATGGCTGCAGAGGAATGGACAGCACTGTTCTGATTACTACCAGCTGAGCTGATTAAGGCTGAGGTGCTCAAGACTGATGCAGGACATGCCTGCAGCATGAGGTAGCTGAGAACCCCTAATCAAGGGTATCTGGCCGAAATATGCAAGCATACATGGCAATTGATATATAAGCAGCAGTCCTGAACCTTCTCACTTGATTATAGATATCTAAGCTTTCTAAGCAAGACTCTATATCAACTGAGCAACATGCTTGTGAATAAAGTGTGTGGTTCGAAGTTCATTGAGTCTGAAGTTATTCACTAGGTCTAAACTGAGAAAAGGAGAAAGCTCCACATGGGAATGTGTTTGCTGGGGATTAGGATACTAAAGGCAGAGCTGTAGTCCAGTACAGTAGTCTAACATAGGTGTCCAGGGCAACCAGGAGTTCCAAGATCAAGTGAAGAATCAAGGGAGATGGTATCTACCACTGTGTTTGACCAGAAGGCAAAATGAAGTAGGTTGAAGCTGGCTGGTAGACTGGAACTGATATGACCCATAACAAACCTCCAAAAGACTTCATGAGGATGACTGTAAAAGCCACCGGCAGTCATTTAGGCCCATTTTTATGTTCTTTTTCAGTCCTAGTATGATGGTGGAATTCATGAAGCAAATGGGGACTGTGGCCTATTGAAAGATATCTGTGAATACATCAGCCATTTGATCTGTGCACGCTCTCAGGACATGTCCCAGTGCTCCATCTGGACCAGTCACTTTCTGAAGATTCACCCACCAAAAGGGCACCCTGATTTCAGCAGCAGTGACCTGCTTGCAACATTACTTGTAATAGTTGATGGGCATGTCAGCTTTTCTGCTGGTTCCCCGATCAAAGCAAGCATAGAACTTGTTTAACTCATTGGGGAGTGTTACACTGTTGAATGCAAATGCTGCTCAGTTTGGTTTGCCCTGCCTCAGTCACCATGTGTCCATGATTTTCTCTTGGGCCTTGAGCTAGGTGAGGTACTGTCTCTTGGCTTCCCTGATGACTTTCAGGGATGATACCTGGATTTCTTGTAGAGGGCTGAGAGCCCTGACTTGAATGCTTCTAACATACCCTTCAAAGATGTGTCAACTTCCTGGTTCATCCATAGTGCTTGATTGGGGTATACCTTTATCATCTTCTTGGACATACAGACTTCTACACTTTTGCTGATGAAGGTGGTGATGGCAGCAGTGCATTCATTAAGGTGGTTTCCAATTTCTTGAATATAGGCTAGCCTACTGACTCTTTCAAATAATTCTTGTACCAATTCAGTTTTAAATATATCAAAAGGACTAGAAAGGTCACAAAGTAATAAATAATCATAGGAAAATAAGAATTATTAATATTAAATCTGTAACAGTTGTCTCCTATAATAATTATTTTCAGCTGATGCCAGAAACCAGAAGGGGAGCGCTAGCTTGTGCATGATTCTAATCTAACATGTGAACATTAATATTTAGAAACCCCAGTTCAACATTATGTGACAGGTGAAGTGATTGGTTCCCTTTATAAGTTCTTAATCCATTGCCCACAAGTGGTTGTTCATTTGTTTTTCAGTTTGAAGTCATGTGATCAAACCTCCTGTCGATCAGCAGATTTCCCCTCTGCCTTTTCCCAAATGTGCACAAACCACAACACATCACCTCTTTCTATGTCTAACTTCTACCTCCACTATGTACATCTGTCATTCCCATCTGCCCAAGTGCGCGTTTGGCGTTTTGAAGGCAACTCACACTCATACATTCCCCATGGGCATGTCAGCTTTTCTGCTGGTTCCCAGATCGAAGCAAGCATAGAACTTGTTACACTGTTGAATGCAAATGCTGCTCGTTTTGGTCTGCCCTGCTGCAGTCACCATGATGTTCTCTTGGGCCTTGATCTCGGTGAAGTACTGGAACTTTTGGGAGGCTGGGGGGGGGGGGGGGGGGGTGTTGGGGCAGCATCCCCTCGCTGTGATGAAACGGACCTGCCCACCCTGAGAAATGCGTTGGATGAAGTGCCACCCTATTCGCACACCTCACTCCCACTCAAGCACCCACCAGCTCCATCCACTGACCAAGTGAACCCCCACCCACGCCGCCCCCCATGAAGCGAACTCAGAAGCAAGTTACGCCGGTTGCCGGATCGGGCTGGCTCCGGGCCTCCTCCTCTTACCGGACTGGCGGTCGCGTGCCTCGGTCTCCGGCTGGCGCCCGGCTGCCTCTCCTATCCGGCAGAAGAGGAGCAGCGGGACTACCATCACCATCACCATCGCTGAGGGTCAGAGGATAAAACTCTCCCCACCCTCGGCCGTCTCCGCCCAGCCGCTGCCGCACGACGACACCCCGGAAGCAATTAGCTCGGCCCGGAAGTGGTCTCGCCGTTTGGGTCCAACCAAGTGAAGGAACAATTTCGTTTAAAGAACAAAGGCGATAAATTGAAGGGAAATCCCCCCAAAGATTATTTAAAAAGAGCCCCTTCTCTTGCTGGAAATATACTATGATGCTGGAGAATTTAAAATAAAAACTTGTAACGTCTGTTCCCAGTGGCAGGGTCTCGCCAGACCAAGGTCAATATGCCAGCTGTGACAAATAACAAAAGAGGCTAAACAGGAGAGAGGAAATTATTAATATACAGCAGAATGCACCATTCTAAACTCTGACGGGTAAATAACTGAAGGAGAGACATTGGCAGATCTCTGATGGAAAGGTAAGGCAGTAACTTTCAATGTATTTTGCTGATTTGAGGGGGGGGGGGGGTGGAAGAGAAACTGAGCCAAATCATTTCATAATGTGCAATCCCCTTTCTACTCAGTGGATCAGTAAATAATCCCAAACGAGAGAATCAGAATGGGTGACGTGAATCAAAGCATTTTTTTGTCATCTCTGGTTGGGTGGCTTTTTATTCACAAAAGAACATTTTTAAAAAGCAGGGTTTCTGGCTCCTCGTGTCTGTAATTGGATCTAGCCATGGACTCAGCTCCACCATCCTGTCTTTTCTGCCTTAATTTCCCCACCATGCAAAAATCTAACTCGTAAATATTTGTAATGAGGCATACTATGACCATAAGACAAGCGCAGCCCATCCAGTGTGCCCCACAATTGAAGTCATGGCTGACACATCTTTCCTGTCTTCTCTTCATAACCTTTGACACCCTTACCAATCAACTGAGCAAGTGAAACACAGAAGTCTGCAGATGATGTGATTGTAGTAAACACGCACAGTAAATACTGGAGGAACTTAGCCAGTCTCACAGCGTCCCATAGGAGGTAAAGATATATTACCAATATTTTGGGCCTAACCCCTTCTTCAGGGCAGGTAGGTGTCCCAATAAAGACTGGGAGAGAGAGGGAAGAATGGGAATCCAGAACAAGCAAAAGGTTTTAATAGGATATAAGAGGAAAGGTGAGAATTGATTTTGGCTCTGTCAGAGAGAACCAACCAGAGGAAAGGAGACAGGGACAAAGATTGAGGTAGGAGTTTATAACAGAAACTGGAGGAGTCTACGTCAATGCCATCCAGCTAGAGGGTGCCCAGATGGAAGACGAGGTGTTGTTCGTCCAATTTGCTGGTGATCTCAGTCTTTCTTCTTTTCTTCTTTCTTTGGCTTGGCTTCGCGGACGAAGATTTATGGAGGGGGTAAAAAAGTCCACGTCAGCTGCAGGCTCGTTTGTGGCTGACCAGTCCGATGCGGGACAGGCAGACACGATTGCAGCGGTTGCAAGGGAAAATTGGTTGGTTGGGGTTGGGTGTTGGGTTTTTCCTCCTTTGCCTTTTGTCAGTGAGGTGGGCTCTGCGGTCTTCTTCAAAGGAGGCTGCTGCCCGCCAAACTGTGAGGCGCCAAGATGCACGGTTTGAGGCGTTATCAGCCCACTGGCGGTGGTCAATGTGGCAGGCACCAAGAGATTTCTTTAGGCAGTCCTTGTACCTTTTCTTTGGTGCACCTCTGTCACGGTGGCCAGTGGAGAGCTCGCCATATAATACGATCTTGGGAAGGCGATGGTCCTCCATTCTGGAGACGTGACCCATCCAGCGCAGCTGGATCTTCAGCAGCGTGGACTCGATGCTGTCGACCTCTGCCATCTCGAGTACCTCGACGTTAGGGGTGTGAGCGCTCCAATGGATGTTGAGGATGGAGCGGAGACAACGCTGGTGGAAGCGTTCTAGGAGCCGTAGGTGGTGCCGGTAGAGGACCCATGATTCGGAGCCGAACAGGAGTGTGGGTATGACAACGGCTCTGTATACGCTTATCTTTGTGAGGTTTTTCAGTTGGTTGTTTTTCCAGACTCTTTTGTGTAGTCTAGCAATGCATGAAACCACAGACGGACATGCCATCAAGGGATGAAATGGGGAATTGACATGGGTGGCCACTGGGAGGTCAACATCACTGCATTGGACAGAGCTGAAGAGCCCAGTCTGAAGACCTCCCAGTCTGTGCCCATATAGAGAGCACAAGTGATCACCTAGCAACTTCTGCTTTTTTTAAATATACCCAATGACTTGGTCTCAGCCATCTGCAGCAACAAATTCCACAGATTCACCACTATCTGACTGAAGTAATTTCTCATCTCTCTCCTAAAGTGAAGTCCTTTTATTCTGAGCCTGTGCCCTCTGGTCCTAGGCTTTCCCTCTACAGAGAACATCTTCTTCAATGAGATCCCCCCCTTATCCTTCTAAGATGCAGTGAGTACAGCCCCAGAGCCACCTAATACGCCTCATACATTAATCTGCTCATCCCTGCGATCATTCGTGAAAAACTCCTCTGGACTGTCTCCAAAGCTAGCACATCCTTCACAAGATATGGGGCCCAAAACCTAGTCCTCTCGAAATGAATGCCAACATTGTACATGCCTTCTTTATGACTGAGCTACTAGTTAACATGCCTGTTATCTGAAACAAAACCATTTTATTTCAACTCATTTTCAATGCATGCTATCAGACTTCTACTGATACCAGAAGCTCTGAACTTGTACACTCGTCTCTTAGGTGGGACCTTGTCAAATATCTTTAGAAATCTACAATTCATCATGTGACATTTGGACAGATAAAATGGATAGAAAGAATTTGGTCTAATTGTAGGCAAATAGAACTAACCCAAAATGCGAACTTAGTCAGCATGGCCATAGGGCCTATTCCATACTCAAAACCTCAATGACCATCTCTGCTTAATAGATCCTTGGAAGAACTCAAATAAATGTTGCACATGATTTACCTTTCATGAAATCATATTGACTTGCTCCCAGTATATTTAGCTTTGCTGAATGACTGATTAATTCTTCTTCAATTATTGACACATAGACAACAATAGATGTCAAACTGACAAATAGTTTTCCACCATTTGTCTTCCTTCATACAATCTAATTGTATCTTCCTTGAACTTCATGATTTTTTTAAAAAACATTCTATTAATGGTTTACTATCTCTGCTGCCACTTCCTTGGGTGCAAATCATTAGGTGTTGGTGATTTGTCTGCCTCAAGTCCCAAGAGCTTTTCCAATATTTAGTGTCCTGTGATTGAGAGTTTTACAAGTTCTTCCACACTTTCATCGATGAAATATTTGCAATGTCCTTCACAGTGAAGTGATGCAAAAAAAAATTGGTTTAACGTATCTGCCATTTAATTTTCACTTATAATTTTTCAGCTTCATTCTCCAGAGAAACTGTACTTTAGCCTGAGTGGACAACACATTAGCTGAATTTCACACTATGGCTAGAAATAAGGATCAGGTTTGGGATAAGTGACAATGGCACCTATTTATGGAAAAAAAACAGAAAAAAGTATTTTTTTTTGTTACTAGCTGACAGTTACTAGAGGCCTGAACTGAATTAAAACAAGACAGTTCCACCACAGCAAGTGAACAACTTGAATGCATGTTAAAAGGCATAGAAAATAGGACGTTGTGAGCTTTCCCCCATCTCGTAATACTTTTGCCTCGACCTCGTAAGGGCCTTCTCCATACCATTAGTCTAAAGAGTATTGTATCCCATTTCTTGTTTGTAAGAACTCTGTAGTGCTCCTGAAAATCCTTCTCTAATTGGGTAATATTTTTTTCCAATTTCTCCACCTCCCTCACATAATTTTTCTTGACAGTCTTTGTGTACCCAATTATCTGGCCCCTCAAGTATGCCTTAAGGGTGTCCCACAGAAAGAATTTATCTGTAGTAGAGGGAGTTGGTCTTACAAAACAGGGCAATTTCAGCTCTCATGAAAGTACAAAACTCCGGCTTAACAATAGACTGTTAAGATCCCACCTGTATCTCTGAAGGAGGGCTCTGGGCCCTCCTCCCTTTTCTGTTGCAGCCAGCCTTCCAGCTTCTCCTATCCTCATGGCTGTATCCCTTGCACAGCCGACTGCCGCTATTGCCGCCATAGTATTCACCCCACCGTACCTAGTCTCTGACTTGATGGCCCTCGCGATCACTGTCCCGGTCGACCTCCTCAGCATCCTCATCGAGTTCGCCATTCCCAAGCTCACACTGGCTCTACTTGAGCCTGCCACTCCGACTTGACTCACTGCCAGCAGACCCTGGCTGTTGGGGAGACCATTACTTGGCACGTGAACCCACGACCTGCGAGGGAGAGGCAGCCGTCCCATCCCCCTCGCTCCCACTCACCCTCTCCAAGGCTTTTACTGCCCTCACTGCCGGTCGGAACCATTCCTCCGCTCTCAGCACTGCCTCCCTGTGGAATTCCCATTGGTACGGAGGTCAGGAGGAGATGTACTTCGTCCTCGATGGCTCTTGAGTCAGCACCGCCATTACTCCCGATACGAGGCTCCTCTACTTGCCTCACATCCTTGTCGGGTTGCCCATTTCCTTGCTGTATTTTTGTTTTTTTTGTTGATTGAAATTTACTCATCCTCTTGTATTCAGACAGGATTTTTTCCTTTTTTATCCTGGATTTTAAATTTTTAATGCTGTTTTCTGGTCTAGGTCTGGGAGCTCTTAAGATCCGCAACCTCCTAGATTCTCACCATCATGTGACCTCGTTCTCTTCTAACCTCATCAATCTTGTCAGAACAGCAAACTCAATTGCAACTCAACTAGTTCCACATATTCTTCCTCTCTCCTGATTATGGCATCCCCACCTCCCCAGTTACATTGAGAATATTGCTTTTGAACCAGATTCTATTGCTCCTCCTGGCAATTCTTTTCAGATCTTAACCATTCACTACAATGCTATCTCTCGTGTTATTTTTGGCTGTAGTACCAGTCACTTTTATTCCATTTGCTCTAGTTCTGCTAATCAGGATAGTTTTTCTCTCTCCCATCTAGACCATTGCGACTTGCCAATCTCTACCACTAACCTTTTCCAAGGACAACCCCAGCTCCACTAATCTAACGACCTCATCCCTCTTTGCCAGCACATTGATGGAACGTTTTCTTTATCCTGTCCAAAACACCTCATCTCAGCTAACTTGTATTGTGTAGATGTCAACATAAGCAATGAGAAATGTGCAACTGTTAAAAAGTCCAAGATTTACCAGAGGCAGGTGGCATAGATATTATTCCAATAAGTACTTTTCATTTGTATTCAAGAAGTGAACATTAAGATACTGGAATGGGCTTGTAAACTGACAAAGTAGTAGTTTGGAAAGAATAATTGCATTTAATGTGGATAAATCAGACAGTCTAAATGGAATAAAAGAAAAGTGAAGAAAGCAAAGGTAGATATTCCAGATTATTGGTTATATTTTCATAAAGTATTTAGATGAGAGCAAAATCTTCTAAAACATAATCATTAAACATATTTCAGAGCCCATATGAACTTAACATTTTGCAATTAGATATGTACCCTACACAAAAAAATTTAGTTTTATACAATTTAAAATCAATTTTTAACAATGACAGTAAAACTTGTTATCCGGAATTCAAGCAACTGGGAACTTCCAACAACTGGCAATTTTTTTTTCCTCTGTTAAATGTGTCTCTTGTAAAAAAGCACTATCAATTTTCAATTTTTTAAAATACAAGCTAAAACATTTTTTCTTAATTTTACTATTAACCCCATTTATATAAAACTGTGGCAATTTTGTTATATCCGTGTATCCGCCGTATCTCAATAGACACGGGGGCCCTGCCCACACCCTCATGCTTTAGTAGGGTTTGGGGGCTTCCAGGCCCACATGCCACTATTATCCACAAGAGCCTTTTTAAGCATTTGTTGTATCTCATCACGGATAACTGGAGCAAGAGAAGCTGGCTTGATAGGAAGCAGCAGCGGGAGCAGAGGCACAGTTGGGCTAGGAAGGCTCAACAGCTAGGGATGATGTTCCCCTGCCTTTCTCTTATAAAGGGCATAAAGGACTGCGGTAGGTTTCCCATCAATATCACTTTTAGATACGCCTAACTTTAACAAGGTTAGAAAAAGGTGCTTTCTTGTCGGTCCTTTCTTGTCGGTCCGTTATTTAAGGTAAATAAATATTTAGATAAAAGTTTAAAACTGAAAATGTTCTCTTAAGTAACACATAAACCTTTGGTAAAGATCAGAAGAAATATTCAGCCAGTGTCTTGGGACTTTACTCTTAGCAGCTGTTTAAATAGTTTGAATAAAATGGCATTGCCCAGGATGAAGAACTGGTCGATGCCTCTCATCATTGGGTGGTGACTCCCTTAAAGTATCTTTTTAACCCTGCTTAGTAAGTCTTTATATTATTGAGTATATTAGTAAGGCTTTATCTGTAAACTTTTGGGGGGAGGGGAGGTGGGGGAAGGAATTATCTATATTATTGTTCGTGTTTTGGGCGACTCCATGGATATGCAGCGACAGTTAAATAGTTTCAAAGAGTATGACAAAATAAAGTAAAATGCTGTAAGGTTTATATATTCATTCAAGTGAACTTTGTTCAACTTAAGTACAATACACGTTGATTATCCCTTATCCGAAAAGCATGGAAGCAGAAGTCCTTTGGATTTTGGAATGTGTTTAGGGTAAGTGCTGTAACATCAACAGAATATCTGTATCATCTGTTAAACAACGGCAGGCTTTCAGGCTCCACCTACGATGCTGTGTTTTGATCAAAAGATTACAGTACACTTTTTTTCCCCCAAACACAATAATGTTGCTGGTCATGTTACACTCAAACATGGCATTTTTAGGTGGAGATGAATTGCAGATTTCACATGAAAATAATGCATTGTACTTCCCTCGATTCAAAACCATTTTGGCTATTTCACCATCAGTCATTTTCAAAAATATCTTTGTACCACATAGCCGAGAATAAGCAAAAAACTGAGTAATGTGCGTAGGTTTGGTGGTGACAATGGTTGGTAACAAACTGGCACTAACAGAATGTTAGAGCCCCATATGGGCAAGTGAGGTCAGGTGTGGAATTTTCCACTTGTGACATCATGTCAGCGCTCAAAAGGTTTTAGATTTTGGAGCATTTTGAATAAGGGGTACTTATGGAAAATATGCCTATGTGCTATTCATTATGTATGATTAATTAACCCATTAATATGTAGTCCATTATTTTGTAACCTTATTTTATATTCTTAAACAATTACTTTTTATTCTGTATTGCTTGGGATACTGAGGTATCCTGTTAAGCAAGTTATTTTGTTTACTGTGGATGACAATTTACTTCTTACCTAGTATGTATCTATGTAACCAAAAGATAAGTGGCAAAACTGTAGTAGCACACATGGTATGGACCCCAATAGCCACTGATGGGTAAAAGATAAGCATGGCAAAAGACAGTAAAAACATGTGCTTTTAGACCTGATAAGATAAACAACTAAGAGACAATAGTGGCAAGCTCAAGAACCAACATATAGCTTGAGATAAGGAGACTGATGGACTGTTCAGAATCAACACACACACACACAAGATAGGATAATGATTGAGTGTACAAGCAAGGTTATTATTTGAGCATAAAAAAAGGGTGCTCTGTGTGTCCAGCAGAGAGTTAGGGATTTATTCTCTGAATGTCTCAGCCTTTTCTTATAAATAAAAGTTTTACTTTTTCAAGAATTCTGTGTTATCTGGCTCATTATTGGACATCGAAAAACCACGATATACTCAACCTGTATTGTCTTTTAAACTGTTTATTCTTAATGCAGGTGTATAAGTTAGGAATTGAGAGTCTCAAGCAACTGGAAAACTCGCTTATCTGGCATCTACCAATCCCCGTAGGTATCAAATACCAGGGCTTCACTGTACTGTATTGTGATAAATTTATAAAAATATTATAAATATCCATTGTAGTTCATGTCAGATAAGCAATACACACTCTGTTAAGTGGTCTATAAAATGTCATTTATTTCAAGTTACATTGGGAATTAACATTTTCACAAGCCTTTTGGGGATTATGATAAAATGACAATTATAGTGGTCCAAATCTCACATATGCACAAACCTGCAAAGAAATTGTATGCTTTTAAAAAAATATTGGGCACAATCCCAAGTTATATTTTTCCATTCCAGTGTATCAAAGTCATGCAAGTGACTTAATCATTTACAAGCATAACCTCAAACTTGAGCAGAAATGTGCAGTAACAATACAGAAAAGTCAGTATCATATTGACATGCATGTGTATAATTAATTTTTTTTTTAAAAAGGTGAAGATTCACTAAATTCCAAAAGTCACAAACTTTATTGTATTTTTAGATGTTTTTTGGTCTAATATTTTCACAAGGCCAGTCTTCCTGCAGAATAAAGGTCTTTCCCACAACTATTTTGCTTTAGCTATCAAAGGGGATGAAAGAATTCTCAATGCACAAGTCAACTTCAAAGGAACTGAAACCTGGTGACTATGGAAAGATGGTTTGAGTATGGGAAGCAAGCCACTTAAATGAATTAAAGTAAAACCCAATTCTTTTAATTATGCTCACAATACAAACATTGCAAGAATTTCAAATATTAAACATTCTGTCCTCTACATAATTTTCAGATTACACATGTTATAAAGTTAAAACTATATACTCTTCTACAGCAGTAAATGCTTACCAGTAAGGCAGACAACTATAACACAAATAATTGACCTCTTTTAAAGCAATGTGCATAGGACTAAATTGGAGACTTTCCATACTCAAAATCAGTACAGTTCTGACAACATTTTGTTGCAAGAGGAATTTCTGAGTGGAGTAGTTAGGAATGAAGATGTGTAAAAAGTTTGGGAATTGGGCCCTGTGTGTGCTTAATTTTCCCCAGGTTCCGCTGTAACAGGTTCACTCTCATCTGGTGCACTATCATTTGACCATAACTAGGAAGAGAGAAAAATGTTATTAATTCTCATCGGTAATAAAGATTAATAGAGCTTTTTTTTATAAAAAGAATTCATTAGCAAAGTCTAAACATTACCTTCAACAAAGGTCTAACCTCAATATGAAATTAGTATTAAAATAGGTAATTCTCTATTGTATGTGACAAAAAAATCATTTCTGGGCAACTTTAACTCTGGCAATTGTGCCAAAATGTTATTTAGTTTTCAAAATAACAAATATTAAAGATCACTTCCCATTAATAGCCACGCCTTAGACAACTATTGGTGCTCGAAACCCACTTAACCGATACTTAATTTTCTCTTACAAGAACAATTAATTCCAATTACATCTATAGCTCAATTTTGCGACTCAGGATCAGTCACCTCCACTTAAGATTATTCACTACTATGGAATCACTTGAGCACATTATAAATCTATGCCATTTTCTCTAACCAGACAGCATCAATATCTAGTTTCTGATAACCACTCCCCATTCTCCCTCACTTTCCTATCCCTCTGTCTCCTTTCCTCCAACTCTCCATCCCCTTCCTTCCCCATTCTTAGAGCCACCCTCCTCCCACCTCAGTTTACTGTTTGGCCTTTCCTCCTTTATCCACCCATTGCCTCCCGCTGCCCCCCTCCCGCTGCTCCCCCCCGCTGCCCCCCCTCCCGCTGCCCCCCCTCCCGCTGCCCCCCCTCCCGCTGCCCCCCCTCCCGCTGCCCCCCCTCCCGCTGCCCCCCCTCCCGCTGCCCCCCCTCCCGCTGCCCCCCCCTCCCGCTGCCCCCCCTCCCGCTGCCCCCCCTCCCGCTGCCCCCCCTCCCGCTGCCCCCCCTCCCGCTGCCCCCCCTCCCGCTGCCCCCCCTCCCGCTGCCCCCCCTCCCGCTGCCCCCCCTCCCGCTGCCCCCCCTCCCGCTGCCCCCCCTCCCGCTGCCCCCCCTCCCGCTGCCCCCCCTCCCGCTGCCCCCCCTCCCGCTGCCCCCCCCTCCCGCTGCCCCCCCTCCCGCTGCCCCCCCTCCCGCTGCCCCCCCTCCCGCTGCCCCCCCTCCCCCCCCTCCCGCTGCCCCTTCCCCCCTCCCCCCCCCTCCCGCTGCCCCTTCCCCCCTCCCCCCCTCCCGCTGCCCCTTCCCCCCCCTCCCCCCCCCCCCATTTTATTCAGGCACCTGCCAACATTTTGCTCATACCTAGAAGGGCTCAAACCTGAAACATTGGTTAAGTATCTTTATCTTTGCTAAAATAAAGTATGCTGCTTGGACTGCTGAGTTTCTCCAGCATTGTATTTTTACTTCAATCACAGCATCTGCAGACTGTCATGTTTTACTACCATCAACACTGACTTCTCCAATTTCCATTTAGCTCCCCCTTGTTTCCTTAACCCCACTCCCTTGCTTTCCCCAATTTCTCTGGCCCCATTTTTGCTCTTTCTACTATCCCATCACACACACCCATCTTCCAGATCATGATCCCTACCCATTCCCTTCCCTTCATTACCATTCCATGACCTACTTTCCTCTCAAAGTGCCTCTGCCTCACCCTCAGTTTCTTGCCCTTTTCCTCATTTCTTCTTCCTCTCATCCAAGTTCACCCATCACCTGCCAGCCTATGCTTCTCCCCCTCCACCCCATCCTTTTATTTGGGCTTCTGCCCTTTTCTTGCCATTCCTGATTAAGAGTTATGGCCCCAAAGGTTAACTATTGCCTTCCATGGATGCTGCATGTTTCTCTAGCAATTTGTGTGTTGCTCCCATTTACCTTCTTTACTATCTGGTCAACCCAATTCACCACTTTCATCTATGCACCTGTACCCTTGGAACTCTCTGTTCTATAACATTTTCCAAGGCTTCTCCATTTATCGTGCAAGTCTTACTCTAATTTGATGAAGCAAAGTACAACACCTCACACTTTTCAGAGTTATATTTCCATTTGCCATTCCTTGATCTGCCTCTCCAAATCATCTAGATCCTGCTGTAAACTCATCTTTCCTCACTGTTCAACATATCCAATTTTAGGTTCATCTGCAAATTTGCTGATCAGATCGTGATATCCCCCTTCCCAGATAGTACCCTGTCCTCTTTTACTTTATTTCTCAGTCTTTGCCACTCATCTTCATTTTTTAAATTTATTTGAATACATTTTCACCAACCAGTCATTATATACCCTTTTTTTGCATTCCTCCAATGACTTGATTAATGATCTCTTCATTTCCTCCTTGACCTTTCTGCACCCTTTGATGGAACTAATTATGCCACCTTTCTTCAATATCAATTTTTTTCTATTGGCCTTTTCCCAAAATCAGCTTATTTATTTTCATCTGAAAGAAGCCTTAACCTCCAACAAAAACTTCTCATCCCTCTCTTCACCTTTGTCCTTGGGGACCTCGAGGATCAAAGTCTACTGTTCTTGGCCCAATAATTTCCTTGGTTTACAAATTATTTCCGTTTACTGAGCAATACAAGTTTGTGTCTGCTCCAAATCTTGATACTCACAGGTGCACCCCAAGGCGCTTAGCCCACTGCTCTATTCATTATACCCCCATGACTGTGTGATCGGACAATTCCAATGCCATCTAGAAGTTTGCCAATGACACCACAGTTGTCAGCAGAATCACAAATGGCAATGAGGAAGCATACAGGAGGGAGATAAATCAGCTCATTGAATGATGCAACGACAACAACCTTGTGGTCAACATCATCAAAACCAAGGAGATGATTGTAGGGTTCAGCAGGAAGTTTGGGGAACATGACCCAGTCCTCATCAAAGGTTCAGTAGTGCAGTGGGTCAAGAATTTAAAATTACCAAGGATCTGTCGTGGAGCCTCTACGTTAAAGCAATCACAAAGAAGGCTTGCCAGCAGCTTCTACAGGTGCACTGTGGACAGCATTCTGGCTGGTTGCATCACTGTCTGGTATGGAGGTGCTAACTCTCAAGACAAGAGTAAACTCCAGAGGGTTGTTAACTCAGCCTGCAGTATCACAGGCACCAGACTTCACTCCATCAAGGATATCTACATGAGGTGGGGTTTTAAAAAATCAGCCTCTATCCTCAAAGACCCCCACCAACCAGGCCATGCCATCTTCACTCTGCTACCATCAGGAAAAAAGTACAGGAGCCTACAGACTTAGCACTCAACGGCTCAAGGACAGCTACTTCCCTACTGCCATAGAATTCCTAAATGAACCATAGACACTGCTTTACTTTTCATACACTAGTATCCTTACTTTCTTTAAATTAATGTTGCAAGATGGTTATAATATGAATGTTTGCACCATGATGCTGCTGCAACACATCGAAGTTCATGACAATAAAATCTAATTCTGGCTTCTTGTCAGACATGGTTCTTGGACAAAGACACTACTCCCATCCCTATACAATAAAAACTAAAGCAATGGTCCATAGTTCCAGTGCAAACCAAATCTGACCTCTTCCTTACCCATTCCTCAAGTTCAATCAGGCAGCAGATAACACAAGCATCTATTCAAACAAGCTCTCAGTCAAACAAACTCCCATGGCTCATACGATTCAATTTCACCTCCATGGCATCATTGCCTTTAGCTTTCATTATGTAGGTTTCATTGTGTATTATCACATTTGCCCCTCCTTTGAATGTTTCCTTGCTTCATTTCTCAAAATCCAATCTTCTAATTTTTTTTCTATGACCTCATCACCCCATTCTTGAAAGTGGTCTTCAGCTTCAAGGAAGCCACCCGATTATGGAATGCAAGAAATAGTAATAAGGCCCTCATGCCTGCTCCCTCATTCATGGCTGATCTTTTACCTCAGTCACTTTCTACAGTAACCCAGTGTAACTTTGTTTCCTTAATAGCTAAAATCTATTGATCTTTGTCAAAGAGTGATCCTCCACATCCCCTTTAGTTAATGTATTTCAATGAATCCCCAACCTACAGGTGACAAGTACCAATGATACCACTGATGCTAAAGCAGTTTTATAAAAACACATTCAATAAGTTATGTACACTTTATTCATCCAAATATTTCAAGGATAAATACCAGTAATTAATGGCACAAAAACATTGATCTGGAAATAAAATTACATTTGTGCATCTTTAATCTCTTTAGTATTGAAAAGGGCTACAAACCACAGGTACAGGAAAAAAAGCCTGAAGTAACTTACTGTAAGATTGTCTCTAAGCAACTGCATAATAAGGGTGCTGTCTTTGTAGTTATCATCTTGGAGAATATCCAGCTCATTAATAGCTTCATCAAATGCCTAGTAAGAACAGACAATTTAAATGTAAAGGTTCCATTATTATCACATAATAATGCATTTAGAATGCAACATACATGAAATTCTTCAACTTGTGTCTATCGCAAAGCAGACAGTTGCCATTTTGTCCAGTGCCCCTCAGAAAGAACAATATGATTTTGGGTGGGAGTTTCAAAAACTTCTGCAGATACAGTTTAAACACTCAGTGAATCTTCACAAATCAGGAAGGACTGCAAGTCATCTAATAATACCAGACATGGTAGATCTCAACCCTGTTGATAGGAACACCATTCCTTATTTTATCAAGCCTAGCAGATTAAAAAAGTAGTTATCTTGTAGTCATATCCATATTGAACATTTCATTTAAAAAATCAATTTGTTAATGATTATTCAATAAAATTAAACAAATGTAAACAACCTCAACAAAACAAAAGAGGTACCAAATCTAACAACTAAGACTATCATTTTCAGAATATCAAAATACTATTGTTTAAGCAGAAAAACTCAAGTCATTCATTAAGTAAAATTTTTTCATCTCTACAAGTTCTCTGGGTCCTTTCCTAGTTTGCTACAAATTTCTTGTGGATTCTTTGGACCCCATCATGCAAATTCCATTCCAATTTATTTTTTCCCCCAGAAATATATTTATTGAGCATCAAACACAAATTAATACATATTATACAGAAGTACTTTGTGTTCCTATCATTTTTTTTTTAAAAAAGAGAAAAATCAACACACATCTGCACAACTGTTCACATACACCCTCGAACACCAAGACCCACCATCCCATGACCACCCTGGTACCTTTGTTGCCAGTATCAGTATATTACCGATTGTACTGGTAAAACCATCTCACAGTTAGTTTTTTATTCTGTAAGCCCTTGTAATTCATAGAAATAACTCATTTGATTTTTTGCAGTTTAATAAAGAAACTGATACCCTTATTCCATTATGTAATAGCGGAACCCCTGTCAGACATTTCCACCCTCTCCCCCCCACCCCCCTGCCAAAGTGCCGTGATCTACTGGGATCGTTGTCTGAAGAGGGTGTGCAGAATTATTTGAACCCCTTCTGCCATGCACACAGCATCTTTCAAGAAGAGATAAAGGAGTATCAGAGCTAGCACCACCAGACTGAGGAACAGCTTCTTCCTACAGTGAGAATGCTGAATGACCAAAGGAACTTCTCACACTAGCCATTCAAGACTCTTATGTAAAGAATGATATTTATTTATATGTATAGATGAAATACTCGTCATGCATGTGTACTGTTTGTGTGTTATGTCTGGTTGTCATGTTTTGCACTGAGGACTGGAGAATGCTGTTTCTTCAGATTCTATTTTTACAATCAGATGTCAATAAACTTGACTTCCAGTGTAACAAGATTAGATGCTTGTCAAATAAGGATGTAAATGCTATCATGTCTTTCTGCAGTGAATTTAGGGATTTGTTGGAGATTCTAAATATTGCAGTCAACAGGCAGGGTTGCAAATTGACTTGAAATATTTCAGATAATGTGCTAAAGACTCCAGTCCATAACTCACATTTTGGGACACTGATAAAACATGCAACTTGGGTGACAAGGAGAGTCATTACATCTATTGCATTTTTCCTCTATTTCATGATAAATGGCCGATAGTCTAGATTTTGAAAAGTGAAGCCTGTGCAGCACCATGAACTGAACAAGTCCAAAGCAAGCGCACGAGGTGGTAGAATGAATTCTCTCAATAGCCTCTTCCCACAGTTTCTCCTTCATTTCTTGCTCCCATTCGGTCTTTATTTTGGAATATGAGGGACATTTAATTGACGGAAAAGAGCTATAAATTTTTGAAATTGTCCATTTTACTCATAGATTAGCTGATAACTCTTCCCGGGTTATTTGGCAGATAACTGTGGGAAGTTTGGGAAAGCGTTCAAAATAAAATGTTGACTCAAAAATTAACAAAATTAGTGTGATGCAGAAAGATGAAGCTGCTAATCATTCCATCTGCATAAAAGATCTTGAAGACATTTGATTCTTTTAATTTGCCATGTATTAAAAAAGAATCAGTGACAGAAGGTGAAAATAAATGATTGTTATTTAAGGAACCCTGAACTGATGCCACTACCACTTAAAGTGATGTCTAATCTGGGACTATATTTTTATCATATTGAGCACCACTGGGTTGTCAGTGTTGTTAGAGGGTTTTGTGGGCAATGACCATGATTTTACAAGATGATTCTTCCAGTTTACACCAGGAGAATTCAGGGGAATGCACCTAGTAATTTAGCCTATGTACATGTGCTGCCCAGTAGTGAAATTGTAAAGAGCGAGTCCTCCACCAGCTTTACAGCAACAGTTTTCAAACCCTTGAAGATTTCCTGTTCCAAATAAAGATTATTTAGCGAGGTGAAAAAATATTATGGAAGAAATAAAGGAATGGTTTGAAACAAGTAAAGGAATCTTGGTAATATATTCATTTTGACTACATTTATTTTGCCCATTAGTGACATGGGGAAATTGCTCCATCTCTAAAAATCTGATTCCACCTGGTTGATAGATGAAATCAAAATTTTTATTAGGTTATTGGAGAATGTATGCATGATGTTTACACATAGGTACCTGAAACCTGATCAACTAAACTGTAAAAGTAGATCTGATTGCTTAAGTTGCAGAGTTGCTCTGTTGACAGGGTTACATTCACTCTTTTGAAGATTTGATTTATAACCTGAAAAAGAGCCAAACTCCTTTGAAATGGAGGGAATGCTTCTCTGCGGGTCTGTTACAAATAGCAGTAAGTCATCAGCATACAGTGAAACTCTCTTTTCAGGTCCATTTCAGAAAATGTCTTTAAAAGGTATGGTAAGAGTATAACAATTGATAATGGTTCAATTGTGATGGCAAAAATAAGAGGGGATAGGGGATACCCTTGTCAGGAACTGTGATCCAGTACATAGTAGTCAGTGAGTTTTTTTTGTGAACAGATACTTATTGTGAAGTGTACAAAAGGTAAAAACAGGAGATAAACTTGCACCAAAATCCAATTTTTTTTTAAATCAAAAAAAATACTTCCACTCTACCCTATCAAAAGCTTTTTACAGCATTTAGCTGAATTTAAACTTCGGGAGACTTTGTTAAGTGTTCAGAGTAAATGTTGGAAGAGTGTACGAATTCCATTCCAATTTCTGCCAAAGAACTGGAGAAGAAGCAAATGGTCTGATCTGGATTTCTATTGATTAAACTTGCTTCAAAAGTTAGATCTGGAAGTCCGTTGAGCACCAGGCTTAACCCTGAACTGCCAGTCATAAAATACTTCTGTTGACATTCACACAAGAATGGACACTTTGTCACCATCTGCTAACCTCCCACTCGCAGTGTGGGAGGTTATGCTCTAACTTTATTGAGGCTGGAAATGCCATTTGGTTGATTAGCTGACATCAGCCACATGAATAACAAAAACAGGATTCCCACCCGTGGGAACATTCTTGCATATGAATACCCTTCTTCCCCAACCTGGTGTTGTTCTGTTAGCTGGGCAGCCTGGCCAGGGCTGCTGGTCTTGTACTGCCTCAGCATTCACCATGCTAGGAGTTATGCCACTATTTATTGCCAGCCCGGCATGATTCTCCTCCCCCCCCCCCCCCACCCCTCGCAACCAGAACCGGTGCTACAGTTCAGTGTCCATGGATGCAGTTTCCAATTTCTTTGACAGTCTGCATCTGCATCAAGGTGCTGCCATCTTCACGGGTTGTGTGCATTGGGTCTGTGTGTCCCGGCTTGCGCCTTTCTGCAGTGAAAACCTCTGGTTTGCCACTGATGTTGTTTGAAGGTGGCCCTGTTGTTTTGGATGATTCAGAAGGGGCCTTCATAGGGCTTCTGTAGTGGTGGACAGTGGACCCTCTGCACACAAACACATACTCAAGTCTGAGGTTTTTGGAGATGTTGAACTTGGCTTGGCTGTGTCTGGAGGGTTGGGTCAAAGCCAAGTTGCCGACCTTTTCTCGCAGCCTGTCCAGGAAGGTGGTTGTATCCGCCTGTTGACCTCTGGCTGGTGGGACAAGATCCCTGAGAACCAGGAGTGGAACCTGTAGACGAGCTCTGCAGAGAATGTGCAGAGGTCTTCTTTTGGTGCTGTACAAATGCCCAGCAGTGCCCATGGCAGTTCGTCCACCCAGTTAGGGCCCTGTTCATAAAGGCGGCCTTGAGGTGCCTGTGGAAGCACTCCATTATCCCATTGGACTGTGGTCCACAGGTTGGAGGTGAATTGTGCGCCTCTGTCGGAGGTTATGTGGCATGGTAATCCAAACCTTGGTACCTAGGACGAGAGGAGTGCCTTGGCGCAGGACCTGGTGGATGTGTCAGCTGGGGGGATTGCTTCTGGCCACTGGGTGAAGTGGTCAACCACCGTGAACAGATGCGGAAATCTGGTAAGGGGCCTACTATGTCCATGTGAATGTGGTCAAACCTTTGTTCTGTTGGCTCGAAAGGCTGTGGGGGGTCCTTAGTATGCTGCTGTACCTTGGCTGCTTGGTACTGCGTGCACGTCTTGGCCCACCAGCTAACTTGCTTCTGCAATCCATGCCATGCGTACTTGTTGGCCACCAACCAGACTATAGTACTGATCGATGGATGTGCCAGCCCATGAATGGAGTCGAAAATTCGTTACCTCCATGCCGTTGGGATGATAGGTCGAACCTGTCCGGAGGCCATGTTGCACATGAAGGTAGTGTTACCTGTGCTGACTGGGATGTCCTGAAGCTGCAGCCCAGTGATGGTGGTCTTGTATGAGGTATCTAGTCATCCTGCTGCTGTGCCTCTGCTAGTGTCACGGTCCAGTCCGTTGGCCAGAGAGTGGATGCTCTGTCTTGACAAGGCGTCCATGACCACATTGTCTTTTCACAAGATGTGCTTCACGTCAGTGGTGTACTCCGAGACTCAAGTGTCTTCTGACGGGCCAACTAGGAATTGGAGATCTTAGCCAGTTCGAACATCAGTGGATTGTGGTCCGTGAAAGCCCTTCCCTCAAGAAAGTACTGAAAGTGGGAGGAGTCACGTGATGGAGTAGTGGCCGGACGGTGAACTCCAGCCCTCTCCAGAAAAGTCGGGAAAAACAAGAGAAAATACAAAGGCACAGAAATACAAGTTAAAGAAAAGTGAATATAAAGGTGGAAAGAAGATGGAGACAAAAGGAGAAAAATCAAAATCAACGGAAAGAAGAGAGGAAGAGAAGACAACGGAGGAAAAAGGTGAAGGCCTTACCTGTCCGAAGAGGCCCGCTGTGGAGAGAAGACCCCACTACCTCAGGTCGGTAGAAAGAGAACTACAACAATGGCTCACAGAGCCGAGTAAAAGTGCGCAACCGCGCATGCGCGACTCATCGCGCATGCGCGATGCGCATGAAAAAAAACACACCGACGGGAGGGGGGACCAGCTGGGGAGTCGATCTCCACAGCCGGCAACGACAGCTGCAGAACACCTGCAGCAAGAAGAGACCACAGAAGACAATGGAAACAAGAAAGAAGAGGAGGAAAGGGCAGCAAAGAAACAACAGATGGTCAACCTAGAGGAAGAAGAAGAGGAAGAGGAAGAGTACAGGGAAATAGAAGAAGAAAAGAAAGGCAAGGTAAAGGAGGTACTTGCTCTTGTTAGAGGATACATGGAGTCATTTAAAGAATGGCAAACACAGGAATTCAATGATTTAAGAAGAAGAATAAACAACACAGAAAAGAAAATAAATAAAATGGATATGACCTTAACAGAAATGGGGAAAAAAATGGACAAGATGGAAGAACGGGCAATAGCAGCAGAAATGGAGGTAGAAGACTTAAAAAAGAAATTGGAGGAATCTAATAAAAAAACTAAAGAGACACAAGAATTACTAGCCCAAAAAATAGATATAATGGAAAATTATAACAGAAGAAATAACATAAAGATAGTGGGCCTTAAGGAAGATGTAGAAGGCAAGAATATGAGGGAGTTTATAAAAGAATGGATCCCTAAGGCCCTAGGATGTCCAGAACTACAGCAAGAAATGGAAATAGAAAGGGCACATAGAGCATTGGCCCCTAAACCACAACCACAACAAAAACCAAGATCTATTGTAGTAAAATTCCTAAGATATACTACAAGAGAAAAGGTACTGGAGAAGACAATGGAAAAAGTAAGAGAGGGCAACAAACCACTGGAGTATAAAGGGCAAAAAATCTTCATTTATCCAGATATAAGCTTTGAACTCCTAAAGAAGAGAAAAGAGTTCAATGCAGCAAAAGCGATTTTATGGAAGAAAGGATATAAATTTACACTGAAGCATCCTGCGGTATTGAAAATATTTATTCCAGGACAACAAAACAGACTATTCTCGGATCCAGAAGAAGCACGAAAATTTGCAGAACAATTACAAAAATAGACTGAGGGATGAAGACGGGTAATGAGAGCAAAAATTATCACGATTGATATGTATGTGGGTAAAGACAAAAATAGACTGAGGGATGAAGACGGGTAAGGAGGGTAAAAATGACCACGATTGATATGTATGCGGGTAAAGAGGTATAAGAGTGAATAGAGACAATGGGCATATGTGAAAGTATCTGTAATTAGAGGAAAACATAGAGAGTATAGACAAGAATTAATAAGGGAAGGTAATGGAATAGAGAGAATAAGGAGGGAACTAAAAGAGTGACCTTTGTGACATAAAAAACGAAATCTTTTCTGGGGGGGCTGGGTGGGGGGAAAAGAGCGGTCACTGCAAAATCAGTTGACGCTTGCGAGTGGATTCGCAAATCCAAATGGAGAGGGGAGATGTGGTTGTCCGACAAGGGATAAAGGGCAACTCAGGAGGGGAAGGGGAGATTGGGGATAAAGAAGATAGAAATAGGAGAATAAGGAAAATGTTGGATGTTGTAGGAATGTTGTCTGGTAAAGAGTTGAAAATAAGAAAACAGAAATGGAAAAGGAGGAAAGGTAATGATGGAAAAACGGAAAGAGAAGATAAACAAAATATAAAATGGCTACGCTGAACTATATGACTCTAAATATTAATGGAATACATAACCAAATTAAAAGGAAGAAACTACTAAATTTACTGAAAAAGGAAAAAATAGATATAGCATTTGTCCAAGAAACACATTTAACTGAATTGGAGCACAAGAAATTAAAGAGAGATTGGGTAGGACATGTAACAGCAGCATCGTATAATTCAAAAGCAAGAGGAGTGGCTATATTAATTAGCAAAAATGTGCCATTTAAAATAGAAGAGGAAATAATAGATCCAGCAGGGAGATATGTTATGATAAAATGTCAGATATATTCAGAGCTTTGGAATCTACTTAATATATATTCACCTAACGAAGAAGATCAAAAGTTTATGCAAGATATCTTTTTGAAGGTAGCTAATACGCAAGGGAACATACTAATAGGAGGGGATTTCAATCTGAATTTGGATCCAAATATGGATAAAACGGGGAAAAAAATTAACAGGAAGAACAAAGTAACCAAATTTATAATTAAATCAATGCAAGAAATGAAACTTGTGGACATATGGAGGAAACAAAACCCAAAAGAAAAGGAATACTCATACTACTCGACTAGACATAAAACATACTCAAGGATAGACCTATTCCTGATATCAGCCCACATACAAGGGAGAGTTAGGAAAACGGAATATAAAGCTAGACTATTATCGGACCACTCACCCCTGTTATTGGCAATAGAGCTAGAAGACATCCCTCCAAGAATGTATAGATGGAGATTAAACCCCATGCTACTTAAAAGACAGGATTTTAGAGAATTTATTGAAAAACAATTAAAAATGTACTTTGAAGTAAATACGGAATCAGTGGAAGATAAGTTTATACTATGGGACGCAATGAAAGCATTCATTAGAGGGCAAATAATAAGTTATGCAACCAAGATGAAGAAGGACTATAATCAGGAAACAGAGCAGTTGGAAAGGGAAATAATAAACATAGAAAAAAAATTAGCAATAAAGGAAGATACAACCAAAAGAAGAGAATTGGCGGATAAAAAAATAAAATATGAAACATTACAAACATATAAGGTGGAGAAGAATATAATGAAGACAAAACAGAAATATTATGAACTAGGGGAAAAAACACACAAAATCCTAGCATGGCAGCTTAAGACAGAGCAAACTAAGAAAATGGTATTGGCAACAAGGAAAAAAGACAAACAAATTACATATAATCCAAAAGAAATTAAGGAAAACTTCAGAGAATTCTATGAACAATTATACCGAACCGAAAACGAAGGGAAAGAAGGGAAAATAGATGAATTTTTGACTAAAATTGAACTACCAAAACTACAAATAGAGGAACAAAATAAATTAACAGAACCATTTGGAACAGTAGAAATACAAGAGATAATAAAAAATTTACCAAATAATAAGACACCAGGAGAGGATGGACTCCCAATAGAATTCTACAAAACATTTAAAGACCTAATAATACCGCCCCTCCTGGATGTAATGAACCAGATTGATGAGACACAAAACTTACCAGATTCATGTAAAACAGCAATAATTACAGTGATACTAAAACAAGGGAAAGATCCACTCTCACCAGCGTCATATAGACCAATATCTCTGCTAAACACAGATTATAAGATAATAGCTAAACTATTAGCGAACAGATTAGCAGAACAGGTACCGAAAATGGTAAATTTAGACCAAACTGGATTTATCAAAAAAAGACGCACAACAGACAATATTTGTAAATTTATTAACTTAATTCATGCAGTAGAAGGAAATAAAGCACCGGCAGTAGCAGTTGCTTTAGACGCAGAGAAGGCCTTCGACAGAGTAGAATGGAATTACTTGTTCAAAGTATTGCAAAAATTCAGTTTACCGGAGAAGTATATTAATTGGATTAAAGCATTATATAAGGGACCGTTAGCGAAAGTGACAGTAAATGGACATGTATCAAAGCAATTTAACTTAAGCAGGTCAATGCGGCAGGGATGCCCACTATCACCATTATTGTTTGCGCTAGCTATAGAACCACTAGCAGAATCGATAAGAAGAGATAATAATATAAAAGGAATAAAAATAAAAGACAGGGAATATAAAATCAGTCTGTTTGCGGATGATGTGATAGTGTACTTAACAGAACCAGAACTATCAATAAAAGAACTATATAAGAAATTGAAGGAATATGGAGAAGTGTCGGGATACAAGATAAACGTAAATAAAAGTGAAGCAATGCCTATGAATAACGCGGATTTCTCAAAATTTAAGGAGGAATCCCCATTCAGATGGCAAACGCAGGCAATAAGATACCTAGGTGTGCAAATAAACAAAAATCTAGGCCAATTATATAAACTCAATTACAATCCACTAATGAAAAAATTACAGGACGATTTAGAGCATTGGAAAGAGCTACCACTAACACTGATAGGAAGGATAAACTGTATTAAAATGAACATTTTTCCAAGGATACTATACTTATTTCAGGCATTGCCAATACAACTGACAGAAAAATTCTTCAAAGAGTTAAAGAAAATAATAAGGAGATTTTTATGGAGAGGGGGGAAACCGAGGATAGCACTAGACAAATTAACAGAATGGTATAAACAAGGAGGCTTACAATTGCCAAACTTCAAAAATTATTATAGAGCCGCACAATTAAGGTACCTATCAGATTTTTATCAAACAAGGGAAAAACCAGACTGGACGAGACTAGAATTAGATAAAATAGGGGAAAAGATACCTGAACACATATTATATAAATGGGACGAAAAATTGGTACAACATAGAACTTCTCCAGTATTACACCATCTCCTCAATATATGGAAGAAGATTCATGTAGAAAGAAATAAAATAAATTACCAAATACCAAAACTAATATTGACGCAAAATAAGCTACTCCCTTTTACAATAGACAACCTTGCCTTTAGAAAATGGGAAAAAAAAGGGATTAAAAGAATAGAAAATTGTTTTTCAGGAAGTAGATTCTTATCCTTTGAACAAATGAGAGATAAGTACAATATAACGGGAGATACAGCGCTGGCATATTACCAACTGAGATCCTACTTGAAAGATAAATTAGGAAGCAACTTGAGTTTACCAGAGGGAAGTAACCTTGAATATGTGATTACAGATACAATGTTAATCAAAAGATTTATAAAAAATATGTATATTAAACTGCAAGAAAAGGAAAATGAGAAAACAAATGGTAAAACTAAACAAAAATGGGAACAAGATTTAAATATAAAGATAAAAAAGGAAACATGGGAGAAGTTATGCTCTGGAACGATGAGAAATACAATAAATACGAGGCTGCGTATGATACAATATAATTGGTTACACAGACTATACATTACACCGCAAAAGTTAAATAAATGGGACCCAACAGTATCTGATAGATGTTTTCGATGTAAAAAAGAAAGGGGAACAACAATTCATGCAATCTGGACATGTGAGAGAGTAGAAAAATTTTGGGATGATCTCAATCAGATATTAAATAAAATAACAGAAAACAATATACCAAAGAATCCAGAGATCTTTCTCCTAAGTAACATAAAAAATAAAGAATTTGGAATTGACTTGGAGGATGCACAAAAAAGATTTGTTAAGATAGCCCTAGCTGTAGCAAAAAAATGTATTATGTCAACCTGGAAATTGGAAGATAATTTGAAAATACAACAATGGTATATAGAAATGAATAAATGTATTCCATTAGAAAAAATAACATATAGTTTAAGAAATAATATTGAAATATTCGAACAAGTATGGGAGCCTTACATTAAATACAATAGCGAAAACCTACCGGGAACAAACATTACCTAAGTTGATGGAAGGAGAAGAAAAGAAAAGAATGGACTCAGTAGAATTTCTGGTGTATTTTGGTTGAATGACAACATTGTCTAACTGAATTAATGCAACCTAGATTGTATAACTAAAATGGATGAGAGGGGGGGGATGGGGGGGTGGCTTGGGAGGAGGGAGGGGGGAGGGAGAAAAAGTCACTGTAAATGTGTGGAAAAGAAAAAGTGTATATCATGGCTATTGTGATTTATGGTGTGAAAAATAAAAAATTAAAAAAAAAAAAAAAGTACTGAAAGTGGCGCATGGCTAAGTACAGCGCCAGTAGATCTCTATTGAAAGCACTGTACTTTAGTTTTGGGGCCGCAGATGCTTCATAAAGAAAGCTAGCAGATGGCAACATCCTTCTATCTACTGTTTCAGAACTCCAACAATTGCTGTTCTTGAGGCATTGACCATGAGGGCTGTGGGCTCAACTGGCCAGGGGTGGATCAGGAGTCCAGTGTTAGCCAGAGCTTCCTTCGCTTCCACAAATGCTCATGTGTAGTAGTCTTGCCAGTTATCAGGATGAAAAGTGGGCACATCACTCGAGCAGCTGCGGGAATGAACCAGTGATAAAAGTTGATCATCCACACAAACTCCCATAGTCCTTTGATCATACTGGGCCTAGGGAAGTTACGGAAGGCCTCCATCTTGCTGGGTAGTGGTGTGGCCCCGTCTTTGAAAATCCTGTGGCCCAGGAAGTCAATTGTGCTTAGACCAAACTGGCATTTGGCCAGGTTGATAGTAAGGCCGAACTCACGTAGGCAATTGTAGAGGTTTCAGAGGTGTTATAGATGTTCCTCCCAGGTTCTGCTCGCCATCAGGATGTCATTTAAGTTGACAAAGGTTCCGTCCAGGTCTCAGCCCATCTTGTCCATCAGTCACTGGAAGGTCTGTGACGCATCCTTGAACCCAAATGGCATCCTCAGGAACTCAACAGCTCAAATGGAGTTACGATGGCCATCTTGAGGATATCGTCAGGGTGCACCGCGATTTGCTAGTACCCTTGTACCAGGTCCACTTTGGAGAAGATTTTCGCTCTGTGCAGGTTTGCCGCAAAATCCTGGTAATGGCCTCCAGCCCCCAAAAGCTTTAGGCACCATGTGCAGGGGAGAAGCCCATGGACTGTCCAACCGCCAAATGATAGCCAACTCCTCGAGGTTGCAGAATTCCTCCTTGGCCAGTCAGAACTTCTCAGGGGGAAGTTCCTTGTATGGAACGATGGACTCTTGGTAAGGATACAATGCCTGGCGCTGTGTTGGGGCATCTCTAACGTGAACTAAGGGGAAAGGATTGCCGGAAACTTCGCTAGGTCCTTGGAGAACTCATCGTCTGAGCTGTGGATGGAGTCCCCATGCAGTGCCAGGAGCCTGGCACCCCTCAGTATGAAGGTTTGGAAGGTCTCCGTGTGTACGAGTCCCTTATTCTTAAGATCCACTAGGAGTTTGTGGGCCCACAGGAAGTCTGCTCTGAGGAGTGGTTGTTCCACTGTGGCCAACACAAACTCCCACAAGAAGTGACTGTCTCCGAACTGAAGCTCAGCCTTTTGGGTGCCATTGGTCCGAATGCTGCTGTTGTTGGCAGCCCTCAACATGGGGCCCGCTTGCCTGCATCTAGTGTCCAACCCTGTCGGAGGCATCACGCTGACCTTTGCTCCTGTATCCACCAAGAAATCTCTTCTGGATAGGCGGACCCATACATACAGGAGGCTCCCTCGATGGCCAACTGCTGTGGCCATCAGCAATGGCTGGCCTTGTCGTTTCCCTGAAACTCGCAGGGCAACTGGCATCAGAGGACCTCTGTGCCCAACCTTTGGTGGTAGAAACACCACCTCTCCTTGGACTTGTCCCTGCCTTTTTCCTGCTGCTCCTTTCCCAGGCCTGCCTTGGTCTGGTTGTGAGACTTCTTGACAAGCCCCACAGGAGCCGAGCACTTCTGTTTCTGCTTCCACAGAATGTCTGCCCATGTTGCGACTTTCTGGGGGTCACTGAAATCCACTACAACCAGGAGCAGTTGGATGTCCTCAGGCAGCTGCTCCAAGAACGCCTGCTCGAACATGATGCCAGGTTTGTGGTCTCCTAGGAGGGCCAGCATCTCATTCAGGAGCACTGTCAGGGATCAGTCCCCAAGCCCATCCAGGTGGAGCAGCTGTACCCCTCTCTCTCTCGCCGTGAGAGTCCGAAGGTCTCAGTTAAATAGCTATTTGAAGGCAGTGTAAGTGCCTTCCAATGGTGGCCTGTCGATGAAGTTGGCCACTCTGCCTGCTGTCTCCGAATCCAGGGCGCTGACCATGTGGTAGTACTGTGTGGTCTCAGACGTGATGCCAGACTCTGGAACGAGCCTCAGCCTGGTCAAACCACACACCAGGTCAAAATGTCCAGAAGGTCATGAACTTGAGGCCAACTGCACTGATCGCTGCTTCTAGATTCAATCTAAACCATCAGGGTCACCAATTGTAGCCATCTGCTACGAAGAAACACACACACTTGCAGTATGGAAGGTTAAGCTCTGACTTTATTGAAGCTGGAAGTACTCCTTTTATACAGTTGAACTTCCCGCCGTTTGGTTGACTGGCCGACATCAGCTGCATGAATAACAAAAACGGGATTCCCACCTGCGGGAACACTCTTGCATATGAATACCCTTCTTTCCCAGCCTGGTGTTGCTCTTTTAGCTGGGCAGCCTGGCCTGTGCCATTTTAGGGATCCCCCAGCTTCCAACTGTGTCGGTTCACTTTGCTAGTGGTTGCATTAGTGAGTTATGCTGCTGTTTATTACCGTGTGTTGTGCTGGCCTAATCTCCGGGTTGTGGGCTGCCACAACTTTGATGTTAATTCTGTACTTCAGTAACACAATGTATTCAGCGGAGGAAAACAATTTTTAATTTAATTTAGACATACAGCATGGTAACAGGCCCTTTCAGCCCACAAGCCCTTACCACCCAAATACTCCAATTAACGTACAACCCAATGTTTTTTTGAAGGGTGGGAGGAAACTTGTCCACCTGGAGGAAACCCATGCAATCACGGGGAGAACGTACAAACTCCTTACAGACAGCATCAGATGTGAATCTAGGTGACTTGCGCTGTAATAACATTGTGCTAACTGCTATGCGAACAGCACTGCCCAATTCCAGTGAAAATCTTTCAAACGACAAGTGTCTATAGATATGATAAACTGGATTAAACTATTTTAATTCATTCTTTAGAAAATATATGCAACTTACATCTTTTGCCACTGTACAGGCCTGTTCTGGATGGTTGAGAATTTCATAGTAAAACACAGAGAAATTAAGAGCAAGGCCCAAACGGATTGGATGTGTTGATGGCAGCTCCTTGCCGATTCCAAATGCTTGTTGATATGCTAACTGTGACTTTTCTATTGTTTCTACAAAAACAATGAGAATCTTACAATTGAAACTTAGTTTGCTTTGGAAACACTATCCATTATTAAATCAGCAAAGTTGAATCTGCTTATTAATGCAATTTTGAAATCAGCAATTAACACTATCAATGATGGTTTTAAATACTTAAATAATTATAACCATATAACCATTTATTACTGAAGTTTTTTTTAAATAAAGGAACATTAAAATTTGTCTATATACATATTTGCAGTTATATGGTGCAATAATTTCATAGCAGTTCCCATCTTTGAGCAATAAATTTTTCACTTTATTGACAAAAGCAGATTTTGGAATAGACTTCTCAGAGACAATATTTACATTACATTAACATGTCCCTATTGAACCATCCTATCCTCCACCAACATCCCTGGCATTGAATTCCAGGTACCCACTATCCTCTGTGTAAAAAAAAACTTACCCCTGACACCTCCTCCAACTTTCCTCCCCTTGATGTGTACAGATGTATTCGGGTGCTTGCTATTCTCAACCCAGGGAAAAAAAAAGTGCTGGCAGTCCATCCTATCTCTGGCTCTCATGATCTTGTAGACCTCTATTACGTCACCTCTCATCCTGCTTCAACTCCAAAGCCCCTAGCTCTGTTAACCTTGCCTCACAAGACATGTTCTCCAATCCAGGCAAATTTCCCTGCACCCACTCCATGGTTTCCACATCCTTTCTGTAATGAAGCAACCAGAACTGAACACAATATTCCTAGTCTGATCCAACCAGTTTTATAGAACTGCAATATTACCTCATGATTCAAACTCAATCTGTGTCTGAGGGACAGCATACCCTAAGCCTTCTTAACTATTCTATCAACCTGCACAGGAACCTTGAGAGATCAATGGATTTGGTCCCCAAGATCCCCCTGTTCTTTCATACTGTTAAGAATTTTGTCATTGGCCATGTACTCTCCTTTCAAGTTTGACCTCCCAAAATGTATCACATTGCCACTTTCCCACCCAACTCCACATCCTGTTGTAACCGACAACAACTTTATGCAGTACGTTTCCCCATATCCAAAATACTTGGGACAGGACATTTTTTCAATTATCAGAACAATGACTTTAACCAGCTCAGTAGCATCAACAGTTAAACAACAACATTAAAAAATGGCAGGCTTTGAGCATGAAATAATGTTTAATATGTACAATACAACTCCGATTATCTGAAATCCTCATTTATGCGAAAAAAATTTAATTTTGGATAAATGAGGATATCCAAAACAAATCAGAAATCCTCATTTATCTGAAATTTTTTTCAGCGCCGAACTGGCCTCACAGATTGAAAAAAAATTAACTCGACGTGAAATTAAAATTATGATTATCCCCGTTTCAGTTAACTTCCTCCCCTCTCTCTTTCCATTTCTTCTTTACCTTCCCCATTGACATTTCTCTCCAACTCTCCCTCTCAAACTGCATGCCACTGTCTCCCAGTCACAATCAGTCGAAAGAATCCCTTGTCCTGGAGTCATCAAGGAGAGCTAGGCAGGAGCGGGACCTTGTGCTCGGTGGTGTTCCCTCCTATCCCCTGCATGTGCGGTAGGCATAGGGGAGGATTCAGAGTCGGGACTCCGGCATTGGGAGCTCTGGTTACCAGGAAGACAGGAGCCTGCTGACTCGCCCGTGAGTATTTCACTGGCCTGGGAAGCCTCCCTGAGGATCAGCGGCAGCAGTGGGGACGTGTTGGGGATCAGCAGTGACAGTTGGGAGGTCTCGGTGATCAGCAACAGCGTTGCAGCCAGTATTTTTTTTGGCAACAATTAAACATTATTTATGCTTTAAAAAGCCTTCCTTTGTTGTTAGTTGTTGCTACTAGGCTATTTTTATTTTAAAATGACCAGTTCTCCGAAAAAAAATTATCTGACATTGGCCTGGTTCTAACCATTTCAAATAATTAGAGTTGTACTATTCCAAAAATCAACTTGATCTCTGCTTACAAAATAAGATAAATGCAGCACCAAACACTAAAAATTCTCCTCGATGGCTTTCAATGTTTCCTCCAGTGTCATTTGCCTCATTAACAATGGTTTTTGTCTTTGACTTTATAAATTGACATGATTTCTTGTTCTGTTATGAATGTATGCTGCACTAGTCCTTGAATAAGTCCATCACACATTTTTACCATGTTGTCTATATGCACTTTTTCTGCAGTGTCAACAAAGTTATCTTTATCACGCTCACCTTGATGCAGAACATTTTTAGCTATTTCACCATCGGTCAGTGAATGAACAATTGGAGCCTCAATGTTAAAGACTTCAAACTTCAGTCCTCTGTTTAGACAGGTGAAAGAGATCTTATCTAAATGGTTTACCGTCTCTACGTCGTTTGTTGCTCGAAATAATATCATCAAAATGAATTTTCTGCCTAAATTTTTATATTTATTTCAGACAATTCTTATTTTTATACCAAAGAAATTTTTTTTGACTCAGTTGAATCTATTATCTCTTCGTATATTTGGAACAACAAGAGTCCAAGGCCGAATAAATGTAATTTACAAAAATCAAAAAATAGATGGAAGCTTTGCTTTGCCTAACCCAAAACATTATTATTGGACTATTGATATTAAAATTTCTGGATTCTTTGCATAGATAAAATTGGACTACCCAGAATGCACATCCATGGAGCTGAAAGCTTTTAACAAAGCTGCTCTGGCTACATCACTTGATGTTTCCCTTCAGCTGATTTGAACAAAAATATTTTTCTTTATCTGTTCCGATTATTAATTATTTTTTCCCCTCTATCTTGCCTTGATTGTGATTTTCATAAATGGAGAGAAAAGGATATCACTTCATTTTTTTTATTTGTAGACAGGAGTTTTATGATCTTTGAGCATTTGTCACATAAATTTAATCTTCCTAATTTTCATTTTTGTTTGTATTTACAGATTAAGGATTTTCTGAGAAATCAAGTTACTATTTTTCTGTTCTCCTGTGATAGTAATTGTATTGACTTACATTTTCAGTTAAATCCTTGACAAAAGGGTTTAATCAGATTCATTTATGGATTAATTTCTAAAATAGGTTGCGTTTCTGTGAATAAAATTGAATACTTGGGAGAGCGACTTAGAAACTATTCTTTCTGAGGATAGATAGACCAAGTGTTTAAAATTGGTCTATTCCTCTTCCATTTGTGCAATTATTCAATTCAAGATAGTACATAGAGCATATTTATCCAAAGATAAATTAGCTAAGATTTTTCCTACCATCAACCCTGGATGTGACAGATGTCATAATAGGGTTTCTTCCTTATTTCATATATTTTGGTCCTGTTCAGCACTAGATCACTATTAGAAATAAATTTTTAATGCATTTTTCCATATTTTCTCAGTTACTATTCAACCTCATCCCATTACAGCTTTATTTGGTGTGGTGATAGATAACAGTCAATTATTGGTGTCCGATAGCTTTTGCTACTTTAATGGATAGAAGATGTATTTTGTTAAGAGAGAACTCTAATCCTCCCAGTTAACAATAGATGACCCAAACCTTATCATGCTTGAACCTTGAGAAGACTTGATGTAATGTTTTGAAAACTGAAGTCTAATAAAATATGGCACACTTTTATGGAATATTTCAATGTTTAATGTTTACCATTTTGTGTGAAACATACAAAGCATTTGTAGTCTCTTTCTGAACTTACTTATACAAGTCTATTCACCAACGACGATTACTGTTACCCTTTTGGTGGTTTAAGGCAACCTAGCCACTTTTTCCTCTTTTTTTTAAATTTAAGTTTGGGGGTATAGATTTAGGATTAGTTAGTTAGTCTTTTTCTTATTTTTTCTTCATGAAAAAGATATAATATTAAATTCTATCTGTTTGTTCATTCTAGGATACATTGTGATTACTCTGTGTGTGCAAGCACGCATTTATTTTTTTAAATTTATTATAAAATTCAATAAAATTTTTTTTAAAACTTGTTCAATATTCACTTCTTCCAGTTTACTGATGGACTCTGAATGTCTACCTTTTGCATATGTAAGGAGGTCACTGACATCCATAGTGCTATCAACAGACCTTTTTGTCATTTGCAACTATATCTTTGTACAACAATATCAAAATAGCGCCAACAGAGCATCAAAGCCCTACATGGGCAAATCAGGTAATAAAGTTTTTTCAACTTGTGATGTCATGTCAGCATCTCAAAAAAGTTCAGTTTTTGGATCTTTTTGGTATTCAGAACTTTGGATATGGGGATACATATGATACACATCAATTCTACGTTATTTATTTGTTCAACATTTTATTCAAATTCAATTATTTTCCAATTTTCTATAGCAAAAAGAAGTTAAGTTTACCTTTTCGTTTATCTCCAGAATCAACTTCAGCGAGGTACCGATAGTAATCGCCCTTCATTTTCAGGTAGAAGACCTGGCTCTCTGGGCAGGTGGTTTGGGTTCCAGAGTTTTCTGGAGAAATTAAGTATTTCTGCAACAAAGTCTGCAGGGAAAAAAAAAAGTCAAACCTCTAGCAAGTGAAACATTAAAGTAAAAAACAATTTCAGAACTGTTCAATACTACAACTTTACACTATTTTAACCTATAATTTACACCTGTGAGGTGGAGATGGGTGGAAGGAAGAAGATTTACTTCCAGAAGCTTGTTTCTTATCAAGAATTTACATATCACTATCTGAAAAATATTCACTGTTGTCTCCACCAATCTTCAAGTGTGACAGAGTATATAGATATGTTTTTGGAAGATAAATTGGGGAAGGGTTTGTTAGTGTAGGTCACAAATAAACACTTTAAAACAGATTATTTAAAATATTGGACCTCTGCTAATACTAGACATGTCAGGGCCTCAGAGCCTTTGCAAAAGCTTTGTAAAGTGCCAAAGAGACTTCATTCATGTATTGTTGTTTAAAAAAAGGCAACAAATTAAAGAACTTTTCGGAGCCGCAGATTGTCTGGAGGGGAACTTGCTGTTCTTAGAGGGTCATGTGGTTTTGCAAGCAGAGAGAGTGAAATGGGCTTTCTCTCAGAGACAGAGAGATCACTTCTACAATGTTACAGTCAGCAACAACAGTGGGACTGGAACAGGACAAGCTGGCAAGCTTGTGGAAAACCCCATTTGGAAGACGGGTTGTGAGTGCTTAGTTCAGCCTGGTCAAAGCCCTTGTGGTTCATGAAAGAGGAGAGTACTGGCTGTCTAATGTTTCACTTGAAATAAGGGAAACAAAAAGGAACTCTGTGGTGACCTGAAAGAAAGAGATTATCATCTGGAGAACTGTGAGGGGGAAATTTTCTTCAGTAAGACAACTGATTTAAAAAGGAATCAGTTGTGGGTCTCCGGTGTTAAACAAATTTCTCTCTGAAAACCAACAAGAACCTTCCTGACTGATAACCATTTACCTTTCAAGCACCAAGGCCTGTGAACTTCATAAATGTTAAATTTTATTCACAGTATAAGAATTTCCTGCAACCAGTAAACTTGGAGGAATGAGAAGTTAGATTGGACTGTGAATCAAAGAATTTTTCTGAACTTACATACACATTCCATACACGTGCGCTTAGAATTAGAATTAGTTAAGTCAATAGTGATAAATTAAAGCGTGATTCTGTTTTCATGTTTAAAGATAATTAAAAGCAATTTTTGTTTAAGTAACCATTTGTTTTGGTGAATATCTATTGCTGCTGGGTTTTGGGGTCCTCTGGGATCGTAACACAAGGAAGAGTTCAAAAGACTCAAACGTCAAAAAGCTCCACATCATCTGCATTTGAACTGCAAGTGACCACCTATTTTTGATTTCAAGTTTCCTTGGGTTCTAGTTTCTTACATGAGAAATCATCCTCTCCACATCAAGAGCGTTAATATTTCACTCTTCTACACTTCAGCAGAAACAAGTTTAACTTGTTCAACTGTTCCTTGTAACACAACTCAGTCACGCCAGGTATCATTTAAATGAGCCTTCACTTAACTGTTTCAGAGCCCATGGGCCTTTGGGAGACCTCTTGCCCCAAGCATCATCGTTAATCCCAGTTCCGATACCCAACACTCATGAGCCAATCTCCAGCAACCTGCAGACTGGTCAGTATCCTTTGTCCTCGTCACCTTCAGCCAGAGCTCCTCGCTGGTCCGCTATCTTTGTTAGCGTCTTCAGAGTAGTCTCCTCTGCTTCGCCTTCTCAACAAGGGGTGTTCTCTCCATTACTGCTGCTCTATACTAACCCGCTGCTCCCCTGGAGTCTGCAACCCCTTGAGGTCACTGCTGAACATAGGCACCGCCATTGTGGGCTCAGACCCTGTGGTCGCAGGAGTTTAAATAAAAAAACCATCAGATTCTTTAACAGGCCGTTTGAAGCATGCACGGATCCATTGGTAGTAGGACTGGGTAGTAGTACTCCATGGGGGAGCACTGTGTCTTCATTTTGTTCTCTCTGGGTCTGCAGCAGCTCTTCATCCTGGACGATGTCATTTTATTCAAACAACATTTTTTATTTTAAAACAGCTGCTACGAGCAAAACATGACCAAGACACTCCGCTGGATGAATATGTGCTTCCATCTTCACCAAAGTGTGAGCTCTTTCTCTCAGCTCCCCATCCCCTTCTTCCTGACCTCTTGACTGTTGGCCTATGCTCCTCCCCTTGTCCCCCTCCTCCTCTTTCTCCACCCCCCCTTTCTGCTCATACCTTGACAAAGGAAAAGTACAGGTCTGAAATGTTGGTTGCTTTTTTGCTTCCTATAGATGCAACCGTGTCTGCCTGTCCCGCATCGGACTTGTCAGCCACAAACGACCCTGCAGCTGACGTGGACATTTACCCCCTCCATAAATCTTTGTCCGCAAAGCCAAGCCAAAGAAGAAAGATGCTACATGACCCACTGAGTTTCTCCAGCACCCTTGTGTATTGCAAGAATACAATTCCATTCATCAAGGGATAAGTTGTCTGAAGCTCATCTCATTTTCATACATTTTGTTCTCCAATATCCTATCCATTTCACCACATCTCCAGCCAAGTTTATCAATGAAGTTCAAAACTTTTATCACCTTTTAATTCATTACCTTTGTTTTTGGTGGAACGTGAATGCTTAAAATTTCAGAGTAGACAAACTGTATGTGACAGTTCTTCTTCAAACTAAAGCAGATGAAAGTACAAGACATTGCTTATCCACAGAGTAAAAAGGTCATGAATAAGTTTAAGAAAGAATCACCTATTTAAATGGCAAACACAAGCAATCCGATACCTAGGTATACAACTAGATAATAATCTAGGCCATCTATACAAATTAAATTATCAGCCATTAATGAAGAAATTACAAGATGACTTAGAACATTGGAAAGATTTACCACTAACACTGATAGGAAGGGTAAATTGCATTAAAATGACTATCTTCCCAAGGATACAATACCTATTTCAATCATTACCAATTCCCTTAACAGAGAAATTCTTCAATGAGCTAAAGAAAATTAATAAGGAATTTCTTATGGAAAGGGGGGAAACCGAGGATTGTGCTAGATAAATTAACAGAATGCTACAAACAAGGGGGCTGACAGCTACCAAACTTTAAGAATTATTAGAGAGAAGCACAAATAAGATATCTATCAGATTTTTATCAAACAAGGAAAAAACCAGATGGGACCAGGTTAGAGCTAGATAAAATAGGGGAGAAGGTACCAGAACATATACTTTGTAAGTGGGATGAAAAACTGGTGCAACATAGAAGTTGCACCATCTGCTCAACATTTGGAAGAAGATTCACATAGAAAAGAAAAAAACAAATTATCAAATACCAAAATTATTATTGACGTAAAATCAACTAATCCCTTTCACAATAGATAACCTTTCCTTTAGAGAATGGAAGAGAAAAGGGATCAAAAGAATAGAAAATTGTTTTTTGGGAAATAATTTATTATCTTTTGAATAAATGAAGTACAAATATGGCATAACTCACGGTGCAATGTTTGCATACCACCAACTGAAAACCTACTTAAAGGACAAATTGGGAAACAGACTGAGGTTACCAGAAGGAAGCAGCTTTGAATGTGATTATAGACACAATGATAATTAAAAGATTTATAACAAACATGAACATCAAACTGCAAGAGAAAGAGAATGAGGAAACAAGCTGTAAACCCAAACAAAAGTGAGAACAAGATCTAAACAAAGATTAAAAAATGAAAAATGGGAAAAGCTACGCTCTGGAACTATGAGAAACACAAAAAAAGGTTATGCATGATACAATATAATTGGTTACACAGGCTATACACCACGTCCCAGAAGTTAAATAAATGGGACCCAGCAGTATCAGATAGATGTTTTCACAAAAAGCAACATACTAAAAAATCCAGAAATCTTTCTTCTAAGTAATATAAGAAGTAAAGAACTAGGCCTTGATTTGGATGAAGCACAAAAAAAGATTTATTATGATAGCCTTTGCTGTAGCAAAAAAATGTATAACGTCAACCTGGAAATCAGAAGAGAGCCTGAGAGTACAGCAATGGTACATAGAAATGAACAAATGTATTCCATTGGAAAAAATAGCTTATAATTTAAAAATATCTTTGGCTTGGCTTCGCGGACGAAGATTCACGGAGGGGGTCATCTGCAGGCTCGTTTGTGGCTGACAAGTCCGATGCGGGACAGGCAGACACGGTTGCAGGGAAAATTTGTTGGTTGAGGTTGGCCTACCGCAGACATCCACCCCCTAAAATGATAGAATGAGAAGACGATGAAATGAACTGACCCAGCGTGTAAAGTTCATCCAATAGATGACACAATTTTCTTGTTTATTTTCATTGTGTGATGACATTGTTTAATGAGTTTATTGTATATGTTGAACGTTTAGTGGGTAGGGAGGGGGGGGTGGGAAGTAATGAGGGAAGAAAAAGGGGAGAAAATGACACTGTGTATATTCAAGAGGGAAATGTTTGTGTGTATTTTGGTTAATATGGTTCATAGTGTGAAATTTTTTTTTTAATTAAAAAAGAGTAAAAAGGTCAATATCATAAAATTTCACAGAATGCTTACTAATGGACATTAGTATGAAAGAAATTCAATCTGATCACGACTGGTGACAAGCAGTGAACAGAAATATGCCTCCATCCATCTTCTTAACAATTTTTTTTTTAAAATCAGGAAATGGTAATATTCTGTTGAAAACAGTTGATAGTATTAGATAACACCTTTCAGGATGCAATAGGTTGGTCTCAAATTAAGTGTATGAAAAAAATGACACATACCTTCAAGAGCTCAGAAACCAAATAACTAAACACCCGACAAAAAGCATAAGAGAGGCACAAGTTGTTATATGAGATTTAGTCACACATAGGAAATTTAGAAAGAGCCTTCATTGCCATTTTGAAAAGTATGCAGGCATAATACCAAATGTTGAACTTTACAACCAATCTGGACAAACAAATGTAGAAATAGTGTCAGATTTACGTGCTATATTTGTAAGTTCATTTTGTATCTAAATTTGACATATTAAAACAATTGAACAAGGGAAATAAATCTCTCATCCATATAATAATTTTACTTGGAGGAACTTATGTCAGATCAGTGTAATACAATATAATACAAGTGTAAAATCTTCAGAACAGAGGGGGAAAGCTGGATGTTTGAGTGCTACCTACAGTCAATTTACATCATCTGTTTTAAACTTAAGACATTCTGGTATTTTGAAAAAAATGTTTGATCATAAAACATTTGGCAAGAGATGTCACAGTTGGGAGCAAACGATTAATGGGAGTAGTTTTTGGAGCAACATTTTTAAGGGAATTCCGTCCTGGTGGTGGGGGTGCTAGTGATGTTGGGGGGTTGGTGTGGTGTCAGTAACAAAAATCATCAGGTGCACAAATGGACAGTGTACTGTAGTAGAGAAATGTACACTTTTCAGATAACGATGAGACTATGGACGGGTAGCATAGTTCCCTTTAAGTCAATGAATTAGTAAACAATTGAACTTGACTTGCCTCCCCACTCTTCCCCCCCCCCCCCCACCCAGCACAAATTAATCATTTACAATGGCAGCTCAACTCAAATGATTGAATAATTAGTTCTTGCAGAATGACGACTGAAATGAGAATAGACAAAAGGTTAGTGAAAAATCAAAACTACAGATGCTGGAAATATTGTAATAAAACAAAGTGTTAGAAACCCTTCTTTCACAGATGCTGCCTGACAGTTAACGATACTTGGCCATAAATATTCAAAATTATTTTATTCTCATGTAATAAATCTTCCAACACAATAAGAAAATGCGCAAAAGATAAAGTCAGTTTCTTTGAACAGCCAGCATAAGTTCCCAGGGCCGGATTAAGCTAGTGCAGGGCCTGCAGTGCATGTTCTAAAGGGGACCTAAATTTAAAAAATACATGGATATTAAAACAAATAAATCTTTTACTTGCATAGCAGAGTCAGCGCCATAAGAGATCTAATCATGAGGCTACCCACAGGGTGGTGAGGGGGGGGGAGCCGGTGCCATCCCTGCTGTGAACTCCTCTGTCCACTGCGCTGTCACATTTGCCCTGTCTGGGAGTCTGCCTCCCCTCCTTCTGTTAGTCCAACTGTTCCTCCCACCCATCCATGCAGCCAGGGACAGGGGCTACAGCTGGACACACTCCCTGCCTGCAGCATTGTCAGGAACACTTTTCTCACTGATCGGCAGTGTGTGACAGTAGGCGAGTCCCTGCACTCACCCCCTCTTCCCTTAACAGCCCTACTATGGTGGGGGGGGGGGGCGGGTGGGAAGGCCCCAGCCGGACCTCGCCCAGACCTTGGTGCTGTTTGCCCTCCTCCCCAAGGCCTCACACACACCCCAGCAGCACCGCCACCACAGGGCAGCGCAGCTCCAACAAGGACTGGGTTCCTGCCCTATGCACCCAGGACTCACCCACCCCCAGCCCCACCTGCTCCGCTGGGGCAAGACTCACCTCCACCCCCAGGCCCAGGCTGTGGCCTCCTCTGTGGACCGACCGGCCCATTGCTGAGAGAACAGCGCTCAGTGATGCTTGCAGGGACTGGGATGCAAGCACTCACATGCCTTGGTTAGGGCAAGCTGTCACGTGACAGGACGGCAGCTGCACAGGAGGGGTGGAGTGAGCTGTCAGAGGAATGGCAGCACACAGTCACTGCGCACAGGGGGAATCACAGAGCAAGTAGCTTCTCGTGGCTTCGCATCAGGTTGGGGTAGGCCTCGGTGACACGATCTGGGTTGCACATTTGGCAGACCGCCTCTTGAATGGGCTACGGTGAAGTACACCATATGTCTCCCAACCTGAAATGATAGCTTGCAAACATATAGCGCAAGGTCATTGAAAATGTGGGACCCATAGCATATGCTACTTTTGCTACTAGATTAATCTGGCACTGGAAGTATCAATGATTTTGAACAACGTGCATCAGCAATTCAAATACCAAGACTTTGTTAGTAGTACTTGCAACAGAAAACTTTACTTAAAATAATCTCAAGAATCTTTAAACATCCCACCTATCCAACTTTGTCAGGCACAGATCTTTCAAAAATGTTTCAAAATATAAACATTCTGTTGTACATTCATACATTGTTCAACCTGTGCTCATTCTAAAATTCTTGGTTGTGTTTCTATGCTTATTTACCTCATTATAAACTTTATAAAGTTGTAAATACATCCAAGACACTATCTCAAAACAAGCTTTCTAATAGTTTTTTTTAATTCAATTTCCCCAACACCAGGCAGCAATCTAGATTAACCTCCAAAAATTTCAGACTTTACAGTTCAATTTAAATTCTTTAATTCTCAATAAAATCTAGAGTTTAATAAATGTGGCTTTATCAATCACAGTTCTGCTCTATAACCCACTGCGACAAACTCTTCTGTCCTTTAGCCCAAAGTACATCCAGAATTATTGGATTTCTTCAAAGCTGCAACTCCCTTTTGCTGAAGCTAACTTCCATCAGCCATTTCATTATATTCCTTCACATTATTGGTAATCACTTGCAATTGCTTCCAGCCTTTTGAAGAATTAATCTCCTCTTCAATAGTCTGAATATGCCCAAGACGGTCTGATCTCAGAAGCTAAGCAGGCTCAAGCCTAGTCAGTGCTTGGGAGAGGAGACCACCTAGGAATACTAGGTGCTGTAAGTTTCTGTGAGGGGCACTGGACAAATTGGCGACTGTCTGCCTCACACTCCACAAAAGTTCAAGAATTTCATGCATGTTACTTTCTAAATGTGGTAATTATGTGACAAGAATGGAACCTTTACTTTTTACCTTTATTTGATACCATAATTTTGAATCATCACAGGTAGATGAGTGACAGCTACCTGGATAAACTCATCCTTTTTTACACTTCCCAATGTAAACAAATCTGTACTCTTCATTCCTCATCTTTTTTCCTTCCTGAACATGGCCCAAAACTCCTCCCTTCATACAATGACCTCATAGCTAAATTCATGATGTCCACTTCCAAGTATATTCCTCAGATTTCATCCTCAAAAATTCAGTCAACTGGCTTACCCATAGCCGAACAATCTCTTCTAGTATCCCTGCAATTTACCCTCCCTTCTTCCCCACAAACTTCCCTTCTATACTTTTGCCACCCACCTACAGTAGGGGCAATTTAGAATAGCGAATTAATTAATGTGTGTGGGACGTAGCAGGAAAACAGAGTATAGAGGAACCCCCACACCACGAAGATACAAACCCCACACTGGGAGCACCTTCAGCCAATGAATCAAAGTAATTAGACGGAGTTTTATGCCCATTTAGAAACGTGGGTGCTACTTTCCAGACCTATGACACAAGATTATATTCAATGAAAGGTGCCACAATACAATTTCTATCATAACAATGTCTACCCTCAAATCTGTCAGGATATTTAGATGTAGTCACAGGCTGGCTCATTTCCCTACCAAATTAACTGATTTTTAATTTGCCATCTACCCATTAAAATATTGCTCATCTCAAGTTCAAATCACCTGAGTATTCATCTCTGGTAATCAGTAAAGACCAATGATCCAACCCATTTAATTAATCCTCTGAATAGCAATACTCTCTGATTGCTAATAACATTTTAAAATGTTCACATTGTTTGAACTTAATATGCACAAAGTAGGTGTCTGGGTGTAGAAGATGGCAATGTCAACTGCAAAAGAAACCTATAGCCAAATTGCAGCATGGAGTTCAGATTCAGCAACTCTATTTGTGAAATTGATAGCAGCCAGAGACAGAAAATTGGGGCAGGACTCATTTTAAATGTATTTCAACCTAATAAGTTGCAATTCAGGCTTCCAAACACACACACAAAAATTAGAGTATTGACCAATTCCATCTGCCTCACTCAAGTACTTTACCTGAAGGAAGCCATCTCTATTTAAAAACAGGGCTGACATTGAAAAGTACTTTTTAAAATGAAAGCAGGAGGAAGTTGCAAAGCCACAATTTCCACTGCAGCAAGCCGATCGATGTCCCTTCTTTTAAACTGCCTGATCACCGGAACTCTTTATGCCAAAAACAATTCAAAGCAAAAGTGCCTGTGGACCATAGCCTAGGACTGTCACTGTGTTATAAACGCCTACAGATTTCAATCCAATGCACAATATCATTTTGCTAATCTTATGTAGAATTTAAATGTTTTAGTTTGGACCACACTAACTGCTTAAAGAATTACCATTAAATCTTAAAACTCACTCAGCTAGATTTAACAACATTCATATTTTAACAAACATCAAAACATTGGCCTCAACAGCAAGATATGAAGAAACTGATTTTGATAATGCCTCTAAACTACCCCACCCAACATGCACGCCCAAATTAAACAAACCACTACAAAATGTGATGAGTCAACAATCATTGCTATGACCCATAGATATGACACATTACTGAATTGTAGCAGCTTGTTAGGAATTTGTGGCCCTGTTGGGTGGCATATTTTGTAGATGGGAATAAGTAATACGAATATAAAAGTTCACATATGAAATGGGATTCATTTTCCACCACACTCAGCAATCTAGGGATATATTACTGCCTTATACCAACATCGTTTAAAAAAAATACTCTCAGCCCACAATCTTAAGAACAGAATTCCCATTTCAGGAAAGATACAAAATCAGGTAGGATTGCAACATGTGAATGTTACATGTTGTTCAACACTGACAAAGTAAAATTCTTCAGCTCAGAAAACAAATCCATTTCCCATGGTGCTGATCACTGCTGGCTTCAATGGATCTTTACCATAAATAAGCATTTTTAAAAGTCCGTTTCCTTGTTAAGTCCAGAAAACGGCGTGGCACACAGGCAACCTTCAGTTAGATGTTACAAATTTTAACTTCAAACTTGTATCAGATAGTTAATCGGAAAATACAAATTCAAGATCGAGAGATTGTCAATGATCTGCCACGGCCAAAAAGCAAAATTTCAATTCATATTCTTTGTAAGCACCACTCCACGATGGGTATACAAAAAAACCCAATATTAATGAACTTCTTGATGCGATAGTTAATCTAACATCACAACTAGTAATGAAAAAAATCTTAAGGACTAGCTCAAATCTATCATTTTCACGCGTCACTCGTGATAATTAACCATGAAAAGCAAAACCTAATAGCGTCATTCCGATGGAACTACTGCCCTCATCGGATTTTCTTTTAATAAATTGCTAAAACACTTCACCAAAGGGGTTTGACCGAAAATTGCACCCACAAGCCCTGAATTCGTTTTGCTTGGTTGAAGAGTTTATTTTACAATGGTCCTTCCCCGTCCTTTGTGCATCTCTTACCAGGACGTCCTTGCAGATTTCACGGAGTTCTTGCTCGATTTTCTCCCGGTAGGCTTTGATCAGCTGCAGTTTCTTCTCGTCGTTGTCGTTTTTCTGCTCGATGCTTGAAATAATCCTCCACGCCGAACGGCGGGCGCCCACCACGTTCTTGTAGGCGACCGACAGCAGATTCCTCTCCTCAATGCTGAGGCCATTGCCTTGCTCGGTCACCGCTTTCATAGCGGCGGCCATGTCATCGTACCTCTCGGCCTGCTCGGCCAGCTTGGCCTTCTGCACCTGCTCGGCATTACAGGAGCTCTGCTCTTGAACGTCGCCGTGCTTCTCAGCCTGCTTGGCATTCTCGGCGCTGCCCTTGGTCTGCTCGGCCGGTTTCACTTGCTGGACCTGCTCCGTGTTCTCCATGCTTCTTGCGCTCGTTGGCTGGCCTCGCTATCCCGAGGACTGGACTACTGCTGGCTCTCAAAGGGTATGCAAGCTGCTGGGGGTGGGGAAGAAAAGAGGAAATTGATTCTCAGAGAGAGAGAGAGAAAACAATGCGTCCGAAAGTGTTTGATAGAGGGGGGACCGAGCGAGGCCAGGGCGGGAGGGTGGATACCTTAAAGAGGGGTGGGGTTGGGGTGGACGTTTAGGTACATTCGTTTGCTTTCGATCTCGGGGTAAAATTGCCTCGATCTACTTTGTGCAAAGTACCAATAAAGGGAACATGGCGGATTGTTTAAACCCAAGAGATCGTCAAAATTGAACTGAAACATTAAACCCTGCTGTTAAAAATTTTTCTAAAAACTTGTAACCTTGCCCACCCACCCTTTTGTTATTTAATGGTCGGCCCGGCCCTCTTCCCTTCCTTTTTGCCTCCCACAGAGAGAGAGAGAGAGAGAGCGGCGATTATCGAGGCAGATTCCAAAAAAGAGACAAACCTATCGCTCGGGTTCCTATCGCCTCAAATAGATCAACTTTGGCCGGAGGTAGGGGCGGGGCCACGCCGTTTGACGGACGCGCGGGGCCCGCGCTTGCGTAATGATCGACTTTGGTTCCACCAATGCGCGGAAGGAACCGGCCACAAACCTTTGGAAATTGTCCAATCCTCGAAGGCCAGACAAAAAGGCGGGGACATTGCTCCATTCTTATGGGTGAGCTGGATGAGGAGGCTGCTGGCAGTCCACGGGGTTTCCTCCAATTAGATTCAGGGTGAAATGACGTTTCAGTTGTCATGACGACCACGAAGAGCAGTGGAATGGTAAGGGCGTGGAAGTGGATGGGACGCTTCATGTCAGTCGGTTTTGTTTGAATGGGCTTGCACTGAGAAGGGAAAAACGCTGAAACTCATTAGTCAGATTGTTACACACTTGTTCATGACAAATTCTGATCCTGATATGAACGTTAAACATCGAACAAAGATGATACTGATGGACTAGCATTAGTTAAAAAAGCACATCAAAGTTTTAAACATCAACTGTTTATCAACTATATATTCTAGGAAAGTGCATATTCGTGGTGCTGCTGGGGAAAATAAAGTGAGAGAGGGATTTAAACCATTATTTTCATTCGGCAAACGAACAGGACTGAAGATTAGCACGTGTCCTGCATCAAAGAATCTTTAAAAATAACTGGATGAAGAGATGTTGAATGCTGAAGCTCTAAGAATGATGAAAAGGCCCTAGCAAGTTGGAAAACCACAAAGGTAATTAACTATTAAGCCAGTTGTAATTGCGGAAATAAAATAAAAACACAAAATGTTGAAGAAAAAGAAGTTTCAGGGCAAAGATCTATCAAAATCGACTTGAAAATGTTAATTGGCTTCTCTTTTTACAGAAGATGTTCAACCATCTGAGTGTTTCCAGCATTTTTGATTTTATTTCAGATTTCCAGCATCAGTGGTACTTATAAATTGTAATTTGGAAAATCCAGGTGGAAGGAAGTTGTAGGAAAACAGAGAAAATCCAGTATGAGGGAAGATCTAGGAAGACAAATAGAAAATCATACTAAGCAACCAAGGAATCCTCACAATTAAGCATATTCAGTATGATTTCATTTTTTAAAAAGCCTACATTTTATCAATTCATTAGAGATCTTTGAGAATATAATTAAGCAAAGAGAATGCAGGTAAAGAAAAACCAGTAGACATAATATATTTGGATTTCCAAAAAGCATTTGATACAGTGCTTTGTAAAAGGTTATCTCACAAAATATGAACGTGATATTGGTAACAAAATATTAGTATAGACAGACTAACTAATTGACAAAATAGTCAAGATAAATGGATCACTTTCAAATAAAGAGGGCAATGAGCTTCAACTAGTTACAGTCTTGACTTGTGCCTCAGATGAATTGCATCCAAATTTGCTCACAGTACTTGGATTGGTGGGAAGGCAAGTTGTGAAGAAGACGTAAAAAGTATGAAAAGGTTAAATATAGGATAAATAAAAAAGAAATATTATGGAAAATGGAGTATAATGTAGGGAAGATGAGAAATTATCCACCAGGATAGGAAAAATTTTAAAAAATAATAATTTAATAGCAAGATAGATTCCAGAATGCTGCTATACAAAAGTAAATGGGTAGGTTCATACAAGAATCACAGAAAGTTAGCTTGCAAGTACAGCTGGTAAGAAAGAAAATAGAGTATTTGTCTTTAATGAAAGAATTACAAAAGTTTGGAAATATTTCTGCAATTGGATAAGATCAAATTTGGAAAAGTAGGCACATTGTAGTTTTTCCATTTAAAAATAGATATGTTTGCACAGAAGCAGTTCAGAACAAATTCATCAAATTGGTTCCAAGGCTATACAGGTTATTGATTGAGAAAAATGTTGAGCATGTCAGGCCTGTACTTACAGGAGATGAGAATAAAAGGAGAACTTACCAAAAAGATATGATTTTGAAGGTGGATGCAAAGACATCTTTTTCCTTGTGGGAAGATTAGAACTCAGGGATATAGTTTTAGAATAAGGGTTCACCTATTTAAAATGGAGATGAAAAATAATTAATTTTCTCTGGGGGTTTTATACGTCTGGAATTTTCTGTCACTGTAAGCTGTGGAAGCTGAATCATTGAAAATATTTAAGGCTGAGGTAGACCTGTTTGGTCTAGAGAGGAGTCAAGTGTTATGATAAATAGGGAGTAAATTGAAGTTGAGGGTAGGATCATACTAAATGGGAAAGCAGGAATGTTTTGTGTGTTATTTATTAAGTTTCTGAGTTGGTAAGTATTCAGAGATTTGAACTCAAAAATCCAGGCAAGCACCCCAGAGCATTGTCAAAGAAGTATTATACCTTGAGTCACAATTTCTTCCAGATAAGCACCTAGACTATTTGTTTCGTCAATTGAAGCACTTCAAATAAGAAATTATCTCTGGTGTCCTATAAATTATCTGGGGAACTGCTGTGCACAAATTGGTTGTCACATTTTGTTGATTGAGTCTATACTTTAAAAATATTTCACTCTCTGTAAAACAGAGAACTTCAGTAGTACCTCCCAAATCTAGGAATGCTGAAAAGAACAAGGTAATCAGATATGTGAGTCCACATACTGGATCTTCTTCAAGTCGTAAACTATCTTGCAAATGTATTACCCTTCCTTCAATCTTGCTGGTCTAAACATTGGCACTCCCTACTCAACAGCACATAGATAACAGCAGCTGATTAGTTTCAATGGTTATGTTTACATTGTTCACTTCAATATTTCTGGGGTTAAACAAGTGGTCCTGTTGAATTACAGGAAAAAAAAAATCTGTTAGAGGAACTGTGGACTGAGCAGCATCAATGAGGGTGGGGGGAGGAAATATTTAACATCTCCATTGAACCCCATCATCAAGACTGAGAATTACATATTTACATTATTGTCAATTGAGTATGCTGGTTTTTTTTGTTTGCATTACTGGCTGCTACTCACATAACTCCCAATTAAAGTAACTGAAAACACTGTAAATGAATGTAAAAAAAAAAGGATTCCTCACCTGACTCGAGTTTCTTTACAGCATTGAGGAAGAAAAGTGGAGTCTGAGAAGAAAAGCAAATTGAGGACCAATGAGAGAAGGCTGACAAAGTGTCAATATTATTTGGTATTGAAGGTAAGGTGAGGCCATCAATGATGGAGAAGTGAAGGAAATTATGAATATATCAACATCTCTCATATGCCGGGTGATAGAAGAAAGTTAGAGAGAAAAGGGCATTGAAAGTGAATATTGGACGTAGGAGAGCTCGAAGGGGGCACGAGAAGGCCTTGGCATGTAGAATTAAGGAGAATAACAGAAGGATAATGGGAATGAAGGTGGGGCTGCTAAAGGATATACATGTGTCGGGAGGCACTGGAAGCTGGGCAGGTCCTAAATGAATACTTTGTATCAGTATTCGCAAGAGAAAAGGATATTTACTATGGTGAGGTAGAAATTGAACAGGCCTGTGTGCTGGACAATGTGTAAATATTAGATCTTCTTATAAACATCAAGATTGATAAGTTTTCGGGGCTGGACATGATATATCCCAGGCTTCTGTGGAAAGTGAAAGAAGAGATAGCTGAGGCAGTAGCTATGATCTTTGAGTCCTCTTTGACTGCAGAGGAGCTGCTAGAGGATTGGAGAATGGTAAATGTTGTCCCCTTTTAAAAAAAAAAAAAGGTAATAGGGAAAATCCTGGGAATTATAGACTGGTGAGTCTTATGTTGGTAGTGTACAAACTAATGGAGAGGATTCTTAAGGATAGAATCTATGAGCATTTGGAGAAGAACAGTCTACTCAATGATAGTATGAACAAAGCAGAGAGTAGTAATGGAAGGAAAGTATTTTGCCCGGAGGTTGGTGACTAGTGGAGTTCCACAAGGATCTGTTCTGGGATCCCTGCTCTTTGTGATTTTTATAAATGACCTGGATGAAGAGATGGACAGATGGGTCAGTAATTTTGTGGATGACATAAAGATTGGAGGAGTTGTGGATGGAGCTGAAGGTTATCGAAGGTCACAAGAGGATATAGACAGGATGCAGAGTTGAGCAGAAAAGTGGCAGATGGGGTTCAATCTGGATAAGTGTGAGGTGATGCATTTTGGAAGAACAAACCAAAAGCCTGGGTACTTAAAGAAGTCAGTTACTTAAGAGTGTGAATGAACAGAGAGACCTTGAGGTCCATACATCCCCCACAGGTTGATAGGATAGTTAAGAAGGCCTATGGGATGCTGGGCTTCATTAATAGGGGGATTGAGTTCAGTAGAGAGGTCATGTTGCAGCTCTACAAATCTCTGGTAAGACCACGCTTGGAGTATTGTGTTCAGTTCTGGTTACCTCATTATTAGGAGGGATGTAGAAACTATGGAGAGGGTGCAGAGGAGATTTACCAGGATGCTGCCTGGATTGGGAAACAAGTCTTATGAGGCAAGGTTAGCAGAGCTGGGACTTTTCTCTTTGGAGCGTAGATGGATAAGAGGAGACTTGATAGAGATCTGCAAGATTATGAAAGGCATAAATAGGGTGAACAGCCAGCACTTGTTTCCCCGGACAAATCAGCATACACCCGAGGACATGTGTACAAAGTTAGGGGAGGGAAGTTTAGGGGAGACATTAGAGATGAGATTTTTACACAGAGCGTTGTGGGTGCCTGGAATGCCTTGCCGGGGATGGTGGAGGAGACAGAAACATTGGGGGCATTTAAGAGACTCTTAGACACATGGATGAAAGAAAAATAGATGGTTATCGGATAGGGATGGTTCAGTACTTTTTTTTTTAGGAAGGAATATATGGGTCAGCACTGCATCAAGGGCTGAAGGGCAACTATTGTACAACATAATTGTTCTATGGATATCATGGGATTTAAAGGAGTGGCTTTGCAAATGCATGAATTTGTGCAATCAAGGGTGGTAGCTCACAGTAATTTATAATTCATTCGCTCGGAATGCAGCCAAGATATATTGTATCAACTTACTGCTGCACCTACTTACATATTTCATCCATATTCTTTCAGTGGATATTAGCTGCCACGTTAGATTGCAACCTCCTTCCTCCTTTTTAATTCTTGAAAAGTTCTCTCCACTCACCTTTCCACAGCTGCGTTATCAGAGGCTTGTTTTTTTTTAAGCTGACCTAAAAGATTCCACAACACCATTGTCAAAAGGAATAAAGGATTTAATTCCAGTGTCTTGGACAGATTTATTCCCAAATCAAAACTATTTAAGAACAAATTTGCTGACTTTATCACATTGCTGTTACTTAGAGTTTACTATGTGAAATTGGGCTACTGTGTTCCCAACATTTAAACAATGGCTTTATTTTAAAAGTACATCTTTGCCGATAAGTGCTTTAATATCTCCTTTTACATCCCAAGGTTAAAAATAATTATATCAGGCACTTAAGATCCTGTAAGTTCCCATCTCTTCAAAGATCTCAACCTGACATTTCTGTCCTTGCAAACGACAGCCTCATCTCAAGCTCCATTTTCCTCTCCAAATCTATGTCCATCTTTCATTCTTCACGCTCTCCAGATTCCCATCACTGTCAGGGCATTATAAAGATTTTAAGGAAAGTCAGAAGACATTGTCTTTGAATGTGAATTAATCCTCCTTAATTCTTCTGAAGTTCCTCAAATACATTTTCATAAGTATACAGGTTTATGAGCTAACTCCTGCTCAGAAATATGTTCAACTAGCTATTTTCTGTCAGCCACACCACTTGCAGGCCAACACATCAGTTTTTTATTGTATAACACAGCACCCAATTTATTCGTTCGTCATATCTCTCAACAACTCCTGTTTCTTTTTTATACAGATTTTTCCATATTCAAAGTGAGCAAAACATAAAATACTGAAATTAACTATTGGAAAGCAATACTATCTGTTTTGGCCTAAACCCTCATACAGCCTCTAATTCTATTACCTAACCACCCCCCCCCCCCCCAAAATATTGACCCAAATTTGACTCATTATACCCTAAATTACAAAGGCCCACCAATTTCCAAATCTGTCCTGAAACTACTTTCACTCTTGTTGTTGCCAGTTTCAGAATAGACTAATTTTCTAATCTTCATCTTCAATAGACTCCAACTCGCCCAGTATCTTGCTGGCAATGACGTATCATTTCCTATTCTTGCTCACTTCTAAATCCACAGTTACTCAAAGAAAATAAGTTAAAATTATCAAATTTACATGCTTAGCCCGCTGTTCTACTTACGGTACACCCATGACTGTGTGGCTAGGCACAATTCCAATGCTGTCTACAAATTTAACTAGTGTGAAAACTGGACAGGCTACAAATAAGTTAAATGTGCCCTGTGGTTTACAGCTAATGCTGAAAGCAGCAGCAGACTGACAGCAGTTCAAGGTTTCAGCTGCTTTCTTTACCCAAGGTGTGCTATCAAATAAGTATTCTGCCATGCCTCTTCAGCAGCACCTAATATCCACAAATTGGTTACATGGATTCCTAGTAGCTTGATGGTCTTGATTTGTTCACCCAAGTCGTGCAATGGTTCTCAACCATTTTCTTTCCACTCACATACCACTTTAAGTATTCCCTATGCCAAGAAAAAGTTTGAAAACCACAGTTTTAATCATGCCTAATTGACTCATTATGTGCAGGGTTTCATAACTCTAAAGGAAATGGACCAATGATAATCTTTCTCAAGCAAAATATTTCAGTAACAATTCTCAACCTTCCCTTCCCACTCACATACCACGTTAAGCAGTCCCTTACTAATCACAGAGCGCGAATAGCAAAGGGATTACTGAAATACCACTCACATATCTCTTTAAGAGTGGAAAGAAAAAGGTTGAGAACCAGTGAAGTAGTGGGTCTTCAAAAAGTCACACATATGAAGGTCAATCCTGTCTGTAGCCAGTTTATGCAACTCCAAAGTGACTGATTTACACTCTTCTTCAACTCCAAAGAGCATAGCATTGCATCCAAGCCACTTCCTCATTCATCACAATCTGGTTTCTTGATAGCCTGGAGTAAGATGCAACCTCCTTAGTGGTTCTGTTGCTTCATCAGTTTCTCAGCATGCTCACATTCTTCATGAGACTGCGAAGGAAAAAAGCTGACAAAGTTCTTCAGTGCAATGTCATCACAGTTGAAGTAGTAGGACAGAGAGAGTTAGAAGTAGGATGTGTCGAGCTCTTATGGGTGGCATGGTTAGCATAGAGGCTAGCACAATGCTGTTTCAGTGCCAGCAATCAGGACTTGGGTTTGAATCCCGCGCTGTCTGTAAGGAGTTTGTACATTTTTCCCGTGTCTGCATGGGTTTTCCCTGAGGGCTCTGGTTTCCTCCCTTCGTTTGAAACATATTGAGGGTTGTAGGTCCACTGGGTGTAATCGGGCAGCACGGGTTCATGGGCTGAAAGGGCCTGTTTCCATGCTGTATGTCAAATTTAAAAAAAAAATTCTGATGACATACTGTTGTCAGCAGAATCACAGACAGCAATGAGGAAGAGTATAGGAGGGAGGTACCATTGATCAGTTAGTTGAGTGGTGTCACAACAACCTTGCACTCACCGTTAATAACAGCAAGGAGCTGATTGTGGACATCAGGAGGGGAAATCAGGAGAACATGAACCAGTCCTTATCAAGGGTCAGCAGTGGAAAGGGTTAAGGAATTCAAATTTCTGGGTGTCAACATCTCTGAAGATCTGTCCTGACGCCTCTATGTTGATGCAATCATGAAGAAGGCTCACCAACGGCTACTTTGTCGGGAGTTTGAAGAGATTGGGTATTGTTGGGCACTACTAGTTGCCCCAATAATTACAAAGACAAAGACTGAGGGGAATGATAGGCTTTATTGTACATAAGACTTGAGCTGGCCTGGATCCAAGCGAGGGAAGTGCAGGGAAGGGAGAGGTGGCTTGACCTTTGTGGCCTAGGCCACAGGGGAGGAGTCCAGGGAATGTCATCATGGGGCGGGCCAGCCCATGTCTTTACTGGCCAATGACTATATACAATCCATACCCTGATAGGTATCTCACTAAAGACTCCTGCAAATTTTTACTGGTGTACTGTGGAGAACATCCTGGTTGCATCACTCTCTGGCATGGAGGTGCCAATGCACAGGACAGGAAACAACTACAGAGAGTCATGAACTTGGCCACTGCCATCATGAGCAGCAGTTTTCACTCCAAGAGGTGGTGTCTCAAGAAAGCAGCTTCTGTCCTCAAGGACCCCACCACCACCTAGGGCAAGCCCTCTTCACACTGCTACCATCGGGAAGGAGGTACAGGAGTCTGAAGATGAATGACAGCTTCTTCCCCTCTGCCATCAAATTTCTGAATGGACAAGGAATTACAGCCACTCCCTTACTTTCCATTATTTCTGGACTAATTTATTTATTTTTAAAGATAATTTAATGCAAAACATGTTCATGACAATAAATTCTGATTTTGATTCTATGCTGCTTCTTTCTTCCACCACTGTTGGCATGCCTCTGGTCATGTAGTCCCTTTGAATTTTCTTGGTGGGCTTCTCTACCTCTACCCTTCCTTTAGCCCTTCTTTGAGCAGCTCTTTATCATTCCTGCGCTACTGTACTCCCCAGCTCAGCGCTCGTTTTCTTCAGTGAAAAGGCTTACAACTGTTTCCTGTAATATTCTATATAAATGTAGGTAGTATGGTGGTGGTACTAGGGGCTTTCTGTGCCTAACAGGTTCTTTATCATGATCAACAGCTCTTCCTATCTTTTAACTCTGGAATCTGCAATCAGTGCAGATTGACAATATCACCTTATCCTCATTGACCATCAACACAGGATTGCCTAAAGGAAGGCTGCATTTTATTAGTTCCCCATTCTATTCCCAAAACACTCATGATTGCATAGCCAAGTTCCCCTCCAAAGCATTCTATAAATTTGCTGACAACACTATGCCCATATAACAGGAGCTGGTGAGTCAGAATACAGGATGGAGTTTGAGAATCTGGTTGTGTGGTGTCAGAACAATAATGTAGCTCTCAATGTTAACAAGACCAAGGAGCTTATTGTTGATTTTAGGTAGGGACCAGGCACCTCTCTGCATTGATGGGGCAGTAGTTCAAAGGATTAGCACCTTCGCGCGTTCCAGGAGTCCACATGTCAGAGGATCTCTCCAAGAACCAGCACATCAATTACAATAAACTCCTACTTTACTTGTATATATTTTTATTTCAGCCTTTTTAGCTGAACCGGAAGTACCTGCTTGAAGACATTCAACATGTGAAAACTATTTGTGAGGATATGTTATTTGTGAATTTGTTAGAAAATAAATATAGAAAGAAATGTACATGTGATTAAGTAGAACACTTTAAACAATGCTCTTTTCATGTTTATTTTCTTAACCACTGCAGAATTTTTTAAAAACTTTATTTAAAACTTTTAAAAATAATGTAAAATCAATAGCAACAACAAAAAAAGTTATTATACAATATAATAAACCCCCCTCCCTCCCTCCCCCTTAAGGGGAGCCAAAAAAAACATAAAACTTATACAATATTTTAAGATATTTCCAAACCCATATATTCTAAATAAGATGACCACATTTAACAAAAAAAGAGTAATTATCATGTAAATTATATATTATTTTCTCCATATAAATACAAGATCTCAATTCATTATGCCAACACGCTATATTAATCTCTACATTGTCTTTCAAAGTAATCGGTACACATTTTCGTGCCACAGGTAACGCCAAATGTACAAATGCTATTTGAAACTTATCCAACCCCAAGCCAGTCAAAGAAACCATATAACCCAACAAAAAAAATCTCTGGATCAGAGAATTAAAATTTAATTTTAAATAATTTCTCCAAAACCAACATAACTTTTTCCCAAAATGGTTGTACTCTATCACAAGACCAAACTACATCCAAAAGAGTTCCAGTACTTAATTCACATCTAAAACAAAGATCCGAATTACTAAATCCATATTTTTTCAATTTCTCAGGAATCGAGTTTAACTGATGCAAAAAATTATAATTAACCAAACCATATCTTTCATTAGTCAATTTAGTTACCCCTTCATGACACATAACCTCCCAATCCTCTTGAGGTATAACATAAGTTAAATCGCTTTCCCATTTATTTCTAGATTTCTCCAAATTCATTTTATCCATAGTTTCCTGTAACAATCGATGCATATCTGAAATAAAACCTCTCTTTGCTATAAAGGAAATCAAAGATTCAAATTTCAACTTGGGTAAACTCATCTCTTTACCATAATTATCCCTGAGCAAAGCTCTAAGCTGGTAATACACAAATAAAGAATTTACTGGTATACCAAATTTCTCCTTCAATTGATTAAAAGAAAGAAACTGTCCTTCTTCAAAACAATCCTGTATCACTTTTATACCCTGAGAATACCATATCTTTAAATACCTATTAAACATTGAAAAAGCAATAAGCTGATTTTTATATTACAGAGTTTGGATTGATAATTTACCCTTTGTTCCTATAACAGCATTTCTTTTAACCCATATCTTTAACAAATGTTTTAATACTGGCATATCATATGCCTGCAATAAATTCAAATTCCACTTCTATATAAACTGGTGAACATCAAATTCAGAAATTCAGGCTAACTCCACCTTGGCCCAACTAGGAGGCTGATTAATGTCCATCATTCTACTAACAAACTTCAACTGTTTAGCTTCATAATAATTTTGAAAATGAGGCAACTGAAATCCACCTTGTGCATATTTCCATGACAACTTCTGTAAAGCAACTCGAGCTAATTTTCCCTTCCATAAAAATTTCCTCACCACCTTATTCAAATCCTGAAAAAAACTCTTTGAAAGTGAACATGGAATTGACTGAAATAAGTATTGAATACGAGTAAAAATATTCATTTTAATACAATTTACTCAACCTATTAATGTTAATGGAAGATCCTTCTATTTAATCAAATCCATTTTAATCTTTTTCAATTAAGGTAGATAATTTAACTTATATAAAGATTGATAATTTGCATTCACAGTTATCCCTAAATATTTAATTTTATCAAGACAATTTTATAATATTTTTATACTCTTTATAAATCCCCTTCCAAAATTGGGAATATTTCACTCTTATCCCAATTCACCTTATACCCAGATAACTCCCCAAATTGAACTAAACATTCTTGTAAATATTTCAAAGAATGTTCTGGATGTGTCAAATAAATCAATACATCATCAGTAAATAAATTAATCTTATATTCATCATCTGCAATTCTTATCCCTTTAACCTTGTCATTCTGTCGAATTGCCTGAGCTAATGGTTCAATGACCAATGCAAACAAGGCTGGTGACAATGGAGAACCTTGATGACTTGATCACGATAATTTAAATGGCAAAGAAGTTTGGCTATTTGTCACCACACTAGCAATCGGATTTTTAAACAATGCCTTCTACTCTATCGAAGGCCTTCTCAGCATCTAGTGAAATAACACATTCTGAAGACTTGTGTGAAGGAGTGTAAATAATATTCATCAATCTTCTAATATTAAAGGAGGAATAACGATTTTTAATGAAACCAGTCTGGTCTTCAGAGATAATATATGGTAATATCTTCTCTAGCCTTGTCGCTAGAATTTTAGAGAAGATCTTAGAATCAACATTCAACAAAGAAATAGGTCTATAAGAACATTCGGTCGGGTCTTTATTTTTTTTCAAGATTAAAGAGATAGTAGCTCTGTAAAATGATTGTGGTAGTTTACCCAATGTGATAGATTCATCAAACATCTTAATCAGCCAGGGAGAGAGAGTAGAAGAAAAAGCTTTATAAAATTCCACAGAATATCCATCGGGACCTGGTGCTTTCACCGAGTTCAGTGAGAAAATAGTATTATTGATCTCCGAATCTGTAATGGGTTTACTTAATTCTAAGTTATCTTGAGGTAATACTTTTGGGAGTTTCAAATGTTCTAAAAAAATTAAACATATTACTAAGGTCTTGAGGGGATTCTGTACTATATAAGGATGTATAAAAATTTTGGAAAGATTGATTTATCTCTTCCTGGTTAACAGTCAGTTCTCCATTCTGTTTGCGAATCTCCACAATTTGGCGTCTAGCTGAAATATTCTTCAGATGATTAGCCAACAGTTTACCCGGTAAATTTGAAACTGGCACTGAAAATCCATTCACAGCAGTGCAGGGCGCACAATTGGGGAAGGACTAATAGTTTGCAGTCTGTGAACGTGTACTCTCGGGGCTGGACTCCACACTCTGATGTGAGTATGATGCCCTCCCTCTACCCTACTACCCCACCGGCACACTGACGGTCTGTCAGCTGCCGCTAGGCTGCCTGATGCAACCCCAAAGTGTTATTTCTGCGGGAGGAACAAGCACAGCAGGTCCCAGTGCCCGGCGAGAAAAACCAGGAGCCAGAAGTGCCTTAAAAACGGCCACTTTGCAGTAGTCTGTCGCTCCAAAATGGCCACAGCCAAACACAGTGCCTCATATGAAGCCCAGTCGCCACCCAATTAAAGCCTTGGTTTGGATCAACAAGTCTTTGGTTCTTTCGATGCGCTCTACAATTTTATTCACTAAAAGACTGGAGCATATCACATGTAGGTCGACCAGTCCAGAATGAGCTGGTCTGGCTAGGAGCAATCCTTTAAGACCTGCCAGTAGGTGTGGCTGCAAAGTCATCCTACACTACAATCTGTACATATACACATTGGTGATAGAATCTGTACTATCACAGTATATATTTACCTATGTGTTCAGCAGTATGGATTTAAAATTACTTAATTTGTCTCAACCAAAGATTTTTTTCTTGTCCTTGTCATGGCCTTTATAAAATATGATCACTTCTTCCCTTGGTTTTCTTCATGCAATATATGATGAATATTATGCAATCCAGACTCCAAACCACAAATACATTTCAAATTAATGATTACTTGATTGAAATGTTCAATTATTATAACCCATTTGGCAATTTGTAACATTGCTTTACACTTTCTATAAGAAACATAAATTCAACTTGTTGTGAATAATTTCTCAATTTCCAATCTGTCTTGCACCTATATATAATAATAAACATACAATTTATATAGCATCTTTGTTCCAAGGTACTTCAAGAAAACACTATCAAACAAAAATTGACTACTGCCTCAAGGAGTTGAACAAAAGCTTCGACAAAGGTAGTTATGAAGATTTGTTAAAGACGATGCTTAAATGTTAACTCAATTGAACATAGGTTTTTTTTGTTAGGCATTTAAACAAATTCTACAAATAAAATATCTTGTAAAATTGTTGTTTGACATCAAATAATAATGAGTCAACTGGCTGAAATTCTGTGACACAGCTACAGAAAAATTAATACAGGGAATTAAAATCTCATGTACTGTATTTAGAAATAAATATAGTATATTTGAGAAAATAAGTAACTGCATTTATCAGAGATACTCCCAGATGAATAAGTGACACTGTTATCAGTAATACAAAATAGAATCCACATGGGTAGAGTGAAAATATAATAAAAGATCAGTCCACCTCAGAGTAAGCTGCAGATGATTTAATGGTGGAAGGGAAATAAAATTACAAAGAAAAGAGAAAAAGAGAAAAAAAGAACAAAATAACAATCACTGTGGATTTCACTATTAGAAATAATCAGGAGAACCAAGAAAAGGTTAAGCAAATGGACTTCCTCTAATTGATACAGAAGTCGAGACAAACACAGTAATTAAGAAGGCAGAGAAATAAGACTTACTAATTATAAATAGTAATAGAAAATAAACTAGTGCAAATGAAAAAGTAAAGAAATATCTTGATCCTACATCAAAATGCTGTAAGATAATAAAAATAGAAAATGCCTTAAATGCAGAAGGTAGGAAGCAATTTGGAAAGTGAAATGAGGTTTATGTTTAGGTCTTCATCAGAACTGGTATAAAATATATGTTGTACAAAGTTTTGCTGTGAGGAAAATCTAAACATGAAAAGAAAAGAAAAAAAGTTGATGTTGACTCGATCTTGGTCATTTAAAACTAGCAACAGCTATAGAACACACTTAAAATGGTGCTCAACGACATCCAAGAAAAATATATATTCTACTAAAAAATAAGAAATGAATACAAATGATAGATCATAGAATAATAAAATAAATAAATAGTGTTAATTAATAAATAGATGTTATTAGCTCAGAAATAATATATCACCATTTAAGCAGTTATGCCTGAATACAGCAAAACTAGAGTAGCATCTGGCAGTCTGATAAATAACTGGTGTTATGTAAGTGCTATGCCAAGGCCGTCTTCTTCAACCAACTATTCTGGCATTCATTAGGTCTATGATCATTGCTTCATTATTACTAATACCTGAGGAATCACATTCATTCATTGATACTGCTAAAACTGCTGAGATGTTCCTGGGCTTTGATGGAAGTTTTGTTCAGAACCTACTTATGGAATTCAATGATGGAGCAGATATTTCCTGGAATTTCCCTGCATTTATTTTGTTCTCTAATCCTAGGTTTTGGACTAAATTAGATTACTGCCTGCAACTTCTTTATCAAATTGTACATTCCTTTCATGTGGAAATGCATTGTCATTCCTTCATTGGATCTAAATCCTGGAATATCCTACTTGCCCATTAGCATTGCAGAAATGCCTTTGCCACACAAGTTGCTATAGTTCAATTTCCCCAAGGGGAATTGGGATGACTTGTACCTGCCTGCACTCCAGATCCCACAAATAAACCAGAAAAAAATTAAGGGAACAGGCAAAATTATTTCAGCGAATATAATTTAACTAGATTTCTAATTTCTAAGTTCTTTTGTACAGTTGATTAATGAAAATAGTGGTGCGCTTTAAGACAGAGAGCAGAGAAAGAGTTTAACCAGTAATTATTCAGAGTGGCTGAAACCGCACCATTATTAGACTAGGGCTAACCCGTTGACATTGATTGACAAAATGAGAATGATTTGGCAATGTGAACAACATGCTGGAAACAGCCTAGAGGCCATTGATTTGTGTCAGCAGGAAGAATGAATTTAGCATAGTGGTTAGTGTAAAGGTTACAGCACCAGAAACCTGGGTTCAAATCCAGCGCTGTGTGTAAGGAGTTTGTATGTTCTCCCTGTGTCTGCATGGGTTTCCTTCGGGTGTTTTGGTTCCCTCTCACCCTTCAAAACGTACTGGAATTGTAGGTCAATTGGGTGAAATTGGGCAGTATGCCCTCGTGTGCCGAAAGGACCTGTTACTGTGCTGTATGTTTAAATTTAAATTTTGTGGGTGGTGTGAGAGACTGTCAACAAGAGAAGACAAGCATTTGACAGCATCATAACAATTGTATCCTGAAAAGTGGGATTCTTAAAAGCTGCGGATCCCGAATAATCAATCATAAACTGAGATAGCTGGACACACTCAATATTTAGAATAACTTTTATTGTTATTAAATAAGAATTCTGATGCACTGTTGCAACTTTTTAGATGAAAGCACAAGTAATGTTCAACTGTATACATTATTAGGTATAATTGTTAATCATTCTTTTTTTAATTCTTTTTCACCTTTCCATATGTTTTGTGCTCTCAATCCATTTTACCATTTCTCATTTATTGCCTGCTGTGTTTCCTTTTCAGATTTAGCTTTCCTAGTGTATTGTAATGCAGTTGATGATGGTCTGTTAGTATTTTAGACTGACATAAAGCAAAGACTCATAGGAAGCTGTCCAACTACAGACATTTAATACCCATAACCAAACCAGACTTCACAAAACACATGCTCTCTAATCCATTGAGCATGAAGCCTGACTTTTGAGCACAGATTTCCCACAACCAAGCTAGTCTGTTGCCTATCTAATATTAATTTCCACGTGTGTTTTTTAAAAGATTGACATTTATTTATTTAGACATACAGGTCCTTTAGGCCCAAGAACCCATGCTGCCCAATTACACCCAATAAACCTACAACCCCAGGGTGGGAGGAAACCAGAGCACCTGGAGAAAACCCTTGCAGACATGAGAAGAACATGCAAACTCCTTACAGTCAGTGCCGGATTTAAACCCCATTCCCAGTTGTTGGCGCTAACTGCTCTGCTAACTGTGCCGCCTCTTTCTGCAGGGATCAATGGATAAAGATCAGGAATAGGAATCCTTTGCCTTAACTTTCAGGAAAAAAAAGACAATTGACAGTCTGAGCTGTTACTGAAGGTGAGATTAGATGACACAACACACTAGAGATTTAATCTATTATTTTGCTCATGAGAAAGACTGGTTAAGGTTGCTACTCCACTCAAGAAAATTATTTTTTAATGTTAGATTTTTTAACTTGATAATTGAGGTGACTTAAAGTGATCCAAATAAGTTTGCAACAAGACCTGAACATGATAGAAATAGGTGCACGGAGTTTCCACTTAGAATTGTTGGACTAGGTCTGAATTGTTGTTTAGATGAGGCCGGTAGTAGAAAATACAATATTGAAGATTCATATACTGTAACAATTATGATGTACAATAAATCAAATTCTCAGTTCACTGTGGAGCAACTAGGGGAATTACAAGACGAAGATCTGCCCTTAGTTGGAAGGGTTGCGTGGACCTAGATGGAAGTCGGATGGAAGGATTACCATAACCTGGCACAAAGTCAATTGCTGTCTGAGAAATTTACTTTCTAGAAAAACTTTATGGATGTATTCAGTACCCTATATCACTATAGCCAATCTCAGGCTTGGGAAATGAAGTGAACATTATAATATAAACAAGAATAATGTCATATATTGTTCGAAATACAGCAGGACGTAAATTCTGCCTTTGATTCCATGACAATTCTACTCCAAAATTCTTGGACCGGGTATTCACCAAAGATTGAGTGTACTTCCTATAGGGATTGTGATTCCCAAAGTGCTCACTGATTGAAGAAGTTAAAAATAAAAAAGGGTAACAAGAGGAAAAACCACAAATAAAGTTAATCAAAGATGAGAGATAACATAACAGACTACTGTTGTTGTCTCAAAGTTGGCAGGTTTAGAACCAACTGCCAAATTATTCCTAGGTGCTGACTGCTTTCTGATATATTTTTTTCCTTGTGTGACCAATCTGCATGCCTGAAATTATTTCAAAATAAACACTTGGACATAGAATGTATAACAGTACAGTGCAGGAACAGGCCCTTTGACCTGCGTGTCTGTGCTGAACATGATGTTCAAATCAAACTAAAATTCTGCTGTCTACACTTGATAGATATCCATTCATCCCCTTCATATTCATGTGTCTATCTTAAATGCTATGACTGTATCTGCTTCCACTACTACTTCAGGCAGCCCATTCCAGGTACTTATCACTCTCTGTGTAAAATATCTGTCCCACTTATCTCCTTTAAACTTCCTCCCTATCATCTAAACATATATCCTCTAGTGTGTATATCCTCTAATGTGTGACACTTTTTCTCCAGGAACATTTTTTGACTGTCCACCCTATGAGGGTCTCTTATAATTTTATACGCCTCTATCAAGTCACCCCCTCAGCTTCCCATGCTCCAGAGAAAACAACCCAATATTGTCCAGTCTTTCCGCCATAACCTCTAAACTAGGCAACATCCTGGTAAACTTCTTCTGCATCATTTCTAAAGCCTCCACATCCTTCCTCTAATTGGGTGACCAGAATTACACATAGTATTCCAAGTCCAGCTGAACCAAAGTTTTATATAGGTTCAACATGACCTCTTTACATTTGTACTCAATGCCCTTCCCAATGAAGCCAAGCATACCACATGCCTTCATTACCTCCCTATTACTCATTGAAAGTGGCCATGCGAGCTATGGACCTGAACCCCAAGATCCACACTTGTAAGAGTACTACAAATAACTATATACATTTGACTTTTATTTTATCTTTACATTTGACCTCTCAAAGTGCAACACCTTACACTTGTCCAGATTAAACTCCATCTGCCATTTCTCTGCCCATATCTATTACTGAGGTATATCCTGAGGTATAACCAATCTTTGTATCATCTGCAAAATGACTAACCAACCCATCTACTTTTTCATCCAAGTCATTAATATAAATTACAAACAAAAGGGGTCCCAACACCAACTCCTGCTGAATACCACTGATTAACACAAATATCAGCCAGCCAATTTAGTATCCAAACTATCAGTCACCATGGATCCACGCTGCTGCACCTTCTGAATCAGCCTTCCATGAGGGATCTTGTCAAATACCTTAATCAATTCCATGTAGACATCAACCACCAACCACCCTCATCATCACCTTTGTCACTTCCTCAAAAAATTCAATCAACTTGCTAATGCATGATCTGCACCTCACAAAGCCATGTTGACTGTCTCTAATCTGACCATGACTTTCCAAACGTGAATAAATCCGATATTAAAGTATCCTTTTCAATAGTTTCCCTGGGAACTTACTGGCCTATAATTTCTCAAAATCTTTATCTCCCCTTTACCCAAGATGATGTGTCCTATGTCCTTTAATAGTGAATTTATGATCTCATTGCATGCATAATCCATTTTCCTCCCTTGCTCTGAGTCCATTTTAACTGGATACAAAATAAAACATATCTTTTGCATGCAAAGCTAGAATTTATTATTATTAAAAGTATGACCATGGCAGAATTTATTGCTTTTGAGAAGTAAAGAAAATGTCAAAGTGAAGTGTGAGTGACTGACTATCTTTTTGCCTGTCTGCTTTAGTCCCTTTCTAACTATTTCTAAATGTCTATATCCATTTTCTTGCACAATATATCTTTCTAAACAAGTCAATTTTTAATTACAGTCTCATGCCAGCAGAGGTGCTCTTGTGCAGCCATTCTCAACCTTTTTTTGGCTATAGCCCCTTTGGACTCTGAGCAAAGTTTATGGTCTCCCTTCCCTGTAAAACAGTCATGTTTAGTTTGTTTCCTCCCTAATTCTCTCCTACAGGCTGCATTAAAAATATTATATGATTTCAGTCTGTGCCCCCCCTCCCTTAAATATGCTGTGGCCCCCATTGAGAATGGCTGCTAATGGATGACATCATTATTGCGATGTTTGGTTTAAAGATGACGTGATTGAAAGTGATGACAGAAGATAAGAACACAAGTAAGATTTTTAATGTAACTAAAAATCAAATCAGTTATTGGATTTAAACAAGGACCAAATGTGTGACTTTAAATTAAGGAATGAATTTAATCTGCTAGGGCTCCATCCTTTAAACATGATTTTATTGCACTTTATATAAATATCATGTTTTTACTGTTGTACTATAATTGGCTACTGCCGGCTGGACATACCACCCGAGAACAATCCTACCCATTACTCTTTGTATGCTCCCAGTCTTCCTGCCATGATCAGTCGATTAATTTGGTTGGTGCTCCAGTCTATAGTCAATAAAAGCCTATCAGTTTCATAACTTCAGTCTTTTGTGGTAATTGATGGTGCATCATACCAATACCTTTTATGTCCACTTTGAATAGGAGATTTTAACTCTATTGAGTATCCCTGCAGAAGCTGGAGATTCAGTGATATCTGTTTCAGAGGCCAACGTTAGAACATCCTTCAAGAAGGTAAACCCTCACAAGGTGTCAGGCCCTGATGACATACCTTGCAAGGTACTAAAAAATCTGTACCAACCAACTAGCGAAAGTGTTCATGAACATGCTTAATCTCTCACTACTGCAATCGAAGGTTCCTACCTGGTTCAAAGGGCTTCAAGAAGAGAAGGGTGATTTTAGGTGGTGGAGATCCGCGGTAGGACTTCTCTGTTGTGTTCCATATACGGTTCCCAAATTTGTTCGAATACTGTGATGTTATTTCTTAAATTATATGTTATTTTTTCCAATGGAATACATTTATTCATTTCTATGTACCATTGCTGTATTCTCAGGCTATCTTCTGATTTCCAGGTTGACATAATACATTTTTTTGCTACAGCTAAGGCTATCATAATAAATCTTTTTTGTGCTGCATCCAAATCGAGTCCAAGTTCTTCTTGTATTACTTAGAAGAAAGATCTCTGGATTTTTTGGTATGTTGCTTTTTGTGATTTTATTTAATACCTGATTTAGATCTTCCCAAAACTTTTCCACTTTCTCACATGCCCAAATTGCATGTACTGTTGTTCCCGTTTCCTTCTTACAGTGTCAACATCTGTTGGGTCCCATTTATTTAACTTTTGGGATGTGATGTATAGCCTGTGTAATCAATTATATTGTATCATGCGTAACCTCGTGTATATTGTATTTCTCATAGTTCCGGAGCATAGCTTTTCCCATGTTTCATTCTTTACCTTTATGTTTAGATCTTGTTCCCATTTTTGTTTGGGTTTACAGCTTGTTTCCTCGTTCTCTTTCTTTTGCAGTTTGATGTACATGTTTGTTATAAATCTTTTAATTATCATTGTGTCTGTAATCACATATTCAAAATTGCTTCCTTCTGGTAACCTCAGTCTGCTTCCCAATTTGTCCTTCAAGTAGGTTTTCAGTTGGTGGTATGCAAACATTGTACTGTGAGTTATACCATATTTGTCCTTCATTTGTTCAAAGGATAATAATTTATTTCCCGAAAAATGATAGAAGGAGAAGAAGACGAAATGAACTGACCCAGTATGTAAAAGTAGAAGACACAAATTTCTTGTTTATTTTCATTTTGTGATGACATTGTTTAATGGGTTTAATGTTTCATATATGTTGAACGTTGAGTGAGTGGGGAGGGGGGGTGAAGGAGGGAGGGAAGGGAGGGGGGGAAAAGGGGAGAAAATGACACTGTGTATATTCAAGAGGGAAATGTTTGTGTGTATTTTGGTCAGTATGGTTCATAGTGTGAAAAATAAAAAAAATTAAAATAAAAGAGTAGGATGAGCTGCCTCAATGGTTATCACCCAGTAGCACCTACACCTATTGTAATGGATGCTTTGAGAGATTGGTCATGGCCAGAATTCACTTATACCTAAGAAAAGACCTAGCCCACTGCAATTTGCCTACTGCCACAATCATTCCACAGCAAATGCAATTCCACTGGCTCTCCTTCCAACCTTGGATCACCTATACAATAGCAATACCTACATCAATTACAGCTCAGCTTTCAACACCATAACCCCCTCAGTACTGGTCAGCAAGCTTCAAAACCTAGGCCTCTGCACCTCCCTCTGCAACTGGACCCTTGACTTCCTCATCAGAAAACCACAGTTATTGTAGGGTTAGGGTTAGGTAGTGATCGGTAACATCTCCTCATCACTGACAATCAACACAGATGCACCTCAAGAATGTGAGCTTAATCCACTGCTCTACTCTTTTTATACCCATGATTGTGTGGCTAGGCCCAATTCAAATACCATCGACAAATTTGCCAATTACACCACAGCTGTCAGCAAAATCACAGAGGACAATGAGAAAGTGTACAGGAGTGAAATAGATCAGCTAGTTGAGTGATGTCACAACAACAACCATGTACTCAACAGTAGCAAAACTAAAAAAATGATTGTGGACTTCAGGAAGGGGGAAACACAAACCAGTTTTCATCAAGGAGTCAGTAGTGGAGAGGGTAAGGAACTTCAAATTCCTGGGTGTCAACATCTCTAAAGACATAATCTGGGCCATCATGTCGATGGAATCATGAAGAAAGCACGCTTGGGGCTAGATTTCATAAGGAGTTTAAGGAAATTTGGTCTGTCACCAAAGATTCTTGCAAATTCCTTTAGGTGTATCTTGGAGAGCATTTTGACAGGTTGCATTGCTGTCTAGAATGCAGGTGTGAATGCACAAGACAGATAAAAGCGACAGAGAGTTGGACACTTGGTCAGCTCCATTATGGGCAATAGTCTTCTTTCCATTAAGGACTTCTTTACGAGGCGGTGCCTCAAGAAAATATCTCTATCATCAAGGATCCTCACAACCTAGGCCATGCTCTTTTCTCACTGTTACCATCATGAAGCTAGTACAGGAGCCTGAAGACACACTCAATATTACAAAAACAGCTTCCTCCCCACTGCCATCAGATTTCTGTATGAAGAAAAAACCTATGGACACTACCTCTTTTTCTTTATTTTTTGCACTACTTAATATTTTTTAAAATCTTATGTTTACAGATTGTAATTCATAGCAATTTTGCCCTTGTAATGCACAATGCTGCCACTGCAAAACAACATATTTTGTGACACAGGTTCATGACAATAAATCTGATTCTCAAACTGCGTAAAACACCATTTAGAAAAAAAATATTGAATTCAGCTACATGCAAAATTGCTCAAAATGTTTTGTTTGTTTTCTCATATATAGAACTTATAATCTGCTTCTTAGGTTTCCAAATAGATGGCTGATCAGTTCTATTAACAGAAATATAATGTTAAAGAAGCTTTATGTATCCCGTCATTACGCATAAAGAGATGTAAAGAATACTCCAAAACGCATCAATATTTTCCACTCATCATCCAGATTTTGTTCAAACTTAATTTATTATAGTCCTAAATATTGCCAATGCTCTTTCGGTATATAAATAATTTTTGATGTTTTTGTTCTCTAAATCCTACTGTTAAATCATTTTTCTGTCTAATTTAACCCATTGACCCCATGTATCCTTCAGCTAAACGTATACTGCTCTTCTTTCAAGGCTATTATTATTCTTTCCCTTTAGAAAATATTGATTTACCCAGCTCAGATTCAAGTCGATGATTTTAAACTTTAAAAGGTGAAATCCATGGCATAGTTGTGCTAATTTTCTTAATCAATTTTTAAAAAAAATATTGTCTTGTGGCGGCTCAACACAAGGCAGGTGAACCGGCCCCGCTTGTAAGCCACGCAGCGGGGCAGCCGGCCAAAATGGCGCCGTCGGGGATTTCCCTTCCTTCCAGCTCGGGGCTCAGAAACCTGCGCTTGGGGACACGTGACGCCTGGATGATGTCAGCCCCCTCCAGGATGGTTCTCAGCCAGGTCCGGGCTGGGAGTACAAGTGCAGCCCAGCAGCCTGCAATAAACCCGTCTGGTTGTGTGTGTTATTGCAGGAGCAGTGTAGCCACCACTACAATTGGTGACCCCGACTGGTTCAAACGTCTTTGAACCCATCATGAGCAAGCCTGGGATCAGCGCTATAGCTGTGAAATTGCTTGAATTCTGGGTTCAGGAGCCGGAGACCTGGTTCATCCACATGGAGGCCCAGTTTCACCTCCGCCAGATTTTGTTTGACACGACCAAATTCTGCCATGTGGTCGCTGCCCTGGACCAGGCCACTGCCACACACGTGCTGCATCTTGTTTAGCACCCACCCGCCGAGGACAAGTACGAGACCATCAAGCGAGTGCTTACCCGGTCCCTTGGACTATCCAGACACCAGCGTGCCGCTCGGGTGCTGCACCTCGACACCCTGGGAGACAGGAACTGATGGATGAGATGCTCGCACTCATGGGTGAGCACACCAACTGCCCACTTTTTGAGCACATCTTCCTCGAACATATGCCCGGGGACATACGCCCGCTGCTGGTTCAGGAGAGCTTCACTGACTCAAGGAAGGTCACCCAGAAGGCCCAAGAGCTATGGCTCGCATGATTCTCAGAAGGCTCAATGGTCCAGGAGGTCACAAGGCACGGTCACGGGCAAAACCATGCCAAGCCCACCCCTAGCGCTGTGGTAGAGCACCCGACCCCTTCAGGGGCCCCCAAGAGCATAACCAAGGCCACAGCATCTGCTTCAGGCCTCTGCTTCTACCAACAGTGCTGAGGAGCCAAGGCTCGGAAGTGTCGTCAGCCCTGCTCTTTCCAGGGAAACAACCAGGCTGGCCGCTGTTAATGGCTGTTCTCTACCTGCGGGACTCAGTCAGCGGCCGGCGGTTCCTCGTTGACACTGGAGCCCAGATCACTGTCATACCAGCCATGGCCATCGAATCCAGGAACCGACCTCGTGAACCTCCCCTCAGTGCGGCCAACACAATGGCAATCTGGACATATGGAGACAAGATAGTCCACTTCCAGATCGGCCAACGGAATTTCGCGTGGAGGTTCACTGTCTCGTCCCTCCCAACTGCCATCCTGGGTGCAGACTTCCTCCTCGCACACGGACTTCTGGTGGACATTCGAGGTAGGCGCCTGGTGGATGCCCGTACCTTCCAGGCCGTTTGCCTCGATGCCTCCTGCTCGGAGCAATCGCAGATGGCCACGATCAGCATGCCCAGAGACGAGTTACAGCAGATCCTGGATGAGTTCCCGACACTCCTCAAGCCACAGTTTTCCGCTGCCTCGCCACGCCACATCTCCACCCAGAGTCTGCTGGTTCACGCCAAAGCACGATGGCTCCCACCTGACAAGCTCCAGGTAGCGAAGGAGGGGTTTTCGCACCTGTTGGAACTGGGGATCATTCGGCAGTCCGACACCCCGTGGGCCTCGCTGCTCCACCTGGTCCCAAAAGCCTCTGGTGGCTGGAATCCCTGCGGAGACTATCGACAGCTCAACGAGGCAACCGTTCCTGACTGTTACCCCATCCCTCACATCCAGGACTTTACAGCCAACCTGCATGGCGTGAGGGTCTTCTCCAAGGTTGACCTGGTGCACGGATATCACCAGATCCCAGTGCACCCTGAGGACATACCCAAGATGGACATCATCACTCCCTTTGGCCTGTTCGAATTTCTGCACTGCCGTTTGGGCTCAAGAACGCCGCTCAGACCATCCAGCGGTTCATGGACTCTGTGGGCAGGGACTTGGATTTCGTCTTTATTTATTTGGATGACATCCTTGTCGCTAGCAAGGACCGGGCGCAACACAAGGCCCACCTACGTGCCCTTTACTCCCAGCTGGCCGACTTCAGCCTTACCATCAACCCGGCCAAGTGCCAGTTCGGGAAAGAGTCCATGTAGTTCCTGGGCCATAACATCATGGCCGAAGGAGCCATGCTTGCCGCTGTGAAGGTTGCCGCCATCAGGGAGTTCTCACACCCGAACAGCCTCAAGGGGCTGCAGGAGTTCGTGGGTATGGTCAACTTTTACAACTGCTTCATCCTGGGAGCTGCGCGCATCATGCAGCCACTGTTCACCCTCATTACAGCCAAGCACAAAATGCTCACTTGGAACCCAGAAGCCTGCACCGCATTCGAGGCCACCAAGGACACCCTCGTGAAGGCCACCATGTTCGCCGACCTGCATATGGCACTCTCTGTCGATGCCTCTGCCACAGCCATTGGTGCCATCCTGGAGCATCAGGTGAATGGGCATTGGAAGCCACTGGCATTCTTCAGCCTCCTGCTCCGCCCGCCGGATCGCAAGTATAGTGCCTTCGACCACAAGTTACTGGGCATGTACCTGGCAGTGCGGCATTTCTGCTATTTTTTGGAGAGGAGGACTTTTACCACCTTCACCGACCACAAACCCCTCACCCAGGCGCTCGTGATGGCGGCCTGCCAGCAGCGTCACCTTTCCCTCGTGTCGGAGTTTACCAATGACATTCGGCACAAGGTGGGGAAGGACAATGAGGTTGCCGATGCAGTCTTGCGACCGGCCATCTGCGCGCTGTGCCCGGCCATGACTTCGACCAGCTCGCCCGAGACCAGGAAGCTGATGAGGAGATGAGGGCCTTCAAGACCACCATCACAGGCCTGCGGTTCCAAGACCTCCCGACTCCAAGCGGCGAAGGCACCATCCTGTGTGATATCTCCTTGGGCACCCCGTGGCCATTGGTTCCGCAGCAGTGATACAGGCAGGTCTTCCATCACATCCACGACATTACACATCCATCCATCAGATCCATGATCCGGATGGTGGCAGAATGGTTCGTATGACATGGGCTGCGGAAGCAGATCGCGGGCTGGGCCAGAACATGCACCCATTGCCAGACGTCCAAGGTGCACAGCCACACTAGGGCACCTGTACAGGATTTCGATCACGTCTGGGAACGGTTCAGCAACATTCATGTGGACATTGTCGGGCCCTTACCCGTTTCCCGGGGCAACCGATACCTGTTTATGGTGGTGGACCGCACCACTCGCTGGCCCGAGGTGATCCCGATGCCAGACGCCTTCACCGACTTCTGCTCCCGAGCCCTGTTGCATGGTTGGGTTGCCCGGTTTGGCGTCCCAGCTCACCTCACCAGCAATCGGGGCGCCCAGTTCACATATGTGTTCTGGTCACAGCTCGTCAACAGGTTGGGGATACAGCTACACCGCACCACGGCCTACCACCCGCAGGCCAATGGACTGGTCGAACGTCTGCACCACCACCTTAAGTTGGCGCTCATGGCCCGCCTCACCGGTCCCGACTGGATGGACGAACTGCCTTGGGTGCTCTTGGGCATCTGCTCCACTCCCAAGGAAAATCTGCAGGCATCATCAGCTGAGCTGGTCTACGGTGCGCCGCTGGCACTACCTGGTGAGTTCGTCAACACACCTCACAATCGAGGGAGGAGTCACGTGATGGAGTAATGGCCGGACGGTGAACTCCAGCCCTCTCCAGAAAAGTCGGGAAAAACAAGAGAAAATACAAAGGCACAGAAATACAAGTTAAAGAAAAGTGAGTATAAAGGTGGAAAGAAGATGGAGACAAAAGGAGAAAAATCAAAATCAATGGAAAGAAGAGAGGAAGAGAAGACAACGGAGGAAAAAGGTGAAGGCCTTACCTGTCCGAAGAGGCCCGCTGTGGAGAGAAGACCCCACTACCTCAGGTCGGTAGAAAGAGAACTACAACAATGGCTCACAGAGCCGAGTAAAAGTGCGCAACCGCGCATGAACAAAAACACACCGACGGGAGGGGGGACCAGCTGGGGAGTCGATCTCCACAGCCGGCAACGACAGCTGCAGAACACCTGCAGCAAGAAGAGACCACAGAAGACAATGGAAACAAGAAAGAAGAGGAGGAAAGGGCAGCAAAGAAACAACAGACGGTCAACCTAGAGGAAGAAGAAGAGGAAGAGGAAGAGTACAGGGAAATAGAAGAAGAAAAGAAAGGCAAGGTAAAGGAGGTACTTGCTCTTGTTAGAGGATACATGGAGTCATTTAAAGAATGGCAAACACAGGAATTCAATGATTTAAGAAGAAGAATAAACAACACAGAAAAGAAAATAAATAAAATGGATATGACCTTAACAGAAATGGGGAAAAAAATGGACAAGATGGAAGAACGGGCAATAGCAGCAGAAATGGAGGTAGAAGACTTAAAAAAGAAATTGGAGGAATCTAATAAAAAAACTAAAGAGACACAAGAATTACTAGCCCAAAAAATAGATATAATGGAAAATTATAACAGAAGAAATAACATAAAGATAGTGGGCCTTAAGGAAGATGTAGAAGGCAAGAATATGAGGGAGTTTATAAAAGAATGGATCCCTAAGGCCCTAGGATGTCCAGAACTACAGCAAGAAATGGAAATAGAAAGGGCACATAGAGCATTGGCCCCTAAACCACAACCACAACAAAAACCAAGATCTATTGTAGTAAAATTCCTAAGATATACTACAAGAGAAAAGGTACTGGAGAAGACAATGGAAAAAGTAAGAGAGGGCAACAAACCACTGGAGTATAAAGGGCAAAAAATCTTCATTTATCCAGATATAAGCTTTGAACTCCTAAAGAAGAGAAAAGAGTTCAATGCAGCAAAAGCGATTTTATGGAAGAAAGGATATAAATTTACACTGAAGCATCCTGCGGTATTGAAAATATTTATTCCAGGACAACAAAACAGACTATTCTCGGATCCAGAAGAAGCACGAAAATTTGCAGAACAATTACAAAAATAGACTGAGGGATGAAGACGGGTAATGAGAGCAAAAATTATCACGATTGATATGTATGTGGGTAAAGACAAAAATAGACTGAGGGATGAAGACGGGTAAGGAGGGTAAAAATGACCACGATTGATATGTATGCGGGTAAAGAGGTATAAGAGTGAATAGAGACAATGGGCATATGTGAAAGTATCTGTAATTAGAGGAAAACATAGAGAGTATAGACAAGAATTAATAAGGGAAGGTAATGGAATAGAGAGAATAAGGAGGGAACTAAAAGAGTGACCTTTGTGACATATAAAAAGCGAAATCTTTTCTGGGGGGGGCTGGGTGGGGGAAAAGAGCGGTCACTGCAAAATCAGTTGACGCTTGCGAGTGGATTCGCAAATCCAAATGGAGAGGGGAGATGTGGTTGTCCGACAAGGGATAAAGGGCAACTCAGGAGGGGAAGGGGAGATTGGGGATAAAGAAGATAGAAATAGTAGAATAAGGAAAATGTTGGATGTTGTAGGAATGTTGTCTGGTAAAGAGTTGAAAATAAGAAAACAGAAATGGAAAAGGAGGAAAGGTAATGATGGAGAAACGGAAAGAGAAGATAAACAAAATATAAAATGGCTACGCTGAACTATATGACTCTAAATATTAATGGAATACATAACCAAATTAAAAGGAAGAAACTACTAAATTTACTGAAAAAGGAAAAAATAGATATAGCATTTGTCCAAGAAACACACTTAACTGAATTGGAGCACAAGAAATTAAAGAGAGATTGGGTAGGACATGTAACAGCAGCATCGTATAATTCAAAAGCAAGAGGAGTGGCTATATTAATTAGCAAAAATGTGCCATTTAAAATAGAAGAGGAAATAATAGATCCAGCAGGGAGATATGTTATGATAAAATGTCAGATATATTCAGAGCTTTGGAATCTACTTAATATATATTCACCTAACGAAGAAGATCAAAAGTTTATGCAAGATATCTTTTTGAAGGTAGCTAATACGCAAGGGAACATACTAATAGGAGGGGATTTCAATCTGAATTTGGATCCAAATATGGATAAAACGGGGAAAAAAATTAACAGGAAGAACAAAGTAACCAAATTTATAATTAAATCAATGCAAGAAATGAAACTTGTGGACATATGGAGGAAACAAAACCCAAAAGAAAAGGAATACTCATACTACTCGACTAGACATAAAACATACTCAAGGATAGACCTATTCCTGATATCAGCCCACATACAAGGGAGAGTTAGGAAAACGGAATATAAAGCTAGACTATTATCGGACCACTCACCCCTGTTATTGGCAATAGAGCTAGAAGACATCCCTCCAAGAATGTATAGATGGAGATTAAACCCCATGCTACTTAAAAGACAGGATTTTAGAGAATTTATTGAAAAACAATTAAAAATGTACTTTGAAGTAAATACGGAATCAGTGGAAGATAAGTTTATACTATGGGACGCAATGAAAGCATTCATTAGAGGGCAAATAATAAGTTATGCAACCAAGATGAAGAAGGACTATAATCAGGAAACAGAGCAGTTGGAAAGGGAAATAATAAACATAGAAAAAAAATTAGCAATAAAGGAAGATACAACCAAAAGAAGAGAATTGGCGGATAAAAAAATAAAATATGAAACATTACAAACATATAAGGTGGAGAAGAATATAATGAAGACAAAACAGAAATATTATGAACTAGGGGAAAAAACACACAAAATCCTAGCATGGCAGCTTAAGACAGAGCAAACTAAGAAAATGGTATTGGCAACAAGGAAAAAAGACAAACAAATTACATATAATCCAAAAGAAATTAAGGAAAACTTCAGAGAATTCTATGAACAATTATACCGAACCGAAAACGAAGGGAAAGAAGGGAAAATAGATGAATTTTTGACTAAAATTGAACTACCAAAACTACAAATAGAGGAACAAAATAAATTAACAGAACCATTTGGAACAGTAGAAATACAAGAGATAATAAAAAATTTACCAAATAATAAGACACCAGGAGAGGATGGACTCCCAATAGAATTCTACAAAACATTTAAAGACCTAATAATACCGCCCCTCCTGGATGTAATCAACCAGATTGATGAGACACAAAACTTACCAGATTCATGTAAAACAGCAATAATTACAGTGATACTAAAACAAGGGAAAGATCCAATCTCACCTGCGTCATATAGACCAATATCTCTGCTAAACACAGATTATAAGATAATAGCTAAACTATTAGCGAACAGATTAGCAGAACAGGTACCGAAAATGGTAAATTTAGACCAAACTGGATTTATCAAAAAAAGACGCACAACAGACAATATTTGTAAATTTATTAACTTAATTCATGCAGTAGAAGGAAATAAAGCACCGGCAGTAGCAGTTGCTTTAGACGCAGAGAAGGCCTTCGACAGAGTAGAATGGAATTACTTGTTCAAAGTATTGCAAAAATTCAGTTTACCGGAGAAGTATATTAATTGGATTAAAGCATTATATAAGGGACCGTTAGCGAAAGTGACAGTAAATGGACATGTATCAAAGCAATTTAACTTAAGCAGGTCAACGCGGCAGGGATGCCCACTATCACCATTATTGTTTGCGCTAGCTATAGAACCACTAGCAGAATCGATAAGAAGAGATAATAATATAAAAGGAATAAAAATAAAAGACAGGGAATATAAAATCAGTCTGTTTGCAGATGATGTGATAGTGTACTTAACAGAACCAGAACTATCAATAAAAGAACTATATAAGAAATTGAAGGAATATGGAGAAGTGTCGGGATACAAGATAAACGTAAATAAAAGTGAAGCAATGCCTATGAATAACGCGGATTTCTCAAAATTTAAGGAGGAATCCCCATTCAGATGGCAAACGCAGGCAATAAGATACCTAGGTGTGCAAATAAACAAAAATCTAGGCCAATTATATAAACTCAATTACAATCCACTAATGAAAAAATTACAGGACGATTTAGAGCATTGGAAAGAGCTACCACTAACACTGATAGGAAGGATAAACTGTATTAAAATGAACATTTTTCCAAGGATACTATACTTATTTCAGGCATTGCCAATACAACTGACAGAAAAATTCTTCAAAGAGTTAAAGAAAATAATAAGGAGATTTTTATGGAGAGGGGGGAAACCGAGGATAGCACTAGACAAATTAACAGAATGGTATAAACAAGGAGGCTTACAACTGCCAAACTTCAAAAATTATTATAGAGCCGCACAATTAAGGTACCTATCAGATTTTTATCAAACAAGGGAAAAACCAGACTGGACGAGACTAGAATTAGATAAAATAGGGGAAAAGATACCTGAACACATATTATATAAATGGGACGAAAAATTGGTACAACATAGAACTTCTCCAGTATTACACCATCTCCTCAATATATGGAAGAAGATTCATGTAGAAAGAAATAAAATAAATTACCAAATACCAAAACTAATATTGACGCAAAATAAGCTACTCCCTTTTACAATAGACAACCTTGCCTTTAGAAAATGGGGAAAAAAAGGGATTAAAAGAATAGAAAATTGTTTTTCAGGAAGTAGATTCTTATCCTTTGAACAAATGAGAGATAAGTACAATATAACGGGAGATACAGCGCTGGCATATTACCAACTGAGATCCTACTTGAAAGATAAATTAGGAAGCAACTTGAGTTTACCAGAGGGAAGTAACCTTGAATATGTGATTACAGATACAATGTTAATCAAAAGATTTATAAAAAATATGTATATTAAACTGCAAGAAAAGGAAAATGAGGAAACAAATGGTAAAACTAAACAAAAATGGGAACAAGATTTAAATATAAAGATAAAAAAGGAAACATGGGAGAAGTTATGCTCTGGAACGATGAGAAATACAATAAATACGAGGCTGCGTATGATACAATATAATTGGTTACACAGACTATACATTACACCGCAAAAGTTAAATAAATGGGACCCAACAGTATCTGATAGATGTTTTCGATGTAAAAAAGAAAGGGGAACAACAATTCATGCAATCTGGACATGTGAGAGAGTAGAAAAATTTTGGGATGATCTCAATCAGATATTAAATAAAATAACAGAAAACAATATACCAAAGAATCCAGAGATCTTTCTCCTAAGTAACATAAAAAATAAAGAATTTGGAATTGACTTGGAGGATGCACAAAAAAGATTTGTTAAGATAGCCCTAGCCGTAGCAAAAAAATGTATTATGTCAACCTGGAAATTGGAAGATAATTTGAAAATACAACAATGGTATATAGAAATGAATAAATGTATTCCATTAGAAAAAATAACATATAGTTTAAGAAATAATATTGAAATATTCGAACAAGTATGGGAGCCTTACATTAAATACAATAGCGAAAACCTACCGGGAACAAACATTACCTAAGTTGATGGAAGGAGAAGAAAAGAAAAGAATGGACTCAGTAGAATTTCTGGTGTATTTTTGTTGAATGACAACATTGTCTAACTGAATTAATGCAACCTAGATTGTATAACTAAAATGGATGAGAGGGGGGGGGGATGGGGGGGTGGCTTGGGAGGAGGGAGGGGGGAGGGAGAAAAAGTCACTGTAAATGTGTGGAAAAGAAAAAGTGTATATCATGGCTATTGTGATTTATGGTGTGAAAAATAAAAAATTAAAAAAAAAAAAACACACCTCACAATCCCCAGCGGTCGCCACAAGAACTACTTCCTCACCTCAGGGCACACTTTGACTCCTTCCAACCCCCACCGCCACCTAGGCTTGGAACCCACCTGACTCGCATTCCTGGAGAGCTGTTTTCCACGGAGTTCATTTTCATTTGGCGGGGCCCGACTGTGGCACCTCTGCAGCGACCGTATGAGGGGCCGTACAGTGTTATACAGTGATCCGGCTTGACGTTCACACTGGACTTGGGCAGCAGGCATGAGCTGTTTACCATGGACAGGCTGAAGCCAGAGCACCTCGATCCCACCGAGCCTGTGGTCGTTGCCCAGCCCAAGAAGCGAGGCCCCCCAGCAAAAAAGGACATTGGCGCTAGTTCTGGGGAGGGCTGTGTGGCGGCTCACCACAAGGCAGGCGAACCGACCCCGCTTGTAAGCCACGCGGCGGGGCAGCCGGCCAAAATGGCGCTGTCGGGGTTTTCCCTTCCTTCTAACTCGGGGCTCAGAAACCCGCACTTGGGGACCACGTGACGCCCGGATGACGTCAGCACCCTCCAGCATGGTTCTCAGCCAGGTCCGGGCTGGGAGTATTAGTACAGCCCAGCAGCCTGCAATAAACTAGTCTGCTCACTGAGCTCAACCCGTCTGGTTGAGTGAGTTATTGCAGGAGGAGTGTAGCTGCCGCTACAGTCTCTTTTTAGTTCTTCATAACTGTCATACTGAAGCAAATATTGCACCAGGTCCTAGAGATGCCAATTAGCTGTGAATTGTATTAAATTATTCATTGGACATCTCCCGCTGATCTGCTAACATTTGACTCCTCAATTTATTACATTCTATCTCATGGTATGAAATGCAGCCTTACCTTTATCAGGAACATTAGTGCTATTATGTCTATCTCCTTTCAAGCAATGTGCTGAACTCAGTCATATTATCATCACTTTTAGATAAATGTCCATACATAGCAATGCTGATAGCTAAATCTTTTTCAAATATATGGAATAAAATAAATAAAATGAACAAATCAATAATAACAACTAAATTTAATATAACCTGGCCCTATGTTGATTCAAGGATCTATTGTCATAGATGGCTATCTTTAAAAGCATTAGAGAAATGCTCTATCTATTGACAAAAGCAAGTCTGCTTCTTCCAATCTGCATGGAAATTAAAGTATTCCTTTAAACCAGTGGTTTTCAAACTGCCCACCTCCCCCCCCCCCAACTCACATTCCACCTTAAATAATCCCTATGCCATAAGCGCTTTGTGATTGGTAAGGGATTGCTTAAGGTGGTATTTGAGTGGGAAGGGAAGGTTGGGAAACACTGCTCTAGACCCAATTGTTACTGAAATATTTTGCTTGAGAAAACTTGTCATTGGCCCATTTCTTTGGAGTTATGAACCCGTGCACGTAACAAGTCAATTAGGTACGATTAAAAGTGATTTTCAAGCCTTTTTCTTTCCATTCACATACCACCTTCAGCAATCCGTTACTAATCACGGAGCACTATGGCATAGGGATTGCTGAAGGTAGAATATGAGTGTAGGGGGCAGTTTGAAAACAACTGCTTTAAACTTTCAATACACAAAAGTGCTGGGAAAACTCAGCAGGTCATGCAATGACTAAAGGAATCAAAAAGATTTAACTAATGTTTTGGGCTAGAGCCCCAGCAAGGTATAAGTAAAAAGCAGGCTGGCATCAGAATAAAAAGGTGGGGGGATGAGAGGAGAGGAAAGGGGGGATGAAGGGGCAGGAGAAGGCGCACAGGCCAACAGATAAAAGGTCACAGGTGGATATGGGTAGGAGGGCAGAATAGAAAAAGTGAAATAAGGATGGGGAGAGGGCAGCTCTCTGAATGGAGAGGGAATGGGTGGGGTACAGGAGGAAAGGGATGAAAGGACAAAGGGTTCTCAGAGGGAGCAGTTCTGTGGAAAGTGGAGGGGGGAGAGGAAACTATGTCTGGTGGTGGGAACATCTTGTAGATGGTGTACATTGAGGATGATATGTTGAATTCAAAGGCTGGTGGGATGGTAGATGAGGATAAGGGGAATCTTGTCCTTGTAGCGTCCAGAGACAGAGGGGGCCAGGGCATATATGCTTTTTCCTCTTGTGCCCTCCTACCCAAATCCATCTATGACCAGTTGGCCTGTGCACTTTCTCCTGCCCCTTCTTCCCTCCTCTGCTCTCCTCCCCCACCTTTTTATTCAGGCACCTGTCTGCATTTTGCTCATACTTTGATGAAGGTTTCAGGCCCAAAACTTTAGTTAGTATTTTTATCTTTGCTACATAAAGAAGGCTGCGTGACTTGCTGAGATTCTTCAGCATTTTTGTGTAAATGACAACCATGACATCTGCAGACTTTCTTGTTTAACATCAAAATAATGGAGTGGTCATTTTAAAACTCAGACGTGTAATTTTTTGTCTCACAAAGGATATTCAATGTAGAATTTTCCACCATAGAGAGTTACGGAAGCCAGATCATTAGAAGTATTTAAAGCAGAAGTAGATAAATATCTGAAAACTGAGGATTATTGGGACCTGGCAGAGAGGAGGAGTTGAAGCTTGGAGTGGATCAGCTATGATCATATTCAGTTGGGCTTGAGTAGACAGGTGGTCTACTCCTGCTCCTATTTTCTTGCATTCTTGCGCAATTCTCCTACACCTCAGTGCATTAGCAGCAGTCCAGCTATCTCTTTGACAATCTATAGTACTGTATTACATACAGATAATATTGTACATATTGGTTTGGAGCATTTTCTACAGATCCCTGTTCTCAATCTTTGCCTATGGAAAATAGGTTAGGACAGTGAATATAATAATAAGGATTCCTGCTTTTATGTTAACAGTCATTCTATCCTTAACTGATGGTGACCTTGTTTCAAAGACCTCTGAAAATCCAGCAGCTACAAAGATGAGAAAGCAGAATCTATTATTGGAAGTGCCTTTACAGTTTTGTTTTTTGGTCAGGAAATGATGAGTGAACCCATTCCTATTGAAGCCCCAGACGACCATCTATCTTTCACCTACTATCAGACTTTCCACACTGTACACCTTCCCCCCCACCCCCCCCCCCTATCACTATTCCCAATCCCTAAGACCTACTGAACCTCCTAACATTGATATTGACAGAATACTGGCCAAGATTGGATTCTTTGGGTTCAGTCACCTCTTTATAGTCCCCACCCCTCACAATTAGAAATCACAAAACACAATGGGGATCCATTCCTCAACTTAACCTTCATGTACTATAACAGAAACAATCATATGCCAAGATGCTTTTTAAGAAAATTATCAAATAAAATTTAACGTTGCATGGCAACAAAGAGAAAACAAAGGCGGAAAGGCAAGAGATTTTTGTGAACAGTCCCAGGGTTGGCCTGGCAGCATGAGCCACAGGTGCTAAGAATAGAGCATTTAAAATGCATAAAGTACAAAAGATTAGCTACAGGTGAAAATAACAAGTCTGGATTGTCCAAAGAAACTTACCAAAGGAATGTTAATTTATAGTGTAATTACTTTATGAAATAAGTTTAGATAGCTTTGAACTGCAAATTTCCATTAGATATTGCCTCCCATATCTTGAGAAGACTTACCAAACCAGGAAGGACAGCTTCTATCCCCTCTTTTGTTTACCATCCTATAACCTGTGAGCCTGATATTAAAAATGTGGGGCAAGATTCCAATTTTACTGAACGTAAAAACTTTTCTGCTGAACTGACCAAAAGGCCATTTCTGCACCAATGGATTTACACATGATACAGCAACTGGGCCTTACTGAGATAAGATATTTAAGTAACTGCAGTGAGTTTATTGTTTAAAACAAATCGAAGTTGAAAAGTATGCATAGATAATGAGGATGAGAAACCAAGTGTGCATTAACATTGCAACTGCACCATCAACCCACAGTGATTATATAATAAAAACAAAAGCAAAACCTGGATCCAACAAAAGAGAGACAGGAAGAATTAAGTAAGATAAGATAGGAGGATACACAGATCAAGAGGAAATAGATATTTTCTTTTATTGTGCTTTGAGGACATCAAAAAGGTCTTTAAAGCCTATGAAATATTATTTGAAGGAATGCAGGAAACTTTTTATAAAGAAAATGGAGTAAGATACTCATGAGTTGTTAGTACATTTGATTTACATCTGATTGTAATATCTATGAGAAACAGGATATATAGTGACAGGTAAAATAGATGGGGGAGAGCCAATGGATGTGGTGTACCTGGACTTCCAAAAGGCCTTCGATAAGGTCCCGCATAAACGACTGGCTTCCAAAATCAAGGCTCATGGGATTTGGGGCAAAGTATTGATGTGGATTGAGAACTGGCTGGCAGGTAGAAGACAGAGAGTTGAGATAAATGACTAATTTTCTGAGTGGCAGGCGGTGACCAGTGGGGTACCACAGGGATCTGTACTGGGACCCCAGCTGTTCACAATTTACATTAATGATCTGGATGAGGGGATTGGATGTAATATCTCCAAATTTGCAGATGACATTAAGCTAGGAGGGGTTGTGTGCACGGAAGAGGGGGTCAGGAAGCTCCAGTGTGATTTGGATAAATTGAGGGACAGGGCAGATACATGGCAAATGCACTACAATGTGGATAAATGTGAGGTTATCCACTTTGGTAATACAAACCGGAGGGCAGATTACTATTTGAATGGCAATAGATTAAAAGATGGAAAAGTGCAGAGAGACCTAGGGGTACTTGTACATCAGTCTCTGAAGGCGAGCATGCAGGTACAGCAGGCACTTAAAAAGGCAAATGGTATGTTGGCCTTCATATCAGGAGGGTTTGAGTATAGGAACAAGGATACCTTACTGCAGCTGTACAGGGCCTTGGTGAGACCACACCTGGATTATTGTGTGCAGTTTTGGTCACCTTATCTAAGGAAGGATGTTCTTGCAATGGAGGGAGTGCAGAGGTGATTCGCCAGGCTGATACCTGGAATGGCAGGAATGACTTATGAGGAAAGATTGCGCAAATTGGGATTGTACTCACTGGAGTTTGGAAGATTGAGAGGGGATCTCATAGAGACATATAAAATTCTGGCAGGACTGGACAGAATGTATGCAGATGGGATGTTTCCAATGATGGGAAAATCCAGAACCCGGGGCCATGGTTTGAGGATAATAGGCAAACCATTTAGGACCAAGATGAGGAGGAATTTCTATACCCAGAGGGTGGTGAATCTGTGGAATTCATTGCCACAGAGGGCAGTAGAGGCAGGTTCATTAAATATATTTAAGAGGGAATTAGATCTATTTCTTCAGTATAAGGGTATTAAAGATTACGGAGAGAAGGCGGGGACGGGGTACTGAACTTTAAGATCAGCCATGATCTCGTTGAATGGCGGAGCAAGCTCGAAGGGTCGAATGACCTACTCCTGCTCCTATCTTCTATGTTTTTCTATGTTTCTATGTTCTGCCACGCTGCAGGAAGTACTGTAAATGATACTAGATATAGTTAAGAAAAGATTCCCTGGAGCAAATGAGGCTCCAGGAAACTTTATAAAAGGAGTTTATAAAATCATGAAGTACATCGTCACAATCTGTATCCCACCACAGGGGAATCTAAATCTAGGTTAAAGTTGAGAGGGGAAAGTTTTAAAGGGGATCTGAGAGGCAGAATTTTCACATAAAGGGTGGTGGATGTATGGAGTGGAATGAGCTGCCAGAAGAAGGTATAGAGGCAGGTACAATCACAATGCTCAAAAGATATTTGGAGTGGTATGTAAATTGGACATATTTAGAGGGATATGGCCAAATTCAGGCAACTGGAACTAGCTCAGGTAGACACCTTGAAGGGCCAAAGGGCCTGTTTCCATGCTAAACCCCCTTAATGGTGAACTCATAGTATGAATCTATATACTTTTTTGACCTGATTACCAATAACAGGCACCCCAAGGCACTGGAAAGTTACCACCAATACCATCTCAGCAAAATCCTCCAAATTCACTGGAAGAATAACGAGCTCTCCCAGCTCTAATTACATTATAACAAGGGCTGGAAGAGGTCATTGAGATTAATTCTCTTAGTCACACATAAGCAGCTCTGCTGGAACAGTTACTTGGACCCTTTTAGACACTTCTCTGCCCTTTCTCGATCTCTCTGTCTCCATCTCTGAAGACAAGCGTTATACTGACATTTACTGCAAACCCACTGACTCCCACAGCTACCTTGTCTACATTTTTTTTCACCTGGTCTCCTATAAGGACACCTTCCCTTTCTCTCAGTTTCTCTGCCTTCTCTGTAACTGCTCTCGAGACAAGGCCTTCTATTCCAGGGCATCTGAAATGTCCTCCTTTTTCACCCAATGCCACTTCCCCTCTAATGTGGTCAATTGAGGCATCTCACACTTCATTTCTGCTCTCAATCCCTCCCCCCACCCCCCTCAAACAGAACAGGGATAGGATTCTTATTCTCACCTTTCACCTCACTGGCCTCTACATTCAGCACATCATCCTCTGTCATTTTTGCCAGCTGCAACAGATCTAGGCTTCTTTCCACTCTCCTACCCATTACCACACTGAACTGTCTATCCAGAGGCTTCTCCGCTGCCAGGGTGAGTCCCAACATAAACTAGACAAACATATTTAATCTGTGCAGTCTACAGCCAAATGGTATGAAAATAAATAAAAAAAATAATTTCAGGTAATGAGTTCCTGCTCTCATCTTCTGTACTCAGATGCTCATTCCCTGCCCTCTTTTTTGTCCCCTTTCCCACCCACACTGACCCAACTCCCCTTCCATCCCCGTCCTCTTTGGTTTCATTCCTTCACCCTCATCTCTATGGATTCTTCTGCTCCATCAACCCCCTTTGCACTCCTTCTCCTTTCGGTTCCATCTGGTCTATCTTTATACCATCCTTGTTGCCTTATCAGGTTGCAGAACTAGTACTCTTTGTCTTCTAACCACCACATTCTATGACTTTTCTTCCTCTACTTGACCTATTTATCTTGGCTCTCTCTCCCTTTGTTTGGCATCTGCCAATCTCTGGCCTCTCTCCGACATGTTTCACCTGTCCATGGTTCACCAATCTCATATGGAGCCCATGTTCCACCCCTCTCACTCTGTCCTCTTTACATTGTGTCTCTTCTCCCTATACCCACTATCAATAAGAGACTTCACTTTTAAATGTCAACCGATCTTTTTCTCCCATTGATGCTGTTGAAGGACCCACACAGGCTGTGGGGTGTTGGTGATGTGATCAAAGGACTCACACAGCTGTGGGCTGTTGACTCCTTTTGTTCGAATGACCCACACAAGATGCGGGGGTGCTGGAGACTGGCTCATGGGAACCAGGTATCAGAACCAGGATTCGAGAGGGTGCTTAGGGCAAGAAGAGCTCCTGACAGGCCTCAGGCACTGAAGTCTTCCTGATGGTATCGGTTTGGATCAGGAGCTTGGGTATTGATAGTTTGAAGTGGAGTCTGTACAATTGCAGAAACTGGGGATGCACTGGAAGTGAATCCATGGACACTCAGTGTCTCAGAAGGGACTCTCTTATGCTTTTCTTTCTCCTATTGTTAGGGGAGCAGGGCAATGCTTATGGTGACTCTTGATTTGCTTCAGCGCAGATAAAAGTTCATTATATCATGTATATTACATTTTTATGTATTATTTCATAACAATAAAAGAAATTTTGAACCTTGACAATAAAAGGAACGTTTGCATGACCCAGTGAGTTCCTCTGGCACATGTGTTTAAGAAGAAATAAAATGGTGAAAGCCGGGAAAAAAAAATTCAAGGATAAGCTCTAAGCCAGGTATTCATGGAATTGATTTTCTCGTCTTTTACATCATCAACACAATTAGCTGAAATCAAAGCTCAGAGGTTAGTTGTGTGACTAAATCAGAGAGTGATATGTATGCACTGTTGGTTCACGGTACTAGTTTGTATTTATTTCCAGAGTGGATGTGGCCGATATCACTCAGCTTAGTTTTTTATTTAATGTGAAATAATGGAGCAATCAATCATGCAGATTACAAATACTTTTGGCTTATTTTGGAAAATCAGTCAATGAAACTCCATTACTTAAAATGATGTTGACAGCAGACACCTTATAAAACCTCAATTAGATACAATGGCCTAGAAAATTTATTGCAGCAGAAATGGCCCCATATGGGCTGCAGTAAAATAATAAGCACAAGATACATGTGATTGTAGTGAACTGGGAATTCTTTTCTGCTGTGATGTCCTAAGGACTGGCTCCTCCCCCGACTCTGCCCCTGCATATCCCGATATAAACCCTGGATCCCTGCCAAAACCCCGGTTCAGTCCAAAGACTATTGTATGTTATTCTTACTGAATAAAAGCATGTTGTCCTCTCTCTGGTCTTGAGTGCTTTCAGTCGGGCTACAATTTTATTCAGTAAAGAAGAGGATGAAAGCTCTGTTGAAACCAGCAATGCTCCTAATTGACCAGGTTGTCAAAGATGTAATTAACTCACTGCTGGTCACAACAGAAAGAGTCAGACAAGCAACGAGCGAAGACAACTTCCTTCAAGAGATAATGCATTATCATCATTCAGGGTGGCCAAAAACTTATCCATGAATGGAAATCCAGCCATTCTTCAAAAGACGAGAATCATTGGCGATCACTAATGACTGTCTTTTGTTTGCAGAAAGGATTGTGATTCCCAAAGCTCTGCAATCTACAAACCTCAAACAGTTTCACAGTAGACATCCTGGAATGAATCGAGGGAAAGCACTATGTTTATTGGCCTCTGATGGATGACCAAATTGAACTGTCACGCTCATGTATCCGATGTGCTTCGGGTGCGAAATTCCCTGTTAAGACGTATCTACATTCCTGGCCTCAACCAAGCGGGCCGTGGAATCATCTTCATATTGACAATGCAGGACCAATTAATGGGGAGTACTACCTAATTGTAGTGAACACATACTGCAAATGGCCTGAGATAATCAAAGTAGCCCAACCAACTACATCGGCTACAATCATGGAATTCAAGTCCATATTCAATCGATTTGGTTCTCCAGTAACATTAGTTTCAGACAATGGTACACAATTTACTGCAGCTGACTTTGATTTTTTTTCTGCAAGCAATATGGCATCACACATTTTTGCTCACCTCCTTATCATCCTCAGTCCAATGGTCAAGCAGAACATTTTGCGGATATGTTCAAACAAGCTCTGAACAAGGGCAAGGGTCCAACGGAAGAGATCCTGCAGAGATTCTTGTTAAATTACTGGATCATTCCAAACCCATGAACTCCAACCAGGTGGCATTTCACCTGCTGAAAACCTGTTTGGCAGGAAAATACGGGAACCATGTGATACCATATTTTCACAAAGTCCAGTATGGTCAATGTATGTTGGTGCGGAAATTCAGAGATAAGTCAGAAGTATGGCAGCTGGAGAGAATCCTAGGAAAAATTGGAGATGTTCTCTATCATGTACAAGTTGGACCAGACAGATGGACCAGACATGTCAACTTGTTGCAACCAACAGAATGCAACCTCCCTGAAACAGCACATGTGCAAGTCAGCCTAGATGCCCTGTTGGACACATTTGAATTCCAGAGACCATTGAACCACCAATCACACTCATCACACAGAAATGAGCCTATAGCTTCTACATCACTGGACCCTGTAAGGAAGTCTCAAATAGTTCAGAGACCAATTAAGCCCTTCCAAGTGGATCCCAGATTCCACTCATATGAGTAACCAGTTCAAAGGGAGAGGTGCTAAGATGCCCTAAATAGAGTGACCCCCACCGTCGCCAGGAGTGGCTATTACCGGTTCTCAGGACCTGAGCCATCAATCAACTAATCCTGTCACATATGTATGAGATGGCTTGCAAGAGTTCCCTCAGGACCAAGGGTAAAGTAAATACTATAAATAGTTCTCTAATTGTAAATAAAGGGGGTTGTTCTTTGGATATCGGAAAACATTGGTGTCTGTTATTTCTCTCTGGGTCTAATGAAGTAGAAGCTTGTATTCCACACAACACATGCACAGCACAAACCTTTGCCATATTTACAACACTTTAATTTTATTCTTTTTTTTAATCAGAGCACCACTGTCATGCAAGTAACCAGTGCACCCCATGGGATCAATCAATAATCTCTATGAGTGCATTGAAAGCCATGTTTGACATTCTCAATGAATGAAAATGAAAACAGGTGACATTTTTGCCAGTTAAAAACAGCAGAATAGAATTTTTTCCACCAGCCTTTATTATGGTAGGCTAATCTTCCTTTGGTCTTAGCTATAAACAGATCCAAAAAATAGACAATTCCTTTGCTTTCCTAAAAAGAAAAGGCTTGATGAGAAAAAATAGTTGAGGTAAATAGTACAAGATAAATTAAACATTTTAAATCAAAACATTTGCAAAATTGAAACCAAATCCATAATGTATGTTTAAGTATTTGGTTAAAGATATGTCTCCTACTCTTAGAAATAGTAAAAGGAATAGCAGCTCTCTATAAGGAAGCTAATATGAATACCTCTGTACCGATTTCAGTATGTTGATATGTTGCAAGCATTGAATATAAGGAAATGGTTTGGACAGTGGTAAATTCAGATAATGCTAAATCCCATTTGTATAACTATATTTTATGAATGAAGTATATTATTGGAAAAAGATGCTGCTTTTTTTCTTGTAATAAAGGCACAATGTCAAAAATTAGATACTTCCTTGCTAAGCAGAATGGCTCAAGTTTTGACATTTTTTCCTTGTGCATCAGCATCTTTTGATTGATGAGATTAGTGGCTTGTGATAGTACAGATTCTATCACCAATGTGTATATGTACAGATGGTAGTGTAGGATGACTGTGATTGGCTGAGAATGTAGCCACATCTACTGGCAGGTCTTAAAGGATTGCTCCTAGCCAGACCAGGTCATTCTGGACTGGTCAACCTACATGTGATATGCTCCAGTCTTTTAGTTAATAAAAGCCTTAGTTTGGATCAACAAGTCTGGTTCGTTCGACACGCATTACATGGCTCTTCTTTGCTGTATCTCCAGTGGTTGAATTACTCTCAAGTAATATATTTGAGGGATTCAAACTGCACTACAATGTTTGACATCTTTCTTATTTTAGGTTTAGCTTTTGTGGCAATGCAGTCAAGATTCTTTAACTTTTATTGCTTCCTTGCATGGTTACAATTACATATTTAATATCATCTGCCAAGATTTCTCAGTTGCTTTCAGTTCCATCCTTCGTTATTTAAGCACCTTTAGTTCATTGATATGATGTTCATAAAAATAATGTATGTTCAGAAAATATATTCAGATGCTCAAATTATTTTCACACCAATATTTAAAAAACAGGAAATGATGACTAAGCTACCAAACCCTTCCCATACAGAGTTAATGCAACCATACCCATGCACTATTAATATCAAATCTCATCTTTCCACATCTATGATGTAAATCTAAAGCTAACTCAACTTTTGAAAAGCGGATAGGGCTGAGTGCAACTCTGGTTTCAAACAACCGCACCATTTTACTCTACTGAGGTGAGGAAAAGAATATTTGACAAGGTATAAAACACCCAGCGCACATAACCTCATAATGGCATAATCTCAGGAGTTTTTTTTATCTCTGGAGATTTGGTTGAAATTCATCCTCAAATTTTTTGGAAGAAAACTATGGCTATGATGCACAATCAATTGCAAAAAGATTGAAGTAATCAAAACTGAAGGCTTTTATTTGCAAGAGATGGACACATCCCTTGAGTTGCTGGCTTACACTCACCTGGACTTGAACTGGGAGCAAGCTTGTTGCATGACAGCCATTATGGGGGAGAAAGGGGAGGAGTCACGAGGTGGCCAGTGAGACCAGGGTCAAACATGACCAGGGTCATGTCATTTACATATAATGAATATGTACACAAGTGGTTTCACCACATTCACCCTTTTTTTAAAAGAAAAGTCCTGGTGGGGGGGAAGGTGTGTGGTGTGGTCAGCCGACTTCATAAGTTCACTCTATCCAGCGGTCTCCTTTGGTGTGACTGGCACATCTCTGTCTGGGGGTCCATGGCAGTCTCCATCTGTTTCAGCTGATCCATCCCGGTTGGCCCGGTGGGGATACTTAGCTGAGCCGGGGGGTGGGTGTGTGTCGGCTGTCAGGTTGGCAGGGATGGTGGGGTTTGGGAAGAACTGGGGGGGGGTACCTGTTGGCTGGTTGGGGGGGTCCAGATGCTCCCACGTGTGCCAGGTCCCGGATGGATACTGTGTCCTCGCGTTTGATCGGGAATGCCACATGGGCGTATTGTGAGTTTGCGTGAAGCAGCTAGACCCTCTTGACCAAAGGGTCAGACTTGTGGATCCTCATGTGCCTGTGGAGTAGGACCAGCTCGGAGAATGTCAGCCGACCTACTGGGAAATGTAAAGAGTCTTCTTTTTTGAGGTGGCCATACACAAGAGGGACCAGATAACTTGGAGCACCTCTGGGAGGACCTCTTGCCAGTGGAGGATGGGGAGGCCCTTGGACTTTAAGGCCAGTAGTACTGCTTTCCAGACCATGCCATTCTTCTGCTCCACCTGTCCATTCCCTGTGCAGTTATAGCTCATGGTCCAGCTAGAGGCGATGTTCTTGGACAGCAGGAATTAATGCAGCTCATCGCTCATGAAGGTTAACCCCTATCATTGTGGACGTAGTAGAGGTATCCGAAAATGGTGAACAGATTGTTCAGAGCCTTTATGACGGTAGCTGCAATCACATCCGGGCAGGGGATGGCAAAGGGGAACCACGAGTACTCATCGATGATGTTGATGAAGTACACGTTGCGGTTCATGGAGGGAAGGGGTCCTTTGAAGTCCATGCTTAGATGTTCAAAGGGGCAAGAGGTTTTTATCAGGTGTGATTAGACAGGCTGGTAAAAGCGCGGCTTGCACTCCACGCAGACCCGGCAATTTTTGGTCAGCATCTTAATGTCCTCGATGGAGTAGGGGAGGTTATGGCCCTTGATAAAATGAAAAAAACATGTGATCCCTGGGTGACAGAGGCCATCGTGCAGAGCCTGCAATCTGTCCATCTGCACACTGGCACAAGTCCTCTGAGACAAGGCATCCGAGGGCTCATTGAGCTTTCCGGGCCGGTGCAGTATGTCATAATTGTAGGTGGAGAGCTTGATTCTCCACCTTAGAATTTTATAATTTTTGATTTTACACTACTACTAATCGTTAAACATGAAAACAATTGCCTGTCGGCCAGTCAGCAGGGTAAAATGCTTAACGGCGAGATAATGTCTCCAGTGCCATACAGCTTCAGTGATAGCCTGGGCCTCTTTCTCGATGGAGGAGTACCAGATCTCAGGGCCCTGGAGGGTGCGCGATTAAACACCATGGGCCTGCCCGCCTGGTTGTGTGTGACGGGCAGGGCAAAGTCTGACACATCACTCTCCACCTGGAATGGGATGGAGTCATCCACTGCATGCATCATGGCGTTTGTAATGGCGGCTTTGATACGGTCGAATGCCTTGCAGGCATCTGCCGATAGGGGGTCTGTTAGTGCCCCTGATGAGGGGTCAGGTCTTCTCTGCGTAGCTGGGGACCTACTGAGCTTAATAAGAGAAAAACCCCAGGCATCTTTTCAGAGCCTTGAGGCAGTGGGGCAATGGAAGTTCTAACAGGGGGGTGCATGCGATTGGGGTTGGAGCTGATGACTCAATTTTTCACATTGCAGTCTAGTATAGTCAGGCGACATGTGCTGAAGACACACTTCCCTGTGTTATACATCAAGTTGAGGGTTTTGCACTGTTGTGGAATTTCTGGAGGTTCCTATTATGGTCATGCCCATTCTTGACTCCAAAGGGGACTCTCAGGAAATGGGATAGTTGGGCATCTGCCTTGAAGGCAGTATACTGGCGGTCTTCGGAGCGAATGAGGGGCTGGTGGTATGCAGACTTAAGGTCTATGGTGAACACATTATATTGTGCAATATGGTTCACTATGTCAGCTATGAGAGGCAGGGGGTATGCATCCAGCCGGATGAACCTATTGATGGTCTGGGAGTAATCGATGACCATCCGGTGTTTCTCCCCACTTTTCACCAGCACTACTTGAGCTCTGCATGGGCTCGTACTCTGTTCTATCACCCCCTCAGTGAGGAAGAGTCTCACCTCTGACTTAATAAATACCCTATCCCAGGTGCTATATTGCCATTTTTAGTGATGATGGGTTTACAGTGAGGGGTGAGGTTGGCAAACAGGGATGGGGGAGAGATCTGGAGAATGGAGAGGCCGCATGTCGCACACAGTGATTAGGTTTGGGGCTGCTGGTCAGCTACATGGTGGGGGGAAGCGGGTGATTAAAAACTGCTCGTTACAGACTGAAGGGAAGGTGAGGCCCATCGTACTCCATGGTGATACTCTTCAAGTTGCACTGGAAGTCTAATCCCAGTAGGATGGATGCACAGAGCTTTGGCAGTACAAGGAGTGTAAAGTTATGGTATACCATGCCCTGGACGGTTAATGTTACTGTACAACTGCCACAAACTTTTGCTGAGTGGGATTGGGATGCTAAGGAGACACTGTACTTCATGGGCTTCACCCCAAGGGAGTAGTGCTGTACAGTGTTTGGGTGAATGAAGCTCTCAGTGCTTCCACTATCAAATAGACATGTGGTGGGACAGCCATTTACCTGAAAGTCCATCGTGGTCCTGGAGAGTTGATGGGGTCTGCGCTGATTCAGTGTTGCCATCTTTGATGCAGTCACTTCCAGAGATCTGGGACACCCAAACACGCACACTACTGAGAAAACTGACCGCGATTATGTCACTTCCACCTTCTCCCTCTTCTCTTCCAACGAACATGATGCGCACGTGGACCTATCATCGATCGTTGGAAGAGAAGAGGGAGAAGGTGGAAGTGACAAAATCGCGGTCAGTGATCTCAGTAGTGTGCGTGTTTGGGCATCCCAGATCTCTGGAAGTGACTGCATCAAAGATGGCGACCCCCCATTCGCACGTGTTCCTGCTGGACTTCAGGGTTTGTTTGAACTTACAGATCTTTACAAAGTATTCTTTATTCTCACAGTTGGAGCAGACAGCGTCCCTGGCAGGGCAGTGTTTCCTCGGGTGCTTAGGCTGTCTGCAGAACTAGCACATCGGGTCGTCACTAACGGCAGCGGAGGTCAGCTCAGGATGGGAGGGGGCTTGCGATCCTGCCTCCCAAGATAGTGGCCCCCATGTTCCCCATGAGGCAACTGCATGTTCACTGGAGAATGATTCAGTGTTGTGGCTAGCTACCTCAAGAGTCTTCGCCAGTTCGATGGTTTGAAGTAAGCTCGGTTGTCTCTGTTAAAGTAGACTCTGCCTCACGTAGTTAGAGCGGACGCCTGTTATGCAAGCGTCTTTGATCAGCAGCTGAATGTGCTGTTCTGCACTCACAGCCTGGCAGTTGGAGTCCCTTACAAGCTCCTGAAAAGCACTGTCAAAGTTATTGTAGGTTTCCCCAGGTCGCTGCCTGCGCAAGTGGAGTACGTGCTGCGCATAGACTTCATTCACCTGGACTTTGTACTAGTCTTTCAGAATATCCATTGTGGCTCCGTATGTCTGGCAGTCCCAGACCATCTGGTAGACTCAGTGCCCAATGTACGAGAATACCAAATGGATCTTATCCTGGATGGCAGTTGCAGAGGTTGTGAGGAACGTTTCGAAACCGCGGTGCCAGAGCGCGAATTTGTCGGCTGCTTCGAGTTTTCTTGAGTCAATTTCGAGGCAATCCAACTTCAAATATTTGTGCATGTTCCGAGAAAAACAAATCTTGCAAATAAAATTGATGCGCAAACACTGAAGTAATCAAAACTGAAGGCTTTTATTTGCAAGATTTGCCACATCACAGTGGCAATTCCTAAACATGTTTAGACCATGCAGTGAAATCTTCTAATGCTTAGATATCAAAAAAAATCTAACAACAATAAAACCTCTGGTATTCCTCACCTACAAGGATTGCGGATGCTGTGTATATGAATTTACCGGTTGCCTTAGACTCAATCTTACAAAACCGAACTAATACACCTGCATTAAAAATAAACAATTTAAAAGACAAAAGACAGTGCAAAATGTAAAGTAATTTGGAAAAAAAATTGTAGTCCTTAATTATGTAAACTTCTCTTGAATCAGGTCATTCTTGTAACTTACAAAATTTAAATTAAAATTTGAACCCTGGTCACTGGTGCTGTAACAGCATTGCACTAACCGCTACTCTAACTGTGCCGCCTTCATAATTAACAACTCAGCCACCCCCAAGTTTACAGATAAAGACTTACTAAGATACTTAATATTAATAAAAATAAAGCATCTTACTTGGAAGGGATAGGGAATCATTTTGGGAGAATTGCCCCAGTGCTGAACAGCATTGGCCAGCTCTTCATCCTAGGCAATGTCATTTTATTCAAACACAACTTTATTGAAACTTTATTCAAACAGCAGCTATGGGAAGGGCACAACTGGGGCTCTCCACTGGCTGAATGTTTGGTCCAATCTTCACCAACGGTTTATGTGTTACTTTGGAGAATATTTTACTTTTAATGTTTTTATTCATTCTTAGTTTTTTTTCTGCTTGGAGTTGTCAATTTCTTAAATTCTGGATAACGGATTTTACTGTATTAACTTCACTCTTAATTTCTACAACAGTTTATATCACTTCAAAATTAGTCTAGTTCTTCTTTTAATGGACTGTGAATTCATATCTTACATGTTTTGTTAGACTATTTCAGAGGGTAGTGATTCTCTGTGCACAGAAATAGGTTGATGGCCTAATTTTTGATATAAAGACAGATTAAACACATTCTCTAGACCTATCTGGTTCCATCTGCCCTTGCTTTATCTTATCATCTTCCCATTATCATCATTCTTACACCACATTCCAGAATTTATAACCTTTTTGTCCCCAGCATCTGTCTCCACTTTCATCCCCCCCCCCCCCACTTCCCACCACACCTCGCCTCACCACACCCTACCTCAGATTCATCTGTCTTTTCTTCTTCCCTGTCTGCTTCTGCCTTTCATCCACCTCTCTTGTTTTCCAATTCCATCCATCCACCTCCCCCACTTGGCTTCTTGTGCCCATCATGACTCACCTATCACCTGCCAGTCCCTGCCTCACCCTTCGCCTCTTCATACAGGCATCCTTTCCTCTCTACTCCAGTCCAGAGGCAGGATTCTGATTCAAAATGTCAACAATTCTTTGATGCCCCCCCCCCCCCAAAAGATGTTGCTTGATTCACTGATTTCCTCAAGCAGTTTATTTTTTTTCTTTAAATCTATAATTCTCTATTCATTTAAAATAGTTTATTCGGCTCTTCCAAGTTTCCAAGTTTAATTCATTCATTTAAAAAATATCAAATTGCCCTTAATGATGTAGGCCTATTGTGGTCATTCAGAGTACCAGTGACAAATTTTGTTATGCACCTTTCTCAGAATTCTTCACCATTTGTAGGGGGCAAAACTTGATACAGTACTCCAGTGCACAATGCTAAATAAAGCCTGGTACTACGAAAATATTAAGCACTTTTTTTTATTTAGAAAATCCTTGGAATACAAAACCTTTTTTATCCATTCCATACCACCACCTTTCTTTCCTTGTTGATTTATTGGTTATTATCTGAAGGCCACTCCCTTGATATTTACCTTTTAGCAAGTTACCACTGTATTAACTTGCAATTCATGTCAATGCTTGACATGATTTCGACACTTCCAGTCTGCCTTAATTTCGCAGACTCAAAGATCTTCAGCTTTGTTGTCTGTAACTTTCCTCCATCAGCAGGTTTGTAGTGAGGATCAAGTTCAAGATTATTATCATCTGACTATATATACACAACCAGACAAAACAGCCTTTCCCTGGACCATGGTGCGCACACAGTACACAGCACATAATAATTACATATGTACATAAGATATAACTTTTATAAATAAATAACTAGATTGATAAATAAATATGTGTGTGATAGTGTGTGCGCGTGCGCTCGAGTGGGGGGAAAGAGAGAGAGAGAGAACATGAGCGTGGAAGTCCTGATTTTGATGCTCCTGTACCTCCTTCTTGATGTTTGTTAATGGATCAAGGATACTGAATTGCTAGGTGGAAATGGTTCTCAATAGATTTTTAAGCCCTATTTAAGCAAAATCTCCCAATAAATGTCGTCAATAGGGGAAAGGGACCTTTTTGGTTGTTTTGATGATCCTCTGTAAATAAAAGTTTTTACACCCCAAGAAAATTCAAAGCGCTATCCGGTGATGCAATTTATTTTAGTAGTTTGTAGAGTATAATCATCAAAGCAGTATGCCCATTGTGTCCTTCAGGATTATATCAGCATGTTGCACAAAACTGCCTTCAACCAAATCAACTAATGGAAATACTAACACAGATTCTTGCCTTGCTATTCACCCTCAATGCCATGACATTTCACAGGCATTTGATGGCACTGATCTTACAATGAAAATGTTGTGACTTGTTTATCATTAACATGAACCACAACTTTCCATTTTAACCATTTCATCAACAATACAATATATTTTATTTTATTTTGTGATTTATTTTTATGTAAAAGTTGTAGTCTTGTTGAGTTTTAATAGGCTATTTACAGTATTTAAATGATTAAATCTGGTTTAGAATAGTGTTTTACACATTATTTCATTCCATTTGATCATGGTTAGAATAAATGGAGCAACTCAGTCAATTAATTGTGTGAAACTGTTTTATTAACCATACTTTTGAATTTATGTTTCTTTTTACTGTTGTATATGAGGACATAGTTATTTTGGCACATTAAAACCAAAAAGCCTTCCATTCATAAGTTCAGGATACATAAAAGCTTACAATGGCTTTTTATATTCTGATGACTTATATTAGTTGCTTCTTCATATGATGGATGCCATTCTTATCTTAGAAAGGACACGTCCCATGTATTGGGTGTGGACAAGGAGGTACAATTTGGATACCTCAAGCTCAGTTTCACACTGAGTAACAGGAAAGGTGACTATGGAGGTGGTGACTTTGGGGGTGTGGGCTATATTCACGGCTATTTGCTGTCTCTGAAGTGACCCTCTTTTGCTTCTCTTTCTTGTTTGAATAATGATACTGGATCAGTTAGTAATTCTTTGCTTTTGCAAGGCAAACAAAGGAAAGATCTTTTAAATTGAATGTTGAATCTTAACATTAAGATTCAGGATATTATGCATTAAGTAAGACGAGTTATGAGGATGATCTGACTGAAGGTTAGATGTAGAAAATAGATTAGGAATTATTTAGTAATATCTGGAATTCTGTATTTCCAGATTTTAGCTCCCTACAAGTTTTAATGATCTGACTGAAGTTTAGATGTAGAAAATAGATTAGGAATTATTTAGTAATATCTGGAATCCTGTATTTCCAGATTTTAGCTCCCTACAAGTTTATTTGTAAAAAAATATTTCTTCAACGTGTAAGCATTCTTGTTCACATCCAAGCAGGAATCAACTTGTATATTTAAATGACATTAATGTGAAAGAAGAAGTGCTTGTTAAAGGGTTATTGCAATAAAGAACTCTGTCTTGTTGCAACTTGACCCTTACAACAAGATTTCTGCTACTCTGGGTGGGCCTTCATCATAAATAATTTCAAAGGAAAACCAGCTGCTGATTTTCAAACTGGCTATACTGGTTGGAAATCTCCTTCATTTGCATTTTTATCAAATGAGATAAGTGAGTGCCATCAACTGACAGGAAGTTTAAACTTCACAATTAAACATTTTATTTTAAGGACATAACAAGGACATACAGTATTCAATACTGATGAATCAAGCTGAATCATTGAAGTTGAAGGAGGAGGGTTTTCTTTCTTTGGCTTGGCTTCGCGGACGAAGATTTATGGAGGGGTAATGTTCAATTCAGCTGCAGGCTCGTTTGTGGCTGACAAGTCCGATGCGGGACAGGCAGACACGGTTGCAGTGGTTGCAAGGGAAAATTGGTTGGTTGGGGTTGGGTGTTGGGTTTTTCCTCCTTTGCCTTTTGTCAGTGAGGTGGGCTCTGCGGTCTTCTTCAAAGGAGGTTGCTGCCCGCCGAACTGTGAGGCGCCATGATGCACGGTTTGAGGCGATATCAGCCCACTGGCGGTGGTCAATGTGGCAGACACCAAGAGATTTCTTTAGGCAGTCCTTGTACCTCTTCTTTGGTGCACCTCTGTCACGGTGGCCAGTGGAAAGCTCGCCATAGAACACGATCTTGGGAAGGTGAAGGTCCTCCATTCTGGAGACGTGACCTACCCAGCGCAGTTGGACCTTCAGCAGCGTGGATTCGATGCTGTCGGCCTCTGCCATCTCGAGTACTTCGATGTATGAGATGAAGTCGCTCCAATGAATGTTGAGGATGGAGCGGAGACAACGCTGGTGGAAGCGTTCTAGGAGCCGTAGGTGATGCCAGTAGAGGACCCATGATTCGGAGCCGAACAGGAGTGTGGGTATGACAACGGCTCTGTATATGGTAATCTTTGTGAGGTTTTTCAGTTGGTTGTTTTTCCAGACTCTTGTGTAGTCTTCCAAAGGCGCTATTTGCCTTGGCGAGTCTGTTGTCTATCTCGTTGTCGATCCTTGCATCCGATGAAATGGTGCAGCCGAGATAGGTAAACTGGTTGACCATTTGAGTTTTGTGTGCCCGATGGAGATGTGGGGGGGCTGGTAGTCATGGTGGGGAGCTGGCTGATGGAGGACCTCAGTTTTCTTCAGGCTGACTTCCAGGCCAAACATTTTGGCAGTTTCCGCAAAACAGGACGTCAAGCGCTGAAGAGCTGGCTCTGAATGGGCAACTAAAGCGGCATCATCTGCAAAGAGTAGTTCACGGACAAGTTTCTCTTGTGTCTTGGTGTGAGCTTGCAGGTGCCTCAGATTGAAGAGACTGCCATCCGTGCGGTATCGGATGTAAACAGCGTCTTCATTGTTGAGGTCTTTCATGGCTTGGTTCAGCATCATGCTGAAGAAGATTGAAAAGAGGGTTGGTGCGAGAACGCAGCCTTGCTTCACACCATTGTTAATGGAGAAAGGTTCAGAGAGCTCATTGCTGTATCTGACCTGACCTTGTTGGTTTTCGTGCAGTTGGATAACCATGTTGAGGAACTTTGGGGGGCATCCGAGGCACTCTAGTATTTGCCAAAGTCCTTTCCTGCTCACAGTGTCGAAGGCTTTGGTGAGGTCAACAAAGGTGATGTAGAGTCCTTTAACTACCATTAAATGTGCATCAATCTGAGTAAAGTATTTTTGGTTATTTTATTTAAAGACAATGCAATTTAAATAGTGAACCATAGGTAGATCTTGGAGACAATGCACCCAAGGATATATTTTATAACTACTGTTTTAAAGGCAGCCTGAAAATAGGCAGATTATAAACATTTAAGGATGAAGACAACATTACAGCCATTCCTACCATATATATGAAATAAAGAATAGGGAATATGGTACAGTGATCTTGCCTGGAGCTGGATATATCAATACCAATAAATCAGAGTTCATGCATTCATTAAATCATTCAATGGACACCACGTGCAAAATAAAATCAGAAAACTGAAGGAAAACTTTGGGAATAATCGAGATTTATAGCCTGATCATGTCGTAAAACTTTATAATAGTGCTGATCACTGGGAAGCATGTCAACACTATGAAAAGACTCTTCATGGCAGTCATAATGCGAAAGCATTTTTTAAATCAGATAAATTATTTACAAAAGGAACACATTCAATAGGCTTTTTCAGATGATTCTACGCTAAGAATGCGTCTGAAGAAGCAGAAGCGGTGCTTTAAATTGCCGTTCAGGTGGCAGCGTTTAAAACGCAACACTGGCCACCTGAAAGACACAGCTGCACAGGATGCGGCTCTGAGCACACTCCGGCGCCTGCCCAGTGTCAGCTGTGATCAGCAGCCTGACCCTTTAATATCTGCTTTCAGCCAGCTGCATTCAGGTGGCTGGGGGAAACCACTGAGCTGAGCTGATTATCCCTCTCGGAGGAGGGTTACCTAGCTCGCCTCAAGAGCACCTCCTGCACATTCAGGTGGCCTCAAAACAGCTGCATATTGCCTAAACATGCGGCTTTACATGTGGGGCAATTGGGCACCTGAAAGTGCCTAATGTCTCTTCCCACCCTTAGTTTCATGTCCATACATTTACATCACTGTATATTGTCACATTCATTTCTATTAACACCACTGTGGAACCTTGTCATTACTCTCCCCTCTTCTTTAATTTTATTTACAAATTTTCAAGTCAAAAAGTGCAAAGGACAAAATAAGTTACCAAAAAAAAGTAATATACATCCATTAATAGCTATTGCATGTCTAACTATAATTAACCTCCCCTCCCCTCCCCCAAGAAAAAGTAAGAAAAATAGAGAGTAATAAAACAAGGTAGTTCAAGACTAGATTAAAAAGAGAAAAAAAAATGAGGGTGTCAGGATTGCACTGTTCACCTTCTCGACCTTAAATTATCTAGCTTTTCTAGATCCAAGGGAGGGATAAAGCTAAAGATTTACAGCTATTTGCCATAAGTATGGCTGCCAAATATTGATTAAAAACATCATATTTGTTGCTCAAACTGTAAGTGATTTTCTCAAGGGAAACTTTGAGAACATTGCATTTCCCCATTCCAATGTGTCATTCCTAGATGGGAATGACTTCCAGGTAACCGCTATACATTTCCTGGCCACCGCCAATGGGATCTTTGCTAATTGCTTTTGAAATTTGGTCAGCCTTATTACAGGTCTTATTACAGGTTTGCCTGTGATATCTCCCAGTCAAAACAATTCTGGATTTTGTGGAATATGTTTTCTAGAAAATTCGCTAGATCTACCCAGAGGGCCTCACCTTGGAACATGACCAGGTTAAATGTAGAAAGGTTCCCACCTCTGTGCACCTTCTAAAGCATTGGTCTGAAATTTCTGATCTATTTATTTAATATTTGGAGCATGAGATATAACTAATGCAAGAAATTATACTGTACCAGTCTATAGCTAACATTAACTGTATTTGTCATACTGTCTCAACATAGATTGGACCAGCACTGTTCTCCAATTATTATGTCCAAGTCTGATTTCCACCTCTGTCTTGACTTATGTAACCTCCTTTTAGGAGTTTTTACTTGAAATAGGAAATACGCTGCTGAAATAAATTTCTTTATAGTCCCCTTTCAAATCAGAGTCTCCAAATTGCTGCATAAACCTAATTTGTCTCTTAAATAAGATCTCAGTTGAAGATAGCAGAGAGAAATTACTATTTAATAAATCATTTGTATTTTTTAACTGATTGAATGAAGCCAAGTTGCCCCTGCTCATAACAGTCCTTGATACAATTGATCCCAGGTGTCCAGGATCTTGTTATCCAATACTGATGATATTAATCTATTTTGAGTCATGGGTATTTTTGGTGATAACCCCACCTTAATTCCAATATGCTGATTTATGCAAAACATTAATTACATGTTTTAATAGTGGGATTTCTCTTATTCCCAAAACCAATTTAACATCCCATTTATGAATAAAATCTCCTGCTATCTTCTCACTCACCTTGTACAGCTCAATTTTTGCCCAGAATGGTCAAGCCCCCACCTCAAAGAGAGAGGCAATAAAATTCAACTAGGCTATTCTTTTTAAAATCTGGGAGTTGAAATCCTCCCAGGGCATAATTCCATGTTAATTTCTTTATTTTATATTTTTTTATTTTTCACACTGTAAACCATATCAACCAAAATACATACAAACATTTCCCTCTTAAATATACACAGTGGCATTTTCTCCCCTTTATTCCCCTCTACCTTTCCTCCCCCTTCCCACCCCCCTCCAAAACCAATCAACATTCAACATATACAATACAATAAATTCATTAAACAATGTCATCACATAATGAAAAATAAACAAGAAAAATGTGTCATCTACTTTTACACACTGGATCAAGTCATTTTGTCTTCTTATCATTTTAGGAGGTGGAGGTCCGAGGCAAGCCCTCTCTGTTATGTTCCATGTACGTTTCACAAATTTGTTCAAATAATGTCACTTTATTTTTTTAATTAGATGTTATTTTTTTCCAATGGAATACGTTTATTCATTTCAATGTACCATTGCTGAATTCTCAGGCTCTCTTCCGATTTCCATTTTTTTGTGACAGCTAAGGCTATCATAATAAATCTTTTTTGCGCTTCATCCAGTTTGAGGCCTAATTCCTTACTTCTTATATTACTTAGAAGAAAGATCTCTGGATTTTTTGTTATGTTGTCTTTTGTGATTTTATTTAATACCTGATTTAGATCTTCCCAAAACTTTTTCACTTTCTAACATGCCCAAATTACATGTACTATTGTTCTCATTTCCTTCTTGCAGCGAAAACATCTATCTGGTAATGTTGGATCCCATTTTTTTAACTTTTGGGGCATGATATATAACCTGTGTAACCAATTATACTGTACCATGCGTAACCTTGTGTTTATTATATTCTTCATAGTTCCAGAATATAACTTTTCCCATGTTTCATTTTTTATCTTTATGTTTAAATCTTTTTCCCACTTTTGTTTGGGTTTCTAGATTAGTTCATAATTTTCCTTCTCTTGCAGCTTTATGTACATGTTCGTTATAAATCTTTTAATTATCATTGTGTCTGTAATCGCATATTCAAAGCTGCTTCCTTCTGGTAATCTCAGTCTGTTTCCCAATTTGTCCTTTAAGTAAGCTTTCAGTTGATGGCATGCAAACATTGTACCATGAGTTATTCCATATTTGTACTTCATCTGTTTAAATGCTAATAAATTATTACCCAAACATGAATTTTCTATTCTTGTAATTCCTTTTCTCTCCCATTCTCTAAAGGAAAGGTTATCGATTATAAAAGGGATTAGTTGATTTTGCGTCAATAATAATTTTGGTATTTGGTCATTTGTTTTTTTCCTTCCTAAGTGAATCTTCTTCCATATATTGAGTAAATGATGCTATACTGGTGAGCTTTTATATCGTACCAGCTTTTCATCCCACTTATGAAGTATATGTTCCGGTACCTTCTCGCATATTATATTTAGCTGCACTTAGTCCAATCTGGTTTTTCACTTGTCTGATAAAAATCTAATAAAAACCTTAATTGTGCTGCTCTATAATAATTTTTAAAGTTTGGAAACTGCAAACCACCTTGTTTGTACCTCTCTGTTAATTTATCTAACACTATCCTCGGTTTCCCCCCTTTCCATAAAAATTTCCTTATTATTCTCTTTAGTTCATTAGAGAATTTCTCTGTTAACGGAAATGATAACAATTGAAATAAGTATTGTATCCTTGGGAGGACATTCATTTTAATACAATTTACCCTCCCTATCAATATTAGTGCTAATTCTTTCCAATGTTCTAAGTCTTCCTGCAATTTCTTTATTAGTGGCTGATAATTTATTTTGTACAAGTGGCTTAAATTATTATCTAACCTAATATCTAGGTATCGGATTGCTTGCTTTTGCCATTTAAACGGTGATTCTTTTTCAAATTCTGTATAATATGCATTACTCATTGGCATTACTTCACTTTTATTTGCGTTGATCTTGTACCCTGATATTTCTCCATATTCCTTCAATTTCTTGTGTAGTTCTTTTATTGATATTTCTGGTTCTGTTAAGTATACAATGATATCATCTGCAAATAAACTGATTTTATACTCCTTCTCCTTTATTTTTATCCCTTTTATTTTATTTTCTGTTCTTATCAGTTCTGCCAATGGTTCTATTGCTAAAGCGAACAGTGAGGGAGATAATGGACATCCATGACTAGTTGACCTACTTAATTTAAATTGGTTCAATACATATCCATTTACTGTTACCTTTGCCAATGATCCGTTATATAATGCTTTAATCCAATTAATATATTTTTCTGGTAGGTTGAACCTCGGTAATACTTTGAAGAAATAATTCCATTCTACCCTGTCAAAGGCTTTTTCTGCATCTAAAGCAACAGCCACTGTTAGTTTCTTATTTCCTTGAACTGCATGAATTAGATTAATAAATTTACAGACATTATTTGTTGTTCGTCTTTTCTGAATAAATCCAGTTTGATCTTGTTTTACTATTTTTGGTACACAGTCAGCCAACCTGTTTGCTAATAATTTTGCTATTATCTTATAATTTGAGTTAAGTAGAGATATTGGTCTATATGATGCTGGAGTTAGTGGATCCTTCCCCGTCTTTGGTATTAATGTAATTATTGCTGTCTTACACGAATCTGGCAAGTTTTGTATTTCTTCTATCTGGTTCATTACTTCCAGGAGAGGAGGTATTAATAAGTCTTTAAATGTTTTATAGAATTCTATTGGGAATCCATCCTCTCCAGATGTTTTATTGTTTGGCAGCTTTTTTTAATATATCCTGTACTTCCTCTATTTCCATTGGTTTTATCAGTTTGTTTTGTTCCTCTTCTTGCAATTTTGGCAGTTCAGTTTTAGCTAAAAACTCTTCTATTTTATCATCTTTCCCCTCGTTCTCAGTTTGGTATAATTATTCATAAAATTCCTTAAAGTTCTCATTAATCTCCATTGGATTATATGTAATTTATTTGTCCTTTTTCTTTGATGCCAATACAGTTCTTTTAGCTTGTTCTGTTTTAAGTTGCCAGGCTAATATTTTGTGTGTTTTTTTCTCCTAGTTCATAATACTTCTGCTTTATTTTCATTATGTTCTTCTCCACCTTATAAGTTTGTAATGTTTTGGTTTTTTTTTTTGTCCGCCAACTCTCTCCTTTTTGTTATAGCATCCCTTTTTGCTAGTTCCTTTTCTGTACTTACTATCTCCCTTTCCAACTGTTCTATTTCCCAATTGTAGTCCTTTTTCATCTTAGTTACATAACTTATTATCTGTCCTCTAATGAAGGCTTTCATTGGATCCCATAATATAAATTTGTCTTTCACTGATTCCGTATTTATTTCAAAGTACATTTTAATTTGGCGTTCAATAAACTCTCTAAATTCCTGTCTTTTAAGTAGCATGGAATTTAACCTCCATCTATATGTTCTTGGTGGGATGTCCTCCAGTTCCATTGCTAATAACAGGGGTGAATGATCAGATAGCAATCTAGCTTTATATTCAGTTTTCCTAACTCTCCCTTGAATATGGGCCAACAAAAACTTATCAATCCTTGAGTGTGTTTTGTGCCTACTTGAATAATATGAGTATTCCTTCTCCCTTGGATGCTGGCTTCTCCATATATCCATGTTTAATATCCTGCATTGATTTAACCATAAATTTGGCCACTTTATTCTTTTTGCTAGTCTTTTGTCCAGTTTTATCCAAAATTGGATCCAAATTAAAGTTAAAATCCCCTCCTATCAATATATTCCCTTGCGTCTCTACAATCTTCAAAAAAATATCTTGCATAAACTTTTAATCCTCTTCATTAGGTGCATATATATTGATCAAATTCCAAAATTCTGAATATATCTGACACTTTATCATTACATACCTCCCTGCTGGATCTATTATTTCCTCCTCTATTTTGATTGGTACATTTTTATTAATTAATATAGCTACACCTCTAGCTTTTGAATTATATGATGCTGCCGCTACGTGCCCTACCCAGCCTCTCTTTAATTTATTATGTTCCACTTCAGTTAGATGCGTTTCCTCCACAAATGCTATGTCTATTTTTTCTTTTTTCAGGAAATTTAATAGCCTCTTTTGTTTAATTTGGTTATGTATTCCATTAATATTTATAGTCATATAATTTAACATGGCCATCTCATACCTTGTTTACACCTCATGTCTGCATCCTCACCACCACCATCCCCCTTTTCCCCATTTTCATCTCTCAGTTTTCCCTTTTTAAATTCAATGTATGACAACACATTTAAAACATAAAATACTTCAACAACTCCCACATCCAATTTTACCTAAGCCCCAAATGTCCCCCCCCACCTCTCTGAGTTCCCACTCGCATCAACTGATTTCGCAGTGACGTTTATTGTCTCCCACCCAACCCCCCCAGAAAAGACTTTTTTTTCACATATCACAAAGCTCACCCTCTTTTTCCCCCCTTACTTCCTTTCTTCCCTTCTCTTTCTCTTTATTTCTTACATATACATTATTTTTACATCTTTATATGTATTTTATCGCCATTCTTCATTCTTGTTACATCTCTTCATCTCTCCTTCTGTCCTGCAGGCATTCTGCAAATTCTTGTGCTTCCTCCGGATCCGAGAACAGTCTGTTTTGCTCCTCAGGGATAAATATTTTAAGCACAGCTGCATATCTTAACATAAATTTATCACCTTTTTTTCTATAGGATCGATTTTGCTGTATTAAACTCCTTCCTCTTCTTTAAGAGTTCAAAATTTATGTCTGGGTAAAAAAATATTTTGACCCTTGTATTCCAATGGTTTTTTGTCTTCTCTAATTTTATTCCTTGCCCACTTCAGTATATTTTCTCTTGTCGTATATCTCAAAAATTTTACTAAAACAGATCTTGGTTTTTGATGTGTCTGTGGTTTTGGAGCTAGTGTTCTGTGTGCCCTTTCTATTTCCATTTCTTCCTGTATTTCTGTTATTCCCTGGACCTTTGGGATCCATTCTTTTATAAATTCTTCCATATTTGTGCCTTCTTCATCTTCCTTTAAGCCCACTATTTTTATGTTGTTTCGCCTACTATAATTTTCCATCATATCAATTTTCTGAGCGAACAACCCTTGTGACTCTAACTTTTTTGTCACTTTCTTCCAATTTTCTTCTTAAGTCATTCACTTCAATTTCTACAGCCATTTCTCATTCTTCCACATTTTCTAATCTTTTCCCTATTTCTCTATTCTACTCACTTTTTCTTCTGTACTTTTCATTTTTCTTTTCATTTCACTAAATTCTAATGTCAACCATTCTTTTAATGCTCTCATATGTCCGTGAACTACTCTTTGCAGACGATGCCGCTTTAGTTGCCCATTCAGAGCCAGCTCTTCAGCGCTTGACGTCCTGCTTTGCGGAAACTGCCAAAATGTTTGGCCTGGAAGTCAGCCTGAAGAAAACTGAGGTCCTCCATCAGCCAGCTCCCCACCATGACTACCAGCCCCCCCACTTCTCCATCGGGCACACAAAACTCAAAACGGTCAACCAGTTTACCTATCTCGGCTGCACCATTTCATCAGATGCAAGGATCGACAATGAGATAGACAACAGACTCGCCAAGGCAAATAGCGCCTTTGGAAGACTACACAAAAGAGTCTGGAAAAACAACCAACTGAAAAACCTCACAAAGATAAGCGTATACAGAGCCGTCGTCATACCCACACTCCTGTTCGGCTCCGAATCATGGGTCCTCTACCGGCATCACCTACGGCTCCTAGAACGCTTCCACCAGCGTAGTCTCCGCCCCATCCTCAACATCCATTGGAGCGCTTTCATCCCTAACGTCGAAGTACTAGAGATAGCAGAGGTCAACAGCATCGAGTCCACGCTGCTGAAGATCCAGCTGCGCTGGGTGAGTCACGTCTCCAGAATGGAGGACCATCGCCTTCCCAAGATCGTGTTCTATGGCGAGCTCTCCACTGGCCACCGTGACAGAGGTGCACCAAAGAAAAGGTACAAGGACTGCCTAAAGAAATCTCTTGGTGCCTGCCACATTGACCACCGCCAGTGGGCTGATATCGCCTCAAACCGTGCATCTTGGCGCCTCACAGTTTGGCGGGCAGCAACCTCCTTTGAAGAAGACCGCAGAGCCCACCTCACTGACAAAAGGCAAAGGAGGAAAAACCCAACACCCAACCCCAACCAACCAATTTTCCCCTGCAGCCGCTGCAACCGTGTCTGCCTGTCCCGCATCGGACTTGTCAGCCACAAACGAGCCTGCAGCTGACGTGAACTTTTACTCCCTCCATAAATCTTCGTCCGCGAAGCCGCCAAAGAAGAAAAGAAAGAAAGAGAAAATGTTCTTGAAAATGTTTTTAATCTATATTCTGTCCATCTACTTTACCTTCTATTTCTCTGTGCAGATCTTGGTCTTCTTCTTCCTCTTCTTCTGTGCCTGCACCTGTGTTTGTGTCTTCTTCTTCTCTTCCTTGTATCTGTGTCTCTTCTGACTTTATTGATGAGTTGCTTCTCTCACTTTGCTGGGCTTCTTCTTGCTTGGCTTCTTGTTGTTGGTCCTCTTCTTCTGGGCTACTCATCTGTTGGGCCTCCTGCTGCTGCTCTTCTTTCCTTTCACTCCCTTTCCTGTTACTTTCCTCTTTTTACAGCTGAGAGCCCTGGTGTCGGGCATCCCTCAGCTGGTCGCATTGTGTTTCCCCACTTCTCAGCTGGGTCCCCCTCCCGTCGGTGTTTTCTTTTTCCTTAGTGTGTGCATTACACTTTTGTTTGGCTCAAAGAGCCATTTTTGCAGTCCAGCGTTTGGGGGATCGCGACTCTTCGGGGTCGTCACCAACCTTGGAGAACGGGTTCTCTTCTCCACGATAGCTCCCTTTTTCTTCATGCAGGTAAGACCTTCTCCTTTCTCTTCCGGTGCCTTTTCTTCTTTTTTTCCCCGTTGTTTTTACTTTTTCCTTCTTGGGTGCCATTTTCTTTCTTTTCTTACAACTTTATCTTTTATTTGTTATGTTTTGTATTTCTTGAACTTTGTATTTTTCTTCACTTTATTTCTTCTTTTCTGGAGGGGGTTGGTATTCCCCTGCCGGCCACTACTTCATCACGTGACTCCTCTCATCCCATGTTAATTTCTTGAGGGAGACTCTTGCTGCATTACCATTCCAGAGGAACTTTCTAATATGTTTATTTTAATCCTTTAAAAAAATCTCTGGGGCAATGATATGGGCAATGTTTGGAAGAGGTCTCAGGAACACATTCATTTTAATACAATTGACTCTACCCGCTAACATAATTGGCAGAGGTATCTATTTATTTAAATCCTCTTTGATTTTCCTCAACAGGGGAACATAATTTAATTTATATAAATCTTGAAAATTGTTATTTATTTTAATCCCTAAATATTTTATCTCATTGAGTGGCCATTTAACTTGACTATTTCTTTGATAATAACTGTAATCCCCTCCCATTATTTCATTTTTATCTCAATTTATCTTGTATCCTAATACCTTCTTATAATCTTCCAATTTAGAGTGCAGTTTTTCCAACAATCTTGCTGGTTCTATCATATATATCAGTACATCATCTGCAAAAAGATTGATCTTATGTTCATCCTGGTTCATGATGAATCCTTTAATGTCTAGATCACAGCAAATAGCTTCTGCCAATGGTTCAATAGCCAAAATGAAAAGAGCCAGAGATAATGGACAACCTTGTCTACAAGATCTAGTTAACAGGAATGCAGGAGAGATCTGCCCATTAGTCACAGCTTTCACTTTGGGCCCATAATATAATGCCTTAATCCAATTTATAAAAGTGTGTCATAATCCAAATCTTTCCAACACTTTAAACAAGAAACCCCATTCCAGTCAATCAAAAGCTTTTTCCACATCCAAGGCAACAACTACACTCGAATCACCACTTTGTTGAGCCAGATGTATTACATTAAGCAATCTACTTACATTGTCCATAGACTGTCTTTTTTGCACAAATTTTGTTTGATCCTTATTTGTTATTTTTGGTAAAAACTTTACAATTTATATGCCAAGGCTTTGGCAATGATCTTATAGTCCGTGTTCAATAATGATATGAATCTATTAGATGACGGTTTCAATGGATCCCTATCTTTTTTGGGATTACTGTAATTATTGCTGTTTAAAAAGTTTCTGGGAGGATATGAGTTTCAGCTGCCTGATCCACGCTCCCATAAAAAGAGGTATCATGAGGTCCTTAAATTCCTTATAAAATTCAGGGGGAAACCCATCCTCCCCAGGAGATTTTTTTAACCTGTAATGAACTTAGTGCTTCCTTCATTTCTGTTTTAGTAAAGAGAGCATTCAGTCCATCCTGTTCTTCAAAAATCTAAATTTGGAAGCTCTAATTCTGACAGGAAATCTTCTATTTTTTTTAAATCCCCTTCAGATTTATGATTTATACAGGTTTGTATAAAACTGTTTAAAGGTCTCATTTATATCTTTAAATTTATAAGAAATCCTGTCTGTTTCCATTTTACTGCATTAATTGTTCTTGAGACCTGTTTTGCTTTCAACTGCCAGGACAGACCTTGTTGGTTCTTTCCCCTTTGCTTGGTTCTCATTATTACCTTTTCCATTTTATAAGTTTGCAAAGTATTGTACTTGAGCTTCTTTTTATTAAGCATGCTGTTTTATTCCTCAGAGCCCAATTTTTCAATTGAGTTATCTCCTGTTCCAATTCATCTACCTCCTTCACATGTTCTTTATTAATCCTTGATGTGTAGGCAATTATTTGTCCTCTTAAATAAGCCTTTAAAGTGTCTCATATGATAAATCTGTCAGAAGTGGAATTGCAGTTAGTCTTACAGAATGTTACAATTTCTGTTCTGATAAAATTACAAAAATCCGATTTCTTCAATAGCAATGAATTAAGGTGGCATCTATATGCTGTATTTTGTTTATCTGCATTGCAATTGTTAATATCAAGGGTGAGTGATATGACAAAAGTCATGCCATGTATTTGACCTCCATGATCCTACCCTCCAATTGGGCTGATGCCAAGAAAAAAAATCTATTCTAGAATAGATTAAATAAAAAGAATAATCTCTTTCCCTTGGATGCAGTTGCCTCCGGGTATCCATTAAGTTAATCTCCTTCATCAAAATCAAGGCGGCCTTAGTAGCCTTTGTTTTGGTTACTGTTTTTAATGACATCCAAAACTGGATCAAGACAAAAATTAAAATCTCCATCTATTAAAATATTTTCTGCCTATCTGCCAATTTCAAAAATATTAATACATTTTCCATCATCCATATTTGGTGCATAGACATTAAGGTCCAGTGTTCTGAACTTATCATTATGTACCTATCAGAGGTATCTGATACTATATTCTGCACTCTAACTCAGTGGTTCTCAACCTTTTTCTTTCTACTAACATACCACTTTAAGCAATCCTTATGCCATAGGTGCTCTGTGATTGGTAAGGGATTGCTTAAGGTGGTATGTGAGTGGGAAGGGAAAGTTAAAAATCACTGCTCTAGACCCAATTATTACTGAGATATTTTGCTTGAGAAAAATTGACATTGACCCATTTCCTTTGGAGTTATGAAACCGTGCACATAATGAGTCAATTAGGTACGATAAAAACAGTGGTTTTCAAACTTTTCTTTCTACCTACATACCACGTTAAGCAATTCCTTACTAATCACAGAGAACCTATGGCATAGGGCATGACTACCAGCCCCCCCACATCTCCATCGGGCACACAAAACTCAAAACGGTCAACCAGTTTACCTATCTCGGCTGCACCATTTCATCAGATGCAAGGATCGACAATGAGATAGACAACAGACTCACCAAGGCAAATAGCGCCTTTGGAAGACTACACAAAAGAGTCTGGAAAAACAACCAACTGAAAAACCTCACAAAGATAAGCGTATACAGAGCCGTTGTCATACCCACACTCCTGTTCGGCTCCGAATCATGGGTCCTCTACCGGCACCACCTACGGCTCCTAGAACGCTTCCACCAGCGTTGTCTCCGCTCCATCCTCAACATCCATTGGAGCGCTTACATCCCTAACGTCGAAGTACTCGAGATGGCAGAGGTCGACAGCATCGAGTCCACGCTGCTGAAGATCCAGCTGCGCTGGATGGGTCACGTCTCCAGAATGGAGGACCATCGCCTTCCCAAGATCGTGTTATATGGCGAGCTCTCCACTGGCCACCGTGACAGAGGTGCACCAAAGAAAAGGTACAAGGACTGCCTAAAGAAATCTCTTGGTGCCTGCCACATTGACCACCGCCAGTGGGCTGATAACGCCTCAAACCGTGCATCTTGGCGCCTCACAGTTTGGCGGGCAGCAACCTCCTTTGAAGAAGACCGCAGAGCCCACCTCACTGACAAAAGGCAAAGGAGGAAAAACCCAACACCCAACCCCAACCAACCAATTTTCCCCTGCAACCGCTGCAATCGTGTCTGCCTGTCCCGCATCGGACTTGTCAGCCACAAACGAGCCTGCAGCTGACGTGGACTTTTTACCCCCTCCATAAATCTTCGTCCGCGAAGCCAAGCCAAAGAAGAAGAATGTAAATGGAAAGAAAAAGGTTGAGAACCACTGTTCTAACTGGATAATTTTTCCCTATTAAAATAGGTTTGCTTTGGAATCAAATTAAGACACTTTGACCTGACCTCTTTAGTTTCTTATACTCTTTCTCTTTTAAATAAGTTTCCTGAAGGTCTACCCCCATCTTTTTAATGTGTGCCAATATTTATTTCCTCTTCACTGTTCCATTTAAATTGTTCACCCTAAAACTAACAAATTTTATTGTATTACTCATTTCCCCAGGGAAAAAAAAATCCCATTTTCATCCCCCCACCCGCCCCAGACCCCATTACCCACCACCACCACCCCACCCCCCCAAAATGTTCCATGTATCCCAGTCTTTAGAGACAAGTTTGTGTGCACTTGACAAATTAAAAGAAGAAATATAGCATTCAAGAAAAGCAAAGTGAAAAATAAAACCCTTCCCCCTTGAAACTCTGATGCCCCTAAAGAAGAAAAAGACACCCCCCCCTGCATATAACAGGTTGTGTTCACCACACCCATCCACCTCAGTTACATAATACAATACCTTCATCCTATACCCTCCCCTAAAAAAACTTTAGTTAAACCATTAAAATTTACCTTATAATAGGAAAAAAAGAAAAGATTTTATATTATTCATAGCAATATATATCAAAAAACTATTTACAATAAATCCATTGCTAAATATCCAATTAAATTGTTCTTTGATCTCTGATAGACTGTTCACATCATCTGTCGCTTGTTTAACATCAGATTTGAATTTTTTTTTGCCCACTTGGTAATATTGTTTTCAATATTGCCAGGTAACGCAGGACAAAATTGTATCCCTTCTGCCTGAGGGTCGTTTTTAGTGCATCAAATTCCTTCCTACGTTTGAGTAAAGCAGTTCTAATATCAGGGTAAAATAAAACTTCCATTTCAAGTGGGCCTCCCCTGTTGTCTCTGAGACTCAGTTCTACAGCTCTTAGAATTCTTACCCTGTCCTGGTGGCGTAGTAGCTTTACTAGGACAGAGTGAGGCCTCTTGTCAAGGACAGGGTGTGGCACCAAAGATCTATGTGCTTTCTCAATTTCTAAACCTTGACCAATTTTGTCTTGACCCAGGACCCTTGTGATCACTCCTGAAAGAAGTGTATAGGGTCATTTCCCTCAACATCTTCCTTCAAACCCACAATTTTTATATTGTTTCTCCTGCTAAAATTCTCCAGAGAATCCAGTTTGTCCCATATTTTTCCTCTTCTTTTAGTCCAGACATTCAAATTATTCTCTATTTTGTTCACTCTGTCCACAATATCTTCTTCTTGGTCTTCTACTTCAGAAACCCTTCCTGACAATTGTCAAAGGGCTGTTTGTAGTTTTCCCATTCCTGCAATCATGGCGTTGAATTGTTTATTTATCTGCCTACCATTCTCCTCCACGTAATATCTTTCTTGGTAGGCTTTGCCTTCTTTCTTCTGCCTTCTTACTTGTTTTAACGAAGCTCCTTCTTGGTCTGTATACTTTGTGTGCTGGTATCCCCCTTTGCAATCTCTTCAGAGCTTTCTGTTTCTGTTTCACTTTCAGCTCACAGTGCAGTCGAATATTGTCTGCTTCCAGTAAAGCTGCCCCTGTTTCTGATCTCAGCTATCTCCCAGGAGCCTCCTTAAGTGAGGGCATCCTACCTCTGCAAAGTACCTTCACCACTGCTCGACCTCCCGGGTGAGCCTTCTTCCTGTGGGGAGGGTCAAACTTCCTCCCCTGGCTTCTTCCTCCCATCCTTCATACTCGGTGGAGCGCGGGCGCGTTGGGCAGTTATAGAAGGCTGGACCATTCCCTCTTTTAGGTGGGTTCTTCTTTCTGGTCATCATTTACAGCAGAGCATTTTAATTATTGTTTAAATGTAGCCAAGCCAAAGAAAAAATGTAAATTAGCCAAGTCTCCAGTCCAATTTACATTTGATTATTAATCAACTCCAAAAGTGACATGGGCAATCTAGTATACACAGAATGACTTTAGGAGTAAATCCCAAATAAAAATTAGATGCAGAAGTCTTATATTTCTTTTTGTGGTTTCTTTCTTCCAGGTTTTCACCATTCTACTCATTTACTTTCATTTACATATGTCACTTTGGCTTGGCTTTGCGGACGAAGATTTATGGAGGGGGTAAAATGTCCACGTCAGCTGCAGGCTCGATTGTGGCTGACAAGTCCGATGCGGGACAGGCAGACACGGTTGCAGCGGTTGCACACACACACACTCACACACACACACACACACACACCCACACCTGTATACATTTATTTATATGACTGCACAAGTCTCACTGATCTCAAAAGATATAGTGAGGTAGAGAGTTATTAGAAAATTGAAGGATATATTTACTAGTGCTTCTTGTATCTGGTCACAAGTAAATTTGTGCTGAGATTTAAGAATCTTAAATACACCCCCATTACTCACTCAGGGTGTGGATATGTGATCAATCTCAAGAGTTATGTTACACTGCATGCTAACACACGTTTAGTGATGAGCTCATCCAGCATCTGCTTAAGTATTCATCAAAGTATTGATTTCACTCTTTGGAACTCAGAAACATTTTTTTTTTGCGAATTTCCTGATTTTCCTCATTTCTTGATGAAATCTGATTTACCCGAGCTTTCACTTTTAACCAAAAGAATTCACAAATATATTCAAGACTTCCCCTTAATGTGAGTCTAGGAACCCTGGATGACGTGATTCCACAAAAGGTGTGGTGTCTGCTGTGAATAAATAGTCCATTGTTCACCAGGGTGGGACTCAGCTACTGTGAACTGCAACACCTGGCTAGCAATCTAGATAACCTCCCCCACTGTTACAGCCACCTAACTCTTTACATACATATCAAATATTTTAGTCAGCCTGATCTTCAAAACTTTTTATTTCAGTCTTAATAACTTTCATTCACTCCCTCACATACTACTTTGTACAGCTCTATGCATGTTAGAATTGACTTGTTAGACCGCTCATGGAATAACCCTTCTCATTATACCACAATAAACATGAAGTATGAAGCAAAGTTGTATTTGAACTAACAGGAACTGAAGAAACAACTCAATATAATGCTTCTGTTTTTAACTAAAGTTTCCCATTGCTGAATTTTGAAGTGTAATTCTTCCAGAGGTCATGAAAGCTGTTGATTGTTGAAATTCTGTATATTTCGCCACATAAGATGACCCTTGAAGCACCCAAAAACAGAGGTCGTCTTATAGGCCAGATACAAAAATATGACCTTAAAATTCTACTCAAAATGCCATTGGATTGGTTTCATAACCTACTCAGAACTCACTCTAACATTTTTTTAAGCTACCAGTATATTAGAAATAATTTTTTATTGTTTAAATAAACACATCTAAAATCCTTCAAGATCACTGACGCAAAGAACTCTTCAAGCACATCTGGAGTCTTTCTGGGCCTTTTTATAGTGCAAAAAAATGAATGTAAAAGAAGAAATTCTCCACGTTTATATTGCTTCACTTACCTACAGGAGGCGAACTCAGAGGTAGAGCGACTCTCTCCACCTCCTCCATGAAGGCAATGTGAAGAGGCGAGCTGATGATGTCCTGATGGCGTCGTCAGCCCACGACTCAGGAGCACGAATTTTAATGCGCTCAATGTGGTCAGATGCTTAATTTAATGTATATTATTGTAAATTTAATTTTACAAAATACTTGTTTGACTGTATTAAGTAAGAATTTTGTTCTTTTGGGTGGGAGGGAATGTCTATATTAATTTTTCACTTGCTGGTGCATATGGATGACGTCACGGCAATGGGTGGTGCTACTGTACCACTCGCCCCGCCTCCTTCAACTCTGGAAGACGGCTCCCGATGCCACTCAGTAAGAAAGCAATGCTAGATCAACTTTTTAGGCCTTCTCCATAAAAAGGTAAATTCAACTTTTTTTTTCGTTGAGCTGCCTTCGAGGCAGCATTTCACCGTAAAAAGGCCTGTTGTCACATGGGTCCCAGTCTGAATCAGATGACTCATCTCCGCTTCATCATCAGTGTCCCACATCCTCCATCCCATCCATTGCACAAGAGATATCGCACTTTTTGAAAGATTTTATTAGTCTCTATTTTCACTTTATCTCATGCTTTGATCACAAAGTCACATAGCTCATCAGGTGATGAAGCACGCATTGCCCCGCCTTTTGTAAAGGATTTTTCTGCACTTGTCATCCAATTATTCCATTCTTCATGCACATGATCTTTAAATAGCTTGTTCAGCAGACATCTAGTGGTTGCAATAGAGAAGTCAAAACAACTGGTATAACAGCAATCACAGTATTATTTAGTGCTAATCTATTTTTATTGGTATTAATTAAATAACTGCGAAACATAACCAAGATCAACAAACTCCATTCTTTGCAAAAATCACCTGGCCGCCTGTTCCACACATTGTCTATCCATAGTTTTACACCACTTTCATCCATCCATCCTTTTGCATAAAAATGTTAAAAGAAACACTTGGTGGGATTTTTAATTTAATTTTGTGCATGAAGATTACCATGGGTTTTACCTCCATGCATGATAACTCCACCATAAACCTGATCCTTTCATGGCCTGTACTTCTGGCTTGCACAGTTTTCACACCTTTACATTCCAGCATTTTATTGCCTATCATGTCAAAACTCATGGGGGTTTCGTCCATGTTTCTGATATTTGACAATCTTCTTCTCTTTGGCTTGGCTTCGCGGACGAAGATTTATGGAGGGGGTAAATGTCCACGTCAGCTGCAGGCTCGTTTGTGGCTGACAAGTCCGATGCGGGACAGGCAGACACGGTTGCAGCGGTTGCAGGGGAAAATTGGTTGGTTGGGGTTGGGTGTTGAGTTTTTCCTCCTTTGCCTTTTGTCAGTGAGGTGGGCTCTGCGGTCTTCTTCAAAGGAGGTTGCTGCCCGCCAAACTGTGAGGCGCCAAGATGCACGGTTTGAGGCGATATCAGCCCACTGGCGGTGGTCAATGTGGCAGGCACCAAGAGATTTCTTTAGGCAGTCCTTGTACCTTTTCTTTGGTGCACCTCTGTCACGTGGCCAGTGGAGAGCTCGCCATAGAACACGATCTTGGGAAGGCGATGGTCCTCCATTCTGGAGACGTGACCCACCCAGCGCAGCTGGATCTTCAGCAGCGTGGACTCGATGCTGTTGACCTCTGCCATCTCGAGTACTTCGACGTTAGGGATGAAAGCGCTCCAATGAATGTTGAGGATGGAGCGGAGACAACACTGGTGGAAGCGTTCTAGGAGCCGTAGGTGATGCCGGTAGAGGACCCATGATTCGGAGCCGAACAGGAGTGCGGGTATGACAACGGCTCTGTGTACGCTTATCTTTGTGAGGTTTTTCAGTTGGTTGTTTTTCCAGACTCTTTTGTGTAGTCTTCCAAAGGCGCTATTTGCCTTGGCGAGTCTGTTGTCTATCTCGTTGTTGATCCTTGCTTCTGATGAAATGGTGCAGCCGAGATAAGTAAACTGGTTGACCGTTTTGAGTTTTGTGTGCCCGATGGAGATGTGGGGGGGGCTGGTAGTCATGGTGGGGAGCTGGCTGATGGAGGACCTCAGTTTTCTTCAGGCTGACTTCCAGGCCAAACATTTTGGCAGTTTCCGCAAAACAGGACGTCAAGCGCTGAAGAGCTGGCTCTGAATGGGCAACTAAAGCAGCATCGTCTGCAAAGAGTAGTTCACGGACAAGTTTCTCTTGTGTCTTGGTGTGAGCTTGCAGGCGCCTCAGATTGAAGGGACTGCCATCTGTGCGGTACTGGATGTAAACAGCGTCTTCATTGTTGAGGTCTTTCATGGCTTGGTTCAGCAGCATGCTGAAGAAGATTGAAAAGAGGGTTGGAGCGAGAACACAGCCTTGCTTCACGACGTTGTCAATGGAGAAGGGTTCGGAGAGCTTATTGCTGCATCTGACCCGACCTTGTTGGTTTTCGTGCAGTTGGATAACCATGTTGAGGAACTTGGGGGGGCATCTGAGGCACTCTAGCATTTGCCAAAGCCCTTTCCTGCTCACAGTGTGAAAGGCTTTGGTGAGGTCAACAAAGGTGATGTAGAGTCCTTTGTTTTGTTCTCTGCACTTTTCTTGGAGCTGTCTGAGGGCAAAGAACATGTCAGTAGTTCCTCTGTTTGCGCGAAAGCCGCACTGTGATTCTGGGAGAATATTCTCGGGGACACTAGGTATTATTCTATTTAGGAGAATCCTAGCGAAGATTTTGCCTGCAATGGAGAGCAGCGTGATTCCCCTGTAGTTTGAGCAGTCTGATTTCTCGCCTTTGTTTTTGTACAGGGTGATGATGGTGGCATCACAAAGGTCCTGAGGCAGTTTTCCTTGGTCCCAACAAAGCTTGAAAAACTCATGCAGTTTGACATGCAGAGTTTTGCCGCCAGCCTTCCAGACCTCTTGTGGGATTCCATCCATACCTGCTGCTTTGCCACTTTTCAGTTGTTCGATTGCCTTATATGTCTCATCCTGGGTGAGGACCTCATCCAGCTCTAGCCTGAGGGGCTGTTGAGGGAGCTGGAGCAGGGCAGAATCTTGGACTGAGTGGTTGGCACTGAAAAGAGATTGGAAGTGTTTCTGCTAATGATGTAATAATAAACTATTGAAAACAAGTAACTTTATGATCAAGATCTTTTGGTAGTTTCTGAGCAATTTATGTTTCTTGTCGTAATACCAAATTTTTCCTGTTCATGAAATGATTGCACCAACCTACTGTACCTTTAAAATCTCTACTGTGTTCTGGGTTTGACCTTGCCCTCTTCAGTGCATATGCTCAGATTTTATTTCTTGTGACCATGTAGCAATCATGTCTCTGTTCGAGTACCCATTCAGCAATGTGATTTTCCAACTCTGGCCAGTGACTGATTCTTCTTTTCTTCGAACATTGTTTCTTTGGAATTTTTTTAAAAACATCTTCATTCTTTCACCCCTCTCTTACCATCTTCTCAGTTATGCCAAATGTCCTGGCAGCAGCACAATCGGCCACTTCAATGACTTTTAACTTAATACTTGCTTCACACTCTCTTCGTTTTGCTGGAGGCTCCATGCTAGCACCCACCTTCCGGCCATGCCCAACAGCTCAGTCAATGTGACGCCAGCTCAGTCAACACCTGAATTATTGGGGGGATTGTACCCGATAGATGATAAAACCATGAAATTCAGGCTGAAATTGGGACCTGTCTTATCTGAACGTTGTCTTATACGCTGATATGTACTGTAGTTGCATTTCCCAAACCTTTTAAGTACAGCTAAGATAAATGTTATGCTCATAGCTTGACATCCAGCTCAATGACCCTATGATGGTAAATTTTGTTATAAAATGTTACAAATATGTTAATTGTAAGAGGAAAGCTAGAGACAAAATTGGTCCCTTAGAAAATCAGAGCGGAAAACTGTGTGTGGAGCCTAGAGAAATGGGGAAGATATTGAACAGTTTCTTTTCTTCGGTATTCACTAAGGAGAAGGATATTGGGAGATGTGAGATTAAAAAAAAGCAAATTGGGTAATTATGGGGAATATAGAGATTACAAAAGGTGTAGTTTTAAGGCTTTTGAAGAATATAAAGGTGGATAAGTCTCCGGGACCAGACGGGATCTTCCCCAGGACATTGAGAGAAGTGAAGGAGGAAATAGCAGAGGCTCTGGCGGTAATTTTCCAAATGTCATTAGATATGGGGATAGTGCTGGAGGATTGGTGCATTGCACATGTGGTTCCGTTATTTAAAAAGGGTTCAAGGAGGAAGCCTGGCAACTATCGGCCTGTAAGTTTGACGTCTGTTGTAGGTAAATTAATGGAGAAAATTCTTAGAGATAGTACTTATAAACATCTGGATAGACAGGGTCTGATCAGGAGCACTCAACATGGATTTGTGGGAGGAAGGTCATGTTTGACCAATCTGATTGAATTTTTTGAAGAGGTGACTAGGAATGTGGATGAGGGTAGCGCAGTGGATGTTGTCTATATGAAATTCAGTAAGGCCTTCGATAAGGTACCACATGGAAGGTTAGTTAGGAAGGTGCAGTCTTTAGGTATAAATTTTAAGATAGTCAAATGGATTGAACATTGGCTGAAAGGGAGAGGCCAGAGAGTGGTAGTGGATAATTGTCTGTCAGGTTGGAGGCCGGTGACCAGTGGTGTGCCTCAAGGATCTGTATTGGGCCCATTGTTGTTCGTTATATACATTAATGATCTAGATGATAGGGTGGTGAATTGGATTAGTAAATATGCAGACGATACTAAGATAGGTAGAATAGTGGATAATGAAGAAGGTTTTCAAGGATTGCAGAGGGATTTGGGCTGCTTAGAAAAGTGGGCTGAAAAATGGCAGATGGAATTTAATGCTAATAAGTGTGAGGTGCTTCATTTTGGTAAGAAGAATCAGAATAGGACATATGTGGTAAATGGGAGAGCATTGAGGAATACAGAAGAGCAGAAAGATTTAGGAGTAACGGTACATCGTTCCCTGAAGGTAGAAACTCACGTGAATAGGGTGGTGAAGAAGGCTTTTAGTATGCTGGCCTTTATCAATCATTGCATGGAATATAGGAGTTGGGAGGTGATGTTGAGATTGTATAAGACGTTGGTGCGGCCTAATTTGGAGTTCTGTGTGCAGTTCTGGTCGCCTAATTATAGGAAGGATATAAACAGAGTGGAGAGAGTGCAGAGAAGGTTTACCAGAATGTTACCTGGGTTTAAGCATCTAGAGTATAGGGAGAGATTGGACAGATTAGGTCTTTATTCTTTGGAGCGTAGAAGGTTGAGAGGGGATTTGATAGAAGTATTTAAGATTATGAAAGGGATAGACAGAGTGGATGTGGATAGACTATTTCCGTTAAGAGGAGGAAAGATTAAAACAAGAGGACATGAGTTAAGAATTAAGGGGCAGAGGTTTAGAGGTAACATGAGAGGGAACTTCTTTACTCAGAGAGTGGTAGCCGTGTGGAATGATCTTCCAGGAGAAATAGTGGCGGCGGAGTCAATTGTATTATTTAAGAAAAGGTTGGACAGGTATATGGATGAGAAGAAGATGGAGGGTTATGGGCATTGTGCAGGGAGGTGGGACTAGAAAGGGGTGTTTGGTTCGGTGCGGACTAGAAGGGCCTAATGGCCTGTTTCCGTGCTGTAATTGTTATGTTATATGTTATGTTATGTTCACTGGGTTAGCCATTGTCACTCATAACAATAAATATTTATATTTGTAAGAATTTTCAACACCATTTAACATCTTAGTATTAAAGCAGATTCATAAAGAGAATATGGATGATGGAATGGCAGGTACCCTGGTAATGATGACAGTAGATGATGTTTGGACAAGATTATGAGATGCAGTGAGTGAGTGGAAATTCAAATCATTTAACTTCTAGGGTTTTGTCCTTACTGAATATGATTGGACACAAACGGTATTTTGCCATGAAATAATGTAATAATATAACCCTTTTCAGGATTGCGCTACCTACAAAGTTCAATAGGGTATTCAGTGATATGCGAATCTCCACAAACTCCTTACAAAGTCAGACATTGGCATACTTTGTTGATATTTCCTAGATTTGCTGGCCCCAGGAGAGGTCATCCAATAGTGGATACCCAGGAATGTGAAGGTATTAACCCCCTCTATTACCACCCCACTGATGAAGATAGGTGCTTTAGCATTCCTAAAGTCCACAATAAGTTCCTTGGACTTGCTGATGTTGAGACCAAGATTAGCACTTTGTCCAGTGGTCTCCACTTCTGCTCCCAAATGCCTGACCCACTTCTCATTGTTTGTTCAAGACTGCAGCAGCTGTAGGTTCCTGTCCCTCTGTGAGATTGTTTCCATGTCCTTGCTAGTGCTTTGTAGGAACCTTTACACCCACTGCTACAGCATGACTGTCAGATCCTCACAATCTAAGCCCCAAGAAATCTGAGGAGTGAGTGCTAAATTTGACATTGCTTTCTAATTGTTTTGTAGCATTCTGATTTAGGCACAACCTTTTCATGGAGAATTTGGACTCTCAGTATCTGGCACTTTAAAATTGCTACTGAATGCATACAGAAGTTGTTAAGGCTTACGACCATTTCATGCTTCATCGGCACTTCACCAACCAACTTTCAAAGAAATGGCATACATACATCTTTCAGGGGAAGGCTTTACAGTCTTGAAACTCTACATTCATCAACCTCTGATTGATTTTACACCCTGATCCGGAGTCTTCAGCTGTGTTTTTGACAGACTCTATCCCCATTCTTTCCAATTTGTTAATTAAATAACCTCCTTTGAGATACTGTTTAAATTTTTACCACTTTGACCAATTATTTGATCACTTACTCTTCTGTCTCCATTTTGATTTGTGCCAATGGCTCCAATGTTGAATCATACTTTGCTTTCTGCTTCCAATTCACTGTTACTCTCCAGCAGCTTGTTTTTTTCTCATGCAGCAGTTTAAAGCTGCCTGCCAACACTTTCTCAAAGCCGATTAGGTGTGGGTAACAAATGCTGGCTGCCATGTCCAGATCCTGAAAAAAAATTCAGATCTGCACAAGTAAAATTAAACATGAAAATCTGTGTAAATATCCTGAATGAAGCATGTTTGCTTCACCCTCAATTTGTTGAAAAACTTAAACACTTTATCCTCAAATAATCACCAAGTACAATGGAGCCCTTTATAGCTGCATTTTTTCTCTTTGAAGTGTTACATCATTCACATCCTTGCTTTTTGCCATCCCACTGAAAGCATGATTATGTATATGTTTAGCTCATGTAACATTTATTGCTATAATTATAAATTGCACAGTGATACACACTTTATTCCATTTTCCAGTAACTAGAGGTTATTCTCCCTTTTTTAATTAATTTTGAAGGAGGATACAGCACATAAAAGCCAAGACAAACTGGCCATGATGATAGATCCAGTAAAGTGTGCCTGTGGACTTGAAGGGCCTGAAGAGGAAGAACTAGAAATGGTACAAGAAGTCAGTGCCCTCATAAAGTTGAAAAGGATACTAGTTGCTTCTCTTTTATCTCACACTATTTGTGGCCAGGAGGAAATGGTGTACCTCGTGTATGTGGAGTACAAGAGGTTGCAGTCCCTCTTCACCTACCTGAAGCAACTACTCCTCAAGTTCTGGCTGCACTTAATGACACTGTGTATATTCAAGAGGGAAATGTTTGTGTGTATTTTGGTCAGTATGGTTCATAGTGTGAAAAATAAAAAAAATTTTTTAAAAAGTTCTGGCTGAACTTTAGCCCCACGTTCAGAATCAGAATTAGGTTTATTGTTATGAACATATGTCACAAAAGTTGTTTGGCAGCAGCAGTATTTGGCATTTCTGGTGCAAAAATTGCTATAAATTACATTTCTGTATATTATTCAAAATAGATAAATTAGCCCAAAAGAAGAGAAAATAAAAGTGAGGTAGTGTTTGTGGTTCATTTTCCATTAAGAATTCTGATGGTGGAGGGTAAGAAGCTGTTTTTGTAACATTAGGTGTATGTCTTCAGGGCCCTGTACCTCTTTCCTGATGGTAGCAGATGGTGTTTTCAAATTGCAACACCAGGGTGCAATTACTGGGACGTGAGTAGAGGATGCACCTTTCAAACTGCAAGCTGACCTACCTGATAAATCGCCAACCCAGCGATGACGTTGTGAGTGATGCATCATGCAGTCAACTTCCTTTCTGTTTTAAAGTTCTCCTAAACGCCATCCACGTCAGTTGCCCCCCCACCTCCTGCCCCCAGCCATCAGTGTCTCCCCCTCCCCCTGCCCATCAGTCGCCAGTTGCCTCTGTTCCCAGCCATCAGTTGCTCCTCCCCCCAGTCAATTCCTCCCAGTCAGTTCCCCCCAGCAACATGCCACTGCCATGAACAGGGAGGTGGGGGGAAGTGGTTGTGTGACAGAACATAGATATGTTTTTGGGAGATAAATTGGGGAAGGTTTGTTAGAGTAGGTCACATACAAACACTTTAAAACAGATCTTATTTAAAATACTGGAGCTCTGCTCATGCTAGACATGTTGGGGCCATCAGCCTTTGCAAAAGTTTTTGAACGTACCCAAGAGACTTGACTAATGAATTGTTGTTTACAAAAAGGCAATGGATGGAAGAACTTGTCAGAACCACAGATTGTCTGGAGGGGAACTTGCTGTTCTAAAAGGGTCGTGTGGTTTTACAAGCCGAGAGAGTCAAACAGGCTTTTTCTTAGAGAGAGAGAGAGAGAAAGAGAGAGAGAGAGTGACAGAGATCGGTTCTACAGTTTTACAGCCAGCAGCAGCAACTGGGACTGGAACAGGACAAGCTGGCAAGCTTGTGGAAAACCCCATTTGGAAGACAGGTTGTGAGTGCTTAGTTCAGCCTGGTCAAAGCCCTTGTGGTTCATGTAAGGGGAGTAGACTGGCTGTCTAATGTTTCACTTGAAATAAGAGAAACAAAAAGGAACTCTGTGGAGACCTGAAAGAAAGAGGTTATCATCTGGAGAACTCTGAGGGGGCAATTTTCTTCAGAAAGATACTAAAGTGGCTGATTTAAAAAGGAATCAGTTGTGGGTGTCCAGTGTACAACGAATTTCTCTGAAAACTAACAAGAACCTTCCTGAGTGGTAATTATTTACCTTTCAAGCACCAAAGCCTGGTGAACTTTATAAATGTTAAATTCTGTGCACAGTGTAAGAATTGCCTGCAACCAGTGAACTTGGAGGAATGAGAAGTGAGATTGGACTGTGAATCAAAGAACTTTTCTGAACTTACACACGCATTACATACACGTGCGCTTAGAATTAGAAGGGGGTTAAGTTAAGTTAGTTAAGTCAATAGTGGTAAGTTAAAGTGTGATTCTGTTTTCATGTTTAGAGATAATTAAAAGCAACTTTTGTTTAAGTAACCATTTGTCTTGGTGAATATCTATTGCTGCTGGATTTTGGGGTCCTCTGGGCTTATAACACTTTATGGGGGATAGGAACATAGGAAGTAGGAGTAGAAGTAGGCCAAAAATGGCCCATCGAGCCTGCTCCGCCATTCAATACGATCATGGCTGATCTAATTTATGACCTAACTCCACCTACCTGCCTTCTCCCCATATCCCCTAATTCCTCTATCATGTAAAAATTTATCTAACCGAATTTTAAATATGTTTAACGAGGCAGCCTCAACCACTTCCCTGGTTAGAGAATTCCAAACATTCACTACTCTCTGGGAAAAAACTATTTTTCCTCATCTCTGTCCTAAATCAACTCCCCCGAATCTTGAGACTGTGTCCTCTCGTTTTAGTTTCCCCAGCCAGCTCAAAAAACCTTCCTACATCTATCCTATCCATACGCTTCATAATCCTATGTTTCTATAAGATCTCCTCTCATTCTTCTGAACTCGAGTGAATACAATCCTAGATGATTTAATCTTTCATCATAAGTCAACCCCTTCATCCCAGGGATCAACCTAGTAAACCTCCTCTGGACCATCTCCAAAGCCAGTATATCCTTCCTCAAATATGGAGACCAGAACTGGACACAGTACTCCAGGTGCGGTCTCACCAGTACCTTATACAGTTGCAACATTAGCTCCCTACTCCTGAATTCAATTCCTCTAGCGATGAAGGCCAACATTCCATTTGCCTTCTTAATAACCTGCTGCAGCTGCAACCTAACCTTTTGCGATTCATGCACAAGCACTCCCAAGTCCCTCTTTACAACAGCATGCTGTAGTTTTTCACCCTTCAAATAATATTCAGCTTTGATTTTTCTTGCCAAAGTGGATAACCTCACACTTACTAACATTGTACTCCATCTGGCAGACCTTTGCCCACTCATCCAGCTTAACTCTATCCCTCTGCAGACTCTCCACATCCTCATTACAATTTGCTCTTCCACTCAATTTGGTGTCATCCGCAAACTTGGCTACACCACATTTTGTCCCCTCCTCCAAGTCATCAATATAAATGATGAACAGTTGTGGGCCTAACACTGACCCCTGTGGCACCCCACTTACCACTCTCTGCCAACCTGAAAAACTCCCATTTATCCCGACTCTCTGCCTCCTGTCAGACAACCAATTGTCCTTTCGGATTGAAAATTTGAGTTTTTTGTGATTTATTAGTTAATTGGGGTTTCTTCAAGCTAATTTAAAGCTTGTGTGTGGAAAAACAGCAGCAATGGATATTGATACATTTTTGTCACAACCATCGCCTGCAGAGCTGCAGAGCAAGAGAAAAGAGGAAATGATGGTTATTTCGAAGGCATTAAAGTTGACTGAAGTCAAGCATTGGATGAGGAAAATACAAATACCGAGGATTATAGTGAAATATTATATAGGTGAGGGAAAATCTGTTGTGAAAACAGATAATTTTCTGGAGGATAGATCTTTTGAATTTCCATTGGAATTGGAGAAATTGAAAGTGCGAGAGGCTGAAAAACAAAGAGAGGAGGCTGAAAAACAGAGGATATATGAGGCAGGGAAAGCTGAAAAATGGAGGGAGGATGATAAAAGACAAAGAAAATATGACTTGGAAAAGATTGAAAGGGACAGATGGTTTCAATTGGAGAAGTTAAAATTTGAGATGGAGGGAAGTAAGAGAATTCAAGCTGGAACTCCTGGGGAGAGTTTTTTTGGCTAGTAGATAGGTAAATCTAGTTCCTCCTTTTGATGAGGGATATATAGATACATAATTTCAGCTTTTTGAAAAAGTTGCTGTGAGCTCAAGATTACCAAAAGAAAAATGGCCACTTCTGCTCCAAAGTGTATTGAAAGGAAAAGCACAAATTGCATACACTAGTTTGACTACCGAACAAATGGCAAATTATAACACTGTTAACCAAGCAGTATTGAAAACTTACGAGTTGGTTCCAGAAGCATATAGACAAAAATTTAGGAGTTTGGTGAATCATGTAGATTTTTCTCTGAGAAAATATGTATGTTTTCACCATTGCTGCACCTCAAAAGGAATAAATAATAATTTTGACAGATTGAGAGAATTGATATTAATTGAGGAACTTAGAAGGTGTGTTCCAAATGAGGTTAAATTATACCTGGATGAGAGAGACATGGGGATGTGGTGGCAAACAGCTAGATTAGTGGTTGAATTTGCCCTAATTCACAAAAATATATTTCAGAATATTAAGTATTTTCAGAGAGTTAATGTGGAACTGATTAGTAAGCCTCTTCAGAGGGTTAATGTGGAGCAGACTAGTAAGCCTGAAATTAAATCTGGAGAGAATGTTAAGAGAAAAGATGAAGGTAAGGTGGGAAAGGACAGAACTTCTGGATTTGTATGTCATTTTTGTCAGAAACTTGGTCATGTTATTGCAAATTGTCTAGTATTGAAAAAGAGATGAGAAAAGGAGGTTTCACCAGAAGCATGTATTCAGACAGTTGAATTTAAGGAGAGCAGATGTTCCAAACCTGGTAAGGGTGTCATGGATGTTTTCAAACCTTTTGTGTCAGTGGGCTTGGTTTCAGTAAAGGAGGGAGAATCACAGGTTCCAGTGAAAATTCTTAGAGATACTGGGATTGCTCAGTCACTATTGTTGGAAGGTGTTTTCATCACCTACGGCTCCTAGAATGCTTCCACCAGTGTTGTCTCCGCTCCATCCTCAACATTCATTGGAGCGCTTTCATCCCTAACGTCGAAGTACTCGAGATGGCAGAGGTCGACAGCATCGAGTCCACGCTGCTGAAGATCCAGCTGCGCTGGGTGGGTCACGTCTCCAGAATGGAGGACCATCGCCTTCCCAAGATCGTGTTATATGGCGAGCTCTCCACTGGCCACCGTGACAGAGGTGCACCAAAGAAAAGGTACAAGGACTGCCTAAAGAAATCTCTTGGTGCCTGCCACATTGACCACCGCCAGTGGGCTGATATCGCCTCAAACCGTGCATCTTGGCGCCTCACAGTTTGGCGGGCAGCAACCTCCTTTGAAGAAGACCGCAGAGCCCACCTCACTGACAAAAGACAAAGGAGGAAAAACCCAACACCCAACCCCAACCAACCAATTTTCCCCTGCAACCGCTGCAACTGTGTCTGCCTGTCCCGCATCGGACTTGTCAGCCACAAACGAGCCTGCAGCTGACGTGGACGTTTACCCCCTCCATAAATCTTCGTCCGCGAAGCCAAGCCAAAGAGAAGAGAAGACTGACACAGGGGAGACAACTTTGATTAAAGGTGTTGGAGGTGAGGTAGAGTCAATATCTCTTCACAACAGAGTGATGAATTTAGAATTAGTTAAAGGACCTGTTGCAGTAGGAGTAATTTTAAAGTTACCCATGCAGGGTGTTTCATTTTTATTAGGGAATGATTTGGTAGAGGATAAAGTTGGGTCAGTTTTGAGATTAACAAATCGGCCTAGTAAGGATGAGGTTGAAGAGGATTGTAAGATATATCCTGCATGTGCTATAACAAGGTCTTTGACTTAGAAAATGATGAGAGTTGAGGAAGATCCAGTTGATAGAGACTTGCCCAGTCCTTCTGAAATAGTTTTGAAAGAGCAGGTAATTGTGAGGGTAAGGATTTCTCTTTGTCAAGGAAAGAGTTAATTCGCCAACAGAGAACAGATACAGATCTTATTTACTGAGGGGACAAAGCAGTAAGTGAACAGGAGATTAAAGAAATGGCTTATGGATATGACTTGAAGGGTGAATTGTTAATGAAACCTTATTTAGAGGAAAAAGGTAGTGGAGAACAAACTGTATCAGAGGTGTTAGTTGTTGTCAGGGTTGAGGAAGTTATGGATTTCCTCTCCTCCAGACCACAATCAATGCAGATTGGCAAGAATATCCCCTCCTCAATTTTCATTAGTACTAGAGCACCAGAGGGCTGCGTACTTACCCCCTACTCTACTTGCTTTAGACCTATGACTGTGTGGCTCGATACGACAATAGCACCATCTATAAATTTGTAGATGATACCACAGTAGTGGGCTGTATAAAAAGGTGCGATGAGTCAGCACACAACAGGGAAATTGTAAACCTCGCTGACAACCTCTCACTCAATATCACCAAAACCAAAGTGCTGATTATGGACTTCAGGAAGGGAAAACCAGTCGTGTATTATCCAGTGACCATTGTGGGATCAGAGGTGGAGAGGGTAAGCAAATTTAATTTCCTGGGAGTCACTCTCTCAGAGAACCTTTTCTAGTCCCATCATACTAATGTCATTGTGAAGAAAGTACATCAGCGGTTCTACTTCCTCAGGAGTTTGTGGAGGTTTGAAAAGACATTGGGAATTTTGGAAAATCTCCACACAAGTGAAGTCAAAGTGTGCTGACTGGCTGGGGAGAACCAATACTTCTTAGTGGAAAGCCCTGTAAATGGTAATTGACATATCCCAGTGCATCACAGCCCAGTGCATCACAGCAAAACTCTCCCTGCTATCGAGAAAATCTATATGGAATGCTATGGTCAGAGTACAGCAGCAATCATCAAGGATCCACAGACCCAGGACATGCACTGTTTTTGCTGCTGCCAGCAGGAAAGAGGTATAGGCGCCACAAGACTCGCACCACCAGGTTCAGGAACAGTTGCTACCCTTCCACTGTCAAACTCCTAAACATCAGACTCAATCAGAGATTCATTTAAGAACTCTTACTTTGCACATTATTTATTTACTGAATATTTTTTCTGTATTGCAAAGTCAATTTATTTACATTTTTTTTAGATATACAGTACAATAATAGGGCCATTTTGGCCCATGGATCCTGCCATCCAATTTACAAGGTGGTATGCAATGTCAATTATGTACTCCTGTCCTTTTAACATTCCATCTGGTTATGCATGAAATGAAGATCCTTTTGGATTGAATTGGGGGAAGCGTTGACCAAAATTGTGGGGGTAGCGTTGACCAAAATTGTGGGGGTGAACTTCCCTCTAGACCCAAAATTGTTTCTTCTGGGGAATTTGGCAGTTATAAAAGTTAACTTCTCCAGAATTAAATCTAAGCTTATTAAAATTGTGTTGTCAATAGCCAGGAAATGTATAGCGATAATATGGAAATCAGATTCCTTACTTCATATTGATCATTGGAACATGGAAGTGCAAAGTTGTGTTCCCCTTGAGAAGATTACATAATTTTAGGAATAGATATAGTATGTTCGTCAAAATTTGGCAACCTTATTTAGATTACATAAATGCCCAGATTGTATAATTTATTTTGATATTTGACAATTAGTATACTCCTTATTGGAAATTTAATACTTTTAAAATGGTGTGACTGAGATATTAAACCTTGCATCTGTTGCTTTTTCTATTCTATTTTCTTTTTATCTCCCTCTTTTCCCTGCTGCCTATGCCCTTTTCTTTCCAATCTGGGGCAGAATTGCTGGGCGAAGAGGGACTCTCCTATTTATATTTTTTTTTCTCGGACCTTATGAATGTTTTTTTATGATTTTATATTTATTGTTATAATATTAATTGAGTCCTGTATTCCATATTTTCTTAAACTTTAAATAAAATATTCAACAAAAAAATTATGTACTCTTGTAGCGGGCCGAGCGGGCACAAAGTGTGCCCTGTCGCCAGTGCAGTTCTGCGGGCATGCAGAACCATAATACTGGCGCTGCATATGATGGAGCAGCCATGTAGCGGGCCGAGTGGGCGCACAGCATGGCAATGCAAACAGTTGCTGGCACGGTTCTGTGGGCATGCGGAACCCTAATGCGGAAGTCTGTTTACTCACCTAATGGATCGCACGCAAGGTATACTGAGTGCCGAGGAACGGCACGTTAAGCTGTGAGTCTCCTACCAGAAGGTGCGGAACACTTACAAGGCTAGATTTAAACCTGCCGGTCCCGTGGATCGGCAACAATCTCATAGTGACGCCCCTCCTTGTCCCAAGGAACCCGGGACACACAGTATATAAAAGAGGTGTGTAAACCCTGAATAAATCAGTCTTGAGTTGACTATTCTGGTGTGTGTTTGTATTTCTTTAGTAGCTCTACCATACTAGCCACTTCAATTGGTGATCCTGACTGCAAGATTCGGCTGAAGTCTGAGTCTACAGTCATAATGGACGCAGCTACAGCAGCAGCCACCGTGGTGGCAGTTAAGTTGGACTTTGCTTGCCTCCTTTCTGGACACATCAACCACAGGTTTGACTTATTCAGGGTGAAACCCAGTTTTGTCTTCAAGGCATAACGGCGGAGGACACAAAGTCATAGGGGCATTGGACGCTACTACTGCATTTCGAGTGAGCCAATTTATTGTCAATCCCCCAGCGGAAAACCAGTACACCAGGTTCCGCCAGTTTCTTCTGGATACACTGGAATTGACAAGGCATGCGGGTTTTGAACATGGAAGGCCTGGGTGACAGGAAGCCATCAGACATAATGAATGAGGTGCTGGCATTGGCAGATGGTCATTCTCATTGCCTGGTTTTTGAAACCCTATTCCTATCAAAGCTGCCAGCTTGCGTCACCATACCCATTGCTAACATTGATTGCTGCCGTCCCCATGACATAGGCTGACAGGCTCTATCGTACTTGTTCAGACTCTACACAAGAGTCTGCTCAAATACAGCCTGTTTTGGCAGCAGATACATCTCCCGCATCCTACGAGCCTTCTGTATTTGCAGTCCAATCAAAGAAGGAGGAACATGCTGATGTATGTCAAGAGTGGTGTTTTTACCATCGCTGTTGGGGGAGAAATGCCCATAAATGCGTACAGCCATGTACCTATTACAGGAAAAAGGCGGGAAACGAAAGAGCCGGCTGCCAGTAGTGGCCTCGGCAGCTGGCGCAAATACGGGCTTGTTGTATCTTCAAGACAACGTGGGTAAGCACAAGTTTCTTGTAGACACAGGTGCTGAGCTTAGTTTACTCCTACCAACCTATTTTGAAAGGACCCATAAACAACAACACCGAGCGGCGAATGGAACTACCATTCCCAGCTTTAGCATGCAACGGATCACAATTGGAATAGGTGGGACCACATTCCATTGGAATTGCCTCTTAGCTTCTGTTGCTCAACTTATTTTGGGTGTGGACTTTTTATGATCCTATGACTTACTGGTAGACGTGAAATGGAGGAAATTGGTTCATGCCACCACCTTTCAAACGTACCCACTGGCATGCAGCAAAGGGAGAGTTTCCCACCTTGGGGTACATACAATGTACAAGGATGCCTATGCTGCCCTGCTCAATGAATTTCCCCGTATTCTCACTCCTAATTTCAATGCCTCAAAAACAGCCCATGGTGTGTCTCATTACATAGACACTTCAGGCCCACCGATTCATGCCAGAGCTCATCGTCTTCCACCTGATAAACTGCTGCAAGCAAAGGCGGATTTTACGGCAATGGAAGAGTTGGATATCATTCGACGCTCCAACAGTCCTTGTGCATCACCATTTCATAGTGACGTCCCACCTTGTCCCGTGGAATCCGGGACACACAGTATATAAAAGAAGCAGGTAAATCTTAAATAAATCAGTCTTGAATTGACTACTCTGGCTTGTGTATGTATTTCTTTAGTAGCTCTACCGTAGTAGTGAAGTGCAGTTAATGAAGAAACTGAAGGCTGTGTAGTTAACCAGAAATCATGGCTTTTATTTGTAGAAACTTCGTAGTACAATAATGAATAATAATGGGTTCATGCACAGTTATACCCAAGGGGAGTGTCTTTAGTGATAGAGATAATACACGTCCAATGTCAGGAGAGCAGACTAAGCATAGCGAAAGACTGACAGCATGACACAAATTCATCACAAGTAGCCGCTACACTCTAACAATAAATTTGAACTTTGAACTTTGAAGATGAATAACAAAATCCAGTTTAATCCCTCAATTAATTATTAATAAAGTGAAAAGCCAGGAGTAGCACAAGGTGGAAAAAACAAAGTGGGTGTAAGGAGACAGGACAATGCCAATGGAAGCAAATAAAAAAAGTGGAGAAATCTGTGGCTTTCTTAGTCTAGGAGATCTTCAGGAGGAGAAGGGGATCATAAAATAATTATCCAGAGTCTATCCTGTTTTATTAACATTTATTTAATCCTTTTGTGGTTTTGTTAGCAGCAAGGGAAGAAATATTTATTGTTCCTGCAATTTAAGTTACATTTGTGGTTCATCAGGATTGTGCCATTTGTATGCTGACACGATAACTGGCTGCAGAACAGCAGTGATATAACACCAGAAAGCAAACAGGCCAGGATTAACATACATAGATGCAAATCAGGAATGACTGTATACTGAAATCCCACAATGATAAGTTTGGACACTGATTTTTATATGCATAGTATTCTGTGGAACAGAAGCCACTTGTCAGTCTTGAAATCTCATGTCCAAGCTAGGGATCCTGCCACAAACAAGGAGATCCCACCATTATTAGTACAATAATTCCTACCTTTCCAAGATGCCGTTAATCCCAAGAATGGATAGAATTTAAAAGTTATGCAAGGTCCATTAGACAGCAGTTTCCTACCAAATTTTTGAGGTGATGGTAAGAAACCAATACCAATGTAGATAAAGCTCTTTGGCAGTCAGTTTCCACCTTCAGCTCAATGTCTCATAAAGTTCACTAACATTACCCTTGTCATCAAGGAGACAGTTATAACTTTTTTCAATAACTATTCATGTATACTCCTTCCTTTCATTGTTTACCGCATCTATTAAGGAACATCTATTGAAACCATAAATTCTGCATAATGCTAACTGCAGCCCATTGTGTTGCATGCAATTTTTTTTAATGAAAAGGTACCTAAAGGCTTGCTTTAACATGGGGAAATAATGAAGTGCGGGAATAGCAGAATGATACCAAGGTTCAATGAAAATAAGATAGGGTTTTTTTATTTTAAATCCCAGCTTTCCTTTAACTAATTCCCTTCTAAACTGTGAAATAGGCTGGAAGAGGGAGCTAGCCAGGCATGACAACTGCTGCAGTTAGAAATCCATGGGGAACAGCTGACTACAAAGGACAATGCAGAGGGAGTTGGGCAGGGGAATGGAACCTAGAATGAGATGTGAGGGAAATTGTCCTATTTATATGACTCACTCTCCAGGGGTTGTAGAGTGATACAGATCCCTGAATTTCAATCCTGATCTCCAGTACTGTCCTTCTGGAGTTTGTACCCTTTCCTTGTGGCCATTTTCACTTCCCCCCAGGTGTTCTGATTTCCTTTCACATCCCAAAGATTCAAAGGTTAAGTGGTCACTAGAAATTGCCTGCAGTATGTTGGTGGTGCATGGAGAGAATTGGGCACAGGGAATATTAATGAATAGGATTGCACTGAGAGATGGGAAAGATTTAAGCTGAATGGCCTTGATCTACAACATTACAATATGAGAATAGTTATAATGAGGAGAAGTGCAGTCTTCAGAAGCATTGCTGATTAGCAACCAAGAGGAGCATCTCATTGCAAATATTGAATTGTGAAAATCTAACAGATGCTAAAAATGGGCCATCAGATATTATAACAAAACCATCAGATTATTGTTAATGTAATGAACCACATTTTGCAGCATCAATAGTGCAGAAACTAATTTACAAAAACAAATAACGTATTCATAAAGAATCTATCATTGAATATATTCAGTACTAGAATGATTGATGTCAACTCCAATTAAAAATAATCCCAAATCTAATTTGAGTTATTAAAGTAGTCCATTTCACAGACCACTAAAACAGCAAACTTGGGTTTACTGAAAAATTTTCCCTTGAACATTCTGTTTCTCAGAGTTATAGATGTCCTGACAAGAAAATGTTAGGAAAAACAATTATTTTTTTAAAAAGAACTGGCCCAGTAGCTTTGTAATTTAATTTTAGAAAGTGGAATGTACAAAAATACAAGTTAATAATTTTTTTTAAAAACACTCTGAAAGGTGTTTTAGATAATTTTATCAAATGATTTATGATTTCAAATCTTTTGGATAATTCTTTAACAGATAGTGGTACCTGTGTAAATTCAAATGGTTCAGTTCCAACTACTGAAATTAATGCACGATAATTGGGACCAACACTTCTGCACAGTAATGAGCAAGGAATACTTTTACCAGAAACGCAGTAAGGATAAATTTAATGGTTTCCAACAGATAAAGGGATCACTATGCACAATAAACTATTGCATTATTAATTGCAGTTATGTGGGGTATGGTAGCACAGTGGCTGAGTTACTGAACATATCCAGATGTCTGTATTAATTGATTTGGAGATATGGGTTTGAATCCCATCCTGGCAACTTAGGGAGTTTATACCTTCTCTACACCAATGAAGCAAAATGAAGATTGGGTAACCATTCTACTGAACACCTATGCTCTGTTAGTCTAAGCTTAAACTTCCTGCAGCCAACTATCTCAATTCACTTCACCATTCTCACACAGTTATGTCTGTCCTTGACCTCATCTATATGTCTGTCCTCATGCAGGGTGAGGAGGCATGTAAACTTCAGGAACAACATAGCTATATTCCTTCTGGACAGCCTTAAACCTAATGGCATGAACATCAATTGTTCTGATTTTAGCTAACCACCACTGTTTCTATCTCCTCTTTACCTACTTTGGTTCTTACTTTTCTCTCTAACTTTTTTCCACTCCCTCCCTGTGGTCTCTCCCTCTTCCTGTCTCTCCAATTCTCCTTCCTTCTGTCTAATACCCCATCTTGGCCATTCCCCAGCATTTTTCCCTCTTCACATATATAATATCATCACCTTTACAATTTTTATCTTGATAAGGGGTCCTGAAATGTTGAATGACCATTTCTGCCAGTGGATGTTGCCTGACCTACTAAATTCCTCTGGCATTTCAATGCATGCTCAAATTTCTATGATCTAAAGTTTGTGTGTTTCTCTGGGGAATTTATTCTGTCAACTAGATGAATCTGGAATGAAAGAACAGTATCAGTAATACTGATCAAGAATCTATGAAATTGTCATAAAACTTATCTAGTGTAGTCATCTCATTCAGTAAAGGTAATCTGCCACTCCAAACCTGTCAGGCTTATATGTGTCTTTGAATCTACCAAGGTGTTTAACTCAGCTATCCTCTGAAATTATCAAGCAAGCCACTCAATTGAAGTCAATTAGGAATGAACAATAAATGCTGACTTTCCAAGTGATGTCCACATTCTACTAACATAAATGACCAAATATCCTACTAACATGACCAAATATACTGGCACAAAACCAGTTATTATCACTGCACATGGTTTCTCACCCAGTCCCTTCCTTATTTTGACACAGTGCTACCTTAACTTTTACAAGGAATTAATAATTATGCATGAGCATTGACCTCTTGTTGCATTCCAGAAATGCTACCAAAGGGAGATAACATGGCCATTTGGCATTACATCATCATTGAAATAATTTTTTAAATGCCAGAAAATTCATGGTTTTGGGCTCATTGTGAATCATATACTATGCAGCTAATCTTTACCAAATATTTTGCAGCTTTCCACAGCATTGAAACGGAATTGTCTCTTCATAGAACTATCACAGCACAGAGGAAGGTCATTCAAGCCATTGAATCTATGCTTGCTCCTACTGAAACAATGATTTGCTACATTAAATAGAATCAGGCTGTTGCCAGGCAATAGGTTGATTCCATTAATTATCTCTAGAGTAGTATGCAGCATTTCTGAACAATTCAAATGTTTCCAAAACTTAAAACTAAAATGGTGTACGAAAATTTGCAATAAATCTAAACTATTGATTTTCCTGCTCCTTCTTTGGCACTGTGACTTCTTCACTATTCTGGGGGCAAACATTAGGAAAAGGGATGAAGACCTCAATCCCCAGCCAATCTATTAATGCTATGAAAGATTTTCCCACTGTAGGCATATTGCCTTGTGGTTCAATTAGCAATGAATATTAAAACAGAGGTGCCACATCTCAGTTCTTTCCAACTTTAATCTCAACACTTCAACTGTTTATCCAGTTTATTTAATGCTATTCATAGCTTTAGTTGGGTTCTGTTACATAAATTCAATATATAAAAAAATGTTCATAATATCTTAGTATTTGTTTAATGTGGTGCACATGTCCTCTATTACAGTGTAAACTAAATTGCCCACTTACACCCACATTATGCAGCCTGCGCCACATTATGAATTATGCACAAATGTATTTATTCAGGCTCATCTGTAATTGTTTATCTTCATTATTGCCTGAAGCTCACTGTGACACTCTTATTTTTAGGAATTTCTGTGGGTTTCTTTGTGAGGAGTGCTGACCAACGTAGACCTTTCTGCCCACAGACCTCTCAGCTGTTGCAACCTTAAATGTATCACTGACTTAAATCCTCAGCTGGTTGTGGACTGAAATTGTTTTTTAAATTGGAAATTTTAACCACCTCCTCCTTTTAACCAACTCATCAAAATTGCCCTTAACCACAAAGTTTCTTGTCACCTACAAATTTACTGATCATTCTATATTCCCGTCCAAATTATTAATGTATTGTGATAGTACAGACCTATCACCAATGTATATAGTTACAGTATCTAGAGTATGTAATGACTGTGCTTACAGCGATTGGCTGAGAGCTTAGCCACACCTACTGTCTGGGCCTTAAAGGGTTGTGTCCCTAGCCAGGTCGGATCATTCCGGACTGGTCGGCCACCTGTAAAGAGCTCCTGTCTTTTGCTAATAAAAGCCTTGATTTGGATCAACAAGTCTTTGGTTCTTTCGAAGAGCTCTACATGTATGTAAAAACAGTAAGCGCCCCAGTACCAATCTCAGTGGTCGCAGATTTTCCAAACACAAAACAACCTCCATCCTTACCCTGTGCCTCCAAATGCCAGCCCAATTTTAGATCAAAATTACTAGCTTTCCCTGGATCCCACGGGCTCCAACCTTGGAAAAGATAGTGGTTAAAATTTACCTAGGTGTCGTATAGCCTCCACACAGTCGGCAGGAGCCTAGAGCAGATCTGAAGGCACAAGACTAACAAGATTTTAATAGTAGATGATTTCAATTTTCCCAATATTGATTGAGATCAACTCAATGCAAAAGACTTAGAGGGAATATAATTTTTAAAGTGTGTGGATGTGAGATTTTTCAGCTATTTCCCAGATAATGTACTTAAGAAGGTTGTTGTGATAAAGGATAAAGATTGACCAGAAATTTAAGACTAGAATTGTGGGAAGGCCAATTTTGCAAGGGCAAGAGAAGTCCTGGCAAAAGTAGTCTGGAAGCAACTACTTGCAGGTAGGGTATGAGTCATTTAAAAGTGAAATAGAGTCATACTGTACTCTAATAATACAGCAGTGTTTGGACCTTGGTACTGCTACAGTGGCAGACCTTCTGGACTATTGGATGTTACTAATGCCCCAACAATTTTAATTCACTTTTTTTTTCAACACTGTGGTGCAGGACATTTTCCCATGAACTTGGTGAAACAGGGTTTGGATGAGTTTAAAAGAAATGCGGGAACAATGTCCTTGTGCATGTAAAGGTCCATAAGAACAGGGCACCGGTGAACTTTAAAGAAATGTGGGAATGGGGTAAAGGTGAATAAATTCCCTGAACCTGATGGGTTTTAATGGGTGATATGGGAGGAAATGAAAAAGATTGCTAGGTCCTCACAGAACTTTAAACATTATCAGCTACAGATGAAGCACCAGAAAGCAATTCATACAAATGGTAACTAACCTAGAAGGGCAGTTTGAAAAACAAAATCAATTTATCACAGACCTGTGACTCTAGTGTCAATGGTAGGAAGTTCTTGGGAAAAAAATCCTGTGACAGGGTTAATCTAAATTTGGAAAGGCAGCAACTAATCAAAGATGGTCAGCATTTGTCATGGTGAGCATCCTTAATTGATCAATTTGACTGAATGTTTTAAAGAGATAACGAAGTGTTATGATGAGGATAATGTGGTTGATGTAGTTTACATAGACTTTTGTGAAACATTTGACAAGCTCCCATGTAGGATTCTGGTGCAAAAGGTTAGAGCCTGTGGGATCCAGGGAAAGCTAGTAATTTTGAACCAAAATTAGGTTGGCATTTGGAGGCACAGGATAAGGATGGAGGTTATTTTGTGTTTGGAAAATCTGCGACCACCGATATTGGTGCTGGGGCACTTATTGTTTGCTACATACATTAATAATTTGGACGTGAATGTAGAATGATCAGTAAGTTTGTAGGTAACATGAAACTTTGTGGTTTCTTGATAGTGAGCAGGGTAATCTTAGGCTAAGGGCAATTTTGGTGAGTTGGTTAGATGGGAAAAGCAATAGCAGGTGGAATTTGGGAGGATTAATAATGAAAGGTAGGGCCCAGATACAGAAGGATGTTGGAATGCAAGTGAAGGATCTCTTGAGAATGGCTGCACAAGAAGATGAGGTGGTGAAGAAGGCATATGGGATACTTGCCTTCATTTACAGGTACATGGTATACAAGAGCAGGAAGTTTATAGAACAACTTTATAAAATATTGGTCAGGCCATAGCTGAAGTAATGAATACAATTCTAAACACATATATTAGAAGAAGGATGTGATTTTAAGGTGTAGAGGATATTCTTAGTCATCGCTGAAGATTTAAACAAGGCCAACTGGAAGAAGATTCTCCCAAACTATCACTGGTACATCTCCTGAAACATCAGGGGATCAAACACTCTCAACTACTGCTACAATACCATCAAGGGTGCCTGCACTCCATTCCATGATTTGGAAAGTTGGACCTTGGTCTCATGCACTGGCAGACTGAGGCCCCCCTGCAAAATGAATAAACAACACCTCATCTTTTGACTGGGCTCCCTCCAACCAGATGGCATTAATATCTACTTCTCTGGCTTTCGTTAACCACACACCCTCAATTCTTCCTCCCCCCACCATCACCTTCTCCCCACTTTCTCTCTTCCCTATCTCCTTTTGCACAGAAATAATCAATTCTCGTCTTTCCCCTTATCATATCCAATTAACACCTTTTGTTGGTCTGGATTCCTCCCCCCACCCAGCATTATTTGTATTATGAGATTTCCTGTTTTTTTGCTTATTCTTATTATTCCTTGAGGAATTATTATTCCTACACAAAAGAGTCTGGAAAAACAACCAACTGAAAAACCTCACAAAGATAAGCGTATACAGAGCCGTTGTCATACCCACACTCCTGTTCGGCTCCGAATCATGGGTCCTCTACCGGCACCACCTACGGCTCCTAGAACGCTTCCACCAGCGTTGTCTCCGCTCCATCCTCAACATCCATTGGAGCGCTTACATCCCTAACGTCGAAGTACTCGAGATGGCAGAGGTCGACAGCATCGAGTCCACGCTGCTGAAGATCCAGCTGCACTGGATGGGTCACGTCTCCAGAATGGAGGACCATCGCCTTCCCAAGATCGTGTTATATGGCGAGCTCTCCACTGGCCACCGTGACAGAGGAGCACCAAAGAAAAGGTACAAGGACTGCCTAAAGAAATCTCTTGGTGCCTGCCACATTGACCACCGCCAGTGGGCTGATATCGCCTCAAACCGTGCATCTTGGCGCCTCACAGTTTGGCGGGCAGCAACCTCCTTTGAAGAAGACCGCAGAGCCTACCTCACTGACAAAAGGCAGAGGAGGAAAAACCCAACACCCAACCCCAACCCACCAATTTTCCCCTGCAACCGCTGCAATCGTGTCTGCCTGTCCCGCATCGGACTTGTCAGCCACAAACGAGCCTGCAGCTGACGTGGACTTTTTACCCCCTCCATAAATCTTCGTCCGCGAAGCCAAGCCAAAGATTATTCCTTGAGGTAGGGCTCAGGCCCGAAATGTTGGCAATATATCTTTTTCTCCCCTGGATGCTGAAAGACCAGCTGAGTACCTCCAGCATTGTGGTGTGTGTTTTACTACAATCACAGTGTCTGCAGGACTCTTCAGACTTTCATTTATATATTACCCATATACACACATACATATAGTTCGTGGTCATTTTTACTCTCGTTACATCTTCATCTCTCTGTCTGTTTTGTAGTTGTTCTGCAAATTTTCTTGCTTCCTCCGGATCCGAGAATAGTCTGTTTTGCTGCCCTGGAATAACTATTTTAAGTACCGCTGGGAACTTTAGCATAAATTTATATCCTTTTTTCCATAGGATCGCTTTTGCTGTATTAAACTCCTTTCTCTTCTTCAGGAGTTCAAAACTTATGTCTGGATAGAAAAAAAATTTTTGACCTTTGTATTCCAGTGGCTTTTTGTCTTCTCTTATTTTCTTCATTGCTTTCTCCAATATATTTTCTCTTGTTGTATATCTTAAGAATTTTACTAAAATGGATCTTGGTTTTTGTTGTGGCTGTGGTTTGGGGGCTAATGTTCTATGTGCCCTTTCTATTTCCATTTCTTCCTGTAATTTTGGTCTTCCTAGGACCCTGGGGATCCAATCTTTTATAAATTCTCTCATATTCTTGTCTTCTTCATCTTCCTTAAGGCCCACTATCTTTATATTATTTCTTCTATTATAATTTTCCATTATATCTATCTTCTGAGCTAACAGCCCTTGTGTCTCTTTAACTTTTTTATTAGATTCTTCTAATTTCTTTTTTAAGTCCTCTACTTCCATTTCTACGGCTGTTTCTCGTTCTTCCACCTTGTCCACTCTTTTTCCTATATCTGACATGCCCATCTCTAATCTATTCATTTTTTCTTCTGTACTTTTAATTCTTCTTTTTATTTCACTAAATTCTTGTGATTGCCATTCTTTTACTGATTCCATATATTCTTTTAAAAAAAATCCATTGTCTTGCCCTTCCCTTCTTCTTCCATTTCTCTATGTTCTTCTTCTTCTTCTTTCTCTGGGTTGGTCATCTGTTGTTTCCTTGATTTATTTTTACTCTCTTCTTTCTTGTTCTCGTTGTTTTCTATGTTCTCTTCTTGTTGTTGTGTTGTAGCTGTCATTCTCAGCTGTGGAGATCGACTCCTCAGCTGGTTCCCTCTCCCGTCAGTAATTTTTTTGTCATGCGCATCGTGCATGCACGACTTCTTGCGCATGTGCAGTTGCGCACTTTTTCTTGGCTCCGCGAGCCATTTTTGTAGTCCCGAGATCGGGACTTCGACTGACCTGAGGGAGCGGGCTTCTCTCTCCGCGGCGGGCCTCCTCGGACAGGTAAGGCCTTCACCTTCTTCTTCCGATGTCTTTTCTTCTTCTCTTCTTCCCGTTGCTTTCGACTTTTCTTTCTTCGCTGCCATTTTCTTCCCACCTTTACTTTCACTTTATTTTAATTTTTGTGTTTGTGCCTCTGTGTTTTTTTTAGCGTGACTCCTCCCACTGTAAGAGATGCTTCAGGCAATTTCTGCTGATGGTGAATCTGTCTGCCTTACAGCAGGAAAAAGGCAATTTTGTGTAATATGACACTGTTTTTATTACATGACAATAAATTGAATCTTGAATGTCACCAAGACCAAGGAGCTTATTGTTGATTTTGAGAAGGATGTGAAGAAATTTGTTAAGTGATGAAATACTTTATCAAAGTAGGAGTGGGGGGGAGGGGAGGGGGGAAGAGAGAAGCAGAGAGCATCAGAGATCTATCTTATTTTACTTCCTTCTATCTTTCAATGTATTTTAATATAGGTTAAAAAAAATTACTGAGGACATATTTTTCACATTTGCACAACCACATTGAAGAATATAGCTATGAGCAATGAAGTCAATGACATCAAGTGACTATGTCAGATTTACTAAATCACTGAAGCTCATGGTTAATTGCAGCAAGTCTTGGGTTGTGATATGAGCATAAAGAGAAACTCAGTGCCTGCAAATTTTCTTACAAATATTTAAAAAAATACTGTTTCAGTGGAAGACATAATGAAAAGCTAATATAGTCTCAACTCTTGATATTACAACAAAGTTCAAAAGCATTTAAATTTAGAAGGGGATGTTTTGGGGATGAATAAGAGAGCAAGAGAGAAAATGAGGCCATATATGAAAATGCATGATAATGATTCTATTAGTAGAAATTGGGTCACATACAAATGCAATGTTGGCAAGCTTGCTCTCCACATCCATTTGGTAAGGAATGGGAAAATCATACAACCATTTAAACCCAGAACTATCAGTGACTATGGAAAGTTATGTTTTAAACGTGCAACCACAGAAAAGGAGCAATGGGTATTCTAAAAGAATCTGATATGATACAGCAATGGTGTCAATTCAGAGCAGCAAGACACTTTAAAAGCAACCTATATATGCATACACAGGGTATACTGAGCCAAAGTAGTCAACAGGTGTCCCAATAGTAGGGAGACAAATATAGCAGATAACTACAAAAGGAATATTTTTAGAGAACTGAGGAAGATAAGCAATGGGAAGAACTCATTTCAATAACATACTGTATGTCCTACAAGCAGTGATATAAAATGCTGTGATTTCAAAAATAAAGGCTTGTAGCAGCAGCTACTCTGCTACTGAAAGAACACACCAGACAGGTTGAGCTCCATGAGCAGAACTGATTTATTGCAGGCTGCTGGGCTGGACTTGTACTCCCAGCCCAGACCTGGCTGAGAACCACACTGGGGGGCGCTGACGTCACCCGGGCATCACGCGGTTCCCCCAGTGCGGGCTTCTGAGCCGCGTGCTGAGAAGAAGGGGAAACCCCCGACGGCGTCATTTTGGCCGGCTGCCCCACCACGTGGATTACAAACGGGGCCAGTTCGCCTGCCTAGTGGTGTGCCGCCACACAGCCCCCACCCCCTCAGAACTGGCGCCAATGTCCTTTTTAGCTGGGTAGCCTCGCTTCTTGGGCTGGGACACAATCACTGGTTCGGTGGAGTCAGGGTGCGCTGCCTTCATCCTGTCCACAGTAAACAATTCCCGCCTGCCGCCAATGTCCAGTGTGAACGTACACCCTGAACGCTGGACAACCTTATATGCCCCCTCCCCCACAAGGTCTCTGCAGAGGTGCCACGGGCGGGCCCTGCCGAATAAAAATGTACTCTGCGGAAAGCAGCTTGCTGTGGACGTGAGATGGCTGTGTGCCGTGTCTGGGCGGCAGTGGGGGTGTGAAGGAGTCCAAGCGGGACCGGAGGTAGAGAAGCAGCTCATGCGGCGACCACTGGGGGTCGTGAGGCGCGTTGAACTCACCAGGAAGTGCCAGTGGTGCGCCGCAGACCAGCTCAGCTGATGATGCCTGCAGATCCTCCTTGGGCATGGAGCAGATGCCCAGGAGAACCCAAGGTAGTTAGTTCACCCATTCGGGACCGGTGAGGCGGGCCATAAGTGCCGACTTAAGATGGCGGTCAGACGCTCGACCAGCCCATAGGCCTGCAGGTGATAGGCCGTGGTGCAGTGTAGCTCGATCCCCAACCTGTTGGCGAGCTGTGCCCAGAGCACAGAGGTGAACTGGGTGCCCCGATCACTGGTGAGGTGATTCGGAACGCCGAACCAGGTGACCCAACCATGCAACAGCGCTCGGGAGCAGGAGTCCGTGGAGGCATCCGGCATTGGGATCGCCTTGGGCCAACAAGTGGTGCGGTCCACCACCGTGAACAGGTAATGGTTGCCCTGGGAAATGAGTAAGGACCCAACTATGTCCATGTGAATGTGGCTAAACTGTTTCCGGATGTGCTCAAACACTTGTACGGGCCCCGTGGTGTGCCTGTGTTCCTTGGACATTTGGTAATGGGTGCATGTTCTGGCCCAGCCCGTGATCTGCTTCCGCAGCCCATGCCTGACGAACCGCTCTGCCACCATACAGACCGTGGACCTGATGGACGGGTGCGAAAGGTCATGGATGTGATGGAAGTCTTGCCTGCGCCACTGCTGGGGAACCACTGGCTGTGGGGTGCCCATGGAGACATCGCACAGGACCGTGCTTCTGCCGCTCGGAGTCGGGAGGTCTCGGAACCGCAGGCCCGTGATGGCAGTTCTGAAGGCTCACATCTCCTTGTCAGACTTCTGGTCCCGGGTGAGCTGGTCGAAGTCAAGGCTGGGCGTCAGCACGCAGATGGTCAGTCGCGAGAGTGCATCGACGACCACGTTGTCCTTCCCCGTCTTGTGCTGAATGTCGGTGGTAAACTCCGACACGAAGGAGAGGTGTTGCTGCTGGTGGGCCAACCAGGGGTTCTTCGCTAACGCGAGTGCCTGGGTGAGGGGTTTGTGGTCAGTGAAGATGGTAAAAGTCCTCTCCTCCAAGAAATAGCGGAAATGCCGTACCGCCAGCTACATGCCCAGTAACTCACAGTCAAAAGCACTATACACGCTCTGGTGGGTGGAGAAGCCGGCTGAAGAATGCCAGTGGCTTCCATTGTCCATTCAACTGCTGCTCCAGGACGGCACTGACGGCTGTGGCAGAGGCATCGACGGAGAGCGCCATATGCAGGTTGGTGTGCGGGTGGGCGAGCATGGTAGCCTTCGCGAGGGTGTCCTTGGTGGCCTTGAAAGTACTGCAGGCCTCTGGGGTCCAGATGAGCATTTGGTGCTTAGCTGCGATGAGGGCGAATAGCGGCTGCATGATACGTGCAGCTCCCAGGATGAATCGATTGTAGAAGTTGACCATACCTGCGAACTCCTGCAGCCCCTTGAGATTGTCTGGATGTGGGAACTCCTTGATAGCGGCGACCTTTGTAGCGGTGGGTGTGGCTCCCTCGGCCGTGATGGTATGGCCCAAGAACTGCATGGACTCTTTCCCAAACTGGCACTTGGCTGGGTTGATGGTGAGGCCGAAATCGGCCAGCTGGGAGAAGAGGGCGCGCAGGTGGGCGTTGTGTCGCGCCCTATCCCTGCTGGCAACGAGGATATCTTCTAAGTAAATAAAGACAAAATCCAGGTCACTGCCCACTGAGTCCATGAGGCACTGGAAGGTCTGAGCGGCATTCTTGAGTTGAACGGCATGCGAAGGAATTCGAACAAGCCGAAGTGGGTGATGATGGTCATCTTGGGTATGTCCTCAGTGCACCAGGATTTGGTGATACCTGCGCACCAGGTTAAACTTGGAGAAAACCCTCGCACCATGCAAGTTGGCCATAAAGTCCTGGATGTGAGGAATGGGGTAACAGTCAGGAACTGTCACCACATTGAGCTGTCGATAGCCTCTGCAGGGATGCCAGCCGCTGGAGGCTTTCAGGACCAGATGGATCGGCGACGCCCATGGGCTGTCAGACTGCCGAATGATCCCCAGCTCCAACAGATGTGAAAACTCCTCCTTCGCTACCTGGAGCTTGTCAGGCGGGAGCCGGCGTGCCTTGGCATGAACCAGTGGGCCCTGGGTGGGGATGTGGTGGAACACCCCGTGACGCGGCAAGGCAACGGAGAACTGTGGCTTGAGGAGCGTCAGAAACTCGTCCAGGATTCTTTGGGACTCGTCTCTGGGCAAGCTGATCATGGCCACCTGCGGCTGCTCTGTGCAGGAGGCGTCGAGGCGAACGACCTGGAAAGTATGGGTGTCCACCAGGGGCCTACCCCGAATGTCCACCAGAAGCCCGTGGACAAAGAGGAAGTCGGCACCCTGGATGGCAGTCAGAAGGGACGAGACGGTGAACCTCCACGAGAACTTTTGTCGGCCGATCTGGAAGTGGACTCTCTTGTCTCCATACGTCCGGATCTCTGTTGCCTTGGCCGTATGGAGGGGAGGTCCTCAAGGTTGGTTCCTTGACTCGATGGCCATGGCTGGGATGACGCTGATCTGGCCCCCAGTGTCGACGAGGAACCACCGGCTGCTGACTGAGTCCCGCAGGTAGAGGAGGCAGTCCTTGGCCAGCTACAGCAGCCATTAACAGTGGCTGGCCTGCTCGTTTCTCCGGAACGAGCAGGGCTGATGACACTTCTGAGCCTTGGCTCCCCAGCGCTGGTGGTAGAAGCAGAGGCCTGGAGCGGATTCTGTACCCCTGGTTATGCTCTTGGTGGCCCCTGCAGGGGCCAGATGCTCTACCACAGCACTAGGGGTGGGCTTGGCATGGTCATGCCCATGCCTCATGACCTGCTGGACCGCTGAGCCCTCCGTGAATCACTTGAGCTATAGCTCTTGGGCCTTCTGAGTAAAGCTCTCTTGGGCCAGTAACGGCCAGATATCCTCTGGCAGATGGTCAAGGAAAATGTGCTCAAAGTGTGGGCAGTTGGTGTGATCACCCATGAGCGCGAGCAGCTCGTCCATCAGCTCCATCAGGGACCCCTAGGACGTCGAGGTGCAGCATCTGAGTGGCACGTTGTCGTCTGAATAGTCCGAGGGATCCGGTTTCGTATTTGTCTTCGGCGGGTGGGTGCTGAACGAGGTGCAGCAGATGTTTGGCAGTGGCCTGGTCCAGGGCGGCGACCACATGGTAGAATTTGGTCGTGTCAGATGAGATCTGGTGGAGGTGAAACTGAGCCTCCGCGTGGCCGAACCAGGTCTCCGGCTCCTGAACCCAGAATTCAGACAGCTTGACGGCTATAGCACTGATCCCAGGTTCACTCCTGATGTGTTCAAAGACATTTGAACCAGTCGGGGTCACCAATTGTAGCAGCAGCTACACTGCTACTGAAAGAACACACACAACCAGATGGGTTGTGCTCATTGAGCGATTTATTGCAGGCTGCTGGGCTGTACTTATACTCCCAGCCCAGACCTAGCTGAGAACTGCACTGGGGGGCGCTGACATCACCTGGGTGTCACATGGTCCCCCACCGCGGGCTTCTGATCCCCGTGCTGAGAAGAAGGGGAAACCCCCGACAGGGCCATTTTGGCCAGCTGCCCCGCCGCGTGGATTACAAGCGGGGCCGGTTCGCCTGCCTAGTGGTGAGCCGCCACAGGCTCATACTAATAACAAACAAGACTCAGGATGTGGTTGAGTCTCATTCAACCCTATTTGGAAGGAAAACCAGTAGAGACAGAGTAAGCATCATGACACAAACCTTAAAGAGAAAAAATTCAAACTACATGAGATATCATGTCCCTTACATTGAAGATGGAAACTGTGGATGAATGAAGTTTCTAGAATGATCTCATGAGGTTTGATGACAGATTCAGAAAATTTCCCATGGACAACTTAACCTTTGCATACAGTAGTGAGGAGAACAGAGAAGAATACTGAAATGAAAGAAGTTCTCATAGAGTAAAACATTTAAATAAACTGAACACAATTTGTTTGAGTTCCTATGTCTTGTGTACCAGGTGGTGCATAACAATGAACTTTGTTGGAGATTAAGAACACACTAAACACATATATATTAGGGAAAATACTTATTGAGAAATAAGTTTTATTTGTAATCAGGTTCATGAAAGAATTTTTCTTTTCAAAATGGAAAGTAGGTGTAACATTGCGCTCAAAATGATCAACGTCGCTGTGAGAGTACGCTCAAATGTGTACCACATGAAAACTGAATAACCTTTCTTAATGGGATTGCTGTATTCCCCTCTTTCTCTCTCACCTAAATAAACATTGTGATTAACAGCCCATGGCAGACGGTAAGGTTCTAGTTTTATAATAAAGGTGATATTTCCCCCCACGAGTTGGGGATGAATGATATCATCATAATCTCACTTTGCAAATTTCAAACTTCTTTTAACCTATAAGAGATTTTAAACCAACACACTTCAACCAAAGCATGCGGACTTCTCCTGATCCCCTGCCTAACATTAATCTGTCAACCAACATTACCATTATACATTAATTTATATATTATTGTTTGTAGGAGCTTGTGTGTAAACTAACTGCTTGGTATTACAGTAAAATAATGCACTTTAAAAAAGAGTTTTACTGGCAGTGAAAAATGTTGAGGAGTTCTTAAGCCATGAAAGTTCTAATTTCTTAAAAGTCACTGTATATGTGTGAAAAAGAAATAGTGTATATCATGGCTAATGTGATTTATGGTGTGAAAAATAAAAAATTAAAAAAAAAAAAAAGTTCTAATTTCTTTTGCTCACGTTCTTTTGATATTTTACAATTTATTTTGTTACTCTCTTGCAAACTTGATATTACATGTATACTTTAGACATACTTAGGCATGCAGCATGGCAACAGACCATTTCGGCCCACGAACCCATGCTGCCCAATTACACCCAAATGACCTAAAAACCCCCAGAATGTTTCAAACAGTGGGAGGAAACATGAACACCTGGAGAAAACCCACAAAGGGAGAACGCACCAATTCCTTACAGACAGCATGGTTTTTGAACCTCAGTCCTAATCGCTGGCACTTTAACAGCATTACTCAAGCTGGTAGAGTATGCAAGCATCGAATCCATGCTGCTGAAGACCTAACTGTGCTGGGTTGGTCACGTCTCCAGAATGGAGGACCATCGCCTTCCCAAGATTGTGTTCTATGGCGAGCTCTCCACTGGCCACCGAGACGGAGGTGCAACAAAGAAGAGGTACAAGGACTGCTTAAAGAAATCTCTTGGTGTCTACCACATTGACCACCGCCAGTGGGCTGATATCGCCTCCAACCGTGCATCTTGGCGCCTCACAGTTCGGCGGGCAACAACCTCCTTTGAAGAAGACCGCAGAGCCCACCTCACTGACAAAAGACAAAGGAGGAAAAACCCAACACCCAACCCCAACCAACCAATTTTCCCTTGCAACTGCTGCAACCGTGCCTGCCTGTCCCCCATCGGACTTGTCAGTCACCAACGAGCCTGCAGCAGACGTGGACATACCCCTCCATAAATCTTCATCCGCGAAGCCAAGCCAAAGAAGAAAAAAAAATACTAACTGTGACTCCCTGTTACCTGTTCTTTTATTCAGCTGGTATACAAGTCGAAAGTTGTACACAAAATATTATAAATTCTTTTCTTTGGCTTGGCTTCGCGGACGAAGATTTATGGAGGGGGTAAAAAGTCCACGTCAGCTGCAGGCTCGTTTGTGGCTGACAAGTCCGATGCGGGACAGGCAGACACGATTGCAGCGGTTGCATGGGAAAATTGGTTGGTTGGGGTTGGGTGTTGGGTTTTTCCTCCTTTGCCTTTTGTCAGTGAGGTGGGCTCTGCGGTCTTCTTCAAAGGAGGTTGCTGCCCGCCAAACTGTGAGGCGCCAAGATGCACGGTTTGAGGCGTTATCAGCCCACTGGCGGTGGTCAATGTGGCAGGCACCAAGAGATTTCTTTAGGCAGTCCTTGTACCTTTTCTTTGGTGCACCTCTGTCACGGTGGCCAGTGGAGAGCTCGCCATAGAACACGATCTTGGGAAGGCGATGGTCCTCCATTCTGGAGACGTGACCCATCCAGCGCAGCTGGATCTTCAGCAGCGTGGACTCGATGCTGTCGACCTCTGCCATCTCGAGTACTTCAACGTTAGGGGTGTAAGCGCTCCAATGGATGTTGAGGATGGAGCGGAGACAACGCTGGTGGAAGCGTTCTAGGAGCCGTAGGTGGTGCCGGTAGATGACCCATGATTCGGAGCCGAACAGGAGTGTGGGTATGACAACGGCTCTGTATACGCTTATCTTTGTGAGGTTTTTCAGTTGGTTGTTTTTCCAGACTCTTTTGTGTAGTCTTCCAAAGGCGCTATTTGCCTTGGTGAGTCTGTTGTCTATCTCATTGTCGATCCTTGCATCTGATGAAATGGTGCAGCCGAGATAGGTAAACTGGTTGACCGTTTTGAGTTTTGTGTGCCCGATGGAGATGTGGGGGGGCTGGTAGTCATGGTGGGGAGCTGGCTGATGGAGGACCTCAGTTTTCTTCAGGCTGACTTCCAGGCCAAACATTTTGGCAGTTTCCGCAAAGCAGGACGTCAAGCGCTGAAGAGCCATGAAAGACCCCAACAATGAAGACGCTGTTTACATCCGGTACCGCACGGATGGCAGTTTCTTCAATCTGAGGCGCCTGCAAGCTCACACCAAGACACAAGAGAAACTTGTCCGTGAACTACTCTTTGCAGATGATGCCGCTTTAGTTGCCCATTCAGAGCCAGCTCTTCAGCGCTTGACGTCCTGACGTCCATATTATAAATAATGCTTTGATTTTTATTTTTGGTGGGAAAGCTTCACTCAAAGGAAACATGGATTAGATAGAGTAACAATATTATTCTAAATCTGAGTACACTTTCTTGGACATGTTTTAAATGCAAGGTTGAGTATTTTTATAATTTAAAAATTGTTATTATATAAAGTTATTAATCTTCCCATTTTCCAACATAAATACCCCTCCACCATCAGACTCCTATTAAGGTCTCTTACTTTGCACATTATTTATTACTGCATTTATTTTTTTTCTGCATTCCAGTACATTTCTTTCATTGTTAATATTTCTCTCTTTTGTTAATGTATTTTTTCTTCCCTTGAGTACAGTTCGGAGTTACTCTTTAGAAATTCTCCCTGGCTCGCAGGAAAAAAGAATCTCAGGGTTGTATGTGATGTCATATGTATGTACTCTAACAATAAAACTGAACTTCGAACCTTGATATCTCTTTTTTTCCCAAAATATTTTTATTGAGCCATAAGACCAATTGTATTTGCCCTCTATTTCAGGATAAATGGCTGATATTCTGGATTTAGAAAAGTGAACCCTGTGCAGAACCTGGAACTGAACAAGTCCAAAGCGAGTGCAGGAGGTGGTAGAATGAATTCTCTCAATAGCCTCTTCCCACAATTTCTCCTCAATTTCCATTTCCAATTCTTGCACACATTCTGTCTTTATTTTTGAAATTGAATGACTTTCAATTTACAGAACAGAGCTATAAATTTTTTAATTTGTCCCTCTCGCTCCTGGATCAGTTGATACTAGATCTTCCAAGAGTTGAACTTTGATAAAGAATAAAGAGAAGCTGGAGTGAATCAGTAGATCGGGCAGATCTATGGAGAGCAATGGTCAGTCAATATATCAGGTTGGGCCATTAAGCATTTTAATTGGCCTTGATAAAAGTTCCCAGTCTGAAACGTTGACTGAACATTTCTCTCCATGGATGATGCCTGACTGCTGAGACCCTCAAGATTCCAGCATCTGCAGTTTTTTTAGACATAAGACTCTTCTGGCCCATGACCCTGTGCCACCCAAATACCCTAATTAACCTGATTCCCCCCCCCCCCCACCCGTACATTTTGAAGGGTGGAAAGAAACTCATGCAAACTCCTTATAGAGAGCACTGTATTCAAACCCGGGTCACTGGTGCTGTAAAAGCACTGTGCTAACCAATACATTAATATTGTGTTTCTCTGCATTTCTGTAGTTAACTGTTTCATTAAGGAGGAGTGGAATAGACAGACTGTAAATATCACAAATAAAAGAGAACTGAACTGACCAGAAATAATAATTTAGTCCTGAATCTGGAGATCAGCTTCTCCAGCAGTCTCTTGATATTCCACTGAAAAGCCAATCAACAATTTATGCTCTGGATTGGGCAGTGCCCACAATTTGAATCTTCCAATATTCTTTGTCAAAATTCTGCACCTACCTGTATTCTGGATGCTCTGCCTTGATGCAGAGATAGAATCAGATGGTGGCTTAGGCTTCAGCCTCACAGAACCCAACAGCAAATTTAATTATTATTCAGATATCTACAATCCTGCACCACCCACAAAACTGATGGCCTTGACATGCCCCAAAAATCAACTTAAATTACTGAAATCCTACAATTTAAAATCCCTCTGCAACTGATTTTAGCCTCAAAATGCTTTCAAAAACTATAAACCACTGAAAGCCATTGGTAGATTTTAAAAAGCAATGGATATTTTTGAAATATTTGCTTGAAAGTGTTCAACCCATAAGCAATCTGTAGATTATTGGAATCAAAAGTTAATGAAGATTTGTGAGTGCTTGGGTAAAACTCTGGCAACTTTTAATTTTCACACTTCAATTGTGTAATTTTGTTTAACTAAAAATTCCTTTAATTCCCTTGACCCGTGATCACTGAGTCCTGTTAATTTGTTCTGTGCTGCTGTGGAAGATGCCATTGATAAAATATTTGATTGATATCAAAGAGTTTGGTGATGGGATGCCAGAGACTGCAAGGAGAGTCCCAGTTTTTTTTTAGTCTACATGTAGTAAAGTAGCAGTGCAAGCTTGTGGATTCAATGCTCTGAAACAGTCAGTACCATCAGTTCCTCTTCAAACAAACTTGCATACTCTGTCCCAAATTCAAACAGGGTAAGTGAGAGCAGTTCACCATAAAACCATCAGTATTTAGCAATAAAATACATTTTGAGTCAAGGGTTTCAGGTCCAGTTTCAGATGGAAATAATTAATAATATAAATAAAAAATTGCTCCTGGTGGAAATCAGAAACAGAAATAGAAAATGTAAAAACTCACCTGTGGATTGGAAAGGTACACAATCAATGGTTTGTGTCTTCGGCCCTTCATCAGTTCTGACAAAGGGTTGCAGATGTGAAATGTTACCTGCTTTTCTTTCCAATTAATAATGCAGCTGCTCAATAGTTTAATTTTATACTGATATGTACATAAATTATCTTCCTAGAACATCTTGCAAAGGTAAACATAGATCAAATGTATACATATTTCCTATTTCTAATGAAATAGAAGGGGGCATTAAGTCCATGTTGGCTCTCAGAGCAATCCCATTACCCTATTTATTTCCCAGTAACCTATTCTCTTTCACATTCATCAGATCCTGCCATCACTCCCAATACTGCTTCACCCAGATGGAGCAATGGGTCCCAAATCAGTATTAAATATATTTTGTGGAAGGAAATCTGTTAAGGATACATTAAATAATCTTATTTTTGAGAAGACAGAAAATAAAATAAAATTTGTGTGATAGGGCAAGATATCCTCTTCTTCGGCTGTCTATTAAATTTGAGGATGAAATCTACTCAGTGAAAGATACTTTTAACATTGGGTGGCCATGACACAGCATCTACTCTGTGCTCTTGATGCAATCACTCCCTTACCCTTAGCTGCTTCACCTCCCTCAGTCCTCCTTCCTTATCATCTTTATTTTGAGTTGCCTTTTTATCACTCTCCCTTTTTTCCCTCACACTTTCCTGTTCTTTCTCTTTTCTTCCCCTTTTTTCTAATCTTTGTTGCAATTCTTTATTCATCCCCACCTTCTATTCTCCCTTACCCTGCTGTTCACCCATTTGCAGTTGCTGCCTGCCCCATTCTGTCATTGTGTGCTCATTCCAAGTTGTTCCCTGACCAGCTACAATGTCTGAAAGACAAGGTTTTTTTTAAATTTTTTTTCACACTATAAACCACATTGATCAAGATACATACATTTTCCCTCTTGGACATATACAGTGCAACAGGGAACAGGAATAGTAAAGGACCAAGTTTGTTGTTGAGGAGTCTGATGGTGCAGGGGTAGCAACTGTTCCTGAACCTGATGGTTCGAGCCTTGTGGCATTTAAGCCTCTTTACTAATTGCAGCAGTAAGAACAGAGCATGACATGGAATTGGAGTCATGGGTTTGTCAATCCTGATAAGTCAAAACTGGAGAGTTTGCCCATGTTGATATTGTGTTGTAGAAAACTTCAGCTCAACCACTGTAATTTGATGGGACCCAACAGTATCTGACAGATGTTTTCGCTGTAAAAAGGAAATGGGAACAACAATTCATGCAACCTGGACATGTGAGAAAATGAAAAAATTTTGGGAAGATCTAAACCAGATATTAAATAAAATCACAAAAAGCAATATACCAAAAAACCCAGAGATCTTCCTCCTAAGTAACATAAAAAACAAAGAATTTGGACTTGATTTGGATGGTGCACAAAAAAGATTTGTTAGGATAGCCCTAGCTGTAGCAAAAAAATGTATTATGTCAGCCTGGAAATTAGAAGATAATTTGAGAATACAGCAATGGTATATAGAAATGAATAAATGTAGTCCATTAGAAAAAATAAAAAATAATTTAAGAAATAATATTACAATATTTGAACAAATATGGGAGCCATACATGAAACACAATAGAAAAAACCTACCGGGGACATCTACCACCTAAAATGACAGAAGGAGAGAAGGAAATGAAAAGAACTGACTCAGTGGAATTTCTTGTTTATTTTTATTGAGTGACAACATTGTTTGACTGGTTTAATGTATCTTAGATTCTGTACTTTAAATTAATGGGAGGGGAGGTAGGGAGGGTGGGATGGGAAGGGGGGGGGAGAAAATGACTGTATATATTTGAAAAGGAAAATGTATGTATCTTGATCAATGTGGTTTATAGTGTGAAAAATAAAAAAATTATTAAAAAAAACCCTGTAATTTGTCAATGTTGATTGAAAATTGACTTGGTCATAGAAGAGCAGTGGTGGAGGGATGTTTTATTGTTGGAGATCTGTGACCAGTGGAATTCTGCAAGGATCAGTGCTGGGACATCTAACTTACAACTGAAAATAAAAACTGTAGATTTTCTGAATTTTCCTTTTTAATTGTGCATTTACAAACTCATGTTCCATGCTTTTAGATGTTAGAATTTTTATATAAATGCACTTTGTTATGGTTGATCTTAAACCTACTGAAGGCATAATGACTGCCAAGCCCCCATTCTCAATTGTAGTGCAGGTTTAAATCCAATAATTGACAGTGCCTCCCCTTCATGATGAGTTACTGTGTGGGTGTGTGCACTCACTCCTCCAGTGCTGTGCTGTTCATTGGCAAGATTCTCCTGCTTTAATTAGCTGGCGCTTTCTCCAACTCCAACTCATACAGTCGTAATTTGTTAGAGTTGATGGGCGATGGTGTGAAACAAATCGGTAATATCAAATTGGACGACTCAAACAACCTGAATGATTTTCAGAAATTTGATCAAATGGATATCAAATGGCTAATCTAATATCATTCATTTTGCACCGTAACCAAAGTTAAAAATGTCCTGGTGTTATGGCTCATGATATTAGAGTATCATTTGTCCTAGGATTCATTTTGATTTCTGGAAAACAACTGACAGCATTCCACTGATCAAGTCAATTAAAAAATGTGGCCATGATGTTGAGGCATGAGTGTGATGATTTCTAGCATTTTCTATTTCATTCCAGTTCTCCATCATTTGCAGTATTTTGATGTTGAATTCTTTAATTTACTCATCGTTTCCATTTTTTTCTTATCTACTTCAATCTTATTTCTTTCCCTTTATACGCCCTTTATCATTGTGTCCCTTCTCTCCCTCCCTCCCAAAGCTGCCAGAATTTTTTCAAAAATAAACTTTATTCACAATAATAAAATAGATAGAAAGGAAAACAGTGCCTTTTTTCACTTTCTTAGTGTCATATAATTTTGTTACCGTACTTTGTAGTGTTAACCATTAATTATACATTACACCATTGTCACTAATGTGGCACCTTGGAATTACTTTCCCTTCACTTGTTTGAGGGGTTTCCACACTGGTCACAATTCCTCGTTGCCCAATAGTGGAAGGACCCGAGACTGTGGTCCTACCCCACAAAACCTTTGCAGTGGCTGCCCCAAGCTTCAGTGTGTTCTTCAGCACATACTGCAGCATCTTGGAATGTGCCAGGAAGTAGCATTACCTCATTGACATCTCACTGTGCTGCAAGACCGTAAGTGTCAAGCAGATCAAAGAATGCCTTTGTCTGAGTTGATGATCCTTCTAGCAGCACAGTCTGTAGTGTCCACCATAACATAGGACAAAGCAGAATCCTCTGTAATGCTGCCATTTGGGATGAACCATGACAAGTCCCGTGAATCCTTCTCCCAGCATTTTCAGCATCTAAAATGACCCCCATGGGGTACACTGCTTTGACTGAAAACATCAGAATGGCAAGTATACCCATGGAGCATCTTTCATACTGAATAAAACTTGGCTTAGGATAATAGGTTGGGTTGAGAGTTAATGTGGCAAGTAGATACTATTGATAAAGGAAATTCAGCTCCATTTCAAAGTCAAAGACCAAACTTCATTTACCACCATATCAGCCTATGCATGATGGGTTAAAATGTGCATTGATTAAACAATAGCAGCTCATCTGAAAAAGTAAACTGTGTAAGAAATTAAATTGAGTAAAGTTGAAGGAAGATACGCCTGTTATATGTAAACAGAAAACCAGGCATTAATTAATTTTGTCTCTGATTAGCAGAAAGAGAAAGCAATAGAACTCGTTAATAGAAAAGAGAGATAGCTAACATATTTCCCAGTACATGTTGTGCAGATGATACATGAAAATCTTGCTTTTATCTTAAATATGTTCCTTTTATTTATAATAGTATACTTATTGAAAGTCTTCTTAATTTCCAAAGAAGAAATATTATTATGCCTGTTCTGAATTTGACAGAAAAGGAATACTAATTATAGGGTGCAATCCACTGTAATACTCCACTGCAGATTAAATACACCCTCATCTGCAATATTCAATGATTTTAAGTACTTTATTTACATTAACACAAGTGTATTTACATTATCACACATTATTCAAACAAGAGCAGAATGAGTCCTATTTACATTCCAGCTTCACGCAGTTTAGGAGCTGGAAAGTCAATATCAACATAGGTTCTCTTGACACCCTCTTATATATATTTTTTTATTTCTCGAAACAGTCCTTCCATGCTTTTCAATTAATATCTGCTTTATTATTTGATATCTTTTAAATGTTCTGGCACATACACTTGAGCTATCCACAAAAAGATAAATGAATTCAATTATTTCAGTGTTAATTTGTTGCTTTGGCATTTTCCCCAGCTTTTGAAATACCAACATATGTATTCATAATTAGGATGTTATCTTGAGGTAAAATTCCCCTTACTGTCCCCTACACAAATATGATACTTAGATGTAAATGTTAAACAATTCATTGTGAGCCTTAATTTTTATTAGAACCGAGGTCCATGTGCATAAATCAATACATTTTTGTGTTCATACAGTACTAGCAATTCTTTCAGTGTAAATGAAAAACATTTCTTGCTTTGCTTCACACTTTACTAATTAATCTAGACCATATTCCCTCTTCCCATTTCCCTTGCAATAGGAAATGGAGGCATAGATAAGGTGGACTGCCAACTCCTTTTTCCTGGCGCAAGAGTAGCAAACACCTGTACAAGGTCAGGAGAGGAAAGTTTAGAGAGTCATGGGTGCCTGAAATGCATTCCCAGAGGCTGGACCAATAGAGACATTTAAAAGACTCTTAGACATATTACTACAAGAAAAATACAGGGTTATGGGTATGAGGTCGGGAAGGTTTGTTGAGTAAGTTTGCACAGGTCAGCGCAACATCATGGGCTGAGCGGTCTGTACTGTGCTGTTCTATATTCTATGACAGATAGCAATTTCAAAATTTCAAAAATGCTCTGTCTATTTCTTGGTTAGATGGCAACACTTTAGGTTATTTTCATGCTTAGTCAATGAGGACAGATGCAAGATAAAAAATAGGGAAATCTTGCTTCTACTGTTCAGAATATTGGTGATACTGCAAGAGGAGAACCACAAAATGTTTAAGGAGTCAAAGTTTCATTGCATGCAATTCAGAAAAGACTCCCTGGGGTAAAGTTTGGCCTGTATACATGTTTAGAAGAATAAGAAGCAAATGAATTGATTTTGAGGGACCATGACAAGGCAGGTGCTGAGGAAACTTGGAATGAGAGAACATAACTTCAGGATAGGTTTACTCATTTACAATAAAAGTTGAGGAGAAATTTCTTCTGTCATTGATTCATGAATCATAAAAATAGTTTACCTTGGAGACCTGTGACAGCAGAATCAGCAAGGCAGCAGTCAAAGGTTATGGGGAACAGAAAGTGGAGCTGAGGCCAAGATCAAATCCGTTAAATGGTTGAGCTGGCTCAAGTGGCCAAATCATACCCTCTGCATTCTAACATTTTTTTGCATGGACAAAATGCTTAAATATACATTTATCTATTGAAAAGTTGCTGAAGAACATTGAAGGAAAATAACAATCTTTGAGATGTTCAGTCCATATAATTATTGTGACTATATAAATAAACTACTCCTACTACTAATTTTAATCCAAAATATTTCCCCCTTATTATTACGTACTCCTCTCAAGTTCATCCTCATGTCAATAGAATGTATACCATAATAGCCATTGTTCGAATCCTCCTTCCTCACAAAGTGAATCAATTTGTAAATCACTGACCTTCTGGTAGGACCACATGCCTATCTGCATTGAACAGGAGTGAGTGAGAGCAGAACTTTCAAGTTCCTGGGAGTTCATATTTCAGAAGACCTTACCTGGAGCTAGCACATCAAGGCAGCAGTGAAGGCAGCACATTAATGCCTTGACAAAGGGCTCAGGCCCAAAATGATGGTTATGTGTCTTCACCATAAAGAATAAAGTGTATCTCCAGCACTTTTGTGTATTAAACTATCAGGTCCACTTTCAAAGGAGTCTGAGGAGATTCGGCATCAAACTTCCAAGGTGCATTATGGAAAATATACTGACTGGTTGCATCATAGCTGGTTTGGTAATTCAAGTGTCCAGGAACACACAAGGCTGCAGAAAGTAGCAAACATAACCAAGACCATCACAGGCACCGACCTCAAGAATGTAGCTAACATTATAAAGGACTTCCATCACCCTGGTCACAGCTTCTCATTGCTACCTTTGAGTAGAAGGCACCGGAGCTTGAAAACTAATACCTCTAGGTTCAAGTGTAGTTTATTTCCAACATCCATCAGATTCTTAAACCTCCCTTTTGACACAAATCATGGGCTACTCCAACAGCACAAAAAGACTTCTTCTCTATTGCAAGTAATGTTTTATGTACTAGGATTACTGTGAATATTTATTTCCTAACTAAATCATGTATTGATTATTGCTTTTAATTGAATTCAATTTGTTTACTATAATAGGTACTTTTTTCTTTACAAGTGTCTGTTGAACTGAAGCAAATAAGAATTTCAGAACATATGTACAGCAAATATAATAGTTGTGATGATAATCTTATTATTATCTTTTATTCTTTTTCAATCGTCCTTTTAGGTTTACAACAAACCCATTGAGAATTTCTATTGGTTTTATAAAGACAAAACTCATCATTTACATTCCCTTGCTCTATTCCTTTGGGATTTGCAAAGTCAATTTGCCTTTGAAATTATTGATCTTCATTGCTATCATTAACACTAATCATTAACAAGTTCTAGGTCATTGCATAAGAAAAGTTCTTTTGCATATTTCCCTCTGTATCTTTTTCCTAAAACCTTAAATCTGTGTCCCCAGTTATTGTACCTCAAACTGTTCTTTCCTGACATTATATAAGCCTGTTATCATTTTGTAAACCTCTATCAAATTTCCTGTTTCATTCCTCCAAGGGGATCAACTACATCTTCACCAATCTAAGGTCAGGGAGAAAATCCTTTATTCCTCAAATTATTCTGTGACATGTCCTCTGCTGCCTTAGAGACTGCAAGGATCTTCACTTCTAAGTCTAGTAACCAGCTCAATATTCCAGATGTGGCGTAACTATATCTTTCTATTTTTGGTACACATTACCACTATCTATGAAGCACAAGATATTTTTCCAACTGGTCTCTTAATATGTTTCACCACTTTCTCAGATCTACACAGTTTACACAGTTTCTCGACTTTAGAAGTATGCCATTGGTCAAAATTCAAAATGCATCACCACATACTCCTCTGTATCAAAGGCCATCTGCCTCACTGTTTGTCACAGTTCTGCATTTGGTATGATCTGCAAATGTTAACATTTTACTCTGTATTCAAACACCAATAACAATTTACTACAATTTCTTATTCTCTATCTTGGCTGCACCATTTCATCAGATGCAAGGATCGACAATGAGATAGACAACGGACTCGCCAAGGCAAATAGCGCCTTTGGAAGACTACACAAGAGTCTGGAAAAACAACCAACTGAAAAACCTCACAAAGATAAGCATATACAGAGCCGTTGTCATACCCGCACTACTGTTCGGCTCCGAATCATGGGTCCTCTACCGGCATCACCTACGGCTCCTAGAACGCTTCCACCAGCGTTGTCTCCGCTCCATCCTCAACATTCATTGGAGCGCTTTCATCCCTAACGTCGAAGTACTCGAGATGGCAGAGGTCGACAGCATCGAGTCCACGCTGCTGAAGATCCAGCTGCCCTGGGTGGGTCACGTCTCCAGAATGGAGGACCATCGCCTTCCCAAGATCGTGTTATATGGCGAGCTCTCCACTGGCCACCGTGACAGAGGTGCACCAAAGAAAAGGTACAAGGACTGCCTAAAGAAATCTCTTGGTGCCTGCCACATTGACCACAGCCAGTGGGCTGATATCGCCTCAAACCGTGCATCTTGGCGCCTCACAGTTTGGCGGGCAGCAACCTCCTTTGAAGAAGACCGCAGAGCCCACCTCACTGACAAAAGGCAAAGGAGGAAAAACCCAACACCCAACCCCAACCCACCAATTTTCCCCTGCAACCGCTGCAACCGTGTCTGCCTGTCCCGCATCGGACTTGTCAGCCACAAATGAGCCTGCAGCTGACGTGGACATTTACCCCCTCCATAAATCTTCGTCCGCGAAGCCAAGCCAAAGAAACATTGCACTATTTTTAAGCCCAAATTGGGCCATCTATTTTTTTTTTCAGCCAAATATGTAGAACTTTGTCAAACGCCTTCTGAAAATCCATCTTGACACCATTCACTGCATTCATTTCATTCACACTTTCTGACACCTCATCAAATTAAAAAAAAAACCCAGTTAAGTTGGTGACTGGCTCTCCTTATTTAACAAACTGTTCCAAGCCTTGTTCATTGGATGAGGGGGATAGAGGTCAAAACAGTTTTGCACTTAACATTTGTCTCTGTGTCTATCTGACCCCTGTCCTATCGCAAGGAACATTGCACCAACATAACAAAGTTAAATAAAATCACACATTGCCATTTATGCAAATTTTATCGGCATTTACCGATCAATTCCGACCCAGAATTTTTCAGCCCAATAATTCACGGCATTATCAGATAAGAAGTGCCTGGTCAAACAGTATAAAATTGACGAAAAAATACACTGTACTGAAATTTATGAGCCATAAGTGGCTTCTAGTCAGTGAAACACCTCAACTAAACATAGAAGTGGTTGAATAAAGTAAATAATCAAAACCAGAACATCTTAAACGCTTAAAAAGAAAGCCAGAGGAGAAGATATTGATGCTTTGACGGGCAACAGAAACTGTTCGAGGAGGATCTTCCCCCGGCCCGAATTCAGCAGCGGACCTTCGAGGGTGTGCAGAGAAATCGGTCCGGGTTCACGATCGGCGGCTCCGCGAGATCAAGTGCGGAGCGAGGATGGACGAGGAGGGCGCGGTGAGTCCACGAGGTCCCCCCCCCCCCCCGCGCCCCCTTCCCCCCCTCCCCCGCGCCCCCTTCCCCCCCTCCCCCGCGCCCCCTTCCCCCCCCCCCCGCGCCCCCTTCCCCCCCCCCCCCCGCGCCCCCTTCCCCCCCCCCCCCCGCGCCCCCTTCCCTCCCCCCCCCGCGCCCCCCCCGACCAATATTGTGTTAGAAAATAAGAAATTGTAGTAAATTGTTATTGGTGTTTGAATACAGAGTAAAATGTTATCATTTGCAGATCATACCAAATGCAGTAAAACTCATCATGTAATACAGTATGAGAATATTATTTCCTTAACCTTCATTTTGATTCCCTTTCATCAAATAAATATGTATTTTTTAAAAAGCTGTGTATGTTTGTATCTTTTTCCAGAGAGATTTTAGACAGGCTTGTGAACAATGTTCTGTGATCAATTGGGGGATCTCGGATGAAGGCAAGTTCTTTTGCAAGTCTTGTCACAATGTTATTGAGGTGAGTACAATTAAGTGAAGGTTAAATACTTAGTATGTCATGGGATGCCTTCTGATCATTGGGGAACAGACCAGAATACTGATAATAGTAATTTAATTGCTGTATAATTATGGTCACAATTATCTGGCTCCGAGCCAGGAATACATAATCAAATGTGGAATCTGCAAGGTAATCTGGGTGCAACTAGAAGAAATAAGTTTTGGAATTTTTTGATGAAGTTTATCTGTTGATCAAAAACTGACCATCGACACTTGTGTGGAAAAGATAGGATGATTTATTTGTCCCAAGTTATATAAATGCAAATTTTACAAATAAAAAAAGCCAATTAAATGAGAATAAGAAGCAATAAAGTCTGGGTAGGTGTGAACTTTCAGATATCCAACACATAATATTTCTTTTGTAAACTTCTAAGTCTATGTTAAATGTTTCAAAGAGCTGGAATTTCCTAAAACTATTTAAAGTAGTATTGCTATTAACATCCTTAATTATGTTGAATATCCCAGGCAGATTAGTAATCTGTGAAGAAATAAGTGAGTGTCTAAAGCAAAATGTCTATGATTTTCAGATGTTCAAGGCAAAAATAATAGGTAGTTGAGCCAGGAAAATATTATTTCAATTATTATTCTCACCTTCCACTGTGTGCTGTTTTAGAATCCCACCTCGGGGTACAGAGAAGATTTTCTTTATATCACAAATGATAACACACTCCAGTTAACCAGAGAGGCAATAATTAATTCTCAAAATAGTGAAGTTGAGAGATGAGATTAGAGTAAATCCAAAGGGTGATTATACTTTTAGTGGCACATTAACCATATAACCGTTTACAGCACGGATTTGATGGATCATTGGAGTTTTAAGTGGCAACAGAATGAGTCGAAATGAGGACAATATTTTCCATGCCTATTGAATGTGTTTCCTTGAAAGGATGATGAAAGCAAATTCAATAATAACATTTATTTTCTGTTTTGATGAAGTGACTCCACTTTTATGTGGTGCGACTGCCAATCACACTTTTCCATTTCATCATACTAGAGGAACTATTCCCTTCCAACTCGTGAGATGTTTCCAGTAACAACCTCTTCTCTCATTACCTCCACATTTATTTGAAAGAAACATATCACAGGCTTTTTAATTGCTTCTTTTCCACCATCTAGTGACAGGAACATTCCATTCAGCGTTTTCTTTTTAGTTTGGCATCATCCTGTAGAAAATATGTCAGTTTCACATCACTGACTTGAAATGGAAAAGTGAGAAAACTGGTGTGTTTTAAGTTTCAGGAAAGGGGTAAAGAATGGACGAATTATTTGTATTTAAAGCAGACCCAAAGGTATCGAGATATTTAGGATATTTCTTTGACCAGGAGCTTTCACCCAGACTATAGATTGTTACTGCTCTCTGGGGAATCTCTAATTCATTGGGGCTCCAGCCTCTTGTCCTCCCTAGATTTGTACATCACTGATTGCTAACATTGAGACATTGACTGTCTCAAATTTTCCACTGTGTTCACTCGTTCTATTCTCCCTCCAAGTGAGCACCTGAATTTCCAAGAACAATTTCCAATGTTATCATCAAATCTATTGACAAGGATGATACTATTGTCATTTGGAAAATTATCACTTGGGGGAGGGGGAATTCATTGTCAACAGTGTCTTTATTTCATAGATTGGGATAAGGAGCTAACACTATGAACATCATTTCTTATATTTTAACTATTTGTTATTTCTGAGCAGTAATGTAATCTGGATAAGTATTTCCATTGCTAGTTGATTTCTTTTTCCACAAAAAGGTTTTGAAGAATCAAACTCTTCCTGTTACTTATTTTAAATAAATAATTTTGTGAGAAAACCAGCTTTCTAATGTAAAAGTAGGAGATTCTATGGACTGATTGTTCTGTATGTGTTTGTCTTTAAAGCTTTTGATGGTGAATGATTTCTGTTCTGTTTAGTCATGGAGCTGAAGCCATCAGTTCTTGTCTGTGCTACCACCTCCCTGCTAAAAGCAATCATAACGATTGGTCTTGATTTCTGTCCATATTATTCAACATTAGAGAGCTATTGGAGTGATTTCTCATTTTTTTGTCTTTCTTCAGTTTTCATCTTTGGGATAATGTACGATTAGATGAAATTTGAGAGGACACCATTCTGAGTGCCGTTACTTTCAATTTTGTCCATTCAAATGTTAAAATGATTTAAATAGGATTCTGAAACATGTTTAATTTAAAGCTTTTTTTTAAAACCTTCTTCTGGCAGAAAACAGCAGATGTTGCATCTGAAATGTTTATGCAAAATGCAAGAATTAATACAATTTCCAGGGACCGAAAGAAAAGAAACAAACTAGGTGGGTGTAAATCCTCCAATCTGCAGTCTTATAATATGAGCTCTTTTGTTTGACTGGTTTGCACTTGATTTCTCTTTAATCATACTATTTTGGGAAAGTGTTCTCCATAATTTTTGAAGTCTATTCATAAGGAAAGGCATTTGGAAAGATTCTGGATATACATTTACACCATTTTATACATATAAATTTAATGATAGCAAAAGGTTTTTTAAAGATTGATGTGCAAGGTAAGATCTCATAGGAGGCTAACAATTAATTATAATTTTGAAATAAAGTAGCAAATTCAACATGTTGGACAACTGGTAACATCACTTAATTCGGCTGAAACTCCATGCAGTGGAGGTCAATTCAAAGTCCTTGCTACTGAACTTCTACTGCTTAACATGACACTATATAGTTAGCCCATTAATCCCAGTGGTTTTAAAAAAAAAACCCTGCTTTCCAAAGGATCATTAATTGATTTCATTCCTTCAATAAAAATGTGTATGTGAATATTTATAATGCAGTGTTTTTAAAAAAAAAACCGTATAAAGCTTCATTCAGTGTTTTTATAACTTGTGACTTTGATGGGGTGTCACAGCTGTCAGTCTTTCTGGGAGCATAGCCAGTCATTTGTGCTTGAAGAGACTCTATTTACTCTTGGATGTACAGTCAATCGATGTTTAAGTGGCTCGCTGATCTGCAGATATGGCTCATGATCTACATGTTACATCTGTGGATAAAGAGAGTAGAGTCACCAACTGTTTCCTCATCGGACCTAATACTCTGATACCCAACCCCCTGCCTTTAAACCAGCTCGACATGTGGATGGAAACCACGGTGTTAGATCAGATGATGGAGCAGTTGGTGAAATGGTAGGTGCTATGTGTAGTGAGGCTGTGAAGAAACATGGGCAGTAAATGGAACATAAATGCAATAAGTTGGATGGGTTGAAATGTGTGGAGTAGGAACAGAGCAGATGAACTCCGAGCATGTTGTTGCAGCCATGATAAAGACTTGGCTATCTTGGGGGAAGGAGATGGTTGTGGACTTCACAAGGTCCAGGAACAGCCACCCCTGTAGTGGAGACCGCAGAGTTCTTTGGAGTTCACTTAACTAGTGACCAATCATGGGTACTCAACATCTCCTCACTTGTCAGGAAAGCGCAACAGCGACTGCACTTCCTGAGAAGACTGAAGTGGACAAGGATACCGGCCACTATGTCAACCTTCTATAGGAATTCTATCAAGAGAGACCTGGCCGGCTGCATCACAGTGTGGTATGGTTGTAGCAGAGAAATGATTTTCCACAGAACCATGAGTGGCAGAGAAGATCACTGGAGTCTCCCTTCTCCCACTCTTTCCCATCGATGTGATATACTGGGATCATTGTTTGAAGAGGGCACACAAAATCATTGAAGACCCCTTCCATCCTGCTCACAGCATCTTTCAACTACTCCCACCAGGGAGGAGATACAGGAGTATCAGACCTAGCACCACCAGGCTGAGGAATGGCTTCTTCCCACAGGCAATGAGAATGCTGTGATAGTATGTGATATTTCCTGTGATAGGAAATGCTCACACTCACTATCCAAGATTCTCATGAAACAATGTTTATTTATTTATTTGTGTAGATGAAATACTTGTCCTGCATATGTATGTTATGTCTGTGTGTCTGCCTGTTTTGCGTCGAGGATGGGAGAACACTTGTTTCATCGGGTTGTACTTGTACAATCAGATGACAAACTTGAATTGACTGCAATGGCTGATCTAAAGCTACACTTTAGATATTTCAAAAAGGACAGGGAGGGAGGTAAAAAAAGGTAACAGGAGTAGCACTGATGATGAGATACTATCACAGCTGCAGAAAAGGGAGAAGTAGTGGACGAATTGTCCACTGAGTCATTGTGGGTGGAAGTCCGGAATAAAGGGGGCAATAATCCTACTGGGTGTGTATTGTAGACCCCCAATAGTAACAGAGACATTAAGGAGCAGTAAAAACACAGCGCTGGAGAAACTCAACAGGTCAAACAGTGACCTTTATATAGCAAAGATAAAAATACTTCACCAATGTTTTGGGCTTGAGCCCTTTGTCATGGTAAGGAAAACCGTTGGCAGGCATCAGGGAGGAGCATGGTTGCAAAGGCAGGAGGTAATAAGTGAAGGAGGGAGGGCATAGCAGCAACCAAGGGGAGGAGGGATGACTAGGTGAATAGAGAGGGAAGGGGTGGAAAGCTGAGGGGAAGAAGTCAGGGTGAATGAAGGGAGGGGGAAAGCAGAGCAAGTTAGCAGAAACTGGAGAAGTCCATGTTAATGTCATCTGGCTGGAGAGTTCCCAGAAGGAAAATCAGATGTTATTCCTCCAATTTATGGGTGGTCTTGGTGGGATAGTACACGAAGCCATTGGCAGACATGAGTATGGGAGTGGACACAAAACTGAAATGGTTGACCACTACGAGGTCCCTGTCGCTTGTATATGCAGAGCAAAGGTGCTCAGCGAAGCGATCTTCCAGTCCGTGCCTAGTCTTTCTGACAAAGAGAAATGCGACAAAGGGAGAACTGGACACAGTCATTCAACCCTGTGAATATCAAAGTTCGGTGTGATTTCACTTGAAAGTCATATAAATAACTATCAATTATTACCTATTTACTGGAGGCTATCAGCTTCTGTTACACAACTCCTATGTTCTTCTAATTCTTTTCACCCATCCCTAAAATTTCTAAATTTGAAAAACTTTTGTACCAGCCATAAAGCATTCTTGATGGGAATACATTTGAAACTTTTAAGCTCTTGCTGTAATAGTAATTAACATGTCTGTATAATCAATATACAGTATTATAAAACAACATTTTAGGATAAAGCAGCATCGGTTTACTGGCTGAAATTGAAGCCTTTCTAACAGAAGAATGCATGATTATTTCAATGATAAGATGAACTAGAAGTCATGAATCAAAATTGGTAAAAAAAAGTATTCAGGTAATAATAGGACTAAAAGTTATGAATTGGGGGTAAAAATAAAATTAATACATCAGATTAAACTTGCTTAAATCATTTGCTTGTCCTTGGATAGAAAATTAAGACATTTTTGTCAACTTTCCCAATGTTAGTGTCCTCGAAATAAGGTTATCAGCATTTGGGTCCATGCTGAGTGTCCAAGAATAGACTCACTCACTTATGCAAACCAAACTCCCCTCTATCTATACCTCCCACTATCTTGGGAAAGCTATATTAAGGGACCCATTCCACATTCATCATACTGTACTCTACTTCCTCCCCCTTCCTTTGGGCACAAGACACTTGAGCTTGAAAACATGATCCTCTGGATTCACGGTTAATTTCTTTCCTGATATTATCAGACTTCATTCATAAAAGATGATGCCTTGCACTAACTACGTTTCTGTATACCCTGCACTTTTTTGTTGTTTTTGCATCAATACAGTTTTCACTTATTGTAATACTACTCTATGTTCTTTTGAATTATTATTGACTGATTGCTGTACTTAATTGTGATCTGACTTGCCTGGATAGCACACAAAACCAAACTTTTCATGATATCTCAGTTCACATGACAATAAAAGCTTCATTTTAATTGATATTTGAAAGGGAAATCAAAATGATAACTTAGTTATTGATCTTCTCTAAATAATGATGTATCAGTGTTTTGGTAATGAATATTCCATTTGTGTTGCAGATCAAGGTCGTGAATGGTATGTTTGTGAAGGGTTCCAGTATATTTTAAATCAGCAAGCTAAGGCCTTGGTGGCATTGGGGACATCTCCAGTGATTGAAGTAAGTATGAAATGTAAAATGATAGTGATTTAGTGGATGAGCTGAGGTTTACCAACTAAAATTAGCACATTACATGGCAGCGATTAATATTGGAAACAATTTAAATGTATTTTTATTTGTTAAATTAAACATGGAAAAAGTTGCCTTCTTGAAGTAGCATATATGGATTTCATTTATTTTGCAGTTGTGATTGTTGTAAAAACACTGGAAGAACTCAGCTGGCCTATTCATCATCTATAGGAGACAAACATATTGCCAATGTTTCAAGACTGAGCCCTCCTTCAAGGAAAAATTAGAAAAGGCAGAAGCAGGATATATCAGAAAGTCTCAGAATTCAAACAATGGGGGAGGAATCCAGACCAACAAAAGGTGTTAATTGGATTAGGAAGAATTTATGATGTCTGTGCAAAAGGAGACAAGGAATGGAGAGACAACAGAGGAAGCAAGGGGGTGGGGTTTAAACAAAAACCATCCAAATGGAGGGTGCCCAGTTGGAAGATGAGGTGTTGTACCTCCAATTTACAGGTGGTCTCAGTCTGGCTTGAGTCCATGGTCAGGAATGTTGGCAAGGGATGGAGAATTGAAATGGATGGCCACTGGGAGATCAGCGTCCAGTCTCTCCAATGTACAGAAAACAACAGTGGGAGCATTGAATGCAGTAGATAACCCCTGCAGATTCACAAGTGAACTGTTGCTTCATCTGGAAGGACTATTTGGGGCCCTGAATGGTGCTAAGGAAGGAGGTGTGGGCGCAAGTGGAGCAACTCCTGCGGTCACAGGGGTAGGTCCTAAGGGGACAACTGGTGGGGAGGGATGAGTGGACAAGGGAGACACGGAGGGAGTGGTCTCTGCGGAAAGGGGAGAGGGGAATACGTGTCTAATGATGGCAGAAATGGCAGAGGAGGATATGGAGGCTGGTGGGGTAGTAAGGGAGGACCAGAGGAAACTTGTCCTTGTTGCACGTGGGGGTGGAGGGGGCCAGGTCAGATGTGAGGGTAATGGAGGGTATGTGGGTGAGCGCTGAGTTGATGGTGATAGAGGGAAAGCCTTGTTGTTTGAAAAAAGGATATCTGTGATGATCTGGTATAGAAGTCCTCATCCTGGGTACAGATGCGATGGAGACGGAGGAATTGAGAGAATGGAATGGAATCCTTATAGTGGACAGGGTGGGATGGACCAAGTGAATTTGAGGTCAGGGTAGAATTTGGATGAAATCAACTAGCTCATCATGGGTATATGAGGCAGCACCAAAGTGGCTGTCTTTGTAGTGGAGGAAGAGTTGATGGGCCTTGCCTGTGTAGACTTGTAGCATGGATTGCTTCAGGTTGCCAAAAAAAAAGGCAGGCCTAGCTGGGGCCCATGAGGGTACCCATGGCGACCCTTTTGAGAAAGTGCGAGTGTCAAAGGAGAAATTATTGAGGGTGATGACAAATTCTGTCAGCTGGAGGAGGGTCATGGTGGAGGGGGTCTGGTTGGTTCTATTGTCCAGAAAGAAATGAAGGGCTTTGAGACCTTCAGTATGGCGAATTGAGGTGTATAGGGATTAGATATCCATGGTAAACATGAGACGATCATGTTAAGGGAACTGGAAGTTGTTGAAATGATGGAGGACGTGAAATATCCTGGATGTAGGTGGAGAGAGACTGGACCAGGGAGGACAAAACAGAGTCAAGGAAAGTGGAGACCAATTTGGTGGAGCAGGAGCATGTGGACAAGATGGACCTGTCAGGACTATTGGGTTTGTGGATCTTGAATAGGAGGTAGAAATGGGTGGTACAGGGTTGGGAATCGATAAGGTTGGAGGCTGAATTCGGAGATGGTGCATTATACAATGGGGAAGGAATCCAGACCAACAAAAGGTGTCAGTTGGACTAGTTTGATGAGTTTTGGTGGAGTCCTGTTGGAGGGGTAAGTAAGAAGAGGCGTCTGATAATTGTCATCTGGCTTTGGCCAGATAGAGGCAAGTGTGCAAGACCACAACAGCACCACCCATGTCTACAGGTTTCATGGTGAGGTTTGGATTGGTGTGGAGAGAGTGGAGGGCCAGGCCTTCTGAGGGGGTGAGATTGGAATGAGTGAGGAGTAGTGAAGTCGATGAGGTTGATGTCACGGCAGCAGTTGGAAATATAAAGGTAGAAGACTGGAATGGGGTATCCAGGAGGAGGAAGATATTTTAAGATGGGAGAAGGGGTCTTTAGTGAGGGGTGGAGAATCGTGTTTGTTGGAAGTAAACATGGAGACGATAGAAGAAGAGTTGAACATCATGGCATGCGTGGAACTTGTTAAGGTGCTGGCAAAGGCGGACAAAGGTGAGGCCTCTACTGAGGACAGAGCGTTCAGTCTCTGAGAGGTGAGGGTTGGAGGGGATGGTGAAGACCAGAAAGGGGTTAATGGGAGGTGGAGTGGAGGTGTCGGGGAGGGGAAGAAGGTGGAATGGGTCAGGAGGTGGAAGGTAGGAAGGGTCCAAGGGAGGATGGAGAGGGTTTGGAAAGTCAGAGAGGTCTGTGCACTCCCGGAGTCAGGGTGAGAGTTCACGACGAAGACTCTGTCCTGTAGGTTGCAGGGGCCAAGGTGGAAACCTGCATCTGAACCTTTGTTCTTTTGGTCACAGAGTTCAGGATGAAAGTTCATGTCGGAGGCTTGATTTTTGTCAGGAATTCGGTCCTGTAAACCACCTGGGCCAAAGTGCAGACCCAGGTAGGGGGTTCCCAAGGAAATGTTTAGCTTGTTCTGTTACTTAAGACACCAGAGATAATCACTGTCTTAACCAAATTTGGCTGGTCTAAAAATAAGCAGTCTCAAGAGACACAAGCTTCCAATCCAAGTGTGCAGAGTCGGCGGTTGTAGGTTGCATTGGATTGTATCTGTCACCAGGCTGCAGATTGATTTGTTGTGCGGTTACGTATAGAACTGTGGACTCAATAAAGGGCAGTTTCATTTATAGGTGGGCAAGAGAGTAACATTTTAGATTTTAAGAGTTTATCTGAATAATACTTGATAGAAAGATTGTCGCTTTAACTTGTGCATAGAGCGTATCGGGAGCAAATATTCTGCTTTTCAAAAAAAAAACCAAAATCCATTACATTCCCTCCCCCATTTTTTAATTTCGATATCTATTTGGTTTTCCATATTCCTGACAAAGGGCTCAGCCTTGAAATATTGATGGCCTTTTACTTCCTATGGATGATGTGTGACCTGCTGAGTTTCTACAGCACTTTTGGGTATTGCACTGGACTCCGAATCTGCTGATTTTTCCTGTTTACATCCATTACATATCTGTAAGGCTTGCTCAGAATAAAAAAATAATGCTCAATAGTTATTGAATAGTGACTTTTTATGAGAATATTACTTTTGATATCCTGAAATTCTGGCCAATAAATTTATTTGTACCTGCCCAAAGAGGTGTGCTTGTGAGGCCGTAGCACATCAAGATTTGTTTTGAGTTCATTGCTGTTTTTCTAATTCATTTTCCTTATTGTGAGGTCCAGTACTGACTGCATGTCTTTGGATGTGGCAAGAGACTGGAGCACTAGGGGATCATGGACAGAATGAACAAATCTCATACAGTTAGTACTGGAGATCAGGATTATCCTTCTACTTAACATTCAGTGCTTTTCCTACACCAATTTACTTTGTCTTTTTTGATGGACACTAATGGAATTTGTTTTTCCATTTTCCACCTCTTTTGTACATCAAGTATTGATGTTGCTTCCACTGTTGAAGTGTTGGTTGAGTCTATTTAAATTGTACTTGTGTTCTTTAACTCTGATTATCCACTTCACATTATCTACTTAATAAGCATTGTGTTCTAATCTGAACCAAAATAATAGGGCACAGAATTAACAGTTGCTTAGATGTGACTAGATTGATTACAAAAAGACAACATGAATTGAAGGAAAATTGAATCTGACTTTATGGAGGGAAATGTTATTGTTAGGGACTTTTCAAAATTGAAGGTCATGGATTTCAGAATTTTACCTTGATGAAGGGCTCAAGCCTGAAATGTCAGTTATGTCTCTTTATCTTTGCTTCATAGAGGACACTGTTTGGCCTGCTGAGTTACTCCAGCATTGTGCTTTGGCTTCAGAATTTTTGTTTTCTGAGAAGTTTCAAGAGACAAGTGATTTTAATGAGAGTGTGCCATAAATGATGCATACTGTTCCAAATGTTGCCTTGCCATGATCTGCACAGGACTTGAATGATATTTCTTCCTTAATTGCCCTTGAGAGGCACCCTAGTTTTTGATTAGCCTTTTTGATAATGGCTTCAAAATGAGAAGCAGTGATTGTCAATCACTCTGGATTTCCCATGGTGGCCCGTGACCGATATTTGCTGCCTTGTTAAGTTTTGTATACAGCTATTGGTTTGTGTTCTGCATGTATTACAATGAAAGCTATTATTTTGTTAGTATTTGTGACTGCCGCAAAGATAAAATTGGGTCATTGACTTAAACCTATAACATTATTGCAAAGAAGAGCAATAACTTCCAGTAAATGGAATTTTAATTAGATTTATCCCATTTAAATCCTATTTGCTGTTCTTTCACCCACCCAGTTAATTGAAGCAGACTTCTTTGAATGTCACTGTTTGTCCTTGTGGTCAAGAGCATAGGTTTATTATACATGAGATGAGTATGAACAGCAGAGACCCAAGCCAGACCAATCTGGAACACCACTGCTTGCTGCTTTAAGCTGGTGATTTTCTCTCTCTCTCTCTCTCTCTCTTCTCTTCTCTCCCCCCCTCTCTCCCCCCTCTCTCCCCTCCCTCCCCCCCTCCTCCCTTCCTCCCCCCTTCCCCCCCTACCCCCCTACCCCCCCCACTCCACCCTCCACTCCCCCTCCACTCCCCCCCTCCCACTCCCCCCCCTCCACTCCCCCCTACCACTCCCCCCTCCACTCCCCCCACCACTCCCCCCTCCACTCCCCCCACCTCCACTCCCCCCCTCCACTCCCCCCCTCCACTCCCCCCCTCCACTCCCCCCCTCCACTCCCCCCTCCACTCCCCCCTCCACTCCCCTCCACTACCCCCCCCTCCACTCCCCCCTCCACTCCCCCCCTCCACTCCCCCCCTCCACTCCCCCCCCTCCACTCCCCCCCTCCACTCCCCCCTCCACTCCCCCCCTCCACTCCCCCCCTCCACTCCCCCCTCCACTCCCCCCCTCCACTCCCCCCCTCCACTCCCCCCCTCCACTCCCCCCCCTCCCACCACCCCCTCCACTCCCCCCTCCACTCCCCCCCTCCACTCCCCCCCTCCCCACTCCCCCCCCTCCACTCCCCCCCTCCACTCCCCCCCCTCCACTCCCCCCCCTCCCACTCCCCCCCTCCACTCCCCCCCATCCACCTCCCCCCCCTCCACTCCCCCCCTCCACTCCCCCCCTCCACTCCCCCCCTCCACTCCCCCCCTCCACTCCCCCCTCCACTCCCCCCCTCCACTCCCCCCCTCCACTTCCCCCCCCTCCACTCCCCCCTCCACTCCCCCCCCTCCACTCCCCCCCTCCACTCCACCCCCCTCCACTCCCCCCCTCCACTCCCCCCCTCCACTCCCCCCCTCCACTCCCCCCCCTCCACTCCCCCCCTCCACTCCCCCCCCTCCACTCCACCCCCCCTCCACTCCCCCCCTCCACTCCCCCCCCTCCACTCCCCCCCCTCCACTCCCCCCCTCCACTCCCCCCCCTCCACTCCCCCCCCTCCCACTCCCCCCCCTCCACTCCCCCCCCTCCACTCCCCCCCCTCCACTCCCCCCCCTCTCACTCCCCCCCCTCCACTCCCCCCCTCCACTCCCCCCCTCCACTCCCCCCCCTCCACTCCCCCCCTCCACTCCCCCCTCCCACCTCCACTCCCCCCCTCCACTCCCCCCCCTCCACTCCCCCCCCTCCACTCCCCCCCCTCCACTCCCCCCCCTCCACTCCCCCCCCTCCACTCCCCCCCTCCACTCCCCCCTCCACTCCCCCCCTCCACTCCCCCCCTCCACTCCCCCCCCTCCACTCCCCCCCTCCACTCCCCCCCTCCACTCCCCCCCTCCCACTCCCCCCCCTCCACTCCCCCCCTCCTCCCCCTCTCTCCTCTCTCTCTCTCTCTCTCTCCTCCTCTCTCTCCCTCTCTCCCCACCCTCTCTCTCTCTCTCTCTCTCTCTCTCCCCCCTCTCTCTCTCCCCCCTCTTCATCATGTGTTCTTCGCTATTTAATTTTAGTTAGGCTTAACATTCTGAACTTTTTTGTGTGTAAAATTATCACACAGCAGCATGATCTGTCAGAAGAACTTTTGTTCATTATTTTTCTTTCTTCCATTCATAATTCCTTCAACTGACTGAGATACAAGTCTCAATTTATTTTTGCTTGCTTTTGCTACTATCTCAGAAAAGCTTCCAATAAATTGAAGGGCCCATCCCACCCCAGTCACACTCTTCTCTTCCCCTTCTGTTCAGTCTAAGTATAGTACAACTCCGATTTTCCAAAATGGTCGGGACCAGGTCTATTTCGGATAAATGATATTTTCGGATAACTGGTCATTTTTTTAAAAACAGACTAATAGCAACAGCAAATCATTTGTAACAGTGTTTAAGGAACAACAAACAACAAGGGAAGGCTTTTTAAGCATGAAATAATGTTTAATTCTCACCAAAAAAACAACCTGAACATAATAAGATAAATCCAACATCAAAAACTCAAAATTCTACTCTGAGATTTTTCCAAAATTTTTCAATCTGTGACATCAGTTCGGCTGTGAAAATTTTTTTGGATAACTGAGGATTTCTGTGGCTATCCTTATTTATCCAAAATATTTCAGACAAATGAGGATTTCTGATTTTTCTGAAATCGTCAATTATCCAAAAAAAATTTCAGAGCTGAACAGACGTCACTTGTAGGTCCAAACATTTTTTTGGATAACTGAGGATTTTGGATAATCTGATTTTTGTATAATTGGAGTTGCACTGTGCATGTATTTGAAAACATTCGCCTCCAGCTTCAAGGATAGTTTCATTCCTGCTGTTATCAGACACTTGAATGGACCTCTCATTGGTAAAAGATGATGCCCTTGCACTGTTTTAACAGTTCTTTTCTCCACAACCTATACTTTATCCTGGAAACAATGTACATTTTAACTTGCTGTAACACAATACCTTACATGTTTGTTTTATTATTGCAAGGCCTGATGTCCTTAAGTACTTGCCTGGAAGCTTTTCGCTGTATTTTGGTGCACATGACGATTTAAAAAAAACCATTCAATTATTTTTATTTTTTATTGTAATTATCATCCCAATCATTGTTAAAATGCTCCAATATCATTCCCTGACAGTTACTGTACATTTTGGTGAAGTCCCTGCAAGTGTGCTGCTGGATCCCTCATTATCTGCTGCATAGAATATCTCCATAATCTGATAACACCATACTAATTCTTATCTCTGACCTCCATGGCAGCCGACCCCTCTCCCGCTGATCGTGGCACCACACCCCCCCATGACATTGACCCCTTCACCCTGTGGCAGCAACCTCCCTTCCCCTGATTATGGCCCTTGTCTCTCCGCATCGCAGCAGCGACCCCTCCCTCCCCCCAATCACTGCAGACACTTTAGCCGGTGTGTCCCTGTGATGCCAGCATGTAAGTGCTGATGTCACAGGGGAAAACCAGGTTGGCCATTTTGCAGTTCAAGCTGCCAGTCGCTGTGACCTAGGTAAGTTTAACTGGGTTCCCTGACTACCTCTGAGGTTGACTTTGGACAACATTGACCAGGTCCGACCATTTCAAGCTGCCTTGTGGGTGGGGCACTAACTAGGCAAATTGCCTGGTTAACCCCATTTTACAAGACAGTTTGAAAGCACTGAGTGTGTAGCGTGGATTGTGGAGGGTCATGTGGCCTCTCTGTCTGTTACTGCATGGAGACCATCACTGAACTCCAGGCTGTAGGCCACAGGCAGCCTGGGAGGCCCGAATGCTACAGGTCCGTCTCGAATCCTGAGCCGTGGGCAATGCTGGAGACCAGGTTAATTTGATATACTTGTTAATTGTAATTAATTTACTGTTTGTTAGTGTGCTCTGCCTGTTGACATTATAGAGAGCTGATGATACTGTGTGTTTAACCCTCACATTCCAAATCAGGAGTTGAGAATATTTAGCAGTGATTTATTTGCACCCATTGTGTAATTGTTTGTATTATTGCTGTGCATGTGCTTGTTAGTTGTGACCATTGCAGAACTCCAGGCTGCGAGCCACGGGTAGCTCTGGAGGGCCAACTCAATGGGCCCGTCCTGGATCCCAAGTATCGGCGACACTGGAGATCTGATTCATGTGTATGTACTCATTAGTTACATGGTATACTATCCCTGTGGATGGTGGGGGCTCAAGAAATTAAACCCTTATTTCTGGGTATATCGTGCCTGTGGGTATGGGTGCTGAAGAAGATAAACCCTCATTCCTGGTATGCCATACCTGTAGGTGCTGTAGAAGTTAAATCCTCGTTTCTCAGTATACCATATCTGTGGGTGGTGCGTGCTGAAGTTAAACCCTTGTTTCTTGGTATACCGTGCCTGTATGTTCTGTACATTAGTCTGTGTGAGTGTGTGCCCTTTTGTGAATTCCCCTGTGCATAAATAAAGCCCATTGTTTGTTGATAACACATGTCTTGCCTTGATTTTTTTTTAAAACCCATCAAACCTACTTGAGCACAACACAGTGTTGCTACTTTTTCTTGCTTATCTTTTCGGTACACTTTGTATTTAGAAGAGAGGGTTGGTTTGAGCTGGAGCCTGTCTGCACTTAACCTCGCCTCTCATTAGCCCTGGAGCTGCAATAACTATTGCAGCCTCAGGACTCCCAACAAATACAAAGCCTTGCCCCCATGGTGGTTCCAAAATGCGCCAGGAATGAGACCTTGCCCATGGACAACCCTAAGGACTTTTTGGCATTCTTATCTTTCGGAAGATGCATTCACTTTTCCCCCTTGTCATGGAGATGTCAGCATGGAAGTGGGTCCACTGAATCTGTGACCTATTAAGCACCTGTTTTTATTTTCCCCACATTACTATCAATTCCCTCCAGACTCTACTCTGCTAAGGCCAATTCCCAGTGGTCAATTAACCTCCAACCTGCATATCTTTGCAGCATGGAGAACATGCAGATTCTACATGTACCAGAGCAGCATCACTGTACCACTTGTTTTGTATTGAGAACATTTTAAAACATTTAATGAGAACATGAGGGAAAAAAAATTGTATTGATGTAAATTAATGCAGGTGTTGGTCAGCATGGACTCTACAGTGGACATTTCTGTGCTTTAACCTCTGACCATTTATTCTTTGGAGCTGTACCTTATTCACAGTTTTTGTCATTCTATCCCATTGTCATATCTCCTAATATGTTTCTAATTTGCTGCTGTTCCTTTTTATCTTATCTCCACTCCTATGTGCTATTCCTCCTCCTGCCAATTTAGTATAAACGCTCTTCAACCGTGTTAGTTGGGGTATGCCAATTTATTGTCATTGTTTAGAAATAAAACCTTTTTTCCTGCTTACTAATAATTTTTGGAACATTTACAGTATAAAGCAGTACAGTAATATTTAAACATGCATTTGTGTTGTTACGAGTCCAGATGACCCCAAAACCCAACAGCAATAGAAATTCACCAAGACAAATGGTTACGTAAACAAAAGTAACTTTTAATTTTCTTTAAACATAAAAACAGGATCAAACTTTAACTTGTTACTATTAACTTAACCCCTTCTAATTCTAAGTGCACATGTATGTAATGTGTGTATGTTCAGGAAAGTTCTTTGATTCACAGTCCAATCACACTTCTCACTCCTTCAGGTTCACCAGTATAAGGCAATTCTTATACTGTGCACAGAATTTAACATTTATAAATTTTGACCAAGCTCCAGGGAAAAGGTAAATGGTTACCACTCAGGAAGGTTCTTGTTGGTTTCAGGAGATATTTGTTGCTGGTTGGACACCCACAACTGATTTCCCACGATCTGTACTTCAGTGTCTTGCCAAAGAAACTTGCCCCATCATGGGCTTTCCAAATGATAACCTCTTCCAGGTCACCACAGAGTTCCTCTTGTTTCCCTTATTTCAGGAGAAACAGTCTAGCCAGGCATTTCCTCTTGCAAGGCCAAACTCAGAACTCTAACCCATCTTCAAAATAGGGTTTCAAACAAGCTTCCAAAAGCCACTGCAGAAGTCAGCTCTCTCTCTCTTTCAGAGAAGAATCCTGTTTGGTCTTATTTTTCTCTCTTTACTTGCAAAACCACATGATCCCTCTTGGAACAACAAACTGCAAGCAGACAGGTAGCCGGCACCAGAATCAGTTTCTGCCTGGCGATCTGTTGCTTTAAAAACAATAGTCCATTTACTCCACAGCATCAGTTCAATTACCACCTACTTGTGAAGTCTCCATAGTCATTCTTCAAAGTTTCTGTAAAGACACATGAAGTCTCCCTGTGCATAGCTCTTACATTTTAAATTAGATGTCTTGTGAAGTGTTGCTGCCTTTGTTTGTGGTGAACTAAACGAAACTCGCCCCCCCCCCCCACAATCTGTCTCTTTAAAAGACATTTATAAAAAATATAAAATATGATATAACCTGTCACAATGTTCTACAATAAACAAGTCCTTTTCCTGATATTGTTTCAACAAGACTAAAGGCTATTTCATGTAATATTGCAATTCTGTTTTATTACATGACAATAAATTGTATCTGATCTGATATCTGATTTTTGTTATATACACATTGAGTCTATACACATAGATATGCGAGGACTGCATCCAGAATTGGAGAAATACTGTAAACTTAATAAAATATTTAAATTCATGTCCCTAAAAACAACTATCATGGCAGTCCAACTGCCATCAGCTCCGAATAGGCTACAAACAGCCTGTTAAAGGAGTTGACAGTGATTTTTATTTAAAAAATCTGCGACCATGGGGTTTGTGCCCAAGAAAGCAGTGCATATGATCGGCAGCAGCAGCCACACTAGGGGTTACAGACCCTGGGGAACCAGAGAACTGGTGCAGGGCACCAGAAAACAGGTGGAACACCCCAGCTCCCCCACCCCCCAGTTCGAGAAGGAGAAGCAGAGGAGGTGACCACAGGATGGTGAATATGGCAGACCAGTGAGGGATGAAGAACACGGGAGGGGGCTGTTGGTGGCTTGATGCGAGGAACCCCTGCAGGCGACTGCGGTCGAGGGATTAACACTAGGTGGTGGACAGCTGAAGACTTGCTTGAGACTGGCTAAAGGGGTATCAGGTATTGGAACTGGGATGCAAGAGGGTGCCATGAGCACTGAGGTCAAGTCAGAGGTCAAGTCAGATCAAGTCAGAGGTCATGATCTGGAGCTCGGGCTACTATTGGTTTGGGCTGGACTTCTTGTGGCTACAGCAGCAGTGGAGGTGAATCTGCGGTCACTTAGTGACTCTGAGGGGATTCTCTTTTACATCTTTCTCTGACTGTAAGAAGTGCTTTAGGCAATTTCTGCCAATGGTGAATCTGTCTGCTTACAACAGACAAAAGTAAATTATGTGTAATATTGCACTGGCTTTATTACATAACTATAAAGGAATCTTAGCACCATGATTAGTTTTAATTCTGTGGGCAGTGGATTTGGTCATTGAATCAAATTAGGGTTTTGAAATCTATATTTTGAGCTCAAGTTCCTCTTTGACATCTGATAACGGTTTATTTTGTGCCTATTTCATATTCTTACTATTTGGTCTTTTTATCCATATTTCAAATGGTCATTATGCTTTGATGGTATTCGTCTGATATAGCCTTCCATCGCTTCTCACTTGTGTTTCATGTTTCAGCCTATTGGTTTTGTGTTATTGTGTGGCAGAACCATTAAGAAATAATAGGCTTGCTTCTGTGCTGAATCTGTACTATGTGGTTCTGTGTTTGTTACGCTTCAACTATGAAATTAAATGAAAAACTGTTTTTGTTGATGTTTACTGGAGAAAGCATCCCGAAGCAATCTATTGTGTTGTAAAATCCACTGTTTTAAAATGTCTTCATAATCACTAATATTTATTGTTTTGAATTAAGAAAAATGTACAGCATGTTTAAGTTAAAAGATTTAAAAATCCAGCAGGGGGCACCCTTGGTCTTTATTAAGACCATAAGTCAGAGTTAAGCCGCTTTCAGGTGGCTAGAGTACCCGACTGTAAAGCTGCCTATTTTACCCCAATGCGGCTGACCAGTGGCCACCTGAAAGTGGAGAACCTTGCCAAGAGGAGCACTTATCTCACCCTCTTCCTGTAGGTCTATTCTCTGGCTCGGAGAATCCCCCTACACCTGAAAGCAGTGCCAAGCAAAGCAGCTAGCCGGTGCGGGATGTCAGCCACTCCAGCCCTGTAGTTCCACGCCGGGGGGCTGTCAGGGAGAGAGGAGGGGGGGCTGTCAGATGGCTGCCCCTGCCCTGACTCAGAAACCGGCGTTTGCTCCGTGGCGTCTCTCCCTGCTTCGGACCTTTCAGGTGGCAGAACACTGCCTTCAGTGTTGCAGACACCTGCAGCTGCTCTGGAGCCGCATTCTCCAGGCAATTCCACCTGAAAGCGGCTTTTAGATAGTAAAGAAATGAGTCCTTCAGCCCAACCCTTCCATGACAACCAAGGGGTTTTCCTGGCTTGTTCCATTGCCCATTGAGAACCTTTCCTATCCAGATTCTTCTCTCATTGTCTTTTAGCTGTTGTAATTGAACCCACCTCTAACACTTTCTTTGACAGGTCATTCCATATACCCACCACCCTCTGTGTGAAAAGCATCTCTCCCTTTATTAAATTTATAATTTGTTTAATTTGAAATGTGTATGCAAAGGATAGTTTATCTCTATTAACTTGCAAGTTTTGCAAGTATGTAATTTGTTGCTTTTGATCATTGTAATATTAAATGGATAAACAGGTGATAGCAAACAATGTATTTTTGAATAGCAGTTGTAGAACAGATACTTCAAATACAGTACAACTCCGATTATCCAAAATGAGGATATTCGAAGCATTTATGCGAAATTTTTTCAGAGCCAAACTGACCTCACAAGTTGCAAAAAAAAATTCATCCGACATGAAATTAGTGACAATTGTCCTTGTTTCAGGTAACTCTCTCCCCTCTCTCTTTCCATTTGTTCTTTACCTACCACTATTGACTTTTCTTTTCAACTCACTCTCTCAAACTGCGTGCCATTGGGCCCTTTCAAACTGCCACGTAAAATGGGGCTAACTGAGCAATTTGCACAGTTAGTGGCCGAGTTGCATGCTAATTTGAAAGGGTTCAACGGAGTCAATTTGGTCATTACCCAGCCAGATCCCTGATGTACCTCAAAGGTGGTCGGGCAACCCAGTAAAACTTACTCGGGCATCCTGGTCTGGCTGTTTGAAAGGGGAAATTACCAACCTGGTGATGTCAGCGCTTGCATGCATGCATTTCAAGGAAACCTCTGGCTGAAGTGCCACTGCCGCAATGGGGGGAAGAGGGGTGGGTGCCATGATAGGTGGGTGGGGGGGCGAATGGGGTGCCAAGATTGGGGAGAGAGGTCGCTGTCGCGAGGTGCTGCTGCTGTGTACACTGCTCTGTGGTGACGGCTCAATGCGGGAGAGCAGTAGGAATGACTGTCTTCCTTACCCATAACCCCCCCCCCCCACGCCACTGCAACCACTCTATTCCTACACTCCTGCATCAAGCCACCACTGTGGACTGGAGCAGCACATCGCAGCAGCAACCACTCCTTCCCCTCCCTTCCCGGTTCGCAGCACGTCACTGGAGGGAAGGGGAGGTAACAGACGGGGGTTGGGGGGGCGGGGGGAGAACCTGGTGGTCAATACTTTCTGTGAGTGCATAATACGTCGCTCACCACACATCATCACAGGGATGGGATTCCCCTAAATTGCTGGGTTGGCAATTTATCAGATAGGTCTGGCTGTGATTTGAAAGGTGCATTCTACACCCGTGACCCAGTAATCGCACCCGGGTCCCAGGAGGACTACCTGGGTGCTGCAATTTGAAAGCACCAACTGTCTCCCAGCTACAAGTAGCCGGAAGAATTTCTTGTCCCAGTGTCATCAAGGAAAGCAGCATCAGGGCAGGAGCAGGACCTCTGGCTCAGTGCCATTCCCTCCCCTCCATCCTCGGCACAGCAGAGCTCCCCAACGCCGACTCAGAAATCTCCCCTCGGCCTACTACCGTACATCGGGGAGTCCGGTGTGCATTTGTGGTAAGGCTAACAGGGGAGGCTTCCATCTGGGTCAGGGAGTTCTGGTGACTGGGGAGACAGGAGCCCACTGACTCGCCATTGAGTATTCCACCAGCCTGGGAAGTCTCCACAGGGAACAGCGGTGCATACGTGGCGGAGATTGGCTGCGGTTGAGAGGTATCAGTGGAGGCCAGCATTTTTTTTTTTTGATGAGAATTAAACATTTAATGCTTAATAAGCCTTCCCTTGCTGTTGCTACTGGGCTGTTTATATAAAAAAAATGACCAGTTCTCCAAAGAAAAAAAAGTTTAGCCAACATAGGCCCAGTCCCGAACATTTCGGATAATTGGAGTTGTACTGTATTTTAAATCCATCTCCTAATTCCTCTCCACTTTTTGCTCAGAGTTCCTTCCAATAAGTCAGATTACGATCTCTAATGTTATGGGAACTTGCATTTTATTCCTTGCTGGTGCAATTGTATACCTTTATGGTATTGCTGAACCACTCCCTGGAGTGAAGTATAATAAATGAATGTATTTTTCTTTTCTTAGGGTGAAATTCTGTGTAATGTTTGGAGGCGTTACTTGCAAAAAAGCCAACAAGCTTATACAGACAAACCTGTTGCCGTCTTCAGCAGAAAGCGGAAGGTTGGTGTAATTAAAGAAATGAATTGGTTTTATAAGGTGTGCTGGGATAATTCAGGAGTTATGGGATATGGAATTGTGTGAATATACAAGGCATTAATATGAGAACCAGTCTTCACAAAACCTCTTCTAATGTATATTTCAAGCAGGAATCAGATTAGAAATTAAAATGACAGCTTTATAACAAACTTTTCTGTCTCTGGATCACAGGCTGTTGCAGCAGGTAATGTTTTTTTGAGGGGGCAGTTTGTCACTTAACGCAAGATGATGGGGCTGTGTTCTTTGGCTTACATTAGCCCCTTTCATACTTGATTAGCCCCTTTCATACTTGATTAGCCCCTTTCATACTTGCAAGTGGTCCCTGGAATTAACGGCCAATCGGCCTAACGTAAGGGTCTAGCGTGAAAGCAAAATCTTCTCAATCCTGGTGTGAGATGATGTCATCTCAAGCTGGTGTGAGACTGCCTCCACCCCTAATACAATCTCCAGTGACTGCAGATGCCAGTGTTACAATGAGGCAAATGTAGAAAGGGCAATTGCATTCTGGGGTAGAAATAACCCAAGTTTTTGCATTACTGCAGGAATGTGAAGGAAGAAAAGATTAAAATGGAGGTATAAACTTTGCCACGGGAAAGTCGCAGCAGGAGAGAGGGAGGAAATAAATGGCTATAGCGGACAATTTTTAAATGGTGTGGGAAAGTTGGTACACTCTGTGTCGCTATAGCACACGATTTTTAGTCCATGGGAAAAAACGATGGCGGACCTGACTTCCCAGAATGTCGTGTGTCAGAGAAACTCTTCCATGAGTGCTCCGTGCATGTTGCCATCCGTACAGCCCTTTCTCTGCTGCATGGCATTCTGGGAAGGCAAATCCGCTATCACTTTTTCCCCATGGTATTTCTATATTATGCGCTTAATATGGTGTTTAAAAATTGTCTGCTATTGCTATTTATTGCTAGCACTTTCCCACAAACCCTTAAAGGTTTATATAGGTCGGCACAACAGCAACAACAGGGGCTGAAGGGCTCATACTGTGCTGTACATAAAGCTTAATTATGTTATAATAAGGTATAATTAATTTTGTTTGAATATCAGATCATAATACATTGATCAGGATTTAGATCGCTTGATCCATGATGTCACTGGTAGAAGGTAGAACAGTCCTAACCCTGGGGATGGCTCCTTGCAAGTGTAAACACGTGCCGTGTTCCAGTTAAGAGTGGTCAAGTGTGAACAGCAAAACCCCATTCCTATCCTGGGACACACAACAGCCAATTTAGTGGGATGCCAGTGTAAAAGGGGATATAGATAGGTCTTGAGCAATATTGTTTAACCTGTAAAAACATTGTTCAGAAAAGGGACTTTAACAATTACTCCAAAATTGTTTGAAATGAATGGAACATCAACTTAAAACACAGGGAAACCAACAGTCCATTGCTGTACCTTGCTTCTTTAAAAACCATCACAAATAACCACAAAGCAGAATTAGCTGCTAATTTCCACAATGAAAAGCTTTGAGCAGATAGTTTAAAGTGTAGGATGGATCAGACCTCCATGTACTTACAATCACACAACTTCTCAAAAAGATAATCTCTTAAGACAAGTGGTCCTGCAAATTATTTCACCCCAAGTAACAAAAACATTCAATTGGTCACATCCTATTCCTCTCAATACACACCTTACAAACACATAATAGCCTTTGTGCTCACTAATGCATTCTCTTGCTCTCATGAGGACCAAAGTGGCTGCACAGCATACATTTTAAGTAATGCCCCTGTGTCTACCAACATATTACATTTCCCCTTTTACACTTGCCTGTGATCCCAGGAATCAAACGCCATTCAGCCTTTAAAGTGGCAAGTGTGAAAGCAAAATCTGCTCAACTTTGGATGACGCCATCTCACGCTGGGGATTGACAGCCTCAACCCCTAGTACAATCACGGGCATCTGCAGATTCTGGCATTGAGATCAGGCATGTGTGAAATGGGCAGCGACATTACAGGCACTTCCTATTAAAGGTAGAACAGACAAAACACTAGGGATAAACCCTTGCAAGTGTGAAAGCATTCAGTGTCCCAGTTAGGAGTGGTCTAGTGTGAAAGGACAAATCCCCATTCATATCCCGGGACACTGAACGGCAGATTTAGGGGATGCAAGTGTGAAAGGGGCTTAATAAAGCTCTGAAAGAATGCTGTTGGGGTACATCACTTTGTCTGATGATCACTGCCACTGACAATGGGTGGGACTACCAGCTATTTTTGTCAGCACTGTTTTTCCATCATGTTCCACTAAATCTTGCCACTATCTTAACCACAATTAACAACAAAATCAATGATGTTTACTTCTGATTGTTTTCTCAACTAGACATTTTTAAATTTTCTACCACATCTTGTAAACCAATTTTCTACTGTTAGATTGAATCATACATACTTTTTTTTACATGATGCTGCTGTCCCACTATAGTTTTCACCTATGAATTTGAGGGTCCAAAAAAAATTTAAGAAATCATGGAGTTTTTAAAAAAAATAGTGTTGGAGGTAAGATCAGTCTTTGACAGTGGTTTTCAAACTTTTTCTTTCCACCCACATACCTCCTTAAGGAATCACTGACTAATCACAGAGCACCAATGGCATAGGATTGCTTAAGGTGGTACGTAGTGGAAAGAAAAAGTTTGAAAAGCGCTCGTCTGTGGTATCCAAGCTGGGATTTCTCCCTATAGTTATTCAGCTCTTGATTTAAGCATAGATTTGAAACAGAAATGAAAATTGCTGGAAGAACTCAGCAGGTCAGCATCTGTGGAAAATGAAACTTAACATTTCCGAGCTACAACCCTTTGTTAGGCTGGGGTTCTTTTTACTTTCATCTAAAGCATGGTTGATTGCTAAATGATCCTCATTAGTGCTGTGTTTGGAATTAACAGAAAGCACTGAATTGGGTCTTTACGTAAATCAAAATAATGTACAGGTACTCCCTGACTTACAACCATAATTGGGACTGAAGGAACAGTGGTATCTCAAAATAGATGCAAGTCAGAATTTTGCCCACGCGCATGGAGTACCAAAGTCTTAAAGCAAACTTTTTAATCAAATATTGTATTTGACAAACTATTACATAGGGCATGTAAAAACCAAAATGTGTGTACATACTTTGTTAGTTGGCATCCCAGGGTCTATAGGCTGGGCGCGGCCATCTTGATGCTTGTGTGCAGGCGCGAGCCTTTGGTTGATGCTTGCATGGTGGGTTCACGTATTGGAGTTCGGTTAGCACATGCACAAGAGTTGAGGGCACAAATTGATAATTGTCAGGGCTCTTAACTCTCACGTATGCACCAACTGAACTTCAATATGCGAATCCACTGCGCGTGCGCCAACTGAAGACTTGTGCCTACACCCAGGAATCAAGATGGCCGCGCTCAGCCTATGGACCCCGGGGCGCCGACTAACAAAGCAAGCTTGCACATTTTGGCTCTTACATGCCCTGTTAACAATCCCTGTTATAGATTGTCAAATGCAACATAAACTGCATATATTTTATATTTGTTCTTGTGTCCAGATCGATGCAAGTCGCATAGGTTGCAAGTCAAGAATAGAAAAAAGAACATTGGCCTATTGTTCATTGTGCTTTTTGTAAAGAAAGTGGAAGTCCAATAGAGCTGACTAAATGTGGAGCACACTATATTCTAGTATATAGGTCGGTTTCTTGTTTGCGTGCATGTTTTTACATGTTTGAACATGAATGAAACAAAATCTCTATCATTCAAACACCTTGCAGGAGGTTGATATCATTGTGTGCTCTGCATTTTAAGTGAGTTGTATAGAAGCATAACTTTGTTGCTTCATTTTACAAATAAATTGCTGTATTTATAGAATGACACTTAAATAATTAGAATCTTAAATGTAATATACTTTGCATATAGTTTTTGACCACAATTATAGAATAGATTTAATGAGACTAATTTGATGAAGCAATTAAGTATGGAGATCCAGACATTTTCCAGATCTATCTTGATGTTGAAATGATTTGCTGTTTTTCTATTTCTTAAATTGTCCATTTTGGTTCCATCTGTACATGAATATTAATTCTTTAATTGTAAAATGAGAATCTATTAAATTTTATTAGTAAAATTTTTAACCATGAATCAATTTTCTTGAAAGTGTAGAGGAACTAACTAAGCACTAGATCTACAGATGTGATGAGCCAAAAGACTCCTTCTGACCCTCAATTCTATGATTCTGTAATGGGTTTTCAGTAAATAACCTATTTTACAGTTGGGTAATTGGAAGGGGAAAGACTATGCATATATGATAAAAGCAATTAACGTGCAAAAATAAAGTACCAGCAATACTAGACTTTTGTTTCTCAGTGGCACATTGAGTAAATTATTGGCTATTTTTGTATTTAATGCAACTGGCCTTGGCAATTTTTTAAAATCAAACTGAAGCTGTAAGAGATCAGTTCAATCCATCTGCCATCTGATTGTACCAGTACAACTGGCAAAACTGTGTTCTCCAGTTCACAGTGCAGATAGTGCAAAATGTGTACAGACTTAACAGACATGCAGACCAACAATACATATACACAGTGCATACAGTATGTACATATATTAACATCAATTAATAATGGCAGTCACGGAGAGTTGTTTAGCAGTCATTTAGCAGTTTCTCTGCCCATGGAGAGAAGCTCTTCAGCCTGCAAGCTCACACCAAGACACAAGAGAAACTTATCTGTGAACTACTCTTTGCAGACGATGCCGCTTTAGTTGCTCATTCAGAGCCAGCTCTTCAGCGCTTGACGTCCTGCTTTGCAGAAACTGCCAAAGTGTTTGGCCTGGAAGTCAGCCTGAAGAAAACTGAGGTCCTCCATCAGCCAGCTCCCCACCATGACTACCAGCCCCCCCACATCTCCATCGGGCACACAAAGCTCAAAACGGTCAACCAGTTTACCTATCTCGGCTGCACCATATCATCAGATGCAAGGATCGACAATGAGATAGACAACAGACTCGCCAAGGCAAATAGCGCCTTTGGAAGACTGCACAAAAGAGTCTGGAAAAACAACCAACTGAAAAACCTCACAAAGATAAGCGTATACAGAGCCGTTGTCATACCCACACTCCTGTTCGGCTCCGAATCATGGGTCCTCTACCGGCATCACCTACGGCTCCTAGAACGCTTCCACCAGCGTTGTCTCCGCTCCATCCTCAACATCCATTGGAGCGCTTTCATCCCTAACGTCGGAGTACTCGAGATGGCAGAGGTCGACAGCATCGAGTCCACGCTGCTGAAGATCCAGCTGCGCTGGGTGTGACACGTCTCCAGAATGGAGGACCATCGCCTTCCCAAGATCGTGTTATATGGCGAGCTCTCCACTGTTCACCGTGACAGAGGTGCACCAAAGAAAAGGTACAAGGACTGCCTAAAGAAATCTCTTGGTGCCTGCCACATTGACCACCGCCAGTGGGCTGATATCGCCTCAAACGGTGCATCTTGGCGCCTCACAGTTTGGCAGGCAGCAACCTCCTTTGAAGAAGACCGCAGAGCCCACCTCACTGACAAAAGGCAAAGGAGGAAAAACCCAACACCCAACCCCAACCAACTATTTTTCCCCTGCAGCCGCTGCAACCGTGTCTGCCTGTCCCACATCGGACTTGTCAGCCACAAACGAGCCTGCAGCTGACGTGGACTTTTACCCCCTCCATAAATCTTCGTCCGCGAAGCCAAGCCAAAGAAAAGCAGTTTCTCTGCCCATGGAGAGAAGCTCTTCAGCCTGGTGGTTCTGCTCTGGTACTTCTGTATCTTTTTTTCTGACAAGAGTAGCTGGAAGATGCTGCATGTGGGGTAGTAGGGGTCCTCCCTGATTTTGTGAGCCCTCTTTAAACAACAATCTTGGTAAATCTTGTCATGGGGAGGGAGGGATCCTCTCTGCCACTTTTCTAGTCTTGTGGATTGACTTCTAATCTGCTGGTCTACAGCAACCCTACCACGCTGTGCTGTAGCCAGTCAGGATGTTCTCATTAGAGCTCCTGTAGAAAGGTAACAATGGTGGCCAGTAGCCTTACCCGCCTCAGCCTTCTAAGAAAGTGATATTACTGTTGCACCTTCCTGACAACTGAGGATTTGAGCATGAGCATTTAGATGATCACTGTCACATATGAAGTAGTTTTGGTCATGGTGGATCATGGATGAGCTCAAAAGTTTCTTTTGAGTTGTCATAATCCCTAGTGGTTGAATGCTTCTACTATGAAGTTAAGGTCTGCCTGTTAAATTGCAGTTTCTTTGGTCAACAGTGCCCATTATTAACTTGAGATGTCAACAAAAGTATTACAATTAAATGCAGTTGCAATTATGTGCAATTTTGTGTTGTTAGCTTGCAATCTGTGGGCTGTGGTTCATCTGCATGAAGGTGTCCCTGAAATGGGCTTTAGATAATCTCAACATATTAGCCCCTTTCACACTTCCATCCCACTAAATTGGTCGTTCAGTGTCCTGGGATAGGAATGGGGGTTTTTCTTTTCTCACTTGACCATTTCTAACCGGAATACTGCACTCTTTCACATTTTCAAGGAGTCATTCCCAGGGTTAGGACTGTTCTACCTTCTACTGGTGACGTCATGGCGCATTGAGCGATGGTGGAGCTGCCCTAAATCCTGATCAATGTAACCATATAACCACTTACAGCATAGAACAGGCCAGTTCGGCCTTACTAGTCCATGCCGTAACAAATCCCCACCCTCCTAGTCCCACTGACCAGCACCCGGTCCATACCCCTCCAGTCCTCTCCTCTCCATGTAACTATCCAGTCTATCCTTAAATGTAACCAATGATCCCGCCTCAACCAGGTCTGCCGGAAGCTCATTCCACATCCCTACCACCCTTTGCGTAAAGAAATTTCCCCTCATGTTCCCCTTATAATTCTCCCCTTTCAACCTTAAACCATGCCCTCTAGTTTGAATCTCCCCCACTCTTAATTCAAAAAGCCTATCCACATTTACTCTGTCTGTCCCTTTTAAAATCTTAAACACCTCTATCAAGTCCCCTCTCAATCTTCTACGCTCAAGAGAAAAAAGCCCCAGTCTGCACAACCTTTCCCTGTAACCCAAACCTTGAAATCCTGTCAACATTCTCGTGAACCTTCTTTGCACTCTCTCTATTTTGTTTATATCTTTCCTATAATTTGATGACCAAAACTGTACACAGTACTCCAAATTTGGCCTCACCAATGCCTTGTACAATTTCATCATAACCTCCCTACTCTTGAATTCAATACTCCGATTTATGAAGGCCAACATTCCAAATGCCTTCTTCACCACACCATCTACCCTGAATATCAACCTTGAGGGTACTATTTACCATCACTCCTAAATCCCTTTGTTGCTCTGCACATCTCAATAGCCTACCATTTAATGCAAATGACCTATTTTGATTTGCCTTTTCAAAATGTAACACCTCACATTTATCTGTATTAAATTCCATCAGCCAATTCTCAGCCCACACCTCCAGCCTTCCTAAATCACCTTTTAATCTACAGTAATCTTCCTCACTGTCCACAATACCACCAATCTTTGTATCATCTGCAAACTTACTTATCCAATTCACCACCCCTTCTTCCAGATCGTTAATATATATAACAAACAATAGTGGACCCAGGACCGATCCCTGAGGAACTCCACTTGTCACCGGCCTCTAATTGGACAAACAATTTTCTACCACTATTCTCTGACACCTCCTATCCAACCATTTCTGAATCCATTTCACTACCTCCTTATTTATACCTAATGCCTCCACCTTTTTTCCTAACCTCCTGTGGGGAACTTTGTCAAAAGCTTTACTAAAGTCTAAATAGACAACATCCACAGCTTTCCCTTCATCAACCTTTTTTGTAACCCCCTCGAAAAACTCAATCAGATTTGTCAAGCATGATCTACCCCTGACAAAACCATGCTGATTACTCCCTATCAATCCCTGTACCTCCAAATATTTGTAAATACCATCCCTCAGAACACTTTCCATCAACTTGCCCACCACAGACGTCAGACTCACGGGCCTATAATTCCCAGGTTTACATTTGGACCCTTTCTTAAACAGCGGAACCATGTGCGCGACCCTCCAATCCTTTGGCACTACCCCCGTGGCCAGTGACATCCTAAATATCTCTGTTAATGGCCCCACTATCTGTCCACAAGACTCCCTGAGTGTCCTTGGGAATATTTTGTCCGGTCCCGGAGATTTATCCACCCTTATCTTTTTCAACACAGCTACCACTACCTCCTCGGTTATCCTTATATGCTTCATGACCTCCCCACTATTTTTCTTTACTTCAACTGGTTCAATATTTTTTTCCCTAGTGAATACCGAGGCAAAGAAATCATTCAAAATTTCCCCCATTTTTTCTGACTTCTCACTCAGCCTACCCTCGCTATCTACAAGGGGTCCAATTTTATCCCTCACTAATCTTTTACTTTTAATGTACCTATAGAAACCCTTTGGATTTATTTTTACTCTGTCTGCCAAAGCCTCTTCGTGCATTTTTTTGGCCTTTCTAATTTCTTTCTTAAGATTGCTTCTACACTCCTTGTAGTCCTCCTTCAAATTCTCAGCTCCCTGCTCTTTATACCTCTTGTACACCTCCCTTTTTCTCCTAAACAAATTTCCAATATTCTTCGAAAACCAAGCCTCCCTATGACTTCCAGCCTTTCCTTTGATCCTCACTGGGACATATCTTCTCTGTACCCTCAAAATTTCTTTTTTTAATATCCTCCATTTGTCATTTACATCTTTACCTGAAAATATCCTGTCCCACTCAATACTCCCCAAATCCCTTCTTATTCCTTCGAAATTTGCTCTTCTCCCATCCAGAACTTCAACTTTAGGCCCCTCTTTGCTCTTCCCTAAAACTAACCGAAAACTAACAGAGTTATGATCACGAGACCCAAGTTGTTCTGCAACATTAATGTCCTGTACCTGACCTAGCTCATTCCCTAACAGGATATCCAGTATTACTCCGTCCCGAGTCGGTTCTTCTACTAATTGATTTAGAAAGCAATCTTGAACACATTTAACGAACTCTAGCCCATCCAGTCCTCTAACTGTGTGGGTATCCCAATCAATGTGAGGGAAGTTAAAATCTCCCATGTATTTGAACAAAATTAATCATACCTAATTATAACATAATTAAGCCTTATGTACTGCACGATATGGACCCTTCAGCTCCTGTTGTTGTTGTGTCGACCTATATAAACCTTTATAAAGGTCTGTGGGAAAGCGCTAGCAATAAATAGCAATAGTGAACAATTTTTAAACAGCGTGGGAAAGTTAGCGCTATCACGTACAATTTATAAATACCATGGGGGAAAATGTGATGGTGGTCCTGCCCTCCCTGAATTCCATGCGGCAGAGAAAGGGCTGTATGCACAGCTGTATACACGGGGTACTCATGGAGGGGTTTTTCTGTCATTCAGCATTCTGGGAAGTCAGATCTGCCATTGCTTTTTCCTACAGTCTACACTTGCCTGATTGCAACACTGGCCAGGGATTGTACTGGGGTTGAGACCGTCAATTCCCAGCTTGAGATAACATCATGTAATGCCAGTGTTGAGACAATTTTCATTTCGCACTAGGCACTTTAAAAGCTGATTGTGAAAGGGGCTGTTGATTGCCAGAGTTACACAATGTGATGGTATGTGCTATGAAAATAATGCTGCTATGATGCCTTTTTATTTTTCTTACATGTATCAGAAACCTGTTAGAAGTTTGGCATAATTACCTTTTCTGTTAATGATATTGAAGCAACAATGCAAACAAGGTACTGTGCTTGAAAGAGGAAATGTCCTTTTTATATGCATTGTCTGGATTGGCTCCTTCAATAACAAAATCTCTGGTTACACATCAAAGGCAGTTGTTACTGCACTGTTCAAGCTAGTGAAACACTTTTGCAATTTCTAGACTGTCCGGAGATTTTTATTATAACTTTGGGGACATTGCTTCCAGTCATATTGCTTACCTACTCCATTTTTTTTAAAATGTGCAAAAGATAATTTTGTACTCTGTGAGAAATACACATTCTGTATTTGTGGTTTGAAAAAACAAAAGTTTCACCATATTTTCCAAAACCTTCACCTGAATCTTGCAACAGCTTGCAGGATGTCAGGATCTTTCTTTAAGGACATTTTTATAAAGTTAGTGTGATGAGATTGACCAATTTTTTTGTTTAGATAAGAAAATCATCCCTCATTTAAAAAAAAATTAATATAGTTTGATTCAAAGAATAATGTTATATTCCACTGTGTCACCTCATACCATTAGCATTAATTTGTACCTTGGACAGCTGATTGCTAGCTGTAGTTTGTGTCAGCACATTCCAGATTTCTATACCAAGTCAATGGTGATTGTACAACTCACAGAACTGAGGGGCTGGAAACACGTTTCATACCAAGTCTCTGTGTTACACCAACAGTAATAGGGACCACCAATCTTTACTTACTAACATGAACATCAAATAAAATTTTATTATGTTCTTCTTTCAACATAATTGTGCCAAATAAACTCATCCCCAAACTCCATGACCTTGGACTCAGCACTCCCCTCTGCAGTTGGATCCACAACTTCCCATCCTACAGGTCAGTCATTGAGGATTGGTGACAGCATCTCCTCCACGGTTATCCATTATGCCGAGCCACTACAGGCTATGTACTCTGTCCTGTACTATACTCCCTGTACATCCACAACTGCTTGGCCAAACACATCTCCAGATCCATCTACAAATTTGTGGATGACACCTCTGCCATAGGCAGGATCTCTAACAATGACAAAATGGAGTACAGGAGAGCGATAAAGGGACTTGTGAATTGATGCCAGGACGACAACCTCTCCCAGATGTCAGCAAGATTAAAGAGGTGGTATTAACTTCGAAAGGAGGAGCAGAGCTCACTCCCCGGTCCATGTCGAAGATGCTGAAGTGGAGATAGTAGCTTCAAGTTCCCAGGGACAAACCTCTCCAGTGACTTGTTCTGGTCCTTTCACTGATGCAAAGATCAAGAAAATACCTCTACTTCCTTAGAAACCCAAGAAAATTTTGCATATCACCTGTGCCCTCCAAAACTTCTACAGATGAATTTTTCAAAGTATCCTGTCAGGGTGCTTCACTGGGTGATATGGATACTGCTTCCCCCAAGACTGCAAGAAACTGCAGAGAGTTGTGAATACAGCTCAGACCATTGCATAAAGCCCCCTCTCTCCATTGACATAAACATATTAAAAGACCTATGGCACCTTGGCCTCACTCTCTTAATCCTTCTCCTGTTGGAAAGAAGACTCTAGAGTGAGATTACACACCATCAGATTCAAGGACAGTTTATTTTCCGTCGTTATCAGTCGCCTGAACGAACATTGCACAAGTAAAACGATGTTTCTTTTGCATACTAACTGATCTCTCTCTCTAACTTTGCACTCTCTGCTGTTTTATTTGCTGCATTATTTATGGGGTGTCAACCTGGACTTCTCACAAAACAAACTTTCTCACTGCACCTTGGTATATGTGACAATAATCTTGAGTATAAATTTAATGTTCCTGTTTTGATCATTTTGTATTTTTGTAATGTTTTGTTATATGTAATTATTACAATATTTTCTTGTTTCTAAATGTCAATAATTATCAGAGACATTTAGAAATAGTGGAAAAGGCTTTCTGTTACTACAAGGATGCGATTGGGCAAGTGTCATATCATGGCCTCCAGGTTTATACCACCTGTTTGCCACTTCACCTCATAGAACAGCCACAGCAGTGAGGCTGGCAGCATTGCAACCTGTGATTAGAGTACACGAGGTGTTATCCATCTCAATAGTTTTTAACCAAGATCCATTTTTCTAGGAAAAAGAGAGATTTCTAGAATTGTAGGTTTTTGTACCCACCCACGTAATGTAATAAAACCAGAGAATAGTTGAAAACACTCAAGCATGATTGGAAATGAAGGAAAAACAGAGTTAATGCTTTGGGTTGTCAGAAGTTTAGAACCATAGAACATGACAGCACAGAACAGGCCTTTTCACCCTTCTAGTCTGTGCTGAACTATTTTTTGCCCTATTTCCACTGACATGCACCCAATCCATAGCCCTCCATACCTCTCCCATCCATGTACCGGTCCAACTTAAATGTTAACATTTAGCCTGCATTCACTACTTCAGCTGGCAGTTTGTTCCACACTCCCACTACTCTTGTGTGAAGGAGTTCCCCCTAAACTTTCTCCTTACACCCTTAATTCATGTCATTTCATTTGTATCTCATCTACCTCCGTGGAGAAAAAAAGCCTACCTCTGTGTATACCTCTCATCGTTTTAACTACCTCTATCAAATCTCAACGGTCCAGGGAAAACGGTCCTAACCTGTTTAACTATTCCCTGTTCTCTGTTCCTGAAATCTGAGCAACATCCTAGTAAACTTTATCTGCACTCTTTCCATCTTATTGATATCTTTCCTGTACTTGGGTGACCAAAATTGTATGCAATACTCCAAATTTAAATTCCTCATTGTCTTGTACAACTTTACCATATCGTAACATCCCAACTATTATACTCCATGCTTTGATTTATGAAGGCCAATGTGCCAAAAAGCTCTCTTTTCAACCCTATTTACCTGTGACACCACTTTCAGGGAACTATATATCTGTATTCCCAGATCCCTCTGTTCTACTGCACTCCTCAGTGCCCTACCATTTACTGTGTATGTCCTTTCTTGGTTTGTCCTTTCAGAATGCAACACCTCACACTTGTTTGCATTAAATTCCATCTGCCATTTTTCATCCTATTTTTCCAGCTGGGTTCAGATCCCTCTGCAAGCTTGGAAAATCCTTCTCACTGTCCACAACTCTGCTTCATTTGCAAACTTCCTGATCCATTTTTCCTCATTTTCATCCAGATTATTGATATAGATGACAAACCACAATGGTCCCTGAGGCCTCCAGTTTGAGAAGCAGTCATCCACCTCCATTCTCTGGCTTCTCCCACAGAGCCAATGTTGAATCCAATTTACTACCTCGCCATAAATATGGAGCGTCTGAACCTTCCTGACTTACCTTCCATGTGGAACCTTGTCAAAAGCCTTTCTAAAGTCCATGTAGACAACATCCACAGCCTTTCCTTCATTAACTCTCCTCAAAAAAACTCATCAGATTGGTTAAACACAATCTACCATGCACAAAGCCATGTTGACTATCCCTAATCTGTCCTTTGCTATTCAAATACTTGTTTATCTGATCTTTTAGGACACCTCCAATAACTTACCTTATACTGACGTCAAGCTCACTGGCAAAAGAATGGATAAGTGAAAGATTAGTTGATTTTTTTCCCCCATCCTAGTTATAAATTTAATTCTTCATTGATATTAATGTGATATTAAATAATGGACATTTTTAAATTTAGAAATTCAGCATGGTAACAGGCCCTTCTGGCCCACAAACCTGTGCCACCCAATTGATTTACAACCCCCATATGTTTGAAGGGTGGGACGAAACTGAGGCCCCCAGTGGAAACCTACACAGATATAGGGGGAATGTACAAACTCCTGACTGATGGTCCCAGATTTGAATGTGATGCTGGCGCTGTAACAGCATTGTGCTAACTGCTACACCAACCGTCCTGCCCTATGCAAACTGTGCCTCCCTTGAATCGCTTATCAAAATTGTGTGAACCAAGTAGGTACCAAATGGCTTCATACTACATATTTCATTCAATGTAAACATCATTGCAGTGTATTTTTTTTAAAAATCTACATTGATGGGCTTATTAATTTCCTGTCATTATCTAAGCAATCTCATGAAATTGTTTCCTTTAAATAGTTTTCCCTTTTTCTTTAACTTAAAACAGAATTCAGAAGTCAATTCTAGCTCATCAAGATTTGACACTGAGACAGATGTACCCTCCTTGCATGGCTGCCTTTCGTTGTCTGAAAATATTTCTGAAAATGCCTCTCACGATGACAGTATTGGCCTATCTGAAAATACATTTTTATCAGGTAACATTTTTACTATTTCTAGGCTATATGCTATACAATATTCACTTAAGATGAAGGTTTTGGCAGTTATCCATATCTCCTATTATAAGACTATGCTACTACCACTCCCATTTCAATAATGTATTATGCTCTAGAGTTACGTAGATGGATCATTTCTAGTTGTTTAACAGTGGACTGTGACATAAATTGTGTTATGATGTTATTCATTATCAGAAATTAGCAACTTGGAAAAATTATGGGAGATTTTTTTTCCCATAAATGATTTTCGAAATCATATCTTCAGATTTCAGATTTAATTAATGTTAGAGCATATATATGACATATTGTAAATGTAAAACTAGAGATTAACATTAGGGATGAAAGAGCAACAACAATAGGTTGGCGTAGATGGGGCCAGAACTGCGTCAACTTTAAATTTTAATAAAAATTGGATAGTTTCAAATCCTGAAATCTTTAAAACAAAAAAAGTTTAAATAATCAAGTAGAAAATAAAATTCAAATTAACAAGCTGTTAGATAGTTTTAAAGTTAATTGTCTAAAAAAAATTTTTAACTTTAAAAAAAACATGCAGGAGTTTTTTTTTAAATATTAACTTTAAATTAAATTAATCTCTCAGATTTTTGACAATATAAATTCCAAAGGTTTTTCATTTAAATTTTAGGGGAAATTGCTCAGATCAAGTATAGATTTTTGGAGGAGGTCCTTTTGTAAGCATTGGGAAATTACTCCCTTAATCTCTGTGGAGTTCAATTTGTTGTGTAGCTTGCAAGGTGATGTGAGATCATTCACAGCAATGTGTGGATTTCCTTGTTTAAACAATCAGTTTCAAATCGTAGTGATGATGAAATGCCAGGAGTTTTGCTGTCATTAGTACTTCCAATCTTCCACACCAACCATTTCCAATCAGTGAGAAATAACAAAACATCAAATAGTTGAATTCCACTTTATTATTCACTGTTCCTTTCAACATGAACAGACCAGAAGATTGGAAACAAATCAGATTTGTTTACTCTGCACAGGAGAATGATGTGGATTAAATCAATGTTTCTAATGCCTATGCCTACAATTTGATTTTATGATGTTAGAAAACAAAACTGCCTGGTGCCCCCTCCTGAAGCACAATGTGATAACATGTTGGTATCTTGGTCTTTTCTATTCACGGTTTCTACTTCATTGCCGAGGTGTGATTGTGAGGATGATTGTGAAGAAAATGAATTGTGATAATGAGCATATCATGAAGGGAAAGAAAATGGTATTTTATGTTTAACTAAAACATATTATTGTACATTTCTTTGTTAGAGGACGAAATATCATCTATACGCTCAGGATCTGTTGATGGCAGCCTATATTTACGACCTGCATATCGTAAGAGATTACTGATGTCTATGCCCATGACACTAGCATTTTGTTATTTGGCACTGCTATGGCTCAGAGAATCAATTACTCTTGCAGATCTCCTACGGTAAGCTAATAGCATTAACTTTTCATATTAGTGTTTCAATGTATTCTGTGTTTCACATTAAAAGATGAATGTTGAAAGCCATATGGAAAGACATCTACTTACACAGGGATTTTCCTCTTCCTTTTAAACATCAGTGTGCAGTAAAGTCTAATAAGCTGGTACACTTAGGACTTTGGCATTACTGGACTAGCAGATGTATTGGATAAATACTCTGCTCTTTTTTTAAAAGAGGCTATACAGTAGAATAATACATTTTCTAGTTAACTCTTTGTGTATAAAGGGAACAAAGGGAAATAGAACCAGGTAGGTCTCTAAAGAAGGGGAGCCAGAGCTTTGACAAAGAGAGTATGGGAATTATGCCTCATGAACAAGATGACTAATCATTGGGATTTCTAAATTGTCTGATAGCAAGTTATCAGATGTTTACTCTTGTATTGGTGGGGCCACATCAGCAGCAAATCCTGTGGAGAGCCTATTTCCCGTGATCTTTACCATGAAACTCAACTATTCAGTACTCTTTGTGCTGCCTCTCTTTTTGGATCCTTGCCAGTTTTGAACATCTGAAACCTTGCTGGTCATGTCCTAACATGATAAGTGTATTTACCATGCCTATGTGTTGGTGTGGTAAATACGCAGAATGGGTCAAGGATTTTGGAAGGATCGATGATTTCAAAATCAGGTTCTGTTATGAGCAATGCAAAATAATTTGAAAAGATGTCAAGTAAAATTCTATTAATCTGACACATTTGGGATTTTGGAAGTACTAGAGTACCAGATTATATGCTGGGTCCCAGTTAGGTAATGCCTTGATTTTAAATGCATATTCCTGTTTAAGCTATTCAGGTTTTGGCCCTATTTTATTCATAAAAACAGTGTGTGAAATTCTTGGTTCCAGTGAGCTAAGTGAAGTGTCTATTGTCTTTTAGGAAGTTGGTAAGACTACTGTGACTGAAAATGTAAACTTGCTATTTTGGTAATGGGCTTCCAATATGATTGAAAGCAGTTTTACTACTGTTATTGGCTACATTGCTCAGTGTGGAGCACCTTAGAATATTTCTATAAGTATTCCGATAGATTATGTATGTATATGTATATGCTGTAGGTGTGTGTATAAATGTTTGTGTATGTGCAGGGTGGGGAAGGGAAGGGGAGAGGTAAGATCAACAAGGCTGAGGGTGTCAGGAGTTAGATTGGGGGGGGGTGGGTACATGCGATGGACAGCCAGGGCTACGATGAGTGAGGCGGTTGGGCATTACATTAGGGTCAGGAGTTGGATGTCGGGCTTACTTGGGCAGTGCCACAGCTGGGGCAGGATCAGCAGTCAAATCGACAGGTGAGGATCGGTGTTGGGCTTGGGAGAGTGATATTGTGATTGTGTGTATATGTACATAAGTGTGTGTCTGTTTAAAATGTATTTTAATTGTAAAGTTTCCTCCTTGGGCAATAATAACATTTAGATGTACAAATTGTCATGGTCTACCTGCATGTTTGTGACTGGATTTGGTACTTCCTGATTTGTAAATTCAGTAGTAATTTCATGAACAGTTCAGGCCACAATTTTGATGGTTCAATTTTTTTAAACCCTCCCATTTCAAGGGGCTGGGGGACTTTGGTCCTTGTTTAAAGCAACTTGGAATGCCAATGAAATTGATTCTATTTTTTAGTAAAATAAACATTTGCTTGAGATTGGAACTTCTTTGACGTTCTGAATTTCAAGTTGATCTTTAAATTTTCTTCAATAATAATTTTTAAATAGGTTTGTTTCAGAGCTACATATACCATATATAAACGCCATCCAGTATTTTCCTGAAGAGATGAAACTTTATGGTCCAGATATTCGTATCTTTCAAGTGCAGGTAAAGACCTACATTGATTTGGGAGGGGAGGGGGGTGGGTGGGGGAATGCTGCAAATACTGAGTTAATGGCAAGGTACTAAGGAAAATAAATCACAACTTTATATTCCTTATCAGCTTGGTACAATACCTTGAGATGTTATCTGGTAATCCAACCACAAGAAATTTTAGAGTCCTTGTTTTTGCATCTAATTAGAAGATTTGTTCTAACCAAACCAGAATGAGCTGTACTACATTTATGTATGGATAAAAATTATAGTAAATGGTGGGGTTGGGTTGGGGGGGCTAGCGTGATGGCATAGATTGGAGATGTGAAAATATGCCTCTCCTGGCAGAATTAATCAAAAAGTGACCAAAAATATTTTTTTTTTCAAATTTTCTTAAACTTAAAAACTTTGGGAATTTATTCATAAATCGATATACTTTGGCTTCAAGGAAAGGAAGATTCAAATGACTAAGAAAGCAGTTATTAAAGAGGTTAGTATTAGCTGAAGAAGTTGGGCCTACCTTAACAATGGAACCTTGGGCTCAAGTTCCTCCTTCTCCAAGAGTGACCTGCGCTGCGACGGCAAGAATCCATATAACTCCAGCACTGCCTCTCTGGGGAAGATGTTGCTGGGGTCCAGAAGAAGACGATTGAACAACACAGGAACAACTGCCCATGCGCGAGCGTTTGCACATGCGCACGACGGAACAAGCTGTTTCCCTATGGGGAATAACTGAACCAATCAAGGCTGTTGTCTGCTGTTCTGGTAGCCAGACACAGCCATTGATTCAACTAGATATTGAATCAGAACCATTTGGAAGTGACTTGGGGGGGAAAAAAGGATGAAGACCAAGATAAAGAGAAGGAAGAAAAAGCTTAAGAATGGGAGGGAGCGGGAGCAGAATATGAAAAAGATGAAGCACAACTAATTCAGGGGATTGAAGCAAATCAATTCAGATATCCTGAAGCCAGAACCCAAGGTATGGAAGCTCAAGAACAAACCTCTATAATTATCAACCAAATGTAGTTAATGTGTAAACGTATGGATTTGAAATTTTTATGTCAGAAGTGATGTTAAAGCACAATTTGAATATGTTAAGGGTGAAATAAAAAAATATTAATGAAATGGCAAAATATACTAGCTGTTGATAAAGTTAAAATTCAAGTTCAGAAAATTGAAGATGACATTCAAGACTATTGTTATGAAGCAGAACAATGTAAAAATACAGTTAATAAAATGGAAGATTCTGTTATGGCTTGAAATGTGCAAAGGAAAGAACTTTTACAAAAGATTTGATGTATTGGAAAATCATAGTCGCAGGAATAATGTGAAGATGTTGGGTTGGTTGAAAATTTTGAAGGCTCTAATCTGGTACTTTTTAAAAAAAAAAAAAATGGATTCCAGAAGTTCTGGGTCCTGAGAATTTCCCAAATGGACTTGAACTGGATAGAGCACATAAGATTAATAGAAAGAAGCCACTCCCGGGACAAGCGCCACGCTTGGTTTTGATTAGATGTTTACGTAATCAAGATAAACAATATTAAGAGTGGCTGTACAAAATGTTCAAAATTACCAACATCCATTAACAGAGGCAAATTGTAAGTTAATGTGGATTTAAGCATGTCAATTGTGAAAAGAAGAAAGACATTTAATCCTGCAAAATCAGTATTCTGGAAAGAAAGATATACATTTTCTTTCCGATACCCAAGTACTCTTAGTGTTTTCTGGAGAAAATCAATCATGGTTATTTTACAAATTAAGTAGTAGTTTTAGAATTTGTGAATTCTCTTCCGAATATTAAACAAGATCAATGAATGGATGTGCAGAGTTCAGTTACTCAGCAAGTTTTGGAAGACCGGCCTGAGAAGATGCAAGTTGCAGAACTGGTGTCGAAGCAGCAAGAATTAGTTGAAATCAATGATGACCAAGTGAATAAAGACCTTGAAGAAGCTTTTTTACACTTATAAATTAACTGTTTAATTAAAGTAATATATATTCTGTCCAGGGGAGGTGGACTTTTGATCTTCTCCTTCCATAATCATGTGCCATTTTGTGTCAAACACCGTTTACCATATAAATGGGCTTAATAATCCAATCAAGAGAAAAAAAGTTTTAGCTCATATTTTAAGAAAAATTAAATTGATATTGCTTTCTCAGTCATTTGTAAAAAAAAAATTCAAAAATTAAAAGAGATTGGGTAAGTCAAGTACCTTCATCATTTAATTCTAAAGCAAGAGGGGTTGCTATTTTGATATTGAATCCAGTATTATCAGATTTATGCTTTGGATGTGGTCAGGAATTCAGTTCATTTTTGCATTCTACTTGGAAGTGTCCCAGAGTAAAATCTTTTTGGCTAGAGGTTGGAAATTTTTTGGAGAAAATGTTCAGGTTAAACTCCCACAGGATCCGATGTTATTTTTGTTGGGTAGTATTAAAGTGATTAGACCTAAATTAAGGTTAACTATGTATCAAGTTGAATTTTTAAGACTTGGGATTCTTTGAAAGCCCATCCTGATGGTAACCCCACCCCTGCTCCATTATTATTAGAATTGAGATTTTGTTTTTTTTACATTCTCCAAACTTTTTTCTTTTTCTTTTGGTATATTCTGAGGGAGAGGGTGGGTGGATGGAAGAAGTACATTTTATTTATTTATATATATATCCAAACCACATGTATAACCTTTTTGTAGCTTTATTGTATATGTATACATTGATGTGGTTTTAAAATTTTTAAATAAAATAATAAAAAAAATTATAGTAAATGATTGGTTAAATAATTGTCCATTGATCCACAAATTCAGAAGTGTCTATAGTCAATAATTGCTCTTTAAGGAATTCAGAGTTTAGTGTTTGATTTTGTGGTAAAATGTTAATTACAAAAATATGTGGGGTTATTTTAATATAAAATCTGGATTTTTCAATTTAAATAAAAGTTGTATCCATGACGAATGGAACAATTTAAAGGAAAGAGTTGCACATGAAGCACATCCACATGAAGCTATGATGTGCATTTGAGTTTGAGGGTTTTGGAGTTTGATATCTGACAATTTTATGGGCGAGATGCAGTCTTTTATTTGGATGCTTTCTAATATGCTTTTTACAAAAACCTAGCGCAATCCTAAATATTAGTGATTGCTGTCCTGTATTTGTTTTTCACTTTGATAGCTGAAAATGTCATTCTGGTTTCTGTTCTTCTGCCTCTGCCTGGGCAATTTTTCCCCAAATAGGTTATGGGTAGTAATCTTCTGTAGCTGTTTTGGAAAACATGATTAAATTTATTATTTTTGAACATAATAAAGATGTTTATTTCTTTTTACAAAGTAGAAATATTCAACACCAACAATTCTATTCCTGATTGATTTTCTATTCCTGATTGATTTTCTATGTGGAGATCTTTTCTAGTTAGGACATGAATTTGTTACTTTGTTATTAAAGAGAATATCTATTTGCTAATATCATAATGCATTCTTTCTGTATTTTTTCCTAGATAGTGCTCAGGAGCATTTTTTTAAAAATCTAATATTTTACATATGGAAGTTTTGATTTAATTATTGACAAAACATAGCAAAGTAATTTTATAAGATGCTGTTTTCTTTTTGTATTTATGCAGAGAGCACAAAGTAAGGTCCCAGTTTTAAACCCTGGTCTGTGTTAATTTAGCTATTGTCAACAGAAGCAACAATAAATTAATAAAGCATGAAAATATATTTGATTTTGGTACTCTGTAGGTCACATACAAGAAAGTAAGAGCATTAGTCAGCCAATCGGCCCTCAAGTCTGCCCTACCATTCAGTATAGTCACGGCTGATCTACCACAAACTTAATTTGGCAATAAAGGTTCATTGAGAAACCTTGGAAAATTCAAAACACTTCCAGTTAGCATAGGAGCCACTTCTCTGTGAAAATAGACTCAAATGCCGAGATTCTCCATCATCTTCAATATACAATGTACCTTTCATCGATTTAAGAAAAGGGATATGCAAAGATCATCCCTCTCATCTGGCAAAAAAAACTCATGGTGTAACCTCTGCTCTTCACATTGATTTCAAGGCCCAGACTATCCACAGCAGACATCATGAGACACTAAAAAGCCACCAATGGTATATTTACAAAATGCTTTAAATTCATTGAAGGGTATGTTAACTTACATCCTTGTCCTCTCCAAGTTCATGTTTCGGATCCAGGTCTCTTCATCAGAATTTTGATTTCTATTGACATCAACTATGTTTTATTATTGGAATTTGATAAGGATCAAATAGCAAATATCACAGGGATGTCTAATTGAAGTTGATTGACATGGTTAACTCCACTATCCTCTTTCAATACCTCTTCATTATCATCCAACTGGATGCTATGGTCACAACTAGAGAATGATCAAGAATGGCCTTCCTTCCCATACCTACTGTGACTCAGGCCAATCTTTAATAGGTGAGGTTAAGAGGGATAGGTGGTGCCTTCTGGAAAGATTTTCATATCCCTCATGCTCATCTGGTGTCTTTCCATGGAACTTGCGGAATTGCCATTTCCCACTACAACCATCCTAGTAAAACATTTCATTTTATTGAAATATTGTATTGAAAGGCCATTCCAGAAATTAAATAAACAGAAAATTTTACAAACTAGATTGATTTAAAAATAAAATCCCAAGACCATGTAATTATTTTAAATATCTAATAGCTTGGTGTATGCTTCCTTCATTGATTTGTATTCTGTTCTTTGATCCATACACGATCGTGTGCAGATTAATTGGCAACAACTGTAATAAATATTGCCCAGCACACAAGTCTTTTTGGGGATTACTCCTCTCTCTCTATTGTGCTTCAGGGCACTTTTCAGTTTTGTTGTTCTATGAACTTAAGATCTTTTTGTGATGATTTTGTTTCAGTCTGTTCCTTCCTACGATGATATCCAAAGGAAAATGCGCCAACTTGCTGAATTTTTGGATCTGCCTAGTTTTCCTGAAATAACTGAAAAATGTTTCCTCCATCCATATTTACTTTGTATCAAATATTTATTAGAAGCCAACTTGCCAGGTAACTTCTTACAAGTACTTCAAAATTATACAGCTAAGAACATCAGTGCCCCCCCCATCTAAATTGGAAGCATAATATTTATGCTTAAAGGGGGGTCAGGATTGCAAATTAGAGTTTGTGTTTCTATGCATTTCGGGTGATATAGGGAGAGGAATAAAAGGGGAGTTTTTTTTTAAAAATTGTTACAGATGAGACCAGATAGATTGCAAAGATTGTTGAGTGATACTTTATTGTTTGAGCACAGTTTAGGCAAATTCAAACCAATAAGTCAACAAAAGTAGAATATTTCAATTACTGCAAATACTTCGGAGGATGTAATTAGTGAAGAAGGAATTGATGCCACAGGTTTTGTAAATTGCACAGAACAATTTTTTCAATCTTTAGGCAGAAAACAAAGGGAAAGGAGAGGGTGAAGAATTTTGGATTGTTCAGTGAAAAGGTGTGGAATGAATACAAGTATTAATTATAATTTGATTAAATATAGTTATGGAGAAAATAAAACTGGAAGCAAACATTTCACAGTGGAGGAGGGGCAAAACAATTTTCAGGTTGGGAAATGATTTATCGAAATTGAATTAGAAATTGCTATCTGAAGGTGAATTGGTTTTGGAACAAGGAGAGGTATTCAAGATGGTGAAGAAACTGATCTTCATCCAGAGGTAGACAGGGAATCTATAGCTGAAAATGTAACGGAGAGAAGAAAGCCCTCATCACATGTAAAATATACTTTGATTTACATTTGACCTGCAGTACAATGGAGGTCCCCAATGTAAAAGGGGATTAAGTGGGGGAGTTAAATTTCAACTGGCTGCTAAATTATAAACTGCCACATAAAATGTGAGTTTTTTTGGAATAAATATGTACATCTATTCTGCAAAACAGTTCAACAAAGGTTGTTTGCTTTTTCCAGGATATTTGTAGTTAGGGATATAACCATTGAGCTGGAAGTTTTAAAAGCTATTGAACAACATCCATATTGAAATGTTTGGTTCTGTCTGTTACAATTGAACTGTACCTTTTACAGGATCTGAATCTCTTAGGTTTAGGTCTCAATGTGGGTGCAGTATAATAAAAACAAAATAGATCAGTTGAGTTACCTTCTACTGAATGATGTGACCTGGATTTTGTATTTGTTGGGAAAGCACATCTTGAAGAAAGCTGCCCATAAAGCTCTGGCTCCCTCTGTAACATTAACTTTCACTTTTTTGATGTCATTTGCATTCTTGGTGTCCATGCAGCCAGTTATACTGATAACTTCTTACTAAAATGCCAAAACTTAAAAAGTGCAATTTTAAAAATATTTTAATAATTTTTTCAGAAGTTGATTTAGAAAAAACATTGATAAAAGATTGTTCGAAATTTCAACATTATAAATATTAAAAAAGACTTTTATTAGTTTTAAAGCTACAAAAGGCTTATCCAATTGACTTAGAATCCATATGCATACAATTGGTAATTTGGAGCCAGAGAGTGTGTTCAAGCTATTGAATAAAAAATATAATGAAACATAAGCCATTCAGACTAAGTGATGGCATGAATTTTTCCTAAAAACTTTGTTTTCTGCTGATTGATTTTTCATGATGAACTGGAGAAGGCTGCGAGTTGCTTGTAGAGGAGCAGCCTCTGGGTTCCTGTGTTTAACTATGATTATACACACCAGAAGTTACTGCCATTTTCTTGCTTTAGGGACAATGAACCCTGATAATGTCATTGACAGTCAAACTATAAAATTCAGGCAATTTACTACTTGCATATGGAATAAATAAGTGGTTGAGGAACAGGATTTGAACTATTGATAAATGCTGTACTTGGCCCTGTATAACTTCCAATCATGTTTTTTTAACTTTACAAATGGTGTGAAATTAGTGTTTTTAAAATGCAATCCTGTTACCTAAAATAGATATAATTTCAATTGTGTAAGTGTGTTAATAGGTATGCCAATAAATCTTAAATGTTATTGGTGAAAGGGTTGTATAAATCAAGCAGGCACAATAAGCCTCATCCGTCTCTTAAAAGAGTATATTAGTGCATTGGAGGATGCGCAACAAGAAGGCAATAATTAAGGGATTAAATATGTTGCTCTTGTATAATTACAATTAATACAACCAGAATAATTACCAACATAATATGAACAATTTGCAGTTAGCCTCACCTACTCTAACAAACTCTTTTGTTTTCCATTAGAACTGTAAAGACTAGTTGCCCTGCTTATGTCCATCAATATTTATAGTCATTAATACTATAAAAACAGCTATCACAGATCATTAACTATTCTAGCTGGGCTGGCCCTGAATATCCTCTATTTAAAAATAAATTTGATTATCCTGTGAATGTTTATTTATAAACATTCAGTTAAACTGGAGTGAGTGATGTATAAAAGTAGAGGTGTTTGTATTAGTATCTAAAACTAGTTTTACTGAGATAAAGTTCAAGGAAAATATAGAGAACTTACTATGCAGCATTAAGAATTACTTAGAAGTTGCTTTGATTTTAATTTTTCATTGGTTATCTCAAACTAGAGGGCATGCATATTTGGACACAAAGACTGGTGAAGAAAATGGGCATTGGTGAGGTGGACTATCTAACTTTTCACCCATTATCCAGAAGGGCAAAAACCATCAAGTATGAAGTTCAGGCTGTGGCAGTGATTGTCATTACTTTGAAACTGCTGTTTGTACTTGATGACAAGCATGAGTGGTAAGTCGCTTGCTGTATATCATAAAATATCGCAGAGTCGGAAAGGACTGATTTTTAAAACAATTTTTTTTGTACCATTTTAACAGGTTGCTATCTAAGCGAGCAGATGAGATAAACAAGCAAAGCTGTGAAGGTATTTTATGATATTTGTTGTAAGATGTGTAAAACTAAATTCCGACAGTATAGCAGTCAGGAAGGACCTATAACATAACATAACATAACAATTACAGCACGGAAAAAGGCCATTAGGCCCTTCTAGTCCGCACCGAACCAAACACCCCTTTCTAATCCCACCTCCCTGCACAATGCCCATAACCCTCCATCTTCCTCTCATCCATATACCTGTCCAACCTTTTCTTAAATAATACAATTGACTCCGCCGCCACTAGCATACATTTCTTTTTGATTTTCTATTCTGCTCAATAGATAGAATAATACTGAGGAAGGCAATTCAATTCATCAAATTTACAGTAAATTGTCTCTTTTACAGAGCAATCCATTTCTCTTCCGCTCATCGTATTCTTTCCCCATATCCTTGTTTTCCTTGTTCCAACTTTTAAATTAAATTTAGGCATACAGCATGCTAACAGGTCATTTCATCTCACGAATCCGTGCCGCCCAATTTACCCCCATTTAACCTACACCGCCAGTATGTTTTTGAACGGTGGGAGGAAACTGGAGCCCCGAAGAAACCCCACTCAGACACATGGAGAATCTCCAAACTCCTTACAGACTGTGAGGGATTCAAACCCTGGTCTGGACCCGATTGCTGGCGCTGTAAAGGCGCTGCGCTAACTGTTATGCCAACCGTGCATTTAATCAATTATCTTTTGAAGACTATTCTCTTTTGCAGGTGGTCTCACAGTTGATTTCCACTATTTTGGTCTCTCTTTTCTGTGTCCTCTCCATAATCTTCCAAAGTATCTAAAATGTTGCACTCAGAATTGTACCTAATACACCAGTTTTGGCATGAACAATGTCCTATACAGATTCACTATAACTTGATTGCTTTTGTGCTCCATACCTCTTTCATTCCAGTGCCTTTATTCTTCACAAATGCTTTTGAGAAAAGAATCTGAATCACTTAATTATAAATGGTCTATTTTCATTTGATATGTTAGCACCCAAAAGTATATGGATTAAGTTTATGTGATAGGTTTTGTTAACATGTGAAGTGGTAATCCTAATCCTCCAGTTTGGAAATAATTGAGGGGCATCTTCTAACAAAAAAACGAATTTTTGAATTAAAATGGGACACATTAGAATGAAGGGCAAGATGTTTTCTTTGAATGTGCCAGTATGCTTCAAGTGCATTTTTCTTTTTAGTATAAATTACACCATAATTAAACAAAACACATTTTTAAAGTGTGATGTAATTTTAATGTTGTGATCTAAAGTAAAATCAGAATAGAGAAAATACAGTCAATCTGGGCAGAATCTTCATTACAACTCTTTTCTTGCATGACTTCTGTCCTGTTAGGCATTAAGCATTTTCAGTTCCGAAAATGGTACAAGGTAATGAAAAACTCTTTGGATGAAAGTGAAAAGGAAGTGGAAGAACAGACAGCCAGGTACGTGATCCGTTGTTACTTGTCTAAAAAAAATTGCTGAACGATTAATTTGCTCTGAAAAAAATTCAGTGTTTAAATTGATTAATGTTGCTCTAATTTTTTTTTCTGTTTGTCACAAAGTCGTGCACCTGGATGAAATGTACCCAAGAATACAAGCGATTTGACCAAAGATTAACCAAAAATGCTTTTTTTTTTTCAGTTCTCTGGAAGGCTGAATCAAACATTGTATGGATTGGAAGGTCATTATAGGGGCAAAAGGAAATTAGGAAGATAGTTCCACAGGAGAGCAGAAATTAAAAGTTCTGAAAACTCGTACCCTGCTGGAAACTATCACTATTTTCTTCACACATCACATGAACTGCCAAATTTTCTGCCAACTGCAAATTTAGAAATTGTGGCTTTTATCTTGCTCTTGTCTTTATCTGGTCCACTCTTGTCTTATACCCACTTCAAGATGAATTCTGGATATTATTGCCATGTATTTTTGCCTTCCCAAATGTCCCTTCTGATTCAATTGTCTAGTTCCTGTCCCACTAACAAACTCGTTTCACACCTTCCCAATAATACTAGCAATATTCTCCATGAAAATGTTGGTCGCCATCATATTAAAGTACAGTTTGTCCATCCCAGAAGTCCCAATTTGTCAAAAATCTAAAGCTTTCCCTGCTACGCTGTTTCTCCAGTCATTCATTCATTTGATTTTTCTTCCTATTTCTGTAATCACAGATCTGTGTTGACAGTAGTTCAGAAATTACCTTTGAAATCCTGCTTTTTAAAATCTCTCCAAGCTCCATAAACTCTGCCTAAATGACTTTTCCTCTCCATCAATGTTGCTGGTTCTGATGGACCATAACCTGTGGCTATTTTCCCCCCTCACTGAAGCCGTCGAGTGACCATTTTGACCATGACATCAGGGAGACCATATACTGTAACATTTCAGAGTCTCATTAATCACTACAGCATGTCCCACTAACTATTGTATTTACAACCTTCATTGAGTCTATGAGTTGTTGGTCCCAGGAAAAGGTTAATTGTATATTGTTGTATAAAGAGGTTGAGCAATATCAGTCAGTATTTTAGGGAGAAATTATCATTTATTTTCAGCCATAATTATATAAATTGTTTAGTGCATAAAATGCAAGGAAAATACCATTTTATACTAATTTATTTTGGTGCAGTGGTATGTGGTGTTAAGGTGAAGAATCTTTTTGCATGCAGTATCCAGACCATCAGTGTCATGTTGCCCAGTAACTCTGCATAATTTCTGGGACTTGCTAATTGATTTGTGTTCAAGGTTCCTTTATTGTCATTGTAATAGTACAGAATTCCAATTGTAAAACAGGTACACAATCCTTTATCCGGACATCTAAAATCCGGAAAGCTCCAAAGACCGGCATTTTTTTCCTGGTGCAGGTACAGCAGAGGGAGAGGTGGCAGCGTGACTGGGGCAGGCGAGGGTGGAGATAGACAGCAGCGCAACTCGGGCAGGCGAGAGGGGGGAGAGAGACGGCAGCACAACTCAGGTAAACGAGGGGGAGAGAGACGGCAATGCAGCTGGAAGGGGGTGGATACGGCAGCACAATTCAGGTGGGCTTAAATCTGGAAAAATCTGAAATTTGGAACACTCTGTCCCCCAATGGTTCCGGATAAAGGATTGTGTACCTACTTGGTCTTCTTTTGAACACATTTTTAACAAAAGGAAGAACGGTTTGAATGAATTTCTGGGCCAGTATCTTTGTTTTGCTCAACAATTCTGTTGTGCCTTGACTTTGATGCAAAGAAACTGGAAACATTTACACAAATGCAGTTCTTATGAGTCATTGAAATAGCATTTGTCTTTTTTTATTGGTAACCACATTTGAGTGCCTCCAGCTGCATTGCTGAAGGCAAATTCAATTATGAAGTTACAACATGTATCTAAAAATAGTGTTAAAATGTGCATTGTGTTTCGTCGCAGGCACCTATGGAAGTGTGAAAAGCCACTTTTCTTTTCTATAAAAAAACAATCGGTAGTCTACAAAAAGAAACGTAAGTGAATTTATTTTATCAGTGTTACTGATGGGCATTGTTTTTTCATGAGAAATAATTTTGTTTTGTCTAAATTATCAATATTCACATATTTTTAAATTGCGTCAATATGAATGAACATTTCCTAAGCTATTCAACAGGGGAAAATATAACATTTTGTTTATTGTTGGTTTCTAAGGCTACAAATTCCTGTTTACCTCGAGGACATGACTCCATCTATGCTGACTTCCCAGTGGTGTATATTTTGATATTGCTTATTTAAACTTTGTGTGCTCAGTGAGTTGCAGCTTAAAGTATAAAATGTTATGATCTATAAGAGCTATTCTAAATTCCAGCAATTTATTTTCTGACGCTTGAAAGTCAGGTTTTGCTTAGTGGTTTTGTGGCGTTCTGCCAGTCATGAAAAATGACTAGTGAGCGATTGAGTTGTAGAAATTCATTTAACTGGAAAGGAAATGGAAGCAGAAAAATGCCAGAAACATTCAACAAGTCAATTAGCCAAAAAGTCTCTGATCAAAAAGTTAGCTCCATTATTCTTTTCACAGATACTACCTGGCCTGCTGAGTGTTCACAGCACTTTTTGATTTTATTTCTGATTTAAATATTTGCTTTCTTTTCCTTTTCATTAGTTGGAAATGAATATGGAACAAAATAACAATTTTTTTAAAAAGTGGATTGCAGTTGTGAAAATGGTTGTTAAGTAAATAGCATGCATTACTGGTTGCACATCAATAATGTCAGAATTGAGATACAGTGGAAAGGTTGTAGATTCAAGTGATCAAGATATGATCAGAATTTATCTCTGCACTAATATTTCAAACCCCTTATTCATGAGAAGGCTATTAATTTTTCAGGAATCTGTGTCAGATTACAATTAAAAATCATCAGATTAAAACAATTATGAAAAATCAAGAACACATGAAATTTTGTCAGAATTTGGAAAGAGTACCTGATCCACAAATATGTGCGTAGGCCACAGAAATGTATGGTTTATTCTTAGATGAGTTGGTTCCTATCAAAATACTATAGAGAGAGATCTTTAATGCAGATGGATAAACTACCAGAAATTAGCCATTATGCCCTCACAATGGTGACTGAATGGGGGTGTGGAAGACCACTTCTTTGAATACATTTAGCTACAGGTATTTTAAGTTACAACTAAATTAAGGGTGTGATTTATAACTGATTTGAGGCTTTTTTTACATCACTTTTCAACTTGATCGTGAATCTGACATTTAGATTTTCTTTGCTAGGCTAAGGCAGCTAGTTGCTACCTTGTCAGATGACTTGAGTCTGAGTAGTGTGCATTGGCCTCCAAGGAAGGCCCCATTACTGAACATTTTGCCTTCAAATGACACCATATGTATCTTGGTTCATTAGCAAAAAAAATTCATGGAGAATGCTAAATGATTTTTATCACCACCTCTGAGACTTTGCCCCTTTCATCTATCCAAATAAACTTGACAGGATAAAAAGCAGTGGCTGATTTTCATGGTCCAATTGATGATCTGGCTGAACTCTGAATGAACTGGTGACCAACTTTCTGCTGTTTAGCTCAAATTTGAGTCTTGTAGAATAATTGCTCACCAGCCATTGGAGGGAGTTGATCACCAGAGTACATTGGAAGCTAATGCAAGGTAACGGAAAAGGCTATCAACATCTTGCATATTGTTGAATAGAAAATTGACCACATAATCTCAAAACTAGCTGGTATTGAGAATTACTGTTTATAAAAGAAACTGGGGTCTTGTTATTTTCTGGTTTCAAATGTGTCAATTATTTGATTTTAGGTATTATCCATAGTCTAAAGAAACAATTTGTTAGACTTACTTCCCAGCCAGTGTTGGAAAAGAAAAGACCTTCTAGTTTCTGGTTCAGCTGGAATGAAGGCATTCTGGAAAGACCTTGTTTTCACGGAGATAGCCTCAAAGGATATGATAATGAAAAAAGTGAAAAGATCATAAATGTCAACGAACGCTACTGGCTCTGTTGTCTGAAAATCTGCAACGAGAAGTATGTAATTTTGTTCCATAAACAATGCTATCATATGAACATTGCTGTCATTAATTCCTGAATGTGACTTTGCAGTTAAATTTCTGAAATATTAATTAACAAAAATAACTTTCAATTTAATGTCTGGATATGTATGCAAGCATGGTTACATAATTTAACACAATATTTATAAATGAGAACACAACAGCAGCAGATTTAGGCAGTATCCTGGTCTGCTCTGCCCTTATCATAGATGATGCTGGCTTTAAGTCTGCTTTACTGTTTGATTCCAGTATCCATTTATTTCATGGATATAGAATGATTCCCAGAGACAGAAAAGTAGCAAGTGTAGCCCACTATTAAAGAGACAGAGAAAACACGTAGGGAAGAACAACAAATTAGTCTGACATTAGTAACTGAAAGATGCTGGAATCTATTATAGGATTGGGCTGAATGAACATTGATTTTCAAAAGAGAAATTACATGGGATGAACCTTTTCAAGTAGATTAAGGCTGTAATGAGCAGAATACAATGGAAGGAACAGGTAGACGTGGTGTACAGTGAAACCCCATTAGAACATGATTGTTGGGGTCCATAAAATCTCATCGTTAAAAAAGCGGGGTTGTGCTAAATTAGGGTTTCAATAAATTGTTGTTGTTACAGTTGAAATTAAAGCACAAATTAATTTTTAGAAAAACAGAAATTGCATTTTTGCCGGCAGAAAACAAATAAAATGAGTGACGCTGAACACTCAGCTTAACGCTGCTCAGCAGCATGCTTAAACATGTTTTGAAGTAGCAAGAACTACATTTGTGGAGAGACCACTCGCAACTCTGCCTATAGTCGGTCAGAGTAACAAGTGGCAGAGGGGAGAACTCAACCCTTGCTGGATTTTTTTTTAAATTTTTTATTTTTCACACCATAAATCACATTAACCATGATACACACTTTCCTTTTCACACATATACAGTGCCATTTTCTCCTCCCTCCTCCCATCCCACCCTCCTTACCTCCCCCCTCCCGTCCATTTAAGGTACAAAATCTAGGATACATTAAACCAGTCAGACAATGTTGTCATTCAATTAAAAATACACCAGAAATTCCACTGAGTCCATTCTTTTCATTTCCTTTTCCTTCCGTTAACTTAGGTAGTGATTGTCCCCGGTAGGTTTTCGCTATTGTGTTTCATGTAAGGCTCCCATATTTGTTCAAATATTTCAATATTATTTCTTAAACTATATGTTATTTTTTCTAATGGAATACATTTATTCATTTCTATATACCATTGTTGTATTTTCAAATTATCTTCCAATTTCCAGGTTGACATAATACATTTTTTTGCTATGGCTAGAGCTATCTTAACAAATCTTTTTTGTGCATCCTCCAAATCAATTCCAAATTCTTTGTTTTTTATGTTACTTAGGAGGAAGATCTCTGGATTCTTTGGTATATTGTTTTCTATCATTTTATTTAATATCTGATTTAGATCTTCCCAAAATTTTTCTACTTTCTCACATGTCCAGATTGCATGAATTGTTGTTCCCATTTCTTTTTTTACATCGAAAACATCTATCAGATACTGTTGAGTCCCATTTATTTAACTTTTGAGGTGTAATGTATAGCCTGTGGATCCAGTTATATTGTATCATATGTAACCTCGTATTTATTGTATTTCTCATCATTCCAGAGCATAACTTCTCCCATGTTTCCTTTTTTATCTTTATATTTAAATCTTGTTCCCATTTTTGTTTAGTTTTACCATTTGTTTCCTCATTCTCCTTTTCTTGCAGTTTAATATACATATTTGTTGTAAATCTTTTGATTATCATTGTATCTGTAATCACATATTCAAAGTTACTTCCCTCTGGCAAACTCAAACTGCTTCCTAATTTATCCTTCAAGTAGGATCTCAATTGGTAATATGCCAGCGCTGTATCTTGAGTTATATTGTATTTATCTTTCATTTGTTCAAAGGATAATAATATATTTCCTGAAAAACAATTTTCTATTCTTTTAATCCCTTTTTTCCTCCCATTCTCTAAAGGAAAGGTTATCTATTGTAAAAGGGAGTAACTTGTTTTGCGTCAATATTAGTTTTGGTAATTGATAATTTGTTTTATTTCTTTCTACATGAATCTTCTCCCAAATATTGAGTAGATGATGTAATACTGGAGAACTTCTATGTTGTACCAATTTTTCATCCCATTTATATAATATGTGTTCAGGTATCTTTTCCCCTATTTTATCTAATTCTAATCTAGTCCAATCTGGCTTTTCCCTTGTTTGATAAAAATCTGATAGGTATCTTAATTGTGCGGCTCTATAATAATTTTTAAAGTTTGGCAGTTGTAAGCCTCCTTGTTTATACCATTCTGTTAATTTATCTAGTGCTATCCTCGGTTTCCCCCCTTTCCATAAAAATTTCCTTATTATTTTCTTTAACTCCTTGAAGAATTTCTCTGTCAGGTGTATTGGCAATGCCTGAAATAGGTATAATATCCTTGGAAAAATGTTCATTTTAATACAGTTTATCCTTCCTATTAGTGTTAGTGGTAAATCTTTCCAATGCTCTAAATCATCCTGTAATTTTTTCATTAGTGGATAATAATTGAGTTTATATAGTTGGCCGAGATTTTTATTTATTTGTATACCTAGGTATCTTATTGCTTGCATTTGCCATCTAAATGGTGATTCCTTCTTAAATTTTGAGAAATCCGCATTATTCATAGGCATTGCTTCACTTTTATTTACGTTTATGTTGTAACCCGACACTTCTCCATATTCCTTCAATTTCTTATATAATTCTTTTATTGATAGTTCTGGTTCTGTTAAGTATACTATAACATCATCCGCAAATAAACTGATTTTATATTCCTTGTCTTTTATTTTTATCCCTTTTATATTATTTTCTGTTCTTATCAATTCTGCTAGTGGTTCTATAGCTAACGCAAACAATAAAGGTGATAGTGGGCATCCCTGCCGTGTTGACCTGCTTAAGTTAAATTGCTTTGATACATGTCCATTTACTGTCACTTTCGCTAATGGTCCCTTATATAATGCTTTAATCCAATTAATATACTTCTCCGGTTAACTGAATTTTTGCAATACTTTGAACAAATAATTCCATTCTACTCTGTCAAAGGCCTTCTCTGCGTCTAAAGCAACTGCTACTGTTGGCGCTTTATTCCCTTCTACTGCATGAATTAAGTTAATAAATTTACAAATATTGTCTGTTGTGCGTCTTTTTTTGATAAATCCAGTTTGGTCTAGATTTACCATTTTCGGTACATACTCTGCTAATGTGTTTGCTAATAGTTTAGCTATTATCTTATAATCTCTGTTAAGTAAAGATATTGGTCTATATGACGCTGATGTGAGTGGATCTTTCCCTTGCTTTAGTATTACTGTAATTATTGCTGTTTTACATGAATCTGGTAAGCTTTGTGTTTTATCAATCTGGTTGATTACTTCCAGGAGGGGCGGAATTAATAAGTCTTTAAATGTTTTATAGAATTCTATTGGGAATCCATCCTCTCCTGGTGTCTTATTATTTGGTAATTTTTTTATTATCTCTTGTATTTCTACTATTCCAAATGGCTCTGTTAATTTATTTTGTTCCTCTATTTGTAGTTTTGGTAGTTCAATTTTAGTTAGAAATTCATCTATTTTCCCTTCTTTCCCTTCGTTTTCAGTTCGGTATAATTGTTCATAGAATTCTCTAAAGTTTTCCTTAATTTCTTTTGGATTATATGTAATTTGTTTGTCTTTTTCCTTGATGCCAATACCATTTTCTTAGCTTGTTCTGTCTTAAGCTGCCATGCTAGGATTTTGTGCGTTTTTTCACCTAGTTCATAATATTTCTGTTTTGTCTTCATTATATTCTTCTCCGCCTTATATGTTTGTAGTGTTTCATATTTTATTTTTTTATCCGCCAATTCTCTTCTTTTAGTTGTATCTTCCTTCATTGCTAATTCTTTTTCTATATTTACTATTTCCCTTTCTAACTGCTCTGTTTCCTGATTATAGTCCTTTCTCATCTTTTGGTTACATAACTTATTATTTGCCCTCTAATGAATGCTTTCATTGCATCCCATAGTATAAACTTATCTTTCACTGATTTCGTATTTATTTCGAAATACATTTTAATTTGTCTTTCAATAAATTCTCTAAAATCCTGCCTTTTGAGTAACATGGGGTTTAATCTCCATCTATACATTCTTGGAGGGATGTCCTCTAACTTTATTGTCAATATTAAGGGTGAATGGTCCGATAGTATTCTAGCTTTATATTCTGTTTTTCTTACTCTATCTTGCATACGAGCTGATAACAAAAATAGGTCTATTCTTGAGTATGTTTTATGTCTAGCCGAGTAATATGAACATTCCTTTTCCTTTGGGTGTTGTTTCCTCCATATATCCAAAAGTTGCATTTCTTCCATCGATTTAATTATAAATTTGGTTACTTTGTTCTTTCTGTCAATTTTTTTCCCAGTTTTGTCCATATTTGAATCCAAATTCAAGTTGAAATCCCCTCCTATTAATATGTTCCCTTGCGTATCTGCTATCTTCAAAAAGATATCTTGCATAAACTTTTGATCTTCTTCGTTAGGTGAATATACATTGAGTAGATTCCAAAACTCCGAATATATCTGACATTTTATCATTACATAGCTCCCTGCTGGATCTATTATTTCCTCTTCTATTTTAAATGGCACATTTTTACTAATTAATATAGCTACTCCTCTTGCTTTTGAATTATACGATGCTGCTGTTACGTGTCCTACCCAATCTCTCTTTAATTTCTTGTGCTCCAATTCAGTTAAATGTGTTTCTTGCACAAATGCTATATCAATTTTTTCTTTTTTCAGTAAATTTAGCAGTTTCTTCCTTTTAATTTGGTTATGTATTCCATTAATATTAAAGTCATATAGTTCAACGTAGCCATTTTATACTTTGTTTATCTTCCCTTTCCATTTCTCCATCATTACCTTTCCTTCTTATCCATTTCTGTTTTCTTGTTTTGAACCCTTTATAAGACAACATTCCTAAAACATCAAACATTTTCCTTATTCTCCTATTTAAAACTTCTTTAGCCCCAATCTCCCCTTCCCCTCCTGAGTTGTCCTTTATCCCTTGTCAGACAACCACATCTCCCCTCTCCATTTGGATTTGCGAATTCACTCGCAAGCGTCAGCTGATTTTGCAGTGACCGTAACTCCTCCCCACCCAGCCCCCCCAGAAAAGATTTCACTTTTCATATGTAACAATGGTCACTCTTTTAATTCCCTCCTTATTCCCTCTATTCCATTTCCTTCCCTTATTAATTCTTGTCTATACTCTCTATATTTTCCTCTAAATACGGATACATTCATGTATGCACACTATACATATACACACATATACCTCTTTACCCACATACATATAAATCGTGGTCATTTTTACTCTTATTACATGTCTTCATCTCTCTGCTTGTTTTGTAGTTGTTCTGCAAATTTCCTTGCTTCCTCTGGATCCGAGAATAGTTTTTTTCCATAAGATCGTTTTCGCTGTATTGAACTCCTTCCTCTTCTTCAGGAGTTCAAAACTTATGTGTCGTTTTAGTTCGCAGTCTTTTGTACTCTCGTTACACGTCTTCATCTCTCAGTCTATTTTGTAATTGTTCTGCAAATTTTCGTGCTTCCTCTGGATCCGAGAATAGTCTGTTTTGCTGTCCTGGAATAAATATTTTCAATACCGCTGGATGCTTTAGTATAAATTTATACCCTCTCTTCCATAAAATCGCCTTTGCTGTATTGAACTCCTTTCTCTTCTTCAGGAGTTCAAAACTTATATCTGGATAAATGAAGATTTTTCGCCCTTTGTACTCCAGTGGCTTGTTGTCCTCTCTTACTTTTTCCATTGTTTTCTCCAGTACCTTTTCTCTTGTAGTATATCTTAGGAATTTTACTAAAATAGATCTTGGCTTTTGTTGTGGTTGTGGTTTAAAGGCCAGTGCTCTATGTGCCCTTTCTATTTCCATTTCTTGCTGTAGTTCTGGACATCCTAGGATCCTGGGGATCCAATCTTTTATAAACTCTCTCATATTCTTGCCTTCTTCATCTTCCTTAAGGCCCACTATCTTTATGTTATTTCTTCTGTTATAATTTTCCATTATATCTATTTTCTGAGCTAACAGCTCTTGTGTCTCTTTAACTTTTTTATTAGATTCCTCTAATTTCTTTTTTAAGTCCTCTACCTCCATTTCTACTGCTGTTTCTCGTTCTTCCACCTTGTCCATTCTTTTTCCCATTTCTGATAAGGTCATATCTATTTTATTCATTTTCTCTTCTGTATTGTTTATTCTTCTTCTTAAATCATTAAATTCTTGCGCTTGCCATTCTTTAAATGACTCCATGTATTCTTTAATAAGAGAAAGTATATCCTTTGTCTTGCCTTTCCCTTCTATTTCACTGTACTCTTCCTCTTCCTCTTCTTCTTCCTCTGGGTTGGCCATCTGTTGTTTCTTTGTTGCCCTTTTCTTCTCTTCTTTCTTGTTTCCATTGTCTTCTGTGTTCTCTTCTTGCTGCAGGTGTTCTGCAGCTGTCATTGCCGGCTGTGGAGATCGACTCCCCAGCTGGTCACCCCTCCCGTCGGTGCGTTTTTTTGCATGCGCATCCCATCATGAGCGAGCCTGGGATCAGCGCTATAACTGTGAAACTGCCTGAATTCTGGGTTCAGGAGCCAGAGACCTGGTTCGGCCATGCGGAGGCTCAGTGCCGTCCTGGTGCAGCAGGTGAATGGACATTAGAAGCCGCTGGTATTCTTCAGCCACCTGCTTCACCCACCAGAAAGCATATACCGCGAGTTACTGGGCAAGTACCTGGCGGTGTGGCATTTCTGCTATTTTTTGGAGGGGAGGACTTTTACCATCTTCACCCCTCACCCAGGCGCTTGCAATGGCAAAGGATCCCTGGTCGCCCCGCCAGCAGCATCGCCTCTCCTTTGTGTCGGACTTTACCACCGACATTCGGGACAATGTGGTTGCTGATTAACCTTGTGACCGGCCATCTGCGCACTGATGCCCAGCCTCGACTTCGACCAACTCGTCCGGGACCAGAAGTCTGATGAGGAGATGAGGCCCTTCAAGACTGCCATCACAGGCCTGCGTTTCCGAAACCTTCCAATTCCGAGCGGCAAAGGCACCATCCTGTGCGATATCTCCATTGGCACCCCGCGACCAGTAGTTCCCCAGCAGTGGCAGGTCTTCCATCACATCCACGACTTTTCACATCCGTCCGTCAGGTCCACAGTCCGGATGGTGGCAGAACGGTTCGTATGGCATGGGCTGTGGAAGCAGATCACAGACTGGGCCAGAACATGCACCCATTGCCAGACGTCCAAAATGCACAGACACACCAGTGCGCCTGTTCAGGTGTTCAAGCATGTCCAGGAACGGTTCAGCCACATTCACATGGACATCATCGGGCCCTTACCCATTTCCCGGAGCAGCCGTTACCTGTTTACGATGGTGGACCGCACCACTCGCTGGCCTAAGGCGATCCCAATGCCAGACGCCTCCACCGACTCCTGCTCACGAGCACTGTTGCTTGGTTGGGTCACCCGGTTTGGCGTCCTGGGTCACCCCACCAGCGATCGGACACCCAGTGCACAGTAATAAATCCAAAAAATCATATAGCAAATATTAAAATGTCAAATTCAGAAAGGTCATACCACTACCCTTCTTAGGTTTCTGTAAGAGAAGCTTATTCAATCTGGCCCCCTTCCCATTCCAAATATATGATGAAATCTTAGAATTAATATTATCAAAAGATTTTGTAATAAAAATTTGGTTAACTTGAAATAGGTATTAAAAATTTAGGTAATATTATCATCTTGACAGCATTAATACAACTAACCAAAGACAAAATCACTGTGGACCATCTAGGAAAAGATTGTTTCACAAAATCTAATAAAGGAGAAAACTTTAATTTAAACAAATCTGTAAATTACCTAGTGATTTTTAACACCTAAATAAGTAAAATACTCACTCTTTAACAATCTTAAATGACAGATTATAATAAATAGGATCATGTGAGTTTATTGGGAATAATTCACTTTTATGAAAATTTAATTTGTATCCAGAAAAACTTCCAAAACCGATATTAAAGAGAGCATCAGAGGGATGGAATTAGCAGGATCTTAAATATAGATGAAAAGATCATCTGCATATAGATAGGCTTTAAGTACTTCATCTTCTCTACTAATACCTTGAATCTTATTTCAGTTACAGAGTGCAATTACAAGGGGTTCTAATGCCAGATTAAAAAGTAAAGGACAGAGGGGACTGCCTTGTCTAGTATCTTGAAACAATTTGAGTGGGGAAGATTTTTAATTATTAATAATAACTACTGTAGTTGATTCAAAATAAAGTAACTTATTCCAGGAATTAAATTCAGAACCATAATTTCAAACAAGTATCTCCATTCAACTCTATCAAAAGCTTTCTCCGCATCTAATGATACTGTACTACACATTCTGTAATCTTAGATGAAGTGGAATATATGACATTTATTAGTGGAACTGATTTTCTCAAACAAGAGTGAATCTGTGAAATTGTCTGCCCAAGTAATCGGTAGAAGCTGCCTCTTTCAATATTTGCAAGGCACAGTTAGATTTTTACATTGTAGCGAATTAAAGATTACAGGAAAATGCCATGCAGGTGGAACCAAGTCTACTGCCAGATTATCCATGATCTTAACAAAAATGGTGGAGGAGCGGGCTTGATGGACCAAATAGCCTGCTCCTATTTCTTATTTTCTTAATTAGTTGGATGAGCGTTATGTTGACTTTTATTGTGAGGGTAAAGACATTATGTTGCAATCAAACAGGATGAGACCATGCCTGGAATATAACTACCTATAGTAAAGCCAGAGATTAAGGGCAACAAACTAACCAGTTTGGTTTCTGGGAGGGTATGGATGTTGAGAGCATATATTAAGATACTGTATAAGGAATACAGTAAAACTTCTGGTATTGGAATTCAGGCAATTGGCAAAAAAATCAAGGAGAATATATTTTAAAAATATATAAAACAAATAAGAATAAGATAATAGTTTAAAAAATATGCAAGTTTGAAATTGTAAAATAAATGTTCTCTGAGGTAACATATAAAACTTGGGTGAAGATGGGAGCAAATATTCAGCCATCAGAGTACCTTAGTCGGGCTTTTCTTGAAGCAGCTATTTGAATAAAGTTGCGTTTGAATAAAATGATGTCACCCAGGATGAAGAACTGGTTGATGCTGCTCACCTCTAAGGTAACTCTTTTATCCCTTATCTCCTGTAAGTGCTTATCCCTGCTTAGTGAGAGTTGTCCCAGGGGCTTTATCTGTAACCTTGGGGCAAGTGGAGGGTGTTAATTAGCTGTAATGTTGATGTTTGTCTTTTGGGCGGCTCCACAGATACAGCAATGTTTTCAAACAATGTGAGTGAAAATAAAGTAAAATGCTTTAAGGTTTATATATTCATGTGTGAAGTTTGTTCAGTGAAAAGTACAGTATAGTATTTTTGTCTTTTGTCTTTGAAATTGTTTATTCTTAATGTGGGTGTATTAGTTAGGCATTGTAAAAGTTAGTCTCAAGCAACTGAAAAATGCACTTATCTAACATCTACCAATCCCCATCAGTACCTGATACCGGTGTTTTACTGTCTATAAGATATTAAATAAACTTGGACCTTTATTATCAAGAATGTAGAAGAGTAGGGGGTGATCTTATTTAGATATACAACATTTTGGCAGAGTTGATAAGATTGAGAAGACATTGCTTTCCCTGACTGAAACATCTTGCCCCAGTATGGAAACATGAAGGAATTAATTATTCAAAACTGAGTTGAGAAATAATTTCTTAATTGAGAGTGCAGATAATCTTTGGAATGTCCCATCAAAGAGGATAATGGAGGTTCAGTCACTGAGCATTTTCAAGACATTGATAGACTTTTGGATATTATTTAAAATTGAGGGATAAGGGATAGAGGAGCAGTGTGTTTAAAAAGACTGAGGAAGAAAATCAACTTAGTGAATGGAAGAGCAAACATGCAGAGCCTATTCCTTTTTTTTATTTCTAATGTTCCTTTAATATTCAGAAATCTATTGACATCAACTTTAAATATACTTAATTAAACCGTCACAACAATCAAAGATAGAATCCCTAGATTTGCAATCCTCTGTGTAAAACAATTTCACCTCATGAAACTCAAGGGAAGGTGTAACTCCAAATGTTTTGTATAGCCAGGCAGTAAAATTTTATAGTCATATAGAAAAAGATAGAAACAAAAACAAACTGAGTTAACTTTTTTAGTCTTCGACCTGAAATGTTAACTGTTTTATTTTGCGCAATTGCTGCTTGACTTACTGAAAGTTTGCAGTATTTATCATGATTTTTATCACTGACATGTTTTTAAATTATTGTGGTGAAATTACAAATTGATATTATAATTAAAGATTTTTTAAAAATCTGTGTTTGCTGTATGTGTGTGGCTGTTGTATAGTTGGTATTTTTGGATCATATTAGTTGGTGCTTGAATATATATATTCTCTTTGGCTGTACCTGCATGTATGGCAGATTAAAAATAAACATAGTGTTGCATTACATTTGCTTGTAGGGAGGTGTGTTTTTCTGGGTGAGTAGAATTTTCCACGGTAGGATATGTCATGCATGTCTTAGTGTTAATTCATTTCATTGTAGAGTTATGAGTCATTTTTTTTTCTTCAAAGGTGTATCATTAAGAAATCAGATGATATTTGACTCCAGATTAACTCTACGGTGAATGCCTTGTCTAGGCCTAGCAAAATTCATTACTTATCCATAAAACTTTGATAAATGATTGCACCTCATACTCACAGACCAATACTTTCATCATTAACAATCAGTTCTTTAATATGCGTAAAACACTGAGTGGGCCAGGAATCTATCTCTCCAACAAAAAACTCTTTCAGGATTGGACTTTGAATAATTTAAATGTATCAAATATGCTGCGGTTAATGTTGAGAAAGATCAATTGATGCTGCAATTCGAGCTTTGTTCTGCTGCAACACCTAATTTTATAAATTCTTGGAAGCTCAAATCAATAAAAGTTTTTTTTTTAAGTTTGAAATTTATTATTTATTCAAATGTTTAAATAAAAACAACAATTTGACCCACCTAAATATCATAAAACACCTTTCATTAACGTATATATTTGCATGGTTTGATACTAATTTGTTTTGTTGAAATGCTTTTTAATTTATAACAGTTCCTGGTGCCTTAACATGTGCCATGCAGTTGCATTGCTAATGCCATATCCAATGGAACTTTCTTGTTTTAAATTCATTAGTATTGATTTTAGAGACCTTTTGGCAGGAAGAAATGTAACAAACTTGATTGAAGAATTAAGCAGAACCAGATATTCATTAAATATTAGTTTTTATAGCCTCAGGATATTTCAAAGAGCATTGACATTGTCTCTAGGGTACTTATTTGTACCGCACGGATGGCAGTCTCTTCAATCTGAGGCGCCTGCAAGCTCACACCAAGACACAAGAGAAACTTGTCCGTGAACTACTCTTTGCAGATGATGCCGCTTTAGTTGCCCATTCAGAGCCAGCTCTTCAGCGCTTGACGTCCTGCTTTGCGGAAACTGCCAAAATGTTTGGCCTGGAAGTCAGCCTGAAGAAAACTGAGGTCCTCCATCAGCCAGCTCCCCACCATGACTACCAGCCCCCCCACATCTCCATCGGGCACACAAAACTCAAAACGGTCAACCAGTTTACCTATCTCGGCTGCACCATTTCATCAGATGCAAGGATCGACAATGAGATAGACAACAGACTCGCCAAGGCAAATAGCGCCTTTGGAAGACTACACAAAAGAGTCTGGAAAAACAACCAACTGAAAAACCTCACAAAGATAAGCGTATACAGAGCCGTTGTCATACCCACACTCCTGTTCGGCTCCGAATCATGGGTCCTCTACCGGCACCACCTACGGCTCCTAGAACGCTTCCACCAGCGTTGTCTCCGCTCCATCCTCAACATCCATTGGAGCGCTTACACCCCTAACGTCGAAGTACTCGAGATGGCAGAGGTCGACAGCATCGAGTCCACGCTTATGAAGATCCAGCTGCGCTGGATGGGTCACGTCTCCAGAATGGAGGACCATCGCCTTCCCAAGATCGTATTATATGGCGAGCTCTCCACTGGCCACCGTGACAGAGGTGCACCAAAGAAAAGGTACAAGGACTGCCTAAAGAAATCTCTTGGTGCCTGCCACATTGACCACCGCCAGTGGGCTGATAACGCCTCAAACCGTGCATCTTGGCGCCTCACAGTTTGGCGGGCAGCAACCTCCTTTGAAGAAGACCGCAGAGCCCACCTCACTGACAAAAGGCAAAGGAGGAAAAACCCAACACCCAACCCCAACCAACCAATTTTCCCTTGCAACCGCTGCAATCGTGTCTGCCTGTCCCGCATCGGACTTGTCAGCCACAAACGAGCCTGCAGCTGACGTGGACTTTTTACCCCCTCCATAAATCTTCGTCCGCGAAGCCAAGCCAAAGAAAGAAGAAGAAGAATATAACAGAATATTCAGTAGGTAATTTGCACATGATGCTGACCTATTTTAGTGTTGTGGACTGAGTAATACATATTGTCAGCAAATTGGATAACCTTCTCTGTCCGCTATCACCAATTTCAATATCATCTGCAAGCTTACTGATCATTCCTCATGCATTCTCATCCAAATAGTTAACATAAATGGCAAAACAATAATGGACCCAGCACTGATCCAATTGACAAATATTAGTGGTGGATTCAGATTTTGAATCTTTGAATGTTTCAACATTTAAAACCCCTACTGAAAGCACGTGTATTTTTAAGGTCTCCAGCTCGCTTTTGTAATTTTATTGAACTGCATTTTAATTTTTTAGTTGATTATCCAGTTGTGCTTTTAATTTTTTGGTGACTTTATGATTAATTTTTTTATTGAAGAATTATTTCAAAAATGTTTCTTAAGATCAATTGAAATTCGATTCATTTATTAGATACTGAAAGATGGTATGTGGGGGATTGTATTTCAACAAATAGTATTGATGCTAAAAATCTAAAATAAAACAAAGAGGTAAAAATACTCAGTTACTCAGGCAACATTGTGCATGGTGGATGGGGAGGAAATGGTTGAGTTATTAATCTTGCTATCCCAAATCTAGAAAATGGTCAAAGGCTGGTTTGGTTCTTGTCAATTTGATTCATGACCTCAATCAGTTTTGCAAGAAATCTGGGAAGGAACATACTGGGGCAAATTGTAGTTTTCAACTTGTATCTGGGTTACAGAAAGTCAGTGAAAGAGCTGATTTTTTTTAAATATAAGAGTGTTTGTTTGCTACATAATGAGATTTGAATGAAGAAGCAAAGAATTGAATATCATGGTTTTGAGTTGCTCATGTGGATGGGAGCAATAAGTGGGTGGACGAAAAAAAACAATAGTTTTTTGTCCTCATGTTTCCTTTGGTTTTGAACGATGGTTGAAAAATTATGACATTGTATTGAGATGTTTAAAAATCAAGATTATTTTTGGTGCATACACAAACTATTTATTCTGGTGAGGAATCCAGAGCAAGGAAGGCAAAAACACATCAGTTCACTTCAGAGTGTAATTGGTAAGCAGTAAGTCATGCAAAGATCAGTAGAAATTAGAAACTCACTCAAAGATGTAGTAGATGCTGGATCAATAGTCAAAATTTTAGATTTATAACAATTATATATCAAAGGAAGATGAACAGGATTAAGGTTTGGCTCAACCATTATCTCATTGACTAACAGAACATGCTTTATTCTTGTTCCTGTGTACTTGAACTGAAGGTGTGCATTATGACTTTTACTCTCTCTTCACTTTAAAGCCAAAGCAAAACAGGTGGATGTTTTGCATCTGGCTTTATCTCACCAAAGCCTTGGGTCTCACAATTGTTTGATTGAACATAATGATAAAATCTTGCTCTTGATCTTGAAAGTCTAAATACAGGAGCCAGCGTCAGTTGTATTGAACCCGAGTAGCTATTCAGAGCAATCTTGGAATTTGTGTCAAGTGTATTGTAATTTGCTTTGGGAATATCTACTAAAATAAATGTTGGATTGAATTGATAATTATCAAGACTCTACTTTTCACAATTTATTTTGATAAAGTAGGCAAATAACCTCGGTGATATTCCCTTTGAAAAAAAAATGGGTTGTAAATATGACTTTTAAACTTCACCAGCTAATTATGAATCCAGATTTTATAGATAGAATAAAAATCTCCACTTTGATTTCAAGGAACTTTTGCCAATTTAAAATAATTTTAAAGGGTTTGTCTGTAACTTGACAATCAGTTTTTGCTCATTTAAAGGTTTAGGATGTTATGATGAAGTTGATATGCCGCCAATTAGAGGAGGGATGGGGAAATTCTTGTAGAAAGGGAGGAATCCAAGGGTAGCATTAGATAAATTAACAGAGAGGTATAATCAAGGTGGTTTACAGTTACCAAATTTTAGAAATTATTATAGAGCTGCACAATTAAGATATTTATCTGATTTTACCAGACAAGGGAAAAACCAGACTGGACTAAGATGGAACTAGATAAAATAGTGGAAAATGTACCAGGACATATACTTTTTAAGTGGGATGAAAAGCTGGTGCAATATAAAAACTCACCAGTACTGCATCATTTACTTAATACATGGAAGAAGATCCACTTAGAGAGGAAAAAAACGAATTATCAAATACCAAAATTACTATTGACACAAAATCCGCTAATCCCTTTCACAATAGACAACCTTTCCTTTAGAGAATGGGAGAGAAAAGGAGTCAAAAGAATAGAAAACTGTTTTTTGGGAAATAATTTATTAACATTTGAACAGTTGAAGTATAAATATGGGATAACTCATGGTACAATGTTTGCATATCATCAATTGAAAGCTTATTTAAATGATAAATTGGGAAACAGCTTGAGATTACCAGAAGGAAGAAGCTTTGAATACGTGATTACAGACACAATGATAATTAAAAGATTTACAACCAACATGTACATTAAGGTGCAAGATAAGGAAAATGAAATAAACTATAAACCTAAGTAGAAGTGGGAAAAGGATCTAAACATAAAGATAAAAAATGAAGTATGGGAAAAGTTATGTTCTGGAACTATGAAGAATACAATAAACACAAGGTTATACATGATAGAGTATAATTGGTTACACGGGGTATATATTACTCCTCAAAAATTAAAAAAATGGGATTCAACATCGGATAGTTGTTTTCGCTGTAAGAAGGAAATGGGAACAACATTACATGCAACTTGGGAATTTACGAAAGTAAATACGTTTTGGGAAGAATTAAATCAGATACTAAATAAAATTTAAAAAAATAACATACCAAAAAAACCAGAGATATTTCTTTTAAGTAACATAAAAAGTAGAGAATTAGGCCTCAAATTGATAAAGTGCAAAAAAAATTCATTATGATAGCCTTAGCGATAGCAAAAAAAATGTATAATGTCAACTTGGAAAATGGAAGAGAGGCTGAGTATACAGCAATGGCACATGGAAATGAATAAATGTATTCCATTGGAAAAAAATAACATATAATTTAAAAAATAAAGTCACAATGTTTGAACAAATTTGGGAACCATACATGGAACATATCAGAGAGAGCTTGCCTATAACCTCCATCCCCTAAAATGAGAATGAAAATGATAAAAAGACAAAACTACTAGATTCAGTGTGTAATAAATAGATGATGCATTTTTCTTGTTTATTTTCCTTTGTGTGATGATATTGTTTTATGGCTTTATTATATTGTATATGTTGAATATTTATGGGTTTTGGAGGGGGTTGGGTAGAGGGGTGGGAGGGAAAGGGGGTGAAAAAAGGGGAGAAAAGACCACTGTAAATTTAATGAGATACGTTTGTACATATTTTGGTTGATATAGTTCAGAGTGTGAAAAATAAAAAAAATTATTTAAAAAATTTAGAGGAGGGATGTGTTGGGATTGAGAGGAAGGTTATTTAAGATGACGCATATCATTCACAATTGTAATTCAATTTTTTTTTTAAACAGCTTGATTTAAGAACAAAATACTCACCAAACTTTAGCAAGAACTTTTTTTTTAAAAATTAATAAAAAGTTCTGATTTTTTTTGTTGTTGTTGTTCTTTCCAATTCAGGTCTTGTAGACACCTAACCAGGTCTGAAATGAAGCGCTTTCCTGGAAGCTACATGTTTGTGCTAAAACTTTTCTCCTTCCTACTTGGAGTCAAGTTCTCCGTTATACATAATGAAGTTTGTCAACTGGAACATAAACTATTTGATGTAACAGAAGCATTGAAACCTGGAAAAATGTACAAGAAAGCTAAATAAATTTCTTCTGCAGAGAGAAAATATTGTATGTTTCAAACAGCTTTTTAATTGAAAATCATCAGCTTTGCTGGAAATCGGTAAGATTGTGTACTTTTTTTGAAGATTAACTTAAAATTGTTAAAGTTGGATTTAGAACTGTAGAACAATTACAGCACTGAAACAGGCCACTTTAGCCCCTCTAGTCTGTGCCGAGCCACTTTTTCTTGCCTAGTCCCACTGACCTGCGCTCAGCCCCTAACCCTCCATTCTTCTGCCGTCCATATATCTGACCAAATTTCCCTTAAATGTTAAAATCAACCCCACATTTACCACTTCAGCTGGAAGCTCATTCCACACTCACACCACTCTCTGAGTGAAGAAGTTCCCCCTGATATTCCCCCTAAACTTTTCCCCTTTCATCTTAACCCATGTCCACCCTCAGTGGAAAAATCTTATCTACATTTTCTCTGCCTATCCCCCTCATAATTTTAAATACCTATAACCAAATAACCTTTTCCTGTAACTCAGTCCCTAAAGTCTGGGCAACATCCTAGTAAATCTTCTCTGCACTCTCTCTATCTTATTGATATCCTTCCTGTAGTTAAGTGACCAAAACTGCACACAATATTCCAAAATTGGCCTTACCAATGTCTTGTACAACTTTAACATAACATCCCAACTCCTGTACTCAATTTTTTGATTTATGAAGGCAAAGATGCCAAAAATTTTCTTTACAATCCTATCCACCTGTGACACCACTTCCAGGGAATTATGTATCTGTATTCCCAGATCCCTCTGTTCTATCACATTCCTCAGTGCCCTACCATTAACTGTGAATGTCCTTTCAAAATGCAAAACCTCATACTTACCTGCATTAAATTCTATTTCATTTTTCAGCCCTCTTTACCAGTTGGTCCAGATCCCTCTGCAAACTTTGAAAAGCTTCCTCACTGTCCACCACACCTTCAATCTTAGTGTCATCTGCAAATTCACTAATCCATTTTATCACATTATCATCCAGATAATTGATAGGGATGACAAACAACAATGGTCCAAGTACCGATCCTTGAGGCATGCCTCCTGTCTGAGAAGCAATCATCCACCAGTATTCTCTGGCCTCTCCTGTCCAGCTATTGTCGAATCCAGTTTTCTATTTCACCATGAATACCTAGTGTTTGAACCTTCCTGTCTAACCTCCCACGTGGGACTTTGTCAAAGACCTTACTAAAATCCATGCAGGCAACATTCATAGCCTTTCCTTAGTCAACCTTCCTGGTAATCTCCTCAAAAAATGCTAATATTGGTCACACACCATCTATCATGTATAAAGACATGCTGATTATCCATAATCATTCCATGGCTATCCAAATAATTGTATATCCGATCTCTTATAACACCTTCAAATAATTTACCTACAACTGATGTCAGGCTCATCGGCCTACAATTTCCAGGGTTACTTTTGGAGCCTTTTTTAAACAAAGGAACAACATGAGCTACCCTCCAATCCTCCAACACCACACCTGTGGATAAGGACACTTTAAATATTTTTGTCAGAGCCCTGCAATTTCTACTCTAGCCTCCCTCCAGGTCCGAGGGAATACCTTGTCAGGCCCTGGGGATTTATACTTTTAATTGCTTTAAGACAGCAAACACTTTAATCTTTAACATTACTCTTTAATCTGTATAGGCTTCATGCTTGTTTTCCTTACTTCCCACAACTTTATGCCCATTTCCTTAGTGAAAAATAATTTTTAAGATCTCGCCATCTCTTTTGGCTCCATACAAAGCCGACCACTATGATCTTCAAGGGGACCAATTTTGTCCCTTACTGTCCTTTTGCTCTTAATATACCTATAGAAACCCCTAGGATTTTCCTTCACATTGTCCGCAAAAGCAACCTCATGTCTTCTTTAACCTTTGTGATTTCATTCTTGAGGTTTTTCTTGCATTTTTATACTCCTTTAGTACTTAATTTTCTTCATGCTGCCTGTACCTGTTATACACCTCCCAAATCAGATCTCCAATATCCCTTGAAAACCAAGGTTCCCTATGCTTTCTAACTTTATCTTTAATCCTGATAGGAACATACAGAACTCTATACTCTCAAAATTTCACCTTTGAAGGTCCTCCACTTACCTCAAACATCCTTGCCAGAAAACAACTTATCCCAATCTACACATTCTAGATCCTTTCTCATTTCCTCACATTTAGCCTTTCTCCAATTTAGAATCTAAACCCGTTCCTCAGCTCCACCCATATAGCCTCAGTAGATGTGTCCTCTGATCTGTCCTGCCTGAGCACCACTGCAATTTTTTATTTTCCCTGACGAGCGATGCCATTCCTTCTCCCCCACCCCCCCCCCCCCCCCCCCCCCCCCCACCACCACAGGTTCAATTTCGTCATGCTACAGAAGCCAGGAACATTGAGCCCAAAGTTTCACTAATTGTCACAATGTCTCTCTCTCTCTCTCTCTCTCTCTCTCTCAATAAATGAAAATAAGTAGAAATACCTCTATGTGCCTTAAATCTGACACACAGGAGACTGCAGATGCTCGAATCTGGAGCGAAAAGTAAGCTGCTGGAGCTACTCATTGGGTCAAGTAGCAAATATGGGCAACACGAAACATTGACAATTCTTCCCTCCACCCTCAATCCTAGATGGTGTTCCACCTGAATTTTTGTTTTGTGCCTTAAATTTGCTGTGGTGAATTTCATTGTTACTTCTGTTACATAGTAGTCATTTGTTGTCCTAATTCTAGACCTGGCCCATGGTAGCAATGCTTTGCTGGATTTTCTGACCATTGACCATTTCCATGTACTTGAAATTTATAAATGTGATTTGGTAATAAAGTATGTAATTTTGTGATTTCTATGTGGAGCCATAATATTGCAGGGTATTTTCTTAGTTTCTTTATCTTGTCAATTATTTATAAAAGTAATATATCTCTGGACTTCTGGAATGACACATTTTGTATCTTTTTGCATGTAGGTATTTTTCCTTTGTTCACTTTGTGCTGATCAATTTCTTATTTTCATTTTATATTTCTTGATGGTCAATTTTTCTCATTACGTCAAACACTGAAATCAAAATATTTCTTAACTCTAATTTACAAAGATTTATTATGATTCTTCATGCTGTGTTATCTTTGAGTTAGTATGAAGTTCCTTCCGTAGCCAACAATATTCTTCACTGTCCCAAATTGAACCCTATTGTATGATTTTTTTTCAGTCCCTTCTTTCCAATATTTTTGATGGCATTAATTCCCAACAGTCAAATAGAATCTGACAAAAGAAATAAATTCCTCTGTTTATTATTTGTTTTAGAAATGTTATATATTAAGAAAAGAAACTTCATCGTGAAAAATGACCAGTTATACTTCTTTCCCCATTTGGCCATGTTTCCAAATTCTGATTTATTTTAAAATAACCCAAATTTACATTAAACTGATGTTTTATATTATGGAGTTTGTAATTGTAAACATTTGTCCAGACTAATGATATTTCTTTAAACTGTTCGCAGCACATCTTCATCCAAAAAATAATCCAAATGTGTTTTGTTCTTTCAATTTTCTAAATCTGCTGTAATCTCGGACAAATTTTAAGCTGTCCCATACACCTGTAGTCACACATCAGTATTAAATGATACCTGTTGCACTGTTGTCTAAAACAGAATTTCTGGAAATTCATGTCTCAGTGTCCCACTGTTATCCCCATTGATACAAACTGATTCATAAATGGAAAATGTGTGTGAATTCCATAACAAGTAGGCAAGGATTTTTTTTTGTTTTCCATAATGCAAGTCTTTAAACTTGCACACCACTCAAATCACTTGTTAACATCCATTTCATAAGAGAATAACTGAGTGCTGATATGCAGTGAGAAAATTGGTAACTAATAATCTAATATTAATCTTGGCCTTTGATTTAATCCTGGCTGTGATCCATTGGTGCAATTGTTGACTGTAAGGAGATGTGCTATTTCCATGTTTGTTTGAATCACATGATATTTTTTTCAATCGGTATTGCATATCATCAGGTCTCACTCATAGAGTTTGTATTTATAAACTTAATTTATCGTGACCTCTGTTCCTTTACTGAGTGACTGTTTCAAATCTTTGCCTCATTTACTGCTTTTCCAAATTTAATGTGATCTCCAATTTAGAAAGAAATATTTTTCTTCCTATTCAACAGGCATATTTCTTATTTGTATCTATGTGATTTAGCAGTTGTAATAAACCATTTCGAAATCCTGTGCTGTCTGTAAGGTGTTTGTATGTTCTCCCCATGTCAGCATGGGTTTTCCCCGAGGACTCCAGTTTCCTCCCACCATTCAAAATGTACCAGGGGTGGTTGGTCAACAGGAGTAATTAGGTGACAAGGGCACGTGGGCCGAAATGACCTGTTACCGTACTGTATTTAAATGATGAAACAAAAATGGCTACATTTCAATTGTTCTGCAGCTACAGAATATTTTTACTGAAATGGAATCTTTTATTTGCATTCCCACAGGGCAGACAACCTGGTTATCACTGGATGTGACAAAAGGAAGCAGTATTTGTATTGTTATAATTTTTCTTCATCAGTTCTGGCAGGGCTACAGACAACAAGTGAACAGCTGTTACGAATGGAGCTTGCTGCATTGATGATCGTTTTTAGAATTAGCAATGGTCATTTTGCCACCTACTCAAACTACTGTCAGTCTTTTCAGTCCTTCCTATCAGTGTGGAGGAATAAAGTTTCTTCATCCACCCCCCCCCCCCCCCCCACCAACCCTGCTCAATTTATGTCTGTAGTTAAATCCTAATGTTAATGTACCAGACAAATAAAATGAAAGGACAGAATCATTAAATCACAAGTTTTCTTACTGTTGTAAAAGGATACATTAGTGTAGCAAAATAATGTACAGAAAAACTTGTAATTTTAGTTTCAGGATTTTTGTTTGCAAAACATCTTGTAAAGACAAGACAGCAGGCAGGCATTCTCCAAGAGAAGGTCTGCTTGGATAAATTTCATTATCTAATATTTAATATATATGTGGTGGACTGAGTGGCCGCACATCTGGACAGGCAGAACTGCCGCATCAAACAGCCAGTACAGAAAGGTGCGGGCTCCCTTTCTTTGCCTCGGAGAAGCCAGCGTTTGCAGAACTGTGTGGATTGATGGAACACATTGCTTCCCTGCTGGCATGTTGCCAGAAAGACAATGACTGCAACTCGCAAACTTCACTCCCCTTTGTGAAGCGCACTGACATCACTCCCCTTTGTGAAGTGCGCTGACATCAATCCCCTTTGTGAAGCACGCTGACATCAATCCCCTTTGTGAAGCGCGCTGACATCACTCTCCTTTGTGAAGTACGCTGACATCACTCTCCTTTGTGAAGCGCGCTGACATCACTCCCCTTTGTGAAGCGCGCTGACATCACTCCCCTTTGTGAAGCGCGCTGACATCACTCCCCTTTGTGAAGCGCGCTGACATCACTCCCCTTTGTGAAGCGCGCTGACATCACTCCCCTTTGTGAAGCGCGCTGACATCACTCCCCTTTGTGAGGCGCACGATTGTTTAAAATAAAAACAATTGCAAGTTGACTTCTCTGTTGCTCCTTGAGCTCTGCAGTTAGTCCCACTAAATTGGTGACCCAGAAGGGTGCTCAACATCTTTTGAGCCTCAACGGTGAAGCATAGTGAGAAAGCCTTCAGAATGGATGCCAGTACTGCGCTACACGCGGCGGCTGTGAAACTGCTCACCTTCTGGCCACACAAACCACGTCCATGGTTCCAACAGGCTGAGGCCCAGTTTTGCATTATGAACATAACAAATAAAGCCACCTAATTCTGGCATGTAGTCACCTCATTTGATGAAGATTCTGCTGCCAAGGTAGATGATTTTATCAAGAACCTGCCCGAGGAGGATCAATACAGTACTTTTAAGGCTCACCTCCTTGTGACTTTCAGTATGTCTGACCTGGAAAGAGGCACATGCTTGCTCCACCTCGATGATTCGGGGAGCCAGAAGGACATTAGAACTGATGAATGAAATGCTTGTGCTAGCAGACGACCATTTCAATTGGTTAATGTTCAAGGCAGCCTTCTTGGAATGGCTCCCTCGTGACATCGCCCTGCTGCTCTCTTCTGCTGACTTCTCCAAACCAAGGGAAATGGCGAGGGAGGCAGACAGATGTCACAGGGTACCGCAGCCTCCCATGGCAAAGTTCAACAGGTCACCTTGGACAATCAAATCAATGCAGCTGCTGGTTCTACGGGACTTCACAAGCTACCGAGGAAGAACAGTCAGTGGTGTTTCTACCACAGTCTGGAATCTGTGCCACTGTGTGCCATCGTGCAGTTACGTGGTTGACTCCCAGGGAAATAACACCTGACCAACCTATTATATGCACGGGATGCAAACTGCTAGTGGACTCTGGAGCTCAGCTCCATATCTTCCCGCCATCCTCTTACAAGTGGGAATCTTGAGTGCCTCAAGCCAACTTGCGTGCCGCCAATGGCACTACTATTAGCCGTTACCAAGTCGATACAACTGGTATTAGGTGACACACCTTACCGCTGGACTTTCATGCTAGCAGCCGTACGACAGCCCATTTTGGGAGCAGATTTCCTGAGGGCACATGATGTTGGAAGACGTGAAAAGATGCTGTGTGGTCCACGCTACCACATTCCACACATGCCCACTTTCCTCGGGTCATCGGTTGGTAACGTTACTACATGTGCAAACACTCGCCACCGATGATTTTGCGAACTTATTACCAGTGTTTCCCAAACTACTTACACCAAATTTCCATTTAGTCTCTCCACATCATGGAGTTCAGCACTACTTAACCACCACCGGCCCTCCCATATGTTCTAAGGCATGTAGACTTCCCCCTGACTGGTTGCTACAGGCCAAAAAAAAGTTCAAAACTATGGAGGAACTAGGCATCATCTGAAGGTCCGATAGTCCTTGGACATCACCACTCAATATGGTGCCCAAAGCATCCAGTAGCTTAATATCTTGTGGAGATTACTGACATCTCAACAGTGCAACTGTGCTGGATAGGTATGCGATAACCACACATTCAAGATTTCACCGCCAATCTCCATGGCAAATCTATCTTCTTAAAGGTAGAATTAGTGAAAGGTTATCACCAAATCCCTAAAACAGCCATTATTACTCCATTTGGTCTATTTGAGTTTCTGAGGATGCCTTTCAGCCTTAAGAACACAGATCAGATGTTCCAATGTTTAATGGATGCCATTATGAGAGATTTGCCTTTTCATCTACCTCAATGACCTCTTAGTGGCCAGCAAGTCCACAGAATCACAGACAACACCTGCGACAATTATTCCAGAAGCTTCGGGATTTCAGCCTTGAGAAATGTGCATTTGGCAAACACACAATTGACTTTTTGGGACACAGGATTTCAAACACAGGTGCAACCCCACCTCCAGACAAAGTATCAACCTTTCGGGCCTTTCCAAAGCCCACTACAGTTAAAGGGCTACAAGAATTCCTAGAATGGCCAACTTTATAACAGGTTCATCCCAGCAGCTGCCAGGATCATGAAGCCCTTGTTACACATCCTTACCAGTAAACCTAAAAATCTGCTCTGGATTACAAAGACCACAGAAGCATTTGACAAAGCAAAATAGTCGCTTTCAAAGGTAACCATGTTGGCCCACTCATGCACGCCCCGCTTGTGCTCATGTCATTCACATCGGACATCACCGTAGGGGTGGTTCTGCAACAGAAAATTAGGAGTCACTGGCAACCCCTGGCATTTTTCAGCCGCCACCTACACCCACTCGAATTAAAGTACAGCATTTTTGACTGGGAGGTTATCTGGCCATCAAACTTTTCAGACAATTTCTCAAGGGTAGGCATTTTACTACGTTTACTGACCATAAGCCTCTAACGTTTGCCCTTGCCAAGATTACGGATCCCTGGTTGGCGCATCAACAGAGGCACCTAGCCTATATTTCTGAATGTACCTTTGTGTGGCATTTGTCTGGTAAAGACAATGTTGTAGCTGATGCCTTGTCCAGGACAGAGGTCAGTGCAATTACAGGAGGGCTGGATCTCCGGGTTCTCGCAATAGCCCAATGAAGAGGACAAGGATGTACAAGCTTTTCGTACAGCTATTGCGGAGCTGCTCTTAGCTGATGTTCCATTGGGCCCTGACCTGGTGAACATACTTTGTGATACTTCAACAGGTCACCCACAACCATTTATCCCACTGTCTTGGCAGAGGAAACTTTTCGACCACATTCACGGCCTATCTCATCCATCTGTCAGCACAACTGTCAAGCTCATGCCCTCAAAATATATCAGGCATGGCTTAGGGAAGCAGGTCACTCACTGGGCATGAACATGCCTCTCCTGCCAGGCACCTAAGATCCAATGACACACCCAAGCACCACTTCAACAATTTCCATCAAAGGTTTCAGCATATACACATACGCATTGTGGGCCTGCTGCCTGTGTCCAAAGGTCAATGGTATGTACTAACAATGGTTGACTGCTTTACCCACTGACCGGAAGCTACATCAATGATGGACATCACGGCTGAAATGTGTGCTCAGACTTCTCTCTCGACCTGGATTGCTCGATTCGGAGTACCAGTCCATCTAACCTCTGACAGAGGAACTCAATTTACTTCAATCTTGTGGGCAAACCTGGCGACACTTCACTTACACCATACTATTGGATACCACCTGCAGACTAATGTGCTTGTGCAGGGGTGTCAAATTCAAATTCACGGAGGGCCAAAATTAAAAACTTGGACTAAGTCGAGGGCCGAACTAAATATTTATTGAAAATTTTCAACAACATCTGCATGTTTTCTCTTCTTTCAACATATGTAATGTTAAACTTTTTCTTATTAAAATAAATGTTTAATAATAGTTAAAAGGCGAAAGATTTATACGATCTGAAGAAAAACCAGAGTGTACTATGTTTAATAATAGTTTTGGATAAACTCTTTCCAGAAGCATTAACAAATGAGAAATAAAATATTCAATAAATAATATTTCTCTATAGAGGATTTGTAAAATGTTGCTAGTGTGCTGTCGAATAGTAAAATCTGAGGGCTATTGAGAATGTGGGAGAATAACATGATTCCTGAAACAATCCAATGGGTGACTAATTGTGGGCATGAACTCTAGCAGGGTTATTTGCCATGCACTTTTTCCATTGGTACAGATATCCTTTGATTTACACACTTTTCAAGTTTTATGCCTAATGAGCTTGTATCCAGGTGCAGGACCATTTTTAACCAGGAATATATTTATCACTGTGACATGAAACTATTGGAAGATCGTTTTATCCTGAGATTAAAGTTCATAATCCTTACTCAGGCCTGTGTGCGGGAGGGCGGGGTTTGCAGGCGATCGGGTTGGACAACGACAGTGCGGGGGCATCGGCTCTCGCTGCAGGGCAGCATCTCGGCGGATCAGCGGCCCCGTCACCGTGAGTTGCGGGTCAGCCTGCAGCAGGGATGGGGAGTGGGCAACGGTCCTGACGAGGTCAGGCCCGAGGCCTCCGGTTCCAGGCGCTGGGAAGCGGCCTTGGCTTCCCCTAACACCGGCCAGGCCCCAAAATCAGAGTCCACGGTGAGACCCTGCAACGTAAACAGAGGAGGTGGGGGCGATTAGCAGGCTGACACCAATGCATTCTGGGATTTGTTGTATTACTGTGCATGCGCTATACTGGCGCGGCAGCCAGCAGGCCACCTCTAATACATTTTTGAAATGATCTTGCGGGCCAAATTTGGCCCGCGGGCCCGAGTTTGACATGTGTGTGCTAGTGGAATGTTTCCACCGGCATCTGAAACAAGCCTTACGGGCAAGACTTAATGGGCCTCAGTGGGCAGATGTGTTACCATGGGTGCTGTTGGGTATTAGAACGGCACTAAGGATGACCTGGAGATCTCTTCAGCAGAATTAGTTTACGGTGCTCCACTCCTAGTACTGGCAGACATCACTCCTCCAGCCAAAGGTCAATCCTCAGTTGCAGAGAAATTACAAGAACTAAGAACAAGATGGTTTCCCTGGCTCCAGTTCCAGAAACTCATCATGGATCCCAACTACACACATTCCTGCTGCTCTTGACTCTACTTACATCTTTGTTCAACGTCCATCCCATGCTACACTCCCACAGCAACCTTACAAGGGGCCTTATAAAGTGCTGCAGCACAATGGATCTATGGTGCTATTGGACATTGGTGGTTGACCCAGAACTTTTTACACGAGACAAACTGAAGCCTGCACACATGGACATTGCTGAATCTGTGCATGTCTCATCTCCCAAGCGCCAGGGACGCCTTCCTAAAATACCCAAAGTTGTGACATTGCAACCTTGCAATGATTCTTGCGGGGGGAAGGGGGTGGGGTAGTGTTGTAGACCGAGTGGCCGCACAGCTGGACAGGCAGAATCGCCGTACTGAGCACCCAGCACAGAATAGTGTGGGCTCTCCTTTGCCCAGGAGAAGCCGGCGTTTACATACCCATGTGGGTTGACTGAGAACATTGCTTTCCTGCTGGCCTGTTGCCAGAGAGACCACAACTGCAGCGCATTAACTTCACTCCCCTTTATGAGGCACGCTGACATCACTCCCCTTTGTGAGGCATGATGACATCATTCCCCTTTGTGAGGTACGCTGACGTCACTCCCCTTTGTGAGGCATGCTGACATCACTCCCCTTTGTGAGGCATGCTGACATCACTCCCCTTTGTGAGGCATGCTGACATCACTTCCCTTTAATGATGCGTGCGATTGTTTAAAATAAAAAACAATTGGTAGTTGACTCTCTGGTAAGTTGTGTTTCTTGTGTTAATACCACTAAAGTATACATTAATTCTGATTATAATAACTACAGCAAAACCCATTATCAGGAAATCAAGCAACCGGCAAAAATAAAATCACAGTTAATAAATAGGTAAAAAATACGAAAGTTTAAAATTGTCACACCTTGCCATTAGTTCACCAATCACACAACATGCAGTCTCAAACAACGGGAAAATTCACTTATCCGGCATCCGCCAGTCCTCATAGGTGCCAGATAGCATGGGTTTTGCTGTAGTTAAACCCTGGAATTTTGGAAGTAATAGAGGTTTTGAATAACTGTTTCTTGGTGAAAGCAAATGTGATGCAGGTGTTGCTTTCCATATAGATCTATATTTACTTAATTCATAAGTCTTAAAACCTTTGTTCTGTCCAATATTAATTGTTTGGTCACACCATGCAAGATTTTTAAATCAATTTGTTTATGGTCACATGTACTGCAATGCAGTGAAAGCTTTGTTTTCCATGATGGTAAGTTACCCCATACTTAAGTACAACAGGTAATGAAAAATAAAAATGCTATGTGAAGTATTGCAGAAACAAAATGAGTTAAAAAAATGAAGAGATCAATTTACCAATAACAGGTCCTTTCAATAGTTTGATAGCAGCAGAAAAGAAACTGTCCTTGAATGAATGTTTTCAAACTCTTGTATCTCTGCCTGATGCGACAGAGAAGAGAGTGTGACCAGGATGGGGTGTATTTTTTCAGAGGGATCTGGAAAACAGACAATGAAGTAGAGATTGGCTTTTGTGATGACTTGAGCTGCATTCACATCCCTCTGGAATTTGTTGTGGTCTTGGGCAGTGTGATACAGAAGGTCACCTGACCTCTCCAGCAGGAAATAGGTTGGAAGTCACCTCACCCTCCAATCGAGGTTGTATCCACACGTGAGGCTGCCATATAATTGGTTCTCACAGATCACATGAACACAGTTGACCCCAACCCCCTCCTCTCTCAGCCGGCTACAGTAAAAAACCTACTATGTGGACCAACTTGATCTCTTTTCCACTTGAGTGATCCCCAAGCTCCACTGCAGGTTGTGAGTCACAGGCGATACTGGAAGACCAATTGTGATCAGTTGCACACAGAACATTCTCTCCTGGGTGTATGCTACAATAACCTCCACCCTTTACTGGCATATACCATACAATTAGTTCTCCAGCATTGCCTGTGGCTCACAACCTGCAATGGAGTTCAGAGTTCATCTCAAGGGGAAAAGAGATTGAGTTGGTCCACATGGTGGGCTTTGTACTGCTGCCGGCTGGGGGGAGAGGGGGGCTGGGTGGTGTTTCCATGTGACCTGCAAGCACCAATTGTGGGGAAAACTCACGTGTGGGTGGATATAACCATGAATGGAAGGTGATGTGACTTCCAACCTGTTTCCCACCGGAGAGGATAGATTATCTTCCATACAACAGGCAGAGCTTTTTCTGTATTAAGCTGTGATGCATTTGAACAAGATATTTTCTAAAGCACATCTAGAAAAATGGGTAAGAGATATTAAAGATATTAAAGAAATGCTGAATTTCTTTAGGTTTCAGTGCATGTTCTTGTCATTAGCATTTATGTTTTTGGATTGTTAGTAATAGTTGCACCTAAAAAAGCTTTCCACCATCCCCTCTTTACGCCATTGATACAGTGTGTGCTCCAACCACTTGCTGAAATTGTTAATCAATTTAATTTTCTTGATTTGGATTTATTGGATTTTAATTTTCTTCAGAGTAGCCTGCTCAAACATAGATTTTACTGTTTGTGCCACTGACTTTGTTGCTTCTCAACATCATTGAAGATCTCCAAAATAATCTCCATGTTACAAATAGAGACCAATAATGAATAATAATCACTCCTTCTCACACCGTGGTGAACATGTGGGTAAACTGGGCAATTTGACCCGTTACCTACCCGGGAAAACCACAATGTGAAAAGGTCAGACCAGGCAGGGCTGGTCAAATTGATCGAGCTCCGAGACCTAGGTCAGGGATACTCTCAGAGCCCGGCCAAGTTCACCTGCCAATCACATGGTGGTGTGAATCAACAGTTGACTTACCAGGAAGGGATTGTGACATCAGTGCCTGCATGCATGCGTCATATAGGCAATTAAAGAATTATACCTCATGCAACATGCCAACACTGTCTGATGTAGTGAAAGCAAGTTCAAATGCCCTTTTCACTCACATGAAGACAATTCCCTCATCGTCAGCTTCCTTTTGTTAAGTTCAAACATGAAGTAAAACAGCTGACAAGAATTTCAGAGACATTAACCAACATGTGACCATGAGAGATCATAAAGCATGAATACGCCAAGAGATGGGATGAGGATGGTGGTGACATATTTACTATCCTACCATGCTCTCGGTGAAAGTGTCTGTCTAAACTAGTCACGGAACAAAGATAAATAGCACTGCCTCCCCCACTCTTCTGCTCCCTGTCCATCTATCCATATCTTTACTTCTATCATCCGGTGTTCAATTCTGACAACAACATTATACTTAATATACTTAAATCATTAAAGCTATTATATACAAACATCTTCGGCTCACCGGAGCGGCTCGGTGAGCTCTGACAACACTGACGGCTGTGAATTGTGCTTCTAACAACTGAGAAAAGAACTGCTCCTTGCAGGAAATCGCCAATATTCTTAATTGGTACAGGACTAATGATAAGAAATACATTTAAAACAAATTGGGTTGAATAATGCCAGTGGGCATCTGAGTGAGGGGAATAGAAGATGGTACAGGGAATAGTCTTTTAAACAGCTTTTTCTGTATTGTTGATCAGACTGAAAGCAGTAAGGCAGAGGCTTGGGCATTTAGAAAACCAATGATAATCAGAGTATTTACCTCTGCCATCTCCAGTGGCACTTCCTGTCAGTGCGTAATGCATCACTCACGGAGGGCAGGACCCCTTTTAAGATGCCTGGTCGCTCAGTTTCCAGGTAAGTTAAGTCACGGTGTGAAAGACCCAGGAGGTGCAACCTTTCCAGGAACTTCACTTGGGTCCCAGGATGGTCGCCTAGATTCAGCGACGTGAAAAGGCCTAGTGCAAAAAGTAGAAACAAATGGCATGGAAATTGATGATTCAGTCACTGAGAATGGATTGATTTTACTGATTAGAAATCATTTTAAAACTACTGCTAAAAAAAGCCTGCATTCTAAGTTATATAAAAACAAAATATTGGAAACATTGACAGGTCAAGTGCATCTATGGGAAGAAAAGCTTTTTTTTCTCAGATGCTACCAGGCTGCTGAGTTTACAAAGCTGAGGTGAACAAAAAGTCTGCAAATGCTGGGGAACTAGTACAGTACACAAAAGTGCTGGACGATCATGTAGCATCCATGGAAACCAATGCACAATCGAGGTTTTGGCTTTGAGCCCTCCTTCCGGTAGGGCTTTCCTACATTTTCTATTTTTATTTCAGATTTCTAGCATCTGCAGCTTTTGATTGCTCTATCCTGTGTAATAGCATTTGATTGGATAATATTGTGATAGAATTTTCATTTTCAATATATCTGCATATAATGGCAAATGTTTTTGAAGCAACATAAATTTCAAGGTGGTTCACAAAAAAAAGACCAATGTTCTGGTGATGGTCATAGTGGGTCTGAAAATCAAACATTATGGATAGAGAAAGAATAAGTTCAGAATTTGCTTCTACAAAATATTCCTCTGTTTTGAACACTGATTTTCCTGAATGGGGAATGGTTGCATTATTCCTGAATGTGGTAGCATTTGGATTAGTAGAAGTGCTGGTTCTCTAGGCTCCAGAAGAGCTTCATCTATCTTTGTGCTTCTCAAGACCATTGAAGTTCTCCAAAATAATCTGTTATGCAAAAACATTCATTTGTACATTCTATTATTGTTCCTTGCAGTGATCCAGCCAAAGGTTCTATGCAGCACCAAAGGAAGAAAAGGCAACCCTGCCTTCATGGGAAAGCTATGTTTCCCACCCTTTAATTTGGGCTGCACTTTGGATATCTGTAGAGCAGTTTAATCCATTTTCTGATTTCCTCCCCAAAACCTCTTTTGGAGTGCATGTCCATCATGTACGTGTACAAACTCCTGTCAAGGGCATGGTGAAATGCATTTGCATAGATGTATGGCCTAGCCAGTCCGAACCTCCCTGACCTTCCCTAACCCCCTCCCTTGGCTCCTCCCCTGATTTCCCAATAAAGGCTGGTGTGCCCAGACTTGCCCTTTCTTGCTCCTGTACCTGGAACCTGGCCAAGTAGTGTATCAGTAATGCTCAGGTTTTTGGTAATTAAAGCCATTTAATCACTCCATCATGTCAACATGATTATTGTATGCACCACAATTTAATTACTAAAACAAAAGCTATGGAAGCTCAGCATACAGGACTAAGTAGCAGTGATCGGGAAGATGCCCGGTCATGCAGCCCACAGATGGTGGAGTCGAGCCAACCATGTGGTACAGTAGCGGACATATCCCTGGGGTCTCCATCAACTCTCCAGCGAGTAATGGGGGAAGTTTGCTGGCCAACTACGCTCACGATTGAACCCAGGGAACCCAACGCAGATGTTGCCTTCGAGAGGGGGCTGCATGGGATCAGACATTCATGTGCCACCACAACCTTAGGGATGCTGAAGATAAGTACAATCTCCTGTTTACATCCATGGGCGATCGGGTGTTTTGAATAATTAGAGACTGCTGAACCTACAACGAAGCGATGGCCCTGCTGCAGAAGCAGTACAGGACCCCGTCAAACCCAATGTAGATGAGGTACAAATTAATGACCCAGCATCAAGCCCCTGGGGAGCCCTTCGCACCGTTCACGCAGGTGATGAGAGAGCTGGTTAGAGCGTATGGATGTACCGCAGTGAGTGCCTCCGAATATGCTGACAAGCTGCTGCGGGACGGACTGCTGGCAAACATGCTATCAATCCAGGTCCATCAAAAACTTCTGGAAAAGGTAACTGCATGTTGCAAGGAGTACTGGATTTGGGGGAGGTGATGGAGACTGCGGTGCAAAGCTGTAAGGTTTCGCATCAGAATGGATGACCCTCTCCCAGTAGTAAGAGATACTACCGGACATGCTGCATGCTACCAGGTCCCTGCTGTGCATGACTACAAATGCCACCCCCCATGAGGGACTCTTCATCTTTTCCCAGGAGGTCGGCATCCGGAACCACTATGCCAGTCTGGCTGACGACATCGGGGCCGGTAATTCTTCGCAGACATATTAGGCCCCACAAGACAGATCCCCTGGTGGAAAGAGTGCATCTGGTACACGCGAACTCACAATATGCATTTGTGCAGTACCAGGATGGGAGGGAGGACACTGTGTCAGAATGAGACTGGCCCAGGCAGAGTACACTAACACTGTTCAGGTGACCCTAGAAGAACCAGACAGTCAATCGACACAGTGCCCATCACGTCCCAGAGTTTTGACGTACTCCAGCGCCACCCCCCTCAGATAACCATAGAACCTCCCCCACCAGCACCAGTCATCAGTCAAGCACCAGCGGCAGTCAATCCCACAGAGATCTCACCAGCAAGGAGCCCACCCCTACAGGCAGCGAAGGGCTCTGAAACCAAAATTCCACCCACACAGGTACCCAGTCCTGCGAGCTCGACGCAGGAACAACAGGGGCCTTGCCCAACACCTCAGAAGTCACAGAGGATCACCGGACAGGCTGAATCTATGAAGGATGCTATGAACTACATATACAGTATGTGCTCTGTGTCGCCACATCACCCCGCCAGGTTTTATCTCAAAGAAGGGGTAAATGTGATGAAAAGCATTTGCATAGATGTATGGACTGGCCAGTCCAAACCTCCCTGACCTTCCCTAACCCCTTGGATTTCCCAATAAAGACTGGTGTGCCCAGACTTACCCCCTCTTGCTTCTGTACCTGGAACCTGGCCTAGTAATGTATCAATAATGCTAAGGTTTTTGGTAATTAAAGCCATTTAATCAATCCATCATGTTGACATGATTAATGTATGCACCACAATGGGCCTTCTGTTCCAAGCTGACCAGGCTGGTGTCCACTCCTCTGTCTTACATGTAGGCAATGGTATCTCTGAAGCCCCTTTCACTGTGCCGATTACATGTGGGTTGAACTGGCTAATTTAGCAGGTCCTTTCATGGTAATTGTGCTGTGTGAAATGTCCCAAACTGAGCAAGTTAAATGCAACCAGGCTCTGACACTTGCCCCTATCAAATGTCAGAGCCCAGCCGAGTTATCTCACTAATCACCTTCTGGTAGTATGAAAACTTGACCTGCTCTTTCACTGGAGGTGGAACCCCATTAAAATGCTGGGTTGCCAATTAACCAGGTAAATCATGGTGCAGTAGAAAAGTCTCCCGAGTGCAGCATGTCTGGTAGGTTTTCCCGCTTCCTAGGCAGCTTCACAAAACAATTCACTTTTAATAGTCAAAATGTCAGCCCTTTCCACACTGATTAATCAGTAGATTCAGTGAACTGCTTAAGGAAGTCTTTTTTGCCTTTCACATTGGGCCACTGTTAACCGGTTCTCTGCATCCTTTCACACTCATCACAAGGCATCCCCAGGGTGAGGGGATTCTATGCTCCATCGGTGAAGTCTGAGTGACTCATTGAACGATGGTTGTCCTGCCCTAAATCCTGATTATGATCTTGTATCTAAACAAAATTAATCATGCCTAATTATAACATAATTAACTATCATGTACAGCACAGGATGAATCCGTCAGCCCCTGTTGTGTCAACCTATATAAACCTTTATAAATTTATAAAAGATTGTGGGGAAGTCAGAGAAAACACAGAGCATCACAATTAATAAAGACATGGGAAAGTCCTAACAGCAATAGCTCACAATTTATCAAGACAGTGGGAAAGAGCGAAGCTCGAACTGCCCTCCCAGAATTCTGTGCAGCAGAGAAAGGACTGTATGGCAGGGACCACTCATGGAGGGGTTTCTCTGACACATGGAATTCTGGGAGGGCAGATCCGCCATCTCTCTCCCACTGTGAATTTCCCACAGTCCTTTAAAAATTTATATAGGTTGGCAAAGTTTATACCTTTTTAATCTTTGGTTTGCTTCGCGTTCCTGCACGCCACTACTTTATTCCAGGATAACCTACGTCCCTTTCACACTGGGCTAATTGGAACACAGGCGTCATCAGATGCCAGGGATGATACTACCTACCTAGGTATCATCTCCGGAGTGATTTGATGCTTGTGTGCCAATTAAGGAGCTTTCACACTGGGTTCTTGTTGCGCGAATAAAAGCTCTCACAACAGGAGGGAGAACAAACGCTTTTATTAGCTTATAACTACCGGTAGGGTCTCACAGTAGTCTTCAAAAGGGTTCTGGATTTAGGCGGGAAACCAGGGTTATATGTGAGCAGATGGAGGTGGAGGCAGAGCCAGCCATCAGCACAACACACGACCAGTGAATCCCAGTTCACTGCATTCACCCCTTCCTGTAGAATTTAGGGGCTGTGGATGAAGATGGAGAACATGGGTTATTTACAAATAACAGTTATTTACAAATTTACAGATTTAAGCAGTCTGGGGGTCTGGAGATCCTGGTGGAGCGCCTTAGCACTGGGGGGCCTTGGAGTCCTTGGGTCTCCTGGTCCCCTTGTGAGGGTGGAGAGGTGGGCTGGGTCACCAGCTCAAAGGTGGAGGGGGATGCACTTTCCTCATGAACCAGATCCCTTGAGATCCTGACTGGGGGGAGGCAAGAATGAGCTCTGTGGCTCACAGGGCACTTGAGGAAATGAACCCTCTGTTCTGGCAGGTGCCAGGTCCCTGACCTTTTAAAGTTGAATAGGAGCCTATGAGGAGTAGCCTTGGTCACGGTGCATAATAGCACCCGGATGGAATGGAGCACCATAGGGAGTTGGTGCACTGTTAGCCAAAATCAGACATACACAAAGATAAAGACTTCCACAGAGCCAGACTGGCTGTGGCTGCAGCAACTCTGAGTGAGGCCTTGGGAGGCCGGCGCAGACTTATATCCCAGAGGGTGATTGACACCCGACTGGGTGGGGCTTGATCCATTCAGGCCGACTGATTGACAGCCGGCCAGGTGTTGTCCTGTCCCCTTACACTCCGGCAGGTACAGAGGTTGCCCCCTGCAGTAGGCCGGTGGTGTATCACCACATTCACCCCCTTCTTTAAAATTGTCCCGGGGGGGCAGTAACAAGGAATCGCACCCACTATTTACATACAATATTTATAGGTTGAGATGAGGAGTGTAAATCTTCTACCAGCCAGGTAGTATCTCCAGGTAGTATCTCCGGCCTGCCCACCATCTCCGAAATTTAGGGGGGGGGGAATGCATCCAGGAGTGTGTACAATTAATAGTTTGGCTATAGTCATTTACGACCTGGACTTGTTTTCCCCTTTTACCACTACCACTAGGTAGTGCTAGGTTCGATGATACCATCATCGAGCAGACATTGTGTCTCAGACTTTATGAAATCTTGGTATGCTGTGGTGTATCTCCTGCCTTGGTAGCAATAGGTTAACAATCTGGGAACAGATTCGGAAAGAGTGGGGGGGGTGGGGCTTGTTGATATTCAGTGTGGAGAGGCTGCATGTGGGTTCTGATTTTAGACGTCCATTGTTCCGAACCGTTACGGGTGGAGGGAGGCAGAATACTGCAAGGTCAGGCTTTTAAGGTGACACAGGAATCCTGACCCAACAGCACCGGAGCACATAATTCATCAAGTACATACAGGCATCCTATACAATGTTGTTGAATATGCATAGAATGCGAATGAGATGCAGGAATATATGATAATTGGAAGGATGCACCTTTAGGTTGTATTCTTGCACAGTCCATGAGTCTATGAAGCTTTCTGTAGAGCCTGTGTTGATTAGGCATTTAGTGGAATGTCCGTTTATCTTCACAGCCACTATGGAGTTCCTGAGCTGGTGAGGTCTGTCCTGATTTAGAACCATCGATGCTAGGACCCCAGACACTCCATCCTCCTCACTCGAGTGGCCCCCACCATCTTGGGTTGCCCTGCGTGGGTAAGATGGCGTCGATCTTGTGGCTCAGCAAGATGTCAGTCCTCCTTCTTCCTCCAACAATGATGGTGCTGAGTTTGAATTTGGGTTGCAGCAAGATGGCCACCGAGCCTTTTCACACCACCCTCCGTCGGTGTGCAGCGCAGCAAGTGGGTTTGGGTGAATTTGGGGCTGGAATCAGATCCAGGAGCGGTGCAGTCCGTGGGCTTCCCTGGGCTTCCCCTTGCGTGACAATCCTTCACCAATGCCCTTTCTTGCCACAGCTGGAACACACTGAGTTCTTAGCTGGGTGATGAGATCGGGGATGCTGGCTCTTGACGCAGAAAAAGCACTCCCTAGCACAAGAGCGCTCCCTAGCATGGGAAGCAATAGCCATTATGGCAGGCGTAGCGGGAGCAGCCTGTCCTTGGAAGGGGTCACCTGGGTGAGCAAGCTCGCTGGCTTCAAGGTTGTCATTCTTAAGCTTGGCCTGTTCCAACAATTTGGCCAGCTCAACGTGACTAGCCAGGTCTTTCTTACCTGACTCGAGCAGTCACTGCCTTATGTTCCTCGAGCGGACCCCCACGACTAGAGTATCCCGGATCTGTTCTTCTTCACGAATGTGGCCCATAGCCCCTTTGTACCTGCACTTCTTGGCAAGTGTCCACAGATCCAGCAGGTAGTCATCAATGGTCTCTTCGGACTATTGGTGACATAGAGTGAGTCGGTGCCTCACTAGGACCCTGTTTTGTGACTTCAGGTACCGTGCCTTTGAAGCCTCAATGGCAGCATCGTATGTAGTGCAGTCCCTGAATACTGCCTACCCTTTCATTCCTATCCTCGAAACGAGTGTGGATCTCCTGAGTTCATTGGTGTGGAAGACGTCTGTGGTCTTGTTCAGGTAGGCCTGGAAACAATCTAGTCACAATGGGGACAGAGGGTCTATCACCAGCATACCCAGCTTGAGTTGCACTTCCATCGTTTAGGGAATGTTAATAAAATTGTAGCGTGAATAAATGTTCTCACAACTGGAGGAAGAACAAATGCTTTTATTAGTTTATAACTATGGGTAGGGTCTCACAGCAGTCTTCAGAAGGGTTCTGGGTTTAGACCGGAAACTAGGGTTATATGTGAGCAGATGGGGGCAGAGCCAGCCATCAGCACAACACACTATTAGTGAATCTCAGTTCACTGCAGCCCTTAAGTGGTAGATTGACCTAGGACAAGGTGCCAGTGTGAAAGGGGCTTTAGGGAATGGAGAAACAGAAAAGCATTCACAACCAGCCACAGAAATGTTACAAGGTTTCATTCAAATGAGAGATATAATAAGTTCTAGTTTTTTCTCTCTTATCCCTCAGGCAAGATGACTTGCTCTTGAGATGGGAGTTCCTAATTAGTGAGAACTGTCGAAACTGAACATGCAAGAACTTGCCAAATCCATTGTTAATCTGATTTGTCTCACAGCTTGGATAACTAATGTATTGGAATTATGAACAAAAATGTATATAATGCTCTCAGTATTTTATTGAGATTAAGGCAAATGGACCATATATCTGTGGGAAAAAAATCCCAAATCCTGTAATTGTGAAGCATCCGCATGATTTTAATGTATCATATTTAAATGCTTTGTGATTCATCACTTCTCTGAATATTTATTCAATTATAGGTTTTCCTTTACCAACTGATTATTTTTTCTGTGAGTCTGTTATAATTATTGATATCTTCTCCAGATCATTACATCTGTGTACTAATTCTGATATCTGCATATTTTTAAATCTGATTTGACTATTTCATTATATTCTATGTTTATTATCAATTGTAGTATTTTTGTTGATGCTATGGATCAGAAAGCTTGCAAGAGCTTCTACTTCCTCAAAAGCCTCAGGAAATTCAGCATGTCCTTTACCCATTTTTATAGATGCAAAGTAGAAAGTATCCTGTCCAGATGCATCACAGCTTAGTATGGGAACTGCTCTGCCCCTGACTGCTCAGAATTGCAGAGTTGCGATTGTTGCTCAGGCCTTTGCACAAGCCAACCTCTCTCCATCAAGTTCGCCCACACTTCCCGCTATCTTGGGAAAGTAGCCAACATATTAAAAGACCCGTCGCCGTCATTCTCTCTTCTGCTTCCTCTTGTTAGGCAGTAAATACATGAGTTTAAAACCATGCTCTGCCAAAATTGAAAATTCAAAACATACCGGAGGTGTAAGTTAATTGGGCGCACAGACTCGTGGGCCAAAATGGCCTGTTACCATGCTGTATGTCTACATTTAAAATTTAAATGTAACATTTTTTTAAAATTAAATTAAATTTAAAATTTAATAAATTTAAAAATCAAGGTCATTTGATAACAGTGCAGCAAGAAACTATTGACATGCCCTATATTACTAAAATGATGCGGACCTGACAGGTTTTCATGCTGCCAACTGAGCAACATATCAGACTAAATTTATGAACTAGACTAGCCATTCAGTAGCAGATTAACCATTAGGCTGAGTAGGCTGAAGCCTAGGGGCCATGAAGGAAAGGAGTCCTGACATCAAACAATAGAAATAAGAGATACAATAATAGAAATGTAACTTTAACAGTGTCAAAGGGAATTAAGCCTCAATACAAAGTATTTTAAAATTGCAACAACTTGTAGCTTTCAACGTTCGTGTCGATTGGCTTTCATCTATTCACTGAAATAAAAAAAACAGGCCAGCGGTGATTCAATGCAGGATCAATGGCTGTCTTCGTTACCAATAATCCCCCATGCAGCTACCACTCTGTCCATGCCAGCGCCAGGTAAATGCGCATGCCTGTCGTCGCCTGCCTTCTATCCGTAACTATGTACCAAATTGTCATTATACCTTAATTGCAACAATTGTAATCATAACGCAGGTAAGTATAAATAACCCATATACTTCAGGAAATTTTATTTTCTATTCAAATACAGTTGCACAGGGATGGGACGTGAGAGTACTGGAAAACTAATGTTAATAAAATTGTTTGATCTGATTTGGTCTTTATGTATCAAAGGAGTTAAGGGTTATGGGGATAAGGCTGGAAAGGGGTACTGATGGTAGTGATCAGCCATGATCTGTAAAATGGTGATGCTGGCTCGACGGGCTGAAGGGCCTACTCCAGCTCCTATTGTCTATTGATTTTTTTGAAATAAATACAAGATAAAATCCTTTCTTAATACATGGGCCAAGGATTCAAGGGCTCTCCAAATGACTGTGCCCCCCCCCCCCCCATGCTTCCCATTGGCCAGGCTGATGCTGAACTTGCTTTCCATTGGCTCGCTGCCCAGTCGATTGTCAGGCAGCCAGTGACGCTGTCAGGCTCTGCTGCACGTGGTCTGGGCAGAGCAGTGGGCAGGTGAGGGGGGAGGGAGGAAGAGAAGAAGCAGCAGCATGGACCATTGTGATGTCTTTGGTACCATCATGGTTTGGAGTGGGGCCATCACTCAGCCCCTTTTAAGTGTGTTTGAACCACATAGGAGGGAGGGAGCGAAGGAGCCAGGCTCAGATTAGAAGAAGCGAAGATGCAGGAGGGCGGGTCGGGGGCGCTGCTGGGCCCTTGAGGCAATGGAGCCATGTGGCTGTGGATTTGCACCATTCAGCATTGATTGATCCAGAAGCAGTGGTGCTAGAGAGGCATCTGCAGGTACTGCCTGGGGAAGGGGGCCAGCAGGAACAAGGTGGGGGAAGAGGGGACCGAGGGCTGGGCTAGGATGGAGAGGGAATTGGTGCACTGGGAGATCTCTGCAGCATTAAGAGCTTGGTAAAATTACCAAAAACAAATATGTTTTTTTTTTGTCAGATGTTTCAGGGTGCAATTATGCCTCTGGGAGCGTGGACATGGGCAGCCTTACTAAAGCTCAACTTGGGCCCCGGGTGGTAGTTAACCCGCCACTGCAGCCATTCCCAACCTTTTTTTGGCTATGGAGCTCTCCTCAAAGTTTATGGGTCCCCTTCCTGTGAAGCAGTCAAGTTTAGTTTGTTTCTTTTGTACTTCTCTCAAACTAGCTATATAAAAAACTTCTAAAAAACTGATATAATGAGAGGTGAAAAGTGTTTTACTCTGAGCATAAAACTATCTTGTGATTCCAGAGCAAATAGGAAATCATTTATATTGGAAAACATGAACATGCAGAATACAAAAATGTAAAAAAGGATTGTTAGAGTACAATGGTTTGTACACAATGAATCATCAGGGAACCTTGAGCAGAAACTCGAGAATGTGAAAATTTAATAAAAATAACTTTAAAAAATAATTCTTATAAATTGAAATTTTAGTGAGATCCTTGAGCTTGATGTTTTTGCGCAAATTTTGAATGTCAGGCTCAAAAGTGGATAGTGACAGTTGAAAGTCACCTCTTGTTGCTGGATTTTGTCAAGGAAGCTACCTTGCTGATTCTACATTCACCAAAATATGTCAAAGGAAAGGCAATGAAAAATATTTTGGCCTTTTCCCATAGTTCAGAAAATCAATTTGGCAGATAATTCTTAACCCCAAAATTTTCTTTTAAACTGATTGAACTTACAGTGTGGAAGTATATTCACTCTGAAGATCAATCAACATTTCTTGAATTTCTGCATCAGAATATTGAGGTTTAACAGGTCATTAAATCTTTTCTGTAGATCTGTGTGTGTTTGCTTTAGGTGTTTCACATAAACCATAATGTCACCGCCTTTCAATGCTTTTGCATTTGTGTTCAGATTTGGAAATTGTAAAAATAGCTGACGTCTGATATTGCTCAATAGACTGAGCTTTTTAAGGAAAGAAGCAATGGCTTCCTTACAATCAATGAGGTTATTGTGTTTACCTTCAAGGTCTTGAGCAATAAATTGAGTTGGTCAAAGTTATCTGCCAGTTTAAAATATGTCCATCTTTGCATCAATGAGTTTTTCTCCATGTTCATTAAGAGAAAGGAAGGAAACAATCTTGTCCCAGCATGCAACAAAATGACAAAGACATTTTCCTTTGGATAGCCACCTCACCTCAGTCTGCAGCAGTAGCATCTGGAAATGTTTGTATTTTCTTCATACAGCTGCTGGAACAGACAGTTTGGAATGGCATATTATTTTATAAAGTTTACAGTTTTCATGACAATTGAAAGCGAAGCATTTAAATCTCCTCCTAAGTTTTTAGTCACTAAGTGCTCCCGATAAATGACCCAATGAACAGTAAACACTGAAGGTCTAATATTTTTCAGGTGTGTGATGAAACATTTGTATTGTCCAACCATTGGAGCAGCACCATCAATTGCACAGGCATCTGTGTTGTCAAATAGAAAACTATTCTTGTTTATGTAATTCTTAACTTCTTCAAAATAGTCAGCTTTATTCCTGGCAAACAATACCTCTTCCATCAGTTTGTTTCCATCCCAGAATCTAGCATAAGCCATCCACACTTTCAGAGTGGATTTGTCTAATTGTAAAGAGAATTTCTTGGATTGAAATGACTCTTTTTTAAATATCCTTTGCCATCTTCTTGAAACAGTGGAATTACTCAAAGCAATTGCTTGAGTAGTTTCTTTGGCATTTAAGGTCATGACATCAGATATTATTATGGACACAGAAGGCAAAATAAGTGACTCAGCAATGCTATGAGCTTTTGCATTTTTAGCAATCAATTCATGATGCAGGAAGGCCTTTTTCGAATTTCTGTGATGTTGCTCATCCAAAGAGCTTTGGGCTCTCAAAATTATCTCAAAGGGATTTGAAGTAATCCAAGGGTTTATCTATCTTCTTTTTTTTAATACCATATGGACTCCATATGTTTCAGCTTGCTTGGCCTCATGCTTTCATTTGAAAATGTACCAAACAAACAAAACACATGGGCAGGGTCAGGTTTTGCTGAGATGTAATGAAACCATATGATTGGTATTCCAAAGAATATTGCCAATACTTTTTTGCCAAGGAAGTGATGGGTAAAATTATTTCTCAAAGTAATGAAAATTAACTATTACAAAGCAAAAGAACTTCTTCTAAAGGCTATCTTTCTTTTTCTCTTTAAAAAAATATTTTTTATTGATTTTAATAAAGAACATACAAACAAAAAAGTCTACAATTCCATAAGATGATATGGACAGTTACACAACTAGATAAGACATTCTGTATAACATTAACATATATAAATTATACATCATATTCATAATTCATATTCTAAATAGTATTTTTTAGAAAGAATCCCTAAGCATTAAAAAAAATAAAAAAATAAAATAGTAAAGGAGAAAATCTCAAACCCTTACCTAACTGCATTGCCAGATTGGTATTAAAAGAAAAACAAAGGTAAAAACAAAATTAACATTAAGAACTTGGAAAAGATACAAGTCGGACAATTTAATTACATTGAAATAAATTTATAAAGTAAGATAGTGAGCCATAAATGACCCCTATAACTTGTGGAATCTTGTATCTGAATTGTTCATTGTCCAAGGGTTATCTTAAAAGTCATCTTAAATTTTATGGAAAATGGGACTTCTGGCTGACTATTGCATGGCATAACAGCAATACTTAGGATACTTAGGTGCTCCTGTTCGTTTTGGAACTTTTCCCATTCATGCACCTTTAATTTTTAACCAAAGTGTTTCATACTTTGCCCTTTCACTAATTAGTATAGTTGTTTTTCGAAATGGCTGCACTAGAAGTGCTAAATCTAAAAAAAAACAGTAAAAATGGCAAAAAAGAGGAAGAGGCACCATCGTTGATTGCAGATTTAATTTCTGAACAAACATACATGGGATATAACTGCATTGTTAAAAGAAACTCAATGGGAACTTAAATCTCCACATGAAAAGGTTGTACAGTCGATATCAGCAATTGACAATTGCTTGGGAGTTGTGGAGGCTGGTTTGGAGTCAGTTAATGAACATTTTAACAAGTGTGAAACTCTTAGTTCTGAATTGTCTGCTAACAACGTCAAATTAGCTTTGAAAATGGTTGATTTGGCGAGTAAAAGCAGGCATCAAAACATACCGATCTTGGGCTTAAAAGAGGACACAGAAAATGGTCAGTTGACTGACTTCTTTTCAAATTTACTCATGGAGGTTTTTAGAAGGGAGTTTTTTTTTCTAAGAAGCCTAAGCTTGACAGAGCTTATCGATCCTTAGCTCCCAAGCCAACTTCGGGACACTGCTCATGTTTGGTAATCCTCCAGTTTCATTATTACCAAGTGTTATAATAAGGAGCTATACTAAGATTCTTCAGCAGAAATGTAAGGATTTAAAATGTAATTTTTGAGCTTGTTACTGTGTGGTTCAGCAACTTTCAATGCTGGGAGGTTGGGGTGGGTGTTTGGGTGTAAGGAGCAGAGTTTGCAAGGTTGTTTTAGCTTCATGGTTTATATAACCTGTGTTATTGCATGGATTCAAGGTGACTGCTTGGAGAATGGTGACAAAATATGCTGAATTGTTTTCATTACATTAATTAAGACTCAATCTAACCAGAGTTATCTCTTGGAACATTAAAGGGTTAAATAGTCCAATTAAATGCTGAAGATTATTTGTTCATGTCAGGTATCTGAAAACGGAAATTGTTTCTCTTCAAGAAACTCGTATCAGAAATTGTGATAATACCAGACTTTTTTTTCAAAATGGAATGGACAATGTTTTCATTCTTGAACATTTTGTACATCATAACACTCTATCAGATAACTATGGTTGTTATATTATGCTTAGAGGTAAACTATATATTAAAATGGTAGTTTTTGCTAATGTTTAGGAAGATTATTTTCAGCCCTACCAGTCTTTACTCATTGAAGTTGGGGGGAGATTTTAACTTGTTTGCTAAATACTGTTCTGGATTGTTCCTCCCCTAAACCTGCCACTTTCAGTAAATTTGCTGCTGTAATTCACTCATTTTTAACACATTTTGGTATTTCAGATCTTTTGCATCTTTTTCATCCTAACAGTAGAGAGTACTTATTTTTCTCTAGTGTTTACTGTTCTTATTCTTGGATAGATTATTTTTAAATAGATAATTAATTGATTGCATCGACCAAATCTTGTGAATATCAAGGAATAGTGATATCTGACCATACTCTTATTATTTTGTCATTGAATTTTCCTGACTCTCCTTCTATAAAGAGCTACTGGCATTTTAATTCTGCCTTACTTTCAGATAATGTTTTTTTTTTATATTTATGGATGACCAAATTAAATGTTTCTTTAATACAAATTCTTCTTCAACAGTTTCTAACTTGATTTGTCTTAGAGGACAAATTATCTCTTATACTGATAAAGAGGAAGACTAATAAGGAAAGATTAGATTTAATCACTCAGATCAAACAAATTAATTTACACCATGTGCAAGCTAAAAAAAAAACCCAAAACCCCTGAATTATATAAAAAGAAAGTTGAACTTCAAACTAAAATTGATCTTCTTTCTACTTATCCCATTGAATTTCTGAGGAATAAAAATCAATTTTACATTCTTGGTGAAAAATACGGTGAGCTTTTGGCCAACTAATTGAAAGGAGTGGCTGCTAAAAGACAAATTACAAAGATGTAGATGGATGATAGTATGGACACTGCAGATCACTCTAAAATTAATGAGACCTTCCGAGAATTTTACTCCAGACTGTATCTTCTTTTTTTTTGGCTTGGCTTCGTGGACGAAGATTTATGGAGGAGTAATGTCCACATCAGCTGCAGGCTCGTTTGTGGCTGACAAGTCCGATGCGGGACAGGCAGACACGGTTGCAGCGGTTGCAAGGGAAAATTTGTTGGTTGGGGTTGGGTGTTGGGTTTTTCCTCCTTTGTCTTTTGTCAGTGAGGTGGGCTCTGCGGTCTTCTTCAAAGGAGGTTGCTGCCCGCCGAACTGTGAGGCGCCAAGATGCACGGTTTGAGGCGATATCAGCCCACTGGCGGTGGTCAATGTGGCAGGCTCCAGACTGTATACTTCTGAATCTAATAATGATAATGACTTAATGATGGACTTTTCAGTTCACCTAAATTTTCCTACACTTTCTCAGAATAGAATGGAGGCACCTATTTCCCTAAAAGGAAATACTTTTTGCAATTTCTGCTTTACAATTGAGTAAATTTTCAGGACCTGATGGGTACTGTGTTGAATTTTTAAAATCTTTTTTCTAAATTGGTTGTGCCCCAACTAAGCTTGTGCTTAATAACTCATTTAATCAAGGGAATCTTCTATCATCCTTTAATTAAGTTTGTATTTCTCTTATTCTGAAAAAGAGGAAAGATCCAATTGAATGTGCTTCTTATGGGGCTATTTCTTTACTTAATGTCGATATGAAGATTTTTGTTAAAATATTGGTCCATAGATTGGAGAATATTTTTCCATAGTTAACTTCCGAGGATCAAACTAGCTTTATTTTTTTTAAAAATGTTGTTCTTATTTTAATATGCACCATTTATTGAATATTTTATATTTATCCCCCTCTCCTGACTCTGAATGTGTTCTTTCTTTAGATGCACAGAAAGCTTTTGATCAGGTGGAGTGGGATTATTTATTTGCTCTCCTGGAAAAATTTAATTTTGGACCATGTTTAATCTAATAATAGATTAAATTATTACATTTATGTCCTACTGCTTCAAATCTTACTAATCTAGAACAATCAAAACCTTTTAATCTTCATTGTGGTGCTTGTCAATGCTGTCCTTTAAACCCATTACAAGTAACCCATCATTAGTAATTGCTCTTTGGGAATGAAGAGATTTTACAAGTAATTGCTCTTTGCTAACATAGAAATTTTACAAGGATTTACAGGAAGGGCATTGAACATAAGTTTTCCATTTATGCCGATGATTATTTTGCTTTTTGTATCTAATCCAGATGTTTCTTTCTCCAATCATATTATCCTTGTTATCTCAATTTAGCCAGCTTTCAGGATATAAATTGAATCTGCACAAGAGTGAACTTTTACCTCTAAATGGTCCTTTACCATTTTGATTTTCCGTTTAAGATTGTGAAGGATAAATTTACTTACCTTGGTATTACAATTACTTGGAGTTAAACATCTTTTAAAGGAATTTTTTTCTATTCTATTTCATCATGTTATGTTATTTCTATTGAGATGGTCACCTTTATCTATTTCAATGATTGGCTGCATCAATTCTTCTAAAATGAAGATTTTACCTAAATTTTTGTATCTTTTCCAATCTATACCTATTTTCATTCCTAAATCTTTTTTCGATTCACTTGATTCGCTTACATCTTATATATGGCAAGGAAAACACCCCTGTTTAAATAAAGTTCATCTTCAAAAATCTAAAAGGAATGGACGTTTGGCATTTCCTCATTTTAGATTTTATTACTAGGCGGTCAATATACGTAACTTGATCCTTTTGCTACAATCTGTTGACTGCCCCAAATGGGTAGAAATTGAATTTAATTTTTCTAAGGATAATTCCCTTTTGGCAATTCTATGGCCTTCTTTATCTTCTTTATATAAACTAACTAATAACCCAATAATTAAACATAGTTTGAGAATTTGGGCACAATTTAGAAGGTTTTTGGATTTCAGAGTTTTTCTCTTGCCAGCCCAATCACCTTTTTTTTTACCTTCTTTACAAGACTCTTCCTTCGATGACTGGCACAGACTGTGTATCAAGGGTTCAAATGTTAAGTGGCTATGTGATGTCATGTCATGTTCAAACTTAGAGAAAATTAGATCCTCAATTTCCAATTTCAATTTAAATTTTCAAACACTGAGGGGACCTTTTTTTGAATGACCATATATTTTGGTGTATAAGTTGAGACATGAAACTAAAAAAATTCTCAAAGGGGTGGGTCAACTTATGCTTTTGAAACCTTAAATTTGCCAATAAAAACAGATTGATGTCAATTCAGCATATAAGTCGATGCTGGAAGCATCTCCCCACCACCAGTGCCACCGCTCCCCGACACCTTCCTGCAGCTGGTTGTCACCATAAACGGTCCCTCCACCTCAACGCTGCTGCCTGGTAGGCTAAGATTTCTGCTCCCACCTGGAGCACGATGTCACCGCTCACTCCGTGGGCCATCGCCATTGCTGTCTGGTAGGCTGAGTTTTTTTTTAACTTACTTAATTTACACTTTGTTACTTGTGATTGGGGTGTTTTAAAAAAAAAATTGGGTTATTCGTGGAAGGCCCGGACAGCCCAAAAAATGGGGGTTGACTCGTATACCAGATATAACATAAAACCCTTAAAATCAGGCTGGAAAATGGAGGTCAACTTGTACACTGGTCGATGTATATGCCAAAATATACAGTACTTTTATAATCTTTGATTTGTTATGAAGGTAGAAATGTTGACTAATGGGGTAATTTATCATTCTGATAAGAATTCTGTCTTTATGTTTTTTGGCCAAACAGCTTCTTTCTTGGTAGTGGGTTTAGGTTTTCCTTTTTTATAATATAATATAATAACAGTACAATATAATCTGTTTATTAAAATGTGGAGTACCTTGGATGAGACAAAATGATGCGATTTAGGTTTAACGTATCTTTTTGAATTTTAACATAACCTTATGTACTCTATTTTTCCATGTGTAATTTCAATGTAAATAAAAATATTGAAAAAAGAAATATATTTTACTGAATATAATTAGATTTTCTTTATAAAGCAGGGTTTCTAGTTGTAACATTGTGTGGTCATCTCTCTCCATGGAAGATTCCTGACCCACTGAGTCCCTCCAGCAGTTTGTTTTTTCCCTCTTATTATGAAAAGTGTTTGTGAAAAAAACAATACTGTTTATCAATGAAATGACATAGTAATCCTGTTTTCTACTTAAATGTTAAAAAAAGTATCAAAATTGAACACCCATTTGTTCCCATCAAAGTTTTTTTTTCTAAGATATTATGGGAAATTTATTAAAGTAGAACACTAAATCAGGACTGAAAATATCACAAAAATATTTTGGCTGAATATTTGAGCTTTTATGACCCAATCCATTAAATCTACTTGCGAATGCTTCACTGTAAGAACCTCTCAAACCAGTGAACTTTACTACCTGGAAGGATGAGGGTATCAAACACATCTCTCTATGTTTTTCAGAAATGTATCTTCTTCAGTGTGGTAATTTTCTACTTTATAGCTCCTTCATTGTGTGGAGTGCAGAAGTTTTTGCTGACACCAAATCAAATGACTGACAATAATGCTGGTCTTCTTGGTAATGAACTGATAGTAACAAAAATATTGAACCACCTATGCAGGAAAAGCTGGAGAGTTGTTAACATCAGACAAGCACCAATTTTGATTTTGTTCAATAGTGAACATTGTTTTTTTTTTGTTTTTTTTTTAAATTTTTTATTTAATAGTGAACATTGTTGATATGTTTCTGAATTCACTGCTCCTGTGGGAAATGGTTACAAATAGAGAAGTTTTGAAAAGAGCAGACCAATGTTTGACAGCATTATTTGGCTTCAATGGTACCTTTCCAAATTACCTTCAGACGAGTTAATTCAAGAAAAAAAAGTCAGAAATGACTTCCTTATTATAGTTTCTCATGAGTGACCGACACCAGTGGGATAATTCCAACTGTATACAAATTTGCCAGATGCTGTGGAATATGTAGCAGACAAGGTCACTTCCAGTAAAGGTGTCCTCACATCCACTTGTCACACAGAGCTTTGGGTGTATTGTCAGAAAGTGGGTTCAAAGGGTCCAATTTACTTTAGGTAACCATGATAAACAATAATGTCCTGCTATCAAATTCACCTGCCCGTCTAAGACAACTTTGTCACACATAAACTATAATAAGAAATATGTGCTTTATAGATTCACCAAGTGGTATAATTTGGTGTAATATTCTACAAACAGCATAAATTAAATGATGAGATTTTTTTTATTATTTCTTATTATAACAAATTATTGTAAAAGGCAGAAAACTGGTAATTCAGCTTCAGTTGAGGTAAAGTGGGTTATTTGGATTTGTTCAGAATTAAAGTGTCAGAGATGAAGTTATTTGGATTTTTTTAACCACAAATAGACTTTATTTGCAATATTTGTTTTACAAATCAAGGTGTATTCCCACCCTTAGTTTCATGCCCATACATTTCCATCACAGTACATTCGTGCATTCATTTCTATTTACACCATTGCTACCACTGTTGCTCCTTGTCATTTCTCTCCCTTCTGTTGTTTGAAGGGTTTCCCTTTGGTGTCAGCCCTTCAATGCCAGATAACAGAAGGACTCTAGACTGTGGTCCTTCCCAACTGTGCCCTTGTGTTCACTCTGTCGAGCCTCAGTGCATCCCTCAGCATGTACTCCAGCAGCCTGGAATGTACCAGTCGATGGCATTTCTTCACCAACAATTGGTCTTCACTGAAAGACCAACAGGTTTCGGGCAGACAAAAGTGTGTCTTTTGTTAATGGTCTTCCAACAGTTCTGGATTTTTGACTCAGTGTACATCCCCAGAAACAGTCAGTAAATCAGAGAGTCCTCCTTCATGCTGCTGCTGGGATGAACCATATCAAGGATCCTTGCATCCTCCTCCACACATTCTTAGCAAATCTACAATAGGCAAAGAGGTGGTCAACTGACTTGATTCCACTGCAGTCATCTCAGGGAAAATAGGTGATATTCTAGTTGTACAGGCAGGATCTTACTGTTAAGGCTCCTTACTGCCAGCCAGGCCAGGTACTCCTGCTTGTTTTTGAGCACTGGCAATGAGTCATTCCTCCAGATGACATAGACAATCTGCTCTGGGAATCACCCACTATGTACATCAAGTCCTCATCTCTCAGGGTCTGCAGGATTATCTGTGTTGACCACTGCCTGGTGTCTTTGTGGCAAAAGGTGTTCATCTGGAAAAATATTTCCATAAAGAACAAGTGGTGTGTTAAAATCCAGCTGACTGGGACATTGTGTGGCAATAGGGCCAAGCCCATACTTTCCAACACCTGGGACAAGTAGAACCTCAGTACATAGCAGTAGTTGGTGACCTCGTACTTTGGTTCCACAGGAAAGTGATCATCAGGAGAGGGCCATGTTGTCTGGCGACTTGTACATAATGACCCTTTGGATCCTTTCCATCTTGGATCCCCATATAAACAGAAGACTACTCTGGTAACCACCAGGGTTGAGGTGCAGCAGTACCAGGAGCACTTTTCACCTGATGACCAAGTTCTTCCCTGTTATTGAGAAAAGGCAGTGTGCCTACAGCCTGGTGGACTTCTGTAATCTGCTCTGACCATTTTTTGTTGCCCGCCTCGGTCCCTCCAAACCAGATCCCCAATACCTTCAGGTAATCAGATCTGATTGTAAGGGAATGGAACACTGCTCAGACCAGTTATTGAAGAGCATTGCTTCAATCTTCTTCTGGTTTACTCTGGTGCCCAATGCCATCTCAAACTGGCCACAGATACTGGTCAGTCTCTAGACTAATCATGTCTAAACTAAAGAAAGCAATGTTGTCCGTGTACAGGGAGGCATTAACCTGAGTGCTTCCACTGTCTGGTAGCATCACTCCTCTTACACCCTCGTCCTTCCTGATGGATTTGGCCAAGGGCTCTATGCAGCACACAAATAAGTCTGGAGAGAGCAGGCAACCCTGCCTGTCTCCAGACTTGATGGGGAAGCTCTCTGTTTCACTCACATTGATTTGGACTGTGCAATGGATGTCTGTGTAGAGCAGTTTAATCCAATTTTGGATTCCCTCCCCAAATCCCATTTTGGAGAGCACATCATCGTGTACATTGTGATATCTGGTCAAAAGCCTTATTCTGGTCTAGGCTGATTAAGCAGGTGTCCACTCCCTCTCCAGCAGGTAGGCAATGGTATATCTGAGCAGTGAGAGGCTGTCAGAGAGTTTCCTGCCTGGAATAGTGGAGGTTTGGTCTGGATGGATCACCTATCCCAGAGCAGACTTGATTTAATTAGCTATGGCTTTGAATAAGATTTTGTGGTCATCGTTAAACAATGATATGGGTCTCCAATTCCTGATTTCCTCCTTCTCCCCGTTCTGTTTGAAGATGATGATGATGTCCTTCCACATGGAGAATGACATGCTGCCTGCTAGGAGGATAGAGTTGTATTCTTCCAGCAAGTCCAGGCCCACCCAGTTTCACAGAGCTGTGTACATCTCAACTAGTAAGTAAGCCATCTCTTCTGGGAGTTTTACTCAACCCAAAGGAATGGATGGAATTCCTTAGCTCCCATTTGTCTGATCCAAATTCTCCCGCTTACTGTCGTCAAGACCTCTGCGAAAGAGTACAGGAAGTTTAGGGAGGTCATTCTGTCTGTAACCTTAGTGTTGTACAGTTCAGCATGAAAGGATCTGCTGATCTTCTGTGAGGATGTGACTGAGCTGTCCTCTTCCTTAAGGCTGTGGATTACAGAGTTCCCACTGTGAACCTCTTGGAAGAAGCGTGAGCTCATCTCATGCTGCTCTACTATGCGGACTCTGGATCAGAAGATGATCTTGGAGAACTCCAAGCTGAATAGTGCAGCTTGCTGGCTCTTCACCTCTTGGACTTTCTCTTGCACATCCTCCCCTCCCAACTGCAGAAGGAGGAGATGTTGCAGGTCAATCTGGAGTTGGATCAATTTCTGTTGCCTCAGGTTAAAGAACTTAATCTTCTCTTGGTTGCTTCTCACCAGGTCACTGGGGAGCCAAAGAAGGGGTTCACAGTTCTCCAACTGGAGTATTGCTTCTTTAGTTCCTCTATGTTCTCTGGGGTCAGCAACTTCACATTCAACTTCTACATTCCCCTGCATGCCTTCTGGGCCTCTTGTAGGTGACAGGAGGTGTGAAGGAGACAGTGGTCAGAGAAAAGCACTGGGATGATGATGATAGTTCTGACTATGATGGTCTTCGACATGAAGATAAAGTCTATCCAAGACTGATCTCGACCAGGTGGGCTGTGGCTATGCTCCACTTGCAGGGATCCTGAGGTCATCACACAACTGTACTTCCTTTATAGTCTCCATTAGGCATCTGGAGGAACTGCCCAGTCTGATGTCAGCACCATCAGATTGTCCAGCCACATCAATGATATAGTTGAAGTCACCGGCCAGAAAGATCTGCCTGGATGTCGCCAGCAATGGTGAGAGCTGCTGCAGCCAGCTTCTCACTTCACGTGGGTAAGGTGTACACATTGATCAGCTGGAGGTGGGTGTTGCAGTAATTTAGATCCACCACAAGAAGATACTCCCCAAACCACCTTCTTAACCTCAGTGATTACAACGTGGCCTCCCCACAGCTAGATTCCCAGACTGAATGTGCAACATTCACCCTCCTCTGACCATATAGACAATCCACGAGGCCACCATCGTGACCACATCCTGGGGTGTGGCAGCCCACACTCTTGTATGAAAGTGTAATATCTGCCTTGACTTTGGCTAAGTATTGTAAGCCATTTACACATCATGCAGTGTGTTTCCCTCTGACCATGTTGAGGGTTGCTATTTTAATCTCCATTGTTTATTGGAGTCTCCAATTCGCATTCCTTACAGTTCCATGTCAATCAGCCTGAGCCCTTAATGATGATTGCTTTGGTGAACTGCAGCACTGATTTCAGACTCTGGAACAAGGGTGTCCTCCTCTGGGAGTGTGGTCTCCTCAAACGAAGCTGGTGGTATCACTGGGGAGAGATCCAGCTGTATTCCTGTTTCTTCACTCCCTTGCTGGCATGTATTCTCCTTCCCCTGGAGCTGGGAGGCGATGGCTTCTGTATTGCTCCTGGTCTCCTGGAGCTGGGCACTGTACACCCCACAGTCGGCCTTTCTCATAACCTGCTGTCCTCCTTTCTTTCCCCTCTATCTTGGCACTTTCTTTGCCTTCATCCAGAGCTCACGCTGGATTCATCCTTGGATGCAAGAGGTTGCTGGCTTCTGTTTGCCTCTTGATCCTTTCCTTCCCATTGCTTGCAGTGTTGGTTGGTAGTTTCTTCCATGGGGCTTTTTGGGTTTTCCTTCTTTTTTTTCTCTGTCTGCCATTTTTTCTCTGCAACACCTTTCTCCATTGACACTGCCTCCTCAGGGGGGCCTCCAGCCTCATGGCTACGGTTTGCGGATTGGAGTTGGAGGTGCATGAGGTCTCCTTTCTCCCTCTGATCTTGGTTTCTACCAGGGTCTCTGTTGAGGTTGAGAGGGTGTTGACCTTGTTGCCAGTGGCAATGATGACTGTTTCCCCTCTTACTGCATGTGCATAGGTGGCAAAATGTTTTGGCCAGGCTCTGAAGAAGTGCCCTACTTCCCCTCACAATTTGCAGCACTTGCTCTCTGCATAGTCCTTGGTCTGGTGGCCTTCTTCCTTACAGTTCTTACAGATAGCTGTGCTGCATTGGTCCACCACATGTCCAAGTTTGTTAAAGTTCTTGCACACCCTGGGCTTTCCAGCATAGACCTGCAGTTCCCTCCAATGGCAAGTACCGGGAGGTCCCTTTGCTCTCCTCTCTCAGCTTCATCTTCCCTTGCTGTTTGCTGGACCTGATTTCAAATGTGTTTTTGACATTCACACAGGTCCTTGACATATTGGCCTAGGAAGGTGAGCACTTCCACTACTGGCATATGTGGGTTGAACGTGTGCACTGTTATCACTCATACCTTCTGCATTGGAAGGGTGAAGAGTTGCTGCTCCTTGAATAGCAAAAGTGGAGCCACATTCACCTTCTTCTGGAAGATCTAGAGCATCTTCTGCCATCCTGCTGTGGACTTGAATGTCTTTTTAAAATATCTTTATTGAGTTTAATTTAAAAAATACACACATATTGATCCAATACAAAGATTGAAAGATTAAAAGACAAACAATTTGTATTTCTCCAATAATACATATGAAAATTGTGTGTACTCCTCTCGATCAAACCCCTTTCACAAAATATATCAAAAGAAAATAAAAAGGGAAAAAAAGGCAAGAACCGCTTTAATTAATCAAACCTCTTCCTCTAAACAAGGTTTGCTTGTATATCTAAAATGCTTAGGAAATGAAAGACAACATTCAGAAGCCAGACAATGCTGTTCGAGAACATCCAAAAACCTTGTTAAATTATTGTACCTGTAATACTCTATGTCTTTCATGGCTTGGTTCAGCATCATGCTGAAGAAGATTGAAAAGAGGGTTGGTGCGAGAACGCAGCCTTGCTTCACGCCATTGTTAATGGAGAAGGGTTCAGAGAGCTCATTGCTGTATCTGACCCGACCTTGTTGGTTTTCGTGCAGTTGGATAACCATGTTGAGGAACTTTGGGGGGCATCTGAGGCGCTCTAGTATTTGCCAAAGCCCTTTCCTGCTCACGGTGTCGAAGGCTTTGGTGAGGTCAGCAAAGGTGATGAAGACTACACAAAAGAGTCTGAAAAAACAACCAACTGAAAAACCTCACAAAGATTAACGTATACAGAGCCGTTGTCATACCCACACTCCTGTTCGGCTCCGAATCATGGGTCCTCTACCGGCATCACCTACGGCTCCTAGAACGCTTCCACCAGCGTTGTCTCCGCTCCATCCTCAACATTCATTGGAGCGACTTCATCCCTAACATCGAAGTACTCGAGATGGCAGAGGCCGACAGCATCGAATCCACGCTGCTGAAGATCAAACTGCGCTGGGTAGGTCACGTCTCCAGAATGGAGGACCATCACCTTCCCAAGATCGTGTTATATGGCGAGCTCTCCACTGGCCACCGTGATAGAGGTGCACCAAAGAAGAGGTACAAGGACTGCCACATTGACCACTGCCAGTGAGCTGATATCGCCTCAAACTGTGCATCTTGGAGCCTCACAGTTCGGCGGGCAGCAACCTCCTTTGAAGAAGACCGCAGAGCCCACCTCACTGACAAAAGACAAAGGAGGAAAAACCCAACACCCAACCCCAACCATCCAATTTTCCCCTGCAACCGTGTCTGCCTGTCCCGCATCGGACTTGTCAGCCACAAATGAGCCTGCAGCTGACGTGGACATTTACCCCTCCATAAATCTTCGTCTGCGAAGCCAAGCCAAAGAAAAAAATATTCTATGAACGGGCCCCACATCTTGTAAAAATTCATTTTTAGATCTTTAACACTGTATCTTTTTTTTTCTAAACTTAGGAAGGCCATTACCTCTTGTAACCATTGAATATGAGTAGATGGGGTATTGAATGTCACATCAAAGAGATGGTTATCTCTGATGTCCTGGAGGCAGTAGATGTCTGCCTCAAATCTGCAGATATCCCATCAAGACCATCTGGATGACAAGATCCTAGGAAAATGGCTTGCTTGGGTCCTTCACTGTTGGGTTCTGGATGGACTCTTTGTCCTCCCAAAAGATTTGCTGCCTTCTCAGCCATCCTTGTCAGACCTGAGGCAAAGATATATAATCAACATTTGTCAAAGTTATTTGGTGATGGGATGTCTCCTTTGATGGAAACTGTTATTGATCACCCACTTCTGCATTTACCAAATATATCCACCTCCGCACCATCCCCCCCCAACCATTACTCACAATCACCTTATTAGCTCCTGGCCTTATGATTCTACACACAGCAGAGTGGGGTGTTTTTTCCCTCTGTTCTTAATTTATTTTGAAGAGAGAATGTAGTGCAAAAATGTGAGTGATTAAAAATATGAAGTTGTGTACATACAGAAATTTGATTAGTGGCATGGGCTTTGTATGTACACTTTATTGCAATTACATCCTACTGTTATGCAAAGGCGGGGTGCATTACTTAAACACATTAGGCAGAGATACAGCCATTTTATTCATCCTCATTTGTAAAATCTTCATCAATTCAACCTCTTCTGAATAATGCAGGAAACATGACCTGTTGCATTACAAAAGGAATGCTGATGTTTTCTACATTTCAAGTATTGAAGGGCTATGCTATATGTCTGTGAAGGCATTAAATGTCTGTGGTCTGTAACCTCTTCATGGTGTAAAGGCTCGTTGCCCACATTTTAAGTTGATGTGTGGAATCAGGATAGTTGCAGGAGTTCCATCTGCATAGGTGGGAAGCCTAACAGCAAAACCACTCATAATCTTTCAGAGCAGATGAAATTGCTATGTTTTTTTCAGATTCTATTGGCATTTTAAAATATATGCCATAAAAATGTTTCTGCAGGTTAGTATGCATTTAATTGCTTGGTTTATGTGCACTTCTGTTAAATATTTCTGCTAGGATCCAATAAGGCAGGAGTTCAAAGATAATACTACTTTTAAATTCATGTGAGGAGAGCTGTCTTTGATGTAATATTGGCAGTTGGGAGATTTAAAGACAACAGAATGTGGCTGATAGGAGTCAGTTGGAGGGATGTTTGCTGCCCAAAGACATTGATGCTATCATGTTAACTATCAGCAGATCACATTTGTGAAAATAAACAATTTTTACTTATATGGCATGAAATAAACTTTGACACTCATGAAGATAGTGGATCAAATGTAATAATTAAACTTTTTAAGTATTCTTTGAATTTCTGCTGAAAAACTGGATTAACAAACATATGATTTTTGAACTTTGATCAACTGATCATTCTGTTGCATTTCAGCTCCTGATGTAGACCAGCAAAGGTTTATGAAATTTCCAATCAGTTATGTTGGATTCAAGCACACTTACTTCAAAGGAGAGGAACAGCTATGAGAGCAAGTTTTAACTCGCCTTGTTTTTGATTATTTGCATTCATTTAAATAGTTGATTTGCATTTTCTCTTTTAGATGTTCTTTAAGTTTTTAATGATTTTGACATGTTCAATTTTAAGTTTTTGTATGTTTATGGAAGTCAGGCATTCATGCTGTTTGACAAGTGAGTGTGACTGAGCGTACTGTCAAAGCCTCTGTTGGATTCATGACTGGATGATCCTGCAGTGCTCAGTTTCACTGATCAGATCAGAGCAAGTTTCCTTGAGCAACGAGGTATTGAGAGATATTGTCGGTGAGCAGAGAAATTTATTGAAGAAAACTGCCCCAAAAGAAAGAAATTATGTAATCCCAGACACTATTGAAAAAGAAATCTAGGGACAGCTTTATCCTCATTTTGCAATGCTCTCAGTTATACCTCTTGACCGGAATCCAAAACAAATACCCCCAAAACATTTTGAATGTTAATTGCACTTTTCACAAATCAGGTTTTAGTCAAGAGCATTACTCAAAGCAAGGCTTAAAGGATGTCTTTAAACTTTGGCAAATCCTTGGGTGGTCATGTAAACCTGAGCCATTGACATCAACGGGCACAAATTAACCCACGTGCAAATGAATACTTTCGGTAAACTGAAGATTTTTGTTATATGATTTGTTATTAACGCAGCATCCAAAGATTCCATGGGTGTCTTTCATGGTGATTTTACTTCATGGCTAAAGTCATGCCACAATCTTGCAAATAGATGTAAAATACCTTATTCTTCTGCCATCAATTAGATGAATTGGTGTTTGTCACATTCCAGGCCTGGTTGTTCATGAACACAGACTGGACAGAGTAGTTCCTACAACAGATGCCTCAAAATAAAGACGCAAGGTCTTCGGCCTGAACCGTTAACTTTTATCTTACTGATGCTGCCTGCTCTGCGGAGTTGCCATCATTTTCTGTTTAAACTTATTGCATTGATTTTGCAGAACTTTGAAACGGGCAACGTTCCTACAAACCCACCAGGGTCGCGCTGGGAGAATCCAAACGTTGGCGCTTCAAGAATTCTTCAGCCAGTCGTGGAGAGAAGATCGCAAGTAAAAGCGGGACGGGTTTGCTGGTCAGAGCCACGTTCACACCGCGTTACCTGAAGCCAATCAGATGCAGGCGGCAGGAGAGGGAGGGACGGGGAAACACGGCGACAGTCCAATCCTCTGGAGATCCGCAATTCCCCGTGCACCTGAATCGCTGCAACGCAATATGAGAAAGAGAAACAAAACAAATACACCTCAGCAGAAACTCGTTTTACCACCGAACGGAGCGGACACTCTGGCTGTTCGGGTTTAGCCGCACATCGGCCCAACTAGAAAGTCCAGTTGGACCGACCGAGTAGTGAGATCGTGTGAAGGGGTGGGGAGGGGAGGGGGGGGGAAAGGAGGGAGGGGAGAAGAGAAGAAGATGACACAAGAACACGACAAGTAAGTGAACGCACTAATTTTTCTGCTTCTCCAGTTCGGGCTCTTTAACGTGCTCAGGAAGGGGGTAGGAGGCGAGGGGCTTGCGTGAGCTAGTCCACCCACGTGATCCACCCATCACCCCCATCTCCTTCCCCCCTCCCCCCGGCTCCACTTGAAGGGCTACTTTGCGGTCAGCTGCGCCGTTCTGCCGGTGAGTGAGGGAATGCGGCGGGCGCACCTGTCAGCGCAGCACCTGCTCCGGGACTCTCAACTGGAGATTGCCCGCACTCACGTTGCCACCACGGCTGGGCAGCCTCCCTTCTCCCACCGTCGCCGAGAATTTGCACCCGGGTGCTGTCAGTTTGCAGGGAGTGGTGCCAGCATGGTTTCATGTCGAATCCGGGGGGGAGACACCACCTCCAACCCTTCCATCCCAAATAAAAATCAAGGCGAATTGTCGATTGCAACGGCAACACGTCCGACCATTAGTTTGCTGTAAATGGAGTGATTTACGCGGCCAACTGTGGTTTCTATTTGCCATTTATTCCGTGAGAGTTCTCGCCCTCCCCTGGTGGGGGTGATGAGTCGTGACGGGTGCTCCAGCCGAGGCGAGGGGGAGCAGAATTCGGCTCACTGACCGAAATCCACTTGGGTTGATTTAAAGAGTGGTAAAGGTTGGGGGGGCGGGGCACAGAGTGGGGACAGAGCCGGCAGAAACCTTCAGGGTAATAATCGTTGAAATCACCCCCCCCCCCCCCACGGTTTTCACATGAATCAAAGTCGTAAATTAGAGCAGCATATCGGGAGTTCTTAGCATTTGCCCACACGTTGATAGTTTCGGAAAGGAGACTTGAAGGCTACAGCGTGAAGACACTTGGCAGCGGTGAAACTCTACACCTTCGAGGCGTTGGCCGTCATCTTTGTAAAATCCCTGAGTCAGGAGAACAATCGGCTGGCAGGTGCTTCGCAATAAACACTTCGCTTCCAGGGAGAGGGGGCTGAGGATTCATCAGCTTGCAATGATTTGACCTTGTTTTGATCGCTGATCTGATGAGCCTGTGTTACGGAGTGTTTGAAACACCCCCCTGAAGAATGTCATCCCCAGGCGACTTAACGCTGACATTAATAAGATCTGCAACCTGATGCGTCACTTGTCCGCCAAACAGAGCTTTATGCTGTGGCGCCTGTCTAAAAGTTTTTAAAAAAATCTTACTGTTTATTATTAATGGGCTTTGATGCTCCAACTCTTAATTAAACCTGCAACTATTTATTCATTCATCCCTTAGTCCCCCGACCCCTTTAACTTGGCGATGGGCGCTCGGTTGGCATTGTGTCCGTTGCTAAACATAAGTGATTCATGGTTGAGTCGCTGGTGAAAACCTGATATGAAATTTAGCACAGTTCTCTGAGTTTTTGAGAAGGGACTGTGGGGAGAAACCCAATGTGGGAGGGCTTGTAGGGAGGAGGAAGGGGGCTGGGGAGAGGGGGTGGGGGGGGTGGGTGGGTGAAGAATGGACTGAATTCCCGACCAAAAATTTGAGGGAGGTTGGAAACGTGCACTGGGTTTTCATTGGAATTAATTGAGCTTTCGGTGTTCTCTGTGGCAGCTACATGTTAAGATTGAAGTCCAGGACATCCCCGCTCTAAAAGTGTTCCTCAACCAAAGAAAGGCAGCAGAAGTAGCTTCTGTGCTGAACTTTCTACTTTTGACAAATTGGGCCTATTTTTGGCTGGGGGTGGGGGGGGGGGGAAATCAGTGATTTTAGTTAGATGCTGCGTTTCACTTTTAACTACACTAATACTAAATGAAAACTAACTAATTAAGTCTAACTACTCTAATATGCCCAGAAAATTTAATCATAATTTATCACTTGTGCTTACAGGCTGTTGGTAATCACCATTTAAAAATAGTTTTAGAACTCTTGCGTACAAAGAGAAAAATAGTTGGCTAATAATGGTACGTCTTGCATTGACTTTACTACATCAATTATTTTAACTCACTTTCTAGATGAAGTTCCTTCTGCTAACATGCTTGGATTGTTTAAGGTTCAACAATGATGGTAATTGAACAGGTTTGTTCTATGCTTCGTTGCATTAGAAACTGTATAAACCCACAAAATCAGATAAGACAGACCCCATGGCTTCAGTAACCACTATTATCACATAATTCCTGCTGATGAAGGTCCCCTATGCAAAGTTTGTTCTTCCCATAATTTCATCCACGTACTACAATGTTTAGAATATATTCATCAATAAACGAACTCTTTGCTTGCTTGAGAACATGGGTTAGAATCTTAAAAGGCATTGATTCCTTTTAGTTCGGGTAAACATCCCCATTATTTCAGTTGGAATGAGGAAACTGATGTTACTTCAGAGTGGACAGTTAAATACTATCAGGGAGAAATATGTACAAGTACTGAGGCAACTGCATGAAATTGAAAATGGTGCAAAATTATGATCAAGAAGGGTGAATTGACAGTGGTGAATCTGAATCCATATGGGCTTGTGGTAAAGGATCAAAAGTTGGAGCAGAAGTTGCTGGAAAGGTTTTGAAATAAAAATGATCATAAGCCTAAGAGAGTTCAATATTCATCAAATAAAAGTTGCAAGGAAGGGAAGTGAAAAAGAGAAATTATAATTTCTAGCAATGGAAATGTTCCAAAGTGATCGAGATTAGAGAAAACTACAAAATATGTTTGTGGTAATGCCTGAGCAACAAAGCATATAGATAAAAAAAAAGACCAGATGAATGCTAGTTTGGGTAAATGTTTTTGGGGAGGACCATTGACAAATTTGACCATGACTCAATTGGCATTACTTAAAAGATGTGCAAATGTTGGGAAAATAGCATTTCATTGTAATAGGAAAACAAATTCGTGAAGAATGCTGTCTGAGGCAAAACCATATGCAAATTACACAAGGAATAAAAGAGAAATAACTGAAAGGAATATGATCTTGGGAAAATAATGCAAAAGAAAATTAGAAAAATAAGAGGAAGTTGAAACTAAAATATACAATATGTCACATGATGCATTGAATCATTAAACAATAATTGTTTATTATTGATGAGTGTGACAAGATCCATGGTATCCAGCAAGTCAACTCCAAATGAAGATCCATAATATGGATCAGAAGCAAAGTGACAGTACTTGATGTTGACCTTTTTTTTAAATGACCACAAATGACTTGGTATTTTGTTTTCTAGTACAGTATTTAGGCCCTTTTACACAGCCGCTGAAGAGCAGAAGATTTCAGGAAATTTTCTGCTCTGGTGTCAGTGTAGAAATGTCAAGACAGAATTTATTATGTAAATTCCATCCCGTGATTTTTCTACTGAGACCCCTACACATTTTTACAGAGCTGCTGCAGTGTAAAATCACTCAGCGACTCTGAAAGAAACAGGCCTAATGAATACAACATTCCCCCTCCGATGAACTCCGTAACTCAGGAAGGCTGTGTAAAAGTGCCCCTGTGTAAATTACTGCATTCTAATTTTTTTCAGAATAATTCCAAAGTAAAAATGCCAATTGTTGCCACTGGGATTCAGTATGAGCAATTCACACTACTGGTTGAGCAGCCAATCTCCGTCAGTAATTTCTAGCTAATAGTTTGGATGTTTTATATAGCATCAAATACAATTTAAGGAATATTTTCTCTGAAATATCAAAAGAAATATGAATACATTTTAAATGTTATTAGAAATAGGTATTTGTTGTTAGTTTATTTCCTTTAACTTCTCATTTAAAAAAGCCAGATACAGAGGGGCTTGCATATTAAATGGTGCCGTGCAATTGATTTCTATTGTCATGTAAAATGACTGGTCATTTATTAGGTGTGGCTGCTTGCCTAAATAATAGGGATTACTTGAAGAGAACATAATACAGGTAGTACCAAAATCAGGAATATTATAATAAATTTAGATACTTGATGATCCTCGGTATGTGGAGGGGAAACAAAAAGAGAGCTGAATTTGCATTTCCCTTTCACGCAATTACCACCACATTCAACTGAATATTCTCCAAAATTTTCAACATCCCTATTGTGATGCAATCATTAAACACATTTTTTATCCCTCTCCTCCCTTTTCCATATTCTCAAGGGACCTTCCTCCAGCAAAAAAAAATGCTGGGGCACCTCAGTGGGTAAGTTAGCATCAAAGGAGGGAAATGAACAAGCAAAAATTCAGGACTGCTTCCGGACTGAGAAAGCAGAGGAAAGGTGGGCAGCATTAAAGGAAACAGGGGAGGGGTGTATAGGTGACTCATGGACCAAAGAGGAGGAAGGATGATGGACAGATGGAGCCATGTGGGATTGAGTTGGGGGGGACATAGATTGGTGAAAAATAGACAGGGCGGCATGGTTGACGTAGCAGTTAGTGCAACGCCAGTGATCGGGACTGGACCTGGGTTTGAATCCCGCACTGTCTGTAAGGAGTTTGTATGTTCTCCCCGTGTCTTCATGGCTTTTCTCCAAGGGCTTCAGTTTCCTCCCACCCTTCAAAAACGTATCAGGATGTAGGTTAATGGGCTGTAAATTGGGCGGCACGGACTCATTGGGCCAAATTGGCCTGTTACGGTGTTGTATGTCTAAATTAAAAAAACTTAAAGAAGAAATGTATGGGCGGATGGAGGGAAAGGGTGGAGGGAATATGTAGAGAGAGCTGCTGAAGGAAGGAGATAGGTGGGATCATATAAGGGAAGGATGATGGCCTGATGCAAAAAGTGAGGAGGATGTACGATAGGAGGGAAGGAGAAGAGGAAATGGATGTAAACTACCCAGGTGAAATATTAAGCCCTGCATTTCAAATTTGTGTTTCACCTCATCTTGGCAATGGATGAGGTTTAGGACAGAGATTCCTGTGATAATGGGGAGGAGAATTGGCAACCGGGAGCTCTTGCTGGCATGTGAGGACAAGCACAGATGCTCGGGAAAAGGGTCACCTTGCCTGTGTTTGGTCTCTCTGATGTGGCATCCTTTACTTCAAGAGCACTCAGCTGGATTCATGTGAGGCAGGAGGGACAAGTGTAGTACCTCCTATGGTTACAGCAGAAAGTGTCAGGGGGGTGTGGTGGCTGGGTTGGGGGCAAAAGTAGCAAACAAGGAAATCATGGAGAGAATGCCCCTGTGGATAGCAGAAAGAGGTGGGGAAGAAAGGATGTGGCTGGCAGAAATGTCAAAGAGACTTTCAACCCAGATGCTCTGGTTCGTTCTAACATGATGGTACTCACAGTATGGACCAAATGTAAGCCTGTGCTGAGCTTGCAGTTGAACACCACTTTAATCCTCTGTCTTGTTTTCACTCTGAACTCACACAATGAAAATCAATGTTAATTCCAGGAACAAGCCCAGGATTCCTGACTAAAAACAGTTCACAGCTTTTCTGATATTGTGCTGTGTTTCAGCAATTTCCAATGAGGAACATTTCTAAAGGATCCTGTTCTTATTTCAGACTTACAAGATCCACAGAACACCTCTTCTAACTTCTGGACTGATCTTTTGTTTCTTTTACATACACTGTACAATTCTTCTTCTTGTCATTCATCTCTCAACCCTATTCCAAATCCTTGGTTTCTACCCTACCTCCCATTTCCTTCTGCTCTGCAACTTTTAAAACTTAATTTTCTCTAACAGATTACTTTTGTGATGAAGGGATCATTAACTTAAGGAGTTTTCTCTGTCTGCTAAATGCTTCTGGCATTCTGTATGGTTCTTATTAGTGATTAGTAACACTAGCACTTCTCGGGAACACCACTAAGTTTCTTGCATTCTCGGGGGTAGCGTACTAAGTGTAGAATCTCTATTATTGATGACTTCCAACTAATTAGCGACACTGGCCGAGATTAATCTTGAAACCTTCATATTCAAAACTTAGTTCAATGCTGAACTGTACCTTTTCAAGCACAAATCGTTGAGGAATTCTCCAGTTCCTACCTGACAGAATAATATCTTCTGATGTCTGTACATCTGTTTTTCCCTTGAGACCCAATAATGATTCTTGTTAAAGAACATTATACTTGTATGATAAATGAGCTCTTGGATCTTCTGTTTGTTCTCATCAAACCAATCTGAGTTTTCTGGGAGAGAAGCTAAACTCAGGAGTTTATTATGGTGCAGACTAGATACTATGAGCACTCTGTGGCTCCTGGTTAATAGGAGTCAGTAATCTAGAAGGTGGAGACTTAAGTACTTCTCTCTCAGCAAGGTAATTAAATTTGTCAATGTTGATCTTTCCTGTCTTTTCATTTCTGTGGCTGTCACCCTTTAAAACTAAGGGGCCAGGTTGATGGGAGTAAACAACTGGATTAGATGGCACTCATAAACACCTGTCACTTTGGGAGTAATGTGGATGCCCTTGTGGTCATTCCTCTGATTATGATGTAATCTAACAGCGGTCATCAATATGGATCACTTTGTCCCACACTTAGGCTTGGGCAATAACTTTGCTCAGGTTGGAGAATTCCACTTGGACCACTGGGGATTGTACAAAAGAGCTGATGATCGCTGATTCTTTTCTATTGGGGTGGCTGGATGGTCACAAGATATTAGATTTGTTGTGGATGCCAGAATAGATAATTATGGAAAAATCAATCTATAACGAGGGCACTTCACAAACGAAAGCATTGGAATTTATATTGTCCATCTATTCTGGGAGTGTCCGAACCTGAAACAGTTTATAGAATGATTTTTCCAGATGGCGTCAGATTCTCAGAGTCAATATTGGGTCCTTGTCCCCGTATTGCTTTGCTTGGTTATTCTCAACAGGAAAATATTTCCTTGAACCTAACTCGAAGAAGAGTTGTAGCCTTTACTTCATTGATAGCCAGACGAGTAATTTTGATTAAATGGAAAGATAGTTTATCACCTATTCATATGCATTGGATACAGGATGTTATGTCCTGTTTGAGCTTGAAGAAAATTAGATATAATAGTAAAAAAAACTATGATGGAATTTTTTTTTAATCCTTTATTTTGAAGTTTTCATACATGTAATATATAATCATTTGTATACATCCACCATATTGTACAAATTGATCCTGATTACAAAAAAAATCCCCTCCCCTTAACAAACCCTCCCTAACCCCAACCCCCTAGAGTAAAATCAGTAAACCATGCTTACATATTTTTGTATTATATAGTAACATATTAAAGAAAAGAAAGAAACTAGAAAGAACTACTGGATTATATTAGGATAGGCTATGGGGCACTAAGGACTTTGTCACACAAACAGGTATCTTAACTCATCTTACAGGTAGTGTTGTAGGATCCAACGATCAGAAGAAATACAATTAAACAGCAATATATGGACTCCATATTTGTAAATATGTAGCGGCAGCTACACAGCTACTGAAAGAACACACACAACCAGATGGGTTGAGCTCAGTGAGCAGAAAACTGGTTTATTGCTGGCTGCCAGACTGAACTTGTACTCGCAGCCCGGACCTGGCTAAGAACTGTGCTGGGGGGCGCTGACGCCACTCGGGTGTCACGTGGTCCCCCATCGCGGGCTTCTGAGCCCGGTGCTGAGAAGAAGGGGAAACCCCTGACGGCACCATTTTGGGTGGCTGCCCTGCCGCGTGGATTACACAGGCCCCCCACTCAGAACCGGCGCCAATGTCCTTTTTAGCTGGGTGGCCTCGCTTCTTCGGCTGGGCCACAATCACTGGTTCAGTGGGGTCAAGGTGTCCACAGTAAACAGTAAGCAGCTCCCACCTGCCGCCGATGTCCAGCGTGAACATAGATCCTGAACACTGGACAACTCTATACAGCCCCTTGTAAGGTCTCTGCAGAGGTGCCCCACTGAATAAAAACGTACTCTGCGGAGTGCAGCTCGTTGGGACTGTAAGATGGTCGTGTGCCATGTCTGGGCAGCGGTGGGGGTGTGAAGGAGCCCAAGTGGGCCCGGAGGTGGGGAAGTAGCTTGTGCAGCGACCACTGGGCATTGTGAGGTGCATTGACGAACTCATCAGGTAGTGCCAGCGGTGCACCGTAGACCAGCTCAGCTGATGACGCCTGCAGATCCTCCTTGGGTGAGGAGTGGATGCCCAGGAGCACCCAAGGCAGTTCGTCCACCCAGTGGGGACCGGAGAGATGGGCCATAAGTGCTGACTTAATGTGGCAGTGCAGACGCTCGACCAGCCCATTGGCCTGCGGGTGGTAGGCCGTGGTGCAGTGCAGCTGAATTCCCAACCTGTTGGCAAGCTGAGCCCAGAGCACAGAGGTGAACTGAGTGCCCCGATCACTGGTGAGGTGATTCAGAATGCCAAACCGGGTGACCCAACTGTGCAACAGCATTCGGGAGGAGGAGTCTGTGGAGGCATCCAGCATCAGGATTGTCTCTGGCCAATGAGTGGTGCGATCTACCACTGTGAACAGGTAATGGTTGCCCCGGGAAATGGGTAAGGTCCCGACTATGTCCACGTGAATGTGGCTGAACCATTCCCAGATGTGCTCGAACTCTTGGATGGGTGCCCTGGTGTGCCTGTGCACCTTGGGCATCTGGCAGTGGGTGCATGTTCTGGCCCAGCCCGCTATCTGCTTCTGCAACCCATGCCAGGAGAACCACTCTGCCACCAGACAGACCGTGGACCTGATGGACAGGTGCGAAAGGTCGTAAATGTGATGGAAGACTTGCCTGCGCCACTGCTGGGGAACCACTGGCCGCAGGGTACCCATGGAGACATCACACAGGATGGTGCTTCTGCCGCTCGGAGTCAGGAGGTCTCGGAACCGCAGGCCCGTGATGGCAGTCCTGAAGGCTCGCGTCTCCTCATTGGACTTCTGGTCCCGGGCAAGCTGATCGAAGTTGAGGCCGGGTGTCAGCGCGCAGATGGCCAGTTGTGAGAATGCATCGGCGACCAACGTTGTCCTTCCCCACCTTGTGCCGAATGTTGGTGGTAAACTCTGACACGAAGAAGAGGTGATGCTGCCATCGCAAGTGCCTGAGTGAGGGGTTTATGGTCTGTGAAGATGGTAAAAGTCCTCCCCTCCAAGAAACAGCGGAAATGCCGCACAGTCAGGTACATACCCAGTTCCTCACGGTTGAAGGCGCTATACTTGCGCTCTGGTGGGCAGAAAAGCTGGCTGAAGAATGCCGGCAGCTTCCATTGTCCATTCACCTGCTGGTCTAGGAAGGCGCCGACGGTTGTGGCAGAGGCATTTATGGAGAGCACCATATGCAGGTCGGTGTGTGGGTGGGCAAACATGGTAGCCTTCGCGAGGGTGTCTTTGGTGGCCTCGAATGCACTGCAGGCCTCTGGGGTCCAGGTGAACGTTATGTGCTCGGCTGTGATGAGGGCAAATAGCGGCTGCATAATGCGCGCAGCTCCTGGGATGAATCGGTTGTAGAAGTTGACCATACCCGTGAACTCCTGCAGCCCCTTGAAGTTGTCCGGGTGTTGGAACTCTTTGATAGCGGCGACCTTCGTAGCGGCGGGTGTGGCTCCTTCAGCCGTGATGGTATGGCCCAAGAACTGCATGGACTCTTTCCTGAACTGGCACTTGTCTGGGTTGATGGTGAGGCTGAAGTCAGCCAGCCAGTAGAAGAGGGCGCTCAGGTGGGCCTCGTGTTGTGCCCAATCCCCGCTGACAACAAGGAGGTCGTCCAAGTAAATGAAGACGAAATCGAGGTCCCTGCTCACTGAGTCCATGAGGCGCTGGAAGATCTGAGCTGCGTTCTTGAGCCCGAATGGCATGCAAAGGAATTCGAAGGGGGTGATGATGGCCATCTTGGGTATGTCCTCAGGGTGTACGATAGTCTCCGCAGGGGCGCCAGGTGCTGGAGGCATTTGGGATGAGGTGAAGCGGCTGTCAGAGTGCTGAAAGATTCCCAGCTCCAGCAGATGCGAAAACTCTTCCTTCGCTACCTTGGATTTGCCTGCGCCACTGCTGGGGAACCACTGGATTCGCTGGAACTCATCTCTGGGCGTGCTGATCCTGGCCATCTGCGGCTGCTCTGTGCAGGAGGCGTCGAGTCGAATGGCCTAGAAAGTCCGGGCATCTACCAGGTGCCTACCTCGAATGTCCACCAGGAGGTCATGGGCGAGGAGGAAGGGACGAGAAGGTGAACCTCCACGAGAACTTTCGCCGGCCAATCTGGAAGTGGACTATCTTGTTCCCATACATCCGGATATCTGTTGTGTTGGCCGCATGGAGGGGAAGTCCTCGAAGTCAGTTCCTGGACTTGATGGTCGTGGCTGGGATGACGCTGATCTGGGCCCCAGTGTCGACGAGGAAGCGCCGGCCGCTGACTGAGTCCCGCAGGTAGAGGAGGCTGTGTCTTTGGCCAGCCACCACAGCCATTAACAGTGGCCGGCCTGCTCATTTTCCTGGAACGAGCAGGGTTGACGACGCTTCCGAGCCTTGGCTCCCCAGTGCTGATGGTAGAAGCAGACGCCCGGAGCGGATGCCGTGCCTCTGGTTATGCTTTTGGTGGACCCTGCAAGGGATGGGTGTTCTACCACAGCGCTAGGGGCAGGCTTGGCTTGGTCATGCCCTTGCCTCGTGACCTACTGGACCGTTTAGTCCTCTGGGAATCACTCGAGCAATAGCACTTGGGCCTTCTGAGTCGGCCTCCTCGGGTCGGTAAAGCTCTGGTGCCAGTAACAGGCAGATATCGTCAGGCAGATGGTTGAGGAAAATTCGCTCAAAGAGTGGGCAGTTGAGTGCAAGCATCTCATCCATCAGCTCCACCGGGGACCTGTCCCCCAAGGCGTCGAGGTGCAGCATCCGAGCGCCACGCCTGGATAATCCAAGGAATCTGGTGAGCACTCACTTGATGGTCCCCTATTTGTCTTCGGCGGGTGGGTGCTGAATGAGGTGCAGCACACGTTTGGCGCTGGCCTGGTCCAGGGCGGTGACCACATGGTAGAATTTGGTCATGATGGACGAAATCTGGCGGAGGTGAAACTGAGCCTCCGCGTGGCCAAACCAGGTCTCCGGCTCCTGAACCCAGAAGTCAGTCAGCTTGATGGCTATAGCACTGATCCAATCCCAAGTTCGTTCATGTTGGGTTCAAAGACGTTTGAACCAGTCGGGGTCACCAATTGTAGTGGCAGCCACATTGCTACTGAAAGAACACACACAACTCAGTGAGCAAAAAACTGGTTTATTGCTGGCTGCCGGGCTGGACTTGTACTTCCAGCCTGGACCTGGGTGAAAACCGTGCTGGGGGGCGCTGACGTCACTCAGGCGTCATGTGGTTCCCCCAGCACGGGCTTCTGAGTCCAGTGGTGAGAAGAAGGGGAAACCCCCAACGGCGCCATTTTGGCTGTCTGCCACGCCACATGGATTACAAACGGGGCTGGTTTGCTTGCCTAGTGGCATGCTGCCACAAATATATATTATACTTATTCCTCAATTTTAATTAATTTTTTTTAACTGGAATACAATTTTGAATTTCTGCATATAATCTATCTAAACTTAAGCACAATCCGATTTCCAAGTAACTGCAATAAACTTTCTTGCCACCGTCAATACCTTTTTTACAAATTTCCTTTGATTTAATGAAAGTTTCAATTTTGGGTTCATCCCTTCCACGTTCCCTAATGAGAAAGGGTCAGGGTTTTGTGGGTATGAAATACCAGTGATTTTTTCTAATAGTTCCCCTACTTTCACCCAGAAAGGCTTCACTTTCGGATACATCCACGTAAAGTGCAGAAAAGTACTTTCTTCTATACCTCACCTAAAACACTTATTTTATAAACCTGATTTTATTTTATGGAACTGATACGGTTTGATGTATAATTGATGCATAAATTATACTGTATTAATTATATCGTACATTGATTGTATTAGTCATACATATGTGTGTTCATATAATATTCAAATATTGGTTACTATGATGGAATTTGATAAATTATGAGGCCCATTCATGGATTATTATCATAATTTGATTACATCTGTTTGAATGCTCTGGGGGTTACTTGCTCATTATGCGGAGGCCAGTACTTGATTCCTTTGCTTTTTTCCTTTTGCTGATGACTGTGTTTAGAGGGAGGGGTAAGATTAGTATGGGGGGGGGTCTTTCCTTTTCCTTTCTTTTCTCCTTTCTCACTTTCTGTGTTTTTTCTTTTTTCTTTTCTTTCCTTTTTTCTCTACACATAGAAGATATTACTTTATTTAGTTTTCATAGATTTATTTCAATGATAGAATGTAAACCAAAGTTCCTTCAAATGAACTTCTTTTATACATGTTTACTGCATATATTGTATTGTATAGTATATTCTGTATGTTAACGTATTAAAATTGACAATTTTTTTTCAATATATGACTTGTAATATTTCTCTCTGTCATATCAATAAAAATGTAAAAAGAAAAGGAATTGTATTGCACAACATGACTTGATTGGGGAGGGGCGTGAACATCCTTCACAGGGGCAGGAAAACTGTGCTTAGTGGACGAAAACCATGCATTTGGGGAATAGCTTAAATAGAAGGGAAAATGTGTTGTTTAAACAATAGCGCTACTGATATCATGAACCATTTTCCCTTTCAAGAACCCAGGCATTCAAAGATGCTGTGCCTCCACAGAAAATTACTGGATTTTTAGCAGGTGTGGAAAAGATTACACAACATGTTTCATGTTGTAAAATATTACATGCTTGTGGCATATTACCCTTGAAAATTACTAACCACCTGATGATTACAACCTACATGAGTGTTACAAACCACTTAAGAGTTACCAACCACTGGCTTTCTCCATGTAGAGTTTCTTTAACTTAAAGCACTTAAAGATTGTGGAGTCTTTTTGTCTGGAATATTTCAAAGAAAAACAAAACCCCTTTATTGAGTGCCTTCCATAATCTTCCACAGCCATTGAAGTACTTTTGAAGTTTAGTTACTGTTGTAAAATAGGGAAATATAGTTGTCAATTTGTGAATAGCATGGTCCCTAAATAGTACTGAGATAATTTATTTTATTACCTGTGGGATAAATGTCTAAATGAGTTTGAGTGTTCTTTGTTATACCTCTGAATGAGGAAATGTGTAAAATTTGAGTATATATAGCTGACGTGTGAACTGTCCCCAGACCCATGTCATGCTAGACTCTGAAGAAGAATGTTTTTTATTTTGGCATTTGGAGCCTATTACTCTTTTTGATGTTATTGCTCAGAAACCCCACATTCAAGCCCACTGAACTTGTTCAACTTATTCTCTTGCAGACCTTGAATATCCTCTCTTTTACAAATCCATGCCCATTTTAAAGAACTTCCTCTGCGATCCTATCCATTGGGTCTGGGCCCTAAAAGTGTTTGAACGTTTTTTTAAAAGCCACAACCTTTAACAAGCAAGACCTTTCTGTGTCTTTGACAATGCCTGTGTAAAATAATTGAGTTCAGTCAGACTCAGTTCAACTCTTCTAATACTATTGCATCATCAATCGGCCTGTCTTAAATGCAGCTTTGGATCATTGGTAGACCTGCTTGCTAACTCCAAAGCCATTCTCCCAAATTTTTAAAGGACAATAGATTTGGGTTTGATTTCCATGGGTGACTTGGTATTCTGTCTTAGTCAGGCTTGATTTTTACTTCCCCTGCTTGTTTTGTTTTCTTTCTCCAAGTCACGCTTGTTCATTACTTTCTGTCATTGTTGATGTACATTATTTCTAAATGTCAAACATAGAAGGTTCTTCCTTGTCCAAATACCTTCACACCCATAAATAATCCTTCATAAGTATAATTTCTTTTGGTGAATAAGTTAACCAATTTTTTGGAGATGCACTGAAACATTTTCGACTTCAGGACTTCACTCCTGATCGATGTAGCTTTCCTCTGTATATTTTTCCAAATGATATAAACTGTGTTTATATCCAATATGCTTAAATGACCCCAGGCATTTCTTGTCTATCCCAGCTTCACCTTCACCTTGTGTAAGGGTGACAAGATGTCTTGTATGACCTCAACCATTGTGGGAAAACACATCTTAAGTTCATTATTTTTGAAAATACCAGAATATTGATGAAGTATTTTGTTGCAGAAGCAACTATAATTATGCACTCGAGATTAATCTGGACACGTTTCAACTTGCCACTGAATAATTAAAATGCACTTCTTAATTGTGTGGAATATTTGGATACAGAACTATAATATTAGCTTAAATGCTAAAAGAGTCAAAATGAGCTTTGTGTTTTAATTTGGCAGCAATGTGAAGCCCAGCTGACAAAACTACACTGGCGAATTCCTAGGTGTGTCAGGGTTAATCGGACACAGCTTAGGGGTGCACACTTAAAATGAGGTGTGGCCAAGGAATGCCATTTCTTTAAACGGGTGTACTTGACACTTTATTGTCCAACATGCAAGGACCATTTACAATTGCATTAAGGAAATTGGACTTTAAAATATTTCAGTTGGATTTAAGAACATAGGATGTTGATAAAGGAAATCACTCAACTTAAAATCATTTCTATGAAACCTGTAAAAACTAAGCTCTGTGCTGTGGATTCAGTCTGTCATTGGCAAGAAATGAACGTATAATCAGGAGTTTGAAAAATCTTGCTGAATTAAAAAAATATTCCATTTTGTAATTTTAATAACAATCTTTTGACTTTGCATTAGTGGAGGACATTGTTAGTTTTCTCTTTCTCTCCTCTCCATCTCATGCACAAGCCCCCCCTCCATGCCGCCCGTCTCACGCACTCATTGCACCATTTTATTTATCGATGAATGAGGAAGCCTCATAAAAACATGTTGTTGGATGGGACAAATGTATAATTTCTCTCCACCTTACTGAATGGGAATTTGCAAATTTTCTTTTGAGACTGGTCTTAGTTACCACTTTAAAGAGGAATAAGCCAATTTTCTGTTCAACATTGTTTAAAAAATGCAACAGCCAAAGAAACAGATATCAGTCCATAATGTCAGTGTGCCGTTTTCCAAATGAAATTATTATTTTATTTTAATTTTAGAGATTTTAAATGTATTTAAATTTAGAGATAGAACATGTTAATAGGCCTTTGTGGCCCTCAAGCCCATGTCCCCAGATACCTCAATTAATGTAGAATCCCCATAAGTTCTTGAAAGGTGGGAGGGAGGAAACTGGAGCATAAAGAGGAAACCCAGGCAGACACTGGGAGAACGTATAAACTCCTTACAGACAGTGCTGGTTATGAACCTGGATGGCTAGCACTGTAATAACAATTCACCAACCACTATGCTAACCAAGCGTCTTATGATAAGAGTTTAGTAAATTTATGAGTCATGTGTTAAAAATTTTATAGGAGATTCAGATCCTGGATTGAGTTGCTATTAAACATTAGATCAATTTTTCTGTGTTTGTTCACTGGACAAAGTGGGAAAAACTGGCCACACACCTGAAATAATTCAAATGCGTATACACCTAATGAGGTTAGAAGTTATGGGAGGAGAGGGGGATAGTGGGTTTCTGCTTTGGATAAGCCAGAGCTACATGGCCCAGCTATGTGCTCTGCAAATGTAAGAGAGTTCCAACTAGATTATTCATGAGTCCTGCAATTGTAATTTTCTGTGATGCTTTTCTTAGAGTTTATTTTGCTTTGTTGTGTGTATAGAAATGCAATTTATCCCTATCACTGATTTCAAGGAGTAGATACAGCAATTAGTGATAACAAAGTGGTTTTCAGACAAGCCTTCTGCAGTGTATAAAGAGAAGCTTTGGGAAGATTAATTTCAACATACTATCCCAACAGGATATTACAATGAACTAAACCTAATATGCACGTTTTCAGTATGTCAACTGATCTCAAAAGCATTGACTATCTCCAATTCTGTATGTTTTCTCTCCATTTCATAAGATGTAGGTATCAGTAGAAAGGTGAACATTTAAAACTTGTCCAAGTTTGTGCTTTATCAGTAATTATTAATGTTAACCTAGCACCAGACCTGATGGTGGCCTTGTTTGGGTGGTTGAACAGAAGGTAGAGAAATTGTCTTCATTTCAATGTCATGCATTAGTCTTTGCCTCTCTTATTGCAAGACGAGTTATTTTGATCAGATGGGAAGATGCTGTCCTGCCCACTCATAATCAATGGCTACATGATATGATGTCATACTTAACCTTGGAGAAAATAAGGTGTTGTATAAGTGGCTTTAATTTAAACTTTTCCAAACTTTGGGGTTCTTTTTTTGAATTATTTTCACAGCTTCTAATGGGAATCTTAATCAAGTTCTTTGTGATTCCTGTGATTATGCATTTTTATTTCTACTGGTAGTTTTTTTTCTATATTAACATGCAATTTAGGAATGGTTTGGGGTTTAGATTAGTTAGTTACATTGCTTTTTTTTATTCCAGTTACCTATGAATGATATTGTTTCATAAGAAAAATTTTCTTTCTCGGACGTGCTGTGCTTGCCTGCTCTATTGCAGTTTGTATTAGTTTTATGTATCGTTCCTTTATGTGTGTGTGCATCATTATATAAAATTCAGTAAAAATATTGAAAAAAAGAAAACATCCATAATTGTGCTTGGGAAGCTGATGGTCAATTGCTTTCTTGAACTCCACAATTCTTGTGGTGAAGAAAATCCCTCAGAATGACTGGTTCAGTGATGTTCAAGAAGCAGGAAAGGATTTCCAAGACAAGAATGTGTACAACCAAGAGGGCGAATTGTGAGTGATGCTGTTCCCATGCAATTGTTGTCCTTAACTTTCTAACTAGTTGGTGTTGTGGAAAAGCTGAAGATCTCATTGCAGTGGGATCTTGTGGATGGTACCTGATATAAAACTGGACTCTGCTGGATGAGAGAATATACGTATATTTAAGATATTGGATTGTAAGCCATCCATTATGTTGCTTTTTTTCCCCCTGGTGGTATTTAGATGGTGAGGTGAAGACTGATCCATCCCATTCCTGACTTGTGACTCGTAGGTAGTAGGGAGCTTTTGGGGTCAGGAGCCACTTATCATGGTTATACACAGGTCATAGCCTCTGACCTCATTTACATGCCTGGCTTGTTAAATTTTGGGTCAATGGGGACTGCTGACCCACATACTTGCAGTGTACTGTACCTGACTTCATCCTTAACACCTGTGCAAAGCCAACGGGCTGGAATTTTTGCTAGACCAACTTCAATTTGTCTAATATCACAACAGGTCAATGACAGACACAATCTTGATGACCCTCCAGTCTGCATTAGCTCCTCTAGTCCACAAGAATACCTACATCAGACTATTGATCATTGACGACAGCTCGGCATTCCACACATTCTGATCAAACTAAGGGATTGAGGACTCTTAGCTCGGCATTCCACACATTCTGACCAAACTAAGGGATTGAGGACTCTTAGCTGGGCATTCCACACATTCTGACCAAACTAAGGGATTGAGGACTCTTAGCTGGGCATTCCACACATTCTGACCAAACTAAGGGATTGAGGACACTTAGCTGGGCATTCCACACATTCTGACCAAACTAAGGGATTGAGGACTCTTAGCTGGGCATTCCACACATTCTGACCAAACTAAGGGATTGAGGACTCTTAGCTGGGCATTCCACACATTCTGACCAAACTAAGGGATTGAGGACTCTTAGCTGGGCATTCCACACATTCTGACCAAACTAAGGGATTGAGGACTCTTAGCTGGGCATTCCACACATTCTGACCAAACTAAGGGATTGAGGACTCTTAGCTCGGCATTCCACACATTCTGACCAAACTAAGGGATTGAGGACTCTTAGCTGGGTATTCCACACATTCTGACCAAACTAAGGGATTGAGGACTCTTAGCTGGGCATTCCACACATTCTGACCAAACTAAGGGATTGAGGACTCTTAGCTGGGCATTCCACACATTCTGACCAAACTAAGGGATTGAGGACTCTTAGCTGGGCATTCCACACATTCTGACCAAACTAAGGGACTGAGGACTCTTAGCTGGGCATTCTACACATTCTGACCAAACTAAGGGATTGAGGACTCTTAGCTGGGCATTCCACACATTCTGACCAAACTAAGGGATTGAGGACTCTTAGCTGGGCATTCCACACATTCTGACCAAACTAAGGGATTGAGGACTCTTAGCTGGGCATTCCACACATTCTGACCATACTAAGGGATTGAGGACTCTTAGCTCGGCATTCCACACATTCTAACCAAACTAAGGGATTGAGGACTCTTAGCTGGGCATTCCACACATTCTGACCAAACTAAGGGATTGAGGACTCATAGCTGGGCATTCCACACATTCTGACCAAACTAAGGGATTGAGGACTCTTAGCTGGGCATTCCACACATTCTGACCAAACTAAGGGATTGAGGACTCTTAGCTGGGCATTCCACACATTCTGACCAAACTAAGGGATTGAGGACTCTTAGCTGGGCATTCCACACATTCTGACCAAACTAAGGGATTGAGGACTTTTAGCTGGGCATTCCACACATTCTGACCAAACTAAGGGATTGAGGACTCTTAGCTGGGCATTCCACACATTCTGACCAAACTAAGGGATTGAGGACTCTTAGCTGGGCATTCCACACATTCTGACCAAACTAAGGGATTGAGGACTCTTAGCTGGGCATTCCACACATTCTGACCAAACTAAGGGATTGAGGACTTTTAGCTGGGCATTCCACACATTCTGACCAAACTAAGGGATTGAGGACTCTTAGCTCGGCATTCCACACATTCTGACCAAACTAAGGGATTGAGGACTCTTAGCTCGGCATTCCACACATTCTGACCAAACTAAGGGATTGAGGACTCTTCAGTACCGTGGGAATGTCAATGACTTAATTTCATTCCACATTTGCGCATTCTAATTAGCTCATGTAGGATGCCCAGAGTCTGCTAGCTGTTGGGCAGAGGGGACAGGTAGGTGGGTGGTTTGATAGTTAGTGCACTCTCTCTTCTCAATACCACCCCAGAACTTCTTTCTCCACTTTTAAGTGGTGATGGACCAGGATTCCCAAGAGTTGGTGGGTTGGTACACTTTATCAAGAAGGCTTCAAGAATATCCTTGAGTCTTTTCTTCTGATAATCTCTTGCCATGCCAGAGGTTGGAATAAAGTGTTTGTTTTGGGAGTCTGGTGACAGGGGTGTAAGTGACATGACCTGCCCAACAGAGGCAACTCAATGCAACATAGTCCTCAATGCTGCCATGTTGGCTGGGGAAAAGCACAAATGTCAGTTCAATTATCCTGCTATTGCCTTTGGAGGATCTTGAGTTGACAGTATTAATGACATCTCTCCACTCCTTTGTCATTCCTGCTTTGGGTACCTATGACTCAGAACCTAGCAGGAGGGTAAGAATCATTGATGCCTGAATTTTGGGTTGGGTTTGAAGTGTGTTTTTTCTCAGCTAGCTATAAAGTTGAACTTGCATGTGGGCTTTGATTGCTTCATTCCTGAGGAACTGTTAAAGGAGTTGCACACTGTAGTGGTTAACAAATGACCCTACTTTTGATCTTATTCAATGGAGTTGCTTGCTGTAATACTGTAAAGTGAAATGGAGATTCTTGTTTGTGTAAAATAGCAAGAAGGTTACTATCTGGAACTAGGAGAACTTATAAATCTAAAGTGTTGTCCACCTTCAAGAAGGTGGCAGATAGAGAATGGTTTGAGGGCCTTTGACTTCTTCTTTGAACAGTAGCGTAACAAGACCCATCCACTACTACTCTTTTCCACAGTCAACAACTGCACCTTTAATTTCCTCCAAATCAAAGGTGTCATGATGAAAACTGTACACAACTATTTATGGGATGCATGCAACTTGTTTAGCTGTTTCATTCCTGCTCCAGCCCCTTCCTTAGGTTTGTTTTCCACTGCATTGATGGTTTGCCTGGTGTTGCTTTCTGCTCTTGTGCAGAATGCCTGAAGTTTTATCACTTTTCCATTTCCACTCTCTCTCTCCCACTTCCATGTAGTCCACCAATGACTCCTCCCTTCCCATTTTTTATCATCTAGCAGACAATAACTATTACAATCCCTTAGCCTGTCACAGCTATATCTTCTTAAGCCTTGCTTCCAGGAAGATCTCTGTCATATCTGATGAAGGGCTCATGATCAAAACATGGACTGTCTTTTACTTCAAAATTACTAATTCATTCATATAAATCTTTTACTCCTTAATTCGCATTATTCCACTTCTCTCTCTCCACCGATGTTACCTGATCTGTTGAGTCTCTCATGGTTCAAGATTCCAGCATCTGCAGATTCTTGTGTCTCAATGGCTTCTTCAGATTTCAGAGTTTATTGTCAGGGTACATACATGGAATCACATACAACCCTAAAATTCCTTTTTCCCGTGGGCATGGCAGAATTATCACTGATTGATAGTGCAAAAAATAAACTGTGCACGACGTAAAACATGTAAACAAAGAACTGTAAACAGATAACAAATGTAAACAAACTGTACAATACAGAGAGAACAAAAAAAAATCAATAAAGTGCACAAGTAAGAGTCCTTAATTCTGTCTCTAATTGAGTTTGTTGTTGAGGAGTCTGATGGAGGGGTAGCAGCTATTCCTGAACCTGGTGGTGAGAGTCTTGTGGCACCTATATCTCTTTCCTGATGGCAGCAGCGAGAACGGAGTGTGTGCTGGGTGGTATGGGTCTTTGATGATTACTGCTGCCCTCCAATTACAGCGTTCCCTGTAGATGCACTCAGTAGTTGGGGGGGGGGGGGGGGTTTGCCCATGATGTCTTGGGCTGTGCCCACTAACTTTTGGAGGGCTTTACGCTCAGGGCTATTGGTGTTCACATATCAGACCTCAATGCAGCTGGTCAACATACTTTCCACCACACTGCTATAGAAATTTGCCAGGGGCATCATTACCAAACCTCCACAAACTCCCAAGGAAGTAGAAGTGCTGACATGCTTTCTTCATGATGTCATTGTTGTGTTAGTTCCAGGAAAGGTCCTCCAAGACAGAGACACCCAAGAACTTAAATTCACTCACCCTCTCTACCTCTGATCCCCCAATGATCACTGGATTGTACGCCTCTAGCTTTCCTTTCCTCTAGTCAACAATCAGCTCCTTAGTTTTGGTAACATTGAGTGCAAGGTTGTTGTTTGTGCACCATTCAGCCAAGTTTTCAATCTTCAACCTGTATGCTGACTCATCCCCTTCCTTTATACAACCCACTACTGTGGTATCATTGGCGAATTTGTTGATGGTCTTATTGTTGTACCTAGCAACACAGTTGTACGTGTAATGTGAGTAGAGTGGGGGCTGAGAACACAGCTCTGTGGTGCTCCAGTACTGATGGAGATTGTGGAGGAGAAAGTTCTTACCAATCTTCACTGCTTGTGGTCTGGATGTGAGGAAATCCATGATCCAGTTACACAGTGGGATGTTAAGTCCAGGTCTTGGAGTTTGCTGATCAGTTTTGGGGAGATGATGGTGTTAAATGCCGAACTGTAGTCGATAAAGAGCATCCTGATACATGCATCTTTGCTGCCCAGGTGTTCTAGGGTTTAATGTAGAGCCAGTGAGATGGCATCCACCGTAGACCTGTTACTACGATAAGCAAGCTGTCACCACTCACATGGGAGCTGATCTTCTTCATCACCAGCCTTTTAAAAGATTTCATCACTGTTGATGTAAGTGCTGCTGGTCAATAGTCATTGAGGCAGGTTACTACACTCTTCTTGGGCACCAGTATGATTGGTGTCTGTTTGAAATAGGTGGGTACCACACCCTGCTGAAGTGAGATACTGAAGATATCTTTGAATATATTGTTAAGTTGGTCAGCACAGACTTTTAATACTCAGCCAGGTACTCCATCCGAGTCGGATGCTTTCCTGAGATTCACTCTCCTGAAGGCAGCACTTTTCTTTCCTGAATCATAAATTTCCATAATGGACAAAGCTCCAGGCCAAGTCTTTGCAAGTCCCACACTTCTGATCTCCTCTGTTGTTCAGAGCAGGAGTAGGGTTACCCTTGTCCTGATCCTATTCTCCACCAGCCTTATTCATAATTTATGCTACGCATACCTTCACTTCTTCTTTCAGCATTCCAAAGGAACTATCTCCTCTGTGACCCCTGGTTTATTTTTCCACCCACACTCACTTTCTGTCTCGTGGCATCTTCCTGTGTGACAGCAGAATTTATTTTCTCTTTCCTTCCCGATATCTAGGAAAATAAACCCTTCTTCCAGGTATAGCAATAATTCATTTGTACCACTTGCAACCTTGTGCAGTGCACTATGTGGTCAGGTTGGAAAACCAAATATAGTGTGGTAACTACTTCATGGACCATCTCCATTCAGTCCACAAGGATGTCACTGAATTTCCAGTTGCTTGTCCCTTTAATTGCTCGTCCCAGTCTTGTTTTGTCCACTCTTTTTTTGGGGCTCTCACACTGTTCCACTGAAACTCCAGGTAACTTTGAGACAAAGCGTTTCACCGTCCAACTTGGCAATTTTAAGATGTTTGGGCATAACATTAAATTCCAACAATTTCATATAATACACTTTTTCTGAATATTTCAGAATTGCCAAGTTAATTAACCTGTATGCAATGTTAATTCTGGTTATCTTTGCACAGCTGCTATCTGGTATTTTGAGTAGATCATCATTTCAATTTGTTTCATATTGCCAGCTTTTGCAGTGTTTTGGATCTTACATTCCAGCTCTGTTCTCTCAGTCTTTCTCCCTCCTTTTTCTGTCATTTAAAAAAAAAATCTGCTGATTACATCTCCTTCAAACTGATCAGCTAGGATTAAAAAGGTCTGCCTCCCTCTTTCAGTCTCCTGGTCTCCACCCTAATACAGGCATTCTCTCCATTCCTTCTCCTTCAAGCCAAGTGAAAATGCCTTTTTTATTTACTTTTTCCAGTTCTGATGAAAGGCATCAATCTGAAATGTGGATTCTTTGCCGCTCTCCAGAGATGCTGCCTTACCTGCTGAATATGTCCATCATTCTCTTGTTTTTATTTCTGTCTTGTTGTGTAAAGCTTTCAAAGTTTGATTTCTATGTTAAAATCTAAAACCTAGCTTTAGTGACTCACTGGAGCAGATCTTGTGTACCTGAAGCCAATATTTTAAAAAAAATTACAACTGATGCATGAAGTGATGTCGCAAACTATTGTTGCCAAACCTGTTTGGACAAAATTACCCAGAACTACGTGTTTTGCATTTTTTTTCAAATTTGCTTAGATTTGTTTGTTTCAAAACTTATTGGATTTTATTTTCGTCACTTTTCTTCACCTCCTTTGCAGTAAAAGAGCAGTTTTAGTGCTGCAAAATGAGCCACTTTATCCCCAGCGACGCTCATACACCAGTGAAGATGAAGCATGGAAATCCTTTCTGGAAAATCCCTTGACTGCTGCCACTAAGGCCATGATGAGCATCAATGGAGATGATGACAGTGCTGCTGCTTTGGGTTTACTCTACGATTATTACAAGGTAAGCAAACCCCGCAGACCAATGTACTCCATCTTAGACCAATGTACTCCATCTTGAGGAATGGCAAACTTTAGAGATTCCATGTTTGGAAAAAGTGATGTTCAAATCACCCATACTATGGTGTCTGCTCACGATAACCAACAGGGCCAAATCAAACTATTTCTACTTGTACAATATCCTCCATAAATGGCCTCAAAATAAGTTTGCCGCCTTTGATATCTATCATTGGATTTATTACAAACTAACTATGACTGAAAACAAAGATGCTGTTCTTGATCTCCAAGACTGCTGACAAGTTCAGGAGAACTCTTGCCTTCTTAGAGCCATCATTTATGAGTTTATTTGCTGCTGATTTTACGTTGTTATGATAACTGCAATATTATGGCTTCTTTGGCTTGGCTTCGCGGACGAAGATTTATGGAGGGGTAATGTCCACGTCAGCTGCAGGCTCGTTTGTGGCTGACAAGTCCGATGCGGGACAGGCAGACACGGTTGCAGCGGCTGCAGGGGAAAATTGGTTGGTTGGGGTTGGGTGTTGGGTTTTTCCTCCTTTGCCTTTTGTCAGTGAGGTGGGCTCTGCGGTCTTCTTCAAAGGAGGTTGCTGCCCGCCAAACTGTGAGGCGCCAAGATGCTCGGTTTGAGGCGATATCAGCCCACTGGCGGTGGTCAATGTGGCAGGCACCAAGAGATTTCTTTAGGCAGTCCTTGTACCTTTTCTTTGGTACACCTCTGTCACGGTGGCCAGTGGAGAGCTTGCCATATAACACGATCTTGGGAAGGCGATGGTCCTCCATTCTGGAGACGTGACCCATCCAGCGCAGCTGGATCTTCAGCAGCGTGGACTCGATGCTGTCGACCTCTGCCATCTCGAGTACTTCAACGTTAGGGATGAAAGCGCTCCAATGGATGTTGAGGATGAAGCGGAGACAACGCTGGTGGAAGCGTTCTAGGAGCCGTAGGTGATGCCGGTAGAGGACCCATGATTCGGAGCCGAACAGGAGTGTGGGTATGACAACGGCTCTGTATACGCTAATCTTTGTGAGGTTTTTCAGTTGGTTGTTTTTCCAGACTCTTTTGTGTAGTCTTCCAAAGGCACTATTTGCCTTGGCGAGTCTGTTGTCTATCTCGTTGTCGATCCTTGCATCCGATGAAATGGTGCAGCCGAGATAGGTAAACTGGTTGACCGTTTTGAGTTTTGTGTGCCCGATGGAGATGTGGGGGTGCTGGTAGTCATGGTGGGGAGCTGGCTGATGGAGGACCTCAGTTTTCTTCAGGCTGACTTCCAGGCCAAACATTTTGGCAGTTTCCGCAAAACAGGACGTCAAGCGCTGAAGAGCTGGCTCTGAATGGGCAACTAAAGCGGCATCGTCTGCAAAGAGTAGTTCACGGACAAGTTGCTCTTGTGTCTTGGTGTGAGCTTGCAGGCTTTTGTGCCATGATAACAAAGTGTGACTGGAATACAGTACAGAGTGAGCAGAGGGCTGCAAAATCATACTGTGACTATATGAAGAGCATTTTCCCATGGCAAGATGGATTCCTCTGTCTAAACTAGTTGGGAATCACAAGCGCTACTTGTGGATGGATGGGAGCAACATTCTAGATTAGTGTGTGCAATTCTGGTGGGCTCATTAGGAAGCAGGTGGAGGCTTTGGAAGGGATTTACTAGGATTAAAGAGAGGTTATTTACTCAGGAGTATTGGGTGCTGAGGGAAGACCATATAGGAGTTCATAAAATTCTAAGAGGCATAGATAGAGTAGATCATCAAAATACTTTTCCCAGGGTTAAAATGTCACTGACTGGAAGATGTGCATTTGAAGTGAGTTGGGTATTTAAAGGAAATGTACAGACCCTGAATTTACATAGAGATTGGGAGGTGACTGGAACAGGCTGCTGGGGATAATGGGGGAAACAGCTACAATAGTAGCATTTAAAAGGCTTTTAGGTACAACATAAACATCAACAGAATAGAGGGATATGGATCAAGTGCAGGCAGAAGACATTTAATTTAAATGTGGTCTACATTTTATTCATACCTTAATGAAGGATTCAACCCCGAAACGTTGGTTATGTATCTTTATCTTTATATATTGAGTTGCTGAGCTTCTCCATCATTGTGTTTTTACTTCAATCACGGTGTCTGCAGACGTTTGTGTTTTAATCCTGTTCGTACTCTGGCTTTTGAGATATCCAGGCCAGCATTCTTCTCAATTTATTTTGTCTACTTGTCCATGAGATTTTTTTTCAATATATACAACTGAGACATGTCGTTACCATAATTAATGTAGCAAGCAGGTTAATGCATTCCCTTACAATCATTCAACACCTTTAATGTTTCATCTCTAAACATTGTATTTGTAGAACATATGAGAGGCTGTAACACAGAGCCCAACTACTGGATATGCAGTGGCAACAGGACCAGAGTCTGGTCCTTACCCTCAAAATGTTCAAGGTGGCTGAACCAAGTTTTAGTATATCCCCCAGCACACTTTCCTGTCCTTTGGAATGTGCCAGTTGGCAGTATTTTGCTTGTGGATATTTCTTTAGATGAGAAGAACAACAATTTTTGGGCAGACCTATGATCGTCTTTCACAGAGCTGATGGCCTTCTGGAGGCAGTTCATTTTTGTTTGGTAAGTGTCCCAAGGACCAGTCCATACTTTCTAGTGTCCTCTGATATTCAGCTGCTTCAGAAACATCCTCAAAAAGGCCTCTATGTCCCTTTCCAGACCTTCTTGGCAAATATATTCTGCAAGGTGATGGACCATCAAACCTGTCCATGACACCAATGATCTATGCACAGGAATCAGAATCTTATGGGCTGCCATTGAGTCTGGCTTTCCATCATTTTAGGAAATACTTAGTTCTGTTCTTTTTGGACTGTAATCCATTTGCTACAGTTCTGCCAATTACCATAAAATTTGCATATTAGTGAAGACTGTAGTTTTGAATTAGATCAAGTTTCTCTTTAAAATATGCTCTCCTGTTTTTTTTTTAAATTTTTTATTTAAAATATGCTCTCCTGCTTGATAAGAATTTAAACCATGTCCTGAGAAATGGTGACAGGATTGACAACTGCACTCCTTGTTTAACTGTGACTACAAGCTAGAACTGAATACTGAATAGCAAGTGTAAATTTGCTTAATGAACAGAAACTATCCTTAGAATGTACCTGTAGTCTGATCTATGCCAGAAATTTTGTTCACAAAGTATTGAATCAGAAGCATTTTTTTTTAACTTTAGGTTCCCAGAGAGAAGAGGACAATACCACCTGAGAAAAGTTCTAATACTGACCCTGAGCACAATAAAAGGTAACAGTTTTGTAACTATTGATATATAGTAAAACCTTTGGTATCTGACACCTATGGCGATTGTTAGATGCCGGATAAGTGAATTTTCTGGTTGTTTGAGATTGCGTGGCACATGGATTGATGAACTAACAGCAAAGTGTGCCCTTTTAAACTTTCAAATTTTTTTACCTGTTTATTTTCTGCAATTTTTTTTGCCATTGCTTGAATCTACATGTTGTTTGAATTCAGGATAATAGGGGATTTTATTGTATTCAGAATGGCAAGAGGAGCTTTTTTTTCGGTCCATTGTATCTTACTTGGGCTTTTGAATTCTCAGAAAATTTACTTCCAGATCTCTGACTAATTTTTGTTTTCCCTTATCAAGTACATGTATACAGCAACCTTGCCAAATTACTCATTAAATCATTTTCCATCACAGAAATAATTTTCATGTTAGTGGCAGTTATTTCTGCTCTCCCTCTCTCCAATTGTTAACCAAAACTGTTCATAATTTTTAATATTTCCAAGCCTCATGTATTTGTTTAAATTAACTCAGACAGTGAACTCAGTTCGACCGTTTAATAATCAGGTCTTTTTAAAAAGTGGTTTTCCTTGTTCCTAACTTTCTCCTTTGCATCCATACAATCTCTGTGAATGTGAATAAAGGCTAACCTTGCACTGGTGGCGGACTACAGTTGGAAAGTAAAGTTCAGGCTGTGTGCACATATATTTATGTGCGCGTATAAATATTTACGAGCCTGCTTGGGACCAAGAAAAGAGGAAATAAATGAAAGTGGGACAGATCTTTTTTGCTAACCACCATGCCATGCCTCCTGGAATATTTCCAGGGATAAGGAAAACTATATTTTTAAAATTTGCAAGTATTTTCATGTTTTTAAGGGATTTTGGGTGATGTCATTCTGTGGGATGTACAAAAAAATCTTTTAAATACATTTATTGTTACTTTCAAAAGTTTTCATTGATTGAGAGGGGCTCACAATGAATGACTTGCTTTCTGTTGAACTAATACATTTCATGGAGTCCTGTATAATTTGTTACTTTTTAAAAAATAGCCATTAACTTGCTGTCCTGTTAATGGTTGTTCTTAATGGAAACATTTTAAAAATTGGTCAGCAATTCCAAAGACTCCTGAGCTACAAAATGATAAATATAGTTTATGAACTTGACAATGACTCCTGATGTACATGTTTTAGCCAATTATAAAATAGAATATGCCCAGATGGAGAGAGGAAACCAAGTTAACCTGATGAAAGTTCACTGCTCTGAAATATTTATTCTATGCTTCTCCCTCCACTAATTTTGTGTGTTGCATTTTCTGTTTTATTTCAGATTTACTGCAATATTTTACTTTTGGATTTTTGACTTGTGCTATTCTTTTTCAAATTGTAATCTTTGACCATTTCTCTCCATTTTGTTTTGCTGGTTGAAGATTGCTAACTCCCATGCATCCCCTTCGTGTTAGAAGGGGAGTACGATCTGGCATGCTGCCTCCTTCACCGCCAACATCAGTGCTGCTTTATGATCGTCCAGAAGGAGGCACAATTCAATCAGGGTGAGCAGATAACATTAGGCAATCCATTTTATCCCCACCCTTTCTCTGTTATACAGTACCTCTCAAAATGTGCCACTCAGTGTGAAAGCCTCATGAAGAACTATCAAACTTTCACCCAATTAAATTGATGGATTTGACTGAGATTCTGCTGCTCTTGTAATTGGACTGTGCTGTTTTCCGATAAACACAATCTGTAAGAAAAACAATTGATCTGCAAATAAGTGTTAAATTGAGTATTGATTTCAGTATGTTAATGGCATTTAAAATTTTCATTTCAATATTCTCTCTTCTGTTTCATTAATTATTCAGAGTGACTAATGTTGCATTAGGTCAGAGTTACCTGACTTTTTAAGCTCATGGAACCCTTTTGGGGAGCACTTGGAAATGGCGGAACCTTAATCGTCCTGTACAGTTTGCAATACCTGGTACATAAAAAATTACAGTAAAAAAGTAAATAAACTTCCCATTCTCCAAGTTGAAATTATTTGTTGCCTCTAATTTACATTTAATGGGAGGAATGAAATTTTTTCTTGTCGTCACAGATCTTCTAAATGTTGGGTACAACATGGTTCATAATATTGCACATGTGGAATATCGGTAAAATATGCCCAGCTTCTTCGTCAGGTTTGCGCCAGAAGAATTCAGATTCTCATTGGTTAAAAATGATGCGCAGGCCTGGTGTCTCCACTGCTGACATCAGGCCTCATGGAGCCTTTTTTTCTTAGGGTGTACAGTTTGTTGCTGTCCCAGAAACAAATTGAATTAAGAACAGAAGAAATAAGTAAATTAAAGAAAAACAGGTATCACGTTATTACTCCCTATCACTTCTTCCACAGATCCCAGCTTGGGAAACCCTGCCTTAGGTTATCTGAATTGTTAGGATACCTTTGAATTGTGAATAACCCATACAAACAAAGTTTAAGAGAAGATTTTAAAAGTTATTTCCTGTAATCTTTTGCTGTAACTATTGCAGCTGTTTTGGATTGGGATATAGAATTTGCAACCATTTCGTCAAAAATTTTCATGACTTTTGCAGTATATTCTATTATCTTTGCGATGGAAGGGGAAAATACACATTGTTATTTTCAGAATTTACATTCATGCCACAATTTTTACCCAGCAATTTGAAACCTGTTTGTTTTAACTTTTTTTTTTAAAAACTCCAAAATTATAATTACAGTATTGTAGCGGCAGCTACTCTGCTCCTGCAATAACACACACAACCAGACGGGTTGAGCTCAGTGAGCAGACTAGTTTATTGCAGGCTGCTGGGCTGTACTTATACTCCCAGCCCGGATCTGGCTGAGAACCGAGCTGGAGGGCACTGACATCACCCGGGCGTCACGTGATCCCTCAGCGCGGGCTTCTGAGCCCCGTGCTGGGAGGAAGGGAACATCCCCGACGACGCCACTTTGGCCGGCTGCCCTGCTGCGTGGCTTACAAGCGGGCCGGTTCGCCTGCCTAGTGGTGGGTCGCCACAGGAGAACATTTTAAGAGTAAGAGAGGATGCAATTAATAACTGGCGTGACTGTTAACTTTTGATGTCTCTGTTGTAATTGAGAAGCTGGAAGGCCTAGGACTGAAACAATTATATTTGTATTTATAAAAAAAATGGAAAATATCAAAAGCAAAAGCAAATAATTAGTCAAATAATAGGTTTACAGCTGGTGCCTGAAAACTGAAGACTCAAGACAGCACCTAATAGCCTGAATACGCCTGAGAGTGTTTGACCTTGGAAGCTAAGCAGGCTCAGGACTGGTCAGTACTTGGAGGGGAGACCATGTAGGAACACCAGGTTTCTGTGAGGGGGGGCGACTCTCTATCTACCTTGCGGTAGACAAAAGTTAAAGAATTTCATGTATGTTACATTCTAAATGTAGTATTACATTCCAACAATGGAACCTTTACCTCTACAATTGCTTCTAAGCCAGGAGTAAAAGTCACTGTTTTTCTAACAGTTGAGCTATTAGTGCATTCCATCTATCAGACTAGCTTGCCTTCTCCTCTGTCCTCTCTTAAAAAGGAAAGCATTTGTCAATATGAAAGTAACTTTTGATGGACTGCAAACCATCATGCTAATTCTGTGTGTGGCTTCAAAGAAGGAAACTGGGCTGGGAAAGGGGAGGGGATATTTTTGATTGACATCTTCCAGCACAGATGATTGACCATTGATGTTCATAGAGAGCCTGTGGAAATAAGGGACTAATTGAGAATTCAGTCTGAAGAGTGGTTTGCAACTTTGCCATTGTGCTTCAATATTTTTGAAAGCAATATTTTTGTATTCAAGGAACTCCATACCATCTGCAGACCAGCCAGTTATTTCCACAGCAGACAGTCGAGTGCAACAACTGAGAGTTTTGCCGGTCAATCTGGTGTTGCCTAGCCACCCCATTGGACACGACAAGGTGAATCAATTTACATCTCCAGACACCACCGTGACAGTCTCTGTGTCAACAGTATCGTCCCATTCCATCAAAACGGAAGCCCACCCGAATAACTTCTCAGTTGGAGTACCTCCAGCAACGTACTGTGGTGATGGTCCTGAACGCATCGTTATCTATGATCGAAATCTGCACACTGACCACTTCACCTCAACGGCACATTCTTCACAAAGAAGGACTCCTGACACCACCTTCACAGAGACATTCAAGGAAGGATCTCAAGAGGTAAACTAATTCTTTACTTATCATACAAAACCGTGTAACCTTTGGGCCTTTGTCCTCCTTTTACGATAGAGTAAAAGTACCTTTTTATTTAGCTCCAGTTGTCCTGGGGGCAGGCCAGAAATGATGTGTTAATACAGATCTGGACATGCAGGAATAGGCCTGGAATGACAAATGTTTGTCTTTGCTGATGCTTCGCTGCCTTGGGTGGAAGGAGCTTTACCAATTAATATTTTCCAATAAATCACACACAACTTAGTTCAACATGCCAATGGAATCTTCTTGCTGGGTTTACTCAGAGACCAATGAATCATAAGGTCCGGAATTCACATTAACAATGGTACAAAACCAAGAATAACAAATCCATAGCCCTGCTGATAATTTGCAACCAGTTTGGAAATAAGGAAAGGTTAAAACAAGACAGTAACAAGACAAATCATGGAAGGGCAGGTAAAGACAAGAAGATAAGTATGAAACTTCAAGGGTATTTAATTAATTTCTGTGCATAAATTGTGATAAGTGACAAAGCTTGAAAAAGTGATGAAAAAGGCAAACCAGATCCTATTCTCTATTTATATAGCACAAAAAAATTATGAAGCTTTGTAAACAGCAGGTTTGGACACAATGGAGAGCAACTATAATCTGGCCTGCTGGGCATATCCCACAGCCCTACTATTAGCAGCACATAACAAAGACAAAGAAACATAATCTGCTTCTAACTGCCACGTAAACTCGGACATGGAAAGAAATAAGATCTGCAGGTGTTGTAAATCTGAAATAAATCTAAAAAAATGGGAAAACTCGGCAGGTCACAGTTCTTTCTCTTTCCATGGATGCTGCCTGACCTGCTGTGGTTTTCCAGCATTTTTTGTTTTTATGCCACATTCACCCAGTTGGTGTCACAGTTGTTCTAACCATCTTCCCACAAACTACACCCCCCCCCAATAACTTTCTCTTCTGACGAAAACAAATGCATTTCTCTTTTCCAGTTCTCATGAAAGGTCTCTGATCTGAAATACTAACAGTTTCTCTTTCCAGTGTTACTTTCTGAACAACTGACTATAGACAATAGTCAATAGACAATAGACAATAGGAGCTGGAATAGGCCATTTGGCCCGTCGGGCCAGCACCGCCATTTTAGATCATGGCTGATCATTACCATCAGTACTCCTTTCCAGCCTTATCCCCATAACCCTTAACTCCGTTACCCACAAGAGTCTTATCTAACTCTCTTTTGAACATAGTCAGCGAATCTGCCTCTACCACCCTCTGTGGCAGAGCATTCCACAGATTCACACTTCTCTGGGTAAAAAAATGCTTTCTTATCTCCGTCCTAAACGGCCTACCCTGTATTCTTAAACTATGCCCTCTAGTCCTCGTCTCCCCCATCATTGGGAACAAGTAATCAGACTTCACCTTGTCTATCCCCCTGATGATTTTGTATACCTCAATCATGTCCCCCCTCATCCTTCTAAACTCCAATGGATACGTCCAGTTTTTCTAGCCTTGCTGCATATGACAACCCTGCCATCCCTGGAACTAACCTTGTAAATCTGCGCTGCACACCCTCTATAGCTAGTATGTCCTTCCTCAAGTTTGGAGACCAGAACTGGACGCAATACTCCAGGTGGGGTCTCACCAGGGCCCTGTATAACTGCAGAAGGGCGTCTCTGTTCCTATACTCCAATCCCCTCTTTATGAAAGCCAACATTCCATTTGCCTTCTTCACAGCTTTCTGAACCTGCATGCTAGCCTTCAGTGACCGGTGAACAAGTACACCCAGATCCATTTGCACTTCCCCACTCCCTAGCTTGTCTCCATTTAAATAATACTCAGCTTTCCTATTACTTCCCCCAAAATGAATAACCTCACATTTGTTCACATTGAAATTCATCTTCCATTTAGCCGCCCACTCCTCCAGCCTGTCCAAGTCCCTCTGCATTTTCCTTACATCCTCCTCACACCCCACACCGCCACCCAGTTTAGTGTCATCTGCAAATTTGCTCATGTTATTTATAATCCCCTCATCCAAATCATTAACATAAATTACAAACAACTGAGGACCCAACACCGATCCCTGAGGCACTCCACTCGTCACATCCTGCCATTCTGAAAAAGACCCATTCACTCCAACCCTTTGTTTCCTATCTCTTAACCAATTTCCTATCCATGTCAGCACCTTACCTCCAATACCATGCTCCCTGATCTTGCCCACTAGACTCCTGTGCGGTACCTTATCAAAGGCCTTCTGGAAGTCCAAATACACCACATCCACTGGCTCTCCCGAGTCCACCCTCTTTGTCACATCCTCAAAGAATTCCAGAAGGTTAGTCAAGCATGACTTACCCTTAAGGAATCCATGCTGACTAGCCCTTATACTATTATTACTGACTAAGTGTTCTGCTATTTCTCCTTTTATGATGGGCTCCAATATCTTCCCCACCACTGATGTCAGGCTAACCGGTCTATAATTTCCCGTTTTCTCCCTCCCTCCTTTCTTAAAAAGCGGCACCACATCAGCCACTCTCCAATCCTCAGGGACCTCTCCGGAATCTATGGAACTTTGGAAAATGTCGACCAGTGCCTCCACAATTTCCATAGCCACCTCTATTTCAGACTTCCTGCATTTGCAGATTGTGGAATTTCAAGGCCTAGGTGAATAGATGAACTCAGCCCAAAACACCGACTGTCTATTGTAGTGGTTCTCAACCTTTTTCTTTCCACCCACATACCACTTTAGCTATTTCCTATGCCATATGTGCTCTGTAAAGGGTGGGTGGAAAGAAAAAGTTTGAAAACCACTGTTTTAATTGTACCTGATTGATTCTTTATCTGCACGGTTTCAAAACTCCAAAGGAATTGGGCAAATGACAAGAAAAATATTTCAGTAACAATTGGATGATTCTCAACCTTCCCTTCAAGGATTACTTAAAGTGGTATGTGAATGGAAAGAAAAAGGTTGAGAACCACTGATCTATTGCTTTCCATGGATACAGCATGACCTGCTGTGTTCCTCCAGAAGTTTTGTGTTGTTGTGGTGGAAAAGGGTTGCTTTTCAGACTGGAGGTCTGTGTTGTGCCATGGGGCTTGGTGCTGGGTTTGTTGCTAAAATTAATGACCCAGGAGAGAATATTAATGGTATTGTGAGTTTGCTAAAATTGCTGGTAGAGTGGACATTGAGGAAGGTTATCTAATGTTACAACAGGATCATGATCAACTGAATTAGTGGTCTGAGGAATGGTAGATAGAGTTTTAAATTGGATAAGTGCAAGGTGCTGCATTTTAATAAGTTAAACCTGCACAATATGCCCTGAGGAGTGTGGTAGAACAGAGATACCAGGGGGTACACTTGCATTGTTCCTTGAAAGTGGTGATTCAGCTAGATAGGGTGGTGAAGAAGGCATGTGGCATGCCTTCCATCAATCAGGCATTGATCCCAGAAATTGGGACGACAAATTACGGCTCTATAAGAGGTTGCTAAGGCAACATTTGGAATACTGATACAGTTCTGGTCACCTAGCACTGGGAAGGATGTCAATAAAATGGAAATGATCCAGAAAAGATTCACAAGGATGATATTGAGACTGGATGGTTTGTGTGATAAGGAGAGACTGTATGGGCTGGGACTTTAGATAGTAGGAAACAAGGGGTGACCTTATGGAGGCATTTAAAATAAATCATGAGGGTGATAGGTAAGACTTCTTACCAGGTTGGGGATGTCCAAAATCAGAAGGCATGGGATTAAGCTCGGGGGCAACTTTTTTCACGGAGATTAGTGCATATATAGAACAAGCTGCACAAGGAAGTGGCAGAGATGGGTACAATTCAGACATTTGTAAGATATTTGGAAAAAAAATACATGGATAGGAAAGTGTTAGAGAAAACTTTGCAAAGCACAGGCAAGTGGGAATAGCACACATAGGCAACTTATTTGGCATGGATGAGTCACCAGGAGCCCGCAGTCTGCGTGAGTCCTTCAGCCGCTGAACCCTCGCTGGTCCAATACCCTGATCATCATCCCTGTAGCGTTATCTCCCAGGCCTCTCCTTCTCAGCAGGGGGTGTTCTCCCATTTCTGGTGCCCTAACTGCTGCTGCTCCACTCTTCACCCCCCCCCCACCGTGTCAGCTACCCCTTGTAGTCCGCTACCCAGGATGCGCAGCCATATTGGGTACAGACCTTTGTGGTTACAGGATATTTTTAAAAATTGACTCCTCTCATTGGCTGTTTAAAGTCTGTACAGAGCCGTCGGCATCACAACTGGACAATAGGACCCTGCTGAGCCACACTGTGTTTCCACTCCTCGCTATACCAGCTCCACACCTGTGGCTGTGCTGCCATTACAGCAGCTCTGGCAGTGCCGCCAAAAAAAAACTAGCTTGTTGACAATAACCAAAGATCCATGGACGTAGGATTGGTGCTCATCATGTATTGCTTCTGTATGCCTGTTATGTATGAACAAAGCAGGCAGAACAAGTGTCATTTTTGGGAACAATAGCACTACCCACCACTACTCGACCATTGGTGACAAGTAGTCTAAAACACATACCTACGATATTCCCTGGTGACTAACCTCACAACTGAAGCTCAGGTCAGCCAATTAAGCTATGTACATTCCATTCCAACTTTTCCACCATTTATGAGCCTCATTTGGATTGTTTGGATAACGTGAGCAAACTAAGAGAAGCTGGAGGATCTCTACAGGTCAGACGGCATCCATAGTGAGCATTTTGGGTGCGGATCCTTTTTGAGACTAAGATGGGAAGGGGAGAAAGGAAGCATAAAAAAGAAAGGAGGAAGTTCGAGAGAGGGGCCAAGAAGTAATAGGATACTGAACAGATAAAAGTGGGAGAGGTGAGGCTTGCTGGGCAGAGGGGTGGAGACCACTTAAGAGGTGGTGGAGGGGGGGATGGGGATGGTAGATGAAAGCAAGCATTGGAATTGGTTGGGAGAAAGGGAACAATGGAACCAGATCGGGGTATGGTGTTACCTGATGTTTGAAAATTCATTGTTCATACAAGTCTTACATCAACTGCATTTGCAGCGGGAAGTGCCGGCTAATGGTAGGGGGTTTATGTTGGGAGGAGGGTTGAGCTGGGAATAGAAGGGTAGATGGGGAGGGAAGAGCAACCTTGGGGGAGAATGACGAATATATGTACAGACATACAGTACAGCAACAGGCCTTTGTGTCCTATGACCTACAACCCTGAATGTTTTTAAAAGGGTGGGAGGAAACCAGAGCATCCAGGCAAAACCCATGCAGACACAGGAAGAATGTACAAACTCCTTACAGACAGAGCTGGATTCAAACCTCAATTACTGGCACTGTAACAGCGTTGCGCTAATCGGTACGTTGACCATGTGACCTGAAATAGTCCCTATGAAAAGCAGATAAAAGTAGCGATGGCTCAATAACATTATAAAATGTTTTTTACATAAGACAAGGTTCCCCAGAGGAAGAATGAGGAATTTATTTGATAGCATTGTTTATTTATCTCTTGAACTACTCAATAGGTCACGTGGCAGTTTCTGAGTGGCTGCAGCAAGTTTCTTGTGATCATCAGTGAATAAAATCTACTGTAAAAGTAGAAATGTGACTTTTATGTTGAATTCTTTTATTGAATATGTTATGGGAAAAATAATAATTGGGAATTTGACAATATCTGGATAACTCAAAATGAAACAAACTTTTAGACCCTGCCAGGAATCCTTGGACTAATTAACATGGCTGATTCAGACACATCATTGGATATGTGAAAAAAAAATGTAAGGGGTTTATGTTTCCAGCCGTGGTAAAAATATGAAGGGGATCAAAGATATTGGGGAATATCATTAAGCTAGAACATGCTGAGGAAAAAGTGGGTGGTTCTATGCCCCTGTAGTTTATTCACTGGGCACCTGAATAAGCTGATGATTGACTTGTGTTAGTCTGATGTTGGTGTCCTGATGAATATGAACTCTGCGCACTCCCCCTTCAGGGGTCCTGGTGAATATGAACTCCCCCTTCAGTGGTCCTAATGAATATGAACTCCCCTCTTCAGGGGTCCTGGTGAATATGAACTCCCCCTTCAGGGATCCTGGTGAATATGAACTCTCCCTTCAGGGGTCCTGGTGAATATAAACGCTGTGCACTCCCCCTTCATGTGTCCCAATAAATATGAACGTGCTCTCTCCCTTCAGGGGTCCTGGTGAATATGAACTCCCCCTTCAGGGGTCCTGGTGAATATAAACTCTGTGCACTCTCCCTTCAGGTGTCCTGGTGAATATGAACTCTGTGCTTTCTCCCTTCAGGAGTCCTGGTGAATATGAACTCAGTGCACTCTCCCTTCAGGTGTCCTGGGGCCTCTGTCCATTGAACCCATGACAGGTTAAGTCCCGACACGAGTAGTCCCCTTTTCCCATTTTCCTATTATTTTGGATCACTGTAGGGGGAAAGGGCAGCTAAAAGATCATTCACACAATTTATTTATTTGCTTTAATCTCAATTTTTTTTCGTGGTTTAAAACTACTGAGTAAAAGAGTTTAAATGCTTTAGTGGTTTAATTCATTTATATTTTGAACAGTTTTTTATGTGAAGTGATTCAGAAGACTTGGAAATATTTACCAGCTGGTTGTCAAAATCTTTTCTGGCCACTTTGTGGCAGACTTTTCTGGCCTACCCAGGAGGTACATTATGCCGTAACCAGTTTTGTTGTAGTGCAGTGGATGCAGATGGGTAGCAAGTCAATGGCAAGTCCATAGTTGTTGTGCATGTCAATGACAAAACTTTGCTGCCTACATTTTAATGCACCATGTTCTAGTTACCCATATATTAATTGTCCTATGTTGGATCCCTGTCCATCTACCTCAAATCTCTCTAAATGATCCATGGCCCTGACAATTGCTATCTTTGGAGACTTTCTAAAATTTGGCAGATCTCACATCTATCACATCTCCATTTTTAATTTCTTTCCCATGGCAATGTGCTTTGATCTGAACAGCCCTTAAATTATGGGATTACTTTCCAATCTCTTCAACCTCAATATTTCATAATTTAAAGCATCCCTCTGTGACCAAGATCATCTTTGCTAATTTCTGTATCTGTTTTTTGATTATGTTCTGTTGAGGTCCCTGAGAAGTATCACCAAATGGTAGTGTCTGATTAGCATTATTCAACTTTTGATTTACTTTAACATCCTGTTGGTAATATGGAACAATTATACAATTAGATGAAGTAATAGCTCTTAAAGTTTATAATTAGCCAAAAGTTCCCTCATCTAACTGGATAGTTACATAATGGCCCATAACCACAGGCAATTATGTACTTGTGTACCGCAGTCTTGTACTTGTAAATAAATAACCATATGTATCTTTTACTTAGTTAAAAGCTTGTTAATTCTTGACCCAGTTAGGTATGAACAGGACCCATGAATTGTCCTGTGGGTGTGCAACCTGCTAGACAAAAAAAATCAATGATTTAGCCATGAATTTGTATATGGATATAAATCTTTGTCTCGTGTATTTATGACATCATACTTCAGTCCAATTATGGACAAAAAAAGAAATTCTTTGTCCAACTTTATGGTTCAATTAAACTTTTCATAAGGTGCTCAAGTAAGAACTGTTAGTGCCGTGGATGCTCTAACACATTCAACATTAAGTGCTTGCAAACACACAAGCAGAAAACAATTGTCTGTTGTCGTTCAGTTTTATCTTCAAACTCACACAAGCCCTGTCAAATGCATGCTATAGGGCAGCTTGAGATTGTGTGTCCTGATGCTTCTCACTCGCTTCACGTATGCCAGGTTCCTTGCACCTCAAATATTGTCCGACAATGATGATACCAGGTTCATGTTACACTTTCTGTCTGGTAAAAGTAACAGAAAATCGATGTAAATATTGGAGAGACAGCATAAACATCCATTTGAGCTGTTTTTTTGGAATTTCTTGATTATTGATCTGCCAAAATTTACAGTAAGACATTATAAGAAGCTTACTGGTAATTCTGGGGTAGAAATTCACCCTGGAAGTAGGCTATATGGCTTTCATCAGCTATGGTTCCATAGGTTTAATCCAGTCCTACCCCTTCCTGGACATGCACAAAGATTGAGGAGATGCCACACCAGTGGAAATGTAACTTCTTGGATTGGACACTTAATGTTTTAAGCAATTTTATGCCAAATACACTTCAAATAAAACTAACACCTTGTAACATTGAATGCTCACGTACAGCTGGATTGGAGCTCTGGGAAAGTGAAGTGGTAAATATTGTGTGCTAATATTATTGCTTATACAATTTAGAAGGCCAATTATTATATAGCTTTATTATCTCATCAATATTTCTTGATCCTACATAAAAAATACCATATTGTTACAGTACGGAAACACGCCATCTCAGCCCCTCTAGTCTATAAGTGATCTCCTCTAGTCCCACCTACCTTCACTCTGCCCATAACCCTCCAAACCTCTCCCATCTAAGCACCTATCGAACTTTTCCTTAAATGATAAAATTGACTTTGCTGCAGCCACCTCTTCCAGAAGACCATTCTATTCCACCACCACTCTCTGAGTGAAGAATTTCCCTCTCATGTTACTTTTAAACTTTTGCCCCCCCCCCCCCCAACTCTTAGCTCGTGACCTCTTGTTTGAATCTCATCTACCCTCAAGGGAAATAGCATATTCACATCTACTCTATCTATCGCTCTCATAATTTTAAATACCTCTATCAAAATCCCCACCCCCCCCAACCTTCTATGCTTCAATGAATAAAGACCCAGTCTAATCAATCTTTCTTTATAATCTAGATTCTGAAATCCAGGCAACATTTTAGTAAATCTTCTCTGCACCCTCTCTACCTTATTGATATCCTTCCTATAATTTGATGACCAGAAGTGCACACAGTATTCCAAATTCGACCTCAACAATGCCTTGAATAGTCTAAACATCACTTCCCAACTCCTATATTCCATGCTTTGATTTATAAAGGCCAGCATATCAAAACCCTTCTTCACCACTCTATCCACATGAGATTCCACTTTCAAAGAACGATGAACTGTTATTCCAAGATCTTTCTGTTCCTCTGCATTCCTCAATGCCCTCCCCTTCACTGCATATGTCCTTTTTTGATTATTCTTCCCAAAATGAAGTATTTCACACTTATCTACATTAAACTCTATCTGCCAGCTTTCAGCCCACTCTTCTAAACAGGCCAAATCCTTCTGCAGTCCCCGAAAATCATCCTCACTATCCACAACTCCACCTATTTTTGTATCATCCGCATATTTACCAATTCATTTTACCACTCCATCATCCAAATGATTAATGTAAATGACAAATAACAAGGGACCCAATACCGATCCCTGAGCCACACCGCTTGTTACTGGCCCCCATCCTGACAGACAGTTATCCACCATGACTCTCTGGGATCTACCTTCTAGCCACTTTGAACCCATTTGACTATCTCAAAATTAATATCTTGCTCCCGAACCTTCCTTACCAACCTTCCATGTGGAACCTTATCAAAGGCCTTACTGAAATCCATATAGACAACATCTACTGCTCTACCCTCATCAACATTCCTAGTCACCACCTCAAAAAATTCAACAAGATTTGTCAAACGTGACCTTCCACACACAAACCCATGTTGGGTGTTCCTGATCAGACCCTGTCTCTCTAGATACTTTTATATATTATCTCTAAGAATATTTCCATTAGCTTACTGACCACCGACGTCAAACTTACAGGCCTATAATTGCTAGGCTTACTCCTCAAACCCTTTTGAAACAAAGGAACCACGTGTGCGATATGCCAATCCTCCGGCACTATGCCCCCCTATAATGACTTTTGAAAAGTCACTGTCAGAGCCTCCATTATTTCTTCCCTAACACCTCAAGGTCCTGGGGAAGATCCTGTTAGGACCCGGAGACTTATCCACCTTTATATGCTTCAAAAGCTCCAACACCCCTTCTTTCCTAAACCCTACATTTTCCATAATTACCCCTTTTGCTTCTCTTATCCTACATGATTTCATATTCTTTTCCCTAGTGAATACCAAAGAGCTCATTCAATATCTCCCCCATCTCATTCTGCTCCGCACACATTTGTCCGCTCTGATTCTCTAAGGGACCAATTTTATCCTTCATTCTCCTTTTGCTATTAACATATTTGTAAAAACTCTTCGGATTTACTTTTACCCTGTTTGCTCTAGCCACCTCGTACCTTCTTTTCACCTTCCTAATTTCTTTCTTAAGATTCTTTTTACAATCAATGTATTTTCCAAGCATCTTGTTTACACCTTGTTTTTTATATTTAATATAGGCTTCCCTTTTTATTTGAACCAAATTTCTAATCTCCCTTTAAAACCATGGCTTTCTTGAACTTTTGGCTCTGCCTTTTATCCTAACAGGAACATAAAGATTCTGTACCCTCAAAATCTCACCTTTAAAAGACTTCCTCTACCTCCTTCCCATAAAACAAATCAGCCCAAACCACTCCTTGCAAGTCCTTTCTCATCTCTTCAAATCTAACTTTTCCCCACTCAAAATCTTTGGACCAGACCTATCCCTTTTCATAATTATATTGAAACTAATGGTACTATGATCACTGAATCCGAAGTGCTCCCCAACGCATAACTCTGTCACCCGCTCTATCTCATTCCCCAACAATAGATCCAACACTGCCCCTTCTCTAGTCAGTACCTCAACGTCTTGTTGCATCAAACTATCCTGCACACATTTTACAAATTCTAATCCATCTAGCCCTTTCACAGAATGTGTTTCCCTGTATTAATTCTCAACCGTGTGACTATCTTTCTCAATTAAAATCATTTTCAAATAGTTACCATCAATAATAAAGAAAGAAAATATTTACATAATACCTGTCCCTTCTTTAGGGCATGCCAAAAAGCTATTTTTTTCTGTTTCCACACCCCTCTTCCTTCATAGGAACAAGTCTGATGATATGCTAATGCCTTGGCACTCAAACAGAAGCTGGTTTGAATTTCTGGATAAATACTGTGGCAGTAGTTGAGGTTTGATCGTTACTTCTGATGAAAGAATGGTATGCTCTACCGGCCAGGTTTTATACACTTGGTCTCTGTCAGTCTTTGAATTCACACCAAGCCACCACCCCCACAATATAGTGAAACATGTTGGTTGCAATCCAGAAGGCATTGATATAGCTAATATGCTATGTAAAATGGTCAATGGATAAATTGGTATCCAATGCACAAGAAGGCAAATTGGAGTATTTATAGATGTGTTTAACACTGTTTAATGATTTTTAAGTGGAAGAGGAGTCCATAGGATCATTTTCTTCAATGTTAGTTGGCAGCTGCTTTTTATTAAGGTAAATGGAAAATAAGAAATATTAGACAACAGTGTCCCTGTATACCACTTAGAGATGGAAACAGCTTGTATTTATCTGTTCGCAGATTAGGCTCTTCCCATGCACTGAAATACTTAAAAGTGCATTCACTGTTGTACAACATATCCAAAAGCAACAGCTATGGATCCTGAAAACCACAGTACAATAATAACTAGTCAAAGTACTTTTGGTGTGAAGAATATTGAAGACCTCTTTCTTCAACATGACACATGATTTTTATTGACCAGAAAAATTGTAGGAGTCTTGTATCTTTAAAAAATGGTACTCGCTGATGATATTGTACTGACTTGTTAGACTACATTATGCACTAGACGTATTGAAGCTCGTAGAATGGTTGGTGTTACCTTTAGATTTGTCCAACAGTACCTTGTGTGACAGTTTATGTTATATTTTATATTGTGTGTGTATGTGTGTGGATATATATAAATATGTAAAAATCTTCTTAATATTTGTTTATTTATTTATTTTATATATTTATATATATATATATATAGGAGATATATTGTTGCAATTTTTTTAGTTTAGAACACTTATAGATACAAACACTTCAAAACCGATCTCATGTAAAAATGCTGGAGCTCTGCTCAAGCTAGACAGTCCAGGCTCTGGGTGCCTTTGCAGAAACTTTGAAGAATGCCTGTAAGGACTTCACAAGTAGGTGTTAATTGGACATGCTGTGGAGTAATGGATTATTGTTTTGGAAAGCAGCAGATGAACAAACTCAGAAGATTAGGTCCGTCAGGAGCCACAGTTTGTCTGAGTGCAGTTGGCTGTTCTAAGAGTGTTTTCTCTGTGTGTGTGAGAGAGAGAGAGAAATGAGTTCTACAGTTCAGCAGTAGCAATAGCTGGTTTGGGAACATGTCAAGCTGACAAAGCTTGTGGAGAAACCACATTTTGAAGCCGCGTTGTAAGTTCTTAGTTCAGCCTGGCCAAAGCCCTTATGGTCCATACAAGAGGAGATGGCTGGCTGTATAATGTTTCATTTGAAATAAGGGAAACAAAAAGGAACTCTGTGGTGAACTGAAAGAAAGAGGATATCATCTGGAAAACCCTGATGGGGCAAGTTTCTTTGGCAAGACACTGAAGTGGCTGATCCAAAAGGAATCAGTTGTGGGTGCCCAACAAGCAACAAATCTCTCTTTGAAAAGTGACAAGAACCTTCCTGAGTGGTAACCATTTACTTTTCAAGCATCAAAGCTTGGTGAAATTCATAAATGTTAAATTCTGTGCATAGTATAAGAATTGCCTGCAACCAGTGAACGTGGAGGAGAGAGAAGTGAGATTGGACTGTGAATCAAAGAACTTTTCTGCACTTAGACATATGTTACATTGGTGTGCGCTTAGAATTAGAAGGGGTTAAGTTAGGTTAAGTTAATAGTAATAAGTTAAATTTTGATCCTGTTTTCATGTTTAAAGATAATTAAAAACAACTTTTGTTTAAATAACTATTTGTTTTGGTGAATTTCTATTGCTGCTGGGTTTTGGGGTCCTCTGGGCTCATAATATTTGTATCCAGATTGGAGTAGGTGAGGGTCCAACTGAAAAGACGTTTAGTGCAAAAGACTGATAATAATGTAATAAAAATATTTGAAAAAATGTTTTTTTTAAATTGTGCATGGAACATAAGCTCCTTTTAAAATCTGATGGAAACACAAATTCATTCAGTACTAGGTTTAACTGAAAAAGGCCCAGTCAAGAAGTTAACATTCTTGGCACAGAATTACTAATGTTTCATTAACAAGATTGTATGATTACCTTTGGCTCAGGCTGAAGTGCTTACAGTATAATAGCATGAATGGCAAAATATCAGTGGAAGAAAGGCCATCATAGACCAGTGTTTTTGCTCCTCATTTATGTTTTATTTCATTGGCAGGTGTTTGGATTTCCAACTGATCTCCCCATTCGAATGCCTGCTTTAGATTCAGAGGAGTATCTATTTGATCGAATGAGGTAATACTTGAAATTACAATATTTATGTAGGAATTAAAATGTACAAATGTAGTCATGTGTACTGTATTCATATTTGTTATTAAAATAGTTCTGTAATTTCATCAATGTGTCAACTGTTCTTAGGATGTGTACACTGGTAATTTTGGAACATTATGCAATAAATGCAGCTAGCAATACTATATATTAAGTAGTACTTTATTTTCCAGCAGGAGTGTAGAATTAGACCCAAACTATGCAGGGTTTGATGGGTCAAATGATGATATTAGCAGAATAGAGAGTCTGATCAGAACTACTATCTGAAGACTTTTAGCTGTTGAATGAGACTTCAAAATAGCACCATGTTTGTGAAAGTCAGACCCTTATGCAGGTGATGAGTGGCTTGCTTTCAGTGGAGTCAAGATCAGAAAATAAATTGTCGTCTTGGACAGAGAGATGCGCAAGTAATCAAGAATCCTCAAAGGGGCTAATATTTGTGGCATTTACTTTTATATGAACTTGATCTTTTTTATATTGCTAGGATTGAATATCTGATTTGATATTTTATTCTCTGTTTTACAATAGTTCATTTGAGTATGTATTGGAAGCCTCCAAGTCTCTTAAACAGAAAACAGGTGATGGGACTATGACATACCTGAATAAGGGACAGTTTTATCCCATCACACTCAAAGAATTGAGTGCCAATAAAGAAATGCTTCACCCAGTCAGTAAAGTCAGAGTAAGTTGTTAATGACACTGTGTAAGAATTTCATTTATCATTTATGGTAATAAGTTTGATTTGTTAACTGCTTGTAATGTAGAACAATTTTATTAAAGAAGCTGACGCTGAAGTCGAATCTTTACAGTCTTTGAGAGAAGCATCTGTGGTAACATACACCTTTGTAAGTGAAGTAGATTTTGAGATTGTATGACTGAAAATTAGTGAGAACAATTCATCAACTTTCTTGGCATTCTTCGATGTTGCTGATTGCTATCATTCATTTCCCTCAGAGTGATTTTTTTTATATTAAAGGATTATAAATATATATCTGAATAAAATCTAGAGTGTGATGCATTTCTGTAACAGTTCTGGGTTAAATTGCACTAGATAGAAATTTAATTGGATACTTTCTCTTTCATCAACGATAAGATATCCTTGTTGAATGCTAGCATTATGGTGTTATTCCCCATGCAAATGGTTTCGGATGTTGCTTAGGAAATTGGATTCAATTAAAGAAATGTTCCAACATGCATTTTGTGTGCATTCCTGGGATGCAAGTTGAACAGATCTCAGGCAAACACTGGTAATTTGACTTGGATAGGTTCGTTATAATTACTTTGCAGCTCTCCCAGCAGTCCCACCCACTCTACCCTGTCTTTCCCCATGCTACTTATCACTGTGCCCCAGCAGGCCACCCCTCCTTTTTTTTAAATTTTTTTTATTTTTCACACTATAAACCATATTGACCAAGATACATACAGACATTTTTCTTCTTAAATAAATAGTGTCATTTTCTCCTCCTTTATCCCCCCTCCCTTCCCTCCCTCCCTCACCCCCTTCCCCATTTATTTGAAGTTCAATCTATAAGATACATTAAACCCGTTAAACAATGTTGTCACAATAAAAATAAACAAGAAATTTTACTGAGTCAGTTCTTTTCGTTATCTTCTCCTTCTGTCATTTTACAGGCCACCCCTCCTTCACGACCTCCAGAATCTGATCAGACTTTTGATATCCTACCTTCAAACCTGAATTAAGCCAATATCCGGTTTTTCAATTTTCTCCACTCTCTGAAGCAGAGCAGAATTTGAAGGAGAGCTTGTGAGAGTCTGATAGGAACACCCAGTTTGCTGGGGCTCAGATGCTCTTGAATTTTACAATGGCGTACTCAAAATATCTCCAGTGCACTATGCTCCTCCCTTCAATCCCAGGGATTTCTAGGCCATCATACCATATCCATTTAAATAGTTTTGGAGAAGTTTCCACTTTGTTATTGTAATAAATACTAACAGTGACTATTTATTCCCATTTTAGAGTGTGATAATGGTTGTTTTTGGTGATGACAAAATCCGGGATGAGCAACTCAGGCACTGGAAATATTGGCACTCTCGACAGCATACTGCAAAGCAACGCTGCATTGACATTGGTATGTAACAATTAACTTATTTTTCTTCAGATGTGAATGAACCACTCTGTTGAAAGAACTACCGATCTTGTTGTTATTGCACCTCCATGGACTAGGACTTTTGTTGTTGTCCCTGTAATCGTAATGGTTCACCAGGGAAAATAAGGCATTGGTATCCCTTTGATGCACTTGTGGGTTGTTTACTGTGGGATGAACTAAAACAGTGCATGAATATGCTGGAAGATTCTTGAAGTGAAGATCTGGTCATCTTTATAGCCAACAGCAAACCCTGACCTCAGGGTTATCACAGACATTGTTGCTAAAAGGTGCAAAGGTCAGAGACGACCAGTCTTGAGAAATGTGACATTCAGTACATTCCTGGAAAGATATGCCTGTCCCTGTGAGATTGATAAAGTGTCTGAAGAAAGGTGGCCTCTCCTAATTTCTCAGAAATCCACTGCAGCTCACCCGATTTGTTACTAATCTTTTGCTGCTTGGTTTTATAGAAAATGCATCCTCACCATCAGGCATCATTAGTTAGTGGAAAACAATTAACAGCTAAAAATCAGCAACATGCACTTTCCAGCCCCTAAGATTTGAAACAAATGCCACTGATGTGAGTGTCTGCAACTTTTCAACTGTTTAATACTACTGAATCTAACCCATTTACTTTCTGGGGCCATTTATTACCCCCATCTTTGTTTTAAACTTGCATTGGGATCAGAATTTCAGCAGAAGATCTTGATTTGCAAGCAATCCACAATGTTGTAGGGCAGCCATTTTTAAGCTATGCCCCACCTCACCCCAGCCAGGACTCTGCTCAAAGTTTATGGGCCTCTTCACTATGAAGCAATCAGGTTTTGGTTTCATCTGTAATTCTCTCCTACCGACTGCATAAAAAAATATTTATATTACGTGAGGTGAAAATAAAACTAGGCATTTACTTAAATCTGCCGGGACTCCAGGGGTGTTGTAGGGTCCTCACTGAGAATGGCTGCTGTAGAGAAACCTCATCTACAGACAATTCATCCCCACATCCACAGAGCTGAAGGTATTTTTTATCTTGTGGTTGTTCTCTGGTTCAACTATTGTTTCATTCTTCAATTTTCAGATTTCAAATTTATTGTCAGAGTACATACATAACATCACATACCCTGAGATTCTTCTTTCTGTGGGCCAGGTAGAATTACCACTTATTGGTAGTCCAATAAAAACTGTACACAATGCATGCATGTAATCAATTTTAAAAAATGTAAACAAACTGTACAACATAGAGAATTTTTTAAAAAATCAATAAAATGCATAAGTAATGAGTCCCTGATTGAGTTTGTTCTTGAGGAGTCTGATGGTGGTGGGGTAGCAACTGTTCCTGAACCTGGTGGTGTGAGCCTTGTGGCACTTACAGTAAGCCTCCTCCTTCCTAATGGATTCAGTGAGAACAGAGTGTGCTGAGTGCTGTGGATCCTTGATGATTGCTGCTGCTTTCCCATGGCAGTGTTCCCTGAAGATGTTCTCAGTAGTGGGGAGGGTTTTGCCTATGATGTCCTGGGTTGTGTCCACTACCTTTTTGGAGGGCTTTACGCTCAAGGGTATTATTGGTGTCTCCATACCAATCTTAATGCCATATTTAATCCTGAATTTAGCTTTGAACACATATTTTCATGGCACAGTTAGGTAGCAGTCAGTGTGAAGCTATTACAATGCCATTGACACAGGTTCGAATCTGGTGGTGTCTGTAAGAAGTTTGTATGTTATCTCTGAGTTTGCGTTAGCTTCCTCTGGATGCACTGGTTTCCTCCCATTTTCCAAAGATGTACAAGATTGGTAGGTTAATTGGTCACATGGGTGTATTTGGTTGGTATAGGCTTGTGGGCTGGAAGGGCCGGTTACCTTGATGTATCTTTAAATTTTAAAAAATGGTCAAACTGGTCATTTTTGTATCTGTGACAGTCTCTGCTTCAACTAATGAGCTGCTATAATTATTCTCCTCTGGACATATTAGCCAATTAACTTTCATCCATACTCCTTAAATATGATGTCAGCTAAAGCTGTTGTCTAAAATCCCATTTCCCTTCATATCACCCGCCTTCTGTGGACTCGCGAAGATTCCTGGTTACGCAATGGTACACTTTTAAAATTTTCCTTGTTTTGGATTTGCTCTGTAATCTCTCCTCTATCACTGTAATGTCATTTCAACTCCAAGGGACTGCCTGATTAGCAGAAAATAATTTCCTTCTGCCCTGCAACCCTCCAGGATGTCTGAGAAGCCTGTTGCCAATTGTGGAACGTAATCACTCCAGTACTGACATATATGTCTTCTAAAATTCTCTGTCTCTCTTCCTTTCTTAAAATATTTTGTTAAGCTTAATAAAAACCCTTTACACATAAGTCAAATCATATCATATATATGTCACATAACAACTGAAAATTAGAAGCAGAACCATAATTATTGCATAATTTACTTTCTAAGGGCACCAAATTCTATAATTATAATTAAATCATAACTAATCTACCCCCTCCCTCTAAACAAGGTTATCTGTATATATTGTAAATATGAATTGAATGATGGCCCCCAGACACCAGACAGAGAATCCCCAGCGCATCTACAGTACTTAAATCCTCAGATTATGATAAAAATCCATGAATGGGCCCCTCATCCTATCAACTTCAGACTTTGCATCTTTATTATTATATCTAATTTTTTTTCCAAACTTAAATAAGACATGATATCATGTAACCATTGAATACGAGTGGGTGAAACAATGTCTTTCCACTTCATCAAAATTGCTCATCTAGCTATCAACAAAGCAAAAACTAAGATTCTCTTTCCGGATTGAGGACAGAGATATATCCTCTTCTAGAGAAAAACCAAATGAAGCAATCAAAAGACTTGGTTCTAATTTAGTCTTAAGAATCATTGATAAAAGTTTGGAAAATCTCTTCCCAAAAATGTTCTAAGTTCAGACACTCCCAAAACATATGAATCAATTAAGCTTCACAAATTTTACACTTATCACATAAAGCAAAATTACCTCGAATAAAAAGATCTTTAAAACTTTTAATGCCTAATTCCTTAAAACCTATATCTAACAAAGAAGGTTGGAAAAGATGATTCATTGCAATAGAAGTGACAAAAGAAAAGGTATGATAACCAAAAAATTTCCTAAATTGTGGTCCATATCTTTAATCTATGCCTCATTATTGGGTTACTAGTCAATTTAGAAAAAACTAAAAGGTAAAAATGAACCTAAAATAGCCCACATAGGTGTCTTTTTAGAAAAATTCAATTCCATTTCTACCATAAAGGGTGATCAGCTAACTTATCAAAATGTAACAATAAGATTAAATTACTTATATTGGCTGCCCAATAATAGAATCTAAAGTTTGGTAGTGTTAATTTCATTTTTTGGACACAGGTGTAAAAGTGACTGAAGAGTCTCATGTCAGGCAGCATCCTTGGGGGCAGTCTGTTTCAGTTTGAGTCCCTTTTTCAAACTAAGATGGGAAGGGGAGATAGCAAGCATTAAAAGAAGGGGGAGGGGAAAGCAAGGGGCCAAAAGGATATTAGATAGATGAAAGTAGAAGAAGTGGAGTAGAGGTCGAGACCACTGAACAAGGGGGTGAATGAAAAAGAATACTGGAATGGTCTGGGAGAATGGGACAGGTGGAAACAGTGGGACAGAATTAAGGTGAAGTGATGTCAAATTGGCAAATTCAATGTTCATGCAGTTGGAGGCTACCCAAATGGAATATGATATGCGGTTCTTCAAGTTTGCATTTGGCCTCACTCTTGCAATGGATGAGGCTGAGGACAGACAAGCCTGTGTGGAAATGGGGAAGGGATTCAAATACCTGGCACAGGAGGACAGAGCACAGGTGCTCAACAAAGCAATTGTTTAATCTGTGCTTGGTCTCACCGTGTTGTAGACGAAGTTGGACGGGGGACATCTGAAACTCTGCCTTACCAAGAAGATCTGTTTATGCATCTGGAAGGAAGTGAGATCTCCTAATGGGATAAAAAAAAGACTATGACAATTTACCTTATTTATACCTCTCATGATTTTATAAACCTCTATTCTCCTTTAGACTCCACTGCTCCAGGGAGAAAGGTCTCAGCCTATCCAATCTCTCCTTGTAATTCAAGCCTAAAAGTCTCAGTAACACTCTTGTGAACCTTTTCTCCATCTTTTCCAGCTTAATGTTATATCTTTATGTCAGGGTGACCAAAACTGTGCACAATACACAGTCTCAGTGATATCTTGTACAGTTGTAACATGACATCACTGCTCGGGAACTCAACGCCCTGAATAATGAAAGCAAACACCTTCTTCACAACTCAATCAGCGACACCACTTTTGTGGAGCTACTAAATGTATCTGTACCCCCAAGTCACTGTTCTATAACACTCCCCATGGCCCTGCCATTCACCATGTAAGTTCTGCCCTGGTTCAATCAGCCTTGTACAAGTTAAATTCCATCTGCCATTCCGTGACCCATTTTCCCATTTTATCTACATCCTGTTTAATCTAAGAAAACTTTCTTCACTGCTCTCTAAAACACCAATTTATTAACCATTTATTAACACTGTCATCCAAATTGTTAATATAGATGATAATCAATAGAGGACCCATACCAATGTCTCTGGCACACAATTGATGACCAGCTTCCAAGCTGAAAAGCAACTTTCCCCTCTCACCCTCTGGCTTCAACCACCAAGTCAATTTTGTATTCATAATCCCCTCTATCAACTCTTCTTGTTACATCCTCAAAGAATTTAAGGAATTTTTTTGAACATGACACTGTTAATAAAATCATGGTGACTTGGTTTAATTATTTTCAGGTTTCCAATATGATTAGATCATTCCTCTTCAGTTATAGACACAAAGGTATTGTGCATTAATAGCTGTTAAACTAGCTGGCCTGTAGTTCCATGCCTTCTGCCTTTCTCATTTTGTGAACAAGGAGGTCACATTGGCTGTTTTCCAAACATCCAGTAGCCACCCAGAGATTAATTAGTCTATTATGAAACATTTCTTCCAATGGATTCATTATCTCTGGACCCACTTCCTTTAAAACCTTAGCATTCAGGTCTTTGGGATTTGGCTACTTTAGTCCCAGAATTTCTCTAATACTTTCAACCTTGTAATTTGGATTTTTGTAAATTCCACCATGTTATCTGAAAATAACCCATCTGCCATCTGAGGGATGCAAGGAAAGTCTTCCTTGTATCCTGATGCAACCACTGTCTATGCAGAGGAGTATGTAGGCAAAGTTAGTGGTTGTCCTTGCTTCCCTGTCAGTCAATGTCCTCAGTTGCAGGACGAAGGGGGAAAAAAGTCTGGTAGTGATTAAAAATGCCTCATTTTGCCATGTTAAATTCTTAATCTTCACAACAAATGATGTCTGACCTTGGAAATTTGCTTTGGGTTTTGGAATGCTGTAATAATCTGTCAAAAAGCAGCTAATCCAACTAGGAATCTCCCCAAGTAAGGAAATGTTAAATTTTCCAGCTTTAAGAAACTTTTCTGCAGAAAAACACAAAAGTTCATCAAACTTAAATAATATTAGAACTCACACAATGCAATAAAGGGTCCATGTTGACCTATTTGGCCTATTGAATTGTAAGCGTTGAAGAATGATATACTGAATGAGGAAGTTGGTGGGATGAAAAGTGAGGAGCAATGTGTTGTAGTAGTGGATGAATGAGGAACAACGTGATAGCAGGAAGATCACTAGTTTATTTTGCTTTTGACTGTTAGAGTTGATTTTGATTTGTCTTTTATCTCTACACTTGGCCCAGGACTCTCTCTGGTGCTTTGGTTGTCTCCTTTAGCTTCATAAGGAAGTATATGTGGGTTGGGCGAGGTGCGTACTTACTGCGTGGAACTCAAGGCGATGTGTTGTGCAGGCATAAGATCCTGGATCTTAATGATGTTGGCAGAATTCCAGAAAGGAGATCAGATTACTTCTGTAAATTCCATGGATTGGCTTTTGTGAATAAATTATTTCCCCCCCCCAAAGGATCAATGAGCATTGAGTAATGAGAGTACACTGGCTGTCATCAGTGTGGATAAATATCTGGCTACAGTTTGGAAGAAGTCTAAAATTGTGCTGAAGGGTAAATTTAACCCAGGAAGTATTATGGCTTTGGAGTTCAAGGGGGATATCTAATCCTGATCTTTAGGTGCTTCATAAACAGACACGTATGCAAATTCCCTTATTTCCTCAATTTTTAACTGCTGAAAGACCACAGAGTTTTGCCTTGCAACCTAACACCAATAACAAGGCTCTAATAATTATAGGTTTGTCAAAGCTGATTGCCATGCAAGGCGTCAGTAAATATTGTTGCAATTCCAAGCAGCTGAGTTTAACCTGAATGCTTTGTGTTTCCTGTAAAATCTCAAATTGATTTCCCAACAGAAATTTACATTTGAAAGTAAAGGTAGGCACAGTGGAACCTGCCTCTAACCCTCCTGAAAGTCTTGCAAAGCCTTGATATAAGATTATATGATTCATGGGCAAGAGATCTTGCCCATAAATTATTTTCTGGTTGGTAACACTAAAGCCCCAATTCATTGTATTCTACCACAGAAACATATTACATTTATATGGGCTGTAGACCTGAGATGAATTTTGAGGCAGTAAAACATGAAGATCTGCAGTCATTATGATTGTAGTAAAAGCACATAAATGCTGGAGGAACTCCGCAGGTCTCGCAGCACCCAGAGGAAGTAAAAATGTATTACCGACATTTCAGGCCTGAGGCCTTTCTCAAGGTTATTTCGGTGAAAGCCATGAAAAAATGTTTTACAGTTCCCCAGTTTACAAATATAAGAATGAGTTTCCATAAAGTTGCATTCAAATAGCTGATATATGTACATGCTCCTATGAACAGCAGAATAGGATTCTTTATACATTCAGTGATTGTCTTTTCTTATGTGTATTTGATGCCATCCTTCACAGTACTGTGGAGATATGATTACCATTTTGAGTGATTGCTCTGTATTTTCTGACATGGATAAAATCCTCTGTTAAATGAAACCTGTGCATGACCCAGGGACAGCCTGTAGAAAATTTGGACCACATATTAAGTGACTAATTTAATTTTAAGAAATGCATATTGCTAATTGTGTGAGGGGGTGTCTCTGGAGTGTTGGTAGCCTCCTTGACACTGGGTTAACATCTACTTTAGACAGTTAACACCTCCTTACCCTCCAGCTCTCTCAGACTATTGGAACAATGTTATGGGCACTACCCCAAGGCCCTCAGCTTTGAAACTTCAAATTTGGAATAAGTAGTTCAGACACCATGGCCTAATTCGACCAGACTTGCCAGAGGGTGCCAATTGTCACATACTTAATGAAGTTTTAAGACCTCTATGAAAATCAAATAAGTCTGAGCAGCAGTGCAGTCTGACATGAATACAGGGAGCCTTGCAATTCTTCCAAAACCATTTTCATACTCTTCCATCTCTTAGAATGTTAAAACTCAAGAAAGCATTAGCATGCAAGTAAGTACCTGTGGCAGCAGTAAGCCTAAACAAATACACTCACTACCAGATAAAATTAAACACAACATCTACTGAAAGAAAGAAAAACTCGGTATGGAAATTTTAATTACGGATGCCCTGGAGGCTGAGGGTGAACTTTTGTTATGAATTTAACTGTTTCAAATTCAATATATGTTTTTACTGAGCACTTTGTAGACTCAAATTATGAATTTGTGTTCAGACTTCACAAATTCAAGATTCCTTTATTGTCATGCTATAATGTGATAGCGCAGAATATGTAATATTACACAAAATTGCCTTCTGCCTGCAGTAAGACAAAGTCGCCATTAATGCTGCCCAGCATCCCATACAAAAAAAAGAGAAAGATAAGCAAAAGAGAGTCCCTTCAGAGTTGCTGAGTGACCATAGATTTGTCTCCAGAGCTCCTGCATCCTCTTGCAGCTGCAGACACCTGTTTGATCCATCAGCAATGCAAGCTCCAGGAGACTTAAAAAGACCTACTTAAAAAGTGCCTACTTCTGTCCTTCCTGCATAGAATATTTCATGCTAGGGTTGCTAGTTCAGAAACATCACCTGGTAAATAAATTATTTTCCACGTGATGTGACGAGTGACAATATGGTGATTCAGTGTGCTATTCGGACAATGGCAAGACTTCCTTGGACTATATATGGCAAACCTTAAACAGTTTAAAATGGTTCACTAAAGCTTTTAAAAATTGTATGGAATGAGCAGCTCTTTGTTTCTATTCTTCTGCAGCTGATTACAAAGAAAGTTTCAACACAATTAGTAATATTGAAGAAATCGCTTACAATGCCATCTCCTTTACTTGGGACATCAGCGATGAAGCTAAGGTAGGACACTTCTCTGCAAAGTGACATGATTCAATTTCAGGCTTTCTCCAGATTAGTGGGTGCAAGTATGAATAATAACCTTTGTCACTGCCATGATCCAAGAGGTCATTACTTGGGTGGCACAGATGGCGTAGCGGTTAGTATAACGCTGTTTCAGCGCCAGCGATTGGGACCAGGGTTCAAATCCTGTTCTGTCTGCAAAGAGTCTGTATGTTTTCCCCATGTCTGCGTGGGTTTTCCCTCCCTTCAAAATGTACTGGGAGGTTGTAGGTCAATTGAGTGTAATTGAGCAGCACGGGCTTGTGGGCTGAAAGGGCCTGTTACCATGCTATATGTCCAAATAGTTTTTGAAAAATTCAACCGAATCCGGAATTCGAATTCTAAAATAGAGTGAAGGTTTTCTTTCTGTAACTGCCAAATGCCCATCATGTGACAAATTTCAATGCGTTATGTAAATTGCCACGAATTATAATTATTATTGAGTGGATCTTCAGTCTCTGTGGTGTTAGATCCGAGTGGAATTATTGCTGACTGATGTAAAAATACAATGCTGGAAAACCACCTGTAAATTGGAGGAATAGCACTTGATTTTCCGTCTGGGCTCTCTCCAACCCGGATGTCATTAACATCAACTTCAGTTTCTGCTAACCTACCTTCTCCCTCCCTCCATTCTCTTTCCCTTTGTCTTTCTTTCTCCAGCTCTCTACCCTCTTCCCTCATGCTCCTTCCACTCGTCCCACCATTTTGTTTGGGCACCTGTCTACATTTTTCATATCTTGATGAAGGGTTCAAGCCTGCCACATTGGTTATGTATCTTTATCTTTGCTATGTGAAGTACACTGTTTGACCTGCTAAGTTTCTGCAGCATTGTGTCATTATTGGAGAAACTCAGCAGGTCAAGCAACGTACTTTATGAGGCAAAGATAAAGATACATAACCGACATTTTGGATTTGAGCCCCTCATCGAAGTAACTTGATCAACTGACTGATGCTGGCTTCATAAGTCTTGTGGGTATTTGAGGTTTCAGAAATGATGACTGATGATTTCAGGGATGAGAAAACAATTGGTGCCTTCTTAGACGCTGAGGCATTTGGCCAAGCTCAACTGCTTTTACAAACAATTGCTAACATGACCATCCACAATCTATACCTTGTCCCCTTCACCATCTTCATTAATGCTCTTCAAGACAACTGTGAACTTTTAGTACATGTATACAGTATCTGAGAAATTAGTTATTTTCAGTTTTGTTATTTTGGAAAGGTCAAACCTTGCAGGACAAATCATGACCACATGATGGCCATTCAGAAATATGTCTGCACACTTCATGTGCAGAGAGTTTCTTTGAGAAGAGTTTGACAGAGCTTGAATCCAATGCTGTCCAAAAGGAGTTTGCAAGTTCTCCTTGTGACTGTGTTTGTTTGTAGTGATAGAGTGCTCACCACCAGGAGGAATCAGAGATGGAGTTTGTGGCTTCTGGGGAATGCTGTTGCATCTTGTTGCATTCAAGATGGAGGCCTCCACATGAGGTCTGACCTGTGGGTGTTCTGTTTTAATGCTCTTCCCTTAGTTAATAAATCTTACTGTTTAAAAAGAACCCAAGTTTCTCTATTGTAATAAAAGAAGCATCATATGGTACCAGGAGTGGACGAAACACCAGGAGTGTGCTGCTATGCACACAAGTGAAAGAAACAAAGAAACACTACATTGTGCGTAGTGAGTAACAGTCGATATCCACAGAGAAAATATGGAAAGTTTAAAAAACTCCTGATGCCGTAAAATGGACTGGAAATGTTGACCATGAGTGGGAGCTGTTTAAAGAAAGATTCAAGTGATTGGAATCAATAGCCAACCGGATACATGGAAAATTGCAATGCTACTTACTGTGATGGGACCTAAAGCTCTAAAGGTTTTCCACACATTTATTTTTGCCAAGGCAGAAGATCAGAGCAAATATGACAAAATTATTGAGATGTTTGACGATCACCAAAGAAAAATGAAACCATCGAGAGGTACGTGTTTTGCTCATGCACGCAGCTGCAGGGAGAGAGCTTTGATACTTTTTTTAACAGACTTAAAATTAAAAGCAAGAACATGCAATTTTGGATCATTACAAGATTCAATGATCTGTGATCAAATTGTGTTGGAGATTAATGATAAGAGAGGGAGGTTGCTGCAAAAGACAGAACTTACCTTAGCTGGAACTGTGAAGATATGCCACACCAGTGAATTAGCTCAGCAGCATGCAAAAAAGTACAGTGATAATTTAAAAACCAGTGAAAATGAAGGCATAGTCATAGCCACAGGGTCTGGATACTCACATAATCAAAAAATGAGATACAGGGAACAACAAAAAGATGGAGAGACATTCATTTGTAAACAATGCGGCATTAAACATGCGCCAAAGCAATCCCCATCTTATGAAAAAGTCTGTAACAAGTGCAAAGAGCAGAATCACTATGCAAAGTATTCTTTTCACGCTGGTTACAGGCAAACGTCAATTTGATCTGTGAACGTGACATCAGGGCGATGAAAATAAAGCCATACATTCATGCAAATACTGTAATGCTCAAAGGATACAATGGACAGAACATCGACATGAAAGGTACATGTAAACTCAAGGTAAAAGTTAAAGATAAAGAGCACCACCTCAGATTCACAGTAGTCCCAGATGGGTATATATCTCTGCTTGATGACAAAACATGTGAAAACTTAAGATTAGTCAAGAGGGTGAACTACACAACAATGACAATGAATGGAACAGTGTAGAGGAAATACTGGATCAATTTCTGACATCTTCAAGGGATTTGGAGTTCTACCATTCATCTATAAGATACAGTTAAGAGGATGCACAGCCAGTAGTGCATGCGCTGAGGCAGGTTCCAGCAGAACTAAAAGATAAGCAGGAACTCGACCAAATGACAGCACTAGGGTGTCATAAAGAAAGTGGAGGAGCCCACAGAATGGGTGAATTCAATGGTGTGTGTCAAAAAGAAAAGTGACCTAAACATGTGCATGGACACAAAAGACTTGAATGCAAATTAAAGAGAGAACATTATCAGATTCCGTCCAAAGATGAAATTACAAGTGAGATGGCCAGTGCAAAGTTTTTCACTAAATTGGTTGCATTCCAGGGCTTCTGGCAAATAAAACTGCAAGATGATAGCACAAAATACTGTACATGTAATACACTGTTTGGCTGATACTCCTGTCTGAGGGTGGCTTTTGGAATTTCCTCAGCTCTGACAGTGTTCCACAGGACAATGGCACGCATCTTAGAAGGCATAAATGAAGTAAGTGTGCACATGGATGACATGATCCTATGGGGATCCACACAAAAATAGCACCATGAAAGGCTCCTCAAAGTGCTACAACACATCCAGAAGTATGGATTCAAGTTAAACAGAGAAAAACGTCAGTTTGGTGTGAAGGAAATCACCTTTTGCGAGATGAATTGTCAGAGGCAGATGTGGAGCCAGACAAGAGCAAGGAAAAAGCAATTTTACAGATGCCAAGACCCACTGACAAAAAAAGCACATTGAGAGTGCTGGGAATGATCAATTTCATTGGTAAATTCATAACCAAAACTGTCTTCCAAAACAATATACCTGAGGAAGTTGTTTCAGGACAAATGTGAATTCAAGTGAACAGACAACCATGAGGATGACTGAAGATCATTCTTACTACAGATCCAGTATTTTTGACGTTCTTTGACACATCTAGAAGGACAAAAATATCTACTTCAGGCTGTGGGAGAAGATTGGAGGCTAGTCTCATACGCATCAAGGACGACGACAACATCTGAATGTCGATGTGCACAGATTGAGAAAGAGTGTCTAGGTCTAGTCTATGGACTTGAGAAATTCCACAGTGATGTGTATGCTCTATCAACATTCGTGGCAGAGACAGACCACAAGCCATTAATAGCAATAATTAAGAAAAATCTCTATGAAATTTTGTCGAGAATCCAAAGATTGATGATGAAGCTTCAATGTTATGACTCTGAATTGGTGTACACATCAGGGAAACTTATTGTGTTAGCTGATGCATTATCCATGGCAAATGAAGCACACACTGAGAGTTCCACCGAGACAGATGTGAATCTCCATGTGAATCTGATCACTGAATCTCTTCCCATATCTTACATGAAATCCAAGCAGATCGCAGCTGAAACAGAAAAGGACACAGTGCTATAGAAGGTCATCAAGAATCTGAATGAAGGATGGCCTAGAGGTGAATGTCAGCCATACTCCAACATCAGAGCTGAGATGAGTGTTGTCAATGGGCTTCTACTCAGAGCAGAAATGTTGTTTATTGACCAGCTATAAATGCTGACATTGACACGATTGTTTCAAGTTGTGAGATCTGTTTGAAGCATCACGTAAAGGAACCCATGATCATAACTGACATAACACCAGAACCATGGCAGAAAGTTGGGACTGATCTGTTTCACATGGATGAAAAGAATTACTTACTGGTTAATGATTAAACATCTCAAGGAAAGGGGATGTAGTGATAGAGTGCTATCATCAGGAGTTGGGAGATGGAGTGTGTGGCATCTGGGGAAATGTTGTATCTTGGGAATGCTGTAGATTCAAGATGGAGGCCTCCACATGTGGTCTAGTCTGTGTGGGTACTGTCTTAATGCGGTTCACTTAGTTAATAAATCTAGCTGTTTAAAAAGAACCCAAGTTTCTTTATTGTAATAAAAGAAATATCACAGATTTCCTCTGGGTGCTTCAGTTTCTTTCCACCTTCCAAAGACATATGGGATGAGTAGGTTAATTAGCAACATGGGTGTATTTGAATGACATGGGCTGAAAGGGCCCTGTTACCGTGCTGTAAAGTGAAGACTGGACTAATTGAGAAATGCAGGCACCACATGCTCTTGATGCATGACCTCATTGGCCAGACAGTTCACTTTTCTTCCAACAAATTTACAACTAAAAGCCACTATTAGTTTGGATCCATATTGTAAGTGTAATGCAGCCTAACCAGGAATCACTTCCGAGATTTAGGTTGGAGGGATAGAAGTTGGTCCCTCAATGAACTGTTGTAGTCGCCCTCCATTCGTTTATTTTTTTTTATGATTCACTCACAAATTTGGCTTAAGCATGCATGAAAAGAGTTCAGTTCAGTGTGGTGATATCAGGTGAGTTGCTGGGGAATTCTCTTCACTCTCTCTCCTCCCTTCCATCTCTTGCTTCCTTTAGTGTTGCTGGAGAGTTTTCCTTCCCAACCCAGATCACTGTGTTGCACTCCAGTCCCATTTGCTTAAAGAATGTACTGAAAATAAGTAAACTTAGATAGAAAACTCCTCAAGTGACACAAAACAACTAAATGCTGGAAATCCTTATGGTGTTCTGAGGAAACTGGTGGATGTTTTGATTGAAGTCCCTTCCTTAATTTTTTTTTCCCTCTTCACATGTGCTTGTGGGTATTTGGGAACAGATTAAGTGTCACATATTATTACAATAACGATGGTAACTGTGTGACGCTGGATTCCTGTTGGTTTTGCAGATGAAATATACTTTTACACTTTGGCCAAGTCTGTGAGGGCGATGAACGTCGGTGTAAAAATGATAGATGTACCTTACACAGAGATGATATTTGAGAGCGAATAGAAAGTTTGGGGTTCATTGTTCTGGGACATTGATGGTGGGCTGTCCTTTTAAACCACTGGAGGCAGTTTGTTGCCAAAGAGTTGCTCAGTAGGTTGCTTCAGAGAGCAGTTCAGAATGAACCAGATTGGTGAAGCCATACAGTATGTTTCCAATTATCTGAAAGGCTTGGGATAGACATTTTTCAGTTAACCTGATTTTTCAGATAACCAAGAAATGGCTTTAAGGAGCCCAGTAGCATCAGCAGAATACTTGAATTGGCCAACACTTCCCCACCACCGTTGCCACTCCTGCCCAAGAGTCTGAGGTCCTTGTCACTCCTGCCACCATCTCTGATCCCCGTCACTTCCCCACTGCTGTTGCCACTCCTGCCTGGGAGGTCGCTCTCACAAGATCACAAGCAAAGGAACAGAAGCAGGCCACGAGGCCCATTGAGTCTGTTCCATAAATCTACACTAAGCTACTCTACACTAGTTCAAATTTCCGGCCTTTTCCCCCATATCCCTTGATGCCCTCACTAATGAGATACCTGTCTATTTCTTGTTTAAATACTCCCAGTGATCTGGCTTCCACTGCTGTATGCGCCAGTAAGTTCCACGGATCCACGACCCTCTGGCTAAAGAAGTTCTTCCTAATCTCCTTGATGACTCCAGGACAGCAGAGAACCAAATACAGTGGAGGATAAATAAGAAATGGAAAGACAGAGGGGAAGGAGTTACCTGAAACTATGACGATTTCCCCTTGGACTGTCTGACCTGCTGACTTCATCCAGTCGCTCACTGATGGCTCGAGATTGCAGCCTGCTTCTCTGAGCTGTTCAGCGTCTGTCTTCCTAGCTGGTTCTGAACTCTGTTGTTACCAAACTGGTGCTAAAAGTGTGACAGAGCCCCACATGAGCACATCGCAAGAACATTTTTTTTTGTATAACTAAGATTTTTGGTTAAGTGATTTTCAGACAGTCAGAAACACACTGTACAGATACCAGCATAGAGTAGGCTTCTTTCTTCAAACTATTAACTCTTTCACACAGAGGATTCAAACTGGCTATTATCTGCCTTTCGAACACTTCTCCTACCTATGTGAATGCATCGAATGCAGAGTAGGGGGAGGTCTGAGCTGACCCAGTTTTTATCCACCAAGTTAGCCAGTCTAAAAGGGTGAGCCGTGCTGCCGGGTTGAAATGGGAAGAAAGTTATGTTTTGATGACGTCTTGTATGTGCAACATAAATCCATAGTCCAAGGCTGCCCGCGCATCCAAACTCCCGATGCCCCGGGCTGTCCCTTTAGCATCCCCATTATCCTCAACATCCAGCAATTAATTATAGTGCCATGCTTAATTCTTCAAGCCCAATGTGCTTTCTGCTGTGTATATTTTCAATCTTCTTCAGCATGATGCTGAACCAAGCCATGAAAGACCCCAACAATGAAGACGCTGTTTACATCCGGTACCGCACGGATGGCAGTCTCTTCAATCTGAGGCGCCTGCAAGCTCACACCAAGACACAAGAGAAACTTGTCCGTGAACTACTCTTTGCAGATGATGCCGCTTTAGTTGCCCATTCAGAGCCAGCTCTTCAGCGCTTGACGTCCTGCTTTGCGGAAACTGCCAAAATGTTTGGCCTGGAAGTCAGCCTGAAGAAAACTGAGGTCCTCCATCAGCCAGCTCCCCACCATGACTACCAGCCCCCCCACATCTCCATCGGGCACACAAAACTCAAAACGGTCAACCAGTTACCTATCTCGGCTGCACCATTTCATCAGATGCAAGGATCGACAATGAGATAGACAACAGACTCGCCAAGGCAAATAGCGCCTTTGGAAGACTACACAAAAGAGTCTGGAAAAACAACCAACTGAAAAACCTCACAAAGATAAGCGTATACAGAGCCGTTGTCATATCCACACTCCTGTTCGGCTCCGAATCATGGGTCCTCTACCGGCACCACCTACGGCTCCTAGAACGCTTCCACCAGCGTTGTCTCCGCTCCATCCTCAACATCCATTGGAGCGCTTACACCCCTAACGTCGAAGTACTCGAGATGGCAGAGGTCGACAGCATCGAGTCCACGCTGCTGAAGAACCAGCTGCGCTGGATGGGTCACGTCTCCAGAATGGAGGACCATCGCCTTCCCAAGATCGTGTTATATGGCGAGCTCTCCACTGGCCACCGTGACAGAGGTGCACCAAAGAAAAGGTACAAGGACTGCCTAAAGAAATCTCTTGGTGCCTGCCACATTGACCACCGCCAGTGGGCTGATAACGCCTCAAACCGTGCATCTTGGCGCCTCACAGTTTGGCGGGCAGAAACCTCCTTTGAAGAAGACCGCAGAGCCCACCTCACTGACAAAAGGCAAAGGAGGAAAAACCCAACACCCAACCCCAACCAACCAATTTTCCCTTGCAACCGCTGCAATCGTGTCTGCCTGTCCCGCATCGGACTTGTCAGCCACAAACGAGCCTGCAGCTGACGTGGACTTTTTACCCCCTCCATAAATCTTCGTCCGCGAAGCCAAGCCAAAGAAGATTGCAGTAATGTATTTTTTCAGCATAAATGGCTTTTGAATAAAGGTTTTAAGAATGAAAAAACTATATTAAGAAAAACACAATGAACTGTACAAGGGAACTGTAAAGGTTCCATTACTGTCATGTAATACCCTGTACTACATTTAGAATGTAACATGCATGAAATTCTTTAACTTTGTCTACCGTAAGGAAGGCAGAGAGTTGCCACTTTGTCAAGCGCCCCTCACAAAAATTGAGGCCCCAGCAAGGAATGAACTCTCAACCCCTGGTTTACAATATGAGTGCTCTCACCACTGAGCCATCAGATCCTCTCATCAAATGCAGTTTATTCATATGTAAGCATACAGCTGGCTATTACTAGTCCTTATTTCAGTGACATCCAGCATTGCGAATTTACCATATACCCATAATTCCATTAGAAGTTTCAAAACCCCAAGATGTTCAGCATTTGTGAACAGTTCTATGCTCCTATTATGCTTCAAAGTAACTCGAGTGTTCCAATAAAATAAAATATGCCATTATTGTGTACAAAGCAATGTCACTGCCCAGCGCATATGTTTTACATCACACTAGACGCTGACGCTGCTGTGCTATGCATCCAGCCTCTTTTACTCCGGAAGCCTGCTTGCTGTGTAAAAGGACTCACTGGGCCACCATTTCTTCTGTTCTGGGTGAACAAGCAAGCTGGCTTCCAGGGATGGGTTGTGTATCCAGCAATAATGATACTTTCCATTGTGTAAAAAGGGTATATACGATACAGCAATCTGGAAGCCATTTTTACTTAATTTGTTTTTTTTAAATTTGCATATTTTTAAACTGAATTCAAATTTACAGACCAGCATGCAATCATTCAAGCTTGCATTTTGTGGATTATTTGACTCCTGCAGAAGATCTGTCAGAAGCTGAAAGGAATAGGCAGTTAAATGCTTCAGGTGTTGCCCTGATAATACATGTCCTTTACCTCTCCATTTACCTGGCTCTTTCTGGCAGTGCATCTAGCACCAAAAATATGTCATAATTTCTATTTCTTGTAAATTGAATTCTTTGATTTGGACAATCAGCTAAGTGTCTTTTTCCTAATGGTCATACAGGTTCTCAAGTTTGACCAGGGAATCTGGCTTTTAGCATTGCTTCCCTGTCTCCAATCTATTTGTTTAATGTAGACAAGAGACAACTTTTCTGGCCTGGATGGGAGATGATGAATTAGTCCGATTAACACTCTTTTCCAGTTGGTTGACAAACCCTACATTACATAACTAATTTATTTCCCCTCACTACATGGACCAGCGGTTTGGATCCACTCATGGGTTTTAAAGTATATTTAAAGATGGCATCTCAGATCTTCCTCAGACATAACTTTTCGTATTGTCCTATGAGACAGGAAAAAACAAATAAAGCTGTTGATCCTGCTCCATTATTCTCTGAGACATGGGTAAAAAGAAGTAGTGGGTTTCTGACACAAAAACTCCCTCTGTATCAAAACTATACACAAGCTCATTGAAAGAAAGTTCTTGAAATTTTCTTTAAGTAAAACACTGGAAATAGACTTTGAGCGAAAATATAATCCTTGGTTATGATACAATATAGTACAAATTACACTAGATAATTCTGGTCACTTTGAAGTCGAGCTTCGGATGCAAGTTGGGTAATTTGAGAATGTTTCCTGCCAGGGTCTTTGCATCTTAATTAGGGAACTACATGTTACTCTGTTATCACATTGCCACTTTTTAAAGCTCCATGACTACTTGAACAAATTAATGATTATTTGTTAAAATCAACTTGTTTACTGCTTAAGGCTGTTGATAAAGGAGTACCATCAGTGATATGTTCTGTTTGGCAGGTCCTTGTTATAACTTTCTCTCAGCAAATTCACATTTTGATAGTCACATGTGCAAGGGTTGTTGGCTTTAGATTTGTAATCGTGTTTCTCTTTTTAAAAAAAAATGTTCCTTGAAATAGTTGAAAATTACCAAATAAAGATAGGTGTGGGTTTTTGGTTATTGGAAAAATAAAAGGAAACACTTTGGTAAATGTGTGAGATGTGCAACAGGAGAATGGCAAGTAGTAAAATAAAATAGGATTTTAAAGGAGCTTTAATATGTTGCAAAACAAAATGCTTCCATCTGCAAACATGGGTGTATGAGGTGATGTCAATGTACAAATAGACTATTATATCTCTTGGAGCCAAGAGGACTATTAAACTAGCTATAACTTTCAAAGGAATGGGCGGAAAAGTTTAAACAACAGATGTTGTGGCAAAAGTTGTGGCTTTTATAAGGAAACAAAAGAAATTATTTACATGTCAACCATCAAGTTATCCCCAATCTTGTCTTACTTGGAGGCAACATGTGAGGATGGAGGAAAATAATGATGAAGAAAATCAAATAGAACAAAATTTATGGAGGAAATAAAAAATTGATGGTATTGTTAGTAAGAAACTATTAGTTATGTGGCAACTGTCTCATTTGTGGAAGAATCTGGTTCCTACATTGGAGTCATTATCCACCTCAAGATTGAGAAAACCAGAGTAGAGGCAAGTTATCCTCGATTCTAAGAGGTTACCTCTGCAGTTTTCAGAATCAGAATTTATTGTCATGAACAAGTCATGAAATTTGTTGTTTTGTGGCAGCATCATAGCTCAGACATTCATATTATAACCATCTTACAACAATAAATAAAAATAGTGCATGAAAAATCGAAGTAAGGCAGTGTCTTTGGTTTATTGATCATTCAGGAATCTGATAGCAGCGGGAAAGAAGCTGTCGTGCTGTTGAGTGCCCTTCTTTAGATCCTGTACCGTTTTCCTGATGGTAGCAGAGTGAAGAGGGTGTGGCCTGGGTGGTGAGGGTCCTTGAGGATAGAGTCTGCTTTCTTAAGGCACCAACTCTGTAGATGTCCTTGATGGAGTGAAATCTTGTTCCTGTGATATCACATCCGAATTAACAACTCTAGGGAGTTTTTGCTTTTCCTGAGCATTGACACCTCCATACCAGACAGTGATGCAACCAGCCAGAATGCTCTCCACAGTACACCTGTAGAGGCTTTTGAGAGTCTTTGGTGACATACTGAATCTCCTCAAACACCTCACAACGTATAGCTGCTGGCGAGCCTTCTTTGTGATTCCATCGACGTGGAGGTTCCAGGACAGATCCTTGGAGATGTTGAGACCCAGGAATTTGAAGTTCTTGACCCTCTCCACTAATGACCAATCGATGAGGACTGGATTGCATTCTCTTGACTTTCTCTTGAAGTCCACAATCATCTCCTTGGTTTTGCTAATGCTGAGCACAAGGTTTTTGGCGTGACACCACTCAACGAGCTGATCTGTCTCCCTCCTGTACACTTACTCTTTGCTGTTTGTGATTCTGCCGCCAACTGTGGTATCATCGGCAAATTTGTAGATAGCATTGGAATTGTGATGTGTGATATTCACTATTCACCCACGCAGTCATGGGTGTATAGTGAATAGAGCAGTGGACTAAGCACACATCCTTGAGGTGCGTCTGTGTTGATAGGAGGAATTTTGTGGTTAACCTGCCTTTTGCTTATTGTTGTGACATTAAAGCTGCAATAACTTCAATTATAAATGTTATCTGCCTCTTTGGAGATGACTAAAACATTTAAAGACTAGATGTACAGATGGCTCTCTGCTACAGCAACATCTATAATCTTTAATTTCAGAGGATGGGGCTTCTTCATCAGTCATCATTGTATTTCATAAGCATGACAACCCTCCTTTTACAAGGAAAACAAATACTGTTGAAGGGATAAGATAAAATGGGGGAAGGGAGGGTAGAATGATTCATGGATCCTTAACTTGAATATAAAGTAGACCCCACTTGATTTTGAGAAGGAAAAAGGGCAAACATGAAGCTTGAGAAAATACTATTGTGGTAAAACAAAAGCAAGAGGATGTGTGCTTAGCCCACTGCTCTATTCACTATACACCCATGACTGTGTAGGTGAATAGTGAATATCACACATCACAATTCTAATGCTATCTACAAATTTGCCGAGGACATTACAGACGTCAGCAGGATCACAAACGGCAATGACGACTTGAACAGGAGGGAGATGGATAAAGTTGGACCTCTAATATACTGTATAAACCAAAAATGCTGGAAACACAGGTCAGACAGCAACTGCTGAGAGAGAGAAAGTTGACATTTCATATTAAAGACTATTTATCAGTACCCTTCAGATGAAGGGGCATTGCCCTGAAACATCGATTGTTTTGCACTGAATGAGTTCTGCTGAGTATCCCTGGTATTTACTGATTTTATTAGGAGATTAATGCATAAGATCTTATTGAATTTTCATGAACTGAATAATGGCAAAGAGGAAGTGTTTATTATAAGTAATTTAGCTTTGAAATGTGATGGTGCAATGCAGTTTCTTTAAACATTGGGTTTACCCTTCCTCCCTCTCACCTGATTCCTCATCTCTCCTTGTGCCTTCTCCCCTCCTCATTTTGGGTGAGATGTTGGAAGGCTTTGATATGTGACATCATAATATTATGAGCCCCACACCCTACCCCATTAATTATACTCAAACTTAAGCTGAAGTGTGTACCATTTGGCTACTTCGCGCTTAGCTGTTCTGCTGAATGACAATTGGGAAGATTAATTTTTATTTTGGTGTGTGGCTGAATGGCAAAAATGCTTTATTTTGACAACATTGACTTTAATTGGGTTTAGCTGCGGCCTCTAAAAATTGAGCGATGCCCATCAACAAGACTCTTGACGGAGTTCAAAAAAACCAGCTGAAACTTTATAGCTTGTAAAGGTGTGAAGCATCTAGGATTAGTTCTTGAAAGGTAAAAGATGATCCTTGATCTTATTGAAAGATGGAGTGGAAGCAAAGGGCTGTGTGGCCTTCCTCTGCTTCCATTGGAAGATGAGATCTGATTTAATGATGTTTTTTTTAAAAGCCATTGCTTACTAATCAGGAAACTAAAATTCTGTGATCTGCACCCTTAATTAAAATGATGTCAATTGAGCAAGTTAGATCTTACGTGTATAAAAATAAATTTCTGCATGATGAATTTTAATTAAAAAAAAAACTGAAAGGATTGAGGAAAAATGCTCCATAACAGGTTTGCGGAGAACTGAATGGGGACACCTGCTTTCAAATTGGGACCCAGTGTTTGGCAAAGCAAGTTCGCCAGGAAATGAGAATAACTTGAGAATTGTTGTTAGTTCAGTGTTTTGAATCTAATTTTGAGCTTATCCTTACCCTTGGGGGTGAAGTATATTTGAGCAGGTTTATACGTTGGGATGTACTCAAAGTAGATTCAAAATATTGATCAATTGAAGCCAAAATCAATTTTCAAATTATTCTAATTTCCTGTCACCAATTAGAGAATATTAGTGATATCCTAAACAATGAAAATACCTGAAGCTCAAAGGATAATGATCATGATGGATGTTTGTCTGATGACTGGCCACATTAGACAAGTAATTTATGATGGCTAGGTGCAAAAACCTGCATAACCTGATTGTCTATATTTCAGCAAGCACACCCAGTTTTGTTTTTAACCAAAGAAAGAAATGTATTTAACCCCTAAAGAGTAAATTTCAAAATGCTGCTGCTCCCCTGTCATAAACTCTATAGAAGCCACTGTTTATATATTTAAGTGAGGTTGAACAAATGATAACTGAAGCTATTGCTCTAAAAGTAAAAAAATAGTAGGAAGTTGTGCTTTTTTTTCCACCTTGGGCCAGGTTTCCTACCAGGTATCAGAACAGTACTTGAGTCTTGCTTGTGGACTTCACTGTGACCCTGAGCCATTTTCCTGGGCAAGGCATCACCAATACTGCAGATGAGACATTCACTGGGGTACAGAGTTTTAATGCAGAACCTGCAGCATTAGGGATCTGCAGAGCAGTTCAAAGAGGACTGACTTGACTGTGGTCCACATGTCTCGGGACCATTATGGATGGAGACATTCATTCATTTTTAAAAAATTTAGACATACAGCACAAAATTTCAGCCCACGAGTCCGTACCACCCAATTTACACCCCATTAACCTACACCCCTGGTACATTTTGAACGGTTGGAGGAAACTGGAGCCCCTGGAGAAGAACCATGGGGAGAATGCACAAACTTGTTACAGACAGCACTGGAATCTGGCTGTAAAGGGATTGTGCTAACCGCTACGCCCACTGTACTGCCCTATCACTATGCCAACTGTACCGTCCTTTCAGATCCTTTCCTTTTAATAATGGCTTGAGTCAAACTCCAGCAATTCCTCCCTTAACAGCACTGTGGGAGCAGCAACAACAAAACACCATTGCCTCCACTGTATGTTGTATATGACTGCGGCAATAGGACGTGAATGATTGACACTAATCAGTTCCAAAGTGTTGGCATGAATGATTTATATCAGCTCTGCAGACCTAGACTCTCATGAATCTTTCAAAATGTTGCAGTGAAAACCTATTTGTCCAGGCTTGCTAAATGCTCAGATTTTTAAAAATCACTGCTTATTTACTTAATGGAGCAAGTATATTTACTAAGGAAGCCAAGTACAATCTGCAAGAGAAACTCAGCAGGTCCAGCAGCATGAGTGAGCTGAGGAAAGTTGTACAGAAGCAATGTAAAGAGGAGAGGGTGGGAGGGGTGAGTCAGGGGCTCCACATGGGATTGGCATAACAGGCAGGATTGAAAATTGATTGACAGAGGGAGAGGAGTAAACCGGGTGGGACAAGTTGCTCGACTTGCAGAGTTGCTCCAGCAGATTGTGTTTGGCTTTAGAATCCAGCGCCTGTAGTCTCCTGTGTGTCTCCAGATTAAGTAAGGAATTAAGATTGTGGGGTTGCATAAAAAAAACAAATAGGTTATCTTTTTCAGTTCTATCTCTTCTGCCTGTCACTTTTCTCTGATGAATATCTGCTTTGGTCAGTGACAGACAGGGATAAACTGATCACTTCTCTTGAGCTACAATTATTTTTATGCTGTCTGCCACTGTTCCTAATCTGAAAGGCAACGAGGTTCTACTAGATTAAAACTTCCCTGAATTTGCCCTGTCTCCTGCCATAAAATCCATGATAACCTGAAAAAAGACAAATGGCTATTTACAATATTTTTAAAATCCTGAGTCCACAGGATTGGAGATTCTCTGTGGAAATTTCAGTCAATTAATTTTAATAGGTTGCATTTATTGAGAGTATTTCTGTGGTGAAAGAAACTTAACAATAGATTGTGTAGTTATGGTTTAATGCAAAACAGCCTCTGGTCTATCTCAACAAATTGAATTCTGCCAACGTGCAATTTTAGGCAGGCTATTTAAAAAAATGTGTGAAGGAAAATTGATCAGAATTTGTGAAGCTGGCAATAACCATGAGCTCTATTTTGGTACAGACTTTGTATTTTTGAAGTAATGTAAAAATCTGCCTTTATTGAATTGTGCTTTTATTTTTCAATTTTTAAAAAGCCAAGAGTTATTCCTGTTGCTGTTACATGATGTGCAAATAAATCTACAAGAAAGATGTTAAATAAGAAAGTCTGTAGACACTGGGGTCCAGTGTTGGAGAAACTTAGCAGGTCATGCAGCAATCATAGGAATTAAAGGGCAACCAATGTTTTGGGCCTGAGCTTTTTGTCAAAGTATTTGGTCACACCTTGACAAAGGGCTCAGGTCCGGAATGTCGGTTACCCATTACTTCCTATAGATGCTGCATGACATAGAACATAAAACAGTACAGCTCCTTTGGCCCTCGATGTTGTACCAACCCATATATTCCTTTAAAAAAGAATGAAACCCTCCCTATCCCATAACCCTCCACTTTTCCTCCATCCATGTCTAAGAGTCTCTTAAATGCCCTTAATGTTTCAGCCTCCACCACCATCCCTGGAAAGGCATTCCAGGCACCCACAACTGTCTGCATAAAAAAAACTTACCCCTGACATCTCCCCTAAATTTGCCTCCCTTCACTTTGTACATATGTCCTCTGGTGTTTGCTGTTCCTGCCCTGGGAAACAGGTGCTGGCTGTCTACCCTAACTATGCCACTCATAACGTATATTAAGTCTCTTCTCAACTTTCTATGCTCCAAAGAGAAAAATCCCAGCTCTGCCAACCTTGCCTCATAAGACTTGTTTTCCAATCTAGGTAACATCCTACTAAATCTCTTCTGCACCCTCTCCATAGCTTTCACGTCCTTCATATAATGAGGTGACCAGAACTGAACACAATACTCCAAGTGTGGTCTTACCAGAGATTTGTGGAGATGCAACTTGATCTCTCTACTCCTGAACTCAATCCCCCTATTAATGAAGCCCAGCATCACATAGGCCTTCTTAACTATCCTAGCAACCTGTGCGGGGACCTTGAAGGATGTATGGATTTGAATCCAAAGGTCGCTCTGTTCATCCACACTCTTGTAATCAACCATTATCCCTGTATTCAGCCTTCTGGTTTGTCCTTCAAAAATGCATCACCTCACACTTATCAGGATTGAACTCCATCTGTGTCTTTCCTGCTCAACTCTGCATCCTGTCTACATCTTCTTGTAATCTTCAACAACCTTCAGCTCCATCCACAACTCCTCCAACCTTTATGTCATCTGCAAACCCATCCTTCTACCTCTACATCCAGGTCATTTATAAAAATCATAGAGCAGGGGTCCCAGAACAGATCCTCACAGCACCCTACTAGTCACTGACCTGCAGGCAGAATACTTTCCTTCCACTACAGCTCTTTGCTTTCTTCCTGCAAGTCAATTTTTTTTATCCATACAGCCAAGTGTGATGCGCTGTGGTGCAACAAGCAAACACAAAACACGAGAAGACTGTACTACAGGCTTTAATCAGCTCAAACTATGTACACACCAGTCTTCATATCTTTGCTGGCTCCACGTGTGCCTGACTGTCCTTTGCTGTCTCCATGTTTCCACTGACCCTAGGAGGGGCCAGCTCAAGTCTATATACAGACCGGTGATTGACAGCCGTCCAAGTGGGGCCAGCCTCTCAGGTTGCCTACCTGCAGGTACAGTGGTTTCCCCCTGCAGTAGGCTAGTAGGAGTGCCGCCAGTGTTGTGGTTGTATCATTACACCAAGGTTCCACTGATCCTGTGCCTCATGACTTTCTGAACATGTATCTCATGGGGGACCTTGTCAAATACCTGACTAAAATACATGTACACTACATCTACCACCATAGCCTCATCAATTTATTTTGTCACCTTCTCAAAAAACTCAATTAAGCTCGTGAGGCATGACCTTCCTATCACAAAGCCAAGCTGACTATCCTTGGGTAGATTGTATTACTCCAAATGTTCATAGATCCTATCCTTAAGAATCCTCTCCAGAAGTTTGCACACCACTGACGTAAAACTCACCGGGTCTATAATTCCCAGGATTCTCCCTATTATCATTTCTAAACAAAGGGACTACATTTGCAATTTTCCAACCCTCCGGCACCTCCCCTGCAGCCAAAGAGGACTCAAAGATCGTAGCTACTGCCCCAGCTATCTCTTCACTCACTTCTCACTGCAACCTGGCGTATATAATCATGTCTGGCCCTGGGAACTTGTTAACCTTGATATTTTTAAGATCCAACACTTCCTCTTCCTTAATCTCCACATTGTCCACTACACAAGCCTGTTCTATTCTGACCTCAATCTGATCAAGGTCCTTTTCTTTTGTGAATACTGAAGTGAAGTATTCATTTTGGACTTCTCCAACCTCCTCTGCCTGCAGACGCACATTGCCTCCTTTATCCTTTACCAGCCTCACCTTCATTATCATAATCCTTTTGTTCTTCACATATACATAAAATGCCTTTGGGTTCGCCTTAATTCTACATGCCAAGGCCTTCTTACCCCCACTTCGAGTTCTCCTAAGTCTTTTCTTAAGCTCCTTCCAGGCTACCATATACTTCTCATGAGCCTTTCCTGCTTCCTATATCTAATATATGCTTTAGACTAGTTGCCTCACCTGCTTTGTCAGCCACAGTTCCTTTCTCCTACTATCTTTTCCTTGTCCCAATGGGACAAACCTATCCTGAACCCAGCACAACCCTAAACTTCCTCCACATCACTTTTGTGCTTTCACCCTTGAACATCTGTTTCCAATTTACTCTGGCTAGTTCCTGCCTCATCCCATCATAATTATCTCTTCCATAATTAAGCACTTTCCCATTTTATCTTTTTTTAAATCCTTTTCCATAGCTATGCTGAAGTAAGGAATTTGTGTTCACTCTCACCAAAATGCTCCACCCCTGCCCCCCCCCCCCCCACCCCGAGAGGTCCTCCATCTGACCAGTTTCATTACCCGGAACTAGATCCAGTATGGCCTCTCCTCTCATCGGTTGGTCCACATACTGTGTCAGGAATCCTTCTTGAATACACCTGACAAATTCAGCACCTCTTGCAGTCAGGAGGTGCCAGTCAATATTAGGGAATTTGAAATTGCCCATAATAACAACCCTGTATTTCCTGCACCATTCCAAAATCTTCCTGCTTATCTGCTCCTCAGTGTCTCGACTATTTGGGGGCCTATAGACTACTCCCAGCACAGTGATTGCTCCCTTCCTATTTCTGATTTCCACCCACACTGTCTCAGTAGACACTCCCTCTGCAGCATTCTCCCTTTCTGTAGCTGTGATAACTATCTCTCACCAGTAATGCTATTCCCACCTCCCCCCCCCCACTGCCCTGACAACCCCAAGCTGGCTGCCCCTGCCCTGAGGGGGTCATGGAGAGAGAGAGGGGTGTGAGATGGATTGCGGGCTGTCGTCATCAGCCTGTCCCTAGGCAGCTGATTGCAGTGGGATTACATTCATGCTAGGCGGTGGAGTGCAGGGCTCTGCCGCTGACCCTTCCCCCCAAGAAGGATTGCAGTCAACGCCTTGGAGCCGGCCGGAGTACATTCATGGAGGTAAGTCTCAAGACGCAAGGCTTTTTGACCCTATGAAAGGGCCTTATATCATTGGACCCCACGTGGACCATGACATCTGGCTGCTCCACCTCCCCCTCTTGAATGGTGTGAACTCAAATCAGAGATGTCCCTGACCCTGGCACCTGGGAGGCAACATGCCACCCGAGATCCTCCTATCTGCTCTCTTGCGACTATTGAGTTTCTCCAGCATGTTTGTGTAATCTACAAGAAAGGTGATAATTTCTATGGAAATCTTGGAGGCGAAATGCACACAATGTATAATGGATTCAAGCATTATGTTTCTTGGTGTTCACATTCTTGTGATGGATTGAAAACTTCAGTGCAGAACAAAAGTTGCATTCCTCATGATGCATTTGTTTGAATAGAATATTAAGCAGAGATACTGTCTGCCCTCTCTGGTGAAAGCCAACAATTCCCATTGCACTATATTTAGAAAGGCTGGGGAATTTTCACTGGTGACACAAGAGACACAGATGCTATAACCCGGAGGTAAAAACAAACTGCTGCAGGAACTCAGTGGGTTGAGCACCACCACGGATGGTCGACTATTCAGGATGAGACCCTGCATTGGGACTAAGCGCATAGAGTGAAGACAGCTAGGTGAGAGGGAACAAGGGAGGGGTTGGTATGTGATAGGTACAACTAGGTGAGGAGAGAGATGACGGGCAGTTGGAGTCAGATGTGGGAGTGGAATGGGTGGAGTTGGTAAACAGCATTGGTTGGTTGGTGATAGGTCAAGACTGATAAAGGAGAGAGAGAGAATATAAAGAGACACATAGAGCCAGGAGATGAGGGAAGGGTGGATGGAGAGGCGCAGGCTGGAAGTTGTTACATGGAAACTCTGGGTCAATCTCCCTTCAGGTAGCCTATCTGCTTTATCACCTGTTGGTGTGTGTAAGTTAGTTGTGTTTCCCATTTTACAACATGACTGAGTTTCCAAAAGTGCATCATTGTACGTAAAGCAGTTTGGAAACAATGAAGCAGCAAAAGGTGGTTTCTATATTCTCAAATCACTTTTTCTTTTATTAAACAGCAGCATCTTTTTATTTCTGAAATGCATCTTGTTATATATTTACTCATCCGTGACAAGCAATCAGTACAGGAAGTGGAACTGTGCCCCAGAAAAGATAAAATGCTCTTCAAATGTTAAAAAAATGTACAGGCTCAGGGATGGTAGAAATGATAAGCTATTTCCCCTGAACTATGATTATATTTTATCTGTACCATTTTACAAAATCCTACAATTTTACTCTGGCTGATTTGTATTTAAAGTAGAGTTTTGTTCTACGCCCCAAATATTTCCTGACAATAAATATTGCTGTATTGTATTGTTACAAATTGGGCCAAATGTTAACATCTATGCTCCCAAATAAAAAAAATATAATCAGAATCTGCTGGACAGCGGAGAATTAGTGTAGCATCATAAAGTCATTTCTGTAAGAGCTGCAGTTCCATGTTGGGCCTCTTTGAAGGGCCTTGGCAAAGTCTTTGGTTGTTTTGAAGACACAAGGGACCACAGATGATGATATCTGGATTTAAAAAAAAACAATCTGCCAGAGGAACTCAGCTGGCCAGGCAGCAGCAGTGGAGGGAAATGGAGATTTGACACCAACCCCCACTGAGCAGCGTTACCCTGTTTTTTATCCCCTCCCTCCTTGTATTCCATCACACTCCTCCAATGGGTGCCTTACCCTCACCACTCTCATCTATTTGGTTCCAATCTTTCTTATTGGATTCCATAATCTGCAGACTTTTGTTGTCTCCACATCAACTCCCAGCCTCTTGCTACTGTATCTTTGCCTTCCTGCAGTTGACTTTTATCTCTCAATCGATCCCTCCTCACCTGGATATGCCAGGACTTGCCCCACCCCTCCTCCCTTATTGTCAGCTCTCTCTCCTACTCTTTCAGTCCAGGTGAAGAGACTCAACCCAAAGTGTTGATACTGTGTGACCTGTGGTATTTCTTTTTCCTCACTGGTTGTATTAAATGATTATTAAGAGGAGTACCTTTACCACACAGTCCATAGTGATTTAAGGTAGTCCATCCTGCTGCCTCTACAGGACAATGGGAGCTGGGTAATAAGCATTAGTTACCTTGTCATTGACTTCCAGCAGATGCTCTGCATTACCAAAACATCACCTTTCTTGTACTGTGAATATTTAATTATCTATGATATGCATTACCTCTTCTGTCTTGCATTTGTGGTTGTTTAAATTTTTACTGTTGTAGTTGGTGCACCTGTTTGGCTGCAACAAATAAGAATTTCAATGCAAATCTTCATTGTTCTTATGTAAATGAGAATAAACTCACATTAATATTGACAATGACATTCTCATATCAAAAATGAATTAAAATCTCAGCTATCTTGATCTGATGTGCAGAGTGATAAACACATCCTGTTGATTTGGTAAAATAATTTCACTGTATGCAAATTTAGATGGATCCTGCATCAGTTTCAGACATTAAATAACATTTATGTTACCTTTTCAGTTGGTTGTCTGCTGTAGTTTTGAGATAATTGTTTCAGAAGACAAGTCATGGATGGAAGGTTGAAGTCAACTACATGGGTGACATTTCTTGGTGGATTTTAAAACGGATCCAAATCTAAAGATCTAAAACAATTGGCATATACTTTATGAATAAGTCATAAAGGATGGATAAGCAGTCAATATTCACAGGACTTGGTTTAAAAAAAACAGCAAGCTGTTCTTTGCTTTTGTAGATGGATAAGATCTGCTGGAGGAGAGAAGTAAAAAATGAAAGTCTGCAGACACCTTGGTTGAAGTAGAAACAATGCTGGAGAAAATGGGGCCCTTCATCAAATCTAGAAGGGAGAGGGAGGCAAGGAAAACAAGAGAGATGAGTCAGACAGGGTGGAGTGGTGATCAGAAGACAAAGGCTGTCAGTGGTGATGGAATCTGATAAGAAATGACAATGATGGTGTAAAAAAGAACAGATGGAAACAAAGGGTGTGTGTGTGGGAGATGGCAGGGGACGGGGAGCAAAAGAGAGCGCAAGAATCCAGAGGGGAGATGGGGTGGGTGCAGTGAACTGGAATTCACTGGTAGTGTGTTTTGCTGATGGCTGGCTCTGCCTCCCAGCTCTGCCCCCATCCGTTCACATATAACCCTGGTTTCCCGCCTAAACCATAACCCTACTGAAGACTACTGTGAGACCCTACCCATAGTTATAAGCTAATATAAGTTCTCCTTCCAGTCGTGAGAGCTTTTATTCGCCACTACAATTTTATTAGCTTATTCCCTAGAATATGGAACCGCTGCTCAACCCAGATATGCTGCTGACAGACCCCCGACGTGGCTGAGTTCACATACTGGCAACACTGCTTCCAGGCCTACCTGAACGTGGCCAGAGACGTCTTCCACACTGATGAACTCAGGAGGTCCGCACTCATTTTGAGGGTGGGAACTAAAGGGTATGCAGTCATCAGGGACTGCACTACATATGACGCAGCCATCAAGGCGTTGAAGGCTCTGTACCTTAAGTCACAAAACGAGGTCCTAGTGAGGCACCAACTTGCTCTACGTCACTAGTGGCTAGGAAAGACAATTGATGACTACCTGCTGGATCTGTAGACGCTTGACAAGAAGTGCAGGTATGAAGCAGCTATGGGCCATGTTCGTGAGGAAGAGCAGATCTGGGACACTCTAGTCACGGGGGTCTGCTTGAGGTGCATGAGGCAGTGTTTGCTTGAGTCAGGTAACAAGGAACTGGCTAGCCACGTCAAGCTGGCCAAATCGTTGGAACAGGCCAAGCTCGAGAACGATGACCTCGAAGCCACCGAGCTCGCTCACCCAGGTGATTCCTTCCAAGGTCCGGCTGCTCTGACTACCTCAGCCCTAAAGGCTGCTGCTTCCTATGCGAGGGAGTGCTTTTCCTGTGGCAAGAGCCAGCTTTTCTGATCTCATTGCCCGGCTAAAGACTCTGTGTGTTCCAGCTGTGGCAAGAAAGGACATTGGGTAATAGTTTGCTGCACAAGGGGAAGCCCGGAGAAGTCCACGGCCTGCACCACTCCCGGATCTGATTCCAGCCCCTAGTTGTCTACCCTGAATTCACCCGAGCCCACTTGCTGCACTACATTCTGACGGAGAGAGGAAGTGAGGAAACAGCACAAAAATGCTCGGCAGCCATCTTGCCGTGACTCAAATTCAGACTCCGTGCCATCATCGACGAAGGAGGAAGGGCAGCTCACTACTCCTGGTCCAGTCTTTCTCAGGAAGCACATGAGGAGAACCAAGACCAACCCCCCTGGTGGGGAGGGTGAAACTGCTCCACGTCAATCCCACTTACACTTATGTGGAGTACCCGGATGGCAGGGAGGACTCTGTCTTCATCAGGGATCTGGCACCCGCCGGAACAGAGGGTCTGTTGCCTCATGCCCTGCGAGCCATGGAGCTCATTCTTGCCCCTCCACCTTTGAGCCGGAGATCCAGCCCACCTCCATCACAAGGGGGCCAGGAATTCAAGGCCCTTCAGTGCTAAGACACTCCACCAGGATCTCCAGACTACCAGACTGCTTAAATCTGTAAATTTGTAAATAACTGAATATTTTTCAACCATTTTTTCTGAACCCATGTTCTCTGTCTTCATTCACAGACCCTAAATTCTACAGGAAGGGGTGAATGCAGTGAATTCACTGATAGGGTGTAGTGCTGTTGGCTGGCTCCGCCCCTATCTGCTCACATATAACCCTGGTTTCCAGCCTAAATCCAGAATCCTTTTGAAGACTACTGTGAGACCCTACCCGTAGTTATAAGCTAATAAAGTATTTGTTCTTCTTCCTGTCATGAGAGGTTTTATTCATGCTACAGTGAAGGGAAAGGATGGAACCAATGAGGAGGGGGGATGAGATGAGTGGGGGGAGAGTGTGGGTGGATGGGAAGGAAAATGGGGGAAAGGGAGGGGAAGAAGTGAAAATGATACAGAAGAGAGGGGACTCATTACCTGAATTAGAAAATGCTATGTTCACACCATTGTTCTGGAGACTGTCCAGGTGGAATACGAGGAGTTAAAACACAACATCCTGCAGACTCTGTGATTGTAATCAAAACACAGAGATGCTGGAGGTACTCAGCAGGTCTTGCAGTGTCCATAGGAGGTAAAGATATATTACCAATGTTTTTGGCCTAAGCCCTTCCTCAATATGTGAGCAAAATGCAGACAGGGTCCTACAATGTAAAGCTGGTGGAAAGGGAAGAATTGGAGGTGGAGGAGTGCAGACCAACAGACATAAGGTATTAAGAGGACAGGAGAGAGGAAAAGTCATGTGACTTTTGGCTCTGTGAAAGAAGACAGAGGGAAAAGGGAAGAGAGACAGAAGTAGAGGAAAAGAAACAGGGAAAGATGGGGTGGGGGGGGGGGTCTAATGGAAATTGAAGGTTGATGTTAATGCCATCTGACTGGAGGGTGCCCAGACAGAATTTGAGGTGTTGTTCCTGTTAGTGGGTGGTCTCAGTCTGGCAGTGCATGAGATTATGGATAGACATGTCAGCAAGGGAATGGGAGGGAAATTGAAATGGGTTGCCACTGGGAGATCCACGCTATTGCGGCGGCAGAGCCGAGATGCTCAACAAAGTGATCTCCCAGTCTGCATCCAGCCTCTCTGATGTAGAGGAGACTACAAGGAATGCAGTAAATGACCCCTGCACATTCGCAAGTGAAATGTTGCTTGGCTTGGAAGGACTTTGGGGCCCTGAAGGTGAGGGAGGAGGTGTGGGTCACAACTGGAGCTACTCCTGCGGTCAGAGTGGTATGTGCCAAGGGGGCGATTTGTGAGAAGGGAGGAGTGGACAACAGAGTCATGGAGGGAGTGGTCCCTGCAGAAGGCAAAGAGAGGAGAAGGCAAGATGTGTCTGACTTTGTGATCATGTAGTAGGTGGCCAAAATGGCAGATGCCAAGACTGGTAGGGTGGTTGGTGATTTTACTTTTGCTCTGGGCCCCTCCACTCCCACATGCAACAAGGACAGATTCTCTTTGTCCTAACCTACCACCCCACCTCACATTCTGTCTGAGCACCCTCCAAACAGATGGCATTAACATCGACTTCCGGTTTCCTTTAGCCCTACTTCACGCCTCCCCCCCCCAATCTTTTCCCATGTCTCCTTTCCTCTCGCTCTGTTGCCCTCTCTCTTCCATTTTCCCTTTGTTTCCTTTATCAGAGTGAAAAACTGTCCTCCCTCCCCCAATCAATTCTCACCTTTCCTCTCTCCTGACCTCTTATCATATCCAATCATATCCTGTTGGTCTGAGCTCCTCCCTCTGCCCTTTCTTTCCTTCTCCCCAGCCTTTTATTGAGGCACCTGCCCACTTTTTTACTCATACATTTGGACATAGGCCTAAAACCTTGATTATATTATCTTTACCTCCTATGGACACTGCGAGACCTGCCGAGTTCCTCCAGCATCTCTGGGAATATGAGGAGTTGGTCCTCTAGTTTGCATCAGGCCTCATCCTTACAGTGGAGAAGGCCAGGACAGACAGGGTGGGAATGAGAAGGGGAGTTGAAAGAACATGTAACCTGTATGCTTTGCTTCTTCGTGGAGGAAGTATTTGCAATAATTAGACACCCTTTGGAAAAGAACTTTCTTGATTGCTCAATGACATCAGCGCCCTGGGACGACTTGCCTGTGCTGAACACTCATTCCTTATAATAGCTCATGACTGACCTCTACTGACCAGCTGAAGTACCTGCAAAGCACAATAAAATGAGAGTTACAATTGGAAATGCCTTAACTTTCTAGTTCGTTAATAACTCTTTCAAATTGTACATTGAATTACTCTTATGAGTTTTTCTTTTTTCTCTTGGCAGACCTTTTTTTTTAACATTTTAGTTCTCCAGACAATTTTTGGGTTGTGGAAAGTCCCTTCAATTTCAAGTTTATTGTCACATGTACCAAGGTGCAGCGAGAAAAGTGTCCTCTCTTTTGCCTGGTATCTACTGGAAAGGAGCTTCCAAAGATGTTGTACTTTCTTGAGTGGTTAGATGGACAAATTAGATTAGATTAAATTAGATGGACAATGGACAAATGTGATGGCTCAAAATATTACATGTACATAGTTAACACCTTAAAGTTGTATAGTAATATTTCACTCTTTTACCATAGATCTTTGATGCATGAGTTGTCTAAGCAGCATATTGTTTATATTGAACATATTGTTTAGAGGAGGCAAGAGAAATATAATAATCTATGTTATCCAGGCATAGCTTTAACAGGGTGAGGGAAATCCAAAGAGAAATCAAATTTGTTCTTGGGTCACTGACCCAGGTTTGTGTTGATGGTGACGGCTTCTTCCCAGTCTGCCCATTTATTATTTCTACTAAAGTGCATGACCATACACTTCTCTGCCCATTCTCCTAATCTGTCTAAGTCCTTCTGCAGCCTCCCTGTTTCCTTAACACTACCTGCTCCTCCACCTACCTTCATATCATCCGAAAACTTAGCCACAAAGCCATTTATTCCATGATTTAAATCATTGATACACAACATAAAAAGAAACAGCCCCAAAACTGACACCTGTAGGACACCACTAGCCACTGGCATACAACCAGAATATGATCCCTGTATTCTGACTCTGCTTCGTGCCAATCAACCAATCTTGATTGTAAGTTTCCTGTTACACCATCTTCTTCTTTCTTCTTTGGCTTGGCTTCGCGGACGAAGATTTATGGAGGGGGTAAAAAGTCCACGTCAGCTGCAGGCTCGTTTGTGGCTGACCAGTCCGATGCGGGACAGGCAGACACGATTGCAGCGGTTGCAAGGGAAAATTGGTTGGTTGGGGTTGGGTGTTGGGTTTTTCCTCCTTTGCCTTTTGTCAGTGAGGTGGGCTCTGCGGTCTTCTTCAAAGGAGACTGCTGCCTGCCAAACTGTGAGGCGCCAAGATGCACGGTTTGAGGCGTTATCAGCCCACTGGCGGTGGTCAATGTGGCAGGCACCAAGAGATTTCTTTAGGCAGTCCTTGTACCTTTTCTTTGGTGCACCTCTGTCACGGTGGCCAGTGGAGAGCTCGCCATATAATACGATCTTGGGAAGGCGATGGTCCTCCATTCTGGAGACGTGACCCATCCAGCGCAGCTGGATCTTCAGCAGCGTGGACTCGATGCTGTCGACCTCTGCCATCTCGAGTACCTCGACGTTAGGGGTGTGAGCGCTCCAATGGACACCATGGTCTCTTGTTAATTTGCCTCATGCGCTGCACCTTGTCAAAGGCCTTCTGAAAATCCAAATACACAACATTCACAGCATCTCCTTTATCTAGCCTGCTTGTCCCTTCAAAGAATTCTAACAGGTTTGTCAAGCAAGGAAACCATGCTGTTTTTGACTTGAACTGTCATGAACCTCCAAGTACTACATAAACTCATTCTTGACAATCGACTCCAACATCTTTCCAACCTCTATCGTCAGACTAACTGGTCTATAATTTCCTTTCTACTTCCTCCCTCCCTTCTTTATTCCTGAAAGATCATTACCAATGCCTTCACAATCTCTCCCACTATTTCTTTCATAACACAAGGGTGCAATCCATATGGTCCGGGAGACTTAGCTCCTGAGACCATTCCATTTTCTGAGCTCTTTCTTCCTTGAACGTGACAATTGTAATGTTACAATTTGCACTTCTGGTTTTTTTAAATTTAATTGGGAAGTACATGGAATATTTTGGATTGTTAAACTCTCCGGGCTAACTTCCAACCCATTTCACTATCTTCCAACTTTAACAATTCTTCTTTGGCACTAATTTGACTCTTGACGCTTAGTTTTGATCTTCTGTTTGTAAGCCTTGAAAAAAATAATATCAATATTAGGTTTACAGAAAAAACCTAATCAGTGCAATGCTCTCTGTTAATGTAAAATTTTAGACATACAGGATGGTAACAGGCTCTTCTGGCCCATGAGCCTGTGCCACCCAAATAACCCACAAACTCTGTGCGCTTTGAAGGGTGGGGGGGAGACCGGGGCACCTTGAGGAAACCCACGCAGACATGGGGAGAACATACAAATTCCTAGTAGACAGTGTTGGATTCAAATCCGAGTTGCTGACGCTGTAATAGCGATGTGCTAACTGCTGCCTACAAAATCGATCACTCTAAATAATCAAGGCCTGAGGAAGAGAGACTCACAATGTGAAACACGTCATCTAGTTTTCACTAGGCTTGGCCTGGTGAAATGTCCAGCACTAGTCCAAAGAAATGCTAACAGGGAAGTTCCTGTTTTCTGCATCTTTGAAAATCTGACAGCAACACTATTGTGTAGGATCCCTAAGTTGGGACTGGTTTTCTGTTGACTTTACCCCAGCAAGTCCATCTTTAATGTGACTTTACTGAAATGCAAGTTTATTATCACCTGACTGTACATTTTTTTTTTCTTCTTTCTTTGGCCTGGCTTCACAGACGTAGATTTATGGAGGGGTAATGTCCACGTGAGCTGCAGGCTCGTTTGTGGCTGACAAGTCCGATACGGGACAGGCAGACACGGTTGCAAGGGAAAATTGGTTGGTTGGGGTTGGGTGTTGGGTTTTTCCTCCTTTGTCTTTTGTCAGTGAGGTGGGCTCTGCGGTCTTCTTCAAAGGAGGTTGCTGCCCGCCGAACTGTGAGGCGCCAAGATGCACGGTTTGAGGCGATATCAGCCCACTGGCGATGGTCAACGTGGCAGGCACCAAGAGATTTCTTTAGGCAGTCCTTGTACCTCTTCTTTGGTGCACCTCTGTCTCGGTGGCCAGTGGAGAGCTCGCCATAGAACACGATCTTGGGAAGGCGATGGTCCTCCATTCTGGAGATGTGACCTACCCAGCGCAGTTTGATCTTCAGCAGTGTGGATTCGATGCTGTCGGCCTCTGCCATCTCGAGTACTTCGATGTTGGAGATGAAGTGGCTCCAGTGAATGTTGAGGATGGAGCGGAAACAACGCTGGTGGAAGCGTTCTAGGAGCCGTAGGTGATGCCGGTAAAGGACCCATGATTCGGAGCCGAACAGGACTGTGGGTATGACAACGGCTCTGTATACACTAATCTTTGTGAGGTTTTTCAGTTGGTTGTTTTTCCAGACTCTTTTGTGTAGTCTTCCAAAGGCACTATTTGCCTTGGCGAGTCTGTTGTCTATCTCGTTGTTGATCCTTGCATCCGATATACAACCAGACCATGGTGCCCATACATGCACACACAGTACACAGCAAATGATAATCACATACTGTATATATATATATATATATATATATATATATAATGATATAATTTAAAATAAATATATGTAAATATTTTGGATTATTTTACTTTCTTTTCATTTATTGTCATATACATAAGTACAATGAACTGTACAGATGCACCAAAATTCTTACTGCAGCCAAACAACGATGTAAAATACACCAACTTCAATAATCTTTAAAAAATTTAGACCTATGGCAACATGGTTGGTGTAGCGGTTAGTGTAATGGCTTAACTGCACTAGCAATCAAGACCATGTTCAAATCCCACACTGTCTGTAAGGAGTTTGTACGTTCTCTCCGTGCCTGCATCAGCTGTGCTGCCCAAATCTTAAAATTATTTCAAATGCAAGGCAGAAAACTAGATAATAAATATCACAGGCAAAATAAATGAATATTCACAGTTGCAGTTAGTTCAAGAAAAATAAGTGACATTTTCAATAGTATAGGCTAAAGATCTTTTGGTGGTCCTAGGGCAATTTTTGGTTAGGGTTGGAGAAGAACTAGAAGATTCAGGAGCTTGATAGCTGTTGGATAAAAACGGTTCTTGAATGTGAATTTGTTGGACTTCAGGCTTCTATATCTTCCAAAGAGATTGCAACTAGGGTGAATGGGGTCCTTTAGATGTTGGAAATGCTCCTGATGTATTGCCTCACATGGATGCTTTCAGTGGATGGAAAAGTGGAGCCTCTGTTGAATGGCAAGGTTTGCCACTTTCTTCAATGTTCTGTGTTCATGCCCATTCAAGTTTTCAAACTAGGTTGTGATGTAAGCAGTCAATATACTTTCCAGAAAATGCAACACAAACGTCGGCAGATTCTGTGATTGTAGTAAAAACATAGGAATGCTTTCCACAGTACATTTATGTACACAATACATAGATATTCAATGACATGCCCAGTCTCCTCAGACTTCTGAAATAGTAGCGGTATTAGTGTGCTTTCTTCATGGCTACCTTCAGAGGAGATCCTCAGATTATGTTGTTTCCCTACCTGCTTAATATTTCAGATTTCCAGCATCACAGGCTTTTGTTTCTCAGGTGTATTGACTGCATTGTTTCTTCAAACCAAACTGCTGTATTTTCCCCTTTGGCATAAATCTATCTTATTTAGCAAAGAATTACATAACTACTGAAATTATTTCTATGTAGATAACTGAAGCATCAAGAGAATGCTTACCATCTCTTTTGAGCAATGTTAAGACTGATTTATTTACCATAAATTTAAGCAATTATATTTTGAAAAATGCAAGCTACAAAGTAAATTATTGCATAAATGATTTGTGTTGCATTCTTGGTATGGAAATCCCAATGGAGTACTTAAAGTGATGGATTATATGATGTTTGACCTTCTGTATTAATGAATGAATTACATCAACATTTTTCCTTTTGGGTAATTTCCAATCTTAAAATAATGACCATATTGAAGGAAATATGGTCAGAGAATAATATGTATGACAGGCTCCTGATGTTATCTTGTTCTTGGTAGCAACAGTGACTCTATTCACGCAGTTTTGTTGTATGTTGGTTATTTTTTAAAATAATTTTTGACCTACTTTTGATTAAGAGTGGGGAATAGTTTGCTGAACAGGCAGGTATTAAATATAAGCAGAATGAGTTTGCAATTTCACAAAGAAATCAGTAAATTAACTTTTAATTGATGCATACATTGGCTCAATGTGTGCTGTTTAGACTGAGATGTGCTGTACCATTTTCATCATGTTTTTACCTTTTCCATAGCAGATATGGCAGTTGATTTGAAGACAACCAGTTCAAATCCTACCAAGGCAGAAAGTAATTAAATAAATTCTAAAATGAACAAAGCATTGTCAGTAATGAATCTACGAGAAAAAAACATGCCTGGCTTGTCAATATTTTTATAGGGAAGGAAATCTGTAATCTTTATCCAGTTTCCCCAATATGGGATGCCCAACTATTTTCTGAAATGGGTAACAAGCTACTCAGTTTGAGGGGCAGTTAAGAATGGCATTCACATCCTGTAAATAATAAATGCACAGTAAGAACCTTTAGCACGAGTTATTTTTGAACAAAGAGGCACTCGGAGTATAACTCTGATAATCTGCGATCTGATTGTTTGGTGATCCCAATGGTTCAACAAAAGGTTTACTGGATGAAGCTTCCACAGTATATTAAGGTAACTAGGCCTCTGTTGCCAGCCTCCTTATAAACTCATGGGCTCCCATTTCTTTTGCTCCCATGACACTCACTGGGTACCTTTTCCTTAGTTGGGAAAATCTGCTAGTCTGGCAATACCAAAGTCCCAACTGTGCTGGTCTATCATACTTAAAAGTCTATTGTCAGAGTGTTATTCTTTGACCTGACATGGCCTTGCATGATATTTCTGAGGTGTTGTATGCTCAATATTTGGGTGATATCAGTCCCTGGTTGAAACTTAAAATAGCAGAAGAACATTGCTGCTGTTTTCCAGCAGAGGGCATCACACACCACAGGAGCAGTACAAGGCTGGGGGGTGGTTTGCATTCTTTGACAGAACCACAGCAGAAGATAATGGCAGACATAGGATAACATTTTTCAAATTAAATTTGACTTGAAAGTAAAGATTTTTTTAAAAACAGAAAATGCTGGAAAAACTCAGTAGAGCAGTCAGCATCCGTGAAAAGAGAAAAACTCAATGTTTTGGATCTGTGACTTCTGTTAAAACTATTCTGACAAAGGGTTACTTAACCAAAACGATTATCTCTGCACAGATGCTGCCTGACTGCCTGGGAATTCCAGCATTTTCTGCTTTTATTTCACAATTCCAGAATTTGCAGTTTTTGTTAAAAACTTTTTTTTGTTAGTTTTAGTGCAACCTTAGAAGTTGTCTTATTGGAAGGAAGTAATGTGTTGGTTTGAATGTTTTTCCTTCCATTTTATGTTACTGTTTAAGCATTTTGAATATAAAATCCTACCACTTGTTCAGATGGTATGCTGTCGGACACTCACCTGCTGGTAAACAGAAGTTATTGGTGGGGAGGGAGTGAAGACTCGATGAGGATGTTGGATTGGTTTCTTGAGACTGACAAACATTCACTGATCTTAGCGTTTAGGAGAAATTCAACAAGTCAATTCCATCCTTTGTTCCCCTCGATGTTAGTTTTGCTCAGGTTCCAGGTTACTTACATTCTTTTGGTGTGGTCCTGATTGTTAAGGGGGGGGGGGGGGGGCGGAGGGGTGGTCATTTAAAACAGAGATATGTGGGCATTTTTTTTCAGGCAAAGGGGAGTGAATCTCAGGAATTCTCTACCCTTAAGGGTTGTGAAGGCTTGGTCTTTGGTAGTATTTAAAATGAAGACAGATTAACTCTTGAAGGATCAGAGAATTGAGTGCTCTATGGAACAGGCCTAGAAGAGGAGCTGAGGCCTGGGACAGATCAGCCATAATCATATTGAGGGGCCAGATGACCTTGGCCTGCTCCGAGTTTCTTGGATCTTGAGGAAGATAACTTAATCTCCAGGCATTCAGTTCATGTGTTCCTGCTTCCAATAATAGGAGGGTTGATCAAGCAGCATTAGGCCAAGTTAGACTTATCCTGCAGTCTTATAGTGCAAGAAGATGCACTGCATCATTGTCATCAGGTGGTTGCACTGGGTCATTGGCATCAAGTAGATGCACTGGATTATTGTCATCAAGTAGATGCACTGGATTATTGTCATCAAGTAGATGCACTGGGTAACTGACATCGAGAAGATGCACTGGGTCATTGTCATCAGGTGGTTGCTCTGGGTCATTGACATCAGGTAGATGCACTGGGTCATTGTCATCGAGTAAATGCACTGGGTCATTGTCTTTGGGTAAATGCACTGGATCATTAAATGCACTGGGTCATTGTCATCGAGTAAATGCACTGGGTCATTGTCTTTGGGTAAATGCACTGGATCATTAAATGCACTGGGTCATTGTCATCGAGTAAATGCACTGGGTCATTGTCTTTGGGTAAATGCACGGGGTCTGTCATCAGGAAGATGCATTGGTTGCAAGTCCTCTTTTTAGTATAATTCCGCTTCTTATTTCCCAAAAGATTTTTCCATAATGATAAGATTTTCAGTATGGCATCTCAATAACTTTTAAAAAACCCAACACCCAACCCCAACCAACCAATTTTCCCCTGCAGCCGCTGCAACCGTGTCTGCCTGTCCCGCATCGGACTTGTCAGCCACAAACGAGCCTGCAGCTGACGTGGACTTTTACCCCCTCCATAAATCTTCGTCCGCGAAGCCAAGCCAAAGAAAGAAAGATAAGGCCTATAATGCATTTTGAGCAAAATTTCTACACTTGTTGCCCCCTCGACACCACTTTTGTATGAAATGGAGTTTTAGTACACAAAGCATTGTCTCTGTTTGTGACGATCTTGGCTTTTTCAACCTCTCGTATTCCATGGATAGATCACTGCCATTGTTGAACCTTCTGAGTGTAAACTCACCCTCTGATGTATTGATCTAAGATCGTTCAATTTTGTGAGACTTAGTTAAGTTGAGAAAAAGGATGTTTGAAGATCAGGACTTCAAACCTGGTGGAAAACTCATGGTCTATTTGGTAGCACTGATCACTACTGTCCTTACATGTTTCTGAGACAGACTATCTATAGCATGCATCTCAAAACACTGGAGAGAAACAACTAATACTGTCTCCTCAAAATCCTCCATATTCTCAGGAAGGACACATGAACCAATGTCAATGTCTTCTCCAACATACCATGCATTGAGATTTGAGTTCACTCAATAACTTCCATTCAACAGGGCATGTAATTCAAGGTGCAATGCCAGGTTCCTAAAACAGACACTCTATTCCAAGCACTGTCATGGAAGGGGTGGCCATGCAGATGGAGAAAGAGATTTAAGAAACTAAGCACAATCTGCTAGAGCCCCATTTTATCCTCATAACCTGCCTCAGACCCTGGAGAATGTAAGTCATCCTTGATCCTGAAGGCTGCCAATGAAGGAAGATGCATTGATTACGTTGCATTTGGTCATGGGTATAGCTTTAAATTCACAGCTACTGCTTTCATCAGTTGGTGGTCGTGAAGGTCTGTGTTGGAAATAGAGTCTTGCAAAATTAGCCTTTCTCTTGCAGATATATGTTATGGTATTAAAACTAAATGTGCAAAATATGCTTTGCTTCTTTAACTTGCGAATATATGGGTTCTGTTTCCCATTTCAGATTTTCATCTCAGTCAATTGTCTGAGCACAGATTTTTCATCTCAGAAAGGAGTCAAAGGGCTACCACTGAACATTCAGATTGATACATATAGTTACAACACTCGAAGCAACAAGCCTGTCCATAGGGCAAACTGCCAGATTAAAGTCTTCTGTGACAAGGTATGCTGTTGGAATAAGGATCTTAACCTTTCCTGCTTTGCTCTTTAGTTGTTGACTGCAGATTGATTATGATTAGTTTGTACAATGTTGCTGCAAACTCTAAGCCAGGGGTGTCAAACTCAAATTCATGGAGGGCCAAAATTAAAAACTTGGACTAAGTTGAGGGCCGAACTAAATATTTATTGAAAATTTTCAACAACATCTGCATGTTTTCTCTTCTTTCAACATATGTAATGTTAAACTTTTTCTTATTAAATTAAATGTTTAATAATAGTTTTGGATAAACTCTTTCATTGTCATTGTCATTGGCCCATTTCCTTTAGCGTTCTGAAACCGTGCACATGACGCGGGCCAGAGTTTGACATGTGTGCTCTATGCGAACAATAGAAAATTGTAGCATGCTCCTTTATGTCTTAATTAACTTCACACAGAAAATTATCTTGGAGAAAGTATGGGACTAGAACCCAAACAAAAGGATTCGAAAGAGAGGTGATCTTCCAAATGTCCTTAGATTGTGGAATAGTCCCAGCAATTTGGAATAATGCAAAAATGTCAGTCCCACTGTAAAAAGGAAAGGCAAGTTAGGAACTATAGTCCAATTGTCTTGCCATAAGTTTTGGAGGAATGTTGGGATCCATTATTAAAGAGATGGTAAAAGGAGACTCAGAATATCTTAATTTATGATTAAATAGAGTAAACGTGATTCTATGAGGGCTAAAGCATGTCTAATTCATTTTAAGGTGAGTTTCTTTCATAAGATAATGAGCAGAGTAGATAAAGGACAGCCAGTGAATGTAATATATCTGGATTTTCAAAAAGTATTTGTCAGGGTACTGTTTCAAAGGCTGTTTATAAAACAAGGGCCACATGGTTGGAGATAACATTTGTGCACAGAGGATTTCTCTCCTATCCTGTAACTAAGAATAAGAACCGATTTTTTAATGTTTGTCGACTGTCACTGGTAGGGCACCCGAGAGGTTGGTGTTGGGCTCTCAGATGAAGAAGCACCAGGTGCTGTGTCCACAAAGCCATGTGGGAGATGAGTTGTGTGTGGTCCCAGAAAATGGCAGATTGGGGTCAATGTGAGAGAATGTAAGGTAGTGCAATGTAAATATGAATAGAAAAACAATATTTTTGATGAGCATTGATCTACAAGGGGATTGGTATGCTAATTTTGAAAATTTGAAAAGGAAATATAAATGCGGAAAAAATAATTGGGTTGACTATTTTTTTAAATGGAGAGAAAACTGAAAATACCCAGATGCAAAGGGACCTGGGAGTCCTCATGCAGGAAAGGCTGAAGGTAAACTTGCATGTTGAGATGGTGTTGAAGAAAGCTGGCATTCATTTCAAGAGGAATAGAATATAAGAGCAGGGATGTCATGCTGAAGCTTTATAAGACACTGGTGAGACCTTTTTTTGGAGTATTGTGAGCAGTTTTGTGCTCCACATTGAAGAATTAGATGTGCTTATGTTGGATAGTGTACAAAGGAGGTTCACTAGGATGATTTCTGGAATGAAAGGATTATCAAAGGAGCATTTGACAGCTCTTAGCCTGTATGTGTTGGAATTTAGAAGAATGAGGAGGGATCTCATTGAAACATTTTGAATGTTGAAAGTTGTGGAAATGTTGTTTTTCATGGTGGGAAGGCACAACTTCAGGATTGAAGGGTGTCTGCTTAGAACACAGATGGGTAGGAATTTCTTCATCCAGAGGGTGGTAAATCTGTGGAATTTGTTACCATAGGCAGTTGTGGAGGACAGGTCATTGGGTATATTTAAGGCAGAGATTGATAGGTTCTTGATTAACTAGGGCATCAAAGGTTAAGGGGAGAAGGCCAGGCAGTGGGGTTGAGTGGGAAAATGGATCAGCTCAATGGGATGAATAGCTTATTTCTGCATCTATGACTTATGGTCTTAAGATGTAGAAAATGATCATGCAGGTAAAATGAATGATTGTGAAGGGTAATTGCAAGGTAAGCTCTTGCTGACCCTGTACAGGGTTTTGGTGAAGTCATTGTGTCTCACTTTGGTCTCCATACTTAAAGAAGGATGTAATGGCCTTGTAGACCAGCATTGTGCTGACTCCAAGATTGAGACCTGGCTATGAAGAATGAATGGGGGAAGGTTGGCCTATTCTCAACTGCACTGCAAGGAGATGCCATTGAGGCAGCACATATATTCTGAGGGGGGGTAACAGGGCACAGATAGAGGCTGTTTCCTTTATTTAAAAAGTCCACATCATGGGGCATGGTGTCAAGTTAGGGTTTGGTTGTCTAGGGTTGAACTGAAAAAGTGATTTTGAAGCATTGTTAAGAATCTCTGAAATGTGCTGACAAGAGAGCTCTGGTTACTGAATGTATTCAGGACTGAGATCAATAGATTTTTGGTCAGCAAAGGGATCAGGTGGAATAGTAGATGTGAAGGACAGGTTCAGCCATAAAATATGATTGAAAAGCTGAATAGGCAGGAAGGAAAGTTGATGCATTAATTCCTCAAACATTTAATAATTTGTGTTTGAGACAGTTGTCTGTTATGCTCAGTTTAGGGGTTACTTCTGGAGTTAATGCACTAAAGAAAGGAGACATTGTAGCGGCGGCTACACTACTTCTGCAATAACACACGCAACCAGATGGGTTGAGTTCAGTGAGCAGACTAGTTTATTGCAGGCTGCTGGGCTGCATTTATATTCCCAGCCCGGACCTGGCTGAGAACCGCGCTGGAGGGCGCTGATGTCACCCGAGCATCACGTGGTCCCCAAGCGCGGGTTTCTGAGCCCGAGCTGGAAGGAAGGGAAACCCCTGACGGCACCGTTTTGGCCGGCTGCCCCGCCGCATGGCTTACAAGCGGGGCCGGTTCGCCTGCCTTGTGGTGAGCCGCCACAACATTTTATTTCATATCTTTTAAGGGTATAACACTGCACATTAACACTATGAAATGTTTGCTAACAGCAGGACTTTGAAATGCTTACACAAAAGCTGCAACACAATGACTGAACACATTTAGATCTCTTATAAAGCCTCTGTTTTAAACAAAGAACATTTTCCACAAATTAGCTTTTGTAGACAGCTTAGGAGCAGAATTAGCAAGCACTGATAAGGTCCTGAGGTTACAAACTGGTATGCATGTTTGTCTCAATAATACAAATGTTTGTAATACAGGTGTATTGGCTGGGACAGACTTGTTGATGAATATGACTCTTTTCTCATGACACATTTACATTCCCATACAATAAATAAACATGGATGGGATGAAAATATCTGGTTCCCTTTTCCAAATGTCAGGTCATGCTTTAGGTAGTGCATTAGAAAAACAAATATATCACCATTAAAGGTGATCGATTGAATCAGACAGCCTTGGAGCTGTGGTGACTGATTGAGTTCTTGTCTCTCTCCTTAGAGACGCCATTGTGCCTGAGGCTGTTGGACAGCCCAATGAGAGATGAACTGAGGAAGGTCAATTGAGCAGGTGGCCTCACTGATTGGGGCAATGGTCTTGGGAGTTCAAAACAGTGGACAATATGGCCCAAGTTTCCCTCAGATGTTCCATAATTATGACAATTCCATAATTGTCCTCTATGTCCTTGATAGGGACCATGGATCTGGAAATGATGTAAAACTATCTAAAGGTGGCCGTTACTGAGTTTCACTTCTGAAAAATTGATTTTCAATGGCATAATATGGAAAAAAAAGTCAAACAATTGAAGTTCGGCTCTGGGTTAATTTTGACCTTTGGTAACAGTATAAAACAGATGGTATGAGCTTACTTAGCTGTTACATATTAACTGAAGTTAGTTGATATAAAAATCAGAAGCAGTGTGACCCGAGGTTTTCTATTGGCCAAGGCTAAAGTTCAGTTTCTTTCTCTTTCAATATTTTTATTCAAATTGAAAAATACAGAGTACATAAGAATAACAAATCAAAGGTTTTGAAAGTCATTTTAAAAGAGTTCCCACAATGATTGAAAATTTAAACTCAAATCGGAAATTGAGCATCTAATCTCTAAATTTAAACATGACATGATGTCACGTAGCCATTGAGCATGGCAACACTTCCCGCCTAGCATAAGAGAAATAAAGGTAATACATTGCAAGTCAGATGCCATTAGAATTATGCTACTCTCTTCAATAATACTGAACAAGGCAGTTAAAGGATTAGGCTTAAATTAACTTTAGAAAGTACAGCAAAAAGTTTGAAATATTTCATTCCGTATTTCCCAAGACTCTGGCATGTCCAAAATATGAATTAGTGAAGAATCTCCATTATTACAACTATCACTACAAGGAGTTACATCCACGTAAAAGCAAGATAACTTGACTTTGGACATGTGAGCCCTATGTTTGACAAGCTTGTAGTGCTGTCAGCTATTTTTGGGCGGGAACCCGTTTATGAATGGGCTGACAGCTCGTTACGTGTAATAGCACTGTTGTGTACAGAGGACCAGGTGGAAGAGGTGGAAATGGATAGTTGTCTGGAATGTTGTTAGTTGCAGCTGACCTGTCTGTGTGAGTGTCCCAATACCCATTTCTTAGTAATTCACAGCAATCATTTAAAAGTCTACTTTACCTTTCATAATACGGTTATAATAGCATCTTAACTCTTATACACAGCACATTCATTTCATTACATTGTCTACTAATACCACAGTTTGACTTTGGACATGTGAGCCCTATGGACTACTTTAAATTGTAGGAGAGAGTGGTGAGCACATAAAGATGAGGTATGACCCAATTTAAAAATTACATCCCAAGTTTTTTAAGAGATTGAAAACTGTAAGTCCTGTTTCCAGGCTTTTTAAGTTTTATCTAAAGGAGCCCCTCTAATTTCCAGCAACATGTCATAAATGTTAAATAATGAACCATTGTAAAAAGGTTGTAAATTAAAAATTGCATCTATTAAATTCTTATCAATGGCCTTAGAAAATGTATGTAATTGAGATCGCAAAAAATCTAATCTGTAAATAATGAAAAAATTAGTATTTGGTGAGCTAAATTTAACTGACAGTTGTTCAAAAGAAGCAAGACTCCCTTCAATAAATAAATCTTTAAAACATTTAATGTTTAATCTATACCTTTCTTTAAAAGCTACATCAATTGTGAAAGGTTTAAAGAAATAATTAGATAAAATAGGACTAGAGAGAGAAAATTTCAGTAAACCAAAATGTTTACTAAATTGTATCCAAATCCTCAAAGTATGTTTAACCATCAGGTTGTCAGTTATTTGAAAATGGGGAAGTGAGGATCCGAGAAGGGAAACAATAGAAAATTTTGTAACAGAATTAGATTCCAAGGAGACCTATATTGGTCAGTCTTCATGGCTAATATAATATAATCAAAATGTAAGATTTCATATATTGGCTGCTCAAAAATAGCACCTAAAATTTGGTAAGACTAAACCTCCATTTAAAAAAAAGTTTTTGTAGATGGACTTTATTTAGGTGAGGATGTTTGTTCTTCCATAGATTAGAAGATAAGATTGAATCAAGGGAATCAAAAAAAGATAGGAATAAAAACAGACAAATCCTAAAATAAAGGTATATAAATTTAGGTAATATATTCATTTTAGTAGAGTTGATTTGACCAAACAACAATTAAAAAAAAGGGGCGGCTAATTTGATAACACCCCTCTCCTGTATTTTATTAAAGTTTTCTTTGAAAAAGTGTTACAATTTTTAGTAATTATTAAATCCAAAGAAGTAAATTGATTTCTTACAATCTTAAAAGGAAGATTAGTATTTATTTGTACCAAATTATTCAAAGGAAAAAGTTCACTTTTTGTAAATTTAATTTTTAACTTGAAAATTGACTAAAATGAAAAATTATAGAAAGCATAGACGGCAATGAGCTCTCAAGATTAGAAATAAAAACCAATAAATCCGCAGCATGAAGCAAAACTTTGTGGCCAGTGCCCTTCCTTAAAATGCCATTAATATCATTAGATTCTCAAAAAGTGCTAAAGGTTCTAAAACCAGGTTAAAAAGCAGTGGACTTAAAAGGCATTCTTGTCTGGCTCCAGTCTGAAATTTAAATGGTTTGTAATTCTGAGAATTAGTAAAAACGCCAGCAGAGGGAGACAGATATAGTAATTTAATTCATTAAATAAAATTAGCCCCAAAATTAAATTTTTCTAAAATCTTAAATGAATAATTCCATTCTACCCAATCAAAAGCTTTGGTTTTGGAATATCACACATTCCGAAATGTCCTTAGAAGGAGAGTCTATATTTTAATAAATGATGCCCGCACGTGCTCCAACCATTACTCGCGTTTGAGCCCTCGGGTTAATCCTGAGGCGGATCTGTAAAAAACAGGAGAAAAAGGGGGAGGAGGTTCCATTCTTCTGCAAATATCCCTAGCATTCAGAATGTTCACTCTTGACAAATTGTCGTGAATCATTTTTAAAATTTAACACAAAATGTTGAAATTAACTAAAATACCCAAGAACATCTTCCTGCAGAGCAATTGTACTCTTCTCATCATCTTGATGTTGCTGTTGTTGACGTCTCCTCTCTCTGTGTTAGTGCCCAGAGATTCACTGGTCCCACGAGGATCAAAGCTTCCACCAAGTCTTCAAGGTTCCTTTTATTATCACATGTCAAAATGTAATGTAGATGATAGGCCAACATTAGTCTGTTGGTTTGCGAAGGAGCTAGTGGAGTTGTTCAAGTGAACCGGTACGGACTTGAAGGGCCGACATGGCCTGTTTCCGTGCTGTAAACGGTTATATGGTTATATGTATATTGAAATGGGAATATCAATTTTTAATAAATCCAATCTGATCATCAGATATAATAAATGGCAAAATATTTTCAAGTCTACAAGCCAAAACTTTGGATAAAATTTTAGTGTCAATGTTGAGTAGAGAAATTAGCCTGTATGAAGAGCAGTCGACTGGATTTTTATTCTTTTTAAGAATTAGTCAGATGGAAGCCTCGTAAAAACACTGTGACAACTTTCCCAGTTTAAAAGAATCAGAAAAAAACATAGGTGAGGTGTAAATACTGAGGAAAAGGACATAAAGTTCTCCAGGAAATCCATCAGGACCTGGTTACTTCCCAGAATGTAATCAACTTACAGTACTGCCTTGGTAATTTCTTCATGCAAAATAGGTTGATCCAATTGCTTTTGATTAGCAGCAGATAGTACAGGAATATTCGATTGATCTAAAAAAATATTCATTACAATATTATCCTTTGGAGAGTCGGAACTGTACAGTTCAGAATAAAATTCCTTAAAGGTTTCATTTATTTCTAAATGATCAGTTGTCATAACACCATTAGCTTTATGAATTTCTTTGATTTGCCGTGGGGCTACTAAAACTTTTAATTGATTAGCCAATAGTTTACCTGTTCAGTTTCAATATTCTTGGCAAGTTATCCACCAACCAACCCTTTGATGTATTTTTTTTTGAGTGACTTGCCACAAGTAAAGGTCATATTCACATTCCTGAAGCTCTTTATCCAACAGGATCACTGGGCCAGAGGTAAAGTTCTCATTGCAAAAGTCCCCCAAGGTCATTGACTTTTTGAAATATTTGTTGAGGAAATATCTGGCAAGTTAGCTACAAAGGCTGGAGTTTCCGCGTAAAACTCACCAGTTCTTGACTACAATTGTATCAGCTCTCACTTATGCTCGGTGGCTGTTTACTTCCAGCTGAACTGTATGCAGGACAGTGTCCCTCTACAAAACCAAAACCAGGGAGCTACTTCAGTGGCTGTTGTTAAGATGGATTCTTAACTTATTTCTACGTTTCATTAGCTGGAAAAAAAATATAGGAATGGCTGCTAGATTCATAAAGTGTCTTTTCTTTTCCCATGATTTTTTTTACTCACAGGGTGCTGAACGAAAGATACGCGATGAGGAACGTAAGCAATCGCGTAAAAAGTCCAAACCTAATGATGGTAGTTCCCATCTGAATACCTGTGAGTACACGAAGGTTCCAAAAACAGGAGGATGTATTTTGATGTTTAAAAAAAAGTACAATACAAACAAAAAAAAGTGCCAGAGAAACTCAACAGGTCACATAGGAAGTAAAAGGGAATCAACGTTCCAAAGATGTACCGGGTTAGTAGGTTAATTAGGTGTATTTTGGAGCTGGGGGAGGGGGAGGGGGGGGGCTCATGGGCTGGAAGGGCCTGTTACTGGGCTATATCTCTAAATTAAAAATTAAAAAGTTTGGGGGCTAAGTTTTCGTCGTGAATCTGAATTTTAAAAAAAGTGGGGAGAGGAGGAGCGGAGTGGAGGAAGGCTGGGAAAAGAGTACAAGCTAACAGGTAATAGGTGGATACAGGTGAGAGGGTAGAAGAGAAATGTGCTGAGAATGCATAGGGGAGGGGGCAGAGGATGAAGAAGGGTAGCTCTCTGATAGGAGAAGGAAGGGAATGAGGTGAGGAGCTTGAGGAGACAGGCGGAGGAATGTTAACAGAATGTTGATCGCCTTTCTTATGGATGTTGCATGACCTGCTGAGGTTCTCCAGCATTTTTCTGTATGTTGTTCTTGATTCCATCAACTGCAGATTTTCTTGTTTAACAATATAAAGATGTCCTCTGCAGGTTGCAGTTGGAACTGATAGCCACTTTTGTGTTTGGAAAATAAATAAATGCAGGTGTTGGAAATAAAAACAGAAAATGCTGGAGTTACACAATAGGTTAGTGGTACCCGCAGAGAGAGAAAGAGAGTTAATGCTTCAAGTTGATGATCTTTTGTTAGACTAGCTTTGATAAAAGATTATTGATCTCAGATACTAACTCTGTTTCTCTCTCCACAGATGCAATTAGTTTGTTGAGTAACTCCAACATTTTCTATTTCTGAAAAACAGTAATTACACTTCTTATTCAGTTCAGGATAAGAACTGAATTTTCTAAATACCCATTTTTCAATTGGACATCAAGATGTATTTGCTGATTTTCAGAAGATGTGAGAAATATACATATTTTCAGTGTCCTTGTTTTTTAAAAATAAGTAGAATAATTATTCATTTTAGCAATATTTGTCTTGACAAATTATTTAAATAACATAGGGGATGCAATGAGAACTGATTGTACTGTAGTTAAAAATATTTGATTTTTTTGCCAGAACCAAAGAATAAAGTTATTGCTATACCATGTATTGTGGAACAATTTTTTAAATCAACCAATTTATAAACAATTACCATTTAGGATCATTTAATTAAATAATCACTTTATGACAAAATTTACTGGTAAATTTTATTTTTAATTTTTGCAAAAATGCTGAGTCATTTTATACATACAAGTCCAGATCCCCAGGTTAACACAAACTCATTGCTGTCAGTCATCAGATGATCCTTTCTTGTTCTTTTCACGTTGTGATTTCTCGTTGCAGTTCATGACACAAAGATGCCCATGATCCCCAACCACAGGCAGATGGAGTCGACAGTATTCAAATCCATCACCGATCTCGTCACTCAGCCTGTTCTCTTCATTCCTGACATCCAGCAACGTAGTGTGCATGTAGGTTGGATATGTTTACTTATAATATTAAAAATAAAGTATTGAAAGTAGTTTGTGCTGTAGCTGTTTCCATTTTAGAGAAATGTCTGCAGGGTTGCTCGCCGCTCCGGTTAATTGCCCAGCTAATTCACTATTTAACCTTGGATATCTGCTCACCCCTGCGAGGCAAAACCCCCAGTAGCACAGAACCACGCTGATCATCTGTTGGACAGAAATGCTGTGGAGGATGGTGAAGTCAAACCTGACAAACACTTTGAATGGGAGTGACTGCCTCTGACATTCACAAGCATTAAAAAAGTTCTAAAACTGTTTAAAATTAAACATAATTTTACATTTTTTTATAAATAGTAAGAATTAAATATTAGAAAGCACTTAATATTTAAATACATTTACAGTAAAACCCCTGGTATCCAGAATTTAAGCAACTGGCAACCTCAAGCAATCAGCAGGAAAAAAATTGAGGGGGAAAAGCAAGAATAATAGGTAAAAAAAAATGCATAAATTTAAAATTGTAAAAGTAAATGTTCTCTGAAGTAACATATAAACCTATGGTGAAGATGAGAGCAAATATTCAGCCTGCGGAGTGGCTTGGTGTGCTTTGCTCATAGCAGCTATTTGAATAAAGTTGTGTAAAACAACAATGGGGTCGGCAAGGATGCTCACCATTGGGATGACTCTCGAAAGTGTCTCCGTTGCACTAATGGAGCAAACCATCAAATCAGGAATCAGTGGGTCAGGCAGCATCCATGAGTAAAGTTAATGAAGTGTTAAGTTCTGCATGCATAAAATAGGTCACAGCAATGCAGTGGAGGAAGAGTTGGGGAATAGTGACCGAGTAGGATTGAAGCAGAGCTTAATGTGTGTAAGATCCAATCTATTCTACTGCATTCAGTGGAGCCTCTTTCATCTTGGTGAGATCTAATCTAGATTGTGTGACTGCTTTTCTGAACAACTACGCTCTGACTGTGAGTCTAAGCTAGAACTCCAGTTGCCAAGCATTTTAATTCCTTGGCCTCATCCATTGCCAGGGTGAGGTTAAAAACATATTTGAGGAAAAACACAACAGATTCCCCCTGGGCAGTCTTTAACCAAATGACATAAACATTGATTTTACCAATTGAAAATACTGGTTCCACTATTTACGTCTCTTCTTTACCTACTCCCATTCTTACTTTTCTCTCTAACCTTCCTCCTCTCCCTGCCCCCTCCCCATTGGTCTCTGTGCCTACCCTCCACCTCTCCCACCTTCTGTCCAATACCCTGTCCTATGAGTTTCTTACACCCTTCCCAGTTTATTCCCCATCCCTTTATTCCCCTTGATATACTTGATACTATCCATACATATTTTCGTCTTGATAAAGGATCCCAACCTGAAACATTGACTATTTCTGGCCACAGAGGCTGCCTGACCCACCGAGTTCCTCTGCTGGACACCAAGGAGTGCATCATCAGAGTGCTGGTGGAATGACAGCACAGACCTGGAGATGATGATGTGGTCGGGATGTCCCAAACCTCTACAGTGCATGGAGGTGAAAGCCAAACAGCTAGCTTTTTATTAGGAATTTCTGATCATTGCATTCCAGAGCACACAAAGGAAGCCAAAATCTGCCTCCAAAGTATCTTGAACACAGAAATTATTCACACTTCCTTAAAGGAATTTACGAGGTTTATTAATTTTGAATTTGGATGAAAGGACACTAATACCAATACTATAAGTCAGTAAGGTTTTGTTGACAGCTAAGATTTTAATACCATCAGATTAACTAGTGATGATATCCATGACATTTCACAGGGCTTCCCTGTTGGAACAGATGAACTAGAAGGTGAAGGGTAAGTTTGCTGACCTTGGATATTAATTAATATTTTTTGTTTATCATTCACTCTGTCTTATTTTCCATTTTTTTTGTTTGTACCTGAGATTTAATGCAATTCAATAAAGATCTTAATGGAAATTACAATAGTGTAGGTATTTAAAGCAGCTCTATTCAGCCAAAGGACGAAGGGATACTTGAAACGTAATTTTCTCCCTCACTCACTGAAGTCTGGATTTGCCTCTCAAGCCTGTCCCCACCATTCAGTGTGATCATGACTAACCTAAGCAGATCTCAGTTCCTCTCCTGTGCTAGTTTCCCACCATCCTCAAATTTCATGATCTTTTAAAACGTATCCACCTCCACCTTAAATACTTCTGATGGTGTGGTCTCCAGAAATCTCCTGAGATTCACCATGGGGGAAAAAAAATTACATATACCTTGATTTTAAATGAATGGCTTCTTATCTTGCAACAAGGTCCCCTTGTGGGAGACTCTCCCATTCATAAAAATAGCTCAATGTCAAACCTGCCATTGCCCCCTCAGGATCATGCATATCTTAATAAGTTCTCCCCTCATTCTTCTAAATTCCAAAAAAATACAGACTAAGGTTATCTTGCCTCTGTTAATAGGACAACTCTGTTGACCCAGGAATTAGCCTGGTGACAGACTCTCCTTTGGACTGTCTCCAATGCTATTATATAATTTTCTAGATAGGAGGACCAAAGCTGCATGGTATTTGAAATGTGACAATACTGGCACCCTGTACTATTTGAAGAGCTTCCCTACTTTTAAAACTCCAAACCTTTTGCAATAAAATCCATCGTGCTATTTGTTATCTTGACTTCTTATTGGACCTGCCTGTGAGCCCTTTTGTGATTAATGCACAATAATGTTTGGAACCCTCGATACTTCACTCACTTACCATGTCTGTCCATTTTCATGACGATTTCTCTAACCATAGGGCACAAATTTTCTCACATTAAACTCCATTTGCCAAGTTTTTGTCCAATCACTCAATATGACCTGCCAGAAGCTGCTTTATTCACAGTGCAAATCTCCTGTCAGAGGTGCTAATTAACTTTAGTCAGTGTAGGCGAGGTTTATCCCAGCTGATGCATCTTGATGGACCACAGTGTATTTAACACGGAAAAGAGATATACTTAGAACAGGCTGGGCAAAGTGGACACATTACCTGGATTGTAATGTGCAAGTGTATGTTAACCACCATTACAATATCCACATTCTTTCTCAAAGGCTGATCACATCCTCACCTACAATTCTCAATCTGTTAAAGTTACAGAGGCACAGAGAGAGATATAGTTGGCAGTCTTGGATCAGTACTTTTTCCCCACAGAATGATTCTGGGATCCCTAACCGTGTCTAGGGCACAAATTGGTTCACCAACACTACCATCAAAGCCAGTACCTTCCTCTGCCAAGTCACTTATCCTCCTTTAACCTTTAAGTCCATGGAATCAGGATGATCAGAGGCTGGGTGAAGGCATCAAACCAAAGTCTAATGTGGACCTCAGCCACCAGAATTCCTGGCAGGATTTGGTGTAGCACGTGCTTCCCCTTTAGACTTGTCACCATAAAAATCAATGCACTGAACTTATCAATCCCAATCCTTTCAAAGTGTACCGTAACCAAAGTGTACATTCTGATATGAATTCATGATTTGACATTCAGCCAAATCAGCCAGTGAAAGTTTTGATCACCCTTTTGCATTACCATAGAACATTACAGTACAGAAAAGGGGCCTTTGGCCCTTCTAGGCTGTGCCGAATTATTTTATTGCCTTGTCCCACTGACCTACACCTGGACGAATCCCTCCATACCTCTCCTGTCCATATTTTTCTTTACATGACAAAATTGAGCTTGCATTAACCAATTCAGCTGGCAGCTGTTCCACACTCCCACCACCCTGTGCATGAAGTTCCCCCTGATGTTCCCTGTAAACTTTTCCCCTTTCACCCTTAACCCACTTCCTCTAGTTTATATGTCACCTAACTTCAGTGGAAAATGTCTGCTTGCATTTTATCTATACCCATCATCATTTTGTAAACCTCTATAAAATCTCCCCTCATTCTCTTGTGGTCCAGGTAATAATGTCCTAACCTGTTTAATCTTTCCCTGTAACTCACTTCTTCAAGTCCTGGCTACACCCTTGTAAATCTCCTCTTATTGATATCCTTCCTGTAGTTAGGTGACCAAAACTACACACAATACTGCAAATTTGGCCTCACCAATGTCTTATACAACTTCAACTTAACATCTTAATGACTAGATTAAATATTTTGATTTATGAAGCCTATGTGCCAAAAGCTCTCTTTACATCCTTATCTACCTGTCACGTAACGTTCAGGGAATTGTGTGTCTGTATTCCCAGATCCCTCTGTTCTCCCACACTCCTCAGTGCCCTACCATTTATAGAGTACGTCCAACCTTGGCTTGTCCTTCCAAAATGCAACACCTCACGCTTGTACACAATGATTAATGCAACTTTGACAGCCTCTGAGGATGCATTACCAGGAAAGTAACACTTGGTTTTCATTCCTAATTGAATACTAATGAACCACTGCATTTACCTTCTAAAGAATAAACAAGATTATTCTTGCAGATCAGGAATAAAAAGACTGCCATTCTCACCAGAAGAAGATTTTGGATCCCCAAGTAAAATTCTCAGGATAGAAGAGCCAAAGAAAGGTAAATGTTCCTGGCGAAATAGAACCATTCTGAGAGCCTGTCTTAATAATTCCATCAAAAATATCATTGGGTAATAATGCAAGAAGCCATATATTCAATAAATTTTACAGAGCTCAAAGTGAACTGAAAAGAAAATATTTTTCTTGAAAATGAACATGATAATAGCTTCCTAATAACTGTTTTCATTTAGATGTCACTTATACTGTTTCATGTGGGTAGAAGGTGGTTTAATTGATTTATTAAATTAAAGAGCTTTTTATGAATAGTGATCCATTGACTAATTTCCCTTGAGTAAGTTCTATCATTTGGTTGATGTAAGCTCCACATACATTTTTCATGCAGTAGACAAATTAAGAGAGAGAATATTATGAAGGACTGGCTTTTAGATGGTTGTGATGCATGAACCCGAGCTTAGTGAGAATGAAACAACTGCTGCCTCTACTGTCGATAATTTTCCCTGGCTTGTATTTGTATGGCTTATTCTTGCTGCTGTACTTAAATAAACAAAAATATTAACTATTCTCCAGCCTTCTGGTATCTCACCTTTGCCTGATGATGATGTAAGTCTCCACAAATGGCTCCAACAATCTCCTCCTTGCTTCACATAGGATTCTGGGATGGATTATACCTGGCCCTGGGGATTCATCCACCATTTTGTATCCCAAAGCCTCTAACACCTCCATCTTCTTACTATCTACATGCACTTTACCACCATTCTCAATGATATTTTGGCTATGGCCCCTTTAGGACTCTGTTCAAAGTTAATGGCCTCTCTTCCTCGTGAAGCAATCAAGTTTAGTTGATTTCTTCTGTACTTCTCTCCTACTGACGACATAAAAACCAAAATATATTTTATGATTTCAAGCCTGTGGTCTTTCTTAAATGTGCTGCAGCCCCCAGGGGGGCCAAATGGACCCCGCTGAGAATAGCTGCCATAGACAATCAACGTATCCCTCCCTGAACTCGCTATCCTCCATTTCCTTCCCCTAGGACCTGGCCCACAACCCCTAGCTCCACATGTAGATTACGGAATGGATCCAAGGGGGACCCACCTTAGTCCTGAAGCAGGGTTCTGACCTGAAATGTCAACAGTTCATTTTTCTCCATGGATGCTGTCTGACCTGCTGATTTCCTCCAGCAGTTTGTTTTTTTTACTTACAGAATGTCTTGCGGTTCTCCTTAATCTTACTGGTCAAATGTATTTCATAGTCCCTTTTGTCCTCCTAATTCCTTTACATTCTCTCTTTCACTCTCTATTTTCCTCAAGAGACTCATGTGATTGCAGTTGCCTAATTTGAGGAAAAATAAATGCTTGTGATAAGGAGTGTTTCTGATTTTAGTGTCAATAAAGAATGCAGTACAGAAACAGGCCTTGCAGCCAGCTCAGTGAGTCTGCAACCACTCTCAACCTTTTATTTACAATAACTCCACATCAATCCATTAAAAAAAATTCTCCCCACATTCTCATAACTCCTTGTCCCCAGATTATATCACTCATCAACACCTAGGGGCAAGTTATAGTGGCCAATTACTTTCCCAACCTGAAGGTCTTTTTGCAATGGGAGAAGATAATGACACTGAGTTTATTGTCATACACATTGTACAATGTGCATATGCATTGAAATTCTTTCTGTAGCTCAACAGGTACTTGTCAAGAAAAATTATAATGGTAAACACTGAATTAAATTTTAAAAGGACAATAAATACATAATAAATAAATATTCACAATAATCCTAATGCAATAAAAGTGATTTGTAATAGTTCAGGCAGTCCTTTTGTGATGTCAGAGCAGTCGATGATGAATGTATCACGGGAGCTTCAAGAGTCTGATAGCTGTTGGAAAGAAACTATTCTTGAACCTCTAGGTGCTGGTTTTCAGGCTTCTGCACCTTTCACCCAATGGTAACTGGAGCACCTGGTGGAAGCCCCTTTGTCACAGGAAAAAACATGAAAACTCCACACAGACAGCACCAAATTCAGAAATGAACCTGGGCTCAGATGCTGTGAGTAGTGGTTCTACTGGCTATGCCACTGTGCCACCCCTTTCAATTTGATTGCCCCATTAACCTGAAATGTTTTGACTCTAGTCCCTTTTAAACTGCAGCATCTGGGTAGCCTTCCTGGGACCCAGGTGCAATTACTGAGGCAAAGGTGCTGGAAGCACTTTGAAATTGCCAACCCAGCGAGTTAAGGGAGATCCTGCCCCCGTGATGATGCGTCACATACTCACCGGAAGTACTGCTGGATGTTCGGATGCTGGCTGCCTGGTGAAGCGTGCATGCAAGCACTAACGTCACCAGAATAAGCAGGTCGGCCATTTTTGTTTTCAAATCGCCCAGGTAAGTTTAACTGGGTTCCCTTACCATCTCTGAGGTAGGTCAGAGACTAGTTTGATGCCTACGGGGTTGACCGGGTCAGACCCTTTCTAACTGCTGCGTAACTGGGGCACTAACTGGGCAAATTGCCTGGTTAACTCTGTTTTACATAGCAGTTTGAAAGGGCATAATAAATTCATGGAGTATTGTTATGATCTTGATCAAGGTTTCTCACTGAGATGAACTGTGGTCATGATCATTCTGGATTAATATTGCCTCTCCCCATCACTGTGAGTCCTTTCAACATTCTCTTTTTGTTATGGATCATAGGGCATCATTCAGTCCTGCAGTTCCACTGGGAAACTGTATTACTTGTAATTTAGAGAATAAAACTAATTTTGAACTAAAGATCACAAAAGCTCATAAGGATATGATAAATTTGAAAAGTGCAAGGTTAGTTTAAGCAACTGAGCCAGAGGGTTCATGTGATCTAGTGTAGATTTTGTTTTTAAAGAACACCTTTGATTTTATTTTAAAATTAGGGTTGTGCGCTCAGGATTCCATAATGGATAAGGGATGGCACATTATTGCAGAAACCTTTCCAAAATCACATGATGAACTCACAAATCACCTGAATAAACCTTGATATGGAAGTAGGATCAAACCCCCTTTGTGCAATTGTTGCAACTTGGTCAATATTAGTAGTTGGCAGCAGGATTGTCGACAGAAATGTTTTGGCATTTTTGGAAATGTGTATCTGAACTGTATTCTCACAAGCACTAATGATGACAAGGAAGAATGGATCCAGAAACATGGACAGTGGAAAGTTCCAAAAGATATGATCTTCACACAGTTTCAGAAAATTATTTGTTAGATTAATATTAGTTTCTAACTTGTGTAGAGTATCAACGATGACTTTATTAAAGTTCCTTGTGTAATATCTGTGAAATCGGGAATTGTTTGTTGTTTATACAGTATATAATGATACGTTTACCATGCTTGAATCCTAATAAGTTACATAAATATGTGCTTTTATAATCTATTTATAAGAAGCTAATTTAACATGTAACAGAATCATTTGCAAATATCTGTGAGCTCTGTGTTTTGCTTTATATTTAAACTCGTGTCTATTTTCAGTTTTGCTTTATGTCAGGAAGGAATGTGAAGAGGTGTTTGACGCATTGATGTTGAAAGCTCCTTCTCTGAAAGGCCTAATGGCAGCAGTAAGTTTTTTCTCATTCCTTACACTTGCATCGATATTCACCAATTTTCAGTTTAAATTTTGCCAGGACCATGCCACACTCGATCTCTTTACAGCCTTCATGCACACACAGACCAAAGATGAGTTGAAAGCAGCTGCCTTTGACCTAGAATGGTAAAACTTAAGTCAAGGGGAAAATGCTCCACTGGTTGGAGTTACACTTAGCACAAACTACAGTGTGGAGGTCAATTGTTAAATCTATGCATGTTGGCTGAGCAAGCCCACTCCTCACTCATGTTTCCTTCACGTATAACCCCACATTCCCAAGAACTGCTCCCAGATTCTACCACTCACCCACACACAAGGGCAATTTAAATTGGCTAATTAGCCTGCTAATTTCCATGTCTTTGGAGAGAAACCAGATCACCTCGAGGAAACCCATGCAGTCACATGGGGAATCTGCAAACTCCACACAGACAGCATCTGAGTCCAGGATTGTACCGGGATGCTGGTCTTGGAGGTAAAAGCTCTACCTCAGCAGCTTCAATACTTGTAGTCCCTCCATCAAAAGGTCAGAAACGTCAATGTTTGGAGTTGATTAAGCAATGTTCAATTCTTTTCACAACCCCACAGATATTGCACTCTATGACTCTATGAAGTAGCAATTACTACTTTTTAAAGGATTCTCTGACCTCTCGTTCTAGATTTCAGAAAAATATGAAGTACCTCTTGAGAAAATCGCAAAAGTCTACAAAAAATGCAAGAAGGGGTGAGTGTGTAATGGTATCAGGTTGGTTACGGTTGTTTTGGGGTAATACATTCAGCAATGTTAATTAATTAAATATACTTGCATTTCCCCCACTATAACTTTGATCTTCATCCAGTATCACAGAATTGGAAATGAATACGAGATCATCTCATATCTGGCTCCACCATTTTAAGATTACCTTCCTAACCTGAATTATGTTAAACTAGGGTTATCTTGGAGGCATGAGATATTTCTGGGCACTTTTAGTTATGTCAAGCTATATTTCAAAGCCCCCTTTCTACGCCACCTCTAAATATGAACCTGTGGTTTCTCTAAAATTGAGTCATTGCTGAGATGCTTTTAATTCTTATGAACCACTCCCTCAACCCCAGTACAGTCCCCATTTCTCACTTCTCCTTCAGCTCCTCTCCTATTTCAGGACAGGCTTAGCATTCTGCAGTGTTTCACCAATTGGTTCCTGCCTATCTTTGCCAATCTTACCAATTCCATACAATCTATCCTTTCTCCTCAATCTCTTCCTCCTTTACAGCTTTATTCATTAACTTTCACATTTGCCATCAGTGTTAAATACTGCTTCTCTCCCGTTTGCTTTTCAAGAAGTTCCCACACACAGGACAGTGAGGAAGGATATCTTAAGTTTACAACAGGACCTAGATCAGTTGGGAAGGTGGGCCAAGGAGTGGCAATGAAATTTAACTCTGAGGAATGTGAAATATGAGTGTGCAAGTCAAACCAGGGGTAGGACTTGCATGGTGAATAGTAGGGCCTTGGAGAGTGTATAGATTGAAGAGATCAAGTGGTACATGTGCATAGTTCCTCAAAAGTGGCAATTCAGGTGGACAAGATGCTGAAGAAAGCATTTGGTATGCTTGGCCTCATTAGACAGTATATAAAATACAAAAGTTGGGGCTTCATAACTCACCTGTATGAAGCATTGGTGAGACTACACTTAGAGTATTGTGTGCAGTTTTAGTTTCCTAACGAAAGGAAGTACATTAATAAATAGGAAGGGGTGAAGAGGAGATTCATCAGGATGTTGCTGGGACGAGAAGGCTTGTGTTATAGGGCAAGGTTAGATAGGCTGGGCCTTTATTTCCTTCAAGCAAAGGAGGCTGAGGGGTATTGCAAGGGTTTATATAATCACAAGGGGCATAAATAAAGTTTTTTTTTACCAACGTAGTCAATTCTAGACCTAAAGGGCACAGGTTTCAGGTGAGAGTGGAAAGTTTTAAGAGCAACCTGAGAGGCAACCTTTTCATCACAGGGTGGTCTGTATCTAGACAAGCTACCAGAGGAAACTGAAAAATAAGGCAAATTTTGACATTCAAAAGATATTTGGACAGATACTTGCATAGGGAAGGTTTAGAGCTGTAGGTCATAAACGTTTTTGGGCTGCCGCCCCCTTGGTCTCCAGGCTATATCCCAAGCGCACCACCCCCCACATACAATGGTGCTGGGGGGGTGAATGGCAGTGCTAAGGGGGGGGTGAGTGGCAGCACTGAGGGGGGGAGGGTGAGAGGCAGCGCTGAGGGGGGTGTCATGAGGCTGCTGAGTGGAAAGGGGGGTTAGTGACAGAGGTAATAACGCTAGTACAACATGGCAGCCACCGAGACCAACTCTCACAAGAACACCTCGTTGCTGTTTATTTTGCTCACTACTGCCACCCCAAATCTGGCCAGAAACTTTGCAGCAGACTGAATAATAACAAGACTGAAGGTTTGGAATGCACCCTTTCTCCTCATTGCCCCCTAACCGCCCCTTTTTCCTCACCTCCCCCTTGGATTTTTCTACCGCCCACAGGGGACAGCAGTGCCCACTTTGGGAATCACTAGTTTAGAGGGACATGGACCAGACTGTAAAGTTGATCGGCATACATGTGTTGGACTGAAAGACCTATTCCACGCTGGAGGATTCTGCTCTTTACCCACAATTCCCACTCCTACTGAACATGCTGTTGCTTGCCAGTTTGATTCAAGATTTTAAAGACATTTATTGTCCTTACGATGTTCTAAGATCACCTTGCCATTTAAAATCTGAAAATGTTGAAATCCCATAACACTATAGTAATATTATCAAAAGGGCAGAGATTGACATGCTGTCATTCTGTTGTTAGCATCTTAGTGAACATGGATGACAACATTGTGAAGCATTACTCCAATGAAGACACATTCCAACTAAACATTGAAGAAGTTTCAGGTTCCTTCAAGCTCACTCTTGCTGAGATATGAAGAGAATCGACAGGTGGCTCACTCAGTGCTAAGCCATTATTGACCAAGCCAATGCCACACATACAACGTGAGAGCAAAGGAATGAAAGAAAAAAAAAATATATAAGTACATCAGTCATCACAAGCCTCCAAACTGGAAGTGCGCACTACACCAGCAAAAATTACATTGGTGACATAGTCGTGAAGCAGCTAGTACTGCTACCACCCAGATATAATATCTGAACTTTGATTCTGACCTCTGAGGTGTTTCTTCTGGTGTCCTGCTTCCTAAAGGTGTCCTGGAAGATTAATTGGCTAATGTCAATAATCAGATGTGTAGGTAGGTAGCAGGAGTGTTGGGAGTTGTGTACTTGTGACAGATAAAAATGTTACGAGGAAATAGGTGGAAATCTGTATAGATGGGAATGCTTTGAGAGCTAACATCCACTCCATGGGCCAAACTGCCCACATCATGTTGTATGATATCACTTAATAAAGTAATACCAAATATTTACAGTCAATTGTCCCAAACCGATGACCCTTGCATTAATTCCAATAAATTGTCTTTTTTTCATTCCTTTGGCCTCCTGAGTTCAGTATTGATTTAAACACATTGAGAGCAATATACATATCATCCACATACTGTAACCAAAGAAAAACATCAATAAAAAAGCTCTTGTCAATTGTGTATATATTATGTATAGATTATAAAGTGCAAAGCAATGTCTTTCTAAACTGGAGTGGAACTTGGGATTCAGATGATAGTTGATGTTTATGCTGTGTTACAGTCTTGTAATAGACAGCCCATTAACTATGTATCCTATATTTTTTTATTATGGAAGTCAAGTAATATCTTTAATCTCAATTCACATCATGCCTTAAATTCAGATTTTAGAAATTTACCTTGCCTTTTGATAATTAAAAAAAAACTGCAGGAATTAACATTTGAAACTGACCACTTGAAGAATGTCCTTTGTTATTTTCAAAGCAATTGCAGAAAGACTCCTTTAAATAGGTGTTGGACTGCCTTTACTACAGGAGAAAACAGCGAATGGCTGATAATGCCATAGAATTAACAGTGTGTGTGTAAAAAATAAGTGAAATACATTAACGCAGAACCATACAACTTTGGACTATCTTTTATCATAGTAATTTTCAAGGTTTACTAAGAATTAGGGTCTGGGTAGGGGCGGGCAACCTTTTTCCATACATGGGCCAAATGGCATGTCAGTGATTGAATGGGGATTAACACTGATGCTACCATAAATAAATAAATGGAATGAATTCAATGATGCAATTCAGGTCAGGGAAGGCATCTTCTAATCTGGAAATGCACCATAAATCCCGAGTTCATTATTAAAATGACAATAAAAACAAAGTCAAAAAGAACAAAAATTAGTTACAATGAAAACAAAATAACTACCCCCAAAACAGTAAGAGGGAGACTAATGTCACACAAAGAGGGTGAGCCTCACACAAAGAGTGGGGGCTTTTCAGAGAGATGAAATAACAGAGCAAGAGGGATTTGAGCACAGATAGGGAGTGCAACACACAAAGAGAGGGATTCACACACAGAGAGGAAGTCCAACCCAGGGAGAGGAAATGCAACACTTTGAGAGAGAGTCCAACACAGAGGCAGGTGATTGCAGAGAAGTGAGGAGTCACACAGAAAGATGATATCACACCCACACACACACACACACACACAGAAACAGAGAGAGAAAGAACATGGAGATAAGTTGAAAGGGCATTACAGAAAGAGGTGATGTTGCAATGAGAGGTGGAATCTCACAGACACGGATCTCTCACAGAAGAGATGGGTCTCACACAGAAAGTTCTCTCAAGGTGTTTTCATGCTGGGCCTCTGCTGGCTGCAGAGGCGGATAAAAACTTTAAACTTACCTGTTCATGGAACAGCCCTAAAAGGCTGCTCTAGTGCTGCTGTTATGCAAAACAGCGCCTCGGTGCATCGTCCAGAGCCACTGTTGGCGGGGCTCCTGTTGCTGTGGCACCGCTCATCATAAATACGTGGCAGAGCAATGGCCATCTTCGCTACCGATAATCCCCCATGCACCGGGAACTGTTCTGGGAAATGCAGCTGTGGGGGATTATCAGTAGGGAAGACGGCCATTGCTCTGCCACGTATTAAGCCACTGGTGCTGACGAGCAGCCCTGAAGGCCAAAGTAGTCCAGTGAGGTACCGGAGGCAGGAGCGGCCAGCGGGGCTGTCACAGCCCGCACCGGCCGCCCTCTAATGGCCTCCGTCCTGAGGGGGTCATGGAGGGAGAAGGATGAGTGAAATGGGTCGTGGACTGATAACATCACTGCAACATCATCAGCCCGCCCCAAGCCAACTGCTTACAGCAGCAGTACATTCATGCAGGGTGGCGGAGAGCAGCACTCCGCCGCTGACCCTTCCCCCAAGAGGGATCGCAGTCAGTGCCTTGGATCCAGACAGGGCACATTCATGGTGGTAAGTTTCCCGATGCAAGGGTGGAGAATCTATTCCTTTACCCTTGGGCTTTTTGACTGTATGAAAGGGTCTACAGACAGTGGGATAATGTCACTGTGAAAAGGGAAAGGGTGGGGGGGGGGTGTCTCCAGTACACTAAGTCGAATACATTGGGATTTGGCCCGCAGGCCGCAAGTTGCCCATCCATGGTCTGGGTCTTTAAGTTTGTAGAGCACGTCGAAAGAATCAAAGGCTTGTTGATCCAAACCAAGGTTTTTAACTAGACGACTGGAGCGTATCACATGTAGATTGACCAGTCCAGAATGACCTGGTCTGGCTAGGAGCAATCCTTTAAGACCTGCCAGTAGGCGTGGCTACACTCTCAGCCAATCACAGTCATTCTACACCTCAATCTGTACATCTACACATTGGTGATAGAATCTGTACTATCACAAAGTTTTACACATGAATTGTTTTAATTTTATTAAAACAAAACACTCGACTGCAAAACAATGCTTCTTTAGGAAAAACAGTTAAAGCAAGTTTAAAGCTATTTTGGGTGTCCTGCGAATCTATAAAGGGTTATTAAAAATGCAATGTTCTTTTCCAGTATCTTGACAATTTTAGGCCAGGTTTGCATTTCTTTTGAAACAAATAGTTACCTGAGATGATGCCTCATTCTGAAAGTGACTAATTATAAGCAAGTCCCTGCAATCACAAGTAACAGTTTATTTCAGTGCAACCTATAAACAGCTTTACAGTCTTTAAACTGTATGAAGGAATCCTTATTGTTCTTAATAATAAGTAAAAACAAAGTTGTGGGAAGAACTCCGCAGCCTCCATAGGAGGTAAATATATATTACCAATGTTTTGGGCCCGAGCCCTTCTTCAAGGCCATACCTTGAAGAAGGGTTCAGGTCCGAAGTCAGTACTACATATATATCTTTACCTCCTATGGATGCTACAAGACCTGCCGAGTTTTCATGTGTTGTTCTTGTTCAATAAAGTAGGAATTGAAAATTTGCATCATAGGCTAACCTATAGCAGATGATTTGAATTTACATTTCAACCCAATAGATTCAATAATAATAAATATTTTCAAAGTTTGTTCATACATTTTAAGGCTTGTCCACTTTAAAGATTAATTGCACATCTGACCATGTCTACTGAAATGTCCAAATATCTGCCCGTTTACAAAGTGCTGATGGAATCCGGAGTTATAAACACCTGTTTTAATTGAGTATTAGTTATTTTTCTAATTGAAAACCAATGTCAGATTCCACTGATTGGACAATGCAGGTGGGAACTAAGCCACTGACCAAGGGCTGCCAGTCTGGGAGATGCATCTGGTGTCAATTGTCACTTGCATTGTGGTATTTCAGTCCCTAGGTGGAGGCTGTAGCATAACAATGAATTTCCCTGCTTTGAGTTTCAATGGCACCATTCATTCCACCTGGGGCATACTTTGGGTGACTGTACACTGAATAGACCACATACTACACAGGCTACCCCTGTTTAAGTAGGTAAGAGAATGGTTTCCAATGGGTTCACCTTGTGGGGATCAGAGCTGGTATCTGCCCAAGTGTGTTCCATAACTGATATGTGAGGACCGAGACATTTCAGGTGATGGACTGTGTGCACAAAGGAATTCTTGGCATTCACTTTGCCTTTTTTAATGCTCACTGATGTGCATAGTTCAGACAGAAACTTCATTTTCAAGACTCCATTAATGCACCAGGGTATATCCAAGGCATGGTATGGCTGAGTCTTGGTGTTATTAATGGTCCTTGCAAGAAACGGTTGCTATAGTTATAACAAGCTTCTCTGTCTTCACAACCGTTAGACTATGCCGTGTAATAGTAACCATATAAGCCAGATGTCTCCCTGGTCAAAAAACACAAATGGATGTTGATTTGGGAAGGGTGTCATTCAACCACAATGGTTCTAGTGGGTGAATTAATGCTGTAAATCATTGCTTGGGCTCTTGCAAGAACAGTGGCTAAAGTAGCAAATGGACAATTTCTTTATTAATGGGGCTACATCTGATATTAACCTTTGAGAAGAGAACATTGGACAGAAAGAGAATATTTGCTGAATAATTAACACTTTCATTGGGGGGGAAAAAAACCCTTCGATGGAACACTCTTTGTCATCAGTATTTGACAAAGAATTAAAAAGTCAATTTTCAAACTTTTAACCAAACAAAAGACCAAAGCTTAAATTAAATTTGTTCTGTATTTTTAAACATGTTCTTCATCTGCAAAGTCTGGTAAATGATGCCCTGACCTTTAATAGCCCAGGAAAGGAATATTTGTGGGTATGTACAGTTACACATTGGGAAACAAAATCACATATTTGAATGTATATTTTTGGTAAGAGGTCAAAGTGTAGTTAAATATTATTAATATCGTCAAGATAATTCTAATCCAGTTTGTTACAGAATAAAATGGAAAAGGGTTTTTGCAACTACTCTTATTGTATCATTGAAAATGTTTTACTGATTTTGTGCTGATGTTTGAAAAAAATGTATTCAAATCTTATTGTATACCAAAGGGAATAAATTTTGTATGGACATTTCCATAGTGAGTCACACAGTTGCTCACAATTTTTAAACCATGTAAATATCTAATTAAACTGGAGAAAATCTTGTGATATCAAACAAGGGTGATCATTGTCCCAGCAATCTAACATTGCAATCTAACATTTGTACTAATGTAATTCATTCATTATTTCATAGGAAAAGTTCCAGTTCATCTTGAAGAATTAATATGGACAAAAAGAAAGCCTATATGCTTCATTTCCACAACAATGTTGTCTTGGGTAAACTTATACCTCTCATTTTGTTCATTTTAGATTGGTCACAGTGTTTTAGCTACCGAAAGAAAATAGACACACACACCGAGAGCAGTTCAGTTTATACAAATGTTTATTACTAATTCAAAAGCTGATTTCACACTACAATATGCAAGCCCTTCCCAACTATACTTATCAACGCTTGGACTGGTCCCAACTGCCGAAGCGAGGCAACAACTGCACACTTGTAGTAGGTTGTCAGGGCGCTGGTAGCAGCTTCTCCACCTCCCCCGACCGGGACGTTGCTCGGACTCTGGCTGTTCTTCCTTCTTGACAAGGGGTGTTCCCACCCCTCGGAGAGTCTAAACTTCAGCAGCAGGACCACAGACTTTTATACCCCAAAAACAATTAATCATGCACCCACTCCCTCTAACATTTGTCAGTCAAAATCAAAGCTGAGCATACTATTCTACAATTTAGAAGATTAATTATTATGGAGCAGGATGCTATGATATCCTGGTTTATCTCGTAGATACAAGGACTCATTAAAACTTCTTGAGCAAGACAGGTTGTGACCAATACGTCAATTTCAGAGTGTTGTATTTGACAACTGCTTTCCCTGGGCCTCACGGTGGAATTCCATTTCAAAGTGTATCTTCAGATAAGTCCCCATGGCTGAGTTTAATTACATCTGCTAGTTCTGAAAGTAAGGTGACCTGCGTGTGGACCCAGTGTCGTCAGTTCCACATAAGCAAAAAGCATCTGAGTACATGGTTTTAATCCTCCATTACATTCCACCCCTTGGTCACAATCTGTCATTTGCGAGGCCTAACCAGTATTTGAGTACAGAGGGAGCGAAAAAAGAGAAATCAAAACAACAATTACAAAGATAAGCAATGACGCGAGCAACCAACGGAGGATATTGTGGCCCACTCCCCCAAATGTAGCAGTTAGCCATGAGAAAGGATTCCAACCAAGGCTCAAATTATCCTTGTTGGCCACAATACCCAGATACTGGAGCTCACGAACAGATTTTGAAACATGCTGAACAATAACATATTTATATAAGCTGCACTTGAGGCTGGTGACCGAGGACTTCCTTGGTGTAATGCATCGGACCGTGTTTCCCACTGGGAACTCCCTTGGAACGTCCTCGACATTACAAATCCAATTGCTGGCATCAAAGCAGCTGTTAAGCCAGATCACCAGGAGTGTAAAATGGAGAACCTGGAACAAAGAAGCCTGACACATGTCACTCACGATACCATAAGCGTTCAGTGTTTAAACAGACTAAATCATCCTGTCCCTCAATAGCTACCCACCGAGTGTTACCCTGGGCAGGTGTCACTATTTCCCCTTTTACAGGAGGGCCACTACCTGGTGGTGCCACCCATACCTTTTGTCCAACATTCTCTAGTTCGGGGATGGGGGGCAATGACTGTTTTTCCTCTGGAATAGGCTGTAATTCAGGAGCGTGAAGAAGTCGGTGGAAAGGTGTACCTCCTTTTAAAGGGCGATGATTCAAATTGTCGACTGCCTGCTGCAGCACATGGCACCATCCCTTCTGGGTCCCCAGTGATGTTAACAAATGAATTTGTTCCTTCAGTAAGCCGTTCATTTGTTCAACTAACCCGGCAGCCTGCGGGTAATAAGGAATATGGTGGACCCATAAAATACCGTTGTCATTTGCCCAATCACAGATTGCTTTCCCGGAGAAGTGCGAGCCATTATCAGAGTGAATCTCCTCTGGAACATCATAACGATAAATCAAATGGTTTTGTCCTTGGATAGTGCTAGCTTGGTCAGCCGTCTTGGTGGGAAAAGTAAAAACCAGGCCCGAAAAGGTGTCAACCATTACTAGGACGTAATATTTACCCATGCAGTCTAGCATGGGGCCTATGTAATCAATTTGCCAGACCGCAGCTGAGTGAGCACCCCGTTTTATTCGGCCATGCGGACCAGGTGGTACGGTATGGAACTTCACAAGCTGACATTCTGGGCATGTACATATGACCATGCGGACATCATCCTTATGGATGGATAAAGCATGTGTACGGGACCACATAGCTGATCCCTTCTCCCCCAAATGACCACTCTGTTCATGTGCCCATCGAGCCAGGGGGACGGTATCAGCACAGCTGATAGTGGCAAGCTGATCTGCTACTGCATTATGTTGAGCCATGTTAGTCGCCATATTGGTATGGGCATCAACGTGATAAACGGTTATCTCACGATGGTGGGAAGCATCCCACAACAGCTGCCACAACTCTTTGCCCCATACTGGGCGGTCATGTATCATCCAGTTGTTCTTTTGCAAATCAGGCATCCATACCACAAGTCCATTAGCCAAAGCCCAGGAATCAGTAAACAGGCGAAGAGGGTGATCATGGGGATCTAGTGGTAAAGTGACTGCCTTCAACTCAGCATACTGACTGGAGCCACCATCCCCCTCCTCCGATAACTGAGTTCCTGACCTAGGATGGTAAGCCACCTGTTTGTGTATGCGGCCCACCCCTTCAGGCCCTCTGGTCGCACGACTCTGAATATACCACTTCCATTTAACAATAGAAGACTGCTGAGCCCGCCGGATCTTTAGATTAGCATCATTAGCCAGGACCCAATTCATTATAGGAAGTGCAGGTCGCAATTGAACATCTGCATCACCTGTCATTCTTTCAGTCTCTAGCAGGGCCCAGTAACAGGCTAGTAACTGTTGTTCAAAAACAGAATAACGAGTGGCAGCCTCAGGCATGGTACGTGACCAGAATCCTAGTGGGACTCGGCGACCCTCTTGTTTCTGCCAGAGGCTCCAGGAGGCCACATCATCAATATAATGGTGAATTGAGAGGGAAGGCGATACTGGAAGGTGGGTGAAGGTATACTGGCGCCCCTTCCAGGTAAAGGCGAACTGATCCTGTGAGTCCTCAGCTATAAGAATACTGAAGAAGGCCTTAGCGAGATCAATGACAGCATACCATGTTCCTGAGTTCCCAGTAGCAATGTTTTCAATAAGAGTGACAATGTCCGGAACTGCTGAAGCAAGTGGTGGGGCATGTTTGTTCAAAAAACGATAATCAACTGTCATTCTCCAGGAGCCGTCCAGCTTCTGGACCGGCCAAACAGGGCTATTGAAGGGCGACGTTGCAGGCCTCACTACCCCTTCTTCTTTCAAAGCATCAATGGTGGCGGTAATCTCCTCCTGCCCTCCAGGGAGGCGATATTGCGGAATGCATACAGGTTTTGAGGGGGGTGGCACCACCACGAGATCCCACTTGGCCTGACCCACCACTAATCTTTTTGTAATAGTCCGAATTCCGAATGCAAACCCCCCTTGGCTAGTATTAAGGGCTGTACCGGCCAACATATTAATACCCAGAATACACTCGTCAGTGGCAGCTACCAACGCATGTAACCATATGGGGGAAGGGCCATCACCCACCGTGGCACGGACTTTTATTTCCTTTGCCAGGGTGATTGCCCCTCCCATTCCTTCTATTCGAAATGTGGGTCCGTTCCAGAGGTCGGGGTTACCAGGAATCACCGAGTGCTCTGCACCGGTGTCAACCAAAGCCAAGTATTGGCGATCATTACCCCCACCCCAGTGAATTGTTAATGGTATGTAGGGCCGCGGATCCCCGTGTGTGCGCCGTGTCTTGATGGAATAGACACGGGAATCCTGCCCACACCTTCAGGCTTCAGAAGGGTTCGGGGGTTTCCAGGACCACATGCTATTGTTATCCTTAAGAGCCTGTTTAACCCATTGTTGTACCTCATCACGGGTAACTGGGGCAGGAGAAGCTGACTCGATAGAAGCAGCAGTGGGAGCAGAAGGCACAGCTGGGCCGGGAGGACCCAGCATCTGGGGATGATGTTCCCCTGCCTTCCTCTTATAAAGGGCATACAAGACTGCAGTAGGTTTCCCATCAATATCACTTTTAGGTACGCCTAACTTTAACAAAGTTAGAAAAAGCTCTTTTCTGGTCAGTCCATTATTAACAGCAGCCCCTCTCCTTTCATCCTGTCTGTCTGCTTGGACAGTCCGCTGCCTTACGGGGCGGGCTTGAACAGCGGAGGGAGAGGGGAGTATGCCAGGCACATGCCGGGGGGTATCTGCATTATTACCATTATCATCATACCAGATATTCCCGTCCCAATCATCAATTACATCAGGATCATTGCCATTCCTTATCATGGCACGAATACGGTGTGGATCAGGTTCTACCCCTTGCTTTTCCTTATTCGCACAGAGCTGTTGCCGGAGTTTAATATTACGGCAAATTGTTTGAACATGCTTATCCTCCCATTCTTTGGCTCGATCCTGACTGGTGCTAACAATTTCGCTCATCATCGAGCAGCGCTGTCGCAGAGTCTCTACTTCCTCCTCTAGTTGTTTTCTCTTATGTTCAGACTTTACCTGCTGCTGAACTAATTCAACTTCACGCTGAACGGAGTGGCGTAAGGCTGTGGCCAGCAGCCAAAAACCGTCTGTCAGCGTCCCCCGTTTTTTTGGAAATTTACTTTCTCGGAGGAGAGTGGCAACCCGCTCTCCCAGAGGCACACTTAAGGGTTCTAACCTTTCATCCCAACTGATGGGTGGTCCCAACAAAGACAGGGTATTAGCCAGCATGCCAAACCCATCATCTTTGGAAGTCCATCCCGGAATCAAAAACTGCTCAGGGCTCACCTCTTTCTTTCGGCGAAACATCTTGAGACCAACCCTGCTCGCAGCACCAATTGTCTTGGGTAAACTTATACCTCTCATTTTGTTCATTTTAGATTGGTCACAGTGTTTTAGCTACCGAAAGAAAATAGACACACACACCGAGAGCAGTTCAGTTTATACAAATGTTTATTACTAATTCAAAAGCTGATTTCACACTACAATATGCAAGCCCTTCCCAACTATACTTATCAACGCTTGGACTGGTCCCAACTGCCGAAGCGAGGCAACAACTGCACACTTGTAGTAGGTTGTCAGGGCGCTGGTAGCAGCTTCTCCACCTCCCCCGACCGGGACGTTGCTCGGACTCTGGCTGTTCTTCCTTCTTGACAAGGGGTGTTCCCACCCCTCGGAGAGTCTAAACTTCAGCAGCAGGACCACAGACTTTTATACCCCAAAAACAATTAATCATGCACCCACTCCCTCTAACATTTGTCAGTCAAAATCAAAGCTGAGCATACTATTCTACAATTTAGAAGATTAATTATTATGGAGCAGGATGCTATGATATCCTGGTTTATCTCGTAGATACAAGGACTCATTAAAACTTCTTGAGCAAGACAGGTTGTGACCAATACGTCAATTTCAGAGTGTTGTATTTGACAACTGCTTTCCCTGGGCCTCACGGTGGAATTCCATTTCAAAGTGTATCTTCAGATAAGTCCCCATGGCTGAGTTTAATTACATCTGCTAGTTCTGAAAGTAAGGTGACCTGCGTGTGGACCCAGTGTCGTCAGTTCCACATAAGCAAAAAGCATCTGAGTACATGGTTTTAATCCTCCATTACAAATGTGTGATATGCTTTTTCAAAGAGATTTAAGAACATAAAATATTCTTGTATCAAAACCTAAGGGTGCATGATATATCAGTGATCTCTGCATCCATCCCACCAATGACACCCGTGGTATTTTTTAAAATGCTTGCAGTGTGCACGTTGGCTGCTAATTTTCTTACAACATTCACTACATTTCAAGGATACTTAAATGGGCTGATGTGAGGTTACTAAAAATGGCACATGGATGCGAGTCTTCATTTGTCATATTTAAATAGAGTTCATGCCAAACATAACAGTGACAAAGCAAAACCTCTGAGGAAACTCAGCTGCATTTCAAATATATATTTCCTTGTAAAACGGGATTGTGACACTTCAATGACACAAAATATTTTAGTATTGTTTCTAATGTTAAACAAAGGGTACAAGGCATTAGGCCATAACTACAGTACAGTGGATTTTGAGAGCCATCAGGCATGTAAACACCAGGATGATGCTTGGAAAGGAAAATCAGGAATGAGTGCAGGTCGAGTACCCCTTATCCGAAGATCTGAAAACCGAAAAGATCCAAAAACCAGATTTATTTTTAGTGCCGACATTATGCCAAAAGTAGAAAAAAAGTTCAACACCGGTCTTACCCACGTGGGGCTCTGATGTTCTGTTGGCGCTAGATGGATTACAATAACAGTAAAAAAAATCTTTGCTGCTGGCTGGGAAGATGTCAAACAGAGCTGGGTCCAAGTCTTCAGCACCAGCTGCAGCTGGTGTCGGCGACAGCAACTCCATTCTCAACATTGGGTGCGGCTCTGTCGGCATCAAAGAAGTCACCTCAATCTCCTGGGCAGGAGAGGGGACCTTAGTTGGGGATCAGCATGTAGGTGTCAGGACCAGTAGCGACGGTGGGGAGGTGTTGGGGACCTGCGGTGGCGGGGAGGTGGTCTTCTTTTGTAATTAGAGGTCAAGTTTTTTTTTGGCAAGTACCAAACATTATTTCATGTGAATTTTCCACTTGTGGCCTCATGTTGGTGTTTAACTCCTTTCAGGTATTCTTCTGATGCTACTGCGCTGCTTCGTCCCAAGCAGTTTGGATATGGGGTATTTGACCTGTACTGACATACACACAAATACAATGTACATATGCACTGAAATTCTTACTTGCAGCAGTAAACAAGTATTTTTAAAAAACCATGATTCCAACAGTATACATTAAATTACCACAGTAATGAAAAGAGATAATAAATTATAAATACAGTTATAGTTAGTACAAGAAAAGAAAATGGCTTTTAAGTAGTGTAGACAGATCTTTTGTGGTGGCAGAGTAGTTTATGATTAGGGTAGTAAGGGAAGGTTCAAGAGCCTGATAGCCATTGGAAAAAAGTAACATACTTGAACCTAGAGGTGCTGGAGTTCAAGCTTCTGTACCTGCTTCCCTAAGGTAGCAGTGAGAAGATATTGTGACCAGAGAGATGGAGATCCTTTGTGATGTTGGCTGCCTTCTTGAAAGAATAGATGGGAGTTCAGAACCTGTGATGGACTTGGCTATGTTTGTTACTTTCTGCAGCCTTGGACACTTGAAGTACCAACTCAGTATTCTTTCCACGGTTCAGATGTAGAAGTTTGATATAACATGTCAAATCTCCTCAGACCTCTTCAGAATTAGTGACATTGATGTGCCTTCTTTGTGGCTGCCCCATTTTGCTGGCTTCAGGAGAGATCCTCCAATATATGGACTCCCACTAACCCTCTCCACTGCTGTGCCATCAATGCAGGCAGGTGTGTGCTCCCTCTGCCTCCCCTTCTACAATAAACTCTTTGGGTCTTGCTGACATCGAAAACAAGATTGTTGTTTTCTGTGACTCAAGTCACTGGAACTAATTCCATGGAATTAGAGATGGTAAAAGCAAACATTCATCAGATGTTTTACAAAGATAAGATTCTCTTTAGTGTGCACGCTTACATCAAAATTTCAAGCTTCGTTAAAGGCTAATGGAAATGTACACGGCAACCTATAAACATTGAGATCAGTGACAAAACTGAAAAGACAATACTGGTGCTACATCTATCCAAAAACAGACTGAAGTGCCAGTTGATGAAGAAGACAAAGACGATGTGGTCAAACAATAATCATGGCTTTTATTAGCAGAAACTCATGGTACAATAATGAAAGACAATGGGTGCATATACAGTTATACCCAAGGGGAGTGTCTTTAAAAGTAGAGATAATGCACAGCCAATGTTAGTACAGCAAGGCTCGCCCGAGGGGGGACAGGCAGCTTGGCAGAGATTCACCACACAGACCAAGCCCAGAATTTTTAAAACCAGCTAACTTGCTAATTGCAGCAGTATTTTTGAGGACTACTGTATGGGGCACACAATGATTACTTTTTCCTGAGTTCCAGATGCACAGGAGATACCTGGATTATACAAGAAAATGGTTTGGGAGCCTGTGTTGCACACAGAAAGAACCAAAGTTCAATTTTATGTGCCAACATTTAGGCCCTGGAGCCTCTTTACTTACCTTGGATGACATGCTGAATATATGCACAACACATGGAAGCCATGTTGGGTTTTTGTGGACTACATTTTCACACAAATTCAACAGATTTTGAGCCCTTTGTGATGAATTACATTGTATAGCTATCCATTTAGTTAGAAGGTAAGTATTCTAATATCAGGAAAGATAAATCATTGAATAGAACCGTAGAATTTGTTTTAGTTATTGATTTAAATTGTTGCAGATGAAATAGCGGGAGTAGGCCTTTTGCCTTTTTTTCCACCTGTTCCATCATTCAATGATATTACGGCTGATTTGCTCTGCAGTACTTTCCTGAACTAACATTATGTCCCTGCTTTGAATATAGTCAGTGACCGAGCTGCCACAGCCCCCCCTTAGGTAAACCATTCCAAAGATTTTTGACCTGTTGGGCTAAGATTATTTTTTCTCCTTGCAGACTCTTTATTTTGAGACTGTGATCCTAGCTAGGGGAAGCATCATCCCTCCACCTTCTCTGTCAAGCACTGTAGGAACTTTAATGAGATCAACTGATCACTATGCACATCTCTGTGCTGTTAAATTACTCCTCATGTGACATCTGGCTCATCTTACCCCCCATCCCCTCAATGGGGAATCAATTTTGATGAAGCTTTGGTGCACTCTCTTTATCATAGGTTTCTCTTCTGATGTAGGGAACCCAAAACCGTACACAGTATTCAGGTGTGGACTCACCAGGCCCTAGATATACAGTAAGATGTCACTATTCATATCATCCCAAAATGTTCCCTCCTAATTTCTTCCTCTTTTTGTTAACTTTCAGCAAATCATACCCAAAGACTTAATGGAGTTCCTTAACACCCACACTTCAAACTGCCACCACTCTAGAAAACATTAGCCTTTACAGCGCCAGCGATCGGGACCTGACTGGAGTTTGTACATTCTTCCCATGTCTGCATGGGTTTTCCCCGGGGGCTCCAGTTTCCTCCCACCGTTCAAAACATTCCAGGAGTGGAGGTTAATTGGGTGGCATGGACTCATGGGCCAAAATGGTCTGTTATTGTGCTGTATGTCTAAATTAAAAAAAACAAAAACATTGTTTTACTACTTTTCCTGCCAAAGTGGATGACCACATTTCTACAGATTATTTTTACATCTGTCATGTCCTTACCCATCACTATTTATATCCTCTAAAGTCTCAGAAATGTCCTCACGGCCCCACACTGCCTTTCAGCTTTGTATCATCTGTAACCTTAGGCATGATGCACTAGGTTCCCCTCATCCAAATTGTTCATGTGGATGCTGCTCTATTGTCATCTCGATACATCTAGTCAGCCTGAAATCATCCATTTAATTTCCTTCAACCAATACACAATCAAACAATGCCAGTATACCATCCCCTCATCCCACATTTAAACAATCTCTAACGTAGCACCATATCAGAGGCCTTTTGTGAGTCCAAATTCACTGCATCAACTGATTCTTCCTTATCTACACAGCAGCTCAATTCATCTGATTTGCCAAACATAATTTCACTTTCGTAAATTCAGATTGAAGCTTCCAAATCCCAGTAAGTCCCCTGTTGCCACCTCCTTAATATTAGAAACCAGTTTATATAATAATTTCTGCTTACTCTTCTTTGAAATTCCAACAAGATATTTTCACCATTTTGGTGTTATGGGATGTGGTGGACTTCAACAAAAAAGTAATTGCATTTGGTGACCTAGAACCTTTCACAACAGCAGGGAAATAAAAATAATACAATGACTTTACATACATTGAATCAGCAATAATCTACCAGTACTTTCATAAGTTTTGTGTCAGCATTTTCACATGAAAAAGCTTACTTGTCACATTATGCCTGTTACAGTGAGAAGGGTTTATCTGCCAAACAGTTTAACAGATCAACTTTAGCATACATACAACTGTATAAGGTAGAAGGGTAAGATTACTATCAGTTGGGAATGGAAAAAAAAATATTAATTATTAGAGGAAAATATTAATTATTAGAGGAAAGCAAGGGAGCAAGAGAGTAATGAGAGTAATGATGTGGATTCCTTCAGGAAACTGACTTTAAGCCTGTTGGTGGGCTATTTCATACACTTGAACTTTTTTCCCAGTGAAAGGAGGGAGAAAACCAAACTTATAGAATGAAAGTCAAGCATTAATCCCTTGATTATTTAAGATTAAAGTATCATAGGAAAAGACTATTTCTTCCAATTTGCTCTGGTATCAGATGGGATTCTGGATTCCTGTTATGTTTACACTATAAGTGTATCAGTGGTTCTCAACTTTTTTCTTTCCACTCACATACCACTTTAGGTATTCACTATTCCATAGGTGCTCTGTGATTAGTAAGGGATCACTTAAGGTGGTATGTGGGTGGAAAGAAAACCACTATTTTAATTGTACCTAATTGACTCGTTATGTGCATGGTTTCATAACTCCAAAGGAAATGGGTGAACAACAATTTGTCTTGAGCAAAACATTTCAGTAACAATTGGGTCTAGAGCAGTGATTCTCAACTGTCCCTTCCCACTCACATATCACCTTAAGCAATCCCTTACTAATCACAGAGCACTGATGGCATCGGGATTACTTCAAGTGGTATGTGAGTGGAGAGAGAAAGGTTGAGAACCACTGAGTTAGGTGAATAAAACAACTTCATTATATCCTTATACTTGCCTGCAGTGCAATCCTTGAAGTTTAAATCTAATTATACTTGTAAAAATGTTATATGCAAAATCCATGGATTTTCCAAGGACACATGAATCATTGTTAGTTCTACAAAATAAATAACTTCTTCAGGGGACCTGGAATCTATGACAATTAACCTAATTTACTTCTGCTCAATGTGACAATAACTTTAACTGGCACTGAGCTACTGCAGATAAACAGGTTAGAAATGATTAACTACAACAAACAAATCCTCCTCAAGGATAGTAGTCAAGAGAGAAATATAGAAGCATTTTAGATAATTTATCAAAGGAGCAGATTGGTGTACTGACTAGTTTACCTTGAGTAAATCCATATCATCCCATAGTGCTGAAGATTATATTTTTGACTTCATTTTTCAGGTGGATCAATTAACTTTTGAAATCCATGGCCCAAGTCAAGTTGACTTTCAAGGACATGTACAAATTTCAATGTTTGGAACACAAAAATAATCACTTCTGCATTCCCACTTCTTTCATCTGGATGGAAGACGAGCCAATTTCCTTGGAGACATGACAACAAATTAATCCTTAAGACGGTTTTCCATGTAAACAGAAGACTACCCAACAAAGCATTTGCTGGTGTGAAACAATTGTGGAGTGTATCAGACCATGGCAAACCCTTGTGCCTTTTGCTCATATGTGTAAATCTGCTCAAGGGACTACGATCAGTCAGTTGGATTCAATAAAATGCTGAAATTTGTTACAGGTCCTCCAGCCATCTCTTAACATGTCTCCTGTAATTCCACAGAAGATGGAAGCAAGATTTATTGCTCCACATATTATTTAGTCCAACCCACAGTTTTCCACTGACATCTCGGAATGGTATTAACTTTGACTATAGAGGTTATTAATTAGGGAAATTAGTGCGAATCCCAGTAATTCCGCTGTGGTTAATCGCAAATGGGAGAAAACAAACTGACTAACAAAGTCATGGATGAGGTTAATTTTTCTCTGGAATTGTAGGCTGGTGAAAGAAAATGTTGAGAAACACTACAATTTAGATTCCTACACTTTTTTTAACATGGCAAAATGTTCCACAGTGTTTCAAGGAGCATTGTGAAACAAAATTTGATAGTGAGCCACAGTAGGAATTAGAAGTTTGTTGCTTGGCAAGGAGGTAGATTTTAAAGAGCGTCTTTCAAAAGGACAAGGGAGAAAGAGAAGTGAAGAGGGATGAGATGCACATGGGTAGAGGCTTAACATTTGCCAATGGAAAGGATCAAGTCAGAAATAGAGGAGCTTGGAAAGAAAACAGCGTATAAATCGAAGGAATGTTGTAAAGGTGTAGATTGGTAAGACTGTGATATGATTATAAGATTTCAATCTTACTAGATTGAGAGCCAATTATAATTAAAAACTTTTTAAGAGAAGGCTTCATCTAGAGTAGGTGGTCAGAGAGTTGTAGATGCATTTCACAAAGCTAATAACTGCATAGAAACTTGGATATTTTAGAGAAGGATTGTACACTGTCATGAAATGGAACAGGAAACCAAAGTTCAACCAATTAGACTAAGTGAATACAGTTAGCTCTCTGATGTTTGCAAACTTGAACAATAATGGAAAGTAAACAGGGAATAGTTAACAGCAACACAAGTGAATGTGATGTGGTAATGTAGAGGGTCAATAAGGGGAGAGTGGACGGCATACATACAGACGGCCGTGTGTTATGGCCCTCTGGGAAATGGAAATACAACCTTACAAAATTCACAGATCACCACCTAAAAAAACTGAATACAGAACAAAATTTGCACTTAAGCAATTGATGTGAAACATAAATAAATAAAAATTATTTTTTAAAACTTATTTCTTTTTCAATCTTTTTATTATTATTATAATTTATAAACACATACAGTTCAAAGAGATATAAAAAAATACATAGTAAGTAATGAATTAATACAGAGATATTAAACAACAATATATTACAGAATAAAAATATATCATTAAAAAAATTTTTGATCAGTTTAGGGTGTGAACTATCTCTAAAAAAAAGATATAATTAATAACAATATATGAAAAAAGAGAAAAAAAAACCCAAAAAAGAAGAAAAAACAAATCTGAATTAAAAAAAACTTAAAAAAAACTAAATAAAACCTACAGATATAGCTAAACCACGCCGATCACTCCGATCTCATCTTACAGCCCAATTATCATACATAATCATAGAAAGAAAACAGAGCCAGATCAACTCACCACAAATGAAAATATTGAATAAATGGTCGCCAGGTTAACTCAAACTTAGAAGGGGATTCATAGACAGAGTTTCTAATTTTCTCTAAATTTAAACATAGTATAGTTTGGGTAAACCATTGGAAAACAGTGGGAGGATTTACCTCTTTCCAATTTAATAGTATAGATCTTCTAGCCATTAGTGTAAGAAAAGCAATCATATGATCCGCAGGAAGAGATAAATAAGTCAAATCTATCATAGGTAATCCAAAAATTGCAGTAATGGGATGTGGTTGTAAATCAATATTCAAAACAGTAGATATAATGGAAAAAATTTCCTTCCAATAATTCTGTAAAGAGGGACAGGACCAAAACATATGTGTAAGGGAAGCTATTTCCAATTGACATTTATCACATATAGGATCGATATGAGAATAAAAGCATATATCTGGCAAAACAAGAATCCTAGATTGGGGAAAAAATATTTACAGAAATCTAAACTAGAGGGAGGGTTGGCATTACCCAACTTTAGAATTTATTACTGGGCAATTAATATTAGTTACTTAAGGTATTGGTTGAATTATTCAGAATTATCTCTAAATCCCCATTGGGTAAATTTAGAAATTAAACCAATACAAAATTTTTCAATTAGCTCTATTTTGGGAGCTGCTCTCCCTTTCACTCTTACTAAATTATATAAACAAATTGATAATCCAATGGCTAAACATACACTACGTATATGGTTTCAATTCCGGAGATTTTTTAGCCCAAGTCATTTTATCTTGGAAACTCCTATTGTACTAAATTTCCTTTTTCATCCCTCTCTAATTGATCAAGCTTATTTACTCTGGAAAGTTAAAGGTATAACATGCTTTTCGGATTTATTCTTGGATAACTCTTTCATGTCATTTGAACAATTATCCATGAAATATGATTTACCTCGATCTCATTTCTTTCGATATTTGCAGATTAGGAGTTTCTTAGTTTCGACTTTACCCTCTTTTCCCAATCGGGAGACTACGACTGTTTTAGAGGATATACTATATTCAAAATTCCCTCCAAAAGGTGTGATATCTAAATTATATAATATAATTACAAAAATAAATTCTGGGACTTTTGAAAAGTTTAAAAATGATTGGGAAAGAGAACTCAACCTTCATATTTCTAATGAAAATTGGAATAAAATTCTGCGACTGGTAAACTCTTCTTCTCTATGTGCAAAACATTCACTAATACAGTTTAGTTGTTCATAGAGCTCATATGTCTAAAGATAAACTCCAAAACTTATTTCTTGTTGCATGTGAAAATGAAAAAAAGCTTCATTTTGTGGTAAGTTGTGCTACAGACTATTTTCTATGAATGCCACTCCCACCCCCCACCCCCCCCCCCCCAATCTCAGTTGGTTGTATTGTGAACTTTTAAAAAGACTTGACAAATTGCCACTTAACAGACCTGCTTGAGGTCGCATAGATGTTGTTTGAAGAGTCAAAAAAAGAAAGACACTTGGGAAAGCAAAAATTGGATTGTTCTTCTCAGTGTAGAAAAATGAAGAGGAGACTTAATAGAAGTATCCCAGATCATGAAAGTTTCAATGGTAAATCACCAACTGCTTCCATTGGTGGAAGATTTACCAGGATGATTCCTGGAATGCAAGGGCTAACATTTGAGGAACGTTTAGCGGTTCTTGGACCATATTCGTTGGAGTATAGAAGAATGAGAGGGGATCTCTCATTTCGAATATTGAAAGGATTGGACAGAGTAGATGTGAATAAGTTGTTTCCCTTGGTGGGTGAATCCAGGACAAGAGAGAACAGTCTTAGAATTAGAAGGTACCCATTTAAAACAGAATGAGGAGAAATTTCTTGAACCAGAGGGTCGTGGATTTGTGGAATTTGTTGCCAAATACAGCTGTGGAGGCCAGATCATTGCAAGAGTTTAAGGGGGAGATTGATAGGTATCTAATTAGGGTATCAAGGGATTATGGGGAAAAGGACAGTTTAGCTCAGGGTGGATTTGCAGAGCAGACTCGATGGGCAGAATGGCCTACTTCTGTTCCTTTATCTTGTGATTGGTAACCAAGTGAGAACAAATTTTATTTCAATAAAATTCTTAAATCTGAATCTTCCTAAAACACTTGTTCAGTCACTTTTGGAACCTTGTTTCCATTTCTGGGCGCTACTCTTTAGGAAGTAAGTAAAGTTCTTACGGTGGGAGCAGCATGCTTCTAAAGAAAGGAACGAGTTCTGTGGATAGACTGAAGCTGGGGTGATAATTTCCCTGGAACAGAGGGAGATGCAAAGGATTTGATGGAGGTAATTAAAATTATTGAGTTTTTGACTGAGATGATAAAACTATTGCTGTTGGCAGTGGCAAATAGATCAACAACAGGGGACATAGAATGAAGGTAACTGGGAAAAGATCCAGAAATGACAGGAGAGAAATCTTAGTACAGCAAGTAGTAAGATGTTGGAATCCACTGATGAGAGTGGGGTCAGATTCAAGTAGCAGATTCAGAAGGAACACAGATAAGCATATTTTGTTGAAGAGATGTCGACTTCACAGGGTGAACTAGCATTTGGTCACCCATCCCCAATTGCCCTTGAGAAGATGGTAATCAGTGGATTTATTGAATTGCTGCAGTCTTCGAGGTGTGAAGTTGGGATGAAGTGCTGTTTGAAGGAAGCTTCGGAGATGGTGTTCCCATGTCCTTCCATCTGCTAGATATGTTAGGTTTGGAAGGTGCTGTCAAAGGAATCTTGAGGAAACGTGGCTAAGGAGAGAAGGTTGGGGAACAGAACTGAATTTTTGTAGAACTAGCATGGACCTGCCGGGCTGTGTGGCTTACTTCTATGTTCTAACCTTTTTGTCACTTTGTGACTTGAATTAATTGGAAGAAGAGGCAACATGAAGAAAGTTTTAGAAGAGAAAGTTGTGATCTGAAAGGCTGGATAATGGGAGCAGGTTCAACCATAACTTTCAAAGTGATAAATTCTTGATAGGGGAAGATAATTATAGTGCCAGAGCAGATAGTGAAGTGGAGGAGGAAAAATATGATGTTAAGACTTCATATGGAGACAGAAATGAAAGGGTTGTGTGTGGTGGAATGCAAGGGGTATTGTAGGAAAGGCATATGAGCTTAGAGCGTGATTGGCACATGGAATTATGACATTGTGGCCATGGGTGACGGTTGCAGGAGGGGCAAGACTGGCAGCTCAAGGTTCTGGGGTTCAGTTGTTTCAGACGTGATAGAACGCTACAGAACACATAACAGGCAATTTGGCCCTTCTAATTTGTGCCAACCACCACTCAGCTTGTCCCATTAACCTGCTCTCATTCCATAATCCTCCAGACCTCTCCCATCCATGTATCTATCCAATCTATTCTTAAATCTTAAGATCAAGCCAACATTCACCACATCAGATGGTAGTCCATTCCATACTCCCACCACTCTCTGAGTAAAGAACTGGCTAACTGGCAGAGGGGCTAGAAAAGCAAGGCAAACAAGCAGTGAGGTCATGGAACCTACACAGATTAAAGATGAGGAGGTGCTTGTTGTCTTAAAGCAAATATGGTAGATAAATCCCTAGGGCGTGACAAGGTATTTCTTGGACTTGAGGGAGACTAGTGTAGAAATTGTAGGGGCCCTGGCAGATATATTTTAAATGTTCTTAGACACAGGTGAGATGCAGAGGATTGGAGGGTAGCTCTATTTTTTTTGCTATTTAAAAAGGTTCCAACAGTAACCTTGGAAATTATAGGCCAGTAGGCCTGATGTCTATGGTACACAAGTTATTGGAAAATGTTCAAAGAGATCAGATATGTAAGTATTTGAATACTCAGAGACAGATTGGGGATAGTCAACATGGTTTTTTTGCAGGTAGGTCAGTTTTTACCAACCTTATGGGGTTTTCTGGAGAGGTTACCAAGACATTTGATGAAGGAAAGGCTAGTGGACATTGTCTATATCAGAATCGGAATTTATTGTCATGACATTTGTTGTTTTTCAGCAGCGTCACAGGTGCAAATATCACTATAAATTGCATTTTATAAATGAATAATCGAGTGCAAAACAACATGGACCAGTAAGGCTTTTGACAAGGCCTCACATGGGGGTTAGTTAAGCGAGTACAGTTGCTCAGTATTCATAGTGAGATTTTGACAGTGGTTTTACTGGAGAAGCCAGAGAGTGGTAGTAGATGATTGCCTCTCTGACTGGAGGCCTGTGACTAGTGGTGTGTCTCAGGGATCAGTGCTGGGTTTATTGCTTTTTGTCATCTATATCAATGATCTGGATGACAATGTGGTAAATAGGATCAGCAAATTTGCAGATTGGAGGTACAGAATAGTGGACAGAGAGGAAGGCTTTAAAGCTTGCACCAGGATCTGGACCAGCTGGAAAAATAGGCTGCAAAATTGCAGTTGGAATTTAATGAGGACAAGTGTGAGATGTTGCATTTTGGAAAGAAAAACAAAGGCAGGGCATGCACAGTATATGGTAGGGTACTGAGGAGTGTTCTAGAATGGAGGGATCTGGGAATACAGATACACAATTCCCTGAAAGTGGTTACACAGGTAAATAGAGTACATAAGCCTTCATAAATTCAAGTATTGAGTATAGGATTTGGGATGTTTTAAAGTTGTACAAGACATTGGTGAGGCCAAATTTGAAGTATTATGTGTAGTTTTGGTCATCTAACTACAGGAAAGATTGGAAGAGTGTAGAAAAGATTTACTAGGATGTTGCCAGGTCTAGAGGAACCAAGTTACAGGAAAAGGTTAAACAGGTTAGGTCTTTATTCCCTGGAGTGTAGAAGAATGAGGGAGATTTGATAGAGGTATACAAATTATTATGGGTATAGATAGAGTAAATGCATGCAAGGCATTTTTTTTCCCTTCACTGAGGTTAGGCAAGATACAAACAGAGGACATGGGTTATGTGTGAAAGACAAAGTGTTTAAGGGGAACATTAGCAGGAATTTCTTCATGCAGAGAGTGGAATGAACTGCCAGATGAAGTGGTGAATGCAGGCTCAATTCTAACATTAAAGAAAAATCTGGACAGGTCCATGAATGGTTGGGGCATGGTGGGTTAGGCAGTGGGATTAGGCAGAATAATTCAGTACAGACTAGAAGGGCCAAATGGCCTCTTTCTGTGTTGTAATGTTCTATGGTTCTATGTCTACTCTCTGAAACGATGGAAGGTCACAGAGTTACAGAGACATCTACTGTGTGTGAAGGATGGTAGAATATCTGAGTCACTCTTTTAGGACAGCTCCCCTCAGGATCAGCCAATTTCACCTGGCAGTTGTTGCCACCCTGTCCAACATCATGTACATCCTGGTCTTTAAACCTTTTTGACTAAGGACCACACAAATGTCTTTTGAAACATCAGTCTTGGTGTTGAGCAGCAAGAAGTGAGGCTCTGGGTTTGACAAGATTGCTTGCTTTACTTATGGAAAACACCATTTTCTTGAACCAACTACCTCTCCTGGCAGCAACTCTCAGCTTCCCACCATCTTGAGGACTGTAAAAGAAAGCTATAGAACCTTGAGGCTGTCAGAGAAATAATTTGGTGCACGCATTTCAGATTTTTGAAAAGAAAAAATTCTAATTGGCATCGTCTTTTTAGTCCTGGTGCATTTCTCCTGCTACCACTCTCACAAGTCTTCAATGTTATCCTCATACTGCAAGAACTATTTCACAAGCGCTTCAACTTGGTATGCAGAAGACCTTTGGTATTATAGTAAGGATAATTGCAACACCCAACCCCAACCAACCAATTTTCCCTTGCAACCGCTGCAGGCGTGCCTGCCTGTCCCGCATCGGACTTGTCAGTCACCAACGAGCCTGCAGCAGACGTGGACATACCCCTCCGTAAATCTTCGTCCGCGTAGCCAAGCCAAAGAAGGATAATTGTGTAGCAGAGCTAACCATCTAGGCCTCAGATTGCAGCAACTTGATTAATGTTGCATGATTTAACCAGGGAAGGGCATAGACAACGATAGAAAGAAGATATTCTGTCCTACTAATTGACAACAATAAGCACCTCTTCCCAGATTTCACTGCCTCTCAGATAAGGTCCCTCAGCATCCCCATTGATCTGCAGGAGCGTGGTCAGTAGCATTGCTCTGAAATCTTGGCAGAGATCTTGCTTTCTCTTGGTAATCTAGAGAAAATAGTGAAGCCCAGGTTCTTTAATGGTTTGAACATGTATCCTTATCATTGCCAGAGGCTTCTGGAGAATGGCCAGTATGAGGTCATCCATAGCAGATTGCAGTGACTCAGCTGTTGGACAAATAAGCAGGGAATAGGTCTCCTCCCATGTGTGTTACAAACACAGCGAATGCTTCAAGTAATGGTGCCTCCTCTATGTGACTATCCCATAGTTACTCAGTGCCATTTTCACAGTAAGGGAACGCAAAGTACAAACCCCAGTGACTATTCATTCTCCCTGTTAGCCTCATCAAACCTTAACTGAAGGTTTTAAAATGAAAGGTTAAGAGACATTGGTTACTCAATCCAAGTGAAGGTGGAAGTTGTAGATTCTATATTTTCTGCTACCAATGGTCAGAATCTGGAAACTCAAACAAAGAACAGGAGGCAAAGGTATAATGTTGTGAGATGTTACAGCAGGGGACTATGGTTTAGTTTCAGAGATGGTGAAGGTTAAATTTTAAAGTATAGTGGTCACTTCCTACTTCACCTGCACCAGCATTGGCTGTTGTTCTACCTGTGATGAGGGAGCTTGGATGAAACAGTATACCTGTTCCAGTGAAATCAAGCAACAGAGGAAATTAAAAATTGAAGCAGGGATAGGTCATTTGACCCTTGTGCCTGCTTTACCGTTCACTGAGATCATGGGTGATATTTTTACCTGTCCAATTTCCACAAAGCTTTTTTCTCTTAATATCCACACTTTTATCTATCTTTGCCTTGAATAAGCTCAGTGTATGAGAGTCAATTGCCTTCTCAGGTTGAAATTTCCAAAGCTATCCGATCCTCTGGGTGAAAATGTAACTTCTCATCTCTGTCCTGAATGGCTGAATGACTCCGGCCCTTTTGTTCTTAGCACAATTTTGGAAAGACTAACACCACATCTAAATTAAAACAGAACACGTTGGAAATGCTTGGGTCAGGCAACATCTGTGGGAAGAGTAAAAAACTGGAACCAGAGCTCATCTGAGGACTGATTTCAACCCTATACCAACCTGTGAGGCTTCTTAAAAAATGTTGCTTGTTTCAATGAGATTGATGCTTATTCTCAAGGGAGTATCAGTCCAGATTGCTGATCTCTCCTTGTATGAAAAACTCATCATTCCAGAAATTAATCTGTAAATCTTCTCTACACTCCCGCTTTTGCTGATATATTCTACCTTAGCTGTGATCAGACCTATATACCATATTCCAAATCCAGTTTCACTGGGGCCCTTTATCTTCTTCTTTGGCTTGGCTTCGCGGAAGAAGATTTATGGAGGGGTAAATGTCCACGTCAGCTGCAGGCTCGTTTGTGGCTGACAAGTCCGATGCGGGACAGGTATACACGGTTGCAGGGGAAAATTGGTGGGTTGGGGTTGGGTGTTGGGTTTTTCCTCCTTTGTCTTTTGTCAGTGAGGTGGGTAAATGGAGCATAATACACCTATGCTTATTTTCAAATAATCTTGCTGTAAAGATCATAAGGGTATAGGAGCAGAAGTAGGTCTTTCAGGCCCACTGGGTATGTTCCACCATTCCTTTTTAAAATAGGTTTAACATAATAATCCTACATACAAAGTCTACTAATATAACAAAAAACATGTCATATTGTATACAGATCACAAAATAATATAAATGTAATACAGTACAAAAAAATCCATCCATATTTGTTGACATTATTATTTCTTAAAAACGATTCTGGATAGAAATCAATTGAGTTACATTATATCAACCCTTGGTCAAACAGAGTAATATCTGTCTAATTTGATGATATAATCTAGGACAACGATAATTAAACCTTTATAAGATCAATTAATCTTAAAAAGAATAAAAAATATAAAAACAAAACAAGTAAAACTAAATCTAATCTACCCCCTCCCTCTAATTAAGATCATCATGTAGAGAAAAAAGGTAAAGACATGGATCAAATAACGATCTTCAGAAACCAGATGGAGAATCGCCAGAGCATCCAAATTACTTAAATCTGCCAATCATGATAGTATTTATGAATGGGCCCCACATCTTTTTAAATTGAAACTTTCTATCTACAATGTTGATTCTTATTTTCTCCAAGCATAAATATGACATTGCATCATGTAACCACGGTGTATGAGTAGGTGAAGATTCATCTTTCCCTTTCATTAAAATTGCTTGTCTGGCAAACAATGTGCCTAAAGTCAAAACTTCCTCTTGAGATGCAGACAAAAGTATGTCCATGAGAAAAACCAAACAAGACGATAAAGGGCATGGTTCTATTTTGATCTGAAAAATCGTTGGATAAAGATTGAAAAATGTTTTCCCAAAATCTTACTAAATTGGGACACTCCCCAAACATATGGCTTCAAAAATGTTGCACTTCTCACATAATGGCAGAGCATGATGTTGATGCATTCCATCATGACCTGATCCATTTTCCCTCTCAGCTCCATTCTCCTGCCTTCTCCCCATGACCTTGATATCCTCACTATTCAGATACTCATCAATCTCTGCCTGATGACTACACCTGTAAGAGATGTATCCAGCTGCAGTTCCTTCCAGACTATGTTAGGGAACTGGGGCTGGATGAACTCCAAATCATTCAGAGGGCAGAGGGGAGAGGGAGTGATAGACAGGAGCAAAAAGGAGAGTCATACAGGTAACTGTTAGGAAAGGGAAGGTGAATGGGCAGTCAGCGCAGAGCACCTCTGTGGCCATTCCCCTCAGCAACAAGTATACCACTTTGGATACTGCTGGAGGTGGGGTGTGGGTGGGGGTGACCTACCTGGGCCATGCAGCACTATGGTCAGCTCTGAGCCTCAGAAGGGAAGTGTGACGTCAGGTAGAGCAATAGTCAGAGGGGATTCAGTAGGGGAACAGATAGGAAATTTTGCAGCTGCAAAAGGACTCCAGGATAACATTATGGATCCTGGGTGCTCAGGCCCAGGATGTCTCTGAGTAGTTGCAGAATATTCTTAAAGGGGAGGATGAGTGGTCAGAGGTTGTGATACAAATTGGTATGAATGACTTGGGCAGGAGTGGGGTAGATGTCCTGCAAAGTAAGTTTAGGGAGTTAGGAAAGAGGTTGAAAAGGAGGACCTCCAAGGTGGTCATCTCTGGTGCCACGAGCTAGAGAAAGTCAGAACAGACAAATGAGTGGCTGAAGAGATAGTGCAAGAGGGAAGGGTTTCAAGTTCTTGGATCACTGGAACCTTTTCTGGGCAAAGGAGGACCTGTCCAAGTGGGATGGGTTGTCCCTGGACTTGAGGGGAATATCCTGGCAGGGAGGTTTGCTAACAGTGTTATGGAGGGGGAGGGGGGTAAATTAGATTCATGAGGGGGTGGGAACCGAAGTGAAGAGGCAGTTGCCGCACAAGTATGGATAGCTTGTAAAGAGTTTGTGTGGAAGGACAGGCAGATAGGGCAAAATTGCAGCCATTGGGATGAGTTGCAAAGCAACAGGGACACACAGTCAAAAAAAAGTAACAAATACAGGGCTTAAGGTTTTGAATTTAAATGCATGCAGCACAAGAAACACAGTGGGTGACTTTGCACCACAGCTACAGATTGGCAAGTGTGATGTTGTGGCCATCACAGAGTCGTGGCTAAAGGATGGATATAATTGGGAGCTGAATATCCAAGGATACAAAGCACATTGACAGGATAGGCAGGTGAGCAAGGGGAATGGAATGGCTCTGTTGGTAAGGAATAACATTAAAATCATTAGAAAGAGGTGACGTAGGATCAGAAGATATAGAAGCATTGTGGGTTGAGTTAAGAAATGGCAAAGATAAAAAGACACTGTTGGCAGTTACATACAGACCTTCAAATAGTAGCTGGGATTTGGACAACAAATTACAACAGCAAATAGAAAAGGCGTGTCAGAAGGGCAATGTTACGTTAGTCATGGGAGATTTTAAAATGCAAGTAGATTGGGAAAACAAGATTGGAGCTGCATCTCAAGAGAGAGAATTTGTAGCCAACCAGGGAAATGGCAACTCTGGATTAGGTATTGTGAAATGAACCAGAGTTAATAAAGGAGCTGACAGTAAGGGGGCCGTTAGGAAGCAGTGATCATAATATGATAGAATGAGTTTGAGAGGGAAAAACTAAAATCAGAGGTGTCTGTATACCAGTGGAATAAAGAAAACTAAGAGATATGAGGAACTGGCAAAAGTTAACTGGAAACACACCCTAGGAGGGAGGACAGCAGAGCAGCAATGTCTGGAGTTTCTACAAGAAATAAGAAAAGTGCAGGACATGTCAAAAGAAAAAGAAGAAATATTTGAATGGAAAATTACACAAATGTAGCTGACAAGAGAAGACAAAGTAAAAGCAAAAGGGCCCAGATGGAAGCAAAAATTAGAGGTCTGAAAAGCTTAAAAGCATTAGGAAGGAAAAGAGGAACTTTATAAGGAGGCTAGCAAAAATACCAAAAAGGATACTAAAAGCACTTTTAAGAATAAAAATGAGGCAAGTGTAGATATAGAACCAAGAGCAAATGACGATGGAGAAATTATAATGGGAGACAAGGAGATGGCAGTGGAACTGAATGGGTATTTTACATCAGTCTTTACTGTGGAAGATATTATCAGTGTGCCAGATGTCAAAGTGTATCAGGGATAGGAAGTGAATGCAGTTACTATTTCAAGGGAGAAGGTGCTCAGAAAGCTGAATGGTCTAAGGGTGATAAGTCTCCCAGGCCAGATGGAATGCACCTTTGGATTCTGAAAGAAGTAGCAAAAGAGATCGTGGAGGCAGTAGTAATGAACTTTCAAGAATCGATAGATTCTGATATGGCTCTGGAGGACTGGAAATTTACAAAGGTCACTCCACTATTTAAAAAGAGAGGGAGGCAGCAGAAGGAAATTAGCCTAACATCAGTCGTTGGAAGTTGTTGGAGTCGATCATCATGGACGAGGCTAAGTACCTGGAAGTGAATGGAAAGAAAACCCAAAGTCAGCATGGTTTCCTTAAGGGAAAATTTTGCCTGACAAACATACCACAAGCAGGCTAGACAAAGGGCATGCAGTGGATGTTGTATATTTGGACTTTCAAAAGCCCTTTGACAAGGTGGTGCACATGAAGCTGCTTCACAAAATGAGAGCCCATAGAATTAGAGTTAAAATAGTAGTATGGGTAGAGCATCAGCTGATCAACAAGAAACAGAGAGTGCAAATAAGGGAACCTATTTTGGTTGGCTCCCGGTTATCAATGGTGTACTGCAAAGGTCAGTGTTGGGCTCACTTCTTGCATTGTATGTTAATGATTTGGATTGCAGAATATATAGCTTTGTGGCTAAGTTGCAGATGATACAAAGATGGGTGGAGGGGCAGGTAGTGAGGAGGACACAGAGAGGCTGCAGACAGACAATCATCCTCTTCTGGATTCTCCCATAAAGCCAATGTTGAATCCAGTTTACTACCTCACCGTAAATACAGAACGTCTGAACCTTCCTGACTAACTTCCCATGTGGGACCTTGTTAAAGGCCTATTTAAGTCAATGTAGACAACATTCACAGCCTTTTCTTCATCAACTTTCCTGGTAACCTCTTAAAAACACTCTATAAGATTTGTTATACACAATTTACCACACGTAAAGCTATACTGACCATCTCTAGTCAGTCCATGACTAACCAAATACTTGTATATCTGACCTCTATGAACACCTTCCAATAACTTACCTACTACTGATACCAGACTCACCAGCCTACAATTTCCTGGGTTATTTTTGAAGCATTTTTTTTAAACAATTGGACAATATGAGGTACTCCCCAATCCTCTGGAACCTCACCTGTGACTAAGGCCATTTTAAATACATCTGCACTAGCCTCCCTCAAAGTCCAAGGGCTTGAGGCCTGTCAGGCCTGAGGGATTTATCCACTTTAAGATGGCAAGTATCTCTTCCTTTTTAATCTGTCTTGGTTCCATGACCTTACTGCTTGTTTGCCTCACTTCCCTAGAACCTGCGCCAGTTTCCTGAACAAATACAAAAATCCCATTTAAGATTTCCCCCGGACCATTCTGATCGTCAAGAGGACCAATGTTGTCCCTTACTATCCTTTTATCTTAATAGACCTGTAAAAGCCATTCAGATCTTCCTTCACCTTTTCTGCCACAGCAATCTCCTGATTTTTTTTTCTTTTTTAAAAAAAACCTGAATTCCCAGCCCTCTCAAAATGTCAATTTTGAGGGTCTCCCATTTACTGAGCACATCCTTTCCAGAAAAAAAAAATCCCAATCCATGTTTCTAGATCCTTTCTCCTAGAGAATCACAACCTGAGGATCAGACCTATCCTTAACCACAATTATCTTGAAATTAATGGAATTATGATCTCAGGACCCAAAGTGTTCTCCTACCCATATTACTGTCACCTGTCCTGTCTCATTCCCGAATAGGAGATCCAGTATTGCATCTCTCTAGTTGGTACCTCGATATATTGATTTAGAAAAATTTCATGAACACACTTGACAAACTCTAAGCCATCCAGCACTTTTACAGTACGAGACACCCAGTGAAGGGTCGCACATCTGGCACAATGCCTTTATAGTGCCAGCAATCGGGACCGGGGTTCAAATCCCACTCTATCTGTAAGAAGTTTGTACGTTTGCCCTGTATCTGCATGGGTTTTACCCAGGGGCTCCGGTTTCCTCCCACCATTCTAAACGTGTAATTGGCCGGTACAGACCCGTGGCCCAAAATGGCCTGTTGCCGTGCTGTCTGTTTAAATTTAAATATGTGGAAAGTTAAAGTCACCTACTACCACAGCTTTATGTTTCCTGTAGCTGTCTGCAATCTCCCTGCACATTTGATCCTCAATTCTTTTGAGCAGTCAGACCTTTCCCATTCCTCAGATGATCTACATATACTCTCTGTAAATGAGTCCTCGAGCCTGGCCTGTCTGAGTATAGTTCTAATCTTTTCTCGAACAAACAATGCCACTCTTCCCCCTTTCATCCCTCCCAGTCTATCATATATGAAACAGTGGAACCTCAGATCATTGTACTGCCAGACCTGGCCTTACATATCCAGGTTTCACTAATGGCCACAATTTCACGCGCTATAATACGTGTTAATTTCAGCTTTAAAAAAAAATGTAAGAATCCAAAGACAAAAATCAGTCTCAATAAATGCAAGTAAAACCAAAGTAGCAACATGTACACATTGAAGGTCATATTCATTTATTTAAAATCTATTTTTTGCCCATGACCCAGCACCGAATTTTACAGAAATGCCAATGGTAAAATCAAATTTCAAATATGATAAAAATAGAACACTATAAAAACCATGGTTAAGTTCAAATGCACACATTTAAGGTTATTATTCAGAGAATCTATTGTAGTTGGCAGCAGCAGAAAGTTTTCCATAAAGACTGCACACAATGACACTCTTTCCTTCAATATATGTCCACCTTATTCAGTGTTTACAGTGCAGCCTTTTCAACTAGAAACAAAATGATCAGGGAACCCCTTTGAACGTTTGTATTCTGTTCATAAATGCAATTACACCTCATTGTGACTCAATATTTCATCTTTGTCAATCAAAAACTAAAAATAAACTCTGCAAATCTGAAATAAAATGCTGGAAACTCAATGGACCAGACAGCATCCATGGAGGCAAATATAGTCAAATGCTCTGAAATATCCAATCTGTTTCTTTTCCCACTCTTTGCTGAGAGTTTCCAGGACTTACTTAATTGGTATTTCTAATTTGGACATTCTACAGCAAAGAAAACTTCAGGAACAGCTCTCCTCCTTGGAATCTTGTAGGTCTTTATAAGCTAATTCAAGGTGTTTAAAGTCCCTCTAGTTTTTCTCAATTCATCCCAAACTCCTGCAATTTGTCCCATCTTCTCCTCTATGTGATCAAGAGAGTTTTTGGTCATATACACAAGTTCAAGAACTGGCCATCCTCCTCCTCCACTCTTAATTAACTTGTGGTATTTAGCACTGGAGATTCAGAAACATGCAGAACAACCAGATACAACCTATAGAAGGCCTTCACCAATGCAAAGAGATCATTGCAGACCAAGCTGGAGTCTTAACTGGACAGACACTCGATAGCTGTGGCAGGGTTTGTATGCCATCATATCAGAAATGCACTGGTCAAACTCAATGTCTTCTATATTCGCTTCAATATTAAAACAATCAAAAACCCTCGTGAGACTTCACTAGCCCTGGTGACTCTCTGCTCCCAGTCTTCAAAAGGGCATACATCATTCAGGTGACGTGCCTCAGTGACACTGACATCTACCATGATGAAGTTCTTTGAGAGGTTGGTTATGGAACAATTCAACTCCCATCTTAGGAAGGGCCGTGGACCAACTTCAGTTCGCCTTCTTGTCACAACAGGTCAACGGCAGATGCCGTCTCACTGGCCTTCCACTTTGTGTTAGATCAGATGGACTGCAGGAACACTTGCATCAGGTGTTTATTGACTGCAGCTCAGTATTTAACACCAAACCAACAAAACTCATGACCAACCTGGAAGCATCTGAGACTCTGTTCATCTGTTTGCAACTGGATCCTTGACTTCCTCATTGTCAGACCCTAATCTGCACAGAGCAGTAACATCACCTCCTCCTCATTGACCAAATAAAAAAACACAGGAGCATCCCAAGCTTGTGTGCTAGTCCCCAACACTAGACCTTATACACCCATGATGATGTAGCCAAGTTCAGATCCAACTCAACTTACAAATTTGCTGTTGACATAACGTTGTTGGCCAAATAACTGGAAATTATAAATCGGAATACAGGAATGGAGATAAAAGATGGTTGGGTGGTGCCAGGACAACAATCTTGCTTCCAACATCGCCAGACCAAGGAGCTATTTTTGATTTTAGGAAGGAGAACCTGAGGGATAATACTCCGTGGGATGGAAGTGGAGACCATCAGAACCTTCAAGTTCCTGGGGTTCCATATCTCAGAAGACCTTTCCTGGAACCAGCAATATCAAAGCAACCAACATATTAAGGCAACCATGAAGAAGGCACACCAATATCTCTACTTTCAGAAATCAGAGGAGTTCTGGCATGTCATCAGATACTCTATTAAACTTCTACAGATGCACCGTGGAAGGTGTATTGACTGGTTGCATCACGACCTGATTTAGTGATTTGAGGGTTCAGGAGCACAGAAGCCTGCAGAATCTAGTAAACATAGCTTGGCCCATCACATGTTCTAACCTCCCCTTTAATGCAGTCATCTGTGAGAGATGTTGCCTCAAGAAGCCAGCCAACCAACATTATAAAGGACCACCATCATCCTGGTCACAACCTCTTCTCACTGCTACCTTTGGGCAGAAGGTACAGAAGCCTGGAGACTAGCACTGCTAGGTTCAAAACAGTTTCTTACCAACAGCTACCAGGCGGTTGAACCTCCTCTTGTTACATTAATCATGAATAACTCCAACACTACAGAAGCACTAATTGCACTATTGCAAGTTACTCTTCCCTCACTGGTATTAACATGAATATTAATTTTCTTTTAATTTAATTAGTTTATTATTATAGTTTTTTTTTACAAGAACCTGTTCAGCTGCAGCAAGCAAGAATATCAGCACCACATCTACATGAGACTGTGTCTTAAAAAAGCAGCCTCTATCCTCAAAGACCTCCGACCACCTGCCCTTTTCACTCTGCTACTATCGGGAAAAAGGTACAGGAGCCTAAAGACAGCACTCAGTGGCACAAGGACAGCTTCTTCCCCACTGCCATCAGATTCCTGAATAATCAATGAACCATATACTTTTCATGCCCTATTATTTTGACCTTTTTAAAAAATAGTAATGTTGCAAGATGGTTATAATATGAATGTTTGCTCTATGATGTTGCCGCAAAACACCCAAAGTTCATGACTTGTTCATGACAATAGATTCTGATACATTGTACAATGGGTATGACAATAAACTCATCACCATCAATTCTGATGCAGGGTCTCGGTCTGAAACGTTGTCAATTCCACCCCAATGGAGGCGACTTGACCCACTGAGTTTCTTGAGCAGTATTCGGTTCTCCCGAGGGGGTGGGGGGGGGGGGTGAAATGCATTTTTGCTCTTAGGGTACAAGGACTGCCTAAAGAAATCTCTTGGTGCCTGCCACATTGACCACCGCCAGTGGGCTGATATCGCCTCAAACCGTGCATCTTGGCACCTCACAGTTCGGCGGGCAGCAACCTCCTTTGAAGAAGACCGCAGAGCCCACCTCACTGACAAAACCCAACCCAAACCAACCAATTTTCCCCTGCAACGTGTCTGCCTGTCCCGCATCTGACTTGTCAGCCACAAAGGAGCCTGCAGCTGACGTGGACATTACCCCTCCATAAATCTTCGTCCGGCGAAGCCAAGCCAAAGAAGAAAGAAGAATGTAAGGCGTGACGATGGTCGGAGGAAAAAAAAACCAGAAAGGAATCTAGGAGCAATAAACCAGTATTCTTGGTTTGGCAAAGAAATAGAATAAATCTGCCTACAAAAAGGACTTGCTCTCTTTTTCTGAACATTGCTACTGGCGGCCCCTTTAAGTCGCTGCAAGGAAATGGTTTTCTTAAAAGCTCTGCTGAGGCAAAGTTGCTGACTTCATTCTTTGAAAAGAAAACAGCTTCCAGATGGTCGATACCTCCCGTCGCCCGCCCTCCCGTCGGCTCTCTTGTTGACACGACGGTGGACGTGGGTGGTTTCAGGCAGCGTAACCTTTCCTCTAGTTTCCAGCGCCGAGTTCAGCCAGTTCACGGAGACTGAAAAGACCTGAATGTAGGCGGACCTGGTTGAGAGCCGGACGAGGGGGGCGGGCGGGGAAAGGAGGGGCCACTGTGGCGTTCCCGCCAATCACGCCGGTGACGTTAGGTGTCCACGCCAACGATCAGCCTCTGATCACGCGCTGACTGCGTCTCGATTGGTTGATGGTACGTACACCTTTGGCCACTATTGGTGGAGCTTCACAGCCGCCAGCTGTAATGTAATTTTTGTTGTTCTGTATGTGTTGCAACTGGGGAGCTATGTCCACCCAGAGAGGATTTGTTATTTTTATTGCTACCATTTGCAGGGCCTCTCCTTTCTTGACTTTCCCTTGCTTTGATTGGGATTTTTTTTAAAAAATGTCTTATTAATTGAAATAAATAAAATGCGGTGTAATTCTCCATGTCAAGTTGGAGAAATGGAAGAATCACGTAACGTGAGTATATTAATGTAACAGCGATGAGTGATTTGTTTGAATGCTGATTGATAAGAATTCTGTGTGTTTGACCCAGTGGTTGTGATATTCTGGAGAGTGCTTTTTTCCTTAAGCAAGATGTTAAATCGTTTTGAGAAAGGCTTTGAAGACAACAATGGCAAAGGACCATTGTTATTAGTTATACATGATGTAGCGAAACGCTGCATTCCTCGCTGTCAATTAGAATTTGTACTTTGTAAAGAAGGCGATAATGTTATTTCATGTTTGGGAACAAAACTTTGCAGATTTGGATATTCGGTGTTTCAGGAATAACTGCTATCAGTATGGGATAATCGCAGAACATTTAACAGAAAATGCTTTCAGTCTGTCAAATGGAGAAAGTTGCTTAATTGTATCGTCTTTTAGACCATTTTGCATGATTTTTGAAATTCCTATTTAGCCACATTAATCTTTCGCGTTTATTTTCTTGGACAAAGAGATGTTTTAGGAGGGGACTTCCTGGTAGAAGCTCTCTCGACTTGCAAACTTCACATGGCTGATTAATTAGTGACGTCGGTATGGTTGATTCTATATTTGGAGTTGGAGGCGTTCAGGGTCATTGTGCCCATCCTGAGCCTAATATCTTAACATATTTTACCAACTCCCTTCCATTGGCAGCACCATACATGTGACATCTGCTCAGCTGCTGAATGGAAATATCAACCAATAATAAAATGTAATGCAATTTAAAATTCACTACAGAGCAGATGTTGGAAGGATGCAGCAAAGATTGGTACTTGTGTTTATGATGTGGCTGTTACCGAGTCATGGCGGCAAGAGGGAAGATTTGATAGGGAAGGAGGTAAAAGAGGTGGAGGTGTAGCATTGCTAATGAGGGAGAATGTCCCAGATGCATTCAAACTGGACCGAATGGTGGGCTTGATTACTGAGGCAATGTGGGGGGGATCAGAAATAAGAAAGATGTGATCACTCTGATAGCACTCTATTACAGGTCTAATCCTCACCAGGAGGTGGAGGAACTGATATGTAAACGGATAATGCAGAAGCACAAGGTTGTAATAGTGGGAGACTGTTAGTGCTTAAATGGGGCAGAATTTGTTGGGATAGTTTGGTAGAAGTATCCAGGAGAGTTTCTTGAAGCCCAATCAGGAAGAAGATTATTGTAGAGCTTGTGTTGGCAAATGAGCTTGGCCAGTGGAGAAACATTTGGGGAATAGTAATCACTTTTCCTGAACTTTCAAGATACCATATATGCTTGTCCAATAGTCGACTATTGGTCCAAAAATTGCATGTTTTCTGTATATCCTGTGCAAAAGTTGAACCCTGTCCCATTTATGGCTCCGTCCAGCCTGACTGAGAACTTTCACCTCGGCCGCCCGCCCATCCAAGCTCCTGACATTCCAACGGCGGGTAGTCACCCCGGCCACCCACCTTACCAGAGCTCCTAACGCCTCAACCGCAGTCTCTCTTCTACGCTCCGATTGCCCACCTGCCCGAGCTCCCCACGCCCCAATTGCCTGCCCGTCCGAGCTCCCCACGCCTTGAACGACGCAGGTACTTGCGTGGTCAAAAGGACAACCTGTGTACAAGTTGACAACCCCTCCCCCAAATTTGACCCAAAAAAATGGGTCCAAAAATCTCAACTATTACACGAGTATATGCGGTAATTACAGACCTTGGGCTTTTTGTAGAAAAATAGTAAATTGGGGAGGGGAAATTATGACATGATTAGGCAGGAGCAGCTGCTGTCAGGCAAATCCACAACTGCAGGTGGCTGTTCTTTAAGGATCAACTAATTAGTGTCCAGGACTGGCATGTTCCTGTGTGAAGGAAGGACCAGGATGACAAGGTAAGAGAACTTTGATGAGAGAGGTCATGAACTTAAGAAAAACTAGACATAAGCTTCAGAAAGCTACAATGAGTCTGGGCCCTGGTGGAATATAAAGATTGCAGGAAAGAGCTCAAGCAGGGCCTTGTGCATGTCTCAAGGGGGCCATAAAATATCCTTGGTGAACAGGATTAAATAAAATCTCAAGACATTTTTACTTGCCCTAAAAACAAGAGGATGATGAGGGAAAGGATTGAACCACACAAGGTCAAAGGAGGGAGTTTGTGCTTGTGTCCAGAGGAACTGGGTGAGTACTTTGCATTAGTGCTTACCTTCTATTTGGTCCGACCAAAGAGAAGGATATGGGCAGTGAGAGGGAGCATAATGTGGAAAATCCTGGTGTGTCAGGGCATTTTGAGTCAAGAAAGAGGAGCTGTTGGACCCCTTCTTATTAAGGGAATGATAAAATGTACCCCCCTGTTATTCAAAGAAAAGTGAAGAGATTTGGTGAGGGCTTGACAAAGATCTTTGTATTCTGATTAGTGACAAGAGAGGTAATAAAGGACTGGAGAGTGGCTAATGTATCTTTGTTCAAGAAGGGATAATCCAGGAAAGTATAGGCCAGTAAACCATGTCTGTGGTAGGGAAACTATTGGAAAGGATGCTTGGAGATGGGATTTATGCATGTTTGGAAAGTCATGGTCAGATTAACAACAGTGGCTTTGTGAGGGGCAGTCATGTCTTGCCAAATGATTGAGTAGTTTAGGGAGATGACAAAGATGGTTGATGAGGGTTGAGCAGTGGATCTTGTATTGAACATGAAGGTGCAGATGCATGGGATCCATGGTGAGTGATAGCGGGTAGTGGTGAAAAGGGTTTATTTGGGCTGAAGTCCTGTGTCCAGTAGTATTCTGCAGACATTGGTGTTGGGGCCCCTGTTTCTGATGTATGCTAATTACTTGGATAAGAAAATTATGTAAGTAGTTTAGTAAATTTGCCAATTAGACAAAAATTGGTGGAGTTAGAGTTGTGAACAGTGAAAAGAGTACCAAAGAGTACAGCAGGATATAGATCAGTAACAGATATGGACAGAGAAATGTCAGGTGGAATTTAATCTGGACAAGTGTGAGGTGTTGCATTTTGAGAGGTCAAATGTAAAGTGGAACTTTTATAGTTTATGGTAGGGCTCATTTAAAAAAAATTGGTTCGGAGAGAGATCTGGGTGTCCAGGTCCACAACTTATTGAAAGTGGCCAAGAAGGTAGATAGGGTGATTAAGAGAGGGTATGATATGCTTGATATTGGTAATGAGTTCAATGTCATATACAATGTGCATATCGATCAAAATGCTTACTTGCTTTAATCAAAGAGGTACTTTGTAGATAAAAACTACAATAGTATACATTAAGCTAAAATGAGCTGATAAATACAAAAACAAGATAATAAATATTCACAGTTACCAGAGTGCAAGGAAAAACTGATGTTGCATTAGTCATTTTTGTGGTGTTGGAGGATCCATGATTCATGTAACAAAGGAGGTTTGAGAGCCTGATAGCTATTGGAAAGAAACTGTTCTTGAGGTGCTGCTTTTCAGGCTTCATTGGGTATAACAGTGCCATGTTGCAGCTATGTATAACTTTGGTTAGCCCACACTTGGAATACTGTGTGTAATTCTGATTGCTACATTACAGGAAGGATGTGGGAGGCTTTGGAAATGGTACAGAAGAGGTTTATCAGGATTTTATGTTGTTTGGAGGGGTACGAGTTATGGAGAGAGATTGTTTGGCTGTTTTCTCTGGAGTGTACAAGGCTGAGGGGTGACCTGATGGAGGTTTATAAAATGATTTGAAGCATTGGTAGGATGGACTGTCAGAATCTTTTACCCAAGGCAAAAGTATAATTCACCAGAGGACTTGAGGTTAAGGTGAGAAGAGGAAGTTGTAAGGTAAAACATCATGAGATGGGAATGTGTAAGGAGTTACCCTGTACAGGGCTGTAACAAGAAGGGGAGGTGTCCTTGTACTCCTGTTAGGTAAAACATCATGAGATGGGAATGTGCAGGGCTGTAACAAGATGTGAATGCATCCTTGTACTTACAAGATAAGAGAGACATTGATGGATTGAGAGGCAGGAAGCTAGCAGGGAAAGGATAGCAACAGTTTTAGTCATTGGACAAGTAATGATATGATGATGTTCTAAGCACATATCCAAGGGTATAAAAAATCACCATTTTGCTGATAACGGCAGAATGCATTCTCCGACTAACATGGTTAGTCGCAAGTGTTACAATCGGGTAATAAAGAACAAAGAACCCTGATTTCGACTCAGCCTGGTGTTTGTCTCACTCATTCATGAACAAAGCAGACCTAACAAAGTGCAAGGGAGACGTGTGGGGCAAGTATTTTGCACAGAGAGTGGTGGGTGGCAGGAGCAGTGGTGGTAGCAGATAAGACAACTAATTTATTGTCATATGCATTGTACAACGTACATATGCACAGAAATTCTTACATGCTACAGCTGATCAGGTACTTTGTTTACAAAAAATCTATAAAATCAACTAAAAACACTACAATGATGTACTTAATTGAATTACAAAGAGAAAGAAATATTAAAAAATAATTCAGTTATCCTTGTGAAAAAAAAGTGACAACAGTATTGGAGACAATTCTTTTGTTGGAGCAGTCCCTGATTGGTGTGACCAGGAGAGGATCAAGAGCCAAATAACTGTTGGAAAGAAATGGTTTTTGAATTAGAGGTGCTGGACTTCAGGTTTCTGTATCTTTTGACTGAAGGTAGCAGTAGGAAGAGGATATGACCAGGGTGATGGAGGTCCTTTATGATGTTATAAGCCTTCTTGAGCAGTGCCTCATATAGATGCATTTATTGGACGGGATGTCAGAGTCTGTGATGGACCTGGCTATGGATGTTACCTTCTGGAGCTTCCTGTGTTTCTGGACAGGCACATTCCCAAATCAAGCTGCGATGCAATCTGTCAGTGTACGTTCCACAGTGCAGCTGTAGAAAATTGATAGAGTATTTGATGACATGCCAAATATCCTCAGACTCCTTAGAAAGTAGAGGCGTTGGTGTGCCGCCTTCACAGTTTCTTCGAAGGGCTGGTTCCGGGATATGTGTCCTGAAATATGGGCTCTTAGGATCTTGAAAGTTCTAACCCTCTCCATCTTTGTCCCTCGGCCTTCATGCACTACCCAACCAAGTTTTTGATTTCCATCCTGTATTCTGACTCGTCCTCTAAAGTTAATAATAAGCTCCTTGATATAATAGTAACATTTAAGAGGCTGCTGGTTAGACACCTGAATTTGAAAGGAACGGAGGGATATCTATCAGGTGCAGATAGCTGAGTTTTACTTTGATTGGGACATCATGTTTGGGACTGACATGTGAGTACAGTGCTATACAGTTCTATGTTCTAAAAACAAAAAAAAACATGTTGGAAGTATTTTGCAGGTGAGCATCGTTGTTGGCGGGAGAAACAGTTAATGTTACAGGTCAAAGACACTAGACCAAAACTGGGAAAAGTGCTGATCGAGCTTGTCTTACTGAGTGCTTCCAAGAATTTTTGCATTTGTTTCAGATCCTTTTAGGTTATTTTTCTGATTATATGAATGCAATTCTCGTACATTTCTATTTTTAGAATATACATCATGTAGAAATTCAATTTTCATTGAAAATTACAAAGCAATTTATCACTTTTTTGACAAAATGAGGAATAATTTAAATTGTACATCTCTGAACATATTTTTCATGTTGTATTTTGAATTGAATAAAACAAAGCAGGGAAACAATGGTTCCCTTAAGTGACATGTAATTGATTTTAACGTTTTTTTTAAACCAACAGGTTGAAATCATAGGCATTTATGAGTCGATATTAGAAAGGAAACGACATGATAGTGAAAGGTCATCTGGCAGTCCATTGGAACAGAATGATATTGAAGCTGTGGAGGCTCTTGTTTGTATGAGTTCTTGGGGGCAACGGTCACAAAAAGGTGATCTCTTAAAAATGCGACCACTTACACCTGCTTCAGATACAGATTCTGTGCTCTGTGAATCTGTTACCCCAATGTTGCAGAGGGATTATCATTCTTTCTCATTCCTTGTAAGTATACAATTATTTAATTGATGGCTATTTGTAATCAGGAAATCAGAAGCAAACAAGATAGCTGTGGCAGTGGTATAAATTTTAAGACTGGGATGTAACTGTTGCAACTATTGATGTATTAAGTTTAGCAGCAAATGTAATGAAAGAATAAAAATGTAATTGCATACCCTCTTGTTATAGAAGGGACATTGAACTTATTCAGCCTCAAACTAAATGTGGTTTTCTATATCTTTCCAGTGTATGACTCCACCACATAGTCCTGGTATTGTTGAATCTAGTAATAATCCTCCAGTGCCCCAAATTACCTACCCAAAGCCAGCAACCATCACTACAAACAGTGGAGCCCACATGGTCAGTACGGTGACCATGAAGCCTGCTTCAGTGAACATTCACGAATTTTCACATCCGATGCCTCCTTCTGCTGAACCTACTGTTGCTCCTCACTGCCGGTCAGTGGCCACCAGTGTCATCCGTCACACTGCGGATAATTCTCCTTGCAGCCATATTCCTTCATCGTCAGTGATTGAAAGACCCCACTCGAGTCTCCAAAACCTTGGGGCTAAAGGAAAAGCAACAAGCCAATGTAAGCACACTAAGGAGGTGCGACCAGTCACGGGTTCTGAGAGCAAAAGTTGTTTGCAGCAGAATTTCACCAGGTCAGTTAGCAAGGACCCACAGACAGCAGAGCCCTCACTAGGACCGTCTTGTGTATCAAATAAGATTGGAACTGAACATCAAAACCAGGCCAGGTCACTACCAGCACCCTTGCACCCTCCATCTGTGGCAAACACTACTCCACTTCTCTGTCAGATGTTGCCTGTGAATGGAGGGAGAAGAGAAGGAGGAGGTGGTGTCGTTTCAGCAATGATCCAAACGCCAAGCAACGGTGTGAAGTCTGTGTTTTCCCAAACTGCTCCAGTCTCTCAACCTCTTCTGGTGGGAACATCAGTGTCACAAGGGACTGTGATGTTTGTGTTACCACAGCCCACTCTAACACCTCCATCTCCTGGACAACAGACAATCATGGCAGTTGGGAACACAAAGTTGCTGCCGCTGGCTCCTGCTCCTGTTTTTGTTTCGTCAGGCCAAAATTGTGCACCGCAGATGGATTTCTCCAGAAGGCGTAATTATATTTGCAACTTTACTGGGTGCAGGAAGACCTATTTCAAGAGTTCACACTTAAAAGCACATCTCCGAACACACACAGGTATGCTTTAATTTCAACATCATTTGGTGACATTCACTGGAATATATGATCTCTGGTGTGAGATATAAATTTTAATCTGAAAAATGATTATTAATTACTAAAGCTATATTCACCCATAAGAGGAGAGCATTCACTACAGAGGTAAATAAGAGAGACTGTCGACATTTGGAAACTGGAGAAACACACAAAATGCTGGAGGAACTCAGTGGGTGAGGCTGCATCCATGAAAGGCAAAAGCTAGTTGATGTTTCAGCCTGATAATTTTGCCTTTCATGGGTGATGCTGAGTTCCTCCAGCATTTTGTGTTTCTCCAGCATTCCATTTCAGTCCTGACGTGTGCCTTGTTGCTAGAGTAAAGGCTTTGGAAATCAAGAGTTGTCACAGGACCTTATTACCTGCTCGAAACCATAGTATTTCTGGGGTTGGTCCTGTACAGTCACAAGTCCAGATTAATATTCAGGATATTGATGGCAGAGTATCGTGACAATGGTGAGACTATCGAACAGCAAGGAGAATTGGTGAGATTCTCTCTTGTTGGAGATGGTTTAATCTTTCAATGAGGTGGCACAAATTGAATTCTGCCTACGTGTTGATGTATGTGGGAATGAGACATCCACTCCCAATGCGTTTCTTTTGCAACTTGTAAGCGCTACCATTGAGGATAAATCCAATTTTCAGTATTCTTCACAAATAAAATTGAGCACCCTAATCCAAACCATGCTTTGCCCTTCCAGATTTGTTTCAAGAAATGTTAATGCAGCACAATTTTGATAACTGTTAATTTTTTCAGGCGAGAAGCCATTTAACTGTAACTGGGAAGGATGCGACAAGAAGTTTGCCCGCTCGGATGAACTGTCGCGGCACCGCAGGACTCACACTGGAGAGAAGAAGTTCATGTGCCCTGTTTGTGATCGACGCTTCATGCGCAGTGATCATCTCACAAAACATGCCCGTCGTCACATGACCACAAAGAAAGTCCCCAATTGGCAGGCTGAGGTCAACAAACTGAACAAAATAGCTATTTCAGCACCTTCTGCCATCCCTGTAAAAAACCTATTGATTCCTTCCACAGCATCCACCTGAATGAGGTGACTTGCACACAGAATTTGCACTAAGTGAGTTCTCTACAGGAACTGGAGAAGTGGTTGGAATGGTCAAGCAATTCTGATAGTGGTGTGCTTTACTGATTCTCAAAGTATGGCTTGATTTGTCTTTGTGATATGTGTGATTGGTAAGGACACCAGTAAACAGGTTGAACATAAATCTGACAACCATAAAGGTGGAATCTTCTCATTTTGAATGCACGGAACGCAAAGAAATTCCACCATGGTGGTTCATGGAAAATTTCATTATATTCTAACCAGTTTGTGTAATGTAAATAGAATTTGCTATGCACATTGTATACTTCCTCTATTTAATAAAACAATTTTCATGTACAACAGGTGAAAATTATTTTCTGGCAATTTTCACCATAGAAAGATAGCACTATACTGTTTTATTGCCATAAAGCAATAATTTTGTGAAGTCCCCTTTCAGATTCCAGTCCTCTGAACTTGAAGCCAACAGGCAAAGAATTGGGAATGACTAAATTTGTACTTATTAAAAGTTTGCTATTTTACAAACACATTATCTATTTATTATCATTCACGTGAAATTGTCTATATTATTTTAGCTGTCCAGTATTTGTGGTTTTTTGTCCTCTGACGTATTTATAGTTTTCAGTATGCTATATATTACACAAATTGTGGATTTAAAAAAAAATATCCTGTGCAGGATGGTGATTGGAAGGGCTGAATTTTTTTTTAAAGAAGCTTCTGGTTTACAATAGTAATGAATTAAGAAAACTGTTTTTTAAAAAAAAAACCTGAAAATCTGAAATAAAAAGAAACGCTGAAAATACTCAGCAGGACAGACAGCTTCTGCAAGGATCTGAAATTAACAACATAATACTGGAAAATACCCCACAGCATTTTCATTAAATCAGAGTAGATACGTTTAGTGAAGATCAAGCTTCCTTTTGTAGTAATAATAGATGAAAATGTAATCTACAAGATATTTCATCTCTTGACTGACATAAGGCAAACAAAAAGTCACCATCCGAATTACCTGGCGCCTCCAACAATAGGAGAAAGAGAAGCAAAGAGAATTCCTTCAGGGACACAGAGTATCTGTGAATTCGCCTCCAGTGCTTCCACGGCCTCTGTAGCCGCACACACTCCTGTTCAATTCATTGGAAACCTGAGCTCCAGAGTCAGACCTTAGATTATGAATAGGAGGTTTTCAGTGCCTGAGGTCATTCTTGCCCTCAGCACCCTCGCAAATCACAATAGGATACGCATCAATTCACAAGATATAATTAGGAGTAACTATGTCATGAGACAATTGTATATCCTAGTGGAAATGGAAATCGGGTGAGCTGTGAACAAAGTTTTATACAATTATGTAAATTTATAATTGCTCTTCATACATTTATGTGCTTGACTTGTACAGATTGCTTGTGGCTTCTTCTATGCTTCATAATTACACAGCAACCCACTGAAGTTGGCCAGCGTTATCGCTTTGTCAAAAACTTTATAATGTTGTTTCTGTACCACTTGCCATGCTTTATTTAAATTCTTCTTTGATCTTGCCTTCTCTATTATTATAATCTTTAGTTCTGTAAACGTGAGAAATCTGCTGTTCTGGCCTGCAGAATATCCCCTATTTTAATCACTTGGTCTCTACCAGCTGCACCATCAATTTCAAAATCCTAAGCTCTGGATTTCCCTCCTAAACCTGGATTCTCTGCTGCCTTTAACTCAAATTCTCCTTAAAATTTTCTCATAGACCAAGTTTCTGGCATCACCTCCTTATGTCACTTGGCATAAGTATTCTCCTTGATCATTCCAATGTGACCACAGAAGGGTTAACACCCACATTTAATATCTCTCTGCAAATCAATGCAATTATAGTTATTTTCTGCATTGTCTCTCAGCCTGTGACTCCAAAAGAAACACTTACAACTACAGAATCTCATTCATAAATGTACTAAGCTACTGGAGTTTTTGACATTAAAAGTTTTATACGTTCATTAGACCAAATACAATCCTTTCCCAAACTGGGAGGAAAGGATCTTTAGTGAGTTTTGATTTGATGCTCAAATTGAGAATAGTTGGGCATTCACTTCCTTATCCTGAAACAAATGTTTGAGCCACGAGATGTTAGAGGCACTTCTACCTCGACGAGGATTTGGCCAAATACTCTTGTTCCACTTTAAAAAAAAAATGGTTGAAACTCAATTTTTCAAGTGGTTGAATTGTTTAGGATTTGTACTTAGGCTTAAATTGCCTATCCAAAATGATAAGAGCTTGTATCCTACTGCTTGAGGCATATTTAAAGTGCTATCCTACGTGCAGACAATTGTGTGATGTGTCCTAAGTGAGAAATAATATTAATAAATGTGTTCCTGACTAAGGGTGACCCATGAGTTGCTGCTGCTACTTTGTAGCTCCAAGAACCCATGTGTGATCCTTGATCTTGAGCACAGTCCAGGAGGAGTTTGATTGTTTACTCTGGGAAAGGGGGTTTTCATTTGCTTTGATTTCCTCCCACCTTCCAAAGATGTGCTGTTAGAGGAAACTTGCAGTTTAATTAATCTATCAAAGATGGAAGTTAAAGGGTTGCAGAGTAAAAATTAGTAGAGGGGAAAGTTACACATGGGACTGCTCTGCTGGAAGATGGTATGGAGCCCTTCGGTTAAAGGCCTCCTGTATTGTAGTGAGAAAGATTCATCCTTATAATAATGACATTGACCCTAATACACGTTTAGTTAAAACTAATTTTTAACAAATGTGTATAATCAAGGATTTTAAAATGAAGCAGATAGTGAAAAAATAGAACATAGTGAAACTTCTTGCAGTTTCAGCTGATTTATGAAAGGGAATTGGAATATTTGAGGACCATTTAGTTGGCAGATCTGGCTTGATGTCTACTGAACACCAGTACTGCCCAAGTGAGCCAATTGTAACATCCCAAAACAACTATGAACGAATGGGTCATATTTTGCTGGCTTTATAGATGTGCCATGATTTCTGGCAATGCTCAGCCCAAGAGCATGCTTTGAGGTGGTTCTTTGGTTTACAGCAGAGGTTTACACAGTTATTTACATTGCAGGAAGGCGGCACTCCATGATTGTACCAGGAATAATGTGGATGGCATGTTGGAGCTTGTACTTCAGAAACTACTCATGATAGATCAAGGTACAAATGCAATAAAACTGGAAAAAGCCATGGATTCATCAAAACTTAAACAATAGATATACCAAAGCTTTTGCCATAATGACTGATTGCAGGAAAAACTTTGTCTATTGATATATAGTACCTTGGATTAAAATTGCCTTTACAGTTCTCAGTAATGTGAAAGGATGTTTCTATCATTTGCTCCCCAGATAATGTTTATTTTCCTTAATCCTCATTGGAGCAGAGTCTGAGTGAGCCAAATGTGCTCTTTGCCAAGTGCAAGAAATTACAGTCCCAAGGACTGGTTGTGAGAGCTCCCTGGGTGAGGATTCCTCAGTCTAATTGTTGGAAAAGAGGTGGCCTGGTGGTGATGCTGTCTTTTATTTATAACATGATTTAGTCTCTTTCCTCTGCACTCTGGGCTGGAGTTTGTAAATTACCCTATCACAGGAATTTACTCCAGACAACATCCAATCTCCAGGTTATTAACCATTTGGAGCCAGGTACTCTTACCTTTACCAGGAAATTGTATCGCTGCTCGACCCAACAATAGTGTGGATTGTAGAGGGGCATGTGACCTTTCCATCTGGAACCTGATTGGAAGTCATCTCACCTGCCAATCAAGGTTGAGCTCGCCTGATTATTGGCCCCTTTAATTGCCTTATGGATACCTGGGCCAGACCCTCCAGCTGATTACACTATCTTCCTCTCCTGGGATGAATCTGAGCTCCACTCCTGGTTGGAAACCATGGGCAATGCTGGAGGATCATTGGTAAGGTATGCTCATACAAAGAGTTGGTAGCTGTAGCATTGTGTGTCTAGTGTCCCTAGTTTAGTTAGATAAGAACCATATCTGCCAGATATATCAAGGGGTGGTGGGCATTGTATGTGATAACTTGATTGCAAAGCTTCTATCCACGAGTGGTTGTGGATGTATCATTTAATTCAGCAAGTATGCCTTTCACCCCTGCTGTGACTCCCCTACATATATAAATAAAAACTACCTGTTTAATTAGCTGTGTTCAGACTCGTTACCCTTAGGATCCATTGACCTGGTTTCACCCACAACAATTGGTGCTCTGTTCTGACTGACCGAGCTTCAGGGGAGATGTTTTGGAATTGGGGCAGGCGAGCTAATGCAGGCAATGAGGATAGGATATCCCTGGGTAGACATGATAGTGCAAAGTAAGGAAGCTTGGCAAGCTTGTTGGTGACCACAGCAAACCAGTAGACTGGTCCAAGCACCTGGATCCACGTGATGAGTAAACCGGGCATGAAGTCAGGGTCCCCAAAAACTAAGGGGAGTTAGAGGGGTTCCTTTTGGCTGCTTGCGTCTCTTCTGAGAAACTAATGGGAGATTATACAAAGGAAAGATTTGCAAAGTGCCTAGAAAAATAAAGAGATGGAGGCGCTCCAACAACACTGCTATGCACTGCAGGAGGCAGTATAGGCTGCCCGAGCCACTGCTCTCGAGGCAAGAGAGACAGGGGTAACTTGCAGACTGCTGCAAATGCAGCAGCTGCACATAGCTGGTCAGTCTGGCTGGCAGATAGACCGGTTAAGGTTTGAGCCATTGTTCGACGAGGGAACGTGGTCAGGAGAGGGGGATGTATGGATGGGCAGTGACAAGAGTGAGGGGAATGAAAGCTGCTCCAGTTGTCCTTTATCCCCCCCCCCCTCGCACCCAAACCTCTGCAGGCTAGACCTGTGACTGTGCGGTCACAGAGATGCCACAATGGCACCCCACCAACCCTACAGAACGGGGAAGCACAGAGAGTGGGGGAACCTCAGATGGACATACCTGTGGCTGCTGTGAAATCACATTGACACGGGAATAGTCAGCAAAAGAACTGACCATGTTGGGAGAGGGATATTGCCAGTGTCCAGGTGAACACTTGGCTGCATGGCTGCTCAGGATCTGTGATGAAGGGGCCCCCGCCATGTGAACTGCCCCCATCAGGAAGAAAGTGCCTTTGATAGCTTATAGGACCAGCAGATAATTAATAATGCCCTGTGGGTGCTCCCTGAAGGGATTTGCAATGGCACCTCCTGTGGGATCAGGTGGTGACAGCAGTGCAAGTGCTCTGCTAGAACAGGACCTGTGCTCTGCTAGAATGGGACATGTTCTGCCAGCCACAGTGGAACAAGTTTAGTGTCATCAGGGAATGGGCTTTAATTATGGGCATATATAGAGGGAGCCTGTGTTTGCCATTTCCCTGAGAAGGGGAGAGTTACTGAAGCCCTAGTGAGCTACATTTCATCACAGTGTGCCCTGACCTAAAATCAGTGGTCCTATCCCCCATGGGACAGGCAACCAGGGAAGATTGTCTGGGAAACCATCAGATTATTAAAGGACTTGAACACATGGAGCAGGGGGTACCCAGTTAAGTCTGCAAGGCCAAGGTAAGGGTAGGTAACGAAGGCCCTCAGTTTATCCGCAAAGAGTTGTTTATGGCATTGGTATGCACTGGTGTGGAGTGTGCTTGCATTCATGGGATCCCACCTCTGCTTTCTAAACACTTGGGAAAGAGCAGTGCGGGGTGGGGGGGGGGGGTGAGCCCTGTTGAGGAGGAGCTCTGAATTTCCCACCCACAACTTGGAACAACCCTCTCTCAGCTCCTCCCCCAACCACAGTAGCTCCTGATTCTCTTGGGGCAGAGCTGAGAACCCTGCTGTGACAGGAACTTTCTCATATCCAGTAGCAGGAAACATTACCCACAGGGTGGCAGACATCTGCATTCCTCCCATAGGATAGAGGCCAAAGCACCCAGTGGATATGTTCAGTTGTCCTCTTCTGGGTGATCTGAGGCTGTATGCTGGGGCAAAGGGAATATGCAGCATTGGATGGCCCTAGTAGGCTGAGCACATTCTCATCCCTGGCAGGAGTCAGTTCTCGTGCTACTCAATCCTGCTCCACCATTCAATGAAATCAGAGCAAATTACTTGTATCAACTCTGTTTGCCTCATTTATTTTTACTCTTTTTCTGCCCAGTAAGAAATTCTAATTATCTTACTGCCCAATTCTGTGAGACCTATTTTTTTTAAAAATTACAATCTCTTGTGTGGCATGTTGATGAGCTCGTCGATTTCATCTACTTTGTTCCCAACTTCCTCCCCAATCTTAAATTCACCTGGTCTATCTCTAGCAACACTTTCTCTTTCCTCAATCTCTCTGGCTCCATCTCAGGAGACAAACTCTCGACAGACATCGTCTATGAACCCACCAACTCCCACAGTCACCTCGCCTAAACTTCTTCACACCCAGCACCCAACGAGGATTCCATTCCCTTCTCTCAATTCCTCCATCTTGTCTACACCCAGGACGAGATCTCCATGCCAGATCATCAGACGTCCTCATTTTTCAAACAACGTGGCTTTCCCTGTACCACCATCAACTTGCCCCTTACCCACATATCGTCCATTACTTGCATGCCCTGGCCCCTTCCACCCCCACACACAAGGACAGAATTCTTCCTGTCCCCTCCTACCACCCCACCAGCCTCCATGTCCTACATATCCTTTTCCGCCACCTACTATGTGATCCCACAAGTAGACACACATTCCCCTCTCCTCCCCTCTCTGCCTTTTGCAAGGACCACTCCCTCCATGACGCTCCTTCTCAGAAGGATTCTTCTAAGTGTTGTTGATTATAAACCTGTGAATCAAACTGCATTTGCCTAAGGATCATTATTGCTGTGGTACTTTACACCAGCTCCTCTAGGCCACAAAGTTTCATTCCTCTAGCACTCCTGGAAGTTGACAAAAATTTGCCAAATATATTAGCATTAATGAAGTATTAGCATTAATAAAGTAATGTAGTGTGCACGCTACATGAAGTGTGAAGTAAGAATGACACACACAGTCGAGTTGAGGTTGAAGACTGATTTATTGCACTGCCAACTCTGTTTATATTCACTCACTACCTCTGACAGGAGTGACATCATCGCAGCGCCAGCCTCTGACTGACCAGCATTCCCGTTGTTTCCTGCCATGCGGGAGGTCACGTGGGACGACGGCCATTGGTCCCTGCGGGGGCCTCACGATTGCGTGTTCGCTGGCCATTTTGTTAGCCAGGTCACGACTTGGTTCGCGGGCCGCTACAATAATAATTTTATTTTCAATTAGGTTTTTATTGCAGTTTAGTGGCCCCCACTCAAATGAATGCCCATAAGAATCGCTGGTAATTCTAGGGGGTGATATTGTTCAGCTGTATGACCATCAAACTTCCAGTTACGTTAAGAACAGGGCTCCTTAGGCATACAATATGTACTTTAGCTCGCATGTTCACCTCCAGTCTCATTGAAGGTATTATTTGATTATAATGGTCTTCAATGAGCTGCTGCTAAAAAGCTTTCGCTTAAATATTGTGCTCTCCCTGGAGGTTATTGCCTACAAGATACACCTTTGTTGTCTATTTTGAGGACTAAGTTGTACAGTACAGGTTGAACCATTGTCATTGACATGCACTGGAGGTCACAGTGTTGTTGCTTGAGGGTCTGTGTGAAGACTGGTTTACCTCTGGTATAAGTATGTAGCATCATGAAGGGAGACAACCCTCATCCTAAGTTTGCTCCCCACGTAGGCAAAAAGATGATGGGATAATATAAATGCATTGTAAATATTGTTAAGAACATATGTAAGTTGCTGCCTGATGCGCTGTTCATCATCACATTCAATTTAATGGCAGGGTAACCTTTGTGGTCCAAGGGGGCACACACACGCACACACATACACACACACACCCACCCCCTCACCCTCGCCCTCTCCCATGCGTGCACACACCCACTCACTCGCGTGCACACATACACCCACACACCCACATTCACACCCACTCTCCCGCCCCCTCACACTCACATACACCCACCCAGACCCACTCGCACACTCCCACGCACGCACACACATACACCCACCCACACTCACTTGCACACTCCTATGCGCGCGCGCACACACACGCATAGTTAGAGTTTAAGTTGTCATTATATATAAATTTAGTTAAGTTTAGCTAAGTTAGTTAGATTATAATAAGTGTATTATAAATGTTGATTAATAATTAAAATATATTGATGTCACCAGCAATTGAGAGATAAGTATGAAATATGACAAAATACACTTTTATTGTTATTTTCAACTGAGAGAATAGCTACAAGAAAAGTTAGGTACTAGTATGATGTAACCAACTTGCAGCGATATGGAGCTTCTTATAAGGAGAGGTTGTACCAAGAAATTAATTTCTGTAATTTACCTCTCACTACAGGCAGGTATCACAAAAAAGGGACTTCATAAGCCAAGACAGAAATGGGAGAGGATCTGAATATTGTGCTTGGTGAGAAAAGATGGGCTGAACTTTGCCATGATTATATGACAAATATTATTAATGTTAGATATAGTTTTGTTTAATTCAATTATTTACATCAATGATACTTGATGTGGAGTTAAACTGCAAATCCCTACTCTCCTCAAAAGTTGAGAAAAAGAGTCAAAAAAGGTTGAAAAGTTTAAGAAAAATAGAAGGTATATGAAGATTTAAAGAATATAATTTAAAATGCCACCAAAGAAAGAGAAATCAGCTGTAGTAACACAAGAAATGGAGCAAGAAAAAGATCAAGATAGAGAAGAGAGGCCTACCTTGAGGAAGGATCCAGGAGCTGTGTGTAAGGTACTGGCCAAGGGAGACACGCCGAGAGCTGGAGAGACCTTGGACATCACTGTGCAGGGTCTCTCCTGACAATGGCCCTCTGCTACGGGTGAAGAAGTGACTCTGTGCATGCACAGAGTGCAAAAAAGAGGCAGTTTTAAAAAAGGCTCGAGGCTTCTAGCTCCAGTGGACAGGAAGAAGAGCAAGAAAAATGCTAGAATTTATGGCTAGAATGATGAGGAAAATGAAAGTGACATTTATTTCCACAGCAGATGTGAAGAATTAAGTGGATCATTTCCAGCAATCTATAATGTTATTAATGGAAGAAGTTAAGAAATGTTGAGAGAATATAGCTGAAAATAAAAGTTTTATAAGTAGAAAAAATGATGCAGCAGGTGGTCAAAAGATCTGAAGTTATGGATTAAAAAAATTAAAGGAAATGAATTTGAAATTCAAGGCATTAAGGAACAAATGAAGAAGGTACAAGCTGAAGCAGCAGCAACAAAAGAACAAATAGTGCAAAAAAAATGACATTTTAGAACATTTCAGCAGAAGGAATAACAAAGATTATTGGACTTAAAGAAGATGAAGGACAGGAAACCAAAAATTTTTTACAGTGTTGGGTTCCGGAGACTTTGGGAGTAACTGAATTCCAAGGAGACATTGAGATTGAGAGAGCACATAGTGCACTGAGACCAAAGCCACAACCAGATCAGATACTTCGTCTGATACTTGTTTAAATTTCTTTGTTATGAAGTAAGAGAAGATCTTGGAACTGCCGGCTAAACCGGCAGAAGGAAAATGACAATTACCTTTGGTTTATAATGGGAATAAGATTTTCTTTTACACTGATACAAGTTTTAATTTGTTTAAAAAAAAAATGGAATTTAATGCAGTTAAAAATGTATTGTGGAAAAAAGGTAATGCCTTTGTCTTGACATATCTGACAGTTTTAAAAGTTTTTGTCCTAGATGGAAAAAAATAGATTTTTTTGCGAAACCGAATGAGGCAAAGGTGTATGCTGATTCTTTGCCAGAAAGAGAGAGGAAGGTGGCTGTTGATATTTGAAAGGTCCCTATGAGTGTGAAAGAGTTAAGATGTAACTGAAAATTTTGAGAGAGCTTAATTGGAAGGTTTCAACTGACAATTGATCTATATATGTTTAAAAAGATTCTTGAATGAATAAGAATAAATAGTCAAAGTGCAACAGGCAAATGAATTGTATTTTGAGTGAGTTAGTTAGGAAAATGGAGCTGAATACTGCGGAAGCATGCACGCAGGTGTGGTTTTTACCACAACCCGCATAGTTCAGGGAATTAAAGCCATTAAAACATCATATGTCTTTGGTTAGGGGGGGATTTTTCTTTTTTTTAAATTTTTTCTATATTTTTTTTCTTCTTATTGTACACCTACATTAATTAAGAATAATACTAGATATGTTGCTAACACTGAAAGTGGGAGAAGGTGGATGGATGGACAAAGGATTTTATAGAGGTAGCTGATTGAAGGGAAATTGCTAGTATTAATATAAATGGAATACAGAATCAAATAAAATGAAAAAAAAACAAAAGTAGATATAACATCTTTGCAAGAAATTCATATGATGGAAAAGGAGATCAAAACTTGAAAAAAAGATGGATTGGTATTGGCACCTTCATTTAATTCAAAAGCTAGAGGTGTTTCAATATTAATACATATAAATTTACCAATTAGAATATTAAATGCTACTATAGACACAGCAGGAAGGTATGTAATGGTTATTTGACAAATCTATTCAGAATATTGGACTTTATTGAATGTTTATTCACCAAATGCAGATGGAAAATCTATACAAGACATATTTCTGCAATTAATGAGTGCAAAAGGGAAACTATTAGTAGGAAGAGATTTCAAATTTACCTTGGATCCAAAGTTATATAGTAAGGAATTGTTTAAGTTGGTATGTGAGTGGAAAGAAAAAGTTTGAAACCATTGTTTTAATCATACCTAATTGACTCGTTATGTGCATTGTTTCATAACTTCAAAGGAAATGGGCCAATGACAATTTTTCTCAAGCAAAATATTTCAATAACAATTGGGTCTAGACTCTAGCAGTGGTTTTCAACCTTCTCTTCCAATTCACATACCACCTTAAACAATCCCTTACTAATCAGAGAGCACCAATGGAACAGGTATTACTTAAAGTGGCATGTGAGTGGAAAGAAAAAGGTTGAGAAACACTTGTATCAACTGAGTGCAGTGAACTGAGATTCACTGGTGATGTGCTATACTGATTGTTGGCTCTACCCCCATATAACCCTGGTTTCCCGCCTAAACCCTGAGCCCTTCTGAAGACCACTATAAGAACCTACCATCAGTTATAAGCAAATAAAAGCATATACTGTCCCTCCAGTCGTGAGAGTTTTTATTCACGCTACAATTTTATGAGCTTATTCCCTAGAAGATGGAAGCGCTACTCAAGCCAGTTATGCTGCTGACAGACCCTCTGTCCCACAACGTGGCTGAGGAGTTTGCATACTGGCTAGAGTGTTTCCAGGTCTACATGAACATGACCACAGATGTCTTCCACACTGATGAAATTAGAAGGTCCGCACTCATTTTGAGGGTAGGAACTAGAGGGTATACAGTCATCAGGGACTTCACTACATATGATGCAGCCATTGAGGTGTTGAAGGCTCTGTACCTGAAATCGCAAAATGAGGTCCTAGTGAGGCACCGACTTGCTCTATGTCGCCAGTGGCCAGGAGAGATCATCAATAAATATCTGTTGGATCTGTGGACACCTGCCAAGAAGTGCAGATACTAAGTAGCTACAGTCCACGCTTGTGAGGAAGAACAGATCTGGGACACTCTAGTTGCGATGGGTCTGCTCGAGGTACACGAGGCAATGATTGCTCGAGTCAGGTAAGAAAAAACCAAGCTCAAGAGCAACAACCTTGAAGCTAGTGAGCTTGCTCACCCAGGTGACCCCTACCAAGGATTGGCTGCTCCCACTCCCCCAGCCCTAATGGGTGCTGCTTCCCATGCTAGTGAGTGCTCCTGCGCTAGGGAGTTCATTTTCTGTGGCAAGAACCAGCATTCCCAATTGCGTTCCTCGGTTAAAGACTCAGTGTATTCCCACTGTGGCAAGAAAGGACATTGAGCGAGGGTTTGCTGTGCGAGGGGAAGCCCGGGGAAGTCTGCAGCCTGCACCGCTTCCGGATCCAACTCCAGCCCCAAGTCATCTGCCCCATATTCACCTGAACCCACTTGCTGCGCTACACGCCAACAGAGTGTGGCAGTGAGGAAACGGCTTGAAAAGGCTCCACAGCTATTTGGCTGTGACTCAAATTCAAACTTTGCGCCATCATTATCAGAAGAGGAAGGAAGGCAGCAATCTTGCCACGAGGTCAACACCATCTTACCCACTCAGGGCAACCCTGGATGCTGGAGGCCACTTGAATGAGGAGTATGGAGTCTCCGGGGACCTAGCCTTGATGGTTCGAGATCAGGACAGACTTCAGCAGTTTAGCAACTCCATAGAGACTGTGAAGGTAAATGGACATTCCACTAAATGCCTAATCGACACAGACTCTACTGAAAGCTTCATAGATTCACGGACTGTACAAAAATATAACCTGAAGATGTATCCTTCCAATTATCACATATTTCTTACATCTCAGTCTCACTCTGCATGTATTCAACAAGGTTGTATGGTACATTTGTCATTTGAATGGAGGGAATTTTGTAAGATACACCTGTATGTACTTGATGAATTATGTGCTCCAGTGCTGTTTGGGTCTGGAATTCCTGTGTCACCTTAAAAGCATGACCTTGCAGTATTCTGCCTCCCTCCCCCCGTAACGGTTCGGAACAGAGGGCCCCTAAAATTAGAACCCACATGCAGCCTCTCCACACTGAATATCGACACCCCACCTCTCTTCTTGAATATGTCCTCTGACTGCAAACCTATTGCTACCAAGAGCAGGAGGTACAGCACAGCAAACCAAGATTTCATACAGTCTGAGGCGAGACACAACGTCTGCTTGATGAAGGTAAAAGGGGAATATAGCTAATATAGCCAAACTATTAAGCATACTCGCTTCCTCGAATTTCGGACATGGTGAATGATATTGTGCAGAATCGGGTCTATTCGACCATTGACCTGAAGGCTGCTTATCACCAGCTGCCAATCCATTCAGAGGACTGTCCATATATGGCATTTGAGGCTAATGGTCATCTCTATCAATTCTGGAGGGTCCCTTTCGATATCTGGTCATTTTCACACTGCTGTTTGTGAAAGCTCGTTGTGGACTACTGGCCAGCACTTTAATCTTTAGAACCAATGCTACACCCGCATTTCTCCCTCCCTCCCCAGCTATTTTAGAAGGCGTGCATAGTAATTAGGTATGAACAGTATTCGACAACAGTTCTTCTCCACCTCCCTCGCCCACTTCAACCTCAGCTCCCAAAATGGGCTGTTGTCCACTCACTCTGCACTAACCCCAACTTTACCATTAAACCCGCAGACAAGGGAGATGCAGTTGTGGTCTGGCATACTGACCTCTATGGGAACCAGACCTCAGCTCTCGGTCACTGTATCTACCCCCTCCAATCATCCTCAGCATACTATTGCCCACATTATAAGGGTTTTCATTGCTTCAGGTGATCTCTGCACCTCCAACTCTACCCTGTCTGCTTACCAACTTTGCACCACTTTCTTCCATCTCCTCAAGTGAGCTGCCCTGGCCAACCCATTGTTTCTGCCTGCTCCTGCCTCACTGAACTAATATCCTCGTACCTCAACACCATCACCACCAACCCCCCCCCCCCCCCATCCAGTCCCTTCCCACCTGGACTTGGGACATCCCTCATGCTCTCCACCACTTTGACAACTTCAAATTCTCCATCCCCTGCTACCTCATCTTCACTATGGATGCACAGTCCTTGCATACATCCATTCCCCATCAGGAAGGTCTCCAGGATCTCCATTTCCTTCTTTAATGCAAAGCTATTCAGTCCCCATTGACAACACTCTCCTCTGCTTGGTGAATCTTGTCCTCATCAGTAATAACTCCTTCAACTCCTCCCATTTCCTCCAGATCCAGGGTGTAGCCATGGGTAAATTCATTGGCCCCAGTTATACCTCTCATTTTGTCAGGTATGTGGAACAGTCCTTGTTCCAATATTGTGCCACTTCCCAACTCTTCCTCCACCTCATCTGGTCCCAGGATGAGTCCTTCAGAACATCAGAAATATCTTCTTTTAATAATTGTGCCTTTCCCTCTGCTGTCATTAATAAAACTGTACCATTTTTTCAATTTCTCACCCCATCGCCCTCAGATAGAACAAGGACAGAGACCCTCTCATCTTCTCCACCCTACCAGCCTCTATATCTGACATTCTGACAAGTTCACCAACTTCAGCACTATCCTACCATCAGCCTCATCTTCCCCTCTCTACTTTTCACAGGGACCAGCCTCTCTGAGACTCCCTCATCTACTCTTCTCTCCCCACCCACCTCGGCACCTCCTTCAGTAATTGCAGGCAGTGCAAATCTTGACCCTACATTTCCTCCACCTCATTCATTGCCAGGGTGAGGCCAAACGTAAATGTGAGGAACCACACATCACATTCCTTCTGCAAAGCTTTGAACTAACATGAGCATTGATGTTTTTAAAAAATAACATTTGGGTAACTCCCTCCTCTATTTGGTTCCACTCTTCTTTACATACTCCTGTTCTTGCTTTTCTCTTAACCAGCTTTCTCCCCTTCTTTGGTGGTTTCTCCCAAGTCTCTTCAAGTCTCCCACCTCTGTCTAATTCCCTATCACCTCTTGCCCCCACCTCCACCATGAACTTGAGGTCCAACTTTAATCTTGATCAAAGGTTCCAACCTGGAGCACTGTTTTACATGTGATTGCTGACCCACCATCTCTATCCAGCTTCTCTTTGTTCACAGGATTCCAGCAGCTGCAGTTTTGTTTCCCTGTAGTGTGAATTTGTAATGATAAATCTTTAGTTATAAAATATATATTTTTTAGTAAAGGAATTGTGGGCTGGACAGGGGCACACCTACAGACATGCACAATTACATGCAGAGAGAAGCCATTTGTGGTGATGCAATAAAACAAGAAGTGATTGTTCATTGAAATATCTAGGACAATGTGCTATGATCAAGGAGGACATCTAATTAAATAAAAGATTCTCTGCTTGTTTACCTATGTTGTTAGAATGGAAACTCAAGCATCTGTTCAAACAAGCTGGTTTTTGCTTGTGGCTTCAGCAGGCAATTCGGAACCATATCAACTCATACTTTTGGAAGAGAAGAAGCTTCAAATACAACAATGCTGTCATGTCACATGATTAAAGACATTTGAAAAGCTGCATTTTAATATTGCATCAAGAAACATCTGAAGTCAGAAATTCAGTAGCCTCCAGTTAAAAAGGTTCTGTTACATTCACGTGTGCTTAGAATTAGAAGGGGGGGTTAAGTAAGTTGATAGTAATGTTAAAGTTTGATCCTATTTTCATGTTTAAAGATAATTAAAAGCAACTTTTGTTTAAGTAACCATTTCATTAGTTTCACCATGTTCATTTTTACTTGGCCACTCCATGTACCCCTTGCCAGGGTTTGTGAAATCATAGTGGAAGGAAACACCAATTCTGAAACCTCCATGCAAGAGAGGGAAATAATTTGTATGAAGAAACTTCTCTGAAAAAACTTTAAAGTATTTTGTGAATTTTGCAAAGTCTGATGCCTCGCACCAACTCCATAATTACATTTGAGCAACAATTTAAAGAATCTGAGTTTCAACACAAAACTGACTAAACTTAAAAATTGATTATTTTTATAATTGTGTCTAAACTGTAATGGTTTTAGGACCTTCCCCATACATACATACATACATACATATATCCATGGGTTTAAGTTTAGAGTTAAGTAAGTGTTATGTTATTAAATAAAATTATTGTTTTGAAGAAGTCTTTCATCGGATGCAAGGATCGACAACGAGATAGACAACAGACTTGCCAAGGGGCATACCGCCTTTGGAAGACTACACAAAAGAGTCTGGAAAAACAACCAACTGAAAAACCTCAAAGATTAGCGTATACAGAGCCGTTGTCATACCCACACTCCTGTTTGGCTCCAAATCATGGGTCCTCTACCGGCATCACCTACGGCTCCTAGAACGCTTCCACCAGCGTTGTCACCGCTCCATCCTCAACATTCATTGGAGCGACTTCATCCCTAACATTGAAGTACTCGAGATGGCAGAGGCCGACAGCATCGAATCCACGCTGCTGAAGATCCAACTGCGCTGGGTAGGTCCCGTCTCCAGAATGGAGGACAATTTCCTTCCCAAGATCGTGTTATATGGCGAGCTCTCCGCAGAGGTGCACCAAAGAAGAGGTACAAGGACCATCGCCTTTCCAATTCTGTAGATATTCCTCAGACAAATGTACAAGAGGTAGATTGCAAACTTCCAGGAAACCTTAAATATATGTGGAAACTAAGATTTATATTTGGATGAATTATAGGCCCTTCATTAATATGCAAGTGCAGGTGACAAGGAGAACATTGCTTCTGTCCTCCGGTGGTTCAATTTAAATGCTGAGTTTCTGAAAGCCACTGAGAATGAGCCTTAGTCCTTAGTTTCCTCATGACACCGAAAGAGATCACCACCCATTGGGTCAGTTCCAGTTCACCAGGCAATCCTCTCAATCCCTTCACCAGCCATTTTCCTGTCATTTATTCTCCAAAATGTGTCCACCCACGAACCTCTGATTCTCCCACTCATACCTACCATAAATTAGACAGCGTATCAAATTAACTCATCAGCATGCTTTTGGGATCAGGGAGGAAACTGGAGCACACAGTACAAACCTATGTGGTTATGGGGAGTATGTAAGCTGCAGCCTACTTGTTGATTACATGAGGTATTGTGACCTAAATGAGAATTATTTTGAAGTAAACATTAAAATAGTAGTTATTGATTAGATTGTGGTTATATTTTTAATATTATTTTTAATAGACTCAATGGGCAGCAGAGAACAGTGGACTATTGACAGCTGTTAGATTGCATTAATCCTCCATACCCATATTCATTCATTTCTTTCCAAGTAATCAACCATGCCTTGAAGCACAGCACCAACAATAAACCCACTAATATTAATAATCTAGCTTGCATAAAGTTAATTGAAACCAATAATTGTTAATTATCAATAGGTTTCTGTGCACAATTTATTCCAAAAATGTATATACAATTCATTTACTAATGTATTTTCCAACACTGCATCAAAGTGCTAAATACATTGAAAAGCATTCCTGTTCACTTTGGTAAAGTGTGCAGATTGGTCGAATGGAGAACCTTTCATTCCCAGTCAGCTGTAGTCTTTTTCAATGCTGGCCATTAGTTCCTCTTCAGAAAAATCGTACAGAATTGGAGTCAAGTTGGGTGATGTACTTTTGCCACTGATCTGGAATCTGGAGGAGAAGAGAGTTCAAGATGTGCATGTTTCCGTCCATTAACAAAAAAAATCAAATCATGAGATTTACAGAAAAAAAGGAGAAAGGCAAAAAATGTGTGGAATGGCTCAAGAACTTTGTTTTATTAAACTACCACTTAATCATGAGGTATGCTATCTTATCATTCCTAATTCAATGTCACAATAAATTTGTTCTGATTTTTATGTGTAAACTATTGTAATTTCAGTGTGGTAAAATCCTGCAGTCATCACACACAAGATCATGGTTACTAGGTGAACACCCTTGTTTTCATACTCAAATGCAGGCATCCTCCCTTAAATTTGCTACATGCCAAGATATTTGCATATTAGAATGTCTGGAAACAAGAATAAATATTTCCCATCATGGAAAGGAGCATATTGGTAAAAGAACACATTTCCTCTTGCCAAATAAATACTATGATTGGCACTTTTGGTATTAGTCCATGTTGAAAGGAAATCAAGATTTTGCTGCTGCAATATTTTAAGCAAAATTAAAATGCATGAAAAAGTTATCTGCGAGATTACAATAATCAAGGGGATACGAGGGACGTAATAAATGCAATAAAACCAAAAGTTCTTCAGTCACTCAGCAGGCAAGCGGTATCTTTAAGTTAACCAGCAACATTAATCCCATCTCTCTCTTCTCAGGTGCTGCCTGACCTGCTAAGTAATTCCAGCATTTTTTGTTTTAGTTCAGATTTCTAACATTCACAGCTTTTCTGGCTATAGATATTGATTGTAATAAGAGACAAAGAGTGTCAAATAGGAAGATTAAAATTGATAAATGGCAAACACAATCTGCACATATCTGAGCTTTTCAAATTAGTAGATGAACCCAGCAAGTTAGGGAGATAGGAAGGGATAGACACAGAAAAAGAACGAAGCAACAGACTGAATTAATTACTGCAAAATAATCATTTTTAAATGGAGTCATTTTTCATCTGTGAAAGATAATTACATTAATCTGGCAGGCATAAACTTTGGTGATGCTGGTCTGACAGGCTCCAATAGCTCAGTGGTTAGAGCACTGGTCTTGTAAACCAAGGGTCCCAAGTTTGTTCCTTGCTGGGGCTACATTTCTGTGAGGGGTGCTTGTCAAGGTGGTGGCTTTTTGCCTTCCTTACAGTAGACAAAGTTAAAGAATTTAATGTATGTTACATGACAGTACTGGAACTTTATCTTTAGGTAATCCATATTATTGGAATTTTCTTTCTATTGAATATTCCAACACAATTCACTTTAAAAAAAACACTGCTTTAAAGATGCTAATGATGTTTTCAATAGATAAAAATAATTTCCCAGTGAGGCAGCAAATGTAAAAGGAGCCTGGAAACAGGGCCCCAGTGAGTTGAGGGATTGTGGGGAAGAGAACCACGTAAATTTCAAAGGATTGTGGGAACCTTGCACCCTGCTTTGTTGAGATAAGCCCAGGAAGCCCAAGTCTCAGTGCATTGAAAGGAATACAGAAACCCTGGGGCCCAGGGTTGAGGGAAACCAGGTGACAAACAATCAGGATTTCTGAATGATTGGAATTTTAATTTAGATAAAACTTGGTATCATCTGCACCTGCGAAGAACCGAAGTTAAAGTGTCCGTGTGCAAAAGTAGGTACAAAGACAAATCAAAAAGGCTAACAGAACATACAGCTCTATTTTGGCTCCTGTTTATTCATTCAAGGGTCATGAATTCTCTTTTCTGACTGCCTTTGAGGAGTTGGTGGTAAATAGCCTTATCAAAGTTGATGCCAGTGTGATGGATTGCAGGAGTTCTAACATTATGACCAACAAGGAATTGCAATCTACATCTAGGTAAGGCTTGGAATGGAACTTGGGAGGTGGTGATGTTTCAGTTCACCGGATGCCCTTGAATTACTAGGTTATACAGTGTGTGAGGCTGGAGGTGGAGGTTGTGATAGTACAGATTCTATCACCAATGTGTATATGTACATATGTACATATATTAGAGCGACTTCATCACCAACATCGAAGTACTCAAGATGGCAGAGGCCGACAGCATCGAATCCACGCTGCTGAAGATCCAACTGGACTGGGTAGGTCACGTCTCCAGAATGGAGGACCATCGCCTTCCCAAGATCGTGTTATATGGCGAGCTCTCCACTGGCCACCGAGACAGAGGTGCACCAAAGAAGAGGTACAAGGACTGCCTAAAGAAATCTCTCGGTGCCTTCCACATTGACCACCGCCAGTGGGCTGATATCGCCTCAAACCGCGCATCTTGGCGCCTCACAGTTCGGCAGGCAGCAACCTCCTTTGAAGAAGACCGCAGAGCCCACCTCACTGACAAAAGACAAAGGAGGAAAAACCCAACACCCAATCAACCAATTTTCCCTTGCAACCGCTGCAACCGTGTCTGCCTGTCCCGCATCAGACTTCTCAGCCACAAACGAGCCTGCAGCTGACGTGGACATTACCCCTCCATCAATCTTCGTCTGCGAAGCCAAGCCAAAGAAGATATGTACATATGTACAGATGGTAGTGTAGAATGACTGTGATTGGCTGAGAGTGTAGCCAGACCTACTGGCAGGTCTTAAAGGATTGCTCCTAGCCAGACCAGGTCATTCTGGTTGACCTACTTGTGATATGCTCCAGTCTTTTAGTTAATAAAAGACTTGGTTTGGATCAACAAGTCTTTGGTTCTTTTGAATGATCTTCCAAAAGAGATAGTTGCAGCAGGGTCCCTTCTGTCATTTAAGAGAAGGTTGATTGTGTACATGGATGTGAGGGGTTGGAGGGTTATGGGCAGAGAGCAGGAGGGGGAAGCTAGTGGAGTTGTTCAAGTGAACTGGCGTGGACGAAGGGCCGACATGGCCTGTTTCCACGCCGTAAACAGTTATATGGTTATAGTTATATGGATGCGCACAACAGAGGTGAAGTCTAAGTGAGGTACAATAGAGCATCTTGTAGATGGTGTACACTCGATGATATGTGGTAGTACAGTGTGTGAATGTTTGAAGTGATGTATTGGTTCCTAAGCAAGCAGACAATTTTCTCTTGGCGGAGCTGATCTTGAGTGTTATTGGAGCCTCATTCATCGCTGCCCAGGACTATTGGTGTCCCACAAGGATCAGTGAAGAGACCCTTATTCTTTGTCTGCTCGTGAATATGAGAGGCAAGATTAGAAAGTTTGTGGATGACACAAAAAAAATTAACTGGTTAAAGTGTGAAAGTTCCTTTAGGATCCAGAGAGTTGTTGCTTTTTCAGTAAAATGGACCCAGGTTAAACAGGTTAAACAGGTGGGTTTAATCCAGACCAAGGCAAGGTGATGCTCTTTGGGAGCACTAATGAGGTTGGGATGTATACCACAAATTGCAAAGCCTGCAGAGCATTGAGAAACAGAGGGACCTTAGAATTCCATGAAGGTAGTACCACAGGTGGTCAGGTTGATCAAGACAAGAGATACTGACTTTCATTAATTAGAGCACTGAATACAGAGAGAGGTTTTGTTCTAACTTCGTAAAACTTTGGCCGGACCTCGGCTGAAATACTATGTGCAATTCTGGTCACCAAGGTACAAGAGGGTATGATAACTCAAAAGGATTCAGAGGAGATTCATCAGGACAAAGCAGTTCAGTTATGAGAAGAGATTGAAGAAAGTAGTTTTTTTCCCCCCTCACTTGAAAAGGGGACATTTAAAGGGGCCATGATTGTTGTATATAAAATTAGGAGTATAGATAGCGTAGAATGCAGGAAACATACCCCTGTTTAATCCTCAATTTTATGTACCTCAATCAGGTCTTCCCTTAACTGCCTCCATTCCAGGGAAAACACACCCACATTCTCCATCCTCTCCTCGTAACTAATCCACTTCATCCCAGGCCACATCTGGTGAATCCCCTCTGCACCCTCTCCAGCACCATCACACCTTTCCTCTTGTGTGGTAACCAGAACTGCACACAGCACCCCAGCTGAGATCTGACCAATGTTTTAAAGTTGAAGCATATCCTCCCTGCTCTTGTACTTAGTGCCCAAATAATAAAGGTCAGTGTGCCATGTCTTGTTAAGCCGGTTTTCTAGCTGCGCTCCCTCCTTAACGCATCTTTGGACTTGCAGACCAAGGTCCCTCTTTTCCTCAGTATTCCCCAGGACGCTACCATTTATGGAGTATATCCAAATCCCTTTCATATATCTAGATTAAACTATTAATTATATTAAAGATTATTTCTCAGTCCATTTTACCAACACATTGATATCATCCTGTACTCTAAGAATATCCTTAACATAATCAACAATTCCAATAATCTTTGTGTCATCTGCGAATTTACTGACCACGTCTTTCAAATGTATATTACAAACATCAGTAATCTCAGCTCTGACCTCTATAAAACACCACTGGTCACAGGCATCCAATCTACCATCACCCTCTGTCTCCTATTGTTAAGCCAATTTTCAACCCAATTTGCTAATCCATTGGTCTAACCTTTTGGAGCAGTGTCCCATGAGGGACTAGGTCAAAAGACTCTATGAAGTTTGTAAACCACATCTATTTCACTGCCTTTATAACCTCGAAAACAAAACTCAATTAGATCAGTCAAGCATGATCTATTCCTGATAAAACCACACTGGTTATCTATGGTTTGTTCCTGACTTTCCAAGCGATCATTAATCCGTTCACTCAGAATATTTTCTTCAGATCCTATTGGATGTGAATACTGTGAGACATTGTGAAGAAAATGAACATCTGCAAACATGTTTACTTTGAACCTGATTATCAGGACAAGTTGTTGACGAAGAGGTCTTGGCTCGGAACAATGAGGAACCCTCGAAGTGATTTCCTGAGACCGAGAGAAATGGCTTCCAACAAACCACAACACGTGGCACAGAAGCAGGTTCTTTCTGCTACCCTTATCCATGTCAACCAAGATGTCTATCTACACTAATCCTATTTGCCACATTAGGCCTGTGGCCCTTCATACCCAAATATCTGTCCAAATGACTTTAAACATAGTTTTAAATTATGTAAAAACAATGTGCAATGTTCCGTGCTTCTTATTACTTTAGTCTGAAGGATTTTATCCCTGATTTTAAAAAATTGACATCAGTTTTACAAGGCTTCCTTGTTGTTACACATGACTGTGTTGCCTCAAAAATCAAAAGCACTCTCAACTCCTCTTCAGAATTCAGTTGTTTTGTCCTCATTTGACCCTTGGCTGTATTGCTATCTGACTAGTCTTGACCTCTAGTTAACATGTTATTAATAAGAAGTAAAACATGAAAATCTGTAGATACTGTGGATGAAATAAAAACACACAATGCTGGAGAAACTCAGCAGGTCAAACAATGTCCTTCATCATGGCTTGGCTTTGCGAACGAAGATTTAGGAAGAATTGTAGACATGGGCATGTCCTTCGATCCTGCACAGTGGATTTTGTTTTTAGGTGAAATGCAGTATGTTCAGGACCGGCCCCACCCTTTACACCCAGGGTTCATCTGCTGGGATGGTGACAGCCAGGTCCTAAGTGTTAAGTCAGAGTGTCCTTTTCCTAGATGGATGGCCTGACGAGGCTAATGACCCCCATCTGCCCAAGTTTAAGAATTAGATTGTTCCTTCTCTTCGGCTGGCTGCTCACCGAGGTTAACGAGTCCAGTGATACCATTGGACACTCGGTCGCGCCATGACGTAGCCATGTCATGGAAAATGGGGGAAAACGAGATGTTGCTATGAATACAGTAATGTAGGAGAGGCCATTTGCAGTGACCTCCTGACTGGCAAGCCAGACAGTGACCACATGCAATCACTACACCAAGAAAGGAGAGACTGTAGCGGCGGCTACAGTGCTCCTGCAATGACACATGCAACCAGACGGGTTGAGCTCAGTGAGCAGACTGGTTTATTGCAGGTTGCTGGGCTGCACTTATACTCCCAGCCCAGACCTCGCTGAGGGCGCTGATGTCATCCGGGTGTCATGTGGTCTCCAAGCACGGGTTTCTGAGCCCTGAGCTGGAAGGAAGGGAAACCCCCGACAGCGCCATTTTGGCCGGCTGCCCCGCAGTGTGGCTTACAAGCGAGGCTGGTTCGCCTGCCTTGTGGTGAGCCGCCACAAGACAATGTATTACGTGTGCACTTTCCCTCGGTGAGTGGGATATCAGCCCCTGCTCTCAACTGCCCTGTCCTTTATATGGTGAAGATAAAAATACATCACCAACTTTTCAAAACATCGGTAATGTATTTTTACCTTTGCTATATAAAGGTCCCTGTTTGAGCTGCTGAGTTTCTCCAGCATTGCAGGTTTTTAACATTATAGTAAAAACTTAAAAAAATACTGTTGATGTCACCTTTCACCACTATGTTGATGACATAGAGCAGATCCAAAGGTGATTATTTGGAGGTGGGTGGGGGGGGGGGGGGGGGGGGGAAGGAAACCAGACCATCTCCACAAGGATTGGATCTGCCCAGCTTTAATAGGCAGATTACCAGGCAATGTTTATCTTTATTAGGTAGATGGCAGTGTTGTCTTTAAATGCCCCAGTTTCGAATACAGTAGTTATGAATTCATCCCATTCACGACCATGGCAATAAAACAGGACAGATGAGATTTTCAGTGAAGGGGAATATCTTCACATGGATTATATTATGTTCACTCCTACTGATATAATTTCAGTTAAACAAATCCGAGACAGGAAGATTAATTAGGCCAATATCTGGCAAGTTTGCCTTTAATAAATACATGTCTTTTTAAGATTAACCCACACATCAAAATGACTGCTAATTCAGTCCCTGATATTGCTTCTGGAATATCCCTCTCCACCAAAGGAGAAACAGACTAGCCTAATGTCTCTGGGTTTAATCTCTACAACCTCTTTTTAAAAGAACAAATACAGCTGCAACTTTCTAGTCCTCAGATACTAGGCCCAACCTATGGATGTCTGGAAGAAAATGGTCTTGGTCTCTGCAATTTCCAACCTTACTCCCCTCAGCTGTGCAGCAGGCATCCCAACCAAATCTGGCGATTTATCCACTTGAAGAGCAATTAGCCTTTCTAACTCCATCTTTATTACTTTTTGTCATAACTATTATCTGAGTTGCATGTGCATCCTTTGAGGCTCCAGAAGTGTCTTCTTCCTTGGCAAGGACTGGCGCAAAGGCTAATATTTCAGCCATGCCCTCAGCTTCCAAAAGTAAACTTTATTTTGGTCTAAGATTGGGACCACTCACCTTTGCAATTTAAAAAAAAATATTTGCATGTCCTAAAATATTTCTGGATTCCCTTTCATTTTTGCTTTTACTTTCCCTGTGAACATTTTGTAATCAATCCAATTTTCACTTGCATTAACAGCCTGACAACTATCCTGTTCCTACTCTGCTTTATTTTACTCTTTTCTGTTATCCATGGTTTTATTTTACTTTCAAGGGAATCTAATGATCTCCTTTTGGAAAGCTTCAATTGCAGCTTTGACTGCAAGATTGATTCATTTCACCCAGCCCAGATCAGTATTCATCTCATCCAATAAAAATTCTTAAATTGACCATTTTTGTGATGGTGCCAGAGAGTGCAGAGTGGATTCTCCCTTGCCTCTATTTGTTACGTCAACTCTTTATTTGTTAGATGAAGGAAATTTTAAATACATTTTTAAATACCAATCGACTAGATGAATGAGGGACGTGGGTTAGAAGAGCTCTCTATGAAGAGTGATTAAAAAGATGATTCAAAGTTATCAGACTGAAGATTTTACATGCTAAAAGTAGAAAATGACGCGCAAGAAAAATAAGACCCAAAAACTAGGGCTGAAGAAGTTCAAAAGTTGCCGAGATCATCGACAGAAAGTCCACAAGGGAGTGGTGAAGAAGGTGCCACAGTCATGTCGGAGCAGACTCAAATAGACCGGGGTGGGGTGGGGGGGGGGGGGTGACACCCGATCTGTAGAAGTTACTGGAAACAATGGAGACATTGAGCGGATGATTCCCTAATGTATAAAACGTGCTGAAAGAGGTGGCACACTAGATATCAGGGACGGTGACAGCGCATGAAAACCTGACGACTCAGGTGGGCCAGGTAGACAGTGACCTGATAATGGCTCAGGAAAAACTGAAGGCCCTGGAAGAAAATGCAACGGCATGGAAACTGAATAAACAACTACTGGTGGATAAAATAGATCATATGGAGAATTTCAGCAGAAGGAATAATGTCCATATCAGTGGGCTAAAAGAAGGGACTGAAGGGAATGACTCAGTGGGGTTCTTTGAGGAATGGATTCCATGAGTGTTGGGAATAGGAAGATTCAAAGAAAACTTGCTTATTGAGAGAGCCCTCTGGACCCTCAGCCCCAGAAGACCAGATGATCAAAGACCACGACTGGTGCTGGTAAGAATTTTGAGTTACCGGGATCAGGAGGCAACACTAAGAGCAGCAGTTGAATATGCCAGGGAAAATAATGGCCCAGTAGAGTTGGAAGGTGGAAAACTACTGTTTTTTTTTAATCCCACCCCCCCCCTCCCCCACAAGACCTTTGTGCAAACTTGGTTAAGCAAAGAAAGGAATTCTGATGGCATCAAGTGACAACTGCTAACACAGAACATAAAGCACTCTCTGCTATACCCGGCAATGTTGAAGATCGATGTGTCAGAGGGACCTTGAAAATTCTGTAAAAATCCAAAGGAGGTTGAGACATATATACACAAGCACTATAAGGGGGACTTCAGAATGGATTCCAGAAAGAAAAAGACAAAGTGAACTGTGAACTTAAATCTGTGTAAAAGTTATATTTTGGATTGTCCTTTATTGGTGAATTAAGGTAGAATTGAAATGTATAAGGAGAGCTCAGGAGAGTGAATACTCTGTAAAATAGTGGCAGAGCAGATACCCTGATTTAAGGAGGTTCATGGTGCCAGAGAAGGAGTTTTACAAAAGGGTGCTGAAAGGGGGAAGGATTCTCTCTCAGATTGTACTACAGGCTTCTTTTGCAGGTTTCTAGGGTTTCTTGTTAATGTTACCGTCAGTGCAGGAGCATCACACATTTTCTTTCGAAGAAAATCACTATGAAATCAGCAGAAGGGTTATATGGTGGAGCTGTATATGTGTAAATATGAATGAGTAAAACTTTAAAATTTATTAATTATAATGTTAACAATTTAAACGGACACAAAGAGGAAAAAAAGTCTTGGCACACTTGAAAAAAAATTAAAGGCGAACATCGTTTTCCTACAGGAAGCACACCTTACCAAATTGCAACATAATTAAAAAGGGACTGCTGGGACAAGTAATTTTGTCCTTATTCAACTCCAAAGCAAGGTGGGTGGCAATTTTAATTAACAAAAATATACTAGTGTTGGTCGAGGGCACGTCCAGTGATTCAGTGGAAAGATTTGTAGTGGCACATTGTCGGATATACGTAGAATCCTGGTCGCTTCTGAATAATTATGGTCCGACTTTTGATGAATCCTTTAGGCAGAATGTCTTCTTAAAAGCAGTGGAAGGAAGACAAAATATATTGGTTGGGGGAGATTTTAATTTTTCCTTGGAACCCATCCTTGAGAAATCAGCAAAGACAGTGATGAAAGCAAAAGCTGTGAAAGTTACTTTATCTTTTATGAAGGATTTATATTTGATAGATTTATTCTACTCAAAGGTTCAGAACTCTTATGAAAATTGATTTTTAAAAATATGTCTGCACAATTGGAAAACAGAACAGTCAAAACCGAGTTTAGGTTAAACAATATTATACAAAAAACCGTACGTCAAAACTAGATTGCTATCTGATCATGCATCGCTGATCCCAATGATAACTATGTCAGAGATACGAGAGAGTGTTTATAGTTGGGGTCTTAATTCTACGCTGTTGAGAAGGACAGATAATTTTATTAGGGGACAAAAAATTGTTTTCTGAAACAAATTGCCCCCCTACTAATGATAGGTTTTTAAAAAAATATGGAACACACTCAAGCTTATTTAAGGGGACAGATAATTTCATATACTAAAAAAAACATATAGCAGAGGTTAATGGTCTGGAGAAAGAAATTGCAGAGCTGGAAAGAGTACCAGAAATTGGGTTTGAAAAATAAATACAAGATCTTGGAAAATAAAAAAATATATAATACAAACATTCAAAATAGCAGGAACCATTTTAAAATCAAAACAGAAATATTATGAATTGGGATATAGAGCTCAAAGTTCTTTTGCGGCAAATAAAGGTGGATGATGAATGCAATCCAAACAGAGCCTGATAAATTAACATATAATCTGAAAGAAATCAATATTATACATCAGAATATTTTAGGCAACTCTAATGAGATAGATGAATTTCTTTCAGTGATTGAATTGCTAAAATTGGAAAATAAAGATCAGATGGAATTGGATACCCCTTTACCAGAGAAGAGATTGAAAATACATTACAGGCAACTAAATCACCAGGGGGTTTGGCGGCAGTGGGGGAGGGGGGGGGGCGAATGATGGTTTTTCATTCGAGTTTTACAGACAAGATCTTTTGATGCCTCTCATTATGGACAGGGTAGGCCAGGTGGTGGAGACTTGGACTCTCCCGGAATCCTTCTCAACAGCAGCTATCAAGTTGGTACCAAAAAAGAACAGAAATCTTCTTTATTAATGCAGATTACAAGATTCTGGCTGAAGCCCTAGCTAATAGATTATGGCAATATTTACCTAAATTGATAAATCTGGATCAGGTACACTTTGTTTAAAAAAAAAGGCACTGAACATAATTTGGGCAGATTAGACTTAGCCAGATGAATTATACTGAATAAAGTGAACCTGATTATAACTGTATCTTTCGATGCAGAAAAGAAATTTAAATCGGTTAGAGTGGCTGTTTCTATTCAAAGTAATAGAAAAGTTTGGAATGGGCCAAATATTTATGAACTGGATAAAAACCCTTTAATCATAAGCCGCAAGCCAAAATTATAACTAATCGTCAGATGTCGATGATGTTTCCTTTGAGTAGATCCATCAGGCAAGGGTGGCCACTGTCACCAGGCCTCTGTTTTGGCGACTGAATCATTAGGATCCAGACATAGAGGGATTCAAAGTTGACCAGGAAGAGCATGAAATCAATTTGCTTGCAGACGATGTGCTGTTGTATTTATTAGACCCTGACCAGCCTTTGGCCAAACTATAGACCACACTGGAGAAATCTGGAAAATTTTCTGGTTACAAAATTAATTTAGGGAAAAAAAAATCAAAATTATGCCATTGTGGCGGCGCACATCTCTGTGAGCAAACCGGCCCCACTTGTACCACCGTGCTAACGGGGCAGCTGCAGAAAGATGGCGCTGCGCGGGGCAGAACTCCCATTGGCCTTAAAGGGGTGCACGTGAAATTCAAATAAACAGTTCAACTGAAGCCTCCACTGTCCTCTGTGGTGTGTAGTAGCCACTACATTGGTGACCACGCAGAGCCCAGACGTTATCTGGTCTCTATAAACATGGATTTGTCAGCAATCAGCTCTATCTCCGTGAAACTCCCCCTCCTTTTGGGCCCATCGGCCCCGTACATGGTTCAGGTAGGCAGAAGTGCAGTTTCGACTCCGGCAGATCATCTCAGACTCCACCATGTTCTATCACATTGTGAGTGTTCTTGACAAAGAAATGGCGGCCAAAATGGACAACCTGATCCACAATCCTCCTGAGGAGGGCAAGTACATCACCCTCAAAACTCTCCTCCTCGGCACCTTTGGTCTCTCCCGTCGGCAGTGCTGCAGCCAGGATGATGCACCTTGATGGCCTGGGGGACAGAGCCCCGTCCGTGCTGATGGACGAAATTCTTGCACTGGCTGAAGGCCACAAACCCTGCCTGATGTTTGAGCAAGCCCTCCTTGAACAAATACCGGAAGACATCCAGCTCCTACTAGCGGACAAGGACTTCTCGGACCTTCAGAAGGTTTCAGCCCGCGCCAACGTGCTGAGGTGAACCAAACAGGAGAGCGAGGCCACCATGAATCAGGTCACCCACCCTGGACCCAGCCGACCACCGACATCCCTGCTCATAACAGGGAAATTACCAGGCCAGGTGCCGTTGATGGCTGTGACAGCTGGCCACACGAATAGCCTCTTACACGTGGTCAACAAGACCAATGGACAGTGTTTCCTGGTGGACACCGGAGCAGAATTGAGCATGCTTTCCCCGACCACCCTCGAATCCTGCACGAGAGTACAAGGCCCGATACTGCGGGCAGCAAATGGCACTGACATAAAGACCTTCGACACATGGACCATTCAGATACACCTCGGGCTAGACAAATACCGCTGGAAGTTCCTGCTGGCCACAGTGAGAACTGTGCTGCTAGGAGCCAATTTCCTCCAAATGTACAGCCTGCTGGTCAACCTGTAGGGCAAGAGACTCGTGCATGCCCATACGTTCCAGTCCCTTCCACTCAAGCCATCCAGCATGCACAGCCCAGGGATAGCCACCGTCTGCACACCCAGGAATGAGTACTCCTGCATCCTAGACGAATTCCCTGCCATTCTATGGCCACAATTCACCACCACCATGCCCCAGCATGGCATCCGCCACCACATCGCCACACAAGGTCCTCCACTCCACGCCAAGGCCAGACGACTGCCACTGGAGAAGCTGCAGCTTGCAAAAGAGGAGTTCTCCCACCTCCAGGAACTCGGCATAGTCCAGAAGTTGGACAGCCCCTGGGCCTCTCCCTGCATATGGTCCCAAAGGCCTCTTGGGGTTGACGCCTGTGGGGGACTACCACACCTGACCGGTACCCCATCCCCCACATACAGGACTTTACGGCCAACCTACATGGCACCAGGGTTTTCTCTAAGGTCGACTTGGTGAGGGGCTACCATCAAATCCCTGTACACCTGGATGATATTGGCAAAACCGCCACCATCACTCCATTCGGCCTTTTCGAATTTCTACGGATGCCCTCTGGCCTGAAGAATGCAGCCCAGACCTTCCAGCAGCTCATGGATACAGTGGGTAGAGACCTGGACTTAGTGTTCATCTATCTCGATGACATCCTCATTGCCAGTCGAGATCACAATGAGCACAAGACCCATCTCGGCACACTGTTCGCCCGCCTGGCTAAATTTGGCTTCACCGTCAACATGGTCAAATGTCAGTTCCTGGGCAATACCATCACCGTGGATGGGGCAGCACCATCACAGGACAAGGTCAAGGCCATACAGCAGTTCCCCAAGCCAGTCACCCTCAAGGGCCTACAAGAGTTCACCGGAATGGTTAACTTCTATCATCGCTTCATCCCGGGGCTGCCTGCATAATACGCCCATTGTTTTCCCTGATCTCAGCCAAGCAAAAGACACTAGAGTGGTCGAAAGAGGCTGAGACATCCTTGGCCCCATGGCCTGATGCCCATAGAGCACTCTTGGTGGACGTGTCCGCCATGGGGGCATCCTCGAGCAAGAAGTCAACAGGCAGTGGTGCCCGCTGGCATTCTTCAGCCGGCACCTCTGACCACCCGAGCTGAAGTACAGTGCATTCGACAGGGAGCTCCTGGCTTTGTACCTCTCTATCAGGCACTTCCGCTACTTTCTGGAGGGCAGACCGTTCACCGTTTTCATGGACCACAAACCACTCACTCAGGCCCTCGCCATGCTGAGGACCCCTGGTCGGCGCCTTTCCTACATCTCAGAGTTCATCACCGATATCGGGCAGGTAAGGACAATGTCGTTTCCAACGTGCTCTCCAGACCTACCATCCACAACTTATCCCCCGGCCTGAATTACGCCCAATTAGCTCAGGCCCAGAGGGATGACGAAGAGATGTACATTTTCCGAACCACCATCACTAGCCTGCGCCTCGAGGACCTGAGGCTGCTGGGCAGCCACAGCATGGTCCTGTGCGATGTCTCAACCAGCTCGCTATGACTGGTAGTCCGTTTCCCCCTCCCACAGTGGAGGCAGAAGGCGTTCTGGACGATTCACGATCTGGCCCACCCCTCAGTCAAGACATCACTATGTATAGTGGCAGAACGTTTCATCCGACATGGATTAAAAAAATACAAGTGGCCCAGAAGGCAAGGAATTGTATGCATTGCCAAGCCTCCAAGTCCAGCGCCACGTTAGAGTCCTGATACAATATTTCAAACCACCAGCCAGGCGGTTTGACCTTATCAACATCGATACAGTGGGACCCTACCAGTGTCCAGGGATGCCCACTACCTCCTGACTGTGGTCGATCAGACGACGAGCTAGCTGGAAGCCTTCCCATCAGGGACACTTCCACAGAGTCCTGCGCCAGAGCCCTGCTCACTAACTGGGTCGCCCGGTTCAGCATTTCAGCCCACGTGACCAGCGACAGGGGCACCCAGTTCACCTCCGCCCTCTGGATGCATTGGCACACTGGTTGGGGATCAAGCTCCATCACACTACAACAAACAGACTCATGGAGCACTTCCACCAGCACCTCAAGGCGCCTCTCATCGTGCGGGTAAAAGGACCCAACTGGACAGACGAGCTGCCGTGGGTCCTGCTCGGCATTCGAACGGCTCCGAAAAAGGACTTCCGTGGAACTCATCTACAGTGCACTGTTGTCGCTACCAGGGGAGTTTTTCGGAGTGGGCGCAGAATCCGAAGGTGAGATCCCAACCCTTCCTGTGGACCCCTGCAACAGACTTGCCTCACCGGCACCCCCACCACCGACCCACCAAGGTAAGCACCTGGCGAATGTCCCCAAATAGCTGGCCTCAGTGGAGTTAGTGTTCGTCCAGCGTGGTCCGCACCTGACCCCCTGCTGTGCCTGTATAAATTTAGTTCTCAAAGGCAAAACTACTAAGCTGGGCCTACAAAGGTGGGAGTCAGACCTGGGTGTTTTAATACCAGAGGAGTGTTGATCTGATTAATGTTTGGATAGTATGACATCAACAATCAATGTGCGATATGGACTTCTTAAAAAAAAAAATCAACTATATCTCATGCCACAAAAACTGCATAAATCAAAATATGAAATGTGCTTCAGATGTGGCATTGAAATTGGAACTATTTTACATTCTACCTGGTCGTGTGCAAAGGTAAGGCCATTCTGGTATGATCTCGCTGAAACACCAACAAGAGTAACTTGCCCACACGACCCAGGGCTGTACCTTCTGGGCAACCCCATGGACATGAGCTACAAGCTAAGTTTCAAATTTGCTTTGCGAAAGTAGCTCTGGCTGTGGCCAAGAAGTGTATAACAATCTCTTGGAAATCTGACTCTCCCCTTCTCATTGCTCAGTGGGCTGCAGAGTTACCCATGGAGAAAATTATTATATCTCAAAGAATAAATATGACACATTCATTAAGATACGGCAACCATATTTAGATTACTTAGGGGTCCAACTATAAATTTGACCTTTCAATGTAACGATGTGATATTCCCCCAAAAAAATGATGAAAAATTAGCTGACGGTATGTGAAGTCATATTTTTGTATGGGGGGGGGGAGAGATTTTGAATTTTGTAGATATTTAATACATTTGATGTTTAAAGATTGTGTGAATGTTTTTGCAGAAAATGAAACATTTAAAAATGACTAAATGAATTCTGGAACTTTCTCCAAAAGGTACTGAATTAATTGAATTGTTAAAGATGTTTATCATACAAGAACATGAAGCTATATGAGAAAATAGAGATGGACTGATAAGCCATTATCTTCCTAGTCTTCTCATGCAAATACCTCTTATACAAGCAATAATTTATGAAGATCTCAGATTATCCATGCTTATTGTGATAACAAATTTGAAACCCTTGTTAGGTAATTTCCATATTAAATTTGATATGGGGTATTCTGTTAATGCAACATTATTGTACAAGAGAGGCAATACAAGATAAATTTTTGAGTCATTGTTTCATACTTTTTTGTATGCAAATTCCATTTTTAAACAAATCATTGGATACAGTGTTCTGTTTTGAAAACTAAAGCAACCCAAACAAAATTATTTGCTAAATTATAGATAGTAAGCCCTTCAAAATTTTTAGCGCAATGCTCAGGAAGTTAGGAAATAGATCTTATGGAAGCCTGTTAATTTGAAGTGTTAAAGTTTTTTCTCTCTGCAGATACTGCAGATTTCTACCATCCACAGTTCTGTTTTGTTTATTTGTTCTTTAATGTTCTGCAAATTAATCATTTGCATTTTTCTAATAGATATAATCAATTCTTTATCACTTCTTGCAGGAAAACACAAACTGCATTTGAACTTTAATATATTTATAGTTGACAGGCTGTGGAGATAAAAAAAAACTAACTCATTATTAATATACTGTTGTTTAACCAATTAAGATAACTTGGGGACAATTTCAATGTCCAAATAAGAAGGTTAACTATCAAAGGTACAGCAGCATTGTTACAGGATGGGATGTTTATACACAACTCACCCGTTATTTTCTACATCTCGTGTCTTTATCAAGAGTATATCCTGCAGAGTGAACAGATAGGTTAATTACAATTTGGATGATGTTTTATGCATCAACAATTTACACAAAACATTTAAGACTTGCACAGGGTGCAAAGTATAAATGGTCTCAATCTCTAGAGAGGTTGGGAGGACCAAATATTTGGATGGAATTGTGATTAAAATGCATGTCCTTTTAAAATATAGATACAATGGGTTGTAAAATATTTCAAGTACATAGCTGATTTCTTGGTGTCCAAGAAGATTCCTCAAATATGTATCAGGCAAAAACAACTTCCCTCTGCAACTTCACTTCCTCAATGTTATTTGTAAGACTGTTTTGCACACAAGTTAATGGTTTCCTCTACAATATATCAACTTAAATGTATTTAGCAACTATTAATGGAGAACAATTTGCACGATTGCAAATAAACAAAATATATTAGCTATCCATGATTTGACATTAGGTCATGTGATAAGCATTAAAATTTTTCTTCAACCTAATAGGAAGAGGGATGTAGACAATGAGCAAGGAAAATTCAGAATTTATGGTCTAGGCAACTTGAGTATTCAGTCAAGGTTATGCAAAAGGCAAAATTTGGAGGAGCCCAGGTTCATTTCTTCAGGATTGTCGGGTTGGAGGATGGAAGGAGTAAAACAGTTTTTTTCCAGCAACCAGTCTAAAGACCCAAGAAAACTCTGGGCTCACATTATACGACAGCATGAAAGTGGCAATACAAATGATTTAGAATAAAGCTAACATCAGTCACATGAAACATAGCGTCGCATCCCTTTCCCATCTTTTCTCGTTGAGCAAGTGACAAGTTAACCAGGCATTCATTTTGCTCCCACCACATTAAAATATAGATTCTTATGTCAATAGTAAAATACAATGAAATAGGAATGATATCATGCAATTGTATAATCTCCTTATTAAAAATGCAAATCATTTTAATTTACGACAGATGTCCAGCATCAGTTAGCATCAAAGTTTATTTGAAGGAAAACAGTAAGTGAAAAGTTTACTAAATAAGAACTTTTTGTGATTTTTTTTTCAAACTTACTTTCTATTATTACTTCTTCTCCATATTTATACTGTTACTATTGTTAGAAAAACAGGTTTGAAAGTGTGCAGGTTAAGTTCCATGGCCACAATTAATGATTTTAAAGGCAGGAGTATGAAACCCACCTGGGGAATTTAACTTTAAAAAAAAATTCTGGAATTTTAACTAACTAGGTAATGATGGCAAGGCAACTCTAATCGACGTACAATTTTATCTAACCTGTCAATGCATTTCTGAAAAGGAAATCTGTCACTTTTATCCTGACTCATTTATATGTAATCTTTCACCCAAAGCAATGTCGTCGACTCCAAAATTGTCCTCCGAAATAACCTAGAAAGCAGCTCAATTGGAGGTCAATGACAATACAGGTCTGCCCCTGCACGAACTTCCTTCTGCTATTTATTCAAGAGTGAACTTTATATTTGCAGTTTGCTCCCTGGCCTTTAAGCTTGGTAGGAAAATAATGAGGTTGGCACAAAAATATTTGAGAATGTTGTCCTGAATAATTGCTGTTTAACTCCTTGCTTCATGTGCGAACATTTCACAGCTGAAGAGTTAAGAACAATGGCCAACAGCTCTCAAGTCAGCGGCTGCAACTCCCCCCCCCAAGACATTACATAAACAGGTTCCTGAAGTAGCAGATTATTGGTTACTGATAGAGCATTACTATATTGAATTAACCCAACCACTGGGTTTATATTAGAGGTGAAGCTATTTGGAGACTATTCTTGCGCCCTGGTATGGTTTTCCCCCTCTATTTGACCAAATTTAGACTTTAGCTGAAATATTGATGATAGCTGCTTTTTCCCATATTAAAGACAATGAATTGATATCCCAACTGAAATTAATGTTTCTGAAATGCAAAAAAAAGTTGCTCAAGATCATTGCTTCCAAAAAGACCATATAGAAAAAGTACCGTGCAAGACAAGCCTGGGGCTGGAAGGGCACTTTATTTACTTGTTATTTTAAGTCTTGGTCCGGCTCTCCTGTGTAATTTTTAAACGCAAGGCTGCAAACTCACGTGTGCTGGGGTTGGAAGTCTCCTGGGGCTGGTGCTGAGCCTGTAAGTGGTCTGCGCCGAGGGCCGGGAACCAGCAGGGAGCCCCTGCTCTCCCTCTGCCTCCGTCGGGCGGGGGTTCTTCGGGCTGCCGGAGGTACCATGATGCCGGGTCAGGCACTGGATGGAAGGCGTGCAGTCGCCCCAGGGAGCCTTTGGCAACCTCCACGTGGAAAGACTGGAGCGCTGAGAGGAGCCGCCCTCGGCTCGAAGGCGGGGGCTGAGCCCCCACTTGGTCGCTGCCCTGTCCAGCTCCCGCTCCACGTTGCCGGCGTCCGTGGACTGCGAGCCGTCCGCTCTGCGCCGACAGGTCACGGAGCGATGCTGTCCCCTTCTCTTCTGACCGCCGCCGGCCGCTCCCTCCTCGGCGGAACCCGTCTTTTTCTCTTCAGCCGGCAGCGGGGGACCCACCGCCACCTTCCTCCACTTACTGCCGCCGCCACCCATCGTCTGCCCTGGTCACGATCCTTCACTTCACGAACCCCCCCCCAATACTGTTTATGGTGGGATTTTCGCAGGGGGATAAATAACACAACTCTAGCACGTCAATTTCTGCTCACCAATCCAGCCCAAGGGCGGGACAAGGCAGGAGAAAAAAAACTATAACGTAGCCCAATCCCCTCCACCAAACATCTCCAACATATCCATTTTCATTTCTGGCCAGACTTTGGGGGGAAATAGGCTCCTGTTGGATAGTATCCTGATCCAAAATTCTCTGTATCTCAGCTTCCAACGTGTTCCACCAGGAATCTGGATCCACAATGAACTCCCATTGGAGCGGATGAGAACCATGTAAGTTTTTGGGTTTTATCTGACCCAATTTCTACCCTGCCAAATTTAACGGATTGTTAGTGCTCGGGTGTAAGGGCCCTGAAGTACTTGAGGGGTTGCCATTCAATCTTAGATTGAAGTTTTTAAACCAAAGAAGTTCGTTTGGGTTAAACTAAGCTTAATTCACAATCACAGCTGATTTTAAGATTCCTCTTGCAGCATTGCTCATGGGTTAAAGCATGTTGATTAGCAATGACAAGAGCATAGATCGAAGTTAAAATAGCATGTTTAAATATGGAACACAATACAGCACTGGAACTGGCCCTATGTGCACAAAACATGATACCAAATGTTTTTTGCCTGCACATGATCGATACCCCTGCATTTATTTCCTATATATTCATGTGTCCATGTAACAGCCTCTTGAACTCTACTATCATATCTGCTTTCATTACCGCTGCACTCTGTTGTCCAAAAATTAAATGTTTCCTATTTTAGCTCATTTTATGATGCTTTTATTTATGATCAAAGTTAGAATTCAAATTGCTCAGCTAAATTTTGTAATATCTATTGACCCTTAAAGGATTCCAGCTACAAATGCTGACTGCTCATCTCTCTCCAGCTTCTCAATGCTTGTTTATAACAAGTGTGTTTAATTGGTATTCCAAAGTTGTTTCAAGTTCCTGGGAGTTCATGTATGGGAGTTTTCTAGAGCCAACATATCGAGGCAACTGTATATAAGGCACACAAATGTCTCCACTTTCTCTGAAGCCTGAAGAGGTTTGCCATGTTGTTGAGTTCTCTATTGAACTACAGGTGTACTGTGGAAATTTACTGACTGGTTGCATCATGCCATAGCTTGGAAACTCGAGTGCCAAGGAAAGCAGAAGACTTCCACAAAGTGCCAGATCTAGCCATGTCCATTATGGACACCTCTCCCTTCTCCACGTCCATTAAAGACATCAGTGTCAGACACAGCCAAAATTATAAGGACTCCTGGCACCCTGGTCAACCTCTTCTTGCTCTTATTTTCAGACAGAAAGTACAGAAGCCTGAAGTTCAACATCTCTAGATTCAAGAACAACTATCAGGCTCTTGAACCTCCTCATACTGTCCTTACCTGGACCATAAACTAATCTGGGACGACCAAAAGATTTGCCTGCACTAATGAAACCACATTTTTTCTTGCACTCAACTGTAACCATGATTTTTAAAAAAAATTATCTATTATTTTTATCTGTTTTTCTGTCTTGGAATATTGTAATTTAATTTATACTCTTGCCATTGGTGTATCTTAACTACCTGTCTGGCTGCAGAAAGTAAGAATTTTGATGCATCTGCTTATTGTACTTATGTATATGGCAATAAACACATCTCAAATAGGAGCTGGAGTTTATTGTCACATACATAGTAACAATGTACAGATGCTCAGAAATTCTTGCCTCACAGATACTTAAGATACATAACTAGCATAGTATGAATTAAATTACCATAATATGGCCCAAGTCAGAAAAAGAGATAACAAATATAAAAGGATAGATACGTTTTCACTGTTGCAGTTACAGTAAAAAAAAAGGTGATATTTTAATCGTACAGACAGGTCTTTTGATGGTCAAGGAGTAGTTTATGGTTAGAGTTAGGACAATATGCAGAGGTTCAAGAGCTTGACAGCTGTTGAGGAAAAATTGTCCTTGAACCTGAGGTGCTGAACTTCAGATTTCTATAACTTCTGCCTGAAGGTAGCAGTGAGAAGAGGTTATGACCAGGGTGATGGGGAGCCTTTATGATGTTGGCTGCCTTCTTGAGGCAATGTCTCACATGGATGTCTTCACTAGATAGAAGGTCAGTTCATATGATGGCTGGCTAGGTTTGGCACTTTCTGAAGCATTATGCATTCTTGGGTGTATGAGTTACCAAACCAGAGCATGATACAACTGTCAGCATGCTTTCAACAGTGCACCTCTAGAAATTTGACCAAGTATCGACGATATGCCTAAGCTCCTCAGACCTTTTAGAAAGTAGAAGCATTGGTGTGCCTTCTTCACTATGACTTTGATGTGCTGGCTCAGGGAGAGGTCCTTTGAGATCCCTTCCTCAAGTCCACAATATGTTCTTTGGTCTTGCTGATGTTAAGAGCAAGATTCTTGTTCTGGCACCACACAATTAAATTCTCAATCTCCATCCAATATTCTGACTCCTTATTACCCATTATTTAACCACTAATGGTGGTTTCGTCAACAAATTTATAGATTGCACTGGAGCCCAACTTTGCTGTGTAGTAATGAAGTTAGAGGTAATCGATCAAGGGCACGTAGCCTTGAGGTGCTGTTGTGTTCATGGTCAGTGGAGGGGAGGTAATATTGCCAACCTGGATGGATTAAGGTCTACTTATGAGGAAGTTGAGGACACAGTTGCAAAGGGGCAAACTTTTAAATGATCAGCTCCTAGTTTTATAGTAATGGCCTCTTGTTTGCAACTCTCGCTTGTGGAAACATCTCAACATCTACTTCTGTCTGATCTCCTTGGGATTTTGTGCATTCAAGTGAGGTCACCCGTTATTCTTCATAACTCGATATGTCTTACTAGGACAATGCTCTTATTTCAGGAATTGGCAATCCTTTTGGATTGCCTCAAGTGCTACTAAATCCCTTTTTAAGTAAGGGGATCAAACTTGTGGGTGGAATTCCAGGAGTGGCCACATCAGTATCCCGTACAACTGTACCAATACCTTCTTATTCTTAAATTCCAATCCCTGTATAATTAAGGCCAATGTGTAGCCTTCTTAGCTACTTATTAAACCTGCTTGCCAACATTTTGTGATTGATGTACTAGAACACCATGATCCCTCTGAACCTCACTCATCTGCAGACTATCTGGTTTTTATGTGGATGTATCTCCTCATTGTGATAAATGCAGCAATGGAATTGCTTCAGTAATTCATAGGTTTTGGACATGCCAGAGTTTTGAGAAATTTTGGATTGAAGTATTTCAAACTTTCACTGCACTTTTTAAAGTTAATTTTAAACCAAATCTGTTAACTGCTTTATCTGGTATTGTTGGAGAGAATGACATAACATTAACAACATCTACGCTGCATGTATTAGCTTTTATTTCTCTTATGGCTAGGCGGGTGGTGTTGGTCAGATGGAGGGATGTTACCCCACCTGATCACGCTCAATGGCTACATGATGTCATGTCATGTTTAAACTTAGAGATTAGATGCTCAATTTTCGATTTGAATGTAAACTTTCAAACACTATGGGGGCCCTTTTTGAATTACTTTTATAATCTTTGATTTCTTAAAAATGTTGACCAATGTGGTGATTTATCATTATGATAAGACTTCTGACTTTCCTTTTTTTTGGCTAAACAGTTGATTTCGTGGTAGTGGGTGTAGATTTCTTTTTTTATATATAATAAAATATCAATCCAATATAGTCTGTTGATTAAAATTTGGGGTACTTTGGATGAAATAATATGATTTACGTGTAATGTATCTTTTTGAATTTAAACATAATTGTAACTCTCTATTTTTGGATGTGAAATTTCAATGTTGATAAAATATTGAAAAGATCACCTGCAAACATGTAATGCAATCTAAACCTTACATAATGCAACAACAAAACTTCAATATCTCTTTGTACAATTAACAAATAAAAGTGGCTTGAAAATTTTAAAAAAACTGCTATCTAACTTGAATCCTAATTTAATCAGTGCATTTTTGCTTTATTGAACAAATGTCATTTTGAACTTCATTTAAAATTATTTAACCCATCATGAAACTGGCTAGTTACGATCTAGTGTAATGAGACAAGATTAATGGCAACCTTATTGTAAGATGTTTTCCAGCAAAAGTGATCATAATCTGATAATATTTTGCATTTGTTTTGAGAATAATGTAATTAAATTTGAAATACTATGTTTAAATTTAAATAAAGTTTTAAAAAAAATTAAATGTTATTTTACCATACAAACAGGAGGATGCAGTTTTCATTCAAATTTGAAGTTTTAAATTGGAGAGTTGTGGATCTTGTTGGCACCCCATATACAGGCACAGGTACCTCCCGAGTTGTGACCATTGCGGCTTTCGTCCATTCGCACATTTGGCCGAAAATTTTTAAAAAAGGAAAAAATATACAATTTACACGGATTATGTTGTATTCGACAAACTATAACAAAGATGTTCAAGTGAACCGGTACGGACATGAAGGGCCGACATGGCCTGTTTCCGTGCTGTAAATGGTTATATGCAGGGCATGTAAGAGCCAAAATGCACGTACTTACCTTGTTGGTCGGCACTCCAGGTTCCGTAGGCTGGGCATGGCCATCTTGATTCCCGCATGCACACGGGAATCAAGATGGCCATGCCCAGCCTACAGACCCCGGAACGCCGACTAACAAGGTAAGTATGGACCAGAATATGGAAAGATTTGCCATGGTTGATCAACAAATTCAGGAAGCTCCTAGTTGTTACCGTCAAATCTACAATGAAAAAAAGATTTTATAGCGGGCCGAGCGACTGCTCGAGTAAACAGGCCATATCGCCACAACGTGTTGCTGGTCCAAGATGGTGCAGGCTCCCCCTTCACTGCCGAGAAGGAACCCACACCTAGCACCATGTGCGGGCTAAGGAGCCTTCCACTTCTGTGTAGTGGCCAGCCGGTCGGAGAGTGACACTGTGACACTTCGGGGAGCCGGCGAGTACATCACCAGAAGTGGGTGGGCCAGTGCGGAGACGTGGCGAATTCAAACCAATAAAGTCAGTCTTTGGTTCACGCTCACGCTGTGTGGATGTCTCTTTACTCAGTAGCGTTGCCACAGTAGTCGCTACAGTGGTGACCCGTACGCCACCCTCATCGATCACATGAGAATGCAGCAACTGGCTGAATCCACAGTCGCAACGCCCACGACCAACATAGTGGGCATACATCTTCCGCCGTTCTGGGTGAGCCAGCCCATGATCTGGCTACAGCTGCCAAAGTAAGCTCCTTCATAGAATACCCAACAATGGAGCGCAAGTACGAGCAGTTTCGACGTTTCCTCCTGGACACCCTAGAGCTCAGCCGGCACAAGCGCGCCATCAGAATCCTCAACATGCAGGGCCTGGGCAACAGAAAGCCCTCCGAGCTGATGCATGTGGCATGAGATGGTGGCGCTGGCAGATGGGCACATAGACTGTTTCCTGTTGGAGGCCTTATTCCTCTCGAAACTACCAGTATATGTATCCTCGGCAGTTTCGAATATGGATTTCAGCGCCCTGCACCTCGTAGCCAAGGAGGCAGACAGGCTGTGCCATACAGCATAGCAGAGCTCCCCCCCACATGCAACCAATCTATGCAATCGGCGCCGCCACCCCATCCAGCCCACCAGGAACACTAGCAGTATTTGGGGCACAGCAGCAACGCGAAGGGCACACAGAGGAGAACAGTGAGTTCTGTTTCTACCGCTGCCGATAGGGCAGGAACACCCAGTGGTGCACCCCCCCTGTGCATGTACACCACCGCCAAAACCAAACCAGTAATGGGAAGCGGGCAGGGCATCTTGGGGGTTGGCACACAGAAAGGCCTACTCTACCTCAGAGATCAGAGGACAAAGGGAGACTTAATCATCAACACGGGCATGGAGATTAGACTCATTCCACCTACACAACACACCACCAAAGGCCTTCCCCTGCAAGCGGCCAATGGGTCCTCCATTCCCAGCTATGGAACCCGCCTGGTCACCATCCATGTCGCAGACACCGTTTTCCAGTGAGTGTGCACCATCGCGGCCGTGGATGGGCACTTCTCAGAGTGAATTTCCTCTAGGCTCACAAACTGCTGGTAGACATGATAAGATGCCATTTAGTAAATGCCACAACTTTCCAGTCCTTCCCCCTCACCCTATGGAGACACTCATTCCTGCCACTGGGAATTCACACCCTAGACCAAGATAAATAGACTCCCTACTGGCCTAATACCTGGCTTTATTGGCACTGAACTTCCATGACTCCAACCCGCCACATGGCATGGAGCATCACATAGAGACCGCCGGCTCCCCGGTGCATGCACGAGCCTGGCACCACCCGCCAGACAAGCTCCAACAAGCCAAGGCCGAGTTCGCCACCATGGAGGAGTTGGGGATCGTCCGCTATTCCAACAGCCTCTGGGCCTCCTCGATCTGCATAGTGCAGAAGAGCTCCAGCAGTTGGTGCCCGTGCGGCAACTACCAACCATAAACAAGGTGACATTCCTGGATGGGTACCCCATTCCACATGTCCAGGATTTTGCCACGAGACTACAGGGCTGCAGGATATTTCCCGGTACACCCCAGCGATGTCCAGAAGGCAGCCATCATCATGCCCTTCGGCCTCTTCGAAGTCCTGTCGGACTCAAAAATGTGGCCCAGACATTCCAGGGGCTAATGGACTGGACGGCAGGGACCTCAACTTCATCTTCATTTATTTAGATGACATCCTTATCACCAGCCCTGACGCCAGTACCCACAGGATGCACTTCACCCGTCTGTTCAACAGACTACAGCAGTTCGGGCTCATGGTGAACCAGCCAAGTGTCAGTTCAACCTGCAAACAATAGACTTCCTGGGGCACTGCATCACCCCAGAGGGCACCACACCACAACCCGACAAGGTGGAGACTATTGAGAACTTCCCGAGCATGACCAAAGGACTGCAGGAATTCCTGGGGATGTTCAACTTCTACCATTGCTTCCTCCCGGGAGTGGCCACCCTCATGCAGCCCCTGTTCAGCCTCGTCAAACTCGGTGACAAGATGCTGCAATGGACGCCGGAGGCGATGGAGGCTTTCCATGCTAAGTCAGCACTGGCAAAGGTCACGGCACTGGCAAAGGTCACAGCACTGGCAAACCCGGATCCCACCTCTCCCCTGCCCTCACAATAGATGCTTCAGACAGAGCGGTGGGCACAGTGCTAGACCAATGGGTCAATGAGCACTGGTGACCCCTCGACTTCTTCAGTAAGCACCTCCGAACACCAGAGCTCAAATACAGTGTGTTCAGCAACAAACTGCTGGCCTTGTACCTGGCAATACGGCACTTCTGATACATGCTAGAGGGGAGAGTGTTCACTGCCCACACAGACTACAAACCGTTGGCCTACGTGCTTACCGAGGTCTCAGACCCATGGTTGGCAAGTCAACAATGGCACCTCTCCTTCATATTGGAATTCACCATGGACATCTGCCATGTTGCTAGCAAGGCCAACGTAGTAGCTGGCACGCAGTCCAGGCCTGCTGTCGCCGCAACCTGTGGAGACCTCGATGTCGCCCAGCTCACCAAGGACCAGAGGGAGGAAGCAGACTGGATGGCCATCACCAGCCTGAAGGTCAGAGACTTCTGCTCCTCCACACTATGCTGTGTGTCATCTTCACTGGATCCCCAAGGCCGATCCCATCCGCAACCTGCTGGCAGTGGGTTTTTGACCAGATATGTGGTTTATCCACCCCTCCATAAGGTCCATGGTCTGCCTGCTCTTGGCCAATTTTGTGTGGCATGGACTCTGGCGAGACATTACCCTGTGGGCTCGAACCTGCTTACAGTGCTAACGCACCATGGTGCACACAAAAGCTCCCCAGCAGACTTTCAAGCCTGCGCAACGCAGGTTTGAATATATCCACGTCGACATCATCGGCACCCTTCCATTGAGCCATGGTATGAGTTATCTGTTTTTTTTTTTAACTTTATTTATTCGTTCAAAAAACAAATAATATATGACATATACAGCAATTAAACATGAACATGAACATTTATTTTTATATATATATATATGTATATATATATATATATATATATATATATATAAATAAAGAAAAGATCCCCCCCCCCACTTCAGGCAACTCTCCTAAGGAGAGCCATAAAAAAAGAAAGAATATTTAAAAAAAAGTTAAATATACATATTAAAATCTAATCAATATAAATTGAAATTTAAATATTCTGAGTATAACAGCCACATTAATAAAAGAATTATAATTGTCATGCAAAACATACATAATTTTTTCCATTATTAAACAATATTTCATCTCATTATGCCATCTATTAATATCAATCACATTTGTATCTTTCCACGTACTAGCAATACATTTTTTCGCTATGGATAAAGCTAAATATACAAAAGCAAGCTGAAACTTATCTAATCCCAAGCCTTTCAGAGGTTGCAAACTACCCAATAAAAATACTGTTGGATCTAAAACTATTTTAATCTTATACAGATATTCTAAAAACAATTGAATTTTCTTCCAAAACGATTGTATATGTATACATGACCAAACAGCATGAAAAAAAGTACCAACCGTATCACCACATCTAAAACACAAATCTGATTCATTAAAACCATATTTTTAAAATTTTTCAGGTGTCAAATATAATTCATGTAAAAAATTGTAATTAATTATTGCATAAAATGCATTTATCAATCTAGTTACACTATCATAACAGATATCTAACCAATCATCTTCAGAAAAAATAAAACCAATATCCGCTTCCCATTTAATTTTAGATCTATCCCAACCCTTTTTATCCATACCATCCTGCAATATTTGATACATAAATGAAATATAACTCTTCTCTGGTACCTTCATAAGAGAAGTCTCAAATTTAGTCATTTTAGGTAAAATCATATCTCTACCAAACATACATTTTACCAAAGATCGAATTTGATAATAAAGAAATAAAGAATTCTTATCAATACCAAAATCTTTCCTCATCTGATTATAAGATAAAAACTTACCCTCTTTAAAACAATCTCCCAAATTTTTCACACCTTTAAATCTCCAATGCAATAAACTTTGATTATGTATTGAAAAAGAAATAAGTTGATTATTATACAACGGAGTCAAAGCCAATAATTTACCCCGAGAACCTATCATTTTATTTTTCTTTATCCATAACTTCATTAAATGTTTTTGTATGGGCACATTATATTGTTGTAACAAATTCATATTCCACCTAAACAAAAATTGATGTATTTCAAATTGAGAAATACTTGCCATCTCAATTTTAGCCAAACTAGGAGGCCATACCAAATCCATCAATGAACTAATAAATTTAAGTTGGGCTGCCTCATAATAATTTTGAAAATGTTATAAACGTAATCCCCCTAACTCATATTTCCAAGTTAATTTATTCAAAGCTACTCTCGAAAATTTACCCCTCCATAAAAAATTCCTTAACCATTTTATTTAAATCTCGAAAAAAAATGTTATCAAGTAAATACGGAATAGATTGAAACAAATATTGTATACGCGGAAAGATATTCATCTTAATTGTATTTACCTTCCCATTAAATTAATAGGTAAATCTTTCAATTTAATCAAATCAGTTTTAATTTTTTTCATTAATGGAGCATAATTTAATTTATATAAAGATTGATAATTAACATTCAAAATTATACCCAGATATTTCATTCGATCAGTCCACTTCAAATTAATAATATTCTTATAAACTGAATAATCTCCTTCACTTACCGGTAATATTTCACTTTTTTCCCAATTAACTTTATATTTAGAAAGACATCCACGTTGTATTAAACATTCCTTCAAATGCAAAAGTGACTGAGCTAGATTTGTTAAATACACCAATATGTCATCAGCAAATAAATTAATTTTATACTCCTCATCTAAAACTTTCATACCTTGTATCTGTGTATTTTGTCTTATCAACTGTGCTAAAGGTTCAATCATTAACGCAAACAAACCTGGTGATAAATGACAACCTTGACGAGTTGATCGCGTTAACTTAAAAGATTCCGAAATCAAACCATTCGTCAATACTCTAGCTACCGGTTTACTATATGGAGCCCTAATCTAACCAATAAAAGAAGGACCAAACTTAAATTTCTCCAAAAAATTCCATTCAACTCTATCAAATGCTTTTTCTGCATCTAAGGATATCACCATCGGATGATCTAAAGATTGTCGAAATCTATTAATCAAACTAATCACTTGAAATATATTATCCGAAGCGGGCTAAGGAGCCCTCCACTTCCGCATAGCAGCCCAAGGCCGGAGAGTGACATGGCGACATGATGACGTCATTTCGGGAAGCCAGCGGGTACATCACCGGAAGTGGGTGGGCCAGCATGGAGATGCAGCAAATTCAAACCAATAAAGTCAGTCTTTGGTTCACCCTCACACTGTGTGGACATCTCTTTACTTGGTGGCGCTGCCGCAGTAGTCGCTACAATTTGATTAAAAAGTTTTCCACGTGATCAGGCAAAATTCTGACTTAAATCCATTTTGAGATATGACCAATCCTTCGGTCCCAATTACGGTCGTAAGTCAGGGAGTACCTGTACATCAGTTGTAGTCTCACAATGCGGCAATGTCACTTCAATATTTTCTGTCTGTGTTAATATCTCTTTCAAATACAAGGCACCAATACAATTCATGCCAGTTCCAAACTTTCACTGTTGTCCAGGAGGTTTTTTTCTGTTATCTTGCTGGAAAGGATGAGTGTAATATTTTTGAGGAACTTTTTAGTACTAGGCTTCATTCCATTATTAGAGATAATGAGTGTGCCAAGTTAGAATCATGGAAAATCATTTCTTGCATTCAAAACAAAAATATAACAGTGGGAAGACGATAGATTAAGTGATGTTTTGTTTTTCATTCCAGTCACATAGTTTTTGATGCTTGCGTTTGTAAAATATGCTCTGATTTTTCAATAATTATTTTTTCTGGTTAGTCACATGAGAGAATCGGGTCAGAAAATTTGTTGTGGCGTTTCGGGTGGTTGCATTGTATTTACCTTTAACTTGCAGCATCCTAAAGGCATCATATAATCTCCTGCAGATTCTGACGACTTTTATGTGAAGTTCCAGCTACAGCTGAATGTAGCTCCTAGTAAATCATGTCGAATACTTAGACGTTAAAAAGGCACAGACGAGTTATCTAAGCCCCATTCAAGTTCATATTTGTGTGAAGATCTACATTGATTTGTCTCCCTAAAGTTGTATGTGATTTTTTTTTTACAATTGTTAAATTTTAATAATTATTTTTAGAAACTTGGATCATTTGGAAATCAGCTTTTGCTAAAACAGTAACATTTGTTGGGGAAATCTGTATAGTCACTCCTTTTAGTGGACTTTTATTGGTCTGTTTTAAATAGAGCCGTGCTTTCATGGTTTTTGTAATTGTTGCTTGGGATCCTGATAGTAAATGATTGAATTTCCTCTTTGTGAAGATTTGTGCATTCCTTCTTTGGGACTGAAGGCATCCCAGAGATCAATGACAAAGCCATTCATTCAGTTTGTTTCTACAACACTAGGGCAACAGAACCAGTGGATAAATTCCACCCCTTTACATCTTTTAAAGTTATAGATCAGTGAATTAGTGCCATTTGTTGGCTGTTGAAATAGGCACACAATCCAAACCGATACCTCTATTACTTTTTAAGATGATGATTAAATATCCTATTGCATAAACTATAATATCCATTGTCAATGAGGTCCAGTAACCATTTCACCTGGGTCTGTTGGCATGAGATGATGAGTGGTTCGAGTCTGGAATGTACACTCAGGATAGTAGTTGAGTCAGCTTCAATCTTATGCAAATGGATGCAGGGTGAATATTGGAAAAGAAGAATTTGCAAGCCTGCGGAGCTATAGTGTGAGAGAGGGACGAGCAAGACTGTTGCTCCTACCGTGATGTAACCTGTGATTCTGAATCAGATTTGTGACTTGACAGCATTTACAGACTAGGTTTTGCAATAATGCCATCCAACTTCAGCACAGTAACACAGCAAAGGAGAGAGACCAAGCTGAAGGTAGGGGTGACATCCACTGCAATAAACAATAAAATATTTGGAGGGAATGAGTGTTTACATTGATCATGCTCTCACATCAAACATCTACTAATGTAATTTTGATGTAGAAGAATCTACTATTTCAGTTACAGAATGAAGAGAAAGATGGTGGAAGATTATTAAAACTGAATTGTACAATCTTTAACGAGGCTTGGATTTTGCTTGATGTTTATGCTCCAAATGTTGAGGATACAGCTTTTGTTGTGGATATGTCTTTATTATTTGGACAAGTAAATTCTAATGTGATGATTGGGGGAGATTTAAATGTGGTATTGGAGCCTCTATTGGACAAGTATTCAAGTGTAATTAAGCCATTATATAATAATCAACTTGTTTTTTACACACATACTGTTTGGATTTGTGATTGATTGCAACAGTTTTGGAAAGGTGTTCAATCTATTTTTAATAGTTTATATAATATCTATGTTGTATTAGATCCTGATATATTTTTATTAGGGAAAATGCAATCATTAATTGATTTAGGTTTAATTGATTATTAGATTTCTTGTATTTATTTAGCCTTAGTGGTGGCCAAGAAATATATAGCGCTTATTTGGAAAGATAGAAATATACTAATCTTAGATAGGTGGTATTTAGAGATGAAGTCTTGTTTAATTATGGAAAAGATATTCTTTTCAATTTAAGATAGGATGTCTTTTAGCTAAAGTGGACTTCATTTGTTAAGTATATGTAATTAAGTTTGACTTAAATATGTTTTATGTGTGATATTTTAGATTTGATAACTTTTTTTATTAGTATTTTTACTTGTTATTTTTCTTTTTGTTTGAGTTTTTTTTAATATATATAATATTAACTTCATTAATTCTTCACTTTATTTTGGGGGGGAGGGGTGGTTTTTTTTATATATAATTTTTTTTTAGTGGCCGTATATATGGGGGGGGGGGGTTAGACTAATCTAAGTTAGGTTATTAATGTTGTGTTGTAATAATTACTTTATTTTTCATTTTTATTTAAATGTAATCTTTTCTGTTTTATTCATGTGATAAAATCTTTAAATAAAGTTTAAAAAAAAACATCTACTAATGTGTAGCTCATTTCCATTGTTCTGGACTGTACTTAAAATAATGCACTCATTGTCCCATATAAAGGGTTATATATTATCACACTTTATATTGCATTGTCCATTGCATCAGATAGCAAGTACATCCTCCCAGACATATATTGTTTATAGAACTACAATTAGAACTTGAAGTTTTTGAAGTCAGTATTAATATATTGTTGCTGGCGACATCAATCACGCCAACCTGAAAACGGTCTTACAATGGTTTCAACGGCATGTCAACTTCACCACCAGAGGAGAGAACACCCTGGGTCAGGTGTACACCAATTTCCCTGGTATGTACAAGGCTACATTTCACCCCCACCTTGGTTAACTGGATCAGATATCTGTCCTGCTAATCCCGGCATACACACTGCTGGCAAAGCAAACTAAGTCAGTTCATAGGGAGATCAGGACGTGGCTGGGGGCGGGGGGGTGGGGGGGGGGAGAGCGTGGTACATAGCAGAACTCAAGGCTGCTTTGAGACCACGGACTGGAGCTATTTCAGGAAGACGGCCACCTACAATAGTCATGTAAACATAGAGGAGTATACAAGCTCAGTGACTGGCTACATCAGCAAGTGCATTGAAGTTGCTACCATCATCAAATGCTACACAACCAGGGGCTAACCAGAAACCATGGTTGGATGCAGAGGTCTGGGCCCTTCTCAGGTATTGTGATACTGCTTTCAGGACAGGGGATAGGATGGCACTAAGATTAGCCAGGGCTGAACTCTCTCATGCAATCCAGAAGGCAAAGTGGGAATACGCACAAAAGATCCACAAACAGCTGTGTGACACCGGTGACACAAAGCACATGTGGCAAAGGATCAAGACTATTATGGATCATAACTCAACCTTGTGAGTTAAGGACAATGATGCCTCCCTTCCAGACAGACTGAACACCTTCTATGCACTGTTTGATGAGAAGAACTAATGTCACCTGCACAGCCGCGGCTGAGGTGAAGAGAACCCTGCCCAATGTGAACCCACACGTGGCTGCTGGACCAGTCAATGTACCTGGTCGGATACTAAAGGACTGTACAAACCAATTGATGGAGGTCTTCATGGGCATCTTCAACACCTCACTGCAGCAGTCCATCATTCCTGCAGGGTTCAAGACAGCCACCATCATCCCAGTGTGCAAGAGGGTGACAATAACAGGCCTCCAGCATCTGGTTATGGAAAGCCTGAAAGCACACCTCCCAGAGATTCTGGTCCCATTTCAATTCATCTATAGAAGAAACCGTTTCACAGATGATGCTATAGCCTTGTCCCTTCACTTCGTCCTGACCCACCTGAAGAACGACACCTCATACACCAGGCTGCTGTTCATTGACTTCATTCCCCAGAAGTTGGTGGAGACGTTGTCCTTGTTGGAACTCAACACCCCTCTCTGTAACTGATTTATGGACCTTGTAACGGAAAGATCACAGTCTGTCTGAGTCAGTAGTAGAACGTCAAACACCGTTATGCTGAGCATGCTGGGCTGTGCTCAACCCACTGCTGTTCACTCTACTAATCCACGACTGCATCTCCAGATCCAGTTCTAAGTGTCATCAAGTTTGCAGATGACACAACAACAGTTGACCTCATCTCCAAGAACAATGAGTTGCATAACAGAGAAGAGATGGAAAATCTTGTGAATTGGTGTGAGAGTAATAGTCTGAGCCTTAACATGGACAAGATGAAGGAGATGATCATGGACTTCAGGAATGACCACCCTGTGGTGCACTGTTAGCCAGAATCAGAGACGCACAAAGATAAAGACTGTACAACAGACTTCCATAGAGCCAGGCTGGCTGTGGCTGCAGCAACTCTGATTGAGGCCTCAGGAGGCCGGTGCAGGCTTATATCCCGGAGGGTGATTGATCCATTCAGCCCAACTGATTGACAGCCAGCCAGGTGTTGTCCTGTCCCCTTACACTGCTGCAGTAGCTACTTACCATGGGCTGTGAGAATGGTGAATGACCAAAGGAACTGCACATACTAACCATCCAAGACTCTCACATTCATGAAACAATATTTATTTATTTTGTATAGACGAATACTTGCCCTGCATATGTATTGTTTTTATGTGTGTTATGATGGGTTGTATGTCTGCATACTTTGCATTGAGGACCAGAAAATGCTGTTTCATCAGGTTGTACAATCAGATGACAATAAACTTGACTTATCTTGATGTAAGAGGACTGAAAAGAGCTATCCCAGATGTGGGCAATTTATCTACAATAAATTGAAGTTCAAGAAAAATATTCTCACTTAAGAACAAATAATTGATTTTTTTCCTGAAACCTCTTAATCTTTCAACATTATTTTTATTAAAACTTTTTACACTTTTGTTCTGTCTCATAGGAGCTCATTGAACAACCTTGCCACCATAATGTTCCCACTTGAGTACTTTTTAAAAAAATCACAGCAACTTGACACCAGATTTCTCCTGAAGTATTCAAATATAAATGAAATATCTGGTGTTTTTAAATGCTTTGTCTACTAGTCTGAATGAAAAACCTGAAACACAATTACATGCATCAAAAATATTATGTCCATTAGAAGGGGTAACACAGAAGGAATTTCCCTCATCACCACCCCATGATAAGGATGTACAACTGGAATTGTGCTATCTAAGACTCTAAATGATCATGGTCCAAATCCTCAAAAAATATTTGTTCCTGATTTTTAAAAAATTTAGTCCCCTTCTGAAGATACTTGGAAAACAAACTTGGGATTGTTGTTTCAAGGGGTTGCTCATATCTCAATTTTTTTTTAGCTTTTTCAATCTGGAGGGCAAATTTCCTCTCCAAAAGTCCACTCGTATTTCTCTTTCAGCTAACACTTTAGCTGCCATCCATCTTTAACATTTTCCAAATAGATATAGGTTGTTTATTAATTGAAGATTTTAGAGTACAAGCTGTGGGGATGGAAATAATGCAAAAGAGGGTATGCTAATAATTAACCTATGTGTACTGAACTATAAAATCTGTTTTTTATATGTCTCTGCTCACTTGATCCCTCCATGAGATTTCTCTGTTGTTTTGCGCTGTGATTCCCTTGAATGCCCAAGTGGGATTGTATATTTCAGGGTAATGATCTTGCACAAAAAAAGCAAACATTGATAATCAGGGTAATCTAAGTCACATCTAAGAGCTCCTGTTATCCTTGTCTATACCTCTGTCATTTTCAATCCAAAAGGCAATCTCTCTGAAATTTTTTCAAATCATTTATAGGACAAGGACAAAATGATGAGGCAAATGCAGCATGGCCATATCTAACTGCCCTTGAGAATATGGTAGTAAAACCATGCAGCATCAACAAATATTTGAGATGTAGAATAAAAATTAACAGAATTTATGTGGAAAAAAAAACCCATAAAATATGTGTACAGAGAATTGAACTGCAAGGGTGTTAATTTACAGCAGAACACTTAAGAGATTTTCTTTGGAAAATGCAAGGCAACTTTTTCTATTGATACCTGTACAGCAACCAATGTAACATCTATTTTTAGTCATTAAAACAACACCTTTTCTCTTGCTGAGAACACAAATAGATTTTCCTCACCTATGGACTGACCGTGCACCCATGAGATATTACTGTTGAGAGAATACGTACCATAGGAATTTATCTCCACTTATTGCATGGGATTGAATGAGGAAAAAAGTCCACATAATGGAAAATCATGATATGGTCGGTTTTCAAGTAATATAATCATTCTGTAAGGTGGGATGTAGAGGAATTTCCACAGTATTGTAGATAGGAAGTGCCTGGATTTTAAAATGTAGCTACTTAAATGATATCATGTCAAATGTTAAACACATCTGATATCAAAGATGTCCTTATCCCATGGTCAGCTGTGAACTAGTTCTGGCCAAACATAAAGATCTCGCCCTTAACTTTACCTGTATAATAGTTGATACCATGTAAAAGTCGACACCCCTATTTTTGACCCAAAATCTGGTATTTTCTCTACCTCCCGTGTACAAGAACTCCCGACACCCCAAGCGACAACTCTTGCCTATGCCCCGGCTGCCCGCCCAACAGACCCCCTGATGCCCCAAGTGAGGACTTCTCACCCAGTCCCGGCCAGCTGGCTGCCCATCGGAACTCCCTATGCCTCAAACTACGCAGGTATTTACCGTGGTCAAAAGTAGTATGTGTGTAATAGTCGACCCCCTAAATTTTACCGTAAAAATTGGTCCACAAAATTTGACTATTACACGGATATATATCGTATTCAATAGAGCATGAAATGAATTAAAACTAATTAAGAAATGCTGTACATTTCTAATAGTTTTCTATGGCACATAGTTAAATTCAGCCTTAATTTGGCATATATTGTACATGTAAACAAAGAAATTAGATAAAACATAGATTCATGTGTACATGCTGGCATGAAGAACACGTTTCTACTAATGTGCACAACCAAGTCCTTATCAAGGACTCAGTAGTGGAGAGGACCAAGAACTTCAAATTCCTGGGTGTCAACATCTCTGAGAATCTGTATTAGAGCCTCCACTTTGATAAAATCACAAAGAAGGCTCACCAGCGGCTATACTTTGTGAGGTAACTGAGGAGATTTGGTATGTCACCGAAGACTCTCGTAAACTTCTACAGGGATACCGTGGAGAGCATTCTGGCTGGTTGCATCACTACCTGGAATGGAAAGGCCAACTCTCAGGTCAAGAATAAACTCGAGAGGGTTGTTAACTCAGCCGGCGATATCACAGGCACCAGACTTCACTCCATCGAGGACATCTACATGAAGTGGTATCTTAAAAAATCAGCCTCTATCCTCAAAGACCCCCCCACCACCCTGGCCACGCCCTCTTCACTCTGCTACCATCAGGAAAAAGGTACAGGTGCTTAAAGATGACCACTCAATGGCACAAGGACAGCTTCTTCCCCACTGCCATCAGATTCCTGCCTTACTTTTTGTGCACTATTATTTTTATTTTTTTACAGCAATGTAATAAAGTGGTTATAATATGAATGTTTGCACTCCTGATGCTGCTGCAACACACCGAAGTTCATGACTATAGGTTCTGATTCTGGACATCCTTAACCTGTCAAAATGACAAACCTTCAAACCTTGACTATTTTGTATTTAAGTTTAAATTTCTGTGGTACTGATAAATAGTGACATTTTTCAGATTCCAGATTTTCGAAGATCAGCAGAAACTCTTAAAAAAAAATGCAACGAGTCCTGTTTCACCAGTATTTCTAACACATGACCAGGTCTTCTGCCATAAGGCCTGGCAGAAATGACTGGCCTTTGTGTGAACAAAATGTTTCATCCTCACTGACTTAAGAGCCATATTGAAACTTGGGCCTTAATGTTCTTCGACTGTTTGCATAAGTTCTGATCTTAAACGAGTTATGTACAAATACATTTTGAAGTGAAAGGTAACAACAGTTGAGGTGTTTTAATATATTCCACCTGCCACTGCCCTTTCACCAATTCTGTCAAAGTCGTATGGCCTTTGGAAAAACTTCATTTTGGGAACCAACTCTTCCAATTCAAGAATTTTGCAGCATTATTTATGACTCAAATAGATCAGTCAGTTTCCATCATGTTTCCTGGAACTGAAACCAAGTGAGATGAATTGGCAATCAGAGAAGCAATTACATTATTCAATTCATTATGGTTAGGATTCCTAACAACTTACTGAAGAAACTTTATGTTTTCAATGTTTCAAGGATTTTTGCACTTGGGATTTGTGTACAAAATTTGACTGAGCATACAGTCAAATTAAATAATTACACAACTATCCCCTTCCCATCACCTCTCAGTTTTTTTCTCCTCTGCCCTCCCAACCATATCCATCAGTGACCACTTACTTGGTGGCCTGTGCTGGCCCTGCTTCCTTCCTCTCTTCTCCTCCTCTACCCTTTTTATCAGCACCTACTTATGTTTTGCTCATACCTTGATGAAAGGCTCAGGCCTGAAATGTTGGTTATGCTTTGCTTCCTTGAGATTGTGTGTGACCTGCTGAGTTTCTCCAGCACTTTTGTGTATTGCACAATTAGTTAATTTAGTCCAGATCATGTACAATGGACCCTATAAACAATCTTTGAATAAATGTAATTATTCAGTTGACATAATTAAAAGTATTGTAATTATTAGTCACTCCATGTTACCTTTTTCAAGAATACCATACTTGCAAATACGCAAGTAAAAATTATTGCTTGCATGAAAACAAAATTCATGTTAGACTGCTAATCAAATACTGTAGCAAGTCAACTAAATATAAATGAACCAGAAACAGTTCAGTTTAATAGAAAGAAATGATGAAAGACTGAGCGAACACCAGAAACCGTCGGCATGAACGTGATGGGCTGAGGAGCCTGATTCTCTGCTGTAGTGTTGTATCATTCTAAACCTGAGCAATTAGTGCTCAGTTTTTTTTTACTGTTGTCAGCTGTCAATCAATCCTGAATTATTTAGAATCAAGAACTATTCTTATATTTTGTGAGTGTCACTGTCAAGGCTAAGTAAGCATGTTAAAGGTGCATAGTGTGGTCAGAAAGAATGAGTAAGCATAGCTTGTTAGTAGGTTCTTGCAATTAGAAATTCTGCTAGTTGTCCTGAACAGTCTGCTCAGGGAAACACCTCACAGTCCCTCAGTGATAAAAATTGGGCTGCCTGTGGAGTAAGGCCACAGATTGGGAAGAGGGTCATGGTTCATTTAGTGAGGAATACAGGGTGAGGGTTCGGGACTAGGATATTGGGGAAGTACAATTGGTGGCAGGTTCTGGCAGCGGAGAGGCTGGGAAAGAAGGTCCCCGGGTAAGTATAACAGTTCAGAAAAGGAGATTAGAACATGAGGGTAATTTCAGGGGTTCTGGGTAGGAGAATTGGATCATCAAATGTGCATAGGGGTGTTAAGTGATTGGTGAGTGGAGGATGTCAAGCAAGGCGTGATCTCGTAGGAACTAAAGGTCAAGGGGCTTGTAAGTAAAAGGGGCCAAGCTGAACTAGGATCCCAGTCCTGAGCTGGGGCTTGTTTTACAGAGGTCCCCTTCAAAACCATACTTATGGAAAACGAGCAGAATTATGGAAACCTGATTAGTGCTGAGAATCCTCAACCACGAGCAAACTTCAGAACAACAGAGCCCTATTTCTTTAAGTGACTTTAAAAAAAATGCTGAATTGGAAAATTACATCACGTGTACAAGCAACTGACATGGAACTATGATTCACAACATGCAGAGCTCGATCACATTTCTGGAGTGATGCAGTTCGACCCAGAAACAATTATAATTGCATTCCAGTTTTAACAAGAAAATCTTTTGTGCTCCGTTTAGTGTTTTTTTTTTAAATTTTTTTATTTTTCACACCATAAATCACATTAGCCATGATATACACTATTTCTTTTCACACATATACAGTGACTTTTGTGCTCCGTTTAGTGTTGAAGACATTTGTACTACATGGTCACATTTCATTCTCTCCAGCTTAAGACCTGTGAAAATTAGGTTATTGATTTTTGTCAGCCTTTCTTTTGCAAATACAGTTTTGCATTGACTTTTTGCCGAATTACAGGGGCTATATGTCAGCTGCTGATATATTAATGCCTTTGTCATTGCTAATACATTCAATTCTTGGAAAAAGCTGATGACAGTTTGCCTTTTCTAACTTTGTAGATGCAAAGTTGTGGAAAGCTGTGGCACTAACTCACTGCAGCCTTGTGAGATCAAGTATCCCACTCTGTGTGAGAAACAAACAGACCTTCATTTCACAACCCTTCAACTTTTCACAATTAAATGTTGTTGCTTATTAAATATTCCAAATTATTTCATTCAAACACTTGTATTTCACAGAAGGCAATAAAACACATTTTAAACTCTTTGGAGAGAACATTTTCTTATTAATGTTTGCAATCAAATTGATGCAAATTTTCTGGTCTGGCATTCCGTCTATCTAGGTTTTTTAAAAAAAACATGGTACCATGAAAAAGTACTAGTTGCTGAAGGACTTCAACGAAGAGTAAACTTAGTCACCATGGCAATCTATAACTATTCACTTTAAACAAGTGTTTAAATAACATGGTTTGATTAAGGAGCTGAGTGGGCTGCTTGTAAAACAGGTCATTTGCCTTTTCCTGCAGTCAGATTTTAGTGCATCATTCAGTTGAATAATGGACTGTAATATTGATTGTGATCGTCCATCTTGCCCTTTGTATTGATAATGCCATTAAATATTATGTCCTACTGTCATGCCTATTCATTTAGCCATTCCCTTCAGTTCTTTAACCCTTTTCTGCAATATGTGAATGAATATCAATTCCTATACAAGATCAGGCTTGATTCAGTCTCAATGTAGTCTTCTAAAATTTGGTGCTGACTTTGTTCATCCCACATGAGGCATTGCTGTGGACAGTATAAAGGGACCTTGGACATTCCAAATGCTGTACAGGATATTTGCATAACTACAGATTCATATATTGCCAATTATCGACTCCATATCAAGGCAGATAGGCAGGAGGAGGATAGCCAACCATCAATTCTTGGGGTTATATCCTTGACTACGATTAGGTCAGAGCTGGGCATCTGCAGTAAATCACTCTCTGCCTGACTACACTGGGCACACCAACATCTACAAGGTACAAGTCAGAAACTGAATGCCTTATCATTGCTTGAATGAGTGCTGCACATATTTTTTAAATTTAAAAAACAATTTTCACACTATGAACCATATTGACCAAAATACACATAAACATTTCCCTCTTGAATATACACAGTGTCATTTTCTCCCCTTTTCCCCCCTCCCTTCTCCCCAACCCCCTCCCCACCCACTCAACGTTCAACCTATATGATACATTAAACCCATTAAACAATGTCATCACACAATGAAAATAAACAAGAAATTTGTGTCTTCTACTTTTACACACTGGGTCAGTTCATTTCGTCTTCTTCTCCTTCTGTCATTTTAGGGGGTGGAGGTCCGCGGTAGGACTTCTCTGTTGTGTTCCATGTACGGTTCCCAAATTTGTTCGAATACTGTTATGTTATTTCTTAAAGAGTGCTGCACATATTCAGAACAAAGCAGAAAGCTGGATTGACTGCCACCCACCATCCTTACTACACTGATGCATTGTGTCCTTCAGATTTTCAGTATCTGCAGATCTTTGATATTAGGTGCTTCCTGGGAACAGTATCTTAGGAAAGGAAATGGATTTAGATTAAACACATTGCACATTTTGATATGAAATATATATTCATGTGTTTATTCATTTAATTTGAATATCAATATCAACCAAATAACGCATTTTATGACTGTATGATGAGCATCCAACGAAACAAAGAATTATCAAAGCAAAAGGTTAAAACAATTTTTATTAGTTGTTTTAAATAGTACAAAATAAACACCTAAACATACAAGAGATTAAAGCAGTAGCAAATAATTTAAAATATGAACTAATAAAATTTGAATTATTTATCTGACGGAATTAGACGACACAGAAAAAAAATTGCATATGGGGGTGGAGCAGAGAGGTTCCAGCAATTATATCTTAGTAAGTAGATAATTACCCAGTTGTCCTGCATCAGTGTGTAATATTTTCAGGATGTAGTGCAGCAGAGATCAGTTATCTCATCAGATCACTTATTCTCTGTGAGAATATTGGCAATGGCTAGGGTAATTGGGAAATCGCCAACTGGATTGTCACTTTTGCTTCCACATTCATAAAATTGCTGTCAATTTCATGTTGATAGTTACATAGTTGTCACCACCATATTTTTGAGATCTACAAGGGCTTTCTTTCAGTGCATTGGCTCTGTCCTTGGGGCAAATGAAAACACATCTAGTCCATTCTGGGGTAATAGTTCCTGCTCCTGGAAAAAAATTAGCTTAATCAGTTTTGTTTGGCCAAAATTAATAGGATGATAATTAAATCATATGACATCACTTTGCAATGATGTTTGGCGGCAACTGAAGTGAGAGTTGAAATCCTCAGCCCAAAGCTTTGTGTGCAGTTTTCTTTGAGATCAGTACCAAGCATCACTGCTTACAGCAACATTACAGTCTCAAGGTGTCCCAAGGCACTTTAAACTGAGTGAAATACTTTTAAAGCACGGTGCCTCTTGATATAGGGAAATGTAGCAGCTGTTTTGCAATATGGTAAGATCACAGAAACTACTATAATATAAATGACCAGGTAGTTTTTTTTGATGAATGAGAATAGATAGTAGATAAGATCCTGGAAGTATGCCCCTGTTTGCTTCTCAGAGTGCCATTGTTTATTCCTGGTCCATTTGAGAAGTGGATGTGATTGAGTTTAGCATCTTGTCGAAGGAATCCATCCCTCTGGTATTACTAAAATATTTATTCACGTTTCTGGAGCAAGTTGTCAACATAAGACCAATGACTCAGTAAAAAGTGTCTGCACTATTGTAACATCACATTTTTTTGCACAAGTCTCAACCATGAATATCCTTTTATATTTATTATCTTTTACTCTCATTTATACTTACTATTTATTACTGTGTTTTACATACTTGTGTAGCAACAGCAAGAATTTCAGAGCATCTGAACATTGTACTTATGTATATGACAATAAACTCTTATCTTATCCACAAGAAGAGGGGAAAGAGAGGGGTGGATCCCAGAGTTGCCCATTACCCTGATTCCTGTGGGAAAGTTGCCAAAAATTCACCTTAATTGAAAATGGGATTGATCTCAACTTGATCACCTTCCAGTGAACAGCATGTTGACTTTAATTCTACTTCTATAATTGCGAGAATCAATTTCCTTGTGGGGTCCCAGTTGAAGTTCCACCCTGATAGACTGTGATCTTCCAGATGGAAAATTACATACTCCAGGCCTGCCTGCTCATGTCTACTCTTGCTTGCTGGAAACATTGGTTTGAGGTATTTGCACTTTGCTATTCAGGCCCACTCATGAAGAACAGCTACTTAGGCATGATACCAGTGGACTGCTGGCCTCCACAGAACCAGAAAGTACCAGATGAGTCCTGGGACATATCTATCAGGAGGGGAGAGAAACCCATTCTTGAGAGAGGCAGCACAGCATCCTGTTTTATGAGGTTTGTAGTTTGGAAGAGGCAAATGCTTTGGGTCAGTAAATATGCAGATGTAAAACATTTTTCCTGATATATATTTAAATTACATTTTAAATTTTAAATTTAGATTTACAGCCCTTTTGGCCAATGAGCCCCTGCCACCCAAATACACACATTTGACCTACACCCCCAGTACGCAGTTAGTGAGAGACCCAATTGTATCAAGAGTATGTAAGTGTGGAGGTCACTCGTTGAGGAGTGAGAGCTGAGAATGTAGGTAAGTAACTTGTAGAATATACAAGTAAGATCATGTTGTCACTGATTTGCCCAAATTTGGGGGCTTTCAAGACAATAATGACCCCTGTAATTTTCCAGATCCAGCATTGTAGAAGGAATGCCATCTCACTTGGAAATTGCTTCAGGATTGTATGGCCCTCAGCTTCGCCTGCCTGTTTGTTGGGTACCCTATTCTTGGGTACCACTCCCTAACACTTCCTCCGCTACATCAGTGATAGAATCTGTGTTACTTCTTGTAACCGTGCAGAACTGACAATTTTATCAACTTCACTTCCAATAGCCCTCCAATGACTGTTTCTGACATCTTTCTTTCCTTCTTTGGCCTCTCTGACATCACATCCACAGATATCTACTATAAACCCACTGACTCTCACTATTACCTGGATTATAAATCTTCACACTCTGTTTCTTGTGAGGATGCAATTCCTTACTCCCAATGCCTCTCCACCTGCTGCATCTCTTTCCAGGACAAGGCTTTCCACTCAAGGACATCTGAAATGTCCTCCTTCTTTAATGAACATGACATGCTTACTGTCATTGATAAAGCCATTTCCTGCATCTCCTCCATTTCTCATACTCCACCCTCACCACCTCCCGCCCAGGCAGAACAAGCCACAAGTTCTGGTCCTCTCTTTCCACCCCACCAGCCTGAATATCGGAAGCATTATCCTCTAACACTTCTGCCAAATTTAGCACGATCCCACACCCAGCCATGTCTTCCCCTCTCTACCTCTATCTGCTTTTTGCAGGGATCAGCCTCTCGGAGACTCCCTAGTTTCCTCTTCCTTCTCCACCCACCCTTCCATGCTCTTCGGCAGAGCATGTAAAGTTAATACCTCTATCTCCCCCTTCACCTCCATCCAGGGCTACAAACAGACCTTCCAGGTGAGGCAGAGCTTTAGATGCACATCAGCCAATCTAATCTACTGCGTCCCATTTACTCCGTGCAGCCTCCTCTACACTGGAATTAGACTACACATATAAAATCACATATGGGGGTGGAGCAGAGATGTTCCAGTAATTATCTCAGTAAGTACTTAATTACCCAGTTGTCCTGCATCATTGTGTAATATTTTCAGGATGTTGTACAACAGGATCAGTTAGGAAATACCTGACTATCTCATCAGATAATTCAGCTTTGCTGAACACCTGGATTCTATTTGTGGCTCTAAGCTTGAACTTCCAGAAGCCAACCATTTAATCTTCCCCAACCATTTCCACACAGATATGTCTGTCAGATTTCAGATTTATTGTCAGAGTACATACATGTCATCACATACAACCCTGAGATTCTTTTTTCCTGCAGGTGCAGCAGAATTACCACTAATTAGTAATGCAAAAAATAAACTGTACACAGTATAAACATTTCTTGGTGTGACAGTATATAGATATGTTTTTGGGAGATAAATTGGGGCAGGTTTGTACAAACTCTTTAAAATAGATCTTATTTAAAATACTGGAGCTCTGCTAATGCTAGACATGTTGGGACCCCAGAACCTTTGCAAAAGCATTGGAGAGTGCCCAAGAGACTTCACTAATGGATTGTTGTTTACAAAAGGCCACAGATGAAAGAACTTGTCATAGCCGCAGATTGTCTGCAGTGGAACTTGCTGTTGCATGAGGGTCATGTGGTTTTGCAAGCAGAGAGAGTCAAACAGGTTTACTGTGTGTGTGAGAGAGAGAGCAAGAGAGAGACAGAGATCAGTTCTACAGTTTTACAGTCAGCAGCAGCAACTGGAACTGGAACAGGACAAGCTGACCAGCTTGTGGAAAACCTCATTTTGGAAGACGGGTTGTGAGTGCTTAATTCAGCCTGGTCAAAGCCCTTGTGGTTCATGCAAGAGAGGACTGGCTGTCTAATGTTTCACTTGAAATAAGAGAAACAGAAAAGGCACTCTATGGTGACCTGAAAGAAAGAAGTTATTATCTGGAGAACCCTGAGGGGGCAAGTTTTGTCAGCAAGACACTGATGGAAGGGCTGATGGAAGTAAATCAGTTGTGGGTGTCCTGGAACAACAAATCTCTCTCTGAAAACTGACAAGAACCTTCCTGTGTGGTAACCATTTACCTTTCATGCACCAAAGCTTGGTGAACTTTATAAATGTTAAATTCTGTGCACAGTATAAGGATTGCCTGCAACCAGTGAACTTGGAGGAATGAGAAGTGAGATTGGACTGTGAATCAAATAACTTTTCTGAACTTACACACACATTACATACACATGTGCTTAGAATTAGAAGGGGGTTAAGTTAGGTTAGTTAAGTCAATAGTGATAAGTTAAAGTGTGATTCTGTTTTCATGTTTAAAGATAATTAAAAGCAACTTTTGTTTAAGTAACTATTTGTCTTGGTGAATATCTATTGCTGCTGGGTTTTGGGGTCCTCTGCGCTCGTAACACTTGGCCACGTCCAATATCAAGGAGAGGCCAAATGTAAACTTAAGGAACAACAAATAATATTTCTCTTGGACAGCTTTCAACCCAATGGCAGGAACATCAATTTTTATTTTGGCTAACTCCCACTTTTATTTGGTTCCAGTATTTCCATCTCTTCTTTACCTGTTCCTGTACTTCAAGTACAGAGGTACTCCCCAACTATTCCTCTGGTACATCGATGACTACATCAGGACAGCCTCATGCATCTGCAATGAGCTCGTCAATTTCATAAATTTCGAGACCAATTTCCACCCTGACCTCAAACCCACCTGGTCCATCTCTGATGACTCTCTCCCTTTTCTGGATCTCTCTGTCTCCATCTCAGGAGACAGACTCTCCACTGGCATTTATTACAAACCCTCTAACTCCCACAACTACCTGGATTACTCATCATCACACCCTGTCCCCTGCAAGGACTCCATCCCCTTCTCTCAATTTCTCCATCTCTGCTCCCATGATGAAGTCTTCCAGACCAGAGCCTTTGAAATGTGAGCCTTCCTCCACAAATGTGGCTTTCCCTCCACCATTATTAACTCGACCCTCACCCACACCTTCTCCAATCCATGCTCATCTTCCCTAACCCCCCCGCCCCTAGAAACAATAGACACAGAATCCCCCTCGTCCCTACCTACCACCCCAGCAGCCTCCACATCCAACAAGTTATCTGCTGGAATTTATGGTACTTACTACAAGACCCCACCACCAGACACATTTTTCTTTCTCCTCCCCTCCCAGCCTTCTCCAGGGACCACTCCCTCCATGACTCCCTTGTGCACTCTTTCCTTCCCATCCATTGCCCCCCTGGCACCTTCCAGTGTGGCCGTAGGAGAGGTAATACCTGCACCCACACCTCCTCCCTCACTACGGTTTGAGGTCCCATCAGACCTTTCAGGTGAAGCAACACTTCTCTACATCGGAGAGACCAGTCACAGATTAGGAGATTGCTTTGTCCAGCACCTCCTCTCCATCTGCAACAAAAGCGACCTCCTTACAGCCAACCATTTCAATTCTGAGTTACTCACATGTCTGTCCGTGGCCTTTCAAACTACCCCACCCTGACCACCCGCAGATTGGAGGATCAACGTCTCACTTTTCGTCTGGGCACCCTCCAACCCCAGGGCATGAACACTGAGTTCACTGCATTCCACTAATCAGCCCTTCCCCCCCCCCCCACCTATCATTTCCCACCCTCACTGCTCCCATTTTGTTTGGACATCTCTCATGTTCCCCCACACATTGATGAAGGGCTGAAGCCCAAAACGTTGGCGATGTATCTTTGCCTTCACTACATAAAAGCACTGGGTGTTTTTTTCCACTTAACCACAGTGTCGACAGAATCCTGTGTTTTACCCCTGCTCCTGTATTTTCTTTTCTAACTCTTTCCCTGGCCCCATTCCCAGTAATCTCTCCCTCTGCCTTTTCCTACACCTCTCATACTCTCTGTCTAATACTTCTTGGCCCCTTCTCCTTTTTTACTTTAATCTTGATAAAGGATCGTGACACAAAATGTTAACTAACCATTTTTGCCCAAGGATTCTGCCAGATCTGCTGAGTTCCTCCAACAGCTCTTTGTTTGAATTAGGAAATCTAATTGTTTCACTCCAGAAAAAACAATTATTTCAATGCATTCAATTGCAATTGAATTTGTAGGCGACCCTATCCAAAACTCTGAGAGTCTCATGTTGCAGTGAACCAAATGTTACCTTTATTATTGCCACCTTTCCCATTCTTTTAAAAATTTCCACAGGTATAAGTGTCAATGAACAGACAATGCGATTGGAAGGGAATCCAGTGTTTTTGAGACATCCTGAAATGGAAATTTTCAGAATTAATTATTATGACAAGCGCTTAATAAATTGCAATAATTTTTTGCATGGAAATAATGTTATAGTTGTGATACAATCATCAAAGAATATTTCCTAAAGTTTTTTCGACACTTATGAAAATTTTTTTTTGTTTTTGAAAGACTACATTAGGATATGCACTTGAACTTCCTAATAATGTCTTAATTTGTTTCGCTTGTTAATAAGAAAACATATTATGTCTTGCTTGAATTTGGAGAAAATTAGATACAACATTAAAGAGTTCAAGATTTGAATTTGACAAGATATGGGGCTATTATCATAATTTGAATACATAGGTGGAGGTGCTCTCGGGATTTTCTGTCCGATGCCGGGGAGCTGAGACTCTATTCTTTACATATTATTCACTGGTGACTGTGTTTAGTGGGAGGGGTAGGATTAGAATTTTTCTTCTTCTTTTTCTATTTTCCTTTATAAGTAGAAGAGATTAGTCCAATTAATCAACTATGAATATGTTGTAATATTAGAATATGAGGTAGTTTTCATTAGGGAATTTCCATTTTATTTGAGCCTTGTGTACAAGACAATGTTTAAAATCACTTAGGATTCATATTCTGTATTGTATTGTATAAAAATTATGTAACAAATATGTAGTCAATATATAACGTAATATTTCTCTCTACCAAATCAATAAAAATATTTTAAAAATAATTAATAAGAAAACATGCTATGTTGCTGTTTTTTTAAAGATTTAGTCACACTTCAGTTACTGGACATGTTCTGGATAGAAAAAATAATGTATTCATAAACAGTCCTGTTTGCCACCACTACCATAACTCTAACCACTTCCTGTCCTAACCAAGAGCCAAGCAAAATTATGAAAAATAATTTTGCAAAAAAAATAATTTTACCTTTAGTGATTTAATTATCAATATATGAATCTAAAGTTTTTGAAAGCATAATAACTTTTTTACCTGTTTCAATGAATTCTCAGTTACTAAACTTCTTAATAAGCAAAAACCACAGTTCACTCCGGTTTCCTTGATTTCCAAAAGGTAGGATCAGTGCTTTGAACAAGACCACACAAAAAAAAATCAACACCACTCATTCAGCCAAATGATTTCTTAATCAAAAATTTCTCAAAGCTTCTCTGAAAATTTTACATCTTTTTATTGTTGGAAATCTCTTCTGTTTCCCATTTCCGTTAGAATGGATCTCCTGGGATATTGCAGTCAGGTCTTGGAATGTGCTTATTGGTGTGGTGCTGCTTGCCATAACTTCTCCCACACAATGAATTTGCAACTACTAAACACCTTATTTAACCAAAATCACATTTCTGCATGATCTCGTCCATTTCTAAAAACTGGGATGTGCTTTAATGTGTCACAATTCAATTTTATTTTATTGCTTTTGTTCCATCTTGCTCATGATTTTAATTAATATTAATAGCCATCATTAAACCACATAAACGTCTATTAAAATTTAGCAGGCCAGGTAGCAACTATGGAGAGAACTGGAATGTCACTGTTTTGGGACAGGTCCATTACTCGAGATGTGAAATGTTGATTAACCGTTTTTTTCCACGGATGCTACCTCACTCTCTGTGCCCCTCATTGTTTGCTCAAGATTCCAGCAGTTTTTTTTGTATTTCTCAATTAAAAATTTGGTTATTTTAATCTCTATATTTTATCATGGAATTCAGGACAGGAATAGTCTGGTGGTCTGCTTGGGTCCATGCATCCAGTTAGGCTCACGAAAGAATGGAATGACTGTCAGAATATGTTCAGTGAGTGACTCATCCAGCTGTCAAAGGGACATTGCATGGCCTACAAATGCCAGTTTACCACTATGACATTCTCAGCAGGGCCATTGGATCACAGAAAGGACCTCTAAACCTCTCATTCAGAGTGCAGTTTAACAGAGCATGAGATTGAATCAAGAATGTTCATATATTTCAACAGTACCAAAGGATATTGTTGAAATAGAGCTTGGAACACAGGAACTGTAAATAGAACCTCATTGATTTGATACTTTATTAATTATAGAATCATAAAATGTAGATGCAGAAGGACATTCAGCCCTTCAAGCCTGCACCACCATTCAGTATGATCATGGCTGAATGTAATTTCAGTACCCTATTCCTAATTTGTCTTCATACCCCTTGATCTCTTTAGCCACAAGGGCCCTGTCCAACTTTCTTTCGAATGTATCTAATGAACTAGCATCAATACCTTTCTGTGGCAAAGAATCTCAGAAGTTCATAACAGTGAGTAAATAAGTTTCTCCTGATCTCAGTCTTAAATGGCTTATCTCATGACCTGAGACCCCTTGTTTTAGACTTCCCCATTATTGGGAACATTCTTCCAGTATCTAACCTGTCTTGTCAGAATTTTATGTTTCAAAGAGAATATCTCTCATTCTTTTAAATTCCAATGAGTATGACCTCAGTCTACCCAGCCTTTCTACATATGTCAGTCCCAGGATTCGGTCTTTGCTGCACCCCCTCAACAGCAAGTCTGTCCTTTCTCAGATTAGGAGACCAACCATGTATGCAATACCTATAGCATAGCCTCACCAAGGCCCTGATATAGAAAAAAATATCCTTGCTATGGAGACAGAAATTCAGAACTAACTTGATTCCAGGAAGGGGAATGACACCTTCTAGGGCTACAGTGAGTATGGAAAGACTAAATTTTTTAAAAGGAAGAGCTGCCTTTGGATGTAGCAGGGCAATACATTAATCTCTTTGTCTACAGATGATCTCCCTCCATCTTTGGGCTTCTTCTTCTAATTCTCAGGACTTCTTGTTTACTCTCGAGGTTGGTGACTTTGATTCTACTATTGATTGGTAGAAGAATGGCCTATAGAAGGTCTCTTATTCATTCAGTTACACGTGGTCCAAGGTGGGAGAAAGCAAACCCTGCTTGCCCCAACTAAGAGTTTTCCTGAATTTTGCAGAGTATTCTTAGAAGGGTCCAGCCCAGGGCATATTCCAGTTCTGATATGATAATCGGGGTCAAAAAAAAAAACCCCAGAATGCTATTGAAAAACATAAGTCAAGCAGTATTTCAATAAATTTAAATTTAGGTAAAGTAAATGTCTGGATTTCAGATTGAGACCTTGCTTTAGCATTGAGAAGGAAGAGGAAAAGTTGCTGGTATAAGGCAGAATGAGGAGGAGTGAGACAGCTAGTAGTTGATGAGTGGAACTAGATGATGGACAAATGGAACCAGTTTTTTTTGTTGGGGGGGGGGGAGTTGGAATGAGATGGGGAAGATGAACAAAGGAAGAAAGAACCTGGGTGGATGGGTGAGTGTGTGGGTGGAGAACTCTTGGGTGGGGAGAGAGGGGTTGTTATTTAAAATTGGAGAATTTTACATACTCAGCAGGAGTATGAGATGTTGTTCTTCCAACCTGCCGTTTCATATTCCGCCTCCAGTACAATGAGATGTCCTTAAGTGAATACTGCAGATGCACAGTAGCTTGGTGCAACCAATGGAAATGCTTTGTGCGGAAGGACTGTAATCTAAAATCCTACCACTGGGCACCAAGGAGCTGAATCCTGTGCCCACAAACACTTGAAGGGTGTATTGTCCAAAGAGGCCACATGAACATCATTGGTGCTTTGAACATAGAATGTATAGAATGGACAGTACAGAGAATATAAAGAATGTAATTTACTATCTTGTATTTCTTTTATATATTTTCATGAATATAGTTTTATTGTTGAAATTTAAATAAAGTGAAGTTTGCTTCTTTGTTCTACAGCAGAATTATGGCCAAGCCTAACCATCTCTGACAAACTTTTATCAAGGATAACCTTTCTATAATGGTTCCACCTGCTCTTGTATATTTTTGTATCTCTCAAAAACAATGGCCGAGGTTTTATGAAGGAACAGAACATTCTTTTGACTTTAATTAAAAAAAAGTCAACCCACAATAAAATCACAGGTTCTGCGTGTGATAGGGATTCCCTATCTGCAAAACGACCTGCACTCTGGTGCCACCTATAGTCAGAGAGTGACGGTATCAATCAAGCAGAAATTCTTAGGAAAGATATAAAAATCATAGATTAAAAGAAGTTTGTAATTATCTTATACAAAGCATGAAATAAACAGAATTAAGCATGGAATTAAAGTGGCAACTAAAAAATCTTTAAAATTAACAGCCAGGACATTGAGTAAAAATTGGCAAGTTATATTGCCGTCATATCAAACTTTGTTTAGGTCACATGTGGAGTATTGTATGCATTTCTTGTCACCGATTACAGGAAGGATGTGGGGCTTTGGAGAGGATACAGGATGTTGCCTGGATTAGAAAGTGTTGGATACAAGGAGAGGTCAGACAAACGATGGGTTGTTTCCTCTGAAGCGTTGGAGATTGAGGGGTGACCTGATAGAAATATCTAAAATTATGAGAATACGGAATAGCGAGTCAGTGTCTTCTTCCCAGGGTGAAAATGTTAAATACTAGAGGGCATGGATTTATGGTGGGAGAAGGAAAAGTTTAAAGGAGACAGACAGCATTTTTGCAAACAGTGTAGTAAATGCCTGGGATGCTCTGCTGGGGGAGGTGATGGAAGCTCATACAATAACAATGTTTAAGAGCATTTGAACAGGAACATGAATGGAACAAAGGGATGTAGACCACATCTAGGCAGATAGGATGAGTTTCAATTGGTATCATGTTCAGCACAAACTTCTTGGGCTTAAGGTTGTTTTCCATATTTACAAAATGTAGACATGTAGCACAGAAACAGGCCTCATCGGGCCACCAAAACTGAGCCTGTGCCGCCCAGTTTCACTCAGTTGACCTTCACCCCGGTATGTTTTGAACGGTGGGAGGAAACCCCGGAGTCCCTGGAGAAAACCCACACAGACACAGGGAGAACATACAAACTCCTTACAGACAATGCAGAATTTGAACCCAAGTGCTGATCACTGGTGCTGTAACAGCATTGCGCTAACGGCGATGCCAACTGTGCCACCCCAGTACGCTAACCGTCCCTGTGCTCTACTATTCTATGTTCTGCATGTTATTTGGAACATCAATGGAACTTTGGTCACAATGGAAATAGTGAATGTATGTCACGTACATAACTAGTTTACAGAGATAATGAAAGTTTTCCTTGCTGCAGCTTCCCAGGTACATAAATTACACAACATTCAAGAGAAAAAAATTGAAAAGTCTTAACAGATACAAAGTATTTTTAGTGTCAGAGGACTTGTTTGGAAATTAATGTCATAGGATGACGTTAGAAATTTAGTGACACTGTATTCAACTTCAATAGTTTTAAAAGCATGAGCTTTTAACTGTACTAAAAGTTGGGAGTTCATATCAAATCAGATTAACATTGATTCATCTGCACTGACTGCAGTAGACAGTCAAAGAGCTGAGTATCAACAGCATTAACACAAGGATTTCCATATTAAGCAGTACAAGCACAGAATGCAGAAGTTGATATCAATTTTACATGGTGTATGATGAACATGAATTATGCTGCCATTGTGCGTGTAAATTCCTGTCTATTATCTAATTCACCCACCAGTTGCCTTCTTTCTTTATGTTAGGAAAGACCAATTCACCCGCAGGAGGATTGGGGGCTGAATCATTTCAAGAAAAAGAACACAGGGCTCACCTGGAGTTGTGTTATGTAGAAGCAGGTGAAGAGTCCTCCTAATTGCCATTTGTTTGAGCTATTGACTTTAAATTGAAAGAGATAAGAAACATAATGTTGCAAACCTGCTGGGTAGATTCTCCTATGATAACATCTCCATTCCTGAATATCCTCCCAATGACAATGAGAGTAAAATCTATTTGAAGTATGAATTTGCAAAATATAAAGATATTCTCATGGTTATCGATAATTTCCCCTAAATTTGTATCAATCTCTTTTGCAAAAGGATTTTGAATGTTTAGTATGAGTTCTGCAGGATGGTTCTGGATGCAAAACAAATGAACATACACTCTGCTGTGGACCAAATCTTTATTTTGTCAGTACAACCAAGCAGGGAGAAATCTCTGATGAGAGAATCTCTCAGATTGTTAACATACACTGATTTTTTATAGCCAATTGAGCCAGATCAAATAATTGACAGGTTATAGGTAGTGCTGTGACCATAAATGAGTATTGGTATGGCCACTTGCTCTCTATGATGTTCAGAACAGCCTGCACGTGGGCTAGGGAATAAGATCATTGTTCTCTTTTGTAACATCAGCAGACATAGAACCATAAAACACTACAGCACAGAATACAGGCCATTTGGCCCTTCTAGTCTGTGCCAAAAAATGACTTGCATTTCATAACCCTCCAGACGGCTCCTATCCATGTGGCTATCCTGTTTATTTTTAAAACTTAAGAGTGAGCCTGCATTTACCAAGTCAGATGGCAAGTCGTTCCACACTCCCACCACTCTCTGAGTGAAAAGGTTCCCCCTAATGTTTTCCCTAAACCTTTCCCTTTATCTAAGTGGAAAGTGCCTACTTGCATCTATACCTCTCATCATTTTGTAACCTCTATCAAATCTCCCCTCATTCTTATACCTGTTAATTAATCTTTCCCTGTAACTGAATTCCTGAAAACCCGGCAACATCCTAGTAAATCTTCTCTGCACTCTTTCAATTTTACTGATATCCTTTCTGTAATTAGACAACCAGAACTGCACACAATACTCCAAATTTGACCTCACCAATGTCTTGTACAACCTCACCATAACATCCCAACTTCTGATTTATGAAGGCCAAGATGCCAAAAGCTTTCTTCACAACCCTGTCTACCTGTGATGCCACTTTCAGGGAATTATGTATCTTCTAACTGATGGTTCCCATTCATCTGGTGCTCTCTAACTTATCTCTCAAATCTCAAGGTTTAAGATTTGAATGTGAACAGCCAGCACTGAACTAATGACTCACCAGTTCTTGGCCATCTCAATCTCTAAATTTGATCAAGTATCACAGCAAGTTTTGTTACATTGCAGTCTCAAAATTTTAACAGCACAGGGTATACTTTTAAACAGTACCGCATATTAATGAGTTAATTTCATAAATTCAGCTCACACAATTCATGAGTTTACACATTCAGATAATGCTACACATAAGAATCATGACTGGTGTCGATGGTTAGTATGTTTTTACTTATCTGTGCAAAACATCACAGCAACAGGTAGTTCACTGCAGTCTAATAATCAGGCTTTCTGTGCACATTCTTTACATTTTGATCTCTAAACTGCCTTATCAATAATTGCCTCTTCTCTGGAAAGTGGGCAAAATTATTCTGCGTTGTAAGTATAAATGGAGGCGCTGAAGAATACATGTTTGTGCATGTGCACATTTTGAGGCTTTGATTCAAGTTAGTTCCATCTTATTCATGGAACCACACAAAATAATGGACCACACTTAACAGCTGCAGAACAACCTGCTCCCATTATACAACACAACTCTCCAGACAATAATGGTCTGTGAAAATATCCTGGAAAATATGAACTGCTTGCCAAACCTTGAGGATGTGGATGATTTCATTCACCATCTCCTTCAGTGCCCTACCACAAATGAAGATCAAGACCTCATAGCTGACAAAATATCCATAGTTGACCAGGATCTCTCTCCTCCTATATGAGGCTATTTCCAATCCGGGTCATCCTCAAACCCAGGTCTGCCTAAGAAGAAGAATCGTAATGCAGGCAGTATATGGTACAGTACCTGAGTAAGACAATTATTGTAATTGGTTTAATGTCCTCTAAGTTGTGGCTAATGAATATGTGGCTAAATAGTTGGTGCAGGGGGCAGGGGGCAGGGGTTCAGATTTTTGGATCATTGGGATCTCTTCTGGGGAAGGTATGACCTGCACAAAAAGGACAGGCTGCACCTGAACTAGAGAGAGACAAATATCCTGGGTTGGCAGGCAGATTTGCTAGAGTTGTTGGAGAGAGTTTAAACTACTTTGGCAGGGGGGATGTGAACCAGAATGTGAGAGCAGAGAATAGGCCAGAAGTTGAAAAGGATGATGCAATGTGTTGTGGGTTTGTGAGGAAGGACAGACAAAGAGGAAGCAAAAATGTAGGCATTTGGAAGGTTTGAAATGTGTCTATTTCCATGCAAGGCGAATTAGAAATAAAGGAGATGAACATATTGCATGGATCAGTGTGTGGAATTGCGATGTTGTGGGCATTACAGAGATTTTGCTGACGGAAGGACAGGATTTGCTGATGCAGGTACCAGTGTTTAGACGTTTTAGAAGGGATAGGATGGGAGGTAAAAGAGGGATGGGGGGCGGAGTAGTACTACTGGTCAGGTAATACTAACTACGACGGCTATAGAAAGGTAGGACACTGAAGAGGGAATGTCTACTGAGACAGTGCGAGTGGAAGTCAGAAAGAGGAAGGGAGCAATCACTTTACTAGTAGACTTTCAGCCTGTTTGTCGATGTGGTAGTAACAACATGACTTGAGAGGAGAGGTTATAACATTAACTATTTACTACTATCTACAGGTAAGTGGGAGCTCTGTACATGGTGGCTGTTCTGTGCCTGGACTCTGCCAAAATCCTGCCCAGCAATCCAGAGCACGCACATGCGCAGACCGCTACCGCAAGAATGGTGGCTGCAACACGATTGCAGTGGGTGCTGAGCGATCTGGTCTATATCCCCTTTCTTTAGTAACCCCCAATGTAACACAGTTCACTAGTTAACATTACACAATGAACATAACCAAAGTGGATCAGTCTTTGTACTTGGGGTTTGGTTTACAGATGCACCCAGAGCGCGTCCTGTAATAGCCCACTGTGGAGGTAGAGGCCTATGGTACCTCAACCTGAAAATGTGCACTGATTGTTATCACTGGTGAAATCTACTGAGGGAGCACAACTGTCTTTAGGCTCAAGTCCCGGTGTTCTGGTACACCATCTTGTCAGGATCGTGTTGAACTGGGACCTGTTCCCAGTTCCCTCTGTCAAAGGCTTGAGCGGTCGGCTTGCCTTATTGCAGCACTCCTTCTACGACAGTTTTTTGTTCAGCAGCTGGGCCTTGATCTCCTGTTATTTTAATTTGGGGCTTCAGAAGCTTCCTTGCCACAGGTAAGGTTATGCCCGTCTGTCTCAACATCAGTCTCTGCGCCGGAACCCAAGCGTGGCATCACAGGAAATGTTCCTTAGGTTAAGCAGATTGAGAAATACATCCATTTTCTCCCTGTAGGACTTTTCCATGAGCTGTTTCTCACTTTTTTCCACTCTCTCAGCCAACTCATTAGACTATGGCTATTCCGGGCTGCTGGTAATGTGAGTGAAGCCCCACTCTGCTGCAAAGTCCTTAAATTTTTATCTCGTAAACTGTTATCTGACAACAGGATGTGTGGTGCTCCATGCATTGAAAAGTGCCTTTTCAATTTGGTGATGACTGTTGTGGAAGTAGCATCACGTAACAGGTCTATTTCATATGACCCCGAATATGAATCAACCAACACTATGACAATGTCAGTTGTCACAGTTGACCAAGGTAAGTCTGGAACCAGTTGAACCGGTAATGGTACTTTCTGCTGGTGTGGCTTAGTGCTGTTGCACACCATGCAAGCTTGCAACTCTTGGTCAATGTTCTCCATCATCCTAGGCCAAAAAACAATGTCCCTTGCTCTCCGTTTTATTGCCTCTACACCCGGATGCCCTCTGTATGGAATGTTGACATGTTTTTCTGCAATGAGCTGGGAATCACAGGTTTCTGACCGATCATTATAATCGCTTCTTCGAAGAGCAGCTCATCACAGAATGGGAAATAGGGCTGCACTACTGGTGGCAGATTGCACTGCTTGTTTGGCCAACCACCCTTGATGAAATGACAAGGGTCTTTAAAGTAGTGTCCTCTGTTGTGTGTCTTCTTAGCTCCTCCAGGCAAGATGAGGATATGTGAGTGACTGTCATTATGTCAAAATTGTCCTCCTCCTCATCCTGTTGGGACAGTGGAGTCTCTGGATGCATCTCTTTTCCACACTCGTATACCAGGGTGATATTTTATTTCTGAAGACTGAGCATCATCCTTAATAACCTCGCTGTGCTGCGCGTATGGGCTTCTTCAGTATTGTCTCTATGGTCACTGGCTTAACTTAGATGTAGTCATTAAATTGGAACAGGCAAAAACCACCAACTATTCTTATTTTGATTTGCACATACCTGGTCTCTGTATTGGTGAGCGACTGGATGCAGATGGAGTTCAATTCAGATGAGTGTGAGGTGATGCATTATGGAAGGTCAAACATTTTGGAAAGCAGAGTACATGGTTAATTGAAGGATACTTAACAGTGTGGAAGAACAGGACCTTGAGGTCCAAATCCATACATCTTTCAAGGTTGCTGCGCAGGTTGCTAGGATAGTTATGAAGGCCTTTGGTATTCTGGGCTTCATAGGTAAAGGGATTCAGTTCAGAGGTCATGAGATAATGTTGCAGCTCTAAAAATCTATGGTGAGACCACACTTAGAATATGGTGTTCTGTCTGGTTACCTCATTACAGGAAGAATGTGGAAGCTATGGAGAGGGTGCAGAGATTTACCAGACTACACAAAAGAGTCTGGAAAAACAACCACCTGAAGAAACACACAAAGATCAGTGTGTACAGAGCCGTTGTCATACCCATGCTCCTGTTCGGCTCTGAATCATGGGTCCTCTACCGGCATCACCTACGGCTCCTAGAACGCTTCCATCAGCGCTGTCTCCGCACCATCCTCAACATTCATCGGAGTGACTTCATCACCAACATCGAAATACTCGAGCTGGCAGAGTCCGCAAGCATCGAATCCACACTGCTGAAGATCCAACTGCGCTGGGTGGGTCACGTCTCCAGAATGGAGGACCATCGCCTTCCCAAGATCGTGTTCTATGGCGAGCTCTCCACTGGCCACTGAGACAGAGGTGCACCAAAGAAGAGGTACAAGGACTGCTTAAAGAAATCTCTTGGTGCCTGCCACATTGACCACCGCCAGTGGGCTGATATCGCCTCCAACCGTGCATCTTGGCACCTCACAGTTGGGCGGGCAGCAACCTCCTTTGAAGAAGACCGCAGAGCCCACCTCACTGACAAAAGACAAAGGAGGAAAAACCCAACACCCAACCCCAACCAACCAACTTTCCCTTGCAACCGCGCCTGCCTGTCCCGCATCGGACTTGTCAGCCACCAATGAGCCTGCAGCAGACGTGGACATACCCCTCCATAAATCTTCGTCCACGAAGCCAAGCCAAAGAAACCTGGATTGGAAAATGTGGCAATGTTGGCAGAGCTGGGGCTTTTCTGTTTGGAGTGAAGAAGGATGAGAGGTGACTTAATAGAGATCTACAAGACTATGAGAGGCATGGATAAGGTAGACAGCAGCACCTTTTACCCAGGGCGGGAGTAGCAAACTCCAGAGGACATCTGCACAAATTGTAGGAAGGTTAGTGGTAAGTTTAAAAAAAAACAAGAGTTGTGGATGCCCAGAATGCATTGCCAGGGATGGTGTTGGAGGCGGGAACAATAGGGGCATTAATGTACGAAACGAGCGGGTAGAGAGAGATTAGTTTTTTTAAGGTATTTCTTGGTGGGCATAACATCGTGGGCCGAAGGACCTGTATGACTGCCCTGGTTTAAGAATTTAGATGCAGTGTGTCCAGCAAACACAGCAAGAAGTACAAATGAGTATATTAACAGATCCTATAACCTGCCATCACTCCTGATTTGTCCAGTCGCCAGCAAAATGATCAGAAATGAGAAACTAGTTCAATTTTTTTTGTCTCGCTTTCCTGCAAGATCAGTTTTCGGGGCAGTTTCAGAGGAAAACATGGGGGGAGCTGGTGCTCCCTCCACTATAAGAGGTGCTCGAAGCACCACTGGGAATGGTCATTTTTAATCACGCCGTGAAGATTTTGATCAAAATTTGGAGGAAAATCTTTAACTTCAGTCCATGTTTTGATTGCAAAAGATGTGTTTTGCCTCACGTAATTATAAACGGATGCCTTAGGTTTTTTTTATTGCACTGCAAATATTCGCACACGCGGTTAGTTTTTTGTCTAGATTGTGAATCTATGGATTCGAATGTCAATATCTACATGACACGACAGGATCGAACAAGTCGAAACATTCAATGAACTAGTTACTCTCGCACCGATTTCAAACGATTGTTACATTTCTGCGGGTTATGTTCAAGACTTAGTAACATTTAATCAACAATGCAACAAATGCTGCTGCTTTAACATTTCAACTCAAAATTACATCATCATGACAAGTCAAAACTCAAAGGTATTTCGTTAAAGTCGGTGTGAGTTGCAAGTTTTAAGGGAAGACGTTTTTTAAATCATACGAGTTAAATATCTTTAAACTTTGATAGAAAATCGTACGGTGGTGGGAGGAAAAAAATGCATTTTGTGTGAAATGTGATATTTCCCGCCAAACCAGCGAAGACCATTTCATCCTATTCCCCCAAACAGGGTCTGTCTCCGCGCTCAAATCTCCCCACGGCAGGCGGGGACTGCTCGCGGATTGAAATTCCCGCGAAGACCTGCCGCACGGTGATTGGCCGGCACCTTCTTCGAACGTCACGACCGGGGAGGCTCCGCCGCTGCTGATTGGCGAAGCTTGGGAGGATTTCAAGGGGAAGGAGCGCGCCGTCGCCAGACCGGCACTCAGCTGAGCCCAGGCGCCCGTGTGGTAGACGGTCACTGTGCTCGCCGCCTTCCCGCGTTCTTGTGTCGATAACTAATTCTCTTTGAGCAAACCCTCCTCTCCCCCACTCAGGACCCTTTTCAGTTCCCAAAATGCATTCGACTCGCTCTCCCCTCGCTGCCAAGAACGAGAACGTCGTCTTAGTTCGAATGAATAACTTCAATTTTAACGACAAGGAGAATACGGTAAAGGGGAGGGTGGGGAATGTTATTTCTCCCTCTCCAGGGAGCCAAATGCAGGGCCACTCTTTATGGAACTCAGCCCCTCGGTAACCCGTTTACTGTCTTCCTTTTGCACAGCCGCCTGCTTTAACCGGTACCCGGGTCCTGGCCAGTAAAACCGCCCGCAATATCTTCGCAGAAGCCAAAGTAAGTGAAGACTCGCTTCGCTGTATCCCAACCCACCGGCGGCGCCTTTTCAGAATGGCGCCAAACCCCTGACCGCCTCCCAAGCCCAAGGAGCACGCTTCCCCGGGGGGGGGGGGGGGGGATGCATGCTTATAAATGCAGTGATTGCAAATGAATCAAGTTTAATTCTCGTCTTTTTTTTTTGTTGCGTTCTGTGGGGGAACAGAAACCGAATGGCGCCAAATGTTTGCTTCCCCTTCTCCCCGGTGCTGTTTTTTGGACGGGGTGACGTTTTGTAACGTGGATTTTGTTCGCAGGTAAAACCCGGAAAGGCTGGTAACTCGGGGTTGCAGGATGAGCCTCTGTTGAGGGAAAATCCGCGCCGTTTTGTCATCTTCCCCATACAATATCACGACATCTGGCGAATGTATAAGAAAGCTGAGGCGTCCTTTTGGACGGCAGAAGAGGTAACTTTGTCAAAGCATCTGATTTCTCTTTCTCCCCCCCCCCCCCATCAGTTGCTAGTTCTTCGGTGTCAAAGCATCTGATCTTCCCCCCCCCCCCCCCCCGCCCGCCCATCAGTTGCTAGTTCTTCGGTGTCAAAGCATCTGATTTCTCTTCTTCCCCCCCCCCCCCGCCCGCCCATCAGTTGCTAGTTCTTCGGTGTCAAAGCATCTGATTTCTCTTCTTCCCCCCCCCCCCCCCCCCGCCCGCCCATCAGTTGCTAGTTCTTCGGTCTTACAGGAGCCCCTGGATATCTTGCCCTTTGTTCTCCAAAGTATTTCGTGTGTCAGTCGGGAGGAGGGACATTTTCTAACTTAATTTGATTAGCATTGGCATTTACATTTAAACTAGTGAGGTTGAATGGAAGGGTTGGGTGCATTTTAATTAAATTCTTGCTTAAATCTTAATGGCTTGCGAGTTTACCAAAGTGGAGGTGCTACTTCGACCCTGTACAAGGCTTTTTTAACTTTTAACTACCCTTTGTTCTTCGGGCAGCTCCACCAGGCACCAACCGAGTATTAGAGTGCATCGCCAATGCTTTTTAACAGCCACATGCTCCCTTGCCACCATTCTTCCTGGTAATAACTGAATCTAAAATATTAATCAAATGGCAGATAAACTGAAGATGCACAAACAGAAAATGCTACATATTTCTTGATCAGGCAGCGTTTATGGAGAGAAATAGTTAACATCACAATCTAGTGATGTTCTTGTCATCTGGTATTGTACTTCAATTTTAAAAAAAAATTCTACAATATCTTTTGGAACTTCATTCCCTTACCTCCAGAATGAATCATCGCTCCGTGATGGATCCTCTCATAGAAAATGAATTATCTTTCTAAGATTGCTGTATTTGTCCATCTTCTGCCATTGATCTTGACAGCTATTACTGCTCCTTGTGGTTAAAGATTGCATCAACAATTTGACTTCATTTCAATTCTTGGCTGTCCATTGTCTTTCCTGATTGTGTTCTTATCCCAAAAATAAACAGGCATGCAACATCTCATTCAGTTTTGTCTGCAGTTACCTTAATGCCCCTGTTTTCAGACTGTTATTTCTGATTATCTTTGATCCTTTCAACATGTACTTTCCCTCAAAGCCTAAACCTATCCCTGAATAAGGCTTACTTTTTCTTTTGGAGCATTTGCACACTCTTGACTTAATATTCCATTCCCTGATCCCAGGTCCATAGTTCAGCTGACAATGGTCTGTTTTTATCAAGTGCATCAAAGTAGAAGTTGTATACCTTGCTTTTGCAGTCTCCTGAAATGACAATCAGTTTTATTTTTGAATTTTGTGTCAGTGTCCCAGATACTAATGACTACTAATTTCCCTTTATAGGTTGATCTCTCAAAAGATCTCCAACATTGGGAAAACTTGAAGCCAGAGGAGAAGTACTTCATTTCCCATGTCTTGGCATTCTTTGCAGCAAGTGATGGCATTGTAAACGAGAACTTGGTAAGATGCAATATTAACTGGAATTTAAGATTCAAGATTCCTTTTATTGTCATTTAATCATTACCAAAAAAATACAATGTCCTTTTGTCTGCTGTAAGGCAAAGAGTCGCCATTAGCATTCATTGTCCAGTGACCCTAACATTAAGAGAGAGAAGCAAAATAAGTCCCTTCAGAGACACTGTCCATGGATTTGCCTCCAGTGTTTCTGCAGCCACACACTCCATTTCAAACCTGAACTGATCCAAACCTTGATACGATCAAGAAGCTTTTGGTGCCTGCAGCCATTCTTGTCCTTGGCTCCTTTTGGATTCCTGGTTCCAATACCTAACTCCTGTGAGCAGACTGGCTTGATTTTATCGACTGCGGCGCTAAAATGGGTTGTCAATGCAGCTTTGTGGGTCCATCAGCCACAAAGCCCTTTGCTGGTCTGCTGTCGTCAGCTTCCCTTTAGGGTTGTTTCCCAGGCTTCGAGGATGAGGGGTGGGGCTTGTCCCAGTTTCTGTGGCCCTGTGCTAGTCCACTGTTGCCTGGCACAGGCTCCACCATCTTGCTTCAGACCTGTGGTTCCAGGTGGTTTTTTAAAATTTAAATAAAAATAAATAGATTGCCTCCTCTTGCACTCTGTTTAAGGCCTATAATGGAGCTGTCGGCATCAAGGTTGGGCTGAACAACCTTGCAGAGCAACACTGTCTCTGTTTTCCTGGGACAACTCCAGTGGTGGCAGCTCTGATTTCTCTTGGAAGATTTTATTTTATTTTTTGCTTTTTTTTAAAAGGTTGAGCGCTTCAGTCAAGAAGTTCAAGTAACAGAGGCTCGTTGCTTTTATGGATTCCAAATTGCAATGGAAAATATCCACTCTGAAATGTACAGTCTTCTCATTGACACTTACATCAAAGATTCTAAGGAGAGGTAACTAGATTGTCCAAACAGCCTCAAATTATCAAGTTTTCCCTGCATTCAAACATTTGAAATACCCATTCTTCTTCACAGGGAATTTCTCTTTAATGCCATTGAGACTTTGCCCTGTGTGAAAAAGAAGGCTGACTGGGCACTTCATTGGATTGGTGACCATCAAGCGACATTTGGTAAGCAGTGTGATTATTATCAGGAAGTTCTTGGCTAGTAGCATGTACATCCCTTGCTGGGAATCTGTTGAAATTAATTGCCTTTTCCCGATTTCTATTTTAGTGTTTTTGTATTTTTAAACCAAGCTAAATTCACAGGTTGCATTCATTTGAATATATGAAATTCTTGCATTTACCAGGTGAGCGAATTGTAGCTTTTGCTGCTGTTGAAGGAATTTTCTTTTCTGGATCCTTTGCTGCTATTTTCTGGTTGAAGAAGCGAGGTTTAATGCCTGGGTTGACTTTCTCCAATGAGCTTATCAGCAGAGATGAGGTATGATTTTTTTCAAACCAGAATTCATTTGTGTGGATTTGTGTACTGTTGTCAAAATGAACAATATTATTAAATGTAGTCTGAAGTAAATCTTGCTTTGATTTCTGGATGTCTCGTTTCTGACCCTAGCCAGTACCACTTGCATGTCAAAAGTGACCAGTTCAGCTTGTATTGGTACTGAGTGGCTTTTTAGATTTTAGACATGCTGCACAGTAACAGGCCCTTTCAACCCATGAACCTGTGCTGCCTGTTTGTACCCAATTGACTACACCCCTGGTATGTTTTTGAATAGTGAGAAGAAATAGGGGAGGGGGTGGGGGGGGAAGGAGGAGAGGAACCCAACACTGATACAGGGAGACTGTACAAACTCCTTACAGACTGTCCTTACAGACAGTGCAGGATTCAAACTCCAATTGCTGGTGCTGTAGTAAGTAGCATTATGATGACCACTACAGTAACCCTGCTGCCCTTTATGTTTGTGGGTCGTTTGTCTTTGCAGGCTAGCAAATTGCCTGCTACTGCTTTGCAGCAACAGTAGAAATGTCATTGTGCTAATGGTGCAGTGATTTCTTGAAAATATGGATCCAGTTTTGTTTTTTTTTTTAGCCCATCCATGGGAGTCCATAAGCTGAATTTTCAACCAATATTCATTAATTGTTCAATTTATTTTGTAATACATTTATACTGGCAGACTTGCATGGAGAAGATCTATCATTGTAAACTGTATAAATTTTATTTTGACCATCTTGATACTGTAATGTTCTAGGGTCTACATTGTGATTTTGCCTGCCTGATGTTCAAACATTTGGCACAAAAACCTTCAGAGAAGAGGGTGCAAGACGTCATCCAGGATGCAGTTTCTATAGAGCAGGTAATCTTAAATTTGATCAGAAATAATATTGGTATCAAATGGTACAAAAGTTTTTTTTGTGAAATGGAGACTAGGCCTGGTGATGTTCAGAATCAGAATTTATTGTTATGAAATTTGTTTTTCCTGAGTGACTGTTTTAGTTAATGATCTGTTTGTCTTTGGGAGGGATTGGTTGGGTCATATTTTATTTCTTAGTTCTAAGTAGGGTACAGGAAGCCAAAGTTGCTGAACTAAGCCAAAATTGGTGTTGGAGAGCATCATGGAAACAACTGAGCAAGCACATCTTCATTGCTGAGCAGACTTGTGTATTGAACCAGTCAGCTGTTTTGTGTTTTGGAGGTGGGTACATCAGAAAAGGCACACAGAAATAGTCCCATTACAGCTTGGCAGAAGACTCCCTTCAGCAGTGGGTAAATCCATCCCAACAGTATCCATATTTGGAACTCGGAGGGCATGTAGCCATTTGATATATTCATAGGAACCTGCATGAAATGAATGCCTGTAACCTACAGTGTAAGGAATTGTGTGCAATTTTCCATTATACTTTGAAAAATGTCAACTTTCATTTCAGGAATTTTTGACAGATTCTTTACCAGTGAACCTGATTGGAATGAACTGCAGCTTAATGAAACGCTACATTGAATTTGTAGCTGACCGCTTGATGTTGGAACTAGGTTTTGATAAGGTATGGTGTAAAATTACTCCATATGTTAGTAAGCCATTTGACTCCTTGCATTTGCTTTATCATTTTACTATGATCATGGCAGATCTCATTATGATTCCAACCCTACATTCTCATTGGCCCAGTGTTCCAAACTTGTAACCTACAGAATTTCTCAGTCAATTAAATGACTCCCTATTTGTTTTAAATGGAGGTCTTCTTAAACCAAGGTTCTCTTACAAGAGGAAGCATCCTTCAGGTCTACCAAATACAGGATGCAAAATATCTAGAACCCTTTGATCTTCAGATTCCAGCCTATTCTGTACTATGTAAAACAATTTTCTTTCTCGATATCAGTCCAGTAAAGTTGTTTGGCACTTCTTCCCAAGTATTTGCATCCTTGAATAAGGAGACCTGCATTGCATACAATACTCAAGCAACAGTTTCATGAATTACTAAAGCATAATCTTAATTCTTTTGTTCATTGAGAGGAATTTAAAAAAATCTTAAATGTTAAAGTAACTTGGTGTTCATGTCTTTGTAGATCTATAAAGCTGAAAATCCATTTGACTTCATGGAGAACATTTCTTTAGAAGGCAAAACTAACTTTTTTGAAAAGAGAGTAGGGGAGTACCAGAGAATGGGTGTGATGGCCAAGACTGGTGATAACTCTTTCACACTGGATGCAGATTTTTGAAAGCCTGAAGATTGACATGTCAGATGAAAAGATAGGATTGACAAACAGACTTTTGTTCCGAATATCCCTGTCTTTTCAGTTGCATTGATAAATCTGGTATGGTTAAAAGGATTAATTCCAACAAGGCTATGGTTTGGAATTTGTGCGGTCATAAGTGCTTAAAAGCAGTGGGATAATGTTACCTTGTATGTAATTATAATTGCACAAACAACAGTGAGTGCATCTCACTTTTCAAAACACTTGAATTCACATTGGTGCTGTCAAGCATTTTGTTGAGCCTAAATAGCTTCAGCTACTGGTGTTTGGTTTACAGCAGGTCTCAGTTGGTTTTAATATGTAAATATTTTAAACAAAAATGCACTTTCTAAATAAAGCATTTGCCACGGATACTTTTTAAGTAGTGGTGTTTGAGTACCTCCAATGAAGAGGTGATGGATCTGGTACAATGACATTTAACATCTCATAAGCAATTAGTTTTTGAAGGGGTGAATAACTATATCTGAAATGCACTAAAAACAGTGACTAAAATAGATTCTCCGACTAGAATTTATTACAACCCCCAATTGGGGGTGAAAGATGCTTAGGTGGATGTGATCAAGATGAGTATAAGGAGGAATGCTGGCATTCCTCCATGTTTTTTTGCATAATGGGTCATTTGGCCTATTGAGTCAATACTGACATTTGGTGCAATACAACCAACAATTTGTACAGAACTCCAAGCAGCCTGATCTCTTTGTAACTGCCTTCCACATGCAGTCTAAACAAATGAACTTAACAAGCAGAAAACAAAACATGCTGGAGAAACTCAGCAGGTCAAACAGTGCCTTTATATAGCAAAGGTAAAGATAGACATCACCAATGTTTTGGGTTTGAGCCTTTCAAGGGGTGGAACATGGGAAATGTCTGAATAAAAGGGTGGTAAGGTTGGGAGATGATAGGTGGAGGGAGAGGAAGTAGGAACTAGAATAACTAGTTAAAGTTGGGGGTGGTGGGGGGGAGAGAGAAAGAAGGGCTAGCTGATTAGTGCCATGCTACATAAAGACACTGACCTGCTGAGTTTCTCTAGCATTTGTTTTTTCACTTAACCACAATGTCAACAGAATCCTGTTTTATCCCCAACTTAACAAGTATGTACTTTAGATACCAGGGCACATAATGGAAGCCTGCCTGGTCACAGAAACTAAGCTACATGGTTTACTCCTGTTCTTGTGTTATCAATGACCTTAGATTAGGGGCCTCCAAAGTGGTTGATATTGACCCCCCCACCCCCTTACCCCACCAGGTCAATGGGAATTTCTGTGGATTTGATATAAAATATTTCCCTCAACGTTTGTTGGGGGTGGGAGGGAGGAGTTGCTGTTGAGATTTATCTGCCATGAGCACTGCTGCTACACCTCTAAATGGAGGACTAATTAACAACTGACTCATGCTGGATGGAGGACGGATCAAAAGTTGGACTGTCCAGCCAACTAATCTAGAGAGCCCCCTCCCTGGTCCAGCCCCTTGCACTCTTGTCTAGTGCTAGGATTCCATTCCTGGGGGTCAATGAAGGACCATGTAGTCCCTGAAGGGGTCTACAGTGTTTAAAAAGTTTGGGGAACCCTGATGGTAGCAGTTACTGCACTTGTGTCCAACATTTGAGTCCAGCCTAAGCTTTGTTACTGCAGGTCAAAATGGAAACCAATATTTGCCATTTTATCATTTGTGTTAGCTTTTTTTTAATAAGTATGGGGTTTTTGATTTGTGCTTATTTTCCAATTGTTAAAATGTGTAAGCTGAGAAACAACAGTCTTTTTTCAGATTTATTGTCGGTGTATGTACGTGACATCACCCTGAGATTTTTTTTAACTGCAGGTGAGGCAGAATTACACAAATTAGCCAGATAATGAATATACAAACTGATAGTCTTCATGGATTACCACTATATTGAGAAGGATATGGACATGTACCTTTTTTGAAATTGAAATCTGGATTTCTGTCGCTGAATAATGAATCCAGTTTATCTCAATAAGGGAAATGTGAATTAGTGTTCAAGATCAAATGGAAAAATTGCACAAGAAAACAAATTATATTTTCACTCATAACGTGCTCATGTATAATACGTGAGGAAAATCTGAAATGTAAAAATGTCCTCATAGTGCTTGCAAATACCATGAGCATATAATATTTGTCCTGTCCAACACCTTCATACACCCTATAAAAGTAAAAAAAAACAAAACACATGCACAGATAACATTATCAGTCTATAACTTATCTGTATTCGATCTAGCCCATAGATTCTCAAGGTGGGGTGTAGGAATATTTAGGGAAATAAAAAGTTGGTTTGAAAAAATAAATTTATGTTGGTGTGAAAGTTGTCAGTACAACACAATTGTAGCTTCCAAGTAAAATCACTGTTCCCTTTTATTTTCATAATGTGTTTTTGCTTTTCTGATGTTTCTCTTAATTTGTTATCCTTGATTTAAATAATTGTATCTTTCTGACCAGGTCTTAATATCCATTCCAAATTATTTAATTGGCAACAAGGATACCAAAAAAGACCCCAGAAAGTAAAGCTCAAGGCAGTTTTGATGTACTTTCTGTGAGGATTTTTTTTTAAAATTCAGATACCGCACTAGTTTTTTTTTAAGAGTCAGTGTCCTTCCTTTAATTCGATCATTACTTTTATTACATTTTTCAATTCTAAGATCTAATAAAATATTGCTTAATTGTTTCAGGGAGCTTGCACTGCTGTCTGTTCAAAATGGGCAGACCAAGTAAATAAAAGGTTAGTCAATATTCAGTGGAGTTCTTGAAGTTTGGGTTTATACCTGCTGTATACGATGAACATGCACCTTTTTGCCTATTATGCCAAGACTGAGAAATGAATCAATGAAAGCAGGCCGTCCTGAAGCTCATTTGAGGGTAAAACATCCTAACCATTTCAATTTGAAATGGGAATATTTTAAATTACTGAAAGAGTTGAAAATAGATCAAAAGTCACTTAATTATTCACTGCACAAACTATAGCCCTGAATTGTATCCTTGAAGTTGGTTATGAAATTTCTCTGCTGATAGAAAAACATGGTAAGAATAATACAATTGAGGAGGAACTGATTAAACCTGCAATATCATTGTTTCTCAAGAGTTCTGCAAAAGGATGACATGTCTGAGCAATGTCCATTCTGCAACAGAATAGATGACATGGGTCAAGATGTTGAAAAACAGCTTATTGAGAAGTTGTTCTCAATACAACTGGATATATCTACTGTATGGGACAGTAAGGCTCTTATTGGTGTACATGAGATATATGAGTTTCAAGAAGAGAAGCAGTTGCTATCTACAGCAAGTTCAAAAATTATTTGGATGTAAATGAAATATCAAAAGGAAGCATTGAATCTTGTGCTGCAGATGGTGCATCTGCTATGATATTTAAAATTAATGAAGGATAAAAATCTAAACATGTTAGTTGTGCATTGTGTTATCTCCTGAGAAAACTTAGTTGCCAAGAAAATTTCCCATTCTGTGATCAAGTTTATCAATGCCATCAAAGCTAATGCCAAATGTGAATGACTGTTTAAGTAGTTTTGAGTCGATTAAGAATTGCAGAAGCCAGGTGGTTGTCAAAGGGAAACTGCTTCAAAAGCTTTATGGAACTGATCTTTGAGGTTTTTGAAGGACAAACCTGAAATGAAACTCTTGCTAACAACAAATGGAAAAGTTTATGTGAGTTTATGGCCACTGGAATTGCAGTGTACACGACAAAATAACCACACAAGGTGTTTTTTTTTTAAAGAGTGAATCAAATAAATTTTCTCTTCATTACCCGTGCAACCTTTTAAAAGTCAGAATCACCCACTCGTCATGTGGTGACATCATGCACTGATGTCACGTGGCTGGTTTGATGCCTCCTGGGAGTTGTAGTGCCGCTATACTGCTGCTACAAGCCTCACCCCCAGAACAGGCAGAAAGGTTTGTCTTTTAGGTTGTTTACCTCTGTGACGGACTGTTGGCTGTTGCAGTGGGGAAGACTTGTCCACATGAGCTGGCTTAAGCCTGTCAATAATGAAAGTCTGGCTTCCCTCTGATGTCCAAACCACAGGTTGACCTAGATTGTCTGAGTATCCTATAAGATGCTTTGTAGGGAGTCAGTAAAGGTTGACCAAGTGTTTTCCTTTGGATTAAGACATATTTGCAGTTTTTGAGGTCTTCAGACATAAAAGAAATTCTCCATGTGATGATGGTGGTATGGGGGTCAATTTTCTTATGGTCTCTCTTAGCCTGCTCAATAGTTACTTATGATCATCGCTGGTGTTGGAATGGTAGGGGACAAACTACCCTGGAACTACCAACAAGATCTGCAGATGAAACTTGGAAGTCCTTTGGAGTTTGAATGCCCAAGCAGCTCATCAGCCCAGTTCGGGCCCTCTAACTAAGCCATCAAGGCTGACTTGAGATGTCAATGAAATCTCCACCATTCCATTGGCCTGGGGATGATAGGCATTTGTATGATGAATTGTACCAAGCAAGTGAGACAAGCCCGTTCACAGCGAGGAAGTAAATTGTCCTCTATCCAAAGTAACGTGCCAGTAGACCAAAACAAGACATCCAGGAAATGAACACCCAAGCACGTGTCTGTAGTAGCATCTACCATAGGCACGGCCTTGGGTCACTGCAAAACTGTCTATTAACTATAAAAAGATAACGGTATTCTCTTGAAACAGGAAGCGGACCAACAATGTTCATGTGGACATGAGCAAAAATGCCGAGTAACTGCTGTGGACTGCAGTGATGCCTTTGTATACAACTGAACTTTTGCTTTTTGGCAGGCAATGCAAGACCTTGCCATTTGTGTAAAGTCTTTTTTAAGACCATGCCACATGAACCTGTCAGAAACCATACAAACAGTCGATCTAATCAATGTGCATGGTCTCACATCCAGAAACGAAAACTCAATATTTCCATGATGTCGAAAGTACTTGGAGTGGGTGTCCTGTTGATATTAGTAGTTTACCATTAACTCAAAACTGGACATCTTTCAAATGCAGGTTTGTGATTGCAGTCCAATAAGCATTTGTCACATGGACGTGCTCTTGAGCTCTGGTCAAAGCTGTGTAGTCAATACCTTGATCTACAGACAAAACCTTGCATGGAGCAGAGTGGGAAAGTGTCTTCTGGAAATATGTAGTTCTTTTGTGGAAAATTCTGAAATGAATGATAATTGCTGTTGTGGTCAAGCTGACCAGGGCTCTGCAAACCTTGGAAAATGCAAATGTTAAGGGCTTGTGGTCAGTGTACATAGTAGAATCTCTGCCCTCAAAATAAATAACTGGTGTTGAATGAGCAAGTTAATGGCCAGAGGCTCCTTATCAAAAGTACTGTATTTTTTCTCTGCTTCACGAAGATGGTGGCTAAAGAATGCTAACACTTCCCATTGCCCATTGACATAGATGAAGTGCCCCTCCTACGGCCCGACTGGAAGCATCTGTAGAAAGGGTGGTGGCTGAGAATAGTGGCATGAGTCAGCAAATCTTTTGTCTTCAAGCAGGCATTGTTTCCCTCTTCAGTCTAATGGATGGTTCTGGCTTTTCCAGACAGTAAATCAAAAAGAGTCTTCATGATGTGAGCTCCTCCTGGAAGAAACTAAAGGTAAAAATGTACCATTCCCAAGAATTCCTGCAGGCTTTTAACCATAGCAAATCTTGAGTACTTGGTAATGGCCTCAACTTTGGATGGCAGTGGAGTCATGCCTTCCTAAGTAATCCTATGCCCCAAGAAATAATTTCTTGTCCAAAAACGCATTTATTCGGATTGATGTCCAAACTTTTGAAGCCAACTAAGTGTTTGAAGGTGTTCCAAATGTTCTTCCTTAGTCCCACTGGCCACTAAAATGTCATTGATGTAAATGAAAACATTGGTCATACAAAGTTCTAAAGCATCCATCACCCGTTGAAATGATTGAGTGGCATTCTTTAATCTGAATGGCATTCATAAAAACTCAAACAAACCAAACGGGGTAATTATAACTGTTTTTGGAATGTCTTCAGGCTCTACTGGTACTTGGTGATAGCCACACAGTCTATTTTGGAGAAGATAGACTGAGAATTAACTGAGAAATCTTGAATATGAGATATTGGATAACGATCTGGGATGGTGGAGTCATTAAGCTGCCTGTAATCTCCACATGGTTGTCAATTTCCATTGTATTTCAGGACCATATGTAATGGAGATGCCCAGGGACTGTCAGACCTATGAATTATGTCTAGTTCCTCTATCTTGGCAAATTCTTCCTTAGATAAGCGCAGCTTCTCTGGAGGCAAGTAGCATGCTTCAGCGTGGATAGAAGGGCCCTTAGTATAAATGTGATGATTAACACTGTGGTTTGCAGTGGAGGCAGAAAATTGTAGAATAGTAATCTCAGGGAAATCTTCCAACAGCTTGGAGAATTCATCTACTGGTTTACCTAATATTTGAAGGTGCAGAGCAGGGGTATAGGGGTCTGCCAGAGGAATGGCCTGAAATGTTGTTCCATCTATTAGCTGACAGCCTTTTGAGTTGACGAGGTATGAATAAGCCCGAAGAAAATCTGCACTGAGCAAAGGTTGGGATACTTTTGCTATAATAAATGGCCAAGTGTAGAGATGATTCTCGAACTTGACGTTCATCTTCCTGGTGCCAAAGGTTGGAATGTTGGAACTGTTAACTGCTTGTAATTGCAGGTCCAGGATAGGCGAGCATGTGTCAAAACTGGTGGGTGGAAATACACTAACTTCTGAACACCAGAAATTTTCTCTGGGACAACTGGTCCCAATATACAGTGGGCTTGCAGGTTTCTTGCCATCGCCACCGCCCTTACTGGCGGTTGCCCTGGGCTTTTCCCGCAAACAGGCAGGGTGGAAGGCACTTGCGGACATTTCCTCCCCAATGCCTGTGGTAATACACCAAGACGAGGTGTCCACTGGCTACTTGCTTGTTTTGAGGTTTTGTCTGCTTGTAGGGAGTGATGTGTTAAGGGCACTATTGTGTGACATGGTCAATGTCAGAGGGGTTGGTTGTGCAAACTTGTCTTTCCTTGCTGTGCTTTTTTAGCCAGCCATAGAATGTTTGCCTTTGCTGCTACAGCACTTGGATAACAAGACCCTAATATCATCTGGCATTCGCTCTAAAAAGTGCTTGAATAACATATTGGGCCTTTCACCAGCATCTATTAGTTCTGAAGGGGTGCGGTTCTAACTCACTGAAATATAGTTTGGCTGCCTTTTCTCTATGGGTCATACCATATAAACAAAATAAAAGTGCTTTTAAAGCGTCATACTTGTATGTGGTGGATCCTGTAGGAAGTTGCCGACCTTCTTAGTAATGGCAAGATAGTAATAATGATTGGTGCCTGTAGTGCGCATCAAAAGAACCAAAGACTTGTTGATCCAAACCAAGGCTCTTATTAACTAAAAGACTGGAGCATATCACAAGTAGGTCGACCAGTCCAGAATGACCTGGTCTGGCTAGGAGCAATCCTTTAAGACCTGTCAGTAGGTGCGACTACACTCTCAGCCAATCACAGTCATCCTACACTACCATCTGTACATATGTACATATACACATTGATGATAGAATCTGTACTATCACAAGGCCCAATTCAACTGCGAAGGTAAAATTGTGCTTCAGCCTGTTGGACCACAGTTCAGGGTTGGCTGTCCAGAAAGGTGGTAGCTTCACAGCAACAGCTGCAGAGTCTATGTCCAAAAATACGATTTTAGACTCATCGGGCTCACCAATTGTGGCCATTGGAATCGCAGTAGACATGACGAAATAACCACACGTGGCATTCCTAGAATGAATCAAATGAATTTTCTCTTCATTTCCCGCGCAACCTTTTAAAAGCCGGAATCACCCACTGACATCATCATGTACTGATGTCACATGGCCAGTTTGATGCCTTCTGGGAGTAGTAGTGCCACCATAGTGCTGCTACCAGTTACTTGACGGACCTTTTTGAGAAACTAAGTACATTGAACAAGCAACTTCAAGTAGCAAATATGACACTCATTGATGCAAAAACAAAGATATTTGAATTCATGACACTTCTAGAATTATGCCAAAGGAATATTTCTGCAAGAAATTTCAGTCAATTCTATTGGTTGAATAAGTGAGGTAACTAATGCTGTTACAAACATCATTGGTGACCATTTGAAAATGTCGGTTACTGACTTCAATTATAGATTTTGTGATTTAAAAATGATGGATTTTCCCTCTTGGTTAATTCAGCCATTGCTTGTGGACTTATCTGAAGTTCCAGTGCAATACCAAGAGGAGTTATCTGAGTTGCCACATGATGAATCCGAAAACTATTCAAAGTAAAGGAATCATGATGTGGCTGTCTAATGAGATTGAAAAGAAATACCCAAACTCGACTACTTTAGCAAGGGAATTACTGATACATTTTCCATCATCATATTTAGTAGAATGTGGCTTCGATGCTGTTAGTGATTTGTTACAAGCTAAGAGAAACCGACTGAAAATTACAAATTGTGGAGATTTAAGGTTGAAACGAACAAAATTAATCCCTCGAATCAAAAAAAAAATCTGCAGCCAGTGTCAGGGGCAAGGTTCTCACTGAAGTGATGACAATTGTTGAACGTGTGTTTGAGATGACTGACATATTGAAGTAGTAGTTGAAATATGTGTTCCAGTGTATTCCCAAAGTTAATTGCATTGAAATCTTTGGCTTGGCTTTGCGGACGAAGATTTATGGAGGGGGTAAAAAGTCCACGTCAGCTGCAGGCTCGTTTGTGGCTGACAAGTCCGATGCGGGACAGGCAGACACGATTGCAGCGGTTGCAGGGGAAAATTGGTTGGTTGGGGTTGGGTGTTGGGTTTTTCCTCCTTTGCCTTTTGTCAGTGAGGTGGGCTCTGTGGTCTTCTTCAAAGGAGGTTGCTGCCCGCCAAACTGTGAGGCGCCAAGATGCACGGTTTGAGGCGTTATCAGCCCAGTGGCGGTGGTCAATGTGGCAGGCACCAAGAGATTTCTTTAGGCAGTCCTTGTACTTTTTCTTTGGTGCACCTCTGTCACGGTGGCCAGTGGAGAGCTCGCCATATAACACGATCTTGGGAAGGCGATGGTCCTCCATTCTGGAGACGTGACCCATCCAGCGCAGCTGGATCTTCAGCAGCGTGGACTCGATGCTGTTGACCTCTGCCATCTCGAGTACTTCGACGTTAGGGATGTAAGCGCTCCAATGGATGTTGAGGATGGAGCGGAGACAACGCTGGTGGAAGCGTTCTAGGAGCCGTAGGTGGTGCCGGTAGAGGACCCATGATTCGGAGCCGAACAGGAGTGTGGGTATGACAACGGCTCTGTAGACGCTTATCTTTGTGAGGTTTTTCAGTTGGTTGTTTTTCCAGACTCTTTTGTGTAGTCTTCCAAAGGCGCTATTTGCCTTAGCGAGTCTGTTGTCTATCTCATTGTCGATCCTTGCATCTGATGAAATGGTGCAGCCGAGATAGGTAAACTGGTTGACCGTTTTGAGTTTTGTGTGCCCGATGGAGATGTGGGGGGGCTGGTAATCATGGTGGGGAGCTGGCTGATGGAGGACCTCAGTTTTCTTCAGGCTGACTTCCAGGCCAAACATTTTGGCAGTTTCCGCAAAGCAGGACGTCAAGCGCTGAAATACACTTGCAGTAAATGATTTAATTAAAATTTCTTTTGAATATATAACTTTTTTCCACTAATGGTAGGGGATATGCTTTTTTTAAAAAATTAAAGTGGGCCTAGGGCAAAAAAGGATTGAGAACCATTGGTTTAGTCCTTAAATAAAAACCTACCTTTAATTACAAGTTAACATAAGAAGTAAAATTATTTGACAGATGAAAATATACATTGTTATTGTGATATCTATTATATTTAGCTTAAAGGTTTATAGTATTGTAGAATGAACATTGAGATGATTATGCTAGTCTTTTCAGTTTTATTATGTATGGCTTCTTCATATGCAGTCAGCCAATAATTCAATGAAGCTAAGCGAGAACATGTTGTTCCAGACAAGTCCATCAGGTGGTGTTTGTGTTTTACAAATACAGTCGAGTACGCCTACATTGGAAAGGGACCAATGAACGTGACATATTTCAGTCAACGTTGCATATTTGGGTTTGAATAATCTAATTGTTCCCTTTTCTGTTTATAATTAAAACTTTTGTCTTTCTGGTTACAAGAAGGCTTTTTGTTTTGTTTTGCTGCCATTAAACATTTTGTATAACTTTGTCTGTTTGTGATAAATGGAAACTAAGCTTTCCTTAGGATTCAATTTTTTAAAAACTGTATAACTTTTTTCAAAGTATTGAGAACCAGCAGTTTAAGGGTTGTGGTCTCTTTGGTGATATTGGTTAATGAATAAGATACCCATTTGGTTGCTTTTACTGAGCTGAACAATTGCATTCCTATCAATTTACTCTGAATGTTGTAAAAGCTCTTTTCAATGAAGAGGAAAGCATCTGGCAGATAAAGGTGTGTAATAGGTTGTTAGTGCACAGCTGAGCATGCATATGTTGAGTTCTGTTATATTCTCAACTAAGTGCGAATGGACAGTTTGACCATATTTCCTACTTGTTTTATTATATAAATATGTGAGATAAATGCAGTAAACAAAAGCATGAGAGATATTTACTAGCTGGCTGTGAGACTGTTATATGATAGCAGTTGTTTCTGAGGCTTAATGAACTTATTAACATCCTTTGTTCCATGTTTCCTTAAATAATGAAGGGTGCTGCATGAATTAAGTTCTTTCTTTATACTCTGGGCTGAATAGGGAAGCTACACAAGAGATGACTGGAAGGATAATGCACTTAACAATTCCATGAATCAGGCTTTAGTCTCCTTTACAAAAGTTCCTCAAGTTCATCCAGTAATTTGATCAACCAGGGACATGATAACTTGAAGTCCTTTCCACACCTCTTTTTATGGCAATGTACATCGTTGTCTTTTATTTACCACATTAATTGTTACCATTATTGTTAAGTTGTAGCGGCGGCTACACTGCTCCTGCAATAACACACGTAACCAGATGGGTTGAGCTCAGTGAGCAGACTAGTTTATTGCAGGCTGCTGAGCTGCACTTATACTCCCAGCCCGGACCTGGCTGAGAACTGCACTGGAGGGCGCTGACGTCACCCGGGCATCATGTGATCCCCAAGCGTGGGTTTCTGAGCCCCGAGCTGGAAGGAAGGGAAACTCCCAATGGTGCCATTTTGGCCGGCTGCCCTGCCGTGTGGCTTACAAGCGGGGCCGGTTCACCTGCCTTGTGGTGAGCCATCACAAAGCCACCACCAGAACCGGCGCCAATGTCCTTATTTGCCAGGCGGCCTCGCTTCTTGGGCTGGGCAACGGCCACGGGCTTGGTGGGATTGAGGTGCGCTGGCTTCAGCCTGTCCATGGTAAACAGCTCATGCCTGCCATCCAAGTCCAGCGTGAACATCAAGCTGGAACATTGTATAAGCCTGTATGGCCCCTCGTACGGTTGCTGCAGTGGTGCCGCGGTCGGGCCCCACTGAACGAAAATGAACTCCAGGGAAAGCAGCTCGCCAGGAATGTGAGACGGGTGGGTGCCATGATTGAGCGGCAGTGGGGGGTTCAAAGGAGTCCAAGAGTGCCCTGAGTTGAGGAAGTATTTTGTGCGGCGACCTCTGGGGATTGCCTGCAGATCTTCCTTGGGAGTTGAGCAGATGCCCAGGAGCATCCAAGGAAGTTCATCCATCCAGTCGGGACCGGTAAGGCGGACCACAAGCGCCGACTTAAGGTGGCGGTGCAGACGTTCGACCAGTTCATTGGCCTGTGGATGGAAGGCTGTGGTGCGGTGTAGCTGTATCCCCAACTTGTTGGCGAGCTGTGCCCAGAGTGCAAATGTGAACTGGGCATCCCAATCGCTGGTGAGGTGAGCCGGGACACCGAACCGGGCGACCCAACCATGCAACAGGGCTCGGGAGCAGGATTCGGTGGAGGCGTCTGGCATCGGGATTGCCTCGGACCAGCGAGTGGTGCGGTCCACCACCGTAAACAGGTATACGGTTGCCCTGGGAAATGGGTAAGGGCCCGACAATGTTCACGTGAATGTGGCTGAACCGTTCCCAGACGTGCTCGAATTTCTGTACGCGTGCCCTGGTGTGCCAGTGCACCTTGGACGTCTAGCAATGGGCGCATGTTCTGGTCCAGCCCGCGATCTGCTTCCGCAGCCCATGCCATACGAACCGTTCTGCCACCATCCGGAACGTGGACCTGCAGGACGGATGTGAAAGATTGTGGATGTGACGGAAGACCTGCCTGTGCCACTGCTGTGGAACCTCTGGCCGTGGGTTGCCCAAGGAGATATCACACAGGATGGTGCCTTCACTGCTCGGAGTTGGGATGTCTCTGAACCGCAGGCTGGTGATGGCGGACTTGAAGGCCCTTGTCTCCTCATCAGCTTCTTGGTCCCAGGCGAGCTGATTGAAGTCGAGGCCGGGCGTCAGCGTGCAGATGGCCAGTCGCGAGAGTGCATCGGCAACCACATTGTCCTTCCCCGCCTTATGCCGGTGGTAAACTCCGACACGAAGGAGAGGTGACGCTGCTGGCGGGCCAACCAGGGATCCTTTGCCATCTCGAGCGCCTGGGTGAGGGGTTTGTGGTCGGTGAAGATGGTAAAAGTCCTCCCCTCCAAAAAAATAGCAGAAATGCCGCACCGCCAGGTACATGCCCAGTAACTCGCTGTTGAAGGCCCTATACTTGCGCTCCAGAGGGCAGAGCAGGCGGCTGAAGAATGCCAGCGGCTTCCAATTCCCATTCACCTGCTGCTCCAGGACGGCACCGACGACTGTGGCAGAGGCATCGACAGAGAGTGCCATATGCAGGTGTGTGTGCGGGTGGGTGAGCATGGCGGCCTTCGCGAGGGCATCCTTGGTGGCCTCGAATGCGGTGCAGACTTCTGGATTCCAAGCGAGCATCTTGTGCTTGGCTGTGATGAGGGCGAACAGGAGCTGCATGATGCGTGCAGCTCCCGGGATTAAGCGGTTGTAAAAATTGACCATACCTGTGAACTCCTGCAGCCCCTTGAGGCTGTTCGGGCGTGGGAACTCCCTGATAGCAGCAACCTTCGCAGTGGCGGGCGTGGCTCATTTGGCCATGATGGTATGGCCCAGGAACTGCATGGACTCTTTCCCAAACTGGCACTTAGCTGGGTTGATGGTAAGGCCTAATTCAGTCAGCCGGGAGAAAAGGGCACGTAGGTGGGCCTTGTGTTGCGCCCGATCCCTGCTGGCAATGAGGATGTCATCTAAGTAAATGAAGATGAAATCCAGGTCCCTGCCCACTGAGTCCATGAGGCACTGGAAGGTCTGAGCGACGTTCTTGGGCCCGAACGGCATGCGCAGGAATTTGAATAGGCCAAAGGGGGTGATGATGGCCGTCTTGGGTATATCCTGAGGGTGCACCAGGATCTGGTGATATCTGCGCACCACGTCAACCTTGGAGAAGACCCTCGTGCCATGCAGATTGGCTGTAAAGTCCTGGATGTGAGGGATGGAGTAACGGTCGGGAACGGTTGCCTCGTTGAGCCGTTGATAGTCTCCGCAGGGACACCAGCCACCGGAGGCTTTCGGGACCAGGTGGAGTGGCGAGGCCCATGAGCTGTTGGACCGCCGAATGATCCCCAGCTCCAACAGGTGTGAAAACTCCTCCTTCGCTACCTGGAGCTTGTCAGGTAGGAGTCGGCATGCCTTGGCGTAAACCGGCGGGCCCTGGGTGGGGATGTGGTGGAACACCCTGTGGCATGGCGAGGTAGCGGAGAACTGTGACTTGAGGAGTGTCGGGAACTCATCCAGGATCTGCTGTAAATTGTCTCTGGGCATGCTGATCATGGCCATCTGCAGTGGCTCCGAGCGGGAGGCATCGAGGTGAACAGCCTGGAAGGTACGGGAGTCCACCAGGCGCCTACCTCGAATGTCCACCAGAAGCCCGAATGCGAGGAGGAAGTCTGCACCCAGGATGGCATTCGGGAGGGACAAGACAGTGAACCTTCAGGCGAAATTCCGTTGGCAGATCTAAGTGGACTGTCTTGTCTCCATAAGTCTGGATTATCGTTGCATTGGCCGCACGGAGGGGAGGTCCACGAGGTTTCCTGAACTCGATGGCCGTGGCCGGGATGATGCTGATCTGGGCTCCGGTGTCAATGAGGAACCGCCAGCCGCTGACTGAGTCCTGCAGGTAGACAAAGCTGTGTCTTTGGCCAGCCATCACAGTCATTAACAGCGGACGGCTTGGTCATTTCCCTAGAACAAGCAGGGCTGACGACACTTCCGAGCCTTGGGTCCCCAGCACTGGTGGTAGAAGCAGAGGCCTGAAGTGGATGCTGTGGCCTTGGTTATGCTCTTGGGGGCCCCAGCAGGGGATGCGTGCTCTACCGTAGTGCTAGGGGCAGGGTTGGTGTGGTCGTGCCCGTGCCTTGTGACCTGCTGGACCACTGAGCCTTCCAAGAATCATGTGAGCCATAGCTCTTGGGCCTTCTAGGCGACCTTCCTTGGGTCAGTGAAGCTCTCCTGAACCAGCAGCGGGTGGATGCCCTGGGATTATGTTTGAGTAAGATGCGCTCGAAAAGTAGGCAATTGGTGTGCTCACCCATGAGCGCGTGCATCTCGTCCATCAGTTCCATGGGGGACCTGTCCCCAAGGGCGTCGAGGTGCAGCACCCGAGCGGCACGCTGGTGTCTGAGTCTGAGGGACCCGGTAAGCACTCACTTGATGGTCTTGTAGTTGTCCTCGGCAGGTGGGTTCTGAACAAGGTGCAGCATGTGTCTGGCAGTGGTGTGGTCCAGGGTAGCGACCACATGGTAGAATTTGGTCATGTCGGACAAAATCTGGCGGAACTGGGTGAAACTGTTCCTCCGCGTGGCCGAACCAGGTCTCCGGCTCCTGAACCCAGAATCTAGGCAGTTTTATGGCTATAGCGCTGATTCCAGGCTCACTCATGATGGGTTCAAAGACATTTGAACCAGTCGGGGTCACCAATTGTAGCAGCGACTACATTGCTCCTGCAATAACACACGCAACCAAATGGGTTGAGCTCAGTGAGCAGACTGGTTTATTGCAGGCTGCTGAGCTGCACTTATACTCCCAGCCTGGACCTGGCTGAGAACCATGCTGGAGGGTGCTGACGTCACCCGTGCATCACGTGGTCCCCAAGTGTGGGTTTCTGAGTCCAGAGCTGGAAGGAACCATTTTGGCCGGCTGCCCCGTCGCGTGACTTATAAGCAGGGCCGGTTCACCTGCCTTGTGGTGAGCCGCCACAAAGTTCCCATTACACCTAGAACATCCACATAGTTCTTGACCACATGACAAATTCTTAATCACTTTACCATTTAGCACCAAGGCCTTTGCAGCCAGAATATCATATTCTTTTGTAAAATGACTGGCTGGTAAAGTCTTCAGTGGAAATATAGTAAGCTGTGGTTGATCATTCACATACACAAACGTTGCCTTTGCAGTTACATCTTCACAAAGTTGTAAAATAACCAAAATGTTACAGGAGTACTTTGCATTTAATAATCTTGAATTGCCTCCTCTAAAGGCTGCAAACATCAAAAATGCCCAAAAGAATGACTTAATATCCACAAAGATAGTAAGATCAATGCTCAATAATTTCAGTCTTACCCAGTCTTCAGAGAGTGGAGGGCTGTTCATAATGAATTGTGAATAAATGAAAAGGAGAGCATCAACTGTAAAGCACATATATGGCGACTTAAATTGTGAAAACCTTTAAAATGGCTCTTTCTCTGCTGGAAAGAGTTACTCCATGTGATGGACTTTTTGCAGTGAACTGGAATTCACTGTCTGTGTATTGTTCTGATGGCTGACTCCACCCTCACCTATCCCAATATAAACCCTGGTGTTCCCCCCCTTACCTCAGATTCACCTGAGGATTATTGTATCTACTGGCCATTGATTGTAATCTATTAAAAGCGTGTTTGTACTCAATTGTCTTTGAGTGCAATCAGTTGCATTACAATTTTAATAGCTCAACTCTGAAGCAGGATGGAAGCCCTGTTGAAGCCAGGCTTGCTCCAGGTTGACCCTCTATCCCCTGAGGCCCCGGAGGAATTTGCCTACTGGTTGGAGTGTTTCCAGTCCTACCTGATGGCCACACAAGACATCTTCAACACTGATAGTCTCCAGAGATCTGCATTTCTCTCTCGAGTCGGCCCCAAGGGATTCGCTGTTATCAGGAGCTGTGCTTCTTATGAGTCTGCCATTAGAAGACTTGAAGGCCATCTACATGAGGCTACAAAATGATGTGCTGGTAAGACACTGGCTCTCAACATCAGCTGTGTCTGGGTGAGTTGCTGGGCGATTATGTCCTTGAACTGTGGGCTCTGACTAGAAAAGGCTGACTGCTGCGGCCACATGTGACCGGGGATGCTACTTCTGTGGACAGGCACAGCACCCTTGCACCCGATGCCGTGTGCTCAGGATGCAGTAGGCGAGGGCACTGAGTGAAGGTCTGCAGGGCTAAGGGGAACCCAAAGAGGGTAACCTTGTGTGTGACCCCCGAATTGGCGTTCAACCCATGCCCGAGTCCTGAAGTGCCAGCCTCAGCCTCTCTGTGCTGCTCGCCACTAGCATCTTGATGCGTCACGTCTGGAAGTAAAGCATCGCGGGAAGCCATGTCGATGGCACCTAGTCCTTCAGATCAAAAAGGAGGGCAGCCATCTTGCTGCACCTTGTAGTCAATGCCATGTTGTCTGCCTGTAGGCCAAGACAAGAGAGTCAATATCGGCACGGGAGCAACAGGGTTTCCAGAGCACTGGCATTGGTTGTCCAAGGTCAGGCAACATCTCACAAATTGAATAACTTTACAATAGAGGTGACAGTAAACAGGCACTTAACTGAGTGCATGGTAGACACTGGCTCCAGTGAGAGCTTTTTAAACTCTGTGGTACAATTTAAAAGTGTACCTGACAGACTATTGTATTTTCCTAGCTTTGCACTTGCACTCTGCGACGATGCAGGGGTATTGTATAGTACATCTAATTGTAAAAGGAGGGAATTTTGTAAATTCCAATTGTATGTACTGAAGGATTTGTGTGTTGCTGGGCCTGTACTTCCTGTGTCACCTTAAAAGAGTGTGATCCACTTCCTCCAATCACGGTGCGGAATGGACGGTCCCAAAAGTCAGATGTCACAGATCCACCCTAAATATTGATTACCTTCCCCTACCTCTATTGTTTTCGAACCTGACTCCCAATTGCAAGCCAATAGCCACAAAGAGCAGGTGATACAGTGTGGGGGATTGGGAATTTATTAGAACCGGGACACAGTGGCTGCGCAAAGAAAATATAATTGAGCCTCGCAACAGCCCACGGAGAGCTCAGGTGATAGTCGTGAAAGGGGAAGAAACGTCCAGGCTAATGATTTACTACAGCCAAACAATTAATCGTTTTACACTCCTCGAATATAGGACATGGTAAATGAAATTACTCCGTATCGGGTCTATTCGACCATTGACTTGAAAACTGCATACCATCAGTTACGGATCTGTTCTGAGGACTGCCCCTTCACAGCATTTGAGGCAGACTGACTGCCTTATCAGTTCCAGAGGGTCCCTTTTGGTATCACTAATGGGGTCTTGGTCTTCCAAAGGCAGATGGACAAAATGATCGATGAATACGGGTTGAAAGCCACTTTCCCTTATCTCGATAACGTCACCATTTGTGGACACTCTCTGGAAAACCATGATGCCATCCTCCAGAGGTTTCTCCACACGGCCAAGGCCCTGAATTTCACTTACAAATCCAGTAATTGCGAGTTCTGGACTAAACTTATGGCAATTCGTGGTGGAGAATGGCGTCATTGGCCTGACTCCAATCGAATGCACCCCCATTAGACCTCCTGATCCCGAGAACCATGAAAGCCTTAAGGAGGTGCCTGGGCTTCTTACTACGCTCAGTGGTTCCCTCACTACGTGGATAAAGTCCGCCCCTCTTAAAATCCATCTCGTTATTGGCTGCTTTCGACTACATTCGGAGCTACATCGCAAAGGCCACCGTGCATGCAGTGGATGAGAATGCACCCTTCCAGATAGAAAGCGATGCCTCTGATGTAGCTCTGGCCGCTACCCTTAACCAGGTGGGCAGGATGGTTGCCTTTTTCTCCTGCACCCTACAAGGCCACGTGGCGTACCTTGATGGGCAGAGAGGACACTGTCTCAGTCAGAGACCTGGCACCTGCTGGAACAGAGGATCTGATGCCTCAAATGAGCTAGGAACTACCAAGTACTCCCCCCCCACCCCCCCCTCCCCAGGGTCCGGATGACACTGCTTGGGAAGTCATTCAATCCATTCTATGACCAGAGCCGGAGCACCCAAGACACAGTAACCCTGTATCACAGGAGTTCGGGAAGCCCAAAGTTCTCCAGTACTGCTGCGCTTGACCAGAATATAGACCCCCGGACCGACTTGACTTGTAAATAATTGTAAACTATTATTTTGTTTGAATGAATGGTCTCTGTTTTTCATCCACAAGTTCTATTCTGATGGAAGGGGTGAATGCAGTGAACTGGATTCACTATGTATTGTTCAGATGGCTGGCACTTCCCTCCCCTACCCCAATATAAACCCTGGTTTTCCCACCTTACCTCAGATTCACCTAGGACTATTGTATCTACCGGCCATTGATTGTAAGCTGTTAAAAGTGTATTTGTATCCCTCCCTCACATTACAACTTTATAGTACATTAAGCTGGAGGACCCAGCCCAAGTAATCATGAGGTGCTTAAAGGGGCCAGTGGCCAGGTGTGCTCTAATGGGTGGGCAGAGTCCAATCTTGATTGGCAGGTAGTGACTTCTGACTAGATTCCAGATGGAGAGAACATGTGACCCTCTACAACCCACATTCCCTACAGATTCTAGATGGAGAGGTCACATGACTCTCCATAAATACACACTATAAAACCTGTCAATAGTTTCCAAGTCAAAGGACAGGACAGGCAGATAAATGTTGCAGGTCCTTGTGCAGAAAGTGGGGGAACATTTCTTTGGTTAGTCATCTGCTTCAACTGACAATTCCACAGCTTAGTTGATTTCTGGGTCAGTTTATATGCCTCTTGTTTTAGTGTCTTTGTCTCTCTCCTCTGCAAAGCTTTTATATTTTATGGTCCTTTCTCCAGTTGCTCTAACTCAAACTTACATGACATCTCTTTTCACTGGTATGTCTAAGCTTGGTGGGACTTCTTTCTTATCAACCTAAAAGTTGTGTGGGCTTCTTTGTAATTTACATTCTCCACACTTCTTTTGATCTTTGGCTCTTGTATGCAGTTTTTTGCTGGGTATAATTGCATTATCATTTTGTACTCTGATGGAACTGTTTTGTTAATATTTATAATTATGAATAGGAAATTTTTGCTCTAAGCGACAACAAGGCTTAAGTTAGAAATATTGATTTGTTTGACTGAACAAAATGTTCTTCCATTTATTACATGGTTTTAAAATTGCTTAACTATATATAGATGGTAGATATAAAGTACATAATATAGATGAAAAAGTATTTTACGGTGCAAGTGATTCTAAACTTCATTTAAACTACTTTTAAAATTACATGATTTAAATATTTCTATTTGGAAAGCTAATTTCAATGAAAAATGCTCCCCTTCTATCAAAATAAAAGTGACAGATTGGAAATGGTATTGTAGAGAAGTGATAATGCACAGAATTACATTTTTTTTAGACTCGTCCATTACAAACAAAGATTTGCTTATTCTGCAGTTTTACACAATTTCCCTCCTTTGTGTTTTGTCTTTCTTTTATTCCTTGCTTTTTAAATCTTTCAATTTCAAATATTTATTTCAATGGTCAATGTTGCTCTTGTTTCATTTTATTTTTGCACAGCTGGATTTTTTCTTTCCCTTTTTAAAAAATAATTCATTCAGATAGTTTCATTAAGGATTTCAGGATGGTATAGCAATTGGCATTGCTGCCTGTCTGCTCCCAGTGATCGGGATTCATCCTGATTACGGGTTTGACCACGCAGAGTTGCCACATTCTCTCCATGAGGGTGTAGCTTTCACCAGCTGCTCTGGCCTCCTACACCCCAAAGACATGCTGGCGGGTCAGTTTCTTAGTTGCTGAAAATGAGCTCTTGTGTTGGTTGATGGGGAAATAAAAATCAAAGGCGGTTTGATGGGCCTAGGAATACGTTCAGGGGCACATGGAAATCAGGAGATGAGGAGGGGGACTTATGGGATTGCTCAACCTGGGAACTGGTGTAGACCTAATGAGCTGAATGGCCTCCATCTGTGTCATTATCAGTTAATAAGATATTAGTTTCTAATAAGTAGACATGCTCAGTTGAATAAAGTTAATCTTTCCTTCTTTTTTGGACAGTTGGCTCTGCAGGGTCATTGTATCTCGGTGCTAACTCTTTGGTCGTCAATTTCAAAAGTCATGAGGCATGGCAACTGAGGCAGAAGTATGAGGAGAATCCACATATTGTTGTCTGATATTCTGATTGCCCTCAACAAACAAGTATTTATACCCGAGTGCACATTAGGTCACCTTGAGACTTGCTTGAAGGAAAGGGAAAAGGATTTGTTGCAGGGAGAATAGGATTGTTAAAGTAAAGTAGAAATGCGGAAGCAAGTATAGAAATTAAGGCAATGGAAGTGTGAGAATGGGGATAACATTTACAAGGCTCAAGTTGATATGTTCTTCCCATACTCACCTCCCAATGTTAAACCGTTCCATCACCCCTGTTGTAAATATTCTTGCAAATCAAGACATCATTTTGGATTTAAATGCACTTTTGGATTCAATAAAGCTTGAAAGACAAACTATTATATGTAGAATTTAGAAAGCATTTCTAAATCAAATTCATTATATAACAAGGAGTAGGTAGGTGACTACAAGTGTAATACTGCAGTACTACATCATTTTATAATAATTGGATGACATAATGTGACTATCAATTCAAGCTCATTATATGGGAATTGGTGTCTGAAAATTTCATTTGCATATTAGTGTTTTGCTGCCATTGCATATCCTGTATCCATAGTGTAAAAGTTATTTGAGGGAAATTATACAACTTCATTAAATATGCTGTAGCCCTTCTCTGCATAACATAACATGTAATAAGTACAGATAATTTGTTATATTGTTGTTGGCTTTAACACTCAAGAGTCTAATTTTTTTGAACAGAAACAATGGAACTGAACTCCACACATGAAACCCTGAGATTCTTGCTCTTGATTACTATTGAAAAGGTCTTGTGTTGCCCACACGTTCATTGACTAACAGGAAGGAGGAGGAGGCCAAGTACAACTGGTGCTGTTGTTTGGCATAACAACACTATAATACCAGAAATTCTGCTCTATAATGCCAGAAACTCTACTCAATAATACCAGAAATTCTGCTCTATATTGCCAGAAACCCTACTCAATAATACCAGAAACTGTGCTCTGAGTCAGGATATCAATTCTGTGGTAATGATATGAGTAAACCCTAGTAAATTTTGAACAGTGGGAGGAAACCGGAGCACTCGGAGGAAACGCATGCAGACACAGGGAGAACGTACAAACTCTTCACAGACAGCGCCGGATTCGATCCCCAGCCACTGGCGCTGTGACAGCATTGCGCTAACCATGCCACTCAATTGTGTTGTTATTTGTTGGGTTCTCAGAAGATCCAGTTTGTCTCATCATTCTCAGGTTATGAAGGTAATTGGCTTGGAGCCAGATTTTACTAAAAGATTTAACTACTTTAAGATTAATCTCAGCAATCAAAGATGGCCACATTTTCGTATTTTTACCCAGTTAGAGCAGCAAAATGTAAAAGCAGAAGAAAGATTAAAATCTCAAACTTCACCTCTGGGCTTGAGGTCGAAAAGGAATGTGAACAATGTCACTGGAAGACCACTTGCCGGTGAGTGATTCTGATTTCACTGTGATCATCGTGTTTGGGTCAAAGGCTTCAAAGGAGGGAAGTCAGGGCAGGAATAAGCTCCACCAGTATTGCTCACATGCTGTCTCGGAGGAAGATAACTGAGCTCATCCCATCAGCGAGTCAGCTGTAGTTCCTGTTGAGGAAAAGGTGATAGTTCCTCACTGTGTCACCCTTTTCTCATTCTTATATATATACTTTTGACATCATTTTCAGTGTAACCGTGCCTTGTGCTAAAAGATCCCTAGCCTGCTTGCCTCCTCAGCAACATGTCCTCCTTACTAACTTCTCTTGTAACATGAGCTGCTTTGATGTGACTTCAGGAGTTATATACTGTAAAATGGAAAAGGAAAACTGGTCATTTTGTTCCCCTTTTTTTCTGATCTTGGGGCAGAGATAAGGAGTTTGAAACCAGATGCCAAAATCCACAGAAAAGCATTCGCACACTAATTACTCTTGGAGCAGTTTTAAAACCAATTACCCTCTGGCTAATCTTGGTATGTTTTATTTAAACAATGAGACCTGTGGCCTCCTAGGGACAGTTAGCATTGCAGTAAATAATTAATCACATAGTGCAGTGCTTCTGTATTTATAAAAACAATGGAGTAGATTTTCTTTTGTATTACCAAAGCATAGGTATTGTCTAAACAGAGCAGGAGATGAAAATGTAGTTGAGGAGAAATAGATGCCCATGATAGACCACATCTAATTTTCCTTTGTTAAAATTAGTAGGATTAAAATGGACCCCACTCAACTTACTTTTCAGGACTTTGAAATGTGACATTGTTTGAAATAACAAGACAGGCTTCAAGCCAGTGATAAAGCAAAATATCTCCTGGAAATTTTATTTTACCTGATGGCAATATGGGAAAATAATTGCTTTAGAATAGTTATTCATCTCTTACAAAATTTTCTGCTTTCTATTATCATTTAAAATCGATATTATTATCTTCATGGAGTAATCAAGAGGAAGCATATCTTGCCTCCCTTCTCATCAAATTCCCTCGATCTGCAGATCAATGTATTGCAGAATTTTTTTAAACAGCCATTCTCACTGCTGGAAGTATTGAAGCAAATGGTCCAAAAATATTAAGCTGGTGTTTTCTGTAGTTATTGTTTTTCCTTCAATATCAGTCAGTTTATGTAAACTATTTCTGTAATAGACTTCAAGTCTATCTCAAAATGAAACTAATTATAACCTCTGCTGCTGACATTACAGCCGTCAAATTCTTTTTTTTTTGAATCACTGGCTTTTGTGAACAGCTATTATGCAAATATTCTCAGAACTATAACTGTCCAAATACATCACATGGTTAAAAAACTTTGGGATTTTTTTGGAATAGTTCTTTTTCAATATTTTTATTAACATTGAAATTCCACATCAAAAAATCGAGTATATAATGATATATTTTAAAAGTCAAAATGAAACATTACATTTAAATCATATCATTTCATCCAAGGTACCCCACGTTCTCAATCAAACAAATTACATTGTATTTCTATTTTTTATTAAAAAAAAGATCTAAACCCACTACCAAAATAGAAAAAAAGAAGACCGAATTCTTATTAGAATAATAAATTACCTTATTAGTCAACACTTCTCCCTTCATAACAAATCATTTGAATTCAAATCGAGCATCTAATCTTCTCTAAATTTAAACATGACATGACGTCATGGATAGCTTAACACAATGAAAGAACAAATGAAAATGTATTCCGTTCATAGTGTGGGTCCTATCAAAGAATGAATTTATTGCAAGGTTTCTTTCATAGACAAATTATATAGTTCAGAAGAGAATATATTGCGTCCTGATTAACCTGAAGGTGACATCTTAATAAATATCAGAGATATCCCTTAGAGAGGATGAGACAGATATTCTGATGCTTAGAGCAGGTAGAAGATGATAGCAAAGAGTGTGTATTTGTGATGCTACAAATTTACAGTTGCAATATGTTTCATATCTGAAATAAGTGTTAAGTGTTACACAAATGAATAAAATAATATCATTAGGTGGCAATACCCTTTCCTTTACCTGATTTTGAAATCTACTTAAGACGAAAATATCTTTTTACCTCTTTTTTGTTCCCAATTACATACTCTATTTTAAAATATATAATTACAGTATGCCTACTTGTATTTTGTATTTGTCATTGCTTATAAGTGGTTATAGTTTTTATATTTATGTAGAACATAGAACAGTGCAGGCTCTTTGGCCCACATTGTTGTGCCAACCTATATTGTATAGACCAACAAATAAAAATATAACTTTTTTGGATTTATAACATTTAATACAACAATCCCATTTATCTATCTAATGATTTATCTAGAAATAATACATATTTCTTTCAGATTTAAAACTTTTAATGCTGCACTTTCATTTATCTATTTATGATCCCCTCTCTCGCTGTCTATCATCTATCTATCCATCTATATTTTCTATTTCAAGACTCTTTATTCCCAACTTTAACTAATTATAAACAATATCTGCAGAGGGGGGTGCTTCTTTACTGACCAGCACCACAAATATTTACAATGGTTTGAGCTTGTTCTTCTGCAACATTAAATTCTGCTTTACACTGCTCGATAAACATTCTCTTCTCATCTTGGTAAAAATAATTAGTTTCTCTTAACTAATTAAAACTTATCCCACATCAGAGCTATTACTTATTTTGCAGAGTATTAAAAATAACGACAGATATTATTTTTGTTTTTTTCACCTTGTAATCCTTCTCCTCTCTGTTCCTGTTTTAATGAGCTGCAGCTGCTCAAGTACTTTGTTTCATGACCCTTATCTAGAACATAGTAAAGCATAATTCGGTGCAGCCCCTTTGACCCATGATGTTGTGCTGGCCGACATATTTTTTTTATTTTTAGTGGTTCAGCACAGTAGAAGGCCCTTCTGGGCTATGAAACTTTTGCCTCCCAATTACACTCAATAAACCTACCAACCCCGTACATTCTTGTATCTTTTTCTTTGGCTTGGCTTCGCGGACGAAGATTTATGGAGGGGGTAAAAAGTCCACGTCAGCTGCAGGCTCGTTTGTGGCTGACAAGTCCGATGCGGGACAGGCAGACACGATTGCAGCGGTTGCAAGGGAAAATTGGTTGGTTGGGGTTGGGTGTTGGGTTTTTCCTCCTTTGCCTTTTGTCAGTGAGGTGGTCTTCTTCAAAGGAGGTTGCTGCCCGCCATATAACCCTACTTTATATCACTCTACCCAATCTGTCCCTTGGCCCATAACCCTCTATTTTTTTTTTTGGTGGAGCATTTAATGATAAATTCTTCTGCTGGCCTTTGGCCCTGTTTTGGTTTGATTGTCATCGTGGAGGATGAGCAGGCTTGAAGCAATTGCTTAAACATAGGCACCAGTAACATGTTAAGTGGGAAGTAAGGAAACCTGAAGCTACACATTTCCCATTATCACCGTCTAAGTCACGTGGCTTTCTGGTAATTTCAATACAGTAGAAGTCCAACCATCCAGATGCCAGAAATCCGGACCAGTTGAGAATCTGGACTTTTCCCCACAACTCTCAAACTTTTAAAATTTAACAGGCCTTTTGTGTGCACGTGTGCAAGCGTAACTATCGCAGATGCACAGCGGCAACAAGCAACCACTTTATTTTTCTTTAAAACTGCTTGTTTTGATAAATGAAGCACACTGTATTTGCTAATGAATAAACTATCAACATTTACCTGTTCATCTCTTCTTTATTCCTCCTTAAATCTGAATTTTAAAAGTACTGCCCGAGGATTCAGGAAATCCAGACTGACCCAATCCCCGAACATTCCAGACTTCTGCTATATGGTTATTGATATCAACATTTCTAAGTGGAAACATTTAAAAGTTAAATTGACTGTACAAAGGGAGCAATCACATGATCTGCTTTGTGACACCAGCAGGTTTTACTGGGGAGATCAGAAGGCATTTTTTCTTTCTTTTCCAGTGGACAGCAGGTCCCATAAGATAGATGTGAGGACACGTCCTAGAGAGTAATGACTTGTGTGTTTCCTATGTCAGCTTTCCTCAAGCAAGTGGAAATAACCACTGCTCACAGAAACAGCTGATAATAAGAAGACCAACAATTAATTAATCAGATTAAACAAATTGATTTATAATTAGTTCAAGATAAAAATCCGGATTTATATAAGAGTCAAACTTAAAACCAAATTTGACCTTCCCTCTACCTACCCTATTGAACAGCAGCTGTTGAGAAGTAGGAGTAATTTTTATATTCATGGAGAAATATCGAGTAATCTATTGGCTGGACAATTGAAAGGAATGCCAGCTTAAAAAAAAACACAGTAACATGATTCGGATGAGAGATGGTAAAATGATTACAGATTATTTTAAAAATAAATGAGATTTTTAGAGAATTTTATTCTAACCTTTATATCTCTGAAGTTAATAAAGATTTTACTTCAATGTCGGACTTCTTGGATCGCCGAAATTTACCTATCTTTTCCCAGGACAGACACGTCTGGAGGCATCTATTTCTTGGGAGGAAATAATTTTAGCTATTTTCTAATTACAATCTGGTAAATCTCCAGGACAAGATGGATATCCTGTCAAATTTTATAAATCTTTCTCCACATGGGTTGACCTTCATTTAAGTTTTATGATTGATGATTCATTTAAGGAATGGGAAGCCTGCATCATCTTTTAATGAGACTAATAGATCTCTTGTTTTGAAAAAGAGAAAGGACCCAGCCAAATATGCATCTTGTAGATCTATTTCATTATTTAACATAGATATGATTTTATCTTAAGTTCTTGCCAATAGATGTGAGAATATTTTACCATTAATGATTGATATGGATCAAATTGGTTTTATTAAAAATTGTTACTCTTATTATAACATACATTGATTATTGAATATCTTATATTTATCTTCCACTCCAGTGCGTGAATGTGTTCTTTCATTAAATGTTGAGAAGGTGTTTGAGTGGAATAGGAAATTTTAATTTTGGTCCAGATTTTATTAAATGGATTAAACTATTATATTCATATCCTACGGCTTCAATTAATACTAATTCGCAACAATCAAAACTTGTTAAGCTTTACAGGGAAGCTTGGCAAGGTTTCCCCTTAAGTCCTTTGCTCTTTGACTTGGTATTGGAACCCCTAGCAGTTGCTCTTTGTGAGAGTAGAGATTTCACAGGAATGGAGTTGAACATAAAGTTTCCCTTTAGGCAGGAGATCTTTTGCTCTTTGCTTCAAATCCTGAGGCTTCTATACCAAGTATATTAACCTTATTTGTCTAATTTGGCCAGTTCTTGGGTAAAAAATAAATAAGAGTGAACTATTATCCCTAAAAGGGTCTTTTACAAGATATTGCAATTTCCCTTTTAAGATAGTGAAAGACCAATTTAGATATCTGGGAATTACAATTACTAGGAGTTTTAAAAACCTATTGAAATAACATTTTTTGGTATTATTTAATCAGACTAAAGTATTATTATCAGGATGGTCACCCTTACCTAATAGAATGATTGGACATATCAATTTGATTAAAATGAATATTTTACCTAAATGTTTGTATCTTTTCAATCTTTACCAACTTTCATTCCTATATTAATTTGGATTCGTTTATTTCTTTGTATATATGGCAAGGAAAACAGCCTCATATAAATAAGCCTCATCTCCAAAAGACTAAAAGGAATGGGGGATTATCACTTCCAAATTTTAGATTTTATCATTGGGTGGTCAATTTATGCAATTTATTCTTATTGTTACTTTTTGATAAATTAGTCGACCGCACTTCTTGGTTAGAAATAAAATTGAATTTTTCTAAAAACACATCTATGTTGGCAATTTTAGTTTTTTTTTACCCGTTTCCTTTTCTATATTGACAGATAATCTGAAAATGAGGCATAGGTTGAGAATATGGGCACAGTTTAGGAAAATTTTTGGATATCATAGTTTTTCTCTTTCCAGCCCTATTATATATAATTATCTTTTTCAAACTTCTTTGTTAGATACAAGGTTCAAAGAGTGATGTATATTAGGTATTAAAAGTTTTATTTGAGATAATTTTGCTTCTTTTGAACAATTGACAGCAAAATTTAAACTTCCTAAAAGATATTTCAGATATTTACAAATTAGGCATTTTGTTCATCCAAACTTTCTGATTTCCCTCAAATTCCTGAAATAAATATTCTTGATTTACGTTTTGATTTGCAGTTTTCCCATGGTGGATTAATATCAATTATTTATGATAACTTAATGGATTTAAGAACAGCCTTAGTGGGTGGGGTTAAGAATGATTGGGAGCGTGATTTGAATATATAATTTTCAGATGAGGACTGGGACACCATTCTTAATTTGATTAAGGAGTCCTCATTTTGTGCACAACATTGTTTGTTACAATTTAAGGTGGTGCATAGAATACACATGTCTAAAGTTAAATTATCTCATTTTTATTCTGATATTGTTCCACCATGTAATAAGTGGAAAATCTTTGAAGCTTCATTGATTCATGTTTTGAGAGTGCCCTAATTTAGAAAAAATTTGGAAAAAATATTTTACAAACATGATCAATGATTCTTAAGATCAAATTAGAATCATGCCCTTTAATTACTTTATTTGGTTTTTATCAAGAAGAGAATATATCCTTGACTTCAACCCAAAAGAAAATCTTAACTTTTACCTTGCCAATAGTTGGATGAGCAATTCTGATGAAATAGTTGGATGAGCAATTCTGATGAAATGGAAAGATAACTCTTCACCCATTCATATTCAATGGTTACATGATATCATTTTTTACCTAAATTTGAAAAAAAATTAGATATAACATCAAAGAGGTAAAGGTTGAATTTGATAAAATGGGGGGGGGGGGGGGGGGAGGATTCATGAATTCTTAACACATCCCAAAGATTTAAGGTGTGTGATGCTCTGGAGACTCCCTGTCTGGTATCTGAAAGTCGTTATTCCATTCATATCTATATAATTTATACAAGTTAATCTTGTTTGGAGGGAGGAGTTGGATTATTGGGAGGGTTCTCTTTCCTTTTAAACTAGGTAAAGATGGTTTAACTGTGGATCATTAATAATGATCATATCACAGAATAAGATGAAAATACCCGAGAACTATAAAATCCCTTCTTTTAATATAAAGGAATCTTAATTATATTTTATCTACTTTCTATTGATCATTAATCTTGGGTATATTATGAGGAATGGATGAACTTTTAACTCAATGTAATAATAGAATTTGTTGTTTTGAATGGGCTAAGTTAAGAATTAACTATGGTTATAACTTCTGATTTATAATTTACATGTGAAAAGTATATGATTTGATTTATGTTATTAATTAGAAGACCATGTATAAAGAGCTTTTTTCTATTAAACTCAATAAAAATACTTTGAAAAGAAAAGAAAGAAACATTGAAATTATACGGAGTAAAAAATATGCTCCCAAATAACAGCAGTGAAATTGAGAGTAAAATTCAGAATTCCCTTAAGGTGATCCATCACATCCACGCATCGTGTCAAATTCGCGTTGCTCAACGTAGTAAAATGACTCAAGAAATTCACAAACAAGCTTATTAAATGAAACTTGATACATCATAGAAGAAAACATTAGATGGTGATTAAAACTTGATAGAGAAGCAGCTTTCCAGGAACATGTTAAAGGAGGAGAGGTTGAATGACATTTAAAGGAGATTGAAAGTATAGATTTTTTTATACAGAGGGTGGTGGTTATATAGAACATGCTGCCAGAAGAAGTAGTTTAAAGTGCATTTTGACAGGTACTTCAATAAGAAAGGGATGGAGGGATACAGGCATATTGTAGGCAAATGGAGGGTTATGCAGTTGGGAAATTCTAGGCAATTGTTAGAGTCGGTATTTAGGTTGGTACAACACTGGGGGAAAGGTCCTATACTGTGCTTTAGATTTCTTGGTTCTAAATGAGATTAGTGCAGTTGGCCTCAAGGGCCCATTTATGTGCTGTACAGCTCTATGACCATAACTGAGAGGTTTGGGAGAGAAATCCAGGTCTTCTTTCTGAAAAGTTTCCAATGGTGAATCTATTGAAACTGAATATCAGCAAGAAGTCAGAATTGAATGAATGCCAGAATCTTAGAGGGCTGCCAACCTGGACACAGTTATGCAAAATCATGGCAAGACATAAAAACAAGAATAAAATGTTTTAAATTGGAAGCGTGTTTATCCAGGGAAGTTCATGGGTGAAATTGGTTTAATGTAGTACTCTAGCCATTTTTTGAGCATGTATCTGATGAAATATAACTAATCGTGGCCTAGAATGGAGCTGCTTTCTTTAAGTAGAATAGATAAATTGAACATATCACCTGAATGTGGTGGAAAGAGAGAAATAACAAGGACATCATTCTGCATTGTTTATGGGTGAAGTGGCATTTGGCCACAGGAAACAGACCATAATAGTAAAAAGTAAAGCATTTGTGCGAAGCAACACACAGAGCTGGAGGACTTGGTGGACTATCTGTGGAACGCAATAGATAGTCGAGATTTCGGGGGGAAAAAAACCCTTCGACGGGAATAGCAAGAACCAGGTGGTAAGATAAGCCTGGTATGATTGACACATAACATTGATTTTCATGCTGGATTCTACAGGTGCTTGGAGATCAGAAACCATATTTAAGCTTGGCAGAACCCTGCCAACATGAGATTTCTATTGGGCTGGCATCAGTAACTTGTCTATTTTCTCAGTTGTCTTGTTGGTACATCATTTCTACTTTCAATTTTTTTTAAATTTTAGAGCTACAGCACAGTAACAGGTCCTTCCAGCTCATGAGTCCATGCCCCATGTGACTTTAACTACGAACCTGTGTGCCTTTGAAACAAGGGAAAGAAACTGAAGCACCCAAAGGAAACCCATGCAGAAATGGGGAGAATATAAAAACAGGGAGAATTACAGATAGCACTGGATTTGAATCCAGGTCTCTGGTGCTAACCACTACACATAACATATTTCCTGCTATTATGGGCCTGTGTACTATAGTATAATGTTGTTGTCTTTTTCTGATAAAGGCAAATGGTAGGCAAGGGGAGGAATTGGCTTTCTAGGACTGTTAATACTAATGGGGACAGAATTGAAAATCTCGGAGAATAATCTGCAAGGACCTTTATATGTAAATGCAGATACTACTAATGACCAATTGCTGGTTATGTTTTGCATAATGGATGAATTTCCATACACTAATATATGAATAGCTTGCTGGATTTTATGTTACCTACTTAAACCATTAATGGTGCAGCTATTGTCATAATGGCATTTTTATGTCTCTTCTGTGCTTTCTACTTTAAGGCTACTAATTAGTGCTAAAAATAACTATTAAACTGTAAATATAACCTTGTAATTGCATTTGGTTCAAATTGGTAATAATGTTTTGTTTGAATAGTGACAAACATACTTTATCATGCAAATCAATTGCATTATTTTCAACAGAGATGAGAAATCAGATATCGAGTCTTGTTAATGCCGTGAATCACTGAGACCAAAGGAGGGGATCGAAAGGGCCTCCAATTTACCTGTACAAGTCTCTGGCTCATATGTTTTCTCCCCTCCCAACACTCATACTAATTCTTTCCCTTCTTCTGCTTAAAGTGGCAATTTACAAATCCACCAAATAACCTAAGGTATCTCATTCAACTCCTTCTTCACCCATGAGCCTAAATATCTAATGGGCTTTTGGAGCACAGGTACATCACAGTTAGATCCATTGCTGTCCCTATCCAGGGGTTTGCATATTTTCTTTCCAAATAGAAGCTTGGAGCAGATTTTATCCTGATTTTTTTTTCTTTTCCTCTTTTCTACTCCTGGTAATTATAATCTTCTGTAGCAGCCCACCATAACCCAGCTAATGATCAGACTGATAGCTGAATGCAATGATCATCTGTTCAGTATAGTTGTGAAAATGAGGGCAATTTACTGGCTGATTAGTTAAACAACCTTGGAAAACTGAAAGGTTTGCCTTTCTGAACACTTTGAAAGAGCTTGTCCAATGTTAATGCAACAATCCTACTGCAGACTTCCCCTTTCATATTGTGTATTCAATTCCCCTTCAAGAGTTACCAATGATTTCCTGTAGGTGGTGCATTTCATAACTCAATATTTTAAGTCAGAAAACCTTTGTCAGTATTCAAACGGAGACAGTAGAAGCATGTAAAGCTGCAGGGAGGATGAGGGAAGGGTGTCGCTAATCACGTGAAACCAGGATGACTATGGGGATAAGCTGGAATGGTTGTTTGGTCAATGAGTGAGTGAGAGAGTGTGACCATAGACAAAAGAATATAGGAACTGTGAAATACAGAGCAGGAGGACAAACCCAGCAAGTCAGGCTGGCCACATCCTCAGAGAAAGAGAGAGAGCAGAAAAAAAACAAGCTGAGCTGAAATCATAGACACACAGATGGCTGCAGATGCTGGAATCTGAAACTTAACGCATGCTGGAGGAACTCAGCAGGTCAAGCTGCACCAGTGGGAGAGAAAGAAAGGTTGATGTTTTGGGTGAGATCCCTTCATGCCGACTGTTCAACTCACAGCCCAGTGTTGTGTTGAAGACACAACACGCATATACACACACATACCAGACTTTGTTGTTTCACTAGTTCCTTCTCCCTTTGTTCTCCTTTCCTATCTCATCCTCCTCCCCCACTTGCTTCCATCTATCTCCCCATGATGCCTCCCCTTATCTGCTCTGTATACCAGCTACCATCCTCTCCCACCTTTCCCATGCACAGAGGCAACCTTTCCTCTTCCTTCTCAGTGCCAATGCATGGTCTTGACCCAAAATGTTGACAAACACTTTTGCCCCAGTGTTTTGTTTGTCAATTCCACCACGTTTCTCATATGCAGGACCAGCCTCCCACTCACTTGATCCAATTACTGACATCCCATCCTCCCAAAGCCACAAATTACATCCTCTATATCTGCCACCATGCCATGCACACAATCCTAGGTCTCCCCAAGTATTCTGCAGCATGCGATGCAGATGAACTTTCTCCAATGATGGCAGTTTGCCAATCCACGATTTTCTCTCCATTAAAATTCATGAACGAACAGTCTCTGGCTGTAAATGCATCATTTCTCCGGATATGCAGCTAGTGAGTGCAGCACCCCACTGAGATTGTCAGATTGCACACTGACTCATCCTGCTTCCTTTACCTTTTCAAACTATTACTGCTTCCCTTTTCCTTCTTTCTCCCTAAACCAGGACAGCCAGTGTGAAGGGCACCATGCTCCTTCACTAGAAGTGACTGGGTTTTTAACTGGTTGTTTACAGGCTCAAGGGGAGGCCAACAATTTAAGTGTTTTGAAACACCCTTTCCCATCAAAAAGAAAAAGAGATACTATGCAGGGAAGAAAGATGTAAAATCTCTTACTATGGGAACTATTTTAAATGTCCAGTAGGAGATCAGATCCACATCTGCTTGCAGCCTGCAAGGTATTGTTAAGGATGATGGCTTACAGTGAAGATCTGTTCACAGTGACCTTGGCATGGGTTCCTTATTCTTGTACTTCACTAACAGCAATGGTCTTGCTAAGGATAGGTAGAGACTTGGTTCCTAAACATCATTTAAAAACCTACGTTTGAGACTGCAGTACAGGTGCTTGCTCATTCGATGGGTTCCCGCATAATGATGTGTGGAGTTCGAAGCTTGAACCATTCCATACACTGTGACTGACTATTGGAAAGTGAAAGTAAGACAATGTGTGGCATCCTTTTCATACTTTTTGCTGGCAATCAAAGTTCCACTTTTTGAAACATTGCCTGGCAATCTGAAATGAAAATAAATTCTAAGAATGTGGCTGAAATTACACAAAATTAGGCTGCATTTTCTGCTATTGAATGAAGACAATAAGCATTGCAATTTTTCATTGCTTTACTCTCATTTTCTTGACAATTCCTTCTGTCGATGTAAAGGCTCTCAGTGTGAAATGTAATTCTAGTAGTATCTTTCATACTGAGTGTCTGAGTATTTTGGTTGCAGTCATGTAATTAAACAATAAGACAAGAAAAAGTGTCTCAAATCTCAAAATTGATTTTTAGTAATATATGCATTGGGGAGGGTGTGATTCTTAATGAGAGACATGTTATACAAAGTACAGCATTGCATTCAAGTAATATTGCTGTATAATATTAATATTGTCTTCCACAATAGCTCAGTGGTGATGAAACCAGGCTTGATGAGTTTTCTTTTATTGTTAATGACCCTGGGTACGATGGTGATCCGTCGAGGCTATCCCTTGTTGTTGAGGATGATGAAGGCTCCTGTAAGTGTATTTGTTTAATGTGTAACTCCAATATGCACACGATACTTCACAAATCAATCAACTAATTCCAGTGGCATGAAAACCATGACGATTGGAGCTGATGGATTTGTTGCAGCCTTCATTCACCTTCACAGCCATAGAATTCAGAATAACTTTGACCACCTGTTCCACTGTTGAGGTCTTGGTTGGATTGTTCTTTGTCAGGGACTTCACCCTTGAGCTTACTGCCATGGGTGACCTTACCAGGAGCATCACTCTCGGGATCACAGGACCACACAAGTTTCTTCACCACAACAAGGTGACAATCCATGGAGAAGTTGATGGTGATTACAATAATGGCAGAAAACAAATAGGTTGCCCTTGAGAAATGATACGATTGAAAGATGGGGAGAAGAAATGTTCCCATGCAATCCTTGCTGGGGACGTTGATAGGTGAACTCGTGCAATTGATGTGTCTATATATTGTTTAATTGTACCCCATATCTCCCTCTGGTAGTTCCCAGTGAATGTTTATGTATGGATCATCTGGACTAAGTCCAACTTCAGTAAGCGGAGCAAAATGAAATTTATGTTGTAACTCCATGACCCTTTTTTCTTTGCAACTATTACTGATTCATAACACACTCAAAAATATTTGGTTGAATTGGGCCAAAATTAATAGGAACCTATCCATTGGGAGCAGATTTGCCATTTGACTACTGGAACAGTCTCCTCCATCAAAATGATCATGGCTGGTCTTTGATCATTCAGCCAATTGTTGGTCAAATATCAATGGAGCTGTAACCAGTCAGACTCACTGTCCAAGTTATGGATTGTAGCATTTGTCTTTGGTTGGGTTGGGGTGTGAAGGGTGATGGCAAAGGTTTTGGTTAGAGAAAAGTTCTGGATGGCAAACAAGCCACAAAAAGGAAGGGATTATGGGGGTGATGGCAGAGAGGAGGTGGAGACTGATAATACAATTTTTTACATAATGTTCCTGAGAGGTGGCATCTCGATGGGAACTGACATGTCATGATTAGATCCCTTGGGTGTGGAGGCTATGCGTGGCTAGAGGAGATGGAAGAAAAGCCATTTCAGGAGATTTCCTGCTTTGATTGGATAGCTAAGAATTGAGTTAGTCTTTCTCTAGGTTTTTCTAAAGGATCTGTGGAAAACTGGGTTAATTCGTTTCGTATACTCAAGCTGTAAACTGTATTACTGGCTCAATGTATAAATGTAACATTTTCAGCATGAAGATCAGAAACGTCTTTAGATCTACTTTGTCACTGCATATTATGCTGATATCAATTGGAACTTCTTTAGGATGTACATGGATGGACAGAATCAGAAAGAAAGAACGTGTGTGTGTGTGTGTGTGTGTGTGTGTGTGTGTGTGTGTGTGTGTGTGTGTGTGTGTGTGTGTGTGTGTGTGTGTGTGTGTGTGTGTGTGTGTACAAAGTTTAACAAGAAGTGAATATCGCCACTGATAGCCAAGATTTAGCAAACCCCAAGACTCACACCTGCAAAATGTAGGTGACAAAATGTGACTTTTACCCAATATTTCAGTGAGGTTGACATTGCAATGAACTAGTAATCTCAGGTAGCGTTGACTATCCAATGAACATTGAATTCTGATCCATTGTCACTTTGGAGGAAATTTACATGTCTGAACTAGGTAGAAGCTTTCCTAAACGTGAAGCCAAGGGTCCTGTGTAGTTTGCTCACGTGATTCAAATATTTTCCTGTTATTCATTCAAAATATATCACCACTACTTACAAAATTGGCACAGGCAACTCATGTCTAATTGTCATCAAAGCACTGAAAGCTATTCTCTTGACCTGTTTGCCATCTTTTTGGTGGAAGTATTCCTACAATACAATGCAAGGGGCATTTAAAGATTTAGATTAGACAATGATTAAAAAATATATATTCAAGTCAGGGTGGTGAGTAATTGGTGCCCTTGTCCTTCTAGATCAGCCATTCTCAACAGGGGCTAACAATACATTTAGGTATAAGCCTTGTTTTCTTTTCACCTCACATAACAAATTTCTTTTATGTAGTTTGTAGGAGAGAAGCGCAGAAAAAAATGGGCCCATTTCTCTGGGAAAGGTGCCTGTAATCTTTGAGCAGAGTCTTAAGGGAGCCATAGCCAAAAAAGTTGACAATGGCTGTTCTAGATGGTGTGACTTTCAGTTTGGAGTAGGGGTGTTGCAGGAGTCTTGGTGACTTACTGCTGGCATCATACAAATGTAGCCACAAAGTACTGTGGTGGGATGAAGAAATGCTAAAGGTATTGGATTGGGGATCAGATTGGAAGATAAGTGGGCATCAGGCCTGAGTGATGTTGGGTTTCTTGAACAGTGTTGGTGTTGTCATTCACCTGAACTCCTGAACTACAACACATGGAAGATCAGGCTTTGAGGATAAATCACTTACGACAGGATATCTTAAAGTCTTGACCTGCACTTCTAATTCTACTGTTACAAGCCCAAAGGACCCCAAAACCCAGCAGCAATAGATATTCACCACAGCAAGTAGTTACTTAAACAAAAGTTGTTTTTAATTATCTTTAAACATAAAAACAGAATCAAACTTTAACTTATCACTATTAACTTAACTACCCAACTTAACCCCTTTCTAATTCTAAGCGCATATGTATGTAATGTGTGTATAAATTGAAGAAAAGTTCTTTGGTTCACAGTTCAATCTCACTTCTCATTCTTCCAAGTTCACTGGTTGCAGGCAATTCTTATACTGTGCACATAATTTAACGTGTATAAAGTTCACTGGGCTTTGGTGCTCGAAAGGTAAATGTTTTTTTGCTCAGGAAGGTTCTTGTAGGTTTGCAGAGAAAGATGTGTTGTTCCAGGATTTCCACAACTGAGGTACCACCATTTGTCACCTCAATGTCTTGCTGATGAAACTTGCCCCATCAGGGTTCTCTGGATGATAACCTCTTTCTTTCAGGCTACCACAGAGTTCCTTTCTGTTCTTATTCCAAGAGAAACATCAGGCAGATAGCACTTACAGCCATCCGCCACTCTGGAGCTTCTGTTTTAGTTCCAACTAGCTTCTCCTGGCTTGTTTCAGCTGTGTCACACACACAGTCAAAGACTCCCTTTTGTCTCTCTCTATCTGAGTCAAACTCCCAACAGCATGTCCTTCTCTCTCTCTCACTTGCAAAACCCCCGACATTCTCCAGCAAACAATAGGAGTTAGTCTTCTGCTCCCATCTGTTGTTTTAGGTAAACAAATCTCTTAATGATCTTTGAGTGAGCACTTTGCAGAGAGGTCAAAAGCCTTACAAAAAGATCCAAAACAGACAACCTCGCTCTTCCAAGACAATAGTTCATTCATTTCATGACATCATTTCAATTAGCACCTACTTGTGAAATGTGCATAGCTTTCTCCATAGTTTCTGTAAAGTCAATGAATATGAATTCTTCAGTATTTCAAATAAGATCTGTTTTTAAAGTATGTAACCTACTCTAATTTTACCAATTTGTTTCCCAAAAACATTCCCAAATATTCCATCACAATACGACTGTACTGTATTGTATTTGGCAGATCCAATCATGTTTGGTTACTGGTGAGCATCTACCTCAACCCAATGATAGTGTGGAGGGAGGATAGATTAGTGATAATAATGTTATTGACTATCAACAAGATTGTGTTCCTCTTGCAGGTTAAAAGAATTAAAGAGATGTATGGTCCAGAAATAGATCCTTCAGTTTTTTTTTAAGAGTTTACACCATTTGGGGAAAAGAATAACCTTCAATGTGACTTCCAGATAAAGTTAGGATTCATAGTGCAGTGAAGTACAGCTATTGTCCTTTGCTACATCAAGATGTGCAATTTGTCTCCAACATTAACATCCAGTGGGTTTCTTGCTGAAACTTTAACAGCAGTGTCTCCTCAAGAGCAGCAGAAACAGCACAGTTTCATTAAGATATTTCAGAATCAAGACACGGTGAATAGCAGACAGATTATAACGGAGAAGTCAAGAAGGAAATTAGAGAGACAAGAAGAGCAATAATCTACAGATACATAAACAGTGAATCAATAGTGAGAGGAGAGACAGAGCAGATCAGGAACTAAGAAGCAAAAGGTTAAAGCACAAAATGAGCAGCCTGCACAGGAAACTGGCCAAGTGACAGGAAATAGAGCTTGAGATGCACCTGGGGCAGAGGAGGCTAGGGCAGATGAGTGGGTAATGAAGGAGATGTGGGTAGGAGCTGAGTTGATGGTGGTAGAGGGGACGACATGTTTTTTTTTTTGAAGAAAGAGAACATCTCGGATGATCTGGTGTGGAAGACCTCTACTTGGCAACAGATGTGATGGAGACAGAAGAATTGAGAGAATGGAAGAGAATCCTTACAGGGTGTGAATAAGTCAAGGTAGTGTTAGGAGTTGACAGGTTTGTAAAAAAATGTCTGTAGAAAGTTTGTCTCCAGATTTGGCTTCTCCTCTACCACCATCAACTCAGCCCTTACCATCATCTCCTCCATTTTCTGTGAGACCACTTCACATTCTCCCTCTCTTCCCTATTCCTCTGTCTCCTTTCCTCCAGCTCTCCACCCCTTCCCTCTCCATTCACAGAGCTATCCCCCCTCCCTGTTTTTTGTTGTGCCCTCTCTTCCTTATCTACCTATGACCTCCTGCCTGTTGGCCTGCGCTTCTCCCTCTTCCCCTCCCCCTCCACAATTTTTTCAGGCACCTGCCTACATTTTGCTCATATCTTGATGAAGGGCTCAAGCCTAAAATCTGATTATGGTTTATGTATCTTAATATTTGCTACATAGAGTGTACTGTTTGACTTTCTGAATTTCAGATTCAGATTTATTGTCAGAGTACATAATCACATACAACCCTGAGATTCCTTTTTTCTGCAGACACGGCAGAATTACCATTAATGGGTAGTGCTAAAAATAAACTGTACCCAGTGTAAAACATGTAAACAAATTAAAGAACTGTAAACAGATAACAAATGTAAACTAACTGTGCAATACAGAGAGAACAAAAAGTAAATTAAAGTCCATAAGTAAGATTCCTTAAATGAGTCCCTGATTGAGTTTGTTGTTGAGGAGTCTGATGGTGGAGGGGTAACAGCTGTTCCTGAACCTGGTGGTGCGAGTCTTGTGGCACCTTTACCTCTTTCCTGATGGCAGCAGCAAGAACAGAATGTGTGCTGGGTGGTGAGGTCCATGATGATTGCTGGTGCTCTCCGATAGCAGCATTCCCTGTAGGTATACTCAATAGTGAGGAGGGCTTTGCCTGTGATGTCCTGGGGTGTGTTCACTAACTTTTGAAGGGCTTTACGCTCAGGGCTATTGGTATTTTCATACCAGACTGTGACGCAGCCGGTCAGTACATTTTATACCATACCTCTGTAGGAATTTGCCAAGGTTTCTGATATCATACCAAGTCTCTGCAAACTCTTGAAGTAAAGGTGCTGACGTGCTTTCTTCATAATGACATTGATGTGTTGGGTCCAGGAAAGGTCCTTGAGATAGTGGCTCCAAAGAACTTATATTTGATCACCCTCTCCACCTCTGATCCCCCAATGATCACTGGATTGTATACCTCTGGATTTCCTTTCCTGAAGTCAACAATCAGCTCCTTAGTTTTGGTGGCATTGAGTACAAGGTTATTGTTGGTGCACCATTCAGCTAAGTTTTCAATCTCCATCCTGTAAGCTGACTCATCCCTTTCCTTTATACAACCCACTACCATGGTATTGTTGGCAAATTTGTAGATGCTGTTATTGTCATACAGAGCCACACAAGTCATAGGTGTAAAATGAGTAGAGCAGGGTGCCATGAATACAGCCCTGTGGTGCTCTGGTACTGATGGAGATTGTGGAGGAGAATTTCTTAGCAATTTTCACTGATAAGAACATCTCCTCCACAATCTCCATCTGCACTGGAGTTTCTCCAGCATTGTGTTTTTACTTTTGACTGGAAAGAGAGAGCAGCTGAGAACAGTTCTTTTTGGATTGGAGGTAGGTGGAGTTCTCCAGGGCCAAAAAGAGCAACAATATATTAATGGCTTGGTTTATAGGGCACACTTTCCAAACTTGCAGACATCTCTGAACTTGAAAGCCCAGTGAATGATGAGAATATTAACAGTGGAACAGGCATCTATGGACCAGATGCCATGTCGAGCTTGAAGCACTGTATTTTGAAGGGAAGCATGATGAGAGGCAAGAACAGAGAGTTGGGATTGTATTTGCATGGTAGATCATGATTAAAAAGGTGCACAGCATTCAGGACTTTATAAACCTCTTCCTCTATTTGGTTCCATCGTTCTTCAGCTACTCATGTTCTTACTTTTCTTTATAACTTCTCCCTCTTCCCCACCCCCACCTCACCTAGTGTTCTCTCCCTCCACCTCCTGTCTTATACCCTATCATCTCTTGATCTTTTCCCAGATTCTTTCTCCCTTCATGTACATAATCAACCCCTTTCTGCTTTAGTCTCGATAAGGGGTGCCCAACCTAGAATGTAGCTGTTTCGTCCATGGATGTTGTCTGACCAATTAAGTTCCATAAGCAACTCATTGCTTGCTCAAGATTCCAGAATTTGTAGTTTCTGTGTTTTTTAAAAAAAAAATGAGGATACAGATTAGGAAATCATGACCGATCATAAAATGCAATTAAAAACAGTAAATGAGGGAATCACTCAGGACTCATGAAGTATTTCTGAAAAGATGAACAGATTCAGGGTTTCATCAGCTTCTCTTTCTACAGATTCTGCCTGCTTGCTGAGGGTTCCCAGTATTTTTTTTGTTTTACATCAGATTTTCAGTGTCTGCAGGTTTTCTGATTTTCTTGTGTAAAAGTGGAGTATCTGTATTGTGAGCATTTCTAGCGATCACACTTCAAGAAAAAAAACTTGAAGACTTCAGAGTATGGAGCAGAGGTTCACTGAAAGGATTTCACACAGGTGGATAGCTGTGGATGTTCTTGTTAGAACAGAGGAGAGTGAGAGGGGATCTAATAGAGGTAGAGACCGAGAAACCGTTTCCATTTATCAAAGGGTCAAGAATAAAGAATGGAGGTGATTGGGAGAACAATCCAAAGGATGAGGTAAAGATTTTTTAAAGCAGCTGGTGGTTTGGTTTTGAATGCATGATCAAGTGTGGACGGGAGGATGATTCAGTTGTGGTATAAGAAAGATAGCTGGGTAGTCATCTTGAAAGAGCGTGCGGGCCTCTGTTGAGAGGGTAAACTGGTGTACCAAACTACATTGTTCTTCCATTGAGTCAGTCTAGACTTGAGTTGCTGTAATTGTTCTTTCATTATGTTCCCACATTCCAATAACTACTTTGATGTGTGGCAAAATTAAATTGGTTGATGTTTAAGAGTGCTGTCAGATATAGTGGTACAATTAATCTAAGATCTTTTGTAAGAACATCATTTTAAATAACCTGAATACAAGTAACTTCTACCTTTTGAAATTTAAGTCAGACAGGCTTGACATTATAATACATCTTTCACACTTCATTGTTCCTTTGGAAGGACTCCAAAACCAGCTCTCTGCCTTTGAATTGTGACAACGGTTATGCAGGCAAAGTGTGTCTCAAACCACATCATAAAAATCCCATAAGATCGGTTTTATTTGTGTTGGTTGATGAATAAATACTGGGCAGGACACCAAAAAAACCTCCCTTTTTGTTATATCAGCCGAGAATACAGGAAGGGCATCAGTTTAAAGCCTCATGTCGAACACTGCAGCACTCATGATTGTTCTGCAGCCCGTAGCCTTCACACACACGGAACTGCAGAGTGAGTCAGGAGTTCTGATAAAAGATTATTGATCTGAAACATTAATCCTGTCTTGCTCCCCTCTCAGCTGCTATGTGCCTTGCTGAGGGTCTCCAACACATTCTACTTTCATTGGACACCCTTGAGTTGCCATCACATATTCTTCTGTGTGGGTGAGGGTCAAATCTCAAAAAAAATTGAATGCCACTTGCTGTTTGTTTGCCTTGCGTTCCTACCAGGGGAACCATTATTTGTTAATGTGCAAATAAGAAAATCACTGATAGATTTTACAGACTGCTGCTCCCTGTTGCAAATGTTGATTACCTATTTAAATATAATGCTTGCAAACCTAATTATTCACTAACTGCTAGAATAATCACAGCAATTGTCACACTGGTAGTCCCAAATTTAAATTATGCTCAACTACGCTACTGTGATAAATATAAGATCACATTTGTCTCAATAATTTTGTATCACTGCTCAACAGCTGGTGTTTTTCCACACTAAAGGGGTACTGTTGTCCTGGGATACCATTTTACGAATTGAAAGCATACGCATAATAGTGTAATTCGTAAGACCACATGACTCATTGTTGTTGATTCTGCACATCCTTTGAAATTTATGAAGTTGATTCTAAATTTTCCCATCAGAAGTACATTATCAATTTTTTTTCTTTAAAATTAGGACTGCAAAATTCAGAGACATTTTAACAAACTTCAGTTGTAAGTAGATTGACGGAATCTTAGAATTGTTACAAACTGTTACAAATTAAAAAGAGGATGTTCTGCCCATCGGGTCTGTGCTAGCTGCTGCTGGACTAATCATATCAGTCCTATTTCCTCAATTGTTTCTCAGCTGTGCATATTTTTCTCAAGCATCTGTCTATTCCTTTCTCTTTTGAAGATCCTTTTTTAATCCTACTCCCATCATGCATACGAGTTGTAGATTCCATACTTTGGATGCATGTTAGTGCCCAGGAATGCAGTGGTAGCAAACATAGGCAAGGTCATCATGGGCTCTGCCTTCCCATCCATTGAAGAAATCTATGTGAGATGCTGCCTCAAGAAGGCAGCCAACATCATAAAGCATCCCATCACCCAGGTCACACCCTTGAGTTCAGGTCAATGTGGATTTGTGGAGGAACATGTGACCTCCCTGTCTGGAATATTGTGGTTTGTGAATGGTCACATGACCTCCCTGTCTAAAACTTATTCGGAAGTCGCTTCACCTGCCAATCAAGCTTGTATTCCAGCTACCCATTAGTGCACACCTTACTGTTGGCTCATTTAAAGGACTCCGTGTCCTCATTGGCCAAATGTCCAGCTTGGAACAGTTTAAAACATCGATGTGTGACAGAATATTTAGTGGTGGTTTGGAAGGCTTGCACACACATTTTAAAACAGAATATTTCCAGGACTTTTGCAGAATGCTTTTTGCAGGAGGCCACAAAGTATCGACAACAGCTTGCCTGAGAGAGCATGTGATCCTTGCAGGCAGAGGGGAAGAGTTTTGCTCTCAGAGAGGGAGGGTGTGAAACAGAGAGAGGAGTTGCAGAAATTATTTCCAGAAGGACAAACCTGGCAAACTTTGGAAGGCTGCCTGGTCAAAGGAGAAGACTGGCGGTCTGAAAGGTGACCTGAAAGAAAGAGGTTAATCTGGAGAACCCTGAAGGGGGTAAGTTTCATCAGCAAGACTGATTGAGAAGGAATCAGTTGCGGATGCCCTGGAAAAGGAATCTCTCTCTGAAAACCAGCAAGGACCCTCCTGAGTGGTAACCATTTGCCTGTTAAGCACCAAAGACTGGTGAACTTTGTTAATGCCAACTTCTGTGCACACTACAAGAATTGCCTGCAACCAGTGAAATTAGACTGTGATCCAAAGAACTTTTCTAATCTTAAATATTCATTACACACACCTGCCCTTAGTATTAGAGGGGATTAAGTGGGTTAGGTAGGTTAAGTAAGTAGGTTAAGTAATAAGTTAAAGTTTAATTCTGTTTTCTTGTTCAAATATAATTAAAAAACTTCTTTTGTTTAAGTAACCCTGTGTTGTGGTGCATATCTATTGCTGCTGGTTTCTGGGGTCCCCTGGACTCCATAACCGATGCACACCACATTTCTTTCTCTCTGCCTCTTGGTCCAAGTTCTGGACATCACCCCATGCCTGGTTAATACTGTGAACATTGCTGGTAAGATGTGCACTGCATAAATGTTGAGCTGTAGTTCTGTGATAGATCAGTGCTTGCAGAAAGCAGCACCCTCGTTGGTACAGGAAATTGGGAGTGTTTTTGAAAGCCCCTGTCTGTGAAGTGTGTACATGTGCGGGAGCATGTAGATCATGGGCAACCACTGATATCGGAGACCAACCTGTGTCCAATGTGAATATCTATATATTTGTTTAGTAGTAGCTCATTAAGTATCGTTTGACATCTTCCCCTGTTTGACTCCCGTGTGTTCAATTAATTTACCTTTGATTGTAACACTTCAGAGTTGTGAGAAACACAGTTCACTGATTAAATAATTTTGCAGAGTCAATAGGTGAAGCGATATAACCTTTCATTCAATGTTCTTGCAAGAATGGGAGTCCTCCAGAGAAGGCACACTCACTGATATTCAACAACCTTTTTTTATACATTTCTTTGTGTTAATAATCACTCCTTTGTTAATTTAATTGGTTAGTTAACTGAGTAATTGATATGTTAGTTTAACCTATCAAAAGCTGTTCCGCTCCTCCCTTAAAGCCTGCCCTTGTTTATTTCTCCCATTCCCATGATTTTTGCGACCCCAACTCCTACTTATTCTTATCCTTATTTGGTATGATGCTTTGTCACATGTTCCCATTCTTTCGCAGTTTTTTAATATATCAAGTTGTCCTTGTCTGCAATCTCTTGCAGGAATGTCCTTCCTTTCTTCTCTCACGTCTCATCTCTGTACAGCCATTGTTAGACTTGTCTCTGTGAACTCACTGAACCTGATACTTTCCAAACATAACATATGTTCAGGACATTCATGAATTCCACAGATTCCATATCCTCCTTCACAGTAAACACAAACAAAAAACATTAGTTTAAGAAATTGTGCGTTTCCTCTGTCTCCACACTTCGATCATTAGGGGGACCAACTCTCTCCCTAGCTACTTTTTAGAGTCAAGGAATTGGAGAATTTTACAAGCCCAACTTGTTCATACCAACCAAATTGTCCACCTCAGCTATTCCCATTTGCCTGTGATTGGCCCATTTTCCTCTAAACCTTTCCTATCTTGTGCCTGTCTAAATATTTTAAAACTATGTAATGTTCTACACCTCTACTTTCTCTGACCGCTTATTTCACATACAGAAAAAGAAGCCCCTTAAGACATTTTAAATCTTTCCTCCTTAATCTTAAATCTATACCCTTCAGTAGTTGGCTCCCTTGCACTGGAAAAAAGACTATCTATTTACCTTGTCTCTGCCCCTCATGGTCTTCTCTCAGACCTTATAGACTCAATCTATTGAGAAAAGTCTGAAATGTACTATTGTAGCGGGCGCACAGCACGGTATTGCGAACTGCCACCGTCAGTTCACAGACTTTCCTGACATATCGCAGGCTAGTAGTGCTGGGCGCCAAAGTACAGCGAGTGGATCAGATGAAGCTCCTGCCTAAAGGTGCGGGGCGCTAATGGCTCATAGCTTTAACCTGCTGGTCCACAGGACCAGCAGCTGTTCACTAATGAGCTCATTAACAGGCAGGGAATAAAAGGTCAGTGTATGTTTGCAATAAACCAGTCTTGAGTTGACTATCTTTGTGTGTGTTTGCCTTTATTTAGTAGCATCTACCGTAGTAGCCACTACACTATATCCTTTATGCTTGCATGATCTGAGCATCCTATACTTGACATTCTCCTTTTTTTTGAACAAACCCTCCACATCTCTCATCAACCAAGGTTCCCTGATCTTGCTCACCCTTTCCCTTCACTCCAATGGGAATCTTGTGGCCCTGAAGTCATCCTATGATCCTTTTTGCCTGCAAATAGATTCTCCCAATGATTCTTTGCAAATCCCTGTCTGATTTCATCAAAAGTAATCTTCCTCAATTTAGGACTTCAACAAGAATTATTCTTACCTTTTAAACTATCTTAAAACTATTAGAATCGTGGTTACTGATTCTCCATGTGATCCTCTATTGTTGTGTCAACAACTTAATGAAGCTCATTTCCTTAAGCAGATGCAGCCCCTTCTCTCATAGGGCCATCCCCTTATTGCCTCAGAACTTTTTGGGCACAGTTAACAAGTTCTGCCCCATCTAATCTCTTTGTACCATATCAGTCCTGGTCGATATTAGGGAAATAGAACTATTGACTATTCATGCTATTATTCCTCCACCTAGCTTTAATACTTTGATTTTATTTATTCATCTAATTCCAACTAACTATTGAGAAATTTATAATATAATTCCATCAAATTGATTACCCCATCTTATTTCTAAATTCTATGTACTATGATGTTCTCCCTAATTACTAGTGTAACTTCCCTTCTCTCTTACCTCCATCACTGTCAGACTGAAAATATATCACATAGCATTTAGCTGCCAGTCCTCTCTAACCCTCAACTATGTTTTTGTAATTGATATAATATCACAATCTCACCTGCCAATCCATGCCTGACCTGTGAAGTTTCTTGCATTAATGCAAGAACATACATGTCCTTATTTTCTAGGTGGGCGAGGGCTATATAGAGGGCTGTGGTGATGATATCATCCATAGAGTGGTTGGATCTATATGCGAACCACAGGGGGTCCAGTGACAGGGGCAGCAGGAAACTGATGTGCCCCACGATGAGCTTCTCAAATCAAATCTATTTCTGAATGTTAATAAAACAAAAGAGATGGTTGTCAACTTCAGGAGGGTCTGGGGGTCACTCTCTGCTGACCATTGATGGCTCTACTGTCGAGGGCATCAAGAATATCAAGTTCCTTGGTGTGCATTTGATGGAGAATCTCACCTGGTCCCTTAACACCAGCTCCATAGCCAAGAAAGCCCAGCAGTGCCTTTACCTCCCGCAAAGGCTGAGAAAGTTCATCTCCCACCCTCCATCCTCACTACATTCTACAGAGGATGTATTGAGAGCATCTTGTGCAATTGTATCACTGCCTGGTTTGGAAGCTGTACCATCTCAGACTGCAAGACCTTGCAGATGATAGTGGAGTCAGCGGAAAAGATCATTGTGGGCTCTCCCTACCATGTCAGTCATCTACAACACACGAAGCATGCGGAAAGCAATAAACATTGTGAAAGACCACACTCTGTCCCCCAACGTAAATTTTCCTCCTTTCTGCCATTTAGTAGGAGGTACCACAGCACTCAGGCCCTTGGATCCAGATTGGGCAACAGTCTCGGAGGATCTTTCCTGGAACCAAAGCTCCGAAGGCATCATGAAGAAAGCCTCTACTTCCTCAGGAGTTTGTGGAGGAGCTAGTGGAGTTGTTCAAGTGAACCAGTACGGACTTGAAGGGTCAACATGGCCTGTTTCCGTGCTGTAAACGGTTATATGGTTGTATGTGGATAGTGTACCGTGGACTTATATTGTATATGTCTTAATATTTTAACTTCTATTTTAACCTATGTAAATCTGCTCCGTGGTCCTGGAGAAACATGATCTCAGCTTTACTGTGCAATGCATGGTATGAACAACAAATAAAGGTGACTTGAAGTACAGTTTCGCTTTAAGACCTTTCACACTCCCTGTCCTGCTGCTGCTTCTGGTCTCTGCCCAAAAACTTAACTTTAACCTTTGTTTGCTTTAACTTTCCTTTCTGTGATATAACTACTTTGTGTTCCACATCTCCATCATTCTAGTTTAAACTCTATGAAAAGCACTAGCAAATCTCCCTGCAAGAACATTTTTCCTGCTGCAGTTCAGATGCAGCCTTTTATTGTATAGGCCCCCTCTGCCACAGAAGATATCCCAAGAATACAAGTAGCTGAAGCCCTCCCACCTGCACTAGTGATCCTGCATCATGTACTGGTGAGAATAGCAAATGAGCTGAGGAAATGTTTTCTTCTAAAATGCAGTGGACTTTTGGAACTTGCTATCTGAAGGGTGTGGCAGGAGATGCTCTCACCACTCTAAAAAGTATTTGGCTAAGCTTTTGAAAAGTCATAACTTGGAAGACTATGGACCAAAAACTCTGTAATGGAAGAAATCTTAAATAGCTTAATTTTTGATTAGCATGGACAGAGTGGGCCAAATTGACCTTTTTTGTGTGTGATGTTCTGTGAATTTAGGAACATGCCATATTAGTGTCTATTTCTTAAATGCTTTGATGACTTTAAGCTCCATTCACCTTCTTGAGGGTTTAATTTAAGGTCATTCTGGGATATTTTAGATGAATGAATTGTTCCATTGCTACACTTTTATATATCACCTTGTTCTTTACTATTTCTGTGATATCTCTTTTAAATAATGCAGAGTCAAAGTTATACAAGGTTTATATATCCCCCCTGTACCATGGTGACACCAACTAGGTACAGTGGTCAAGGCATGTTCTGACCACAATAATGCTCAGTTTTAGAATTGCAATTTCCTTTTTGCATGAGACCACTTTAGTTCCATGATGTGGTCTCCTCTTTATAGCTTCAGGGTGACTTGGGACTGTTAAACATGTTAAAGCATCTCTGGGTATCAGGAACTATCAGGTTCTCTGGGCTTTGCTTGGTGCAAAAGAAAGGAACTATCTTGCAAAATGTTATAATAACAAATAAAGGAGAGAGATGTAGAGAGCTGTGCAGACCAGGGAAATCAATGGGATTTTCTTAATTAATGAATAAAATGCAGGTTGTACTTCTTTAATCAGACAACATTGGGACCTGGCTATTGCTGGACCACAGAAAATGCCCGAAAACAGAAAACGAATGCATGCACAGACGCTGCTGTTACTTCGAGTTTATGGAGAAACCAAAGGGCAAGGACAGACCCCACGGTACGTGCCTGTCGTGTTCTGCCGGCCAGCTGTCAGTAAGTGCATCCCACACCTCTCATTTGGCGTCAATGGTGGGACTGTGCCGGTTTCTTTCCCACTCTTGATCATAAGAAGAATCTTTTTCCTGCACAGACTCTCCAGATGGAGAAAGATCCACACCACTTTCCATTTGTTCTGAGGAGGCTGGTGCAGGCAATGCAGCTTCTGCCACACGTTGGGAAGAAGCAATTTGATGAGATGAGTGTGTGGGAGCTTATGGACAGGTGGGCTCCTTTCACTATTTACACATGGTTTGTGATGAAGACGTGGTTCTCATTACCATCGGGCAGCATGGTTGGCGTAGCAGTTAGCAGAATGTCTTTAAAGTGCCAGCAATTGAGACTGGGGTTCGAATCCCGTGCTAGCTGTAAGGAGTTTGTACTAACTACGGCAGATTCAAAACATGCTGGACCACAGGAGTTGCTGGACCACAGAGCACCAGATAAGAGAGGTACAACCTATATAAAGGCATTAACAAAAAACTTGTTAAATACTTCCTCAAGCTCAACTTTAACAAACTATTACATCATCTCTAAATGTCAAGCTCATTGCTTTCCATTGTCTGATTCACTCCTTTGGTCATTTTAAAACATTGGGACAGTAGACAATTGCCTGTCACAGAATAAAATAAGATGCAGTAAAATGAATATTTTATAATGTTGGTCTAGATGGTGCTTGATCCAATCCACTACAATGTTTTCCCCCTCACTCCCCACCCTGCACTAGCCCAAAAGTTGGACTATCCTATTGCCGCCATATAGCCTTGCAAGTTGAGTGTTCAGGCCCTTGAACATTGCTACCTAATGAATTTCCCCAGCTCTCACTGAGTATACTGAAGACTGCGGTTGGTAGAATTTTGTTTAATAAGGGAATCAAGAGATAAGGAGCCAGTGCAGGAAAGTGGTACTGAAGTGAAAATTTAGTCATCTTGTTGAATCAGCTAGTGCAATAAGATGAGTGGCCTACTCCACCTTTATTTCTGTTTCACTTTCTGTACTGACTAAGACTCCACTAACGTAGGTGTACATCATTCCTCTATATAACTGGTAGTCACATATATTTAAAAAACAATTGATTACTGTTTAAATTGATCAAATATTAAACAGTTACTTTAAAAACACCCACACACACACACACACACACACACACACAAATTAAAAACATTAATTGTTCCATGAAGGGAGGTGAGGGCAATGAAACAAATGCCTCTTTGCTAGTCATGGAAAGGATGGCTCAGTCCTCAACCTAAAATATTGTCCACAACTTTTCTCAACAGTTACTGCCTGATCTGCTGAGACCTGCCAGCCACTCAATTTTTGGCACTTTAGTGTTCCGGCCTTTATGCAATGCCTCAAGACTTAATGGAATTGTCAATTAGCTGTTAGCACGATCTAACCCCCACAACCCCCTACCCCTCCCCTCCCGCAAATATATTTTTGAGAAAAAGCCACTGGTTTTGCTCCTTTGTGAATATTTCAAAGTTATCGGTGGATTATCAGAGCAAATGACTAAAGAAAATTTCCTCTCCTATAATCCACTTGTTCTCTTTCTGTATTTTTGGTTAAGGTTAAGAACTAAATAGTACGTTGGACTGAGCAGTTGTTTTGAGACCTTGTGAACCTTCTGTGTGAGAATTTTCTCAAGGATTCTCTCAATCTTTTGCAACTACACCAATAAAGTGGTGGACCTCTGAACAAAACAAAAAATAAAGGTGATTGTTGGTGTCCTATATCCAAGATTTCCAGTCAACCAGAGCCTTGTGGAATTTCAAGGCAGATATTTTCTGCATTCTCTGGTCTTAGTCTAAATTTTACTTTTTTTCCCCTCAAATCCTTATTTTGTTCTTGAGTGATGTTTTATAAACTGTTCTCACTGCAGTGAATCAGAAGTTAAATTAGTCCTTGGCAAATGAACTGCATTGGCACTGTTAATGTTTGAGGTGCTGTACAATGCCAAAACATTTAGTTTTGCCTTGTTCAGATTGGCTAATTTCCATGATTTTGCAAAGCACTGGTCCATTTTAACTAATTTGCAGTTTAATTTAGTGAACAGAAATTATTCTCTGAAGCAAGTCACATCTGTCATTCCCAAACCAGAACAGAATTTGAATCTTGTGACCTTAGTGCATGCATTTGATGAGGAGCAGAGTATGTGAAATTGCTTAACACAGAGACTGAGTGACACCGAAAAGCTTTGCCACTGATGTGGCTGAGGGTGAAATCACAAATTGGATAAGCATTTGAAACAGTAGGTTATACGAAGCTCAAGCTGTTCCCTGCAGTTTTTGAACCTGCCATTGTCTGTTGACAGTAGATTATTGTCATGAAGCTGGGTACAAGTTAATGAATAAAGAGCCAACATAATCATTACTGAAAGAACAAAATAAAACCAGCATCTGTAAAAGGCATGAAAAATGATAATCTCTGGATTGTGAAACAAATACACTTGAGATACCAAAGTTACTCAGCAGAAGAAAATAATTTCTGTCTCTTAAGGCTGTGGAAAAAAAATTATATAAAGTGAATTATTTTTCCTCACAGAACTATCACACATTCAGATCATCTTTAAAAATATTAATATATCTTGTTACCAACAACTCAAAGCATTCAAGTGAGTTTTTTTTATTCAAAGACACTGATCACCATCACAGATTTCATTCTCTACAATTGTTAGTCACATACTCTGTTATCTGTTCTTTGGATATTTGCATCAGCTGCCTTTTTAAGAGACCACAAAGCTTGAAAGAGAGAATATGTAATTAGCCTGATTCTACTTTATTTGTTAAAAGTATAGGAAGATTATGCCAAATTGCAGAACAATTTTTGTTCAGTTCAACTAAAAGAATTATTAATCAAGATTTAGATTATTATTAGAATTTTACTCATGTTAGCAAATAAATAAAATTAGCAAGAGAAAACAATTTAGGGCCTTATTTTTGATGATTACTGCCAAACAATATTGCATATATTTTTAAAAATAAAATGTTTAAACTATTGTTGCAAGCTTCTGTTTTTTTTAGTGTGTGTTACATTGGGGGTTGGTTCAGGGTGTAAAACACTCAGAGTTCATGACATTTTCTAGGCACCCTGGCACCATCCAGTCCAAACCATAATTAAAGTTAATTCTTTGGAAGAACAGAAAGATAATTATTGTTTTTTTCAAGAAAAAAACAGATGGGACATTTACAGGTCATATGATTATGAATTGAGACACTTGAAGTAGCAGCATAGAGTTTTGATCAAGCAAGTCACATGATTGAGACACTTGAAGAAGTGAGATTGATTAATAAGTAACCAGAGATCTGCAAGAGACAGAAATGAAGTGACTTTGTGTGAAATGGACACTTCTGCTGTTTTTCCTTCTGAGGGGAAAACAATGATGTACTGTGTCCATTATAATGGTCATTTTTGATTGACCCACATATAATCCCTGCCTGGGTTCTCAGAAGCATCATGGAAGTTGCAATTTTTGTTTCCCCAATGCAAGGAAGAGGGGAATTATCACAATCATTCGTATGAAAGAACATTTCTCTGGAAGCATCTCAATAAGGACTCATGAGTTTTGAGCAGTCTGATCACTCAGTGTCTCATCTACATAATAACTTTGAAACATTAATTTAAATGTTTTGATTTTCAACACAGGATTTCTAAGACTGAACTTTCTAGAATTGTGCCGTAGCTGTAGTGGTTTGGGTCACACACACACACCCACACACACACACACACACACACACGTTTTAAGTTTAGATTTAAGTAAGATGTTATATTATTAGTAATTATAAAAATATTAGTTTAAAAATAACATTGCCTTGGAGAATTTCTATTGCTGTTGGTCTGTGACGTAACATTATGTGTAGTTTTACTTTCAAAATTGACCAATATTTTCTCGTTTTGATGCGCAGAAATACATTGATTTTTTTTCCCAACAAAATTATTACAGAATTGGGTGAAAGTCTGCATGTTCGTCCCTAGTTATCAGAAGTACTGTGTATAGCACTCCACATCCACCTGGACTCTATTAAATAGGATCAGATTTTAGAAGATCACAATGTACCATCATGATTTCTAAAAAAAAGCAAACTTTGCACAGTTGGGCGAGAATTCAAGGCCGTAGATGCAGTACATATCTCAGTCATTTTGTAGCCAGAGCACACAACCACATTGTGACAATAGAGATATGAAAAAGTGAAATATTGATGCAGCAATTCAAATTAATGAATGTTGATACCAAAAATGAACAAAAAAATTTCAGTCTGTGCCGAGGTCAGGGAATACTTTTCATCTTGATGGCTTTGTGCTTCCCCTCAACCACAGCATGTATCTATATTAAACACAAAGCAGATAGCAGAAAGTGATGTTTAATGAGCTGTAATTAAATTCTGTATAAATGATTTTCTCAAACCACTCCATTTTTTTTGCTGTCGATGTTTCATAATTGCTCTTGGGGATCGTTAATTCCTTGTTTAATGTTGGCATATTGTGAGCTGTATTACTGCTCACTTGTATATGATATTGTCCCAGAACCTGCTGGAAAAATAAGGGAAAATTAATGGCATGTTCTATTTGTAGAGCGCGTCGAAAGAACCAAAGACTTGTTGATCCAAACCAAGGCTTTTTTTTTTTTTTTTTTTACAGACCTCCATCCACGCGGGGTCAGTTCTCAAAGAAGGAGTGAATGTGATAGTACAGATTCTATCACCAATGTGTATATGTACAGATGGTAGTGTAGGATGACTGAGATTGGCTGAGAGCATAGCCACACCTATTGGCAGGCCTTAAAGGGTTGCTCCTAGCCAGACCAGGTCATTCTGGACTGGTCGACCGACATGTGATATACTCCAGTCTTTTAGTTAATAAAATTGTAGAGACTTGTTGGTCGAACAGTCCTGAATGACCTGGTCTGGCTAGGAGCAATCCTTTAAGACCTGCCAGTACACATCTCAGCCAATCACTGTCATCCTACACTACCATCTGTACATGTACACATTGGTGATAGAATCTGTACAATCACATTATTATTAGTTAATTCAGTTTTGTTATTCACAGATGTTGCCTGGCCTGGTAATTGTTTCCACTATTTCCTGTGCACCTTTCAGCATCTGCAGTATTTTGCTTTTGATTTGGTGATTAGTTATTGTAACTTCAGTGCTCATCTATTACAGATTTTTCAGACATGTTGACCATAAAACATTAGTCATCGTCAGTAATGTGGGAGCAGCAAACACATCCAATAAAAGGTACTTTAATTATTTGCTTAATTTTCAAAACTAATGCAGTAATATCTTTTCATGGAAATATATGGGGTTGTAGCTTAATTGGGGCATTGGGCCCATGGACTGGAAGGGCTTGACTACATTTAAATTAAGAAAAAGCTCCCTTTGATTCTAGATTTCGCAGTTTTATTTCATTCTCTGAATTACCTGGAGTTTGTTTAATCTATTGTTTGCCTGATTGATTAAATTACATGATAGCTAACAGCAGTGTCGCATTGGGAACCTTCACACTTGTTTGCCTGTTTTTCTCAGTTTCAAACATTCACATTTTGTAAATTCTCCTGATGTCGTGGTTAACATTTATCGGTGAGTCATCTCTGCCAAACCAAAAATCATTTATCTGCAACTAATGGGTCTCCAATCTCGGTAACTGGCCGCTATAAATCTGTAAATGTGACTATATTTTAAAAGTACTCAACTGGATGGGGAAGTCTTGAACATCCACGAGTCAGGAAAGGTGTTAATTTCTTTGTTTATACTGAAGGCCAAATCAGTCAATACAATATTATGAATGTTCAAGGGGAAATTAGAAAGTAAGTTATTTTTATAGGAGCATTGAATGAAATCTATAACGGAGATAGAATAATAGAAATTGAGTATGAAAGAAAGAGTCCATGTGAGTGTGAGAGATAAAGCGATAGAAGGGGCTCTTTGACACAGGATCCAAAATGTACACTCCTTTAATCAGTAATTGTAAATGTTATGACTGCAGAACTATTTCATCCTGTTTAACTCTTGCATAACAGCATTTTTCTGAAGTTAAACATGAATTTGAAGATACTTTGTCAAATAGAGATAATTTTTGGATTTAGTAATGAATAGTTTTCAAGTAAAAAAAATAAGGAAATCATATCTAGATTCATAGTTTGGAATGTTACCTTTTGTGTAAATGTGAAATAAATGAAATACAGTAGATCCATATAAACATAGAGACACAGAATGCTTTTTTTAGCTGCACACTCAGAATCTACACAAGAACATGATTGTTTTTGAGTTATCCAGCCATTCCTAAGCATCATTCTTTTCTGTTTTTATTTTACTGTTATTGTTTGAACCTTTTCCCAGGAGAACTACACTATATCCAGGGCTGGTGCTAGAAATTGCGGGGCCCAATTAGAAAATTAGAAATGTCAAAAATTGAAGTGTCAAATGAGTCGTTGGTCCTCCAGATAGTCATCACTGGCCTTGGTGCCTGTCTTCTTCACCTTTCCTTTTCTAGCCTCTCGGCATAGGCTGGGCAACAACCCCCGAGCTCGGCAGGCTCTCTTAAAATGCCCCCTCTTTCCACATCTGTCACAGTCAGCTCGTCGGGCAGGGCACAGTGTGCGCGAATGCAGCATCTGCCCACAGAAGTAGCACTTCCTGAAGCGGTTCTTTCGCGGCTGCTTGGTTATGCTCAGCAGCAGGTCATCATCGCGGGAGGCAGTCTTTGAGGGAGTAGCTTCAGCACTTTGACCAACCTTGTCCCCTAGGGCTTTAGCACTCAGCAGCACTGTCCTGAGGGTCTTTGTCTGCATTAGGGCGGCATTAAAAGTCAGGTCAGGGGTCTCCAATAGGCGTTATCTAATGTAGCTCAAGTCCAGTCCAGTCCACTTATGAAGGTATCCAACATTAGAGTGTCTCGATGAGCTTCAGCTGTAACAGCAGGGAAGGTACAGGCTCTTAACAACCCCTTCAGCATGAGAGCAAAAGCATCGGGATGTTGCTTTCAGGTGTGAAGTTGATGCCTCACAAACAATGTGTTCTGTGGCATATCATAGTAGGTTTTGAGTAGACCCAGGGCTTTCTGATATACGGCTGTTTCCCTGATCACTGAGTAGGGAACCTAAGAGAGCAACGAGATGATCCATCTTCATGGGATCTTGAACCACATTGGTCGCTCGCAAGTAAGCTTGGAAGCATTGGAGCCAATGACGAAATATTTTGCTGGCTCTTGGAGCATCTTGCTCTATCTCCATTCTTCCAGGTTTCAAGGAAGTATTCATAGCTGAGTCTGTTAATAAAATTTATATGCCATTAAAAAGAGTTCAGAGAAGTGAATGGAATAATACTTGGCTTTTATTAACAGACTCAACGCTTCCTTAGTCTGGCCAGTGGGACACCATGTTCTGTAATACCAGCTAGTCAGACACTCCTTCAGCAGTAGCCAATACACAGGAACATCTATGTGAGTGACAGTTAGTAATAGTACTGTCGGGTCCCATTTGGGGTCACAAATGGAGTCTCCATGTTCCAGCAGGGGATGGACTGCATGGTAGACCTGAGAGCAATCTTCCCATATCTGGAGAATGTCACCATCTGCGGCCACGACCAGCAGGACCACAATGTCAACTCGGAGAGATTTCTCCAGATGGCCGAGGAGCTGAACCTCACTTACAACAGGGAGAAGTGTATATTCAACATCACTTTCCTCGCCATTCTGGGGTGCATCGTGGAACATGGTGTCATCGGTCCCAACCCTGAACGCATGTGACCGTTAATGGAAATGCCCCTCCTCCACACACTCAAGGCCCTCTGCAGGTGCCTAGGGCTCTTCCCTTACTACTCCCAGTGGGTCCCCCACTTCTTGGACAAGGTCCACCCATTGGCCAAAGCCACCACCTTTCCCCTCCCTGTTGAGGCACAAGTGGCCTTTGCCCGCATCAGACAGGACATCGCCAATGCCACAATGCATGCTGTGGACAAGGACACCCCATTCGAGGTGGAGTGCGATGCCTCTGATGTCGCCCTCATTGCCACCCTCAATCAAGGGGGCAGACCCGTGGCCTTTTTCTCTAGGATCCTCCATGGTTCAGAGCTCGGGCACTCCGCCATCAAAAAGGAGGCCCAGGCGATCATGGAAGCTGTCTGCCACTGGTGCCACTACCTGGTAGGCAGAAGGTTCACCCTCCTCACCGACCAATGTGCAGCGACTTTCATGTTCAGCACCACCCACAGGGGCAAGATCAAAAATGACAAGATCTTGCGCTGGAGAGTCCAGCTGGCCATGTTCAGCTACGACATCCAGTATAGGCTGGGGAAGCTCAATGACTCCCCTGATGCCCTGTCCTGGACCTGCGCCAGTGTGCAGTCCAAACAGTTTCAGGTGCTGCATGACATCATTTGCCACCCAGGCGTTACCCACTTCATTTAGTCTTGGAACCTCCCCTTCACCATCAAAGAAGTCCTGACCTTGACTGAGTCCTGCAGGGCCTGTGCAGGGTGCAAACCGTGCTTCTTCCGCCTGCCACAGGCCCATGTAGTGAAGGTCACTCGGCCCTTCGAGTGACTCAGCATTGACTTCAAGGGACACTGCCTTCCATGAATAAGAACATCTATTTCCTCCTGTTTTCCCTTTGCCATACCTTGCCCTGACACCTCCACCACCTCTGTTGTCAAGACACTGGTGCAGATCTTCACCATGTTCGGAAACCCAGCATTTATCCACAGCGACCGGGGTCCGGCTTTATGAGTGAGGAGCTGCACCAGTACCTGAGAGTGTGAGGCATCGTGGCTAGTCGCATGACTAGCTACAACCCCAGAGGCAACAGGCAGGTGGAGTGTGAAAACGTGGTAATCTGGAAGGCAGTCCTCTTGGCCCTGAGGTCGAAAGGATGGTCCATCAACTACTGGCAAGAGGCCCTCCCCGAGGTGCTCTACGCCATACGGTTGCTCAATCAGATCACTCAAATGCCTTTTCTTCTTTCCTACGAAATTGGCGACTGGTGTCTCCCTGCCAGTGTGGCTGACATCTCTGGGACCAGTACTCCACCGTAAACACACAAGGACCCTCAAAACCAACCCCCTGGTTGAGCAGGGGCACCTTCTCCATTCAAACCCAAATTATGCCTATGTCAGGTATCCCAATGGACGTGAGGACTGTCTCGACCAGGGACCTGGCACCAGCAGGGGTCAAGCCCTCTCACCCTGAGAACCCCTGGCCCATCCAGGATTCCCCAGGAGCCGAAACCCTCTCTCTGCCTCTCCAGAAGGCTCCACTCCCTGTGGACCTGCCCCACACCTACACCCCCTCTCTGCCAGACACTATCCCACCCACACTACTGTTGTCCCGGCCACCCTGGACCCAGCCAACCCTCAGGCAGCCCTGCCCCTACTGACCATTGACCAGGAGCCTGTCCTGTGGCGGTCCCAGAGGCACAGACAACCAATAGACTGCCTGGACTTGTGAATACTAACTGGTACCAAGGACACCCCTCCCCCAACCTTGATGACTCATTTTAAGAAGGGGGGAATGTGGTGATACTACCACTACACTGGCTGGACTCCTACCAGCCTACTGCAGGCCCCTTCGGGGGACAGTCAAACATGTGGAGCCAGCAAAAATACTAAGACTGATGTTCAAGTTTAGGGTTATTAAATTAAAGCCTATTGTACAGTCTGTGGACTTTGCATCAGAATAATTCGCATAGCAGCACTCACACCTGTTGATGGGCACTGTTAATCTAAGCTGAAGAGTTCAACTATGTAAACATAATTAACTGTAAGAAATGTATTTAACACTTTTAAATGATAATGGATCTTAAAGCCACATCTAGTTACAAACAGTAATCAATCATTTCAAAAGGCAGGCATTTTAATATCAGACTAATCAATGTGACATTAAGACTGGACTACGTAAATTAACACGGAAACAGTTGTTTGTGCAACATTGAAAATTCTTGAGACAATTTTGCTTACACAAACACACACACACACACACACACACACACACAGAATTCTGCTCCACAGGGCTTACCACCTGGTCCTGATGACGATGGCTTCATACAGGCTTTAAACAGCCTGTAAAAGGAGCTGAGAGTGTTTTTTAAAAATCCTGCAACCAAGTTGGTGGCATCTGTGCTGGGCAGCGTACCACGTGGAGTAGCAGGCTTCAGGAGAGCAGCAGATGGGCCGGTGCAGGGCACCAGAAATAGGGAGAACAACATTCCCCAGTTGAGAAGGAGAAGCATGGGAGACGACCCTACAGGGAAGGTGACCATGACAGCATATCAGTGAGGCGATCAGCAGCTGAAGGACTCTTACAGCCTGTGGGCAGTTGGTGACTTGTGGTCAAAGGACTGCTGAAAACTGGCTCTGAGGAACAAGTTATTGGAGCCAGGATTTGAGAGGGTGCTGAGGGCAAGAGGGGGTCCCATAGGACCTTGAATGCTGAAGGCTTCCTGATCATATCAGAGGTTTGGATCTGGAGCTTAGGTTAATCTGGAATCTGTGTGGCTGCCGAGGCAGCAAGAGCTGGGAGCAAGCAAATCCATGGATACTTGTATCTCTGAAGCGATTCTCTTTTGCTTTCTCTTACTGCTAGGAGTGCCAAGCAATGTTCATGGCAACTCTCTGTATGCCTTGCGGTAGATCAAGGTTGAAGTATATCATGTACATTACATTTTTAATGTATTATTACGTGGCAATACAAGAATCTTTAAATGTTTCTGTGCCTTTCATAATTATCACCACATTGACCAAAGCATGAAGGGTATTTCCCAAATTCCCAGAATAATCGTAGATAACCCTGGAAATCCTGTTAACACATTGTGCTAAAACATACTTTGAATTATTCAACCACTACAAACCATTGACATTGCTACTAAATATTATCTTGCATTGATTAGATGAATAATTAAAATATTCGAGGATAACATTTTGAGCAAAAGAGGGAATTATCGATTTGGCAATATCCAACCAATTGTAACTTTGCTTGTCTAGGCTTCATTTGTCAGAATTTTTTTTAACCATTTATTTATTTCCTGAGAAGTGAGTCAGAAAATAAAAAAAGATTGAAATTGACTGGATTGTATTCATTTGAAGGAATTTGCTATGGGTATTATCTGGAATGCAGTTTGAAATGTGATGAAGCTGCGAGATGCTTGATTTATAATGAATAGAAATATGAAGAGTGGCCACAACACCTGGCAGGGAGCCCTTTGAGCATAATTAGGCAAGTCACTCGAAGAATGGAAAGATTGCAAGGAGTTTAAGTAAGAAATGAAACTTGTTGGACCAACAGAGATCAAACATAACCATAGCCACACCTCGAAAATTGCAGTTTATTGTCACCGATCATGAGGGAACAATAATCTATTCAAAATTTATAGCAGCAAGTGGTTCAAAGGAAAGAAATTGTACTCGACATGAGTGGCACAAAGACTGAAGGGGTTTACCAGTGAGAAGCTCAGGTAATAATAGTTAGACCCTCCCCCTCAAACCCCATCCTAACCTCCCATTTGATTTCTACTAGAAAGGCAGTGTGTTGTTCTAAGAGTGAAACACGAAAGTCTGTTGCTTAATTCAATTTTGCAGGATGATTGTGACGCTAAAAACAATCCACTGTGGGAAATGATTAAATTTATAAGTAGCTGGCAGGTGCAATGAATTAACTTATTTTTATTCTTCCGTAGCATCTAAAGAAAATAGCTGTATGTTTAGTGTGCAGTGTTTACTTCATAAAGGGCATCACCAGGGAATGAAGGCAGAGCTTTCCAATGAACAATGCTCACCATCTGCTCTCGGTAGTACCATTTGGGTTGTGAACTCCTGTCAGCTGTGTTTGAGTAAACATTAATTTTGTACGGCCATTTTACAAGAGAGAGGAAGGAAAAGTTTCCTGTTTATTTTTTAAAGGGAATCTATTTTGCTGTTAGCCCTAAAGAACCATGTAGGATGACATATCTACATCAAATGTTTACCAAGCCTTTGGTGCGAAGACTCTCGCTCCACTAAATAAAACATCTGATTAATTTTTGGTTTGGAATACTCACCCAAAATATGCTTTCTGTTAATGATTTCAAGTTTTGAGGTTAATGATCTCCACTTTCATCCTGTTACCTTTGCTCTCATATTTTCCTTGTGCCTGGCATGGTATGAGGGAGTTTTCATATGAGGTGACCTCGACTTACTATTTCCATGGGGATAATTGTCACCTGGTGCAAAGAGGACAATGCTTGGCCAAAAATAGGGATGGTGGCCTCGTTGAAAATCGAAATGCTGGAAAGCTGAAACAAAAACAGGAAATGTTAGACACTCTCAGCAGGTTGGGCAGTATCTTTAGAAAGAGAAATGGAGTTATAATTTCAGGCCACAGAGTTATGTAGTCCTTTCCTAGACCAGCAGGCTCAGGAAGAGCTTCTTTCCTGAGGCTATGGCCCTGCTGATCCTTGCATCACAGCGCTGAGCAGTATTACACCCATATTTGTACTGTCAGTACTTTTATACTTGTTTGTTTGCTGGAGAACTTTTATTCGCAGTTGCTTGTAAATAGCTCTATTCTTTGTACTTCTGGTTAGATGCTAATTGCATTTCATTGGGTTTGTATCTGTATTTGGCACAATGACAACAAAGTTGAATCTAATCTAATCTATATCCACGCCAACCTTTTTCCCCTTTTACACAAATTGATTTGCCTGCAATATATCCGACACCATTCATCAGAACATTAATGGCCTTAATGCTCTTTTTATTCCTACAAAAAAGATTATTAATATTTTAAAAAGGAACTGTTACTGACTTCTCAATTAATAATCAATGTTATGCCATATTATCCTTGGGACTGACAGCGGACTGTTCTTGCGCATGAACATGATGCTGTTACTAACAGGTTAACAACTTTACTATAAGCATCCACTTTTATCCTTTTAAAGATCTTTTACCCATCTAAAAGATCCAAAGGGTGTGCTCATGCACAGCGAGTTACTCCAAAATGAAGAAAAAGAGTTGCAATGTTGATTTCAATGGAATTATTTAACTTGGACAGCAAAAGCTTTTCATCAAAAATGGAACGCAAACACACAACAAATGCAATGACATCACTGCACATCCTTGAGATATTTGATGATGAAACTAAATGGTGAAACATGCACAATAAATGCCAATTATTTATTTGGTGAGATGACCAGGTACTTAAATGGATAAATGTGGAATTTTGAATAGGCTCAGTCACAGATGTATTGCATTTTTATGGAGAATGAGAATTTTAAAGATCAGCCCAGGGACCGGCAAGAAGGTTGATGAAAACGGTGCTGAACAATTGTCACTTAAAGCAGGTGCAGAAACGGTCAGGTTTACCCTTCCCTATCTTCAACTACAGCAAGTTGAAATATATTCCAAGATTTGGTGCCGGATGAGTTGTTTGCTAACACAATACAGTAAAATCCCTGGGATCCAGCATCTATGGGGGCTTGGTAGATATCGGATGAGTGCATTTTCTGGTTGCTTGAGACTTAATACACTTGGATTAAGAATAAACAGTTTAAAAGACAAAAGTACTGTACTTACACTGAACAAGTGTATATGAATATATAAAGCTTAAAGCATTTTATAACCACATAATTGTTTACAGCGCGGAAACCGGTCATATCGGCCCTTCGAGTCCACGCTGGTAACCGGTCCGATGGTAGTGGGTTATCGTTGATATTTGCTTACAGAGTCCACGCTGGTTCACTTGAACAACTCCACTGGTTCTCCCCCCCACACTCCGCCCATAACCCTCCAACCCCCTCATATCCATGTACACATCCAACCTTCTCTTAAATGACAGAAAGGACCCTGCCACAACTATCTCCTCTGGAGGATCATTCCATTCTGCCACCACTCTCTGAGTGAAGAGGCATCCTTTAACATTTCTCCTAAAGTTTTTCCCCCTTACCCTTAACTTGTTCCAACTTCCCCTGCCCTCAGGGGAAAGACTCTACTCACATCTAGTCTATCTATTCCCTTCATAATTTTAAATACCTCTATCAAATCCTCTCTCAACCATCTATGTTCCAATGAATAAAGTCCCAGTCTCCTTAATTTTTCTCTGTACTCTAGATGTAAGCCAGGCAACGTCATAGTATATCTTCTCTGCACCCTCTCCACCTTACGTATATCCTTTCTATAATTTGGAGACCAGAAGTAAACACAATACTCCAAACCTGGTCTCACCAATGCCTTAAACAGTTGTAGCATCATCTCCCAGCTCCTATACTCTATACTATGATTTATGAAGGCCAGATATGCCTTCTTAACCACCCTGTCTACATGGGAATCCACCCTCAATGAACTCTGTACCATAACTCCAAGATCCCACTCTTCCTCTGCATACCTCAATGCCCTCCCCTTAACTGCATTTGTCCTATTTTGGTTATTTTTTTCCGAAATGCAGCACCTTGCACTTGTCTACATTAAATTCCATCTGCCATCTTTCAGCCCACTTTTCCAAACAAACCAAATCCTTCTGTAATCCAAGAAAACTTCCCTCGTTATTCACCACTACTCCTATTTTTGTATCATCTGCATATTTGCTTACCCAGTTAACCACCCCCTCCTCCAAATCATTAATATAAATGATAAACAACAGGGGACTCAGCACCGATCCCTGAGGCACACCGCTTGCCACAGGCTTCCATCTTGACAGACAGTTGTCCACCATGACTCTCTGCTGTCTATCTTCCAGCCATTTCTGAACCCATCTCACTATCTCTCAATTAATCCCTAGTGACTGAACCTTCCTTACTAACCTTACATGTGGAACCTTATCAAAAGCCTTGCTAAAATCCAAATAGATCACATCAACCACCCTACCTTCACCCACTTTTTTTGTCACCTCTTCTAAAAACTCAATAAGATTCGTCAAACATGACTTTTCTTTCACAAACCCTTGCTGGGTGCCCCTAATTAATCCCTGCTATCCAGATATTCGTACATACTATCTCCAAGAATACCCTCCATAACTTTCCCCTCCACAGAAGTCAAACTTACTGGCTGATGATTACTTGGCCTGCACCTTGTGCCTTTTCTAAACAACGGAACTACATTTACAACCCTCCAATCCCACGGCACCACACCCTCCTCCAGTGATAGTTGAAAAATCACTGTCAGAGCTTTATTTTCAGCCACATTCTTTGAAAACATTTAACCACTGATGCATCTGCAGGTTCCTCCCCCTCTACGGAGCCACCCAAAAGCTGACAATAACATTATAGATAATTAACCTCACTCCCCCAAGTTTACAGAAAAAGCTTCTGACTGAGGTGACTCTTATTAAGCAAGGATGAGGAGACATTTTATGAGAGTCCTCCCTAATGGCGAGTGGCAAAAACCAGCTCTTCATCCTGTGTGGTGCCATTTTATTTAAACACAACTTTATTCAAACAGCTGCAATGAGGAAAGGACGACAAAGGCTGAATATTTTCTCCCATCTTCACCAAGGTTTATGTGTTACATAGAGAACATTTACTTTTACAATTTTAAACTTTTTTTACCTATTATTTTATTCTTTTTTATTTAAATGTTTTAAAATTTATTTTCCTCTTTTTTTTGTCAGTTGCTTGAGGCTGCCGGTTGCTTGAATTCCAGATATCAGGGGTTTTATTGTTTATGGGGAAAGTCTGTGGATGCTTGGGAAGTGGTAGATAAATGAAACAATTGGCATGAATGTTATTGGCTGGCTGGCTATTTATTGGAGAACCTCTCATGGAACTAACATACTGAGGCAACTATGAAGAAGGCACTCTAATTGCTCTAGTGTCTAAAAGGCCTGAGGAGATTCAGCATGTTGTTGAATATACTAATGGACTTCTACAGGTCCACTGTGGAAAGTATACTGTCTGGTTGTAACTTGGCCTGGTTTGGAAACTCAAGTGCCCAGGAACACAGATGGCTGCAAAAAAAGTGGCAAGCCAAGCCATCACAGGCTTCAACCATCCATTGAAAAGGACAGCCGACATCATCAAGGAACCTGGTCACAATCCCTTGATCCCTTCAGGTAGAAAGTACAGAAGCCGAAAGTCCAGCACCTGTAGGCTCAAGAACCATTTTTATCCAACTGTTATCAGACTTGTGAAACTCCCCATACTATGCTAATTCTAACCAAAAACACAAACTATTTCAGGACCAGCAAAAGATGTTTACCTTATTGAAACAACTTTTTTTTGCATTAATTGAAGCTGAATAGTTTTTAATCTATCCTTTATATTATAAAATATACTTCTACAGATGTAGACAGAGAAATGGCAGGTGGAGTTTAATTTGGACAAATGTGAGGTGTTGCACTTTTGCAGGTCAAATATAAGGGGAATGTATACAGTTAATTGCAAGACTCTTAAAATCACTGATACGCAGAAGGAGCTAGGGGTTCGGCCCATTGATCCTTAAAGTATATTGGGTGATAAAGAAGGCATATGATATGTTTGGTTTCATTGGGTGGGTCATCGAGTTTCAAAGTAAGAAGGTCGCAGCCATATAAAACTTAGGTTAGGCCACACTTGGAGCATTGTGTGTATTTCTGTTTGCTCCATTTGCAGAAGGATATGGAAGGTTTGGAAAAGGCACAGAAGAAATTTACCAGGATGTGCCTGGATTAGAGGATGTGAGCTATAAGGAAAGTTTGAACAAATTTGGGTGGTTTTCTCTGGAGCGTCAGGGGCTGAAAAGCGATCTGATAGAAGTTTACAAAATTATGAAAGGCACAGTTACAATCTTTATCCCAAGGTGAAAATGTCACATACTAGAGGACATGCATTTAAGGTGAGAGGGAAAAGTTTATAGGAGATATATGGGCAAATTCTTCTACATGGAGATTAATAGACTGCCAGAGGCAGTGATGGAAGTAAATATGACAGTAGTTTTTAAGAGGCTTCGATACAGATAGATGAATATGCAGGAGAGAATTGAATACCTATCAAATATAAGCAGCAGGATTTTAGTTTAACAAAATTATCAACAAATCTAAGATGATAACAACTGCACTAATACATTAACATGCTTGCCACTAGTCCAATACTTACAATCATACCTTGCACCGCTCACACACTTTCAGGTATTGAAACATGGCATGCACGTCATACACATTGGTGGTAATGTTCTTCCTTTTCTTTTGCAAGGGAAGGAATGGATGATATAGGCTGACTATATCATCTAGAGGACATTCTGGAGGAGATGCTGCAGGCAATCTGGGTCTGAGTCACAGATCAGCTCATGATTAAAGTATAATTCTATCCTTAATACTCATTCTAAATGCTTATAACTTCCCTCTTAATTCTGCACTCAGCTCCTTTGTACAGAAGGCAAATAGTTTAAACCAGTGGTTCTCGACCTTTTTTCTTTCCACTCACATACCACTTTAAGTAATCCCTATGCCATCGATGCTCTGTGATTAGTAAGGGACTGCTTAAGGTGATATATGAGTGGGAAGGAGAGACTGAGAATCACTGCTCTAGACCCAATTGTTACTGAAATATTTTACTTGAGAAAAATTAACTTTGGCCGATTTCCTTTGGAGTTATGAAACCATGCACATAACGAGTCAATTAGGTACGATTAAAACTTTTTCTTTCCACTCATATACTACCTTAATCAATCCCTTACTAATCACACAGTACTTATGGCATAGGGAATACTTATAGTGGTATGTGAGTGGAAAGAAAAAGGGTGAGAACCACTGGTTTAAACATTCTCCTCTTTCTTGCATTTTCCTGCAAATCCCAGTGAAAAATGTGATGAACGGCCTGTTGCTTGTTCCTTTTATTATTTTTTTCTCATCTACAATGCCACAACGATCTCCTATATAAGAGAAAAAAAGGAACCCTTGTACAATTATTTTTAAAAATCAATTTTATCATATTTCTTGCATCACAGTCTGGAATTATTTATGCAATATTTCCCTCCTCTGCAGCTTTCTTGCTGCTCGTAATTGAGCACACCATTCCGCAATGCACATTATAGAAGCTGATGTGGGATGTGCTTCTACTCTCTTATTCCAATTGAGCCATAACTGAATTGTATGTGGACAAACAAATGATTAAACTATCAAATCATCAAACTGATTTTAGTTTCAGTGAATTTTTCCTTCCAATCAACTTAAAATAAATGATTGATAATATAATAAATTCAAGGATCGACCTTTCAAACCGGATTGACATGGTTTTTTTTCTTGAATGTTTCTTAAGCTAATTATCTTTGTCGCAAACTTTCAGATAACTGAGGGCAGATAATTTACACTCAGTATGTTGGCAAAATGTGACTATTTTTAACTGAAAGAAGGTATTTCTCAACATATCTGCATCTAACCTCCTGGGTTGTCAGCATTGCAATACATAGTGGAAGAAACAAAGATCACCATCCACCCAAGAAAGAATTTATATCTAAATTCCAAAGAGTCAAATAGTTACTTGTCAATTTTTGAAAATAACTTGGATGTGAAGAACACATGATTTTTCTTTCAGAACATAAAAAAAATGCAAAACTTGTTCAATTTGGCTTGAAGAATTGCAGTAAATAAATTACAAGAAACATTGTCTATGTTAGTGTAAAACATCAGCTATTCACTCTCTTTACACACTTTCCCCTTTTTGAAACAAACTTGTTTAGTATTTTAATATGATGTTTAATTTGTTTACTTTGCAGGATAGAATGAAATCTGTATGTGGAAAGGGAACACTTGCATTTACACAGAGCTCCTCTCAACTTTAGGAATTCCTAAAGCTTTTCATTTTGGAATATAGGAAATATGGGTACGTCTAAATACAGTGTAAACTCATTAAGAAGTCTTTGCTACTTGTATTGCAGGTGCACTATTGAAAATGTTGCTTTAGCTAAATACAACTTTTGATGGCGTCCATCCAAGTGTAATTGTAATATGACAACACAATGAAAAGAATATATTTGAAAAGATATAAATCAAAGGTTGTAGTTTAGTTCATTAGAAAACCTACAAAAAGTATCATTCATGAAGTTTAAGGCAAGATCACAGCATTGCCGAAGATAAAAGATTCAGTAATATAACCATAAACCATATAACCATTTGTAATAGCGACTGTGATTTGAAGAGAAGAATCAAAAGATGTGAAGATAGAAAATGATAGTATTTTGAGACCGAAACTTGAAAAAATGTCAGCATGTCACTAATAAGAAGGAACCACAGCTTTTTAATTAGCTGAGAGGCTCGTGAACAGTTTGGTAGATGGGTACAAACCAGGTAACATTTAGCTATTAATTGTAATTCCAAGTTGTAATGAATATATAGTAAATAGATAGTTGAATTTGGTTGCAAATACTAAAAAGATTCTGTGGTTTTTATATACCTATGTCCTGCCCTCTTGTATTTATTTCCATTCACAAGAAATTATAATATCCAACATCATAGGATTAATTTAATATCCACAATGATTTGAACTTCTGAAAGGGTAGCAATTCACCATCAGTGGAGTAAATAATTGGAATAAGTGTCAACCTAAGTGACTAGACTTTTATCTCTGAATCGGAAGAGTAGGAATACAAATCCCATGTTGCACTCTTCAGGGAACACGGTTGCAGTACTGTAGAAGTACGTCATTGTTGTTTGGGGTGAGTATGAGGAATCTTTGAGATGATGTTAAACTGAACCCTTCTCAGATTGATGTTCACATTGTTTTGATATTATTTAATATTTAAAAGGAAAAAAATGTAATTTGTGTCCTGGCCAGAGACGAAACTAAAAATACAATTATCTGGTCATGGAAGTGGTATTTTGTTAGATTTTACTCTGTGCATATTGCAATTCCCACTTTACAACGATGACTAGATTTCAAAAGAATATAATTGGTCATTGATGTTCTCTGCCTAGGAACAGAGCCATATAACTGTAAGTCTTTATCTTCTACTTCAATATTGTAAAAATGTCAGCATTAAAATTAGTAATGAAGAATGTTTTTAATGCAAATGAAGAAACAAATGTTCATTTGACACATTAAAGGAGAAGGGAAATGAATAAAACTAAAAAGCAAGAAATATAATTATATTTTTCTCTGGATGTTATCTTGCGGCAAATTGCAAAAGACCACATCAAAAGGAATGAGAACGTTTGCACAATCTAAAATTTAGGAAGGTTTCAGTTTCCTGTAGGTTTCCTGTAGGTTACCTGTAGGTTTCAGTTTCAGTTTCCAAGTAAAATCAGATCTCATCTTCCAATAAATATCTCATGAATATTTGTACAACCTTAACAGTTGTTTGATCTGAGAATGACTCTCATTGCATTTTGTCTCCTTGTATTTCCCTTATTAGTTGGTGACTTGTTAATAATTAACAGTGATTGCATGGTTGTGCCATTTCGTCGATGTAGTTGACAAAGACAACTGATATTTTCTCCTTCTAACCATTAATGCTCACTGAACAAAGGGGTCTTTAATTAGAAGAAAAGAATGTTAACCAGTGATGACAAAAGAAAATAGGGGATCGGGAAATGCGGGTTTATGAAGGTTTTCTATATCTTCTCCATTGTGGAGGATTAGCCTGGGTAGGAGAAGTGACTACTCCAGGAAAGGTAGCAAACACAGTATCATGGGTAGGTAGGAACATGAGAGAGTACTCCATTTTGCCCTTTTCACCTGTAATCACAGCTCAATAACAACTGATCCATCTTCCATTCCAATAATTTGCCATTAATCCTCTGCCCCTAATTGACAAAAAAACTTTGATCTTCAGCTTGAAAATTTAATTGGACACGAGAGAATTCCAGGTTTCTGTGTATGGAGAGTACGTCCTGATTTTATCCCGATCCCTTGGACTAAGATAAGGATTTACTGCCTTGCTTGCATTTCCCTCATTAGAGAAAATGCTTTCCAGCTTTCAACCCAGTGTGATTTAAATGATTAGCTTCCTCCACTATTGACTGCACTGAAAGTTTTCATCCCCAGTATGAAGTTATAATTCAATCATAGTGGCAGGAGATGGTATTGAAAATGAGGTGACAACATAGTGGTCTGAGGCTATGACTGTGTTCAAAATTCTCCTTTAATCCCAGTTAAATGCCCATTGGGAGAAAAAAAATCATGGGAGCAGTGCTTAGCTTCCTTGAGAAAAATCTGTCTTTCCTAATTATACAATGTGCCCTAAGGTCTGGAAAACAAACTATTGGTAGTTGCTATTATCTAGTGTATTATTGTCCTTTCCTAACAGAGTGATTGTGGTTAATGCTCGTGCCAAATTAGATAACAAAAATGTGAAAAATAAGCCAAAAGTAACATTAATTTTTTATTCAAATTAAATATCAAGTTTTATTATTATGGGGATCATTGAGTAAGTTTGATTGGGTGGACTTTGGAGAAAATAAATGCAGACCAAAAAAAGTGACGTAATTTCCACCAATGCAGAGCTCAGAGCAGTTGATGTTATGTGAAACTGGGAAAGTTCTCCACTTGTTCAACTTTAATGACATCACATTTATTACATTTCCCATTTAAATCGACCTTTGCAATAACTCATCCATCAAAATTATGCTGGAAGAAAGATGACGCTTTTCAAGTTATAAATGTCATCTTTTCCAAGTTTTTTTCCCCACATTAAGGCTGAAGATTTTCTCACTGCACTTTCTTAGTTTCAGTATTTTCTTCCACAATTCAATGTATCTACAGTAATTTGAAATGAATTCTTACCTCATTTCACAATTGGCAACATAGTGCAAAAATGATTTACGTTTACAAACAATAGTCCAATTAAGGATCCCAGAGGTCTGACTCCATACCTGGAGTGCCATGATTTAATTTTGTATTCTATCGGCAGGATTCTTGTTCTCCTTTTAATAATGGGAAGAGGTAATGAGAAAGCAAGTAAGTTGGCCTGACTTTCTCTCACTGTAATAGAGAGATGCAGCATAAAAGCATGCACTTTGGCACACTAAGTCTGCACACTCCATTAACCACTTTTTACACTAATCCCACATTAATCCAATTTAATGTCTTGTGTTCTTATCAACTCCCTCCTGATCTTGCCACTGACCCACACAAAAGGAACAATTTACAGTGGCCAATAAACCTGTGCATCTTTGAGATGTAGGTTTCCTTCGGGTTTCATCTCACGTGCTCACGGGGAGAACATGAAAATTCCGCCCAAACAACACCCGAGGTTGGGTTTGAGCCTGAGCCTCTGACACTGCAAGGCAGTAGCTCTACTAACTATGCCACTGAACTGCTCTAGATTGTTCACTGCTTCTCTCTCTCTACAGGCAGCGCTCGACTTTCTGAATATTTCCTACGTTTTCAGATTTTACTTCAGATTTTCAACATTTGCAGTTTTTAAAAGTTTCAATTATACCATTCATAATTTGTACCTATTCATCTTCCCCTTGTTAGAAATCCCTTGATGAAGACTCCTACTTAACTGAAATACATCAAACACAATGTTGAACCTATGGCAGAAACACAGAAGTTGCACCTGCTGGAATCATGAACAAAGAGTTGCTACAATAATGGTTAGTCAATGTCTTGGGTCTGGACTCTCGACACTTGACCCTTGCTGAGTTCTGCAGCAGTTCTTTAAAAGAAAGATAGTCTTCTCATCATATATTTGGTGAAAATTGGAAGGCATCCAAGACTATAGTACTGACGATTAAAAATAAAAGCAGTGGAAGAAGGTGGTTAAACCTCTCAATATTCATGGGAAATATCTTTCATGTATTCATGGTGGCCAACTGAAACAATCTTTAGAACCCTTGAATGTGTAATGAAAGGAAAACTAGTTGTTGAAATTAGTATTCTGGGATTTTCAATGATTCTGCAGCTACTAACTCAAAGTAAAATATATTTCTCAGGTTCCTCACTGAGCCTATTGCTACGAACATTGGTGCCTCTCTCTCAGCCCCTAACTTGATGCCTACCATCTGCCTTTCAAAATTTACCTGCAGATCACTGACAGCCTGTCAAAAACCAATAATTGATTGACCTCACAGATTAGGTGCCTGACCAACTAATGCCAGCAGCTTGCCCCTACTCTATTTATGAGGCTGAGCCTACAGCATTGGAGCCCACTTTTTTTTATTTTTGACCATCAGGTCTACAAAGCTTTGTAAATGCATGAAGTCTCAGTACCAGAGGCATTTAGCTGTACATATTCAAATTATTTAGATTCCCAAAATTATCATCGCCACTTCACTTGTCGATCAGCAGTCAAGAAGACTCATTTGCTATTTCCTCTTCAAACACCTTAAATTTTTCACATTTTCTCTTCATTCCTGACCATTTTTTTAGCAACTCTGGTCCATTTTATTTATTTTAGAATTACGGTGCCCTCCATAACGTTTGGGACAAAGACATCTTTTTTTTAATTTGCTCCTATGCTCCACAGTTTTAAATTTGTAATTTACATGTGATTAAAGTGCCCACCTCACTGACAAAAGACAAAGGAGGAAAAACCCAACACCCAACCCCAACCAACCAATTTTCCCCTGCAACCGCTGCAACCGTGTCTGCCTGTCCCGCATCGGACTTGTCAGCCACAAACGAGCCTGCAGCTGACGTGGACTTTTTACCCCCTCCATAAATCTTCGTCCGCGAAGCCAAGCCAAAGAAAGAAAAAGTGCACATTCCAGATTTATTAAAGGGTATTTGTATACATTTTAGTTTGACCATGTAGAAATGCCAGCACTTTTTTTTTGTACATCTTCCCTTCATTTAAGGACACCATAATGTTTGGGATATTTGGCTTCACACATGTTTGTGGTTACTCATTTATGTTTAATTGCTTCATTGGTGAAGGTATAAAAGAGCTGGACTTGCTTCTAAGTTTTTGATCAACTTTGGAGTCGGTAGTTGCCATTTTTCAACATGAGGATTAGAGTTGTGCCAATGAAAGTCAAATAAGCCATTATGAGGCTGAAAAGCAAGAATAAAGTGGTAAGAAACCTTAGAATTAACAGAATCAACAGTTTGGAACATCATTAAGAAGAAAGAGTGTACTGGTGATCTCTGTAATCGCAAAGGGACTGGCATTCCAGGGAAGACCTCCACTGCTGAATACAGAAGAATTCTCATCATAATGAAGAAAAAAAAATCTCCAAACACCCGTCCGACAGATCAGAAACATTCTTCAGGAGGCAGGTGTAGATGTGTCAGATTCTATCACCAATGTGTATATGTACAGTTGGTGGTGTAGGATGACTGTTATTGGCTGAGAGTGTAGCCACACCTACTGGCAGGTCTTAAAGGATTGCTCCTAGCCAGACCAGGTCATTCTGGACTGGTCGACCTACTTGTGATAGGCTCCAGTCTTTTAGTTAATAAAAGCCTTGGTTTGGATCAACAAGTCTTTGGTTCTTTCGACGCGCATTACACTATGTTCTGAAGAAGACTTCATGAACATAAATACAGAGGCTACACCGCAAAATGCAAACCGCTAGTTAGCCACAGAAACAGAATGGCCTGATAACAGTTTGCCAAGAATTATTTAAATGAGCCTGTAGAATTCTGGAAAAAGGTCGTGTGGACAGATGAGACCAAGATGAACCTGTTTAAGAGTGATGGCAGGGGAAAAGTTGAGAGAAACTACCCAAGATCCAAAGCATACCACCTCATTTGTGAAACATGGTGGTGGGGGTGTTATGGCCTGGGCATGTATGGCTGCCACAGGTACTGGCTCACTTACCTTCATTGATGATGTCACTGTTGATGATAGTGGCGAAATGAATTCTGAGGTGGATGCTCAAGTTCAAACAAATGCCTCCAAACTCTTTGGACAGCGCTTTATCCTACAGCGAGACAATAATCCCAAACATGCTGCTAAAGCTAAAAACTGGAACATTCTGGAATGGCCTGGCCAAGTCAGTCACCTGACCTAAATCCAATTGAGCATGTCTTCCATATGCTGAAGAGAAAACTGAAGGGGACAAGACACGAAACGAGCAGGAGCTGAAGGTGACTCCAATAGAGGCCTGACAGACCATCACCAGAGTAGATACTCAGCACTGGTGATGCCTATGAATCACAGACTTCAACCAATCATTGCATGGAAGGGATATGCAATAAAGTACTAAACATTACATAACATTGCTATGTCCCAGATATTATAGTGCCCTGAAATGAGGGGACTATGCATTGAAAATGCTATAATTTCAACATGGTTAAGCCAAAAATGTACACAAATACCCTTTAATGAATGTGCACTTTAATCACAAGTGAATTGTTTGATGATAAATTTAAAACTGTGGAGCACAGAGCAAATAAAGTTAAAAAAAAAAAGGGTCTTTGTCCCAAACATTATGGAGGTCACTGTGGCTGCTAAATTAAAAAAAAACCTCACCATTGAAACCAATCTTAAAATGGCTTATTCTATTGAATTTAAATTGTACTTTGGCAGATTTTATTAATGCACTGGGTAATATTTTTTCCTTGATTAAATAATAATAGTTTGTCTCAACATTTTCTTTGGATTAATCCCCTTGTAGTGTCCCCACATACAAGCTTCATTGTTTTTGAATTAGCTTTTACTGTTTATTTCATTAACTCCAGTCTTTTGCATTACAGGGTCAAATTAAGATAATTGTTTTTAATAGGAACTTATAATTCTTGAAGTTGCTAATTACAGTATTGAGTCATACAGACAGAATTGGTCTTTTGGCCAGCTGCGTCTGAACCAACAATCCAACATCCATTTACACTAATCTCATTTCATTTTCTCCTTATTCTCATCCTCTTAACTGTACAGCAAGGGCAATTTATTGTGGCCAATTATCCTACCAACCCTCACAATTCAGAGATGTAACAGGAAACTGGAACATTGGGAGAAATTCCAGACGGTAACTGAGAAAACATAAAAAGTTCACACAGACGACACCAGAGGTCATGAATGATATTGGATTGCTGAAATTGTGAGGCATGAATTCTGCTAGCTGCACCTCTGTATTGATGTTAAATGTTAACCTTCCTCTTTCCCCCCCACCATTAGTTTTTTTAAATTCTTGCAAAGAATAATGATAAAATTTCCAAGGAATCCAGTAAGTTTCATGGTTTAATGGGAACTGGGATCTTGGAAACTGTCAAAAGAACATGGAAGCAGGTGTCCTGGTGAGTTTAAAGGGGGAACAAGAACAGGAGCCCTAGTGAGATTCAAGGGAATATGAATTACAGGCCCTAGTAAGTTTCAAGAATGGAAAGTTTCAAGAATGGGCGGGAACTTGGCCCAGAGAGTTTCAAGATGCCCCAGGAAGTTTCAAGGAAACATATTACCAGATACTGAACTATTGGGAACCATTAGTCAGAGTAGTTTATGAGAGTTTTATTGTACTCCAAATGTATGTTTATGGATGAACCCATTCTGCTACTTTTTGAGCAAGATCCTCATTGCAATCTTGCAACGAGGGTGAAAACCTGAAATGTCTCTAATGCTATGAAGTTGAGGCTGTCCATGACCTTTATTTGCATCCAAAGCCGTCAAGGCAAAAGTTTGTGGTGCAAGACGTCACAGATCTCAGTGAGGAGAAAGAATGCAATTTGAGTATTGGCTGGTTAAATAGCACAGCTTCAATGGAAATAGGGTTAGTGAAACCATATGTTCTGTGGGAAAATAATAGCTGTCATTTATCAGACAAGGAAGATTGAATATCTCACAGTGCATTGAGTTTTTTTAACATTTTATTCAAAATTTGAAAATCAAAAAAGATAAACATTACAAACGTAATAAAAATACATGGTGTGTGTATATAAATCCCTCCCTACCCATCCCCCCATCCCTATCCCATCCCTCCCACCAATACCTAACCCAAAAGAAAAATCAGAGAAAGAAAGAAAAAGAGATTTAAACCACAATAACATAATTGAGCACCATGGAACAGAACAACACCACTACAGCCAGAGAATTCATAATTTTAAAGCCATATAATCCAAATAAAGGGTCCAAATGTTACAATTTTATAAAAAAATTATCACATAAATTATACATTACTTTTTCCAGTGGAATACAGGATCTCAATTTCATATGCCATCTATGTAAGCTCAAATCAATCTCATTATTCCATGTAATCGCTATACATTTTCTAGCAACAGCTAATGCCAATCTCAAAAATGCTATTTGAAATCTTGTCAACCTCAATTCCAAACTCCATTTTTTAATACTACCTAACAAAAATAATAATGGATCCATCAAAATTTTAACCTTAAAAATATGCTCTAATAATTCTTTAAGTTGCATCCAAAAAGACTTTTACATTCTTCTTGGTCATGTAATATGGTAAAAAGAACACTTCCGACATCTAAAACATAAATCTGAAGATAAATTATATCTCTTTAATTTTTCTGAGGTTAAATATAATTGATGTATAAAATTATAATGAACTAATCTATATCTCACATTAATAATCTTAGTCATACTACCTTTACTCAAATTCCTCCAATCATCTTGATTAATCAAAATCCCTAAATCTTTTGCCAATTTTAACCTAGACTTTTGCAAATCAAACTTAAGCATTTTATTCTGCAATAACAAATACATTTCAGATATAAACCTCTTCTTCCCACCTTCTATAAATAAAGTTTCAAAATGGGATTGTCTAGATAACCACAAAGTATAACCAAAATTATCCAATAATAAAGTTCTAACTTGATATAATATTTGATGGTATTTCATACTTCTCTTTCATTCTTTGTTTTGAAGCAGGCTATTTGTTTTCAACCTTGTAGTTTTAATTTCTTTTTGGTCCCATAATTTCAAAAAACTGATTATTAAACGTAAACAGGAAAAGTTTATTTTGATATAAATGTGTCTTACCTGAAATTTTCCCTTATACCTATTTCTTCATTTACCACATTCCATATTTCCATCAAGTGTATTAAAATAGGTGACTTATAATGATGTATTAATTTAGAATTCCAGTTATAAATAAATTTATCCATCTTTTCACAAATCTGAGATCATTTGCCCATACCAATGATTTTTCCAAATCAAACATTCTGTTAATAAATTTTAATTGAGCTGCTTTATAATAATTTTGAAAATTCAGAAGCTGTAATCCCCCAACTCATATTTCCAAGTTAATTTTTGTGAGGACACCCTTGCCATCTTATCGTTCTACAAAACTTTCCTCATAATAGAATTGAATAATTTTTTTATGAACTTTCAAGGAATAGACAAAAAAAATTGTAATCTAGGGAAAACATTCATCTTGATACAATTTACACTCCCTATTAATGTTATCGGTAAATCTTTCCATCAATTTAAATCATTCTTAATTTTATAAAACAAAGTTAAGTAATTTAATTCATACAAATGACTAAAATTTTAATGTACTTTAACTCCTAAATACTTAATTTGATCTGACCATTTAAATTTAACAATATCTTTACAAGAAGTATAATCCACCTCAGACAATGATATAATTAATTGTATAACCTGATATTTCTCCATATTGTTCCAATCTATCATATAGCTGTTTTAAACATTTCTGAGGTTCTGTTAAATATATGAAAACATCATTGGCAAATAAATGAATTTTAAACTCATCAGATTTCACTTTAATACCCTTAATATTATTATATTGCCATATCAATTGTGACAAGGGTTCAATGACTCATGTAAAAAGAGCTGGTGACAATGATCTTTCTGGTACAAATTGAAAAGAAATCTGCCCATTCATCACAACTCTAGCAATAGGATTTTTATATGAAGCCTTAATCCAACCAATAAATAAAGGTCCAAATTTAAACTTATCCAACACTTTAAACAAAAAACTCCATTCTACTCTATCAAATGCTTTTCAGCATCTAATGATATAACCATGGGTAGGTTGGATTCCTCCCAAGAAATATGAATTAAAGAAATCAATTTAACAATATTATCTTCAGAATAACCATTTTTAATGAATCCAGCCTGATTTAAATGAATCAAAGTTGGTAAATATTTCACCAATCTGTTTGTGAAAACCTTCATTACAATCTTATAGTCAGCATTTAATAATGAAATAGGTCTATAAGATTCAACTTTCAAAGGAGCTCTATATTTTTTAAGAATAACTGTAATAATTGCCTGTGAAAAAGAATCCAGAAATGAATGAACCTCCATCACCTGTTTCATACTTCCATTAATAAAGATATTAACAAATCCCGAAATTGTTTATAAATTCAACAGAAAATCCATCTTCACCAGGAGATTTCCCATTAGGCATGGATTGAAGTGCTTCTATTATCTCTCTATAAGTAAATGAAGCTTCCATATCTTTAATATCCTGATTACTCAAAGAAGGTAAATTAAGATTAGATTTTAAAAATGATCAATTTTAACTTCATCCTTTGCTAATTTGGAAATATACAATTTCGCATAAAATTTTAAAAATATATCATTTGTCTCTTAGTGTTTATACATAATCTTAGAATCTTTCCTAATTGTATTAATCATTCTAGAAGTCTGTTCTGACTTCAACTGCCAAGCTAAAACCTTAAGTGCCCTCTCCCCTAATTCATAGTATCTTTGATTAGTTCTCTGTAATAATTTTTCAAACTTATGTTTGTAATGAATTATACTGTATTTTCTTGTTAATTAATTGTATCTTTTAAATCTCCATTGAATTCTGCTGTATATCTTTTTCTAATAACTCTATCTCCTCCTCCAATTTATTAACCTCAGAAGAATAGTTTCTTAATCTTTGATGAGAAACTAATAGTTTGTCCTCTTAAATGTGCCTTCAAAGCATCCCATAAAACAAACTTACTATTAACTGAATCCACATTTACTTTCAAAAATTGCTGCATTTGATCTCTCATAAAATCACAAAATTCAACATTTTTTAACAATAAAGAATTAAATCTCCATCGATATAAAGTATCTACCTTTTCTGAACCTATACATGTTTTTAACATAAGAGAATGATCTGATAACGTTCGACTTTGATATTCCACAGATATAACATGACCTCGCAATTGTTCCAATATTAAAAATAAATCTATCCTAGAATAAGAATCATATCAAAACAAATAAAATGAAAAAAATGTTCTCCTTAGGGTTTATTAAGATCCAGCTGCGCTGGATGGGTCACGTCTCCAGAATGGAGGACCATCGCCTTCCCAAGATCGTGTTATATGGCGAGCTCTCCACTGGCCACCGTGACAGAGGTGCACCAAAGAAAAGGTACAAGGACTGCCTAAAGAAATCTCTTGGTGCCTGCCACATTGACCACCGCCAGTGGGCTGATAACGCCTCAGACCGTGCATCTTGGCGCCTCACAGTTTGGCGGGCAGCAAACCTCCTTTGAAGAAGACTGCAGAGCCCACCTCACTGACAAAAGGCAAAGGAGGAAAAACCCAACACCCAACCCCAACCAACCAATTTTCCCCTGCAACCGCTGCAACTGTGTCTGCCTGTCCCGCATCGGACTTGTCAGCCACAAACGAGCCTGCAGCTGACGTGGACTTTTTACCCCCTCCATAAATCTTCGTCCGCGAAGCCAAGCCAAAGAAGAAGAAGAAGAAGAAGAAGACATGTTTTTAACATAAGAGAATGATCTGATAACGTTCGACTTTGATATTCCACAGATATAACATGACCTCGCAATTGTTCCAATATTAAAAATAAATCTATCCTAGAATAAGAATCATATCAAAACAAATAAAATGAAAAAAAATGTTCTCCTTAGGGTTTATTCTCCTCCATATATCAACTAAATTCATTTCCTTCATTAAAATTAACAGTTGCTTTGCCATTTTAGTCTTAATTACCATTTTTGGAGATTTGTCTAATAATGGAACCAAACAGCAATTAAAGTCACCTCCAATTATAATTTTCTCATATTCCTTCATCAAATTGAAAAAGGAATCTAACCAAAATTTCTCATCGTCTACATTAGGAGCATAAACATTAATCAATGCCCAAGACTCTAAATAAATTTTACTGTTAACAACCAACAATCTCCCCACTGACTCAATTACTGATTTGAATTTAAATGGTAATCTCTTATTAATCAAAATAGCTACTCCTCTTGTCTTAGAATTAAAGAAGCTGTAACTCAACCCAATCTCTTTAATTTCTGATGTTCCTTTTTAGTCAAATGTGCCTCTTGCAAAAACACAATATCAACCTTCAACTTTTTAATATAAGTCAAAACTCTCTTCCTCTTAATTGAATTATTGAGCCTGTTAACATTAAATGTTGCAAAATTTAAATTAGACAGCACTTTAATCTATACCATTAACCTCCATGCCCAATATGGTGGGATTCCAATCCATGGTCAATCTGAAATAAATATTCCATCTCCTTACTAAAAAAGAAAAAGATAAATCTAAAAAAGAAAGAAGAAATCATAAAAGAAAGAAAAAAAAAAGTGGTACCTCCCTCTACTATGTGGGAAATGACCAATGCCACCAAGTGGCCAGTGATTTTCAATGGAGAAATGAACAATACCACCTCCCCTGAACAGAACAATAAAGGAATCATCAAAAGTTAAACATTTCAAGTATGATAAGCTTCCTTCAAATCTCTATTAACTTGTTCATCATTAATATCAATTTCAACTCATTGACAATGCTCCTTCCTTTGCAAACCATTTTTCTTCTCTTCTTGAGCTGGTTTCAATTGGTAAGAAGAATGTTCTGGACTTTCCTTCTGCTTATTATCTGGCAGAGAATTAGCAAATGTAAGAGCTTCAGCAACATCACTAAAAAAAACTGAGATTGAAAATCTCCATAAAAAACTTTTAAGAACAGCAGGGAATCTAAAGGCAAATTTATAAACTTTCTCCCACAATACAGCTTTAGCAGAATTAAACTCTTTATGACTTTTAATAATATATTAACTCAAATCTTCATTTAAAAAAACTCTACTATTCTTAACCACCAATGGGCCTTGATATTTCCTTGCATTTTAAACTGCTACACGTAAAATCATCTCTCTATCTTGGTAATGCAAACACTTGATCAATATAGAGTGTGGTGCCTGTCCAGGATAAGGCTTTTTTTCTAATCGCTCTGTGAGCTCTATCCAATTCCAAACCACTTGGAAAATATTCTTCCCCTCAAACTTCAGGAATCCATTTCTTGAAAAATTGAACCAGATCTGGACCTTCAAAATCTTCTGGTAAACTAACAATTTTAACATTATTTCTTCGGCTTTGATTCTCCAAAGTATCAATCTTCTTCAATAAATCACTTCTCTGAGTTTCCCATCCAGTAAATGAATCCTCCATCTGCTCCATCTTTTCTTTACATTGCTCTACATCATCCTGACAATCATGAAAATACTCTTCAATCTTCTTAAATTTGTCTTTCACTTTTATCCATCAGCTTCACACACTTTGCCACATCAGACTTAATTAATGTCATTGCTTCTTTCATACCAATAAATTGTTCTTTCAAAGATAAAAAAAAACCTTGATTCATCTGATTTGCCTTAGTCTCTATTTGTTTAAGTAACATATCAAATTGACTTGCTGAATCTTTTCTTGCACATGCTTAGATAAAGGCTTACCCTTGTATATTACAGTTTCTTCTTCTTCTGTACCTGGGTAGATATCCTCCTCTTCCAGTTCTCCCACGTTGTCCCCATGACATTTCGACCTACCAGTGGGTCCTGATTCCTACCTCCTGACTATTCAGCTTCATTGGGCCATGAGAGGTTGGGTTCCCCCGCTACATGGGCCAAGTTCAGTATAGCACATATGTGCAATTGCTTCTCATATTCGGGAGGAGGATGTCTTTGGGCTCCGATGCCATCTTTCCTGATGCTCTGCAGTGTCGGTGCCGGAGTCAACTAGACTTACTCAGGGACTGCCTTTGCAGTCTCAGATGAACAGAAATTGACTCCCCAGGCTCCATCTCAAAGGAAGGCCCAAGTTCTTCAGTACTTGAAGGTTGCTTGTTCATCATCAATATCAATTTCAACTAATTGACAACGTTAACGTTCCTTCCTTTGCAATCCATTTTTTTTTACAGTTTGTGCTTTTGTCTTCCTCATTATTGCCTTCAAAAATACATGAGCTTTATACTCAATATTTTAATAAAAAGTTTCAGAAACTTTAAAATCGAGTTTTTAATAGTTTTGTCGGGAGAGGTATCTTCACATGTCTCCCACCTATGCCATCATGCCACGCCCCCGTGAATTGAGTTTTGTGTGTACAGTACTGTTGATATTATCTGGAAAAGTTTTGCTCCAAAATATGAAGATAAAATGTCCCAGCAAATGTTAAATCACTCTGAAAGTGTGCAATATTGCTCTCATCCACCATCCCCTCTGCCATCCTGACCCCCAGCTTTCCCAATCCTTCTGATCCTACCAACAACTTCCATCTTGTGCCCTCCCTCCATATCCACCAATGACCTCGTGCCTGTGCTCCTGCCCCTCCCCCCTCATCCTGCCATTTTATTCAGACACCTGACTACATATTGATTATACCTTGATGAAAGGATCAGGACTGAAATATTAGGTGTATATCTTCAATATATAAAGTACGCTGAGTGATTTGCTGAGTGTCTCTGGCATCATGTTTTTACTACAATAGCTTTTGTGTTTCCATTCAGCTGAAAAAACTGTGAAGGGAGTTCTGTGAAAATCTTTCTCTCACAGCTCCCCAATTGTAATCCCTATTGCTTTCAAACTCTTCGATCATGTCCTCACCAAGACTCGCTTCTACAGCCACATTTCCTTCCTAGTTACTTGCCTATGCCATCATCTTGTGTCTCATGGTTCCAGCTCCAGTTCCAGGCCTCCCAGTTTGGTCCCCTCAAGGATCATGAGTACCTGCACTGCATTGATGGTTGCTCTCTCCACTTCTCTTGCTGAATTCTACAGACCACTCTTGCCAGTGCAAAGATACCAGCAGATATTCGCTCTCCCACTATCACACCTCTGGACTTCAATCGCTATGGCATGCCACAGACCTCTCCTGCACTTTATCCTCTGCCAGATCCATGCATTCAACTGCCAGTTCTTCATTCACCTGGCATTCATCAAGGATCTCCAGAGACTGCAACCTCTGACAGGGGGTTTCCACCCCGGCTGCCCGCAGGCCCCGGCCATTCACCTTGGTCCAGGCCACCCATGCACCGGAGTCCTCGACACCTCTGTGGATGCAGATGCTTGCCCTGGACCTGAACACCCCTGTTTTGGCATCTCCCTTGCCAGTTCCCATACCAACCTCAGGCTCTGCAGGGGTGACACTGCTGCTGAATCCCATAGGCTCATCTCAATCTCCCCACCACTCCTCCTTACCCTATCCCCTCTCACCTTTCCCTATTCACCCCATCTACTCCTTTGAGCTCCCCTTCCAACCCCTCCCACCCCTCAGACTTGCATCTCCCCCATGCCATTTTATTCTGGCACTTGTGTACATACTGATGATATCATGATGAAGGACTCGGGCCTAAAAGGTGGGTTATGTTTCTTTGTATTTACAATATAAATTATGCTCTATGACTTGAATTTTTCTGGCATTGTGCTACAGATATTACTACAATCACTGTATCTCCAGACTTTGGTATATCTCTACAATATTGCTCTCCCGGGTAAACAATTACTTTTTATAGCTGAATTATGGCATGAACAAGTTCCTTGTCTCAGATCCACAAATAACTTTCGCAGGTCTGCAACACTTTCATGAATCTCTGTTGCGGCACTGCTTTCCAAAGAGATCCTTCGAGCACTGGTGAATTGGCTGCTTCCATCAGCACCAGACAACTGCTATGCATTTGAGATACTAGAATACCATCAACACAATTTTCCACAACTGTTCTCCAAATGAGTTTCATCTGCCAATTTCATGAGTTCTATCCCTTTAAATTTCTACATTGTTCTAAGCTCTCTGAATGAATGACTGAGACACAGCCATCTCTTATGAAGGGACTTCTTAATAAACAAGTTTCTCTGGTCTATTTAACATTGTGGATTCCCATGAACATGCCCTCTTATGATCTGTACTCATTCCATGTTTGTCAGAATTCCAGTTTCAACAGTGGGAAACTGGGCTGAAATATAAAGAAATAACCTCCTCCATTCTCCAGCGTCTCTTCCATTTGATACAGTGCTTATTACCAATGTATCAATAGCCCCTTTTCCACTGGCACCCTGTTCCAAGAATTAACTGGGAATTTACTGGGACAGGGTCCAGTGGAAAAGGAACACTGTCTGAATGCTGGTGTCAAATGATGGCATTTCATGCTGGGGATTAATCACCTACTCATGTCCCCAGTATTTCCTGACGGCAGCGTGCTGATAAACCCAGTGGAAAGAGGACAGCAAGAAGCCACTCATTTCCAGTTGAAGGTAGAACACTCATATGCTCATATCCCTGGGGATGAGTTGTGTCCCATTTAAGGGTGGCCCAGTGGAAATGGCACAAAGGGCTTCTTATCCCAGGATGCCAGTGGAAAAGGAGCTAATGTTAGTTTTCATGTTTACTTTTTTTCTGGGTACTCTCCCCTTGCTTTGACCCACCCCTCATAGTTCTTTCTGCATCCTTGAAGCAAGTGCTCATTGTGTTGCATCTGGGATGAAGTTTTTAATATGTTCCTCTGTGGCAATTTTGTCAGCTCTCTACCTTATTCCTGAATCTTTCTCCATGGCCTTTATTCAACATCATTCACCAAGTCACCAGCACTAAAATTGCATGGCTTGTTTCCCTAACATTGTTTTATAAACCTTTAAAAAGTTGTAACATTCAAGTGGCATTTTAACAAAAAGTGGCCAGGCTGTATCAGGTATCTAGACAACTGAGTGCTCGGCAGCCAACGATGAAGGGCACCACCAACAGCATGCTGACTACAGTGAAAAGGACCCCAAGAGATTTGTGGATGACATCATCCACAGGAGGTTTGCCCTCTGTTAATGCTGACGACAGCAACTCAGGAGATCTCTCTGAAGGCACTTCAGAGGGCCCATCTATGAATGCATAAAGATTGTTATGATAGCAGAAGCCCACGGCTGGCCTGCTTGCTGCAGTGTGCTGCTGGAGAAGAAAATTAAGTCTGCCTTTGGAGTCAAAGACTTTTTTGGTGCAACAGTGATCAGTAAAATTGTGACACGTGACATATATCAGCAGTTTCAGCCTGAGACGAGTTGCAAAGTGAGAGTGACATTGACTTCCTTTCTGACACTGCAAAAACATGAACTTAGACTGATCATAGAAATATAGCAAAAAGACCCTTCAGCCCTCTGAGTCCATGCCAACCATCCTTTACACGATCCTACTTCAATCCCACTTTAAAAATTTTTTTTAACCCACATTCTCATTAGTGCCCCTGAGATTCTATTATTCCCTTCACACTAAAGTGGATAATTAACTTGCAGACTGGCATGTTTGAGATGAAGGAGGAAACTAGAACATCTGGAGGAAACCCACAACGAGAATGTGCAAACTCGACACAGACAGCACTGGAGGTCAGGATAGAACCCAGATCTCTGACACTGTGAGGCAGCAGGCTCTCCTGCATATGAGTTTTTGTGAGGTCACAGATACGAGTGAGCAATACTCCATAGAATTGCATCTTGCTTCCCCAAGAGGTGAAGAGTCTGGTTTAGTTATCTGCTTCCACTATCACCTACATGCTTCTGTCTCCCAGTGCCCTCCCTGCACTCCCTTTTTTTTAATACAAACTTTATTCAAAACTTCAACTACAGCATTACAAGGGTTAAAACACACACAGTTACAACTAAAAGCCACCATTAAAATGTGAGGAAAAAAGAGTGCAAGAAATAGTAATCACTACTGCCTCTCTATTGCACAGCACTATTAAATTAAAACATGATTTGCACCATAAATCACAACTGGGGGCTCACCGCTCCCCAAACTCGGCACCGACCCCCTTGGATACCGCATGCTCTCTCTCCAACAGCACAGGCCCGGATATAACTTCGAAAATGGGGCAGACAGGCAGCTTGCCCCAAACCCTTGACTGTCCTGACCCAAGAATAGCCAGTTTCGCCAGGCCCAACTACAACCCCACAAGGAGATCCTCTGAATGCTCACCCCCCTCCCCCCCACTGCACGGGCAACCATAGTTCAGGAGCATGGAGCTGAAGTTAAAGTACAGTCACTTAGCTCTCCCTACCCATTATCCCTTACTCCTCTGAGGTTCACCTATCACCTCCAGGCCCCTATGCCACCCCTGCCCCTCATCTTGTTATGCTGTCTATCTTCCCTCTCGACTCTCAGTCCTGATGCAGAGTCTTGACATAAAACTGTTACTCCTCCTTTCAGTCCACAGATGTTGCTCAACATGCTGAGTTCTTTCAGCGCTTTATGTTTTGCTCCAGATTCCTGCATCTTGTGTCTCCCTGTAAAATCTCATGACTATGTTATTGGGTGTTGAGCCTGTGTATGCTTCTTATTTATTACATGATCTCCATTGGTTCTTGTGTTGCCTCAAGTTCATTCATTCATTCATTCATGAAAATATGTACTAGGTCATTGGAAGGCAGCTTTATGACAGCACTGTTTAAAGATACAAAGGAGACTAACAAGTCAGTAATGCAGAATATTTTAAAGGTTGCTTCCATTTTCCAAGTTATCATTATTCATCTTTTTTGCCACTGCATAATAAATCATAATAAATCTTTTTTGAGTTTTGTCTAATTTTAGGCCTAATTCTTTGTTGTTTAACAGGAAGATTTCTGGATCTTCTGGTATCTTATTTTTTGTAATTTTATTTAATATTAAGTTTAAATCTTTCCAAAATTAAAAAAAAACTTTTGTACATGTTGTGCATGTAATATTGTTGCAATTTCTTGTTTACAATGGAAACATCTGTCTGACATTGTTGGATTCCATTTTTTTTTTAACTTTTGAGGTGTCACATATAATCTATGTATCCAATTGTATCATATGAAACTGATAATTTATTGTATTACTCATGGTTCCTGTGCATAGTTCTTCCCATGTTTCATTCTTTATTCGTATATTTAAATATTTTTCCCAATCTTGTTTTGGTTTGTACATTGTTTCATCATTTTCCTTGTATTGCAATTTTCTGTACATAATTGACATAAATTATTTTAATATCACTGTGTCCATAATTAAGTATGCACAGCAGCTATATTCAGGTAATCTTGAGCTTGTTCCCAATTTTTCTTTTAAATATGTTTTTAACTGATAGAATGAAAATATCGTACAATGTGATATTACGTATTTGTCTTTTGACTGTTCAAATGTTAATAAATTATTTCCCAAAAAGCAATCTTTTATTCTTTTAATACCTTTTCTCGCCCATTCTCCAAAAAATAAATTATCTATTTTAAAAGGAAATAATGGGTTTTGCGTTAGTAGGATTTTTGGTATTTAATAATGTATTTTCTTCCATGTTTTTAGTATATGATATAATATTGGTAAGTTGTGTTGTACCAGTTTTTCATCCCATTTATGAAGTACATGTTCCAAGACTTTTTCTCCTAATTTATGTAATTCTATCTTTAGCCATTCTGGTTATTCTCCCATCTGATAAAATTCTGATAGGTATCTTAGTTGTGCTGCTCTATAATAATTTTTGAAATTTGGTAATTGTAGTCCTCCTTGTTTATACATCTGTGTTAATTTTTCTAAAGCTACTCTTAATTTTTTACCCTTCCATAAAAACTTTCTTATTAATTTGTTCAGTTCCATAAAAAATTCTTTTGTCAAAGGAATCGGTAATGTTTGAAATAGATATTGTATCCGTGGAAAGATATTCATTTTGATGCAGTTTATTCTTCCTATTAAAGTTATAGGTAATTTTTTCCATTTTTCTAAATCTTGTATTTTTTTTTAATAATGGTTGGTAGTTTACTTTATATAAATGATTTAAATTGTTATCTATCTTGATACCGAGGTAGCATATAGCCTGTGATTGCCATTTAAAAGGGAATTCTTTTTTATATTTTGTATAATCAAGGTTGTTCATTGGTATCACTTCACTTTTATTGGTATTAACTTTGTATCTTAATATTTCTTCATATTCTTTCAATTTTATATTTAGCCTTTCTATTGATTTATTTGGGTCTGTAAATATACTATAATGCCATTTGCAAACAAACTAATTTTAAATTCTTCATCTTTTACTTTTATTCCCTTTATCCTAGGTTCCTTTCTTATCAATTCTGTTGATGGTTCTATGGTCAAAGCAAACAGGGAAGGTGATATTGGACATCTCTGTCTGGTTGACCTACTCAATTTAAAGTGATCTGAAACGTACCCATTTGTTATTACTTTTGCTAAAGGCCCAATGCTCTAATCCAATTAATAAATTTTTTGGGTAATTTGAATTTTTGTAGTATTTTAAATAGATAATTCTATTCTACCCTATCGAAGGCTTTCTTGGCATCTAGAGTTACTGCTATAGTTGGTGTTTTATTTATTTGTGCTGTGTGGATTAAATTAATGAATTTACAAACATTATCTGCTGCTCTTCTATTTTTTACAAATCCTGTCTGGTCTAATTTTATTAATTTCAGTGTATAATCTGTCAATCTATTTGATGTTGAATCTTCAATATTTCATGAAAGTTGACCTTATTTTGACATTTCCTCCATCTACTCTCCCCCCTCTCCTTCTCAGTCTCTCCCCTTCTCCCCTCTCACCTAGTTTCCTCCCCCTTTCTCCCTCCCTCCCTCCTCAATCCATTCTCTTTCTCCCTTTTATCTATTCTTCCTCCTCTCCCTATTACCTATTTTTCACCTTCTTCTCCCATCTCACCTTTGTTCTCTCTCTCTTCTCTCTTTTCTGCTCCTTCCTCTCCCACCCTTCTTCCTCCACACCATCCCTCCCAATATCTCCCCTTTCCTCCTCCTCCCCCTCCAAATTTCTTCCCTGCTATACTCCATCTCTCTTCTTCCTCTTTCTATTTCCCCTCTCCTCCTCCCACCCATCACCCCTCCCAATTCTCCCTCTCCTTTCCTTTCTATCCTGTCCCCCTTCCAGTTCACCCCTCCCCAACCCACCTCCCACCTTAACACCCTCCCTCCTCAACACCATTCTGTTCCATTCAATTCTCTCTCCCCCTTCCCTTCCTCCCCTCTTTCTCTCTCTACAGTTCTCTTCCCCATACTTAAACCCCTCTTCCATGCCTTCTCTTCCCTTTCCCTCTCTCTCCTGCTCTTGTCTGCAGACCTCCACTCCCCTCTTCATTTCTAATGCCTTCTCTTTCCTTCTCTGACCTGCTTCCCCTTCTCTGACAAACCACCACCATCCCTACCTTCTCTCTGCTCTCACCTCTCTCTTTCTCTCTCTCCCCCTTTCCTTTTCTCCCTATTTTCCCTCCCCTCTTCCATCTCTCATCTCCTCCCCTCTCGCTTTTTCCCAACCCTCTTTCAACATTCCTTCTCCCTTCCCCTCCAAATCTCTCTGGACCCCCCTTACTTTAATACTATCCCATTCTACTCCTTCTTTCCCCTCTCCTTGCCTCTCCCCATCTCAATCTCCCACTTCCTCTGAATCCTTCTTATACCTCATCTCCCTCATTGTCCACATCCTCTTTCCCTCTCCCTATCTCCCTCTACCCCTCTGCAATATTTCCTGTCTCCCCTCTGCCCCCTTATCTCACACCTCTTTACCATCCCTCTCTCGTCATCTCCATCTCTACATCCATTCTCTTCTCACTCCTTTTTCTCATTCCTCGTCGCTTCCCATTTCCCCTCTCCCTCCCCATTTTCCCCTCTTGCTCCCACCTCTCCTCTACAGTGTCTCCCATGCTTCCCTCTCTCTCCTCCCCTCAACCCTCTCCCCCTCATCCTTCCCCCTCCCAGTCTTCCCTTTTATCTTTCTCCCACCCCATTCATCTCAATCACCCTCTCCACTCACCTCCCCCACCTTCGCTCACCACGTCTTATTAAGCAGAGATAGTGATTACCTTAGGTAGACAATTGAGAAATTCCTGGAGAGGATTGCAAGTAATAAAGTCATCAGCATAGATTTGTGTGTGTGAAAATCTAGCCTCTCAAATTTCAAGTTTTTTTGAAATGGTCAGGAATGAGATTGATGAATGCAAGATGGTGCAACTCATGGACATGGGGTTCAGGAAACTTTTGACAAGGTCCCATATGGTTGATTGGCCTGGGATGGGATCCAGGGTTAGTTGGCAAATGGCATGGTAAAAGAAATTAGAGGATTGTAATGGAGAGTTGCTTGTCAGATTGGAGGCCTATGACCTCCAGTGGTACACTGCAGGGATCTGTGCTCGGACCACTAATTTGGATGGCAAGGCTGCTATCATTTAAAAAAAAATTTGTGGATGACACCTATATTGATGGAATAGTGGAAAGTGAGGAAAGCTAATTAAAGTTAAACCAGGATCCTGATCAATGGGGGAATATACATGAACAAATGTGGGGTACTGCACTTTGGTAAGTCAAACCTGGGCAGGACTTGCTCAGTAAATGGGAGAACAGAGCATCTAAGGGGAGCAGGTACATAGTTCACCAGAAATAGTGACACAGATAATCAGGGAGGTGAAGAAGGCACACTTGCCTTTATAGGCACTGGCGGAATAGAAGGAGAAGCGAGGTCAATTGGTAGGAAGTTGAGGTTGAGGGGTGAGTTTATGGAAGTATATCAAATCACGAGGAGCACAGATAGGGGCAGTTGTCATTCAGATTGTGAATAGGCACAGCCTTCTCTCAAGGGTGGAGGAGTCTAAAATTAGAGGGCACAAAGTAACCTTGAGAAGGGGATTTAAAAGGGATATTGGTACCGTTTTCACAGAGAGGGTGATGGATATATTGAAAGAACTGCCAGAAGAAATCATATAAGTGGTCACTATTGCACCATTTAAAAGACATTTGGATATGGATTTGAAACCTTTAGAGGAACATTAACAATGGAGGGAAAATGGGACAAGCTTTGCAGGCAACTTGGGTGGAACGGATGAGCGAGGGCAAAGGAATGTTAGCAAGTTAGAAAAGCCTGTAATTCTGAACTATGTCAGATATGGCAACACGAACATCACCTCACAGCAGAAAATAAACACCTTCTGTATGTGCAAAAGAGCATTTTGTCAACTCAAGGATCATTCTGAAATTGGTGGAATTTCTCAAATCAGAGGCTTTGCCAATTCTCCAATCAAATTCGCCTTTAATCCTGTTGGCAAAATCATGGGGAACAATTAGCGCTGAATTGGGAATTCCAACCGATAAAAGGCAAGTGGTAAGGGACTGAGTTATGAGTCTTCACACAAGGACAGAGCATTCGAGACCAAATGGTCGGAACTTGGCGAGGGTCGGGTGAGGGCCGGGTGAGGGGCTGGCCGTAACTAAGCAGATCTGAGGGTGTTTCCTGCGAGTGAAGAGCAAGTGTGTCCCTGCTCCCTATAGTTCTGAAAGACATCCAGCAGCATCAGAAATCCCCTGACCTGCTCTTCTCCAAATGATCCTCCCATCGCCTGGTCCTGGTTGATGCCATAGGCACTCTGTGTTTAGTAAGCGATTAATTGAGGTGGTATGTGAGTGGAAAGAAAAGATTGAGAACCACTGCTGCATTCACCACTTTCTTACACTCAGGCAGTTCCAGTGCCACCTGATGTACTCTGGCAAGATATTTTTCTTGAAACATCATGTTGTTGAAGGCCACGGGACTTGCTGAATTTCCTCCAGCATCTGAGGAAATGGAGATGTTGGTGCACAATTTTTGCCTTTGTGCTGACCTAGTTGGACCAGGGTAGTTGGTTGAAGATTTTTATGCCTAAGAACTTAAAACTATCTCCTATCTCTGAGTGCCTTTGATGTGGACAGGCAAATGTCGATGACAGCACTTTTGTCTTGCTGATTTTCACAAGTGCTCAAGATGTAAAAACAGAAAAGCCAATTGGTCCATCAAGTCTCCTCTGCCATTCTAACATGAGCTGATCCATCCTCCCACTTAGCCCCACTCCCTGGTTTTCTTCCCATAACCCTTGATGCCCAGCTGAATTAAATACCTATCAATATTTGCCTTAAATACGCCCAATGATCTCGCTTCCACAGCTGCCTGTGGAAATGTTTCCACATCTCTGTTTTAAATTGACACCCTTTAATTCTGAAGTTGTGCCCTCTTGTCCTAGACTCCCCTACCATGGGAAACATCCTTGCCACATCAACTGTGTCAGGCTTTTCAGCATTTGAAATGCCTCTGAGCCCCCCCCCCCCCAACCCATCCTTCTCTATTCCAATGAGTACAGTCCAAGAGCTGACAAGCATACCTCATATGCTAACTCTTTCATTCCCAGTATCATTCTAGTAAATCTTCTCTGAACCCTTTCCAATGCCTGAACATCTTTTCTCAAATAAGGCATAGAAAACTGTAAGTTGTACTCCAAGTGAGGTCTCACCAGCGCTTTATAGAGTCTCAACATTGCATCCTTGCTCTTATGTGCCATTCCTCTAGAAATGAATGCTAACATTGCATTCACCTTCTTCACCATCGACTCGACCTGAAGGTTAACCTTTAGGGTATCCTGAACAAGGACACCCAAGTCTCTTTGCATCTTTGAATGTTCTCCCTATCTAAATAATAGTCTGCCAGACTATTTCTTCTACCAAAGTGCATGACTGTACACACTCCAGCATGGTATATCATCTGCCACCTCATTGCCCATTCTCTTAATCTGTCCAAGTTTCTCTGCAGCCTTCCAGTATCTTCAGCACCGCCCACCCTACTCCTATTTTGGCACCATCTACAAATTTAACCACAAAGCCTTCTATTTCATAATCCAAATCATTTATGTACAACATAAAAAGAAGTGGCCCCAATGGTGTGACCCCTGGGGAACACCACAGGTAACTGGTAGCCAATTTTGAGGAAGAAGTTGCTTGCAACCAAAGCTTAGTTTGGTACTGTTTTTTGGTGACCGAGATTCTTGCATAGGTCACACCTTGATTTCTTGTATTGGGCCAGTTCTCCTCATTTAAATATCCCACACCTGGGCTTCAGTGGTGCTTGGTTCAAGCCAGGCCGATTGGTGGCCAGGGCTAAGCTGGGAGAATGGTTGGTGGGAAAGAGTTCAAGTTCCCTTTTACTGCTAAGTTGATTGAAGTCTCATGAAAATAATTGGATTTATGTCCTATCCAGGAGTACCCATACCCAAGTACAGCAAATAAAGGACCATACAGAGTGCAGAATTTCAGAAATATCAGTCAGTGGAAGGAATGGTTAGCTTTACATTGCGATGACAGCACCAGTGACCTGCCTTCAAATTCCTCGCTGTCTGTCCATTAAAAAAAATAAAAATGTAAAAATGGAAGCGCTGCTGCAGTTGTAACAATGGCAGTGGACCCAGGGGAGCGGAGACATAGTGCTGCTTCGCAGGGTCCAACCGTTCATTCTTCATGCTGGCATCTCTGTACAGGCTTTTAAAGGGCTGTTAAAGGAGCCAATGGTGCTTTTAATTAAAATCCTGCAATATCAGGGTCTGTGTAAAAGCTAGCGGTGCCTGTGCTTGGCAATGGCCACGAAGGGTTGTAGCTTCCGGGGGAAGCAGCGGACCAGTACTGGACACCAGAGACATGGAGAATACTACCCCCAAGTTGAGAAGGAGAAGCAGAGAAAGCGATTCTATGGAATTTTGATCGCGGCAGCAGACCAGCAAGGGCTCAGTGGCTGAAGGACCCACAAAGGGCTGGATGGCTTCGAGTTTGTCAAATATATTGAGAAAGTTTTCTAAATCAATATACAGAAGTACCAACTAGAGAGAGTGCAATTCTGGATCTCCTATTGGGGAACAAGACTAGACCAGTGACAGAAGTATGTGTAGGGGATCATTTTGGTTCCAGTGATCGTAATGCTATTATTTTCAAGTTAATTATGGATAAAGATAGGTCTGGGCCTTGGGTTGAGATTCTCAGTTGGAGAAATGCCAATTATGAGGAAATGAGAAAGGATCTAGAAAGTGTGGATTGGGATAAGTTGTTTTTGGGCAAGGATGTGCAAGGTAAGTGGATGACCTTCAAAGGTGAAATTTAGAGTGTACAATGTATGTTCCTGTCATGATTAAGGCAAAGTTAGCAGGCATAGGGAACCTTTGTTTTTGAGGGATTTTGGGGATCTGGTTCGGAAGAAGAGAGGTGTATACCAGGTATAGGCACCGTGAGGTACTTGAAGTATATAAAAAAATACAAGTAAAAAAAACTCAAGAAATCAGGAAGACTAAAAGAAGACATAAGTTTGGTTTGGCAGACAATGCGAAGGAAAATCCTAAAGGTTTCTGCAAGTATATTCTGAGCAAAAGGATAGTAAGGGACAAAATTGGTCTTGAAGATCAAAGTGGTCAACTATGTATGGAGCCAAAAGAGATAGAGGAGATTTTAAGTGGGGTTTTGGCAAAGGAAGTAGGGAAAACAGTGAGGTAATTGAACCAATACAGATTAAAGAGGAGATCTTGTTGTCTTAAAACAAATAAGGGAGGATAAATCCCCAGGGCCTGGAAGCAGTCTAGCCAGTATGTGAACTCCTCAGCTGCATCGGGGGACAGAGGGTCTATCAGTAGCATACCTGGCTTAAGTAGTGCTTCCATCGTTTAGGGAATAAGCTAATAAGATTGTAGCGCGAATAAAAGCTCTCACAACTGGAGGGAGAACAAACGCTTTTATTAGCTTATAGCTAAGGGTAGGATTTAACAATAGTCTTCGGAAGGGTTCTGGGTTTACGTGGGAAACCAGGGTTATATGTGAGCAGATGGGGATGGGGCCAGTCATCAGCACAACACATTACCAGTTCACTGCAAGAAGCATAAAAGAAAATTGGAATGAAACGATATGGATGTTGTTTACATGGACTTTAGTAAGGCCTTTGACAAGGTCTCACATGGGAGGTTAGTCAGAAGGTTCAGTACTCTGTATTCATTGTGAGGTAGTAAACAGGATGTGACATTGGGTATATGGGAGAAGCCAGAAAGTGGTGATAGATGATTGCTTCTCAGACTGGAGACCTGTGACTAGGGATCAGTGCTGGAACTATTTTTGTTTGTCATCTATATCAATGATCTAGATGATAATGTGGTAAATTGGATCAGCAAGTTTGCAGATGACCCAAAGATTGGAGGTGTTGTGGACAGCAAGGAATGTTTTCAAAGCTTGCAGAGGGATTTGGACCAGTTGTAAAAATGGGCTGAAAAATGGCAGATGAAATTTAATGCAGACAAGTGTGAGGTGTTGCATTTTGGAAGGACAAACCAAGAAAGGACACACACGGTAAATGGTAGGGCACTGAGAAATGCAGAAGAAAAGAGGATTCTGGGGATACAGATACATGGTTCCATAAAAGTGGTATCACAGGTAGATAGGGTTGTAAAGAGTGGTTTTGGCATATTGGCCTTCATAAATCAAAGTGTTGAGTATAGGAGTTGGGATGTTATGGTAAAGTTGTATAAGACATCCATATTTGAAGTAAAGTGTGCATTTTTGGTCATTTAACTACAGGAAAGATATCAATAAGTTTGAAAGAGAGCAGAGAAGATTTACCCAGATGTTGCCGGGACTTGGTTACAGGGAAACATTAAACAGGTTAGGCCTTTTTTTTCACCTGGAGCATAGATGAAGGAGGGAAGATTTGATGGCGGTATTTAAAATTATGGGTGTAGACAGAATAAATGTAGGTAGGTTTTTTTACACTGAGGGTTGGTGAGATTCAAACCAGAGGGCATGGATTAAGGATGAAAGGAGAAAAGTTTTGGGGGAACTTATTCATACAGAGGTGGTTGGAGTGTGGAATGAGCTGCCAGCTGAAGGGGTGAACGTGGACTCAACTTTAACATTTAAGAAGAATTTGGACAGGTACATGGATGGGAGGGATATGGACCGGGTGCAAGGTCAGTGGGGCAAGGCAGAAAATTTGATGGGCTGAAGGGCTTTTTTGTGCTGTAATGTTCTTTGTTTCTAAGGAGGACCTAGTGTGCTAAAATTTTCCTTTTCCTGTTAGAGCTTTGGAACTGGAGTGCACATTGCTGATGGATTGATCGGTGGTCTGTGGTTGCAGAGGCTGTGGGAGTGCTGGAGGTGAATCCACGGACACTGAGTGTATCTGAAGTGACTCTCTTTTGCTACTCTTTCTCTCTTACTGCAAGGGTCACTGGGGAATACTAATGCCTACTCTTCCTGGCAGACAGAAGGAAATTTTGTGTTGTATTACATTTTATGTATTGTATGACAATAAAGGAATCTTATATGTTCTTCCCCCTGCCTACATGGGTTTCTTCAAGGTTCTCTGCTTTCTTCCCACATTCCAAAATCTTGTGGGGTTTGTAGGTTAATAGGTCACGTAAGTATTTTTGGGTGGTGGGTAGAAGGGACTGTTGCCATGCTAACTCTCTAAATTAAAGTTAAATTTGAATGGACTAAGAGCATCATTATTTATCATTACACCTGTTCACGAATGTGTTAGTAATGTAACTTGTTTTGATAAGTCATTGTATTGAATCCTCTCCCTGCCAGAAGAGAATGCAGCATGGTGGGATGAGCCCTTTAGTATTTTGGCTGTTTTAATTTTGAGGCAGAATGATTTGTTGGTGGAAGGGTAGGAAATTTGTTGAAAACTTTCTGCACTTTCTTGCAATTTGGCCTGGAGCAGAACCCGTGCCACAAAGTGTGAGGAAGTGGTCAATGAATTGTTTAATATGTTGGCTGTTTTTTTTTCAAGGTTGTCAGTTCTGAGATAGATTTGAAGGGTTGTTTTGAGTGATAGTCTGAGCTGGGTTTAAAACATCCTACAGTTTCTTGCATTTGGGGTTGGAGTAGTCCCTGTGTTCTATTTCAACATTTATTAGAAGATTGGGTAGTCATATGAATGTGAGGGGTGTGGACAGGCATGGTCAGGGTGAAGGTCAATGGGACAGGACAGAATTAATGGTTTGGCACCATTAAGATTGCCCAAAGGCATGTTTCTGAGTTGTAATGTAAGAGAACAAATGAGAAAAAAGAGCAAATGGAGATCATTGAAAAAGGCAATGGGGCAGCTTCAATCTGAATGCATTGGAAGAGATAAGATGGCTTATACCAATTTGGGCCAAGCTAAAGCCGAAAGATGGCTCAACCAACAGCTCAAATTTATTCTGAATGAGATTCTTTCAGTGGGGTGAGAAGAGTGGCATGTTAGCTGCTGGGAATCTGGCGGTCCTTTATTTGACCTTGAGAGTTTGTTGCCCAGACATTTATTCTTGCTGCTGCCACGCAGGAATGTGAAATACCTCAAATACAATAGTATAAATCACTCGATATGCTGGCACAAAAAAATGAAATAATGTTCAAAAGGAGAGATAAATATTTATAATTCAGTGCTAAAAGGAAAAGTGATATCTTGATAGTGAAGAATGATCTCTTGTTTGTCATAAGTAGTTTATGGTTCAAATTAAGGAAAAATAGGGAAGTTGAGGAGTGTGATAATTGTTTGGAGGGGGGGGAAATTGTTCTTGAAGCTAGTTACTGGACTTCGAACTCTATCTTCTGTCTGAGAGCAGCGAGCAGAGATTGTCATGAGGATGATTCCTCAATTGTGATGGAAGGAAGGAGAAGAAACTTGTGCCCTGGTGGGTTGAGACTTTTCGTACGTTGCCTTTCTTTTAAGGAAGTGGGATTTGCAGATTGAGTCAATGGAGGGGAGAGCAGTTTGGGTGATGGTCTGAGCTGCATTCATGACATTCTGCTGTTCCTTAGAAACTTCACAACTTTTACAGATGTGCCCAGGAGTGTGATTGCAACAATATACTGTTTTGAATCTTGCAATGTGTGATTTCACAATTGTTATTCTTCCTCCTGACCTAAGGAGAATGCTGATGGCAGCAGCTACAGCAGAGCACATCCTGGGTGGTTTCTATTCCTGATGATTGCTGCTGCTCTCTGACAGCAGCTTTCCATATAAATTTTCTTGAGGAGGGTTCTGTTTGTGATATACTGGGCTGCGTCCAATACCTTTTGGAAGGCTTTCTACTCAGAGGTATTGGTGCCCCAAAGTTAAAGTTAACTTGGTAGGGTATGATGCAGCTGGTCAGCAGACTATCCACTACACACGCGCAGAGTTTGCAAAGGTTTCCAATGAGTAAAATTTGTTGGATTCCAATGAGTAAAATTTGTTGGAATGTTCAGGTAGAGTTGTTAAAGGGAAAGGAGATGCATGTGGTTTGAGCTGCATTCACTACTGTTGGCAATTTATTGGAGTCTTTGGAGCAGTTGTCTTACCATGCAGTGATGCATCTTGACAGGATGTTTTTGAAGATCCATCTTCAATAATTGTTGAAGAACATGGGAGCTATTACAAATTGATGCAGGATTTGTGACAGGTTTTTGCAGGCATTTGAGGAAATGTAGGTATTTGTGCACATTTTTTGTGATTGCATCTATCAGTCAAGGTCTCTTGGAAGAGGAAAAATAATCAGGACAAATCCCAGACCACAGAGGAGTCGATGTAGCCAAGACCAATCATTGATAATCCAAGGAGCCAATGTGGCCAGGAAAAATGTGGGTCATCAGAGGAAGTAATGTAACCATCAGAGTATGCAAAGAGGTCAAAAGCACTTCAGGAACATTGAAGGTCATGCCTGAACTCCTCATGCATTTTAGGAAGCAGTCATGTTTGTGCCATTTCTTGGTCAGCACGTCAACCAATCTTGGGACTGCTGGTAACGTGACCAGGACCAATCCCAGATTATTGGAGGAAGAAATGTGACTGTCACTTGGGATATAGAACATGTCCTGTGAAGCAAGGTTGACAGAGCTAGGGTTTTTTGTTCTGAGGTGACTCATTAGAAGTATCTTTGACTATGAGGGTCTTAGACAGGGTGGAGAGCCAAATGCTTTTACCTGTGGCAACAATCGCCAATATTAGTCAACGTTGAGTGAAGGAATGTTTTGAGGAGATGTCAAAGCTGATCCTTTTATGCAGAGACTTTGAGGGCTCCTGGAATGAATTGCCTGAGTTAGTGGTAAAGACTGGTACAATAGGGACATTCAAAACATCAGGCTCATGGATGCAAGAAAAATAGAGGTGTTGGGTGTGAAGCTGGGAAAGATTCAGATTGTTGTGGAGTAGGTTTAAAAATATTGGAATAAATCACGGACTGAAGGGCCTGTAATGTGCTGTAATGTTCAGTGTTCTAACCAGTCCAGGCCATTGGAGGAGGCAATCTGCCCAGAAACTTGTCACTTCTGGATTTCAGTCAAAGTTGAGAGAATTCGAGGAGGAAAGATGGCCATGACAAATTAGGACCATTAGGGGGAGTCAAAGTGTGAAACCTGAATCATTAGAAGAGGCAATGTTCCCAAGAACTCGGTGGAATATTGAGGATGTTATTTGGCCAGGGACAAGAGGGGACCGTTGGAGAAGGGAAAGAAGCCAAAAGCAACCAGAAGCATCAGAAAAATGCCCAAGTAGTAAGGACCTTGCTGGGAGCAATGTGGCCCAAGACCAAGCCAGAAACCTTGGAGAAGGCAACGGAGCCAGGATTGAACCTGGACCATCAGAGGAGGAAAAGTGGGCAAGAAAATTCTGGAGAATTAGAATAAGCAGTGAAACTATTGAAGGAGGGGTAAAAGGCAATGAGTAATGCAGGAGTTTCAGAGAAGACAGTAAGACTGCAACGTCTGTGGATTAGAGTGCGGCCAGGACACACCTGGAATGTGGCTAGCATGATGCCGAGTACATTGTTGTAGTAAATGTGACAAGGAGCATACCAGGACCATTAGAGTTGCCAGGAGCTAACCATGGTCATCAGAAGAGGCAGTGTTCCCCAGAACGAGCCAGGAACTTTGGAGAGGGAATTTGGCCAGTTCCAATCTGGGAGGCAATGTGGCCAGGATCCAGCTGGGACCCTCGGAGGAGAATAGAGACCAAGAGCAAGCTGGGATCATTGAGGAGGCACTGTGTCCAGCACCAACTGGTGACCCTGCAGGGCGCTAATGTGGCTGAGACAAAGCATTGATCAATTCTAGTGACAGTGGTGCTACAGTATGGGTTTGAGTTTTGGCATTGCAGATAAGATTGAATAGTTGCTTGTCAGGTGAGGAATATGGACAAGATGCAAGTCCATGACGCTTGGCAGAATAAATATTTTGGCATGGACATAGATGGGGGTGTTGGGCCCATTTCTGAGGTGTCATGATGAATATTTATAGTTACACCTAGTGCTAAAAGAAAAAGTGATGCATTAATAGTGGAGACAGATTGTTTGTTTATCATGAGTATGTTTAAAATTAGGGGAGAACAAGAAGTTTCAAGATATGTGTTTGGCGGGGAAAAAAGGACTGTTGTTGAAGTTGGAGGTACTGGACCTCAGGCTCCATAACTTCTAACCTGTGAGAAAAGGGAGCAGTGGAAGAGATTGTGACTCAGATGCTGCAGGGAGAGAAGAATGTGGCTGTATTGGGTTGAGTCCTTTTGTACATTGCCTTTTTCCTGAGGCAGGGGAGATCGATGGAGGGGAGAAATGTTTGTGTGATGGTCTGAGGTGCATTCACCACTTTCTGATGTTTCTCACAGTCTTCACTTTTACAGTTGTAATGGTATGGATTGTATGTACTCATTGACCAGTGAAGGCTTGGGCTGGCCTGCCCCCTGATGACACTCTCTCCTGTACTCCTCCCCTGTGATCCAGGCCATCAAGGTCAAGCCACTTCTCCCTTCCCGGCACTTCCCTAGCTTGGATCCGGGCCAGCTCAAGCCTATCATTCCCCTCAATCTTTGTCCTTGTGATTATTGGGGAAACTGGTAGTGCCCAACAATTTATTGTACATAAAATTTTAACGTCTCTGGTAATGGAGAAATTGCTGCACCCCAATCGGCTAGAGGTGGATCCCCAAGTCCTGGGTGCACCAGAACTCTTTGAGCAGTGGATCAATTGCTTCAACAACTTTCTGGAGGCTGTTGCTGGAGTGATCGACTTGGATGAGAAGAGGCTGAAAGTCCTACAGGCAAGAGTCGGCCAGAGGGCTTTCCAGGCCATCAGAAGCTGCAAGACCTACACCAAGGTGATGGCTGAGCTATGGGTGCTATACAAGCCCAAGATCAATGAGGTCTACTCCCGTTACCTCCTGACGTCCAGAAAACAACAGCCTGGTGGGTCGGTAGAAGACTTCGTCCGAGCCCTGATCAGACTGGGAAAAGAATGTTTGTGGAATGGTTCCTGTGCCGGCCCAGTGCATGGAGGACCTGGTCTGCGATGCTTGCGTGTCAGGGCTGAGGTCGGACTATGTCTGATAATGTCTCCTCGAGGAGGATCAACACCCATTGAAACGGGCGATCCAACTGGCCAGGACCTTAGACTTGGCCCAGCGCCATGCGGAGTCGATCCCAGGCAGAAACGGGCCTATCCAGTACGCGCCGCCACAAGGGCTGCCATCCTGGGAGTCGGCGTTGGGGACGGCCGACCCAACTGTGGCTGCATTGGCGCTGGGATTCACGAGATGCCACTTCTGTGGGCAGGCAAGACATCCACGACGTCTCTGCCCCACAAAAGGAGCTACCTGCTCGGGCTGAGGGAAAAAGGGCCACTATCAACGAGTCTGCAGGTCCAGAGCCCCATCCCAAAGCTGCGTGGCATGTATGGCCAAGGAGCTTCCGGTGCCAGCTGCATGTACGGTAAGGCGGGCGCCATTTTACCCACTCCCACCCCCATCCTCTACGCAGTGGCAGCTCTCACCAACGATGTCACTTTCGTCTTCTTCATCAATGTTGGCAGCATGGTCAACATGGAGGCTGCCTTCTTGGACATCGGGCCTCCCCACCGACGACAAACACAACTCACCCATCCTGGCTTCGATCACCTTGAACTCCATGATGCAGATCAAGGTGAATGGGCACAAATTGAACGGCCTCTTTGATAGTGCAGTACCAAAAGTTTTATCCACCCCGAGGTGGCCCGTAGACTCTTGATACCCATTTGGCGATGACCAGATCCGTGTCGAAAGACCAGCGAACTTGTATCTGGGTGTACTGTGTGGCATCTCTGACAGTGGGGGGGAGGGAGAATGTTATAATGACTTTTTGTTGTTGGTCATGCCCCAGCTCTGCACACCAATCCTCCTGGGCCTTGACTTCCAGAGTCAGTTCAGGAGTGTGACGATGGCATTTGGGGGCCCCCAACCACCGCTCACCATTTGCAATCCACAGCTTACGGATCCCCTCCCAATCGAGCACCTAGCCTCTGGCACCAACCTGCAGCCTCACCACCCTGTGGGTGGCCCCTCCGTCACTATTCGCGAACCTCTGAAAACTGATTGCCACCAAGAGCAGGCGCTCTAGAATGGACGATATGGCATTCATCTGGGCTGAGGTACAGCAACTCTTGGCAGAGGGGGTCATTGGCCCTAGCTCCAGCCCTTGGTCAGATGGGCAGGCAAGCTCCAGATGGTGATTGACTACAGTCAACCGCTTCACCCAGTTGGATGCGTACCCTCTACCCCAGATAGCCGACTTGGTCAACAAGGTCGCACAAAACAGAGTCTTTTCGACCATTGACCTCAAGTCGACTTATCAACTACCCCTTTGTCCGAGAGATCGGCTCTACACGGATTTCGAGGCCAATAGCAAACTTTTTCACTTCCTGAGGGTGCCTTTCGGTGTTACCAAGAATGTCTCTGCTTTTCAGAGGGTTATGGATCGGATGGTAGAGGAGCACAAGCTGATGGCGATGTTCCTATATTTTGACGATGTCACCATCTGTGGCCACAACCAGCAGGACCATGATGCAAACCTCACAAAGTTCTTACATGTGGCCAAGTCTCTCAACTTGATGTACAATAAGGACAAGTGCGTGTTCAACACAGACCACCTGGCCCTCCTTGGATGCGTCATGGCAAATGGTGTCATTGCCTCAGTCCCTGACCACATGTGACCTCTCCCAATCCCAAACACCCTAAAGGCACTGAAGATATACCTGGGGCTGTTTTCCTATTATGCACAATGGGTCCCCAATTACATCGATAAAGCCCACCCCCTGATTAAGTCCACAACTTGCCCGTTATTGGCGGAAGCCCAAGCTTCATTCTACCAGATATAAGGAGACATCGCAAAGCCCACGATGCATGCCGTGGACGAGTCCATCCCTTTTCAGGTGGAGAGTGATACCTCCAATTTCGCCCTGGCCACCATTCTTAACCAGGCAACCAGGCCAGTAGCATTTTTCTCCCGCACCCTGCACGATCCTGAAGTACGTCAAACTTCAGTCGAGAAGGAGGCCCAAGTGATCGTTGAGGCAGTGCACCACTGGCAATATTACCTAGCCAGTAAACGGTTTACCCTGCTAACAAACCAGAGGGCCGAGGCCTTCATGTTTAATACTAAACAGCGGGGTAAAATCAAAAATGACAAGATTCTTAGGTGGAGGATTGAGCTCTCCATCTATAATTAGGACATCTTGTACCGACCAGGTAAACTTAACGATCCCCCAGATGCCCTATCCCGGGGGACGTTCACCAGCATGCATCTCGACTGCCTCCAGACCCTCCATGACAGTCTGTGCCACCCCGGAGTCACAAAGTTATACCACTTCATCAAGACTCAGAACCTTCCATACTCCGTTGAAGACGTCCGGTCCATGACCAGATGCTGCCATATCCACGCTGAATGTAAGCCGCAGTTCTACTGACCCGAAATGGCACATCACATTGAGGCCACAGGCCCTTTTGAACGGCTCAGTGTCAATTTCAAGGGCCCGCTACCCACTACAAATAGGAATGCGTACTTCCTGATGGTGATGGATGAGTTCTCCAGGATCCCCTTTGCTATTCCCTGCCCGGATATGACCTCGGCGACGGTAATCAAGGAGCTGCGCAGTATGTTCACCCTGTTTGGTTACCCCGATTACATCCACAGTGATCAGGAGTCCTCATTCATGAGTGAGGAACTGCGACAGTATTTCCTGGCCAGAGGCATAGCCACCAGCAGGACCACCAGCTATAACCCCAGGGGTAATAGCCAGGTGGAAAGGGAGAACACCAACGTCAGGAAGGCAGTGCTCCTGGCCCTTAGGTCCAAAAACTTGCCGGTGTCCTACTGGCAGGATGTCTTGCCCAAAGCACTTCATGCCATCCGATTGCTCCTCATCTAACACTACCCAGCATGAATGCTTGTTTGCTTTCCCTAGGAGATCAGCGAATGGTTCCTCCATTCCTCCTTGGCTGGCAACCCCAGGGTTGGTCCTGCTATGGAGACACACGAGGGGCCATAAGATGGATCCACTGGTGAAAGCAGTCCATCTCGTACACGCCAACCAGCAATATGCATTTGTGAGGTACCCTGATGACCACGAGGACACTGTGCCTATCCGAGACCTGGTAAGGGCCGGGGATCCCAAAACTGCCCTGCAGACCACCTCACACGGGAGTGCAATACTGGAGGCCAAGCCACCTGACTCTCCTCTCCAGGAGTCGGTCCTCCGGGAGACATCTAACCCTCCCTTCCTCCCGGGAGCCCTCAATCATCACCACGACCCAGACTGTTCCCTCTCCTGCCCCCCCCCGGGACCGCTTCTCCTCCCAAACAGTAGAGCACGTTTATGTCTGCCCCCTGACGGTCCCGCAGAAGGAGGAGGTTGTTGGTGTGACTAAACTTCTAGTTAGATTTTTTAAATTCTTCTCTTGTTGTGTCGAAAAGAGGGTGGGGGGGGGGGATTCTGTTTAAAAAGAGGAGGTGAATGTAATGGTATGGATTGTATGTACTCATTGGTCGGTAAAGGCTTGGGCTGGCACTCTCTCCTGGACTCCTCCCCTATGACCCAGGCCATAAAGGTTGAGCCACCTCTCCCTTCCTGGCACTTCCCTAGCTTGGATCTGGGCCAGCTCAAATCTTATGTACAATAAAGCCTATCGTTCCCCTCAGCCTTTGTCCTTGTAATTAATAGAGCAACTGGTAGTGCCCAACAACAGTGCAACCTGGCAGATTCTTTCAGTGGTGCATATGTAAATGTAATTGAGGGCTCAGTATTCATGCCAAATATTCTCAGCTGTCTGTAGACGTAGAAGAGATGGTGTGTTTTCTTAGCTGTTGCACCAATTAATTTGGGACAATAGAAGGAAGCAATATAGGTAGTTCTACTCTGTGATCATGAAAATAGGCAACTTGGCTCGGACCAAGCTGAGTCATTGGATGAGGCCAAGAGCAGTTGTGGAGCATTGAAGGAAGCAATGATGCCAAAGGTCTATGCAGGACCAAGTGAGGAGGGAAGATGGCTCCATCTCAAGTACTATATCATTGTCACATCCAGTTAGAACTGAGCAAGGGCAACATTTATTTTACAGTTTGAGTTCACATTTATTTCTAAACTTATCAAGCTATAGTGCAGGGTTTTATGTGATGTCATGTAAGCACTCTGACAAAAAAAATCTGAATTGGTTTGGTTCGCACAACAAACAAGAAAGTGCAGACACATCTACTTCCTCTAGACAATTTTCGGTATCATCCTCACATCCATTAACCATTTTTAGAGATGCACCTCTGAAACAGAGTTGGATGGGAGGGAACCTCCCTAACTCTGTAGACCGGGTTGAACGCAGCTCAAATCATCACTCAAACCTCCTTTCCCTCCAACATCATTGGCACATCCCACTACCTCCAAACAAAATTAAGCACCACCAGACTGAAACTAGTCACTACCACAATACTACAGTCACATTGCTCAACAATCCTCCAAACCATAAAATAAATGTTGCCCTTGCTCAATCCTAACTCAGCACTTTGTACTGTGTTCTATTTGCTGTACTTCTGAATGGGTTGTCTTGTTATATAGCGCACAAAAATATTTTTTTAACTTTACCTCTGTGTACATAACAATGATATAGTACTTGAGATGGAGCCATCTTCCCTCCTCACTTGGTCCTGCATAGACCTTTGCCAACATTGCTCCCTTCAATGCTCCATGACTGCTCTTGGCCTCTTTGCCTCATTTGATGATACACCTCTTTCTTGGTATTTGGTCTACTGCAAATTTCAAACAACAACTAATCTAACATTATATATTTTTATGAAATATATGTAGTTCATATGCATTTGACAAAAATTTCTCGTAAACCAATTTATTTAGCAAATATGAAAGGATAAATTTACATCCCAACTCTAGCTACATTGTCTTCACAGTTGTAAAGGGATGGATGTGCTTTGTGCAGGGATATCAGCTTCTCAACATCAGGCAGGAAGGCACTAAGCAGAAGTCTTAGATCCAATCATTTTCAATTTGTTTCTTTGCTTGGAAAGAAGCTGGGCGACTGCACTGAAGCCTCACTCTGCTAAATATGATATTGGGAAGGCAATAAAGTACATCTTTGTTCCATAGTGCAGGGTAGCAGTCAAAAATGTTTTTTGTAACCAAAAATCTTGATATGATGTTTTGAACTTTTCCCTCAGCTCAATATTATTTTGGAGTGAAATCACTTCTTCTGACACCATTCCTCTTTCCTCATTGCTGATATCTAGGAATGAATTGATCCCCCATTTGGTATTTCCTGAGATCTGTCAGACATGTCTCTATGCAGCTGATCCAGGTGTGCTCAATACACTTGAAGGTCATCGTCTGATATGCTCTTCTCTTTTTCCGATTCAGAGAAGCTCGTAAACTGGAAGAGCTCACGATGGGCTATGTTATGTTTGACCAACTGTAACTTGGACAGAAATGTGGAGAAGGCTGATTTGGCCTGATAAGGTTAACCTCATTTCCTTGCAGTTGCAAATTAACAGTTGAACTTTGAATATATCTAACAAGTAAGCAATACCATGCTTGATGCTTCCTAGTTCATCACAGAGAACAGAAATGGAGTCCTGGAAGAATTCAACAACTGTTTTAAAAAGTGAATAGAAATGTCTCAGGCAGTTTCCCTTTGACAGCCATCTGTCATCAGATCCCTTTGATCTGTGTACAACAATAAATGTTCAGAATCTTCATCATTCTCAGTGCAGGCCTGTCAAAACAGCCAGGAATTGGGAGCATGTGCCTTGATTTTATTTATTGCTTTGATAACAGTGCTTAATGATTTGTGAAGTTGACCACTTAGGATTTTTGTGACCAGATGTTGCCTGTGGATTACACTGTGCACTGTAAACCCTCCAGTTATAGCTTTTTTCAAGAAACTGATGAAGCCACGATGATGACCTGGTCATCATTGGTACACCCCACCTGTTGCACAAGGAAGAATGTTGGTAAGCGGAAGACTTTCTCTTTATAAAAAAATTCTCAAGAACCCAAAATATTGATTCCCCTTTTGTATCTGTTTCTAATTGTCTTGCAAATAACAGCACTTTAACCAAACTTTTTTTTTCTGACAAAACGAACATAAGCAAGAAGTAAAGATTCATTGCCTGGCAGAGTAGACTCATCTAATTGTGAGCCAAATGCTGTTGTCTTAAGCATGTTGTACAAGGTGTCTTCAATATTTTCAGCCATTTCAATCACTCTTCTTTGAACAGAGTTATCGCTGAGAGGAATAGCTTTAATAATTGTTCAGGTGACCTGTGTAAAACTGTGCCCAGAACTTCACTTACTGCTGGGAGAATAAGCTCTTCTCCAATTCTATGAGGCTTACCAGATGTTGTATGATGCACACAAACCATCATTGGATTGTTGTGAAGTGCTAGCAAACATATTTCCAACGGTTTTCCATTTCTGTAAGTTTTCTCGAAGTGACTGCTTTATCAAAGTGTATTTTCATCAAATATTCAAGAAGCCTGGAAGGTTTCATGGCTTCATTTGAAAAGATTCTTTCAAGCAGTAGACACATGGGTTTCTGTTGGGCATTTGGTGCTGATACAAATCCATATTTCAGATATTCCAAACTAAATATCGAAAGAAGATAATATTTTTAGTAGATTTAATTTCTAAATTCATCCATCCAAATGGACCTAAAATTTCCTTATGATGAATCAAAAAAGTAATGTATCTATTATAAGCTAATAATAATAAAATTTAAAATTAGGTAATGCCAAGATCCTGTTTTTTAAAATATGTTGAAGGAAGATTTTCCTAAGATGGAAACATTTATTTTTGCATATAAAAGAAGATATGATAGAATCCAATGAATCAAAAAAGGATTTGGGAACAAAATCTGGTACAGCTTGAAAAATATATATGAAAATTTAGGAAGTATATTCATCTTACTAATATTGATGTGCCCAATATACGTGGTCAAAAGAGGGGACAACTCTTTAAAACATATTATTAAATTTCTTAGTAATACCGAGATAGAGGAACCGATTTTTAGCTATTTTAAAAGGAAAAGAGGAATCTAGAGAGCAAGAAGAACCCAAAATGAACAGCTCACTCAAATTGCAATTCAATTTATATCCTGAAAATTGCCCGAATTGATAAAGAAGTGATAAAATGGATGGGATCTCTCGATCAAGATTAGATATATACAACAAAAGGTCATTTGCATAAAACGACATCGTGTAAATACTTCCTGCTGTCATGATTCCTGAGATATCAGATGATTGCCGAAAAGCCACTGCAAAAAGTTCAAAACCCAAATTAAATAATAATGGGCTTAGAGGCCTAGTTCCACAATACAATTTAAAGTTTTGGATTTAACTGAATTAGTAAAAATTGAAACTGTAGGAGATAAATACATTACTTTAATCCAATTTATAAACTGAGGACCAAAAGTAAATATCTCTAATACACTGAATATATATGTTCTACTCTATCAAAAGCTTTTTTGGTATCTAAAGAAATAATACATTCAGAGAAGCATAAATACATAAAGGAGCATCTTTACCTTCTTTTGGCATCTAAATTAACTGATAATTTTGTTGTTAGACATGTATTGAGAATCTGGTTTCAATGTAGGAAACATTTTGAGTACCATTAATTAGTCCTATTTTAGGTAATTCCTTTTTTAAAAATCTTTGGTTCAAGATAATGCTTATTGTCAGTGGTTAGGTTTAGGTATCCAATCTTTTTCAGATTTTTTACTGACCAAAATCTTGCTACTTTTGAACAATTATCCACCAAATTTAGAATACCTAGACATCATTTTTTTTTTGGTATTTATAGGTGAGGAGTTTTTTTTTAATTTTTTAATTTTGAAGCTTCCTGAAGACCTAGAACCTAATATGATAGGGATGATTTATAATTTTCAACCTAATTATAAAGGGGTGGTATTGGCCTTTATTAATTACTTCTTAATTCTTGGGACAGTTCCCTGGACAGAATGAAAAAAACTATGGGACAAGGTTTTCCATAGCCATTTTCTGAATTCTTTTCTGAAACATGTGCATTCATCCTCTCTTTGTGCTAGACATTCATTAATACAGTTTAATCAGTACACTGGGCCCACTATTCCAAAGTTCAATTGGCTAAATTCTATTCTAATCTCTCTTGTAAATGTGTTAAATGTATAACTGAAGAAAGAACACTGTATTATTTGTTCTGATTATGACCTTTTCTTTCCAATTTTTGGGAAGGGGTATTTCATACTTGTCTTTAGTTCTTAATATTAATTTGATTCCAAATCCTTTTATTGCTCTCTTTGGAAGAGGTGGGCCATCTGGTTTAATTCTGACTGCTTCACAATCCCATGTAGTTGCCCTCACCTCCCTTGTGGCACGAGTCCGGTCCAGAGACTCCAGACCATGTCATCAAGGTACAAAAAGATATTTAGACTGCCCTCTTTTTTCCCCCTCACTGTCTCCTTGGATCTTTCCATCGTCTCGGGGGTGGTGTCCCATTGACCACTTTGGGAATCACTAGTATATCGCAAGACAATTCATTCATTAATTAAGCAAATAAAATATAGTACAAAGTGCTAAGCTACAGATGGAAAAGTTAGAACTTAACAAGTAACTTTTAAAAAAAATGATTGCAGTGGTTTAATACTGGTAATTGTTTTCAATCTGGTAGTTTGATTTTTTTTGAGCCTGTGGGATGTGCTGATGGAGTTGATAGAGGGAAGGTAGGTTTGAGTGATGGTCTGAATTGTATTCAAAAGTATCTGCAGATCTTTGGAGTCTTGGGCAGAATTGGTCCCATCCCATGCCGGCTGGTTTCAAAGATGCATCTGTAAAAGTTGTTGAGTGATGTGAGGGTGAGGCTAAAAATTATTTGGCAGATGTAGTTGTGTGTGTGCTTTTTTTTTGTCTGTGGTGTAAACCAAGCAAGCACCATTGGAGGAGGCAAAGTACCCAGCGACCAGGATAGATGCATTGGAGCAGGCAGGTTTACCAGAATTAAGGCAGGAACATCAGATAGCCAGGATCATGACAAGACCATCTATGGAAGAAAGGTGGCAGGAATCAGCTGGGAGGATGGTGTGAGGCAAAGCCAGGATAGAGATACCCAGACCTGAGCCAGCAATGTTTCCACAAATAACGGGACCATGAACAAGCTGAAAAGTTGTGGCTGGGACCAAAGCCATATGGTCACAACTCTTGGGAGGAGCATCTGTGGAGCTGATGTGGTCAGGACTCATCAGAGGATCATCTGTGAAGCTAATGTGTTATCCCTATCCATGATAGGCCGAATTAATGCTATTAAGATGATGATCTTACTTAAATTTTTATATATATTCCAAGCTATACCTATTTTTGTTCCTAAATCTTTTTTTGATAAGGTCGATTCTAAATTGTCCTCATATATCTGGCAAAACAAGAATCCTAGATTGGGGAAAAAATATTTACAGAAATCTAAACTAGAGGGAGGGTTGGCATTACCCAACTTTAGAATTTATTACTGGGCAATTAATATTAGTTACTTAAGGTATTGGTTGAATTATTCAGAATTATCTCTAAATCCCCATTGGGTAAATTTAGAAATTAAACCGATACAAAATTTTTCAATTAGCTCTATTTTGGGAGCTGCTCTCCCTTTTACTCTTACTAAATTATATAAACAAATTGATAATCCAATGGCTAAACATACACTACGTATATGGTTTCAATTCCGGAGATTTTTTAGCCTAAGTCATTTTATCTTTGAAACTCCTATTGTACTAAATTTCCTTTTTCATCCCTCTCTAATTGATCAAGCTTATTTACTCTGGAAAGTTAAAGGTATAACATGCTTTTCGGATTTATTCTTGGATAACTCTTTCATGTCATTTGAACAATTATCCATGAAATATGATTTACCTCGATCTCATTTCTTTTGATATTTGCAGATTAGGAGTTTCTTAGTTTCGACTTTACCCTCTTTTCCCAATCGGGAGACTAAGACTGTTTTAGAGGATATACTATATTCAAAATTCCCTCCAAAAGGTGTGATATCTAAATTATATAATATAATTACAAAAATAATTTCTGGGACTTTTGAAAAGTTTAAAAATGATTGGGAAAGAGAACTCAACCTTCATATTTCCAATGAAAATTGGAATAAAATTCTGCGATTGGTAAACTCTTCTTCTTTATGTGCAAAACATTCACTAATACAGTTTAAAGTTGTTCATAGAGCTCATATGTCTAAAGATAAACTCCATCGCTATTATTCTCATATCGATCCTATATGTGATAAATGTCAATTGGAAATAGCTTCCCTTACACATATGTTTTGGTCCTGTCCCTCTTTACAGAATTATTGGAAGGAAATTTTTTCCATTATATCTACTGTTTTGAATATTGATTTACAACCACATCCCATTACTGCAATTTTTGGATTACCTATGATAGATTTGACTTATTTATCTCTTCCTGCGGATCGTATGATTGCTTTTCTTACACTAATGGCTAGAAGATCTATACTATTGAATTGGAAAGAGGTTAACCCAAACTATACTATGTTTAAATTTAGAGAAAATTAGAAACTCTGTCTATGAATCCCCTTCTAAGTTTGAGTTAACCTGGCAACCATTTATTCAATATTTTCATTTGTGGTGAGTTGATCTGGCTCTGATTTCTTTCTATGATTATGTATGATAATTGGGCTGTAAGATGAGATCGGAGTGATCGGCGTGGTTTAGCTATATCTGTAGGTTTTTTTTAAAGTTTTTTTTAAATTCAGATTTGTTTTTTCTTCTTTTTTGGGTTTTTTTTTCTCTTTTTTCATATATTGTTATTAATTATATCTTTTTTTTAGAGATAGTTCACACCCTAAACTGATCTAAAATTTTTTTCTTATGATATATTTTTATTCTGTAATATTATTGTTTAATATCTCTGTATTAATTCATTACTTACTATGTATTTTTTATATCTCTTTGAACTGTATATGTTTATAAATTGTAATAATAATAATAAAAAGATTGAAAAAGAAAAGAAAGAAAAAAGAAAGAAAAGTATCTGCAGATCTTTGGAGTCTTGGGCAGAATTGGTCCCATCCCATGCCGGCTGGTTTCAAAGATGCATCTGTAAAAGTTTTTGAGTGATGTGAGGGTGAGGCTAAAAATTATTTGGCAGATGTAGTTGTGTGTGTGCTTTTTTTTTGTCTGTGGTGTAAACCAAGCAAGCACCATTGGAGGAGGCAAAGTACCCAGCGACCAGGACAGATGCATTGGAGCAGGCAGGTTTACCAGAATTAAGGCAGGAACATCAGATAGCCAGGATCATGACAAGACCATCTATGGAAGAAAGGTGGCAGGAATCAGCTGGGAGGATTAGTGCAGGGGATGGTGTGAGGCAAAGCCAGGATAGAGATACCCAGACCTGAGCCAGCAATGTTTCCACAAATAACGGGACCATGAACAAGCTGAAAGGTTGTGGCTGGGACCAAAGCCATATGGTCACAACTCTTGGGAGGAGCATCTGTGGAGCTGATGTGGTCAGGACTCATCAGAGGATCATCTGTGAAGCTAATGTGGTTGGGACATGCCAGGGGAGCATCTGTGGAGCCTGTGGGTTCAGAACTTGTCAGGGCAACAACTGTGGAGCTGGTGTGATTAGGACTCAATGGGACAGCATCTGTGGAGCCAATGTGGCCAGGTTTCTGTGGAGCCGGAGTGATCAGGACCAAGTCAGGAAATGGAAGAGCAAGTGTGACCAGGACAAATCTGGGACCTGTGACAGATTATGTTATATTTTATATTTCATATTGATATGTTTTAAAAGGAGATAAATTGTCGCAGGTTTTTTTAGTGCAGGTCACATACAAACATTTCAAAACAGTTCTCATTTAATATGTCAGAGCTCTGCTCAAGCCAGATAGTCCAGGTTCCAGGTACCTTTGCCGAAACTTTGAAGAATGCTTATAGAGACGTTACAAGAAGGTGTTAATTGGACTGATGCTGTGGAGTAATGGATTGTTTTGGAAAGCAACAGATGAACGAACTCAATAGATTAGGTCCTGAGCTGCAGACTGTCTGAGTGCAGTTGGTTGAAATAAGGGCAACAAAAAAGGAACTCTGTGATGACCTGAAGGAAAGAGGTTATCATCTGGAAACCCCTGATGGGGCAAGACACTGAAGTGGCTGATCAAAAGGGATCAGTTGTGGGTGTCCAACGAGCAAGAAATCTCTCTCTGAAAACCAAAAAGAACCTTCCTGAGCAGTAACCATTTATCTTTCAAGCATCAAAGCCTGGTGAAATACATAAATGTTCAATTCTGTGCACAGTATGCCTGATACCAGTGAACTTGGAGGAGTGAGAAGTGAGATTGGACTGTGAATCAAAGAACTTTTCTGAACTTACACACACATTACCCACACGTGTGCTTAGAATTAGAAGAGGGTTAAGTTAGGTTAGTTAATAGTAATAAGTTAGAGTTTGATCCTGTTTTCATGTTTAAAGATAATTAAAAGCAACTTTTGTTTAAATAACCATTTGTCTTGGCGAATTTCTATTGCTGCTGGGTTTTGGGGTCCTCTGGGCCCATAACAGACCACTGAGGCAATTTTGGACAGCATCATTAGGGAAGTCAATGTGAGCAGGAGAAATCGAGAAAAAACAGGAGACGACATGCCCTGCATCAATCCTAGATCATCAGGGCTGACCATCAGCTATTAAATCTGGAGAATCTGAATGAGTAATGTAACTATTATGTGGTGAAGAGGCTAAGGGCAATGAAGGAGCATATGAGGAGGCAATAGGACTAGGACATGCTAGGAGAGCACAGACTAATATGTCCAGAATAGATTTGAAAGCAATGGAGGAGTAAATGTGACCAAGACCACACCATCAGAGAAAGCAAAGTTTACAGGAGCAACTGGGCCCATCAGAAGAGGCAAATGTTGTCAAGAACAAGAGGTATCATTGAGGAGGCAACGTGGCTAGGACCAATCTGGGAGCATCAGTGAAGAAATGGAGTCTGGACCAAACTGTGAACTTTGCAAGAAGAAATGTTGACGAGACCAAACCAGGGCCATTTGAAGAGATAATGTGGCCAGGCTCATTGAGAAGGCAATGTGAACAGGACCATGCCAGGGTAATTAGATGGGGCAATTTGGTAGGTGCTATCCCATTCCATTGGAGGAAGATATTTGGCCGGGATCTATCAGATGGTGTACAAGTTGACCTGTGGAAAATCAACCCCTCAGGAAAATTGTGACTAAAGCCCAACACAAGTATGTTCCAGTTGATTCTGAAGTTTCTCACTGCATCTGACCTGCCACTGATGGTCTGAAAAGTGCAGCATTAGCAGAAATCCACAGAGCTGCTTCTCCTCAAATTATCTTGTGGTGGGAGTTTATTCAGGGCTTCAAGACAAGTAACTGGGTGATGTTTGGTAAGTACAGAAACCTTTGCACCATCCACATGCTCAACGACATCCAGCTGTCTCACCATATACACAGGACTGTTCTCAAATCCTACCAAGGTACTTTTGAGAGCTGATGTAAAGAGAAATACCATCCAAGATTTTTGTCCCAGTTTTGTCTCCATACATTTCATAATGCATAACATTTAGTTGCATTCTAATAAACACAAGGTGCACATTTCATTTCTCAATTGGCAGTAACACTTCTCATGTTTCTTCACTGTTCTGCTCTGGGTGTCTTGGCAAGGATTCCCTTTCTCTGGACACCTGTCCATTGCGAACTGAGAATCACAATCTATGACAATCCTCCAGATGAAACAGAAGATGACTTCAGTAACTGCTATGTGAAGGAGAGACAAATGGCCTTTCCATTGAATGAAGGATCGATTGCCAAGTTCCCAGCAATGCACTCTTTATACTGCATGAATCAGAGAGAAATGTCCCTGACCAAACAGACGGCACTGCCCTTGACTGGAGGAAAAGGATCCTGCAAATAGGTGGTGTTTAAAGCTGCCAGCAGTGTGGCCCATCTATGACCAAGTAAAGAAGAATAATCAACAGCATACCCTTCTGGTATTCACCCCCACAAAGGCTCTTTTAAGAGCCAACATAAATAGTCGCTGAGTTTACTCCACCTGAATATTTTATCTTTTTTAAAATCTCTGTATATTTCTTAATCCACATAGTTTAATTGCATTTTAGAGCATTCAAGTTGGGCGTGTCAAATCTCAATGCCATTCTACTGCAGTATAACCCTACCCCGTGAGACCATTAATATCCTCAAGACTAATTATATGTTTTAAATGAATGACTTTACATGACAATGATTTATGGTAAATTTGTCGTGATGCGTGTGGCAAATGTCCAACCCATTTGTTTTTAGACTGTTGTCCAGTCCTTGAGATATTTTGGACAAGAATACATTTGCTCTGCATCAACACACTGAGTCCTGTAACATTTATAGTCTTTCTTCACAGCACCGGTCTAAGCTGAACTTACATGTGGGTTGAACCAGGTAATTTACTGGGTCTGCACCTGGTATTCGCGCGGAGTAAAATCTCCCAACTTGGCAGGGTGAGTTAAATTCAACCGGGCTCTGACACTTGGTGGGGGAAAGCATCAGAGCCTGGCTGAGTCAACTCACTAATCACCTTCTGGCAGTGTGGAAGCACAATCTGCTCTCACATTGTCACCACTGGAGGAGGGATCCCCTTCAAGATGTTTTCGACATGAATGCATTGAACCCTGAAACACTAGTAGTCTTCCTTCAGTGCAAGTCTCAGCTGACCATAGATTGCCACCACAATCTATGATGTGTCTCCCAGTGAAATAGAAGATGACTTGGGTGACAGCCACATGCAGGAGCAAGGAATGGGCCACATCTGTGTCATCTGCCTTCCCAGTGGATGAAGGATCGATTATCAAGTTTCCTGCAATCTTCTCCTCATGCTTGTCGACCAGAAGGAAATGTCCCTGACCAAGATGATGGTGCTTCACTGGTCTGGAAGGAAATCATCCTGCAAGAAAATGGTCACCAAGGCTGCCTGCAAGTGTGGCCCAGCCATGACTGAGTAAGAAAGAGTCACCAATACCTATTCTTTCTTTATTCTCAGCCCCACAAAGGATCTTTTAGAATCCAAATGTATTGTCATGAATGTCATGAATTTCAGTCCTTCGTGGCAGCAGCGTTACAGTGTAAACATTCATATAAACCACCTTACAACAAGAAATTTAAAAAATAGTGCATGAAAAGTAAGACATTGAGAATTCAGGAATCTGATAACAGGCTGTCCTTGTGGCCGCTGAGTGCAGAGTGAAGTGGGCATGGCCTGGGTGGAGGGGGGTCTTTGAGGATAGAGGCTGCTTTTATTAAGACACTGCCTTTTGCCGATGTCCTTGATGGAATAAAGTCTGGTGCCTGTGATGTTGCAGGCCGAGTTAACAACTCTCTGGAGTTTATTCTTGCTCTGAGAGTTGGCTCCTCCATACCAGAGAGTGATCAACCAGCTACAATGCTCTCCACAGTACACCTGTAGAAGTTTTCAAGAGTCTTTGGTGACGTACCGAATCTCCTCAAACACCTGACAAAGTATAGCTGCTGGCAAGCTTTCTTCACGATTGCATTGATGTGCATGCTCCAGGATAAATGCTTGGAAATGTTGACACCCAGGAAATTGAAGTTCTTGACTCTCTCTGCTTCTGAGCCCTTGATGAGGATTGGGTCGTGTTCCCCTGACTCCTTCTGAAGTGCACAGTCATCTCCTCGGCTTTGCTAATGTTGAGCATAAGGCTTTTAAGAGCCAATGTAAAGAGCTACACCCACCTTTAATCCACCTGTATGTTCTGTCTCTGTATATTTCTCAATCTATATCATTTAATTGTGTTGTAATGGGTACAAGGTGGGCATGTCATGCTATTCTACTATGGTATCACCCTATCCCTTGATGCCATTTATATACCCATGACGAGTTATATGTTTTAAATAAATATGAAAGAGTCTATAAATGTCAGTGATTTGTGGCAAATTTATTTTGATGGGTGTGCAAAATATCCAACCCACTAGTTTTGAGATTGTTGTCCCTTAAGATATTTTGCACAAGAACACATTTGTATTCAGTACTGTAACACTTCTTCACAGTACTGGTCACGGCAACCTTGGGGACGTGTGGCTTTGTGGTGACTGAAGCTGCCTGCCAAATATGGTCCAGGCATGACTGAGTGAAGAAGTCTCACCAGCACCAACTCCTTCCTTGGTCTCAGCCCCACAAATGTTTTTTTAAGGGCAAATACAAGAGCTACAACCACTTTTATTCCACCTAAATGTTTGTCTTTTTTTTTTACTCTGTATTTCTGTATCTGTGTCGTTTAATTGCACTCTGTGTGTCCTGTCCACCTCAGCACCATTTTACCTCACCATCATCCTTTCCCTTGCTCTCCACAGATCTGAAGATAAATGCTTTAAAAATTGTATTGGGATTTTCAAATCCGATCTGTGTGGGAAATGTGGTTTGATGGGAGTTAAACAGAGTCTAGCCTGCTTGCTTTGTGGATGTTGCTCCTTCATCCAAATTTCTTGTGGGCAGATTTTATCTCTAACATTAGTTTTGAGCCCTTTAAGAATACTTATCAGGTTTCTTCACAGTGCCAGACTTGAGTATGCTGTGAATGTTTTGGTTTCTTCCTCAGGAGGTATGCATGTCATGATTTGACATACACCATACATTTTGGATCCCCTGATGAAACAAAACTCACTCGGGCTGTCTGCAGGAAGAGGGTACAGCCCATACCAGAGTCACGTTCAGCAACGCTGACCACATGCTCCCTGACTCTTGCCTGTCATAAAGCATGACATAATTTTCCTCACAACAAACCCATTATTTTGTGCAGGATCAATTTTCAACTCAGTGGATTTTTGAGAAATAATAGTTACCTTTCAGTGCCAGGACTTCCAGAGAAATCTGTGCTCCCAGAGCTCACTCATTGTGGACCTGCAGGAGATGAGGCTACCATGTGTGCCAAATCGACGAAAAATGCACCTAAAGCCCTCCCTCACTTTCAGCCCAAAAAAGGCTCTTTCAAGAAAAGAGCTACAACCAGTTTTATTCTCCTTATTCTAAACAGTTTAATTTGCCTAAGATATATGGCATTATATAATACTAAATTATGTTCATTAACTGACTGTGTAATTTATCATTGTATACATATATAACCACACTATAAGAAATAATTCCATTCCAACAAGGTTAGTTATCTAATGCACCTGTAAATTTGACCAGGGCTCTTATCCAACTCTTGTATGCTGTTTTGATTGGAATAAGAATTTTGAGGGATGCTGATGGGAATGCTTTCTATCTACAGAGGCCATAACATTTTATTGGGTAGTCTGAGACAATTCCACTCAGAGTTCACCCCCATTAATTTTGGGATAAATACAACTCCATCTTTCGCCCCTCTCTCCATGACTCTGTTCTTCCCTTCTCACATTCTAACCCACTCCCTCTACTTCTCCCCTCATACCATATTTTATCCCTCTCCTTCCCCTTTTCTCTCCCTCCCACCACTCTTCTCCATCACTTTCCCTTGCTGTTCCTCCTTCCCAATCTTTCCTATCTCCACTACCCTGCTCACTTCCTCTATCCCTTTTTCTCCATCCTTTTTCTCACTCCTTTCCTTGAGCTCTCTCTCTATTTTCTGTCCCTCCTCTCCCACCCTGGCCCCTCCCCTTTCCCTCCCAAACTTTCCCCTTTCCTCCTTTTTCCTCTCTCCCTCTCAGATTCTCCCTTTCTGTCCACAAACTCATCTCCACTCTCTCTTTCTCCTAACCCACCCTCCTTGAACCAATGCAGACACCTCCTCTATCCCTTCCCCTCTCTCTCTGCTTTTTCTCACCCAATTTTCCCCTTTCTCTCTCTCATCTTGTGCTCCCTTCTTGTACCATCTCGAGTCTCCCTCTCTCCCCTCCACATCCCTCCACTTACTTCTCTCTCCTTCTCTCCCACCTGTCACTTTTCTCCCTCTCTCCCCTCCTCAGCACTTTCCTTGCACATAATGTGACCCTCCTCCTCCCTCCTTTACCCATCCCTCCCTCTTTTTTCTTCCACCCAGTAGCTCTTCTTCTCTCTCCTCTTCTCCATACTCTCTGTGCTCCTCTTGCTCTTCCTTTTTTCTTTCCTCCTTTACACTTCCCTCCAAATGCTTCTCTTCTATTCATGCTCCCCATCTATCTCTCCCTGTCCAACTCTCCTCTCTCCCACTCCTTTATCATATTGTCTTCCTCCCTCACACCCTCCCCCCCTCCCTCACCTCCTACACCCTATCCCACCTTCTCCCCTCCTACCTCTCATTGTCTGTAGTCCTCTGCTCTCCCCCTATTGCACCCACTCCCCCACTTCATTTCTCTCCTCTCCCCCTCAATCACTATCTTTTCCCTTTCCCATGCTTTCCCTCCCAATCATTCTCCTGTCCCTTCTCCCCTTCCCTCTCACTCCCTTACTTTCACTCATTTTCTCCTCTACCCTATTTCATCCTCTCTTCTCCCTTCACCCTCTTCCCACTATTACCCTACCTCTTTCCTCCACACCTCCCTCTTAATCTTCCTCATTTCACTTGCTCCACCTTTTTCCCTCTATCCTGTCATTCCTCCTACCCCTTCATCTTCTCGGACCCATCCCCCTCCTAAACTCTCCCTTTGCTCTCTCACCTCCAACCATCTTCCACCCTCTCTGTGGTGTGCTATCAGACAGAAGCAAACACACAAAACCTAAAGACTGTACAACAGGCTTTATTCAACATAAACTTCCACAGAACCAGCTGTGAGGAGAGCTGCTGTAAACTCTGAGAGCGTCTTCGAAGTGCTGACTCAGGCTTATATCCTGGAGGGTGATTGACACCCGACTGGGTGGGGCTTGGTCTATTCAGGTTGGATGATTGACAGCTGGCCATGCTCTTCTGCAGGTACAGAGGTTTCCTCCTGCAGTAGGCCAATGATGTACCATCACACTCTCCTATCCCATTCCCCTCTCTACACATTTTTCCTATCCCTCTCCTACAACACTCTGCTCCCCATTTCCCATCCTTCCCTTCCCCAATCTCTCCCTCTCTCTCTTCCCTTTTTACCTCTCTCCCCTCTTGCCTTTTCCTTTCTATTTTACCTTTTCAATCTTTTTCCAGCATTTTCTTCCCCTTCTCACACCCAGTCTCACTCTAATTTTCCCTCTTGCGCTCTGAATCTGTCCCCTTCGGTCATCCTGTCTTACCTCCACATCTATACTTCACCCCTTTCCTTTCCCTCTCTCCTCCTTCCCCCTGTCAAGTGGTGAGGCAAGAATCTTCTCGCCGGCCCTAGGTGGCTTGGACCGAACAGTGAGGAATGGGACCAGGACCAAGCCGATGAGCAGAGTTGGCCGTGACAAAATAGATATGAGGGTAAGTGAACCACAAGTGTAGCCCTGCAGTTTTGAGGGATATCTGGCAGAACCCTGGCCTACGCTTCTACAAATGGTCCTCCCAGCGCCTGGTCAGAGGTGTGACATCCAGTGAGGATTTCTGGGCAGACCTACCCTCCCAGATCCTGGCCATCATGGAACTGCAGGAAGCTGGTGGTTCACTTCAGAAAGTACAAGAGGTAGGGGTGGAATGAGTCCCTTTAATATGTTATTTGCTTTTCAAAGCCAGAGGTATATTTTCAAAGCCAGAGGTATATGTAGATGTGTTCATTGGAAATGCTGAAGGTTTGTGTGATGTTCTGAGCTGCATTCATCACTTCCTTACAGTTCAGGCTGAGAGGTTCAAGTGCTACTCAGTGATGTACCGGTATTCTGGTAGAATATTTTTCATGATCTATCTGAGGAAATAGAAGTGTTTCTGACTATTTTAGCCCTGGTGCTGACTTGGTTGGACCAGTGCAATTAGTTGGAGATATTTATGCCTAAAAGCAATTTTCTATCTCTATCTGACTGCCTTTGATGTGGACAGATAGGTGTGTTGAAGTCTTTGACAGCTCTTTTGCTTGCTGATTTTGCAGAAGAGGTTGTGAATTATCACCAACTCGCTTGAATCTATCCTTTCTCTGTCCCATTTGTTGTGGGACCAGTGGTGGTGATCTTGAGTACAGGTTGCCTGAAGTAATTTTGGAAATTGTGGCTGGTTCACTGACTGCCTGCTGCCTGCTCAAAGAGAATATAGATTGCATTGAAGTGTTGTTACTTGCTGTTCTGCCTGGTTTTGTGTTGCAGCCTGTAATAAATAGCATGCGCTGCCACAGTCAATTGGTATCCATGAGGTTTATTTTGCAACTGGTTCATTTAAAGGTTAAAGGTAAAGGTTCCATTATTGTCATATAATAATACATTTAGAATGTAATGTGCATGAAATTCTTTAACTTTGTCCACTGTAAGGAAGAGAGAGGGTCACTGCTTTGTCCAGAGAGTCACTGAAATGAGGCCCCAGCAAGGAACAAATTGGCAACTAACCACTGAGTTTTCAGAGCCTCGAGCTTGTTTTGTACAGTCTCTTGATGTCTTGTATTGGACCAATTCTCCTCACATGAATATCTCATAGCGGGACTTCAGTGGTGAGTGGTCCAGGCCAGGGCCATTGGCAGAGGTAAGCTGGCCATGGCTAAGTTGGGAGAATGGTTGGAGGGAAAAGTTTAAATTCACATTTATTGATAAATTTATGGAAGTGCAGTGAAAATGTTGGATTTGAATGATATGCAGCAAGTGTACCATGCATGAGTGCAGCCAATAAATGACCATACAGAGTGCAGAGTTACAGAAAGATGGTCAGTGAGCAGAACGGTTAACGTTACAGTTAGTGTAACACGAATATAGCACCACTGAACCAGGTTCAAATCTGCCTCTGTCTACATATATATATCTATATATATATATATATATACACATATATATATATATCTATATATATATATATATATATATAGATATATATATATGTACACACACACACACACACACACACACACACACACACACACACACACACACACACACACACACACACACACACACATATATATATATATATATATATATATATATATAAATATATAAATATAAACTGTACATTCTCTCCATAACTGCATGGGTTCCCTCTGGTTTCTTCCCACATTCCAAAATCATGTGGGATTGGAAGGTAAATGGGTCACAAGGGTGTTTTTTAGATGGCGCAGGAACGGAAGAACTGTTACCAATGCCTTTCCAATTAAAATAAATTTGAGTGGAGCAAGGCAGTGTTATTTAACTATTGTCATACCTGCTCACTAATGTGTTACCGAAGTATTTTATTTTTGATAATCATTACTAATCTTCTCCTGATGGAGTAAAATGCAGCACAGTGATGAGTCCTTCACTATACTGTTTATTTTGAGCAAGCGTGACGTGTTGATGGAAGGGTAGGATATTTGTGTGATGGTCTGGGCTATGTTGAAAACTTTCTGCTCTGTACTTTCTTGCAGTCTAGGGTGGAGCAGAAACCGTGCCACACAGTGTATGGAAGGGGTCAATGAATTGTTTACTATATTGGCTGCTTTTGTGCTGCCATGGGATGTGTAGATGGATTTGAAGGGGAATTTTGTGTGATACTCTGAGCTGTATTTAAAACAGGATTCTTGTGATGGTGCATCTGAAAAGTTAATTTCGGTGTAATTTCTTGGAGGAGTGAGAAATGAGATAGGATTGTGAATCAAAGAACTTTTCTGAACTTATGCACATTATATACACACGTGCTTAGAATTAGAAGGGGGTTGTTAATAGTAATGTTAAAATTTGATCCTGTTCTTATGTTTAAAGAAAATTAAAAATGACTTTTGTTTAAGTAATCATTTGTCTTGGTGATTTTCTATTGCCGCTGAGTTTTGGGGTCCTTTGGGCCCATAACATTATGCACTTGAGAAGGAATTGTTTCACTCTTTTAGCCATCACGTCAATGAATCTGGATCATCAGAGGAGACAAGGTGACCAGGAACAATCTGGAGGGCACCAAACCCAGGACCAATCCTGCGCAATAGGTAGCATTTTAGTCTCGTTGAATCATGGCTCATCAGAGGAGACAATACATAGTTCTCAGGACCAATGCAGTTAAATCGAATGAAGCAATAGGGTCAGGACAAATCTGGGACAAGCTGAGGTGGAAAGATTGCTTGAGCACAAGCACAAATTTATTGTAATATTTACAGGGGTACAGTGAACTATTTGTTTTGCATACTTTCTAGCAAGCCAACTCATGTGTAGATACAGCAAATTAAGCAGAGAAGAAAATACTGAGCTCCAGAGAGAACTGTTATAATAGAGCAAAGGACAACATTATTTCACTATTCTAAGTTCTTTCAAGAGGTTGATCGTAGCAGCATATTAACTGTTTAGAATCAGGTGTTGTGCATCTGTTTATTTATTTATCTGTGTTTATCTATTTAGGCTGTCGGCTGTTGATAATCTTTGTTTGTTCAGGCATTGGGATATGTGGTTTGAGAGAGTGTGCGTGTGCTTGCGTGTGTGTGAGAGAGAGAGAGAGAGAGAGAGAGAGAGAGTGAAAGAGTCTGAGCTCCATTTGCCATTGTTTGCACTTTCTGGCAGTATTTAGAGTAGGTGCCCTACTCTTTAGCTTGTGAAGATGTATCTGAAACAATTGTTGATGGAGACAATGGTTGTAAAAAGCTATCGCAGGGTTTGTGAGGATTTTTCTTGGGCCACTGAGGAAATACAGGTTTCTGTGTGCTTTCACGCCCATTGCCTCAATCAGGACTGTTGGAAGAGACAAAGCCGTCAGGACTAAGCCAGGATCCTTGGAGCAGATCATGTAGACAGGAACAAGGTTGGATCCTTGGAGAGGTAATGTGATCAGGACCAATCCTGGACCATCCAAGGAATGAATCAGTGTGGTCGGGAAAGATTTTGAGAGTCAGAGGAAATGTTTCTCGTTTCCTTGGTCATCTGAGGAAACAGACATGTTTGTGCACTACGCAGGGGTATCACACCAACCAATCTGAAACCATTGATGATGTGGCCAGGACTAATCCTGATCATGGGAGAAGGGAATGTGACTACAACTATTTCTGGCCACCAGAGGAGGAAATGGGGCCAGGAACATGCTGTGAGTATATTCAGAATGAGCAATGGAGGAGGAAATGTGGCCTTAACAACATCAGAACCATCAGGGGAGGCAATGTGATGAGGACCAAGATGGAAATGTGGAGACTGCAAAGAAGCCACAAGCAATTCGGGAGCATCCGTCAAGGCAATGTAGTCAGAACCTCGCTAGAAGCATGTGGCCCAGGACTTAAGGCAGGACATTTGGAGGAGACAACTGGGCCAGGAACCCCTGAAGGGGTCCATGAGGCCAGGACAATGATGGCAATTCATCCAGGTGTGTTCAGTTTCAACATTTAATAGAAGATTGGATTGTCAATTAATTGTGAGGGTCATGGACAGGGTGCAGTTCAATGGGACTAGACAGAATAAATAGTTCAGCCCCATCAAAGGGCAAGTTTCTGTGCTGTAGTGTATGAAAACAAATGAGAAAAAAAGAAGCAAACAAATATCATCAGAAAAGACAATGAGGTAGCATAGCTTCTATCAATTCGGGTCAAGTTCAAGCAGAAAGATGGCTCAAACAACAGCTCATTAATTATGATGTGTACTCAGGTACAATTAAATATTTGTTTAGTCTACTATCTAGCAGGTCAACTTGAATGGACTACAGCAAATAAAAGACACTACAAAAGATGGGTGGAGAAATGTCAGTACGCACGGATCAAAGGCAACATTATTTTACCATTGTGGTGTTCATTCAGTAGTGTGATATAGTGTATTATAGTGCCAACTGATCGTTTGTTAGTCCCTAAGTAGTTCACGGTTGAGATGAGGGGAGAGCAGGGAGATTAAAGAGAGTGATGAATGTTTGGGAGTTAAAAGAAAGGCCCTGAACCAAATGTTCCTGGACTTCAGGCTTCTGTATTTCTGCCTGTGAGAGGAGATTGTGACTGTTTCATAATCATGAATCTTCTTTCTGACCAATGGAGGGAGAAGAGAATGTGGCCATGGGGGGTTGAGTCCTATCATGTTGCAGTGGGATGGGCAGACAGATTCAATGCAGGGGTGTTTTATGTGATAATCTGAGCTGCATTAACTACTTTGTTCTGTGTCTCATGGTCTCCACAACCTTTACAAATGTAGCCTGACCGGATCCTTTCTGTGAAAGTTGATGGCTCAGCATTCATGAAGAATTTTCTCAGTTATTCTTGGAAGTAGAAGAGTTGATACACTCTTTAGTTGTTGCACTGACAAATCTGGGACAATGGAAGGAGCCAATGGGGACAGCTCTAGTTTTTGACCATTAGAAAAGGCAATGTGGCTTGGACAATGCTGTCACCAGAGAAGGCAAAGAGGCCAAGATCAGTTGTGGAGCATTAAAGGAAGTAATGTTGGCAAGGAACAATGCAGGACCACTGAAGAGGGAAGATGGTTCCATCTCAATTTAATGTCATTGTCACCTGTGCAGAAGTACAGTGAAACATTACTTTTTTCCATGCTGTTTAGCAAGACAACCCATGCATTAGCACAACTAATAAAACACAGTACAAAGAGTTAAGCTACAGAGGATCAGTTAGAACTGAGCAAGGGCAACAATATTTTCCCATTCTGAGGCTAGTAATGAAGTATGATTGCAGTGTGTAGCAATGGGTTTCATTCTGGTGGTACATGATTTTTTTTTGGAAGAAGTGGTATGTGTGATTTAAATTGATGGATGGAAAGACTTAGAGTGATGGTCTGATCTATGTTCAACGTTGTCTGTAGTTCTTTAAAATCTTGGGTGGAGCAAGTCCCATCCCAGGATGATTTATGAGGGGCATCCTGGAAAATTAATTAAGGGTGTTGGGGTCATGCTGAATGTTTTTCTCTTATCTAAGGAAGTAGATGCATGGGCGCTTTCTTATCTGTTGCGTCAACAATATAGGACCTTTGGACAAGGCAGTGGACCAAGATAAATGCACTAGAGGAGGTTTGTTCACCAGGATTGAGGCAGAAACTTCAAGAGCAAGATGGACATGACTAAGTCAAGGCCATCTGCAGAGCAAAGGTGCCAGTAATTAGCTGGGAACATTGGTGCAGGGAAGGGTGTGAGGATATCAGTGCTGGGAAGAACCCAGAACTGAGCCAGTAACACCTTCAGAGATAAGGAGGCCAGGACCAAGATGGAAGCATTGGCTGGGATCTAATCCGGATGATTGAAAGACACAAGGTGATAAGGATTGAGTTTGGAGAATTAGCAGATAGAAGTGGCTAAAATTTGAATTCACATATATTTTAAATATATCAAACTACAGTGAAAATATTTGTTTTGTGTCTTATCCAGCAAATTGGCTGATACACAAGTGCGACAATGAAACAGTTCTGTGCATAGAGTGAGGTCAGTTAGAACTGAGTAAGGGGAACATTATTTTTCTATCATGATGTTGTTCACAAGTTCAATTACAGCAGGGATGGTCACTGTTTTGAATCTGGTGGTGTGAGATTTCATGTCCATGAATCATCGTCCCGACGTAGGTGAATATTTTTGGATTATTCTAAGCTCAGGTCAAACAATGACCAATGTAATGTTTCACATCTCCATTTGTCCAAGGCCACCAATATAATTCCTTAATGCATTCTCCTATGTCCTCTGCTTCTTGATGTCCCTGGACATCACGGCACTTATTGGTGATTTGTTTCCAATGCTCTGTCTTTATCATATAATGTACTTTTGTTCTTCCACATAATAAGAGACAGTGTGTTTCCCCTACTGTCATTGTTTTAGGTTGTTATCACTGCCCTGGACCTATTTAAGGTCCTTGATTTTGGTCTGGGTTATATTGACACCATTTATGGGGTTGGGTGTTTCTATTGGCTCTTCTTCAAGTGCACCCTGCTATTGCAAATCATCTACTTTAATGTTCTTTGTTGGGAAAGTTCTGAAATTTAACAACCCCATCATCACACTATTGTCCTGTTCATGTTTCGGCTGGAATAAAATTTTATGAAGGATGCTGATGGGAATGTCTTCCCTCTTCTGATATAACATTCTATTGGTTAGACAATTCCACTTGGGCTCACTCTATTTGGGATGAATGCACCTTTCAGGATGCTTCTGACACTGATCTTTGCCATGAAAAGACTGTCCACAAGCAATGTGGACTCTCTGGTTCATGAGGGTCGATCAGACTATTTGGTTTTGAGAACTTATTCCATCTTTGATACACCCTTAAGAGATTGAAGGATGTGTGATCTGTAAATACAGTCAGTGTGTTTAGTCCAAAGATATCGTAGCTGTGTTGTTTTGCTCAAAAAAAAGAGTAAATGTGGCATGTGGGAAAATCCTAATTTATGGGGTGCATCAATCTCAGTCCCCTTTCACTCTTACCCCTCTCACCTTAAATCATTTCTCCTCTAGGTTTAAATGCCCCTACCCTGGAAAAAATATCTGTGACTATGACTTATCTACACCCGTCATGACTTTTTAAAATTAAATTTTATTTACAGCACAGTAGAAGCTGATTCCAGCCATTTATTTAAATCTGTGCCATCCAATTACACCCGAATGAACCTACAATCCTGTACGTTCTGTTGAGTGGGAAGGAACTGTAGTACCTGGAGGAAACCCACTCAGGCACAGGGAGAGTGTACAAACTCCTTACAGACAGTGTTGGATTCGAACTTGGGTCATTGGCACTATCTTTTACTGTTCTGCTAACTGAAAATTAGTTAAAATCAGTAGTTGATATGGACACCATGCTGTCCATTTTAAATACCTTTACACAGTCAGCACTCATCCAAGAAAGAAAAACCACTCCATATTCAGCCTCTCCTTATAACACAAGCCTGCCAGCCATGGTAATATCATTGCGAATCTTCTGCAGACTTTCCAGGTTAATGACATCTTTCCTAAAGCTGGGTTACAACATGAATTGACAAATCATGCAGTCATTGACCAGACCAATAAATGTAAATGTACCAAACACCTACCAGGTAGAACAAGGATATGTTTCCCCATGTTCTCCCATTTCACCCCTCCAGCCTTTCCATTCAGCACATCATATTTAATAATTTCCATCAATTGCAACTAGATCTCACCACCAGCCACATCAAGCCTTCCCCATCACTTAAAAAAGAAATTAGAAGAATCTAATAAAAAAGTTAAAGAGACACAAGAGCTGTTAGCTCAGAAAATAGATATAATGGAAAATTATAACAGAAGAAATAATATAAAGATAGTGGACCTTAAGGAAGATGAAGAAGGCAAGAATATGAGAGAGTTTGTAAAAGATTGGATCCCCAGGATCTTAGGATGTCCAGAACTACAGCAAGAAATGGAAATAGAAAGGGCACATAGAGCATTAGCCTTTAAACGACAACCACAACAAAAGCCAAGATCCATTTTAGTAAAATTCCTAAGATATACTACAAGAGAAAAGGTACTGGAGAAAACAATGGAGAAAGTAAGAGAGGACAACAAGCCACTGGAGTACAAAGGGCAAAAAATTTTTATTTATCCAGATATAAGTTTTGAACTCCTGAAGAAGAGAAAGGAGTTCAATACAGCAAAGGCGATTTTATGGAAGAAAGGGTATAAATTTATACTAAAGCATCCAGCGGTATTGAAAATATTTATTCCAGGACAGCAAAACAGACTATTCTCGGATCCAGAGGAAGCATGAAAATTTGCAGAACAATTACAAAATAGACTGAGAGATGAAGACGTGTAACGAGAGTACAAAAGACTGCGAACTAAAAAGACGTGTGTATAGGACTATATACATATATAATACATATATTACATAAGTGTATGTGCATTTAAAAGAAAATATATAGTGTATAGAGAAGAATTAATGAGGGAAAAAAGGGGAAGAGAGGAGTAAAGAGGGAATTTAGAGAGTGACCTTTGTTGTATATAAAAATTGAAATCTTTTCGGGGGGGCTGGGTAGGGAGAAATTACGGTCACTGCAAAATCAGTTGACGCTTGCGAGTGAATTCGCAAATCCAAATGGAGAGGGGAGATGTGGTTGCCCGACAAGGGATAATGGACAACTCAGGAAGGGGAGGGGACAATGGGGTTAAAGAAATATTAGGTAGGAGAATAAGGGGAATGTTTGATGTGTTAAAAATGTTGTCTTATAAACTGTTCAAAGAAAGAAAGCAGAAATGGATGAGAAGGAAAGGTGATGATGAGGAAACGGGAAAGATAAACAAAGTATAAAATGCCTACATTAAACTATATGACTTTAAATATTAATGGAATACATAACCAAATCAAAAGGAAGAAACTGCTAAATTTACTGAAAAAAGAAAAAATTGATATCGCATTTGTGCAAGAAACACACTTAACTGAAGTGGAGCACAAGAAATTAAAGAGAGATTGGATAGGACATGTAACGGCAGCGTCATATAACTCAAAAGCTAGAGGAGTGGCTATATTAATCAATAAAAATGTACCAATTAAAATAGAAGAGGAAATAATAGATCCAGCAGGAAGATATGTAATGATAAAATGTCAGATATATTCGGAGTTTTGGAATTTACTTAATATATATTCGCCTAATGAAGAAGATCAAAAATTTATGCAGGATATTTTTCTGAAGATAGCAGATACGCAAGGGAATATATTAATAGGAGGGGATTTCAATCTCAATTTGGATTCAAACATAGATAAAACCGGGAAAAAAATTAACAGAAAGAATAAAGTAACCAAATTTATAATTAAATCGATGCAAGAAATGCAACTTTTGGATATATGGAGGAAACAACACCCAAAGGAAAAGGAATATTCATATTATTCGGATAGACATAAAACATATTCAAGAATAGATTTATTCCTGTTATCAGCTTGTATACAAGATAGAGTTAGGAAAACAGAATATAAAGCTAGAATATTATCGGACCATTCACCCTTGATATTGACAATAGAGTTAGAGGATATCCCTCCAAAAATGTATAGATGGAGATTAAACCCCATGCTACTTAAAAGACAGGATTTTAGAGAATTCATAGAAAGACAAATTAAAATGTATTTTGAAATAAATACGGAATCAGTGAAGGATAAGTTTATATTATGGGATGCAATGAAAGCGTTCATCAGAGGGCAAATAATAAGTTATGTAACTAAGATGAAGAAGGATTACAATCAGGAAACAGACAGTTGGAAAAGGAAATAGCAGATATAGAGAAAGAATTAGCAAGGAAGGAAGACACTACTAAAAGAAGGGAATTGGTAGATAAAAAAATAAAATATGAAATATTTCAAATATATAAGGTGGAGAAAAATATAATGAAGACAAAGCAGAAATATTACGAACTAGGAGAAAAAACGCACAAAATTCTAGCGTGGCAGCTTAAGACAGAACAAACTAAAAGAATGGTATTGGCATCAAGGAAAAAAGACAAACAGATCACATATAATCCAACGGAAATTAATGAAAATTTCAGAGAATTCTACGAACAATTATACCAAACTAAAAACGAAGGGAAAGAAGGCAAAATAGATGAATTCTTAACTAAAATTGAACTACCGAAATTACAAACAGAGGAACAAAATAAATTAATAGAACCATTTGAAATAGTAGAAATACAAGAGACAATAAAAAATCTGCCGAATAATAAAACACCAGGAGAGGATGGTCTCCCAATAGAATTCTATAAAACATATAAAGATTTATTAATTCCTCCCCTCCTGGAAGTAATCAACCAGATTGATAAAACACAAAGCTTACCAGATTCGTGCAAAACAGCAATAATTCTTCTTTGGCTTGGCTTCGCGGATGAAGATTTATGGAGGGGGTAAAAAGTCCACGTCAGCTGCAGGCTCGTTTGTGGCTGACAAGTCCGATGCGGGACAGGCAGACACGGTTGCAGCGGCTGCAGGGGAAAATTGGTTGGTTGGGGTTGGGTGTTGGGTTTTTCCTCCTTTGCCTTTTGTCAGTGAGGTGGGCTCTGCGGTCTTCTTCAAAGGAGGTTGCTGCCCGCCAAACTGTGAGGCGCCAAGATGCACGGTTTGAGGCGATATCAGCCCACTGCCGGTGGTCAATGTGACAGGCACCAAGAGATTTCTTTAGGTAGTCCTTGTACCTTTTCTTTGTGCACCTCTGTCACGGTGGCCAGTGGAGATACCAAAGGCAGGGAAAGATCCACTTGCACCAGCATCATATTGATCAATATCTCTACTTAACACAGATTACAAGATAATAGCTAAATTATTAGCAAACAGATTAGCTGATTATGTACCAAAAATAGTAAGTCTAGACCAAACTGGATTCATAAAAAAAAGACGAACAACAGATAATATTTGTAAGTTTATTAACTTAATTCATGCAGTAGAAGGAAATAAAACTCCAACAGTAGCGGTTGCTTTAGACGCAGAGAAGGCCTTCGACAGAGTAGAATGGAATTATTTATTCAAGGTACTACAAAAATTTAGTTTACCAGAGAAATATATTAATTGGATTAAAGCATTATATAAGGGGCCATTGGCAAGAGTGACAGTAAATGGATATGTATCAAAACATTTTAACTTAAGCAGATCAACAAGACAGGGATGCCCACTATCGCCCTTATTGTTCGCGTTAGCCATAGAACCACTTGCAGAACTGATAAGAACAAAAAATAAAATAAAAGGGATAAAAATAAAAGGCAAGGAATACAAAATCAGTTTATTTGCAGATGATGTTATAGTATACCTAACGGAACCAGAAACATCAATAAAAGAATTACATAAGAAATTGAAGGAGTATGGAGAAGTGTCGGGATACAAGATTAATGCAAATAAAAGTGAAGCAATGCCAATGAATAATGCGGATTTCTCAAAATTCAAGAAAGAATCACCGTTTAGATGGCAAATGCAAACAATACGATACCTAGGTATACAAATAAATAAAAACTTCAGCCATCTATATAAACTTAATTATTATCCACTAATGAAAAAAATACAGGAAGATTTAGAGCATTGGAAAGACTTACCATTAACACTAATAGGAAGGATAAACTGTATTAAAATGAACATTTTTCCAAGGATACAATACCTATTTCAGACACTGCCAATACACTTGACAGAAAAATTCTTTAAGGAGTTAAAGAAAATAATAAGGAAATTTTTATGGAAAGGGGGGAAACTGAGGATAGCACTAGATAAATTAACAGAATGGTATAGACAAGGAGGCTTACAACTGCCAAATTTTAAAAAATTATTATAGAGCCGCACAATTAAGATATCTATCAGATTTTTACCAAACAAAAGAAAAGCCAGATTGGACTAGATTAGAGCTAGACAAAATAGGGGAGAAGATACCTGATCATATATTATATAAATGGGATGAAAAATTGGTAAAACATAGGAATTCTCCAGTATTGCACCATTTGCTTAATATTTGGAAGAAGATTCATGTAGAAAGAAATAAAACAAACTACCAATTATCAAAACTAATACTGGTGCAAAATCAGCTAATCCCTTTTACGGTAGATAACCTGTCTTTTAGAGAATGGGAGAAAAAAGGGATTAAAAGAATAGAAAATTGTTTTTCGGGGAATAAATTATTATCCTTTGAACAAATGAAGGATAAATATAATATAACTCAAGATACAGTGCTGGCATATTACCAATTGAAATCCTATTTAAAGGATAAATTGGGAAGTAGTCTGAAGTTACCAGAAGGAAGCAATTTTGAATATCTGATTACAGACACAATGATAATTAAAAAATTTATAACAAACATGTATTTCAAATTACAAGAAAAGGAGAATGAGGAAATAAATGATAAAACTAAACAAAAGTGGGAACAAGATCTAAACATAAAGATAAAAAAGGAAACATGGGAGAGGTTATGTTTAGGAACTATGAGAAATACAATAAATACGAGATTATGTATGATACAATATAATTGGATACATAGGTTATATATCACTCCTCAAAAGTTAAATAAATGGGATCCAACAGTATCTGACAGATGTTTTCGTTGTAAAAAATAAATAGGAACAACAATTCATGCAATCTGGACTTGTGAAAAGGTGAAAACATTTTGGGAAGATCTAAACCAGATATTAAATAAAATTACAGAAAGCAATATACCAAAAAACCCAGAGATCTTCCTCCTAAGTAACATAAAAAAATAAAGAATTTGGACTTGATTTGGAGGGTGTACAAAAAAGATTTGTTAAGATAGCCCTAGCTGTAGCAAAAAATTGTATTATGTCAAACTGGAAATTAGAAGATAATTTGAAAATACAGCAATGGTATATAGAAATGAATAAATGTATTCCATTAGAAAAAATAACATATAGTTTAAGAAATAATATAACATTATTTGAACAAATATGGGAGCCGTACATGGAATATAAAAGAGAAAACCTACCGGGACATCTATCACCTAAAATGACAAAAGGAAAAGAGAATGGAAAGAATTGACTCAGTGGAAGTTTTTGTTCGTTAATGTTGAGTGACAACATTGTTTGATGGGTTTGATGTATCTTGGACTCAGAGTTTTGAATGGATGGAGGGGGAGGTGGGGGGGGAGTGGAGGAGGGAGGGGGGAGAAAAACGACACTGTATATATTTGAAAGGAGAAATGTGTATATCTTGAATAATGTGATCTATAGTGTGAAAAATAAAAAAAATTTAAAAAAAAAAAGCCTTCCCCATCCCTTTCCACCTTCTAAAAGAATTATTTCCTCTGTGGTTTCTTTGATCATCCCTCCCTCTCCATGATCTTAATACTTTTCCCTCAAACACAGGATCTGCAATATTGGCACTTCCACCTCCTCCCTTACCACCATCCAAGAACCTAAACAATTCTTCCAGGAGGCAGAGATTCACAAGCACCTTTTCCAACATCAACTTCTTCATTCAGTCCACCTTGGGTGACCTCCTCTGAGATCATTGAGACCAAGAGCAGATTTGGGGATCACTTTGCAGAGCATCTGCCCTCTGTCATTAATGATCATCTTCGGGTCCCTGTTGCATGGAATTTCAACATACCTTCCTAATCCTGCATCAGCTTGTTCATCCTTGACCTGCTCCACTGCCAGAGTGAGGCCCAATGTAAATTAGGAGAATAACGCTTCATATTCTGCCAGTGCAGACCCTAACTCAGTTGTACGAACATCGACTTTTCCAATTGCAGATAATAAGCCCCTCTCTCTTCTGAGTACTTACATTCCTCCTCCATCTCCCCCTGCCATTTTTGTTTACTTTTTCACACACTCCCACCAGTTTCATCCTCCAACCCCTTCTGGTTCTATCCTCTTCCAACCACATTCTCCGACAGGATACCAGCACTTTTTAGTTCCAGCAAGTCTCATATGTCCTTGGCCTCACCATTATCACCTCTACTTGTCAGATCCCGATGCCTTATTCTCCATTTATCATCCACCTCCAGCTATCCCCTACCCCACCGGGTTTGTTTTGATGAGCAGTGTTTACTCTCCCACCTACAACTAAAAGCAATTTACAATGATCACTTTCTTTCACCTGCACTCAAGGAACAATTTACGGTGATCACCTACAACTAGGGGCAATTTATGTGGTGTATATTCCTACCAATTTTTGAGGTGTAGGAGAAAACCAGATTGCCCAGAGAAAACCCATGATGTCACAGCAAGAGCATACAAACTCCTTGCAGACAGCATCCATGGAAAGAGAAGCAGGGCTGAACTGAGGTCACCAGAGCAGTGAGACCACAGCTCTAAAAACTGGGCCCCTGTTCTTCCCTATGCTTTAGGCCAGCTTATAACGAATAAAGTGAGTTTATCAACACATACAATGTACAGATCCATGGTTAGGGCAGCATGGTTAGCAAACGCGGCTTCAAATCCAGAACTGTCTAAACAGAGTTTCTATGTTCTCCCCGTGACCTGTGTGGATGCACCAGTTTCCTCCCACCATTCAAAACATCTGAGGTTTGTTGTTTAATTAGGCAGCGGGTTTCAATGGCTGGAATTGGGTTCTACCATGTTGTAAATTAAAAAAAAGATCCACGAGAATGTTATTGAGACTGGTAGGCTTGAAGGATAAGGAGAGGCTGTATAAGCTGGGACTTTACTCTCTGGAGCATAGGAGGTTAAGAGGATGACTTATAGAGGTTTATAAAATCATAAGGGACAGAGATAAGGTAACATTCATAGTCTTTTTCCCATGGTAGGGGAAGGGGGGGAAAGAGGAAAGATTTAAAAAGGACCTGAAGGGTACCTTCTTCACACTGAGAGTGGTGAATCAATGGAATATGTTTCCAGAGGAAGTGGTAGAAGCAGCTATCATTTAAAAGGCATTTAGAAGATACATGCATAGGAAAGGTTTAGAGGGATTTGGGCAAATGGGAATAGCTCAGTTGGCATGGACAAGTTGGGTTGAATGGCCTAAGTCCTTGCTGTAGAACTCAATGACAAGGACAGCAGTCTGCACTAGATTTAATGACCACGGATGAAAGATTACATCTGTGCAATTCTAGACTCAAAATAAGGTGTGAGGGGGATGATTCTTCATAAATTAAATGACTTGCATTTCTGTGCTATAATTATGGTTGAATTTTTTGTTCAAACCAAGTCAGAGAAAGATGTACATCCAATGCAGCAACAAGGATGAATGGAGATGGATTTTACAGCACAATTATGACACTTGGCTTTTTTGTATCTTTGCCTTTTCTTCTGCTTTTCACACCTTTGTTCTGTCACTTTCAAATTCCCTTTAAATCTCTATTTTCATGGCAAGCTGTACAAATTGAACATGCCACTCCAAATGTGGCCTCATTTGTGATCTGTGAAAGTTATTAGCTTCCTTCATCCAATGAACAAAGATTCCCATTGCTACTGTGAAAGCAAGGACAAGCCTGGAAAATGAACTTTCCAGCTAACTATAAAAGTGACTAAGATCCATTGAGAAATAGAATATATTTTGGATAGGGAAGAGACAGGAAACAATTGAAGTTATTATATAGTTTTCTGTGTATTTTTTTTCTTTTATTATACTGCAGTGCACTGTAAAGATAAGATTAAAACAACAATTACTGATGGTAAATGTGATTAAAAATTTAAAGCTTTTGTTCAGTGCAAATAAGTTATAGAGTCATGCAGCACTGAATCAGCTCATTCAGTCACTGAGTCTGTGCCATGAAGCATCAGCTTTGGTTCATCTTATTTTATTCTCCTTATATTGCCCTCAGAATAAGGTCCTCAATGAGAACTCCTCCTCTGTTTTTACTGTGGAGCAAGACATAAGGACTGGGGAACTTGGGGCAGTCAATGGTAGTTCTTTGATAGCAGTCAGTGTTACAGCTGAGGAGGTGCTGATGGTTTATGAAGGTAGACAAATCACCTGGGCCTGATTAGATATATCCAAGAACACTTGAGAAAATAGAGGAAATGTAAGGTAAAGAAGTAAATCATGAAAAACTAGACACCGTGGTTGAAGTTAAAAACACAATGCTGGAGAAACTCTGCAGGTCACAGTGTCCTTTATATAGAAAAGGGGAAAATACATAACCAACATTTCAAGCCTCAGCTCTTCATTGAGGTATGGAAATATATAAGGTGCCCTAGCTGAGATTTTTGAGTCATTGATAACTGCAAGGGAGGTACCAGAAAACTGGAAGGCCCGCAAATATTGGGTCTCTTTTCAAGAAGGGTTTGTGGGAAAAGCCAGTGACCTTAACATCTGTGGTTGGAAAGGCACTGGAGAGAGTGTTCTAAAGGATAAGATATACATGCACTTGAATGGACAAAGACTCATTAGGGATAGTCAGCATGGTTTTGAAATTAAGAGGTCTTGGTCTGAATGACCAATCTGAATGACGTTTTGAAGATGTGACCAACGTGGTTCATAACTTTGTATATCTGGATTTCAGCAAGGTTTTTGATTGGGCAATTGAGTTCAACAGTTGAAGGGCAATCGAGATCTAGTGACCCAAATATCATTACAAAAGTGAGGGACTGTGTAGTGGAGCAGTCATCAAGGAAGTGATCATTGTCGGAGTGGCTGAGTCACAGTGGAAAGGCTCAAGGTGCTTCAGCGAGAAGAAGCTGAGGTGGTGGTGCAGGAGTTGAAGTCAGAAAGGGCCACCCTATTCAAGGAAGGAAAAGGATTCAGCAGGTTGGCACAGTTAGGGGCAGGTTTTAGATATCATTTTTTTCCCTCTAGTCATAAACAGTGGGAATGACAGCCAAGGCAGGGGAGTGCTCCTCTTGCAGAATGTGGGTCATCAGGGAAGCCAAGAGTATCCCTGATGACTTTGTCTGCGAGAAGTGCATCCAGCTGCAGCTCTTGACAAGCCAAGTTAAGAAAATGGAATTAGATGAACTCTGATCATTCGGGAGGCAGAGGGGGTGATAGACAGGGGTTACAGGGACACTATCACACTCAGGAGGCAGGAGAAGGGTAGATGGGTGACAGTCAGGAGAGGGAAAGGGTGTAGGCAGGCAGTGCAGGGCACTAACTGACTAGAGGACATAGAAAGATAGATAGATAACCTTCAGTGTCATTGCACAGGTAGAATTAAATTGAGTGCACATCTTGATGGTGCACACATACATCAATAAAATATAAAAACAACAACATATAAAACAATGCAATATTCAATGTTTGGTGGTATTTAGTTCATGTTTAGCTTTGGGGTAAAAACTGTTTTTATGTCTATCAATGATTTAATGGACCTAAACCATTGACAGCAGGGCAGCAGGTCAAACAGATGTTGACCAGGGTGATAAAGGTCCTTCAGGATTTTGGCTGCTCTACTGAGACAGCGAGTTCTGTATAATTCCTCCAAAGAAGGCAGTGCGCAGCCGATAATCCTCTGGGCCGTACTGATGACCCTCTGAAGGTCCCTTTTGTCAGTTGCCGAACAGTTGGCAGACCACATCGGAATGCAGTACGCCAGCACACTCTCGATGGAATAATGATAAAAGGACACCAGCAATTTCTCCTGCAGTTTGACCATCTTAAGAATCCTCAGGAGTCATGTTGGATGGCTCAAAACTTCTTTACAGCTAAACGAGGGCAAATTTGAAGTTATCCTATTTGGTTCCCTTAATTCTACCAAAATTATCTCCAATAGTCTTGGTAACTTATCCACCCTCATTAAAGCCCACATCAAATCCTTTGGTGTGATATTTGATTTTTCCACCTTCAAGTTCAACAAACAAGTTCATGCAGTAGTAAAAGCTAGCTTTTTCCAGCTTCACACCATTGCCAAAATCAAAATTTTCCTTTCATTTAAAGACCTTAAGAAAGTTATCCATGCCCTTATATTCTCCCATTTAGACTATTCTAACTCTCTATATACGGGAATTGGTTAGTCGTCATTATCTCGACTGCTACTGGTGCAGAATGCTGAAGCAAGACTCCTGGCAGGTGCCAAGAAGAGGGAACATATCACCCCTATTCTGGCCTCCCTCCATGGGCTGCCAGTACAGTTCAGAACTGATTTTAAAGTTCTCGTGTTTGTCTGCAAAGCCCTTAATGGACTAGCCCCCCACTTATCTCGTGGATCTCCTAATTGCACTTCAAGACTGCTCAGGTTGGCTAACTTGGGTGCTTGGCTGTTCTGCACTCAAATCGCAATCTCAGAGGAGAATGTGAAGTGGAATAAGGAGGGGGATAGAGAGAGTAAACATAAGTAGGCTTTTTCCACTGAGAGATACAAACCAGAGGACATGGGTTAAGGGTGAAAGGGGAAAAGTTTAGGGGAAACATGAGGGGGAACTTCTGCACGCAGAGTGGTGGGAGTGTGGAACGAGCTGCCATCTGAAGTTAAGAAGAAGAATTTGGACAGGTACATAGATGGGAGAGGTATATAGGGCTACATACTGTGAGCATGTCTTTTGGACTGGGCCAAAAAAATGGTTTGGTACAGACTAGAAGGGCCAAATGGGCCTATTTCTCTGTTGTAATGTACTATTGTTCTAAGTGGTTCCACATGGTAGGTTGCTCTGGAAGGTTCACTCACATGGGATCCAAGGTGAGATAATAGATTGAACAGATATTTAATTCTTGGACTAAAGCAAAGGGTGATGGTGGAAGGCTGCTTGCTATAGCGGCAACACCATTGGTGCAGACGTTGGGGAGCAACCTAACGCCTGACCTAATGCTGACAGCTTCATACAGGCTTTAAACAGCCTGTTAAAGGAGCCATCAGTGATTTTAAAAAATCCAGCAACCACGGGGTCTGTGCGCAAGATGGCGGTACCTGTGCTGGGCAGCATACCATGAGGGGTTGCAGACTCTGGGGGAACAGCAGAAAGGTGGAGATGACCCTATAAGATTGTGACCACGGTCGCGGACCAGCGAAGGGCTCCCCATTTGAAGGACCCACACAAGCTGCAGATTGTTGGCGATTTGTGGTCAAAGAACATGCACAGGCTGTGGGCTGCTGGAGACTGTTTCGTGGAAACCAGGTATCAGAACCAGGATCCAAGAGAGTGCTAAGGGCAAGAAGGGGTCCTGAAGGACATTGGGCATTGAAGGTTTCCTGATCGTATCAGAGGTTTCAATCTGGAGCTTGTATTGCTGATGGTTTGAACTGGAGTCTATGTGGCTGCAGAGGCTGTGGGAGCTCTGGAGGCGAACTGAGGGACACCCAGTGCTTCTTTTTCTCCTGTTGTTAGGGGAAGCAGGCAATGCTCATGGTGACTTTGCCTTACAGCAGACAAAACATGAAATATATCATGTATATTACATTTTTATTGTATTATCACATGACATTGAAAAGAACTTTTAAACCTTTAGTGGTGTGCCACAGGGTTCAGCGCTGGGCCCATTGCTGTTTGTCATTTGTATCAATAATTTACATGAAAGTGTTCTGAGGTATAATGAGGTTTGCAAATGATGTTAAAGTGTCCTGTATTGTTGATAAAGAAGATTATTACCAAATGATGAAACAGGATTTTGATCAGTTGGGCAGAAAAATGTGAGCTGCGGCATTTTGGGAGATCTAACATGGGTAGGACCTACACAGTGGGGTCTGTGGAGTGTTTTGGTTCAGAAGGATCTGGGATTACAGGTCAATAGTACTTTGAAAGTGGTGTTACAGGTGTATGAAATGGGCTGCCAGAGGAGGCAGGGTATTATTGCAATGGTTAAAAAAAAATGGAGGGATACATGGATAAGATGTTTAGAGGAATATGGGACAAACGCTGGCATGTGGTACTAGTGTGAGTGGGACATTTTGGTCGGTGTGTGCAAGTTGAGTTGCAGGGCTGTATGACTCGAGAACTCTCCAAAATTCTGCCACTCATCTTAATACAAGAGCCATTTTGAAGTGGCCAATTAACAAATCATTGCATACATCTTTGGGATGTGGGAGAAAAGTGCAGCCCTAATGGGAAACACGCACAGGCACAGAAAGAACATTCAAACTCCACACAGACAGCAGGATTGAACTCAGGTCACTGGAGCTGTTCTACAGCTGCACCATCATACCACTGTACTCAGTACATTAATTTTTTAAAGTATTTTATTTAAAGTTTTCAACCATGTAATTATAATTATAGAGTCAATACTTGTTTGGAAATTACAGTGGTTACATGATATTAACCCCTCCCCCTGACACACCCACCCCTCCTTTTTACCCCCAACCTCCATAAAGATAATTATGACAATAGATACAATATATAGTTATCTAAAATAATTATGGAGTAAGAAAAACGTAAAGAAAAAGTAATATCAATCTGGATTGCTCAAAGGATTAGCTCACACACTGGGATCTTACAAAGTATTTATATTAAGCAACTTTAGGGAAGATTATTACAGGCTTTAAGAGGCAGGAAGTACATTCTTACATATTTAACCCTAAACTTTGCATATACGGGCTCCATATTTGTACATAAGTAGAATATTTATTTCTAAAATTATATGTCATTTTATCCAAAGGTATAAAACTTTGAATTTCCAAATGCCTTCTCTCTATACCCAGTGATTTCCAAGTCACTCCAATACACTTCCTTGCCACCACCAAACCTATTTTAATAAATTTAACTTGATAAAATTATAGTTTTAATTTAGGTCTTGTCCTTTCTATATTCCCCAACAAAAATAAATCCAGATTTTTGTGGAATAACGAAAAGCCAACATGGCCTGTTTCCGCTCCGTAAGTGGTTATATGGTTATGGTTATAACATCCCGACTAATCTGTTCCAAAAACTTTCCTAAATCCGTCCAAAACACTTTAACTTTAGAACATGACCAAGAAGAATGCAAAAAGGTTCCTATTTCTTCACCACGTCGAAAAAATTTATCTGATAAGCCCAATTTCATTTTATGTACTTTTTGTGGTGTTAAAAATATCAATACATTAGTGTGGTTAGATTTAATTGTGCAAACAAGGGGTGGAAGAAATTAAACTGAAGCACAGATAGATGACACATCCACAGTGCAGGCCTTCAGTTAGAACTGTATTTGCAATGGATGATATCAAAGGACCCAGGAAACTTATGGTAGATGTGCCTTTCACATGCCTAGAATCAAAACCCAGAAGAAGGCAGTAAGATTAAGAGGTAATTTTTAGTTCTTTTTTGGCAGGCAGAGATAAATTTGGCCTCTGCATTTATTTGGTTTAAACCTGTGTTTCTCAACCTTTTCTTTCCATTCACCACTTTAAGTATTCCCTCTGTCATAGGTGCTCTGTGATTAGTAAGGGATTGCTTAAGGTGGTATGTGGGTGGAAAGAAAAAGTTTGAGAACCACTTGTTTAAATGCTTCCAAAGGGTTCCCTTTTACTATTATCAATTTTAGATATGTTCTTTGTATTAACACCATGTAATCTATTTCTCATGAAAGAAGAGAGTGCAGATGCTGTGATTGCAGTAAATGCACAAAGTGCTGGAGAAACTCAGCAAGTCCCATAGTGTCCACGGGAGGAAAGGATATATAACCCACGTTTGGTGCCTGAGTCCTTTGACAATATATCAGCAAAAAGCAGGCAGGCACTTGCATCTGTTTCTCATTGCTGGCTGTCTGTAGAAGGTTATATATATAATGAGTAGATCACAATGCCTTTTTCTACATGGTTGAGCCGTTCTGTCTCTAGAGTTTCATTAACTTTAGTTTTCTCACTGATGTTGTGTCTTCTGTCTTCAACTTGACATAAGAGCTAATGTAGATCTTGGATTCCTTGGGAGAACCAGGCTGGATAAGTTTACATGTGCAAACATCTGAGGAAGGCCCTTCGCTGGGATCAGGTCGCCATTGCTTAAGCCAGTAATGAGACTGGAGCCAGGCTGCGTACTGAGGGGTGGCAACAACAATCATACTGGGTATAAAATGACTGAAACACTCAGCAGGTCGGGCAACATCTATGGAAAGAGAAAGAGCTCAGGCTGAGACCCTTCATCAGGACTCTCGTCCTGGCACAGTAGCCCTGCTTCTCCTTCCAAGGAAGTTGTCTGAACTGCTGCATTTTCTGTTTTTACTTCAGATTTTCAATATCTTGAGTTTAAAATTTTTTTTATTTGCAAATAAAACCTTAACTTGCAGGTTTAGAAGTTTAAGTAATGGGGAAATGTGTTGGGAATTAATGCATTGCAACAAAAAGATCATTCACATCACTGCAGGTGATGGAGAGAGTTGACATGTTGGGGTGCCACACAAGCAAGCTGTTTGACCAGGATGGTGTCAGACTTCTTTAGAGATCCCATCATTGCTGCTTCAGTGAAAAATACCCCATCCTACTTCGGACTTGTCACTTCCAGCAGGCAGAATGTGTTTGGGGAGTCAGGAGATGAGTTACTTGCTGCGGGAGCTCTCATCTGCTCCTGTGGCCATGGTATTTATGTTGATCTATTAACCACTTGTAAGAGTGGGATCCATCAATTATTATGGCTGACGAGTGGTCATAGAACTTATTAAAAGGAATTGTTGACCTGCAGTAGAGAGGTTCCCAGAAGCAGTAACAGGGTTTCTTTTGTTTAAGTTGCATGGCTCTTGTAGATCTATAACCTCACCAGAAATGTACCCACAGATAGGCACAGGCTGATGAAGGGATGTGTTTAAAAGTAAGCAGGGGTGCTAAGGTGATCAACAGCTTGCAAAGCATGATTGGCTACACATGCCAAGAAATCTACAACCATATGTGAACTTCCTGGCAAAGCTTTCGAGATTCTCGGCTCCAAGTCCACTGAGAGCCACACACTGTGTGGTACCATCTGCTGCAATAACGCTCCAGCTAATGTGCACCACAGGGGCACGCCTGACAAAGTAATGGTCACTCGAGGCAATCTGCTCGGCACTCATCTTCCCCAGCCAAGCCAACCCAATGGTATGGTGCTCTGGTTTGACAGACAAGTCCTGAGCCTGTCACCAGCTGCAATGCTTCCCTGTCAACCTGAGCTAGTTATTTAAGGGGGCTTTTATTTCCTCTAAGATTGTGGGCATTGCTGCCAAGGACAGAATTGATTGCCCATTCCCAATTGTGTTGGAGAATATGTCAGAGCCACTCTAATCCCTGTGGTGTAGGCTAGGTGACTGTTTCCAGGAATTCATCTGAGTGTGATGGAGGAATGGTGATAATATTTGCACATTAGGATTATGAGCTTCTGAAAGGGGAACAGGAGGCTGTGGTACCGTATACCTGCAGTCCTGCCCTTCCAGATTTGGAAGTTGTAGCCATGAGGCAAAGCCTTGGGCGATGATCCATTTCAACTTCAGACCATGCCTTTGTGTGCTGGCAATGATGAATTGTGGTGTCAGATAAGCAGACTGTTTGACCTGGGTGGTGTCAGACTTCTTTAGTGTTTCTATCACTGCTGCACCAGTGAAAAAATACCCCATCCTACTCCTAGCCCTCTCCCTTGCAGCTGGTAGAATAGGTTTGGGATGTCAGGAAGTCAGTCACTGTTAGACCTCTCATCTGCTCCTGTGGCCATGATATTTATTCTGACCCAGTTAAGTTTCCATTTATTAATTATTCTCCAGATATTTGTATTGGGGGATTTAGAAATGATCGTGTCCTTGAATGGCAAGTTAATTTGACTCTCCCTTGATGAAGATCATCATGGCTTAGTGCTTGTGTGGTATAAATCATAGTTGCCAGAATGTCATTCAGGTCTTGATGCATGCAGGAAGAGCCAACTTCTGTATCTGACAACATGCAGGTGGAACCGAACACTCCCACACCAGTGAGCATCTCACTTTTGATCTGATATTGGAGGGGAGGTCGCTGCTAAAGTGTTTGAAAGTGGCTGCACTGAGGAACTCACACAGTGATGTCCTGGCGTTAAGGTGATTGGCCTCCACCCCTATGGTTGATGCCTGGACAATATTTAGTGGGCTCCTGGGTCTGATCCAGACCTCCAGTGTTATCTGTTTGCATGTTTTCCCTATGAACACACAGATTGCTCCGGGCACTCCATTTTCTTCCCACACCCCAAAGATGTGCTTGGTTGGTACATTGATTGTAAAATCCCACTGGGTGGCAGGAGAGTCAGGGTGAAGTTAATGGAGGTGTGAAAGAGAAATGGCTACATGGAAATATGTGAGGGAAAGGGATTGATGGGATTGTTCTGCAAGCCAGCCAGAATATTAAATATGATGATGAAAATCGATTCAGTGGGCTGAAGAGTCTCATTGTAGGCCATGAGAAAATATAAATGTGTGCATTTAATCTCAGAACTTTTCTTTATTGCAAGAGTGGTGGGCAAGTATATATTAAGTTACCCCACTCCAACCTCTTCAATGTTATTGTCAAGTGGGCTACAAAATAAGCACAAGAATCGATTTATCCATGAGAGCTATTTAGGCAGAGGTACTGCACCTTAGGTTAATTTGAACCCATTTTGTAGAGTGTTTAAAAGGGAGCTGTCATTTCATGCCTGCTGGAGATTGTTCCTGTGCTTAGGAAAGTGAGGAATGTCATGACACCAGGCGACCTTGGTAGAGCTACAAACATAAGGGGCATGAATTAGGAAGTTAGGATTGGCAGCACATCACTATTGGATATCTGGGACCACTGCATTCTGTAATAATATGATGATGAATATGAAAATGAATCTCCTATGACATCGTAAAAGGATTGCCTGAAATATTGCTAAGTCAGTTTTTATTATGTCTAGTTTTGTTTGTATTTATTGTCTTTTTAATTCAATCAAGTATATTATTGTAATTGTTTTTAGTTATTTGTTTTATGAAGTACCCGTTCAGTTGCAGCAAAGAATAATTTTGTGCATTTGTACATAATATAAAATGAAACTCGTTATGATTGTATTTTCACAGCTCTGGTGCCCACTGCATTGTTTTTCATTATAATGAGGATTGGGTGGGAGGGAGTGTCAGAACTTTCCCCTTTTGACATTTAATCAGTATTTCTAATGAATCTGGCCTTTTGTAACTTTTAGTGATACAAATTAGACAGGTAGAGAAACTCAAATTTGGCTATTTAGCCACTGAGAAAGAAAACATTCAATCATCAACAAAATGGACATAAAAAAACTGAACTCAAATGAAAACTGTGATTACTAAGATTTGTTTATTAATGCAGGGTAACACAGCAGGCAGTAGAAGATAGAATACCTTTTGAGTTAACCTCTGAAAAGAATTGATTTGCAATATATGATTTGATCTGGAGTGATAGCTGAATATATTTTTGAGATTGTTCAATGCAGAGAAACAGATAGTGGTTAATCGCCAGCCAGTTTCTCCTGATTTTCTTTGCTATGGAATCCTTTGCCTCTACTTATGTCTGAAACCAAAATCCACTTCAATGAGCCCTGCCAAGTTTCACAATTATGTTTCGTACCCTGTACATGGTGCAGACCCAGGAGAGCAGAAAGCGGCGACACAGTGCTGCTCCAAAGGGTTCAACCGCTTTCGTCCAGGCTTTAAAAGGCCTATTAAAAAAGTCAATGGTGTTTGTAAGTAAAATCGTGCAACAGGGAAATCTGTGCACAAGAGGGGTTGCAGACTCCAGGGAGCAGCAGACTCCAGGGCACTAGAAGTAGGACACCCCTCATTAAGAAGGAGAAATAGAGGAGATGACTCTACAGGACAGTGACCATGGCAGTGGACCAGAAAGGGGCTCAGCGGCTGAGGGAATCACGCAGGCTGTAGGGAACTTGCAGTTGGGGACTTACACGGGCTACTGGAAACTGGCTCATGGGAACCTAGTATTGGAGCGGGATTCATGAGGATGCTAAGAGCAAGGAGGGCTCCCGAATGGCCTCAGGTGCTGAAGGCTACCTGATCATGTTGGAGGTTTGAATCTGAAGCTCAGGTTGCTGATGGTTTGAACAGGAGTCTGTGCAGCTACAAAGGCTATGGGAGCATTGGAGGAAAAACCACAGAAACTCATGTCTCTGAAGGGACCCTCTTCTACTTTTCTTTCTCTTATTGTTTGTGGCACCAGGCATTGATCGTGGCAACCCTTCCTTTGCCTCAAGGCAGACAAAATTTGAAGTATATCATTACCGAATATATATGTTGAATAGTCGATACCATGTCGAAGTACACACCCCGACTTTTGGCCCCAAAATCTGATATCTTCCATGTATCACATGTAAAAGTTGAGCCCGCCCTCCCCCCCCCCTCCATTTTTGTCCCCAGCCACCCGCCCATCCAAACTCCTGACAGGCCAAATCTGGACTTAACACCCAATTCTGTCCGCCTGCCCATCTGAGCTGCAGAGGCCCTGAACATGGATTTACCACCCTGTGGTGAATGTCTGCCAGGCTGCCTGTCTCCCCTCTGGCGAACCTTGCTGTACTAACATTGGCTGCGCATTATCTCTACTGTTAAAGACTCTGCCCTTGGATATAACTGTATATGCACCTATTGTCTTTCATTATTGAGCCATGAGTTTCTACTAATAAAAGCCATGATTATTGTTTGACCACATCGTCTTTATCTACTTCATCGACTGGCACTTCACACCTGGACCCACCCGCCCACCAACCCGAGCTCCCGACAGCAGGTACTTACCGTGGTCGTAAGTAGTATGAGTATAATAGTCGACATTGCCGCCCCGCCCCCCAAATTTACCCTAAAAATTGGTCACAAAATTTGACTTTTACACTCGGTGTATTACATTTTTATGTATTATTGCGTGACAATAAAACGGATCTTGAACCTTGAAAAATTCCAGTTGCAGCTTTGATATAATCAGCTGTACCACACAACACCACCTAAAATAGCATTCATAATGGAATAAGCAATCAAAATTGTCAATTTTTAATCCAGGTCAATAATTATTTTCCACATGCTGTGCCATCGTGTCCAAGGGATGACCCTCCTTGTTAACTTTATCTTCTTTCCCATCACAACTACATCCACAAAGATCAAAAACTGCACAGCATTGTTACTGCCACGTAACCAAATAAGCAGCAGACAGTACCCAGAGCTTGTCACGTAGACTAGAGGTCCTTTCCCTCTCTATTGTGCCATTGCATCCACATTTTGGCCATCCTTAAGCTTCTCTCAGTTCCTAATTTACATTGCTTGTTTCCCACCACTCTTCGTCCTCACATCAGCAATTGCCCTGTCAGTCTCCTCAGCCAAGATACGACATTATGGATATGGTGAGATGCTCCTGATGATAAAGAGCCCACATTATAAATTGGTTCATGAGTTGAAACAGATCGATTAGTTGCTCTTCTAATTCATTTCTGGTTAGGAGCAGGATCATCCTTGGGGAAATTTGCCAGGGTAACACCGAGTGAGCCTGTATACATCATGCTCAATCTATATGAGCCCGTTCCTCTCTCAGGGCACTAAATGCAAGTCAAGGTTATCAGAAGTGTGAACAAAAGAGCAAATTATCTTGTTGCTCTCCCATAATAGGACAATCACTAGAAGAACTCTGCAACCATCAAAGCCAAGGTTTACTTCTCCCAAGTGCAGTCTGTTTGCTGTATCATCGCACACTTCATGAAGATTTGTGTGAAATAGTGGAAGAATGGGCAGGGCAGACTTGATGGGCTGAATAGCCTATTTTGCTCCTATGACTTATGATTCGCACCCTGACTACCATTCTGAGAGGCTATATGTGTTCACTCCTTCCATGGTGTTTCTTTTATTTATTTAATATTTCACTGTGAACTACTTCAATAACTATATATATATAAATATATATATATATATATATACATATATATATGTGTGTATGTACAAACATTCATCATTAAAATATGCACAGTGACATTTTTCCCCTTTTCCCCCCACCCTCCCCACCCTCTATAACATAAATCAAAAGTTAAAGAAAGTAGAAAAATAAGAAAAATAAATAAGCAATAAAAGATTACAAAAGAAAAAGAAAAAAGAAATCATGTCATCCTAAATTCTATATTTAAGTATTTTCGTATTTAGAGTTTATCATTTTAAGAGGTGGAGGTCTGAAATTGGTGGTTTCTAGTATACTTTATGTATGGTTTCCAAATTTGCTCAAATAAAGCATATTTGTCTTTTAGAATGTAGGTATTTTTTTCTAATGGAATACACTTGTTCATTTCTATGTACCATTGTTGTATTTTTAACGTTGCTTCCATTTTCCAAGTTGTGCATTGTTTTGCCGCTGCAAGTGCAATCATAATAAATCTTTTTTTAGTCCAGTCTAATTTTAGGCCTAATTCTTTGTCTTTTATGTTGTTTAACAGTTTAAATCTTCCCAAAAATTTTTACTTTTGTACATGTCCAAATTGCGTGTAACATTGTTCCAATTTCTTGTTGACAACCAAAACATCTGTTTGACATTGTTGGATTCCATTCTTTCAACTTTTATGGTGTCAAATATAATCTATGAAGCCAATTGTATTGTATCATACGAAATTAAGTATTTAATGTATTATTCATGGTTTCTGTGCATAGTTCTTCCCATGTTTCATTCTTTATTCATATATTTAAATCTTTTTCCCAACCTTGTTTAGGTTTGTACATTGTTTCATCATTTTCCTTGTATTGCAATTTTCTGTACATATTTGTAATAAATTATTTTAATATCGCTGTGCCTGTAATTAAGTATTCATAGCAGCTATCTTCAGGTAATCTTGAGCTTGTTCCCAAATTTTCTTTTAAATATGTTTTCAACTGATAGTATGAAAATATCGTACAATGTGATATTACGTATTTGTCTTTTGACTGTTCAAGTGTTAATAAATTATTTCCCAAAAAGCAATCTTTTATTCTTTTAATTCCTTTTCTTGCCCATTCTTTAAAAAATAAATTGTCTATTGTAAAAGGAATTAATGGGTTTTGTGTTAGTAGCATTTTTGGTATTTGATAATTTATCATCTTTCGCTCCAGATGTATTTTCTTCCATGTTTTTAGTATATGATATTTAGGATATTGGTAAGTTGTTGTGTTGTACCAGTTTTTCATCCCATTTATCAAGTACAGGGTACATTTTCCGGGACTTTTTCTCCTAATTTGAGCCAATCTGGTTTTTCTCCCATCTGATAAAATTCTGATAGGTATCTTAATTGTGCTGCTCTATAATAATTTTTGAAATTTGGTAATTGTAGTCCTCCTTGTTTATACATCCGTGTAAATTTTTCTAAAGCCACTCTTGATTTTTTTACCCTTCCATAAAAACTTTCTTATTAATTTGTTCAGTTTCATAAAAAATTATTTTGTCAAGGGGATCGGTAATGTTTGAAATAGATATTGTATCTGTGGAAAGATATTCATTTTGATGCAGTTTACTCTTCCTATTAAAGTTAATGGTAAATCTTTCCATTTTTCTAAATCTTCTTGTACTTTTTTATTAATGATTGGTAGTTTAATTTATAAAATAATTTAAATTGTTATCTATCCTGATACCAAGGTAACATATAGTCTGTGATTGCCATTTGAAAGGGAATCCTTTTTTATGTTTTGTATAATTGAGGTTGTTCATTGGTATCATTTCACTTTTATTGATGTTATCTTTGTATCCTGATATTTCTCCATATTCTTTCAATTTTATATATAGCCTTTTTATTGATTTATTTGGGTCTGTTAAATATACTATAATGTCATCTGCAAACAAGCTAATTTTAAATTCTTCATCTTTTACTTTTATTCCCTTTATCTTAGGTTCCCTTCTTATCAGTTCTGTTGATGGTTCTATGGCCAAAGCAAACAGAGAAAGTGATAGTGGACATCCCTGTCTGGTTGACCTATTCTATTTAAAGTAATGTGAAACATACCCATTTGTAATTACATTTGCTAAAGGTCCATTATATAATGCTCTAATCCAATTAATAAATTTTTTGGGGTCATTTGAATTTTTGTAGTATTTTAAACAGATAATTCTATTCCACCCTATTGAAAGCTTTCTCGGTGTCTTATTTATTTGTCCTGTGTGGATTAAATTAATAAATTTACAGACATTATCTGCCACTCTTCTATTTTTAACAAATCCTGTCTGGTCTAGTTTTACTAATTTCGATATATAATCTGTCAATCTATTCGCTAGTATTTTTGCAATTAATTTATAATCTGTATCTAGCAAAGATATTGGTCTTTTCTGTTTTTGGAATTACTAAATTATTGCTGTTTTACATGAGTCTGGTAAATTCTGGGTCTCTTCTACCTGTTTCATTACTTCTAAAAAGGGAGGTATTAATAGACTACTAAATTTTTTATAAAACTCTAGAGGGAATCCATCTTCAGCTGGCGTTTTATTATTCAGTAATGCCATTAATGTATCCTGTATTTCTGCAATTGTCAGGAGTTTTAGTTATTTATTTTGATCTTCCACTTGTAATTGGGGTAATTCAATGTTTGATAAAAATTCATCTATTCTGTTGTTTTTCCCTGAATTTTCGGTTTGATATAATTGTTTATAGAATTTTTAAACATTTTCATTAATCTCCATTGGGTTATATGAAATCTGTTTATCCTTTATCCTTGTTGCAAAGATAGTTCTTTTTGCTTGTTCTGTTTTTAGCTGCCAAGCCAATATTTTCTGGGTTTTCTCTCCTAATTCATAACATCTTTGCTTTGTTTTCATAATGTTTTTCTCTACTTTATATGTTTGTAATGTATCATATTTTAACTTTTTTTCTGCTAATTCTCTCTTTTTCCCTGTATCTTCCCTTCTCATTAAATCTTTTTCTATAATTACTATCTCTTTTTCCAACTGTTCTATTTTCCGATTATATTCTTTTTTAATCTTAGTCGTATAACTAATTATTTGTCCTCTAATAAACGCTTTCATTGCATCCCATAATATAAATTTATCTGTTATCGAATTTGGAATTTGTATTTGATTTGAAATATATTTTGATTTGTTGTTCAATGCTTTCCCGAAAATCTTGTCTTTTTAACAGTGTAGGGTTTAGCCTCCAGCTCTGTGTTTTCAGTGGAATATTCTCTGAATCAATTGTCATTAATAAGGATGAGTGATCAGATAATAGCTTTGCCTTATATTTGGTTTTTCGAACTCTTCCCTGAATCTGGGCTGACAACAAAAACATATCAATCCTAGAATAGGTTTTGTGTCTGTTTGAGTAATATGAATAATCTCTTTCTTTTGGGTATTGTTTTCTCCATATGTCAATCATTGAGTTTAATGTAAATTTGGCTGCTTTATTGTTTATATTTGTCTTCCTGGTCAAAATCTCCCCCTCGTAAAATGTGTCCCTGTGTGTCTGCTATTTTTAAAAAGATGTTTTGCATAAATTCCTGGTCATCTTTATTAGGTGGATAGATATTCACAAGTTCAAAAATTCTGAATAAATCTGGCATTTCATCATTACTGCTGGGTCTGTTATTACTTCATTTATCTTAATTGGTAGATTTTTATTAGCTAATATAGCAACTCCCCTGGATTTTGAGTTGTATGATGATGCCACTACATGACCGACCCAGTCTCTCTTTAACTTGCAGTGTTCTAATTCAGTTAAATGTGATTCTTGTATAAATGCTATATCTATTTTGTCTTTTTTAAGTAATGTCAGTAAGTTTTTTCTCTTAATTTGATTTTGGATTCCATTAATATTAATAATCATATTGTTCAACATACTCATCTTAATCATCTTTTCTGAGTTCTCTTCCACCTTTTCAACCTCTCCATCTCTCTCTTTTAAAATCAGACTTTAAATTGTTCTTATTCTTTACTATATGTGACAACACAACTAATAAGAAATTAACAAAAACCATAATTAAATCAAACAATACTATTAAAAAACACAACATTAATTCCCCTTTTATTGAGTTGTCTTTGCCACCTCACAAGACAACCACAACTCCCTTTCCTATTTGGGTTGCGATATTAACCGCAAATGTCAACTGATTTCGCATGGGTAGATTTTATCCCTTTCCTTTTCCCAGCCCTCCCCCAGAGAAAATACTTTATATTGTTCTTAAAATATAATAAAGCCTTTAAAAAAAAACCTTAAATGTCTGTATTCAAATTATTAACATTCTAACTAATTATTATGCATTATTTTAATATTTCCTTTATTCCTCTTCTTGTTGCTTATTCAGTAGGTGGTTTGCAAAGTGATGAGTTTCTCTGGGTCTGAAAACAATGTATTTTGTCCACCAGGGATAAATACCTTCAAGACTGCTGGATGTCGCAACACAAAATTATAACCTTTTTTCCATAGTATATTTTTTGCTGAATTAAACTCTTATTGTTTCTTTAAAAGTTCAAAACTAATGTCTGGATAAAAAAATATATTTTTCCCCTTATGTTCTAGTGGTGCTTTATTTTCTTTCACTTTTTTTCTTGCCAGTTCTAATATTTTCTCCTTCGTTGTATATCATAATAGTTTTATTAGTATGGAGCGTGGTTTCATACTTGGTTGTGGCTTTGGTGCCAAAGTTCTATGGGCTCTTTCAGTTTTTATTTCTTCTTGAAGTTCTTCCACTCCCAAGATATGTGGGATTCATCTTTTTATAAATCCTTTTATGTCTCCTCCTTCTTCGCCTTCTTTATGCCCACTATTTTTATATTATTTTATCTGTTGAAGATTTCTATATCAATTTTTTGGGCTAATAAATCACGTATTTTCTTAATTTTTTTATCTCTATCTTCCAACTTTTCTCTTAGCTCAGTCACCTCCATTTCCATACCTGTCACTCTGTCTTCCACCTCATTAGTTCTTTTTATCATATCTGTCATCGTTTTCTCTATTCTTTGCTAGAAGAATCTGTTTTTTGTATAGTATTTTTAATAATACTGAATTCAGTCATTATTGTGTCCATTAGAATTTTTATTTGATTATCAAAATATTCTTTGTCAATCATCTGTTTATGATTTTTACTTTGTATTTCTTCTTGTAAGCTTTTATCTTCATCTTGATTTTCTTTCTCAAGTTCTATTTCTGGTTTTATGTGGCTCCTTTTTTCATTAATATTTCTTTTATAATTTCTCTAATTGCCGATCCATCGTCTCGCTGTCACCTTTCGTTTTTACCATTTATTTCAATATTATTTTTATTATGTACGTGTGAGGATGTCTCCTTTGTGGTCCCTCCAACTGTCAGTGGAGTATCTCGCCATTGGCGACTGTCTTTGCCGGCTTCTCACGTATTATGTGTATCTCGCATGCACAACTCGTCACTGTATATCGACTTCTTTGATTGGGTCGTCTTCTTGGGGAGAGTCCCCTGGTTCTGGATATCGGTAAGGCCTTCTTCTAGTGAATTTATAACTCTTCTTCAGTCATTATTGTTAACTTTTCTTTCTTTGGTGTCATCTTTAAATTCTTCTTGTGGTTTTTATCTTATGACTTTTTAGTATTTTTCTTTTCTGCCTTGTTTTTCAATCTTTTTAAAAAATTAAAAAAAAATTTTGTCTGAGGAGGGCTGGATTTTTCCCGACCAGCCACTACTCCATCACATGACCTCTCACTCCTTCCATGGTGTTGACTCTTCATCAAAACTTCAGAGTTGCTTCTTCTGATTGAACTTAGAAATAACAGGAAAGTGGATAACATTATGCATGTTCCCAGGCATCAGACTCCTGAATCAAACACTCCACTACTCCAACATTTGGCACTGCAAGATATTTCCAAGAGAATGGAAAAATCACTTCAAGGATGATCTCAAAGTGTCACCTTCACTGGCCCATGGGAATCCATGGCCAGTGACCGCTCAAAATGAAGAAGGCATTACTCACCTCAAGTATCCACAATGCAGATACTTGGAAGCTGTGCATAAATAACAGACAAAGCACAAAACATCCCAAACAACCACTGTGTACCATCTGCCCACTTTGCAGCAAATTCTCTGGATCCACAGAGGGCTTGTCAAAATCAATAAACTGGAGTAGGAGCAAAGCATCTCCAGTCCTGAGACTCCCCAGAAAGGAGAATCTTATTATTTTATTATAATCTGTGCAAATCCTTAAATCTTTGATGAACAGATATATATATATATATATATGTATATAGATGGAAATTTTAACCTGCAGCCGATTTCCATAGAATAATGATATAGACTGTTAATTGTATAACATCTACTAATAGTCTAATCAGTTTTCATGTCTAGGGTTCAAGGAGCACTTTTCTGTTCTCTCCTATTGTTGGCCAAAGTGACGTAAGGCTATTGTGTTGTTCATTCCTCTTCCTGATGATAGAGTGCCAGGTTTCATCAACCTGATCCTTTGTCTTCCCAGATCATTAAATCTAGCCTGGCTGACAGGATTTCCTGCTTGATCCAGCACTTATCGTCTGCATGGAGTTTGCACATTCTCCCCGTGACCACATGGGTTTCCTTTGGGTGTTCTAGTTTCCTCCCATGACCCAGAGATCTACAGGCTGGTGGGTTAATTGGACACAGTAAATCACCCCCAGTGTGCAGGATCAGTGTAAGTAGGTGGTTTGTGGTGAACACAGACTTGATGGGCCGAGGGACCTGATTCCTTGCTGTATCCTCTATGATGTAAGATTTGGAACAAGTATCCTTTCCACTGCCTTTTTCAAATTCAGAATTTGTTTGAACTTTCGATTGCTTTCAATCCATTTGATGCGACTTTCCAGTTCATTTTCCTTTGTGCTACTGTGCACTCAACTTGGCTGCTTGTCAGAGAATATCACTGGCAATTTCAATACACCACTTAATTTTCCATGTGCTACATAGTGACACGGTTACAGGTTTCCCTAATCCTACAAAACAAGTACAATCAAATTATCCTTGACAGCATGAAAAGAAAGTAAGAGGAATGTGAGTGGAATGGTTCTGTATATCTGGCAGAATACTCGGCACTGAAACTGAGAATTGCCGTTTGTTCTGAAAAATGGACAGATATAGCATGGCATAACAATGCAGTTCGGAACTTCTTATGGACTTGCATTTATTCTATCCCAGGAGAGATGCTTGCATCCAACTAACAGGAAATAAGGGAAATGGAATTTCTGAAAACACGGTGTCAAACAGGAAACCGAGCATTCCTGCTTCTCCAAGACTTCCTCTCCACAGTTGCAGTTTTAGAAATATGGGAAGTTGTCTTTTAAAAGGTAAACTGTCTGATGTTTAGATGAATAAGTTTTCCTATTAACTGTGGCCATTTAGAAGAATTTTTGGAACATTATGCTTGAGGGTTTTTGCTCATTCAAGGCTGGAAGAATCACAGTTGCTTGTTCTTTCCTCATTTATCCTTGTCTGGGAAACTGCAGGAAAGCAAGCGTGAGAGCTGGGGGGGTGCTTCAGATTAATCAACTAAAATTACAAAGTGCAGCGAGTAGAAACACAACCTCACTATACCCGAGACCAGGATTCGGTCCCGAACTCGCGTGCTCTCTGTGTATTGAAAGCCCACATTGAGGTAGTATCACCTTTATTTGTTGAAGGGATGGGACAACTGTTAAATCCTTCAGACTGTTTACCAGAGAAATGTATATCAAGGAAAAAAATTGATGTCATGCCAATTTTGTTAGTAAATAGAATGATTTGGTTTGTACTAATGAAATATGACAAAGTAATGCACTTTTATACATCTGATTCCTTGGTTTTGATATAGTGATATTGAAGGTGTGGAGATATTTATTAAAATCAGCAAGAAAGAAATTTGCATGTGATGATATTGACATAATGCAATTGTTCTTGGCTTTGCCAGAGACAGTAAGTACAGAAGGGTTGTTGAATCAAACAGTGAGGTGTTTGACTGCATTCTGTTGATTATAGAAAAAGGTTTTGGTGAGGAGAGGATGAAATATTTGCTCACCAACTATGATATTATGATTCAAGCCTCTCCGAAAAATGGCCTTTTTCTCCAGATCCCATCATCTGTTTGCATGTGAAAACATTAAAGTCGGGCAATTGCCCATCAGTAACCTCTTTTCCTTTCAGCCAAATTTTTTTCCTGGTAGAATGTTGCACATCTGATCAAGAGAAATACCTAGTGTGGAGTTTTGTTCAGCCTTTCCAGTGAACTGCATTGTCTTTTGAAGAATGCTGTTAGAATACATGCATCAAAAAAACAGGCCACATGTTGCGATGCAGAAATATCAACCACTTGCAAAAGAATTATGATCTCAAAGGTCAAGAAGAAATTCTCAAAGAAATCAAGACCTACTTAATAACAAAAAATCTTTGTGGAAATTCTGAGACCTTCAAATTTATCTGGTAAGCACGTAAAAGTAGGCCATTTGGCCCATTGAGCCCATGGTGGCCACTAGAGGAGCAATCCCATTCATTCCATTCTCCTTCCTCGTTTCCTTGGACCCCTTAGCTTCCTTTTTCTTATGCATGTCCACCTCCACTCTATTTGTCATTCTTTTGTCATAATCCACACTAAACGATAATTCACAGCAGCCACTTGACTAACCATAAAGCTTCCCAGCCACTCTGCCCCCATGCATGGAAGATTCAAATAACCCTCCCCTCCTCTCCCTCTCTTCCACACTTAACTCCAATCCTTCCACAATTCTTTCACCTTATTCCTTCATTCCACAAAATTGGAGGACTCAGATTTCTGAAGGCTTCCTAAAAGTTGATTCATGGATGACACTTGATATTAACCATTTACGGAGCGGAAACAGGCCATGTCGGCCTTTCGAGTCTGCACCGGATATCCATCTTTAGAGATTGGTTGGTTAGAAATTGCATGAATTCCCAGTGACTTTGAGACCTCATCATATGCAAAGTAACTGCTGATATTTCTTCCAAAAATCCAAGCCATTATCCGTAAAGTAGAGGTGATTGACCAATCAACAGGCAGCCAACCTCATCCTGCATCCGGACACATTTAAAGGGCAGAGGTCTGAGAGGAATAAACAAGGATAGTGCGAAAAAGAAGCAGCAGTGCCTTCATGGACCTAAAATAAAGATCAGATTTAGTCCATACGACATGTTTTTGGAATGCTTCCAACCTTTCAGTTCCTCACACCTGCTTCCGTCCCCAGGTTTTGTGTTAACTCAGTACATTACATATATTCATGAGAATGTTACGAGGACAACCATCCTGAGTTAAAAGGAGAGCTTGGATAGATTGAGAGTTTTCTCCCTGGTTTGTAGGAAGCAGAGGGAGGACTTTATAGAGGTTTATTAAAATCATGAGGGCAATAAATAAGGTAAATAGTTATAGCCCTTTCCCTGGGTAGGCAGTCTAAAGCGAGAGGGCATAGATTTAAGAAGGTAAGAGAAGAAAGGTTTAAAAGGAACCTGATGATACCTTGATCGCACAGAGGGTGTTAAACATGTGCAACGAGCTGAGAGGGGTGTGGTTGAACTGGAGACAATAACTGTGTTTAAAAGTCATTTGGACAGGTAAAAGGTTTAGAGGGATATGGGCCAAACTTACACAAATGGTATTATCTTAGGTAGTTGACCTGATCAGCATGGACAAGATGGGCCAGAGGGGCCTGTCACTTTGCTGTACAACTCTCTCTATAGCACCTGCTCACTCCAGTCAGGACTTTTCACCATAAGGAAGTTTTTATCCCATCATTTGGGATTGCATTAACTTGGGTCTATGATTGAAAAGACATGTTGAGCCATAGAACATTTGAGTAAACTAATCTGTGCTGGTGTTTTTAAATTCCATGCAAGTCTGTAATATCTACTCTCCATTATACCCATACCTCTATTGCAAGTACTATTTCACTGTTTCTTTTGCAGACTCTGGTGTCTTGAAGAACTAGAAAAAGACTAATGGGAGCATGTGCAGAGATTGCTCAAGAGCGAAAGTAACGTAAATTTATTTTTATGTGCACTGAATGTTCTAACCACATTCTTAATAGTAAGTCATACCAGAATACACCAGCAGATTATTTTCACCTCTAAACTTGGTATACCTAGCTCTATGTGTAACTTTACTGAAAGGTCCTGACACATTGATATAGAGCAATGTTTATTTCCATCCCCAAACGCTGCAATGAACAAATACTTTTTTTCAATCTGTCAAAATAAATTGGGCTGAATTAGCTTTATTTTCAACCTGATGGAGATTTTTATCACAGTTCATTCACAGATGGCCATTCTTGCAGGATAATTGGCATAAAAGCATTAATGAATTCCCACATTTTCTCCAGCCTATTGAGACTCGATTAAATGGTTTCTACATTTTGTGTCAATCACTAATGCAGATATGTCCACTTAAAAGTGATCCAGGCTTTTGCAAATAAGGAATAACAAAAATCATGAATCCCTAAAATAAAACCTACTAATGCAAACAACATTAAACAAGTCAGACTGGAGCTACGAAGGGGAACATAACATTTTAAAATATTTTTATTGAGTTCAGTAGAATAATCTCATATACATGTTGTATTAATATAACAGAAAGAAGATATCATAAAATATACATATTATATAACTGGTAAAATGCACTAATTAACAATTTCCAATTTTTGTTATTAATTATTGATTAATATTGTTAAAATTAAAAATAAAAATCATATTAATTACATTATAAGCAATCTGCTCATAACTTGGTACAATATTAAATAATGTAATGGGCTAGGACTATCATATATCTTTGGCTTGGCTTCGTGGACGAAGATTTATGGAGGGGTATGTCCACGTCAGCTGCAGGCTCGTTTGTGGCTGACAAGTCCGATGCGGGACAGGCAAACACGGTTGCAGCGGTTGCAGGGGAAAATTGGTTGGTTGGGGTTGGGTGTTGGGTTTTTCCTCCTTTGTCTTTTGTCAGTGAGATGGGCTATCATATATAAACCCTAATTAATCAACTTATTTAGAAAAAAAGCAAAACTAACGCTAATCTAGCATCTCCATCTAATCAAGGTTACTTATAAAAGTAAAGAAACACAATTTTTGATGATTTTTCATCAGTACACTTTCAGGGAAAGGCTGATTAAAGATGAGTGAGAGGGTGAAAAAATTGATGTGATCTAAATTTCAATGCAAATGTCGAGATTGGCTGGCGAAGGTAACCAGGTGGAACAAGAATTCTGAAAATGGAAGGAAGATTCCTGGCCAATGAAATAACTTTGGAGGAGGAGGTGCATGGTTGTGGTGCACTGTTAGCCAGAATCAGACACACACAAAGATAAAGACTGCACAACAGGCTTTAATCCACAAAGACTTCCACAGAGCCAGGCTGGCTGTGGCTGCAGCATATCTGAGTGAGGCCTCGGGAGGCCGGCGCAGGCTTATATCCCGGAGGGTGATTGACACCCAACCGGGTGGGGCTGATCCATTCACGTCAACTGATTGACAGCCGGCCAGGTGTTGTCCTGTCCCCTTACACTCCTGCAGATACAGAGGTTGCCCCCTGCAGTAGGCCGATTGTGTACCACCACAATGGAAGAACTCAAATGGGATTCATTGTGGGGATAAAGATGAAATTTTGTAAGGAATAGTTGATTGGAATCAGAGAGCAAAATGGAAAGGGTGAGATGTAAAAAGCCATTGGTATTTAAAAACAAAACCAAAACTTACTGAAAAGGCACATCAGTCAACACCTGAGGAAAGTAAAAGACATAATGTTTCAGGTCAATCCTGGTCTGACAAACTTATTCTCTGAATTTCTAAATTTTTTGGCCTAGCTGAGGAAGGGCTCAAGCACAAACATTGAATGCCTTTTGTTTTCCATGGATGCTGCGTGACCTGTTGAGTTTCTCCAGCACTTCTGTGTACTGCACTAGTCCACAGTATCTGCAGATTTCTTCTTTTCTTCCAGTAGTTTCTACTTTTGTTCAGATTCACGGCATCTTTTTGCTTTTCATTGATATCTAGATGTTGTTAATGCCTAATGATTCCTAATCCCTAAAGGAATTAATGGAAGATTTTCATTAAAGTGCCAATGGATTTAAAGAATTCATAGTGACTCAGTGGCATAGCCAGTAGAGTAGTTTCCTCACTGTTTCACTAAGCAGTTCCTCTCCCACCAAGGCCAAACAAGGACAGAGTGTCTCTGGTCCTCACTTTCCACCCCGCCAGCCTTCACATCCAACACATTATCCTCTGAAACCTCTGCCAACTTTAGCATGATCCCACCATCAGCCACATCTTCCACTTTTCTATCCACTGCTTTTAAAATTAACGTCAGCCTAGAGTAATATCAGATCAATTTAAAAAAACTCAATGTTTTGGGCCTGCTTAGGGCCCTCCAGTAAATTTCCCAAAGTCCCAGGCACTCAAAAACCACTCATCGCTGCTTTTTCCAATCAACCCAGTATTGTGTCTTCTTCCCCTCCTGTTGAGTGAGCAACAGAATGAATGCTCAGTCCATTATTGTGGCCTGGTGTCAGATCATTCCTTTCACTTCCCAGTACTTTTGTCCCTTACATGGGCCTTTAAATTTCAACTTTTTAATTTTTAAATGTTTTTAATTCTCCTAGGATTTGGGAAGACTGCCTCCAGGAAGGCAGCAACCCTAGGATGAGGTGCTGGCATTGGATGAGATGCCCCTGAAAATGGCACCAACCCAGTTCCTTCATGGCCAAGGTTCTTTCTCCTCTGGTGCTGTTCATTTCTAATGTAATGGGGCTCTCTGTTCATTGGGGTATCATAGCTCATTGTGTGAGTATCCACTTTTCCAATCATATAAAAGCGAGCTGAGAATTGGTGCATAGACCCACAACCTTTGACTGAAGGCAAGTGTAAGCCTGCTGAGCTGAGAGGGCACAATGGTAAACAATAGGCTATTACTTTCTGATAAGATAGGCTACTGATTGTTTAAAAGCATTACTCAAAATCTGTATTCTAATTCAGATTGACAGTAATGGATTCTGCAAGTAACTAAGGAGCAACATTATTAACAATTGCCAACAACACAGGATCACTTTGGTGATAAAGGTGGATTATCATGAAACTGAAGCTTCGTTCTAGTGCTGATGAACACCCTGTCACATGAGATGTTCAACAGAGGTTATTTTCTTTCATTTGCTCACAATATTTGGGCATAGCTGGCTGCCCTGCCTTCATTGCAGGGACAAAAATACAGAGCATGCTGTTAATGACCCAGGACCAAAATCATAATTCGGGAACAAACTTTGTCGATCAGATAACATCTGCCAAGATGGAGAGAGAGTTTCAGATCACTGACTTTTTTAATATTACCTTCTTTAAAAATGTGTGTTTTCTATCCTCGCCTGTCTTGCAATGATAAATACATTAAAAAAAACCCCACTGAAATAAACAGCAAGGGTGCTGATTTAGCTGGAATTTTATGCGCCATATGTGCCTGAATGTTTTTAGTTTATTTTAGGTCACCGGCTATTTCAAAGGACAGTAGTTCCTGTATTAGTCATGCACACCAAAGGTAGTCGGTGTTGGCTGGTCAGCATCACAGTCCCCAGGCATCACAATTTTTTTTGCCATAATTACCAAATTATACTAGGATGATCCTGTTATAGTCATTGTTAATCAAACAGAACACATTTTACAGAAATGAATACAAAATCCTGAGAGAGATAGATCAGTGAATGCAGAGAGTCTTTTGTCCAGAGTTGGGGAATTGAGAACGAGAGGACATTAAGGTGAAGGGGAAGAGATTTAATAGGAATCTGTGGGGTTACTCTTTTATTTACACAGAGGGTAGTGGGTGCATGGAATAAATTGCTGAAGGAGGGCGTTAAGAAACATTTTGATGGATACTTGTTTACGATAGGTTTAAAGGGATGTCGGGCAAACGCAAGCAGAAGTGACTAGTGTGGGTGCGACATTTTAAGTCAGCGTGTGCCAGATCACCGTGCTTCTGTGCTGCATGACTCTACTACTCAATGATTCTATTGACCTCCCTGGGTCTTGATTGCTTTGAATGGAGCTGATTATGGAGATTTTCTGTTCTTTCATTTTAGATATATTGAAGTTTAAGATTAAATTTTAAATTTAGATATACAGAACAGTAACAGGTAATTTTGGCCCACGAGTCTGTGCTGTCCAAGTTACAGCCAATTAACCTATATCCTCAGCATGTTTCGAAAGGTGGGAAGAAACGAGTCCCCGGGCAAAACCCATGTACAAACTCTTTGCAGACAGCTCGGGATTCCAACTCCGGTCCTGATCGTGCCACTATAAAGGCATTGAGCTAACTGCCACGTCAACCATGCTGCCCCCTATGCCAACCATGCCATCTCAAATCTTTCAGGAGCACTGTTCCTGAAGTTACAAATGAGCATTATTAGCCTAAATCTACTGCCACCTTACTTTATACATTGGTTTTGTTGCTCTGTTGTTTGAGCATAGAATTAGGAGAACAAGAGAGTCGACCTGCTAAGGAGGATTGCCCAGCAAAAGAGGAAGGAGAAGGGATGCCCACAAGAGGTAAACCCAGAAAAGATCTTTGAACAACAGTTCTACATCCACTGATGAGAAGAAAATATAAGGAGCTTTAGATGTCACAATAGCAGCTATGGAGCAGTGCCACAAGGCTGTCTCTCCATCAAGATGCATTAGATGAGTCAAACAAGCCATTTGTGTACTGGTATCTATATATACTTCTACATATTTAAAATGAGCATTTGTATTTGTTCTGAGTATGAATTTTATAAAGCCTCAAGGCATAAAAGTGGAATCAGGCCATTTGGCCCATCGAGCCTCCCACCATTCCAACATGGCTGATTTACTATTCCTTTTCAACCCCAATCTCCTGCCTTCTCTCCATATCCCTTGATTCCCTTTCTAATCAAAAACTTACCTACCTTATCTTAAGAATGTCCAATGACTGGCCTACACACCCATCCACAGTCATGAATTCACTACCGTCTGGGTAAAGAAATTCTTCCTAATGCCTGTTCTAAAGGGACTTTTTAGTATTTTGAGGCTGTGCCTTCTGATCCCAGACTTCCCCACCATAGGAAACATCCTCTCCTTGTCCACTCTATCCAGTCCTTTCAATATTCGATAGATTTCAATGAAGCCATGGAGAGACATTGTTTGTTACAAGCTGTGTTCAGACTTGGGCCCTCTTGGACATGCCGAATTTGTTCTCATAATCACAAGGTATAATTTTGCTGGTCACATGAGTGATATTTTACAATCAAAAGGCACCTTCCCCAGGATGAGCTAATTCATTTTCATCTCCTTTCCTGAAACATAACAGGGCATCTGGTGAACCCAAAGAGCCCAGACCCTCAGAGAGTCCTCAGACTACCTGAGTGGTAGGTCCAGACATCAGATCGCAGTCTTCTTTCATAGGTAGGCTCTAGTTGGACTATGAAGGAAGCTTGGGCTTAGACCATTTGAAACTGCAGAATGCATAGAATATGATTTGCACTAAAAAATTCTTGCAGTCATCTGAGTTGGTATTATCAATTTTGCATCAAAAAAGAGAACAGAATCAATATCATTATTTTGACACTAATTTGTCCATAATATTTTAACTGTGCTACAGCAGCTCACATCTCTTCAGCAGGCAGTTAAAACACATTGCCAGAGTTCATTTATTCAAGTGCTTTGTTCTGTCATTCTATTTTGCAATACAAATGGAAAATAGAATGCAAAATGATTGAGTATCAAGGGAGGAAATTTCAGCAGTATTACCAGAAATTTACCTAATAACGAAACAACTGACCCTTGGGCATCATTTGCATTGAATCAGTAAGCTGATAACACAGCTTACTAATGAGGACATCAGAGGCGTCTATGAACTGGCCCAATAAAGGGTATGTCCTGGAAGGGAAGGAGAGTCAACTGAATTTGGAATATCAACAGATCCTATTCGTTTTGATTCCAGAAAAATAAAGATGTTATGATATTTGCCTTTCTGAGCAGCAAGCTGCAGATGTCCTTTGCACATCTCATCTCACTAGACATTGGTCAATGGCTTTAAAATATTATGTACATCTCACAGTATTTTTATGAAGTCCTGAATACATATCAGGAAATTTCTTGACATTTTCTGTTTGTTGATACATTTATTCTCTCATTAGCAAAATAAAGAAAATATATGTTGAAAATGTTATTAAATTTGGTAGTTTCAGTTTGACTTACCAAGAAATAGTCACTAGCATGCTAAATGAGGACTTTTGCTGACAATTTAAAAAAATGAACGCACCCACATTTGGAATTTACATGGGAGCTGTCCTAGTAATCCACCTGGATATCAGCTGAACATCAGTACAAGCCCAGAACCTTGAAACTCTATCACTTGTGTATTTTTAATCACTACGCAGAATGGATTTTGAAAACAGAATATGATTAACTACACACATTTGGTGCTTCGTGAGCCAGTAGCTCAGTTCCTGAAATCAAATGCACGTTCTCCATGATATGAAACACATGAATACCCAGTGATGTCAAATGTCATGCTATAGCCTACTGCCAAAGATTTCTAGATTCCAGGTCAGTTCTTTAAAGTTTGTGGCTTCTCAACTTGTAGCAGTGGGGTCGGTTAATTGGTAAATTGGGCAACACAGACTCATGGGCTGAAATGGCCTGTTACCATGCTGTATGCCCAAATTTTAAATTTATGTAACCCTTGCTGCCAGTTGTTTTCAGGCTTCCTTAGTTGACTCCCCAGCATCGATCTGACCAAACTTATTTGATTATTTTACTGATCGATTTCAACAATCCTCTTCCCATCACTCTTCATTTGCCATCCCCATCACAATCTATTTTTCAATCAGGTAGCTGAACACAATACCTCAAATGACCAAGAGCAGAAAGAAAAGGGCATAATATGTGAATCTCCATGTTCCTCAGGGATAGTTTAGCAAAAGATGGATGATTCTAATCCAACCTTCATTCTCACTTTCCTGATGAAGTTTTGGTTAAAGTAATGCTGTATTTTTTGTGACTAATGTTTTCTCTTTCTCTCTCTATCTCTCCTTCTCTCTCAGTCTTGTCTCTCTCTCTATCTCTCACATTCTGACTCTCTCTTGTATTCTCTCTGCATTTTCTAAAATGTGAAGAACACAGCAGGCTGATATCAGCATAAGGAAACAGTGGGAAGACAATTTGTAAGTGGTTTTAACCTGAGAAAGGCTAGGGGAAAATGCAAAACTCATCAGTACAGGGATTGAGTTTGAAAGGATAATAAATCTAAACTGAAGCAAATAAGTTATGAAAATATTTTTAAATTTAGCAGAAAAGAAGGAATTCCAAAAGATCTTGGTACAATGCTTTGCTCCCCTAAATAATATTTAAAATAAACACAAAGAAAGAACTGCCACTGTCCTTCACAGTCCAGTCTTGCACTTAAACTTGTGTAATGTAAATAATTATTGGGAGAATTTGGTAAAATTAGAGTAGGTTACATACATACACACATTTTAAAACAGATCTTATTTGAAATACTGAAGAATCCATATTCAGTAACATTACAGAAACTATGGAGAATGATATGTACATTTCACAAGTAGGTTCTAATTGAAATGATGTCATCAAATGAAGCGACTGGAGACGTCTTCTGTGTTGAACATTTTTACAAGGCTTCTGACCTTTCTGCAAAGTGCACAGAAAGGTCATTCCTGAGAGGTTTATTTACCTAAAGCAACAGATGGGAGCAGAAGGAGAGTTCCTGTTGTTTGCTGAAGAAGGTGGGTTTTTTTTGTAAGTGAGAGAGTCACATGAGCTTTCTAGCATTCTCAGATGAAGAGAGAGAATGACTGAACAGTCACAGCTGTGCAAGCCAGGAAGCTTGTTGGAACTGAAACAGAAGCTCCAGTGTGGTGGATGGCTGGAAGTGCTATCTGTCTGATGTTTCTCTTGGAACAAGTAGAACAGAAAGCAACTCTGTGCTAGCCTGAAAGAAAGAGGTTATCATCTGGAGAACCCTGATGTGGCAAGTTTCATCAGCAAGACATTGAGGTGACTAATGGTGTTAACTCAGTTGTGAAAATCCTGGAACAACAAATCTCTCTCTGCAAACCTTCCTGAGCGGTAAACATTTACCTTTTAAGCACCAAAGCCTAGTGAACGTTATGCATGCTAAATTCTGTGAACAGTATAAGAATTGCCTACAACCAGTGAACTTGGAAAAATGAGACATGTGAACCAAAGAACTTTTCTTAAATTTACACACATATCATACACATGCGCTTAGAATTAGAAGGGGATTAATTTGGGTTAGTTAAGTTAATAGAGATAAGTTAAAGTTTGATTCTGTTTTCATGTTTAAAGTTCATTAAAAACAACTTTTGTTTAAGTAACTACTTGTCTTGGTGAATGTCTATTGCTGCTGGGTTTTGGGGTCCTTTGGGCTCGTAACACTTAATCGAAGCCAGCTCTAAGGTTTGCATCTGAAAGCATTTGCAGTGGCGGTGGTAAAATAAATCTCACTCAAAGTCAGACATCTAGTCAAATTTCTTTTAACAACATCCAAAGACACTGTTTAGCCACCATTTGTCCCAGATGGTATTGTCCTACAAGATTTTCTTCTTTGACACATTAAATAACAATTAATTTTGCTGTTTCTGTGCTTGATGCCAAGTGCTCAGTTACCTCAGAGAAGTAGTTGGAATAGTAATTACTATGACATACATGGAGGATATTCAGCCCATCAGATCCATTCTGGCCTTCAGCAGGGAAATCCCATCATTCTAATTTTCTCTCTTCTTTCCCTGTAGTTTATTCCAGCTCAAATGCCCATCAACTCCCTTTTCGTAAATTGCTACTTACGTGTACTAAGGGAAAATTTGGAGCAGCTAATTAACCTAACAGCAAGACGTTGAAATCAGATGACCCAGGTAAAACCCATCTGGTCATTAGTGAGAAGGTGCAATCTCCCTATCCATTCATATTCTTGTCCATTCATTCCATCAGTAAACATTGTTACACTCGTTCTCTATTTAGCATAATTGGCACCACTGTGGCACCTCGTTGTTACTCCTCCCACCCCCAACCTGTTGTTTGCTGTGACTCCACTGTAGCAATCAAATTCTTGCCTTTAGTGGAAAGTGCTTTTAATTTGATTTCATTTGTGGAGAGAGGGAAAAAGTACAGCTCACATTTATGAAGCATGGCCTTGAGCCACCCGCAATTGATTGATATCCAGGGGAGTGCAGTCAAAAAGTGTGATCACTGTAAGCAAACACGTAGGTGATCAATTTGGACTCAGCAAGCTTGAACCAATAGCAATACGAAAGCAACCAATTTGTTTTATGGCTGTAGATTGAGGGAATAATATTGGTCTGAGCACCAAGGGTAAAACATCTGTGTCTTCCACAATAAAGTGATTGGTAATTTTTTTTGGACATTTTCTTGAGAAAGCCCATAGGTCTGTGGTTCGAGACAAATGAGAACATCGGCAGCTGTGCAGCACCTTTGGATTCTATGATCCAACTCTTCCATCTTACCATCTTTCCATCTTACAACATGATATTTCTGTGTATTTATTGCTGTATAATTTATATCACATAATTTGTTTGCAATCAGGTAAATTTCTTTGGCTTGGCTTCGCGGACGAAGATTTATGGAGGGGGTAAAAAGTCCACGTCAGCTGCAGGCTCGTTTGTGGCTGACCAGTCCGATGCGGGACAGGCAGACACGATTGCAGCGGTTGCAAGGGAAAATTGGTTGGTTGGGGTTGGGTGTTGGGTTTTTCCTCCTTTGCCTTTTGTCAGTGAGGTGGGCTCTGCGGTCTTCTTCAAAGGAGGCTGCTGCCCGCCAAACTGTGAGGCGCCAAGATGCACGGTTTGAGGCGTTATCAGCCCACTGGCGGTGGTCAATGTGGCAGGCACCAAGAGATTTCTTTAGGCAGTCCTTGTACCTTTTCTTTGGTGCACCTCTGTCACGGTGGCCAGTGGAGAGCTCGCCATATAATACGATCTTGGGAAGGCGATGGTCCTCCATTCTGGAGACGTGACCCATCCAGCGCAGCTGGATCTTCAGCAGCGTGGACTCGATGCTGTCGACCTCTGCCATCTCGAGTACCTCGACGTTAGGGGTGTGAGCGCTCCAATGGATGTTGAGGATGGAGCGGAGACAACGCTGGTGGAAGCGTTCTAGGAGCCGTAGGTGGTGCCGGTAGAGGACCCATGATTCGGAGCCGAACAGGAGTGTGGGTATGACAACGGCTCTGTATACGCTTATCTTTGTGAGGTTTTTCAGTTGGTTGTTTTTCCAGACTCTTTTGTGTAGTCTTCCAAAGGCGCTATTTGCCTTGGCGAGTCTTTTGTCTATCTCATTGTCGATCCTTGCATCTGATGAAATGGTGCAGCCGAGATAGGTAAACTGGTTGACCGTTTTGAGTTTTGTGTGCCCGATGGAGATGTGGGGGGGCTGGTAGTCATGGTGGGGAGCTGGCTGATGGAGGACCTCAGTTTTCTTCAGGCTGACTTCCAGGCCAAACATTTTGGCAGTTTCCGCAAAGCAGGACGTCAAGCGCTGAAGAGCTGGCTCTGAATGGGCAACTAAAGCGGCATCATCTGCAAAGAGTAGTTCACGGACAAGTTTCTCTTGTGTCTTGGTGTGAGCTTGCAGGCGCCTCAGATTGAAGAGACTGCCATCCGTGCGGTACCGGATGTAAACAGCGTCTTCATTGTTGGGGTCTTTCATGGCTTGGTTCAGCATCATGCTGAAGAAGATTGAAAAGAGGGTTGGTGCGAGAACACAGCCTTGCTTCACGCCATTGTTAATGGAGAAGGGTTCAGAGAGCTCATTGCTGTATCTGACCCGACCTTGTTGGTTTTCGTGCAGTTGGATAATCATGTTGAGGAACTTTGGGGGACATCCGATGCGCTCTAGTATTTGCCAAAGCCCTTTCCTGCTCACGGTGTCGAAGGCTTTGGTGAGGTCAACAAAGGTGATGTAAAAAAAAATCAGGTAAATAAATGATTAACAAATGCTTTTTAGTGAACTCTCAAACACTTTGCAATACTACAAGGAGATTCTCTTGGGGTGGGTGGAGGGGGTGGGAACAGCGCCATAAACAAGTACAATAGCAATTATATAGAAAATTAGCTGCAGAGTTGTTAAAAAGGTGTTGTCTTCAGGAAAATGTGTTGGTAACCCTTCTGTGATTTGTTTGCAAACAGACAGAGAAAACAGTGATAGAAATCTCACTGAACTAACCACCAGGCAATTTGCATATAATGTTCTACCCAGCAAAAGGCAACATATTTACTTTGGCATGTTTGAACTCCAAAAAAAGCAAAATGTTTATTTGAAGAGGGAGGGAATTCCCAGATTTAACAAGGATCATTGACCTGTGTCCAGGACAGATAGTTAATCAATTTGGACAAGCTACCAGTGCAAAAAATGACTGCAAAGCAGCATTATTCCTCTTACGGACACTGAGATCCTCCATTATTTCTGTTTTCTTACAACAATCACAGCATCTGCAGACATGCTTCACATCAAGAATTGTTTGCAATTTTGTGGTTTAAATGTCTTCTTGTGTTTGATTAAATATCATCCAAATGCTACACATATGACATTTCTTAAATCTTATTTTCATTTTGAGTAATAACCTTACTCGGTTATTAAGGGATTGTCAAAGGAAGCAGTCTCAAAGCCTCTACCCATGTGACAATTCCCTCTCGTCAGAGTAGTCTACTGTGACATTCTTTTGTTAAGTAAATACTTCAATTTCTCATTTCAAGTCTATTCCAATAAAAAAACAATTTCACATTGTCGCATTATAATTTCTGTTGGGAATAAGTGGAACAGCACAAGTTTTGACTAAGCAAAATACAGTAAAACCCCCTGTTATCTGGAATTCAAGTAACTGGCAGCCTCAAGCAACCGATAAAAAAAAAAATCACAGAAAATAAATAGGTAAAAAATACGGAAGATTAAAATTGGCGCTCCTCACCATTAGTTCATCAATCAGACAATGTGCAATGTGAAGCAACCAGAAAATTCACTGAACTGGCAACTACCAATCCTAATGAATGCTGGATACTGTACCACTGATGTTGGAAATCTGAACAAGAGAACACAGGAAATCAGGAAAGGTTATTTATGATGAGAGGCCACCAGCCTGAAACATTGACTGTTTCTCCCTCCACAGCTACTGCCTGATCTGCTGAGTATCTGGAACAAAACACAAAGGTGCTGGAGGAACTTAGCAGGCCATGCCGCATCCATGGAAAGCAATAGGTAGTCGTCCTACTGACTGAAAAGATTTTTAAAATTGTTGCAGTTCTCTCCTTTTTCTAATTAATGTCTTAAGTGAGCACAAAGGAAGAAATGCTGTTGACGTTTTACTTAGACTGTGAAACGTGAGCTCACATGGCTCTCATCTCTGTATCTGAAAGCATCTGAGGTGGATGCAGTAAAATAAACTTCACTCAATTAAAGCCAGATATCCATTTCACCTATCTCTAACAACATCCAAGGACAATGTGCAGCTTCTGTTGGAAATGTGGTGGCGAATGTGGTGCCGTTATTTTTCAAAAATCTATAAGGACCAGCCAGAAAACTACAAGTCAGTGAAAAAGTTACTGGAGCAGATTCTGAGATACAGGATCTATCTGGTTTTGGAAAGATAAAGAGTGAATTAGAGATAGATATAGACTTTAAAGGCTAGTCTGGAAGGTTGGAACCATGAGATCTTGAGTGAACTGGTAAAATGAATTCAAAATTGGCTTGGAGTGTTGATTTTCAGATTGGAGACCTGTTACCAATGGGGTGCTGCAGGTATCAGGATTGGGTCAATTGTTGTTCATCATCTAGAATTGACGATTTTGATGAGAATACAATTAGTGGATTTGTGTATGATAGTGGACAGTGAATAAGGTTATCTAAAATTACAGCATAGTCTCAACCAACTGTGTAAGTGGACCAAGGAATGCAGATGGAATTTAACTCAGACAAGTATGAGGTGCTGCACTTTGAAAGTTAAAACACGCAAAACTTGCACAGTAAGTGTAGGCCATGAAAAGGGGTGTAGGACAAAGAGTCCACAAGTAAATATTTCCCTGAAAGTAGTGATACAGGTAGACAGGGTAGTGAAAAAGGCATTTGGCATGCTTGTCTTCATCAGTCAGGTCAATGAGTGCAAGAGTTGAGACATTACATTACTTCTGTACAAGATGTTGATGACAGCTTCTACAGGTGTACCATGGAGAGAATTCAATACTTCAAATGTGCTCTCAGAAACAGAACTTATTATCACTGTCTGGTATGGAGCTGACAACACTCAGGTCAGGAAAAAAGCTCTTGAGGGTTGTTAGCTCAGCCTGTGACAACACAGGTATCAGTCTTCACTCAATTGAAAATATCTACAAGAGGTGGTGTTTTAAGATACCAATGTCTCTCCTTAAGAACCCCCCACCACCCAAGCCATGCCCTCTTTGGTCTTCCACCATGGGAAAAAGATACAGGAGCATGAAGACAAGCACTCAGTGGCACAAGGACAGCTTCTTTCTCTCTGCCTTCATTCAGGAACTTTGACTTTCTTTTTGCTGCATTAATTTATTTATTTTGAATTTTTATAGAAAATGCTTTGCACTGGGATACTACTGCAAAACAGCAAATTTTGGGACATGTTCATGATAATAAGTTTTGTTTCTGAGAGCACATTTGAAGTATTGAATTCAGTCTGGTCACCTAGCTAGAGAGAGGATGGTTAAGCTGAAAAGGGTGCAGAAAAAAAATCACCAGGTTGTTACTGGGACTGGAAAGCTTAAGTTATAAGGAGAGGCAAGATAGGCTGGGACATTTTTTCCTTGGAGCTGAGGGATGACATTATAGAGGTATATAAACTCATGAGAGCCAGAGATAAGGTGAATAATCACTGTCTTTTTCCCCAGGCTAGGGGAGTCTAAAATTAAAGGCCATAGATTCATGAGAGGAGAAAGATTTAAATGTGATGTTAGGGGCAACTTTTTCATGCAGAGGGTGATAGGTATTTGGAATGAGTGGACAGATAAAGTGGTAGAGTTAGCCACATCAGTGTTTAAAAAAAACATTTAGTCAGGTCCATGGTTAGGAAAGGTTTAGAAGGGTATGGGGCAAACACGGGAAAATGAGACTACCTCAGGTGGGTACTTTGGCTAGCAGGGTCATGTCGGACCTGTTTCCATGCTCTCTGGCTCTACAGGCTTTATCTGTAATTGACTGATATTTTTTATAATCTCTTACAATAAAAGACATGAGCCTGTTATTTCCAAATCAAACCCTTTGTTCCCAAAAGGTCCCACAAGTATGATTAGGAATATAGTCATCAGGTTAAATTTCCAACTACAAGCATTGCTAACAAATAACACATTTATGTCCCCAAGGTCTGGCATTCTTCAATCAAGCTTTCCATTTGCATATTGTAAATGTAACTGGTATCTTTGAAAGAAATCAAATGTTATAATTCACTGATATCAGCAAACAAAAATGTTGATATTAAACCTTGTGAAAATTCTTGAAACCATTAATGTGAGACAGAATTAATTCTAATATTCACATTGCATTATTTCCACTATTTTAAGATCATTAATTTCTCCTGGGCTTTTCTTAAGCCCACACTGCATTTGCTATTGAAGAAGGTGATAGGTCACTTACTTTCAAGGCTCTTTTAGTAGCTGTTGACACTAACTGATAGATGGTGTAAATTAGCAGCCACAGACTCTCTGCCACTTGGTCGGTGCTTCCAGGATAAAATCATTTCAATCTAACATCTTCTTTATGGAGACTCTTGCGGATCCAACCTGCATTCCCTCCATCTATTCAGAAGTGTTCATATGTTTAATGTAAAGCAAACAATGAGATCCTGGCGGAATTCCACAGGTCTGGCTGCATCCTTGGGTGGAAATGGTCAGTCAGGTCAGGACCCTATATTGAGACTAAGATATTTGTGATATTAAATATATCAAGGGATAAGCAGCTGGGGAGGGGCCAAAAGGTAATAGAAATGGGAGTGCTGGAGACACAGATAGAGGGAGAGGCAACTGGGGATGGGGTGGTTAGAGATAAAAGTAAGAACAGAAGTAACTAAAGAAGTGATAGGAATATTTTAACCATATAATGGGAGTAACTGAAGATTATAAAAATAGATATTTGTGCCATTGGTTTTAAAGATTTCCAGAAGTAATATGATGTGTTGTTCCTCACATTTATGTGCGGCATCACCCTGATGAGGGATGAGGTTGAGGACAGAAATGGCGAAGGGAATTGGAATGGTTGGTTACTGGTCATTCAGAGAGAGAGAAAGTGAGAGTGAGTACTGGTGATTGGCGAAGCGGTCACCCGATTTGTGTTTGGTCATCAGTGGAACCATCGCCAAGCATTTATATTCAGTACTTCATTAAAGAGTTTAAGCTAAACATCAGCTACTAAAGTGCATTGATGCCTAATGCTTATCTGATATTAATCTAAGCAGGTATATGTTGGCTTCATTGATCCCTCAGAACCAACTTTAACGTTAAACAGTTATTTGCACTTTTAGTTTACAAATAATGAAGGATTTGGTCATACATTCATAAATAGCATCATTTCTACTCTCTGAATGATTCTCAGAGGTGAGTCACAAAAATCTTCCATCACTTAATTGATTTGACTGATTACAAGAGTGATGGTGGGCTGCCTCAATGACTGAAGGCAAATGAGCAGAACAAATGCCCCATTTGATATACTGATCCAATCAAGCTAAAAGAAGTTCAGTGTAGACAGAATCTTTCCAAAGGGGCAGCACATAGGGTGGCTGTGGTAATACAACTACTACACTGGCCACACTCCTACCAGCCTACTGCAGGGGGCAACCACTGTACCTGCAGGAAGGCAACCTGGGAGGCTGGCCCCACCTTCTGGCTGTCAATCACCAGCCTGTATAATCGTGTCTGCCTGTCCCGCATCGGACTGGTCAGCCACAAACGAGCCTGCAGCTGACGTGGACTTTTTACCCCCTCCATAAATCTTCGTCCGCGAAGCCAAGCCAAAGAAGAAAGAAGATAAAGACTTGAGCCAGCCCCTTCGGGAATAGTCAGGCACATGGAACTAGCAAGATACTGAGACTGGTACGAACAAGTTTAAGCTAATTAAAGCCTGTTGTATGGTCTGTGGACTTTGCATTAGAATTATTTGCACAGCAGTGCTCACAATGGTAGAGTGGAATAGCAGTCACACTGATGCCTTTCAGCTCCAGCAACCTAGGTTTAATTCAGATTCCTTGCTGTCAAGTGGTGTTCACATGTTCTCCCTGAACCTATGAGGGTCGTTCCAGGTGATCTCATTTCCTTCCACATTCTTGAGATGTGCTGATTGGTAAACTAATTGGTCTCAGTAAATTATGCCTAGTGCAGATAGATAGTAGGAGAACCTGGGTAGAGTTGAAAGGCATGTGAGAGGATATATATTGTAGGGAAAGAATTTGGGGGATGGGATTGATCAGCTTACTAAGAGCAGGCATATACTTGATGGGCCAATAACCTCCTTCTGTATCATGAGAAATATGAGAAACAAATAGACTTTCCCTGTCTTTATTGTATTTCTTTGAATGCTCCATATATTTGCTTGTGCAAAAAATCTCTTTGAGTTTACAACATCTGTACATCTACCACAACCTAGTTGGTCCAGAGAGCTGAATGAAATAAACTAGACTGATATACTATTGTTGAACTGAAAGGATGCTACATTACCAGAGGTGCTTTCTTTCAGATGGGAAGTTAAATTTAAGCCCCATCTGCTCTCTCAGCTGGATGTGAAGGATCCTTTGGCATTTTGAAGAGGTGGTGAGTTCCATCTGATGTTGTGCCTTATATCTGTCCTTCACCTCATACCATGAAATGTGATCATAGATACATGTGGTACTTGATGTGCCAAAACCTCTAATGTACTTTTTTAGCTGTAAATTGCATTGTTCCCATAAGGATGAAAGAGGCACAATATAAATACGTTCTGATTTCTTTCCTAAATGATGACTAAATTTCATTTTATTCCAGATTACTAGACCTTGTTACTAGAAGAGGATTAATTTCTCATATTAGCAATTTCTTCCTCAGACAAGAAGTCTCTGTTTTCAGAGTATTGTAATTGAGTTTACCGTAAATGATTTACTTGGTATTCATCCAATATGTGGCTAGTGTGTGGGCGCACAGCATGGGTGCAAGACTGCTTTGAGGCCACAGACTGGAACTGTTTCAGGGAGGTGGACACCTACAACAGTCATGTAAACATAGAGGAGTACACAAGCTTAGTGACTGGCTACATCAGCAAGTGCATTGAGGATGTCACTGAGATCCAATACTTCACAACCAGGACTAACCAGAAACCATGATTGGATGCAGAGATCCGGGCCCTTCTCAGAGCTCATGAGGCTGCTTTCAGGACACTTAATTAGTGTCCTATTGTGGACACTCAACATCTCTTCACTTGTCAGGAAGGCACAACAGCAACTGCATTTCCTGAATGCAGACTGAAGCGGGCAAGGCCACCAGCTACCATTAGGTCAATCTTCTAAGGAGCTCCATCAAGAGCATCTTGGCTGGCTGCATCACAGTGTGGTTCAGTTGCTGCAGAGAAATGGACTGGAGGTCAATCCACAGGACCATAAGAGTGGCAGAGAGGATCACTGGAGTCTCTCTTCCCCCACTGATATGATCTATCAGGATTGTTGTCTGAAGAGGACACACAAAATCATTGAGGACCCCTTCTACCCTGCTCACAGTGTCTTTCAGCTGCTCATGTTGGGGAAGAGATACAGAAGTATTAGAGCCAGCACCTCCAGGCTGACGAACAGCTTCCTCCTACAGGCAATAAGGATACTGAACAATCAAAGGAACTGCTTACACTAAACATCTGAGATTCTCATATTTACGATGCAATATTTATTTATTTGCATATATAGTATGGGATCCTATCACCACTGTATATATTTGTATATATTTGCATATAGTGATAATGATTGGCTGAGAGCTGTAGCCACACCTACTGCTCAGGTCATAAAGAGCTGCACCTAACCAGATCCAGGTCAGTCTGGACTGGTCGACCTCGATGTACTACGCTCCAGTCTTTTGTTAATAAAAGCCTTAGTTTGAGTCAACAAGTCTTTGAGTCATTCGGCATGCTACACTGTTATGACTGGTTGTAAGTCTGCATGTTATGTTCGAGGATCAGAGAATACTGTTTTGTCAGCTTGTACTTGTACAATCAGGTGAAAATAATTTTGATGATTTGATTCCATGTCCAATTATGGCCTTTTGCCTGTTGACCTAGGCTCCTCCCCTTTTCTTCCCTTCTCCCCCAGCCTTTTTATGCAGGTGCCTTCTTGCTTTTTTCCATACCTTGAAGAAAGGCTCAGCCCGAAATGTTTGTTATATATCCATTTATCTCCAATGGACGCTGCGTGAACTGCTAAGTTCCTCCAGCATTTCTGTGCTTTTACTACAATCACAGCATTTACAGACGTGCATGTTTCACTCTACTTAGCATCCATGCAAGTCAGAAAAACAGCAGAAATAAATTTTCTGCCGATGAATATCAGTGACTTTGAAATCTAGAGAAAGGTCAGTATAGTAATATTTTGTCTATTTGAATGTCGGGTGTTTATACATCACAGATACATCTCTCTTTTTTTCACCTAGAAACCTCCTGGTTAGTTATTAATTGCCATTCAATGATATTCTCACATGCTACTTCTCAAGGAGGCTGCACTTGTTAGTTATATGTCCAGTTACCAAAGATACTTGACACCAAGATTTCTAGATTTGTAATCTCAAACAGATTGTATTCATCAGTGTTGTCTGGTAGAATTCTCACAGGGTTGGGCACGTGCTCAGGCACTTGAAAGAATTTACATTAGATTACTCTTGCAGAGTGTTAAAATAATACGCAGAAACAGGATGATTATTGATAAAACACAACACCTGTCCCCCTGTTGCTCTCATCCACTCATGCATACTTCTAGACATACAAGAATGAATTTTTGGGCACAAATTTATCCAACACATCCTGCCTATAAAGGAATGAGTTGCCCAGGAACATCTCCATACTTGTCCTTCTCTGTGACCCTCTCAATCATGTAACCAAATAGGGAAGTAGCTATTTTTTTTCCAAGCAAATCTGCACTGTTACAGGGCCAATGTTGCTTACTTAGTTTAACCCATTAGGTGGGTCTAGATATGCTTTGTGAATTACAGAGTATCTCCATTCACTGGGTCAGAAGCAGGAGCTCTTAGTACTGGTTTCAGCCAATAAACTTACCTGCCTTGCAATGGGTACATGGAGGTTCTTAAAAATTACGGGAAGACTAACATTCCCAGAGATTCTCCTGGTTTTCCACAGGGTTACAGTGAAATTCCTGTGATATGATTGAAAGTTAAGCTTCCTGACGATGTTGAATTCACCCCCTTAACTCTCGGGCATGCACCAACTGAACTCCAATATGCAAACCCACTGCATATGCGCCAACCGAAGACTCGCGCATGACAACAGGAATAAAGGTAGCTGCGCCTGGCCTATGAACCCAGGAACGCCGACTAACATGGTAAGGACTCACATTTTGGCTCTTACATGCCCTGTATCCCTGTTATAGTTTGTCAAGTACAACAAAAATCTACTACGAAGAAAAGATTTGATTAAAAAGTTTGCTTTAAGATTTCGGTACTCCATGAGCGTGGGCAAAATCCAACTTGTGTCCATTCCCAGATATGACTGATCCTTTGGTCCCAAATACGGCATAAGTTGGGGTCTACCTGTAATGTTTTTGTACTAAATGTTACTCGTAAATCACAAATACTAATTACCACAATAATGTAGCTAAACCACCAAAAAATTTGATAAAAGCCGTGACTATAAAAACACCAGTAGCAACGAGATCAACAGTGTGAGCTTGTAGCACACGCAGAGGAAACCATGTGATTCAAAGCATCATTGTAATTGGGTAATAATGACAGCTCTGACTGGAGCGCATTCGAAGGTTCAAGAAGTAAATTAGCATAGATCTGTCGCCTTGTAGGAATATTGATACACGTAAGCTGGGCTTGCAAAAAAATGTTTTTGTTGTTATAACTAACTACAGGGTTATTGTTATCAAAAAAATAATAAATTTCTGCTGAAGCACTGCACAAAAATTTTATCGATGATCATTTTGGTGTCACGCCCTCTGATGGTGTCACCTGGTGCGGTCCACAACCCCCAGTGAGTAGGCTGATGGGCTGATTGAGTCCACTCCTCCATTCCATCATGAGCTGATCTATTCACCCATTCAGCCCCATTCCCTTGCCTCCTCCCCATAACCTTTGATATCCTGACCATTCAGATACCATCAATCTCTGCCTTAAATATTGCCTTGGCCTCCACATCCGCCCATGGTAGCAAATTCCAAAGGGGGCTAAAGAAATTCCTCCGCATCTCTGTTTTAAATGGGCACCCTTTAATTCTGAAATTGTGCCCTCTTGTCCTAGATGCCCTTACTATGGGAAACAACTTTGCCACATCTAATTTGTCCAGGTCTTTCAACATTGGAAATGCTTCTATGAGGTCCCCCCCCCCCCACTCATTCTCTGTACCCCAAAGAGTTTCATCCAAGAGTTGACGAACGTTCCTCATATGCTAATCCCTTCATTCCGTGAACTCCAGTTACTCCAGCAGATTCCTTTTAGATCCAGATTCCAGCTGTAGAGCTCGTCGAAAGAACCAAAGACTTGTTGATCCAAACCAAGGCTTTTATTAGCAAAAGACCGGAGCTCTTCACAGGTGGCCGACCAGTCCGGAATGATCCGACCTGGCTAGGGACACAACCCTTTAAGGCCCAAACAATAGGTGTGGCTTAGCTCTCAGCCAATCGCTGTAAGCACAGTCTAGATACAGTAACTATATACACTATGTACATTGGTGATAGATCTGTACTATCACACCAGCCCCTGCCATTTCTCATGTAATACAAAATGAACTGTTCTTGAGTTCATTTGAAAGGAGATTTTATTTTGTAGAAATGGTCACATGAGTAATTCTATGTATCAGAGTGATTGTGAAATCACAGAAGTAGGTACATAATATTCCTTTCCAAATTCAGACCTTTGCATTTACACCTTGGGGACTTTCAGTTATATTTTAACTAGCCTTCAGCGGTTGTTAAAGGTATTATAACATTGATTTGGATAAAAGAGAACAACCAAATGTTCAAAACTAAAAACAGAAAGAACTTGCAATAATCAGCAGGTCAGCCAGTATCTGTAGAATGAGAACAGAGTTAACATTTGAAAGTAATCATTTTTTTATCTGAGCAAATATGATAAGGCTGACATTTAGATGATGTAAAATAACACTATCTGCTATTTTAGTTAAAGGAATAATAGGTGAATTTATAAGAGGGTTCTCCCATTCACCCACATATACTTCGATGGAAATAACGGCAAGTATGATTTCTTTAATCCCCTGTGGCCATGCCAGTTCTTCCATGAACTCCTTCAGAACATTGGAGGCATGTTCTGCTCTTCAGTTGGAAAACAAACAAGGCTTGTCAGGTCACATAGTCCAGGACAGGTTCAATTTGTCATTAACTCCTTTGAAGCCAGAACTTGGTAAACCTATGGCTTCATTAGGCTCACAGTCTGCAAACTGTGCAGAAGTGGTTAAAGACGCATCCCACCTTTATCCCAAAGTCTGGCCAGTATCACATGTTGAATCTTAGAGAATATTCCAAAGGTGAAGCTATGCCTATGAAAGAGCAACATGCCTCACCAGAATGATTCAGAATAAAAGGCCATTTGGTTCGCTGTGTTTCTGCCTGCTCTTCCTTCTTCAGGAATCTTTGGGCTCTATCCATCTAGAAATTATAAATTATAATATCATCAATTATTTCATGGATTCTTTCTAAAGTATGGTGTAGTTCATCAAGAAAGCAAATAATATACTTGAAGGCAGATGTTATACGTTCACACAGCCCCACTAAAAGCCCAGATTCTTTCATCTCCCTATCTCTAATTGCCATGCCAGAGAGAAAGCCAATTATGGTCTTTAGTATCTCTTCATGTGGTATCACCTAGCTGGCATTCTTATGTTCCCCTTCTCTAACCTGTTGTTCCCTGGCATTGCAAGATGGCTCAGTGCTAATTAGTTGCTGCAGTCTGCACAAGCGGAGAAAATGTAAGGATGCCTGGATTTAAAGGATTATTTATAGGGAAAGCACAAAAGGATCATTCCTTATTCCTCTTTATTAGCATGTATATGTTCCTAGGCTGTGAGAGTTATGTGTAAGCATGTATTACAGAAAATGAGATTCTCAGTAAATGTACTGTCTGAACAAACAGGACTTCCAGTTGCCAGTCACTTTAACAGTCTAACTCTAACCCCTCTGTCTCTGGCCTCCTACATTGTATTAACAATATCCAGCATAAGCTCAACAAACAGCACCTCATTCTCTCACAAGACAGATCACAAATCTTGGAGCTTACATTGGTTTAATCATTTAAAGTAACTTCTCTTTTTTAAAATTTATTATGTACAAATTGTTTCTGCTTCCATATCATTTCATTCCAACTGTTTTATTTAAAAGTAACAGTTTTCTCCATCTCCCCTTTCTCTGCAATTGAACACTGATTATATTCTAATTCATCTGGAAGGAGTGTTGTGAGTGTTATTAAAACCTTGATTTGTTTAAAAGGGAACAACCTAATGTGCTATAATAAAAGCAAGAGGTGCTGGAGACATGGAAAGACAGCATCTGTGGAGAAAGAAATGGAGTCAACATTTCAAATCAATGATTCCTTTTTAAATTTTAATTTAGAGACACAGGGCAGAAACAGGCCCTTCCAGCCCTTGTGCCCATGCTGCCCAAATATACTTATTCGCCAACAAACCCCATACGTTTTTTTTTTGTTTTGGAGGGTGCGAGGAAACTGGAGCGCATGGAGGAAACTTAGGCAGGTCACGGGGAGAATGTACAAACTCCTTACAGACAGCACCAGATTCGAGCCTGAGTCACAGGTGCAGTAAGAGCCTTGCGCTAACCATGACATCCACTGTGTTGCCCGAGTTCGCTAAGCAAATGTTCTGCATGGGTATTGCAGAAATCAGATGTAGCACTTCTGATCTGAAATTCCACTACTCTTGCCTTGGAAGTCTGACCTGCTAAATGTTTCCTATATTCTCTGTTTTTGTGTCTCCTCCTAACAATTTCTGGTATGAATGACAGGTCCCACTCATACCCTTCAAGGCCATGACTTTACTATGGAAGTCCTTGGTGCTGTTTAGAACCATAACTAAATACTGTAGTTCAAAGTTCAAATGTATTATCAGAATACATACATAACATTACATACAATCCTGGGATTCTTTTTTCTGCAGGCCAGGCAGAATTTCTAATTGCAGGTAACTAAACCATACTAAAGAAAAGAAAATGTTTACCAAAAAAAAGAAATGTAAACAAAAGAAAGAAATATAAACAAATTGTGCAAATACAGAAAAAAAAAGTAATAAATAATGAGCAAAGTAAGAGTCTTTAAATGAGCCTAAATGCCTTAACCTGTTACAAAACCAAATCAGGTGAAGTAGTAGATGGCAAAACTTCTCTCTCAGAGGAACTAAATGCCTTCTATGCCAAATTTGGCCTAAGTAACAATGAAGAACCATCTCTCCGCATCCCCAGGTCCCCTGTTGGTCCCATCCTGTCCATATCTGAGGATAATATTCGTGTTGCCTTCAGGAGAGCGAATCTGAGGAAATCATCTGGCCCGGATGGAATACCTGGTTGAGTATTAAAGGTCTGTGCTGACCAACTTACCAAGGTAGTCACAGATATCTTCAATATCTCACTCCAGCAGGGCGTGGTACCCACCTGTTTAGAACAGGTGTCAATCATACCGATGCCCAAGAAGAGGGTAGTAACCTGCCTTAATGATTATCAGCCAGTAGCACTTATATTAACAGTGATGAAGTGTTTTGAAAGACTGGTGATGAAGCATATCAGCTCCTGTCTGAGCAGTAACAAGGATCCATCCAGTTTGCCTATCATAGCAACAGGTTTGCAGTGAATACCATCTCACTGGCTCAACACAAAGCCCTAGAGCACCTGGACAGTATAGTTGCATACATCAAGATGTTCTTTATCAACTACATTTTGGCATTGAACACTATCATCCCCTCAAAACTGATCAGCAAACTCCAAGACCTGGGAGTTAACACCTGATTGTGTAATTGGATCCTGGATTTCATCACCCCCAGACCACAATCAGTGATGATTGATAAGAACGTTTCCTCCACAATCTCCATCAGTACTGGTCCACCACAGGGCTGTGTTCTTAGCCCCCTGCTCTACTCACTTTACACCTACAACTATGTAGCTCGATACGACAATAACACCATCTACAAATTTGCCAATGGTAGTGGGTTGTATAAAGGAAGGGGATGAGTCAGAATACAGGATGGAGATTGAAAACATGACTGAATGGTGACCAACAATAACCTTGCACTCAATGTCACCAAAACTAAGGAGTTGATTGTTGACTTCAGGAAAGGAAAGCCAGGGGTATACAATCCAGTGATCATTGGGGGATCAGAGGTGGAGAAGGTGAGCACATTTAGGTTCTTGGGAGTCACTATCTCGGAGGATCTTTCCTGGACCCAACACACCAATGGCATCATAAAGAAAGCTCATCAATGCCTCTACTTCCTGGGGGTGTGGCAAGATGGCATAGAGTCTATACGTGTAATCTCGACCTCTCTGGCCGGACTTTTAAGTACCCATTTTTTAACCCTTTGTTTTCAAGTTTAAACTTCTTAAATTTTAGTTTAAAGTATTAAGGAATTATTATGGCCATTTATGGTAAAAAGATTAAACCTCAAGTGCAGAAGAAGTTACATTTTTGAAGTACTGAAGATTTGGGGCCTAAACAACTTGCAACAGCCTCAGGTTTAATTTCTTCAGTGCCTAAACTACAAAGCCTGCCTGTGGGAGCTGAAAAAAAAGTCTACTACTCACCAAATGAAGGATAGCGCTGGAATTACCTGTTCTCTAGAAGAAGGTGCGTGTTCCCATGTAGTGGATCCCGATTCTGGCAGCCTGCCAATTTTAATGGAGGGAGCATGCAGGAAGACGACTCCATTGTCTGAAACTTTTCTGGCAATGCTCCAACCTGAAGATTTTGATCTCTTCCATGATTTTTTGAAAAAACAACAAGCTGCGGGGGGGAGACCAGCGTCGACCCCCTGAGGAAGTTGGGGTGCCGTCGCTGAGAGTCCAGACCCACAGTAAGACTGTTAAAATGCCTTTTGTTGAGTTGCAGTTACCTGGTTCTGCCACTACGTTAGAGAAAGCAGGGCTGAGCTTTTCTAAATTACAATGTAACCAGTTAAATGCTGTCATTCAGCCTATAATGAATGAGTTGGCTCAAAGGATAAGTTCAGAATTGAATACAGTTAAAACATGTGTAGAGGCATCTTGTGAAGATTTTTAAAAATTTCAGTCTGCTTTTTTCGAATGTCAACAACAAGTGGCTTCTAATACAGAAAAAGTGTTGAAGGTTGAAAAATCCGTTATAGAATTGCGAGAACGTGAGAAGGAGTTGGAGAGGAAAATAGACTATTTGGAGAATCAAAGTAGAAGGAATAATGTGAAAATTGTCGGTTTGCCAGAAGGTATGGAAGGACGAGATCCTCTTCATTTTTTTACAGATTAGATCCCACAAGTACTAGGGCAAGAATTTTTTTTCTGAAGGCTTGGTATTGGAAAGAGCTCACAGAACTTTAAGGAGATCACCTTTACCTGGTCAGTCACCGAGACCTGTAATAATTCGATGTTTGAATTATTTGGATAGAGAAGCAATACTTCGATTGGCGGTGCAAAATGCGAGAAAACGACAAACTCCGTTATTGATTCAGAATAGCAGAGTTTTTTTCTACCCTGATATGATCGTCGACGTCAATTTAATCCAGTTAAAGAAGTTTTGTGGCATAAAGGTGATAAGTCTACTTTACGCTATCTGGCAGTGTTGAAGGTGTTTCATGGAGATTATCAATCTTGTTTTTTTTAGGATGATCATGAAGCAATGATTTTTGCTGATTCATTGCCTGATATAAGAGGACAAAGACGTAGTCTACCATTGTCTCCTAAAGAAAAATCTGGTTGTTCTGGAAATGGAAGAAATGGTAGAAATGGGAAAAACGGAATGGAAAGAGTCCAACTTCTTTTGAAATGGGATCTTCAAGTTTGGAACCTCTTGAATGAATAGCAGAATCTTCTTATTCTTATTTTACTTTTTATGTTATTATGATATTTTGAGATTTTTTTTGTTCGGCTGGAGAGGAAGAGATTTTTTTCTAGGTTCTATTAGTCATCAGCCACTGGTGGGTGATCCACATCCAAATTTTGTTTAGGGATTACTACTTTTTGGTAGTTTTTTGAGGGGGGGGGGTTTGTTAATTCTTTTTTTTCTTTTTTAAAATTTTTATTTTATCTAGCTGTTACTTTGTGATTTTTTTTCTCCTATTGGAGGGCCTATATACGATGATTTGAGTTTTTATATAAAGATATTATTGGTCTTTAGTAATATTAGTAGATATGTTAAGCAAAGCAGGACGTCAAGCGCTGAAGAGCTGGCTCTGAATGGGCAACTAAAGCGGCATCATCTGCAAAGAGTAGTTCACGGACAAGTTTCTCTTGTGTCTTGGTGTGAGCTTGCAGGTGCCTCAGATTGAAGAGACTGCCATCCGTGCGGTACCGGATGTAAACAGCGTCTTCATTGTTGGGGTCTTTCATGGCTTGGTTCAGCATCATGCTGAAGAAGATTGAAAAGAGGGTTGGTGCGAGAACACAGCCTTGCTTCACGCCATTGTTAATGGAGAAGGGTTCAGAGAGCTCATTGCTGTATCTGACCCGACCTTGTTGGTTTTCGTGCAGTTGGATAATCATGTTGAGGAACTTTGGGGGACATCCGATGCGCTCTAGTATTTGCCAAAGCCCTTTCCTGCTCACGGTGTCGAAGGCTTTGGTGAGGTCAACAAAGGTGATGTAGAGTCCTTTGTTTTGTTCTCTGCACTTTTCTTGGAGCTGTCTGAGGGCAAAGACCATGTCAGTGGTTCCTCTGTTTGCGCGAAAGCCGCACTGTGATTCTGGGAGAATATTCTTGGCGACACTAGGTATTATTCTATTTAGTAGAATCCTAGCGAAGATTTTGCCTGCAATGGAGAGCAACGTGATTCCCCTGTAGTTTGAGCAGTCTGATTTCTCGCCTTTGTTTTTGTACAGGGTGATGATGGTGGCATCACGAAGATCCTGAGGCAGTTTACCTTGGTCCCAACAAAGCTTGAAAAACTCATGCAGTTTGGCATGCAGAGTTTTGCCACCAGCCTTCCAGACTTCTGGGGGGATTCCATCCATACCTGCTGCTTTGCCACTTTTCAGTTGTTCGATTGCCTTATATGTCTCATCCAGGGTGGGAACCTCATCCAGCTCTAGCCTTAGGGGCTGTTGAGGGAGCTGGAGCAGGGCGGAATCTTGGACTGAGCGGTTGGCACTGAAAAGAGATTGGAAGTGTTCTGACCATCGGTTGAGGATGGAGATCTTGTCGCTGAGGAGGACTTTGCCGTCTGAGCTGCGCAGCGGGCTTTGGACTTGGGGTGAGGGGCCGTACACAGCCTTTAGAGCCTCGTAGAAACCCCTGAAGTCGCCAATGTCCGCGCTGAGCTGTGTTCGTTTGGCGAGGCTAGTCCACCACTCATTTTGGATCTCCCGGAGTTTGCGCTGAAGATGGCTGCATGCGCGACGGAAGGCTTGTTTCTTCTCTGGACAGGACGGCTTTGTAACTGCCAAAATGTTTGGTCTGGAAGTCAGCCTGAAGAAAACTGAGGTCCTCCATCAGCCAGCTCCCCACCATGACTACCAGCCCCCCCCACATCTCCATCGGGCACACAAAACTCAAAACGGTCAACCAGTTTACCTATCTCGGCTGCACCATTTCATCAGATGCAAGGATCGACAATGAGATAGACAACAGACTCGCCAAGGCAAATTGCGCCTTTGGAAGACTACACAAAAGAGTCTGGAAAAACAACCAACTGAAAAACCTCACAAAGATAAGCGTATACAGAGCCGTTGTCATACCCACACTCCTGTTCGGCTCCGAATCATGGGTCCTCTACCGGCACCACCTACGGCTCCTAGAACACTTCCACCAGCGTTGTCTCCGCTCCATCCTCAACATCCATTGGAGCGCTTTCATCCCTAACGTCGAAGTACTCGAGATGGCAGAGGTCGACAGCATCGAGTCCACGCTGCTGAAGATCCAGCTGCGCTGGGTGGGTCACGTCTCCAGAATGGAGGACCATCGCCTTCCCAAGATCGTGTTATATGGCGAGCTCTCCACTGGCCACTGTGACAGAGGTGCACCAAAGAAAAGGTACAAGGACTGCCTAAAGAAATCTCTTGGTGCCTGCCACATTGACGACCGCCAGTGGGCTGATAACGCCTCAAACCGTGCATCTTGGCGCCTCACAGTTTGGCGGGCAGCAACCTCCTTTGAAGAAGACCGCAGAGCCCACCTCACTGACAAAAGGCAAAGGAGGAAAAACCCAACACCCAACCCCAACAAACCAATTTTCCCTTGCAACCGCTGCAATCGTGTCTGCCTGTCCCGCATCGGACTTGTCAGCCACAAACGAGCCTGCAGCTGACGTGAACTTTTTACCCCCTCCATAAATCTTCGTCCGCGAAGCCAAGCCAAAGAAAGATATGTTAAAGTTGAGGTTTGCTACTTTTAATGTTCGAGGTTTAAACGGTTCAATTAAGTGTAATGATGAGGGACAGCTATGGTATTGATAAGAATTCTTTGTTTCTTTATTTTTAAATTTGATTTTTAGTAAAATGTGTGTTTGGTAGCGATATGATTTTATCTGAAATGATTAAATTTGAGACTTTTCTTATGAAGGTACCAGAGAAGGGTTATATTTCATTCATGTATTAAATATTATAGGATGGTATGGATAAAAAGGGTTGGGATAAATCCAGATCTGTATAAGATTAAAATACCTTTAGATCTGATAGTATCTTTATTGGGCAGTTTGCAACCTCTGAAAGGTTTGGGATTAGATAAATTTCAACTTGCTTTTGTATATTTAGCATTATTTGTAGAGAAAAAATGTATTGTTAGTATGTAGAAAGATACAAATATGATTGATATTAATAGATGGCATAATGAGATGACATATTGTTTAATAATGGAAAAAATTACATATGTTTTGCGTGATAACTATAGCTTTTTTATTAGTAAGTGGTTGTTATATTCAGAATATTGACATTTCGATTTATGTTATTTAGATTTTAATATGTATGTTTAATTTTTCCTTAATATTCTTTTTTCCTTTCTTTATGACTCACCTTAGGAGAGCTGGCTGAAGGGGGTTCTTTATTTTTTTTTCTTTTTTCATTTTTTTCTATAAAATATAACATTCATGTTTTTCGTTTATTGTTGTATATGTTATTTACTATCTGTATTTTGAACGAATAAATAAAGTTAAAAAAAATGCCTCTACTTCCTCAAGAGTTTGCAAAGGTTTGATACAATACCAGAAACTCGGGCACATTTTTACAGAGGTGTGGTGTAAAGTGTGCTGACCAGCTGTATCATGGTCTGGTATGGGAACACCAATACCCCATGAGCGTAAATCCCTCCAAAAGGTAGTGGACACAGCCAAGGACATCACAGACAAAACCCTCCCTACCAATGAGTATATCTACAGGGAACGCAGCTGTCGGAGAGCACCGGCAATCATCAGAGACCCTCACCACCCAGCACACACTCTGTTCTCACTGTACCATCAGGAAAGAGGTATTTGTGCCATAAGACACACACCACCAGGTACAGGAACAGCTGCTACCCTTTCATCATCAGACTCCTCAACAACAAACTCAATCAGAGACTCATATAAGGACTCTTACTTGTGCACTTTATTGATTTTCTTTAGTTCTCTCTGTATTGCACAATCAGTTTGTTTACATTCTTTATCTGTTTACAGTTCTTTTATTTGTTTACATGTTTACGCTGTGTAGAGTTGATTTTTCGCACACCAATTAGTATAATTCTGCCGTTCCCGCAGGAATAGGAATTTCAGGGTTGTTTGTGATGTCGTGTATGTACTTTGACAATAAATCTGAAATCTGAATGAATCTGTTGTTCAGGAGCCTGATGGTCGAGGGGTAGCAGCTGTTCCCGAACCTGGAAGTACGAGACTTGTGATATCGCAGGTACCAAGATACAGTGAAAAGCTTTGTTTTACATGCTATCCAGTCACAACACCACGTATTTAAATATATCAGATAGTGCAATAATAAAGCAAGCATTCAGGGAATAGTATTACAGTGAGTCAAAGAGTGCAGGATATAGTGTTACAAGGACAAAGTGCAAAGTATAGAGAAAAGTCCAGTTAAAACAGTCCAAGGGCATCAATTTTTTTATAAACAAAAGTCCATTTAAGACTGTGGTAACAGTAGGAAATAAACTGTCCTTGAATCTGAAGGTTGGTATTTTCAAGCTCATGCATTTTCTGGCCGGCAGAAGAGGGAGAAGAGAGTGTTACAGGAGTAGGATGCATCCTTTCATAAGTTTGCAGCTTTCCCAAGAGATTGGTAAGTATTAAAAGATGTGATGGAGGGGAGGTTGATATGTGTGATGGGCAGAATTGCATTCACAACTCTGCAGTTTGTTGTGGTCTTAGGCAGAGTAGTTCCCGTTGTTACGGAATTGTGTTATTATTAATATTTATGATTATATAAATACATTTCTTAGTAAAGTTATTGGATGGGTTTGGACAGTATTACAAACTAATAAAATCTTATTAGTACTGACAAAGGAACAGCAATGGAAAATTCACTAGACAATGGTAAATTCAAAGTAATAGTTTTGATTGATATAAATTACATAACATTTCTTATTTATCTCTAACTTAATTCCCACTATGTGCAAATGTAAATATGTGTATGTGTCAAAATCAAAGCCATTACAGTTTGAGTGAGTCTGAAACGTCAATTTTAAACTTCAGCATCAAACATGTAGTGTTTCTTGAAGATTTTTAAATCGCAGTTCAGAAGTAATTATGAAGCACTTTCGTAAACATTATGGCTTCAGCTCTCTTTAAACTCATAAGTCTTTTGATGAGTTGTCTTTTAGAGAGAGAGAGTCCTCATGCGAGTGTTTTCACAAGTTTCCCGTTTTCTTATTAACGTTACGGAACTATGATTTTCAAGATGCATTCTTTTTTAATCAAGAGCGAAGTGGTCTTATTTACTTTAAAGCCACTTATTTTGAGTATCTTCTATGATAAGGATAATATAATACATAACCACATCTCCTTCTCTCTCCAGAGATTACCGTTTTACCTCTGTGTCTTTCACAGGGTGGTCAATTTTTTTCAGTCTCCTCTTTCTGTTTTCAAAATGTCTCTCTGCCTTCAGTTATGTTTCTCTGAAACCATGAGACATGACATCACCACTGTTTCAGTTTCATTTCATTTCTAATGCATGAATCATGCCAGGTGGCCCTCCTGAACAACCAGCAGTTCTTCTTGAGTACTTAAAAGCTTCATTTGTTTTAATGAAGCAAACACTCCATTGTTCTTGAATCAATTAAGACCCACTTCAGTTTCATGAGGGTCTTGTCTTCCAGACTCAGCGACTCTGAAATGAACTTTCTCTCTGAAACTCTGTAAATGTGATGTGACTTGTGTGTGACCTTGGATCCAGCCCACAAACTAACTTTACTAAGAAATATATATTTTATAATTATTTTACAACACGGAAAGACACATCACACATTCATGTTAGCAGATAAGAGAGGTCTTCCAGAATCAAAGTGTCTGCTAATTCAAAAAGCAGAAGCCATCAAAGCCTTATCATTGTTCAGTTAAAAGCCATAAAACTAGAGGGATTGATCCATAGAAATACTGAAGACAATGAATGTTTGCTGGATAAACACCTGTGCAAACAGAAAGTCTCATTTGCTTCATGACCTGTGGAGACAAGTTGGAGACCACTGCCATGAGTGGTATTTTTAAACAAGAGCCAGTGGTGATAAAATATCATGTGATTGGGAGACTTCAAGAAGGCATCTTTAATATTGAATCATGTTTCATCTGAAGTCAGAAATGCAATAACCTTCAATGAAAGAGGTACTGTTCGGCATTCTCCCTTTGACAGGGAAGGACACAGAATCAGTGGCTTTGAAGAAAAGGACCACTTCAACTGTCTCTTTGTCAAGAGAGTTCTGCATGTCCATTTGTAATGGCCACTTCATTTAACCCCTTGTCTGGGTTGGTGAAATCATCGTCTGAAATACGAATTCTGTAACCTCCGTGCAAGAGAGGGGAATTAAAAAAAAAGTAATTCATATTTGAAGAAATATTTCTCTGAAAGCAAATCGACAAGAATTCATGAGTTTGAGAACTTTTGAACATGCAGTTTAAAGACTCTGAGTTTCAACACAAAAGATCTCTAAGACTGAACTTTAAATTTAAGTAATCTCTTCAGAATTGTGCCTAAGCTGTAATAGTTTGGGATCTTCCCCCACCCCCCCCACCCCACACACACACACACACACACACACACACACACACACACATACACACACACATTTGTGCATAGTGGGGTTAAGTTTAGAGTTAAGTAAGATTTTATATGATTAATAATTATTAATAAAAATTATTGAAGATACCATTGCCTTGGTGGATTTCTATTGCTGCTGGTCTGGCTTGTAGCACCATACCAAGTTCTGATGCACCCATACAGAATACTTTCTCTGGTGCATCTGTAAAAATTGGTAAGAGACCTCAGGGACATGGTAGATTTTCCAGGATTCTGCATGTAATTCTCCCCAGTACTCTTAACAATAAAATGCTTCAATTCTCAATTGTGCCATCTGTACTCTTACATGGGAAAATGTGGAAACTTGCTTTCTTTCATCTTAATCTTTAGCCATTTTCATTCCCTATTTCTGGGCTTCCTCCATCCTTTAATGGTGTGTATTCATAGAGTCATAGTGCCATAAAACCATATAACCATATAACCGTTTACAGCACAGAAACAGGCCATGTCGGCCCTTCAAGTCCGTACCGGTTCACTTGAACAACTCCACTAGCTCCTCTGCAAACTCCTGAAGAAGTAGAGGCTTTCTTCATGATGCCATTGGTGTGTCTTGTTCCAGGAAAGATCTTCCTAGATAGTGACTCCCAAGAACCTACATTTGCTCTTCCTCTCCACCTATTTATACCTAACAGAAGCAGCTCATCCATGCCAACCAAAGTGCCTGTTGAGCTAGTCCCACATCCCTCAAAATGTTTCCTATCCATGTAGCTGTCTAAATATCTTTAAAGCATTGCAATTGTACCTGATTCTACCACTTCCTCTGATAGCTCATTTTACATATCTACCCCCCTCAATGTGAAAAACTTAACTTTCAGATCCCCTTTAAATTTTTACCCACACCTTAAGCCTGTACCCTCTAGTTTTAGAATACCTTATCTTGGGACAAGGACTGTAACTGTTCATGCCCCTCGTGATTTTTATATCCATGGTACCTGGCACCTACAGGCATTTGTAGATGCTGGTTAAGTTTTTTTTCAGTTGCTTGAGATTGTATGTTGTGTGATTGGTGAACGAATGGTGAGGTGCGCCAATTTTAAATCTGTAGTTTTTACCTATTTATTTTCCTCAATTATTTTGCCGGTGGCTTAAGGCTGCCGGTTGCTTGAATTCCGGATAACAGCAGTTTTACTGTAGCAAGGTTGCCCTTTAGCCTCCTATACTCCAGGGAAAATAGACCCAGTTCTATCCAATCTATCCTTAAAACGCAAGCCCTCCAATCCCAGCAACATCCTTGTGAATCCTTTCTATGCCCTCTTTAGCTTAATCATCCCTCTATAACACAGTGATCAGAACTGTAGACAATGTTCCAAGAGCAGTCTAACCAATATCTTGTATAGTTGTAACATGATGTCACAGCTTGTTTCCTCAATGCCCACCTGATGAAGACATGCATACCATACAACCTCCATATCACCCTGCCTACCTGTGTTGCCACTTCCCCTTCTCACATTTCAGTATTATGCAACTCAATGAAAGACTAGTTCCTTAATTATTGTGTAAAATAATCAGTCAAAACAATTATTTTTAAGCTAAATCTGCCACTATAAATGCATCAATATAAAAGCGTTTTGCCTATCTCAAATCTCAAAGCAGCACTTCCAGTGAAAATGGAATTCAACAATACTGTTTTGGTCTGTTCTCACGTTCCATTGAGTAACCATTGTTTCCCTCCTTTAGGGAAGAGGTCTACACTCTTCTCATTGATGCAAATAATAACACAGTGTAATTGATTGATACAACACACAAATTTAGATGAAGGGTTATAGCCCTAAACATTGACTATCTATTGCTTTCCATGGATGCTGCCCGACCCGATGAGTTCCTCCAGTGTTTTGTGTGTTGCTCCAGTTTTCCAGCATCTTTCTTGTTTGCCACAGTGTGATTGCTATTGTACAGTGCATAATGTTTGTGATTAATGCACAAATCAAGCATTTGGTGGATTAATTTAGTGTGATCCAATCAAATAATGAAGAAACTGTGACCTACTCGAAACATTGACCTTAAAAACACAGGTTATCGCTTGAAAAGGTTCAATATTTTAAACACTATTCAATCACTTGAATCCAGAAAGAATTACCATGAGTATTCTTTGAGTGACCAAGGCAACTCACTCCAATAGTTCTTTACAGTGGGAGTGTATTTTTCAGACAAGTGGTGACCATGTGAATGGTCATTGCAATAATTTAAGAGTATAATGCTAAATTAATCAGAAAACATATGATTAGTAAGATAATTTGCTTGAAAATTATTTTGAATTTGACCTTTAGTGTTAAAAATTCTTGAATACACAACGGGTATCAAAGTAACAGGCTAATGATTAAACATCATCTGATCTTTAAGCTTAGTTCTAATTTAAAAATAGTGCTATAATACATTTCAAAATATCTGTGTCAACAGATGCCATACCATTTAACAAAGATCTCATTGTTGTATCATTGCACATTAGAAAAATATTCTTGATATACAAAGCTCATTACTGTATACCCATGTTTAACAGGCATCTTTGAGCAAAGCAGTGTTACCATAAAAACACTGGCAACTAATGCAGTATATGCAGCTTGTGGTATCAAGACATAAGAATTTAGCTTAATGAAGTAAAGCAAAAACAAAAAAATTCAAGTGAATATGGATATTTCATCTGATTAAGATTAATTTCCATCTGGCCATTTGACTGCAAGAAAGCAGTCACCCCCAACAGAAATGACCCAACTTCTGGGAAAGCAGGTTATGCTAGTCACCTTGCAGCAAAATTAATTTGGTCTCTAGAGCTTTACATAATCATCAAAAAATGTTTGTTCAGTAAATCTCAATTTGAAAAAATTAAATAAAAAATATTTAAACTCCTTGTTTATTTCTAATACGTGTATAGTTATCTTTGGCCAATTAAAGCAAAGAGAAAGCAAAAACATATGAACTACTTTCTACCTGACTAAAGAAAACACAGGTCAAAGCAAAGGCAGAAGTACCGTCAAAATAGTAAAGGCCCTCACAGTATTTGGTAAATGGTACAGGAACTTCTGGCGAGGGGTGGATACATGATCAAACTCAAATATCCAGGGGGTATTGTCTGTAGTGCTCAGAATCTCTTTCATGTTGCTATTCTCTAAGACAAGGTCCAAGGGCAGAGCAGACCAATACAGCATCCCTTATTGAAGGTCATCCACACTCAACTAACAGAGAGACTGGTACAGCAATGTATCAAAACATATAATACATGATAAACACAGTTCTCAAGGTTGCACTCACAGCTATATATAGCACATACATATATATATAAATCTATCTATTTATTTATTTATAAATTTAAAAACTTTATAAGCCCATACAGACTGTTAAAAAATTATATATATTGAATTATATTGGCAGTTGGCTGTTTACATATGAAATATTATGTATATAATTACTTATTTAGAGACATAAATTTAGCAAAATATATATTTTAATAACATCAGCTCATGTGGAATTAAGAAGGCGATGGCTAATTTGATCAAAATATACATAATATTATTGCACTAATATAAAGAAACTACTTTCCATGAATTGAAAGACAAGAAAAACTATCATTTAAATCTCAAGGCAAGCATTTCATAGACTTGATTAAGAAATATCCAAATTGTGGCAAAATTGGGAAACTTCTCCCCCAGGAAGCAAATTAATTCAATTAATATTAAATCAAAAATTGATAAGAATTTAGATACTAAAACTAAGGAATATAAATCAGAGATGGGTGCTACAGAGTGAGGTCTCATATCAGCCAGAATTTAACTTAAAGGCAAGAAAGTTTAAAGGGGAAAATGGAAAATTGTTCTCCATTTGTTTTTAAGGGATCAGCAAAAAAATAGGTGATACTATATCCCACATTTTAGTGGACCATCCATGGATGAGGTGGCCTATCCTGGCCAAACATTGAATCTGATTCATAAAACATGGATGCTACTGAGAATCATCACCATACCAAGGGTGGATGCAAGTGGTCAGCCTTCCCTTGCTCCTGCCACCCAGCTACTTTCATCACAGACCCATCTGAGGAGGTGCAGCACCCGCCCCATGATTGCTTGGAATTTAATCACAGGTTGACCACATCAAGGGAGGATTTGCTAGATATCCCATTTGAGGACCCCCAATATCTTCACTTTGTAGGCAACACATCATACATTGATGTACAGCATATGCCGTGGTGGCCCTAACAGTGATAACTGAGGCAGCAGCCTCCACACAATCAGTATCTTCACAGAAAGTGGAACTGTTTTCCCTCACTCGAGCGTGTATTTTGTCCAAACATTGGACCATGGTTATTTATATGGACTCCTGGTATGCTTTTGGGGTGGCTCATGGCTTTGATGCGTTAAGAAAGTCTGGGGACTTTTTGATGGCGGCGGGTATACCTATCAAAAATGCTATTTTTGTACGTAATTTACTCAAAGCAATTAACCCTTCAAGCAAATTAGCTGTTGTCAAATGTGAAGCACATGCTAATAAAACAGACCTTGTCTCTCAGGGCAATACAATGGCAGATGAGGTGGAAAAATAGGCGGCCACCACTCACATTCTTGAAGGTCCCCCTGAAATTGGCAATAAATGAACAAACAGACTGGCACTTCCAGAGGTAAAACCATGAGAGGGGGATACCCCAGCCATGGAACAACAGTCATGGGTTGAAATGGGATGCAAGACTCATCCAACCACTGGATTGTGGATTATACTGGTCGGTCAAATATGTGTACCAGATGTATTTTTCCCATTCTTGCTTGCTTACTTGTACTTGTATCTATCTTGGCAAGGGGGGAATGGAGGAAGAGCTATTGCAAACATGGTGGCACCCAAAATGAGCACAGGCAGCAGAGAGAAAGGCTAGATGATGCATGATATGTAAAAAAACATAACCCTGGAAAGAGGATATCTTGTACCATTGGCAGATGGACCATTTTCGTACTTACAGTTTGATTTTATTGAGTTACCATGTGCACATAGGTATAAGCATTGTTTAATAATAATAGATGTTTTAGTTGATGGATAGAGGCAATACCCACCATGGACAATAACACTCTAAGTCTTCATTTTGTGACTAAAATAAATGAGGAACTGTGTAATCAAATTGATATCTAGGAACAATTCCATTGCTCTCATCATCCACAGGTGGAAGGAATTGTGGTACGGGCCAATGGAATGCTGGAAAATAAACTCGCTAAATTAACAGAGGAAACTGGGCTAAATTGGCTAAAGGTGCTACCCTTGACATTATTTGAAATGCAGATCACTCCGTGACCGGTCCACGGTTTATCACCTGCAGAGATAATCTATGGGTGACCCCTGCGGACATCTTGGAGAGCACAGTCCAGGAAAATCACAGCATGTGATTTGCTGACCCTGGGAGAAGAATTAATTCAGTACGTCAAAGAACTAACTAAAATATTTCAGATTTTACATTTGCAGGTACACCAGGCCTATCACAAGGAATCAGAAGAAAGGCAAGAGGGTCAACTCTGGCTAAAGCCAAGAGATTATATCCTGATCAAGAACTGGGGTTTGAAAAAGCTGGAATCACAGGGGAAGGCCCCTTCCAAGTGCTACTAACAACAGTAAAGGCAGAAGGGCAGCCTCATTGGATTCATCACAGACTGCAAAAGAATTGGTTCCACGGAAGAACATATGACTCTGCCAAGAGCAAAGGGATTAAAGGACAATACAAGTTAATAGTGAAGTGAATGCTCATTATATTTTTGGTGCTCATGTCATTTTTCTGACTGTCCTGTTAGTGGTACATAAATTGAAAGAATGTGTGGAATTGAATCTTCAGGCAGGTGAACGAGCCTTAAGGTCTAAATGAGAGTGGCATGAGAATATTTACCTTTGTGTGACCCTGATGTATGTTGAAATTGTGAATGTGTCTCATTGTTGGGTCTGCACCCAATTGCCAACCCACAGTGGTCAGGGAGTCCCTATGATAGCAATACCATGTAATCAGACAGAACATCAGGCTTGGAAATGTCACTCTAATTGGACATTGAACATTTCAAAAATGTCTGAATGCCAACATGTTAAACATTTGTTTAACAATTAGTATAAGTCTTACTATGATCTGTCCAAGCACCTCCCCCCCTCCCTATTTTATACTGAATAGGGGGAACTGTTTGTGTAGGAGAAATAAAAATAGGACAGAAACTGGCCATAATTCCAAAATGTGATCCATTTGGTGGGGGAATCAACCTTTTTTTTGAATATTTTTATTTATTCAACATGTATAATATCAAAAATTAAGAATGTTATATAGCTAAGTACAAAATAAAATATTAACAAATATATGCTGAAACTCTATTTATAAAAACTAAAATGCTAAAATCTAAAAACTAAAAAACTTCAAACTACCAAAAAAACCCTATTAACCCCCCTCACCCCAAACTAGTCTAATCGCAAAACTAAAATATAACATATTTCATTAAAAAACAATTACAAGTAATTAATTCGGATTGCGTCCATTGACACTCAAAGACCTTAAAAACATGATAAAGTTTTTATATTTCTAGGGAAAACTTCACTGATCAAGAAAGAAATTAATAAAATCATAATTTAAATTTTATTATTTTAGCAAAAATAAAGGATATTTATCCCTTAAATTATACATGATTTTTTTCCAATGGAATACAGCTTTGAATTTCAGCATGCCATCTATCCAATGTTAATGCTATTACTAAAACCAACTTAATAAACTTTAATTAGGAATCTAACAACAATAATTTAGGAGTCACACTTTCAAAATTTCCTAACAAAAGTAATTCAGGATTTAAAGGAAAATTCACTCCCGTTATCCGTTGTAAAAATTTACTAATAGAAACCCAAAAAGGGTTGATATTTGAGCAAGACCATGTAGAATGAAGAAAAGTTCCAATTTCTGTTCCAGATATAAAACAATGATAAATAAATCTGATCTCCATGTACTCAATTTCTGAGGAGTAATATACAATTGATGTAAAAAATTATAATGTAGTAATCTATATCGTACATTAATGGTATTTGTGATAACCTCTTTACACAAATTTTGCCAGACTTGTTGATCTATTATTGTGTCAAAATCCCATTCCCATCTTTCTTTGGAATTAAACAAACCTACTTTATGATTCTGTTCTTGAGTAAAAGGACTCTCTAATTGATCTCAACTTTCTTGAGTCAATGATTGTAATATTAATTGTGACAAATAATTATCTATAGCCTCTTCATCTTGTAGTGAATCAGATGTATATATACGTCTCATAAAATTCCTGAATACATAATTAATTCGTTGTGGCTTATATGTCACTTCATCATTATCCTGAAGTATAGCATTAATTGTTCTAGAAGAGTGTTCCCCTTTTAATTGCCAAGCCAAAACTTTATGTGATCTTTCCCCTAACTCATAATATTTCTGCTTAGATCGTAGTATCATTTTCTCTGTTCTATATGTTAACATTGCATTATATTGTACTTTTTTATTTGCTAAAATTCTATATTTATCCTCAGAAGATAATTTTTGAATTTTTTGTCCAATCAAGTTATCTCCTTTTCCAATTTGTCAATATCTTTCATAGATTTTTTTTTAAGTTTTGAAGAATAACATAATTTGACCTCATAAATAAGCTTTCAATGTATCCCAAATAATAAACATATTATCTACTGGATTTAAATTAGTTTGACAAAACAATTGAATATATTGTCTTATAAATAAACAAAAATCTGGTCTCTTCAATAATAAAGAATTCATTCTCCATCTATAAACTAAATGTTGTTTTTCTACAATTTCCAACTTAATTAAACGAGAAGAATAGCCAGATATTAATCTAGGCTTATAATCAACAGCAATCACTTTTGATTGATTTTGAGCAGAAAGAAAGAAAAAAATCAATTCTAGAATATGTATCAAATCTGCTAGAATAAAAAGAATAATCCCTTTCCTTAGGATGCATTCTTCTCCATATATCAATTAAACTAAAACATTTCATTAAAAATAACAATGTTTTAGCTTCCTTTGATTTCACTATATATCTTGAAGACTTATCTAATACAGGTTCGAAACAAAAATTAAAATCACCACCCACTAAAACTTTTTCATGTACATTCACTAAATTAAAAAAGTTTCCTGTATAAATTTCTGATCGTCTAAATTCAGTGCATAAATATTCATAAAGTCCATTCTTCAGAAAACATTTGACAATATACTATAAGATACCTTCCTGCTGGATCTGTAATTACATCTTGGATTTTAACTGATAATTTTTTTAAAAATAAAATTGCCACTCCCCTATCTTTAGAGTTAAATGTAGAGGATTCTACTTGACCACCCAATCTCTTTTCAATTATAAATGTTCACTTTCAGTTAAATGAGTCTCTTGTAAAAAAGAGACTCCTAATTTCTTGATAAATGATAATGCCTTCTTTCTTTTTATGGGTCAGTTAATCCCATTAATATTAAAACTTAATATCTTAATTGTTTTACCTATTATTTTAAAATTATTAACATACATTCCTATCCAGGAAGAATTCCCATAAATTAAATTGGTCTGAGGTATCATCATTTACAATCCAAAATCACTGAACCTATTCGTTGAAGAAGTAGGCCCAGGTTCTTTTTCTTTCCTCGATTAGCGTTTTTCTTTTGGTGTAGTTTTTGGAGTTTTTTCTTTTTTCGGTTACATTGTAATTAAAATTTTCAGTATTTTAAAAAGACTTTAAATTAGCTTTAATGGTAAAAACTTTCTTTAATTATCACTTTTTAAATTAAAATCCCGGGAGCACTACATTCCCTACAGCATCATGTGACCTCCCCCGCCCCCCCGGAAGCAACGTTAATGGGTACCTATCTTTGTGATGGACAAAAACCTTCCATACTATTGGCAAGGGTGTTATTATATAACTTGCCTTGCCCCAGTGATATGGCATTTTGAGGATATTACCGACCATCCTTTGGTACAGACTAGTGTAAAAAACTGAACAGTTCTTTATGATTCTCCTTCCCAATTATGGTGCGGCTAAAGCCGCTTGGGATCTAATTAATATGGCAAGCGCCCTCGAGAAGCTTGCCAACACTAGTGCAAAGATGGAAAAAAATATGCAGACCCAGATTCGTGAACTCACTCTAGTAGCTATACAAACCATGGCTCTGAAGAATTGGATAGCCCTTGATCTGCTGTTGGCAGAAAAAGGCTGTATGTGTGCAGTAGTAGGGTAGGAATGCTGCACCCACATCTCTGATACTTCTGAAAATATCACTCATTTGGCAAACCACATAAGAGAGCAAATACATGATGTCCTGAAAATAGAGGAGTAGCTACATAATTACAACTACCCCCCAGGACCATCTTGGTGGCCTTTCAAAGGATGCTGGATGGCATTAATTCAGGGTCTGTGTGTCCTGGCTACTATTTTATTAGTTGTGTTGATCTTGTGACTCTTTTGTATGATCCAAGGCCAAATTATTCTAAAGTTGCCATGGAATGATAAAAGGAGGGAATGATAGATTACACCATAGATTGTGTGGATTTGCTTTATCTGCTTCTTTCTATCAATTTCAGCAGCAAGTAAAGGCTTAAAAAGAATATTTCTTATGGGAAAATACTAGGTTAAAGAAATTGTTTTCTTTTAGTAGCACAGCTGCAAGATATGAGAGTCAAGACCATGCTGTTCTCAAAACTCATGCTAAATGATTTGCTGAAGTCTGCAGATTACAGATCATGTGAATAGTCGTGAATAGGCTGTAGAATGGCAAGCTAAACCTATAATAAGGCTTGTGCCCATCTGCGTATGGGCTTTCTTGCAGAAAGACTCTGTTGTAGGTTGCAACAAGTCTTCATGGGATACAGAGCACCCGCTTTGCAAAGCTAATGAAGTTATGTTGTACTCACATTATTTGTCATGCACTTCTTTATATTTGATCTAAGTTAACACGAGTAGACTTGAAATAGGACAGGAAATCACAAAAATAGGTTATATCTATAAGACAGGATGTTATAGAAAAAGTTTAAGGTGATCAGCAGTCCAGAATTGTTCAGGCAGCAAAACCTTCATGTTCAATGTTATTATTTACTAGTATCATTCAAACTGCAGTTGATTCAATCATTTTATATAATCACACAATTAATTGAGATTCATTTATGTAACTACTCAAATATCATGCTCACTGGAGAAACATAGCCAATATTCAGATCTCCTTCTGAACTATCACCATTATATATTTTGCTGATTAATGCAAATCTTTCTTGTCCCCTGTTCAAAGGCCTTCTTTATCTGGACCACGATAACACCTGTGATTTGTTCATTTGAATTTATCTCATTTAGGACAATAGAAATTACTGGCAGTATAAAAACCATATGCCACAGCAGGCTTCTGAGGTTACCAACTCTGTGACTACTGTGACCTATACCTTGATTTTCCTTTGGCATCCAGCTACCTGCTTTCACTGCATGCTGCTTGGCATTCACTTGACACCCCACTCAGTTCCTGGTTTATGTCCTGAAGAATGCTGCTCTGTGTTTTCCCGACGCCTTACTGGGTTCACAATATCTTTGTTTTCATTTCTGTATTCACTTGGCATGATGACAGGAAATCATCTAAAGGCTTCCTAATGTTGGTCTCGGCCCTCAGATCAGAAGATTACTATATTCAGGAGACCTTCATTTACTTTTGTTAAAAGAAAACAAAAATGCTGGAGGAATTCAGCAGATATCACAGGGTCCATAGGAGGTAAAGATTTTGGGCCTGCTCTCTTCCTGATACATTGGTTATATCCCTTTACCTCCTGTGGACACTGTGAGACCTGCTGAGATCCTCCAGCATTTTTGTGTTTTTACTACAACCACAGCATATGCAGACATTCATGTTTCACCTCATTTATTTTATATTTTTTATTTTTTTTTCTTGAATGATTTTTATTGCAACAAAAAATTCTATTATTTCATCTTATTCATAACCTCAAATGAAAGCGTATTGAGGATACATATGATTGCATTAAATAAGGTTGTTCCATTATATATACTTTGTTTCCATTACATTTATATTTGTGTCCATACATGTGCATGTGTTTGTAATCTTGTAAAACACAAAGACTGACAGCATAGTTCCAGATAAAACTTTTTAAAGGGATAGTGATAGGTGCAAGCATTGTTTCAACAAAACCATTTTGATACAATTTTTAAGTATTTGTCATATTATCTTCCTCGAGACTATTCATTCGGGTGTCCGCCTTCAAACAGCTGGAATGAGTCTGAAATTCTTGGTATAGGAGCTTTCAGATGTGTAAGGAATGGGAATTTCAGACAGAATCTTTTCCCTGGAGGTTCTATCCCACAGTGCAAAACCATCTAAATTTTCATCGTAGAAAAAGAAGACAAATTTTCCATACAATATTGCCTCGACACAGGTCCATGTTTAAGGAGGTCCTGCCTACCTTACAACTTCTTCCTGTTCTGATCATAACTGATCTAATTGGAATTCACACCATTTAGGATCAGTAATTCCCAGGATTTGCCATTAATCAAATGGTACTCAGGTATTAATGTCAGTATTTTTGGGATAGGGTATCACTGAAGTGTCCTCATTGGAGGACAATGACTCCAAAAGAGTCATTTGATTTTGGTCTGGGCCTTTCTACTTGCATGGACTTGAGCTCATTAGCTGATGGACAAGGATTTTGAATTCTACATTTTGGTTAAAGAACTTCAGGTCTGTGCAAGATAATCATCGTAATGGAAGAGAGAGAAAAAAACAAAGCGATACATGAACAAAAGTATGATGCTAAAATCACCACACAAATCTCATAATTTTCTGAATGACTGGTGTTTCTGTTAAATTATTCATGATTATATGAATAATTTCTTGACGTGATGACAGTCTGGGACTAAGAATATCAGCCCCACCATTTAGAGCGCATCAGCCTAAATTCAACCTTTGGGCTCATGCCAAATTACTTTTCTGTGCTTGCTTAGTGCACAAGTATGCCTTTAATTATTAAAACCTATAAATATTAGGCATTATTTTCATCTTTTTTAGTTATTTTATTGTTTTGTAGCCTATCTGTTGTAGATCTTTAATACAAAATAGTTTAACACAGCTCAACCTCTGCCTATTCATGTGTTGAATTGTTTTCTCCTGTTCTGGCTTGCTTTTCCTCAGTAAAAAATATTTACCTCGATGAGCATTTTGGTCTTGAGAGGCTTTGTCTGCAACAAATATGCTCTCTCTTCAAGCCCAAAAATAGGTTTATTGGATTCAGAGGACAAGTAGAGAACAAATTGCTTATTTTCCACATTGTGCTGCATTGGTCTCCTGAGACTTTTGCATTGTTCTCCGAAATTTCTCAGGTCCCCCTTTTCATTTATGGATGAAGTATTGTCCATTTTTTTGTGCAACATGTTCAAGGTTCGCTGGCTTCGGTTTATCCAGTTTTCCGACATCGCCAGATAACTTGGCCATTCAATAGAAATCACAGATAAGGCCTCATTGAAAATGAGGCTTCACATGATTAAACAAAACAATGATGCACAAGTAACACATAGACATCAGATGAAGTGAAAAAGAATGTGTTTGTTGCTTTGATGTTGATTATGCGTTGTTTTCTTTTATTCTTTCATGAAGAGCAGCACATCACATCCACTAGTATTTACCAGAGCTGCCTGGTGGCCAGTCCACAGCTGATGTCGAAATCTATATTTTATTCATCTAAACGCTGCAGCCTGTCATGAAACCTAATGTGGCAGATCTATCGTTTTGCTAATCAATGTATTAGCATTCAGTCCATGAAAGAGGAACATACAGATTGTGGATCAGATTTGGCCCAAGAAGTGATCCATGCAGCCTCCAAGTGCTTGCTCGCTCATCAGGTCTGTGGCTTTGTATAGCAAGGGGATGTGCAAAGATGAAGGATGTTACAGAAAGAGGGAAGGGTGTAGAAATAGAGTCTCCTCGTCTGAACCACACAATCTGGCCAATATTTTATAAGCAGTAAAGGGATATGACCCAGAGTTTCAGATATTGAGCTAATGGAGGAACTCAGCAGGTCAGGCAGCACCCATGGGCAGAAGTGGTCAGTCGACTTTTGTCTCAATAATGTGACTGAACCTGACACATTGACTGACCACTTCTGCCCATGGGTGCTGCCTGACCCCTTGTGCTCCTCCAGAATCTCACTGTTTTCTAAGATTCCAGAGCCTGCAGTGTTTGTGTTTTTTTTAGCAGGACTTTGTGTCTTGTAATCATGACAGAATCTAAAGCTTTGAAGTGAGCCCTCAACTGGGCAATGCTGCAATGAGGTGAGATACATCCATTCTATCAAGACAACTACCCTTCAGAATCCATATGATTGGATCATGTTATGGGGGAAGGCATGAGCCATGGTTTGGCATCCTGGCTGTATCAGATGACCGATGCACCACCAGCTGCCTGTGTCACTTACACCATTATTCTTATCCCAGGATGCCCATTACCTTCCAAGGGCAAACATCCTCACTCAACTGGTTCCAGGAGCCTGACAGACTACCTACCTATCCAGCCTCAAGCAAACACTTCTTCAAATTCATGGCCATGTGTCTGCCAGAAATAAGAGTAAAATCTAGGAAGAACCCCTTGGCAAGGAGTGTAATTCAAAGAATTTTACAGCCCATTGAGCCTATAGGAGTTCTTTAAAAGAGATTGGTGCCAGCCAAGAAACTGGTGCTCACCAGTATTTCAACCCGGTGTTAAATGAAGACAATTTGTAGCTGGCAATGCCAAGTCCAATCCTGTCACAGGGTCTCACTGTGGTGGTACACCATTGGCCTACTGCAGGGGGCAACCTCTGTACCTGCAAGAGTTTAAGGGGACAGGACAACACCTACCTGGCTGTCAATCAGTTGGCCTGAATTGATCAAGCCCCACCCAGTCGGGTGTCAATCACCCTCCGGGATATAAGCCTGCGCCGGCCTCCCGAGGCCAAACTCAGAGTTGCGGCAGCCACAGCCAGCCTGGCTCTATGGAAGTCTTTGTGGATTAAAGCCTGTTATACAGTCTTTATCTTTGTGTGTTTCTGATTCTCTTAACATATATCTTAACTTCTGAAAGGCTTGGACAAAAACAGAATGTGTTTATCATGTATGGCCCTCAGAAGTAGTTTGAGTTGTGAATGTATCTCCTGCACTGCTGAATAAAACTCATCCAAAACCCTGTATATCCCAGTCCATCACTTTCCTTCTTTCTCTACCAAATTCTGCCTGTCATTTCCTGTGAAGCTCAGTAAATGTTGGCAGAAAAGAATCTTGGAATGAGATTACAAGGAGGAATTATGCCATCTGGAATTTCTCATTATTTGAATCCCTTTTTAAATCTTTGAGCAGCGTTTCATGGTCCATCCATGAGGAGAGAGATGCAAATTGCTTGCAATCCTTCAGCCAATATCTTTTCACTGTGAAATATGTGATCTAGCCTGGAATTGACATACTCCTGATTTTCTACTTCTAGGAAACATCTCCCCTTCTCCTCTCAACTTAGCACCTCTACTGGAAGGCTCTGATCAAGACATAATTAATACGTGACAAACATGGATTCTTTGGCACAAAAGGCTGGCATACCAACTCTGAGCCACTCAGGCATCTGAACTAGTTGTGTTGTAACACATGCTTGGATTGTTATTTGTTTATCTCATTAGTATTAGATGAAATCAAATCCATTCTAATTGTGTGCGACTAACTGGTCCAGAAAAACAATTATTGCCTGCCAGAAAGTAATTGAGTTGACCTTTAAAAGCCATCAAAGGCATGATACCCCCTGCCTAGATATGTACTTAATGGTTAAATTCATAGCTAAGATGAGTAACATTTCAGAATATGAGTGCATTCACAAAATATTGGACCTTTCTTTTAACGACAGACAAAGTGCATTACAATTATGGCGTTTTGTTCACTTCAAAATTCTCTTCAATCCATGCATGCATGTCCTTGGCTAAAAACAACTCAGTCAGATCAATAGGCTTTTAGTGGTTGCATGTATTGTCCACATGAGAATGCAGTAAATTATTTTTCCTACTGGAACCCTTCTGTAGGACTTATCTAAATTGCTGCTGTTCAAAAAGCCTTGTCAGTATCCAGTATCAATCGACCACAGGCAAATTTGGAAAATGGTATGGAATTGTGTGGCAGTGTGATGAAAATAATGAAAGATACACTCACCATGCTTGATTTTCTTATTCTAAATGAGACTGGTTTTTTTTCTGAATATACTTCCTCTGACTGACAACTGTGCCTTTGCACCATTCCTCTAGCATACATACTGTCCCTCTTAGAATTATCAATATTGCTGTGTTGAAGTGTAATATCTTGAATTTCAGCACAAGATATCTATTCTGGTTTATAACTTCTATTTATTTTGATGTTAATTCTAGAATCTGCCTGATCTTGACTCAGACAATGTAGTGCTACTATTTGTAGATCTGTGTTAGCTTCACTCTTGGCTTCACTACCAATAAACAATCCTATGCATTTAATAAGGTTCTCCCACTGCCCATTTTCCAGTTGTAAGAACCTAAAAAAAAGAACAGGCCATAAAACACTTGACTCTAGTCCAGAATTTAATGTCAATTGATGATCTGGTCCATTTTCCTCATTTTCCCAGATCTTGATTTTGAAATATCAGTGAATATACTCAAGGATCGTGCATCCAAAACCCTCTGATACAGAGAATTTCAAATACAGTCCCGAAATGGTTGGGACTGGGCCTGTATCAGATCAATGATATTTTCGGATAACTGGTCATTTTTTTTAAAAAACGGCCCAGTAGTATCAGCAAATCACTTGTAACAGTGTTTAAACAACAACAAACTACAAGGGAAGGCTTTTAAAGCATGAAATAATATTTAATTCTCACCCAAAAGAAAACCGGAACAAAATAAGATAAATTCAACACCAAAAACTTGAAATTCAGCTCGATTTTTCCAAAATTTGGAATTATATTTGGAATCCTCTATGGGAAGATTTTTTTTCCACTCATCCCGGTCCTAAATGATTGATCACTTATTCTAAGATGAAGCCATTCGCGAGCCTGAGAAAACAGTCTTTCAGCATCTAAGTGTAAAATGCTAAAGTCTACAGTCACCGTGGTTGAAGCAAAATCAGCAGGTCAAACAGTGTACCTTATATAGCAAAGATATCTTTATCTTTGCTATATAAAGTACCCCATTTGACTTGCTGAGTTTCCTCAGCATTGTGTTTTTAATTCAGCATCTCAGTACGATCAACTTTCATTCTTCTAAATTCTGTTGACTCGAGGCCAATCTGATCCAATCTCTCCTTAAAGCTCAACCACCTAATTTTGGAAATCATTATAATAAATCCACGCCACACGTGTTTTTAGGTGTGGAAACCAACGTTGCACATACTACTCCAAATGAGGTCTCACAGTTGCCCTGCACAATCTCAGCAAGACTTACGTCCTTTTGTATTTCTACAAACCCTAACCCTAACATGAATAAAGAGCAACTTGCCATTTGCTTCCCTAATTTCTTGTTTCACCTGCATGTTTATTTTCTTCATCTCCGGAATCAACAGATCCGCAACACCTCTACACTAGTGCTTCCTAGTTTCTCACCACTGAAAACAAACTTTTTTCTGTTCTTCCTACTAAAGTAAATGACTTCAGATGATTTTGTTTTATACTCATCCGTCATCTTCATGCCCACTCACTAAATAGTTCCCTTTGAGGACTATTTTGCATCAGCCCCCTTTCCATTTAGTTGTTATTAGATATGTGCGGTTGTTTTACCTCTCATTAATAGAGGGTTCAGTACTGATCCATGTTCAACATTCAGATTTATTGTCAGAGCAGATACATGACATCACGTGCAACCCTGAGATTCTTTTTCCTGCAGCCAAGGTAGAATGACCACTTACGGGTAGTGCAAAAAACGACTCAAGAAGATACGTATTCCTGTAAATGAATAAAGGAATGAAAACAAACTGACAGAGAGAAAAATCAAATAAGTGCAAAAGGAAGAATCCTTAAATGAGTTGCTGATTGAGTTTATTGCTGTTGAGGAGTGTGACGGTGGAGGGGTAGTAGCTGCACCTGAACCTGGTGGTGTGAGTCCTGTGGCACCTAGACCTCTTTCTTGATGGTAGCGGCGAGAACAGAGCATGTGCTGGGCAGTGTTCCTGTTCTCGATGGTGGGGAGCATTTTCCCAGTGACGACCTGGGCCATGTCCACTATCTTTTGCAGGGATTTCCACTCAGGAGCTTTGGAGTTCCTAACACTAACAGGCTACAAGTATGAAAATAATCAAATTATTCTTTTTCTCTGTATCCATGGTAATATGTTACCCCCTATATGTGAACCCTTAGTTTATGTTACAACCCTTTTCTGTGGTCTCCTTTTTAAAATTTCACATATATTAAAATCGAAGAGTTAACTTTTATCTCTCCCTTCTATTTACATCATCAAATACTTCTGATAGCGCTGTCATGCCGCATTAGTGTTTGATTTCAGCATTTTGCCAAATAGATATCAGGCCAAGTGAATTATAATTCCTTGTTTATGCCCTTTTCTTAAATAGCAGTGTTTCACTTTCTATCTTCTAATCTGCAATCATTGTTCCAGAATCCAGGGAATTTTTGGAAGATCATCTCTCTCTTTGCAGCTATATTTTACCAGTCAAAGCCAGGGGATTGGTTTAATCATTGTCCCCTTAATTTGTCCAGTGTTTTTTTTATAGTGACATTGATATCCTTAGGTTCCTGATTGTCCTTAGATCTCCTGGTTCTATTACAGTTGCAGTGACTCAGGAACAGATGATTCTGACAAAGAAATCTCCTTGTCAGATGACTAATACTATAATCATACAGCGATTCAGACGAAGCGACTGCTTTGCAGAACCCCGTATGCTCTATCCGCAAGCTATCTGGAGCTCTTGGTTGTAAGCCATGCTGACTCCCTTCCTCATCCCCACAATAACTTGTCTGTTCAGTCTCCTCCACTGCAGGATGAGGTCGAGGATAAACTCAAAGAACAGCATCTCATATTCTGCCTGGATCGACAACAACCTCGTTGCATGACTATTGAATTCTATACTTCCAGGTAACCTGCACCCCCACGTTTCCTTTTTCTCTCCTTCAAATCCACCCAGGTAATCTCACACACACATCCTTCTTTCCAACACTGTCCCTGCCTAACCCCCAGTACCCAGTTTCCTTCCCTTCCCTTATGTCACCCTCACACTTCCCACTGACCCTCCTATCACCTTCCCCTACTGTTCCCATCCATGACCTGGTTCCACTCATTACCTTCAGTTCTTATCAGATTTCCATAATCTGCAGACGATTGCTGTCCTCATTTATAACATAACATAACAATTACAGCACGGAAACAGGTCATTAGGCCCTTCTAGTCCGCACCGAACCAAACACCCCTCTCTAGTCCCACCTCCCTGCACAATGCCCATAACCCTCCATCTTCTTCTCATCCATATACCTGTCCAACCTTTTCTTAAATAATACAATTGACTCCGCCGCCACTATTTCTCCCGGAAGCTCATTCCACACGGCTACCATTGTATCATTGTCCAACCATTGTTGCTCTCTCCACCCTTCCCTCAGCTACCTGGTTCCAACGCCCATCAACTCCTCCTCATCTGGATTCTCTTATTGCTTGCAATCTCCAAGCTTGCTGCTTCCCCTCACCCCCTTATACTGGCTATCTCTCCTTTACATTTTCTGTCCTGATTCGGAGTGTAGAACTGTTAAATCGGCAGAAGCTGCTTGACCCCTGAGTTCCTCCAGCAGTTCATTTTTCAATATAACCATATATAAAGCTATTTTATTCTACTCATAAGTGACTCATTTGTTTTCAGAATAAAAAAAACTGATTCACAATCACAAAGCGTGCTAACATTTTTAATTGTGGAGCGAATGAAGACAATGAACTTTGCAGTAAACCTCAATGGACTTCAAATTCTTTAATACACATCACAACATGGAAAGTAGGTTATCAGTAAGCCAAATAGTATGGGTCAGTGAGCCATTTTTTGAACAATGATGATGAAGGACTAATAGTGTAAATTTTAGTATAAAATGACACGTTTTAAAGCTGGAATAGTGTATAGTATAGGGAAATGACAATGCGAAGCAAAGGCTACCTTTATCCTTCTACATGATAGAGGTTATAGATTTTGGAGTTGCTGTCAGAAAGGCTGTGGTTAGATGTTGCAAAATATTTAGCAGATGGTACACTCTGCAATCACAGTATAATGATGGTGAGTGGGACTCTCAAATGCATTTGGAGCATGTGCTTCGTAAAGAAAGAAAGACTCGCATTTAAATGTTTGGGATGTCCGAGGTATTTTCCAGACAACCAAGTATTTTTGAAGTTTCACCAGTTTTGTAATATTGGAATGGAAGCAGTCAATTTCCACACAATGACCTAAAAAAAAAACATGATAAAGACCAAATGATCTGACTTGCAAGGTTGTCTCCACAATGGGAATGATTCTCCTACTGAGCTTGTAAATAATACAGTTCCAGCACCATCTTCCTCTGTATTAGGTTTGCCTTCAAGCAGAGGAGCTCTTTCCTGGTGTCTTTGAGCAACCTATCAAGCAGGATGTCGGGTCCCATAGCCTTAACCATCTGTCTCCCTCAATAATTCAAGTGAATGAACAAATGAAGTACACATATGGAATAACTCATGGTATAATGTTTGCATACCATCAACTAAAAGCCTACTTAAAGGACAAATTGGGGAGCAGACTGAGATTACCAGAAGGAAGCAGCTTTGAATATGTGATTACAGAAACAACGATAATAAAAAGATTTATAACAAACATGTACATCAAGCTGCAAGAAGAAGCACGAAAATTTGCAGAACAATTACAAAAATAGACTGAGGGATGAAGACGGGTAATGAGAGCAAAAATTATCACGATTGATATGTATGTGGGTAAAGACAAAAATAGACTGAGGGATGAAGAAGGGTAAGGAGGGTAAAAATGACCACGATTGATATGTATGCGGGTAAAGAGGTATAAGAGTGAATAGAGACAATGGGCATATGTGAAAGTATCTGTAATTAGAGGAAAACATAGAGAGTATAGACAAGAATTAATAAGAGAAGGTAATGGAATAGAGAGAATAAGGAGGGAATTAAAAGAGTGACCTTTGTGACATATAAAAAGCGAAATCTTTTCTGGGGGGGGCTGGGTGGGGGAAAAGAGCGGTCACTGCAAAATCAGTTGACGCTTGCGAGTGGATTCGCAAATCCAAATGGAGAGGGGAGATGTGGTTGTCCGACAAGGGATAAAGGGCAACTCAGGAGGGGAAGGGGAGATTGGGGATAAAGAAGATAGAAATAGGAGAATAAGGAAAATGTTGGATGTTGTAGGAATGTTGTCTGGTAAAGAGTTGAAAATAAGAAAACAGAAATGGAAAAGGAGGAAAGGTAATGATGGAAAAACGGAAAGAGAAGATAAACAAAATATAAAATGGCTACGCTGAACTATATGACTCTAAATATTAATGGAATACATAACCAAATTAAAAGGAAGAAACTACTAAATTTACTGAAAAAGGAAAAAATAGATATAGCATTTGTCCAAGAAACACACTTAACTGAATTGGAGCACAAGAAATTAAAGAGAGATTGGGTAGGACATGTAACAGCAGCATCGTATAATTCAAAAGCAAGAGGAGTGGCTATATTAATTAGCAAAAATGTGCCATTTAAAATAGAAGAGGAAATAATAGATCCAGCAGGGAGATATGTTATGATAAAATGTCAGATATATTCAGAGCTTTGGAATCTACTTAATATATATTCACCTAACGAAGAAGATCAAAAGTTTATGCAAGATATCTTTTTGAAGGTAGCTAATACGCAAGGGAACATACTAATAGGAGGGGATTTCAATCTGAATTTGGATCCAAATATGGATAAAACGGGGAAAAAAATTAACAGGAAGAACAAAGTAACCAAATTTATAATTAAATCAATGCAAGAAATGAAACTTGTGGACATATGGAGGAAACAAAACCCAAAAGAAAAGGAATACTCATACTACTCGACTAGACATAAAACATACTCAAGGATAGACCTATTCCTGTTATCAGCCCACATTCAAGGGAGAGTTAGGAAAACGGAATATAAAGCTAGACTATTATCGGACCACTCACCCCTGTTATTGGCAATAGAGCTAGAGGACATCCCTCCAAGAATGTATAGATGGAGATTAAACCCCATGCTACTTAAAAGACAGGATTTTAGAGAATTTATTGAAAAACAATTAAAAATGTACTTTGAAGTAAATACGGAATCAGTGGAAGATAAGTTTATACTATGGGACGCAATGAAAGCATTCATTAGAGGGCAAATAATAAGTTATGCAACCAAGATGAAGAAGGACTATAACCAGGAAACAGAGCAGTTGGAAAGGGAAATAATAAACATAGAAAAAAAATTAGCAATAAAGGAAGATACAACCAAAAGAAGAGAATTGGCGGATAAAAAAATAAAATATGAAACATTACAAACATATAAGGTGGAGAAGAATATAATGAAGACAAAACAGAAATATTATGAACTAGGTGAAAAAACACACAAAATCTTAGCATGGCAGCTTAAGACAGAGCAAACTAAGAAAATGGTATTGGCAACAAGGAAAAAAGACAAACAAATTACATATAATCCAAAAGAAATTAAGGAAAACTTCAGAGAATTCTATGAACAATTATACCGAACCGAAAACGAAGGGAAAGAAGGGAAAATAGATGAATTTTTGACTAAAATTGAACTACCAAAACTACAAATAGAGGAACAAAATAAATTAACAGAACCATTTGGAACAGTAGAAATACAAGAGATAATAAAAAATTTACCAAATAATAAGACACCAGGAGAGGATGGACTCCCAATAGAATTCTACAAAACATTTAAAGACCTAATAATACCGCCCCTCCTGGATGTAATCAACCAGATTGATGAGACACAAAACTTACCAGATTCATGTAAAACAGCAATAATTACAGTGATACTAAAACAAGGGAAAGATCCACTCTCACCAGCGTCATATAGACCAATATCTCTGCTAAACACAGATTATAAGATAATAGCTAAACTATTAGCGAACAGATTAGCAGAACAGGTACCGAAAATGGTAAATTTAGACCAAACTGGATTTATCAAAAAAAGACGCACAACAGACAATATTTGTAAATTTATTAACTTAATTCATGCAGTAGAAGGAAATAAAGCACCGGCAGTAGCAGTTGCTTTAGACGCAGAGAAGGCCTTCGACAGAGTAGAATGGAATTACTTGTTCAAAGTATTGCAAAAATTCAGTTTACCGGAGAAGTATATTAATTGGATTAAAGCATTATATAAGGGACCGTTAGCGAAAGTGACAGTAAATGGACATGTATCAAAGCAATTTAACTTAAGCAGGTCAACGCGGCAGGGATGCCCACTATCACCATTATTGTTTGCGCTAGCTATAGAACCACTAGCAGAATCGATAAGAAGAGATAATAATATAAAAGGAATAAAAATAAAAGACAGGGAATATAAAATCAGTCTGTTTGCGGATGATGTGATAGTGTACTTAACAGAACCAGAACTATCAATAAAAGAACTATATAAGAAATTGAAGGAATATGGAGAAGTGTCGGGATACAAGATAAACGTAAATAAAAGTGAAGCAATGCCTATGAATAACGCGGATTTCTCAAAATTTAAGGAGGAATCCCCATTCAGATGGCAAACGCAGGCAATAAGATACCTAGGTGTGCAAATAAACAAAAATCTAGGCCAATTATATAAACTCAATTACAATCCACTAATGAAAAAATTACAGGACGATTTAGAGCATTGGAAAGAGCTACCACTAACACTGATAGGAAGGATAAACTGTATTAAAATGAACATTTTTCCAAGGATACTATACTTATTTCAGGCATTGCCAATACAACTGACAGAAAAATTCTTCAAAGAGTTAAAGAAAATAATAAGGAGATTTTTATGGAGAGGGGGGAAACCGAGGATAGCACTAGATAAATTAACAGAATGGTATAAACAAGGAGGCTTACAATTGCCAAACTTCAAAAATTATTATAGAGCCGCACAATTAAGGTACCTATCAGATTTTTATCAAACAAGGGAAAAACCAGACTGGACGAGACTAGAATTAGATAAAATAGGGGAAAAGATACCTGAACACATATTATATAAATGGGACGAAAAATTGGTACAACATAGAACTTCTCCAGTATTACACCATCTCCTCAATATATGGAAGAAGATTCATGTAGAAAGAAATAAAATAAATTACCAAATACCAAAACTAATATTGACGCAAAATAAGCTACTCCCTTTTACAATAGACAACCTTGCCTTTAGAAAATGGGAAAAAAAAGGGATTAAAAGAATAGAAAATTGTTTTTCAGGAAGTAGATTCTTATCCTTTGAACAAATGAGAGATAAGTACAATATAACTGGAGATACAGCGCTGGCATATTACCAACTGAGATCCTACTTGAAAGATAAATTAGGAAACAACTTGAGTTTACCAGAGGGAAGTAACCTTGAATATGTGATAACAGATTCAATGTTAATCAAAAGATTTATAAAACATATGTATATTAAACTGCAAGAAAAGGAGAATGAGGAAACAAATGGTAAAACTAAACAAAAATGGGAACAAGATTTAAATATAAAGATAAAAAAGGAAACATGGGAGAAGTTATGCTCTGGAACGATGAGAAATACAATAAATACGAGGCTGCGTATGATACAATATAATTGGTTACACAGACTAAACATTACACCGCAAAAGTTAAATAAATGGGACCCAACAGTATCTGATAGATGTTTTCGATGTAAAAAAGAAAGGGGAACAACAATTCATGCAATCTGGACATGTGAGAGAGTAGAAAAATTTTGGGATGATCTCAATCAGATATTAAATAAAATAACAGAAAACAATATACCAAAGAATCCAGAGATCTTTCTCCTAAGTAACATAAAAAATAAAGAATTTGGAATTGACTTGGAAGATGCACAAAAAAGATTTGTCAAGATAGCCCTAGCCGTAGCAAAAAAATGTATTATGTCAACCTGGAAATTGGAAGATAATTTGAAAATACAACAATGGTATATAGAAATGAATAAATGTATTCCATTAGAAAAAATAACATATAGTTTAAGAAATAATATTGAAATATTCGAACAAGTATGGGAGCCTTACATTAAATACAATAGCGAAAACCTACCGGGAACAAACATTACCTAAGTTGATGGAAGGAGAAGAAAAGAAAAGAATGGACTCAGTAGAATTTCTGGTGTATTTCTGTTGAATGACAACATTGTCTAACTGAATTAATGCAACCTAGATTGTATACCTAAAATGGATGAGAGGGGGGGGGGGTGGGGGGGTGGCTTGGGAGGAGGGAGGGGGGAGGGAGAAAAAGTCACTGTAAATGTGTGGAAAAGAAAAAGTGTATATCATGGCTATTGTGATTTATGGTGTGAAAAATAAAAAATTAAAAAAAAAAAAGCTGCAAGAGAAAGAGAATGATGAAATAAGCTATAAACCCAAACAAAAGTGGGAAAAAGATTTAAACATAAAGATAAAAAATGAAATATGGGAAAAGTTATGCTCTGGACCTATGAGAAATATAATAAATACGAGGTTACGCATGATACAGTATAATTGGTTACACAGGCTATATATCACACTCCAAAAGTTTAAAAGATGGGATCCAACAGTATCAGATAGATGTTTTCGCTGTAAGAAGGAAATGGAACAACAGTACATGCAATTTGGGCATGTGAGAAAGTGAAAAAGTTTTGGGAAGATCTAAATCAGGAATTAAATAAAATTACAAAAAAGCCACATACCAAAAAATCCAGAGATCTTTCTTCTAAGTAATATATGAAGTAAAGAATTAGGCCTCAAACTGGATGAAGCGCAAAAAAGATTTATTATGATAGCCTTAGCTGTAGCAAAAAAATGTATAATGTCAACTTGGAAATCAGAAGAGAGCCTGAGAGTACAGCAATGGTACATAGAAATGAATAAATGTATTCCATTGGAAAAAATAACATATAATTTAAAAAATAAAGTCACATTATTTGAACAAATTTGGGAACCGTATATGGAACATAACAGAGAGGGCTTGTCTTGGACCTCCACCCCCTAAAATGATAGAATGAGAAGAAGACAAAATGACTTGATCCAGTGTGTAAAAGTAGATGACACAATTTTCTTGTTATTTTCATTGAGTGATGACATTGTTTAATGGTTTTATTGTATTGTATATGTTGAATGTTCTATGGAGGGGGGTGGGAAGAGGGGAGGGTAGGTAGGGGGGAAAAAGAGGAGAAAATGTCACTGTGTATATTTAAGAGGGAAATGTTTGTATGTATTTTGATTGATATGGTTCACAGTGTGAAAAATAAAATAATTTTTTAAAAATGCAAATGAAAATGAAATTAGGCCAGATATCTTCAGGCCTTTTATAGAAAGCCCATCTTGGCACTGCACTGCACTCAGTGCCCAGAGATAGGAGACAGCTCCTGTCAATATTTCCAACTTCACACTTTGGTGAAAAGTCCAAAGAATCCACCTCCAGCTGTTTCAATTGAACAGGAACATTCTCACTCAATGGCTCCAATTCTCTCCAAGAAACAGGTGGCCTGACAATGAAAATAAAGGCAGGCAAATGGCCTTTGCATTAACACCCAAAGGAAATGAGCTACAAATAGTGTGGAGCCCAAAACTCAAACCAGAAGGTTATTGTAAAATAATATTTGTTACAAAAGCGTAGACTATCCAATAAAGGCAGATGGTTGTCTGGGAATGGAGACAGAAGCATTATATGGAAAATAAAGTAATTTACATTTTTTTGTTTGAAATGGTGTGAATAAATTGAAACACCCAATGTATAACTGAGAGCAGCTGGGCAATAAAAAAACACCTGCTGTCCTCAGATTTGAAAGTGCCATTCCTGACTCACTCTTACAGACATAAAACTTAATCGGTACACCTGCTTTTTTCATGGGGTCCTGGCAATGATGCAGCACATACAGCCATAATTGAGATTACCCGTTCTCAGTTATCCCCAATGATGGGTAAAAGAGAAGAGTAGAAGGAAGATTATTTAACCACCATATTTTTTATTTGGCAGATTACTGTACACTTTAGGAGGCTCACTCTCAGAGCAATCCTGTCAATCTCATCTGGCTCGTATAGTTTCCTGTCACCAATTCTCTCTCATATGCTTATTAACACCCCACTGATTCTCTTACTGCCCACCTATGCTGGGGGTTATAACAGTAGCTAAGTGACTGACCAATCAGCAAGTCTTTGGGAGAAAAGAGGAGCACAGCCAGGCACACTCCACATTGCCAGCAGCAATGAAACAGCTGCAGAATGATGTACTTTGTGGTGCCACAATGCAATAGAGAGGTGTGTACATTATTTCAGTTCATCTGCCTCTCTAAAAATCTTCAGAGATGTACAAAGATACTGAAGAAAAATCAGTATGTTCCTTTAAGTTGAGGGTGAGTGCATGGTTCCATAGAGAGTGTGATGTGTGAATTCCTCATGCTCCATATAAGCCTTTTGTTTTCACATGAGCAGGCTGAACTGCATGGATAAGGAATTTCATGTATGCTGTGTCCTGGCACTGTTTTAATGGATTTGTATGCCTTGAATGCTCCCATTATAGCAATGGACAAGTTGAGTGACAAAATATTGTAAGCCAGTAGTTCTCCACCTTTCTCTTTCCACTCACATACCACTTTAAGTAATCCCTATGCCTTGGTGCTTTGTGATTGGTCAAGGATTGCTTAAGGTGGCATGTGAGTGGGAAGGGAAGGTTGAGAATCACTGCTCTAGACCCAATTGTTACTGAAATATTTAGCTTGAGAAAAGTAGTCATTGCCCATTTCCTTTGGAGTTATGAAACCGTGCACATAACAAGTTAATTAGGTATGATTAAATCAATGGTTTTCAAACTTTTTCTTTCCACCTACATACCACTGTAGGCAATTCCTTACTAATCACAGAGAACCTATGGGATAGGGAACACTTGAAGTGGTATGTGAGTGGAAAGAAAAAGTTTGAGAACCACTGTGTGTTGTAAACTCTATATGTTTTGAGAGTTGCAAATTTATATGGAAGCCTGCAGCAATATATTAAGGTGGACAAGACTGGCCTCTAGTAGAAAATGCCCCATATGTGCTCTCCAACCTTATACTGTCCACCAAGTTTAATGTAGAGTATGCCAATTGCCACCCAGGACATTAGCAACTCTAATGGCAGTTGCCACTGACATTCTTTGAATGTAGAATGCAGCATCACCCACAATTGATGCACATATACATCTTTATGTCTGGGGGGGGGGGGGGGGGGGTTGATCCTTTTCTGCTTTCCATTTTTACAGATGGCCTTTCATAGCTGCCTGCCATTTATTGAATTAATGGGACTTTACAGATAAAATTGTTTCCTTGGATTTCCTTTCAATTTAACACTTCTTCCATTTCTCAGATTATCTCTTTTGGTTCTGGGGTTCTGCACAAGGAGCAAAGTTTTCTAATTGTTCTAGTCTCTGGAATCCCACAAGCAGCTTTCCTCTCTTCACCCAGTTTATTGTAAATGCTCAATTTACTTAATCATTGCTCCCAATCATCCGGTTTCCACTGTTCTATATCTTTTCAATGATTGCAGTGTACTTTATTTGTACAGCAGAGATCAGAACTATTTGCTGTCTTCTAATTGATGTACAAATAATTTATAACGTTGCAGGTTTATCTCAGCATTTCAGTTCACTATTAACATTTTAATGCATCTCAACAGTCAATTTATTCTACTTACTGATAATGAGTACTGTTGCAACTATTTATTTTTATTGTTGGTTAGGCTTCCCAGATCCTTTTCATTTTGCACATGGATCTGGAGAAGCCAAGGCAGGCCTTGGCTGTGATGGACTATATAAAGTGATTAAATGCCTCCCACACAGAGAATGGCCACTTGAATGAGGTTTCAGGAGGCTATCAGCACTTGTAGTACTGAACTGCTTCGTGAGTCATTGTTTATAGGAGTGGGAAAAAAATATTATACTTGTTTGAGCAATCTATCTTTTCAGTCACTCATTTTACTGACTTATAATTATCAAACTTTAGAATGCCAGAAGAGTGGATTGAAAGGGCAGGAGAAGCATGCATGTCTTTTGAATTGAATGTGTGCATGTGATGGATTTGTGCTAATATTAATCTTTAGGTGTATAATATATATATATGTCTTGGTAAGGGACTGTGGGCTGGAAAAAACAGGGATGCTCTTACAGACACACACAATTACACAGAGAAAGAACCCTGTGAGATGGCAGCTGGCAAACATCGAAGACTGTTTGTCTGCAAATTCATTTATTCAGCAGAAACTGAAAACAACCATTAAAAAATTAGAATCGAAGACAACAATGATGTCAAGTCATGTGATGTCAAGACATTTGAAAAGCTGCATTTTAAGTACTGAACAAATTTCAACTTAGGTCAGAAATGCAGTAAGAATCTTTGGAGAAGGACGGTTGCTTGTGTTCTCCTTGTGAAAAGGAGGAACACTGAAGCAGTGGCTTTGAAGAAAATGGCCACTTTCAATGGTCTCTTGATCAGAGAGAGGACAATTCTGCTGTGTACAGTGTAACTGGTCACTTTTTGATTGAAAGAAAATAAAATTAATCTTGTATTTGAAACATAAGCATTTTTAAATGGTTACTTCGTTCAACCCTTCGTGAAATCATTGTGGAAGAGATCACAAGTACTGTAATCTCCGTGCAAGAGGGCTAAATCATTCATATGAAGAAATAATTCTTTGAAAACAACTCTACAAGAATTTTGTGAGTTTTGAGAGATCTGATGCCTCACACCTACTCCATTATTACTTTTGAGCAACAATTTAAAGAATCTGAGTTTCAACACAAAATTGACTGAACTTTAAAAATTGATTCTTTTTACAATCGTGCCTAAACTGTAATGGTTTTGGGACTTGCCACACATATACATATTTGAGCACATTGGGGTTAAGTTAGAGTTAAGTAAGATTTTATATTATTAATAAAAACGATTGTTTGAAGATACCTTTGCCTTGGTGAATTAATATTGCTGCTGGTCTGGTACGTAACAATGCACAAAATAAAGGTCTGGGAAGAATGTCCAATAATAAATTTGAAAATTTGCAACAGTGCTCAGTGTCTGCTAGACTCTTTATTGTGCATAGCATAGCCAGATCATATTGTCCTCATAGACAATTTTCAATTGCAATAAAAAGGGGAAATCAGCAGATTTTGACTGACTCATGATGCCTCAAATAGCCTTGGTCTTTTGACGGCTCCAGTTACATTATGGGAGGTGTATCTAGAATCAGGAGAATGCTCAATGTTTATTGAAAGGATCATTTTTACCTGCACAAATAAATAGAGTAATCCAGACTTTTCTGAATTATGGTAGCTGCTTTGCCCAGTGAATAATGGAAACACCTTAGAGTAGGGGGCAAGTGTGGTTGCAAAGACAGGAGGTGACAGGTGGACTTTGTACCACACCGCCCCTTACTTTTATGTTCAGACACCTGCTGACATTTTTCCATACTTTGATGAAGGGCTCAAGACCAAAATGTTGGTGATGTATTTTTGCCTTTGCAATATAAAGAACATGGCTTGACCTGCTATGTTTCTCCAGCTTTGTGTTTATACAACTGACTTCCAGATGTGGGTGAACGACCTAACAAGGCAGGCATAGACGGGGTAAAGCACGAAAGTAGCCTGGGATTCAAAGCGATATGTGCACAAGACTGAACCTTCCACTCCAAGTAAAGGCCATTTCACTCCAAGGCCTTCTCCTTGGATGCTGCCTCAGGCTGAAGAATGGCTCACTTCCTCTTCCCTTCTGTAGGTGGACTTGGCTGATGAAGATTTACACTAGGCTTCCGTATGCTTCTAATGGAAGAATTCAATTACGTAGGGTACATTAGAATGTTACAAACTGACTCTTAAAATAAAAAAAAATGAAAGATGTTGGAAATCTGAAATTAAAACAGTACATTCCTTACACAAATCAAACAATAACTTGGAAAAAAATTAAATGAATTAGTATTTCTGGTGAGTTCATCAGAACTCCTGAATTATATTTCTGTTTGATTTTGCACCAGTTTTAACACAGGGATGGAAAGTGCAGGGATGTGCTTAATCAGAACAATGTCATTATCCCGGTTATCTAGCACTTCATGACCCTCGTCACCTCCCTAATTCTATGCTGCCATTTCAGGAAAACTTATACCCTTTTGCCGTTGACCTGTAGGAGCTTCTCAGGAGTGTTGGGTTGTTTAATAAAATCACGGTCGATGTTTCTCCTGAGATGCAGTAATAAAAACGAGGAAAAGAATGAACGTTCTCAGTTTGCTGGAATTGGAATCTCAAAAAGCATCTGTATTGGACGAGATGTTTCTCCCCACCCCTTGGCGAGATGTGTTCCCCCCTCCCCCGCGCGAACCACTGCCCGACAAAATTAGGAAATGCATCTCTAAAGCGGCAGTTGCACGAAATTTCAATTATTTAGGTATTTAACAAGCCATTTACGTCTCAATAACATTGAATTACTCCTCTCACAATGTAATTGCAATGGCTACATATCCCAAACCGTGGTATCTCTTAACAACATACTCTGCAGCTCCGCTCGCTAATCATTTACAATCCAATCAACTGAACCGAAAATAAACTTAGAGAGACGTCTATTGTTATTCTTGCAGGACCATCCTGCACAAACACCAGGAAGTTTATGCTTTTGAATTATATGCATCACTCGACTCTTCTTCCAACGTATGAATTGGGACATTCGTCCCTATTGAAATGGATTATCGAACAAGAAAGACGGTGAATCCCTCGTGTTAAACTCTCTCGTCCCCTGTCAAGCCTCACCTCACACTTCCTGCCCCCGAGAACCCAAGCCAGGGCTGGGTTGTACTAAATGGAGAAGGGAGAGGCCGGCAATCATTTATAGATATAGATATGAAAGGGGTTAGGGCATGAGAACGCTCTTTCCCTTGTAACTTCCTTCTTCCAGAATGACGGGAGGTGACATTCCATGAAGAGGGGAGTCTTGTTAAGGTGAGCGAAAAGCTCCCACTGCCCCCCCCCCCCACCCCCCTCCCGTTTTCGGCGTGGACTGACCCTCGAGAAGGTGACATGGCAGTGAGCGGCGGCGGCGTCCCCTCGTCTTGTCCCGGCCTGAGATGGAAAGAACTGCCGTCGCGGAGGGCTCTGTCTGCACTCAGCTCACTGGCCCCGCACATGCACCGTCGGTGCTCGCGACTATCCCATCACACTAAACGAACAGCCGTGGCTTTCATCGGATCCTATTCGGTTTAAAGTTTCTTTCGTCATTCAGACGCCTTTGCAAAACAAGAGTTTAATAGCTAAACTGAGCACGGGAGTTAGTGAAGTCAAGGTGAAGGTGGAACCATTCAGAAGAGCGCCCCGAGGTAAACGGTGAGTCTCTGGACTTGGTCCCGTTGCGGGATTGCAGATCCAGGCGGATCGTCTGCGCGAAAGGCGTTGCGAGAAAAGCGATGAAAACTCCCTTCTCTTCTCCCCAGGCCGCATCCTGGCGAGAAAGTAACCGCGGCGCATGGGGAGGAATCGCATCGATGACTTTGGTTTTGGAAACTTGTTCTCTCCCCTGGAGGTTTAACCTTGGGAACGTGCCTTGATGATATGGAGCCCAAAAGAGGGGGTGTTTTCCCCGCATAGTTGAGTCGAGAGTGGTGCATGTTGTTACTCGAAAGCCTGGCTGGTGGCGTGTAACTGTTTTCCAAGTGATTAGCGGGTGTTCAGAATTCCTGCTGATGGTTGATAGCTGCAGGGAGACTGCGTTATTTGCGACGGCATTTAAATCTTTATCGTTTTGGGTGATAGAAGGTGAAAATACTGCATGGTACCATTGAAGCCGCCTATTTAACCATAGGATAAATGTTTCACCGACGTGTACAGAGAATACCCTTAATCCTGAAATGTCCAGGGCAATTGATGTTCAACAGGGTGCTGCATTTTTTAAATTGTAGAATAGAGATTTAAAAACTCTCGATTCTTCAGATTCAGCCAGGCAAGTTGCCTTTACTTTAAAATTGCACGTTCAGCATTTTGTCTACTTTATTGTTGGTTTCTAAACCGACGTTGGATTAAGTGACTATATCCACAGGCTTCTGTGTGTAGGGCCTCTGGCAGATGTACTTATGCTGAAGTTCTGGTTCAAGGCCTGTTCTTCCACTCTAATAGGCATCAGATCTGCCGAATGAGATTGCGGAAACCTAGCAATAGGGTCGTTTGGCTGGACTTTTAATGTAAGCACAGGCCAGCACTTGGTGACAGAAACCATCGTGGCAAACAACAATGTTCCAGGGAATCGACTTGCACTGTCTTTAAGTGGCAAAATGAGAGTGTTTGAGCACAAAAGAGCAGTGTGGGGTTTTAAGTGCTCCAACCCTGATTTGGCTCAGGAAGAGCTCACTGGTAATGAATGTTTCTGTACATTTCAACGCATACTTTTTGGAAGCAAAAATACGAATGCGGATCTGACGGAGCCTGCCCGTCAGTCGGCAGGTTCAGGGGGTTGGAAACGGCAGCCCCTTCACACCTCCGGGAACAGTTGAGAAGCCGATCTGCGAGCTGTGTAAATTTGAGCATTTCTGCAAATAATCGGGTTTTTTTAAAAAAACCCACATCCCTCACTGCAAAGAGCAGTTAGTCCTGTGTAGTGGCTGGGTTAACGGAATCTTAACTTCGACCATACCCAGATGCGTATATTTTTTGGCATAAATAGTTTATTTTCGTTTTGGATGATGCAACAATATGTAACGTCCCCGGCGCAGTGATGTTTGGCATTTAAATAATAGAAGGGTCTACAGTTTGGGCAAATTAATTTCCTACATGTTATGCCTGCTAAGATGCTGTTGATGGGAGGAAGTACTTGATATTTACTTACACACACACACACACACACACACACACACACACACACACACACACACACACACACACACACTGCAAGCCAAATGAAGGCACCCTCAATTATGCTCAAATAACGTGCCTGTTAGACCAGTGGTAATTTCTCCTTCCTGTGCCACCCTTTTAAAATGTTTGACCTATATCTATCAATGCTGACATGATTTTGAGTCCACCAACCTGATCCATATTTGAACGAGTGCCCAGGGAAAACTCTTTATTTGTAGGAAATTATTTATCTAACTTGCTGAACAAGTTATCTCCCATGCCATATTTCAGATGGACACTTCTTATTCGCACGATTGAACAGGAGCGGAATGTCATCGGTATAAGTAGCAAAATCTTCACACTGTTTGAGAAATAGAAATAAATGACCCACCATCTTGGCTGAAAGCAGTTATTTACATGATGAAAGCAAAAGGGAAAAGAAAACAGACCTTTTTTTAAAGTTTGAGTTTAAATTAACATCACAGGAAATTAACACTTGCATTTTTAAATGGGATGGTATATGAGAGATGATGTATTGAGCCTGATTTTGGTTTGCTGAACTCACTTGAGATAAATTGAATGGTCTAACTATGCAATATATTGTTTCTGAATTTAAATTATTTTTTTTGGCATTGCACAATTAAGAAGAAACATTTGAAGTGAGTTCAGCTTTTACAATCTCTGCAATATATTATCACTGTATTCAATTTGCATGGCTATAAATATTGTATAGTTAAGAGAAATAAACAATTACTTTATCAAACAATGTTAGGGAGCAATTGGGTATTCATTTTCTATGGGATACTGCATCAGTCAGTTTAATTAACATTTTGTACATTTAAGTTGCATATACTGTATATAAGAACATGCAGACTCCTATCTGCATTATTGTGGCAAGGCTGTTGTTTACCTTATTTTCCAAATGATGGTTATGATTTTTAAACTACTAATTTGTGATTTAATTAGTGGATGTATATTTTAGTAGTAATTAAAAATATTTTTTGTAATTGCTGAATAGCCTTGGTTCCTAATATTTAAAATATTGCAATAAGGTTGGGATGAGTTTTGTAAGTGATATTCAACTGCTATTGAAATTTTCAGGCTTTTAGATTGTAAGTAGTTTATTTTAATGGATGATGAATGATTTTTTATGAGTGTGATGGTTAACCCAGAAACTTAGATTTGAGTTATATAATGGATCACTAAAACCTGATAGGATTTGCTATCCTTGTGAACTGTAACTCGACCAACCTAATCGTATAATTCTATGAGCATTATAGTGTTAAGAGATTTTCTAAGATGCTATTTTAAAATGCTTTACTTTGGTACTTGTTGTAGAAAATGAATCACTCTTTAAAAAAAAAAAAAATTCAAATACTGCAGTGAATGGTTTCAATAATTCAAATTAGTTGTTGAATCTGTTGCTCATTCTGAAGTTAACAAACTTGTTCTAGAAAAATTGCCTGCAGAGAAACACAGAGTTGGGTATAATGTTTTGGGCAATGCATTTTCAGGCAAATTTGTCTTGTCAACCAAGAGTAATTTTTATTTGAATAGATTAAAATTAATACCACTATGAGAAGTGAACACTCCATTAGAAAAGTTCTGTTCCTTCCCGCTTATTCCAGATTGCCTCAGTGGAATTATAGCATGTAAAAATCTCTCTATTGTTAACCATGTGGCATTTTATCCTCAAATGATTCTGTGAGCAACTAATTACTTTTGCTGTGAGGTTGCCTGCTGTTCTGACTATATTGATAATGGCTTTACTCCATTTCCCAAGTGAAGATGTATAGAACAGCAGATTACCACCTCTGAAAGTGACCACGAAAAGCTCCTATGTCAGTGATTATCGACAGAGATCCACATCTGGTATCACTCTATAACTATTTCTGCTGAATTGATCTTTTATTGAATTAAGAACTGAGAGATATTGATTTGTCCTTATGAAGGGTCTTCGACTTGAAATGTTCACTGCTTTTCTTTCCAGGAATGCTGACTAACCAACCGAGTCTTTACAATATTTTCTATTTTTATTTCCTACGTGCATCTGCAGGTTTAAATTTTCATTTGCCGTTTTTTTTGGAGGTGATCATTTCTTGTTTGTTATGACCGTGTGCTTTACTATTGCCCTTGGTTACAATTCCATAGTTTGCCTCCCTATCAATTCACTGCCTTAATTTTATGTAAAAAAAAATTTACAAAACCGAATGCTTTTTTAAAAAAAATGTTTTTACCCTCTTGTGGTAATCACATCTGAACTTTCTTGGCATTGCGAGGAATTATGGTAGCCTGTGGGTTTGAGCTTTCAAACGGGATTTCTATTTCAAATTTAGAAGGCAGAAAAATAATGCATGTGCTTTCCTATTGTCCAGGTGCATAAATAGTTTTGAAATGCAGAATAACTGGTTAGCTGTAAAGTTGCATTAATCAGTATTTTGTTTTTAAAAAACTAATTAAAATGCATGGAAATCTGGATTTTAAAAATTAATTATTTCATGACAAATCCATTTTGCATTGAAACATGAGTAAGTAAAGGTCTTCGCAGCAAATGATGGTAGTGGTGAGGTGGGGGAAGGAAGAATAAAGGTTTACTTGTAAATTCTTGGGTTAGGAATTAATTTTTTTTGGTCAGTGGAATTATAGCATGTGATTATTTTCTGACATTGTTTTACTTCTGTCTTTGGTAACTATAAGTGCAACAAAATTATCAGCTTACTACATAACATCAATAACTATATTGTGGTGGAAACTAAGTTCCAGCAAGTATAAAGATGTTGGCATAACATGTTTTAAAGCTTTGCTGATTTTATACCATGCCCACATGGGAAATTCAGACATTGGAAGTGGAAGTGAACGGTTCATAAAATAATTGTTGAAATTGTTTTAATTTTCATTTTGGACATGAGGACAGTTCATAAAACAATCTTGTTATTGCACTTGGAACCAACTGATGTGAAACAATCAAGTGTCAAAGTGCTACAGTGATTGCATATGGATGTGCAATCTTGAATCCTCATTGAGTAAAACCTCTGTCTCAGCTGTAGCAGCACCAGAGGGCCCCAGAACAGTTGCTATTTGGAGACACTTTGGGAGCCAGCTAAATATGTGCTTAAAAATGGACATTCACATATATGGCCTCTGAGGATTGATTTGTGACACAGTTTGTGGTGGCGAGAATAATGAGTCATTGTTTAGGGTTCATTATTGGACAAAGATGTTACAGTTTGTTGATAATTCAATACTTGAGTTGTCAGTCCTAGATTTTCAATAAAACTAGTGGTTTGTGATTCTATTGTGTCCAATAAATTTCAGATGTATTTTTAAGTTTAAATATTTAATTTTGTGTCTTGATGTTGTCTCTGATTTGGACAGAAATCTGTCAGCTTTAATAAAGAGAAACATTGGAAGAACTTGGGTGTGGATTCTTCAGTATCAAATAACAGTCATTGTTTTCTCAAAATGCCTGCACAACATTTCAAATTGGTATGATTTTCTTGTTTATAACTGAATTGATAGTTATTGAGGCAGGTCATCTTCCTATCAGCTGGTGGGGTTTGCATCTACTGTGTTGAAGTACCTTGAGAGGTTAATGAACAAATCAACTCCTTTCTGAGGAAGGACCTGAACCCTCTTCAATTTGACTATCATCACATCAAATCCACAGCAGATGCCATCTCACTGACCCTCCACTCTGCATTAGATAATTTTGTCCATAAAGTTGCAGTACTTGGATCAGGTTTTGTTCATTGACTATAGCTAGATGTTCAACACCATCATACCAGCAAAACAGGATCAAACTAAGGGATCTGGATGACCATTTGCCCCTCTGTAACTGGATCCTCGACTGCTTCAACGACTTTCTGTACTCTTTATTAAGAATATTTATTTTAATATGTACTGTGTATATGTATCATTTGAATGTATGTGTGTTGTGCTTGCTTGTTTTGTATCATTCTGCAACCAAGGACTGGAGTACACTGTTTCGTCGATTCTTCTGGTACAATCAGATGTTGAACCCTAACCCTAACCCTTACTGTCACGTAATACTACATTTAGAATGTAATATACATGAAATTCTTTAACTTTGTCTGCCGTAAAGCCGACAGAGAGTCACAACTTTGACCAGCACCCCTCACGGAAATGAGTCCCCAGTGAGGAACAAACGCTCAACTTCTGGTTTACAAGACCAGCGCTCTAACCATTGGTATTGGCAGATCCTAATTGGTGTGGATTTCCAACACCACCTCTTCCTCAATGACCATCAACACAGGAGCACCACAAGGCTGCATGCCTAGACCTCTGCTCTATTCCCTGTACACTCACTATTTTGGAGCCAAGTTCAGCTCCAACGTAATTTATAAATTTGCTGAGGTCACCACTGTGTTGCAGCCAAATAACTGGAAAAGATGAGTCAGAATACAGCTTGAAGATTGAGAATCTGGTTGGGTGGTGTCAGAACAACAGTTTTGCTCTCAATATCAATAAGACCAAGGAGCATATTGTGGATTTTAGGGGAGAGGCCAAGGGACCTTCTGTATTGACAGGATGACAGTGCAGAGGGTTAGTAGCTTCAGATTCGTAGAAGTCCATATATCAGAGGACCTTTCCTGGAGCCAACACATTGAGGTAACCGTGAAGAAGACACACCATGCTTCTACTTTCTAAGAAGTCTGAGAAGATTTGGCATGCTGTTGAATACTCAATTAAATCTTTATGGGTATATTGTAGAAAGTATATGACTGGGTGCATCTCGGCCTGGTTTGGTATTTCGACTGCTCAGGAACGTGGAAAACTTCAGAAGGCGGCATGTATAGCTAGGTAGTTAGGTCCATCACAGACATCAACCTCCCAAGAATTCCCCCCCCCACCCACCCAACCCGGGTCACAACCTCTTCTTGCTGCTACCTTTGGGAAGAAGGAACAAAGTCTGAAAATCAGCACCTTCAAGTTCGTCGAAGGGAAGACAGACAGCTGAGCAGAGATCCACCACAATCAGGCTTTTAAATCTTAATTTAAATTTAGATGTACAGCACAGTAACAGGGCATTTCAGCCCATGAGACTGTGCCGCCCAATTGACACCTCATTAACCTACACCCATCGTACGTTCCCGACAGTGGGAGGAAACTGGGGCCCCTGGGGAAAACCCAAAGATTCGAACCCCGGTCCTGATCGCTGACCCTGTAAAGGCATTGTGCTAACCATTACCCCAACTGAACCCCTTTCTGCTGTCTGTGCTATTGAAACACACACTGTTTTTCTTGCATTTACTACAAACTATGAATATTTATTTCTCTATCCTTTATATTTATTATCTCTCTCTACACTGGGTAATTTAATATATGTTAAATGTTTTTTTAACAAACAGTACCTGTTTAGCTGCAGCAAGTGTGCATTGAAATGATAATGGTAATGAGTTTATTATAATCAATGCATGCTGTCTCTTTAATATAGCCATTCTTTTTGATTGATACGATATCCATCTCTTCCAGACCATAAGCTTGCATTTATAGGAAAGGTTGTTGTCTTTTACTTGGGCATTGTTTTTACTTAATTACATGTTTGTGCAGATTTCCCTTGAGTGGAGCAAATTCTCCACAGGTAGTTCATAAGCACAACATCTGTTGCTCTGCTCCATTTCTTCAGTGATCTGACATTTAAATGGAAACTTTAACCCTGACTGCCATCTACGGCAGATGCCACCTCACTGGCTCGACACAAAGCCTTGAAACTCCAGGACAGCAAAGATGCATACATCAAGATGCTCTTTATTGACTACAGTTCAGCAATTAACACCATAATCCTCTCAAAATTGATCAGCAAACTCCAAGACCTGGGAGATAACACCCCACTGTGTAATTGGATCATGGATCACAATCTCCTTCAGTACGGGAGCACCACAGGGCTGTGTTCTCAGCCCCCCTGCTCTACTCATTTTACACCTATGACTGTTCAGCTTGGTATGACAATAACACCATCTACAAATTTTAAAGGAAAGGAATGAGTTAGCATACAGGGTCAAGATTGAAAACTTGGCTGAATGATGACTAACAATAACCTTGCACTCAATGTCACCGAAACTAAGGAAATTATTGTTGACTTCAGGAAAGGAAAGCAAGAGGTATACAATCCAATGGTCATTGAGGGATCCGAGGTGGAGAGGTTGAGCACATTTAAGTTCTTGGGAGTCATTATCTTGGAGGATATTTTCTGGACTGAACACACCAATGGCATCATGAAGAAAGCACATCAGCGCCTCTACTTCCTCAGGAGTTTGTGTAGGTTTGGCATGACAAGCCCCGGCAAATTTCTACGAAGGTATTCTGACTGGCTGCATCACTGTCTGGTATGGGAACACTAATACCCCTGAGCGTAAAGACCTCCGAAAGGTAGTAGACACAACCCAGGACATCACAGGCAAAATTCTCCCCACTATTGAGTACATCTATAGGGGATGCTGCTATCGGAGAGCAGAAGCAATCATTAAAGACCCTCACCCCCCCCCCCCCCCTAGCACCTGCTCTGTTCTTGCTGCTGCCATCAGGAAAGTGGTATAGGTGCCACAAGACTCTCACCAGTAGGTTCAGGAACAGCCCCTCCATCATCACACCTCAACAACAAACTCAATCAGATACTTATTTAAAGAGTCTTGTGCACTTTATTGATTTTATTTTTAAATTCTTCTCTCCGATTTGCACAGTCAATTTGTTTACACTTGTTATTGGTTTAAATTTCTTTGCTAATATGTTTACGCTGTATACGGTTTGTTTTGCACTACCAATAAGTGGTCATTCTGCTTGCTGCACCCACAAGAAAATGGATCTCAGGATTGTAGGTAATGTTGTGTATGTACTCTGGCAATAAATCTGAATCAAGCCTCCTATTCCTACTTTTAACATTGGATCCACTGGTGTGGTGAGGTTATCAAACCCCTAAATTACCTGGATTACAGTGTCAAAATCGTGGGTTCAATCCCAACTTCAAGTGGAAATTTCTTTCATTTTAATTAGCTTAGGAGTAGGTAATGTAGGCAGTAGTTAGAGCAGTCCATTGCTCTGATTGTAGGATGTGGGAAGTCAGGGACAGCACATTTGTTCCTGATGACTACACCAGTAAAAGGTACATCCAGATGCAGTGACTGAAAAACGGAATTAGGGAGCTGGATGAACTTTGAACCTTAAGGTCGTGATGGACAGGAGTTTCAGGGTGGCAGTCACCCACAAAAGTCAGGAGGGGGAGGCAGAAAGAGCAGAACACTCCTGGGGCTGGTCCCCTCTCAACAAGTATACTGTTGGGTGGGGGGGGGGAAATGATCTACCAAGGACAAGTTGAGCTGGTTATGTTTCCAGCACAGAGGCTGGCCCTCAGCTCAGAAGGGAGGGGGGGGTGTGAAAAAAGGAGAGCAGATAGGAGACTCTGCGACCAAGATCAAGCTCCCAGATGATATGTTGGGAGTCTCCAAGCCTTAGAGGGCTCCTGCCCGTTCAAGCTTGACCTCCGTGCCGATCCTGCAGTCGCAAGATGGCGCTGGCACTCTGAGTTCGGTTGAAGCCGACCCACATGCACGTGAAGCCTTGCATGCGGGCAGCCCGACTGATAAAGGGCTCCATGAGCCCGCGACATTGCTGGGTGGCCCGGGGACGTGCAGTGTAGCATCGGAGGATGCTCCTGCGCGTCCGGCAGTTCTTCCGGACATGCACAGAACATCCCGGGTCCGTGACCTTTTGGAGAAAACCAGGGTGCCGGCATCGGGTGTCCAAACCCACAGCCACACAGTCAAAGGACCTATGGTGACTGAAGGTGAAGAGGAACTTACCTTATTGGAATTTGCCCAGGAGGAGGAGCCTGTAGTTAAAGAAGGTAGACCTCAAAAAGTGGCTATGGAATCTGGATTAGACTTCGTGTTCACTGTTTTGGAAGGGATTGCTTTCCAAATGGATAATATGTCAAAACAAATGTAAACTCAAATGACCCAAGGATTTATGGAGGTGAATAAATGTCAACTATGAAACAAGAACTGAGTGTAGTTAAGAGTGATATTAACAGATGTATAAAATCTGTTGATATTGTACAAGATAATTTTTTAAAAATTGAAACAGCCTTTTCTGAATGTCAAAATCAGGTGGAACGCAATAAAGAAAAAATGGAAAAAGCAGAAGGTTCTTTTGTAGATTGGGGGATTCAAAGAAGGGATTTATTGAAGAAGATTGATTCATTGGAAAATCAAAGCCGAAGAAATAATGTGAAAATAGTTGGTCTTCCAGAGGACTTTAAAGGTTCTGATCCAATAAAAATTTTTAAGCATTGGATCCCAGAGGTATTGGGTAAATAGCATTTTCCTGAAGGTTTGGAACTGGATCAGGCCCATAGAGCATTGAGGACAAAAACACTTCCTGGACAAACACCGAGGGTGGTCTTGATTTGTTGTTTGAAATATCAAAATAGAGAAATGATTTTATGATTGACGGTACAGAAAGCGCGGCAGAGTCAATTCCCGTTGATGATTCAAAATAATAGTGTTTTTTTATGCCGATTTGAGTCGAGAGGTTATTGGAAGACAACTGAAATTTAATTCGGCTATGTTTACTTTTCGTTATCCTGCAATTTTGAAGGTTTTTTACAGAAACTTTCAATCTCAATTTTTTGAGAACGATCAGGATGCCTTGGTTTTTGCTAACTCATTGTCAGAATTGCAAAGTAATGGGCCATCGTCTCCTAAGAGGAGGGTAAACGGAAATGGAAATGGGAACGGGAATGGGTTTGGAAAGAATGGAAAGAAAGAAGAACTGACACAAAGTATTCTTGACATTGAAGATCCAGAACAATCATTGGGCTTGGAATCATTGGGTTGAATATATTTACTATATTTGATTGTTATTAATTACATAATGAATATGTATCTGGCTGGGGAGGTGGATGACACTGAAAGCTTTGACTGTCATCTACCACTAGTGGGCTTACCACACCCAGATTTTTAGGGTGTTTCTATTTGGGTGGTTTTTATATTTTTTGGGTTTTTAAACAAAATTTTTAAAATTTTTTGGTTTATTGAGGGGTGGGTTTTTTTTTGTGTTTTTGAAGAATTATAAAGGGGAGCATTATTTTATAGAGTGTAAATATATTAGTTGTTAGTAAAAATGTCTATTTTGAATTTTGCAACTTTTAATGTTCAGGAATTAAATAATTCAATTAAGCAAAAGAGGGTATTGGCTTATATAAAAAAAATGAAAATTGATATTGCTTTTTTACAAGAAACACATTTGACCGAAAAGGAACATTTGAAATTGAAAAGAGATTGGGTTGGACATGTATTTTTTTCTTCTTTTAATTCTAAGGCAAGAGGGGTGGTGATTTTGATTCATAAAAAATTATCATTTGAATTGGAATCTTCAGAGGGAAATGTAGGTAGAGTTTTACAGGTGAATTGTAAAATCTTTGCTGAATCTTGGATTTTGCTTAATCTTTATGCACCTAATGTAGATGAAGAGCAGTTTATATCAGAAGCTTTTTTATTGTTAACTCAAGCTAATGAAAATATTTTAGTTGGGGGAAGATTTTAATTGTGTTTTGGAACCTTTATTGGATAGAAACCCGAAGAGTAGAAGGAAATCAAAGACGGCAATACAGATCAAAGCAGTTGTTGAAAGATTTAAATTTGGTAGATATTTGGAGAAAGGTTAATCCTACAGAGAAAGATTTTTCTTATTTTTCATCACGATATGATTTGCTTTCTAGGATTGATTTTTTTTTTGGTATCAGCACAACTACAGGGTAGAGCATTGCAAGCTGAATATAAAAGTAGAGTTCTATCAGACCACTCATTATTTTTTTCCTGTGAAAGTTCAGAAGTGGTACGTTCGTCGTATAGATGGAGGTTTAATGCAATGTTATTGAAAAAAACAGAGTTTGTTACTTTTATTCAAGAGCATATCTCTTTATTTCTGACTGAGAATATCAATTCTGTGGATAGCCATTTTGTAGTATGGGATGCATCATGCTGAAGAAGATTGAAAAGAGGGTTGGTGCGAGAACACAGCCTTGCTTCAAGCCATTGTTAATGGAGAAGGGCTCAGAGAGCTCATTGCTGTATCTGACCCGACCTTGTTGGTTTTCGTGCAGTTGGATAATCATGTTGAGGAACTTTGGGGGACATCCGATGCGCTCTAGTATTTGCCAAAGCCCTTTCCTGCTCACGGTGTCGAAGGCTTTGGTGATGTAGAGTCCTTTGCTGAACCAAGCCATGAAAGACCCCAACAATGAAGACGCTGTTTACATCCGGTACCGCACGGATGGCAGTCTCTTCAATCTGAGGCGCCTGCAAGCTCACACCAAGACGCAAGAGAAACTTGTCCGTGAACTACTCTTTGCAGACGATGCCGCTTTAGTTGCCCATTCAGAGCCAGCTCTTTAGCGCTTGATGTCCTGCTTTGCAGAAATTGCCAAAGTGTTTGGCCTGGAAGTCAGCCTGAAGAAAACTGAGGTCCTCCATCAGCCAGCTCCCCACCATGACTACCAGCCCCCCCACATCTCCATCGGGCACACAAAACTCAAAACGGTCAACCAGTTTACCTATCTCGGCTGCACCATTTCATCAGATGCAAGGATCGACAATGAGATAGACAACAGACTCGCCAAGGCAAATAGCGCCTTTGGAAGACTACACAAAACAGTCTGGAAAAACAACCAACTGAAAAACCTCACAAAGATAAGCGTATACAGAGCAGTTGTCATACCCACACTCCTGTTCGGCTCCGAATCATGGGTCCTCTACCGGCATCACCTACGGCTCGAGATAGCAGAGGTCGACAGCATCGAGTCCACGCTGCTGAAGATCCAGCTGCGCTGGGTGGGTCACGTCTCCAGAATGGAGGACCATCGCCTTCCCAAGATCGTGTTATATGGCGAGCTCTCCACTGGCCACCGTGTCAGAGGTGCACCAAAGAAAAGGTACAAGGACAGCCTAAAGAAATCTCTTGGTGCCTGCCACATTGACCACCGCCAGTGGGCTGATATCTTCTCAAACCGTGCATCTTGGCGCCTCACAGTTTGGTGGGCAGCAACCTCCTTTGAAGAAGACCGCAGAGCCCACCTCACTGACAAAAGGCAAAGGAGGAAAAACCCAACACCCAACCCCAACCAACCAATTTTCCCCTGCAGCCGCTGCAACCGTGTCTGCCTGTCTCGCATCGGACTTGTCAGCCACAAACGAGCCTGCAGCTGACGTGGACTTTTACCCCCTCCATAAATCTTCGTCCACAAAGCCAAGCCAAAGAGAAAAGAGTATGGGATGCATTAAAAGCTTATTTGAGGGGACAGGTTATTAGTTATTCTACAAAAGTTAAGAAACAACATATGGCAGAAAGTTTAATGTTGGAAAATCAGATTGCTGAGTTAGAGAAAGATTTTCAGAAGGATGTGACTGAAGACAAAAAAAGTTGCATTAGTGAAATTCAAATTACGTTATAATACTTTACAAACTTATCAGTTTGAGCATTTAATTAATCGAACTAAACAACGTTATTATGAGTTGGGAGAAAGAGCTCATAAGGTACTTGCTTGGCAATTGAAAGCTGAACAGGCATCTCGGACTGTTAATGCCATTAAAAATAATTCAATAATTACCTATAAGCCTCAGGAAATTAATGATCAGTTTTATTCATTCTATCAAAAATTATATACTTCTGAGGGGAACCAGGATAATAGTTCTATTGGATCTTATTTATCTAAATTAAAGTTACCAGTATTAGATGAGAAAGATATTCAGGAATTGGAATCTCCATTTACAGATTTTGAAATCAAGGAAGCTACACAGGAAATGCCAAATGGAAAGTCCCCAGAGGATGATGGATTTCCTGTGGAATTTTATAAATTTTTGAATGATGATTTATCTAGTGTATTTGGAGAACAGAAGCTACCGGAATCTTGTTCAAGTGCTTTAATAACTGTTATTCCAAAAAAAGATAGAGATCCATTAAAAATGTCTTCATATAGACCTGTTTCTTTATTAAGTGTAGATTATAAAATTATAGCCAAGGTATTAGCTAATAGACTTGCCACATACTTACCTAAGCTGATACATACTGATCAAACCGGCTTTATTAAGAATAGAAATGCATCAGATAATATTCTTCGATTAATTACTTTGGTCAATGTATACCGAAAGCTAGATGCAGAAAAGGCCTTTGATAGGGTTGAGTGGGATTTTTTATTTAAGGTGTTAGAAAAGTTTAAATTTGGCACTTTTTTTTATTGGTTGGGTTAAAGTTTTATATATGAACTCAATTGCAAGAGTGGTGATAATGGTCAGATTTTTTTACCATTTAGGTTGACTCGTTCAACTCGGCAGGGCTGCCCATTTTCACCAGCCTTATTTGCATTGGCTATTGAACCATTAGCTCAGACTATTAGGCAAAATGATGAAATTAGGGGGATGAAGGCCATGAATGAAGAATATAAGATTAATTTATTTGCAGATGATGTATTGATATATTTGATGGAACTGGAACGGTCATTGAAGCAGTTACAAGAGTGTTGAAATTTGGAGAATTGTCAGGATATAAAGTTAATTGAGATAAAAGTGAAATTTTATCAGTTGGAATAGGAGATTATTCAGAATTTAAAATTATTACAAAATTAAGGTGGACAAATAAAATTAAATATTTAGGTGTGCTTGTAGACGTTAATTATCAGACATTGTATCAGTTAAATTATGTGCCTGTATTAAAATGGATTAAAGCAGATTTGATTAAGTAGGAAGATCTTCCATTAACTTTGATTGGTAGGGTCAATTGTATTAAAATGAATATTTTCCCCCGAATTCAATATTTATTTCAGTCAATACCTTGTTTACTTTGAAAAGGTTTTTTTTCAGGATTTAAATAAGGTAGTGCGGGAGTTTTTATGGAAAGGTAAATTAGCTCGAGTGGCACTGTATAAACTTGCATGGAAATAGGCGTTAGGTGGACTTCAGTTACCACATTTTCAAAATTATTATGAAGCTGTCCAATTGAAGTTTATAAGCAGGTTGGTGGATCTAGATTATCCTCCTAGCTGGGCTAAGGTGGAAATGGCGTGTATTTCTGAGGTCGAGGTACATGAATTTATATTTCATTGGAACTTGAATTTGCTGCAGGAATATAATATTGAAACATTTGTATTGAAACATTTGTTAAAAATCTGGATTAAAAAAAATAGGGTTTTGTGATCAAAAGGTAAATTATCAATTTTAACTCCATTGTATAATAATCAGCTTATTCCTTTTTCAATGTTTAATAATTATTTAAAGAGTTGGGATTTTAAGGGTATAAAGAGAATACAGGATTGTTTTGAAGAGGGACAATTTCTTTTAATCAATTGAGAGAGAGATTTGGTATATCTGTAAATTATTTGTTTGTGTGTTACCAACTAAGAGCCTCGGTAAAGGATAATTATGGTAGAGAGATGAATTTACCTACTTTGTCGAGATTTGAGTCTTTGATTTCCTCTGTACCAAAGAAGGGTTATATTTCGGTTACGTACAATTTGTTACAAGATGATATGGATAAACCAGATTGGGGAAAATCTAAACTTAAATGGGAGAATGATTTAGTGTTTATTTTTCCTGAAGATGATTGGGCGGAGTGTCAAGACAATGTAATCAAATTGACAAATGTAAGATATGGAATGGTTAATTATAATTTTTTACATCAATTATATTTGACTCCAGAGAAACTGAAAAAAATATGGATTTAGTAATTCAGACTTGTGTTTTAGATGCGATTCATGTATTGGAACTTTTTTACATGCTGTCTGGACTTGTGTTAAAGTTCAACCATTTTGTCAAGGAATTATATTAGTTTTGGCAAAATTGTATAACTTTACATTACCATTAGACTGAACGATTTTCTTGTTGAGTAATTTGATTTCATTGAGGGGATTAGGTTTGGATAAAATTCAAATTGCTTTTGTATGTTTGGTGTTATCAGTAGTGTGTAAATGTGTTGCAAGTACTTGGAAAGACGATACAGAGATTAATATACTACGTTGGCACAATGAATTGAAAACTTGTATGTCTATGGATAAAATTACTTATAATTTACATGATTATTATTCCCTTTTTGTTAGCAAATGGTCTCCGGATTTGGAATATGTGCATTAGATATACTTTGAATTGTTTTTAACATTTATAATTTTTAATATATATAATTTATATTTTTGGCTCCCCTTAAGGGAGCTGGCTGAAGGGGTGGGAGGGTGGGTTTGGGGTTTATCTTTGTAAAATTAATTTTTGATGATTATTGGACTGTATGTTGTATTTTTTCTATTTTTAAATAAAGTTTGGAAAAATAAAAGGATCGTTAAAAAGGCCAATGGAATGTTGGGATTCATTAATAGGGGGATTGAGTTCAGGAGTAGAGGGGTCATGATGCAACTTTACTAATCTAACACTTAGAGCATTGTGTTTAGTTCTGGTCACCTCATTATTGGAAGGATGTGGAAGCTATGGAGAGGGTGCAGAAGAGATTTACCAGGATGATGCTGGATTGGGAAATGAGTCTGATGAGACAAGGTTAGCAGAGCTGAGACTTTTCACTTTGAAGTGCAGAAGGATGAGAGGAGACTTTATTATAGAGGTCTACAAGATTATGAGAGGCATAGATAGGGTGGACAGCCAGCACCTATTTCCCAGGATAGGATCAGCAAACACCAGAGGACCTGTATACAAAGTTAAGGGAGGGAAGTTTAGGAGAAACATTAGGGTTAATTTTTTTTTACACACAGTGTTGTGCATGCCTGGAATGCCTCACTAGGGGACGGTGGTGGAGGCTGAAACGTTGGGGGAATTTAAGAGACTCTTAGATGCATGAATGAAAGAAAAATAGAGGGTTATGGAGTAGGGAGAGTTTAGTTTTTTTTTGGAAAGAATACATGGGTTGGCAAAACATCGATGGCCAAAGGGCCTGTACTGTGCTGTATTGTTCTATGTCGATATGGGGTTTGCAAGTGCTGCCCATAAAAATATTAGTACCCCTAGCTGCTCATTTTCTTCCACATCCCAAAGATGTGGTAGGCTGATTGGCTAATCTAAATTATTCCTTCATGTAAATAAGTGGCTAAGCAATTATAAAGAGAATGGGTGTGTGAGAGAGAATGAAGTGCAAGGCAAGAGGAAAACGAGAGGAAATAGCACTGATGGGATTGCTCTTCTGAGAGTTGCCAGATGCTTGATGGTCTGAATATCCTCTTGTATCACTGCAATTCTCAGTTAATTCCCTGGCAGTTGTTGAATTTAAATTTGGATTAATATCTTGAAGTTAAAATGTGATAGTAATAATATTGGTATAATGACAAGGAGCCAACTTTATTTAAAAAAAAATTGTTTCCAAGGTTTTTGAAGGGAATAAATCACAGATGCACACGTCCATTGTAGCCTCGTTAAAAGTGGCCACAATATTGTCATGTGAAGGAAAAGTATAATCTGCAATGACTGAGGAACCACTGGATTAACCACGTGCATGTTGTGGTGTGGTGACCAGGTCAGCAGCTTGATTATGTAATGGCAACGAGTCACCTCCTGTCACCCTGATACTTCTTCCACTATCTACAGGTACAAGTTGGGAATGTGATAGAATATTTTCTACTTACCTTGAGTATAATTGAAATAACACTCAAGAAAGTCAGCATTACTCAGGGTGACAAAGTGGTCACTTAAATTACTTCAACTCTGTTTTCCAAGTATTCATTTTTCCCATCAATGCAGTGTGCTTGTGGTGTGTACCATCTAAAGAATGAACTGCAGTTGCATATTGTAGCTGTTTCAACAACTGCCTCATAAACTAGTGTCCACTACCACTAGGAAAAACTGGCAGCAGGTGCATGGATCCCCCTTCAACCTGTGCACCATTCTAACTTGAAAATACAGACATGTTCCCCAACTCCTTGTAGGATTTAATCCTAGAATTTTCTCTCCAACACCACTGTGAGTAGTTTTAGAAGAACTTCAGTTCAGAATGGTGGTTTAAACTTCTCAAACACTATTAGAGATGGCAACAGAAAGTTTGCTTCGCCAGTTCTGCTTGCAGGCTGAAAAATAACTAAAAATCTAGGGGAGGTCATTTTAAATTGGTTATGGGAGGTAGCGTGTCCTTTGGGAATTGGATGCAACTTGAAATGTTCAGGATGAACAAAAGCTGGTGATATCAAGGTTTTTGGTGAAAACAAAATCGCTCATGAACTGTAGACAGGAGGCAAGCAGTTTCATGGACAGCGACTTTGATAATAACCCTCTTCAAGTGGGGAATTTTGGGAGCTGGGAATTAGCAGGATTGGCAGTTTAACTGGAATGAAGGTCCTATGATGGCTGCATCAATTGTAAATGTCAATACGTTGTTGACCTGCTTCCATCTTTTTAATATTCGTTGAATTCTTCTGGCTCATCAAATTTAGGCTGGCTCCTAGACTAACAGATCCATTTCCTTTTCTCCCCGTACACCTGCAAAATTGTCTCTCTCGTACCTATTCAATTCTCTTCTTAAAGGCCTGATTGATGGATTCCAGCATTATCTACAAAGTTCTACATTAAAACTGTATGCTTTTTGTCAACATATTCTTCATTCTTTGCATCTCTTGGCTAAAGTTTTGAATCTATGCCCCATTATCTTTGAAGCATCTACTGATGGGAGTGGCTTCTCAGGACCTTCCGCATCAAACTAATGATTTTTCACAAAACAAATTGGTAAAACGAATTCGGCAGGTCGAGCAGTATCTTTTGAGGGAGAGGATTACTGATGTTTTGGGTCGGAACCCTTCATAAAAGATTGATTGTGGAAAGGGAAATGGCCAGTATAGGGAGGAGAATGTGTGATAGGCCTGTCTTAAGATTGGGGAATCAGGGAAGAGTGAATGATGATGGACAGATGGAACTGGGATGAGAGCTTAGAGTTAGCCGCTTGACCCATTAGGTTCATCCAGTAGATTATCCCTTGCTCCTTATTCCACCACCTGCAGTCTCTTGTCTAGTGATCTTTTTTCTCAGCACCAAGAGAAAGTCCAGTTCCTTTGATCTAACCATGTAGCTAAAATCACAATCACTGGAATGGTTTCTCGTTACTATTTTCTGTATTAAAATGCTGAGTATTAAAATCTATCAATTATCTGCAATGAAATCTCTGCTTTCCAAATATTTTATATTGTAAATTATGAAGTAAACCTCTGAAATGAAGGACATCTGAAATTTGAAATCTGGAGACTAAAGCAACATTTGCTTATTTATGCCTTTAATGCATGTTACATTTTTATACCTTTCCTGAAGTGATGAACTCAGAACTGACCACATGTCTGAACGACATTAGAAATATTGTGCTGTTGCCTGTTTGAAGCTTGGACAAAATACAGAGTGCCTGTAGATGTGTGAAAATGTTCTAAACGAGGAAACCAAGGGTTAGTGAGTGATGACACAAAATACAGAAGGACATGCAACTCCGTGATTAAAGTGAAGAAGCTCCAGTGGCTTTCCCTTCTGGTTTTCACAGATATCCTTCACTTTTCTCGCAGTTTTAATTGTGGAATGGAGATAGGAAACCCATTTATCTGGAAGTCCCGCATTGTATCCCATTGGTTTTTGACTTTACTGCACCCTTTCTTGTAAACTGGTTTGCTTTTTTAAGTTTCCAATTCAGTAAATTTGCTGCAGACCCATGATTATCTTTGTTGGCCAAGATTATAGAATGTCTACAATATTAAACAGCACCCAAGCCTAGCAAGCCAAAATTCCTCTTGATTGAAAAGAAAGCTGCGATCCTCACTGTTTATGGATCAGCGGATTAATTGTCATTGTGTAATATAAAGGTAGATTTTAGTGCCTTACACTCCCAAACATTTAAAAGGTCCGATCATATGAATAAATGTAGACGCTTTTACACCTTCTCCCCCCATTGTCATTGATAAAAGCATTATCCATATCTCCATTTCTCATCTTGCTGCCCCCTCCTGTCTCCCCACCCAGGCAGAACAGGGACAACTTTCCACCCCACCAGCCTCTGCATCTAACACTGCAACTCAAAACACCACCAGTCACATTTTCCCTTCCCCACCAATATATACATTTTGCAGGGATCAGTCACTGAAAAGCTCCTTGATCTGCATTTGCTGTTGTAATTGGGGAAAAAATGCTGTAATTTCAGAAAGTACAAAACCTGTCTCTATATCCTCCCCCCACCTCCAGCCAGTGCCACACTTCGACCTTCCAGGTGAGGAAGAGCGACCTTGGACTCTTCCATTGCCAGGGTTAGGCCAAATGTAACCTTGAGGAACAACAAATCTTATTCTTTATGGGTGCCTTTAACCTGACAGTATGAGCATCAACTTTTAAAAATATATTTTAGGTAACCTTCTAACTCTCTCTGGTTCCATTGTTTCCCATCTCTTCTTTACCTAGTTCTGTTCTCTCCTCTCTCACATCTTTACCCCCAAACCCCCCCCCCCCCTCCCCAACCAGCAGTCTCTACCTCAACCTGTCTCTTCCACCCTCTGTCCAATACCCTGTCATCCCTTCCAACTTCAGTCTGGATAAAGGGTTCACTGACTGTTTCGACCCATGGATGCTGCCTGACCCGCTTGCGGAGTTCCTCCCCCCAGCTCTGATCTGTTTTAAACAGCTGAGCGGTAAACAAAAACCAGCTGATTGTGGTTGTCTATTTTCCTGTAATTCACAGGTTTTGCAGAGATTCAAACTCTCCTGTTTCTTTTGCAGATCGCTGGGTGTGCATCCTAATTAGGATTTGTTTAGGTTGGCTGCTGAAGATGCCGAGCAGCAGAAATTTACTCTGAGGTGTTTGCTGAATTTATTTTCTCTTCTGGAGATTTCACATGGATTACTATGAAAATGAATATGTATTATTTTTAAGTAAGAAAAAAATGAGAGATGTGGCCTACAGACATTGTCCTCTGGGCATTGGATTTCACCAGCTTAAAATGAGTGGAGAGGTCATAAGGTTTTGTCTGATGTTTTTATTGTAAATTAGCTTGGCCGTTTTTATCCTGTTTACAAAGTACCAGACGGATTCTGTAAACCCATGGAAGCCTGGGCATTAGCCGAGTGATGCAAACATTGACCCACCGAGCCCTCCAGCTTCTAACTGGTTCTGTGCAAACTTTGAGTCTATAAGTATGCTTGCAACTGAAGTGAGTGTTTCACTGAAATGGAAAATGGATTTTGTTGCAGTCTAAATTGATAAATTCACCCAAACAAATAATATTGAAAGTGTGTCCAGGGATATCTTGCAGAGCTTCATGATACTAAAGGCAGGATGATGTTTTCCTCAAATATTGTGCACATTTAAAAAAAAAAATGCATGCAAATCATTGATTTCTGGACTTGGTTGATATTTGTATTGCAGCATTGACATTGGAATTGACTAATCTCCCAAGATGGTCCTTGAGACACTCAACAGATACTGCAGAAAACCTGGTAAAAAGCTTCTAGAGGCATAGAATTTTACAACTATTCATAAGTCGGCATAATTCATAAAATGTACAGCATGAAGTCGTGGATGAAACCTCCAGGAATTTTTGCAGCTGAAATAGATAATCTTGGGCCATATGTGCATTACTGTAACTGATAAGGGAACTATTTCCTGCCACTAATGACTTGAAACTATTATATCAAACACTGTCTTGATGTAGCATTAAAAATAGAAATTCTGTTCTGTCTGGATGGTCTATTCAAAAATCTGATAACAACAGAAAAGAAACTCTGAGTCTGGTGGTAAATATTTTCAAACTTGTGTATCTTTTGTCTGATTAGATGGAGAGAAAGTGTGATCAGAATGGAAACATCCTTTATTATGTTGGCGGTTTTTCTGAGCTAGTAGGAGGCAAGGACAGAATTAATTGAGGGGAGGCTGGTTGTTTGATGGCCTGAGCTGGGTAACGACTCAGCAATTTCTTGTGGTTTTTGGGTAAAACAGTTCCTCTACCAACCTGTGATGTATTTGGACAAGACGATTTCTAAAAAATTGGTAGGGGACACTAAGAAAATGCCATATTTCTGTAGGAATCTGAAGAAGTAGTGACTTTATGCTTTCTCAGCTTTAACATTGAGGTGAAGGAGCAGGACCAATTGTTGGTTATACTAACGTAAAAACACAAAGCCCTCCACCATCTCCACTTCAGCACCATTGATACAGACGGGCCAATGTTCCATCCCACCTCCTGAAGTGGATGACTAGATCCTTGTTTCAAGGGAAAGGTTGCTGTCCTTAACACCAAGCCACCAAATTCTACAGCCTCTTCCTGTACTCTGTCTCATTTTGTAGTTTGAGATCTGACTTACAATGGTGGTGTCATCTGCAGCATTGTAGATGGAGGGAACAGTATTTGGCTTCATAATCATGAGTGTATTAAGGAGCTAAGTACACAGACTTGTGGGACACTTGTGTTAAGGATGATTGTGGAGGAGGTGTTGCCACTGATCCATGCTGATTGTGGTCTGCAAATCAGGAAGTTGAGGATCCAGTTGCATTGTGATTCTTTTTTAGTATGAGACATTATAGTGTCGACAGGCATCACAGTGCCACTTTATATTTTATATTTTATTTCTCATAAGCTATCCAAAATATTTTATAACAGCTGAAATGTAACCAAAGTCAGATGAATTGGCTCTTGCAGTTCATTTTTCTTGCCAGATGACTGCCCTTGGAGGGTATAATTGGATTGTGCTTTATCAAAGCACAATCTGAAGGAATCTGTATTTCAACAGCTCTGGTTCTAGAGAGATAACTGCTGTCATTGCAGTTTAAAGGGCTTTTGATATGAGTCCAAGTCACGCATCTGAGCATGTTTCACCTCCTGAGCTTTTGTGTGAATCTGATGAACTGCGGTAAGGGAGTAGCCAAATTGCATACTGTTTGTTTGACTTCTCTGCAAGTCATCGTGCTTCTCCTGTTACAGCATAGCTTTAAGGCAGAACTTTTGCATTTTTTTTTCGCAATGCAATGATGTATGGTGTTCAGGATTTGAAATTTAAAGTGGGAAGCAATAATTGGCATATTGAACGACCTTTGCCAGGGCTGTCTTTGAGTAGCCATTTTTTTCATGTGCTCTGACTTCTCAGTGAAGATGGATGTACTGTCTTTGCTCAGGAGTTGTGAGGTACCTTGCTTCGATGGACCATACAAAACCTTGATTGCTTTATAGAAGCTTCTGGAGTCATTACAACCAGTGAAGGCTTGCAACTCCTTGGCCTTGTTCACCCACCGCTGGTCTTTCATAGCTTTGAGCTGCCTTTGTAAAGTTGATTTTGCACTCAAAAAGGCATGTTTTTTTGAAACTTGAGTTTAGGTGTCGAAGAAGAGCTTGGTATGCAACTGCCTTAGCTCTTAGAAGGTCTTGCACATATGGTTATTCTCATCAAACCAGTCCTGATGCTTGCACTTGACTTTCCCCAAAGTGTCCTGGGTAGCACTGTCGACTGTTTCTTGAAAGCATTCCAGTGCTCATTCCAGTCCAGTGGTACCCAAAAACGAAGAGGCCAGAGACTACAGTGCAAGGATGTTCTGCACAGAAGCCTGAAGAAAGTTGACATTGCCCCATCAACATGGGAGGATCTGGTTCAAGATCACTCGCGGTGGAGGGACGCCATCAGAAAATGTGTGGACCTGAGAACAAACAGGCAACAGAGGAAAGGCACAGGAAACACCACAACGGAGCTTATGCTCCTGTTACCCCTCCAAGCCTCACTTGCCAAGTATGTGGCAAGTAGTGCCAGTCAAGGATCAGCCTGTACAGCCACTCCAGGATCCATATATCATACCCCACAAACTGAAAGGAACCATCATGATCCTTCAGGATGGATAGCCAGAAGAATAATTGTCCCTCCACCATAGAGCATTACAGCATACACACAGGCCTTTCACCCCTGTGATGGACTACTATTCTGCCTTGACCCACTGACCTGCACCCAATCCATATCCCTCCATACCCTTCCTACACATGTCCAAATTTTTATTAAATGTTAAAATTGAGCCCACCTCAGCTAGCAGCTCATTCCACACTCTCACCACTCACTGTGTGAAGCATTTTCCCCCAATGTTCTCCTAAACTTCTCCTCTTTCACCCTTAACTCATGTCCTCTGGTTTGTATCTCACTAAACCTTGGCGGAAAAAGCCAACTTGTTTTTTTTTTACCCTATCTATACCCCTCATTATTTTGTGTACCTCTGTCAAATCTCCCCTCATTCTTCTGTGGTCTAGGGAATAAAGACCATTGTGTGATATTTGCGAATTAGCAGTGTTCAGTTTCACTCGCAGTTCTTCAGAGTGCAACAAGACCTCTGGATGTGGCCAAATGATAGACAAACAATATAAGTTTTAAATAGTAATTGTCTTCAGCAAAATAGACAATTTATCTCCCTTTGATAAAGTGTATTATAATTTTCAAGTTCCCTGCCATAATTAATCTCATGATTGCCTTTAACTGTCAACTTACTTGGATCAGTCATTCGAGTATTGTGTCTATACTGTAGGTCAGAACCTAGATGTTCTGTGGTAAGGGAACTCTTCCTGACCCTCCGAAACCACTTCATCTGCATGGTACATTGTCAAGCCATGTCTTTGTGCTGTGCATAAAATGCCCAGTAGGTATTCTCCTGGGACTGCAGACCCCCACAGGACATGACCTCACCAACCATGACTACCATACCCTTTCCTCCATCCAAGGTCAGAGTAGGACAATTCCAATGCCCAATCCACCCATGTCCAAATATCTTGTTCAATATTTGTGCTTGGGTGGATACGTGGCAAGTAATATTGATGCCACTAGAGTGCAAGGACCATCACCATCAAGCATTTCAGTCACCCACAGCGCAGCGTGGGCTATGGCCGTGTTGCTTACTATCTACAGGACACATGAAGCAACCTCCGAAAGCTTACCCAACAGTGACAGTAGGTGTTGAGAATAGCCCTACTTTTACTTTAACAAACCATGCTGACTTGGAAAGCTATTGTCAGCCTTTCATTGCCCGAGTCCAAATCCTGAGATGTCATATTGTATGCAGCTTTTCATGGGAGAGGCCCAAGTGAATAGGGGAAGCCAGTAAATTCTGCCCTATGAGGAGACACTGGATAGATTCTTTTCTCCCTAAGTGTTGGAGGCTGAGGGGGGAAACTTGTGTATAGAATCATGAGGTAAATAGACCATGTCTTTTTTTTTCCCCCAGGATAGAAGATTTTAACCCTAAAAGGCATAGATTTGAGGTGAGGGAGCAAGTTTTAAAAGGAACCTGAGGGACATCTTTTTCCACACAGGGTATGTGGACGTGGTAGAGGCAGGTGCAGTTACAACATTTATATAAAAAAACATTTCAATAGGTGCATGGATTGGAAAGGTGTAGAGAGAAGTGGGCCAAAAGCAGGGAAATGGGATAGAATGTTATTGGAGAAGTAGGGCCAGTTTCCATGCTGTAAAACTCTGATTCTTTTCTCACCAATATCATATCCTGTGACTAATTAAGAAAAACGTTGCTTTGTGTCCCCAATTAAAATGATCTGTATTCATCGGAAGTACTATAATTAAATGGCTCTTGTCTGGGGTACTGGAGAACAATTGGAATTTGGGATTCTGAATCTTTAAATTCAACAAATGTTTCTTGGCTCATGTTCGCCCTCACCCAAAGTCAAATGGAGGAAAATAGTGGAAGTCATTTTTATTTCCCATCAATGTTTGTTTGAGAGGCTTCATTTTTGCAGAGCCCTCTCCAGTTTTCTGTGTCAAGATGGTTATTGTGTGCAGTTGAGTACTTTGAAATATTTTTCTGTCATTGAAGTGGCGAGAAATAAAAAGCCACATCTAACAACAATGGGAAAAAAACTTGATTCAGTAATGTTCCTTTACTAATCACTCCAGTTTTGAAATATTTTGCAAATGAGTGTCTTCTGTGATGTTTGATTGCTGGGCTGAAATATACAATGTAAATATATCTACCTATATTTTGAATCCTGCTTTAATCGTACAAACAAAAGGCTGATTGTCTGAAGTGCAAGTTTAGTTTATATTACTGAGGTATAAATAATTCATTCAGGGAATAGTTCAAATGAATGCTTATTAATCTCAATGTTTCTTCTGTTTTTCATTTAGGAATGCTGACTTGCTTTGTCCTTATGCGGGATTTTCATTGTCTAAAAATAGCTGCTGCCTTATTCAGCCTTAATCTTCAATAGAGATAAAACAAAATGGTTTGACTGTTCCAGCTGACTTGTTTATATAGAAATGAATTGCAACTCAAGATTTTTTTTTAGTTTTAATTCCTGATCAAAACCTTTGAGAAGTACAAGGTATACATAATTATAACATTTACAGCTACATCAGAAATCTGAGCAAGAAAGTGACCTGCAAAGGAACCATAATAGAAGCTCCAGCAATTCTCTAAACACTCTTGCATATTTGTCCCGCTTAAACTTTTGGAAACTCAGTGCTGCTGTTGGCTTTATAAGAATGATGGATCTTCATTGAAGAGGGAGCAAAATTAAGGATTTAAGTGTTACATTTTATTTGATCGCCAAGAATGCATTGCTGCAGTAAGTTGGGATAGGAAGGGAGAGACGAAACTGCAGATGCTACAATCTGGAGTGGGAGGGAGAAAAAAAGCAAACCACTGGAGAAACTCAGGGGAGCAAGCTGCATCTGTGGAGGCAAATAACTAGTAATATTTCAGATTGACGCTCTGCGTCAGGAATGAAATTGTAGAGGGAAAATGGCTGGTATCAAGGGTGAGCCATCGACTTGGTAGATGATGGGGAGGTGATAGGTGAGATGGGGAGGCCTGAGGAACAGGTGCAAGAAGATGGGGACGGGGGTGGAAGAACTAGATGGGGTAGGTCAAGGGAGAAGCAACCACGAGACTTGTGTGGGTGATGAGCAGATAAAATCAGGCAAGAAGGGGTAGAATTTGAAAGCTAAACAAAGGGAGCGAGATCAGAGGTGACCTGGTAGGAGTGGGAAAGGATCGTGGGGTGTGGATAACCTAAAATTTAGAAACTTCAGTATTTATTCCTTTGGGATTGGATAGGAGAAGGGCTTTCATTTCTTGGCAACTCCCCCCTCATTTAAACTGGAAATTGGGTGCAGCTGGCAAATGAAATTGAAGTAGGTGGCCTGGGGAGTGGTAGCATTGTCAGAGACACTTCTAATCAAATAGTTTGGTCCAGAAATTTAGAGTGTATTTTTGCATTGGTGGCTGTTGGCCTACTTTTCAACATTCCCCATGAAAGTTTAATGCAAGTTCTCTGACTTTATGGTAACCCTGTGCAAGTGCAGGAGCATTTGGGAGCCGGTGGGGTGGATGGGAATGGATTTGTTGGTTACTGTTGGCTTCCTCTGCCAAGTAGGCATGGGACATTTCCATCTGCCTTCTCTGCCCCCTCACCACCCAATCGAGCCACAGCTTTCTGGGCTCAGGCTGGGGAGAGCTTGCAGCATTGAGCAGACTTGCTCTCTCCCTGAATCAGCGAGGCCAGCTACTGGCTGTTCTCCCAATGCCCACTCACTCTCCCATCAGTGATCCTCTCCCACACACTGGTTTTGTTAATTTCCTGCTATTCTGGGGAACAGAACTCTGTCCTAACCTGAGAACTTTCTGCACATGGATCCATTTATAAAAGCTGTTCATTCGAGAAATCGTCAAGAAGTTTTTGCAGGATCATTTGAGGAGATTTGAAATACTGGAGAACCTTGTTACTTGTGCCCTTCTGAATAGGAAATCATAATCATATTTGATATGTGCAGTGGGCCCCCTCAGTGAACAGGAATACATGTGGCACAGTATTTACAAGTTATAAAGATTGTCATTCTTCAACATATGGATTGACCAGAATGTGAATGTGTCTTGCACAGCTGAGTACATATTATCACCCTGTGAATGCGTGGGGGAGGGGAGGGTAAGCAGCATATTGATTAATAATTTCTGAATTTGCTATTAACTATGGCACCACCTTTTTGCAAACTATGTGCAAAAATGGATAATAGTGATAAATATTATATTTAAAAATTGTCATAATTTGTTAAAAGTACTGGAAAACCTTTAGAAAATGTATTAAATGAACAAATACATGACTGCAGCAGGTAGTGTTCCAGCCATAAAGGGGGTATAAAGTATATTAGTGTGGAATTTCTCCCCACCAAGCAATGTGACTTTGCTTGGTCTCCATACTTTTAATTGGTTATGTTGTACTGTGTCCTAATAAACTCTGTCAGAGAGCTAAATTTAGTGGCAACTTGTCTACCTTTTGGCCAATCTTTGCTCACGGCCATTTTGATTCCAGACTTAAAGGTGCAGGCTGCATCCCTGAAGAGAGTTGAGAGCTGCTTCATGAAAGGTAGTGCTGTCTGTGCGTGTGGTGGGATCCTGGATGGATCCTAGGCTTGTGCTGCCACCTGAGGCTGACATTTGAAATTTCAAGTTGAATAATCAAATGGGGGATGGGGGGGGACATAGATAATTAATGGTGGTGTGATTTTTAAAATGTCGCCTGATGACATAGGAATTACTTAAAGTGGTATGTGAGTTGAAAGAAAAAGGTTGAGAGCCATTGATGTATCCTGACTCATCCCCTTCATTTATAAAGCCCACTACCATGGTATAATTTTTTATTTTTCATACTGTGAACCATATCAACCAAAATATATACAAACGTTTCTCATTAAATACACACAGTGGCATTTTCTCCCTTTTTTTCCCTCTACCTTCCCTCCCCACTTCCCACCCCCCTCCAAAACCAATAAATATTCAACATATACAATACAATAAAACCATTAAACAATATCATTACACAATGAAAAATAAACAAGAAAAAATGTCATCTACTTTTACACATTGGATCAAGTTGTTTTGTCTTATTTTAAGGGGTGGAGGTCCAAGGCAAACCTTGTTATGTTCCATGTATGGTTCCCAAATTTGTTCAAATAATGTGACTTTTTTAAATTATATGTTATTTTTTCCAATGGAATACATTTATTCATTTCCATGTACCATTGCTGTATTCTCATGCTCTCTTCCATTTTCCAAATTGACATTATTCATTTTTTTGCTACAGCTAAGGCGATCATAATATCTTTTTTGTGCTTTATCCCGTTTGAGGCCTAATTCCTTACTACTTATATTTCTTAGAAGAAAAGATCTCTGGATTTTTTGGTATGTTATTTTTTGTGATTTTATTTAATATCTGATTTAGATCTTCCCAAAACATTTTCACTTTCTCACATGTCCAAATTGCACGTACTGTTGTTCCCGTTTCCTTCTTACAGCGAAAACATCTATCTGATAATGTTGGATCCCATTTTTAAAATTTTGGGGTGTGATATATAACCTGTGTAACCAATTATACTGTACAATGTGTAACCTTGTGTTTATTATATTCTTCATAGTTCCAGAACATAACTTCCCATTTTTCATTTTATCTTTGTTTAAATCTTTTTCCCACTTTTGTTTGGGTTTGTAGCTTATTTCATCATTTTCTTTCTCTTGCAGCTTGATGTACATGTTTGTTATAAATCTTTTAATTATCATTGTATCTGTAATCACATGTTCAAAGCTGCTTCTTTCTGGTAATCTGTCTGTTTCCCAATTTATCCTTTAAATAAGCTTTCAGTTGATGATATGCAAACATTGTAACATGAGTTATTCCATATTTGTACTTCAACTGTTCAAATGTTAATAAATTATTTCCCAAAAAACAATTTTCTATTCTTTTGATTCCTTTTCTCTCCCATTCTCTAAAGGAAAGGTTATCTATTGTAAAAGGGATTAGCGGATTTTGCCTCAATAGTAATTTTGGTATTTGGTAATTCGTTTTGTTTTCCTTTCTAAATGGATCTTCTTCCATATATTGAGTAAATGATGCAGTACTGGTGAGCTTTTATATTGTACCAGCTTTTCATCCCACTTATAAAGTATATGTTCTGGTTCCTTCTCCCTTTATCTAGTCCTATCTTAGTCCAATCTGGTTTTTCCCTTGTCTGGTAAAAATCTGATAAATATCTTAATTGTGCTGCTCTATAATAATTTTTAAAGTTTGGTAACTGCAAGCCACCTTGGTTGTACCTCTCTGTTAATTTATCTAACGTTATCTTCGGTTTCCTCCCCTTTCCACAAGAATTTCCTTATTATTCTCTTTAGTTCATTAAAGAATTTCTCTGTTAAGGGAATTAGTAACGATTGAAATCAGTATTGTATCCTTGGAAAGAAATTCATTTTAATGCAGTTTACTCTCCCTATCAACGTTAGCGGTAATTGATTCCAATGTTCTAAGTCTTCCTGCAATTTCTTTATTAGTGGCTGATAATTTAATTTGTAAAGGTGGCTTAAGTTATTATCTAACCTAATACCTAGGTATCGGATTTCTTGTGTTTGCCATTTAAATGGTGATTCTTTTTAAAATTCTGTATAATCCACATTACTCATTGGCATCACTTCACTTTTCTTTGCGTTGACCTTGACCCCAATATTTCCCATACTCCTTCAATTTCTTATGTAACTCTTTTATTGATATTTCTGGTTTTGTTAAGTAAACTATGATGTCGTCTGCAAATAAACTGATTTTATACTCCTCCTTTATTTTTTCCCCTTTTATTTTCTGTTCTTATCAGTTCTGCCAATGGTTCTATTGCTAAAGCAAACAGTGAGGGGGATGGATAATGGACACCCCTGTCTAGCTGACCTACTTAATTTAAATTGGTTCGATACATATCCATTTACTAACAACGGACAATATCTGTCAGTTCATTAACATAATCCATGCAGTACAAGGAAATAAGATGCCAACAGTGGTGGTTGCTTTAGACGCAAGAAAGCCTTTGACAGGGTAGAATGGAATTATTTATTCAAAGTACTGCAGAGGTTTAACCTACCAGAGAAATATATTAATTGGATTAAAGCATTATATAAGGGACCATTGGCGATGGTGACAGTAAATGGATATATATCAAACCAATTTAAATTAAGCAGGTCAACTAGGCAGGGCACTCCACTATCTCCCTCACTGTTCGTGTTAGCTATAGAACCCTTGGCAGAATTGATAAGAACAGAAAATAAAATAAAAGGGATAAAAATAAAAATGAAGGAATATAAAATCAGTCTATTTCCAGATGATGTCATAGTATACTTAACAGAACCAGAATTATCAATAAAAGAATTACATAAGAAATTGAAGAAATGTGGAGAAGTATCAGGGTACAAGATCAACGCAAATAAAAGTGAAGCGATGCCAATGAATAATATGGATTTCACAAAGTTTAAGAAAGAATCACCATTTAAATGGCAAACACAAGCAATCCGATACCTGGGTATTAGACTAGATAATAATCTAGGCCATCTATACAAATTAAATTATCAGTCATTAATGAAGAAATTACAAGATGACTTAGAACATTGGAAAGATTTATCACTAACACTTATAGGAAGGGTAAATTGTATTAAAATGAATATCTTCCCAAGGTCACAATACCTATTTCATTTGTTACCAATTTACCTAACAGAGAAATTCTTCAATGAGCTAAAGAAAATAACAAGGAAATTCTTATGGAAAGGGGGGAAATCGAGGATAGCGCTAGATAAATTAACAGAATGGTACAAACAAGGGGGCTTACAGCTACCAAACTTTAAGAATTATTATAGAGCAGCACAATTAAGATACCTATCAGATTTTTATCAAACAAGGGAAAAACCATATTGGACCAGATTAGAGCTAGATAAAATAGGGGAGAAGGTACCAGAATATATACGATATAAGTGGGATGAAAAGCTGGTGCAACATGGGAGTTCACCAGTACTACACCATCTGCTCAACATTTGGAAGAAGATTCACGTAGAAAGGAAAAAAAACAAATTACCAACAACCTAAATTATTATTGATGCAAAATCAACTAATCCCTTTCACAATAGATAACCTTTCCTTTAGAGAATGGGAGAGAAAAAAGGATCAAAAGAATAGAAAATTGTTTTTTGTGAAATAATTTATTATCTTTTGAACAAATGAAGTACAAATATGATATAACTCACGATACAATGTTTGCATACCACCAACTGAAAACCTACTTGAAGGACAAATTGGGAAGCAGGCTGAGGTTACCAGAAGGAAGCAATTTTGAATATGTGATTACAGACACAATGATAATTAAAAGATTTATAACAAACATGTACATCAAACTGCAAGAGAAAGAGAACGAGGAAATAAGCTGTAAACCCAAACAAAAATGGGAACAAGATCTAAACATAAAGATAAAAAATGAAAAATGGGAAAAAGCTATGCTCCGGAACTATGAGAAATACAATAAACATGAGGTTACGCATGATACAATATAATTGGCTACACAGGCTATACACCATGCCCCAAACCTTAAATAAATGGGACCCAACAGTATCAGACAGATGTTTTCGCTGTAAGAAGGAAACGGGAACATCGGTACATGCAATTTGGGCATGTGAGAAAATGGAAAAGTTTTGCGAAGATCTAAATCAGGTATTAAATAAAATCACAAAAAGCAACATACCAAAAAATTGAGAGATCTTTCTTCTAAGTAATATAAGAAGTAAAGAACTAGGCCTTGATTTGGATGAAGCACAAAAAAGATTTATTATGATAGCCTTAGCTGTAGGAAAAAAATGTACAATGTCAACTTGGAAATCAGAAGAGTGCCTTAGAGTACAGCAATGGTACATAGAAATGAATAAATGTATTTCATTGGAAAAAATAACATATAATTTAAGAAATAACTTCACAGTATTCAAACAAATTAGGGAACTGTACATGGAACACAACAGAGAGGGCCTACCATGGACCTCCATCCCCTAAAATGACAGAATGAGAAGACGACAAAATGAACTGACCCAGTGTGTAAAAGTAGATGACACAATTTTCTTGTTTATTTTCATTGTGTGATGACATTGTTTAATGGGTTTAATGTATATGTTGAACGTTTAGTGGGTGGGGAGGGGGGTGGGAAGGAGGGAGAGAAGGGAGGGGGAAAAAGGGGAGAAAATGACACTGTGTATATTCAAGAGGGAAATGTTTGTGTATTTTGGTTAATAGTGTGAAAAATAATTTTTTTTTTAAAAGTAAAGATATTGGTCTATATGATGCTGGTGTTAGTGGATCCTTCCTTGTCTTTAGTATTAATGTTATTATTGCTGTCTTACATGAATCTGGCAAGTTTTATGTTTCATCTGTCTGGTTCATTACTTCCAGGAGAGGAGGAATTAATAACTCTTTAAATGTTTTATAAAATTCTATTGCGAATTATTGTTTGCCAGCTTTTTTAATATATCCTGTACTTCCTCTATTTCAATTATTTTATTAGTTTTGTTCTTCTTGCAATTTGCGCATTTCAATTTTAGCTAAAAACTCTTCTTCTTTATCATCTTTCCCCTTGTTCTCAGTTTGGTATAATTGTTCATAAAATTCCTTCGAGTTCTCATTAATCTCTATTGGATTATATGTAATTTGTTTGTTCTTTTTCCTTGATGCTAATACAGTTCTTTTAGCTTGTTCTGTTTTAAATTGCCAGGCTAATATTTTATGTGTTTTTTCTCCTAGTTCGTAATACTTTTTGCTTTATTTTCATTATGTTCTTCTCCACCTTGTACGCATGTAATGTTTCGTATTTTATTTTTTTGTCCGCCAACTCTCTCCTTTTTGTTATAGCATCCCTTTTTGCTAGTTCCTTTTCTGTACTTCTATCTCCCTTTCCAACTGTTCTATTTCCCGATTGTAGTCCTTTTTCATCTTAGTTACATAACTTATTATCTGCCCTCTAATGAAAGCTTTCATTGCATCCCATAATATAAATTTGTCTTTCGCTGATTCCGTATTTATTTCAAAGTACATTTTAATTTGGCGTTCAATAAACTCTCTAAATTCCTGTCTTTTAAGTAGCATGGAGTTTAACTCCATCTATATGTTCTTGGTGGGATGGCCTCCAGTTCTATTGCTAATAACAGGGGTGAATGATCAGATAACAATCTAGCTTTATATTCAGTTTTCCTAACTCTCCCTTGAATATGGTCCGTCAACAAAAACATATCAATCCTTGAGTATGTTTTATGCCTACTTGAATAATATGAGTATTCCTTCTCTCTTGGGTGCTGCCTCCATATATCCATAAGTTTTATTTCCTGCATTGATTTAACCATAAATTTGGCCACTTTATTCTTTTTGCTAGTCTTTTGTCCAGCTTTATCCAACATTGGATCCAAATTAAGGTTAAAATCCCTCCTATCAATATATCCCCCTGCCTATCTACAATCTTCAAAAAAAATCTTGCATAAACTTTTGATCCTCCTCATTAGGTGCATATATATTGAGAAAATTCCAAAATTCTGAATATATATCTATTTTTTTCTTTTTTCAGTAAATTTAATAGCCTCTTCCTTTTAATTTGGTTATGTATTCCATTAATGTTTATAGTCATATAGTTCAACTTGGCCATCTCATATCCTGTTTACACCTCATTTCCGCTTCCTCACCACCACCATCCCCCTTTTCCCCATTTTCATCTCTGTTTTCCCTTTTTAAACTTCTTACAGTGTATGACAACACATTTAAAACATAAAATACTCCAACAACTCCCACATCCAATATTCCCTTAAGCCCCAAATATCCCCCTCCCTCTCTGAGTTGCCCCTTATCTCTTGCCGGGAACCACAACTTCCCTTTCCATTTGGATTGCGAACCTGCTTGCAAGCGTCAACTGATTTACCAATGACGGTTTTATTCTCTCCCCCGCACCCCCCCCAGAAAACACTTTTTTAACACATATTACAAAGTTTCCTTTCTTCCCTTTCTTTCCCTTCTTTAGTTCTTTACATATACATTGTTTTTACATCTTTATATATATTTTATCGCCGTTCTTCATTCTTGTTAGATCTCTTAATCTCTCCTCTCCTGCAAGCATTCTGCAAATTCTTGTGCTTCCTCCAGATCCGAGAACAGTCTGTTTTGCTCCCCAGGGATAAATATTTTAAGCACAACTGGATGTCTTGACGTAAATTTATAACCTTTTCTCCATAGGATCAATTTTGCTGTATTAAACTCCTTCCTCTTCTTTAAGAGTTCAAAACTTATGTCTGGGTAAAAAAATAGTTTTTGATCCTTGTATTCCAATGGTTTATTGTCTTCTCTAATTTTATTCTTTGCCCGCTCCAGTATATTTTCTCTCGTCGTATATCTCAAAATTTTTACTAAAATGGATCTTGGTTTTTGATGTGTCTGTGGTTTCGGAGCTAGTGTTCAGTGTGTTCCTTCCTCCATTTCTGTCGTTCCCAGGACCCTCGGGATCCATTCTTTCATAAATTCCTTCATATCTATGCCTTCTTCATTTTCCTTTAGGCCCACTATTTTTATTTTGTTTCGCCTACTATAATTTTCCAACATATCAATTTTCTGAGCTAACAACTCTTGTGACTCTTTAATTTTTTTAATCACTTTCTTCCAATCTTCCTCAAGTAGTTTACTTCCATTTGTACAGCCGTTTCTCGTTCTTCCACATTTTCTACGCTTTTCCCTATTTCTGTCATAACTCGCTCTAATGTTTGCATTTTATCTTCTGTTCTTTTCATTTTTTTAATTGCACTAAATTCTAATGACAACCATTCTTTTAATGCTTTTAAAAAGAGAGCTGGAAGAGCTCAGAGGGTCAAGCAGCCTCTGGAAGCAAAAGATGTGTGTTTTATAATTCCAACTTAGAGCAAGTGAGGAATGACTATGGCAAAGAAGATGCTGCTGGGAGCTTGGATGGGCTAAAAATTAAGATACAAAAGACTGGCTGCACTTCAAGTCGATAAATCTCTTGCTCCAGCTAGAGTTAAAGCATGCTATTGTAGATAGTGTATCTTGAGTACCTATTTGGCAGCAGCAATGAAGAATTTTGGTGCATCTGTATATTGTATGTGTATATTTGTCAATAAACTCTTTGCTTGTTAATCGAGCATGGCAAATAATAGGATTGGGTAGAGTTGGCATGAATTCACAAAAAGAAATGATATTTGACAAATCTGTTGGAATTCTTTCAGATGAGAATTGGGAAGATGAGTAAGGTCAACCAATATATTTTGATTTCCAGGCTGCTTTCAATAAGACAACACACATTATTAAAGACAATTGGAAGACTTATTATTGGAGGTAATATATTGTCATTGATTGAGGGTTGGTTCACAGACCGAAAACGAGGAGGAATAAATTGTTAGTGTTTAGATGGGAAAATAATTAATGATGTGTCAGTGCTCAGGCCCCAGCTCTTTACAATTTGTCTGTGATTTGGGGGTTCAAGTGCAATATATCCAAGTTTGCTGATGCTACGAAGCTTGGTAGCAGTGTGGACTGAGGAGGATATAATGACGCTTTGAGTGATTATGTAGACAGTTTAAATCTGTGGTTCCCAACCTTTTTCTTTCCACTCACATACCACTTTAAATAATCCCTATCTCTTTTTTAATTGGCCCATTTCCTTTAGAGTTATGAAATTGTGCACATAACGAGTCAATTAGGTACAATCAAAAGTGGTTTTCAAACTTTTTCTTTCCATCCACACACCACCTTAAGCAATCCCTTACTAATAACACAGAGCACCGATGGCATAGGGAATACTTAAAGTGGTATGTGAATGGAAAGAAAAAGGTTGAGAACCACTGGTCTAAATGCAGCCTATCCATTTATCTGACTAATTTTTTTCTTAAATGTTATAATCGTATCTGCCTCAACCACCTTCTCTGCCATTCCATTCCATACATTGACCACCGTCATTTCTGTTCAATCATTTCTTTACACAGTTGCGGTTAGCGCAACACTATTACAGCACCGGTGACCCAGGTTTGAATCTGGCGCTGTCTGTAAGAAGTTTGTATGTTCTGTCCGTATCTCTGTGAGTTTCCTCTGGGTGCCCGTTTCGTTCCACCTTTCAAAATGTAATTGGGTGTAATTGGATAGCATTGCCATGCTGTATAACTAATTTTTTTAAAATTAGCATGTTGAAACCAGCTAACTATCTGCATTAGTAAAACTTATTGGAGATACTATCACTGTTATGGCTTGCAGGTTGTCATGTGTTCCAAATCTCAGCTGGTGCTTTTGAAATGGGTCATCTTTTACATCTGAAGTCCATTCAAATCTTTCTTTAAAGAAACAAAGGCACTTTTATAGAAAGGAAGGTAATTTTCTTGAAAAGCAATTGCCTGTTAACATGACATAGATTGGAGAACACTGCATATTGTGTGAATTATGATTTTTGCCCAGAAATCCCGCAGTATTGCCATAAGAAAGGCGTGGCATTAAGTCGAATTTGGTAATTTACATAGAACCAAACAAAGCCGGCATAATGCTGGGTCAGTATGTCTTTTTACACAGCAACCCAGCAATCCGGGAGCAAAAGAGGCAGGACGTGTAACTCAACAACATCAGTGTCTAGTCTGATGTCAAATATGAGTTGGACATATCTTTCTACACAAAAACATATATACTACTCTTTGAACGCAAGCACAGTTCCTGCATATCGTACACAACTTTGATGTGTGATGGGTGGATTCATGGAACCAACGTATTTGTGCAATCAGAAATAAATTGGAGGAAAAATTGAGAGAAACAGAGAGATGTTTGAGGCAGAAAGGCACACGGATCTTGGACGCCGTAGAGGGAGACGTTTAGTTCTTGAATCAATTCGTGCTGGTCTTAGAAAGATGTGGAGGAGAGAGCGACCACATGGGCCCATGTTCTGGTCTAATGTCCTCAACGATTTTGATGACAATAAGTGGCGGAGTCATTTTCATATGTATCGGGCCACTCTTACCTTTGCATTGGAACTCATTGAGCCATAACTGTGGTGCAAGAAAACAAACTGGTGATAGCTTCTGGAACCTCGGACTCGACTTGCTGTTGCTGTGTGGTGGTATGGTACCCCATGTGAATATCGATCTATAAGTTGTATTTTTGGTCTCTGTGTGGCCAGTGTGTGTGTGTTTGGAGTTACTGGAGTATTGAAGAGGGTCCTTTTTAAACACTTTGTTGACCTGCTGAGTGGTGCACATCTTCAGGAGACAATGGACAGATTTACAGAATGGGCGTATCCAATGTGTGCTGGTGCCATCAATGGCGCACATATTCCCATCAGAGCCTTCTATGGAGACACACTAGCCTAGGACAATCAGAAACGATGGCACTCCATTGTTCTTCAAGCTGTTGTAGACCAGAAGCAATGGTAAGGATCCCGGCCTGAGTTACAATTATTTGTCTTTATTAATTAACATGTTTCATATGTCAATCTAAACACAGACATTTTGTTGTTCCAGCTTCACAGATGCGTATATAGGTTGGCCTGGTCGCACGCATGATGCTTGAGATTTAGCCAACTTGCCCATCTACAGAAAGGCTGAAGATCAAGGTGGGTACCTCTTCCCACGTGAAGCAAGTTTATATACCCCACTGTACAGAGATGTATGTGGATAAATTGTGTTTTTTGTCGTATGTAACCATATAGGATGCAATGACAATGAAATATATACATGTTAAACTAAAGGAATGGCTGACTGACTCTACTTCAGTGAGACTTATGACAAGTCCATGGGTCAGGTTCTATCCTGACCCTTGTAAAACGGCTACTAGAAAGCATTAGTGAACTGATTATGATTTCAGAGGTTGCATTAAGTACTTGTAAACCTACGTTGCTCTTCCCTCAAAAATTCAAAATTGTTAATGAAGTGGAAGTCCCTGTGCATCTAATCGGAGATCCAACTTATCCCCTCAGGAAGTGGCTGATGAAGGGGTTCACTAACCACATCCACTCAATCAACGTCAACAACTTTAACTCCCATTTGAGCTCATCAAGAATCGTGGTGGAAAAGGCTTTCAGATGCCTCAAAGGTCATTGGAGGTGCCTGGCCAAGTGACTTGATATTTGTACCACTTTTGTATCAGACGTTGTTGTTACCTGTTGTGTTCTGCACAATGTATGTGAAATCACAAGGAACACTTCTTGCCAGAGTGGAACACTGAGCTGCCCGATCTCCCTGAGGAGTCTGATCGAGTTGCTTATCCGGGTGCACAAGCACACAGTTAACAGGTGATCCATGAGGCAATTATGTCCATTCTGTAAGCAATTTAAACAAGCAAATAACAACTTTTAGTAAATGTATATTGCACCTGTCGGATAATTGTAGTGAACAGCAAACATGTAAACAACAATAAAAAGGCTTAATTCAACTGTAAGCTGTCCAAATGTATAAACGCCAATAGCCATGTGCAAACGTAGTAACTATCACATCACTCCAGCAGCTGGAGGAAGGAGGCAGTTGAAATGATTCGTATGCCTCACCTGTGTGTTTTATGCTGTCCTTCTGCTGTGGTGCCGGAGAGAGGTCCTGACTATGGTGTGCAGGAGTGCAGTACTATCGTGTGGGTGTTTGTTGCAGTACAGTGGGACCAGGGTACTGTCGTGCAGAAGATTTCATTCGTCCAATCATTTCACACATAACTGAGGCCTAGTTCTGCAGCTCACACTGGAAATTCTTGAACTTGGTGCCGAACATTCATTTCTTCTGCCCGCTCATATCCATCAGCCTCCTGTGCTTCCATTTCTACCTCCTGTGCCTCTCTCCTCAGCTGCTCCTCATGGGCCCTCTGCACTTCCAAGACACTCCCTCTCCACAACCTCACAGTTCATAGTCAGTAACATGTCCTTCAACTCTTTTGTAACCACCTGGGCTTTGGTTGGTCTCTGCTTTTCCTGCGGCAGCTGGCATCCTAGAGAACAACAGAACACAAGCGACATTAGCGAGACCGCTCTTTGTGGGTAAACACACTTACAAAAACACATGAGAAAAGGAGTTAATCCTGAAAATTAAAAAAAAAGTTTTAACCTGGTTGATCATGAGGTTCAGATTCTTTATTGCTGACCTCTGTGACCATGACTGCTGCTGGAGGAGGGAGATGCAGCTAGAATGGTCTCAGGAAGATGGATGTTGCTTAAGAGCAGAGTGATGGAATAGCACAGACCAAAATGTGGCCAGTCCAAAAGCCCTCTCCCACTCCTGCCATTGTGGTCGTCTACCTGATGGTATTTTTATTGTGTTTAATAGAGAACATATACACATAATCATCTAATAAATGACATTAACCATATCATATACATCGATAAAATACATCAAATGCAGATTGAAAACGTATCCATAATTCTTTTTCTAATTTATTTTTTTTTTAAACAGCACAAACTTTTACTCAACATCTCAGGCTGCTGGTCATGTATGAATCTTTCTGATTTAATCTTAACTAAAATATTGAATCTAGGATTGGATTAAATTAACAATTTACACATTCTTCATAGTATATCTAAAGGCAATATTGAAAACTTGAGACAAAATAACTTTCTTTTAAAGCAAGTTATAAATAAAATTCCCTTTCTTTAAAAAAAGGAATATGTACTTCTCAGGAAAAAAACTTCTCCTTGTTTAATATGATCTATGTTTACAATTCTCAGTTAAACACATCTTTATCTAATTTCCTGAAAAGAAAAGCCCATATAATCCGCTAAACAAGGTTAACTGATATAAATAATAAACATGACTCAAATATTGACCTCCAGAAACCTGACAGTGCATCTCCGGAGCACCCAAACACCTTAAATCTTTAAATTGTAATAGCAATCCATGGGTGGACCCCGCATCTTATGAAAATTAATTGATAAAATGGAAGGACCACACTCTTACTTGTATTCAATGGTTGCATGATATCATGTCTTACCCAAGTTTAGAAAAAGAAACCTGATTGTTTATTTTACACATGCTTTTCAACTTGGTTGTCACCTGCAACTTGTCCTGAGCAAAGCCGCGGTCACTAAGTTTTTGTGCATGCCACTCCATTCCCGTAATGTGTCGTCTAATTTCATCCTCAGCTTGGAGGGTAAAGAGCTCGTGGACCTCTTTATCTTTCCAATTTGTAGATATTGTGACCGATAGAATCTGTTGCTTTCATCTTTTCAAATTTCCCCCGATAGGTAAAGATTCCATTATTGTCATTAATGCTACGTTTAGAATATAACATGCATGAAATTCTTTAACTTTTGTCTACTGTAAGGCAGACAGAGAGTTGCCACTTTGTTCAGCGCCCCTCACAGAAACCTAGAGCACCTAGAGTTCCTAGGTGGTCTCCCCTCCCAAGTACTGACCAGGCCTGAGCCTGCTTAGCTTCCGAGATCAGATAATCTGAGGTATTCAGGCTACTTACTGGTCACACATATTACATGTCATTGCAATGTCATATTTCCTTACCTGAGTTGGTCCCAGAATGCCAGATCACCCCTTTTTACACAGATTACATTCTGGTACTGGTACTACCTCTGCTGCCAGGCAAAAAAAGCCAGACTGGAATGACCCCCCCCCCCCCCACCTACCCCCCCATTCTGCGTCAGTGCTTTATAGACAGCAGGCGTAGTATTTAAAAAAAAAACTGCAAATATCCCGGAATGAGGTGGCTGTGTAAAAAAGCATTAATGAGTACAAAACACTTCTACTAGAATGAGAACACAACCTTTTACTATTTTCCATTTGCTTACATTATTGGAATGTTCCACATGGATGAATTTATGTTGTTTTATTTAGGACATTTTCATGGCAGATGGTTTTTAGAGTTGGGTTTCATGCATGTGTGCTGGAAACAAATGTTTCAACAAAAGTGCTGTCATGTAGAATGACTTTAACTTCAATGATACGATTTCATGTTGCAGAGAAATGGCATGATAATTTGTCCTATAGTGACCATTTTCAATTTTCATTGCAGTTCAAATTTAAATTTAAATATACAGCTCAGTTCACATGAATAATGGGTGCTTGTATTCTTTATCAATAGAACCTTACAACACTACAGCACAGAAAACAGGCCATTTGGCCCTTCTAGTCCATGCCAAAATATCGTTCCACTGATCTGCACCCATTCTATAACATTCTAAACCTCTCCCATCCATGTATATATCCAATATATTATTAAAACTTAAGAATGAGTCTGCATTTAACAGGTCAGATGGCAGCTTGTTCCACACACCCACCACTCTCTGAGTGAAGAAACTCCCCCTAATATTCCCCCTAACCCTTTCCCCTTTCACCCTAAAGCCACGTCCTTTCATATTTATCTCTCCTAATCTAAGTGGAAAGAGCCTACTCACATTTACTCTTATCAATACCCCTCATAATTTTGTGAACCTGTATCAAATCTTCCATCGTCATTCTATGCACCAAGGAATTAAGTCCTAACCTGTTTAACCTCTCCCTGTAACTCAACTCCTGAAGACCCAGTGACATTCTAGTAAATCTCTGCACTTTTTAAATCTTACTTATATCCTTCCTGCAGTTAGGTGATTAGAACTGCCACAATACTCCAAATTTGGCCTCACAAATGTTTTGTATAACCTCACCATAATATCTCAACTCCTGTAATTATTACTTTGATTTATGATGGCCAAGATGCCAAAAGCTTTCTTTACAACCTTGTCTATCTGTGACAGCACTTTCAGGGAATTGTGTCTCTGTATTCCCAGATCCCTTTGTCCTCTGTAGTCCTCAGTGCCCTACCATTTACTGTGTTTCTCCTACCTTTGTTTGTCCTTCCAAAATACAACACCTCACACTTGTCTGCATTAAATTCCATCTGCCATTTTCTGGCCCATCTTTTCCGTTGGTCCAGATCTCTCTGTAACCTTTGAAAGCTTTTCTTGCTGTCCATAATGCCTCCAATCTTGGTCATCGGCAAACCTGCTGATCTAATTTGCCACTATCATCAAGATAATTGAGATAGACAACAAATAACAATGGTCTCAGCACCAATCCCGGAGGCACACCACTCACTCATCACAGGCTTTCAGACTGAGAAGAAATCATCTACTACCACTCTCTGTCTTCTCCCATTCAGCAAATTTAAAATCCAGTTTGCAACTTATCCATGGATACCTAGTGTTTGAAACTTTTGAACTAACCCCTCATATGGGACCTTGTCAAAGGCCTTACTAAAACCCATGTAGACAACGTCCACAGCCTTTTCATCTACCTTCTTGGTAATCTCAAAAAACTCTAATAGTCATTAAACACGACCTACCACACACATTGACTATCCTTAATCGGTCCTTGGCTGTCCAAATACTTGTAAATCCGATCTCTCAGAATACCCTCCAACAATTTATCTACTACTGACGCCCAGTTCACCATCCTATAATTTCCTGGTTTATTTTAGGAGCCTTTTTTAAACAACCGAACAACATGAGCTACCTTCCAATATTTGGCATCTTCCCTGTGGCTAAGGACATTTTAAATATTTCTGCCAGGTCCCCGGCAATTTCTATACATCTCCCTCAAGGACCAAGGGAATATCATGTCAGGCCTGGTGGATTTATCTACCTTAAATATCTGAGGCAGCAAGCACCTCCTCTCTTTAATCTCTATATGTTCCATGCCATTACGGCTTGTTTCCATTCCTTCCTTGTTCATGATACCAGTTTCCAGAGTAAATACTGATGGGAAAAAAAAATCTCCCCCATCTCGTGACACATAGACGAATACCCTGATCTTCCAGCGGACCAATTTTGTCCTTTACTAACCTTTTACTCAACAAGCCCAGAGGCCCAAAAAACCAGCCGCAATAGAAATTCACCAAGACAATGGTTACTTAAACAAAAGTTGCTTTAATTTTCTTTAAATATAATAACAAGATCAAACTTTAACATATTACTATTAACTTAACCTAACAACCCCCTTCTAATTCTAAGCACACTTGTATATAATATGTATATGTTCAAGAAAGTTCTTTGTCTCACAGTCCATTCATTCAATTCTTACTTCTCCAAGTTAACTGGTATCAGGCAATTCTTATACTGTGTACAGAATTTAACATTTATGAATCTTCACCAGGCTCTGGTGCTTAAATTTAAATGGTTACCATTCAGAAAGGTTCTTGTTGGTTTCAGAGAGAAATTTGTTGGACACATACAAACTGATTCCCTCTGATCAGTCACTTCAGTGTCTTGCCGAAGGAACTTGCGCTATTATGGATTTTCTAAATGATAGCCTCTTCTTCCAGGTCACCACAGAGTTCCTCTTGTTTTCCTTATTTCAGGAGAAAGACTTAGCCAGCCATTTCCTCTTGTAAGAACCACAAGGGTTTTGAATAGACTGAACTCAGGACTCACAACCTGTCTTCAAAATGGGGATTTTCAACAAGCTGTCAGCTTGCCATTTTGCAGCCTCAACTGCTATTGTAGAATTGACCTCTCTCTCTCTCTCTCTCTCTCTCTCTCTCTCTCTCTCTCTCTCTCTTTTACTAGCAGATAGGGGGGAAAAAATAAAAGCCTATCCCAAGGCTTCAAACCCAATCTTTGAAAGATCTCATCAGTATTTCTGAGCATGGACTTTATTGCCCATACACAATAGATCAGGAAACTTCATTGCTTCTGCAAAGTCAACTGGAGCCTCAATGACTAGCTTCAACAAACCCCTTGTAGCGGGAGCTACAGCAAAGAAACACAGCCACCAGCTTGGATACTCTTAATGACTGTTTCATTCAAATCCCGCGTGCACCCCTTTAAGGGCAGCGTGAGCTCGGCTACCACGTGAGCGGTGATGTCATAACGGCTGCCCGAGGTGCGCGCTGGGCTGGAAATGGTAAGGAGGACCCCTGACGGCGCCCTATTCTCATGGCTGCCTCACCATGTAGCTGTACAAATGGGGCCGGATCGCCATGAGAGAGTGCACCGCCACACAACCCCTCCAGAACCGGCTTACGCGTCCCGCCGCTTTGGTGGACACCCTCGGCGCTTGGACTTAGCTGTTTAAACCGGTCACGAGAGGTCCAAGTGTGCTGCCTTTAGGTGGGCTAGTGTGAACAGTTCATTTTTTCCCCCAATGTCTAATGTAAAAATCTTGCCGGACCACTGGAGGACTTTGAATGGGCCCTTGTAAGGGTGCTGCAAAGGTGCAGTGTGCGGACCGAGCTGAATGAAAATAAATTCCGCTGAGTCCAGCTCTTTGGGAAGATGGGCTGGTCGGGTGCCTTGATGCGTAGGAGGTGGGGGGTGGGGAGCTAGCAAGGCGAGCTTGCTGCGTAGGTCCACCAGTAGGTTCGGGTGCTCGGTCGTAGAGTCAGATTCCGGGCCAAAAAACTCACCAGGCAACGGGAGTGGCGTGCCGTACACCAACTCTGCAGCCTGTAGATCCTCCTTGGATGCTGTTCTGATGTCGAGGAGGACCCAGGGTAGTTTGTCTGCCCAGCTGGGACCTGTGAGGCGAGCCATGAGGGCTGACTTCAGGTGGTGGTGAAATCTCTCCAGCAGGCCATTTGCTTGCAGGTAATGAGCTGTGGTGTGGTGGAGTTTAATGCCCAGTAGGTTCCCCAATTGAGTCCAGAGGGTGGAGGTGAACTGGGCGCCCCTGTCACTGGTAATGTGTGCTGGAACTCTGAACCTGGTGATCCAGTGGGCGACCAAGCTCCTGGGGCACGTCTCGGTGGAAGCCTCCTTGATGGGAATGGCTTCCAGCCATCTTGTGGTCCGGTCGACCACTTTAAGCAGGTAGTGTGCCTCCCTGGACGCCAGCAGGGGGCCCACGATGTCAACATGTATGTGTTGGAACCTTTTGACTGCCGGGTCGAACTGCTGAATTGGAGCCTGTGTATGCCGGTGGACCTTGGTGGCCTGGCACTGAGTGCAGCTCCTCGCCATCTCAGCTACCTCCTTGAGCCCGTGCCACATGAACCGCTCCGCCACCATTTGCACTGATGCCTTCACCGAGGGGTGTGCTAGATTATGGACCATGTTGAAGGCCCGCGATTGCCACTGCGGCGGGACTACCGGGTGCGGTGAACTGGTGGAGATGTCGCAGAGCAGTGTGTCCGGGCTGTTCAACAACCGAATGTCCTGGAGGTGGAGCCCCACAATGGTGGTACGGAGGGCTTGAATTTCCGTGTCTTCCCTCTGTGTCTGCACCAGCTGGGTGTAGTTGAGATGGGGGGCGAGGGTGTTGATTGCTGGTCAGGAAAGCGCGTCCGCCATGATGTTGTCTCTACCTGCCCTGTGCCGGATGTCGGTGGTGAACTCTGACACATAGGAGAGATGGTGTTGCTGGTGGGCTGACCAGGGATCCTTGGCCATTGCGAGGGCCTGTGTGAGAGGCTTGTGTCAGTGAATGCAGTGAATGGCCTGCCCTCCAGGAAGTACCGGAAGTGCCGATAGCTAGGTATAGCGCCAGGAGTTCCTGGTCAAAGGTGCTGTACTTGAGCTCCGGCGGTCGAAGGTGCCTGCTAAAGAAGGCTAGCGGGCACCACTGACTGTCGAGCCACTGCTCAAGAATGCCCCCAACGGCTGTGGTGCTGGCGTCTACTGAGAGTGCGGTGTGTACCTCCAGGCGCGGGTGAACTAAAAGGTGGCGCTGGCCAGTGCGTCCTTTGTGGCCACGAAAGTGCCCTCTGCCTCTTCAGACCAAACCAGGACTTTGTCTTTAGAGATTATAAATGAGAACAGTGGCCGCATGATGTGGGTGCCACCAGGGATGAAACGATGATAAAAGTTCACCATATATATGAATTCTTGCAGGCCCTTGAGGGTGGTGGGTTTGCGGAACTGCTGTACGGCTGCGACTTTTTCTGGTGCCGGGGTGGCTCCTGATGCCGAGATGGTGTATCCCAGGAACTGCAGCATCTGCTTGCCAAACTGGCACTTGGCCACGTTGTCTGTGAGGCCGAATTCCGCCAGGTGGGCAAACAGGGTACGGAGATGGGCCTTGTGCTCCTCGTGGTCACGACTGGCGATCAGGATGTCATCGAAGTATATAAACACAAAGTCCAGGTCCCTGCCCATTGCATCCATGAGGCGCTGGAAAGTCTGGGCCGTGTTTTTAAGTCCAAAGGGCATGCGCGAGAATTCAAACAGGCCGAACAGGGTGATGATCGCCGTCTTACCAATGTCCTCAGGGTGGATTGGGATTTGATTATAGCCCCGAACCAGGTCAACTTTTGAGAAGACCTGGGCGCCGTGGAGGTTGGATGTATAGTCCTGGATGTGAGGGATTGGGTACCTGTCTGGCGTAGTCATGTCGTTCAGGCGCCGATAATCCCCGCAGGGTCGCCAGCCTCCGGAAGATTTGGGGACCATGTGAAGAGGGGATGCCGAGGGGTTGTCAGAGCAGCAGACGATATCCCACTACTGCAGGCGAGAGAACTCCTCCTTGGCTAACTGCAGCTTCTCAGCCGGAAGTCGTCGAGCCTTGGCATGCAGCGGGGGACCTTGAGTAGAGATATGGTGGTAGACCCCATACTGGGGCAAGGCAGCAGTGAACCGTGGCTGCAGGATGGAGGGGAACTTGTTGAGTATGCTGGAATACTCCCTGGGGCCAGTGATGGTGGCTATTTCGGGCTTGCAGGCGTCCATGGCATTGAGGCGGACCAAGTGGAACATGTGGGCGTTAACTAGTCTTCTGCCCTTCATGTCCTCCAGCAGGCCACGTGCCCTGAGGAAGTCACCTCCCAAGACCGCGGTACCCACTGAGACCAGCATGAACTTCCAGCGGAATTTATCTTTCCCGATCTGGATCTGTGCCCTGCGGGTGCCGAAAGTTTTGATGGCAGAACTGTTGGCTGCCCGCAGGGTGGGACCATGAGGCCGGGTGCGGGTCTCGAGGGCGGTCGGGGGCAAGACGCTCAGTTCTGCTCCATTGTCCACAAGGAAAAGCTGGCCGGTGGACTTATTGGTCACGTGCAGGAGACTGTTGGTATGGCCAGCCACCGCAGCCATCAACAGCGCCTGACCGTGTCATTTCCCTGGTAGGTAAAGTGTTGCCTGCACTTGTGAGCTTCTGCCCCCCAGTGTTGATGATAGAAGCACCAAGTGGGGTGGTGCTCCTCTGGCTTGTGCTTGGGTGGGGGGGGGGGCCTGTGACTGGCTGGCTCCTGGACTGGAGACCTGGCTGAGGGCAGCTTTGTTCTTTCTCTTGGTGTGCCAGAGGATGTGTGCTCGGACCGCGACTCGCCATGGGTCACTGAAGTCTTCGTCTGCCAGCAGAAGCTGAATGTCCCCAGGTATCTGCTCCAGGAAGATCTGGCGGAACAAGAAACAGGGCTTGTGATCTTCCGTGGGGGCCGATGGTGTTCGGTCTCCCAGCCCATCCAGATGCAGGAGTCTGGAGGCATGCTGATGTGGGGAGAGACTGAAGGTGCCCAGAAGGAGATTTTTGAGGGCAAAGTATTTACCCTCAGCTGGTGGGTTGAGGATGAGATCGTCAACCCTGGCTGCTGTCTCCTCGTCTCGCATGCTCACGACGTTGTAAAACGTCGTGGCATCTGCGGAGATGTTCCTGTGGTGAAACTGCATCTCTACCTGCTCAAACCACGTACATGGGAGATGGGTCCAGAAGGGGGGCAGTTTCACAGCGACGGCATTGATCTCAGGTGGATCCATGTTGGGATGACCAGAAAAGTGGCTGGGCTTGTCGGGGTCACCAATGTAGTGGGAGCTACAGCAAAGAAACTCTCAGCTATCACCTTGGTTGTTCTCAATGACTGTTTTATTCAAATCCCGCGCGCGCCCCTTTAAGGACAGCGTGAGCTCAGCCACCATGTGAGCGGTGACGTCGCAATGGCTGCCTGAGGCGTGCGCTGGGCTGGAAACACGGGTTAAGGATGGCCCCCAATGGCGCCCTCTTCTCATGGTTGCCCCACGACGCAGCGATACAAACGGGGCCATTTCGCCACGGGAGAGTGCGCTGCCACACCCTTGCATTTTAAATGAGATGTTTTTTGTGAAGAGTTACTCTGTGGTGTGTGATAGAATATGTAATGGAATATTTGGGAGATAAATTGGTAAAATTAGAGTAGGTTACATACATACACACACTTTAAAATAGATCTTATTTGAAATATTGAAGAATTTATATTCAGTAACTTTACAGAAACTATGGAGAATGCTGTGCACATTTCACAAGTAGGTGCTAATTGAAATGACATAATTAAAGCAACAAGCAGGAGACACTTTGGCTGTTAAAAGCTCTTTGCAAGGGTTATGACAGAGTGCACAGAAAGGTTACTCCTGGGTTTTTGTTTACCAAAAGACAACAGCTTGACCAAGAAGGCTAACTCCTATTATTTGCTGGAGAAGGTCAGGGGTTTTGCAAGTGAGAGAGTCAAATGGGCTTTCTGGCAGTTGGAGAGAGGGAGACAGACAGCTGAAACAAGCAAAGCGGCAGTTGGCTAGAAGTGCTATCTGTCTGATGTTTCTCTTGAAATAAGTGGAACAGAAAGGAACTCTGTGCTAGCCTGAAAGAAAGAGGTTATCATCTGGAGAACCCTGATGGGGAAAGTTTCATCAGCAAGATATTGAGGTGACTAATGGTGGTACCTCAGTTGTGGAAATCCTGGAACAACAAATCTCTCTCTGCAAACCCTATGAGAACCTTCCTGAGCGGTAAACATTTACCTTTCAAGCACCAAAGCCTGGTGAACATTACACATGCTAAATTCAGTGCAGAATATAAGAATTGCCTGTATCCAGAGAACTTGGAAGAATGAGAAGTGAGATTGAACTGTGAACCAAAGAACTTTTCTTATATTTACACACAAATCACATACACGTGCGCTTAGAATTAGAAGGGGGTTAAGTTGGGTTTAGTTAAGTTAATAGAAATAAGTTAAGGTTTGATTCTGTTTTCATGTTTAAAGATAATTTAAAACAATTTTCGTTTAAGTAACTACTTGTCTTGGTGAATGCCGATTGCTGCTGGGTTTTGGGGTCCTTTTGGCTCATAACAGGTGACCTACACTAAACCCTCACAATCTATCTCTTTTTAAAAACATTTATCCGTAAACACTCTCAACATGCTTGTAGAAGCCCTTTGGGTTTACCTTCACATCTGTCAAAACAACCTTGTGTCTTTTTGCCTTCCTGATTTCCTTCTTGAGTATTATTTTACATTTTCTACACTTTCTAGTACCTTATTTGCTCCTTGTTGCTTATATCTGCTATACACCTCACTCTTCTTCTTTACCAGATTGCTAATATCCCTTGAAAACCTAGGTTACCTATGTCTGTTAATCTTGCCTTTAATCCTGACAGGAACAAGCAAACTGCACTCTCAAGGTTTTACTCTTGAAGGCCTTTCACATACTGAACACATCCTTGCCAGAATACAACTTATCCCAGTCCACTCTTCCTAGATCCTTTCTCATTTCCACAAAATTGGCCTTTCTCCAATTTAGAATCTGAACTTGAGGACCAGACCTATCCTTATCCTAAATTAACTTGAAACTAATGACATTGTGGTCACTGGACCAAAAATGTTTGCCTACACATACTTGTTCCCTAGTAGGAGATCAAGTATTGGATCCTCTCTCATTGGTGCATCTATATATTGATTTAGAAAACTTTTCTGAATACATTTGACAAACTCCAATCCATCCAGCCCTTTTACAGTATGGGAGTCCCAATCAATATGTGGAAAGTTAAAATCTCCATCTATCACAACTTTCTGTTTCTTACATCGGCCTGCTATTTCTCTACAGATTAGTGTGGTCACACCTTTCCTGTTCCTCAGCTCCATTGTAGATGAGCCCTCTGGGTTGTCCTGTTTAAGCAAGCTGTGATATTTTCCCTGACTAGCAATGCCACTCATCCCCCTTTCATTCCCCCCCCTCCCCCGCCAATACGCCTGCAATAACAGAAATTTGGAAATCCAAAATAGGTATGAAAGCATCTAGATTTGTAACGTATAACAGTTTATATGTTCATTTGTTTGAGACATTGTTTTTCCAATGACCTCAATGGAGATTATTTTAAAGACTTAAATGAAAATGATGATACTTTTAGACTTCATTTATATGATTGCTTTTCAAATTCAAGTTTGTTGTTGAATGTAGCAAAGAATCAGTAATAGAGGTTGTTTTGCGAGCAGATCAGTTAAACACCTGATACATAGAACAAGTCAGACACAGAACAAGCCTCCACAGATACCGATGAAGATCAGATGGTCTGGAGCAAAAGCAATATCTGCCATAGAATGCTGTCACTTCTAATTTTAAAGAAAATGTAAAGTTAGTTGTGGGCTGCAAGTACACTTCCTTATTTACACCAGCTCTCTCAGCTCTTTGACCTACTTTTTAAACACATTCACCTGAGCTGTTTTTAAAGTTCACCACTTCAAAATAAAACCAAGACCATTTCTACTTAATATTTCCATATTCTTAGCTAGACAGGCGGTATGGATAGCATAGCGGTTAGCACAACACTGTAATAGTGCCAACAACCGGGGTTTGAATCTGGCACTGCCTGTAAGAAGTTTGTACCTTCTCTGCGAGGGTTTCTGATGGGTGCTCCAGTTTCATCCCACCCTTCCAAATGTACCGGGTGGTAGGTGAATTGGTGTTATTGGGTGGTATGGTCTCGTGGATCGAAAGGGGATGTAACTGTGCTCTATAAATCAGAACAGTTTGTTGCTTTTGAGTATTGGGTTTTGTGAAGTGTGTGGATCACCCTGAACATGGGATTGATAAAATAAACGGGGGGGGGGGAGGAACATAGAGCAGAGAAATCTACTGAACAGTATAGGCCTTTCAGTCCACAGTGTTGTGCTGACCTATAACTTACTCTAGCAACTTCCTAGAATTTCTCTACTGTATATCCCTCCATTTTTCTCAGTTCCATGTACTTATCTAATCGTTTCACAAAAGATCCTGTTGTACCTGCCCTCACCACTGTTGTTGGCAGCTCATTCCAGGCACCCACCATTTCTCTCTGAAAAATGTACCTCTTCCATCCCTCCTATACTTGCTCCCAAGCATCTTAAAGTCTGTGCCTCTTCCCTTCCCATCCCCCTCCCCCACTTGTTAGCCATTTCATTTCTGGATATAAAAGCCTCTGGCCATCCACATGATCAATGCCTCTCATCATCTTTTACACCTCTAGCAGGTCACCCCTCTTTCTCTACTGCTTCAAGGAGAAAAGGCCAAGTTCACTCAACCTATTCTCATAACTCATGCTCTCCAATCCAGGTAGCATCCTTGTAAATCTCCTCTGCATCCTCTCTATAGTATCCACATCCTTCCTGTAGTGAGGCGCCCAGAACTGAACACAGTGTTTTATTCCAAGTAGAGTATATACAAGACTATATAGCTGCAACATTACCTCATGGCTCATGAACAGTTAATGAAGGCCAACACACCAGAAGCCTTCTTAACACCACCATCAACTTGTGCAGCAGGTTTGGGCATCCTGTGGACAGGGACCCCAAGATCTTTGTTCTTCCACTCTGCTCAGATTTCAGGTTTGATTTTAAAATGATTACAGCCACGTTATCAACTTAAGGTTGATCTGAAAGATGTTTGCAAGGCATGGATCGATGCTGGATCTGCCAAAACTGAATAGTTCTAGATGAATTACAGTTGGCTGTGACAATGCTTGATAAATGAACTGAAGTGGAAGGCAGTCATCCATTAGCACACTGTGGGTGTGAAAAACTGCTTTCAGTCTCCCTTGTGCTAAATCAAAAAATTGTGTGACTTAAAACAATCGTATTTTGTGATCTCTTGCTGTATGGGCCAGCTGAGAGTGTTACAGATGTCAGCAGTGAATGGTGAAGTTTCATTACAGAACCAGGTATGATTCATGGTTGTAATTTTGGGTATAATCTTGAAGGAGAAAAATTATGGAATTGTTATACTGATAAACCTTTACATTCTTGCTTTTTGCTGTGTAGTAAAATTCAGAAAAAAGTTGAGGTTCATTTAAAAATTGTAAGGACAGTCATTATGTTGCACATTGAGCTGACACTTGCTTGTTCTGTAGATAATTTATGATTTATTTCAAAAGAACATTACCGCTCACAATTTTCCACCTCCCCATTCAGAATTTTGCAAACATTTGTCCATTTTGAAGGATCGTGATGAGATTGTAGAGAGTTGGAAATAATTTATAAAGAGAAATATAATTTTACATTTTTAAATTTAATTTTTTTTACATTAACATTTTTAAAATTTAAATTTTAAATGCAGTACTGTATCAGGCCATTTCGGCCCAAGAGCCCATGCCACCCAATTGACCTACAGCACCTGGCATATTTGTGAACAGTGGGAGGAAGCCAGAGCATCTGGAGGAAATCCATGCAGACACAGGAAGAACTTACAAACTCCTTACAGACAGTGTGGGATTCAAACCTTGTTGCTGACGCCATAATATTATTGTGTTAACTACTACACTAACCAGGTTGCCTGATGGAAAAATCATTCTTAGCTTGGATTAATGTATTGAAAATGTATTTGTATCACGTGTGGGAACAAATGTGAAGAGATCAGATAACTGTTTCAAGTATATTCTCCTTTTTGTTTCAACTTGCTATTTTGGATGGGGAGAAAATTCAAACCTCAGAAGTGCAAAGGGACTTGGGGGTCCTCGTGCAGGATAACCTGAAAGTTGACCGCCAGGTTGGATTGGCGGTAAGAAAGGCAAATACTATGTTGGCATTTGTTTCAAAGGGGATTGTGTATAAGTATAAAGAGGTGTTGATGAGACTCTATGGGGCACTGGTGAGACCTCATTTGGAGAAGTGTGTGCAGTTTTGGGCCCATATCTTAGAAAGGATATAGCAAGGTTGGAGAGGATACAGAGGAGATTTACCAGAATGATTCCAGGAATGAGAATGATAACGTATGAGGAACGCTTAGCGGCTCTTGGACTCATTAGAATATAGAAGAATGAGAGGGTTTCTCATGGAAACATTTAAATGATTAATGGATTAGACAGAGTGGATGTAAATAAGATGTTTCCCCTGTTGGGTGATTCCAGGACAAGAGGACACAGTCTTAGAATTAAAAAGTACCAATTTACAGCAGAGATGAGGAGAAATTTCTTTAGCCAGAGGGTAGTGAATTTGTGGAATTCGTTGCCACATGCAGCTGTGGAGGCTGGATCTTTGGGGGAATTTAAAGAGGAAATTGCTAGGTATCTAATTAGTCAGGGTATCAAGGGATATGGGGACAAAGCTGAAACTTGGAACTAGATGTGAGAACAGTTTAGCTCAGGGAAGTTTCACAGAGGAGACCTTGCGGGCCAAATGGCCTGCTTCTGTTCTTTTTTCTTGTGATCTGTGACAATTGAAATAGCCCTAAGATTTGGAAAAGGTACAATGCTGAATGTGAGTGGAATTTACCTCAAGGTTCCATTTCATAATGCTATATTCTCCAATATTATATCTGAGTAATATATTTATAGATATCAATACAACTTGATTCAGACACAGGTGTAGTATGAATCTAGGAGTTCACTTTAGATTTAATGTTTTATAAGTTTGTGATGCAGAAAAAATAATTGCTATAAAGGAAAGGATTGGAATAATGCTGACGAGCAGAACTTGAAATTTTGCAATATCTTTCACTTAAGAGGGATAACTGATTTGGATGGAAAATAATGCCAAAATTTCATCTCAATATCTGCTTATTGTTTTCCTCATCCATTTTTAAGATAGAAATGAGCTTTAATTTTTCTTTTGCTGGGTTAAGTGGATGGAAGTTGGCTTTGAGGATCTTTTGTTTCTGAACAGCATCCAAACATGGCTTTGGAATCATAGCAAAATTGCTCTTGAGCAGAGAAAAATGCATGCATTGAATAATAATAAGAATATTTGGCCCATATTTTAACTTCTGTAAATTAATTTGAAGTATTGTGTGTTGTTCTTGGCAAATAAGTGTATGTTACCAATTCCAAATTGTCCTAGTTGTATAACTTTTTTAGAAATTGAACCTGAACTTTAGATCATGTGAATATAAAACATCTTTACTGAAACCCTCAAAACAAGCCTCCTTCCTTATTTTAGATTTTTAAAACTCAATTCCATCGCCGCACCTTGGTTTTATGAAGAGTACGGTATGCGTGATGAGGTTATATCTGAGTTGTAGCAAATATGTAATTCTACTTCACCGAAAGCAATTGTTTACCATTTCATTTGAGGAAATGAGTGTGAATACAGGAAGCTTTAATTAACGAAAAAAATTCCTTTGGTACCCTTCAGTGGAGAGGGAAGAATCAATCCCCTGAGAATCAATGGAAGTTGCAAATCCAGATTTTACGCTACTGTAGAAAAACATCATTTTATGCTAGTGTACAACAGCAGTATTTAACTTTTTTTATGAGCAAGTAACCAAAGGGTCTCCGTGAAATAGGTTTATTGGGTTGCATGCTGACTAAAGAAGCCAATAAAATTCGTGCCAACGAGACAGAATCTCTTGTGGTTTAAATCAGTACTTAAAATATTTGGAAGCAGGTAAATTTATGTTCCCAACTTTGAAGTAGTTAGCCATCTTGGTGCACAGTAAGTTTTAGGGCAAGACTCCTCTTCCACAACCCCATCAAAGATGTACCTCTTAAAGCAAGTAAAACACGAAAGTCTGCAGACATTGAAGTAAAAACGATGCTGGAGAAACTCAGCTGCCCAAACAGTGCACTTTATATAGCAAAGATAAAGATATATAACCAATGTTTTGGGCTTAAGCCCTTCATCAAGCCCATACCTTGTTGAAGGGCACAACTCCGAAGCGTTGGTTATGCATCTTTATTTTTGCTAAATAAATTACTCTGTTTGACCAGCTGAGTTTCTCCAGCATTGTTTTTACTGTACCTTTTAATGCTACCATTTTAAAACCACTTTAGTTATCTCATGAGATCAACATTAATTCTTCGACATTTGTTTAAAGAGAAGCAGGGTTTCATGCCCTATCCATTTTTCTCTTCCCATTCCCCCCAACTTTCTTTGCAACTTAAAATTACCCTTTTTGCCCCCTCTTTCCCAATTCTGAAGCAGTGTTTTCTCAACCTGAAATGTCAACTGTTTCTTTTTTCATAGCTGAATATTTCCAGCCTTTTTTGTTCCATATTTCCAGTATCTACCATTTTTGCTTTTTCTTTTCAAAAGGATGATTGTATCTCGTTTGAAGCGATCAGTGCCCCCTGTGTTGAAGCATGCTTCCATCTTTCATTCTTTTCCACTGCCATCTTATTGGACGATTGGTTACCACTGTGTGCAATTCCTGCTAGTAATTTCTCACAAGAACCACAAGGGAAATCATTCTTTGCAAGTACCAAGTAATTAATTTAATAAAGATGTGAGAATCCATTCAAAGGAATGATTTTTGGGATCCTCTTGCTTGATTTGATCTAACTGTATGGACTTGGATTCTGCCTGTTCAATGCTAAATTTGCCATTGTGTTTCAAATTGTGGAATTAGGGTATATGAATAGATATTATGCCAGAATTAAAACTAAATGATAAGCCTTTGGCTATTGGAGGCCTTTTATCTTTATCCTACGATGCATCTTCAATGCATCTCAGCTCAAGCCCACCTTTGCATGTCTTGAAATGAAGCTGCTTGAATATGTTGCAAAAAATGGATGTAAACAAGAAAATTAAAGTAACAACACCTTGGCAGTCTCCAGCCAGATGGCATCAATGTCGGCTTCTCCAATTTCTGTTAACTTCTGTCCTCGCCAGTCTCTCTCCTTCCCTCACCCCTCCATCTCCCTTCCATCAGCTCCTCGCTTCTTTCCCTTCGTCTCCTATAAGAGAGCTCACCTTCTTCTGGCCTCTTCTCTTTATCACCTCGCAGCTTATTGCTCTCCTACTTTCTCACCTGCATCACCCACTTGCCTGTTCTTCTCCTCCCTGTCTTTCCCCTACCCTCACCCCACCCTTTTATTCCGATGTCCTTGTCTGATTTTTGGCATCCTGAAGAAGAGCACAGGCATGAAATGTCAACTATCTTTTACTTCCTATGGATGCTGCTGGACCTGCTGGAGTTTCTCCAGCACTTTTATGTACTGCAACCAAAATGGGAGCAGCTTTTTCTATTTTATTGTGTGCTTTCCTTAAATTGTAATATTGTTGTCACCTCAAAGTTAATAATTTTGTGTTCTTTTGGATATTTGAAGCCTACTTTGAGATAAACTTTTACTTTGTCCAAAACTTTCAGTGAGTTCATCAATGTTGACATTTTGATATGTCCAATAAATGAATTTATTCAAATCCTTAATTCTTTAAATATTTTGTTCTTGTGTCAATTTATTCCACAGTTTTTTTAAGGAAATGGAGGCTTCATGATTGATTGACGTAGCATTTGATAAATCAGGAACTATGATTAATTAAGTCAGTTACTTACTCCCTTTAATAATGATTTGTTAAGCATATTTTGTGACAGTATTAGATTTTTAATGGAACTGTTTGCACAATTAGATTTCTCTTTTAATAGAACTATTTACACAATTAGACAAGGTCAGAGTTTGCTTTTCACAATTGTGATCCGTTGTTACTTCAGTAACACTTGGATGATATCAAAATTAGCATAATGCTAATTTTGTCTTAGAAGACCATAAATTTATAGCTAACATGGTATTTCCAGGACCTGAGGTAAGTATTGAAATATTCATTTGTTAAATAAAGATAAATAATTATTAACTGCTCAGACTATAAATTTTAGACATTATTCTGTTTCAATTTAGTGTATTTATTATTCAGTAGATTTTTTTTTCACTTATTCAATGTGTTAAGCCTGGACTGATACTAGTGCTGCTTCTTGGCTAAATTAAACATATTTCATCTGTGACAAATGATTCCAGTAAAGATTTAGTTTAGTGTTACTTTTTGAAGAATTGTGCAACAAAATTAGAACTACTGAAATAGCGCATTCTGCAAAAATGCAAGTTACTTGCCTTCTAGTTTCTGGAACTCCAAAATAAATTGTTTCTTCTTATTGAACAGAGGATGATGAGTAGAAGGCTTTGCTTACAATATTTTTTTTAAAAAAGCACATCTTCAATATTTCACAGCTACAGGTCAGTTTAATAGCACATCAGCAACCGCCAGGTGATTAAAAATTAGAACCAGTTATTTAAAGCATTTTAGTCTTTATCAGATGTAACATTTTTAGGGTGTTCACGTAACATACCTGCCCTTTAACAAAAGATAAATTGGCTTGGAAAAGAATTTCATCATGATTAAAATTTGTGGAACTTAGTGCCAAATGTAAACTGAACGAAATATTTATGAGCTGAGATAATAAGGATATTTTTTAAAGAGATGGCTGGATTTTCCACCCAAGCACAGCATGGTTGTAACATTCCAAACTCCCTTGTGTTCTGAAATATTATTTTTGATATGCGATTTCAGTCCTAAAGCTTTATTGGTTTACTTTAGGTTTGTAGATTTAGATTTCAGTGATGCCTGTGTGACAGAGTATATAAAGGTGTTTGGGAGATAAATTGGGAAAGGTTTGTTAGAGCCGGTCACCCACAAACACTTTAAAACACAGAATTTTTGCAGGAGCTTTTGCAAGAGTGCTCAGACTCATGATGGACTGTTATTTGCAAAAGGTAACAAATGTAACAACATGCAGTAGCAGCTATGTCTGGAAAAAAGCATTTACTGTCTGGAAGGTGATCTTTGCAGGCAGAGGAGAAAAAAACAGGCTATGCTCTCAGAGTTGGAGGGAGAGAGAGAAGAGATGCAGACATCAGTTCCAGAGGGACAAGCTGGCAAGCTTTGGAAGACGGCCTGATCAAAGGAGAGGACTGGCTGTCCAGTGTTTCCTTTGGAATAGGAGAAACAGAAAGGAACTCTGTGGTAACCTGAAAGAAAGAGGTTATCATCTGGAGAACCCTGAAGTGGGCAAGTTTTGTCAGCAAGACACTGGAGTGACTGATTAAAAGGGAATCAGTTGTGGATGTCCTGGAACAAGAAAAACTCTCTCTGGAAACCAACAAGAACCCTTCTGAGTGGTAACCATTTACCTGTTAAGCACCAAGCCTGATGAACTTTATTAATGTTAACTTCTGTGCACAGTATAAGCATTGCCTCCAACCAGTGAGATTGGACAGTGTACCAAAGAACTTTGCTGTACTTACACACACGTGCGCTTAAGTGAGTCAATAGAGATAAGTTAAAGTTTGAATCTATTTTCATGTTCAAAGATAATTAAAAGCAAATTTTGTTTAAGTAACCCTTTGTCGTGGTGCATATCTATTGCTGCTGGGTTTTGGGGTCCTTGGGACTCATAATACTTTGATGAAACATTCAGTTGAACTTTAGAAAGCACTCCTTCCCATTGTTGTTTTCACTTCCCTGCTCTGTGGTTTCAGGTGAAGGCTCACTTTACAATCAATTAGAAATAGCTGAACAAATTAATGTTTTCCTCAAATTATTTTTATTTTCCCTTCATTCTGTGATCTCTTCACGCTTAATCAAGCATTCAGTTTTATCTTAATTCAAAGTGTTTTATTTAGTAATGCATTGGAATTGGCCATGACCTAGAGCAGATTGGTTGTAATACAATAAAGTTTTACCAGGCCAGACTAATATCTGTGAAGTTTGGAAGAGCAAGTTCCTGGAGGGGTTTGACAGAAAAACATTGGGCTTTAATCTCTTTCCTCATGTGGAGTAGAGTTCTTCCTCGTTGAAGTTATCAAACTGGTGGGGTGGATGGGAATGGTGGGGGGGGGGGGGTGGAGAGCGAAAGAACGGATGCTTCTTGTGGAAGAAACTAAAAATAGAAGTCATTATTTCCATTTTTTTAAAAATGGGGTCAGCTATTTAAAATAGTGATGAAGTGATTTTTTTTTGCCTACAGTTGAGTCTTTGGAACATTTCCCTGAAATGTTGGTGGCAGAATTTAAATATTTGAGGCAGAGATAGATGGATACTGGACATGCAAGGGATGTGAGTAAATGGGAATGAAGAGAGAAGCTGACAGTGAGAGTGGTCATGATATTATTTGACAGAATAGGCTTTAGCATCTGATTGGTCTCTTGTTTGAGTTGAATTATGTTAAAGAGCAATCTGAGACATCGTTCCTGATTTGTGTGTTCTAAACTGCTCTGCAGCTAGCATGAAATACCTTTGAAATCATTGTTGAGATTAAGGCCTAGGGGCTTAATGGAAGAATCGTACCTTGTACATTTTCAAGATTAGACTTGCTAAGCAACCACAAAAACAATCAACTTCCCCTGAAGTAGAAGAATAACTCGGGGAAAAGTCAAAGTTAAAATTTGAATGAATTGAACAGGCAGAGAAAAACATTGGGCTTTAATCTCTCCCCCATGTGGGGTAAAGTTCTTCCTTGTTGAAGTTATCAGACCGGTGGGGTGGATGGGAATGGGGTGGGGGGGGGGGGGGGGGAGAGCGATAGAACGGTCAACATTCTTCTATTTTCAGCAATTAAAATCTTTCTGTTTTGTGACATCTGCTGGACAGTGCATGCCACATATAAAATCTTAATCTTATGAAATCTCAGATTTTTTATTTATGTTTGCTCTTGTAACATGTTGCTTTCATTTTTTTGCTATAGATCTTGAAGCTTAAGTAGAACAGTTCTAGAAAGCAGCTAAGTTTCTGTTGTAAGTTTTGTGTATGGCCCAGTGGTTGACTATAATTAAACATTGAGAATATAGATTAAAATTTACAGTAAATGACAATATTTGCTTTTCTTTCCCATTGACTCTGATCTCTTTGAATCCCAATTGTAGCCGTCAGTGGCTGCATGAATTTGTTTAATATGGAAAAATTGTTAACCTACTTTATTTCCTAACTAACTGAAGCAAGGGGTGGCAATTGTGCATCAAATAATTATTTTCTGCACTTGGTTTAAGTCAATGGCAATTGACGACACTAAAATTATTTGGCTTGATTGGAAATAAGCAGCATGTTGATGCATTTGCATATTTTCCATTTCCTTTCAAGATATGGAATGATTTCTCAGATTTGCCAAGTACGAGGGAGTCATGTGAAAATGAATTAGAGCAACTTGGGCAGCATTCCTTGGCTCTTCTGGAACTCGAGAGGTGAAGAATAGATGTGTGCAGAAGAGAAGTGTTTAGCAGTAATCTCCAGTCATCATTAGTTTAGTGGCAGGGGGTGGCAACTAGATGGGCAGAGTTGACCTTTAATTACTGGTCAAGTTGCATTTTTCTGTGTTTTCATGCCATATGATTGAAATGGTAGCACTCCTGCATCTTGAGGTTGAGGAAGAGAGTGGCATGGAAATCCTTAATGATCGGTGTAGACTGATCTCACTGAGAGAGTGCTGAGAGCAAGAAGGGCTCCAGAAGGACCTCGGGCACTGAAGGCTTCCTGATCGCTGCAGAGGTTTAGAGCTGGAGCTCGGGTGGCCGAGATTGAACAGGAGACTGTGTGGCTGCAGAGGCTGCAAGAGCAATGGAGGCAAATCCACAGACATTCATTAGGCTTCTTCAGGTGGATTCTCCGCTAAGAATGCACCTGAAGAAGAGGAAGCAGGCCCTTTGACGCCGTTCAGGTGGCCAGTGCTAAAAACGCAGTGCTGGCCACCTCAAGGAACAGCTGCACCGGGATGTGCATTTGAGTGCACTCTGGCTCCTGTCCCTTGGGTTGTCAAGTTAGGATGGCTGGCTGTCAGCTGGGACAGCCAGCGTGAGCTATCAGCGTGGGGACATCACACGTGGAATGTCCCCACACTGATTACTCTGCCCTCCAGCAGGGGAGAAGGGAGCTGGGGTGGCCGGCGGGGAAGAAGGGGGCTGGAGAGGCCGGCGGGTGGGTACGGGGCTGGAGCGGCTGGCGGGGGAGAAATGGGCTTTTAGGTGGCTGCATTTAGATGGCTGGGGAGGCCACTGTGCTGCGGCGATTATCCCTCTCGGAGGAGGGTTACAAAGTTCACCTCGCAGGCGCCTCCTGCACATTCACGTGGCCTCCCAACAGCCGCATATTGCCAAAATAGTCGGCTTTACAAGTGGGGCAACTCTGAAGGGAGTCTTTTGCTTACTTTCATTTATTGTTAGGGGCACCAGGCACTGCTGATGTGTGACTCTTTGTTTATGGCAAACACAAGTTATATCATGTATGTTACACTTTTAATGTATTATTTCATGACAATTAAAAGAACTTTGAACTTATCCTTGAAGAGGGAAAAAGTAGTCACACAAAGTGCAGTGGGAAATGGATGTCACAAGATTATTGGGCAACCATTTTTTTGCAGCAGCAGGTTGCTCAGTGATTATTAATGAAGGGGATAGTTTTGTACAAAATCAGAGAAGAATTCTGTTTGCCTAGCTATTCTGAAAAACTTGATTGTGTTCACAGGGGTGTATTTGGGGGCTTAATTTTAGTCATTTGGCCAAGTTTGTGCCCCACTTGCCAATTTTAGCAATTGAGAAAGAGTCTTGAGGAAGCAGTTTAATTTGTTTTTCTATTGACCTATTGGGACGAAGCAATTCAAATGTAGGCTGATGGGAATGATCTCTTGACCATTCATTAAGTACAGAATTAATGAAGCACCTTTATCAAATATTACTTCATCAGCAACAGGATGGAGCAAAATATTGAATCCTCATGGGAGAAAGGGCAAGGAATGATTGATGTATTTTTGCCTCCATATATTTAAATGAGCATTAATGGAAACATTAAAAGGTATGTTCATTATTGCCATTCTGCTTTCAAGAAATGGTCATGTACCACATTCTTATAGCAAAGACATTGTTGTTCAACTGGACTAACTCATATATAGTTAAAATGTGTTTTCTTTTACATCCCATACAATGTAGTTTCCAAATTCATGCAAATGAAGAATGAATAATAACTTGACATTTGAAATTTTTGCACATTACTATTTTGTAAAAGCAAATATCCTTTCAATTATTGTGAGCCAAACCACTCTGGTCATGCAAATGAATAACAATTTTAATGTGGTGGCTTGACATAAGCAAACAACATGTCCGTTGTACCAAAGTGCATGTTCAGAGATGACAACTCTGCCTTCGATACAGCTCTCCCCAGCAAACCTATTCCGAAACTTCAGTCTAGTCCTCGGTGCCCCCTTTACAGCTGGGTCCTTGATTTCCTGTTTAGCAGACTGCAATTAGTGAAGAGGGATTCCAGTATCTCTTCCATAATCCCACTCAGCAGCACTCCTCAAGGATGTGTACTCAGTCCCCCATGACGAGATGAGAAGGAATATGGGAATGTGATTAAAAGTCTGATGACATGGTGCCGAGATACCAACCTCTCTCTCAATATCAGTAAGATGAAGGAGATGGCCATCAACTTCAGAAGAGGGGGAAGAGTCCACACCTAGTTAAAATTAATGGAGCTGAAGTTGAAAGAGTAGATAGCTTCAAGTTCTTGAGAATAAATATCTCCAACGACCTGGCGTGGAACAAACCTGTTGACACAATGATTTTTTTTTAAAAAGGCCTTAACGTCTCTACTTTCCTTTTTGACCATATATTGCTTATTCAATAACTTCTACATCATTGCAAATTTACTTGCTGGGTAGAATGTAACTCACATTTCCCTCCCCTCCATGGACTCATTTACATCTTCTGCTGCCTAGAAAAGCCTTTACATCACAGATATGCTCTCTTTTCTCTCCATCCACTGAGGAGAAGAGCGTGAAAACGTGCACCGACAGCTTCAAGACAGTTTTTTCCCCTGCAGCCATCAGGATCCTGAATGAACGCCATAACAGTGTAATCTTGCTGCCCTTGCTTGGTGCTAATTCATTTTTCTGTTCATTGCAATTGTACATTCTGTAATTCTACTCTTTACACAGCTGAATATTAGAGATAAACTGATCATCTGTTTGCAGACTATTGTGCAAACCTGTCTTCTCAAGCTTAAAATCATTATGTATTGGAGGGGAAAACAATGAAAGAGGTATATTGGTTGTATGATATCTTGGTGACTCAATCTTAAAACCTCATAACTCTATAATCTCTTCTGGCATTAGAATCCATTGTAATGCATTCAGCTTTTAAAATCTAATTTTAAATACATCTGCCACTGCCATGCATCTTTAAGTGATCTTTTGGACAAGAATTTGATCCTTCTTATTTGTCATACTTATTTCATCTGAATTACCCATTACGATGCACAAACACTTTTCATGCGATTTTATGGCTGTTGTTAGGCAATTAATATTTGTCAGCTAGTTCACTCTGTTAGAAACATTATGATTGGAGTTTATAAGGAAATTGTTTATTTGCTTTTGGGTGATCACAAGAGAAGCAATTAATTTTTGGATAAAGTCCCTTGTGGACCATGAGCTTAATTTATCCCTTAACGTATGTTTTTCTGGCTGACCTGGATGTCGAACAACATGAAATCTATTGCCTGGCATCTGTCTCGATTCAAGTTCTGCAAGCAGCATTGTTTATTGCCAGCTCCCTGCTCCAAAATTACAAGAACTCCAAAGATCCATGTAAGCCAACACAATTTTAATCAATTTTTCTGCCCTTTCTGAGATTTTTTTTCAAATTTCCCCATGACCCTGACATTTATACAATCCTCCATAAAACATGACTATTTTTAAGTACTGGTAATTAACTAGACATCATTGCTTAAATAATTGCTGTCATTGCCTTCATCAATTCTCTCTTTATGACATGTTAGGAGTTATTTTCCCTTATTCTTGGCATGTTGTAAGAAGAGAAATTCTCTGAAAATCCTTGAACATTTCATCTATCATTTTTTAATGCACTTGAGGTAAAAGTAATCCAATAATTTGTCACCTTTGGAGATAGAAACGAAGTCCCACTTGGATGCCTACTCTGATGCCATAGATTTTAAAACCTTCTGGGATTTTGCTGGGGAGCTGTTTGTTTAGTGCTCTAGAGCAGTCATTCTCAACGGGGGCCATGTTTAAAAGGGGGGGGGGAGCTAAACTGGGAAAGGTTTGTTAGTGTAGGTCACATACAAACGCTTTAAAACATATCTTACTTAAAATACTGGAGCTCTTCCCCATGCTAGACATATAGGGTACACAGCTTTTGCAAGAGCTTTGGAGAGTGCTCAAGAGACTTCACTAATGGATTGTTGTTTACAAAAGGCAACAGATGAAAGATCTTGTTGGAGCCACAGATTGTCTGGAAGAGAACTTGCTGTTCTAAGAGGGTCATGTGGTTTGGCAAGAGAGAGTCAAACAGGTTTCTTTCTCTGTGTGTGAGAGAGAGACACACACACAGAGATCAGTTCTACAGGGTGTGCTGGGACTGGAACAGGACAAGCTGGTCAGCTTGTAGAAAGCCCCATTTGGAAGACAGCCTGGTCAAAGCCCTTGTGGTTCATGCAAGAGGAGAGGACTGGCTGTCTAATGTTTCACTTGGAATAAGAGAAACAAAAAGGAACTCTGTGGTGACTTGAAAGAAAGAGGTTATCTTCTGGAGAACCCTGAAGGAGCAAGTTTCGCCAGCAAGACACTGGAGTGGCTGATGGAAGTACATGAACCTTCCTGAGCGGTAACCAATTACCTTTCAAGCACCAAAGCCTGGTGAACTTTAGAAATGTTAAATTCTGGATACAGTATAAGGATTGCCTGAAACCAGTGAACTTGGAGGAATGAGAAGTGAAATTGGACTGTTAACCAAAGAACATTTCTGAACACATTACATTCACGTGCGCTTAGAATTAGAAGGGGGCTAAGTTAGGTTAGTTAAGTCAATAGCGATAAGTTAAAGTGTTATTCTGTTTTCATGTTTAAAGATAATTAAAAGCAACTTTTGTTTAAGTAACCATTGGTCTTGGTGAATATCTATTATTGCTGGGTTTTGGGGTCCTCTGGGCTCGTAACAACAGTCTTAAATACAAAGTCATGTTAGTGATTCTAGCAGGAATCATTGGAATAACACTCTTTTTCAGCGATTCTTTGAACCTGAGGTTGTCTTCCAGTTCATTTCTGTGGGTTCCAAGGTTGCTGATAGGGCCCATATGATATCCAGGTTCTGCATAAATAGAGGCAGGCGCTCCTTAATGGATTGGCTGCGGAGGAGGTGGTGCACTCCTGCATTTTATTTTTGAATTCAAACTCTGGACATTCCTATTTTTATTTTGAGTAGCACTAAGCCAAAGATATCTATGGGGAGAGTACATTCTTTTCAATGAAGAATTCGGAAGATTCCTCAATTCCGTCTTGTTTACCCCACATTCCATGAAAACCCAGGTGCTCTGGTTTCATCCCACCCTTCAGAATGCACGGGGTTGTAGGTTAATTTGGGTGTAATTAAGCAGCATGGGTTTAAATGGCTGGAATCGGCTTCTACTGTGTTGTAGATAAAATTTTGTAAAAACTTAGAAAATTTAGAGCTCTGAATATCTTTTTTGAGAGTTTGTTGTCAGGTATACAAATGATTGGTCCACCCATTTGAACTGAGTAAATATAATTACAGTCTATTCCCAGGTAACAAATAGATTCTGTTTGCAGGTGAGAGTCAAGTTCGTCTGAAAATATATAAAAGTCACCCCATGATAACCATACCTTCACAGTATTGTAAGGAATGGCATTAAAAGCACACAAATTCCAATTTATTGTCAGAGTACATACACGGCATCACATTCAACCCTGAGATTCTTTTTCCTGCAGCCAGAGCAGAATGACCATTTATTGGTAATGCAGAAAAGCCTACTCAATGTATACATGTAAACAAATAAAGAAATATAAAGAAGCTGTGCAATACAAAGATAGGGAAAAAAATCAATAAAGTGTAAAAGTAAGAGTCCTTAAATGTTGTCGAGAAGTCTAATGGTGGAGGGGTAGCAGCTGTTCCTGAACCTGGTGGTGCGAGTCTTGTAGCACCTATACCTCTTTCCTGATGGCAGCTGTGAGAATACAGGGTGTGCTGGGTGATGTGGATCCTTGATGATATTGTTGCTGCTGCTCTCCCACAGCAGCAGATGTTCTCGATGGTGGGGAGGAATTTACCTGTGATAGCCCAGGCTGCTCCCACGACCTTTTGGATGGCTTTTCATTCAGGAGTCCACCTATCTGGTAGCTTGTCTGCACACTTTCCACTACGCATCTGTAGAAATTTGCCAGGGTTTCTAATGATGTACCAAACCTCCACAAACCTCTGAGGAAATAGTCGTGCTGACGTGCTTGCTTCACGATACCATTTGTGTGTCTGAGGTAGTGACTCCCGGAGCTTAATTTTTCTCACCCTCTCCACCTCTGATCCCCCAATGATCACAGGATGGTTCACCTCTGTTTTTTCCCTTCCTGAAGTCAACAATCAGCTCCTTTGTTTTGGTGACATTGAGTGAGGTTATTGTTGGTGCACCATTTAGCCATGTTTTCAATCTCCCTCCTGTATTCTGACACATCGCCTCTTTTTATTCAACCTACTACCATGGTATTGTCAACAAATTTGTAGATGGTGTTGTGGTACCAAGCCACACTGAGTACACAGCCCCATGGTGCTCCGGTACTGATGGAGATTGTGGTCTGGAGGTGAGGAAATCCAGGATTCAATTACATATTGGGGTGTTGAGTCCCAGGACTTGAAGTTTGCTGATCAATTTTGAGGGGATGATGGTGTTAAATGCTTAACTGTAGTCTATAATGATCATCCTGCTGAATGCAACTTTGCTGTTCAGGTGTTCCAGGGCTTTGTGTAGAACCAGTGAGATGGCATCTGCTGTAGACCTGTAGATGTGATACATGAATTGGAACAGATCCATGTTACGGCCCAGACAGGAGCTGATATGCTTCATGACCAGCCTCTCAAAGCACTTCATCACCATTGATGTGTGCTGTTGGTCGATAGTCAGAGAATACTCACATCAACTCACACAGGACTAATATGAAAGAATGATTACCAAAGGGGAGGGAGAGAGAGAGAGAGAGAGAGAGAGAGAGAGAGAGAGAGAGAGGAAAGTAGTTCTGCTGTTTGTAGGATCAAATGTCCATATGTATATTAGATTTTTGAATTTAATAATGTGGGAGCTTGTTTATGTCTCAGGGTATCCATAGCGTGTGTTTCCATAAACAAGTAAGGCTCTGCCGCTGAGGATATAAGCCTGAGATAGAAAGCTAACATTGGCTCCCTGAGTCTTCGATTGTTTTGATGGATTGCGTGCAGGCAGCATGAGGAGTAAGTAATAATGTTTAAAGTAAATGGGTTTAATCCTTGGCTATTTGGCTGGCAGGCCTGCTTATTGCAGTCCATAACGCCTAAATCCTCTACTTAACTATAGGTTAACATCAGTGCCTAAAATACATCCCACTGGTGTCAAAATAAATGCAAGAAACACTTAACAAACTTAAACTTTTATTTTTTTTTTAAACTTTACCAATGAGAAGAGTTTCTATTCTTATTAATCTGAATATTCCATTTGAGCTCCATAATAGTACTTTAGATAAACAGGGGCATTTTATTATTCTTACAAGTAAATGATATAATAAATTGGTTGCATTGGCCAATATTTATGCACCGAACATGGATGAACCTGCTTTTTTAAAATTATTTTTTCATCTTTACCTGATTTAGATCATTACTCATTGATCTTGGGAGGGGATTTTAACTGTTGTTTAGATGTTGTTTTAGATCGCTCTTCTCTCAGATCTACTAGTCTTTATAAATCAACAATTTTATATCATTCTTTTCAATCAAATGATGGTGTTTCAGATGTATGGCGATTCTTAAATCCTAATAACAGAGAATATTCATTTTTTTCAAATGTACATTGTTCTTACTCTAGAATCAATTATTTTTTGATTGATATTCAATTGATCTCTTTGACTAAAGCGTGTGATTATCAGCAATAGTTATATCTAATCATGCTCCTGTAGTTTTATTCTTGAATTTTTCTGATACCCCTTTTTTTAAAAGATGATGGTGATTTAATACCTCTCTACGAACAGATAAAGAATTCTTAAGCTTTTTAGAACAAAAATTACAGTTTTTCTTTAATACTAATTCCTCTCCAACAACATCTAATTTGATTGCTTGGGATACTATTAAAGATTATACCCTACTGAACAACAATTGTAAAAGTCACTTTTATATTCATGGTGAAAAGACTGTTAAGTTACTTGAAGGTCAATTGAAAGGAAAGCCAACAAATTATTAACATTGAATGACAGTGGGTCATTCTAAAATTAATGAGACTTTCAGACAATTCTAATCTTCATACTTCTGAATTTAAAAATAATTTTACTTCAATGGCAAAATTTTTATAACAAATACATTTACTCACCCTATCTCAGGACAAGCATACAAAGTGGGAGGAATCTATTTCTCAGGATAAATTTGCTATACCCATCTCCTCTTTGCAATCTCCTGGTCCAGATAGATTTCCTGTAGAATTTTATAAATCTTTCTCTAAATACCCTGGAGACTTATCAATCTTGATGTTTTTAAGAAAATCCAACACTTCCGCTTCCTTAATAACTGTCCAGCACACTGGCCTGTTCAATTTCAACAAGGTCCTTTTCTCTTGTGAATACTAATGCAAAGTATTAATTTAGGACCTTCCCAACCTTGTCCGCCTTCAGGCACATATATCCTCCCTTATCCTTTTGTGGCCCCACCTTCATTCTTGACATCCTTCCCTTCTTCACGTACACATAGAACACCTTGGGGTTCTCCTTAATTCTTCATGCCAAGGCCTTCTCGTGGCCTCCTTCAAGCTCTACTAAGTCCTTTCTTAAGCTCCTTCCTGGCTATCATATACTTCTCATGAGCCCTTCCTGCTTCCTATATCTAATATTTGCTTCTTCTTCCTCTTGACTTGTTGTCTGACCTGTTTCATCAACCATGGTTCCCTTTTCCTACCATCTTTTCCTTGTCCCAGTTGGACAAACCTATCTTGAACCCTGCACAAGGAGGCCCTAAACTTCCTCATTACTTCTGTGCTTTCACCCTTAAACATGTTTTCACTTTACTCTCACTAGTTCCTGCCTCATCCCTTCATAATTAACCCTTCCTCAGTTAAGCACTTTCCCAGTTTGACCGTTTACAGTACAACTCCAATTATCTGAAATGGTCAGGACCGGGTCTATTTCGGAGAACTGGTCATTTTTTGAAAACAATAGCAACAGCAAATCAAATGTAACCGTATTTTAACAAGAAAAAACAACAATGAAAGGCATTTTAAGCATTAAAATAATGTTTAATTCTCACCAAACAAATTCTGGCCAACGCTGATTACTGACACTTCCTCACCGAGGCCTCCCTCGTGCCAAGAGCCTGAGATCCGCTGCTGCCACCACTTGGAGCCCAAAGTCCCTGGTCAGTTCGGCTCTAAAAAAATTTCAGATAACTGAGGATTTTGGAGAATCCAATTTCAGAGAATCGGAGGGGTCCTGTATATCCTTTTCCATAGCTATGTTGAAGCTAAGGGAGTTGTGGACACTTTTGCCAAAATGCTCCGCCACTGAGAGGTCTGACCAGGTTCATTCCCAAGAACCAGATGCAGTATTGTCTCTCCTCTCGTCAGCCGGTCCACAGACTGTGAAAGGAATCCTTCTTGAGGGCAGGTGGGTCTCCCAACGCAGAGAGTGGGAGAGCCGCACACTGAGGTGGAGTTTACAGCTGGGGGGGGGGGGTGGTGGAGAGGGAGCCATGTCCTGAAGGGGGGGAAACCTCACAGAATGGGGGGGGGTGGGGCAACTGCACACTAAGTCACATATTTTCCCACCTGTGGTCTACGCCTTTATTCCTTCTACTGAAATGCACGATCATACACTTCTCTGCACTATATTATATCTGCAATTTCTTTGCCCATTTTACCAAAATCAAAATTAAATCAAAGCAATATGATAACATACACATATCGTACAGGTACATGATCCTTTATCCGGAACCCTTGGGGGATAGTGTATTCCAAATTTCGGATTTTTCCGGACTTTGGAAAGTCCACCCGAATTGTGCTGCCTATCCACCCCCACCCTGTTCCAGTCGCCCGGCAGTCTCCCCCAACGGCCATCTCCCCCGACAGCGGTCCCTCAGCTGTCTCCCCCTACTGCTGGTCCCTCAGCCACCCGGCTGCCTCCCTCGACAGCCGGTCCCTCAGCTGTCTCCCGCAACTGCTGGTCCCTCGGCCGCCGGACATCTTCTCCCAACCGCTGGTCCCTTGGCCACATGGCCGCCTCCCCGGACCGCCCATCCCTAGGCTGCTCAGTTGCCTCCCCTGACTGCCGGTCCCTTGGCTGTCTCCCCCGACTGCCGGTCCCTTGGCTGTCTCCCCCGACTGCCGGTCCCTTGGCTGTCTCCCCCGACTGCCGGTCCCTTGGCTGCCTCCCCCGCCTGCCGGTCCCTTGGCTGCCTCCCCCGCCTGCCGGTCCCTTGGCTGCCTCCCCCGCCTGCCGGTCCCTTGGCTGCCTCCCTCGACTGCCAGTCCCCCGGCCACCTCCCACAACCACGGTCCCTCGTCCACCAGCTGTCTCCCCCGACCACCAGTCCCTCGGCTGTCTCCCCCAACCACCGGTCCCTCGGCCGCCGAATGTCTTCCCCCCGATCGCCGGTCCCTTGGCTGTCTCACTCGGCCACCGGAAGCCTTCCCCCGACTGCCGGTCCCTCGGCCGCATGGCCGCCTCCTCCAACTGCCGGTTCCCCACTTGCCGGATTTTGTAGTTTTCCGGATTTTAGGTGTCCGGATAAAGGATCCTGTACCTGTATTATTAAAATAAAGGCACAATTCGACACATTTTAAATTTTATTTATAATTGTAAAATGTGTAATTGTTAAATGTCATTTATGAACCTGTCCAAGGTCCCTCTGTTAACTTGCTGCTTCCTCAACATTACCTGCCCCTCCACCTTTTCTTGTATCATCCGCAGACTTGGCCAAGAAGCTATCAACTTTGTTTCCTAAATCTTTAAAGATGACATGAAAAGTCATGGATCCAACACTGACCTCTGCAAGACACCACCGGTCACCGGCCGATAGCCAGAAAAGGCCCCCTTCATTCCCACTCTTTGCCTTTAACCAGTCGGTCAATCACCTATCCATGCTTGTACCTTTCCAGTAATACCATGCACTCCTGCTGAGTGATTTCTTATAACCATAACAGATCAAAGAACACAGTGACCATGTGAGCATTGACTATCCATGTCCCTCGTGATTTTATAAACCTGTATAAGATCACCCCCCAGCCTTCCTTGCTCTGGTAAGTAAAACAGTCTATCTAACCTTTTGTTTTGTAACTCAATTACTCCAGTCTTGCAACATCCTGGTGAATTTCATAGAAACATAGAAGATAGGAGCAGGAGTAGGTCATTCGACCCTTCGATCCTGCTCCGCCATTCAACGAAATCATGGCTGATCTTAAAGTTCAGTACCCCGTCCCCGCCTTCTCTCCGTAACCTTTAATACCTTTCATCTGCACCCTTCCAATTTAGTAATGTCCTTCCTTTATCTGGGTCAGCAGAACTTTACCCAGAACTCTAATCATGGCCCCATCAATACCATGCACAGCTGAATCACAAGGTCCCCACTTTTGTACTCAGCCCTGCCCAGTGAAGGCAATGATGCCAGACACTGCCTTCACCACCCTGTCCACTTGAATGACCACTTTCAGGGAACCATGCACCTCTACCCCTTGCTCTCTCTATTCTACAACACACTCCAGTGCCCTCCCATTCACCATACAAGGCCTGCTCTAGTTTGACCTTGCACTTATTAATTTTTAAAAATTTAGACATAAAGCTCGGAAACAGGGCCTTTCAGCACAAGCCCGTGCTGCCCACAAATGCACTAATTAACCTACAAACCTAATACATATTTGAAGGACGAGAAGAAACCAACACAGACATAAGGAGAACGTTCCAACTCCTTATAGACAGCTGTGGATTGGAACCTGAGTTGCTGGTACTGAAATAGCATTGCACTGACCCGACTGTCTGTCAGAGTTAAATTCCATTCGCCATTCCTAAAGCCCACTTATCCAATTGATGTAAATCCATCCTGTTCTAGACTTGTATATGTTTCCTCATTGTCTACCACACTACCAATTTTGGTGTCATCTAGATTTATTAGTCATGTTAACTATATTGCCATCCCAATTGTTATTATAGGTGACGATCCACAATGGCAACCCCTCTCTTAACGTACGGAATGGTTATTTCTAAGCTTAATGTGCATTTTAAGGATATAATTTTTTTTGTATATTTGTATATACATTCTATATATATTATTTTCTTAAAAATTAAATAAAATCTAATTTTAATAAATGGCAACCTCTGTGGCACACCACTGGACCCAGGCTTACAATGGGCCAGCTCTCCTTGGATCTCAAGTGATCTAGCTTGCCTTGCAAGACAGAATCAAAAGCCTTGCTAAAGTCCATGTATGTAATGTCCTCTGCTCTGCCCTTGTCAATCCTCTTTGTCCTCTCTTCAAAAGTTTGATCAGATTCTGGAGGCACTATCTGCTACACATGAATCCTCTGTCTCCACAGTGTTTTGACGATCCAAATGTTGATAGATCCTGCGCCTCAGAATCCCCTCCAGTGGTTTCCCAACCACTGATGTCAAGCTCACTGGCTTGTAATTAGCTGGCTTGTTCTTGCTACCCTTTTTGAAATAGTGGCACATTATCCTCCAGCTTTGCAGCACCTCACCCAAGACCAAATATGATGTAATTGTCTCAGCAAGGTCCTCTCCAATTTCTTTGTGAGTTTCCCACAAGGTATGAGGTTCATCAGGCTCTGGAGATTTGTCCACTATAATGCACTCCAGGGCTAAAAAAACCACCTCACTGGTAATTGTCTTGTGAATCAGGACATGGTCACTCGTTTCCTTCAAATCCTTGGCGTCTAATATCTTCTCAGTTAAGAGAGCAATTAGAATTAGTTTAAAATATAAAATTCACCAACACATTTACAGAGGATATTTTTAAATAGAACGTCAATGAACAATGAATAATTTTCAAACAAAATTTGTTTCCAGGGCATTTTGCCTTTCTAAGTCCATACATCAGATTATGATATCTACACATATCTTGGTTTGGGGGGGAGGGGGGGGAAGATTTGTTCATTTCTGCCTTTTGGGAATTAATAGATATTTCTCAGGTATTGAACCCTTGTGAAACCTAGGGACTGACTGCATTTTTTTTTCTTTGATTCTCCGATTTGAAATTTATTTTTGCCTTTCTCTGATAATTTATATTTCTTGGTGAAAGGTGCCACATTAAAAATATCTGTGTCTAGTGTTAGTAAGTTCAACAACAGGAGCATTGCTGGTTCACCATCCCCCTCACAAAAACCACAAACCCAGTACTTCCCCTGGGCAAAACTCAGCCTTGTGCATTAGTGACTACAGCAGGGTTAACAATTCATTTATCACCACAGTGGATGTCTTCCTGTTAACCTAATAATTGTAAAACTTGGGGAATACTGATATAATAATTAGTTTTGGGCAATAAATGTCAACAGTGAGTGTTGATGGCACATGCACCCTGTGGCACTAAAACTGCTTTTTTATAGAGAAACATACAAGTCCGCAGACGCGGTGATTGAAGTAAAAACACAATGCTGGAGAAACACTTCATCTAGGTATGAGCAAAAAGCAGGAAGATACCTGAATAAAATGGTGGGAGGGAGGAGCACTGATACCCAAGCAAGAGGTAATAGGTAGGTAAGGGGGGGAGACCACGAGAAAATGGGGTGGGGGTGGGGAGAGACCGATAGCTCTGTGAATGTAAAGAGAAGGGGGTGGAGAGCTGGAAAGGAGACAGAGGGATAGGGAAGAGAGGGAGATCAGGGAGTGGACTAGCAGTAACTGAGGTCTTTGTTAAAGCCATTTGGCTGGACAGTGCCCAGACAGAATATTGGGTGTTACTCCTCCAGCTTACAGGTGTCCTTGGTTTGGCAGCACATGGGGCCATGGACAGGCATGTCAGCACGGGAGTGGTGTGCAGATTTGAAATGGTTGTCCACTGGGAGATCACTGTGGACAGAGTGAAGGCTTTTAGCAAAGTGATCTCCCAGTCTGTGCCCAGTCTCTCCGATCCAGAGACACCACAATGGGAGCACTGGATGCAGATTCAGAAGCAAAGTGTTGCTCTACTTGGACTTTTTTGGATGAAGAAGGAGGTGTGGTCACAAGTGTTGCACTTCCTGTGGTCACAGGGGAAGGTACCAAGGGGGCGATTAGTGGGATGTTTTTTTGATGGACACCAGGTTTTTGTATAATGTGATGCTGCTTATTAATATAATAGGTTCTTCTAGTATTTTCATTTTTGAGCTTTCAATATTGGCTAAATTCTGCATTTGGCTGACTTTTCTGATCATCTAAGAGTCTCCCTTCGACAAATATAGGCTTTCTCATGCTCTACTTGCAGTGAACACGAGGGCCATCATCCCTTACCCATCTTCCAGCTGCCACCTGAACTTAAAGAAACCCTCAGCACGTAATTAATCTAGAGGCCCTGAAATGCGAAGGCCTCTGATTCAGAGTGGCTCACTTGAGTCTGTTCTGTCATTCTCGGGCCATCCTACTCCATCAGACCACCTTCACTCCAAAATATTTCACCAAATTAGGGACAATAAAGCTAACATCTAATATTTGAGTGAGAACTCTACACGCCTACTACCCTTTCAAGAATAGCAACTTTACAAAATGAATTGGCTTGAATTTTTAGCTTCTGTCCCCTGGTCCAGGACACCCACTTATTTTAGCCTTATCCTAAAAATTAAATGATCCCATCTGTATAAAGAGTGCTACATATTCTGAACGGTCCACTACCTCCCCTATTTCCCCTTGCACCATTATGATAACTTTGCCATGAACGTTGACTTCTCTGGTTTCTGCTAACCTGCTCTTTTCTCCTCCCTTCCCTTCCCCCATTCTTCTTTCCCTCTACTTTCCACCTCTTCCCTCTATATTCATCTAGCCACCCCTCCTCCCCTTGCATGCTCCTGTCCCCTCCCTCCCTTCTCCACCTATTACCTCCTGCCTTTGCCGCCATGCTCCTCCCCTCACGCCTCCCTCCTTACCTTTTTATTTGGACACCTGCCAACTTTTTTCCATACCTTGATGAAGGGCTCAAGCCCGAAACACCGGTAATGTATCTTTATCTTTGCTATATAAAGGATACGGTTGGACCTGCTGAGTTTCTCCAGCAATGTGTTGTTTCCATTATCACTTTTGTTATTCAATTCACAGACCTTAACTCTTTAGTCTGCAGAAATTGTATAATTATTCTGCCCTAAAGAATTGATAATGCTGTTTACAATTTACATTGCTACTTGGGGTGGCGTGATAAGCGTAATACTGTTGTAGCGCCAGTGACCTGTGTTCAAATCACATGCTGTCTGCAAGGAGCATGTACATTCTCCCCATGTCTGTGTGGGTTTCCTCTCATCCTTCAAAATGTACAGGGGTTGTCGGTTAATTGGGTGTAATTGGGCTTGTGGGCCAAAAAGCCCTGTTGCTATCTGCTGTATGTTTAAATTTAATATTTATTTTGGGGTTTTGGTCAATCAGAGATTGATAGGTTCTTGATTAGCCAGTGCATCAAAGGTTATGGGATGAAGGCCGAGCAGTGGGACTGAGTACGAAAATGATTAAATGGTGGGGCAGACTTGATGGGCTGAATAGCCTATTTCTGCTAAAATATCTTATGGTCTTATAACCAAGTGCAGTCCTTTGGGTTGTACTTGGGATAAATACTCCATTTATTCAGCTTGAAATAATTCACTTACAATTTACCTTTATCTTTTTCATAGGTTTAACCTAAACCAAGAGAATGGGAAAGCAGAATAGTAAACTACGCCCAGAAGTGCTGCATGACCTCCGAGAAAATACAGAATTCACAGATCATGAGCTCCAGGAGTGGTACAAAGGCTTCCTTAAAGATTGCCCAAGTGGCCATTTAACTGTAGAAGAGTTCAAGAAAATATATGCAAACTTTTTTCCATATGGAGATGCTTCCAAGTTTGCAGAGCATGTATTCCGTACTTTTGATACAAATGCTGATGGAACTATTGACTTTAGAGAATTTATAATTGCACTTAGTGTTACATCTCGGGGGAAGCTTGAACAGAAGTTGAAATGGGCGTTCAGTATGTATGACTTGGACGGAAACGGGTACATTAGCCGAAGTGAAATGCTGGAGATTGTACAGGTATGCCAATACATAAAATGTTCAGGTTCAGAGTAGCATGCACCATATTTCTCTCTCTCTCTTGTCAAACATTTACTGATTAGATGGTCCTGTCCTAATTACTCTCAAAGTTTTCAGCTGCTGCTTTGCAGCAATGTTCTAGGAATGTATTTTTGATAAGTTGTATAATAAGATATTTGAACATGAAAATTCTAATTAATTAATTGGATCTGAAAGTCTGAGAGAGGTAGGAATGAAGAAAGGATATGGACTGCAGTATTGAAAGAAGGAAAATGGGGAAAGCTTGGAGAAGCCTGGGTCAAAGATATGGATTTAGATTTAGTGAGCTGAGGCAATAAATTAAATGTGCAATGTTATCCAAGGATCTTGGAAGCATATCACATGTATGTGAAAGTTTCAGTACTCTGAATTTGACATAATGATACCCTAAAAGTTGACGTGCAGGTCATGGTGATAACTTCAGCAAATTTATATTTCAATATTATTGAGTTGTATTTTGGATTGAGTTAAGAATTAGCAAGCCTGCCAATAGCATCAAGGTGACCACAGTTTTCCACTTGGGAACTCAAGTTGTCATCGTTGAATAATTGGGAAGGAGTCCTAAACTACCTTGGAAAGACCACACCAATGTGGTAGGAGAAGCAATTAAAGGAAGTATTTCTGCATTACATTGAGTGTGAGAGGACCATGAGATTAGTGCCACAGATTTAGATTGTGCAGATAAGTCATAGGACAGGATGGGTGAGGAAAGATTTGAGGTGACAACCTTTGGGATTTGCAGGATGTGGCTTGATGGGAATACAGTGAATGGCCCCTTGTTGAAAAAAAGAAAAACCTCATTCCAAAAATAGGTTAAGCAGTGACAAACCCATCAGACATTTTACTAAATCTATGGATACCACTCAATACTTGAGAAGAAACGATGATTATGACCCCAAAAGACTCAAAACCCAGCAGCAACAGAAATTCGCCAATGCAATGGCTACTTAAACAAAATTGGTTTTATTTTCTTAATACATAATAAGATCAATACTTATTATTATTAACTTAACCCCCTTCTAATTCTAAGTGCACGTATATGTAATGTTTGCTCAGGAAAGTTCTTTTTCACTGTCTAATCATTCACTTTTCCAAGATCACTGGTATCAGCCAATCATCCATACTGTGCACAGAATTGATCAGATATTATTCACTAGGCTCTGGTGCTTAACTTGAGTTGTTACTGCTCATGAAGGTATTTGTTGTTTGTTGGACACACAAACCTTTCTCCTTCAATCAGCAACTGAAGTGTCTTACCGAAGAATCTTGCCTACCCTTGGGTTTTTCCAAAAGATAACCTCTTCCAGGTTACCACAAGTTCTTCTTTTTCCCCTATTCCAGGAGCCACAGCTCTGCAATTGACTACAGAGATTTAGAATAGGATGAACTCAGAACTTAAAACCCATCTTGAAATGGAGTCTTGCAGCAGGTCTGCCAACTTGCAACCTTCAGCACAAACTGCTGCAAAATACGCTCCTGTAGTGGCAGCTACACTGCTACTGAAAGAACACACAACCAGACGGGTTGAGCTCAGTGAGCAGAACTGATTTATTGCAGGTTGCTGGGCTGGACTTATACTCCCAGCCCAGACCTGGCTAAGAACTGCACTGGGGGGTGCTGACATCACCCGGGCGTCACGTGATCCCCCAGCGTGGGGTTCTGAGCTCTGTGCTGAGAAGAAGGGGAAACTCCCCCCGACGGCACCATTTTGGCCGGCTGCCCCGCCGCGTGGATTACAAGCAGGGCCGGTTCGCCTGCCTAGTGGTGTGCCGCCACACAGCCCCCCATAGAACCGATGCCAATGTCCTTTTTAGCTGGACGGCCTTGCTTCTTGGGCTGGGCCACAATCACTGATTGGGTGGGGTTGAGGTGCACTGGCTTTAGCCTGTCCACAGTAAACAGTTCCCGCCTGCTGCCGATGTCCAGCGTGAACGTAGACCCTGAACACTGGTCAACCTTGTACGGCCCCTCATAAGGTCTCTGCAGAGGTGCCGCGGGCGGGCCCCACTGAATAAAAATGTACTCTGCGGAAAGCAGCTCACTGGGGTCATGAGATGGCCGTGTGCCATGTCTGGGCGGCGGTGGGGGTGCGAAGGAGTCCAAGCGGGCCCGGAGGTGGGGAAGTAGCTCATGCGGTGACCGCTGGGGGTTGTGAGCTGTGTTGATGAACTCATCAGGAAGTGCCAGCGGTGCGCCGTAGACCAGCTCAGCTGATGATGCCTGCAGATCCTCCTTGGGTGTGGAGCAGATGCCTAGAAGCACATCAAGGCAATTTGTCCACCCAGTCGGGACCGATGAGGCGGGCCATAATTGCCAACTTAAGGTGGTGGTGCAGACGCTCGATCAGCCCATTGGCCTGTGGGTGATAGGCCATGGTGTGGTGTAGCTCGATCTCCAACCTGTTGGCGAGCTATGCCCAGAGCGCAGAGGGAACTGGGCACCCGATTGCTGGTGAGGTGATTCAGAACGCCGATCCGGGCAACCCAACCATGCAACAGGGCTGGAGTTCAAGAGTCCATGGAGGTGTCCAGCATCGGGATCGCTTTGGGCCAACGAGTGGTGCAGTCCACCACCGTGGACTGGTAACGGTTGCCCCAGGGAACGGGTAAGGGCCCGACTATGTCCACGTGAATGTGGCTGAACGGTTCCCGGACGTGCTTGAACTCTTGCATGGGTGCCCTGGTGTGACTGTGTACCTTGGACATTTAGCAATTGGTGCATGTGCTGGCCCAGCCCGCAATCTGCTTCTGCAGCCCGTGCCAGACGAACTGCTCTGCCACCATTCAGACCGTGGACCTGATGGACGGGTGCGAAAGGTTGTGGATGTGATGGAAGACTTGCCTGCGCCACTGAAAGCAAATTAAATTTTTATATTGAACAACATTCCACAAATGTGTTACAAGAAATACAAAAGTTACATAAGGCACTTACAGGTGGCCAAATTCCCCACTGGTAAAGCAGCATATTATGCCCATATGCAGCTGTCGGGAGGCCACTTGAATGCGCAGGAGGTGCCTGCGAGGTGAACTTTGTAACCCTCCTCCAAGAGGGATAATTGCCGCAACACAGTGGTCCCCCCAGCCATCTGAATGCAGCCGTTCGACAGTCAGCTGGCAGCTCCTGACAGCTTCCCTCCCTGCTGCTCCTGCCCCCCAGCACGGGACATCAGGGCAGGGGTAGCCTACGTGGGCTGCAATAGTTGGAGTGGCCGGCATGGTCTGTAGAGGTTCGGGTGGCCGGCACAGGCTGTTGAGGTTCGGACAGCCCGCGCCAGCCGCCTGAACCTCTACAGACCACGCCGGCTGCTCCATCCACGAATGCCCGCGCCAGCCTCTCCAACCCCAACACCCCGCGCCAGCCTCTCCAACCCCAACACCCCACGCCGCCCACCCCAACCACTGCAGACCACGCCGGCCGCCTCACAGTGTGGGGACTGATATCGGCCTGTTGGGAGAGCGGGGCAGTGGGATTAGTGTGGGGACGTCCCTGCACTGATAGCCCACGCCGGCTGTCCCAACTCTGACAGCCAGCCATCCCAAACCTGACAGCCCAAAGGGACAGGAGCCGGAGTGCGCTCAGAGGCGCATTCCATGCAGCTGTCCCTTCAGGTGGCCAGCGCTGCGCTTTCAGTGCTGCCACCTGAACGACAATTCAAAGGGCCGCTTCCTCTACTTGAAGCGCATTCTTAGCAGAGAATGCACCTGAAGAAGCCTATAGATAGTGTAAATACTTGTTTCCAATTGTGTTTTGTATTTTTCTATACAATAGGTGTGAGCTCTAGCTAATAAACTTGGCTTCCACAGAATATCTGATTGGCAAAGGAAACAAATAGAGTAAAACTCCTGATATCGGACATCTACGGGGATTGGTAGATGCCAGATGAGAGTATTTTCTGGTTGCTTGTGACTTGCAGTTACAATGCCTAACTATTACACCTGCATTAAGAATAAACAGTTTAAAAGACAAATGTACTGTACATACACTGAACAAACTTCACTTCCAGGGATAATATAAAGCTTAAAGCATTTTACTTTATTTTCAGTCACACTGCATCTGCAGGTTCCTCCGCCTCTATGGAGCCACCTAAAAGACGAACAATATTATTATAGATAATTAACCTAGCTCACTCCCCCAAGTTTACAGATAAACCTCTGACTGGGAAAACTTACTAAGCAGGGATAAGGAAACATTTTAAGAGAGTCACCCCAATGGTGCGCGGCATCAACCAGCTCTTCATCAAAAAAAAAAAAAAAAACCAGCTCTTCATCCTGGGCAACTCCATTCTATTCAAACACAACATTATTCAAATAACTGCTATGAGTAAAGCACAACAAAGGCACTCCGTTGTCTGAATATTTGCTCCCATCTTCACTAAAGGTTTGTGTGTTACTTCAGAGAATATTTACTTTTATAATTTTAAATGTGTATTTTTACCCATTACTTTATTCTTATTTATTTTCCTTGATTTTTTTTTTTGCCAGTTGCTTGAGACTGCAGTTTGCTTGAATTCTGGATACCAGGGTTTTATTGTAGATGGGTTGCCCGAGACCCGTTTTCTTTTTGTCCCCCAGTTTCTGCTTGTTTTTCTGCCTCTTGCTCCCTCTAAAGAAAACAAGAACCCTTCCTGTTACCATTCCTCAATTCTCATTGAGGAACAATGAGGGTGTGAGAGTTGTGTGGGTGTTTGAGGGAATGGGGCATATTCTTGGTGGATAAAGTTCTCTGCAAACTTTCAGAGCGTGAGGCTGAAACCATGAGAGTAATGTGTAGCTACAAGATAAAATTAAGCAAAGATCATTTATTTGAATGTGAGAATCCTTCTTGAGCTCTACTGTGCATATGTCAAGATGAAGATTAAAATTAAAACAAGTACTTTGTGTGAGGAATTGTGAAAATAGAGCTAGAAAATGCTTTGCATTCATTTTCATAAAATGAATTATTTCTGCCTTGAATCCTTTTACTGTTTTATTGTGAAAATGATCGAGTAGGTGATGCACTTCACAACAATTTTACCAACTTGTCCTTCTAATGATCTAAAAGTCAGCTTCGTGATGTTTAGAAATGCTGTCATAATATTACAGACTGGAAGGAGCAATTGAACTTTGGTATTGCAATGTTTAATATTCTAGTTTATCCAGTCCTATTAATTTTTTCTTGAAATATTTTGACAAATAACTTTGTTATCATTGAAAATTGCCTTGGAGACGAAGAAAAAAATTGCAGCATGCTTTTCAACCTCTAACTTCATGTATATATGCATAAACTTTAAAATCTTTTTAGCAGTTATTGATGACAGGAAATTTTGAGCTTGAATCAGGAATTTCTCTGGTTGATATGGTATAAATTTGAATACAATTCCTCATCTTCCATCCACAAAACATTTTAATTTTATACATAATCATTGTCTTGATACAGTAAATAATTATTACCATTTCATTACACTCAGGCGATTTATAAAATGGTTTCTTCGGTGATGAAGATGCCTGAAGATGAATCGACACCAGAAAAACGAACAGACAAGATCTTCCGGCAGATGGACACAAACAATGATGGTATGTTACAAATGGAATGTTGCTAAATTTACAAACCATAGGTTCCAATTTCCTATTGGAATAATGGCAGTGAAGGAATGAATCATTCTGATGGTAATGAAAGGGCAAGAGTCCCTCCACACTGAAGCAGACCATTCCATTTTGTGAAGAAGTTGAGACATTTAAGTATTAGAATATCAGTGTGTTATCACTTTGAGGAAGGAAGGAGTGGAATCAAGTACAAGGCAGTTAGCATTTAGTAGAAGTGAATGTGTAGGGTCAGATATCAAGTCCAATGTGGTTAAATGTCTTATCAATCAAGACACTAAATCCCAAGTCCTGCTTTCTTGAATCATCATTACAAATCGACACCATATTCTTGTGAACTACCTATGGCAAGTGAGTAATGTTGTTAACCATCAAAAGGTGATGCTCTGGCGCAATGTCCGAACTTTTATCTAGCTACTGATTCAAGATTCCTTTATTGTCATGCATATTACACAAAAATAATTTCTGCCTGCTGTAAGACAGATCGTCACCATTAGGGTTGACCAGCACCACTTAAGATAAGAGAGAACGAGAAACAAAAGAGAGTCCTTTCACTCACTGAATGTCCAGGGATTCACCTCCAGTGCTTCTGTAGCCACACAGACTCCAGTTCAATTCTTTGACAGCCCAAGCTCCAGATCCAAACCTCTGATGCCATCAAGAAGCCTTCAATGCCTGAGGCCCTTTGGGTGCTCCTCTTGCCCCCAGCACCCTCTCAAATGATGGCTCCAATACCTAGTCCCCATGAGGCAGAATCCAGTAGCCGCAGCCCGTGCAGATTCCTTGATTGCAACTCGGCCGCAGCCTGTGTGGGTTCTTCAGCCACTGAGCCCCTCGCTGGTCTGCTGCCACGATAATCTTCCTTGTAGGGTTGTCTCCTCTTCTTCTTCTCAATTTTGGGTGGGGGGGGTGAGGATGTTCTCCCAGTTTCTGGTTCCCTGCACCATTCCTCTGCTCCCCCAGTCTGCAACCCCTCATACCTGCTGTCAAGCACAGACGCCGCCATCTTAGACACAGACCTCCACTACTCTCAGTAGATAACACTATCCATCTTGATTGAATCTTCTCTGTTCCCTAGCTAATTGAAATTGCACCTTGGTGTTTTCCCTCCTTGTTTGTACATTCACGATCTAGGATCTCTGTCCTACCCTGTGCACTCCCCTTTGGGAGGGGGGAATGTTCTAAATGTCCTTCTCTCTCTGTTATGAGCTTGACTATGTTATCATCTTGCTTGGAATCCATCTGGGCATGAAAATTTGAGTAACTTCAGCCATTAATTTTGTTGTTCAAGTCACTGTTTGTTTCCCTTTTACTCCTTCTCCCCATCAATATTGATTGAGCTACCAATCCCGGTTCCATGTTTGGCCCATGGTCTATCGTTATGTGCTCAGCCCACAGACTACCAGCTCCTTCCAGCTATTGCTGCTGTCTCAGCCAATCCATTGCTGAAGCCTTCCTTCACTTTCCCCCTACCCATCTATCTCTCTCCCCACCCCTTCACTCTATCACTATTTCCCCATTCCATCTCTGCATCAGATAGTCCACAACCTCTCATGGATACCAAATTTTGAGCAGCTAGGTCTGATCTCTTGTGACATAGTTGTCATTTACTGTGTCTCCTTACAGACACTCATCAGTTGACTACCAGCAACGTGCAGATCTGAGGGAACTACCTCAGTAAGTTTTCTCCCACATTGGTCTGCTCCCTACTTGCGGATCAGCACCATATCTTGCAAGGCTTTGCCAACTTGGTAGGCGGTCGTGACATTAGGCTGACTTGCTAATGAACATTGAACACTCCAATCTCAGTGTTTTCATAATGTTGCTAGTTTCAGGGCTACTTCTCAATGTTTTTCAACATGGAGAAACACTGATCCATTTGCTGAGGGAGGATCAGAAGGTGTCCTATTTTTGATCTGATGCCATGAGATTTCATGAGTTCTGGTGTCTGGTTGGTGGATGATCAGGGTTGTTCCTTTCCAGCCTGCTATTGAATCACACATACCCAGATGTTATGATGGAGGACTTCTGGCCACTGAATCATATATTGCTGACATCAGAGTCCCTTGACTTGACTGAGACAGAAGTGCCAATGCAGATTCTAGTCTCCAGATGTTTTGTCAGGAAGGTTTTTGCAAGAATAGGCAGGTGATGCCAATACAGTGGCTGGGTTTGATATTTGATGATCCATCAATTTTAATGTTACTTCTGTTTCAGGGTAGCATAAATGAGTGGCTTGATCATTTCAGAAACAGTTACAAGTCTACCATGTTCTTGCAGAGTCTCTGGACTTGCATATGGGCAGATATCTCCTCAAAAGAGCATTAAAGAAATATATTTTTAGTTTACATCAGTTTAGTGCTCTTCATTACAAAAGTGGTTGCTTAAATTCCAGATCATGAGCTGAATTTGACAACTGCCATGATGGTATTTGGAATTTTATCTCCAGGTTCCTAGGTTACTGGACTGTTTACTTAATCACTGCCACTAACCATACCAAATGATCCATTACGTTCCTCATTTTGATGCATCACTAACATGTCACAGTTTTGGAAGTTGTACCCTTGTATTTATTCTGCCATTTATCTGGCAACTGATCAAGAAGATAAGTTAGTTTTATTTTTAATCCTTGAAAGTGAAATTCAATTGTTTTCAAATTTTTTTCTGTCTTCCTTCTGGTTCAATTATAAATCGGTTCCAAATGTGAGTTTTTAGTTTTTTTTTTGGTATGGTACAAGTCTACATTTGGCACATGCACATAATAGGAGGAGAGATAAAGAATCAGAATTGCTAATCCAATTTACCACATTATTATCCAGATCATTGATATCAATGATGACAAACAACAACAGTCCCAATACTGATCCCTGAGGCACATCACTAGTCACAGGCCTCCAATCTGAGAAGCAATCATCCATCACTATTCTCTGGCTTCTCACGTCCAGCCATTGTTGAATCAGTTCACTACTTCACCGTGAATACCTAGCGTCTGAACCTTCCTGACTAACCTCCCATGTGGACTTTATCAAAGGCCTTACTAAAGTTCAAAAAGACAACATCCACAACCTTTCTTTCATCAACTTTCCTGGTAACTTCCTTGAAAAACTCTACAAGATTAAACACAATCTACCATGCACAAAGTCATGTTGTCTATCCCTAATCTGTTTCTGGCTATCTAATTAAATTGTATATCCGATCTCTAAGAACACCTTCCGATAATTTAACCACTACTGAAATCAGGGTCTCCAGCCTGTAATTTCCAGGGTTACTCTTGGAGCCATTTTTAAATAACGGAACAACGTGAGCTACCTTCCAATCCTGCGGCACCACAGCTGTGACTAAGGACATTTTAAATATTTCTGCCAGACCCCATGCAATTTCTACAATGGCCTCCCTCAAGGTCTGAGGGATCATTCAGGAATCTGATGGCAGCTGGGAAGAAGCTGTCCTTGTGCAGCTGAGTGCTCCTCCTTCGGCTCCTTTTCCTTTTTCCTGATGGTAGCAAAGTGAAGAGGGCATGGCTAGGAAGGTGGGGGTCTTTGAAGATAGAGGCTGCTTTTTGAAGACACTGTCTCATGTAGATGTCCTCGATGGAGAGGAGTCTGGTGCCTGTGATGTCGCAGGCCAAGTAACAACCCTCAGAAGCTTTTTCTTGTCCTGAGCATTAGCACCTCCATACCAGACAGTGTTACAACCAGTCAGAATGCTCTCCATGGTATTCCTATAGAAGTTTTCAAGAGTCTTCTGGGTGGTGAGGAAAGAAAAATATTGAATGTTTTTAAGTGATGTACTATTTGGTGCAGCACTAAAAAAGCCAAAAGGAAGATCTAGGTATATTTGAACCCAGCCTGCAAGCTCACACCAAGACACAAGAGAAACTTGTCCGTGAACTACTCTTTGCAGATGATGCCGCTTTAGTTGCCCATTCAGAGCCAGCTCTTCAGCGCTTGACGTCCTGCTTTGCGGAAACTGCCAAAATGTTTGGCCTGGAAGTCAGCCTGAAGAAAACTGAGGTCCTCCATCAGCCAGCTCCCCACCATGACTACCAGCCCCCCCACATCTCCATCGGGCACACAAAACTCAAAACGGTCAACCAGTTTACCAATCTCAGCTGCACCATTTCATCAGATGCAAGGATCGACAATGAGATAGACAACAGACTCGCCAAGGCAAATAGCGCCTTTGGAAGACTACACAAAAGAGTCTGGAAAAACAACCAACTGAAAAACCTCACAAAGATAAGCGTATACAGAGCCGTTGTCATACCCACACTCCTGTTCGGCTCCGAATCATGGGTCCTCTACCGGCACCACCTACGGCTCCTAGAACGCTTCCACCAGCGTTGTCTCCGCTCCATCCTCAACATCCATTGGAGCGCTTACACCCCTAACGTCGAAGTACTCGAGATGGCAGAGGTCGACAGCATCGAGTCCACGCTGCTGAAGATCCAGCTGCGCTGGATGGGTCACGTCTCCAGAATGGAGGACCATCGCCTTCCCAAGATCGTGTTATATGGCGAGCTCTCCACTGGCCACCGTGACAGAGGTGCACCAAAGAAAAGGTACAAGGACTGCCTAAAGAAATCTCTTGGTGCCTGCCACATTGACGACCGCCAGTGGGCTGATAACGCCTCAAACCGTGCATCTTGGCGCCTCACAGTTTGGCGGGCAGCAACCTCCTTTGAAGAAGACCGCAGAGCCCACCTCACTGACAAAAGGCAAAGGAGGAAAAACCCAACACCCAACCCCAACCAACCAATTTTCCCTTGCAACCGCTGCAATCGTGTCTGCCTGTCCCGCATCGGACTTGTCAGCCACAAACGAGCCTGCAGCTGACGTGGACTTTTTACCCCCTCCATAAATCTTCGTCCGCGAAGCCAAGCCAAAGAAAAAGAAAAAAGCCAAAGGGAAGATCTAGGTATATTTGAACCCAGCACCACATACTTAATTCTGTACTTGTCACAAATTGTTTTCTTTCTTTCACAATAAACAAAAACAACTAGTTATAGAAGAGGCAATAAACATGATCCAGATATTTTGTAATTTTATCCTCCTGCAATTTTTCTTTATATCAACATAGGAATTTATAATGGAGATAAAGTTGCCAGTAATGTGAACCAATACAAAGATTTTTATGACTGTTTAATCCATAGTACACAAGCCATACAAGGTGGATAAAACAGTGATAAATGGAAGGTGAATGAACTTGCAGGATCTTTTATTAGATCTTTAATTCAGTAACTTTAAAATCCAATGTGCATCAGAGAGCTCGCAGGACTTCAACTTGATGTCTTATCTGTGGGATGTATTTCTTAGAGCTCAATGGCAGCCCTACAGTCCCCCATGGGCCATAGCGCATTTAAGAATTGTTTTCTTTTCACCTCAAGTAAAATATATTTTTAATTCTTTTCATTGTTGGTAGAAGAGCAGTGCGGAAGAAACAAAAACTTGACTGCTTCACTGGAAGGGGGCTCAAACTTTGAGCAGAGTCCTGGGAGGGGGAAGGGGGCATAGCCGAAACAATGTTGAGAATGGTTGCCTTAGAGTATTAGGACTTTCTGGCAGAAACATTAGCTGCTTGTTGAAAGCTTTTTCATGAATGTAATAACATTCATTCAATTTGGCAAGTGCACAAATTTGACCTGTCAATCTGTGAGGCGACATCAGTGCTTCTGTCCATCATTTCAGTTTAAGTATCTGATGAAGAAGTAATTGCTGAAATATCTCTCTTAGGTATTCCTTTCAATTGATATTTATCTGTAATGTTTTTAGAGGACAAAGTTGGTTAATATCTTTCTCTGATCAAAATATTATAATAAAATGGGCCTTTGCAGGTTTAAGTCTTTATTTCTATGCTCTGCATTGTACTTAATTCTACACTTTTAAAGTAAACACTGAGGTGAAACTTCTCTGTTCTCTTTGATGCACTAGACTTTGTTTGATAGCCCTAAAGAATTTTATTCTAATTAGCAACTGTATCTTTGAATTAGTAAAAGCTTCAATGAGCTAACCGACAAAGGAGAACATTAGAATGTTTTACTCCCTTTCTTCTTCAATAAAGTGGTATTAAAAATGCTTGTGTTTATTTGTTGAAGTTAACAATTTATTTGCTAGAATATTAGGTTGGAAAGCCAATATATTCTGTAAAATATTTAAAATGTTATTTTTCAGGTAAACTCTCTCTTGAAGAATTTATTAAAGGTGCCAAGAGTGATCCTTCCATTGTTCGACTATTGCAGTGTGATCCAAGCAGTGCAAGCCAGTTCTAATTTAAGATAACCTTTCTGGACAGTAACTGACGGAGGACCACTGGCTTGTCATTCAAGCTTAGCTTGCAGCAGATGCCTGTCACTCATTCCTTGTGATCTGGTGGCTAAATTTTGCTGTACAATGCATTACAGTGGCTGGCTTTCTGCAGTAACACGAGTGCAGCATTCCCTTGCAGTGGAACCTTTCCACAGATATTCAGAGTTTAAACATGTTTACATGCAGTTGTCTTGAGTTTTTTTTTTCTTGAATGCAGTTAATGTGTCTGATGTGTAGCTTCAGTCATTTGCTGGCTAAGAAAGTTTGTAAATATTCAGCAAATGACTATGGAAATGTTTGAGACTAGATCATAGCCAGGTGTTGAAATAGCAATGAATGTAGCTGACAGCTGAAATGCTTATTGTAAAAGCATCTGTGGCTTCTATTCTATAAGAAAATTGCTTGCACATAAAAATGTTGGGCATTTCAAAATCATTTGTTGGAGTAAAATTCAATATTGATAACAATTCTATATTTAGCATAATGCTATTTAGCTTGTATTTTATTTTAAAGCTGGTTTGATGCATTGATATTTTTAACATTTTGCTAGTGATTGGAAAGCTGAACATCTAATATTTGCCTATTATGCAAAATGTTTTGATCAGAAATTTAAGTTAATTTTTTTTATTATGAATAGATGCAAATGTTTTTAGGATGGTATAAAGAAGGTGAAACTTCCAATTTATGTTGGCAGAATAAAATGTTAAACTGTACAGCAGGAGGAGATTACTGAAATGAAGGTTGTTATCTGCTACTGATGTGTTGCAATATCCTTTTGCAATGTTTCTGTATTTCCAGGTGTCAATTGTTCAACTCTTGTGTATTCTGATGTTACTTGACATCTCCCTACTGCTGAAAAGTGCAGAATAATAAAGCCTACATTTTCTTGTCTTTCCATGATCTTTGTTATTATTTAAAAAATAAATCTATCAATGTATCCATTGAAACCAATGACACTTTTTCAAACAAATGCCATCTTTGCAAAGGAGATTAATATAATTTGTTCAGTTGAGCAACACACACAAGTTCTGGAGGAATTCAGTGGGTCAGGGAATATCTGTGGAAAGCAATAGATAAAGGTTTCTGGCAGGATGAATCATTGCTTTCCACGGATGCTGCCTGACCTCTTGGATTTAAATATTTTTTTATTTTTCACACTGTGAACCATATCAACCAAAATATGTATAAACGTTTCTCATTAAATTTACATTTTCTCCCTTTTCCCCCCCCTCCCCTCTACAAAACCCATAAATATTCAACATATACAATATCTTCACACAAAGGAAAATAAACAAGAAAAATGCGTCATTATTTGTTTCACACTGAATCTAGTCATTTTGTCGTCTTATCATTTTCATTTTAGGGGGTGGAGGTCCAAGGCAAGCTCTCTCTGTTATGTTCCATGTACGTTTCCCAAATTTGTTCAAACAATGTGACTTTATTTTTTAAATTGTTATTTTTTTTCCAATGGAATACATTTATTCATTTCCATGTACCATTGCTGTATCCTCATGTTCTCTTCCATTTTCCAAGTTGACATTATACATTTTTTTTGCTACTGCTAGGGCCATCATAATGAATTTTTTTTTGCACTTTATCCAATTTGAGGCCTAATTCTTTATTTCTTATGTTACTTAAAAGAAAGATCTCTGGATTTTTTGGTATGTTATTTTTTGTAATTTTATTTATTATCTGATTTAGTTCTTCCCAAAATGTATTCACTTTCGTACATGCCTAAATTGCATGTACTGTTGTTCCCATTTCCTTCTTACGGCGAAAACAACTATCCGATAATGTTGAATCCCATTCTTTTAATTTTTGAGGAGTGATTATATACCCTGTGTAACCAATTATACTGTATCATGCATAAACTTGTGTTTATTGTATTCTTCATAGTTCCAGAACATAACATTTTCCATACTTCATTTTTTATCTTTATGTTTAAATCCTTAAATTCTGTTTAGGTTTATAGTTTAAATCTTGCAGCTTGATGTACATATTCATTATAAATCTTTTAATTATCATTGCGTCTGTAATCACATATTCAAAGATGCTTCCTTCTGGTAATCTCAAACTGTTTCCCAATTTATCCTTTAAGTAAGCTTTCAATTGATGATATGCAAACATTGTGCTTTTTCTGCGTCTAAAGCAACAGCCACTGTTGGTTTCTTATTTCCTTGAACTGCATGAAGTAGATTAATAAGTTTATAGACATTATCCGCTGTTTGTCTTTTCTTAATAAATCTAGTTTGATCTAGTTTTACCATTTTTGGTACACAATCAGCCAATCTGTTTGCTAATAATTTTCCTATTATCTTATAATCTGAGTTAAGTAGAGATATTGGTCTGTACGATGCTAGTGTTAATGGATCCTTCCCCGTCTTTGGTATTACTGTAATTATTGCTCTTTTACATGAATCTGGCAAGTTTTGTGTTTCTTCTATCTGGTTTATTACTTCCAGGAGAGGAGGAATTAATAACCCTTTAAATGTTTTATAAAATTCTATTGGAAATCCATCCTCTCCTGGTGCTTTATTGTTCGGCAACTTTTTTAATATATCCTGTATTTCCTCTATTTCAAATGGTTTTATTGTTTTGTTCTTCTTGCAATTTTGGCAGTTCAATTTTAGCTAAAAATTCCTCTATTTTATCATCTTTCCCCTAGTTTTCAGTTTGGTATAATTGTTCATAAAATTCCTTAAATTTCTCATTAATCTCTGTTGGGTTATATGTAATTTGTTTGTCCTTTTTCCTTGATGCCAATACAGTTCTTTTAGCTTGTTCTGTTTTAAGTTACCAGGGCTAATAGTTTGTCTTTTTTCTCCCAGTCGTAATACTTTTGCTTTGTTTTCAATATGTTCTTCTCCACGTTGTACGCTTGTAATGTTTCATATTTTATTTCTTTTGTCCGTCAATTCTCTCTCTTTCGTTACATCATCCTTTTTTACTAGTTCTTTTTCTCATCTTAGTTACATAACTTATTATCTGTCCTCTAATGAAGGCTTTCATTGCGTCCCATAATATAAGTTTGTCTTTCACTGATTCTGTGCTTATTTCAAAATATGTTTTAAATTGGCATTCAATAAACTCTCTAAATTCCTGCCTTTTAAGTAGCATGGAGTTTAACCTCCATCTATATGTTCTTGGTGGGATGTCCTCCAGTTCTATTGCTAACAACAGGAGTGAATGATCTGATAATAATCTAGCTTTATACTCAGTTTTCCTATCTCTCCCTTGAATATGGGCTGACAGCAAAAACATCAATCCTGGAGTATGTTTTGTGCCTACTCGAATAATATGAATATTCCTTCTCTCTTGGGTGTGGCTTCCTCCACATATCTATTAGTTTCATTTCCTGCATTGATTTAACCATAAATTTGGCTACTTTATTTTTTTTGCTGGTCTTTTGTCCAGTTTTAAATATATTGATAGGAGGGGATTTTAACCTTAATTTGGATTCAATGCTGGATAAAATTAAGGTTAAAATCCCCTCCTATCAATATATTTCCTTGTGTGTCTGCAATCTTCAAAAAAATATCCTGTATAAACTTTTGATCCTCCTCGTTAGGCGCATATACATTGAGCAAATTCCGAGTATATCTGACACTTTATCATTGAATACCTCCCTGCTGGATCTATTATTTCCTCCTCTATTTTGATTGGTACATTTTTGTTAACTAATATGGCTACACCTCTAGCTTTTGAATTATAAGATGTTGCTGCTACATGTCCTACCCAGTCTCTCTTTAATTTGTTATATTCCACTTCAGTTAGATGCGTTTCCTGCACAAATGCTATATCTATTTTTTCCTTCTTCAATAAATTTAGTAGCCTCTTCCTTTTAATTTGGTTATGTATTCCATTAATGTTTATAGTCATATAGTTCAATGTGGCCATCTTAAATCTTGCTTCCACCTTCATCCCCCATTTTCATCTCTTATTAAATTCAATGTACGACAACACATTTAAAACATAAAAAAGCCCAACAGTTCCCACACCCAATAATACCAAATCCCCAAACGCCCCCCCCCCCCGAGTTGCTCCTTATCCCTTGCTGGGCAACCACAACTCCCTTTTCCATTTGGATTGTGATCTTGCTTGCAAGCGTCAACTGATTTTGCAGTGACGGTTATTCCCACTCCACCCAGCCCTCCCCAGAAAATACTTTTTTTTTTTTTTTTTAAAACACACATATAACAAAGCTCTCCCTTTTTTTCCCCCTCACTTCCTTCCTTCCCTTCTCTTTTCCCTTTTTAGTTCTTTACATATACATTGTTTTTACATCTTTATATATAGTTTATCGCCGTTCTTCATTCTTGTTACATCTCTTCTTCTGTCCTGCAAACTCTTGTGCTCCATCCGAATCCTAGAACAGTCTGTTTTGCTCCCCGGTTATAAATTTTTTTAAGCACGGCTGGATGTCTTAACATGAATTTGTAACCTTTTTTCCATAAAATCATTTTGGCTGTATTAAACTCCTTCCTCCTCTAAGCGTTCAAAACTAATGTCTGGGTCAAAAAATATTTTTTGACCCTTGTATTCCAGTGGCTTATTATCTTTAACTTTATTCCTTGCCCACTCCAGTGTATTTTCTCTTGTCGTATATCTCAAAAGTTTTACTAAGATGGATCTTGGTTTTTGATGTGTCTGCGGTTTCGGAGCTAGTGCTCTGTGTGCCCTTTCTATTTCCATTTCTTCCTGCATTTCTGTAATTCCCAGGACCTTCAAGATCCATCCTTTTATAAATTCCTTCATGTCTGTGCCTTCTTCACCCTCCTTCAGGCCCACTATTTTTATGTTGTTTCGCCTACTATAATTTTCCAACATATCAATTTTCTGAGATAACAACTCTCGTCTCTAATTTTTTTGTCACTTTCTTCCAATTTTTCTTTTAAGTAATTTACTTTCATTTCTACAGCCGTTTCCTGATCTTCCACATTCTCTACTCTTTTCCCTATTTCTGTCATGACCAGTTCTAAACTTTGCATTTTATCTTCTGTTCATTTCATTTTCCTTTTAATTGCACTAAATTCTAATGATAACCATTCTTTTAATGATCTCATTTGTTCTTCAAAAAAAGGATTTATCCATATTCTGTCCATCAGTTTTACCTTCTATTTCTCTGTGAAGATCTTGGTCTTCTTCTTCCTCTTTTTCTGTATCTGTACCTGTGTTTGTATCTTCTTCTCTTTGTGTCTTTTCTATTTTTCCTGATGAACTGCTTGTATCTCTTTGTCGGGCCTCTTGCTGTTGATCCTCCCCTCCTGGGCTGCTTGTTTGTCAGGCCTCCTGTCATTGATCCTCTTGTCGGTCACCCCTCCGTCTTTTTCCCTCATCTGCCTCCTCGCTCCCACCTCTGCCACCTTTCTCTGTGTCCCTCAGCTGTTCGTGCTGTGACTGCCCGCTCCTCTGCTGAGCCCCCCTTTTACCTTTGATTGCGCACTTTTGCTTGGCCATTTTTGAAGTCCACCAATCGGGAGGTCGTGACTCCGCAGGGCAGGCACTAACCTCGGGGATCGGGCGCTCCTCGCCACCACAGCTCCATGTTCCTTCGTGCAGGTAAAGCCTTTTTCTTTCTTCTCCGGCGACTTTTCTACTTTTTTTTCCAGTTGTTTTTACTTTCTCCTTCTTGGGTGCCATCTTCTTTCTCTTTGTAACTTTATCTTCTATTTCTTATATTTTATTCTTGTTGTGCTTTGTCTTTTCCTAACTTTTTACTGGAGAAGGTTTTCCTGACCGGCCACTACTCCATCACGTGACTCCACCTGTTGAATTTTTCCAGCATCTGCAGACTTCTTTACCAATGTTCTGTTTACTAATGTTCTGTTTATTTTAAAATAATTATCAGTATGCTTTCTGGCATTTATAACCATTCTTTGGATTTTGGAACTGTCAAATATAAACTGGAAAAAAAACTCTCTTGCAACCACATTTTGTGGTATGATCAAATTTTCTTTTTGAAGATGAAATAGTTGACAAGGTTTCAATAGTTTATCCAGGTATGATTAGCTATTCCCTCAAATAATGCTTTCTCCTCATGGAGAGAGCATTTTGGATATTTTATTCTAAAATGCCTAAATACCACCCATTATTTCCAGGCTGGCATGGTTAGCGTAATGCTGTTACAAGGCCAGCGATCGGGACTGGAGTTTGTATGTTCTCCTCATGTCTGCGTGGGTTTTCCTGGCGGGGGGCCTCTGGTTTCCTCCCACTGTTCAAAAATGTACCAGGGGTGTAGGTCAATTGAGTGTAACTGGGCGGCACGGGTTCGTGGGCTGAAAGGGCCTGTTATCATGCTGTGTGTCTAAATTTAAAATTCAAGTTTTTAAAAGAATTAAACATTGTGAACATGATGAGAATTCCATAGCAATAAAAAAGTGGCTTTGATATTGAGGCCAAAACTTCCTACGTTCTGAACATTTAAGTCAGTGGTTCTCAACTTTTTTCTTTCCATTCACATACCACTTTAAGTAATCCTAATGTCATCGGTGCTCTGTGATTAGTTAGAGATTGCTTAAGGTGGTATGTGAGTGGGAAGAGAAGGTTGAGAATCACTGCTCGAGATCCAATTGTTACTGAAATATTTTGCTTGAGAAAAATTGTCAATGGCCCTTTTCCTTTGGAGTTATGAAACTGAGCACATAACGAGTCAATTAGGTATGATTAAAATGAGGGGTTTCAAACTTTTTCTTTCCACCCATATACAGTAAAATCTCATTAGAACGTGGTAGTTGGGGTCCAATACTTCATACCGCATTACAGCTGAGTCGCGGAACAGATGTATACAAGGCATGATTCAGGAAGCAGGAAAACAGAATACTGTGACTCAAACTTGATAATAAGACCTTTAAGATTTTTAAACTCCACATATTAACATACACATCTTGTAAATGAGTCATGAGTCCATTTTTGAGTTTGTGGCTGTTAGCCTGGCATCCTAAAATCAATGTTTGGGGTCCACAGACACCCGCGCTACAAGCGATTAACGAATCGCGTCCTAATGAGGTTTCACTGTACCACCTTAAGCAATCCCTTACTAATCACAGAGCACCTATGGCAATAGGGATTGCTTAAAGTGGTATGTGAGTGGAAAGAAAAGGATTGAGAACCACTGATCTAAGTGTTATCCTTCTCCACTCTCTTGAATCCACAGAGATTACTTATTTCAAAGCAACTATCTAGATAATTGAGTATGCCTATGGCAGGTCTCACTTGAGTTCCCCTGATTTCTTCCTTTAAAAACACTGACTTGTAAATCTGCTGGTATTTTAACTTGCATAAGTTGTCATCAGTCTTATATTGTGCATTAAAAGCTTCCCATTCAGCCCTTATTTTGAGAGGACACCCATGATGCATTTGTGGATCTAAATTACCACAGCATGCACTCTTTGGATTGCATTAGGTATTTATGCATTGAAGATAAAAATGCATCATGTTTTATTTGATCTAGGTCCTTGCAGCATATTGCATTTTAATTTGTCACCCTGATATCTGTACTTTTCATGTACATAATCAGAATTTGGGTAACCAATGACAGAAATCTTGCCAATTCCACTGTTCTTTCTTTAAAATAAAACACCTGACCAATAATTCATCAACACAGTAATACTCCTACACTTTCAAACAACTGAAAGGTCACCAAGTTGTAAGTGGAACTCTTGGCCATCCCAATGCTGCCCTCTCTCTGCCCTCTATAATTTGGTTGTTCTTATTCTTCCTAGCAGCTCCCACACTCTGTGGGAGCTGCTGTCATTCACGTTCCAACTCTTGCATGTCCCATGATTGGAAAAGAGATTGGGAATCCAAGTCTTTAAAACAATTGAGGTTATAACTGGGATAGATCTGTTCTCTTTGAAACTTGGATGTAGTAGATATATCACAATATATGACCAATATTATTTTAAAACTTGAATCTTCACTGTTGTATGGAGCCAAAATGACCACTGCAATCTTGTGCATGATTATTTGGTTTTTCATATTACTTAATACAAATTGAATATTTAATTTTCAATGATCATATATACTCATGTAATAATCAATACCATGTAAAAGTTGACCCCCCCCCACCGCCATTTTTGCCCCCAAAATTTGGTATTTTCCATATATCATGTGTAAAAGTTGACCCCCCCCCACCCCATTGTTGCCCCAACTGCCCGCCCACTAGAGCTCCCAGCACCTCGACCGCGGACTCTCACCTAAGCCCCAGCTGCCCGGCCATTAGAACTCCAAATGCCTCGAAAGACACTGGTATTTACTGTGCTCAAAAATAGTAGGTATGTGATAGTCAACCCCCCCCCACCCCGACCTAAATTTCACCCTAAAAATTAGTCCACAAAGTTCAACTATTACAAGGTGGGTTGTTTCCCACAGTGGAAAATGTTTCTTATTCCCTCTTCTTGGACATGATTTTAACTGACTACCTAAACATTGTTTTCTAAATTGGTTATTAAAATTTATAATTCTTTTTCTTTGTGGAATATTATATTTGAATATTCCTCTGCTGGATTGACTGAAGCAGTCAGTGGTTCTCAACCTTTTCTCCACTCACATACCACCTTAACAAGTTTCTTACTAACCACAGAGCACCTATGGCATAGAATGCATAGGTGTTCTGAGGTTAGTAAGGGATTGCTTGAGGTGGTATGTGAATGGGGAAACAAGTTGAGAACCACTGAACAAGAGTGTCTTGTTTGTTGGGAATTGCATGTGTTGTTCCTTTTTAGCTGCATATGGGGAAATATTTCAGTTATTGTGCAGAGCCTCCATGCAGGTTTGGATGAGTCACTGTCCTTCTGCCAACAGTATGCATTTAGCTAGAAGGGATGTGCAACAGGACTCTAATTTGAAGCTTGTCTCACTCACTTTCTCTTTGTTAAATAGCTGTTCTCCATTCATTGCGTGACAAGATTGAGGGGGTTAATTAGTCAAGGGCCAATAAAAGGAGGGTAAGGCAAAGGAGCGGCCCAGTGAGGGAGTAGGGCTTCGAGGCTTTGGCTCGAGACTTGGGCGAGCAGAAGTCGAGCATATCTGGATTAAGGTAAGACTGTATATTTGTCACATATATATATAATATATATTCTCTTTGTAAGGTGAGGGGGGGAGAGAAGGGATGTGTGTGAGAGCAGTTTGTTGTTCTCAGTGTTAAATGTGGGAAGCCCTGGAGTCTTCTAGCCTCCCAGACATCCACGTCTGCACTAGGTATGCTGAGCTGCAACGTCTCAGGGACTGTGTTAGGGAACTAGAGCTGCAGCTTGATGACCTCACTCTGGTCAGGGAGAGTGAGGCCATCATAGCTAGGAATTATAGCCAGGTGGTCTCACCAGGGCCACAGGAGGAGGATCCGTTGGTTACAGTTAGGAGAGGGAAAGGGAAGAGACAGATACATGAGAGGCCCCGTGCCTGTGGTCCTCAATAGGTACTCCTCCTTGAGTACTGTTAGGCTGGGGAAGGCATCAGTGGCTGTACCTCTGGCACAGGGACAGCCTCTGTAGGCCAGAAGGGTAGGGAAAGGAAGAGGAGGGCAATAGTTATAGGGAATTCAATGGTCAGGCGGACAGATAGGGGATTCTGTAGATACGATAAAGGAAAATGGATGGTGATTTGCCTCCCTGGTGCCAGGGTCCAGGATGTAACCTCGTGTTCATGACATCCTAGAAGGGGAGAGTAATGAACCAGAGGTCATAGTATATGTTGGTACCAACGACATAGGGAGGAAGAAGAGTGAAGTGGTCCTAAAAAATGAATATAGGGAGTTAGGGAGGGAGCTAAAAAGGACTGCAGAGGGGGTAATCTCTGGATTACTTCATGTGCCATGTGATAGTGAAGGCAAGAATAATATCATGTGGAGGATGAATGCGTGGCTAAAGGGGTGGAGTAAGGGGCAGGGATTCAAGTTCTTGGGGGAGGTGGGACCTGTTCCGAATGGATGGGTTGCATTTGAATCCTAGGGAGATCAAGATCCTGGCGGGGGCATTTGCTAGGGCTTCTAAGGAGTCTTTAAACTAGTATGGTTGGGGGAAGGGAAGGGGTCCATATAAAGGAGAACAGCAAAGAGAAGGTTTGTTCACAAATAGAGAAGATTAGTAGACAAAGTTTGGGGGTGGAAAGACAGGTGATCGAGAAGGAAAAAGGATTGGTGCTATGATGGGGGGGGGGAAAATGATGGTAAAAAATAGAGTTGTCTGTAAAGATGAGGACAAGCAGAAGGTAAAATGTGGGAAATCGCTGAAATGCATTTACTTTAATGTAAAGAATGTGGACAAGCTGAAGATGTGGATAGACACTTGGCAGTATGACGTGGTGGCAATTAGTGAGACGTGGTTGCAGGAGGGATGCGACTGGCAGCTAAATATTTCTGGATTTCGCTGCTTTAGGTGTGATAGAATTGGAGGGGTAAGGGGGGTGTGTGGTGTGGCAATGTTTATCAGACAAAATATCACAGCAGTGCTGATGTGAGATAGATTGGAGGGCTCGTCAAGGGAGGCGGTATGAGTGGAATTAAAAAATGGAAAAGGAGAAGTTACAATTATAGGGATGTATTATAGACCACCTAGTGGAAAGCGAGTAATAGAGGAGCAAATGTGTAAGGAAATAGCTGAGATTTGTAGTAAGCACAGGGTTGTGTTAGAGGGGGATTTTAATTTTCATAATATAGATTGGGAGATGTATTCCGTGAAGGGGCAGAATGGATTTGTAAAATGTGTGCAGGATAGTTTTTTGCAGCAATATGTTGAGATACCCACTAGAGAAGGGGAAGTGTTGGATCTACTGTTAGGGAATGAGATAGGGTGGGTGAATGTTGGGGAGTTCTTCAGATCCAGTGATCATGGCACCATTAGTTTCAATATAATTATGGAAAGGGATATGTCTGGTCTGAAGATTAAGGCTTTTGAGTGGGGGAAAGCCAGATTTGATGAAATGAGAAGGGATTTGCAAGGAGTGGTTTGGGCTGATTTGTTTTATGGGAAGGAGGTAGAGGAGAATTGGTGGTCATTTAAAGGCAAGATTTTGAGGGCACAGAATCTTTATGTTCCTGTTAGGATAAAAGGCAAGGCCAAAAGTTCAAGAGAGCCGTGGTTTTCAAGGGAGATTAGAAAGTTGGCTTGAAATAAAAGGGAGGCAGACATTAAATACAAAAAGCAAGGTATGGATGAGATGCTTGGAAAATACATGAATTGTAAACCGAAGCTTAAGAAAGAAATTAGGAAAGCGTAAAGAGGGTATGAGGTGCCTATAGTGAACAGGGTGAAAGTAAATCCAAAGGGTTTTTACAAATATGTTAATAGCAAAAAGAGAGTGAAGGATAAAATTGGTCTCTTAGAGAATCAGAGTGGACAAATGTGTGATGAGCCGAATGAGATAGGGGTGATATTGAGTGAATTCTTCTCTTCAGTATTCGCTAGGGAAAAGGATATGAAATCGTGTAGGATAAGAGAAGCAAAAGGAGTGATGGAAAATGTAGGGATTAGGAAAAAGGGGGTATTGGAACTTTTAAGGCATATAAAGGTGGATAAGTCTCTGGGTCCCGACTGGATTTTTCCCAGGACCTTGAGGGAAGTCAGGGAGGAAATAGCGGAGGCTCTGACAGTAATTTTTCAACAGTCACTGGAGAGGGGCATGGTGGCGCACCATTGGTGAGTCACAAACGTGGTTCCTCTGTTTAAAAAGGGCTCCAGGTGTAGGCCCAGCAATTATGAGCCAGTAAGTTTGACATCGGTAGTTGGTAAACTAATGAAAAGTATTCTTAGAGATAATATGTATGTATCTAGAGGGCCAGGACTGATCAGGGAACCCAACATGGGTTTATGCGGGGAAGGTCAACATTTGATCAATCTTGTTGAATCTTTTGAGAAGGTGACTAGGAAGGTTGTTGAGAGTAGAGCAGTAGATGTTGTCTATATGGATTTCAGTAAGGTCTTCCATAAGGTTCTACATGGAAAGTTGGTAAGGAAGGTTCAGGCGCTAGGTATTAATGTTGAGATAGTCAGAAGGGTTCAATGGTGGCTAGAAGGTAGATGCCAGAGTGTCAGGGTGGATAACTGTCTGTCAGGATGGAAACCGGTGACGATCAGTGTGCCTCAGAGATTGGTGTTGGGTCCCTTATTTTTTCACATTTACATTAATGATTTGGATGATGGAATCTAAATTAGGTTAGTAATATGCGAATGATACAAAAATAGGGGAAGTTGTGATGGAGAAGATGGTTTTCAGGGACTGCAGAAGGATGTGGACTGCTTAGAAGAGTGGGCTGAAAGGTGCCAGATGGAGTTTAATGTAGATAAGTGTGAAGTGCTTCAGTTTGGGAAGAATAATCAAAACAGGACATATGCAGCGAAGGGGAGGGCATTGAGGAATGCAGAGGAACGGAAGGATCTTGGAATAACAGTTCATTGTTCTTTGAAAGTGGATTTTCATTAGAGGGGTAAAGAAGGCTTTTGGTATGCAGGCCTTTATAAATCAAATAGAATATAGGAGCTGGGAGGTGATGTTGAGACTGTTCAAGGGATTAGTGAGGCCAAATTTGGAATACTGTGTGCAGTTCTGGTCCCCAAATTATAGTAGAGAGGGTGCAAAGAAGATTTACTAAAATGTTGCCTGGATTGCAGTATCTAAAATACAAAGAAAGATTGAGTAGACTGGATCTTTACTATTGGAGCGTAGAAGGTTGAGGGGGGATTTGATAGAGGTATTTAAAATTATGAGGGGGATAGATAGAGTAGATGTGAATAGGCTCTTCCCCTTGAGGGTAGGTGAGATTGGAATGATGGGTCATAAATTAAGGGTTAGGGGGCAAAAGTTTAGAAGTAACATGAGAGGGGGCTTCTTCACTCAGAGAGTGGTGGCTGAGTGGAATGACTTTCTGGAAGAGGTGGTTGCAACAGGGTCATTTTTGTCATTGAAGAGAAGGTTGGATAAGTGCATGGATGTGAGGAGATTGGAGGGTTATGGGCAGGGAGTAGGTAGGTGGGACTAGAGGGGCCAAGATGGCCTGTTTCCGTACTGTAATTGTTAAGTTATATGGAAGGAAAATTTAGTTTTTTTAAAAAATGTGGCTGAACATTGCAGAACCTGTGAGCACAAAGCCAAGAGCCGTTGAGTAGGTGAATGAGTGCAAAGGGGCAGTGTCCCAATTCCTTTTTGGTGAACACAGCAATTTTCCAATGAAAATTTGAAGTAAAAAGATTTCAAATGTAAAATTGATGTATGTGTAATACCAAGATATTACTGTTACCCAGTTTGAAATGGATTTTATAATGTAATATCTCCTCATTCCATGGGCCAAGTCTTCCAGATTCCAGAAATTGTTCTGAAGGATTGTCTGGACAGGTTATACTTTGATGTCCAAGTTCGATGTCTGTATTGATGCCAGGTAATCTGTCCTATTCTAAATGTTCTTATTCATAAGGGTTTGAAGCCAGATTATTTGATCCCCTATTTCACAGTCAACCTATTTTCGTTTCCTTTTCATAAAGCTTTAATCCCTTGACCTCAGCAGTGAAAACCCCAGGAAGATGACTAAAAGTTAAGCCATTTAGAAGGGGCCTCAAGACATGGGAGAGTTCCAGAGTGTTTTCCAGAACACAGGATTCTGATCTATATCCTTACAACATTCAGGCCTTTGTGTCTGTGCTGGCTTTGAGGAATCCCATCAGTTCTCTTCTCCCACTATTTCCTTAGCAATAGATATGGTCTTTAATGAACAGATTGCACCCATGGTGAGGAAAGTCTACACAAGGATTTTAAAATATTTTGAAATCACAGTTCTTTTACTTAAGAGTATTGGGTTGGTGGGTTATTGTGAGGTGGGTTGGGAAGTCCTATCCCAATTAAGAATGGAACAAAGAGTGGTAAGCAGCAGTGACAATTAGCAGTCATTTCAGCAACTGTTGCTTGATGAGAGAAAAGCATGTGACGCCACGCAACCTCAAGACTACCATGGGATTTAATAAAAAAGTGCCCAATCAGCAAAGTTTTATAAAATCAAAATAACAAAATAATTATAAAATAGTTAACTATCTTTTAACTATGTCGCCAAAAGAAGAAAAAGCCTCTAAACTAACTACAAGACCTGAAAATAAGAAAAAGAAAGAAGCTTGGCCTACCTTGACTCCGAAGTAGGTCATTGAATTACCTTCTGGATTTGCTGGTGAAGACCCAGGTGAGGGAACGTCCTCCAGAGCCGTTTTCATGTCAACCCGCAAAGATGGCACTGTTGGAAAACTTAAGACTCTTTCACGTATGCGCAGACCAAGTTGACCATCAAGCTATGAAAAAAATTCAACAAATTTTAAAGGGACAGTCTATCATGTCAACCTCAGAATATTAACATGATACTAGCCCAGTGGAAGAAGATTCAGCAGTGGAACAAATAAGAGGCAAGAAAAAGATCTCTAAAGAAGCAAGATTAAACCAGAAATTCATAAATTGCCAACTAAATTTAATACAACTCTGAAAAATAATTTAAAGTCATTAAATTCAACTATAAGTAAAGTCTCAGAGGATTTGAAACAAGTTAAAGAATATTTGACAGTTAAAGCTCTGATTAATGTTATACAGAAAATGAATAATGAAAAATAAAGTTGAAAATTTTCAAGATGTGCAGCGTTTTGAAGAAAGATCTAACATTTGTGAAGACTTGATGACTGGTTTAATCTCAATGAATGAAAAACTGATGGTATATTGGAAAATTTTAGTAGAAGGAACAATGTTAAAATATTGGGACTATCTGAAGGTAAAGGACCTGATGTGATTTGATTTTTTCAAGAGTGGATCCCAAAGATATTTGGAGAACACTCCTTTGAAGACAAGATTCTAATTGAAAGAGCTCATAGAGCTTTAAAACCTGAGCCCTTCCCGAGTCAGAGACCTCGATCTATTCTGGGTGGATTTTTGAATTATCAGGATAGAGAAAGGCTTTTGGGGTTGGCAATGAAAAGGGCAAAGGAACATGGTCCTCTGGTTTATGAAGGAGATTAAAATTTTTTTTAATCCAGATTTGAATCAAGCTTTGTTAAAGAGGAAAGAATTTAATCCTGTTAAAAAAAATTTGTATGATAAAGGTTATAAATTTGTGTTGTGTTATCCTGCGACTTTGAAAATTTTTGTACCAGGTCAGCAAAATGTTTTCTTTACAAATTTTGCTCAAGCTGAGGATTATGTTGAGAATTTGCCTAAATCTTAATCATCTGGTAGTACTGATTTATTGCAATGCATGATTTTTAAAAAAATATTTTTCAGTTTATTTTTTGATTTTTCTCATAGATGAGAAAACGGAGCGACATTACTGTTTTTTCCCGTGGTGTCGGAAGATGTGTATGTTAATTTCTGGCAGTTTGCGTGTGTTTTTGTGGTGTTTCCATGACCCATAAAGTGGAGGGGAATAGTGTTATATTCTATGGCACTTTTTGGGTCGGATTTTCTGTTTTTATTTTGTTAATTTGCATTGTATTTAATCCTTTTGATATTTATTTTTGGATTGCAGGTGGTAATGCTCGAGATCACATGTTAATGTATGGGAATTCTTCCTGGAAAGGAGAGATGAAAAGGGATTTTAAGGAAATATGAATGAAGCAATTAAGATTGTTAGTTTTAATATTAATGGGATCAACAGTTCAATAAAAAAGTTATCATCTTATATAAAGTAGTTAGGGGTGGATATTAGCTTTTCTGCAAGAAACTCATTTAACTGAAAATGAACACTAGAAATTAAAAAGAGATTGGGTAGATCAACTAATTTTTTCTTCATTTAATTCCAAGGCTGGAGGATTAGCAATTTTAATTAAGAAAAAATTACCAATTAATGTTCAGAATGATGTTATGAACCCTGCAGGTAGATATATAATGGTGAATTGTCAAATATTTTCTGAAATGTGGACTTTTTGGAATATTTATGCACCTAATTTTTGATGATGAAAAATTTATACAAGATGCTTTTTAAAAATTTGGCAGATTAATAGGTGGTGATTTTAATTTTTGTTTGGATCCTTTATTAGATAGCTTGAGACCTAACTACTGTTCTCGAAGACCTAACATTTGATGAAGGATTTAAATTTAGTTGATATATGGAGGAAAGATCATCCTAGAGATTATTCCTTTTATTCTAATTGGTTTGATTCCTATACTAGAATTGATTTATTTTTTACTTTCAACTCAAAATCAATCAAGAGTATTGAATGTTAATTATAGAGCAAGAATAATGTCTGACCATTCTCCATTATTGATGGTAATGGAGTTTGCTGAAAAGCAACAGTCAGAATATAGATGGAGATTAAATTCTATGTTATTAAAAATGAAAGATTTTTGTAAGATATCATTTTAAGATATTAACTTACATTCAATGCTTATTATTTGGGATGCATTGAAAGCATATTTAAGAGGTCATATAATAATTTTGACTTCAAAAATTAAGGAATATTTGAAGAATAGCTATATTGGAAAAAGATAATACAAAAATTACCATCAGAAGATAAACATAGGCATTTAATTAATAAAAAGTTATAGTACAATACAATATAGACCTATAGAACAGAAGATTTGATTCTTGGATCTAAAGAAAAATAACTAGATCAAGTAGGCAAGGATGTCCTTTATCTCCGGCTTTGTTTGGATTGGCCGTAGAGCCTCTTGCGCAGTTAAAAGGTTTTAGGGTAAATTAAATGGAACACAAGATTAGTTTATTTTCAGATGATGTTTTAGCATAATTGACTCAACCACAGTTGTTGTTACCCAACTCTCTGATCAATTGATAGAGTATAGAAGAATTTCTGGCTATAAAATTAATTCAGATAAAAGTGAAGTTATGGAATTACTACAAGGTGGCTATTCAAAGAGATAATCAATTTAGATGGCCTGATGATGGGATAAGTATAGATACTAATGTGAGAAAAGCAGTATAGATTTGTTGAAGGTAATTTGTATGGGCTAACTTTTGATAGCTTTTTTGAAGTACAGAAGGTTAATGATGGAAACTGGAAATAAAAGGGTTTTAAAAAAATCATTTTGTAAAACTGCCAAATACCTGTAATTGGCTCTTCATGTGGGAACCAATTATCACTAGATCTGTCTGGTTTCCCCAACGTGAGATGCACTGAGATTCTTACTTACTGTAACTAAGATAAGATGAATCAACTATAACAGTATAAATTTAATAGGCACAATGTGCCAAGCCAGAAAAAGAAAAAAAAACCATAAAAGCATGGATAAATAGCCACAGTTGCAATTGGTGCAAAAGAAAAAATGTTTAGTGCAGAAAGATGTGTACTGAAAATGTAGGTTGGATTCTGGTTCCTATACACCATTGATTTGGAAAAGTGAGAGGAGTTGAAGAAGTTCCTCATGAGGAGAGGGAGTTCAATTGGCAGTGAAGGGATTTTACTAGGTCTCTGGTCAAGGAAGGAAGCAAAGGCCTTCAGTCCATTCTGATGAGGATGTTGTCAACTTGGATTTCCATGGTGAAAATCAAATCAGATACTATTTATTGTCATGTAATAAAACAGAACTGTAATATTACACAAAATTGCCTTTAGAATATCATAAGGCAAAGATTTGCCATTAGCATTACCTTGCACCCCTTCGTCAGAGAAATAAAAAGAGTGTCCATGGTTCTCCTGCACCCTATGCAGCCAACAAGACTCCAATTCAGTTCAAACCACTGGCAAACCTCCGCCACAATAAGGAAGCCTTCAGCGCCCAGATTCATTCTTTCAGTTTATAGCTGCTATGTGACCTGTTAAGTATTTTCATCAATTTATTAGATTTCTCAGTTTCCGCAGAGCTTTTCTCTCTCACCTATTCTCTTGTCCCTAGTTATCCCTTGTTTTACCATTAACCTAGTTCAATGAATGTAGAAGGGTAGCCCAAAAACAAAATCAGATATGCCATCAAAATGCCAACTTGAGAAAGTGCAACCCAAAAAACACAAATCTTATACAGTTTTTAGACTGCAGTGACAGGAAAATCACGGAAAAAGTTAACATAATTACTCACCTTGTGGTCTTTTACACTGCATGCCTTTTTAGACTGCAGTTCCTGGGAACATTAGTCCTGGTGATTGTGCATGGAGCAATCTGGCCTGCATCTGAAACTAACGTCTGATACGTGACGTCCAATATGGAAGCATCCTTAGATGTGCCATGCAGATAATGATTAATTTCATCCTCAGTATGGATGCTGAGGTCATTGATCTCTGCAGCACAGTCCAATGGTCTGTTCCAGATTTCGTGGATGATTGACTGCTAGTATTGGTATTCAGATTAAAGTACCTGCGCTGATTGTCTGCATGCTGAGCGTGTTATATTGCATGTCATCAGTTGTACGTCAAATTCATGAAGTGAGTTTTGCGGTGCATTTAGACTGCAGGCTTCAAGTAGTAGGGGTCCTGCAAGATGAATTGCAGTGTAGAAATTGACTCAAAATTCCTGCATGTTCCTTCTTAAACTGCCTGTGGTAGCAGAAAAATATCGTTGATTGTACTATTACATGTCTGCAGTCTAAAAACCATATTAAATGACTAAAGGAACACTGAATGGCTGGAGTTGAGCAATTCCCCAACCATGGGATCATGTTAAAATGCTATTGTCCTGCCACTTCCTGTTTTCACTCATGGAAGACAATTATAAAGGAGGCATCAGTTGAAAGGACACCATCATACCCAACGATAGCAGAATCACTTAAGTAAATAATCAGTCTCTGCAAGATCTCTTCCATCACAAAGTCTCTCCTTAGCCACTAAATCACTCCACAGCAAAAAAAATGTGCGTAACAGCAAAAAGTATTTGCAGTCTGGAATTTAGCCAACCATTAGAATGACAACACTGCCATCTACTGATGATCGAGGAAAGTTGTCCGACCAACCTCCATTTCTTAAAAACAGGAGATCTCAACCTTTTTTCGGTCTAAGGCCCTCCTGGCTTCCAACCTAACATGCCACTGCCCACTAGTGGCAACGACTGAGCAAGATTTTCAAGTCAAACACACCTTTATTTAATTTATAGTACTTTATTTAACATTTTTAAAGAACATAAAACACTGCAAGCATACACTCTATTACAAATTCACTGACTCTCACTGCTACCTTTTCCCATCCTGTCCCTTGTAAGAATCCCATTCCTTTCTCACATTTCTTCTACCTCTGGAGCATCTGTTCCCAGGATGGTACCTTTCATTCCAGAACATCCTCTTTCATAAATGTAGATTCCTCTCCCCCCTGTACCTGATAAAGCCCACAGCTGTTTTTTTCCTATTTCTCATACTTCTGGCCTTTATCCAAACAAGCAGGATTGAGAGTCAATGGGGATTGAACAGCTCTGCATTCAAGAAGTAGAGGGCTCTGAGGCCTTCCCGATAGGGAAGGATGTGTAAAGGGGTTGCATATCCATAATGAAGATAAGGCAGAGGAGGCCAGGGGCGTGGCCATGCAGAGGATCTGGGCAGATGTGTTCTGAAAGAGCTCTCCATAAAAAAATATTAAAAAGATTGTTTGAAAGCTCAAAAATGGATAAAACTAGTACTAAACGACCAAGGAAACTGAAAACGAACACTGAACAACAGCTCAGCCAGGAACATTGAGTGGGGCATTGGGACCAGCTGAACCCAGCAGACCTGGGGTGAGGGGTGGTGTGGTCAGCTCAGAAATAGCCACATCCTGAATAAGATGGAAACTTTGTGCACTTGTTTTTCAAGTGTGGAATCAGGAATAAGAGACAAATCGGAAATTAAAGAAATCGCGGAAGATTTAGTAGAACGAAGTGGAGGCTGAGCTGGACAAAAGACAGGCTAAAAGCCCTAGACAGAAAAGGAATGATAGACAAGACCAATCATATGGAAAATTTCAGCAGATACAACAATCCAAGAATCATTGGACTGAGAGAAGGAATCAAAAGGAAAGACTCGGTGAGCTTCTTTGAAACATGAATCCTACAAATACTGGGACAAAACAAGCTGATTTAAAAAAATACAACCAAGCTACATAGGCTAAATTTCTCGCAGCCTTCTTTGTGGAAGACAGTCTCCCTCTTGGATTCAGATGGGAATATACTCAATGGGGGAGGGAGAAGCAAAGGATTTTATCTATAAATGGAGAGTCAAACCTCTAGAAAAAAAGACGGATAATCCCATTTTAATGCATATGATCAGAACGTGGCAAGAAATGAATGATTGTATAAGAAAAAAAGTAGGGATATCAATAAAAGCACCATTGTGTAAAAATGTGTCATGCATATGAATGTAGGCCAATCAATACTAAAATATGACAAAAGCATAAGTCGTAAGACAAAAGACTGCTATATGGAACAATTAAAACACAAATACAGAATGACCAATGGGACCTTCTTTTGTTTTCTGCAGCTTATGTCGTTCTTAAGAGAAAGATGGGGGATCAAGAGTAACCCCATCTGAAATTAGTAAAACGGAACAAACTGTCTGGATACACCCAAACTTATACAAAAATGTACTATGCTCTCCAGAGCGAAAGTGCAAAACCAACTGAAAGATGGTCAGATTGGTGTAAGGACATCATGATATCAATTAAAAATGCAAGATATAGATTGGTTCAGTATTATTTTTACACCAATTATATCTTACCCCACAGAAGTTGCATAGATCAAAAGCTGAAATATCAGGTGTGTTTCAGATGCAGGACTGAGACAGGAACTTTTCTATATGCTACGTGGTCATGCATGAACACGAGGCCATTTTAGCAAGATATCACAGAAAAATTAACCAGGATAACAGGAGTGGCCTTCACGGGTGACCCGGAGCTATATCTCCTTGGTAATTTTATGGAAATGAGCAACAAATTAAATATCAATTTCCATTTATAAAAATAGCATTGGCTGCAGCAAAAAAAATGTACTGCGATTACTTAGAAGTCAGACTCCCCTCTACTGATAGCACAATGGACTGTGGAAATGAACAGCTGCATACCTATGGAAAAAAATCACATAATTTAAAGACTAAATCTAATATTTTTGTAAAGATCTGGCAGCCATTCCTGGAACACAGAGGCCCAATAAAAAAAATTATAAATTTCACTATTATACATACCCAAACATGATTTCCAATTGTATTCTATATATTTAAAAGATGTGCAAGCAGACAGTGTGTACGTATGGAAAGGGGGAGGGAGGGACTGTTTTGTTTCTGTTGTTTGTAAGAAACTTTAATGTGATATTGAAAGTTTTATTATTTAAAAAAAGATCAAAATATTCAAAAAAAGGCAATGGAGGCTAGAGAATCATTCAAAGATGGAGAGATCATGTGGTATCGCAGATATTGATGAGGAAGAGGTTGGGGGTAGGGTGTGATGCAGGGCAGGAAAACAAGATGGTGGTGAGGTACAAGGGGGCAAGTTCAATGGGGCAGAAGCAGACAGAAACCATGCATCTTCCAGGGCATTTCTGTTTGTGAATTTTGGGTAAGAGATGGAAGCAGGCAGTGCAGGGTTAGGCAGAGCTCCATCCAAAATGTTGACTGACCATTTCTACCAGTGAGCACTGACTTTAAGTTCCTCCAGCATTTGTCTGCTCAAGATTCCGTGATCTACAGCTTTTGTTTCTCAAATACTTCACGTACATTTTATATTCATTCAGAAAATGGTGATGTTGCCAGAGCTGCTGTAATGGAGGCACTGATACAAGTGCAGACCTGGGAAAGTAAGAATTAGAAACCACTGCTCCCGGGAATTTAAGCAGATTATTAAGGGACCAGCAGTGATTTTTATACATCTTGAAATCAGAGGTCCAAGCTCAAGATGTTTGGCAGCAGATCACAAGGTGTTGTGAAGTTCAGGGGATCAGTGGTCCAAGAGTACCAGAGAGGGAGAACACCCTCCACTGAGAAGCCTGGAACACCTTATAGGGAAGGTCACTATGGCAGTGGAAGAGTAGGGTCTCATTGGCTGATGGACTCATACAGGTTGCAGCTGACTGACAGTTGAAGGCTGCTGGAGACCGACCGGCTCATGGGAACTAGGTATCAGGGATTCAAGAGGATGCTGAGTACAAGGGGCTCTAAGGGGACTTGGGTGCTGAAAGCTTACCAATTTTATTGGAGGTTCAGATGTGGGAGTTATGTTTACCAATGGATCAAACAGGAGACTGCAGTTACAGAGGCTGCAGGAGCACTGGAGGCAAATCCAGCCACTGTATCTCTGATTGGTCTCTTTTCCTTCTCATTGTTGGGGACTTTGGGCAGTGTGCATTTTGTTTATTACATGACTCTAAAAGTAATCTTGCAACTCCCATCATGATTTATATTACATTGTACACTCAGATTCCCTCACTCTTGCTAACAGCACAAACTCTACTGTAGAATTATTAGTCTAAACCAGTGGTTTTCAAACTGCCCCCCGAAACTCACATTCCACCTTAAGCAATCCCTATGCCATAGGTGCTCTGTGATTAGTAAGGGTTATTTAAGGTGGAATATGAGAGGGAAGAAAAAGTTTGAAAACCACTTTTAATTGTACTTAATTGACTCATTATGTAGTTAAATTATAACAATTTTGCCAATGACAATTTTTCTCAAGCAAAATATTTCAGTAACAATTGAGCAATGGTTCTTAACCTTTCTTCCCCCCACTACATATCACTTTAAGCAATCCCTTATTAATCACAGAGCACCTATGGCATAGAGATTAAGGTGGAATATGAGTTTAGTGCAGAGGGAGGGGTGGTGAAGTTTTGAAAACCACTGGTCCAAACTGATAGTCAGCAATGTAATGCTAGAGAAACTCAGCAGGCCAGCCAGCTTTCATTGCAATAAAAGGTCACAACCCATAAAATTGACAACCTTTTCTATCAATGGATGCTTCTGACCAGCCTAGTTCAAGAAATTTACTGTTTGCTTAAGATTCTAGCATCTGCAGTCTTCTGTGTTTTACTACTGATGTTGAGGATTCCATCTTGTCCATGTTCCTCATTGGGTATCACTTTTTGTAATTATTCACAATTTATGTTTGTAAGTTCCTACCTGCAGGGTCTTGCCCAAATGTTACTCGGAGATGCTTCAAACAGTTCAATGACTTCAAGTAACAGATTCCACTGCAGCCTGGACATAGTCAGTTGGCAGTCAAATTACTACTTTGTTGGGGCTCAGTCCCTGAATCTACTGGGTTGTTTTAAGTTTGACGTGGGAAATTTAATGAAACAAGTTAGTTCCAAATTCATTTACTGCATCAACTAAGATTTCTGATCCACTGATGCATCCAATGCGGTCACCTCACAACACCTTTGGTAGACAAGACAATCCATTAAAAAAAAAATTCATATGACAATATTTGGTCATTCTATGAACTGCCAAATTTCAAACATCCCAAAACAATTTGCATTAATGCACTTGTACCTCAAAAATCTAGTGCAGAAGGGGGCAATTAAAAAATATACAGCTGCTGTAAACTGTCTGAAGAGCAACATGTAATAGCACTTAGAGCACCCTAGATTTCTCAAGTACATTTTAAGCAATTTTAGCCAGGTATAAAAATTCAATTTCCAAGTTTTGAACTATACATTCCTAAATACATGTGTAGTGTCTTTCCCCCCCCACCCCCCGAGAACATTAAATATTCTAAAAATTAGATTAGAATAGCCTTTATTTTATTTTGCACATACTCATCTCTCTTGTTCTAGATGCAAGTTCCATTTCTGTAATTTTAAGAAATGCAAATAATTTACCAAGGTAATAAAGACATGAGCAGAGTAATGGTACAAAAACCTATGGCTGCCTTCAACATACAATCTTGAAGCAGATCTCAATTAGGAGATAGCACTGGAAAAATAACAGCCACACTCACACACACAAATGAAGTTGTCAGAGTACCACAGCTACAAAAGCTGAAAAACAAGGACTACTGGTTTGTTTATTCTGAAACTGTTAGCAAATGTTCTGTATCTGCATGAGTACTGATTATACAGGACATTGGGATCTAGCCCCTGTTGGAAGAACTGGTATTCCTTGTAGCAGTTTCATTGAAATGTCAGGATACTTGCCCACCTCTCTTCAATCATCAAATAAATTATACAGAATGGGCTAATTACGCAGCCTTTTCCTTCAGTTTTTAATTCAACCTCAAATACCCAGTTGGAAGATTTTAGCAAAATGAAACCATAGGGACTTGAACAGAATACCAAACCCAAAAATGGACGAGGTGATTTTTTTTTTCTTTTGACCCAACCAGCATTTGGTATAAAAAATTTTGATTCATCATTGTTAACCATATTGACTGTTGGTATGAGGCTATTTAAAATTTCCAGATTACAGTTTGGTTAATTTCGGACAGTCATGAACAAATAGCACCATGAACCATATCTACAGAAACATGCCAGTCAACGTGTTCACATTAATGGCAGCTTGGGTTGTTTATAGTTAGTCAATGTAAAGGCAAATACTTTTCTCATCTGATGCTGGAGGAATTGAAAACTCAAGATTAGTTCAGAGAAAATTAGGCACTCCACAGAAACCTCTCAGTGAATTGGTAAAGATTACCAGACAGTTTTATCATGTATGCTTGAAAGTGTAAACAAAATGTACCATGCAATCATCTTACCACTAATTGAAGTCCTAATAAACTTTTATTTAAGTTCAAATAAAAATACAAAGTTATAAAAGTATAAACAGGTTTCCGTAGGAACACTTGAGAATGCAATCCCATCTCTTAGTCAACCATTTTGTTGCATACACAAACACATTTTTAAAATTCAAGCCAACAGCATTTTTGCTTCTGGTGTGAAAAGCTAGTCATTTAATATTTTACCCACCCTTCTAGTACAGTTAATTGCCAATGGGTTGCTTAACAGTTACATCAATGGTTCAGACATTAACTCTTGCTGACAGAGAGCAGGAACAAAGCAGATCCAATCCACTTTCCCAGGCACAGGATGCCATTATATTATTAGCAGTATGTTCCTCAGCTTGGGTAGGAAAGCCATTCTGCGCAATTTTCTGCATTAATTGCCTACAAGAGAAAGGCAAATTAAACCATGGCATCAAATTACTCTAGACATCAAAAGCAATTTCATCTGTTAGTGAGTGCCACAAGTCCAGAAATTGGATCGGAGGGTGCAAGTATACTCCAGATAGCAGCACTTACGATGGTGAATCAAATTTCACTGGTTTTTCCAAGACTTCCATTTGAATGACAAGAATCAACAAATGCCAAATTAAACAAATCTTAGTTTTTCCAACAATTGCACTTAAAACTAGTCAACTCAAGCTTTTAAGTTCAAATACTGTACCAGGCTGGCCTTGACATAACATAGAAGACTTGAGGCCTTTGAAATCCATTGAATGTCGAAGCAGCAGCAACTGTGTAAGCTCCCATGTTCTCATACACCATCCAGTCACCAACTTGTAACTCTGGCATATCACAACGTTCCACAATACGATCAAGACCATCACAAGTTGGGCCCCAAATACTGGTAGAGTACAGTCTCTCATCAGATTTTTGTTTCTGAAACAATGAAAGTCAACGTTAAAAGAAAACTTGGGTAAAGCAGTTCAGGCAAGAAAGTAAAGCAATCTGGGAAGATTGAAATAACGTTGAAATAAAACTTGGTGGACTGGAAAGAAATCTTTAAACAAAAGTGAAAAGCCCCCACCCCCAACAAAGAATTTTATAAAATTAACTACAAATAGCGTTATCGAGGTCAAGACAACAGTGCTCTGACCTCCCACCCATTCCAGGGACCCATGTGAGGTGCTGCCAATCATGAAAGACCACTGCCACCCTGGTCACAACTTCTCAAAAGGCCCAGGTCTGAAACATTCATCTTCTATGAATGCTACATGAACTGCTGAGTTTCTCCAGCAAGTTTGCATATTGCACTCTACTTTCAGGCAGCCATAAAAGCCCAAGGTTCAAAAAGAGTTTACTTCCAATAGCTATCAGAGAGTTGAACCTCCCCTTATTACACTAATCAAAGACTGCTCAAACATCACAAAAGAACTGTTTGTACTATTACAAGTCATTTTTTGCACTAGGATTACCGTGAATATTTATATACATCTTATGTATTTATTGTCTTTTAATTTAACTAGTTTACTATTTGTTTCTTTACAAGCATCTGTTCAGCAAGTCAGATTTTTGGCACACTATACAAATGTGTCTGACAAACTCATCATCAAACAAATCTTGAAACTGAAGATTTAGATGAATGCTGTTAGACAATTGGACTGTTAATTTGCTATTTAAAGTTGACAGATCCATTGGAGGCTTGCTAGCCATATGGTGGCTAAATTATTGGATAAACTTAAGTTATTCAGAAGGACAGCCAGTATGTCATTGCAATTAAAGTGCTCAGCCAGACAATGTTGAACTACCTGCCTCAAGCACTTTCTCAGACAGTATTCTTTTCCACTCAGATTACAATAACCCTCTGGGTGAGGAGAAAGTTTTCCTCCAATATCCTCCTGGGTACCCATTTCAATCATTCATACAAATTAAGTCATCTGCAAAAACTCCCAAAAATTGTTAGTATGGAGGAAAAAGTAAGTCACCAGCTTCAAGAAAGTAAAAACCACAGAGGGCAAAAAAAACAGAATTTAACTTATGTCTTTCATGGAACACAAGGGCATGGCAATACACAATAAATCGTACAATACTGAACAGCACAGAAGCTCCATGAGCGGTTTCTTCTAAACAGGGATCTCTAATTACATCAAATATAAACATTCAAATGGATTGAAAGACATTGGTGCACAGGAATAGATGCCTACAGGCAGCAGTAAAAAAATAATTATAACTACAGTAAAATCCCTGGTATCTGGCACTAGGTATTGATAGATGCTGGATAAGTGAATTTACCATTTGTTTGAGATTGCTTGATCGAAAAACTAACAGCAAGGCATGCCAATTTTAAACGTCTGTATTTTTTTACCTATTTATTTTCCACAATTTTTTTTTTGCTGGTTGCTTGAATTTTGGATAACAGGGGCTTTACTGAACCTTCAAAATTTTTGTTTTTGCCCGAGGCTTGTGATCAGCATACAACAGGAAATATACAAGTGTAATGGAGGTTGCAGTCATTCTAAGGTTTTTACTGGATTAGAAAACTTGAGCTGCAAATAAGCGGGGCTGTTTTCTTCGGGACATGAAACAGACTTAATTAAGGTGTACAAAATTAAATGGCCGGGAGAGTAAATAGGAATGTTACAATTCCCTAAGAGTCAAAAGACAAGAGGCAGAAGGATCCAAGAGGAGACCAGCAATCATTTCTCTCCCAACGAAGACAGTGAGGGACATTTGAAATTCTGGTACACGAGTGAAAGTAGAAAAATCAAACTTTAAACAGTTGATTTAAGAAAACCAATAGTATGTATTTGAGGAATGGCAAGTTGTAGGGTTACAAACAGGTGGTTCAAGGTGGAATTAGGCTGGGCAGGTCTTGCAAACAAAGGGTATGGATTAAAAGGTCATATATTTACAAAAGTCACGTCAGGAACAAGTCAAAAAAACTTTGATTTAAAATATCCACTTGTGGTATCAAAATGGACTCACCCGGAGCAGAATTGGCATCACATGAGCATGATCATATAGTATGCAGTTGAATGATCCATAGACTCCATCATTTATGTAGTACATATGGGTTCTGTCATTTTCACCTTCATCTTCACCTTTAACAATACATAATATTCACAATGAAAACAAATTTTACATAAAACAAACCACAGACATGCCACATATCCAACATTTTGGGATGGTTAAAAACTAATTGTAAAGTTTAGTATTGATCACAAGGTGGTGCAATGCCATAAAAGGGACTTGGGCCTAAAATTGCAGTTAATTTTACATCCATTTACCATCAGAATTGGGGTGACATGGTTAGAGTAGCAGATAGTGCAAAGCTATGAAAGTGCCAGAAGCTTGGGTTTGAATTCATTGCTATCTCTAAGGAGTTTGTATGTTGTTCCCACGTCTGCATGAGTTTCCTCCCACATTTAAAGGACCTATGAGATTGGTCACATTGATGTAATTGAGTGGCATGGGTTCTGGATTAGGGAACCTGTTATTGTGCTGCACCTCGAATTTTTAAAAAAAGGATACACATTTTCATTAATTTCCAATTTTGAATTATTGCCCTAGCCCTATTTCAGAAATTTAGGATAGGCGTCATTGAATCAGTTATAAATAATCTAGAATTGTTAATCTGTTAGTCTCCATGTACTCCACATTGCAGTATGTTTTATTCGAGGAAAACATTGAAACAAGAATAATCTGGTTTAGTCATTTGGTAAACAGCTATGCCTCCTCAAATGTACCAGAATTGTACAATGTGAACAGGCCATTCATTCTAACTCATCTACACCAACCAGTGGGCATCCTCCCATATTAACCCAGCACTCTCTGCCCAAGTGTTCCAAGTATTCACATCAATACTTGAATCACTTAAATTCTGTGACCCAGCTTTTACCACTCTCAGGCAATTCATCACACTTTGGTTAAAGAATCTCCCCTCATAGCCACATTAAATCTCATCCCCTTAGCCTAAATCCATGTCTTCTAGTTTTATCTACCTCTGATTATGGGGGAGGTTTCCTGCACTCTATCCTATTTATGTGCCACAATTTTACATCTCTTAACCCCTTCCTAGAACAGACCTAGCTTATCCAGACTCCTCGTATAGCCAGACTGCTCCAACCCAGGCTACTCTTCTGCTTCCTCTAGCTCCATCACACTCTTCCAATACCTTGATGGCCAGAACTGCACGAGAACCCCAGATAAGGTCTGACCAAGGTTTTATAAACTTGGAGCACAACCTCCCTTTTGTATTCAATGCTGTAACTAACAAAGACCAGTATTCCATCCACCTTCCTAACCACATTGTCAATTTTGGATTGAGTTTGCCCAGTTTCACTGCATCCTGTGGCCCTTAATCTTGTGAACAAGTTTCTTCTGCAAGACCTTGTCAAAGGTTTTAAGTCCCTGTAAATCACATCTACTGCTTGTCCATATTACACTTTGTTACCTCTTCATAGAGGTCAATTAAAACAGTCAGACAGGATGGAGACTGCCATGCTGATTTTTTTCTGAATAGTCCCCACCTTCCCAAGTGATTACAAATCAAAAAATTTCCAGCATCTTCCCTACCACCGATGTTAAGTTTTCTGGCTTCTCTGAAAAAAATTGAATGTTTGTTGTTTTCCAAGTATCTAGAACCTCAGTTGTATCAGCAAAGATTTTAAAATGCCACACTAAACATTCACCTACCCCTTTAATGAATTCTCCAACTGAAGTCTGCTTCCTTTGCTAATTCCAATGAAAAGTACAATTTTGGACCTCATCTGAATCATCTGGCCCAACACGTTTCCCTAACTATCCGCAACAGGAAACACTTTATTCATGACCCTACTTCTGTGTGCCAGTAATTTCTTGCGACTGCTCTTTGCATTTCTGCTTTTTTCAAAATCCTCTCTACTTTTTTTTTCCACTGACAGGACTCCCATCAGTATCTCTAACATCTATAGTTCCTTCTACTCCTTACCCAAGTTTTTACCTTTATAGGCACATGTTGGCCTTGCTATTTCTCCATTCAATGCTTCCCACTGTGTACACATGGACTTGTCTGCGAGGGAGTTCCAATCTATCTGTTTAATACACAAAACTGCTGGAGAAACTCAGCAATTCAATCATCTTTACATAGCAAAGATAGCCTGAATAAAATTGTGCAAGGGGAGCACATGCCCACAGGCAAGGTCATATGGGTGGGAGGGCAGAAGAGAAAAAAGCTGGGATGGGAAAAGGGATAGCTTTCTGATGGAGGGAAAAGCAGTGGGTGGTGGAAGAAGAGAAAGAGGGACAGAGAGAGACAGGACTATGGACAAACATGGCTGGGAGAATGTTTCATTGAACACCTTTGGTTTGCCCTCTGCAATAGCAAGGACCTCCCAGTGGCCAACATTTCATTCTGTGTTCCACTCCCACACCGACATATCATCTATGGCCCCATGCACTACCAAACCACGGCCACCTGCACATTGGAACAATACCGAACACCATCCAGCCAAGTGGCATTAATATTAACTCTCTGGCTTCCTTTAGGTCCCTCCTCTGTCTCCCTCTCTTCCCCATCCCGTTCCTCCAGCTCCCCACCCTCTTCCCTCCATTCAGAGATCTATTCCCTTCTCCTATCATTTCCTAGCTTTTATTTTTTCTGCCCTCCCAGCCATATCCACATGTGAACTTTTATCTATGGGACTGTGCTCCTCCCCCTGCCCCTCCTCCCACCATTTTATTCAGGCACCTGCTTGTTTTTTGTTTTATACTTTGATGAAGGGCTTGGGCCCAAAACTTTGGTTATGTATCTTTGCCGTAAAGAACACTGCATGACCAAGTTTCTCCAGCACCTTTACGCATTAAACTACAATTTCAGAATCTGCAGACTTTCTTGTTTAACTCCCAATCTGTGCCAAGTTCTGCCCCCCCCCCCATTTAAATGTTTATCATTGGTCCATCTCAGTACTTTTCCATAATCACCAATTATCATCACCATCTACAAAATGTTTTCCTATTTATACTACCTCCACTTGACTAGCTATATCCTTCCCTCACTGCTCCTTCTTATGGAATCAAATAGCTGTCTGGATCAGCCTCAAAATTTCCTCCCAATATGAGCCTTTAAAGTGATGGCAATCCGTTAACATTTCACAACTTAAAATCCCCTTATACAACCTGGTCTTATATATCTGTCTATATTATATATCTGATCCTTTCTCCAGTTGACCGTTGGAAGGTTTAATACATCCCAAGAGTGATGACACCTTTCTGCTTCTAATCTCTAATTGAGAAGCCTTCTAGGATATCCACACCCAAAGGCAAGGAATGCAAACCTCAATACTAAGGTATTGCAATCATTGATTAATAATTCAATACTTCCCCTTTTACTCAATCGTGCCTGAAAATATGTACCTGGGATATTGAGTTGCCAGTCACATCCATCCTTCAAACAAGTTTCTGTGATGGCAATATCATAGGACCACCCCCCCCACCCCCCACGTTGATTACATTAATATACTTTACAGGTTATATTGATTGCATTAAAATAGATGCAATTTAATTTTCAATTCCCTTTATGTTCACATTCTCTCTTGTTCTGCTGACTGGTCTTACCATCTTTTCGTCATCTAGGTGCTTGTACCTACCATCAGAGCTATTCTGGTCACTGAAGACCACCTTCTTAGCAATGATGTTTGCACAAAGTGTGTAGGCAGATGCTACATAAAACCGACCAGGCTCAGCAATGATGCCAACTCCACAATCAATGGGAAAATATTTGTCCAAGGCAGAATTGACAACAGCTCCAATCTAAAGAAATATTAGAATTAATTACCTTGCACCTTTTAAGCAAATTCACTTTGACATCAAGTAGATGCACATCTCACCTCTTCAAATTTGAGCTTTGTGTCCTCTGATCCAGGAAAACCACCACCAATATCAAGCAAGTACATGTTGAACCCAAACTCAGCCTAAAAAATGTCACAATAAGCTACATAAATATTAAGGATACATGCCAATACAATTATCTCAAATTATAATTTCTAACAAAACATAATGAACAAATGGTCTGTTCTGCTACAATGAAGACATCAGACAGGTGAAATTAAGATACCTACCCCCACATCAAAAACAAAACGAGCATCTGCAATAGCCTGATCATATGTCTGAGCATCTGTACATCCACTTCCCACATGAAAGCTTTCACAGGGGAGAAAAAAAGTTCATGCAAGTCAGTACTTAAAGGTAATAGATTTCAACAAGATATTTTTAAACCAACAGTAATAATGGAATGAGGCCGCCTGCTTCATCTCTGTAAAATCTTAACTGCACACTCAAGATACGCACAATTTAAGACCCATTTTACAGTGCCAAATAGACTAAATACATTCACCCACTCCTAACTGGCCTATAGGATTATTGGAAGCTTTCCTTCACCATCAGAAGTCTTATTGCATACTTAAGAGCACATACTTTCAAGATACTTCATTTTTGAACTGCTACATCAAGATAATCTACCTTTTCTAATCACTACAATGTAAGATAACAGCAGATTTACCTGACTCCAATAACATCAACATTCAGTTCTTTGGCACGTTCAAGGAGAAGTCTACTAGTTTTAAGTGTTGCTCCAAACTTCACACTCAAACGACAGATAGCCTTGGAGTCGTCAGTAGCAATGCGCAGAACCAGTCTGAGGAAAAGGATACATTTTATGCCATAATTTTGTACCATTTCTGATAAAGATGCTAATAACACAGGATAAAGGATAATTCAATACTCAGCAGGAAAATTGAAATTGAACTCAAAACATTTTAAAAAGTCAAGATCATTTAAGAGATGCTGGGATAAAAGCATTTATTAAAAAAAACCTATTAGTAACATTCAATTTTTCCAAATAATCTATTCGCACAGAGATCCTATAACCAAGTTTAATTCACTCACTTGAAGGAGTGATTTGCAGCCAATAAAATTAAAATCCAGTGTGAAGATGCACAATATGCAACATTATTTGCCACTCTAAACATTTCTAGAGTTAAAATTTCCTGTTAAGAAAAAGACAATCTATAGAATTCCTCAAAGATTCAACGTTGAACATGGGATGAGGAGAGGCAAGTAGCAAAACTATTGGAATAGTTACATTTTGGGATATTGTATGCCATTTGTTCCCAATTATCTTACACTTTAGACCAATTACCAGCACTTTCAACTATGTGGGCCCACACAATTCATATTCTTAAAATAAATCTGATTCACATCATTCAATCAACTCACTGTCTGATCATTCACCAAAATGTTTTGAAAACGCATAGTGAACTGAAGTTTGTTACAAATTACGAAGCCAACAATCAAATACATCAATTTTCACTTAGTTACTCACAAATGTCAAAGCCAACATTTAAAAAAATTAACATTTGTGCAAAATTAGAGTTTCTTAACAAACCTCCCACTTACTTTGCACTTGGATGACATCTTGCTACTTTCATCAGTTCCACTTCACTGTCAAATGTCATCTTCTGTACCCCATGTGTGGCTGCATATTTGATCTGAGACAATTGCTTGCAAGGATTGGCATAAATTATTTTCTCAACTGGAACACCAAGGCTCTGTATTAATTGAATTTCAGTCTGTAAAGGATATTTTGTTTTTTAATGAATTGAACCAATCAAGATTACAATTAAACATGTGAGGAAATTTATTTGGAAAGGTAAAATGTCAAGTTTCTATAGAAGGATTAATGTGCAAATATGAATTAGGAGGCCTTCTACTCAAAGAAGTAGAAAAACCAGTGTGGGTTAAAAAGGACTGGATAAAATAGGAGAGAGATTAGCAGAGGAATTTATATACAAATGGGATTCAAAATTAATAACTGATGTTAAAGAAACACAATTGTTGAAACATCTAATTACTATTTGGAATAAGATTAATGACAAAACTGGAAAAAAAGGAAGTACATCACCCAAGATTCCTCTGATTTAAAACTGTCTTGCACCTTTTTCAAAGGACAATTTATTTTTAAATATTCGGTTTAGTAAAGGTATTAAAATTGAAGATTGTTATGAGCAAGGCCAATTGATGTCATTAGAACAATTAAGGAATAAATATATAGAATACTTTCAACTGAGAGGATATTTAAGAGAAATGTGAGGTCCTGCAATGCTGTTACTTACTTGTAGTGAGATGGAAACTCTTAATAGGAGAGGAAACATTTTTCTGCAGTGCATCTTGTATTACAAACGGGAACTACTAAACAGGGAGTGCATAAATCTAGACAGAGAAGGAAGCTTGATTTGAATATTACAACTGATGAGCAAAGATGGTCAGATCTCTGTTGAGATTGTATGACAAATACTATTAATGTAAGGTACAGATTAGTTTGATATATTTTTTTACATCAGCTATCCCTAATGCCACAAGAATTAAATAGAATGAAATCAGATCAATGTTTTAGGCATGGTGAAGAGACAAACTTTCTTGCATTCAACTTGGTCATGTCCCATAGTAAGATCTTTTTGGGTAGATTTAGGACTTTTTTTTAGAACAAATTACAGGTATTGTATTTCCACATAACCCAGATATATTCCTATTGACAAATATAGAAGGAACAAGACTCAAGTTTAAACTATCAATAGATCAAATTAAATTTGTTAAAATAGCATGATCAGTGGCAAGGAAGTGTATTGCAGAGACCCGGAAATCAGATTCACACTTGCGTATGCAAAAATTCAAAGTTGTATCCCCTTGGAGAAAATTACATACAACTTGAGCAACAAATATAGTATATTTTTCAAATTTGGAGCCCATATATGCAAATTCTAGGTATAAACATGCAGTGGTGTTCTTCCGGCCTCTGGAGATTCTTCCCCAAATTGATCATATAAACCTTGTTCGAAGTCCTTTGTGTTGAAGCGACCCTTCATGCAATCCATAAAGCTATTCTTCTCTTTTTCCATTTTGTTATTTTACATAATTATATATCTTATATGAAATTTTCCCCTGCAACCGCTGCAATCGTGTCTGCCTGTCCCGCATCGAACTTGTCAGCCACAAACGAGCCTGCAGCTGACGTGGACTTTTTACCCCCTCCATAAATCTTCGTCCGCGAAGCCAAGCCAAAGAAGAAGATATCTTATATATTTTTTCTTGGGGGTGGGTGGTATGGGAGGGGTATAACCATCATGTAATGACTGAAATCTTTAAAACTCATTGTTTTATATGGCTGTTTAATTATATGCATAATTTTTTAAATAAAATATTCAAAAAAGTCACAACTGCAAGCTGAAGTAAAATGAATTGAGAGTTTTTTTCATACCTTACTAGCACAATCAAATCCAGCACCTAAAGTGGCAAGAGTTTTTACAACAGCCTTATCATCATTGCATTTGACAGCATAAAATGGAGTTATTCGAGGAAGGACTCTGTGCCAACGCATATGTTTCTTGACAATGTCACCCAAATCCGCAACATAAAAAGCATCTTTGTCATCCTAGATACAAAAAGATACACTGTCACATTGTTATAATGGAAAGAAGGAAAAGGTTAGTTTGCCAAGGATGTTAAACTGTAATAGTCTTGGTATTTACAGAGAATGCAAAAAGTAACAAAATATCACATGAACAGCAGGAGAGAATACAAGTAATAATACTTACAGACTGAGAAACTTCATTTATCTTGCTTTCCAAAACATCTCTGGCACTGAATCCTTCTTCGAGGAAGGCAAAGTCAAATTCATCATTACTGAAGTCGTTCATTGCGAGATTCGTCCGAGTAAAGCTGGGATTCACAAGATGCAACAAACTAAATCAGAAAGTTAAATGGAACAAAGAAAAAAAAAATCAATATTCTGCATCTATTCATTAACATTTTTCATAGCATACGTGTCAAGCATTTTCACTTACATGGGCAAGTAAGAGATGGAATTTATTTAAAAGCAACACTCAGCTGTCTCGCCAAGGTGGCTTTCCAACAGAGTTAAACCCGCGAAGATATAAGGCAAGGTCAAGGCTCTCTGTGTAGCCGTGGAATACCTTTGTAACTTGGTCGTTCTGAAAAGAGAATATACAATATTGCTCAAGCTGTCCACCAAGTTCAAGCTTATTATCATCTGGATAAAACAGCATTTTCCAGTCCTCAGTGCGAAAGGCAACATGCACACAGTCAAACGTTCCAGATGCAGCATGCCTATATCTATAAACACCCCTACCAAATACAGGAAGTGCAAAGCCAGACAACCTTCGTGTCATCACCTGAGCACGAAGCCACAACTGGACACTCACTGCATTTGCCAGCCCAGAACAGCCGGCACTGCGCTAGTGCACGCGGCGGCGACGCTGCACCCGGTGCCTGCGGCAATTCCGGCCCGAAGCGAATGTTGTCCGCGGCCTCGCCTCTCCCTGACCCTCAGCTCGAGCCCGCGACGGGCGGAACATTGGACGGAGACGGCCCCATGAAGCAGCGGGGCCGGCCGCCGTCTCACACCGCTCCCCGGCCTCCTGACCGGCCCCCGCGGGCACCTTCACAGCCCTTTCCGCCTCAGAACTGAACTGGCAAGTTGAAGCCCGTCCATTTAATTTTACAACCCCACCCCCGGCCATGATACATTCGGAACGATTCTCATCCTCTCCTCCCAGGTAACACGTGTCACTTGGCAGATTCACAAAATAAAACCCCACCGGACATCAACTATCAACGCGGGAAACGCCGCAAGGAATACCTTAAAAAACATTTACGAAGTCTGTGTCCATCGAAGAAATTAATTAAAAAAAAAAGAGGAAGCTTCCCTCCCCCTCACTCACTGCACGCCGTGATGAGACAGAATAAAGCCGGTGGCGCGCCGGCCGCAGCCTTTTATAGCGAGACGGTTGCTAGGCGACGAGTCCGGTGCAAACCGGTCCTGATCGGTTTGCTCTTGCCCGCGTTCAATGGAGCAGGCGCAAAATCCAAGAGCGGCAGGGCGGCCCATCAGGGTGATTGACACTTGCCAGAGACAATAGCGGCCTGGAAACGGGTCCGTTTTCTCACTTAGCCATTGGAATTGGAATTAGACTTTGTGCAATATATTAAATGAGTCACTGCTTTAAGAAGTACAGTGTTGAATTCTATCTAGCGTGGGGTCAAAATGAGCAAGACTGAATGAAAGGACAGGAAGTCATTGTCATCAAATATCAGAAATAGTCTGCCATTTTATTCCTTCTACTAAAGTGCATGACCATACACTGCAAAATTGTATTCCATTTGACACTTCTTTGCCCAATCTCCTGCTCCATCAAAGTCTCTCTGCAGTCTTTCCTCCTCACGACCTGCCCCTCCACCAATTTTGCATCATCTGCAAACTTTGCCACAGAGCCAGATATTCAGCAATCCAAATCATTAACATACAACATGAAAAGAAACAGCCCCCAACACAGACCCCTGCAGAACACAACTGGTAAATGGTCATCACACTGTCTCCAGCATCATTTTCTCTCAGTCCTCTATCTACTCTTGCCATATATATATATATATATATCTTCTTTGGCTTGGCTTCGCGGATGAAGATTTAAGGAGGGGGTAAAAGTCCACGTCAGCTGCAGGCTCGTTTGTGGCTGACAAGTCCGATGCGGGACAGGCAGACACGGTTGCAGCGGCTGCAGGGGAAAATTGGTTGGTTGGGGTTGGGTGTTGGGTTTTTCCTCCTTTGCCTTTTGACAGTGAGGTGGGCTCTGCGGTCTTCTTCAAAGGAGGTTGCTGCCCGCCAAATTGTGAGGCGCCAAGATGCACGGTTTGAGGCGATATCAGCCCATTGGCGGTGGTCAATGTGACAGGCACCAAGAGCTTTCTTTAGGCAGTCCTTGAACCTCTTCTTTGGTGCACCTCTGTCTCGGTGGCCAGTGGAGAGCTCGCCATATAACATTGTAAGGAATTAAAGTACCTTTAAAGAAATTGCTCGAGACAAAAATTGAGAACAAAGAACATTTATTACTACAACAATGCAAAGTTGGGTGCTTCCCCTTACCCTGGGAATACACACACATACTGGGGCTCACCCAACTTTTATACAGTCAATTTCAGTATCAGAATGCCCTCCCCCTTACATTCTTCTGCCCCCCTGGATGGGTTTGGCATAGGTAATCCTTCCTGCCTTCGTGCAGTTTCAGTACACTTGGAGGACCAGGGGGTATCCTGTAGGTGCCCCATCATGTCATTGTCCTTATTCACACCTTCCTGATTCTCTGGGCTACAGTCTCTTGATATGCAGAGTTGACTTATCCTGTCTAGGGTTGGCTAATTTCATATGTATAAATCTGTGTATGGTTAGCTAATTAGAAATGTATGACTTGGTACTTCTGTCCAGGGCTAGGAGACCCTTATCTGATCCAGACTACCTCAACTTCCTACATTCTATTGTACCTTACCATTCCTGATCTTAGTCCTATGGTCTTGTCACAAAGACTAGAAGATTCTTATGTTAATCGTGCTGACTCTGCTTTCCTGCATCCTAAGCCCCAAGCTTATCCTGTTTGAACTGGTTACAGCCATTTTACTGATGAACTTTAGTTTCTTCCATGTTCATAATTTTAGATCAATTTTCCCATCTCTCACAATCCTCACTTTTCTTTTAGATCAGTAATACTGATCTTTCACCATGATCAGTGTTACTGATCTTTGGTTACTAGTGTCAGTGTGACTGATCCCCCCCCCCCCCCCCCCTTTCCTCACTTTTCTTTTAGATCAGTAACACTGATCTTTCAAGTGTAAGGTGTAGTTTTACCCAGCTGGTCAATAACCGAATTGTAATGTCTGTGTAAAGTCTTTAGGTAGGGGAGCACCATGAAGGTCAGAGTAGCGAGTCCAGCTGCTTATTAGGGTTGCGAGTATCAGGCTCCAGTTCTCAGTAAAGAGTCTAGTCCATCCCACATCAGTCCGAAGTTGCCACGTCTGAACATGGGCATGGGCAGATTCACGTTGAAACATTGAAGCAGTGTCTTTTAACCACCCGACTTTTGTAAGCATTGTCCTGACGAAGTCTGTGAGAGACGCTGCCTTCAGCAGCGAACGAGTAGCAGTAGTCAGGCGGTTCCGTTGAATTGTGGCTAGTATCTGATGTCCTCTTCAGCCCCGAACCCTAGGGCCACCGATCTCCGAAGGCTGTTTGGAGCCTGATATTAAAGTGTCAAGCAGCTCACGTTGTTGGTAACTGGTGCTCCCCTTCACGGGGTGATGAAAAGTGACCAAGCTGGGGGGGGGATTGTTTCTTGTGATTTAACTGTGTGTTGCAGCTTGTCTGCTAACATTAGCATATGTATCATCTCTCTCTCTCTCTGCTACATGTACAATCCTGACTACCATTCTGTCTGTCTTTGTCCCACCATGTCCTTTGTGCTATCGCCTCAAAACTCTTGTCTCTAATACCTGTGTAGGCTATGATACAAATTAGATGTACTCCACTAAAGCTGTTCAGTTCCCCTGGTCCGTATTGGGATCCCTTATATGCCACTATGACTATACATTAAATCTATGCCCTGTCTACATTCTAAAGGAGCCGAATTGTAACCTCTGCTGCCCCTATTCCAGGGGGGGGGCTTAAAACATTAATGAACAATATTCCAAAAAAAAAATGAGTAAACAACAATGAACAATAAATGTAAAGCTCATTAAAAACAGCAATAAAATACAACAAGAACTGAATAAACCACCATAACTGTAAAGCTCATTGACAACAGCATTAAAATACAACAAGAACTGAATAAATCACAATAAATGTAAAGCTCATTGAAAACAGCAATAAAATACAACAATAACTGAATAAACCACAAAAAATGTAAAGCTCATTTGAATCTGTGTGTCGTGATGTTGTGGTTCAGAAGCTGGTTTAATTCTTTGAATGTGGGTCCAGCCTTTCTCTCTTGTTCTTACTGCGGTGTCTGTAATTAAAAGTACACAGAAGGGACCATCCCAGGCAGGTTTTAGTTGATCTTCTTGCCATGCTTTTACATAAACCCAATCACCAGGTTTAATAGAATGTATAGGAAAGTCTAAGGGTGGTGTTTGGGCTAAGAGTCCTTTTTGCTTTAAATCTTGGATGGAAGTAGAAAGTCCTCGTAAAAATTTAGAAATGTATTGGTCGTTAGCTTCAGGAATGGGAGAATCAGTGTGGTATCCCATAAATGGGAGTCCAAACATCATCTCATACGGTGAGACCGCGAGGTCTTTACGAGGTGCTGTCCGAATTCTAATCAGCGCTAACGGTAATGATTTAATCCAGGACAGACCAGTCTCTTCATGAAGTCGAGTGAGTTGGAGTTTCAATGTTTGATTCATACGTTCGACTCGCCCCGAACTTTGGGGATGCCATGGGGTATGTAGTTGCCATTCTATTCCTAAGTTCTTGCAGACACCCTGTAGAATCTTAGAGGTGAAATGCGTACCTCTATCTGAATCAATAGTCTGCATCATACCGTATCGTGGAATGACACATTCAATAAGTATTCGGATGACAGTGTTGGCACGATCATTCGGGGTAGGAAAAGCTTCAACCCATCTTGTGAAATGATCGACCATGACAAGGAGAAATTTGTAAATGCCAATCTTAGGAAGTTCAGTAAAGTCTATTTGTATGCGCTGGAACGGGCGAACGGCAATGTCGCGACCGCCAGGTATTACTTGGCGCATCGATTTCTTATTAACCCTTTGACAAATGGGACAAGATCGAGTAGCAGATTTAGTAATATTGTATATGCCAAGGCAGTGAAGGGAACGTGTAAAAGCATCTATAAGGGACTGGGTTCCCCAATGTGTTTGTTGATGTAACTGATCTATGATTTGGCGGGCTATGGCTTTGTTAATAACTTGCCGTCCGTCTACTGTCCACCACAACCCGTCGGCAGTCTGGCAAAATCCCTGATCTCTCATTGCGACCTCTTCTTCCCGTGTAAAGATGGGATTCTTTTTAATCTCTATTGGCGTGGGTAGTAGCTGGTATAAATGAATCTTTTCTGCTAATGCCGCCTGTTTGGCAGCTGCATCAGCCTGCCTGTTTCCTCTAGCTTCAGGACTGTTACCAGTCTGATGTCCACGCACATGTACAATGGCAATATCGGACGGGAGTGCTAAAGCCTCCAAGGATTGGGTGATTAACTGTTCATGAGCTAACTTTTGTCCTTTGCCAGTTATCATCCCTCTTTCCTTCCATATCTTACCGAAGGTATGGACTACCCCAAAAGCATATTTAGAATCAGTGTAGATCGTTCCTACCTTGTTCTCTAGTTCGTGGAGTGCTCTACAGAGGGCATATAACTCACAGGATTGTGCTGACCAATGGCCGGGGAGGCGACCAGCTTCGATCACCAGTTCCTGTTTACCGTCCACTACGCTATACCCGCTATAGCGGGTTCCTGCAATACAACGTGAAGAACCATCAATAAACAGTTTTTTCCCTTCAGTTAAAGGGACATCGGTTAGGTCTTCCATAATTTTTGTTTGTAAGTCGATAACCTCTGAGCACGAATGTTCTAAACTGTCCAAAGGCTGGTCATTAGCTGGGGAGATGAGGAAGGCTGCTGGGTTGAGAGTTTTGGTTGTAATTAAGGTCAAATCATTGCTGTCCATTAATATCGTTTCGTATTTTAGGATTCTCGAATCCGTGAGCCACCTTCCAGCCCGCTGTAATAGAATATTGCGGACTGTGTGAGGGGTATGCACTGTCATAGGGGCACCGAAAGTAATCTTTCGTCCTTCTTCCACCAAAATTGCAGTGGCTGCGACGGCTTGTATGCATTCTGGCCAGCCGCGACAAACGGGGTCTAAAAGCTTTGACAGGAAAGCCACTGGTTGTCTATAGCCAGCCTTGCTCTGTGTGAGCACGCCGGTGGCTGTTCCAGCTTTGGTATTAGTGTACAAATCAAAGGTTTTGTTTAGGTCGGGCAGCGCTAAAACTGGGGCACTTGTTAGGCACCGTTTAACAAAGTTGAATTTTTCAATCTCTTCATCCGTCCAGTCAAGGGTTTCGGGTCTTATACTGGAAATCTTATCATAAAGAAATTTGACCAGAATCGAATAATTCTCTATCCATATTCTACAGAATCCCACTAACCCGAGGAATTTCCTGAGTTCTTGAGTATTTTTGGGAGGGGGGATCTGTATAATACCAGTTATTCTTTCTGGGCTAATTTTCCTGGTTCCTTGACTAACTAGATGACCTAAGTATTTGACCTCAGTTTGCACAAATTGTAATTTAGACTCACTGACTCTCAGACCTTTCTTCTCCAGAAAGTTTAAAAGTGCCACTGTAAAATCTTTAGCTAATTCCTGTGTTCTTGCAGTAATTAGCAAGTCATCCACATACTGTATGAGTTGGCAATTTTCTATCTTAGGAGCTTCATCTAATACCCGCTCTAAGACTTGACCAAATAAATTGGGCGATTCGGTAAAGCCTTGGGGAAGGACTGTCCACCGGTATTGGTTTTTACGGCCAGTAAAGGGGTTCTCCCATTCAAAGGCGAACATGTCTCTGCTTTCTGTGGCCAATGGACAAGTCCAGAATGCATCCTTTAAATCAATGACACTAAACCATTGATTATGGGGGTCAATTTTACTCATGATGGTATACGGGTTGGGTACAACCGGGTGACGGGCAAGAATGAATTTGTTAAGCTCCCTCATGTCCTGTACTAGGCGGTAAGTGCCGTCTGGCTTTTGAACAGGTAAAATCGGGGTATTAAAGGGAGACATACAGGGTTCGAGTATACCGTCTTGAATCAACTGGTCAATTACGGGCTGTAAGCCTTTCCGGCCAGCCATCGGAATTGGGTACTGTTTCTGTCTAACAATTCGTTGAGGATCTTTTAGCGTGACTTGTAGCGGAGGAATATCAAGGATTCCTCTATTTCCCTTCCCTGCCCATACTCTTGGATTTATTAGTTTGCGATCTTCTTCGTTTAAAACATAGAATTGAACTCCAATGCCTGATTGTAGAGGTCGAGTACCGATAGCCAATTGGTCCTGTAGATCCCTCCCTAGCAAGCATACTCCGGCTTGGGGAAGTAATAGAAGATCCTCAATTATGATCTTATCTCCCATTTGAATACTGACTTCTCGCAATACCGGGACTGGAAAGTCTCGACCTCCTACCCCAGAAACTGTAACTGTCCCTTCTATTTTCACCCCCTTCGGTTGGTATAGAACGCTAGATCGGGCAGCTCCAGAATCGACCAGAAATGTCATCTTATCCCTGTGAGGTCCTATGCATAAATTAACTAACGGTTCTCCTTGCAGCCCCACGGTATGTATTAATTGAGAACCGTGACCCCCCTATTCGTGATCAGCTTCCATCAAGGCATAGGAACGTGTGTCCATTGCTCGCAGTGGGCATTCCTTTTTAAAGTGCCCTTCCTTTTTACAATGAAAACAAATGAGGGGTCCCGTTTCCCAATCTTTCCCAAAATTTCTAGGGGGCATACGTCGTCCCCGCAATCCTCCTCTACTCCTCCACCTGCTGGGGTCTCCACCTCCCCACCCTTGGCTCCCCTCTTTTTGGTGGTGGTCAGCTACTATTCCTTTAACTGTCTGTAATAGAATTTTAGCTTTCCCTTTTTGTTTATCCTCTGCCCTCTGTACAAATGCTCTCTGAGCAATCTGTAGTAACTGGGTAATTCCTTGCTCATGCCAATTTTCTGTCTTTTGTAACTTTCTTCGGATGTCTGGGGCTGAGTTGGTAACGAAACCCGTTAGAACCAATTGCTCCCCTGCTGGGGATTCTATGTCGAGACCCCCGTATTGTTGAATTGCCGTGCGCAATCTATTGAGAAATGCAGAGGGGGTCTCCTCAGGACCTTGGGGAACCTCAAAGGCTTTTTTAAAGTTCTGTCCTTTGGGGACAGAATCCTTGATTCCTCTGATCAAATTTATCCTATATTCCTCCATCAGTGTGCGGCCAGCACTGGTATTTTTGTCCCAATTAGGTTTTGAGAGGGAATTTGGCTTCTCCAGGGATCGCCTCGTGTCCCCCTTGGTGTTCCTTATCCCATGCTTTAATGCCTGCCTGTGTCGGATCATTCCCCGCTCATCTAAGGTAAACAAGGTTTTAAAAATGGCTGTTAATTCCTCCCAAGTATACAAATTTGGTCCCAAAAATTGGTCTAACTGTTCGGCACATCCCTGGAGATCTTCTATCAGGGAGATTAATTCTTTCTTAAAATTACGTACTTCAGTGCTGGTCAGGGGCACATTTACGAACCCAAGACCTTCTCCTACGGGAACCTCCCGTAGGGGTCGCATCCAGCTAATTTCTGGTTTCTTTGATTTGTGTTCCTGTTCCCTGAGGAATACATCGCAGGGTTCTGCCACTTCTTCCTGAGGGGTCTCACGCTGTTCTGAGTAACAATGCTCTACCTCTACTGTTAACGGAGGTGGTAATCGAGCGCTTTGTGAGCGAGTCACCATACCACTCCGGTTCTCCTCTCTCTTCTCTAGTGGTAGGGGAGGAGGAGGGGGAGGTGCAGAAGGGTAGGTAATAGGAGGGGGAGGAAAGATAGGAGTTGGCATAGGAGGAACATAGGGTGGAGGGAGGGAATGTAACACATCCCAACCCTGTGGTTCAGGGACAAGAGGTTCCTCCTCTCTCTTATTCCTGAATTCTTTCTCATTTAAAACCAGCTGTTCAATGGATCCCTTGAGCAGCAGGCTGCATATTCCCTGCTCTCAACATTGTCTGGCTGGTTTTGATAGAGCCATAAGTTCAAAGCTTCACACATCCATTCATCCTCGGATCCGAATTTTGGCCAGTACACGGAGCTCCCTTTAACCGGGTATTTAACCCATTCATTACAACAATACCTGACCATCGTCAGTTTGTCTTTACCGCGGGTCTTTCCTGTGCCCCACTCAGATAACATCAACCCAAGCGGGCTGTACGTAGCTATCTGGTGGTCACGTCCTGTGTCAGGACTCTCATCTCTACTGCCCGCTATTCCCATGCTTAGGAACAAGTAAAATACTCTTACCGAGTTCTGGCAGTACTGCTCTAGTGCGCGTCCTTCCGCCGTTTGTTCTCAATGCCTCTTCTCGGATATCACTCGCTTCTTCCACTGACCAGCCACCCGTCGCCCGTGAGTCCAGCTGAATCAGCCGGGGTGCACCTACTCTCGTCGTCGGGGCACTCTGTCAGTGGAGGGAGTGTGATCCCGGACGAGCCCCCATTTGTTAGGAATTAAAGTACCTTTAAAGAAATTGCTCGAGACAAAAATTGAGAACAAAGAACATTTATTACTACAACAATGCAAAGTTGGGTGCTTCCCCTTACCCTGGGAATACACACACATACTGGGGCTCACCCAACTTTTATACAGTCAATTTCAGTATCAGAATGCCCTCCCCCTTACATTCTTCTGCCCCCCTGGATGGGTTTGGCATAGGTAATCCTTCCTGCCTTCGTGCAGTTTCAGTACACTTGGAGGACCAGGGGGTATCCTGTAGGTGCCCCATCATGTCATTGTCCTTATTCACACCTTCCTGATTCTCTGGGCTACAGTCTCTTGATATGCAGAGTTGACTTATCCTGTCTAGGGTTGGCTAATTTCATATGTATAAATCTGTGTATGGTTAGCTAATTAGAAATGTATGACTTGGTACTTCTGTCCAGGGCTAGGAGACCCTTATCTGATCCAGACTACCTCAACTTCCTACATTCTATTGTACCTTACCATTCCTGATCTTAGTCCTATGGTCTTGTCACAAAGACTAGAAGATTCTTATGTTAATCGTGCTGACTCTGCTTTCCTGCATCCTAAGCCCCAAGCTTATCCTGTTTGAACTGGTTACAGCCATTTTACTGATGAACTTTAGTTTCTTCCATGTTCATAATTTTAGATCAATTTTCCCATCTCTCACAACATGATCTTGGGAAGGCGATGGTCCTCCACTCTGGAGACGTGACCTACCCAGTGCAGTTTGATCTTCAGCAGCGTGGATTCGATGCTGTCGGCCTCTGCCATCTCGAGTACTTCGATGTTGGAGATGAACTCGCTCCAATGAATGTTGAGGATGGAGCAGAGACAACGCTGGTGGAAGCGTTCTAGGAGCCGTAGGTGATGCCGGTAAAAGACCCATGACTCAGAGCCAAACAGGTGTGTGGGTATGACAACGGCTCTGTATACGCTAATCTTTGTGAGGTTTTTCAGTTGGTTGTTTTTCCAGATTCTTTTGTGTAGTCTTCCAAAGGCGCTATTTGCCTTGGCGAGTCTGTTGTCTATCTCGTTATATATATATATATATATATATATATATAAAAGAGTCTGGAAAAACAACCAACTGAAAAACCTCACAAAGATAAGCGTATACAGAGCCGTTGTCATACCCACACTCCTGTTCGGCTCCGAATCATGGGTCCTCTACCGGCACCACCTACGGCTCCTAGAACACTTCCACCAGCGTTGTCTCCGCTCCATCCTCAACATCCATTGGAGCGCTTTCATCCCTAACGTCGAAGTACTCGAGATGGCAGAGGTCGACAGCATCGAGTCCACGCTGCTGAAGATCCAGCTGCGCTGGATGGGTCACGTCTCCAGAATGGAGGACCATCGCCTTCCCAAGATCCTGTTATATGGCGAGCTCTCCACTGGCCACCGTGACAGAGGTGCACCAAAGAAAAGGTACAAGGACTGCCTAAAGAAATCTCTTGGTGCCTGCCACATTGACCACCGCCAGTGGGCTGATAACGCCTCAAACCGTGCATCTTGGCGCCTCACAGTTTGGCGGGCAGCAACCTCCTTTGAAGAAGACCGCAGAGCCCACCTCGCTGACAAAAGGCAAAGGAGGAAAAACCCAACACCCAACCCCAACCAACCAATTTTCCCCTGCAACCGCTGCAACCGTGTCTGCCTGTCCCGCATCGGACTTGTCAGCCACAAACGAGCCTGCAGCTGACGTGGACTTTTTACCCCCTCCATAAATCTTCGTCCGCGAAGGTAAGCCAAAGAAGAAGAGAATATATTTATATATATATATATATATATATATATATATACATACATACATATATAAATAAATGTATTTAAAAAGCTATTAGTGTTCTTTTTGATATTTTCTAGTTTTCTTTCAACATTAATCTTTTCCATAATTATCTTCTCAATTGCCTTCTATAAGCTTTTAAAAGCTTCCTAGTCCTGTATCTTCCCACTAATTTTTGCTTCCTTGCATACGCTTTTACTTTTATTTTAGATTTGACTTCTCTTGCCAGAGTCATGTCATTTTTCCATTCAAAATATTTCTTCTCTTTTGGAATATACCTGTCCTTAGTTGTCACAGAAAATCCAGTCATTGCTATCCTCTCTGCTACTGTGCCTTTCCAATCAATTTTTGTCAGTTCCTCTCTTGTACCTCACTTTTCTTTCTTTGGCTTGGCTTCGCGGACGAAGATTTATGGAGGGGTTAAAAAGTCCACGTCAGCTGCAGGCTCGTTTGTGGCTGACAAGTCCGATGCGGGACAGGCAGACACGATTGCAGCGGTTGCAGGGGAAAATTGGTTGGTTGGGGTTGGGTGTTGGGTTTTTCCTCCTTTGCCTTTTGTCAGTGAGGTGGGCTCTGCGGTCTTCTTCAAAGGAGGTTGCTGCCCGCCAAACTGTGAGGCGCCAAGATGCACGGTTTGAGGCGTTATCAGCCCACTGGCGGTGGTCAATGTGGCAGGCACCAAGAGATTTCTTTAGGCAGTCCTTGTACCTTTTCTTTGGTGCACCTCTGTCACGGTGGCCAGTGGAGAGCTCGCCATATAACAGGATCTTGGGAAGGCGATGGTCCTCCATTCTGGAGACGTGACCCATCCAGCGCAGCTGGATCTTCAGCAGCGTGGACTCGATGCTGTCGACCTCTGCCATCTCGAGTACTTCGACGTTAGGGATGTAAGCGCTCCAATGGATGTTGAGGATGGAGCGGAGACAACGTACCTCACTAGTCCTCTTGTATACGGACAGCTCTGATTTTAGTTTCTCTCTCTCTCCCAAATTGCAAGATGAATTCTATCATATTATGATCCTGCGTCTACTTTCAGCTCCCTTATCAAATTCAATTCATTACATAATACTCAATTCATAATTGCCATTTCCCTGGTCAGCTCAGCCACAATTTATTCTAAGATGTCATCCTGAAAGCATTTGATAAATTCCTTCTCTATGGATCCAGCACCAATATAGTTTTTCCAATAACCTGCACACGGACATCCCCCATGACTGTTGTAACATTGTTCTTTTTGCATGCCTTCTCTAACTCCCTCTGTAGTTTTCATGCCACATCCTTGTCACTATATACAACTCCCAACAGGGTCTTTTTACCCTTACTGTTTTTTAACTCTACCCACAGAGTTTCTATATCTTCTGATCATGTCTTCTCTTTCCAAAGATTGAACTCAATTTTTAACCAGCAGAATGTCCACACCCCCTCTGCCTAATTTTGTGTCCTTCCAATACACTGTGTATCCACAGACATTTAATTCCCAGCTGTGATCTTCTTTCAGCTATGACTCAGAGATGGCCACAATGCCATACCTACCAATTTCCAGGTGCACTGCTAGATGATCATCAGCACAATGTATTTACAGTGCCAGCAGCCAGGACTGTCTGTAAGAAGATTGTATGTTCTCCACGAGGCTGCGTGAGTTTTCTTCGGGGGCTCCAGTTTCCTCCTAGCCTTCAAAATGTACTGTTAATTGGGTGGCACGGACTCATCGGGCCAAATTGGCCTGTTACAGTGCTGTAGATCTAAATTTTTAAATAAATAATTTTCTTATACTGGGGGCATTTAAATACAAGACCTTCTGTGTTGCTTTTTATCACCTAGGTGAAGTGGATATTCCAGATAAAAATGGAAACAACCAGGGACACCCAATAGCTGTAGCAGGGCCGAAATGACATAACCTGCTACAAAACCAAACCTGGTGAAGTAGGAGATGGCAAAGCTTCACTCCAAGAGCAATTCAATGTTTTCTTTGCCTGATTTGACCACAGTGACAGTGAAGAACACACCTCTGCTCCCCCATGTCCCTGATCATCCTATTCTGTTCGTATTGGAGAATGACATGCCTTCAGGAGAAAGGATCCAGCCCAGATCAAGTACCTGGCCGAGTATTAAAAATCTGTGCTGACCAATTTACCAATGCATACATAGACATCTTCAACATCTCACTCCAGCAGGGTGTGTTACCTACCTGTTTCCAACAGGCATCAATCATATCGGTGCCCAAGAAGAGTGTAGTAACTTGCCTTAATGTCCATCAACCAGTAGCACTTACATCAAGAGTGAAGTGTTTTGAAAGGCTGGTGTTGAAGTATGAGCAGTGACATGGATACATTCCAGTTCGACTATTGTAGTAACAGGTCTATGGCAGATGCCATCTCACTGGCTCTACACAAAGCCCTAGAACACATGAACAATAAAGATGCTTTCATCAGGATGCTCTTTATTGACTACAATTCACATTTAATACCATAATCTTCTCAAAATTGATCAGCAAACTCCAAGACCTGGGAATTAACAGCCAACTGTGTAATTGGATCATGAATTTCCTCACCTCAAGACCACAATCAGTGAAGATTGGTAAGAACATCTCTTTCACAATCTCCATCAGTACCGGAGTACCATAGAGCTGCATTCTTAGTTTCCTGCTCTACTCACTTTACACCTATGACTGTGTGGCTCAGTACAACAATAAACAATAAACTTGCTATAAATTCGCCAATGATACCACAGTAGTGGGTTGTATAGAGAAAGGCGATGAGTCAGCGTACAGGAAGGAGATTGGAAACTTGGCTGAATGGTACACCAACAACAACCTTGCACTCAATGTCACCAAAACTAAGAAGCCAGTTATTGACTTCAGGAAGGGAAACCCAGAGGTATACAATCCAGTGATCATTGGGGGAATCAGGTAAAGAGGGTGATCAAATATAAATTATTGGGACTCACTATCTCAGAGGATCTTTCCAAGACCCAATACACTAATGGCATCATGAAGAAAGCACATCAGTGCTTCCTCAGGTGTTGTGGAGGTTTGGTATCACTCAAGAAACCTTGGCAAATTTCTACAGATGTATGTTGGAAAGCTTGCTGACCAGCTGCATCAATATCCTTAAGCATAATGCCCTCAAAAAAAGTAGTGGACACAGCCTAGGACATCACAGGCAAAACCCTCCCCACTATTGAGAACATCCACAGGGATTACTACCGTCGGAGGGCAGCAGCAATCATCAATGATCCACATCATTTATGCTTTATGTAAAGTGGTTGCTCAATTTCCTGAATCATCTTCTGTGTCTTAGTGACCAAACTTCCTTGTTAAGCACCTGGTAATGCTGTACTATATGAAGGATACAAAGAGAGGTTGGATAAACTCTTGATGTTTTTGCTAGAACGTCAGAGATAGAGGGGAGACCTAACAGAAGTATATAAAATTAGGAGAGACATCAATAGGGTAGGCAGAATCATTTTCTTTGGATAAAAATGTCAAATAGTAGACAATGCGTATTTAAGGTGAGAAATGAAAGTTTGAAGGAGATGTGCAGGTCATTTTTTTTAAACAGAAAAAGTGGCGGGCTTGGAACGGGCAGCCAAGATTAGTGGTTGAATCAAATATAATAGTTGTGTTTAAGGTGTTGTTCAAGACTTATTCAGGAAATAAATGGGTATGGACCATGTATAGGCAGAAGAAATTTAGTTTAATTTAGAATCATATTCTGCACAAATATTGTGGCCTATATTGTTTAATTTTCTTTGTTCTTTTAGAAGAAAATTAAATGCATCTTGTTCCTTTCTTGAACTTTATCCTTTATTATTGGAAACCTCTGATCGGAGAAGCAAAAAGAAATCAGATGTGAGAAAACAGCTCAGCCATGATGGTCTCTGCAGCCATGGTTCTGCAAACGAATGCTCAGCCATGATGGCCTGTGGAGCAGTGGAACTACAAACAAACAGCCCCGAGTGAGGCTTGCAGAAATACAACAGGAACCACAGATGGCCTGTCATTGAGTTCTGAGCCACAGGAGAGAATAAATCATGAAAGAAACAGAGAATACTAAATTGGGGTGAAGAAGAACAATAGTGTAGGGTAAACATGAAGTGTTAGCAAATCTTTAAAATCTTTAGTTTGCTCTGTGGTGTTTCCCAGTACCAAGTAAGCAAAATGAAAGTTTTCAAACACTTAATGTGGTAGCAAACCAAGTACTTTTAAATTGAAATGTAATATGTGGGAGAATATTTCTCAATAACTGCAGTTAAAAACAATCAATTGTACTTGTTTTGGGGAAAATAAATTACTTCCAGAATTCAATTACATTGTTAAGTATATAATGCAAGGACCCAGAGGTGTATTGAAAATACCAGAAAATATCTGGAGTATGTATGTGCAGTACAGACTCTTTGGCCCACAATGTTGTGCCAACCCACATATACCTACCAAAAACCACTAAACCCTCCCTACCTCATTCTGAAAGGAGGACATGGTCACAGGCGTGTGTGTGTGTGTGTGTGTGTGTGTGTGTGTGTGTGTGTGTGTGTGTGTGTGTGTGTGTGTGTGTGTGTGTGTGTGTGTGTGTGTGCGCATGCATATATATATATATATATATAGTCTGTTTGCATTTGTTGTTTTTGCAATACAGTTTAAATTTTAGAAAAGTATATATATTTTTGAAATACACTGTATCACATAAACCTTTATAAATATATAACATATGACCATGTCCTCCTTTTTGGAAATGGCCACCCTATTCTCTATTTTGCTTTAATCCATATGCCTGTCTAAGAATCTCTTAAATGGCCCTATTGTTCCAGCCTTCATCACCACCCTTGGCAATGCATTCTAGGCACCCACAACTCTGTGTAAAAAAAAATAAACCTACCCCCTGATGTCTCCCTCAAACTTTCTTCCCTTCGCTTTGAAGAGATGTCCCACCCAAGGAAAAATGTGCTACTGTCTACCTTATCTACAAATCTCTCAAAATCTGCCTCTCAGAATCTAGTAGAGCACATGTAAAACGTTGTCAGAGGTTGGAAAAAATACTTTTCTACAAGAAAACAAAATATAGATTAGGAAATTCACATCCACATTTCCATTTAAAAAAAGCATAATATAAATGCTAAAATGAAACTACAAACATTAAAATAAATGCTTTTTTGGGACATGTTTAAACTTTGTTTTCACATAATATGAACTGTCATGTTTAAATATTAATAGCACTTGTACTATTACAGAAGTTTAAAAATATTCTTTATAACCAGAAAACAAAATGTGGATAAGGAAATTCGCATTTAAATTTCATCAAGGATAAATAAATGCTATAATGAAGCTACAAACATTGAAATAAATGTTTTTTTGGGAAAAAGTTAAACAGTTTTCTCAGCTATGAACTGAGTCATTTCTCAACCTCTCCATTCCAAAGAAAAGCCCAAGATCTGCTAACCTTGCCTCAGAAGACTTGTTTTCCAATCCAGGCAACATCCTGGTAAATCTCCTCTGCTCCCTCTCCATAGCTTCCACATCCTTTCTGCAAAGAGGTGACCAGAACTGAACACAATATTCCAAGTCTGGTCTCACCAGAGATTTATAGAATTGCAACATTACCTTAGGCTTCATCATGCCTCCTCCTTTTCATGTAGTAATATAAAGCAAATTAATTAAAATTATTTATTTGTTAAAACAGTTGATAATTCCATGAATAGAGTAGAAAAGGTTATTCATGGAGTTTAAAATTGGAAAGGATTTGGCAGGTTAATGTGGTAGTAGTATCAAGAACAGGAGGACATAATCTTAAAATTAGAGTAAGGACATTGAGGGATAAAAGCAAGAATATTTTTTTCCCCACATCTCTTGCTTACAGACTTTTATGGATGCTAGGACAATTGGATCTTTTAAGAATGTGATTGATAAACATTGTTAGATTAGATGAACAGAAGCGATGGGACAAGGGCAAGATGTGGAATTGAATTGTCAATTCTAAAAGGTGATGAACAAAGGTCAGTTTTATTGCCTCGCAGAGTTCGACAACACAGAAACAGGCCCATCAGCCCAACTTGTCTGTGATCATTACATTGTCTATCTAAACTCGCTGAGCATGTGCCAGTCTTAAACATTGCAATTGTACCCATCTCTACCACTTCCTCAGACAGCTTGTTCCATTTTCCCACTGCCTTGAGTGCATCCCTCAGGCCCCTATTAAATTTTTCTCCCTTCACTTTAAATCTATGCCCTCCAGTTTTAGACTTCCCTACCTGGGGGAAAAGACTATAAGTATTTACCTTGAAAATAGCCTTCATGATTATATGAATCTCGAATAAAGTCTCCCCCAGCCCCCTACAGTCCACGGAGAGAAGTTTCAGCCTCTCCTTGCAACTTCAGACCTCCAGTTCCAGTAACGTCCTTGTGAATTTTTTCTGTATCCTTCAAGCTTAATGATAGCTTTCCTATAGCTGAGTGATCAGAACTGCATACAATACTCTGATATGGTCTCACCAGGTTCTCTAAATGTTCTATGAATTACTTTAAATCTATGGAATGGTAATTAATTGTTTTGGTGAGGGAAAGAGGCTCTTAATGTCCTTGTTATACTTCTATAATTTTATGCAATTCAGCTCAGCCTTCCCTTGCTCTCCTTGTTCTAAAGAAAATGCCATCTTGCATGATCTTTTACTCATTTACTCTAATTTTCCAGACATAAAGCCCTCTTCTAACTTGTGTTGTGAAATCATATCACATCCCTCCTGCAATGTGACCAGAACTGTATGCAGTACTCTACCTGTGGTCTGACAGAATCCTACACTGTTCCAGCACAATTACCTTATCATTTATTCTACATCACAATCAATAATATTTTCCCTTTTAACAATTCTCTTCACCTCCTCCACAATTTCAATTGCCTGGCCAAGACAAAGCTTCCCTCAACAAATACATGCAATCATTCCTTGTTTAATCCCTTCCTTTATAAATGCTGATTTGTATCATACTTAAGAATTATTTTTCAATAATTTACCTACAAGCAAGATTATCATGACAAGCCCAGAATTATTCAATGTCTCTCCTGGTATGCCTTTAAGCATTGTTACAAAGTTAGCAATCCTCGGGTCTACCAGTTTTATCCAGATGAGTTTGAAAATGATGGTCAGAAAATAAATTCTTCCATGTTTGTGGTTGCATTTTAGCCAGGCTTGGTAATTTATCTACATTCAAGGATTCAAAAACCTTAATATTTCCACTCCATTTCCATCTTCTTTAATATTTACACTCTAATATCTATCGATATTCAGTGGTCCCCCTTATCCACGGTTTCACTTTCGGCGGTTTCAGTTACCCTGAAACCACGGCCAAACGCAGTCTGAAACTGATTCTACTGCCCCACACTCTCCCCTCAACCCTGTATCAGTCCCCAAACGGATCCCACTCTCTCCCCACAGCCTTGTGTTGGTCCCCACACTGATTCCACTGCCTCGCTCTCTCTCCTCACAGCCCCTTGTTGGTCCCTATACTAATCCCTACGTACAAATACAAAGTTTACAGGTACACTACAGTATCCCATATGGGTTTGCTAAGTATATAGCATAGTATTTGCACAACCTCCACATCACATAATGCCCAATTTCACAGAATGTATTGTGGACAGTAAGTGAACCCTATACTGTATAGGGTTCGGTACTATCGCTGTTTCAGGCATCTGCTGGGGGTCTTGGAACATATCCATCCACGGATAAGGGGGACTACTGTATGTAGAAATCCTTTTGATTTCAACAGGAACTGTATAGCTTGCTGAAAAGTAAAGGGAAATATAATTTCATAGCTTTACAATTTAATTATTTAAATTATATATAAATATATTTAGTTGACATTTTTTATATTTTAATTTAATTCTTAAACATTTTCAAATTATCTAGATGTTAGAAACTTTTTTTAAACCCTTGCAGCTTTGACAACTGGATGCCAGAATATTTTACTGACTTTGCCTTACTTCTCTCATTCAGTTTCACCATTTTACCTTCTGCACTCCTGTTGACTTGACCACACAGTATCTGACTGATACAGCATTTAAATCTGCTTGGTTCAATCAATGACAAGGAGAGAGCTTTCAGAGTTTCCCTCTTAGAAATATTGTGGTGAATACTTAAGTCATTGAGCTTGGCTGCATTTTGTCAATTTAAATTCTTATATCGACCACAAGTAGGTTTATAAATTGTACAACTCACACGGAGATTTTGGAAACCTTTTTAAACCTCACTGAATTGCCAGTGGGAGTCACATCCAAGGAGCTTGGAAACCTGCAAAGAGAAGCACCAGAACAGATAGCCCACGGACTAATCAATTTGGCCTAGACCCTCACTTTAAACTGGCTGTTGAGCTGCAGACTTTGACCATGCATCCCCTGCTTATTTGCCAGTAGAGTGAGAATGAATGCTGGGTTGCTATCCAGCTGACAGAGCTTTTAGATGTACACCAGAAAGGAAGAGGAGATCAGCAGAGACCCTGTTTTTTTACATCTCAGGGAGAGTCTGGTGAAGGTACATTTGGGAAACATCCAATCCTAGTGTCATGTTGCTGCAAGAACAATTTTCAAAGGGCTCCTGTGCATGATCTGAAATTATCTTCTGCTGAGACCCTTGGGTTCATACTAAGTTTGTAATGAATTAATTATATTTTAGAATGTATAATCCTGAACATCAACAAGTGAACATGTGTTGTCTCAAATTTCAGTTCATCTGCATTTCAGAAATACAGTCACATTTTCCTGATATGAATGCATGAAGTTCTTTTTAACTAAAATGGTTTGTAACAGGATCCTTTGACGATGATAGCTTGAGGGCACGTTCAATACAAGTCATTAAAACATGTGACAAAATGCTAAAGACTAGTTGAAAACAGACACCAATAAATCAAGGATGAGTTACAGTAAGTGATTTGTTTTCAGATCACAAGTTTTAGACGACCTGCTTAAGTTTGGAGTTTAACTTTAATAGATAATTATAATGAAAAGAGAATGAATGTTTATTTTTAAAACATGCAACATTTTCAAAGCAAATTTTCATCATTATAACTTTGGTTGAGTAAGAAAAGGAAGCAAAAACAATCAAAACTATCGCTGCTCTTGGAAAATGTTATTTTAAGAAAGGATGAAAGAAATTAATTTAGGTATTGTGGTTCTAAAGTATTCCTGATTAAAAGTAAGGTTTATAGCCTGCAATTTTGAAGCTAATTACTGATCACAGTACTATTTGAATATTTCCAGAAGCCTTAAAATGGAAACCTACATATTTAACTCTGATTAGGAGTAATTTTCTGGATATAGTAATGATACGCTTCGACTGAAGATATGGAGTGCAATAATTGACCAGGGCCAAGTTTCAGTTTTGCATTATGACTGATTTCTGGATGAACTGCTCAAATAATTTAATGCAATTTAATAACTAGACTGGACAATAATCCACATGCATTTATAAAGTAGTTTAATCTTCAGAGGGGAGGAAGAGCACAATGAGGTTTGGGCACAAATGTTCCTGGTCAGCCAGGACCAGAAGGCTTTCGACCGGATATTGCCCACATACCCTATGGATGTGCTCTCCAAAAGTGGCTTTGGTGGGGGGGGATTCTGAATTTTGGAGTAAACTACTATACACAGATGTCCATAGTGAAGTTAAATTCAATGGGTGGAAAACAGATAACTTCCCCATAATGTCTGGAGTCAGGTAGGGTTGCCTGCTCTCTCCTGTCTTGTTTGTGTGCTACATAGATTTCAGATTTATTGTCAGAATACATACATGGCACCATATACCACCCTGAAATGCTTTTTCCTGCAGGCAAGGCAGAATTAACACTTATTGGTTGTGCACAAAAAAACTGTACATAGTGTATGCATGTAAACAAAAAGAACAAATAACAAATGTAAACTGACTGCAATACAGAGAGAATTTAAACAAAATCAATAAAGTGCACGTGTCCTCAAATGAGTCCCTGATTGAGTTTGTTGTTGAGGAATCTGATGGTGGAGGGTTAGCAGCTGTTCCTGAACCCGGGTGGTGCGAGTTTTGTGGCACCTTTACCTCTTTCCTGATGGTAACAGCGAGAACAAATCATGTGCTGGGTGATGTGGATCCTTGATGATTGCTGCTGCTCTCCGACAGCAGAGTTTCCTGTACATGCTCTCGATAGTGGGGAGGGTTTTGCCTGTGATGTCCTGGGCTGTCTCCACTACTTTTTGCAGGGCTTTACATTCAGGGGTAGTGGTGTCTACAAGTGTTCTGTGGAAATTATACTGACTGATTGGATCAGTGCCTGGTTTGGAAATTTGAGTGGCCATGAACACAAAAAGCTGTGGGAAAGAGGGTAAACTAAGCCAAGTTTATTGTGGGCACTGACCTCCTATTCATCAAAGAGATCTATGTGATGTTATGCCTTATTAAAAAGGCAGCCAACATCATAAAGGATGCCCATCACTAATCTCCATCTCTTTTCACTGCTACCGTCAGGCAGAAGGATTGGGGCCTGAAATTTGGCATCTCCAAGTTCGAGAACAGATTTTTTTCCTACCTCCCCATACTACCCAAATCATAAATTATTTAAGGACACCAAGCGATCTGCCTGCAATAGAGAATTTTTTTTTTGCAGCAACAAATGTGACTATGCATTTCTCATATTGCACAATGGCTATTGTTAGAGGCGCCAGGCAATGCTTATAGCAACTCTTTGTTTGCCTTACAGCAGTTGAAGTATATCATGTACACAGGACTGTAAAGAAAGCTTTTGGCATCTTAGCCTTTATAAATCAAAGTATTGAGGACAGGAGTTGGAATGTTATGTTGAAGTAGTTTAAGACATTGGTGAGGCCAAATTTGGAATATTTTGTGCAGTTCTGGGTGCCTAACTACAGGAAGGATATCAATAACATTGAAGGAGTGCATAGAAGATTTACTAGGATGTTGCAGAGTCTTCAGGAGTTGAGTTACAGTAAAAGATTAAACAGGTTAGAACTTTATTCCTTGGAGCAAAGAAGAACAAGGGGAGATTTGATAGAGGTTTACAAGATTGTGAGAGGTATAGACAGAGTGGATGCGAGTAGACTTTTTCCATTTAGACTGGGGGGGGAAGATAAATACGAGAGGTCATAGTTTTAAGATGAAGGGGGAAGGTTTGGGTGAAGATTAGGGGGAAGTTCTTCACTCAGAGAGGTGAGAGTATGGAATGATCTGCTATCTGATGTGGTGAATGCAGACTCGATCGCGTTTTAAGAACAAATTGGATAGATACTTGGATGGGAGAGACCTGGAGGTTATGGATTGGGAATAGGTCAGCAGGACTAGGGAGATGATGGTCAGCATCGAGAGGCCAAATGGCTTTTTTTCTGTACTGTAGCATTCTATAGTTCTATTACAATTTTTGTATGTTACAATAAAAGGAACCTTGAACTGTGGCAAGTTATTTTTTTCTATTGTTGATGGAATATTTTGTGTACATTTTTGGCTGCAGCAACTAAGAATTTCAGGGTAGCAGTATATTGTACTTATGTACATGACAAAAAAATTCTCACATCACATTCCTGCCATTAGATTGGTGGCCAAGCTGATCTTAGACTAATGGAAAAAACAACTCACTGATCCGGAATTGTAGCATGAGCTCAGGTTAGTGACATGGTGGAAAGAATAGGTGTAACTGACCAGATGCAGACTCTTTGATCAACGAGTGGATATTTAACACAAGTGTCAGTCCAGGGAGATAAAGACCATACAAAGCAGACTGAATGGAGTCTTGGTTTGCTGCTCCCAGCTCACTTGGAGAGTTACATCCAGATTTCATATTCAGATTTATTGTCAGAGTATATACATGACATCGCATACAACCGAGATTCCTTTCCCTGCTGATTGCAAAATGAAACTGACTCAACGTACATATGTAGACAAATAAAGAAATGTAAACAAACTGACCATCCAAAGCTTCCACCTAAACTCATATCCTGAAGTGATTAGCACTCCCACCTTGCCATCCAATTGGTCAAGCCAATCTATAATGATAAAGATTAAAGTTAGAATTTCCATCTTTGTGTGACTCACTGCTTTTGTCAGTCTGTTACTGGGGTAGGCAAGGCCAGAATATTTTCAGAATCAGACATTAAGTTATATACTTGGCTACATTAAATACTGCCACATCAGCTTGGAACAATCATTTTTTTCTCTTGTAATCTGTGCTGTTTCTGAGCCAATTTGACATATTTGGTCCAATTTCAGTTTTACAGATCATGCTATTCACATCTTATACATTATGAACATCAGAGCCAGTGGTTCCAAGATTAATACCTAGCATCACCTCAAGTTCAACTTGTAATTTTTGTCTTTATTACATTTGTAAGCCAGATGACATGTAATTTGTGCTCTAAAGTCATGTGCTTAGAGCTGCAAGGTCACTTAGTTTAGCAGCAGTCAAAAATATAACACTATTATAACCCCTTCATCTATTCAACTAGTTCCATGAAGATTCATTTATTGGATCACCATCACTGTATTTTGCTAAATCAATTTACAGTATATAGTGTGACAATAAACATACCACTATTGTTGGCTTTTGCTTTTATTTGGCAAAAGAATGCACTGTCTTCCACCTTCATGTCTAACTATTTATATGCTGCTCCCTCGATCCACTTCCTACTAAGCACCCAACATTTCTCCCCAACTCCTGTATTTGCTAATTCTAATAACAGCAACAACCTTTCAAACTTGCATTCTTGCAAATTTATCTCCTGCCTCATGTTCCTACCCCAAGTCTTGAATGTATTAGGAGTGAACGAAGGAAGAGAAGCTGAAGGAACTCAGCAAATCAGGCAGCATTCGTGGGCAGAAAGAGTCAGTCAATGGTTTGGGTCTGGACCCTATAATGAGGCAAAGACCAACATTCTGACAGTGACGTGTCCGCTCTCGGCCTCTTCTACTGTCAGCATGAGGCCAAACGTACACTTGAAGATCAACAAATCAACATTTCTCCTGGCCAGCCTTAAAACCAATAGCACGAACAGCGATTTTTTTTTTCCAGTTTTTTTTTTAAAACCTGCCCCCCAATTTGGTTCAACTGTTTCAATCCTTACAGTAATTAAAAAAAAAATCTATTTTCCCTCTCCTTTTCCAATGTTTTCTCCCTCTACCTGAATCGCCACTTCCCACACCTCCTGTCGGATACCCTCTCATCTGGGCCCCTCCCCTAGCTTTGTTGCCTATACAATTAAACATATACATAAACATCTAAAAAACACATAGGGGCCAACCTGAAACATTGGCTGACTATTTCTATCCATGGATGCTGTCTGACCTACTGAGTTCCTCCGGCAATCCTTTGCTCAAGATTATTACATCTTTGTCACCTTTCCCTTACTGTTTAGGCCATGACTTATTTACCTGGTCCCTGTCTGTAATTGCGGCCTGATTTTTCCCATTCATGTACTCTTGGGACATGAAATCACAAGGTTAATCTTGTCAGACTACAGTATTGAAGACTACTACAGCTTGGTCTGGTTGCCAATGAAGCCTCTAGTGCACAGTGGCGGATTACCCATTAGGCTTAAGCTTAGGGACCCGGAAGGTAAGGGAGCCCATCTAAGATTTGATTGATCACCCAATGAATCGCTGGCATCTGCTCAGAAGGCATGATGTACGGCTAATGAAAGTAGACGTTGGGAGTGCGGAGACAGTAAAATCGTGCAGCTGATGAAGCTAATAGCGGTCGGTTGCAACTGTTGCTTTGAGAATAAATGCCAGTGTCACAATAGCCATGGAGATTGTTACCCATCAACAGCTCAGGCCAAGAACAAGGTGAATAATCCTGCGTCGTTGGAATTGGGCTGCGGCCTGATGTGAGTGCCTCTGCTGTGGGCGGGGATGGCAGCAGTCTCTGTGGTCCCTTGGGAGCTATGTATCTCCCTACTCTGTGTTTAACGCGCCTGCTGTAAAATGGTGGGCAATTCTGGCTGGGGCTCATCAGCCCAATTGGAGGCCTGACTTGCAGCTGCTGCTTGTACCTAGAGGCTGTAGACTGGTGTGTAACAATGGGGGAAAAGGGAGCGGGGTGCCAGCCTGCCCTGCCACCATGTTGATTGCATCAGAACTTAGTGGCCAACTGCTTCCACCATGTTGATTGCATCAGAACTTAGTGGCCAACTGCTTCCAGAGCAGAGAACCAAACCAGCTCAGCGGCAGAGGGACAGGTGACACTTTGGGTGACACTTTGGGTGACACTTTGGGTCAAGACCCTCAATCTCCACCTCCACACTTTATTCTATTCAAAGAAGGTGACCATGCCCGCGCACAATAACGAAGCACCATCCCAAAAGCTTTTTCAAATAATTGAACTTTATTTCCAATTTTGTTAACTACAGAACTTTTATTGGTTTTTTGTTTTAAAAATGTTTTTGCAACAGACCCATTTCTTCAATACAAATAAATAATCTACGTTTTATTACAATACAAGAGGCTATGCCCCAGCAGGAGTTAGCCTTGTTGCGGGACTAGTTGCAAGCAGTTATTTAGCGTAGCAGCGAGCACAATGCTGTTACAGCATTAGTGACCCCAGTTCAAATCTGGCAGTGTATGTACGTTCTCCCCATGACCTCCGTGGGTTTCCTCCCACATTGCACAGATGTAGGTGAATTGGTCACATGGGTTTAATTGGCAGCGTGGGCTCATGGGCCAGAAGGTGGCCTTGTATCTCTAAACTAAACCAGTAGTTCAAGCAGTTCCATCTTGTACCAGCTAGTGAGATTTAATCCAGTGTCAGTGTTACTGTGAATTCTGACAACTGCAAGCTCTCCTCTCTTGCGTATCTCAATCACTTGAAAATATCCAATACTGGAAGAGCATAAATTTCTTCGAGGTCACTAGGAAGATCAAAGTCACATTTTTCAGCCCCTGCTCCTCAATCCTGATGCAATTCCTCACTGATCAACTATTTGAAACTGAACAATTCAAACAGCTTGATATCTTATTAAACTGGGGCAGTGAAATTCAGACCTCATCTCCTGTAATAATTTTTTCATATTTTTTATTTAATACTTCACCATGAACCATATTAATAACATATACAAATATTCATCATTAAAATATAGTGACATTTTCATTTTTCCCCCTTCCTCCCACCCTCCCCACCCCCTATAATTTAAAGCAAGAAATAAAAGAGAGGAAGAAGAAAATTAATAAACAATAGAACACAAAAGCAAAGAAGAAAGAGATTGTGTCATCCAAAATTTCAAATTTAAATATTTTCATACTTGTATCACTTTAAGAGATGAGGTCTGAAATTGGCAGTTTCTAATATACTCTTTGTATGGTTCCCAAATTTGTTCAAATAAAGCAGATTTGTCTTATAGATTGTAGGTAATTTTTTTCTAATGGAATACACTTGTTTATTTCTATGTATCACTGTTGTATTTTTAAGGTTGCCTCCATTTTCCAAGTTATCATTATGCACTTTTTTGATGCTGTGAGCGCAATCAAAATAAATAGTTCTTGAGCCCAGTCTAATTTTAGGCCTAATTCTTTGTCATTTATGTTGTTTAACAGGAAGATTTTTGGATCTTTTGGTATCCTATCTTTTGTAATTCTATTTAATATTAGGTTTAAATCCTCCCCCAAAATTTTCACTTTTGTACATGTCCAAATTGCATGTAATGTTTACAATGGAAGCATCTATCCAATATTGTTGGGTTCCATTCTTTTAACTTTTGAGGTGGAACATATAATCTATGTATCATTCATTGTATTGTATCATATGAAACTGAGTATTTATTGTATTACTCATGGTTCCTGTGAATAGTTCCTCCCATGTTTCATTCTTTATTTGTATATTTAAATCTTTTTCCCAACCTTGTTTGGGTTTATATATTGCTTCATCATTTTCCTTGTATTGCAATTTGCTATACATGTTTGTAATAATTTTTTTTTTAAACTATTGCAGAGTCTGTAATTAAGCATTCATAGCAGCCACTCTCAGGTAATCTTAGGCTAGTTCCCAATTTTTCTTTTAAATAGGTTTTCAACTGATAGTATGAAAATATTGTACCATGTGATATTCTGTATTTATTTTTTAACTGTTCAAATGTTAATAAATTATTTCCCAAAAAGCAAACTTTTATTCTTAATTCCTTTTCTAGCCCACTCCTTAAAAAATAAATTATCTATTGTAAAAGATATTAATGGGTTTTGCATTAGTAACATTTTTGGTATTTGAAAATTTATCATCTTTCACTCCAGATGCATTCTCTTCCATGTTTTTAGTAGATGATGTAGTATTGGTAGATTGTTGTGTTGCACCAGTTTCTTATCCCATTTATAGAGTAAATGTTTCAGTCCTTTTCTCCTAATTTATATAATTCTATCTTGAGCCAATCTGGTTTTTCTCCCATCTGGTAAAATTCTGATAGATATCTTAACTGTGCTGTCTGGTAATAGTTTTTGAAATTTGGTAGCTGCAATTCTCGTTTGTACATCCATGTTAATTTTCCAAAGCCACTTGATTTTTTACCCTTCCATAAAAACTTTCTTATTAATTTATTTAGTTTCATAACAAATTCCCCCATCAAGGGAATCAGTAGCTTTTGGAACAAATATTGTAGCCGCGGAAATACATTCATCTTGATGCAGTTTACTTGCCATATTAAAGTTAATGTTAAATCTTTCTATTTCTCTAAATCCTCCTGTATTTTTTTAAATTAATGGTTGGTAGTTTAATTTATACAAATGATTAAAATTATTATCTATCCTGATACCAAGGTAACATATGGACTATGATTGCCATTTAAAGGGGATTCCCTTTTACATTTTGTATAATCGATTTTGTTCATTGGCATCATTTCACATTTATCAATATTAATCTTGTATCCTGATATTGCCCCATATTCTTTCAATTTTGTATATGACCTTTTTATTGATTTATCTGGGTCTGTTAAATATACTATAATTTCATCCGCAAATAAGCTAATTTTAAATTCTTCCTCTTTTACTTTTATTCCCTTCATCGTAGGTTCCTTTCTTATCAGCTCTGCCAATGGATCCATAGCCAAAGCAAACAGGGAAGGTGATAATGAGAATCCCTGCTTAGTTGACCTACTCAATTTAAAGTGGTCTGAAACATATCCATTTGTTACCACTTTTGCCAAAGGACCATTATACAGTGCTCTAATGCAATGAATACATTTTTCTGGTAATTTGAATTTCTGTAGTACTTTAAATAGATAATTCCATTCCACCCTATCAAAAGCTTTCTCTGCATCTAGAGTTACTGCCACAGTTGGTGTTTTATTTATTTGTGCTGTATGGATTAAATTAATAAATTTACAGACATTATTGCTCTTATTTTTAACAAATCTTGTCTGTCTAGTGTCTCTAATTCTGATCTAGTGTTCTTTTAGTATTTCCTTTACTCCTCTTCTTGTTGTTTATTTTGTAATTGGTCTGCAAAGCGATGAGCTTCTTCTGGATTTGAAAACAGTCTATTTTGCCCACCAGGGATGAATGAATATCTCCAACACTGCTGGATGCCATAAGACAAAGTTATAACCTTTTTACCATAGTACAGTTTTTGCTAAATTAAACTCCTTTCGCTTCTTTGAAAGTTCAAAGCTAATATCTGAATTTAAAAAAAATATTTTTTCCCATTGTACTCCAATGATTCTTTATTTTCTTTCACTCTTTTCATTGCCAGTTCCAATATTTTCTCTCTTGTATATCGTTGTAGTTTTATTAGTATGGATCCCAGTTTCTGATGTGGCTGCAGCTTTGGCATCAATGCTCTGGAGGCTCTTTCAATTTATATTTCTTTTTGGAGTTCTTCTACTCCCAAGATCTATGGGATCCATCTTTTTATGAATCCTTTTATATCTGCCCCTTCTTCCAGGTCCACTATTTTTATACATCTGCTTAAATTCTCAAAAATGTCAATTTTTTGGGCCTATAAATCATGTGTCTTCTCAATCTCCTTATCTCGATCTTCCAATTTTTCTCATAACTCAATTCAGCTCCATTTCCAAGCCTATCACTCTGTCTTCCACTTCAACACTTCGTTTTATCATATCTGCCATAGCCTTCTCCATTCTTTGCATTTTTATATCTGTCTCTTGCATGGTTTTTATTAAATAGTACTGAAGCTCAGCCATTATTGTTTCCATTAGAATCTTAGACTGTCAAAGTATTCCTTATCAATCATCTGCTTCTGTTTTTAACCTTGTATTTTGTACATATGTCTGTATCTTCCTCTTGATCTTCTTTCTCTAGCTCCATTTCTTGGCTCCGTATTGATCCTGCCTCTATCGGTGTCTTCTCCGCGGCCTCTCCCATTACCGGTTCAGCGTCTTGCTGTTGGCGTCCGCTCCCACAGGCGTCCTCTCTACAATGCGTACTGCATATGCACGGCTGGCATTTCTTTTACAGGCTCTGCAAGCCAACGTTCGAGACCACACCGTGGGACTTTGCCGCCCAGCTGCCTGCTCACCGACTTCACCGATCAGGCCATCCTCTTGGGGAGAGCTCCCTGCTCCCAGACACTGGTAAGGCCTTCCTCTTTTTTTCTCTGGTGATTTCTTTATCTCTTCTTTACTTGACATTGTAGCCTTTTCCTCCTTTGGAGCCATCTTCAAGATCTTCTTAATCTTCTTATCTTGTGACTTTTAAATATTTTTCTTCTCTGCCTTGTTTTTCTACCTTTTTTCCAACTTTCTCCATGGAGGGCTGTTTTTCCCCAACCAGCCTCTACTCCATCATGTGATCACCTCCCATCTCCTGTAATCATTAAAGCCCATTTCTTCCTTGAACGTTTTCCAATACCCACCTTTGCTTCTGTTCATCTGCTACTGAAGTCTCTACAGCATTCCTGACTATCCATTTTCTACCGTCCACAAAATTACGATCAGCAACACTCCAGATCAGATACAACGGCGTAATGTCGGATGCAGCGGCCTCTCCAGACACAGTAGTTTTGATTTTTCTTTTAATTACATTAAAGATCGTAGCTAAACTGTTATATAGTTACATAATTTTAGTTTTTAAGAGTCCTGGCTACCTGACGCTACAGCATACAATTTTAAAAGTTATTTAGAAATGAATCTACTCACCTCCGGAAAGATCTACGTGAACATATGCTGCTGCGGGGACTAGGCCTAAAGTCTTGGGATCACGCAGGAGAAGGTAGCAGTGCACAAGGGGGGAATGAAGTGCGGAAAGCGAGCAGGGGTTCGTGCTAGGCTGAAGGCAAACCCCTGCTGCCTGGCTTCCTCATCCATCTGGTTCACTTACGTCGGTTCCCTGGTGAACAAAATGGATGGCATCCATCTCCGGAGTCTGGGCAGTGAGAGCACAGGGACTGTTGTGCTCTGGTCTTCAGTGAAATGTGGCTCAGTGACAGGGGTTCCGGACGCCACCATTCAGTTGGAAGGGCTCACTTAATTTTGGCCCGACAGAGCTGCTTTGTGTGGTAAAGACTGTAGCAGTGGCCTGAGTGTTTACATCAATACAGAATGGTGTGAAGATTCTGCACGAGTCTCCAGACACTGTTCATTGCTAATGGAATTTGTGATGGTCAGATGTAGACCATTCTATCTACTGCAGGAATTCACCACCGTCCTCATAGTTGGAGTGTACACCCCACCACCCCACCCCTGCGCTAACGCTAAGGAGACCATCTGAGAACTGTATAGGGCTATAAACGAACTGCAGACTGCACACTTTGACAAACTGATCATTATCACTGGCGATTTTAACCAGGCGAACCTAAAGTCAGGGCTATCCAATATGCGGACTTTGCTACGAGAGGGGCGAGCACATTGAACCTTGTGTATCCGAATGTTTCTGATGCGTGTCGGGTAGAACCCCGCTCCCACCCTGGATACTCAGACCACATCTCTGTAATGCTAATCCCAGCATACAGACCGCTTGTCAGCCGCTCAAGACCGGAAGCACTGACTGGCACAAGTTCAAGGAAGCAGGAATCAATGGCGACTGCATCAATCTGGAGGAATATACAGCATCATTTATCAGCTACATTAATTAGTGTACTAACGATGTCACTGTGCCTAAGACCATCATAACTCACTCAAATCAGAAGCCATGGATGACTGCGGAGGATCATGTGCTGCTCAGGAACCATGATGCTGCCTTCAAAGCGGACAGCATAGAATCCCTAGCTTTTGCAAGAGCCAAGGTGTCCAAGGCCATCAGGGAAGCAAAGCAGGGGGGGGGGGGAGGAGTCACGTGATGGAGTAGTGGCCGGACGGTGAACTCCAGTCCTCTCCAGAAAAGTTGGAAAAAATAAAGGAAAGCACAAAGGCACAAAAATAAAAATTAAAGTAAAGTGAGTATAAAGGTGGAAAGAAGATGGCGACGAAAAAAGAAAAATCGAAACCAACGGTAAGAAGAGAGGAAGAGAAGACAACGGAAGAAGAAGGAGAAGGCCTTACCTGTTCGAAGAGGCCCGTGGTGGAGAGAGAAACCCGCTCCCTCAGGTCGGTAGAAAGTGGACTACAAAAATGGCTCGCTGAGCCGAGTAAAAGTGCGCAACCGCGCATGCAAAAAAACACACCGACGGGAGGGGCGACCAGCTGGGGAGTCGATCTCCACAGCCGGCAACGACAGCTGCAGAACAGCAGCAGCAAAAGGAGAACATAGAAGACAACGAAAACAAGAAAGAAGAGAAGAAAAGGACAACAAAGAAACAACAGATGGCCAACCCAGAGGAAGAAGAAGAGGAAGAGTACAGTGAAATAGAAGAAGAAGGGAAAGGCAAGATAAAGGATATACTTTCTCTTATTAAAGAATACATGGAGTCATTTAAAGAATGGCAAGCGCAAGAATTTAATGATTTAAGAAGAAGAATAAACAATACAGAAGAGAAAATGAATAAAATAGATATGACCTTATCAGAAATGGGAAAAAGAATGGACAAGGTGCAAGAACGAGAAGCAGCAGTAGAAATGGAGGTAGAGGACTTAAAAAAGAAATTAGAGGAATCTAATAAAAAAGTTAAAGACACACAAGAACTGTTAGCTCAGAAAATAGATATAATGGAAAATTATAACAGAAGAAATAACATAAGGATAGTGGGCCTTAAGGAAGATGAAGAAGGCAAGAATATGAGAGAGTTTATAAAAGATTGGATCCCCAGGATCTTAGGATGTCCAGAACTACAGCAAGAAATGGAAATAGAAAGGGCACATAGAGCATTGGCCTTTAAACCACAACCACAACAAAAACCAAGATCTATTTTAGTAAAATTTCTAAGATATACTACAAGAGAAAAGGTACTGGAGAAAACAATGGAGAAAGTAAGAGAGGACAACAAGCCACTGGAGTACAAAGGGCGAAAAATCTTTATTTATCCAGTTATAAGTTTTGAACTCCTGAAGAAGAGAAAGGAGTTCAATACAGCAAAGGCGATTTTATGGAAGAAAGGGTATAAATTTATACTAAAGCATCCAGCAGTATTGAAAATATTTATTCCAGGACAGCAAAACAGACTATTCTCGGATCCAGAGGAAGCACGAAAATTTGCAGAACAATTACAAAATAGACTGAGAGAAGAAGACGTGTAACGAGTGTACAAAAGACTGTGAACTAAAAAGACACATAAGTTTTGAACTCCTGAAGAAGAGGAAGGAGTCCAATACAGAGAAAACGATCTTATGGAAAAAGACTATTCTCGGATCCAGAGGAAGCAAGGAAATTTGCAGAACAACTACAAAACAAACAGAGAGATGAAGACATGTAATAAGAGTAAAAAGGACCACGATCTATATGTATGTGGGTAAAGAGGTATATATATGTATATATATATATGTATATATATATATATATCTATATATATATATGTATATATATATATCTATATCTATATATATATATATGTATATATATATATCTATATATATATATATATATATGTATATATATATATATATCTATATATATATATGTATATATATATATATATCTATATATATATATATGTATATATATATATCTATATATATATATGTATATATATATATATTTTTTTTTTTTGGAGGCACTGAAGCTCTTGACCATGAAGCCTGCCTCTCGGACCGAATCATGTCCATGCGACCCCCCCTTCAAAACAAGCGTCACATCACCCTCATCAGTGTCTATGCTCCAACCCTCCAGGCGGAACCAGCAGAAAAGGACAAGTTCTACACCGACCTGCGCAACCTCATTCAACGCACCCCTGCAGCCGACAAGGTTGTCATCCTGGGCGACTTCAACGCTCGTGTCGGCAAAGACTCAGAAACCTGGCCAGGAATCCTGGGCAAGCATGGCGTCGGCAAGTGCAACGACAATGGGCGCCTCCTGTTGGAGCTCTGCGCAGAACAGCGGCTTGTCATTACAAACACCCTTTTTCAGCAGAGGGACAGCCTTAAGACCACCTGGATGCATCCCCGATCCAAACACTGGCACCTCCTGGACTACATCCTGGTGCGAGAAAGTGACAAACGAGATGTGTTCCACACCAGGGACATGCCTAGCGCGGAATGCCACACTGACCACCAGCTGGTTCGCTGCAAGCTCAACCTTCACTTCAAGCCAAAGCCCAGGAACAATAAAGCCCCCAGAAAGAGGTTCAATGTTGGAAACCTGCAGTCAGACGAAGCGAGAGGAAACTTCCAGGCAAACCTCAAAGCAAAGCTCGACGATGCAACCCGCCTCACGGACCCGTCCCCTGAAACCCTCTGGGATCATTTGAAGACTACCATACTGCAATCCACTGAAGAGGTACTGGGCTTCTCCTCCAGGAAAAACAAGGACTGGTTTGACGAAAACAGCCAGGAAATCCAGGAGCTGCTGGCAAAGAAGCGAGCTGCCCACCAGGCTCACCTTACAAAGCCGTCCTGTCCAGAGAAGAAACAAGCCTTCCGTCGCGCATGCAGCCATCTGAATGGTGGACTAGCCTCGCCAAACGAACCCAGCTCAGCGCGGACATTGGCGACTTCAGGGGTTTCTACGAGGCTCTAAAGGCTGTGTACGGCCCCTCACCCCAAGTCCAAAGCCCGCTGCGCAGCTCAGATGGCAAAGTCCTCCTCAGCGACAAGATCTCCATCCTCAACCGATGGTCAGAACACTTCCAATCTCTTTTCAGTGCCAACCGCTCAGTCCAAGATTCCGCCCTGCTCCAGCTCCCTCAACAGCCCCTAAGGCTAGAGCTGGATGAGGTTCTCACCCTGGATGAGACATACAAGGCAATCGAACAACTGAAAAGTGGCAAAGCAGCAGGTATGGATGGAATCCCCCCAGAGGTCTGGAAGGCTGGCGGCAAAACTCTGCATGCCAAACTGCATGAGTTTTTCAAGCTTTGTTGGGACCAAGGAAAACTGCCTCAGGATCTTCGTGATGCCACCATCATCACCCTGTACAAAAACAAAGGCGAGAAATCAGACTGCTCAAACTACAGGGGAATCACGTTGCTCTCCATTGCAGGCAAAATCTTCGCTAGGATTCTACTAAATAGAATAATACCTAGTGTCGCCGAGAATATTCTCCCAGAATCACAGTGCGGCTTTCGCGCAAACAGAGGAACTACTGACATGGTCTTTGCCCTCAGACAGCTCCAAGAAAAGTGCAGAGAACAAAACAAAGGACTCTACATCACCTTTGTTGACCTCACCAAAGCCTTCGACACCGTGAGCAGGAAAGGGCTTTGGCAAATACTAGAGCGCATCGGATGTCCCCCAAAGTTCCTCAACATGATTATCCAACTGCACGAAAACCAACAAGGTCGGGTCAGATACAGCAATGAGCTCTCTGAACCCTTCTCCATTAACAATGGCGTGAAGCAAGGCTGTGTTCTCGCACCAACCCTCTTTTCAATCTTCTTCAGCATGATGCTGAACCCCCAACCAACCAATTTTCCCCTGCAACCGCTGCAACCGTGTCTGCCTGTCCCGCATCGGACTTGTCAGCCACAAACGAGCCTGCAGCTGACGTGGACTTTTTACCCCCTCCATAAATCTTCGTCCGCGAAGCCAAGCCAAAGAAGAAATATATATATAGTGTGCATACATGAATGTATCCGTATTTAGAGGAAAATATATAGAGTATAGACAAGAATTAATAAGGGAAAGAAATGGAATAGAGGGAACAAGGAGGGAATTAAAAGAGTGACCTTTGTTACATATGAAAATTGAAATCTTTTCTGGGGGGGGGGGGCTGGGTGGGGAGGAGTTACGGTCACTGCAAAATCAGCTGACGTTTGTGAGTGAATTCGCAAATCCAAATGGAGAGGGGAGATGTGGTTGTCCGACAAGGGATAAAGGACAACTCAGGAGGGGAAGGGGAGATTGGGGCTAAAGAAGTTTTAAATAGGAGAATAAGGAAAATGTTTGATGTTTTAGAAATGTTGTCTTATAAAGTGCTCAAAACAAGAAAACAGAAATGGATAAGAAGGAAAGGTAATTGTTATATAGAGAATTTAGGTTAAAATGACTTAAGTTAAAATGTGATGATTAATCATAAACAGGGGAGCCAGAACGGACAGGGAGCTTACTAGCAGCCAAGGACAAAAGGTTCTGCTGAATATGTTTTTTTAAAACCTATCTTTTCATGGTCATAGTGAGAGACATGCAGGAGACAAAAGATTGATAAGAAGGGTGAGAAACAGAATTTAGTGTATGTAGAGTTCACAGCGTACGTAACGAACGTGATAATTAAAAATGCAGTTATACTTAGAATACTTTTGCAATACTAACCAATTAAAACAGTATTAATAAGAAGGGGAAGGGCAAACAATAAGGGTATAAAAATCAATGCACTGTATGTATCGGGGCTTAACTGGTGAGAAACCAGTTGAGTCCAACTCTGCAGACTTGTAAATAAAGCTTGTCGTGTCATCAGTTTTAAAGAGACTCATGTGTGAGAAGTTTTATTTCTGACAGTAATGATGGAGAAACGGAAAGGGAAGATAAACAAAGTATAAAATGGCTACGCTGAACTATTAACTATTAAATATTAACGGAATACATAAACAAATTAAAAGGAAGAAACTGCTAAATTTACTGAAAAAAGAAAAAATTGATATAGCATTTGTGCAAGAAACACATTTAACTGAATTGGAGCACAAGAAATTAAAGAGAGATTGGGTAGGACACGTAACAGCAGCATCGTATAATTCAAAAGCAAGAGGAGTAGCTATATTAATTAGTAAAAATGTGCCATTTAAAATAGAAGAGGAAATAATAGATCCAGCAGGGAGATATGTAATGATAAAATGTCAGATATATTCTGAGTTTTGGAATCTACTCAATATATATTCACCTAACGAAGAAGATCAAAGGTTTATGCAAGATATTTTTTTGAAGATAGCAGATACGCAAGGGAACATATTAATAGGAGGGGATTTCAACCTGAACTTGGATTCAAATATGGACAAAACTGGGATAAAAATTAACAGAAAGAACAAAGTAACCAAATTTATAATTAAATCGATGGAAGAAATGCAACTTTTGGATATATGGAGGAAACAACACCCAAAGGAAAAGGAATATTCATATTACTCGGCTAGACATAAAACATACTCAAGAATAGACCTATTTTTGTTATCAGCTCGTATGCAAGACAGAGTAAGAAAAACAGAATATAAAGCTAGAATACTATCGGACCATTCACCCTTAATATTGACAGTAAAGTTAGAGGACATCCCTCCAAGAATGTATAGATGGAGATTAAACCCCATGTTACTTAAAAGACAGGATTTTAGAGAATTTATTGAAAGACAAATTAAAATGTATTTTGAAATAAATATGAAATCAGTGAAAGATAAGTTTATACTATGGGATGCAATGAAAGCATTCATTAGAGGGCAAATAATAAGTTATGGAACCAAGATGAAAAAGGACTATAATCAGGAAACAGAGCAGTTGGAAAGGGAAATAGTAAATATAGAAAAAGAATTAGCAATGAAGGAAGATACAACTAAAAGAAGAGAATTGGCAGATAAAAAAATAAAATATGAAACACTACAAACATATAAGGTGGAGAAAAATATAATGAAGACAAAACAGAAATATTATGAACTAGGTGAAAAAACGCACAAAATTCTAGCATGGCAGCTTAAGACAGAACAAGCTAAGAAAATGGTATTGGCATCAAGGAAAAAAGACAAACAAATTACATATAATCCAAAAGAGATCAAAGAAAACTTTAGAGAATTCTATGAACAATTATACCGAACTGAAAACGAAGGGAAAGAAGGGAAAATAGATGAATTTCTAACTAAAATTGAACTACCAAAACTACAAATAGAGGAACAAAATAAATTAACAGAGACATTTGGAATAGTAGAAATACAAGAGATAATAAAAAAATTACCAAATAATAAGACACCAGGAGAGGATGGATTCCCAATAGAATTCTATAAAACATTTAAAGATTTATTAATTCCGCCCCTCCTGGAAGTAATCAACCAGATTGATAAAACACAAAGCTTACGAGATTCATGTAAAACAGCAATAATTACAGTAATACTAAAGCAAGGGAAAGATCCACTCAAACCAGCGTCATATTGACCAATATCTTTACTTAACACAGATTATAAGATAATAGCTAAACTATTAGCAAAAAGATTAGCAGAGTATGTACCGAAAATGGTAAATCTAGACCAAACTGGATTTATCAAAAAAAGACGCATAACGGACAATATTTGTAAATTTATTAACTTAATTCATGCAGTAGAAGGGAATAAAGCGCCAATAGTAGCAGTTGCTTTAGACGCAGAGAAGGCCTTTGACAGAGTAGAATGGAATTATTTGTTCAAAGTATTGCAAAAATTCAGTTTACCGGAGAAGTATATTAATTGGATTAAAGCATTATATAAGGGACCATTGGCGAAAGTGACAGTAAATGGATATGTATCAAAGCAATTTAACTTAAGCAGGTCAACACGGCAGGGATGCCCACTATCACCTTTATTGTTCACGTTAGCTATAGAACCACTAGCAGAATTGATAAGAACAGAAAATAATATAAAAGGGATAAAAATTAAAGACAAGGAATATAAAATCAGTTTATTTGCGGATGATGTTATAGTATACTTAACAGAACCAGAACTATCAATAAAAGAATTATATAAGAAATTGAAGGAATATGGAGAAGTGTCGGGTTACAAGATCAACGTAAATAAAAGTGAAGCAATGCCTTTGAATAATGCAGATTTCTCAAAATTTAAGAAGGAATCACCATTTAGATGGCAAATGCAAGCAATAAGATACCTAGGTGTACAAATAAATAAAAATCTCGGCCAACTATATAAACTCAATTATTATCCACTAATGAAAAAATTACAGGACGATTTAGAGCATTGGAAAGATTTACCACTAACACTAATAGGAAGGATAAACTGTATTAAATTGAACATTTTTCCAAGGATACTATACCTATTTCAGGCACTACCAATACAACTGACAGAGAAATTCTTCAAGGAGTTAAAGAAAATAATAAGGAAATTTTTATGGAAAGGGGGGAAACCGAGGATAGCACTAGATAAATTAACAGAATGGTACAAACAAGGAGGCTTACAACTGCCAAACTTTAAAAATTATTATAGAGCCGCACAATTAAGATACCTATCAGATTTTTATCAAACAAGGGAAAAGCCAGATTGGACCAGATTAGAATTAGATAAAATAGGGGAAAAGATACCTGAACACATATTATATAAATGGGATGAAAAATTGGTACAACATAGAAGTTCTCCAGTATTACATCATCTACTCAATATTTGGAAGAAGATTCATGTAGAAAGAAATAAAACAAATTATCAATTACCAAAACTAATATTGACGCAAAACAAGTTACTCCCTTTTACAATAGATAACCTTTCCTTTAGAGAATGGGAGAAAAAAGGGATTAAAAGAATAGAAAATTGTTTTTCAGGAAATAGATTATTATCCTTTGAACAAATGAAAGATAAATACAATATAACTGAAGATACAGCGCTGGCATATTACCAATTGAGATCCTACTTGAAGGACAAATTAGGAAGCAGTCTGAGTTTGCCAGAGGGAAGTAACTTTGAATATGTGATTACAGATACAATGATAATCAAAAGATTTATAACAAATATGTATATTAAACTGCAAGAAAAGGAGAATGAGGAAACAAATGGTAAAACTAAACAAAAATGGGAACAAGATTTAAATATAAAGATAAAAAAGGAAACATGGGAGAAGTTATGTTCTGGAACGATGAGAAATACAATAAATACGAGGTTACGTATGATACAATATAACTGGATACACAGGCTATACATTACACCTCAAAAGTTAAATAAATGGGACCCGACAATATCTGATAGATGTTTTCGATGTAAAAAAGAAATGGGAACAACAATTCATGCAATCTGGACGTGAGAAAGTAGAAAAATTTTGGGAAGATCTAAATCAGATATTAAATAAAATTACAGAAAACAATATACCAAAGAATCCAGAGATCTTCCTCCTAAGTAACATAAAAAACAAAGAATTTGGAATTGATTTGGAGGATGCACAAAAAAGATTTGTTAAGATAGCTCTAGCCGTAGCAAAAAAATATATTATGTCAACCTGGAAATTGGAAGATAATTTGAAAATACAACAATGGTATATAGAAATGAATAAATGTATTCCATTAGAAAAAAATAACATATAGTTTAAGAAATAATATTGAAATATTTGAACAAATATGGGAGCCTTACATGAAACACAATAGCGAAAACCTACCGGGGTCATTCACTACCTAAATTAACGGAATGAGAAGGAAAGGAAAAGAATTGACTCAGTGGAATTTCTTGTGTATTTTTATTGAATGACAACATTGTTTGACTGGTTTAATGTATCCTAGATTTTGTACTTTAAATGGACGGGAGGGGGGAGGTAGGGAGGGTGGGATGGGAGGGGGGGGGGAGAAAATGGCACTGTATATGTTTGAAAAGGAAAAAGTGTGTATCATGGTTAATGTGGTTTATGGTGTGAAAAATAAAAAAATTAAAAAAAAAGGGAAGCAAAGCGGGCATATTCACAGTCACTTCCTGGACAGCAAGGTTACATGACACACGTGGAAGGGCATACAAAACATCACCAATCATGAGACTTCACCATCTCCCTGTGTTGGTGATGCCTCCCTCCCAGACGCACTGAACACTTCTACATGCATTTTGAGGTGAGAAACAATGTGGTAGCAAAAAGACAACCCATCTTCCAAATGATCAGGTGCTGTGTCTTGCAGTGGCCAACGTGAACAGAGTTAGGCAAGGTCAACCATGGAAAGCTGCTGGCCTGGACAACATTCCCAGGCAGAGCACTCAGGGGATGTGCAGCTCAACTAGCAGATGTCCTCACTGACATCTTTAGCATCTCCATGAGAAGCACCGTGGTCCCAACACGCTTCAAAGCTGCCACCATTGTCCCCATGCCGAATAAGTCATCCTTGACCTGTCGGGCTCACATCCATCGTCATTAAATGTTTCAAGAGGCACATGATGGGGCATATCAAGGTTCTGCTGCCCCCAACACTGGACCCCCTCCAATTCGCATACAGATCCAACCGCTCTTCAAATGATGCTATTGTCTTCCATCTAGCCCTCACTCTCCTTGAAAATAAGGACTCACATGTTCAAATGCTGTTTATTAACTTCAGTTCAGTATTCAACACAATCATACCACAGTACTAGATAAGAATATGAACCTGCTGGGTCTAAACACCTCCCTCTGCAATTGGATCGACTTCCTGTCAAGGAGACCTCAAGCAGTCTGGATTGGTAACAGCACTTCCAAGACCATCACATTGAGCATGGCCAAACCCCCGCACCCACCACCCCCCCCCCCCCCCCCAACTCCCAGGGCTGCATTCTTAGTCCACTGTTTTCACTCTGCTGAACCACGACTGAGCAGCTAAATACAGCTCGAACCACTTACAGAGATGAAGTGCAGTTGCTAATAGACTGATGCAGAGCCAACCACCTTTATCTGAATGTTAATAAAATGAGAGATGTTGGTCGACTTCAGGAGGGCCGAGGGCTCCATGCTCCTTTGACCGTTGATGGCTCCACCATTGAGGTTCCTTGGAGTGCATTTGGTGGAGAATCTCACCTGGTCCCTTAACACCAGCTCCATAGCCAAAAAAGCCCAGCAGAGCCTCTACTTCCTGCAAAGGCTGAGGAAAGCTCATCTCCCACCCTCTATCCTCACTGCATTCTACAGAGGATGTATCAAGAGTATCCTGTGCAACTGCATCACTGCCTGGTTTGGAAGCTGTACCTCCTCGGGCTGCAAGACCCTGCAGAGGATAGTGAAGTCAGTGGAAAAGATCACTGGGGGCTCTCTTCCTAACATGAAGGACATTTACAACAATCTATGCAGGGGAAAAGCAATAAACATTGTGAAGGAGCCACACATCCCTCACCTAAACTGTTCTCCCTTCTGCCATCTGGTAGGAGGTACTGAGGCACTCGGGTCCTTACATCTAGATTGGGCACGTTTTTTTCCCCCCCAAACCATCAGGCTCCTGAATTCCTAGAACATATATGGACAGTGTACCATGGACTGTTACTGTATACACATTAATATTTTAATATTTCAATGTGTTTTAACTTCTATTCTAACTTGTATTTATGTAAATATGCTTTGTGGTCCTGGAGAAACGCTATCTCATCTTTATCATGCATGCATGGTATGAACGATAAGTAAAGGTGACTTGACTATTTACGGACTCCTGCACTGGCTCACAGACAGATAAAGCCTTGACCTTGTGCCACCAGCTTTGGATATCCACAAACCACAGGTTTGTCTTTAAACACACTGAAACACAGAATAGGCAGGGCCAGGTCAACAAACACAATGGGGCTGATGAATTTAAATCTATTTATTTCAATGCCAGGAGTAGGTTATGTAAGACAGATGAACACAAGAGCCTGCAGTACAAGGAACTAAAATGGAGTAATTACAGGGATTTGGTTGAGAGCAGAACTGGACTGTAAAACTCAGCATTTCGGGGCTGAAATATTGCAGATACAATAGAGAAGGGTTAAAGCCTTTTTTAAGCCTTTTAATGAGGTCAGTAAACACAGCATTGGAAGCTTCAGACATGGTCACTGCAGTTGTCTCGAAGATTAAGGGGTCCGCACCGCCCTCCCCTTCCTAGTATCCATTAGCCAATGTACAATCTCTGAAGAATAAAACGGAGAACATTGCTGTACCAGAAGAACACAAGGGATTGCTGAGTACTCTACTACACAGAGGCATAATTTTTCTTGACATCAGATGGATCTGAAAACGTCCCCACAGAAAGGAAAAAGATCCAGGGAGCAGACCTCAGCTAACTCTTTGTGGTGATCTGTTGTGTCGATCCTGTCCCAGGACTTCTCTCATCTGGAACATCTGGTGCTGAGGTGCCAACCCTTCTACCTTGCGAGGGAATTCATCTCTGTTTCACTAATTCCAGTCTACATCCCACTGCAGGCAGATGTTAAGACAGCACTGGAAGATCTACACTTTGTGGCCAACAATCACATCCCAATACCTTCTCAGTCATCTCAGGGGATTTCAATCTTAACCATAGAACGTTAAATCATAGAAACGGGCCCCTTCAGTCCTTCTTGTCTGTGTTGAACCATTTATTTTGGCCTAGTCCCACTGTTCTGCACCCAGTCCATAGCTCTCCATACCTCTTCCATCCATGTACCTGTGCAAATTCTTAAATGTTAAAATTGAACCCACCTTCACCATTTAAGCTGGCAGCTTGTTCCACACAACCACCTGATTGAAGGCATTCCCCCTCATATTCCCCCTAAACTTTTTCCCTTTTACTCTGGTTTGTATCTCCCCTATTCTCAGTGGAAAAAGCCTTCTACATTTACTCTGCCTTATCCCCCCTCAGTTTTAAATACCTCTATCAAACTTCCCCTTAATCTTCTACATTCCAGGGAATAAAGTCCTAACCTATTTAACCTTTCCCTGTAATTTGGTTTCTGAAGTCCAGGCAACATCCTAGTAAATCTTCTCTGCACTCTTTCTATCTTATTGATATCTTTCCTGTGTTAGGTGACTATGTTGAATGGTGTAACGACAATAACCTTGCACTCAACGTCAGCAAAACCAAAGAGATGATTGCGGTCTTCAGGAGGAAGCCAGGGGAACACAACCCAGTCCTCATCAAAGGCTCAGTAGTGGAGAGGGTCAAGAACTTCAAATTCCTAGGTGCCACATCACCAAGGATCTGTCCTTGAGCCTCCATGTTGATGCAATCACAAAGAAAGCTTGCCAGCGGCTATACCTTGCGAGATGTCTGAGGAGATTCGGTATGTCACCAAAGAAGTTTGTAAACTTCTGCAGGTGTACCATGGAGAGCATTCTGGCTGGTTGCATCACTGCCTGGTAATGGAGGCACCAACTCTCAGAATAAGAATAAACTCCAGAAGGTGTTAACTCAGCTTGTGACATCACAGGCACCAGACTTCACTCCATTGAGGACATCTACATGTGGCGGTGTCTTAAAAAAGCAACCTCTATCTTCAAAGACCCCCACCACCACTCAGGCCATGCCCTCTTCACTCTCCTACCATTCTTCCCCACTGCCATCAGATTCCTGAATAATCAATTCACTAAATTCGCTGCCTTACTTTTTGTGCATTTTTCAAATATATAGTAATGTTGTAAAATGGTTATAATATGAATGTTTACTCTATGATGCTGCCACAAAACACCAAATTTCATAACTTGTACATGACAATATTAATTTTGATTCTGTAAAAACTATACAGAATACTCTAAATTTGGCCTCATCAATGTCTTATAACAGATAAGGAGCATTCCCGACTCCTATACTCAATTCTGTACTTTGATTTATGAAGACCAATATGCCAAAAGCTCTCTTTACAATCCTATCCACTTGTGACATCACTTTCAGGGAATTATGTATCTCTATTCCCAGATCCCTCTGTCCTACTGCACACCTCAGTGCCCTACCATGTATGTCCTTTCTTAGTCTGTCCTTCCAAAACGCAACACTTTACATTTGTCTGCATTAAATTCCATCGACCATTTTCCCAGCTGGTCCAGATCCCTCTGCAAGCTTTGTAAACCTTCTTTGCTGTCCACAACACCTCCAATCTGAGTGTTAAATTTCAAATTTATTGTCAGAGAACATACATGACATCACACACAACCCTGAGACTACTTTTTCCAGAGGGTGCAGCAGAATTACCATTAATTGGTAGTGCTAAAAAAATAAACTGTACACAGCATAAAGAAATAAAACTGAACATAGATAACGTAGGTAAACAAGCAGACTATGCAATACAGAAAGATTTTAAAAAAAATCAATAAAGTGCACAAGAATCCTTAAACAAGTCTCTGACTGAGTTTGTCATTGAGGAATCTGATGGTAGAGGGATAGCAGCTGTTCCTGAACCTGGTGGTGCGAGTGTTGTGGCACCTATACCTCTTTTCTGATGGCAGCAGCGAGAACAGAGCATGTGCTGGGGTATATGGGTCTTTGATGATTGCTGCTGCTCTCTGACAGCAGCATTTTCTGTAGATGTACTGAATAGTGTCATGGGCTGTGTCCATTACCTTTTTCTCAGGGGTATTGGTGTCCCCATACCAGATTGTGATGCAGCTGGTCAGTACACTTTCAACCACACCTTTTCTAGAAATTTGCCAGGTGTCATACCAAACCTCCGCAAACTCCTGAGGAAGTCGAGGCGCTGACGTGCTTTATTCACTATGCTATGCCATTGGTGTGTTGGGTCCAGGAAAGATCCTCCGAGATAGTGACCCCCCTCCAAAGAACCGAAATCTTCTCACCCTCTTCACCTCTGATCCCCCAATGATCATTGGATTGTCCATCTCTGGCTTTCCTTTCCTGAAGTCAACAATCAGTGCAAGGTTGTTGTTGGTGCACCATTCAGCCAAGTTTTCAATCTCCGCCCCGTATGCTGACTCATCCCCTTTCTTTATACAACCCACTACCATGGTTTTGTCAGCAAATTTGTAGATGGTGTTACTGTCGTACTGAGCCACATAGTCTTAGGTGTAAAATGAGGAGAGCAGAGGGCTTACTAATCCAATTTACCGCATCATCATCCAGATCATTAATATACTGTAGATAACAAACAACAATGGTTGAAGCACCAATCCTGGAGGCACACCACTAGTCACAGGACTGCAGTCTGAGAAACAATCATCCACTAGTACTCTCTGGCTTCTCTCATCCAGCCATTGTTGAATCCAGTTCACTATTTCACCATAAATATCTAGCATCCAAACCTTCCCGACTAAACTCCCATATCAAAAGCCTGACAAAGTCCATGTAGACAACATGCACAACCTTTCTTTCGTCAACTTTCCTGGTAATCTCAATGAAATATTTTATAAGATTGGTTAAACACGACCTACCATGCACAAAGCCATGTTGACTATCCCTCATTAGTTTCTGGCTATCCCATTACCAAGAACACCCTCCAATAATTTACCTATTATGGACTTGAGGCTCACTGGGCTATAATTTCCAGGATTACTTTTGGAGCTTTTTTTTAAAACAACAACATGAGCTACCCTCCAATCCTCCAGCCCCACACCCATGGCTGACATTTTAAATATTTATGCTAAAGCCCCTGCAATTTCTACACTAGCCTCCCTCAATGTCTGAGGGACCATCTTGTCAGGCCCTGGGGATTTATCCATCCTTATTTGCTTTAAGAAAGCAAGCACTTTTTCCTCTTTAATTTGTATAGGTTCTATGACCTCACTGCTTGTTTTCCTTACTTCCCACAACTGCGACCATTTCCTGAGTGAATACTGATGAAAAAAAAACATTCAAGATCTCCCCATCTCTTTTGGCTCCTTACAAATCCGACTACTCTGATCTTCAAAGGAAGTAATTTTGTCCCTTACTATTGTTTTGCTGTTAATATACTTGTAAAATCCCTCAGCATTTTACTTCACATTGTCTGCTAAAACAACCTCACGTCTTCTTTTAGCCTTTCTGATTTATTTCTTAAGATTTCTCTTGCATTTTTTATACTCATAAAGTATCTCATGTGCTCCATGTTGCCTATACGTGCTATACACCTCTTCTTCAGAACCAGATCTCCAATATCCCTAAAAACCAAGGTTCCTTTAGCTTTTAACCCTGACAGGAACATACAAACTCTGTACTCTCAAAATTTAATCTTCAAAGGTCCTCCACTTACCTTGCACATCCTTGCCTAAAAACAACTTATCCCAAACCATTCATTCTAGGTGCTTTCTCATCTCCTCAAAATTGGCCTTTCTTCAATTTAGAACCTCACTTGAGGCCCAGACCTATCCTTCTCCATAATTAACTTGGAAATACTGGCATTATGATCACTGGACCCAAAATATTCCTGTCTCATTCCCTAATATTGCCCTCTCTAGTTGGTACCTCACTATATTGATTTAGTAAACTTTCCTGAAAACATTTGACAAACTCCAAGCCATCCTGCCCTTTTACTGGGAGTCCCAAGCAGTATGTGGAAAATTAAAATCTCCTCCTATCACAACCTTATGTTTCCTGCAACTGTCTGCTATCTCTCTGCAGATTTGCTCCTTCAATTCTCGTTGACTATTGGGCAGTCTAAAATACAACCCCATGAGTGTGGTCATACCTTTCCCCTTCCTCAACTCCACCCATATAGGCTCAGAAGACAGCCCTCTGACAGCTGTGATATTTTACCTGACAAGCAATTGCACTCCTCCCCCTTTCATCCACCCCATTCTATTGTGCCTATACCAACAGAAGCCTGAATCACTGAGTTGCCAGTCCTGCCCCTCCTGTAACCAAGTTTCACTAATGGCCACAATGTCATAATTCCACGTGTCAATCCATGTTCTAAGCTCATCTGCCTTTCCTACAATACTCCTTGCATTGAAATAGAGGCACCTCAGATCATTGCAACCACATTCCACCCACTGACTTCTAACGGTGCATGCATTTTTCACATCATCTTTTCCCTCCTCCACTCCTCTATCTGCTCTGGCACTCTGGCCAGTGTAAAGAAAGTAATTCCAAACTACCCTCACCATACCCCCTGCAACACCAGGGCATCAAACACTCTCGACTACTGCTATGCTACAAGAATGCCTCCCACTCTATTCCACATCTGCACTTTGGAAAGTTGGACCATCTTGCTGTGCTCCTTCTTCCTGCAGATGGGCAGAAACTGAAGAGCACAGAACCAACAATGAAAACGGCACAGAGATGGTCAGGGGAGGCAGAGGAGTGGCTTCACGACCATCTTGAGTCAGTGAACTGGGCAATATTCAAGGACTTGGTGACAGATCCAAGTGAACATCATAGTAGTCACCAACATTATCAGGAAATGTGTGGATGAGTGCATTCCTACTAATAACTATCCAGGTATATCCTAACTTGAAGGCATTGATGAAACATGAAATTTGTGAACTGAACAGCAGATCTGTGGTGTTTAGGACTGGAGTTCCAGAAATATGCAGGCAGACCTGGTACAAACTCTGGGAAGACATTCATAATGAAAAGAGACAATTCTAGAGTAAGCTGGAGTCTGGAGCTTCAGAGAGATGCTTGACAGCTGTGGTTGGGCTTGCATGCCAGTACACTCTATAAGGCAAAACAAGGCAGTATCATTAATTGTCATACATCTCTATTGGATAAGCTAAATGCCCTCTATACTCAGTTTGGAAGAGAAAATCATAGCACATCTCACTACAGTGGTCATATGTCCCTTCCTGCTTTGAAAGAGCATCCATCATTCTGTTAGCTAAGAGTGAGGTGACCTGCCTCAATAACTATTGACCGATGGCACAGACATCCATCATGAAGTGGTGCTTGGTAATGGAGGTGAATCAACTCCCATCTCAGGAAGGATTTGAACCTACTTAAATTCTCTTGTTGACACAACAGGTCAACGGCAGATGCCATCTCACTGGCCTCCCCTAGACCACAGAAACAACAATTACAGGCTGTTGTTAATTGACTACAGCTCAGTAGGTATTGGCACCAACCTGAAACACCATCATATGAGCAAAACACTTGATCAAGTTAAAGGACCTGGAACTCTGTCCATTCCTCTAAAAACGGATCAAATTTCTCATCAGTAGATTCCAAACAGTGTAAATTGACAACATCGGCTCCTCTTTACTGAACAAAAATACAGGGGCACTCCAAGGCAGTGTGCTTAATCACCTGCCCTATCACCCATGACTGCTTAGCCAAGTTCAGCTCCAACTCAAATCTACAGATTCACTGACAACTCCATCGAACCCTTTCCTCATGACAGAATGTTTAAAAAAAAGACAACTCCATCGTTGCTGGCCAAATAACTGGAGATCAACAGAGGACCAGATTTGTGCCAATGAAAGTCAAAGAAATTATTATGAGGCTGAAAAACAATTAAACAGGAAGAGACATTGCCCAAACCTTAGGATTACCAAAATTGACTGTTTTGAACACAAGAAGAAAGCAAACTGGTGAGCTCAGTAATCACAAAGGGACTAGTATTCCAAGACAGAAGAATTCTCAACATAATGAAGAAACATCTCCAAACATATGTCCGACAGATCAGAAACATTCTTCTGGAGGCAGGTGCAGATATGTCAATGACTACCATCCTCAGAAGACTTTATGATCAGAAATACAGAGGCAACATTTCAAGATGCAAACCATTAGTTAGCAACATGAAAGGATGGCCAGATTACAGTTCACTGATGAATTTAAAAGAGCTTGCAGAATTCTGGAAAAAAAATCTTGTGGAAAGATGAGACCAAGGTTAACCTGTATCAGAGTGATGGCAAGACCAAAGTGTAGAAGCATAAAGGAACTGCCCAAGATCCAAAGCATATCACCTTTGCCATGGTTTGCATCTTGCAGTGTAGCATCTGCGTTTCTTTTTCTGGACTTCAAATGGAAAAACGGCAACTACAGACTCCAAATATGTTCAAAAGCCTCGTGCTCTTATTCCAGCTCTAATGAAGCAATTAAACATAATTGAATACTCACTGTTGCAATGCGAGCTGTTTTGAAAGTGAGGCCATTTCCAGAGTAAGGGAAGGGTTTTACTTCAGTCTTCTTTTACTTCCAGTGTGCCTTGCATATAGCTTCAAGACCATGCTGTGTGTTGCAGAGGAAAAACAACAGAGGAAGAAAACAAACCTCTGAATATGCTGTCCCAGATAAAGCTGTTTTGAGCTTGAAGTTGTCAAGTGGTCCCTTTTTCCAAAGTAGAAGTTATTTCACTCACAAACCTATGAAGCCAAACGTCTCAAATATTATAATGCCCTGAAATGACAGGATTTCATTCAAAAAGTGCAAACAAACCAAAATTTATACAAATAACCCTGAATAAACTCTGGAATGTTCACTTTAATTACATGTGAATTGTACGATCACAAATTTAAAACTGTAGAGCACAGGGGCAAATAAAGCAGGGGGGGGGAGTGCATTTGTCGCAAACATCATGGAGGGTATCACAACCTCTTCTTTGTTACCTTCAGAAGGTACAGAATCCTCTAGGTTAAAGAATACTTTCCAATAGCTGTCACTCTTAAATCTCCCTTTGGTACACTGATGGTTTGCACTATTGTAAGATACTTATTTTCACTCTATGCATTTATTGTCCTTTAATTATTTTACTATTATAGTTTTTCCTTTGTAAATACCTGTTCAGCTGTAATAAGCAAGAATTTCAGGCATATGTACATGGTACAAGGTGCATGCAAATAAACATCATTAAAGGAGGTGGGGCAATTGCATTATTGATCAGGAGAATGACACCGGTGGACAGAGGACATCCTGGAGGACTCGTCAGTCAGGCAATATAGAAGAACTCAGGAATAAGAAACACAAGTACTATGATAAGGTTATTTTATTGGTCTCCCAATAACCAATAAAAGATGGAGGAACAGATATATAGGCAGATTGAAAAAAAATGTTGGATTGAGTGACATAAATTTCTCCAATATAGGCTGGGACTTCCTTAGTGCTAAAGGCAAAGATGGGTAGTATTTGCTATGTGGATCTAGGAGGGTTTCTTGATAGGCCTGCCTGCTTTTTGTTTGTACAGTACAACTTAGATTATATGAAATGGTTAGGACCGGGCCTATGTCAGATAAACATTTTTTTAGGATAACTACCCAGTAGTAACTGCAAATCATTTGTTTGTTGTTGTTTAAACATTGATACAACAAGGGAAGTTTTTTTAAAGCATTAAAATAATGTTTAATTCTCTAAAAAGGTGGCTGCTGCCATTCACCAAGACCTCCCAACCGCTGCCGCCAATCCCCGACACGTCTCCACTGCTGTCGCTGATCCCCGGGGAGGCTTCCTGGGCCAATGGAACATTTACTAGTGAGTTGGCAGGCTTCTGTCTCCCTGGTCACCAGAACTCCCGACTCCAAATCCTCCCCTAGGCTTATTGTACATCGGTGAGTTCAGTGTGTGCACATGGTAGTAGGCCAAGGGGAGGGTTTGGAGTCTGCGTTGGGAGCTACGGTGTGCCGAGGGAGGGAGTGAAGAGGATAGGAGGGAGGGGAGGGAACACCACTGAGCCCAAGGTCCCACTCCTGCCCGGGAGGCTGCTCTCCTTGATGACGCTGGGACAAAGGATTCTTCTGACCACTTGTGGCTGGGAGACAGTGGCATGTAATTTGATAGGGAGAGTGGGAGAGAAAAGTCAGTAGGGGAAGGTAAAGGAGAAATGGAAAGAGAGGGGATGGAGTTACCTGAAACAAAGACAATCATCGTTCAGATTTCATATCAAGTGAATTTTTTTCAAACCATGAGGTCAGTTTGGCTGTGAAAAATTTCAGATAAATGAGAATTTCTGAAATCCCCATTTAAAAAAAAAATATTGGATAAATGAGGATTTTGGAAATTACAATTTTGGTTGATCAGAGTTGCATTGTACTTTGAAGGGTTCAGGACTGGAACTTTGGTAATATATCTTTACCTCCTATGGATGGTGTGAGAACAGCTGAGTTCTTCCAATGTTTCTGTGCTTTTTTACTACATTCATGTTATCTGCAGACTTCCATGTTTGAGGCATTATATTAGATCTTGTACTCTGGGGAAAAAATGTAAATTGCTAAAGGAGAACAGTAGATCAGGCAGCATCTGTGAGGAAATGGACAATTTGGATTAAAACCCAGTTTCAATTTTTTTCTCCAGTTTTGAGCATCTGTCGTCCGTGTCTCCATTGTATTGGTCAATGAGTCTGAATAGGTCATCAGAAATTCAGTGGGAGAGCATGCTGGAAACTCTGATCATAAACTGTCAGTTTTCAGAACATTTATGGACGTTACAAAACATCGAAGTATTAATTTGGGGAAAGGCTAATTACAACAGCATAAAGCAAGAGGCAGGGACAGTAGATTAGTAGCGTGTCTTATTGGGTAAGTTCACGTTTGGCATCTGAATCATTTAATGGCCTACTGGATCAGGACCAAAAATATTCCCATTAGAATGACAGACAGGTGGGGGCTACATTTATTTATATATATATATATATATATATATATATATATATACATACATATATATATATATTTTTTTTTCCCCCAAGAACCTGTTGCTTTCATGTATTTTAGAACTCTACAAGAAACTGATTTTATTTTTATTTGAATCACAATAGCTGTGTAGAAAAGCTCTTTTAGGCAGCAGAAGGTGAAAGCTTTTATAAGCATTGAACAAACAGTTGATTGAAAAGGTACACTTCTTTCATACTTTTGTCAAAAGTGCTTATTGAAAAATATATATTTTTAGGAAGCAACTTTCAGGATTGTACATCTATTTGAAGATAAAAGGAGAAAAGAACTTAACGGTTCAGAAAGAAAGGAAGGTTCTGGTGAGCAGCTGTGTTCCAACATACCTAAAAAACATCTGTTGTATATCTATATTTCCTAAACATTCATTCAGATATTAATTTTCTCAATAGATACACCCACTAACATGTACAGCATCATGTTCTATTATAGAATAAAAGGAACACTTTGTATTGTTTATAGTATACTAAATTATGCTGTACAAGTTTTCTGTAGTTTAAATTAAGAAACTTTATTCTAAATTGCCTGTTACTGTATTGCATGTCTAATTTTTAAAAATTAAAAAAAAAAATAACATGTAATCTTTCTCACAGTGTGCCAATCACAAATTCCACTACTGCTGTCAGGTATATTAGAAGCAAATTGCACAGATGAGTATTTCACAATATTCCTTATAGTTTACCAGAAGTATTGCTGGTTAAAGTGTATTTATACAGGTACACGATCCTTTATCCGAAACCATTAGGGGACAGTGTGTTTCGGATTTTTCCGGATTTCGGAAAGTCCACCCGCATTGTACTACCGTATCCACCCCCACCCCCTTGCAGTTGCCCAACCGCCGGTCCCTCGGCCGCGCCCCCCAACCGCCGGTCCCTCGGCCGCGCCCCCCAACCGCCGGTCCCTCGGCCGCGCCCCCCAACCGCCGGTCCCTCGGCCGCGCCCCCCAACCGCCGGTCCCTCGGCCGCGCCCCCAACCGCCGGTCCCTCGGCCGCGCCCCCCAACCGCCGGTCCCTCGGCCGCGCCCCCAACTGCCGGTCCCTCGGCCGCGCCCCCCAACCGCCGGTCCCTCGGCCGCGCCCCCCAACCGCCGGTCCCTCGGCCGCGCCCCCAACCGCCGGTCCCTCGGCCGCGCCCCCAACCACGGTCCCTCGGCCCCCCCCAACCGCGGTCCCTCAGCCGCCCGGCCTACTCCCCCCAACCGCCGGTCCCCACTTGCCAGATTTGCAGCTTTCCGGATTTTAGATATCCGGATAAAGGATTGTGTACATGTACATCATATCACCAATCTGAAACAAAAAAAATTCATCATGACGTGCTCTGGGCATGGTAATGAAAATGAATCCTGTCAGAAATTTCAAGTTTGTGCTCATATCAATTCTGGGCCTCAATTATGTGATTCAGCTGTCAACCAGCAAAAGATTTGGCCAAGGAAAATAAAAGCTTAGGCATCATGGAGAACTACTACTGAAGCCAGGCATCACTATTTCACAAATTGTCAAAGATCCTTCCGGCAGATTGCTGTGGTACAGTCCAAGCTACCCCAAACAGGACAGCACTTTTGTCTAGCAGGACATGCAGCATGGCTGTCAATTTGGATCGCAGGAAGCAACACACTGGACTTCTATTTAGCATTTGTATTCAAAGCTACTAGTTCAGTACTTCAATTGCTCATAAAACTAATCATTGCAAATACCAGAGATTGTGGGAATGTAATAAAAAAGGGAACCACTCCTTTTAAAGATGTCCAACTCACTGCCAGCTACCATGGAGAACACAAGGCTAAATAGAATAGACAAGAGGAAGAAATTGAAATGGAAACAAAAAAAGAGAAAACAAGGGATTTGAATGGTAGCATCAACAACCCAACGTCTTACAAAAATTTAGGGGCTTTTTAAATGTGAAGTTTAAAAATCACCCAAAAAGCATTAAAAAAAAATGAGACAAGAATTGACCACAAGTTATACTGTAGATGAATGCTGTAATACTCCAGATGTGTGACATTTTTTAAAAAAGGATTATTTGAAAAAATTTAACACTGGTAAATTACACAGAACAGTCCCAATATTTATATATGGAAAAATTCCTATCAATACACGAAAAATTGTTTAATTTAGAATGCTAAAGTTATAAAATACGATCCATAGAAAATGCTGATGAGGAAGAATATGCTGAATATTAATATTGAAACACATTTTGTATTTTTGTTAAAAAACCCTAATCTGATAAATATACATGGTATTTAGAATGTTTTGCAAAAATACAAATTTCCAAGGTCCCAAACAGAAATTTCAACAAATGGTTTGATCTGACGTAGCAGATGACATGATTTCTTGTCTAAAGTCACTGCAAAAAGCTTTTGTTGTTGATTTCTATTTTGCTGATGCTTTGAACGTAGTTTTAGAAATGCCATCTATCCTGAAACTCAGTTATTGGTTTCAGAAGAATTGCTTCCTTTTTGAAGCTTTGCCTCGGAGATGTTCTGCCGAACGTCTCAGTCGTTTCCTTTCTTCGTGATGCTCATCCTCAGCTTCCTGTCGCCTCTTTTGCTCCTCAGACTGTGAAGGAAAGGGTGAAGGAAAGGTCAAGAAATTTAAACTTTCATTTCCACAGTCCACACACATGAGCCATGTTATTCAAATGGAAAGACTCTAGAACTCCAATAGTGTTTCAATGGCTTTTATATTATGTCTTAAAAGTTCAGAAAATAGATATGATGTATTTGATTCATTGGTGAAATTTGAAGATACATGGCGACCTTTTATTCTTATTTTCATTTGATGTAAATGCTTTTGACATACACTCACTCTTCTTGATGAGATATAGTCTTACCTTTGATTTATGGTATGAATCAAAAGCTACAAAATATATGTAACCCTCAGGATAAGATGCTCAGATTTTTTTTGTTTTGGTTAGTTTTCTTTTTTTAAAAAAATGAATAGAGTAGGCCCATCCACACTCTTAAATAACTGACCGTTAACCCTGTAATCAGCCTTCTGGTTTGTCCTTCCAAAATGCATCACCTTGTACTTCTCTGGATTGAACTCCATCTGCCACTTTTCTATCAAACTCTGCATCCTGTCTATATCATCTTGTAACCTTTGACAACCTTTAGCTTCATCCACAACTCCAACCTTTGTATCATCTGCAAACTTACTGACTCATCCTTTTGCAATTTCATCCAGGTTATTTACAAAAATCACAAAGAGCAGGTGTCCCAGATCAGATCCCTGTGGTACACCACTAGTCACAGACCTCCAGGCGGAATATCTTCCTTCCATGGATACTCTATGCTTTCTTCCTGCAAGCCAATTTTTTAATCCACACAGCCAAGGTTTCACTGATCCTGTGCCTCATGACTTTTTTTTAAAAACTTTATTTAAAATTTTATGACATGAATAAAAATTACATTTAAAGAAATAATAAAAAATAAAATAAAAATTAGAATACTACATCATTAAACTAAACAAAACTGAATATCCCTGGGTTTCGTTGTTTTAGGTGTGATAGAGCCGGAGGGGCAAGAGGAGGTGGGGTTGCATTGCTTGTCAGGGAAAATATTACAGCGGTGCCTAGGAAGGATAGATTAGAGGGCACATCCACGGAGGCTATTTGGGTGGAACTGAGGAGTAGGAAAGGAGAGGTTACACTTGTAGGGGTGTATTATAGACCACCCGAAGGGGACCGAGACCTAGAGGAGCAAATCTGTAGGGAGAGTAGATATTTGTGATAAGCACAGGGTTGTAATTATGGGAGATTTTAATTTTCCACATATAGATTGGGAAACACATTCTGTGAAAGGACTGGATGGGTTAGAGTTTGTGAAATGTGTGCAAGATAGTTTTTTACAACAATATGTAGAGGTGCCGACCAGAGAAGGAGCAGTGTTAGATCTACTGTTGGCAAATGGGATGGGTCAAGTGACGGAGGTTAGTGTTGGCGAGCACTTTGGGTCCAGTGATCATAATGCCATCAGCTTCAATGTCATTATGGAAAGAGAGAAGTCATGGCCAAGGGTTGAGGTTTTTGATTGGGGAAAAGCTAGATTTGAGGAGATGCGAAAGGACTTGCAGGGTGTGCATTGGGACAATTTGTTTTATGGGCAGGATGTAGTAGAGAGATGGAAGTCTTTTAAAGATCAGATTTTGAGAGTGCAAAAGCTTTATGTTCCTGTTAGGTTAAAAGGAGGAGCAAAAGGTTTGAGAGAGCCGTGGTTTTCAAGGAATATTGGAAACTTGGTTCGAAGAAAAAGGGAGGCGTACATTAGATATAAGAAGCATGGAGTTAAGGGGATGTTTGAAAGATACATTGAATGTAAGAGGAATCTTAAGAGAGGAATTAGGAAAGCTAAAAGAAGGTTCGAGAAAACTATGGCAAGCAGGGTGAAAACTAATCCAAAAGAGTTCCACAAATATGTTAATGGTAAGAGGAAAGCTAGAGACAAAATTGGTCCCTTAGAAAATCAGAGCGGAAAACTGTGTGTGGAGCCTAAAGAAATGGGGGAGATATTGAACAGTTTCTTTTCTTCGGTATTCACTAAGGAGAAGGATATTGGGAGATGTGAGATAAAAAAAGCAAATTGGGTAAATATGGGGAATATAGAGATTACAAAAGGTGTAGTTTTAAGGCTTTTGAAGAATATAAAGGTGGATAAGTCTCCGGGACCAAATGTCATTAGATATGGGGATAGTGCCGGAGGATTGGCGCATTGCGCATGTGGTTCCGTTATTTAAAAAGGGTTCAAGGAGGAAGCCTGGCAACTATCGGCCTGTAAGTTTGACGTCTGTGGTAGGTAAATTAATGGAGAAAATTCTTAGAGATAGTACTTATAAACATCTGGATAGACAGGGTCTGATCAGGAGCACTCAACATGGATTTGTGGGAGGAAGGTCATGTTTGACCAATCTGATTGAATTTTTTGAAGAGGTGACGAGGAATGTGGATGAGGGTAGCTCAGTGGATGTTGTCTATTTGGACTTCAGTAAGGCCTTCGATAAGGTACCACATGGAAGGTTAGTTAGGAAGGTGCAGTCTTTAGGTATAAATTTTAAGATAGTCAAATGGATTGAACATTGGCTGAAAGGGAGAGGCCAGAGAGTGGTAGTGGATAATTGTCTGTCAGGTTGGAGGCCGGTGACCAGTGGTGTGCCTCAAGGATCTGTATTGGGTCCATTGTTGTTCGTTATATACATTAATGATCTAGATGATGGGGTGGTGAATTGGATTAGTAAATATGCAGACGATACTAAGATAGGTGGAATAGTGGATAATGAAGAAGGTTTTCAAGGATTGCAGAGGGATTTGGGCTGCTTCAAAAAGTGGGCTGAAAAATGGCAGATGGAATTTAATGCTGATAAGTGTGAGGTGCTTCATTTTGGTAAGAAGAATCAGAATAGGACATACGTGGTAAATGGGAGAGCATTGAGGAATACAGAAGAGCAGAAAGATTTAGGAGTAACGGTACATCGTTCCCTGAAGGTAGAAACTCACGTGAATAGGGTGGTGAAGAAGGCTTTTAGTATGCTGGCCTTTATCAATCATTGCATGGAATATAGGAGTTGGGAGGTGATGTTGAGATTGTATAAGACGTTGGTGCGGCCTAATTTGGAGTTCTGTGTGCAGTTCTGGTCGCCTAATTATAGGAAGGATATAAACAGAGTGGAGAGAGTGCAGAGAAGGTTTACCAGAATGTTACCTGGGTTTAAGCATCTAGAGTATAGGGAGAGATTGGACAGATTAGGTCTTTATTCTTTGGAGCGTAGAAGGTTGAGAGGGGATTTGATAGAAGTATTTAAGATTATGAAAGGGATAGACAGAGTGGATGTGGATAGACTATTTCCATTAAGAGGAGGAAAGATTAAAACAAGAGGACATGAGTTAAGAATTAAGGGGCAGAGGTTTAGAGGTAACATGAGGGGGAACTTCTTTACTCAGAGAGTGGTAGCTGTGTGGAATGAGCTTCCGGGAGAAATAGTGGCGGCGGAGTCAATTGTATTATTTAAGAAAAGGTTGGACAGGTATATGGATGAGAAGAAGATGGAGGGTTATGGGCATTGTGCAGGGAGGTGGGACTAGAAAGGGGTGTTTGGTTCGGTGCGGACTAGAAGGGCCTAATGGCCTGTTTCCGTGCTGTAATTGTTATGTTATGTTAAATTAACCCCCCCCAATAATTATAACACAACATTAATCGTCTAATTTAAAATTAGTCCAACCCTCCTCACCAAAATAAAGAGTGAAGAATTAATTAACAATGTTGTAAATAAAATAGAAAAAACCCCACTTACAAAAAAGGATAAAACTTAACAACAAAAAAAATTACTAACAACAAAAAAAATATCAATACTAAAATAATACCCATAAACATATATTTAAATCAAACATAATACATGTATTTAACAAATGAAATCCACTTTAAAACTAAGTTCAAATATTAAAATCATATATCAACCACATATCTGTTATACAAAAAACCATAATTAATAATACATAAATACAGAATTTCCATTAATACCAAGTTTCCTTTATAATTCATCAAGAGAACAAAAACATCCCTTAGAAAAACAATCAGATAAACTTTTTATTCCCTTCCCTTCCCCTTATATAAAAAAAAGGAAAAAAAAAGAAAAGTTCAAACTCATAAAATTCTCCATATTCTTCATTTATAACATCTTCAAAATTCTCTATCGAAATTAACTTAATTTTATTAAACTCTTCTCCCTCAATGTATTTGTACTTGGTTTTCTTCTTTTTCTTCTCATCACCTTTCCCCTCATCTTCCTCTTCATCTAATTCAACATCCTCAATTTTTGACTTATTATCTTCTATGACATCATCCTCTTAAAAGAGAGAAAAAAAGAGAAAAAACCCCCAAAAAAGGGAAAAAAAAGAGAAAAAAACCTCCTAATTCCCTCTCAATTACAATCAGAAAACAAAAAGAGTTAATTATTTATTTATTTATTTAAGTTTTTTTTTTAAAAAACCTTCACTTCTTAACCCGAAAATTAAAAAGAAAAAAAAACAGGTCGGAGGTCACGACTACCTCTTCCTGTTTAAACCGCCCAAAGCGGTAACTCCCCCAAAATATTGGGTGTGAGATAACTCACAGGTAGCTCATGACTTCTGGAAACTAGTGCCCACCCAGTTCCCTCTCCCAACTCCCATTTCATTAAACTATCATCATTATTTAAACTATTTAAACTCTTCTCAAAAAAAAATTTTTTTTTTTTTAAATCAACGTTACCACTTCGGCCACCATTGCTTCCATTTCTTTTAAAAATCTGGATCCCACCTTACATCTCTACTCTCTTTGGAGACCTTGAAGGACTACATCGTTCCTGAAACTGCATGATTGGTAGAGACTGAGCAAAGTCCATAGCCTCTTTAGGATTGTCAAAGAACTTTGGCTGATTTCCACCCTGAAAAATCTTCAGTACCGCAGGATACCTGAATGTTGCCTTATGTCTTTTTTCCCCACAACAGTTCTTTCACAGAATTAAATTCGCGTCGTTGAAACATAATTTCTTGACTCAAATCTTGATAGAAGAAAACAGGATCATTCTGAACCATCAAAGGAGATCTATTTTGCTGGGCATTTCTAATAGCCGTACGTAAAATTGTCTCTCTGTCACAATAGTTTAAACAACAGATCAGAACAGGTCTTGGATTCTGTCCTGAAAAAGATTTTCTTAAAACTCTATGAGCACGTTCCAGTATTAAACCTTCAGGGAATTTATCCTGTCCTAACACTCGTGGAATCCATTCAATAAAAAAATTTTCTTGAATCTGGTCCTTCTATGCCTTCTGGCAAACCAAAAATTTTCATGTTGTTCCGTCTAGATTGATTCTCCAAATAATCAACCTTTTTTGCTAAATTTTTATTTTGGATCTGCAATGTTTCAATTATTCTATTTTCATCTTGCAGTTGATCCTGTACATCGACTAAACCTTGATCACACATTTCAAATCTTTCAATGGTTTCAAGCTTAAAAGCTCCATTAATGGCTTCCGCCATCGCATTAATCTTGGAAATAAACAGGTTCACAAAATTAGCTAAGTGACTCAATACAGAATATATCTTATCTTCAAGATCCTTAACAGACATTTCAACAGAAGTAGATTCAGGCATAATGGGATCTTGCTGTTCCTTAGAGACCACAGTATCTTCTGTCCCTTCCCTTAATTTAGTATCTTTTCTAGCAGTTTGACTTCGTATAAAAATCCCTCTCAAAGTCCCCCCAGCAATGCCAAGAGACTGAAGATCAGGGTTATCTTTAAGCCAAATCTCTTTAATCATCTTCACTGAATCGATGTCTGGAAAAACCGTTGTAATTGAAGATGCATTTTGCAGCGCCACCACTGTAGCAGTCGAATGACAGCTCTTTAACTCTCCAGCTGATGGCGCCCCAGCTGATTCAACTGTCAAAGTCTCAGTAACAGCACTCGCAGTGGCCATTGTGTGAAATACTGGCACCCGGCCAGCTCTTTGTTCTGAAAGCTGCTGAGTGCGACTTTCAGAGAGCCTTACCGGTTCAAAACGGAGTTTCAATGCCGAATTCTGTACGTCTTCTTCTGGATCCATTCTACGTTGAGTCCTGGCTTCTTGTAAACAAGTAGGCTCAGACAATTTCAGAAAATGTAGTTTTTTTAACAGTCTGTTGATGTTTTCTTTTACTTTTTTTGCATATAATCCATTAGGTATTAATTCAGCACCTCTTATTATTTATAAACTTTTAAAAGAACTTTAACAGGCACTTAAAGACAAAACAATTAATCAGAGTCAGGAGAGGTCTGGAAGGCACGTCTGTTCCCTACGCCATCTTGCCACGCCCCCCTGCCTCATGACTTTCTGAATGAGTTTCGCCTGGGGGTCCTTGTCAAATACTCTGATAAAATCCATGTAGTCCACATCTACTGCCCTACTGTCATCAATTTCTTTTGTTACCTCCTCAAATAACTTAATTAGACTCGTGAGGCACGACTTTCCCTTCACAAAGCCATGCTGAATATCTTGGACTACGTTTTACTTCTCCAAATGTTCAGAGCCTATCCTGGAGAAACGTCTCCATTATTTTGCACACCACTGACGTAAGACTCACCAGGCTACAATTCCCAGGATTCTCCCAATTACTATTTATTTTAAAAATAGGGGACTACATTTGTCATTCTCCAATTCTCCGGCACCTCCCCTGCACCCAAAGATCATAGCTACTGCTCAGCTATTTCTTCTCTCACTTCCCACAGCAACCTGTGGTGTATAGTGTCCGATCCCGGGGATTTATCAATCTTGATGTTTTTAAGGTCTAACACTTCCACTTCCTTAATCTCCATGCTGTCCAGCAAATAGGCCTGTTCAATTTCGACCTCATCGTGATCCTTTTCTCTTGTGAATACTGACACAAAGTATTCATTTAGAATCTTCACAACCACAGCCTCTAGGCACGTTGCTTCCTTTATCCTTTAGCAGCCCCATCTTTATCCTGGTCATTCTTCTGTTCTTCACAAACACATAGAACCCCTTAATTCTACAGGCCAAAGCCTTCTCATTACCCCTTTGTGCTATCTTAAGTCCTTTCTCAAGCTTCTTCCTAGCTACCATATACTTCTCATGAGGCCTTCCTGTTTCCTATATCTAATGTATACTTCCTTCTTTCACTTGACTAGTTGTCTCACCTGTTTCATCATCCATGGTTCCCTTAGAGCAAATCTTATCAATTTTAGACATTTTCATTGCCAAATGCTCAGGTACTTTTTGTCAACAAGAACTCCAAATAAAAAATCTCCTTCAAAGCAAGAGTTAGAATTTCTTTCACAGGATCGAGATAAGTTTTTGGAATGGTATTTGCTGTCATTGGGTTGGGGGGGGGGGGTGGGGGGGGGTTGGGGCAAATATGGACTTTGGGTAAGCATATGTACATGAATGGTTTTGTTTATTGGATTTTGTAAGTCTGTGAAAACTAACATAAAATATTTAAAAACTCAGAAGATGTGGTAGTTCATTGCTGATGTTAGCAATATTTAAAAGAAAGACACAACCCCAAAGAAAAAATACCACGCTGTGTGTTTGTTCATGTTCATCCAAAAGGCTGGATGGACCAAGTTGGAATCAATTTATGATTACAGAAAATATGACTAAGGTGTTCCAGTGGACTCTTAAAAATAGCTGCACTTTGTTTCTGGGATCAATTCAGGGCGCACAGAACTGAAGCCATTTTAAAAACAAGGCAGGAGAACTGAAAACCCAGATAGTTGTTATTTCTAGTAGTTTGACGAGCCAATTGCAGCCTTTAGATGTGTATATAAACAAGCCGTTTAAAAATAGCATGGAACAAATGGCTGGTAGAAAAGGACCATGAACTAACACAAGCAGGAAGAGTGAAACGTCCGGGGGGGGCGTGGCAAGATGGCATAAGGATCAGACGTGCCTTCCAGTCCTCTCCCGACTCTTTGTTATTGTTTTGTCTAGAAATGCCCGTTAAAACTTTTTAAAAGTTTAAAAATAGTTAGAGCTGTTAGGCTAATCCCTGATGGTACAGTTGTTGAAGAAAAGTAAAAAAAAACGACAACAGATTGTCAAGAAACTACATTTTCCAGGACTTAAAGATTCCAAGCCTACCTGCACACGGGAAGCCAGACTACAGTGCGAGATGGACCCAGGGGAGGAGATCCGAGGTTCGGCAGCGGAGTCCAGTTCTTTGTCCGTAGGACTCTTTGAAGATGGAGCCCGGCAGCCCTTAGAACAAAGGGCTAGCTGGGCGCATGTGCGAGAATCAGGGAGTGGAGATTTAACCTTGGATAAAGCACCAGTGCTGCAAGATGTACTATTAACAAAGGAGACTTTACTAAAACCCGATTTACAAGAAGTATTTGATAAAATATGGGGTAAGAATATCCCTAGCCACAGACCTCCAGATACTGCTGAGGAGGCTGTGGCAGGGGTTTCTACACGCAGCCAAACTATAAGAAAAACTGCTAAAGTTAAAATGAGGGAAGAAATAGAAGATCCTTCAGTGAAACAGAAACGGCAGGAGCCTATTGTAGTTGAATCTACTCAAATGGATATGTATTTTCAGAATTTTGAAACCAAGATACATCTTACAATGATGCAATTATCCAGAGTTGTAGTTCAAACTAATACTGAGCTTAAGGTTTTGACGGAAACTATCACTAAACAGATGGCTGATTATGGAGCTTTCAAGCTTGAAGTGAAAGAAAAATTTGAAGATGTTGATCATGAAATGGATATAGTACAGGAACAAATGCAAGAAGTAAATAAAACAATTGAAGATTTACAAATTCAGAATAAGAATCTGATGAAAAAGGTTGATTATTTAGAAAATCAATCTAGACGGAATAATATAAAAATTGTTGGTTTACCAGAAGGTATGGAAGGACCGGATCCAAGAAAATTTTTTACTGAATGGATCCCGCAGGTGTTAGGACGGGATAAGTTCCCGGACGGTTTAATTTTGGAACGTGCCCATAGAGCTTTAAGAAGAAAGTCTTTTTCAGGACAAAATCCAAGATCGGTTTTGGTTCGTTGTTTAAATTATTGCGATAGAGAGACAATTTTGCGCACGGCTATAAGAAATGCACAACAAAGAAGATCCCCCTTGTTGGTCGAAAATAATCGTGTTTTCTTTTATCCGGATTTGAGTCAAGAAGTTATGTTTCAACGGCGTGAATTTAATCCTGTGAAAGAAGTGTTATGGAGAAAAGGATATAAAGCAACATTTAGATATCCAGCAGTATTGAAGATTTTTCAAGATGGTTATCAACCCAAATTTTTTGATAATCCTAAGGAGGCTATGGATTTTGCTCAATCTTTGTCAATTACGCAATTTCAAGAAAGACGTAGTCCACCACGGTCTCCAAAGGGGGTGGAGACAGAAGGAGGGAGTCGATTTTCAAGAAGAAATGGAGATAAGGGAGATAAGAGAGATAAAATTGTTCAGAAAAATTTGGAGATGGAAGAAGGGAAATGATCCCCAAGAAGAGATGGAGATAAGGGTGGCCGTAGAGATTAAATTGATTAAAAGAAAATTCTTTTAATACTGGATGGGCAGTATTTTCCAGCAGTCATCAGCTACGTGTGAGTTATCTCACACCCATTTTTTTTTGGGGAGTTACCGCATTGTGCGGTTTAGACGGGAGGAGGTATTTTTAACCTCCTACCCGGTTTTTCTTTTCTTTTTTTGTATTATCAGATTAAAGAGTGAAGGGGTTTTTTTTAAATAAAAAAAATTTTTTTTTTCCTTTTTGTTTTCTTTTTTTTGATTGTATTAAGAGAGGGTAAAGGGGAAAGAGTTGGGGTTTTTTTTTCTAATTGTTGAAAGATATGTCGAAATTTAAGTTTGCTTCTCTTAATGTTCAGGGTTTGAATAATCCTATAAAGCGTAAGAAAGTACTTGCTTATTTAAAAAATTTTAAAGTAGATGTGGCCTTTTTACAGGAAACTCATTTGACAGATAAAGAACATTTGAAACTTAAGCAGGATTGGGTTGGACAAGTCTTCTATTCTTCATTTAATTCAAAGGCAAAAGGAGTTGCGGTTTTGGTACATAAGAATTTACCGTTTCAATTGCAAGACGAGGAGAAAAATGGAGGAAGACTACTTAAGTTGAACTGTATGATTTCTAATGAAGCTTGGACTTTGATTGATGTTTATGCCCCAAATGTTGAAGACTCTGCTTTTATTACAGAAATATCTTTATTATTGGGACAAGCTAATTCCAATGTGATGATTGGGGGGGATTTAAATATGGTATTAGAACCGTTATTAGATAAGTATCCAAAGGTAATTAAGAAATAAAAGATGGCGATACATATGGCTAATACGATGAAAGATTTGAATTTAGTTGATATTTGGCGTAGATTTAATCCTACACAGAAAGACTTTTCTTTTTATTCTTCTCGACATAATTCTTTTTCAAGACGATTATTTTTTAATTTCGGCACATTTACAGGATAAAGTTATATCTGTGGATTATAAGGCAAGGTTAGTCTCGGATCATTCATTGTTATTATTGGAATATCAAAGTTCTCAAGTTACACAACATACTTTAAGATGGAGATTTAAATCTATGTTACTACAAAAGCCAGAATTTATTGTTTATTTGAAAAAACAAATTGAGGATTTCATTGCTAATAATGTTCATTCTGTTTCTGATCAGTTTGTTTTGTGGGATGCAATGAAAGCTTTTTTACGAGGTCAAATTATCAGTTATGCATCTAAATTGAAGAAAGAGAGAGTTAGAGAAACTGAGGATTTGGAGAAGAAAATAACAATGTGTGAAAAAGAATTTCAAAAGAAAGCTACTGAATTTCAAAAGATCCAATTAACTAATTTAAAGTTGAAGTATAATAAGTTACAGTCATATCAATTTGAATGTCTGTTGAATCGTTCAAAAAATCAATTTTATGAATGGGGTGAGAAAGCTCATAAAGTATTAGCTTGGCAATTAAAAAAAGAACAGTTATCTAGGATTATATCAGCTATTAGAAATAAATCGGGTATTACTTTTAGTCAAAAAGAAATTAATGATGAATTTTGTAATTTTTATAAAAAACTTTATTTGACTGAATGTAAAGAGATAAAAGAAGATGCAATAGACTCTTTTTTGAAAAATATTAATTTACCACAGTTAACTCAAGAAGATAGACAGGAGTTAGATAAACCTTTTATGGATAATAAAATTGAAATGGCTATAAAAGATATGCCAAATGGAAAAGTGCCTGGTGGAGATGGTTTTTCTATTGAGTTCTATAAGAGTTTTTATGTTGATATATCTTCCTTATTTAAGAATGTAATACAACAACTTTATGATACTTTTCATTTACCTGAGTCCTGTTCTAATGCTATAATTACAGTTATACCAAAAAAAATAAAGACCCTTTACAGGTAGCTTCTTACCGTCCTATATCATTGTTAAATGTAGATTATAAAATAGTGGCTAAAGTTATGGCTAATAGGTTAGCTCAGTATTTACCAAAGATAATACATCGTGATCAAACAGGTTTTATTAAAAATAGGTATGCTTCGGATAATATTTTACGATTAATTACTTTAATAAATAGATCTAAATCTCAGAAGAATTATCCAATGGTGGTTTCATTGGATGCAGAAAAGGCATTTGATAGAGTAGAGTGGAAGTTTTTATTTAAAGTACTTGAGAAGTTTTCGTTTGGTCCCTCATTTATTGGTATGATTAGGGCTTTGTATAATGGCCCGAAAGCTAGAGTTGTTACTAATGGTTTGCTTTCAGAATCTTTTAATTTAACAAGATCTACTAGACAAGGATGTCCATTATCACCCGCTTTGTTTGCTTTAGTTATTGAACCTTTAGCACAATTAATATGTCAGAATGAAAGTATCAAAGGTATGAGAGTTTCGAATGAAGATTATAAAATAAATTTATTTGCGGATGACGTTTTGCTCTATTTGGTGGATCCTGATGTTTCTCTGCCAGCACTTCAAGATTCTTTAGAGATTTATGGTCAATTATCTGGTTATAAGGTTAATTGGACTAAAAGTGAAATTTTATCAATTAGTAAAGATGATTATTCAATGTTTAGAAATATTACGAATTTGAAGTGGACGAAACAAATTAAATATTTGGGAATTAATGTTAATACTGATTGCCAAAACTTATATTCACTTAATTATCTTCCTTTAATGAAGAAGATTAAGGCAGATTTAGTTAAATGGAAAGATTTACCTTTGGGTTTATTAGGAAGAATTAATTCTATAAAAATGAATATTTTTCCTCGTATACAATATTTATTCCAATCAATTCCCTGTTGTTTACAAAAAGGACTTATATAAGGTAATTAGGGATTTTTTGTGGAAAGGAAAATTCCCTAGGGTGGCGTTGAAAAAAATTGATGTGGGATTTTCAATTTGGAGAGTTACGACTACCTAATTTTCAATTTTATTATGAAGCAGCTCAATTTAGATTTCTTAGCGTATTAATGGCCACACAAGAAACGCCTAGTTGGGCACAGATAGAATTGGCAGTTATTTCTGAAAAATTTTCGAATGAATTTTTATTTCGATGGAATAAAAATTTGTTACGAACTTATGATGTACCAATATTGAAACATTTAATGAATTTATGGACAAGTAAATTACATAAAATGGGATTGAAAAATAAGTGGTCGGGAAGATTACCATTATTTAATAATCAACTTGTTCCTTTCACGGTATCTAATACTATTTTGAAACAATGGGAGGAGAAAGGAATACATAATTTATCTGACTGTTTTTTAGAAGGTCATTTTTGTTCTTTTGTAGAATTGCAAAAGAGATTTGATATAAGTGGTCATTCTATATTTGTGTATTATCAGTTAAGATCTTTTGTAAAACAGGTATGTGGTTGCCAAATGAATTTATTGTCTGAAACTGATTTTGAGAAATACGTGCTCTCATTTCCAAAAAAGGGTTTTTCTCAGGCTTGTATCGTATTTTGTTGGAATGTGAAAGTAAAATAGATTGGGATAAAGATAAAATGAAATGGGAAAAAGATTTAAGCTTAACAATAACTGAAGAAGATTGGTCTGAAATTTGTCGTAACAGTGTTCGAAAATTGATCAATGCTAGATTGGCGATGATCAATTATAGTTTTATACATCAATTATATTTAACACCCGAAAAATTAAAAAAATTTGGTTTTAGTAAGTCAGATCTTTGTTTTCGTTGTGATCAGGTTTCTGGTATTTTTTTTTACATGCTGTTTGGTTGTGTGATCGGTTACAACAATTTTGGAAAGGTATTCAATCTGTATTTAATAATCTATATAATCTTCATATTGTATTAGACCCTGATATATTTTTATTAGGGAATATGCAACCGTTGATTGATTTAGAATTAGATAATTACCAGATTTCTTTTATTTATTTTGCGTTGGCAGTGGCTAAGAAATGTATAGCGATTACTTGGAAGAATAGAAATGTATTGTCTTTAGATAGGTGTTATTCAGAGATGAAGTTTTGTTTGGTCATGGAAAAAATATCATTTTCTATACAAGATAAGATGTCTTTTTATGAGTTAAAGTGGACCCCATTTATTGATTATATACAATTTAAATAAGTTTGAATTAATCATTTTTTTTTCATTTTTTTTCTTTTTAAAAAAAAACTTTTCATTTATATATATATTTTTTTCTATATATATGTTTTTTTTTCTTTCCTTTTTTAGTTTTTTTTATTAGTTGGCTTTTTTTCGTTTTAAGTATTTTTATGTTTGTTTTTGTTTTTTTATATATAGTTTTATATAATAAAAATTTTGTGGACTAATAATTAATACTTAATTAATATTTTTTAAATATATATATTGATTTTCTTTTTAAGATATTTAAAAAAAATTTTTTTTCTCTTATTATACTATTAATTCTTCACTCTTTATTGTGGGGGTGGGGAGGGGGGGTTTAGGGGTTAAAAATAGTTTCTTTTCTTTTAGTCTTAGTTTTTAGTTGTCAGGGGGAGATTTTGAGATTGGTATTGTATTAATTATGTTACTTTGTATTTGTATTACTTCGTTTTGTATTTTTTTTTGTATGTGAATTACTGACTTTCTTTATATGTTAAAATTAATAAATAAAGTTTCAAAAAAAAAAGAGTGAAACGTCCCACCATTTCACAGTTGTGTGAGTGGGTGAAAACATCTTGGGAAAATGTAAGAGCTAGAATTATTGTTAAGGCTTTTAAGAAGTGTGGAATTAGTAATTCCCTTGATGGCACTGAAGACGATGCATTATTTGAAGATGGCGATACCAGAAGGAGTGATGATGAGTTTTTGGGCTTTGACAGTGCTGTTACTGACAAATGTTCAGGATTTGAAGATGATTACAGTTTTTGATGTTTCCCAAATCTTTTATTGTGTTTTTGTTTATGATAGTTACTTGTTTTATGTTCTCCTGTAAAAGGTTTTCTCTTGTTAATTACAGCAGTATTATTATTAAAATGAGTTTTACCATCATCCTGGTTGCATGTTTTTCCCAAGATTTACCTGTAAATCAAATTTTTCCTAACATTTCCCACTAACCCGGGGGGGGGGGGGGGGGGGTGGGGGGGTGGCGCTTATATGCCCATGGGTCTTGTATACTGTCAAATATGATACTTTATTCTTCTAAAAATATTCCAATCATACTGTAAAGATTGTGCAATTGGCTTACCTTTTTAAGGGCAAATGTTAACTGTTTACTGCCGACAGTGGTATCAGACAACTGGAGCCTTCCAGACTTTTCTTCCTGTTTCACACGCTCTTCAAATGATGTTCTATGCAGTACAAGGAACACAAAATATACTATAATGAAAAAAATACTAGTTACTAGACATTGAGTCACAAACCTTGTACTGTCAACAAAGGCTAACAATTACTGTTCAAATTTAAACTTCCTCTGGGAAGGTGCTGCTTTTCTAAACTGCTGTAGTCCTTGGTGTAGGTACTCTTATTGTGCAATGCACATTCACACAATTAACTGGGGTGCTATTCAATTTCACACAAGCCATAAACCTTTGATCATTTCCAGACCAGATAAGGAAGCAAAAAAAAAATTAATTGTTATATTAAAAAAAAATATCGGATTACTGATACCAAATCTCAATGCAAAATTTATATAATTAAATAACTGAAACGATCTTACCCTTCAATAATTGGAGTAACACAAGTACAATGAAGTTTTTTTTCTTGCTTTTGCCAAAGTGGTACACAAGATATACTGTCTTCAATACAACCATAGAACACTACAGCACAGAAAGTTTCTTTCACCCATTCATCCGTGCCAAACTATTTTTCCGCCTAGTCCCATCAACCTGCATCCGCAACATAGCCCTCCATACCCCCCCATCCATGTATCTATCCAAATTTCTCTTAAATGTTGAAATCAAACCCACATCCATCACTTCTGCTGGCAGCTCGATCCACACTCACCACCCTCTGAGTTAAGAAGTTCAGCTTTAACCTGTGCCCTCTTGCTCTTGTCTCACTCAAATTCGGTGTAAAAATCCTGCTTTGATTTACCCCATCTGTAACCCTCATAATTTTGTATACTTCTATCAAATTTCCTGGTATTCATTAACACTCCAGTGCATAAAGTCTTAATCTAGTGTGTAATACAAAAGTCTGCAGATGCTGTGAATGCACTAAAAAAATACAAATGCTGGAGGAACTTAGTCAGTCGCACAACGTCCATTCGAGATAAAGATATATTACTGAGACATTCTTCAATGAATAAGAACAGGAAAGCTTCAGAATAAAGATGAAACTTTGGCCAACCAGCAAAAGGTGCTACTTGGATACAAGAGGAGAGGTGCTTACCCAACAACTCCTGCCAACATTCTTGAAAATGTCCTCTTCACTCTTTCAATCTTATGAATATCAAATCTGCATACAATACTCCATACTTGGCCATATACAACTAAGATAATATCCCAACTCCTGTACTCAGTGCTTTGACTTATGTAAGCCAATATGCCAAAAGCTCTCTTTACAATCCATCTCCCTGTGACGTCACTTTCAGGGAATTATATTGCTGTATTTCCAAAGCCCTTTGTCCTACCGCACTCAACTATGTCCAATTGTTTAATGTGCAAGCCCTACCTTGGTTTGTCCTCCCCAAGAGCAACACCTCACACTTGCCCACATTAAGTTCCATTTTGCAGCCATTTTTCAAGCTGGTCCAGATTCTACTGCAGGCTTTGAAAGCCTCCCTTGCTGTTCACTACACCCCCGATCAATTTGCTGATCCAATTTACCACATTATCATATAGTTTGTTGATATAGATGAATAGCAGCAATGGATCTAGCACCAGTCCCTGAGGCACACCACTATTCACAGGCCTCCAGTCAGAGAGGCAATCATCTACCATAACCCTCCATCTTCTCCAGCAAAGCCAATGTCTAATCCAATTTATTACTTCATTCTGATTACCAAGCAACTGAATCTTCTTGACCAACCTCCCAGGTAAGACATTGTCAAGAGCCTTATTAAAGTCCATGTAGATAACATGCACACCCTTTCCTTCATCAGGCCACTTGGTAATCGTAGAGAAGCATTAAGATTAGTTTGACATAACCATTCTCAATCTGTCTGCAGGCTTAAATTTTTTTCGCTCAACTACTGTACTTTCTGCTCTGGCACTCTGTTTCCTACCCCCTGCAACTTCAGTTTAAATTCCCCATGGCAAGGATATTGGTCCCCATCGAGTTTAGATATAAAGTATTACAATACACCAAGAGAGAATAAAGAGATAATAAATATAAAAAATATTATTCACAGTGGAAGTCAGTGAAAGAGGAAACATGCACCTTCAATATTGCAGTTAATATGATCCCAGAGAAGCTTCTGGGTTGAGTAGTATGGGGACGTTAAAGAGTCTGATTTAACATTGGAAAAAGCTGCACGTTAACCTGTGGGCGCTGGACTTCAGGCATCCTCTATACTTTCTAACAGAGGAGAGCAACAGGAACAGATTATGAACAAGTTGATGGTTCTTTATGATGTTGGATGCATTCTTGAGGAAGTATCGCACAGAAATGGACTTGCTAGATTTGCTATGTTCTTCAGCCTTTTGTTCCTGGGCACACATCTTTCTAAACTAGGCTGTGATGTAACCAGTCAGCAACATTAGTCTAGGACTCTGGTTTCTTAGACCAGTATTATAACCATAACCACTTAGGTTGTGCAGTATCTTCTTTCTCCTTCTTTGGCTTGGCTTCACGAACGAAGATTTATGGAGGGGTATGTCCACGTCTGCTGCAGGCTCGTTGGTGACTGACGAGTCCGATGCAGGACAGGCAGGCACAGTTGCAGCGGTTGCAAGGGAAAATTTGTTGGTTGGGGTTGGGTTTTTCCTCCTTTGTCTTTTGTCAATGAGATGGGCTCTGCAGTCTTCTTCAAAGGAGGTTGCTGCCCGCCGAACTGTGAGGCGCCAAGATGCACGGTTGGAGGCAATATCAGCCCACTGGCGGTGGTCAATGTGGCAGGCACCAAGAGGAGTATAGGTATAATGAGGCTGAATAAAGCTGGTTCTCAGGTTCGGTAAATAACTGTGTCTGTCATTACCTGTACTTTCTGAAAACAGTAGTTCAAGCTAAAACAGTCCATCATTGTAGCCGAGTCCAGTTCATTGTCATCTGATTGCACAAGTACAACCCGCAGAACATGCAGACACACAACCAGACATGACAACACCAGTAAATAATAAAAATGCAGGACAAGTAAACCAAAATAAATTGTAAATATGGGAGTTTCGGATGGTCAAAGTGAGCAGTCCTTTTGGTCATTCAGCGTTCTCACTGCCCATGGGAAGAAGCTGTGCCTCAGCCTGGTGGCGCTGGCATGGTTACTCCTGTATCTTTTATTGTAGCTTCTACACAAAGTAAATTATCAACATGAATGTCAACCAAAAAAAAATCCAATTTATTTTAACTGACCAAAGAAGTACAGGTGTATACTTCCTGTGAATGCCTGAGAAAAAAAGATCCCTTCAATTTCATTCTAAACATGGTTCGAAAATCACATGAACAACAGAGACAGTAAAGACAGACTATATTTGAAACAAGATTATAGCACTTGGGTTTTCTGATAAGGTAGTGAAAAGGGGAAGTACAGCATACCATAGGCTTTCTTAACTGTCATATCAACCTCTGCTGTACCCTTGAGAGATCTACAGATTTGGACCCAAAGGTCCCTCTGTTCTTCCACACTGTTAAGTATCTGACCATTAACCTCCTCTTGCAGCGAGGAGGTCCCAGTCAATAATTGGGAAGTTGAAGTTTGCCATAATAATAAACCTGTTATTTCTGCTCCATTCCAAAATCTGCCTATTAATCTGTTCCTCAGTGTTTCAAGGGCTCTGTGGGAGCCAAGAGATTACTTCCAATACAATGAACCCCCAATACACTCCCTATAGGAGTGCAATCATATCCTACAAAGTGAGAATGAACACTATAGATGGCTGTGATGCTTCATTACCGATTACCTGAACACCTATGCCTGCTTTGCGAAGGAGAACTCAACAATGCTATGAGAATCCCTGTAAAGGCTGAGGACACTGTGACATCTGTCTGAGGCTAACGTCAGAACACCATTCAAGAGGTTGAACCCTCGCAAGGCATCAAGCCCTGATGACATACCCTGGCAAAGCATTCCAGGCATCCACAACTCTAAAAATCTGAGCCAACCAACTATCTGGAGTGTTCACGGACATTTTCAATCTCTCACTGCTGCAGTTGAAGGTTCCCTCCTGCTTCAAAAGGGCACCAATCACCCTGGTTCCCAAGAAGAGAAGAATGAGCTACCCCAACAACCATTGCCCAGTAACATCTACTGTGATGAAATGCTTTGAGATTGGTCATGGCCAGAATTAACACAAAGCAAAGGTCTGTACTCACTACAATTCACCTATTATCACATTCGCTCCATAGCAGACTCTGAATCATCTAAAAAACATCAACTCACACACACGGCTGCTCTTCATAAACTACAGCTCACCCTTCAACACCATTCCCTCAGTGCTGGTCAACAAGCTCCAAACCCTGGGCCTCTGCATTCCCCTCTTCAATTTGATCTTTGACTTCCTCATCAGAAGACCACAGTAAATACAAATTGGAAACAACATCCCCTCCTCATTGAGGATCAACACAGGTGGACCTCAAGGATGCGTGCTTAGCTCACTGCTCTACTTACTCTACACCCATGACTGTGTGGCCAGGCATAATTCCAATGCTATCTACATATTTGCTGATGACACCACAGATGTCGGCAGAATCACAAATGGCAATGAGAAAGCTTACAGGATGGATATAGATCAGCTAGATAAGTAGTGTCATGCCAACAATGTTGTACTCAACTTAGCAAAACTAAGGAGATGATTGTGGATTTCAGAAGGAAGTCAAGAGAAAATGAACTAGTCCATATCAAGGGCTCAGAAGCGGAGAGGGTCAATAACCTCACATTCCTGGGTGTCATAATTTCCAAAGATTCATCCTGGAGCCTCCGCATTGATTCAATAATGAAGGAGGTTCGCCAGCAGCTATACTTTGCGAGGAGCTTGATCAGATTCACATGTCACCGAAAACTCTTGAAAACTTCTACAGGTGTACTGTGGAGAGCATTCTGGCTGGTTGCATCACTGTCTGGTATCACGGCACCGTCTTCACTCCACTGAGGACATCTACAACAGGCCGTGTCTAAACAAAAAGTGGGCTCTATCCTTAAGGACCCCCCATCACCCAGGCCATACCCTCTTCACTCTATTACCATCGAAAAAAAGGTACACGAGTCTGAAAACGAGCACTCAGCACCATAAAGGCAGCTTCTTTTCTTCCGCCATCAGATTCCTGAATGAACAATGGACCACAGAAGCTGCCTTACTTTGACTTTTCTTGCACTATTTATTTATTTGGTAAGATGGTTTATATAAATGTTTGCACTGTGATGCTGCCACAAGACAACGAATTTCGTGACATGTTCATGATAAATTCTGATGCTGATGAACGCTCCTTTCCTATTTCTGACTTCCACCCACATCGACTCAATAGACAATCCCTCCATAGTATTCTCTCTTTCTACACCAGGGGTACTATCCCTGACCAGTAATGCTACTCACTCATCTTTTAATCCTATCCGATCTCTTTTAAAACATCTGAACCCAGGTACCTGTATTAGCCAATCCTGTCTTTGCGTCAGCCAAGTCGCTGGAATGGTACAATCTTGTAATTCCATGCATCCTTTATTCCTGATACTCATTGCATTGAAATGGGCACATTTCAAATCCATCGACTACATTTATCCATCCTCCCTTACAAACCCACAATATGTTGTATTATCCTTTCCACCTTCTTTCCCATTTTCTGTCCTTAGATTCTGGTTCTCACCCCCTGCCAAACTAGTTTAAACCCTCCTTAACAGCTCAAGGAAACCTGCCCACCAGGATATTGGTCACTCTCCAGTTCAGGTACAGTCCATCCTTTTTGAACAAGTCATACCTTCCCCAGTCAAGATCCCAATGATCCACAAATCTGAATCCCTGCTCTAACTCTTCAGCCACGCATTCATCTGCCACAACTTACTATTCTGACCCTCACTGATGCATGGCACAGGCAACAATCCTGAGAATACCACATCTGCGGTTTCAAATTCCATCCTTTCATCTTGCTCAGTATTCTCAAGCCAACAAATTAATGAAGTCTTATGGGTAAGTTGGCATCCAGATTTCATGAGGCAAGGGCCAACATCCAGGGAAACAAAAACAAGTTGTTTTTCAATTGATTGCTAACCAAGGACAAAATACTTATCAGGCTACAAGATGCTTGTTGGAACAGGTCAGAGAATTTAGTGTTCATCGAAAGTTAACCTCTGAAAGCAAATAGCCTTGCTACTAACTAATCAGCATAACCATGCATTCAGGGCAAAGAAGAATCGATACTGATAACTTCAGTTGAGAAGCAATTCTAATAACTTACAAAATATGACATCCTGTTACCGGTTAAAAAGTTCTCAAATGTAAATTTTAAATCCATAGATGAAGCATTTTTGTTCCAATAGGTGCTATATTTGAGAAGGAAGAGATTAACATTGAGCAATAACATGCCTCATGGGATCAAGGTTTTAAACCACTTGGGTTTATTCGATCCTTAAATGAGAATCTTGTTGATCTACATTCCATTTCTGCCATCCATCACAACCCTATTATTTATTATTGACTCAAAAATCTACCAGATTCAGTTGGTGAATAAACACATCCAAATGTTCTTTTTGGGTTCAGACGAATCATTTTCCATTTGTTTTTCTAAACATGCAAGTGTTCCTGGCATTTTGTGTTTTCACTTCAGATTTTCAGCATCTGCATCTTTTGGATTTTCCTATCTAATTTTCATTGTGAAAGAATCAATCTCCCACATCTCCTCTGAAATCTCTTACCATGGACTCCCAAATACCAATGAAGCTTGAGGAATCACTCTTCAAAATTACACCTGGAGCATTGGTAACATTCTCAAAAATATATACACTACTAGGAAAATTGCTATTATGTATGCCAGTTGGAGAAGCAAAAATCTCTTTAGCGAAACAGTTGCAACACTCACATGAGCATCTTTTGATTATGGGCAGTATCTTGAAAACTTCTGAACTCTTCTCCAGCTTTGATCTCAAAGAATTTTGGTTTTGAATGAACTTGCTGATTACTTTCCATGAGTTTCAACTTTTGTTCTCTGCGCAGGAGTTTGTGCTGTTTCTGAACCTCTTCAACCCAGCCACGTTCATCATCAGAACTTTCAGAGCTCTCCGCATCACTAGGTTTTCCTTCCAACTCTTCCTCTTCCTATAGATCATAATGGTGAAATTGTTACTACAAAGGCAATTTTGAAAATGCCAAAACAATTATTCTTGTAACTTGAACCATGGATTGCTGCAGCACAGAAAAGGCTCTTCAGCCCATCTAATCTCTACAAAAATTCCATATTGTTCAATTATGCAGCACCTGGACATAGCTCTACACAACTCTCCCCACCAGCTATTCAAATTTCTCTTAAATTTTGAAAATCGGACCTTCATCCACTACTTATGCTGACTGTTCATTCCACAATCTCACCACCCTGTGAAGAAGTTTTCCCCAATGATCCCTTATACATTTCTTTTACCCTTAACCCATATCGTCCCGTTCCCGTCTCAACCAATCTCAGTGGGGGAAAAAAAGACTTCTTGCATTTACCCTTTCCACACCCCTCATAATTCTGTATACCTCCATAAAATCTCCCATTCTCTGACACTCCAGAGAATAAGTCAGAACATATTCAACCTTTCCCTATCACTCAGCTCAAGTCCCAGAACCATCCTTCTAAATTTTTTATGTACTCTTTCAATCTTATTGATACTTTGCTCCGAGGTAGGTATCCAAAAGAGCACACAGTACTCCATACACAGCCTCGCCAATATCTTATACAACTTTAACATAACATCCTAAATCTTGGACTCATTGCTTTGATTGATGAAGGACAATGTGTTAAAAGTTCTCTTTGTGACCCTATCATCTGTGACATCAAGGAATCACTTACCTGTATTCCCAGATCCCTATTCTACCACACTCTGTAGCACCCTAATGTTTATTATGCAAGTCCTCCCCTGGTTCATCCTTCCCAAAGTATAACACCTCACACTTGTCCAAATTAAATTTCAGCTGCAATTTAGTTGCCCAATTTTCCAGCTGTTCCAGAAACCTTGAAGAGGGTGCACAAAATTTTTGGTGAATGGTTCCACAGACAGTGTATATTGTAGAGAAATGCAGAGACAGCTTCAAGGAGAAAAAAAAAATTGAGATTTCTGAAGAAATAATGAGGACTGATAGCCTTGTTGTAGGAAGGACATGGAAGTTTTAGAGGGTGCAGAGGACATTGCCTGGATTGGAGAACACACCCAAAAAAGGCTGCCTGACCCAAGACTTTTCTCTTTAGAGTGACAAAGGATGAGAGGCAATTTAAAAGTGGTGTACAAGATTATGAGAGGCATAAATTGGGTGAACAGCCAGCATCTTTTATTATAATACATTATGTACAGTGTGGTGGTGGAGAATGGTACAATAGTGACATTTAATACACTTGAATAGGTACCTGAATGCAAGAAAAATCAAGGATTATGGGCTGTGAGGTTAGTTAGATTAATGGTGGAATTATTTTGGATCGATCAGCACATCTTTGTGGGTTAAAGGACCTGGACTAAGCTGTCTATATTTTATTTAAAAAAAAACCTAATGTATTTGCATTATTTTATATATATATACACAAGACCAAAACTATTCATTGCACCATCTGTGGGATTTTAGAAACCCATTGATGATTTCATTCAATTATGACTCAACTTTTTTTCTCCAACTATAATGATACTCAGGACATTAAACAGTTGTTTATTCCAAAAGGAGGAAACTTTTGCTTTAGGAGAAGACCATTCTTCCAGTCATTTCCTACAATTCAATTTCCATACACTGGATCCATTAAAATTCTTATGTTTTTTTTAATCACATTAGAACCTTGGAACCCGAGATACAACCTTTAATGTATTAAGGTATTACCTGTCCAGTCTCCACCTGCTCCTGTAGTTGCTTAAGTTTCTTCTTTCTTTTTTCTGAGGCTTTAGACACAATTGGATTTAAGAGTCGGAATTCTTCACTGGCTTCATCCACTTGAAAGTCTGGGTTTTCAAACATGACCTTAAAGCGCTCATCTCGCAAAATATTTGGTAGATTCTGAAATAAACAGGAAAATAATCCAGATGAATTTTACTTGCAACCCATAATAAAACAGATCAATTTTTTTTATTGAAAGGCCAAATCTATCCAATATATCCATATTTCTGGAAAATAAATCACCATTCCCCATGTCATTTAAAAACATTAAAACAACAATTTCATGAAAAATTATTAAAAATTACCAATTTAAATTTCATCCTTTTATTTCTCTTTAAATGACAGATGCCAATTATGAAGCCAAACAGCTGTTTCCCTCGTGGTATGCTATCTGAGAAGGAGAAGGCACATAGGATCCATGATGAATTGGCTCAATGGATCCAAAATTGGCTTGGCAGTAGGGTACTGGTGGAAGGATGCTTTTCTGACTGGTAAAACGAGACTAGTGTTGTGTATCACAGAGGTGAGTGGTGGGACCGATGCTATTTGTGATGCACATTAACAAGTTGGAGGCAAGAGATACCAGTGGTAAGTTTGTAAATGACACTAAAATTGGTGATTATGGATTAATGATACATTTTTAAATAAAATTTTAAATTTAGACAAACAGCATGGTAACAGGCCCTTTTGGCCCACGAGTCTTTGCCACCCAATTACACCTAATTAAATTACAACCCCCTGTACTTTTTGAAGGGTGGGGGGGGGGGAGGAACTGGATCCCCCAGGGAAAACCAGGCAGACACAGGAAGAACGTACAAACTCCTTACGGTAAGGAATTCAAATACAGGCAGGACATTTATAGTAAATAACAGAGCACTAAGAAATGCTCATTAAAGAGAGACCAAGGGTTTCATTTCCATACGCCCCTGAAAGTATCCGCACAGATTGATAGGATGGCACAAGCAACACAAGGCAAGTTTCCCTTAATAGGCCAGGGCATAGAATACAAGAGTTGGGACATTATGTTGTAACTTTACAGAACACTGTACTTGTGGAATACTGGGGTGCAGTTCTGGTCATCACACTACAAGGATGTGTTTGCACCAGACAGAGTGCAGAGAAGATTCACCAGGATGCTGCTGAATTGGAGAACTTTAGTTAAGAGGAAAGATTGGATAGGTTGAGCTGGTTTTCCCCAGAGCAAAGGAGGTTGAGGGGTAACATGATAAAAGTATTGTTACAAGCCCAGAGGACCCCAAATCCCAGCAGCAATAGATATTCACCAAGACAAATGGTTACTTAAACAATAGTTGCTTTTAATTATCTTTAAACGTGAAAACAGAATCAAACTTTAACTTATTACTATTAACTAACCTAAATTAATCCCCCCTTCTGATTCTAAACGCACATGTACGTAATGTGCAAGTTTAGAAAAGTTCTTTGATTCACAATCCAATCTCACTTCTCATTCCTCTAAGTTCACTGGTTGCAGACAATTCTTACACTGTGCACAGAATTTAACATTTATGAAGTTCACCAGGCTTTGATGCTTGAAAAGTAAATGGTTACCGCTCAGGAAGGTTCTTGACAGTTTTCAGAGAGATTTTGTTCCTGGACACCCACAACTGATCCCTTTTAATCAGCCACTTCAATGTCTTGCCGAAGAAACTTGCCCCCTCAGGGTTTCCCAGATGAAAACCTTTCTTTCAGGTCACCACAGAGTGCATTTTTGTTTTTCTTATTTCAAGTAAAACATTAGGCATCCAGTCCTCTCCTCTTGTATGGAGCACAAGGGCTTTGACCAGACTGAACTAAGCACTCACAACTGATTCAAAATAGGGTTTTTCCACAAGCTGCCAGCTTGTCCTGTTCCAGTCCCAGCTGTTGCTGCTGAACTGACCTCTCTCTCTGAGAAAAGCCAGTTTTACTCTCTCTGCTTGCAAAACCATACAACCCTCTTAGAACAGCAAACAGGACTCAGATAGACTGCAGCTCCGAACCTAATCCTCCGAGTGCTATCATCTGTTGCTTTTCAAAATAATAATCCATTAGTGAAGTCCCTTTGGCACTCCCCAAAGATTTTGCAAAGGTCTTCGGAGCCAGCCTGTCTAGTTTGAGCAGAGCTCCAGTATTTTAAATGAGAACTGTTTTAAAGTGTTTGTATGTGACCTACACTAAAAAACCTATTCTGTTAAGTATGCAAGATATGAGAGGTACAGATAAGCAATACTTTTTCCACAGTAGAAGAATCAAAAAGAATGCATGTTTAAGAAAGGTAGGGATATCGTAATTTAAAAAATATAACCGATGAGCAGTAAATATCTGGAAGCCACTGCTGGAAATGGAGGTGAAATCAGAAACAGATGCAAGCACTTGATTTGGGAGGCTTTTAGACAAATACTTAAATAGGTGAGACATAGAAGGATATGCTTCTATTACAGGAAAATCAGATTAGTGCAGATGGGCAAAAAGATTGGCATGGATGTGATGGGTCAAAGGGCCTCTTTCAGTGCTATATGATTATGATATGCAGTCTCATCAGCACCCTGTTAAAATCAAAACTTATAAACCTTTCAAATTACTTATCATTCATGCAAATATACTGAAGCCTCCAGATGGTTTGTATGAGAATATTTTGTAATCTCCTTCGAAACGACACTACTTTTTCATTTTACTTTCCCAAGTGGATAATCTTATTTTTACCACATTATACTCCATCTGTCATCCTATTGCCCACTTGCTTAACCTCCATCCTTTGCAAGCTCAATTTGGTAATCCACTTATCATTGCATCAGCCAATCTGGCTTCAGTACTCCGTTCAAGTTATTAATGCAGACCAAATAGTTTAGCCATCCCCACTAATCCATGTGGCATCCCACTTGTTCCTTATTGCCAATCTCAAAATAACATATTGATGCCAACTTTTAAAATTTTTTTTAAAGTTGGCCATTTTCCAATCCACGCCAATGTATTAAGATAGTTGGAAATCCAAACAGACGGCAGCTGCTAGTCCCCTTTTATCCACTCTGTTAAATCCTTAAAGAACTAATTTGCCAAATGTGTTTTGGATTCATAAAACCATGTGGAGACTGCCTCCTTAACAATGGATTCTAGTATTTTTTTTTCAGTAACTGGCCTGTAGTTTCTTGCTTGATTAATAGGTCCTCAATTGGCATTTTTCAATCTTCTGGGAACTCTGCAGAATCCAGGGGGGTTCTGGCAGCTGCTAATCAATATCTTCAGCACCTCTGCAGCTATTTCCTTTTAGACCCTAGGATCCAAAAGGACTTCTCAGCCTTTAGCCCTATCAGTTTGGTAGATTTCTTCCAGTGATAGGAATTCAGCTGTAGGGCTAACAGCTAAGCCTTTGAGCATGGTAGCAAAGGAAGACAACTTTACACAAACTCTTTAGCCTGCAAAGAGGAAAGGGAATCAAAGAGCCATAACCTTAAGTGAAAATTTTCTGAACCTCGATAGAGGCCTGGGTGCATAACTTAGCATAAAAAAGGAACCATAGAATAATGAGTCTTGTTTACTGTTGAAAGAAATGACCTCAGTTACGGGGTCCTGAGAAAGGGCAAGTCAACAAACCTACTGGAAGAGAAGAAACCAATATAAAAGGAGCTTCATGGATATCAGTAGCAATAACCCGTAATCACAGATGGAAGACTCCAGGTTTGGAACTCAAGGAAATACAATCCTGCTTGGAATGCTCCCGGCCAGTTCACTTTGCATGGGTAGTATACAAGTCCAAGCAGCCAGTCTTGTGATTTAGTCATGTGATAAGTTAGAACAATTAATAAAATGCTGTGATAGTACAGACCTATCACCAATGTATATAGTTACAGTATCTAGAGTGTAATGACTGTGCTTACAGCGATTGGCTGAGAGCTTAGCCACGCCTACTGTCTGGGCCTTAAAGGGTTGTGTCCCTAGCCAGGTCGGATCATTCCGGACTGGTCGGCCACCTGTGAAGAGCTCCTGTCTTTTGATAATAAAAGCCTTGGTTTGGATCAACAAGTCTTTGGTTCTTTCGGCGAGCTCTACAATTTTATTAGCAAAAAGAATTTTTTTTAAAAAGGGATGGAGCGTCTGACTCGGCCAGAAAAACTTGACATCGACCCACAGTCAGCTACAGCCTTCAAAGCCTTTAAGTTCTAGCTGTTGAACTTTGAAAACTTCCTAAGGCACATTGAGGTGGAGGAGGATAACCAGCGTCTAACAGCATTGCTGTCTATGGTGTCCTTGAGAGTCTACGAGAACATCCAGGATGAGACCACTTACACCGCAGCCATAAAGGTACTGAAAGAACTGTACGATCAACCAACAAACAGAGTTCATGCCCGGCTCGTGCTTGCATCGAGGAAGCAACGGCCCGGCGAGCGCTTGCTCGAACTAGGGGTAGAAAAACTAGAGGACGTGGCCCGGATTGCAATCACAATGGAGGATGCAGCCTTAAAGTCAAACAAGTTCTCTAGGGACTGGACCCCACGTTCTGATATGAGTAGAGTGCCCTTCTACCCTATCACCCCCCGAGATACTGACGGCCTGTCGGCTGCTGCTACACTGCCCCCTGCGAACCCAAAATGTTATTTCTGCGGGAGGGACAAGCATAGGTCTTAGTGCCCAGCAAGAAAAGCCAGGTGCCAGAAGTGCCTTAAAAACGGCCACTTTGCTGCAGTCTGTAGGTCTAAAATGGCCGCCGGGAAACACAGTGCCTCGTGTGAAGCCCAACCGCCACTATCCCATTCAAACTCTTCTTCCCCAGAGCTCTTGTCCAATGAGAGCGAGGGCTCCCCTGCACGGCAACGCCTGACATCACGGAGACGCCGAACCCGGAAGGGGCAGCCCACCCTCGCAACCATGATGTTGGCCCGCCTCTCGCCCCCGTGCGGAACATTTGACCCGGCCTCGGTCCCGATTGTAGAGCCCGCTATTGCCACAGCCACAGCCACGACCACCCCCGGGGCTGACGCTACCGCTGCTGCTGCCACCGCCACAGCCACCCCCGGAGACGACGCCACATCCAGCACTCAAAGAACGACTCCTTGGTCGACCGAGTGACTCTACTCCACGCGAACCCACATTACGCATACGTTGAGTTCCCAGATGGGCGGAAGGACACTGTTTCGGTGCGGGACCTAGCTCAGGACGCGGTAGGCCCAGGAACCACCTCAACCCAACCTTCCCCAACTCTTTATTCCCCAAGCCCTGTGCCGGAACAGAAGGACCAACAGCACCCCAACGACCCGGGCCACCCTGCCGACAACACGGCTGGGGAATTGAGCGAAGGAGCGGTTGCACCCGACGAGCCCGCTGGCGACACCACTCCAGCGACCCCAATCCCGGCACCACGGCAGTCATGCCGGATGGTCAGACCCCCTGACCGCTACAGTCCTTAACCTACCCCTTCCATTCATTCTCTCCCTCGTTTTTTTTCCTTCCCTTCTCCCTCTTCAGCCCTTCCACCCCAGGGTCAGTTCTCCAAGAAGGGGTGAATGTGATAGTACAGACCTATCACCAATGTGTATAGTTACAATATCTACAGTGTAATGACTCTGCTTACAGCGATTGGCTGAGAGCTTAGCCACGCCTACTGTCTGGGCCTTAAAGGGTTGTGTCCCTAGCCAGGTCGGATCATTCCGGACTGGTCAGCCACCTGTGAAGAGCTCCTGTCTTTTGATAATAAAAGCCTTGGTTTGGATCAACGTCTTTGGTTCTTTCAACGAGCTCTACAAATGCAAAGTTATTGGAAATTAATTGTACATCAACATGTCCAAGTAGCTTGAGTAAAAATGGTCTAAGCTGTACTAAACCTGAGGTTGAGTGAGTCTCTTTGCTGAACACATCAATTAATACCCTACAGAGGTACTAGGGTCAAAGGAAGTTCATATTTTTAATCCCAGGTAAGATCATTGTATTCCACACTCCAAGTAGACCAGTAAAGGAATGGCAAACACCCCTTTAATCTCAGGCACATCCATACCCACCATCATGTATGGAAAGTGAACCCACAGAAAGTAACTTGTTTTCTGTGCCTACACAGGCTATCAGGCAGTAATATTTACAAACATCTTCAACCTCACCCAACGTTAAAAAAATCCATCCCATTTTGGCCATCCTCTCTATCTACCCCTTCCCGTTAGGTTCACAAGTGCAAGATCAGGTGCCAGATTCAAGGACAGTTTCTTTCCCATTGTTAGCAGATGTCTGAATGAACTTCAGAATAGTAAAGTTCTGCTGTTTTTGTTCAGTACCAACTGATCTCTCTGTCCCTCGGCACATTTGCACTGTTATACTTGCTGTACTATGTATGAGAGGTCAACTGGTCTGCTCGAAAAACAACCTCTATCACTGCATCTTGAGATGCAACATTAAACTTGAACTTTGTTGTTCCTTGGTTATCTATTATTATTGGAAAACTTTTAGTGTTTTCTACTGCAAAGAAAAATTTAAATTGAATCTATATCTCATTATATATTCTCCAGTCATTATCTCCAAGAGACTGATGTCTACTTCAGTTACTTGTATCCTTTAAATGTATACAAGCTTCTATCATTTTTTAAAAATTTACTGTCTTTTCTCTTTTTATAATTTAGTCACTTTTGGTTTTTTTTTAAAAAAATGCTCCAATCTCCTGACCTATTCATACTATTTCTTTTGTTCCAATGTGTCTTGACCTTAATTTTTCACAGAAGATGCAGCCTCTTTTTATAGTTTGTCCCTCATTAATATAGATCATTGCTGAGATTTATGAAATGTAGCAACAAAAAAACTGATTGATTAGGAATCCTGATAGCTTGGCACCTCATTCACTCAATGCCAGTTCTCCCATTCCCTTCAAACCATCCTAGTTCTGCATCCCATATGCAAACTTATCAGGTTCATTCAAAAATAAATAACTGCCACAGCTGATCTACTATGTCTATCCTTTAATCTATTTTCCCAGTTCATGTTTACCAACTATTGCTTTCAAAGTTATGACAGTAGTTTGAGACTCTAATCTGATTTAGCAGATTTTAAAGTTGAAATTCACTCTGAATCTTTGAATGAATTTCAAAAACAAAAAACTTGTTTTTTGTGGTACTATTGAAAGTGGAGGGTAGACAGACAGACATAATCATGGACTAAGTGAAACTCCACCTAAACTTAGGGGAGTCTTTCCCCCAGTTACATTATTCAAGGACATCACCTGGAACATTTTCTCTCATCGCTAAATTTTGATTCTGTTTACATTTCCACAAGGTCATGTGCACAATAAATGACTCTGCATATTTTAAATATGCATGAAAACACTTCATCTGAGGCAATGAAATGGATGACAAATTATTTGGTGCAGTGTCAATCCAGAGTGAAAATTTAGGAAGTCACAGCTTTTTTTTTGAAATTGGCACTGCAAGACCTTTAATGCCTCCCTGAACTTGGGCTTCATTAGTCAGACTATAGACTATTGAAGTTGGGAGGTCATATTGCAGTTGCACGAGACATTTATGAGGCTACATCTGGGGTATTGTGTTCAGTTTTTGACACCATGCTACAGAAAAGATGTGAAGCTGGACGGAATGCAGAGAAGATTTATGATGGTGTGGCCAGGACTCAGAAGCCTGAGCCAAAGGGAAAGGTTGAGCAGGCTAGGGAATTATTCCTTGGAGTACAGGAGAATGAGGGGTGATCTCATTGCAGTAAATAGATTGGGTGAATGCAAATAGTCTTTTGCCTAGAGTTGGTGAATCAGTAAACAGAGGACATTTGTTTAAGGCAAGGGGAGATTTAACAGGAATGAGGGTTTACTTTTAAAATGAAAAGAGGGTGGTGAATGCATGGAACAGGTTGCCAGAGGCAATGGTTGACGTAGGTGCAATATTTAAGAAAAATTGGACAGATACATGGATAAGTTTAGAGGGACATGTGCCAAATGTAGGCAAGTGAGACAAGTGCTGGTGGGACATTGTGGTTGGCATGGGTATGTTGGGCCAAAGGGCCTGTTTCCACACTGTGCAACTAAGACCAAAATTACCAACTCCTTTCTTTGCAATTGCAGTTGTTAAACCTATCCTTTTCCACATCACCCAGATCAATAATAGTTAAATTGTTACCTTTCCCTTCTTTTTCTTTTGCACTTGTTCTTCTTTTTCTTCTTCAATAAACTTCATTGCTATCTCTTTGTTTACTTTTGGCAATTTCTGTACATGGAAATGTTAAAAGTTAGTGTTAATGCAAAATATGTACATTGTCTAAAAGATTTTAAAAAAAACATCTCTAAATAGTTCATTGCTTAATATTTGCTGAAACCATACCTTTGGGAATACTCACATTGAGAATACCATGTTTGAGCATGGTTCAATATTTATTCAGATTGAAAAAAATACTGTTAATAAAATCAATTGCATTCTTCAACAGCATGTTTAAAAAAAAATCAGTTGAAACCAAGCACAACACCTGCCAAGTTATTTAAAAACGACAAATCATTGCTAAATTGTTCAAAATGATTTTATACTGTAAAATAATATTTTTCAGTTGCAACTTATTTAGATCAAAGATTTACAATTTATCCAAACTGCTTTCTAGAACAATAACAAAAATAGTCTGATACAAAGAGAGAAAAGACCAAGACCCCTCAACACTGTTGTATGTGGCATCACTTTAGAATCTTCCACATTGAGGTGGAGCAGGGCAAATTAAGATTGGGCCGCAATTAAAAAAAGCAGAAATACATTGGTTTCAATATCTTCAGGACTTTCATATTTTGTACACAAGATCACAAAAAAGTTAGCCACACTGCCCTTTCATCAAGACCTTCTACCCCAGTGCCATTTTCCAGTACGCACAACACATCCCTGGATTCCCTCCATGCTCAAAATTCTGTTCCAAGCTTCCACAACCATGGAGCTGATGAGAAAAAATTTCTCCTCCCTAAATGGTCTATTGATATTCTTAAACTATGTCACCAGGCCTTAAATCTCCTCTCATTCTCCAGAATCTCACCTTATTTTGCAACTTGCCATCTCTGGAACCTGTCCAATAAATTTTTCCCACACTTCCTCATTGGCAAGGAGATCAAACTGTACAGAATATTCTGGTTGTGCCATGACCTGAATAAATGTAATTCAATTTTTTTTTTGCATGTGGTCTCAAAATCAACTCAATAAAAACCAACATATTATTTATCTTGCTAATTTCCTTCTGCTGCATTTGCTTGTTGGTCTTCAGTGACGTGTACAAGCTTAATTAGGTTTTGAGAATAGGAACATAGGAAGTAGGAACAGGAGTAGGCCAAAAATGGCCCATCGAGCCTGCTCCGCCATTCAATACGATCATGCCTGATCTAATTTATGACCTAACTCCACCTACCTGCCTTCTCCCCATATCCCCTAATTCCTCTATCATGTAAAAATTTATCTAACCGAATTTTAAATATATTTAATGAGGCAACCTCAACCACTTCCCTGGTTAGAGAATTCCAAACATTCACTACTCTCTGGGAAAAACTATTTTTCCTCATCTCTGTCCTAAATCTACTCCCCCGAATCTTGAGACTGTGTCCTCTCGTTTTAGTTTCCCCGGCCAGCTCAAAAAAAACCTTCCTACATCTATCCTATCCATACCCTTCATAATCCTATATGTTTCTATAAGATCTCTTCTCATTCTTCTGAACTCGAGCGAATACAATCCTAGATGATTTAATCTTTCATTATAAGTCAACCCCTTCATCCCAGGGATCAACCTAGTAAACCTCCTCTGGACCGTCTCCAAAGCCAGTATATCCTTCCTCAAATATGGAGACCAGAACTGGACACAGTACTCCAGGTGTGGTCTCACCAGTACCTTATACAGTTGCAACATTATCTCCCTACTCCTGAATTCAATTCCTCTAACGATGAACGCCAACATTCCATTTGCCTTCTTAATAACCTGCTGCACCTGCAACCTAACTTTTTGCGATTCATGCACAAGCACTCCCAAGTCCCTCTGCACAACAGCATGCTGTCGTTTTTCACCCTTTAAATAATATTCAGCTCTTTTATTTTTCTTGCCAAAGTGGATAACCTCACACTTACTAACATTGTACTCCATCTGCCAGACCTTTGCCCACTCATCCAGCTTAATCAACGCCATCCAATCTTTCATCATTTCTATTAAGCTCAAAGTGGACAACTTGTATTTTTCCACATTGTATGCCATCTGCTTTAATCTTACCTCTTCACTCAACGCTCCCATATAACCTTTTTACATCCTCCTAATCTCACCAAGTTTAATATTACCAGCAAACTTGGAATTGTGACATTTCTTCCTCCCTGCTAAATCTTAAATATAGATCATGAACAGCCTGGATTCTTAGCACAGACCCCAAGAAAAACCCGAGGATCAATTTATTCCCATTCTTTGCTTTCTATCCAATAATCAATTTGAAATCTAAGTTAATACATTAACCCCAATTCCACATGCTCTAACCTTGTTAATCAATCTCCTGGGTGGAATTTTATCAAAAGCCGACTGAAATCCAAATTCATCATATCCCCCGGTTCCCCCTCAACTATTCTAACAGTGACAGTCCCAAAAGAACTTCAAAATACAGTATTTTGCAGCATACAAGTCGAGTCGTGAAACCCCCCAAAAATATAAAAAAATAGGGGGTGGAGTCAACTTGTACACTGGATATAGCTTTGAATTTAGCTCAAAATCCAATATGTGCTGATCCAGAGTATAAGCCAACCCTTGAAAAGCAGGTTAGGTGAACATCAACCTTTGAAAACATACAATTACAACACTTCAAAATCATTATCATTGTCTGAAAACAACAACATATTTAGAACCCTTCAAAATCTCTCTTGCCATCATTGTCTGAAGCAAAGATGTCGGGAAGCAGATCCATACTCTCACTGTTTAAACAATCATCATATGGGTTCCAGTCTGTATCTGATGAGGTAGTTCCAGCTTCGTTGTCAGTGTCCCACAATAAATCATCTTCTGTGCCATCAATTGCACAAGAGATACCGCACTTTTTAAATTATTAGTCTCTACTTTAACTTTGCCCCATGCCTTAAACATGAAGTTACTCAGCACATCAAATGATGCAGCACGCATTGCCCCGCCCTTTGTAAATGGCTTTTCTGCACTCGACATCCATGTATTCCATTCCTCACGCACATGGTCTTTGAATGGTTTGTTCAAGCAGACATTGAGAGATTGCAATATAGATGTCAAATGGGATAAAAGCCATGTAAGTATTATGTAGTGCTAATCTACTTTTAGTGTTCTCAGTTAAGTGGCTACAAAACGTATCCTTGACCAGCAAATTCCGTTCTTTGCGTAAACCGCCTGGCCACCTGTTTCACACATTGTCTATCCTTAGTTTTATACCATTTTCATCTATCCTTTTTCATGAAAATGTACAAAAATACCTGCAAGGAATTGCATCTTCAGTTTAATTTTGCATTTGAAGATTACCATGGGTCTTAATTTTGTCCTGTCGGCCATGAAGAATATTGTGCCAATACACAATGGTAAACCTGATCCTTTCATGGCCTGTACTTCTGGTTTGAATAGTTTTAACACCTTTCCATTCCACTGTTCTATTGCCTATCATGTCAAAATTCATGGGGGTTTTGTCCATATTTCTGGTATTTGCCAATGCAAACTGGTGTTTCTGCCAGTTATGTACAATAAACTGGTGAAAACTTACAACTTTATGATTAAGAATTTTTGGTCGTTTCTGTGCAATTTTTGTCTTTTGCTGTAATACCAAATTTTTCCTGTTCATGAAACAATTGCACCAGCCTACAGTAGCCTCAAATCCTTTACCGAGGTCTGGGTGCTACTTTGCCCACTGCAATGCAAATGTTCTTATTTTATTTTGGGTAGCAATCTTGCCTCTGTTCACGTACCCATTCTGCAACACGACTCCTTTCCTCAACAAACATTTTTTTTTGTATTTTTCTTAGTCTCTTCTTTCTTCCTCCAGTCTCTCACCAACTTCTCAAGTATATCACATTTTCTTGCAGCAGCGCAGTTGTTGGTTTCGATGGACTGTCCATGAATACAATCACCTCAGCCAATGCCCAGCAGATCAATCCACACGACCTTTGTGGGTCAACATCCATCCTGGTCAATGGCCCATTTCAGGCATTGTGATCTTTGGGGGGGTCGACTTGTATGCCAGTCAACGGGCCAACTCATGCATCCAGAAATGGGGGTCCACTTGTACATCGGATACACCATAAAACCCTTAAAATTAGGCTGAAAAATAGGGGTCGACTTGTGCGCAGGTTGACTTGTAATGCTGAAATATACAGTAGTTAAATAGGTTTTTTCTTTCATAAATGTACTTCAACTTTTTTTTGATCTTTAGGTTGTTGTCATGTCCTTTCTATTTTTACGTGCATGATTAAAACGTCACATCTCCATCATAAGAAATAATTAATGTTTAAATTTCACTTTTTTGTTAGCACAGGAAAATAGGGAGAGAGAAGCAAACGTCATTCATTCTTGATTTCAAATTTTTTAATTTAAAAAAAATGTAGACATTCAGCATGGTAAAAGCCCATTTCGGCCCTCGAGTCCATGCCGCCCAATTTATATCCAATTAACCTACACCTGCAGTACATTTCAAACGGTGTGAGGAAACTGGAGCCCCTGGGGAAAACCCATGCAGACACGGGAGAATATACAAACTGCTTACAGGCAGCTCGGGATTCAAACCCTGGTCCCGATCACTAACATTGTAAAGGCATTGCACAAACCGCTACACCTATGATAAAGTTAAAAAATAAATCTAGCCTCTAACACAAAAACATATGCTGTACCATTCAAAATTTGTACTGAGCAGTAGCCTCTTACCTGCACTTGGACTCTTTGTGCACGAGATTCTTCTATTTTCTGTCTGATCTTATCTTTTCGGTATTCCTCATAAGCAAATGGATTTGTCATAGATTTCACCTTTTTAATTAAACAATTCAAGAATTAGTAAAACCCATTGGAAAGTTGTTAATCTTCCAATAAGCAATTTCAACCTGGATTTAATTGAAATGAACAAATTTCTAAACATTTACAATTTAGCTATTTTATGTACTAAAGGGATAGATTAAATATTAAATAAACACAAGTATAGTACACTATAGTCTAAATAACAATTTAAGGACCAATCCTGAAAGCAACTGAACTGGCACATTTGGATACCTTGCGATACAGTCGAATGTCCATAAAGAATCCGTGCATGTATGCTCGAAGCATTGGAGTGCCAATCAGGTGAGCAAGACCTGCAGTTAAAAAGGTACACAGCACAGAATATTTGCAATTTTTGCCAAGACTATTGCTTACAGAATATTTAGCTTTCACACAATTTTTTTTTAACGTTTATTATTATTATTATTGATTTTCCTAAAAATATTGCTAACTTTAAAAAAAAATTCAATGAAGTGGTGGGAAATCCTGAATGCACTTTGAACAATCTTTGAAAATCATCCTAATCCTCTTTCAAACTTCCAGGATAAACTGGAGTTCCACCACTCCATTCTAATTCGTTCCCTTCACAGCATAAATTACACTCTGCAGCACAAGATAACAGATTTAGTGTCTGAAGCAGGAAACTAATGTTTTCAGCAAGTTATTTTGGCAAACATTCTTGCAGTACACTTGCTTAGTCTGCATTCCTCATCTACCAAAGACAGTTCAGTGTTGTTTAGAACTCTCCTGTGTAGTGGTAACCAAGGCAGCAAGTTGGTCAGTGCCCATTAAATAAAACTGCTCTCCATTTCACCACCATATCCTGTGTTCTGCCTGAATACTTATCTAACATGATGATTATACTTTTTGCATTTGACAAAGCTGTTAGGTCTGTTACATCTTTTCTATTGATAACAACCCTCTTCCCCGTATTATCTTCAGACTACTCATTTTGGCAGAATCAAGCAAATGCAAAATGCCATGAGTTAATTTAGATTATAAACAAATTTACTCAAATGCTATTTATCACCAATATCCTTAATAATGTCTGCAACATTAATTATCGAGTCACTTCAACAATAATATTGCATTCGACACCTTCATTTCCTCAACCCTTTTCTTATAGGCTTCACATTCTGCATCATCATTCTGTCAACCATAAAGCATCAAAATTATACAATATATTCTGTCCTGGTTACACAAGGGCTCTATTCCTAACACTGTCTATAAGCAGATTTCTTCACAATTCAGAAAATCTATTTTTTTAAAATAAAAAAATATACTAAACCAGAGGAAAATAAATTGTATTCAGTCACTAACGAGCAACATAAAACATGTTTTTATGCTTGAAAAATGCATGGAAGAATTTGTGCAAAGTCAGATTTCTGCAAGCCAGGTCATCTGTAACCTGGGAGCCCCTGTATGGTGTTAGGTAAAAACATCATGAGCTGGGAATGAAGAAGGAGTCACCCAGTGCTGGGCCGTAACAAGATGCAGATGTGACCTTGTACACTCAAGATAAGCTTTGCACTAACAAGAATGATGTGCAGCAGACTAACAGAGAAGAATGTAATAGTATGATAATTTACTAAGTACGTATCCTGAGGTATAAAAAAAAACACCACTTGCTGATAACGGCAGAATGCGCCTTCTCCAACTAACACTGTTAGTTGCAAGTGTTACAATCCGGTAATAAAGAACAAAGAACCTTGATTTCGACTCAGTCTGGTGTTTGACTCACTCATTCGTGAACAAAGCAGACCTAACAATGCCCAACCCACATTGATCAGTAATAACCATTGGTCTCCCAGCAAGTCTTTAATATCCTCATCCCTGTCTTTCAAAATCCCCCATTGTTTTCCCTCAAGTGGCATTCTATAACTTCCACCTTTCGCACTGTGGCTTTTGTCTCTTTTCAGACTTTGTGGATTAATAATTTCTTCTATTTATGTAAAAGACCAAGAATTTTTCATCACATTTTCATTGATTAATCAATTACAATTCAGGACATTTCCATTGTTTTCCCTTTCCAAAATCCTTGATGCTTGTTTTTGATGCAGAAAGTAATCAAAATAGGTTAAGTGGTTCATTGACAGTTTTAATCCTCAAGTACTTCTGAATACATCAATATGCTTCTGTAATTGTTTCCAAGTAATTAATTTATTCAAGAGACCTCCCAGAAGATGGCCTTGAACTTGTACAAAAAGCCAGTGATTAGAAGCTTCCTATTATATACAGTTAAAAATTAACTGGACAAAGTACTACAGCAGTGATCATATTCTAAGCAAAAAAACCCACCAAAATATAAAAAATAGATGACATTACAATATGGATTATGTACAGTTCAAAAACTATATAAACACTATAATATTGGGGGAAAAATGAAGTACGAAAGCTTGACAAGCACTTTAGGAGCCATGTTAACATTATAGAGCAGTTGCTTTGTTTATTTGAAAGATTTTCAATTTTCCATCTGGTAACTTGAAAGTATACACTAAGAAATGGTTTTAATTAGCAGTGGATAGAAATTAACCACATTTTATTCAAATTAATATCAACATTCAAGTTAAGGACTGCAGGATAAAATCTAGGTTATTTATTAAATGCTGTCTGGGCTTTCCAAAAAGTTTGCACATGTATTACAACATACAATATTTATGATGTTTTAGGATTTGGATGCAATTCATTTCATAAATAAATTGGCCAAATGTAAAAATAATTATACAACTTACCAAGGTTTTCTAGATCCATTTTGGTGACAAATTTATAATCATCATACACTGTAGATTCTGGGTTCTCTTCCAACTCCTCTGTCAAGTTATCCAGGAATGAACACCAACGGGGGGCAGGTCCCAATGACTATGTTCCCATTGAAAAATAATATTAATTGTTAAATTGTAAATAGCTAAATTTAAAAATACTTAGTTTTGTCTTTATTATTAAAACAGATAAACTTAAAATAGTATCTATGACACAAGAATGAGGTTACAGAGAAAACAAGAACTTTTCTAAAAAGCATGCTTAATTTTTAAACTGTAAACATTTAAAATTCTACCCAAAATTACTAACACGTCTTAATAACCACTGCCAAAAAAACACTATATACTTTTCTTCTGTTACTCTTGACAACTTGCATTTATGCAATGTGTACTTCAAATTAAATTATTTTGGCATCAGCTTGTAAGCACAAATTTTGAGGAAGAGTTATCTCCTTACTTACTTATTACCCACTTTATGATACATTTCAGAATATGCTTCAAATCTCAATTTTAAATCTAATAACTCAGGTGGGTAAAGCAATTAAAATATGAAATCTTACAAAAATAAAATCAGCCATTGTTCCAAATTGCTCCTCCGTTTACCCAGTGAGTGTGGAAAGAGGTTGAAGAGTTATACTTACAGGAACATAGAATGTATTGATCTTGGGCGATTCATTAGCCAGAAATAACATTCCTGAAAAAGTAAATATTCATTTTTATTACTATAATCCAAGATATTTTATTGTTGCAGTCAATATGACAATTTTCATAACTGTTTGCTGGGTCTTTCCTGTATCAACATCTGAAGTTCTGGGAGCGTAATAAAGGTACAATGAGTTTCTAGCCATGTATAACATACTTGCCACATTTTAACAAAAGAGGAAATGGCTGGCAATTAAATCCAAAAAAATTCTAATTCAAGATTTTAATTTAACCAATGCCCGGCACCTTTCTAACAAGGGAAGATATTCCCTTGTTTGATATTAAAATACCTTCCCAAATTCTGGCACTGCTTTCCTGCCCATTATAAAATGGTACAAACTACAGTAATCAATTTACATCAATTATTGTGCATAGTATAATTCAAACAATGTCACAAGTCTGTGCAGCAGTTTATATTCAAAAAATACTAAAAATCATATTATGCTCCAGATATCTACAATCCTTGTAAAAACTTGTCTTGCAAATCTTTCAAAAGCTCCGTGCCCCCACTCTGCACACCCCACCCCCCAAAAAAAACTTAAAACTTGTACCTGTCAGTATTTGACATTCTCACCAGGGAAAAAGGCTGACCATCTACTTAATCCATACATCACATGATTCATGCACCTCTTTCAGGTCATCTTCAGTCTCCAAAGAAACCAAGATACAAGATAAGTCTCTCCAAGCTCTCCCAATTGCTAATATTCTCCAATCTAACATCCGGGTGACCTCTTTTGCACTAGCTCAAAATCCTCCACATCCTTTCTGCAATGCAATTACTAAATTTGCAGACAAATGTTCTAACTGTGGCTTAATCAAAGTGTTGTATAGCTGCAGCATGACTTACCAGCTTTTATACATGTTTCAACCAAAAACCAGAATGCCACATGGCAACAGCAAGTTAGAGAAATGTTAATAACACCAGGTGCCAAGCAAAAGATGAAAGATCTTAATTTGATTACCATCATTAGAGATCAAAGAGCCCGAGCAGTAAGTTATTAGTTTCTCTTTTATTGAAAACTTTATTTATAAATTTTTAAAAATACATACAAAGCAACTTACTAAAAAACACTATATCCTTACTACCCCACCCCACTCACTTAATCTCTCCCCCCATGTCGGAGCACAATACAGGTAATTGTCGGTTGCTGTGAAGTGTGGCAACCCTTTACATCTTTAAAAAAAGATTTACCGTATATCCAAACCCATACATTTCCAATATGGATTCCACATTTTAACAAAAAAGGATAATTATTTCATAAATTATAAGTTATATTCTCTAAATAAAGAGATGATTTTAGATCATTATGCCATCTTTCTTTGTATATTCAATTCAACATTATTCTTCCATGTAACAGCAATATATTTTCTAGCTACAGCTAACTTCAGACGTAGAAATGCAATTTGGAATTTATCCAATCGTAATCCGGTTGTTAATGTAGTAGTATAACCCAATAACGGATCAAGTTATAGTTCAATCTTGAACAAATCTTCCTAAAATTTGATAATTTTTTCCCAAAAGGTTTAACTTTTTCACAAGTCCATAATGAATGTAAGAAAGTACCTGTCTGTCGTCCACAAAGAAAACACAAACCTGAAGAACTAAAACTGTTTTTTTCAACTTCTCAGGAGTCAAGTACAACTGATGTAAAAAGTTATAATTGACTAAACTGTATCTCACATTAATTAATTTCGTAACACTGTCTACACACTTATTCATCCATTCCTCCTGAGATAACATAATAGATAAATCCTTCTCCCATTTATCCTTCATTTTATACAAGTCGACCTTAACCATCTTCTCTTGTAACAAAGTGTACATTTCAGAAATGAACCTTTTCTTCCATTATATTATCAACAATTAATATCTCAAATTTAGTTTGTTCAGGTAAAACCAGATACCGTCCAAAATTTTCTGTCAATGCTCGAACTTGATAATAAGCAAATAAAAAGCTTGATGATATCCCAAATTTTTCCTGAGCCTAGTAAAAGAAAGAAACTTACCAGCTTCAAAATAGTCCTCCACCAATTTAATACCTTTCAATTCCCAAGCTTTCAAGTAGGGGTTATTAAGGTGAAAAAGGAATCGTTTTATTCTGATATAACAGTGTTTTAGCTGAGATTTTACCTTTAGTTCCTATGATCTGATCCCTTTTATACCAGGTCTCCATTTTAATACCGGGCAATTTATACTTTCGTTAAAAAAAAATAAGGATTCCATTTATATATAAAATGATGTACGTTTTGTTCAAAAATCTGAGCCAGTTCAACTTTAGCCCATACTGGAGGTTGATCAATATCAAACATCATATTAATAAATTTTAATTGCGCTGCTTCATAATAATTCTGAAAATTTGGTAGTTGAAATCCACCCAACTCATATCTCCATGTCAACTTCTGTAAAGAAACTCTCAGTAATTTACTTTTCCATAAAAAACAATCGTGCCGCTGTATTTAATTCCTTAAAAAAATTTTTTTTTGGTAAAAAGGAAAAGATTGAAAAAGATATTGAATACGAGGAATTACATTCATTTTAATGCAATTTACTCTTTCTATTAAAGATAGGGGTAAATCATTCCATCTGTTCAAGTCAAACTTAATCTTATTTAATAAAGGTACGTAATTTAATTTATATAAATTTTGATAATCTCTATCCACTGTTACATCTAATTATTTAATTTTAACAGGCCACCTAAACTTTGTAAACTGTTTACAATCTGAATAATCCTCATCTGATATTAGTAATATCTCATTCTTATCCCAATTGACTTTATAACCAGTCATTTCTCCATTTTGGTTCAACAAATTTTGAAGTTGCCCCAGAAAATTTCTAAGATGTGTTAAATATATCAACCCATCATCTGCAAACAAAATTAATTTTATATTCTTCCTCACCAACTTTAATTCCCTTAATGTCAACATTCTGTCTAATTACCTGAGCCAATGGTTCTATAACCAATGCAAATAAGGGCAGGTGACAATGGGCAGCCCTGTCTAGTTGATCTAGACAAATTAAATGCAGATGACACCTGTCCATTTGTCACCACCCGTGCAGAAGGATTTTTATACAAAGCCTTCACCCAACCAGTAAAGAGTGGTCCAAATTTAAATCTTTCTAACACTTTAAATAAAAAATTCCACTCAACACTATCAAAAGCCTTTTTCGCATCTAGCGCTACTATCATTGGTTGGTTGAGTTGCTGTCTTGATGCATTAATTATTGCAATCAATTTTGTAATATTGTCGACTGAATACCTATTTTTAATAAAGCCCACTTGGTCTACATGTACTAGTTGTGGTAAAAATTTAGCAAGTCTATTAGCTAATACTTTTGTTACAATTTTATAATCCACATTCAATAAAGAAATCGGTCTATATGAGGCAACTTTCAAAGGATCTCTAGCCTCCTTTGGAATAATTGTAATTAATGCCCTAGAAAAAGACTCCAGAAACAAACCAGTTTCTGTAGCTTGTTTGAGCACATCCATAAATATCGGAAGTAATAAGTCATAAAATTCTTTAGAAAATTCCATTGCAAACCCATCTTCTCCTGGAGATTTCCCACTAGGCAAAGTTTGTAATACCTCAAGTTCTAGCTCAGTAAAAAAAAAACTATCTAATTCATTTACATCTTTCTCATTCAAGGAAGGTAAGTTTAAGTTAGCCAAAAAAGATTCAATCTGATCACTATCCTGAGTCACCCCAGAAGTATATAAATCTTGATAAAATATATGAAATTCATAATTAAACTCCTGGGGTTAAGTAACCGTCAAGTTTCTCCTAACTACATTTATTGTCCTTGAAGTTTGTTCAGTCTTTAACTGCCAAGCCAAAACTTTATGGGCCCTCTCTCCTAACCCATAACAACATTGCTTTGATCTTTGTATCATTTTCTCATATTTATAAGTTTGCCAAGTATTGTAACATAATTTCAATCTAGATAACTGTGCCTTATTATCCTCTGTCAAATTCCTTTGGAATTTCTCCTCTAACACCTCTATCTTTCTCCAAATTCTGATTCTTTGCCAAATATTGTTTAACTTTTGCTGAATAACTGATTTTTTTTACCCCTTAAATATGTTTCTAAAACATCCCATAAAATGAACTTACTTCGTACTGAACCTTCATTTGATTGCAGAAAAAATGTAATGTGATCTCTGACATATTCAATGAATTTGATGATATGAAAGGGAAAATGAACAATATATATGAAGAAGTTTCTGCAGTAAAAATGGATGTCAATAAATGTTTGAAAGCTGTGGATACAGTACAAGTTTAAGAAGATTGAGTAGGCTTTTATTGACTGTAATGACAAGGTAGAGAGATATACAGAACAGATGGATTATAATGAACACTCCATCACTGGTTGGGATATTCAGAAAAGAGAATTCCTGAAGAAAATTGATTCGCTGGAAAATCAAGAGTTGACGTAATAATATTACGATAGTAGGTCTTCCAGAAGATATCGAAGGCATGGAACCTGTAAATTTTTTTCAGAAATGGATTCCTGAAATGTTGGGTGAAGAGTCTTTCCCAGATGGATTGGAATTAGATTGAGAACAGAGCGATATGGAAGAAACCTTTCCCAGGTCAACTTCCACTGGCAATTCTTGTTCTTTTGATGACTCAAGGCAACAGGATTTTTAAAAAAAACTGATTTGAGCCAAGATGCTATTAGGAGATGTAAGGAATTTAATCCTGCGAAAGTGGTTCTGAGGAAGAAGGGTATATACTTGGCTGTTTTGAAGGTGTTTTATGAGAATTTTCAGACTCATTTTTTTGAGAATGATTGCGATGCTTTAATTTTTGCTAATTCCTTACCAGATAATCAGTCAAGTTCTGAATTGCAGAAGCAGTTGAAGTTGCAGGTCTCTCTGAAGAAGAACAGGAATGGGAATGGGAAGAAGGCACAGAAACTCAACGATTGATTGACAAGAAGATGACAAACTGAACGTGGAATAGAATCTGTGGGCTGAATGTCACAATTTTGTACATTGTTTTTTTAAAAGATCGGTGGGGGGGGGGGAGTGGATACCTCTGAAACTTCCATTCATCTGCCACTAGTGGTATTGACCACACCCAGTTTATAGATGGGGGGGGGTACCACTAAGGTGGAGTTTTTTTTAGGATTTAAAAAAAATATATTCTTTTTAGTTTCTTGAGTTTTTAATTTTTGTTTTTAGTTCAGTTGGTAGTGCTTTAAGGGTTTTTTTTTTAAAAAAAGGAGCTTTTTAATTTGTTCTAGTGTTGACTGTATTAAGTGTCACTCTAAATGAAAAAATGAATAATTTGAATTTTGCAACTTTTAATGTTAAAAGGCTTAATCACCCAATTAAAAGGAAGCAAGTATTGGATTACATTAAAAAAAATGAAGGTTGATATTGCATTTCTACAAGAGGGTCATTTGACTGAGAAAGAACATTTAAAGTTGAAATGTGGTCATGTCATTGCATCGTCTTTTAACTCTTAGGTGAGAGGGTTAGCTATTTTAATACATAAAAAAAGTTACCCTTTATGTTGGAATTTTCTCTGCCAGTGCTGGTAGAGTATTGACAGTTAACTGTAAAGTTTTTTCAGAAGCTTGGACTTTGATGAACGTGTACCCTCCAAATGAAGACGAAGAAGAATTTGTAACTGAAACATTCTTGAATTTGAACCAGATGGATGAGAATATTTTAGTAGGTGGGGATTTTAATTGCTGTTTGGATCCAGTATTGGATAAATCTCCAAAAACTTTGAAGAAAGCAAAAATGGCGAAACGATTGGCTGTATTAATGAAAGATTTGAATTTGGTTGAAATTTGGAGATGATTAAATCTTGACTGAGAAAGATTTTTCATTTAATTCTGCACGACATGATTCTTTTTCCAGAATTGATTTCTTTTTGGGATCAACACAACAACCAGGTAGAATCATTCATGTTGAATATAAGAGGTTTTTGTCCGATCATTCTTTATTATTAATTTCTTGTCCTGGTCCTGAGGTGGTAGAAACTGCTCATCGTTGGAGATTTAATGAGATGTTATTAAAAGTGATTAGTTTCAAGAGGCCCTTGAAAAGGTTATACAGAATAAATCCTACCACATGTTTCAGTGCACAAGTCGAGTCATGAAACCCAAAAAAAACAAAAAAAATGGGGGGGTGGGCAAACTTATACACTGGATATACTTTTAAGACCTTAAATTCAGCTCAAAATCCAATCCACAATGATGCAGTGTACAAGTCCACCCTTGAAAAACCAAAAAAAAACTGCGACAGAGTTTCATGGAGTTTTTTTTTAATTTGAAAATAACCACACAAATAACACCATTCAAAATGCTATCATTATCGAAAAAGAACAACACATTTAGAACCTTTCAAAATCATTCTTGCTATCATCGTCTGAAGTAAAGATGGGAGCAAGCACATCCATACTCTCACTGTTTAAACAGTCATTATATGGATCCCAGTCTGTATCTGATGAGGTGGTTTCAGTTTCATTGTCAGTGTCCCACAATTAAATCATCTACCGTGCCATCAACTGCATGAGAGATACCACACTTTTTAAAAACTGTTTTATCAGAGTCTGTACTTTAACTTTGTCCTATGTCTTGAGCATGAAGTTACACAGCACATCAAGTGATACAGAACGGATTGCCCCACCTTTTGCAAACAACTTTTCTGCACTTGACATCCATGTATTCCATTCTTCATGCACATGGTCTTTGAATGGCTTGTTTTTTTTTTTGTTTTTTTTTTAAAATTTTTTATTTTTCACACCATAAATCACAATAGCCATGATATACACTTTTTCTTTTCCACACATTTACAGTGACTTTTTCTCCCTCCCCCCTCCCTCCTCCCAAGCCACCCCCCCATCCCCCCCCCCCTCTCATCCATTTTAGTTATACAATCTAGGTTGCATTAATTCAGTTAGACAATGTTGTCATTCAACAAAAATACACCAGAAATTCTACTGAGTCCATTCTTTTCTTCTCTTCTCCTTCCATCAACTTAGGTAATGTTTGTTCCCGGTAGGTTTTCGCTATTGTATTTAATGTAAGGCTCCCATACTTGTTCGAATATTTCAATATTATTTCTTAAACTATATGTTATTTTTTCTAATGGAATACATTTATTCATTTCTATATACCATTGTTGTATTTTCAAATTATCTTCCAATTTCCAGGTTGACATAATACATTTTTTTGCTACAGCTAGGGCTATCTTAACAAATCTTTTTTGTGCATCCTCCAAGTCAATTCCAAATTCTTTATTTTTTATGTTACTTAGGAGAAAGATCTCTGGATTCTTTGGTATATTGTTTTCTGTTATTTTATTTAATATCTGATTGAGATCATCCCAAAATTTTTCTACTCTCTCACATGTCCAGATTGCATGAATTGTTGTTCCCCTTTCTTTTTTACATCGAAAACATCTATCAGATACTGTTGGGTCCCATTTATTTAACTTTTGCGGTGTAATGTATAGTCTGTGTAACCAATTATATTGTATCATACGCAGCCTCGTATTTATTGTATTTCTCATCGTTCCAGAGCATAACTTCTCCCATGTTTCCTTTTTTATCTTTATATTTAAATCTTGTTCCCATTTTTGTTTAGTTTTACCATTTTGTTTCCTCATTTTCCTTTTCTTGCAGTTTAATATACATATTTTTTATAAATCTTTTGATTAACATTGTATCTGTAATCACATATTCAAGGTTACTTCCCTCTGGTAAACTCAAGTTGCTTCCTAATTTATCTTTCAAGTAGGATCTCAGTTGGTAATATGCCAGCGCTGTATCTCCCGTTATATTGTACTTATCTCTCATTTGTTCAAAGGATAAGAATCTACTTCCTGAAAAACAATTTTCTATTCTTTTAATTCCTTTTTTTTCCCATTTTCTAAAGGCAAGGTTGTCTATTGTAAAAGGGAGTAGCTTATTTTGCGTCAATATTAGTTTTGGTATTTGGTAATTTATTTTATTTCTTTCTACATGAATCTTCTTCCATATATTGAGGAGATGGTGTAATACTGGAGAAGTTCTATGTTGTACCAATTTTTCGTCCCATTTATATAATATGTGTTCAGGTATCTTTTCCCCTATTTTATCTAATTCTAGTCTCGTCCAGTCTGGTTTTTCCCTTGTTTGATAAAAATCTGATAGGTACCTTAATTGTGCGGCTCTATAATAATTTTTGAAGTTTGGCAATTGTAAGCCTCCTTGTTTGTACCATTCTGTTAATTTGTCTAGTGCTATCCTCGGTTTCCCCCCTCTCCATAAAAATCTCCTTATTATTTTCTTTAACTCTTTGAAGAATTTTTCTGTCAGTTGTATTGGCAATGCCTGAAATAAGTATAGTATCCTTGGAAAAATGTTCATTTTAATACAGTTTATCCTTCCTATCAGTGTTAGTGGTAGCTCTTTCCAATGCTCTAAATCGTCCTGTAATTTTTTCATTAGTGGATTGTAATTGAGTTTATATAATTGGCCTAGATTTTTGTTTATTTGCACACCTAGGTATCTTATTGCCTGCGTTTGCCATCTGAATGGGGATTCCTCCTTAAATTTTGAGAAATCCGCGTTATTCATAGGCATTGCTTCACTTTTATTTACGTTTATCTTGTATCCCGACACTTCTCCATATTCCTTCAATTTCTTATATAGTTCTTTTATTGATAGTTCTGGTTCTGTTAAGTACACTATCACATCATCCGCAAACAGACTGATTTTATATTCCCTGTCTTTTATTTTTATTCCTTTTATATTATTATCTCTTCTTATCGATTCTGCTAGTGGTTCTATAGCTAGCGCAAACAATAATGGTGATAGTGGGCATCCCTGTCGCGTTGACCTGCTTAAGTTAAATTGCTTTGATACATGTCCATTTACTGTCACTTTCGCTAACGGTCCCTTATATAATGCTTTAATCCAATTAATATACTTCTCCGGTAAACTGAATTTTTGCAATACTTTGAACAAGTAATTCCATTCTACTCTGTCGAAGGCCTTCTCTGCGTCTAAAGCAACTGCTACTGCCGGTGCTTTATTTCCTTCTACTGCATGAATTAAGTTAATAAATTTACAAATATTGTCTGTTGTGCGTCTTTTTTTGATAAATCCAGTTTGGTCTAAATTTACCATTTTCGGTACCTGTTCTGCTAATCTGTTCGCTAATAGTTTAGCTATTATCTTATAATCTGTGTTTAGCAAAGATATTGGTCTATATGACGCTGGTGAGAGTGGATCTTTCCCTTGTTTTAGTATCACTGTAATTATTGCTGTTTTACATGAATCTGGTAAGTTTTGTGTCTCGTCAATCTGGTTGATTACATCCAGGAGGGGCGGTATTATTAGGTCTTTAAATGTTTTGTAGAATTCTATTGGGAGTCCATCCTCTCCTGGTGTCTTATTATTTGGTAAATTTTTTATTATCTCTTGTATTTCTACTGTTCCAAATGGTTCTGTTAATTTATTTTGTTCCTCTATTTGTAGTTTTGGTAGTTCAATTTTAGTCAAAAATTCATCTATTTTCCCTTCTTTCCCTTCGTTTTCGGTTCGGTATAATTGTTCATAGAATTCTCTGAAGTTTTCCTTAATTTCTTTTGGATTATATGTAATTTGTTTGTCTTTTTTCCTTGTTGCCAATACCATTTTCTTAGTTTGCTCTGTCTTAAGCTGCCATGCTAGGATTTTGTGTGTTTTTCCCCCTAGTTCATAATATTTCTGTTTTGTCTTCATTATATTCTTCTCCACCTTATATGTTTGTAATGTTTCATATTTTATTTTTTTATCCGCCAATTCTCTTCTTTTGGTTGTATCTTCCTTTATTGCTAATTTTTTTTCTATGTTTATTATTTCCCTTTCCAACTGCTCTGTTTCCTGATTATAGTCCTTCTTCATCTTGGTTGCATAACTTATTATTTGCCCTCTAATGAATGCTTTCATTGCGTCCCATAGTATAAACTTATCTTCCACTGATTCCGTATTTACTTCAAAGTACATTTTTAATTGTTTTTCAATAAATTCTCTAAAATCCTGTCTTTTAAGTAGCATGGGGTTTAATCTCCATCTATACATTCTTGGAGGGATGTCTTCTAGCTCTATTGCCAATAACAGGGGTGAGTGGTCCGATAATAGTCTAGCTTTATATTCCGTTTTCCTAACTCTCCCTTGTATGTGGGCTGATATCAGGAATAGGTCTATCCTTGAGTATGTTTTATGTCTAGTCGAGTAGTATGAGTATTCCTTTTCTTTTGGGTTTTGTTTCCTCCATATGTCCACAAGTTTCATTTCTTGCATTGATTTAATTATAAATTTGGTTACTTTGTTCTTCCTGTTAATTTTTTTCCCCGTTTTATCCATATTTGGATCCAAATTCAGATTGAAATCCCCTCCTATTAGTATGTTCCCTTGCGTATTAGCTACCTTCAAAAAGATATCTTGCATAAACTTTTGATCTTCTTCGTTAGGTGAATATATATTAAGTAGATTCCAAAGCTCTGAATATATCTGACATTTTATCATAACATATCTCCCTGCTGGATCTATTATTTCCTCTTCTATTTTAAATGGCACATTTTTGCTAATTAATATAGCCACTCCTCTTGCTTTTGAATTATACGATGCTGCTGTTACATGTCCTACCCAATCTCTCTTTAATTTCTTGTGCTCCAATTCAGTTAAATGTGTTTCTTGGACAAATGCTATATCTATTTTTTCCTTTTTCAGTAAATTTAGTAGTTTCTTCCTTTTAATTTGGTTATGTATTCCATTAATATTTAGACTCATATAGTTCAGCGTAGCCATTTTATATTTTGTTTATCTTCTCTTTCCGTTTTTCCATCATTACCTTTCCTCCTTTTCCATTTCTGTTTTCTTATTTTCAACTCTTTACCAGACAACATTCCTACAACATCCAACGTTTTCCTTATTCTCCTATTTCTATCTTCTTTATCCCCAATCTCCCCTTCCCCTCCTGAGTTGCCCTTTATCCCTTGTCGGACAACCACATCTCCCCTCTCCATTTGGATTTGCGAATCCACTCGCAAGCGTCAACTGATTTTGCAGTGACCGCTCTTTTCCCCCCACCCAGCCCCCCCCAGAAAAGATTTCGTTTTTTATATGTCACAAAGGTCACTCTTTTAGTTCCCTCCTTATTCTCTCTATTCCATTACCTTCCCTTATTAATTCTTGTCTATACTTTCTATGTTTTCCTCTAATTACAGATACTTTCACATATGCCCATTGTCTCTATTCACTCTTATACCTCTTTACCCGCATACATATCAATCGTGGTCATTTTTACCCTCCTTACCCGTCTTCATCCCTCAGTCTATTTTTGTCTTTACCCACATACATATCAATCGTGATAATTTTTGCTCTCATTACCCGTCTTCATCCCTCAGTCTATTTTTGTAATTGTTCTGCAAATTTTCGTGCTTCTTCTGGATCCGAGAATAGTCTGTTTTGTTGTCCTGGAATAAATATTTTCAATACCGCAGGATGCTTCAGTGTAAATTTATATCCTTTCTTCCATAAAATCGCTTTTGCTGCATTGAACTCTTTTCTCTTCTTTAGGAGTTCAAAGCTTATATCTGGATAAATGAAGATTTTTTGCCCTTTATACTCCAGTGGTTTGTTGCCCTCTCTTACTTTTTCCATTGTCTTCTCCAGTACCTTTTCTCTTGTAGTATATCTTAGGAATTTTACTACAATAGATCTTGGTTTTTGTTGTGGTTGTGGTTTAGGGGCCAATGCTCTATGTGCCCTTTCTATTTCCATTTCTTGCTGTAGTTCTGGACATCCTAGGGCCTTAGGGATCCATTCTTTTATAAACTCCCTCATATTCTTGCCTTCTACATCTTCCTTAAGGCCCACTATCTTTATGTTATTTCTTCTGTTATAATTTTCCATTATATCTATTTTTTGGGCTAGTAATTCTTGTGTCTCTTTAGTTTTTTTATTAGATTCCTCCAATTTCTTTTTTAAGTCTTCTACCTCCATTTCTGCTGCTATTGCCCGTTCTTCCATCTTGTCCATTTTTTTCCCCATTTCTGTTAAGGTCGTATCCATTTTATTTATTTTCTTTTCTGTGTTGTTTATTCTTCTTCTTAAATCATTGAATTCCTGTGTTTGCCATTCTTTAAATGACTCCATGTATCCTCTAACAAGAGCAAGTACCTCCTTTACCTTGCCTATCTTTTCTTCTTCTATTTCCCTGTACTCTTCCTCTTCCTCTTCTTCTTCCTCTAGGTTGACCATCTGTTGTTTCTTTGCTGCCCTTTCCTCCTCTTCTTTCTTGTTTCTATTGTCTTCTGTGGTCTCTTCTTGCTGCAGGTGTTCTGCAGCTGTCGTTGCCGGCTGTGGAGATCGACTCCCCAGCTGGTCCCCCCTCCCGTCGGTGTGTTTTTTTGTATGCGCATCGCGCATGCGCGAGGAGTCGCGCATGCGCGGTTGCGCACTTTTACTCGGCTCTGTGAGCCATTGTTGTAGTTCTCTTTCTACCGACCTGAGGTAGTGGGGTCTTCTCTCCACAGCGGGCCTCTTCGGACAGGTAAGGCCTTCACCTTTTTCCTCCGTTGTCTTCTCTTCCTCTCTTCTTTCCGTTGATTTTGATTTTTCTCCTTTTGTCTCCATCTTCTTTCCACCTTTATACTCACTTTTCTTTAACTTGTATTTCTGTGCCTTTGTATTTTCTCTTGTTTTTCCCGACTTTTCTGGAGAGGGCTGGAGTTCACCGTCCGGCCACTACTCCATCACGTGACTCCCGTCTTTGAATGGCTTGTTGAAGCAATATAAACATCAAACTATCCCAGGATAACTGCCATTTAAGCATTATATACTGCTAATCTACTTTTAGCATTCTCAGTTAAGTGGCTATGACCAGCAATTTCTGTTCTTTGCATAAACCACCTGTTCCACACATTCTCTATCCAGTGTTACACCATTTTCATTCATCCATCCATCCTTTTTCATGAAAATGCACAAAAATACCTGCAGGGAACTTCATTTTCAGTTTAATTTTGTGTTTGAAGATTACCATAGGTCTTAACTCTGGGCCGTTGCCCACGCACAATAATACCAAAGTAAGCCTGGTCCTTTCCATTCCCCTGTTCTATTGCCTATGTCGAAATTTATGGGAGTTTCGTCCATGTTTCCGATATTTGCCAATGCAAATTAGTGTTTCTGCCGATTCCGCATAATAATCTGATGAAAATTTTTACAACTTTATGATCAAGATCTTTTGGTAGTTTCTGTATTTTTTTTAGTGTAATACCAGATTTTTTCTTATTCATGAAATGATTGCACCAGCCTACTGTAGCCTCAAAACCATCACTGAGATCTGGGTGCAACTTGGCCCACTGCAGTGCAAATGGCTCTTATTTTATTTTGGGTGACTACGTAGCAACCTTGCCTCTGTTCACGTACCCATTCTGCAACATGATTTTCCAACTCTGGCCAATAAGTGATTCCTTTTCTCAAAGAACATTGCCTTTTTGGTATTTTTCTTAAAGTCTCTTCTTTCTTCCTCCAGTCTCTTACCAATTTATATACATCACATTTTATTGCAGCATCTCAGTTGTTGGTTTTCTTGGCCATTTCTATCACTTTCAACTTAAAGCTCACTTCATATTTTCATTGCATGCTGCGTTGTGTCAATGGACCCTCCATGATACCAATCACTTCCAGCAGATCAGCCCGTGCCCATCAATAGGGCACCTCAGGCAGCCAGAAAATGGGGGTTGAATTATACACTGTATATACCATAAAACCTTTAAAATTAGACTGAAAGGTGGTGGTGGGGAGTTTTGACATACCAAAGTATACAGTTGATATAAAAGTGCCAACATCAAACATTCATTCAAGTGAGGTTAAAGAATTAAGAATTTTAAGAAAAGGTTGGACATTTAAGAAAAGGTTGGACAGGTATATGGATGAGAAGAAGATGGAGGGTTATGGGCATTGTGCAGGGAGGTGGGACTAGAAAGGGGTGTTTGGTTCGGTGCGGACTAGAAGGGCCTAATGGCCTGTTTCCGTGCTGTAATTGTTATGTTATCCAGCATTTTACTTTCCCCATCTACAATTTATCTACAATTCTTAAATTCTTTTAATATGTAGCAATAGGAGAAACATTAGAGATAAAAACAAAAGAATTGACACATAGCATTTATTTGATTTAAAAGTGTATGCAGGTAATTTACTTTAGATGGTGTTCCAACTGAGTTTATGGGCATAATTTCAAAATACATTGTTTCATCATTTCCTCTCTGCAAATATCACATTCCTTTTTTTAAAAATTTTAAATTTATACAACACAGTAACAGGACCTTCCAGCCCTCCTGCTCATCATGCCCAATTACACCCAAATGATCTACAATGTGGTACATTTTGAAGTGTGGGAGGAAAGATAGCAGCTCCTATAATCGGCAGTAGCCATAAGGGGTTGCAGACTCCAATGGAGTGGTGTGGAGTGGAGGACTGGTGCAGGGCACTAGAAAATGTGGAGACCATCCCCCATCTGAGAAAGAGAAGCAGAGCAGACGACCGACAGGATGGTAACTGCGGCGGTGGACCAGTGAAGGGGGAGGGGGGGGGCGTGTAAGACCCATGCATGCTGGCGACTCGAGGTGAGGAATCCACAGAAGCTGTGGAATGCTAGAGACTGCTGTCGGGAGACTCGCACTGGGCTGTAGAATGTCTTGAAACTGGCTGAAGGGGTACCAGGTATAAAAGTCTAATGCAAAGGGGATGCTGAAGGGTTTCTGACCATGGTAGAGGTTCAGATCTGGAGCTTGGGTTGGTTTTGACTGGACTCTGTGTGGCTGCGAAAGTACTGGAGGCAAATCACGGACACTCAGTGACTCAGGCGGGGGTGGGGGTCACGACGCTTTTGCTTCTCTCTCTGACTGTAAGAGGCACTTCAGGCAATTTCTGCTGATGGAGAATCTGTCTGCCTTAAGACACTGTTTTATTACAATGACAATAAATTGGATCTTGAATCTTGAACCAGAGAGAAACATGAAAGCCTGCAGATGCTGTAAAATCAAACCGAGATGCTGGAGGAACTCAGCCAGTCTTTTCAGCATCTATAGGAGACAAAGATGCATGGTTGATGTTTCGGACCCGAGTCCTTCAAGAAATAAGCCAGAAGGAAGAAATTACAGAAAGTATCAAAATTCAAACAATGGGTCAGGAACCCAGATCAACAGAAGGTGTTATTGGAATATGATAAAAGTGCTTATGTTTGTGCGAAAGGAGATGGAATGGAGAGATAGAGATAGGGAAAGGTGAAGGGGTTTAGCGAAAGGCAAAGAAGTTGTTATTAATGCCATCCGGTTGGAGGATGCCCAGTTGGAAGATGAGATGTTGTTCCTCCAATTTACCAGTAGTCTCAGACTGGCCGTGCACGAGAGCATGGACAAACATGTAAGCAAGGGAATGAGAGAGAATTGAAATGGGCGGCCACTGAGAGATCCATGCTATTGTGGAAGACAGAGCCGAGGTGCTCAACAAAGCAATGTCCCAGTTTGAGGAAAATTGGAGCACTCGGAGGAAACCCATGAAGACAGAGGGAGAACGTACAAACTCCTTACAACATTGGATTCGAACCCTGGTCACTGGCACTGCAACAGCGTTGTGCTAACTGCTACATGGAGGGTACATCAATAGATTTAAAAAGATACATTCTAAAGTATATTTCAGAAATATTTCTGAAACTATCGGAAAGTCACGGAAGGTGTGACGGATAATGTTATATTTTATATTGCACATAGATAGGTTTTAAAAGGAGATAAATTGTGGCAGTTTTTTTTTTATGTAGGTCACATTCACACATTTCAAAGCAGATCTCATTTAAAATGCTAGAGTTCTGCTCAAGCCAGACAGTTCAGGCTCCACATACCTTTGCAAAAGGACTTCACAATTAGGCGCAAATTGGACATGCTGTGGAGTAATGGATGAGGCGGGGGGGGACCCGCGGCGGGGGGGGACCCGCGGCGGGGGGAGACCCGCGGCGGGGGGAGACCCGCGGCGGGGGGACCCCCGCGGCGGGGGGACCCGCGGCGGGGGGACCCGCGGCGGGGGGACCCGAGGCGGGGGGACCCGAGGCGGGGGGACCCGCGGCGGGGGGACCCGAGGCGGGGGGACCCGAGGCGGGGGGACCCGAGGCGGGGGGACCCGAGGCGGGGGGACCCGAGGCGGGGGGACCCGAGGCGGGGGGACCCGAGGCGGGGGGACCCGAGGCGGGGGGACCCGAGGCGGGGGGACCCGAGGCGGGGGGACCCGAGGCGGGGGGACCCGAGGCGGGGGGACCCGAGGCGGGGGGACCCGAGGCGGGGGGACCCGAGGCGGGGGGACCCGAGGCGGGGGGACCCGAGGCGGGGGGACCCGAGGCGGGGGGACCCGAGGCGGGGGGACCCGAGGCGGGGGGACCCGAGGCGGGGGGACCCGAGGCGGGGGGACCCGAGGCGGGGGGACCCGAGGCGGGGGGACCCGAGGCGGGGGGACCCGAGGCGGGGGGACCCGAGGCGGGGGGACCCGAGGCGGGGGGACCCGAGGCGGGGGGACCCGAGGCGGGGGGACCCGAGGCGGGGGGACCCGAGGCGGGGGGACCCGAGGCGGGGGGACCCGAGGCGGGGGGACCCGAGGCGGGGGGACCCGAGGCGGGGGGACCCGAGGCGGGGGGACCCGAGGCGGGGGGACCCGAGGCGGGGGGACCCGAGGCGGGGGGTGGCTGCATAATGTTTCACTTCAAATAAAGGAAACAAAAAGGAACTCTTGTGATGACCTGAAAGAAAGAAACCCTGATGAGGAAAGTTTCTTCAGCAAATTTGAAAATACAACAATGGTATATAGAAATGAATAAATGTATTCCATTAGAAAAAATAGCATATAGTTTAAGAAATAATATTGAAATATTCGAACAAGTATGGGAGCCTTACATTAAATACAATAGTGAAAACCTACCGGGGACAAACATTACCTAAGTTGATGGAAGGAGAAGGAAAGAAAAGAATGGACTTAGTAGAATTTCTGGTGTATTTTTGTTGAATGACAACATTGTCTGACTGGTTTAATGCAACCTAGATTGTATACATAAAATGGATGAGAGGGGTGGGTGGGGGGGTGGCTTGGGAGGAGGGAGGGGTGGGGGAGAAAAAGTCACTGTATATGTGTGAAAAAGAAAAAGTGTATATCATGGCTAATGTGATTTATGGTGTGAAAAATAAAAAATTTAAAAAAAAAGCATGACAATGCTGAAGGATGCTGATTAAAAAGGAATCAGTTGTGGGTGTCCAACAAGCAACAAATCTCTCTCTGAAAACTGACATGAACCTTCCTGAGCGGAAACCATTTACTTTTCAAGCACCAAAGCCTGTTGAAATTCATAAATGTTAAATTCTGTGCACAGTATAAGACTTGCCTCCAACCAGTGAACTTGGAGGAATGAGAAGTGATATTGGACTGTGAATCAAATAACTTTTCTGAACTTACATACACGTGAGCTTAGAATTAGAAGGGGGTTAATTAGATTAAGTTAATAGAAATAAGTAACAATTTGATCCTATTTTGATGTTTAAAGATAATTAAAAGCAACTTTTGTTTAAGTAACCATTTGTCTTGGTGAATTTCTATTGCTGTTGGGTTTTGGGATCCTCTGGGCTCATAACAAAGGAAAATTATTTGTAATTTGAAGAATGCTGAGAGGGATTTTTTGGATAATAAAACATAAATGTTATCTTAGGTTTCCAATATTTATAAAAGGAAAAGATATTTCTCCTTTGGAATGCTTCTTGGCTACATTTCAATGAACATTTGAATGCATTCGAACAAGATGGTTTGGACATCATTAACAGGTTAAAGATTTGTATGGCATTTGTAGAGCTTACGGAGGTATTCAAGAAGAAGGAGTCGGCACTCCAATACCTCTTCTTTGTAAGAAGTCTGAAGAGATATGGCATATTGTCAAAGACGTGAACAAACTTCTGCAGGTACATTGTTAAAAGAATACTGATAGGTTGTATCACAGCCTGGGTTGGAAATTCAACTTCCCAGGAATGCAGAAGGTTGTAGAAGGTAACAAAGTCTGGTCCATCCGACCTCCCACCCATTGAATGCATCTATTCAATGCGCTGCCCCAAGCATCATAAAGGACTTCCATCACCCTTGTCACAACGTCTTCTTACTGCTATCTTCAGAGAGAAGATACAGAAGCCTGAAGAACAGCATCTCTGTGTTGAAAAACAGTTATTTCCAATAGCAACCAGGCTCTTGAATCTTCTCCTTATACTAATCAGGGACCGCTCCAAAAGCGCAAAAGGACTGTCTGCACGATTGCCAAGTTACCAGGTTTTTTGAACTAAGATATTGGTGATTATTATTGATCATTTAAATTTATTTTTTTTTAAAAATTCCACAACGTATACAGGGATGCGCCATTTAACATCCGTTCAGGTGATGTCCGACCACATATACGCCCATCCTCCCATATTTATTCTGTTACTGTGAGCAAGTCCGCAGCAATTTAAATTTATTTTAAAAAAACGCTAGCTATAGGAAGTTGTATACTGTATACCCAAACAGATCCCACTGCCCAACTCTGCCCAGAGCCCTGTCTCATTCCCCACGTTGTTCTCACAACGTCCACATCAGATCATGTCCAATTTCACAGAACATATCGTGGACGCTACACGGTGAATATCTGTACCATCATCGTTATTTTAAGTTGATTTGGAGTTTTTAAATTTTTTTTTAAAAAACAGCATCAGTTCAGCTTCAGCAAATAGAAATTTTGGTGCACAAATACATTATACAAGTCTATGTCAGCAACTTCATTATTATTCTGCCACAAGTCTTCCTGCATGGGTAAAAATCATAAACATCGAAAATAAATGAAGACAAAAATCATTAAATTTAGACAAAGCATAGTAACAGGCTCTATCGGCCTACAAGACCATGCTGCCCAATTATACTCAATTGACCTACAACCCTGGTATGTTTTTGAAGAGTGGGAGGAAAATGGAGCACCCGGAGGAAACCACACAGACATGGGGAGAACGTACAAACTCATTGCAGACAGTGCCCGATTCAAACCCTGGTTCTGACCACTGGCGCTGAAACGGCATTGCACCAACTGCTATGTGCTCACCATCTTATTTCACAAAAATATGCAATTGCTTCTTAAAAGTATGAAACATGAAATACTGAAATTATATGGTCAATTGACATGACAATATATTCCTGATTAGTTGTAACTCTGAAGCTTCTGGGCCCATTACAAAAGACTTCGAAATTTGTGCCTTTCTAAGGTACGGTGAATTAATAAATTGAATCATAAAACATACATATAACTGATTTGTTGTATAGGTTAATTTGTACTTACCAGAGTTAGGATAAAGGCAAAAGTCATTGATTTCATGCTTCAATTCAATTGAGGTGAATATTTTTCCCTGGAAAAGAAAAGATCCCATCACCATAGTCTTTCTACACTCATTCTACCAGCCAGTTTTCACTTAAGCAATGCAACTGGGCAATGGATCTCTTCAAATATTTTAATGACCCCTTTTGCATAGAGGTTCCATTCGTGAATTTGTTCCTGGCAAAGCATGAAACACGGGACCAATGATGCACAAAAAAAAAATTGTATCTCCACAAAATACTAAACCTGGAATCATGGCACCAGTGAAGACAAAGGACTGCAAAAGATATAGGTAGGGTAACATAAAGGATAGATCATGTCCAATGCAGTAAAGTGAAACATGGCATTGAAAGTGGCATGATATGTAGGATCATCAAATCTTGTGAAATAGTGTGAGAACAACAACCAGAGTCTCAACATGGACAAAACAAAGGACTTCAGGAGGACGAAGAATGACCACCCTTCACTTAATAACTTACCCGTGGAGACAGCACCATTTAAGAACTCACAACATCTCCTCATTTGCCAGGAAGACACAACAGGAACAGCACTACCTGAGAACACTGAGGTGGGCAAGGTTATCGACCACCACCCTGTCAACTTTCTACAGGAACTCTATTGACAGCATGCTGGCTAGCTGCATTACTGGGTGGTACAGTTGCTGCAGAACATTGGATTGGAGGTCAATCCACAGGACCACAAGAGTGACACTGGGGTCTTTCCCAACAACTCTCCCTTTCAAATCAACATGATCTACTGGAATCATTGTTTGAAGAGACCTCACAAAATCAATAAGGACCCTTACCACCCCGCACACAGCATCTCCCATCAGGAATATCAGAGCCAGAACCACCATGCTAAAATACAAACCAACAGCTTCTTCCCATTGGCAGCGAGACTGCTGAACGACTGATGAAGTGCTCATACAAATCCTTTGAGACTACAATTTGTTTAACAATATTTATTTTTATATATGTACTGCACATATAAAATTTGTCTGTTGTATGTTATGTATGTGAGAACACTGCTTTGTCAGGTTGTACAAATATAATCGGATGATAATAAATTTGACAAAGCATGAGATTTAGGAACAAGAGTTTAAAAAGTACTGGAGTTACATGAACCTTTATAAAGCACTAATTACAACTGAATTACTGCTTTATGTCTGGTTAGCACAACTTGGGAAGGATGTGAAAATTTATGAGGGTTTAGATATGAAGTCAAGTACATGACTGAAGAGGCTGTGTTATTCTTTTTGAAGCAATGCCAGCAGAAAATTAGAGACGCATACAGGGTCATGATAAGCTTCAACTGAGTGAAGAGAGAGATATTCCTAATCATGGATTGTGTAAGACCAGTGGTGAGAAATTTCAAGTGATGGGCTAAAGATTCAGGTGGAAGGCAAGATGAAAAATAACTTGACCTGCAACAACTACGGCAAAAAAAAAGTGAGTCAGGGGTTTCAAAATGAGAATCAGATAGGTACCATATTTGACAGTATAAAGGACCCCCTCCCCAGCCATTTTTAGCGTGTAATTTTAGGAAAAAAATAGTTTGTGTATTTATAGGTCAAACTTGGAGAGAACATGCAACTAGGACATTGGTAAAATTCATTTTAATAACACAGATTAAGTGGCTTTTGAAGGACAAATACCCCTTCTGACTGTCTCCTTAAGATAAAGAGGGCAGCCTCATGTCCATGGAAATTATCACTATTGATTAAGAAAGAATATTTGATCTGTCATTTGAAACATACCCATTTTCAGATGGTTATCATCATGAAAGAAAATAGCCCCGCCACTGTCTCGTTGGAAAAGAGGAGTTTCATCATGTGAAAAACAGATTCCAAAATCTCCAAGAAAGAGACAGAAAAATCATTTGTATGAAGAAACATTGCTCTGAAAGCAACTCTACAAAAGAAATGAGCTTTAAAGTGGTCTGATGACTTGATGTTTCAAAATACTTCATTATTGGTTTTGAGCAAACCATTTAAAGAGATCGGATGCCTCACACTTACTCCATAATTGCTTTTGAATAGGAGTAAAGACTGAGTTTCCACACAAAAGTTTTCTGAGAGTGAACTTCAAAATCATCTCTTCAGAATCAAGCTTAACTGAACTCTCATTCTGCGCAAATGTATGCGTGTGTTAAAACCCAAACCATTGCAGTTTGAGAGTCAAGTAAAAAGTGTTAGGGCATTTATAATAAAAATTACTGTTTTACGAAAACCATTGTCTTGGTGATTCCCATTGCTGCTGTCTTAGTATGCCACACCTATATGCTGTCAAATACAGTATGCGAAAGAAAATAACTTGCATATCAAAAAACAGTATGTAAAGATAAATGGTTGTGAAATAGACTAGATGACCAGATAGCTTCCTCCAGTGATGCGACAAAGCGATTTGAAATTTCTACACAGGAAAATTCAATACTTCTAGTCAAAATTTAAAATGGAAGTAAAAAAAAAGTACTTAAATTTCTGGTTCAAGACTTCACAGATAGGCGTGCATCAATACAAAGGCCACAGCTAAAATTTTCTGGTGTCCAAAAGTGGACTGCTTTACTTCTTGAAAACGCCTTTTAATATTCAAAATATTAATGACCTACCGTATTCTGATTCCACATTTTTACAATTCTGGAATCTGCTGAAATGATCAAATCCAACGGCTCGTGGAATTCAACTGATTTAATTGGTAGCTCATAGAGATGGTCCTTCACAATCAGTGGATGACTTGAACGAAGATCATACAACAAAACCTTTTTGTGAATATTAGAAAGGGAATATAGGCTTTGATTAGTAGAAGTTGGTGAACAATAAACTGCATTATTCTCTAACGTGCAAACTAAGATTTTGTTTATGAAAGGGAAGCATTCTAATTACAGGTAAATGTTCAGCAATCACAAGATTTATGGAATGAGACCTCACAATGCTGGTGACATGAAAGGTCTAGAATACTGGATTCTTGTGAGTTTAATCATTACATAGATTTATTGAAATATATAGTATAACCAATCCTTGCTGGCATTTAGATTTTGCTTGAGGCTCCTTCAAAGCTGGTCTTGTCTCCTAATTTAATGCATTTAAGCTATGAATCTAAACCAATCTGCAGTAGAATTCCATGTCACCATCCCTTGGTTAAAAATAATTTCTCTGATTTCCCTTTTGGACTAAATGACCATCCTGCATTGCTGGTTCCAGTTAGCCTCATCCCATGACTGCAAACATTCTGTATCCACTTCTCTTATTTTGTTTTTACCCTTTCATGAAATTAAAGGCCTGGTTTGGACACACACTTTTTGATCAGCCAATTCCTTTTTCAAAATGCAGGCATTTTTGGAAAGGCCTTTACCTACACACCCTCCAGAAGATGGCGACTTACATTCTTGAGCCGCAATTAGTTTTACCATCTGGTTAAACTACTCCTATAATTCTGTTGGGAGGAAGTTCTAGGAAGATCCGTGAGGGAAAAATTATAGATTTTATGATCAGAATGGCATGCAATTTTGAGAAGTTCATGTTCCCATGTACCCCTGTGCCATCTTTGTGGCAGGTCATGGGTTTGGCAGAGAATATTTAAGTAACTATAGGGCATTTTGTAGATGGTGCTCACTGCAATAGTACGCCAGTGATGGCAAGAGTGGTAGAGGTTCTGAATGATGCTTCATTACCTGATGAGCTGAACATCTATGCCTGCTTTGAGAAGAACCACAACAGTGCCTACTAGAATCCCTGCAAAGGCTGAGGGCCCTGTGATATCGGTCTCTGAGGACAATGTCAGAAAATCATTCAAGAGAGTGAACCCTTCCTTGCATCAGGCCCTGACCGCACACCTGGCAGCGTACTGAAAAATCTGTGCCAACCAACTAGCCAAAATAGTCAGACATTTTCAACCTCTCTTTGCAGCAGAGGTTCCCATACGTACATACAAATGCTTTTCGTCAATACAGCTCAGTCTTTAATACCATGATTCCCTCAGGGCTGATAAGAAGCTACACCCCTCTGACACGGGATCCTTGACTTTCTAATCAAAAGACCAAGTCAGTAAGAATTGGAAACAACATCACCGATTATCAACAAAAGCTCACCCCAAGGATGTGTGTTTAGCTCAGTGCTTTACTCATTATACACCCATGTCTGTGTGGCCAGGCGCAACTCCAATGCCGATTACACCATAATTGTCGGCAGAATCAAAAATGGCAATGAGGAAGCCTACAGAAGGGAGATGGATCAGCTCGTTGACTGGTGTAATGACAACAACCTTGCACTCAATGTCAGCAAAACCAAAGAGATGATTGTGGACTTCAGCAGGAAGTCAGGGGAACATGACCCAGTCCTCATCGAGGGCTCAATAGTGGAGAGGGTCAAGAATTTCAAATTCCTAGGTATCAACATCTCCGAGGATTGGTCCTTGAGCCTCCTCGTTGATGCAATTACAAAGAAGCCTCACCAGCAGCTATACTTTGTGAGGAGATTCGGTATGCCACCGAAGACTCTTGTAAACTTCTACAAGTGTATTGTGGAGAGGATTCTGGTTGGTTGCATCACTGTCTGGTATGGAGGCATCAACTCTCAGGACAAAAATAAACTCCAGAGGGTTGTTAACTTGGCCTGTGATATCACTCCATCAAGGACATCTCCATGAGGCAGTCTTAAAAAAAAGCTTCTATCCTCAAAGACCCCCACTACCCAGGCCACACCCTCTTCACACTGCTACCATTGGGAAAAGGTACAGGAGCCTAAAGATGAGCACTCAGTGGCACAAGGACAACTTCTTCCCCACTGCCATCAGATTCCTAAATAATCAAGGAACCAAAGACAATGCCTTTCAGGCAGTATTTTTTAAAAAAAAATATTATTGTAAGATGGTTTATAATATGAATGTTTGCACTATAATTCGACCATAAAACCAAATTTTGTGACTTGTTCATGACAATAAATTCTGATTTGTTTAGTCCTGGATTGTACTGCACTCGTGTTATTGGAATTGCATTCATTCAGGTAAGTATAGAGTACTTAATTTTAACTCCGTGATATCATAAACTGTTCAATTCACTGAAAAATTCCTAGTTTTTGATCTGCTTTTGTAGCCATCAGTACTACATCCAGTGAGCTCTTGGTTAATGGCTAATATATATCCTTGTGGTCAGTGCCAATCAGCAGGGACAAGCCCTTTGGCCCAGTCATGCTCCAACCATTAAGTACTCATCTGCACTAAGCCCATTGATTCTCCTCATCCATATTCTTCTAGTTTTCTGCCTCATCACACCAGCCAACATTTATTACATCTGCAATGTTTTAAATCTATCGAGGCAGCACAGTAAATGCAACACTACTACAACGCCAGCAACCTGCTTTTGAATTCACACTATCTGCAACAAGTGTTTGTATGGGATAGTATACATATGTGGAATAACCTTCCAAAGTGTTTGTATGGGTTTCTTCCTACCCTTCAAAAACATATGGGGATTGTAGGTCAATTTGTGTATTTTATGGGGCAAGAGTCAGGGGCAGAAGGGTCTGTTACTGTTGTATGCCTCATTCTAAAATGACTCTCACATGTATTAATACATGCCATTTTGCCAAATACATACCAAGGTCAACATAATCCAGCAAGATTGCATGACTGAAGTGCATGAATTTCAATACAAGATGCATGTTAAATGCACCACATAATTGCTAAATGTATTGTTTGCATAGCTGTATATTTAGTGTATGCTCCAATGTGAAACAGGCCAAAATGTTCATGGTTATAATTCCCAATATATTTGCTACAACAAAATTGTGCAAAAACACTACTTAATTATATATCAATTTGCCAACAAATGATAATATTCCACCTTTATGATTAAAATTATTAAGATAGGGAAAGACAAAGATTATGTATATGGTTAATTTTAACAGTCAACATAGTGGAAATTTTAATTACTGTAAGTTTGTCAATCTGCAAGTATCTGTGGAAAATTAATACCAGATTCAAATGAAAATCTTCATGCAATCCAAAGGCAATTCCTGATGCAGAAATTCTTTGAACTTCTGGTCCAGCCCAAATAGATTTTTAAATAAATCACAAACTCAGTTTAGTCCGAACATTGCAAATGTAGCAGTCTTTCTCACATATTGGAAACTTGTGTGAACATGAAGTCAGATAACTTTGGAATTATCACGAAATTCATTGAGGAGAGCAAATAAATTGACAATGGAATCAATAATTAAAAGTTAGTGCTGCTGTCTCACAGCTATAGGGATCTCAACTTTGATTCTGATCTCATGTCATTTGTGTGGCATTTTCACATGACCATGTAGTGATCTGGGTTCCTTCCACATCTCTGATATGCAATGGCAGGTTCATTGCTCTTTTTGTGCTTCAGTCTTTCTAAATGAAAGGACATACGAGGCACTATGACCAGGGTAGGCCCATTTGACTTTTATTTTTAAATTGTGCCTAATGAGCAAATTCAGTTGAAAGAACATTTTGTATAGTGATACACACCTGACCCGTGGTGGTCCCAACCATCATATGTAATGCTCCTTTGAACTTCAAAGCAGAAATAGAAGGTAATTGACGAATCCTATAATTAAAATATATTAACAAGAAACAGAACAGTATTTATATTTTTTGGACAAAATGCCAACTTTTTATTTGCCATGTATGAAAAACATTGCTATACTTTCAATCTGGGTATAACTCAAACAAAATACAATCACACTCCTAGGTTTATATTATAGACAAAAAGAATTGCTTGAAGAACTCACAAGTCAGATAACATCCACAAGTAGAAATTGTCAGTCAACATCTCAGGTCTGAACACTTTATCAACATTAAGTTAGAATAGGTGAAATTACATATATAAAGGAAAGCAGCTGGGAGAAGGGTACAGAGTGATAAGAGTATATGACACAAGATGTGGAGGTGGATAACAGATAGAACAGGACTAGGTAAAGAGATGAAAACGATGGGATTAGAGGGAGGTGTTGGCTATGCAAAAGGAGAAAAATCAACACCCATACTGTTAGGTTTGAGGCATATGATGAGCTGTTCCTCAAATTTATATTTGCTATTGCATTGACAAGATCAAGGTCAGACATGTCACTGCAGGAATGGTTGGGGGACAAGGTCAAGGTCAGACATGTCACTGCAGGAATGGTTGGGGGAAACAAAGTCAAGGTCAGACAGGTCACTGCAGGAATGGTTGGGGGACAAGGTCAAGGTCAGACTTGTCACAGCAGGAATGGTTGGGGGACAAGGTCAGACATGTCACTGTAGGAATGGTTGGGGGAGTAATTAAAGTGATTGGAAGTTCAAGTTTAGACCCACAAATGGAGCATAGGTATTTGTTGAAGTGCTCACATAATCTGCATTTGGTCTCTCTACTAAAAATGTAGATGGCCACCTCATATTTTGCCTGGGTATGAACTAGACTTTTAGGTCACATCCATCGTCTTTTCTGTATCCCTTCAGCTCTACCCCATCATTTTATCACCCATCCCCTATCTATTCCCATCCTCCCCTCCTGATTCCACTCTCTTCTACTTGCTTCCCAATGATTCTTCTGTTCTCCCCTCCATCTTCCCTGACTTCTTCCTGTTCTCATCAGATCCCAGCACTGGCAACTTTTGTTTTCTAATCACTGACTCCACCCAGTATGGCTCCTCATCCTCCACCTGACCTGTTTTTCTTGCCTCTATCCCTTTGTCTGGTACCTGCCAATCTATTGCCCTGTCTATAAGGTTTTACCTCACCTGGTTTACAGGGTCCCTGCCACACCTCTCACACCCTGTTCTCTCCTACATTTTCCAGTCTCGATAAAGGGCTCTAGCTCAAAATAGGAACCACTCTTTTCCTCCCATCAATGCTCCTTGACCTGCTGAGGTCTAGCATAATAGTGTTTAGTTAAGGAGTCTTCATGGACAAAGAAAGGAATTTATGCCTGGAGTCAGAGTAAGTGGGCAAGATACTATGTGAGTACTTCACATCAGGATTTATCAGGGTCAGAGGGTAACAAGATCAAGGAAGGACATGCTGATATTCTAGGGCATCCTGATATCAAGGAGGAGGTAGTGTTGGGATCTTCCGATAAACATGAAGGTCAACAGACCCAGTATCCAAAGAGGAAATTACTGGGGCCTTGACAGAGATCTTTATACCCCATTGACCCACACCCACAGTATGCTTTGAAGGTTTAGAGGAAACTGGAACATAAAGATGTGGGGAGAATGTTTAAAACTCCTTACAGACAGCGCAGGATTCCAACCCCTGGTCACTGGCGCTGTAACAGCATTGCGTTAACTGCTAAGCTAACCAAGCCACCCTGTATTGCCCCTTATCTCTAGATCTGTCCCAAAACATGGCTATCCTTTTTCCTGCACTGATGGAATTTGACCTGTCAAGTTCTTACTGCAGTTTGTTTTTTTCCATCCTCTATCTTAGGTCTGCAACTTTAAGAAAAAAAAACAGTCAAGAATTAGTAGATTGCAACAATAAATTTAATTAACATTGGTTAATTTCCAATTCTGCTGCATAAAGACAGGACCAATGGGATCCCACCACCTGCCACATTGTGTTCAGGTCAACAATACTGGCAGTGAGAAACAAGAAAACAATGTTGTGGGAGAAAATGAGGACAACATTACTTTAAATTCTCAATTCTCTCAAAACTCCCCCCCTCATGAAAGTATTCTGCCATCTGCTTTTACACTTTAATTACACAAATTCTCGCATTTCAGATAACTGATTCAATGTTGCACAGTAATTTAATCAACTGAAAAGCTTACACTGAGCTGTCATCCTGTTTAAGCTCAATGCAGTAGCACCTATGTGCTATTCTAATACCTTGAAAACATTTGTATTGCCAAAAGATGTATGATATTGTATTTCTTACTCTGTTTCAGTTGTTACTGTGCTCAGGGCACAGTCAAGTATTCCTGCTCGATTTCTTGTTCGTGGATCCCAGCATTCGACTTTACCCTAAAATTGCAAAAATAACATTTAAAAAGAGCTTAAAATGTATTTAATTCATATTTCATCCAAATAATTCACACGATTCTTTTCACCCAATTAATCGCAGTTCAACATTCAGACTGATTTTTTTTTTAAGATTGCAACATGCTCTTAACAGAATACTTTCAATTATTGTATCCAATAGAAAGATTTTATGAAGTTTAAAACTGCTGTAAGCAACCATGAACCACAAAATTAATCCACTATCCAATAAGCTTCAACAGCTAAGGATCACTAAAGAGCATTATACAGAGATGAAGCAAAAAATTCTTATTTTTTAATTTTTTTTTTTTAAAAAGGTCATGAGCCTTTGGAACTCTCAATGAGCAATGGAAACAGTCTCAATTTTTCAAAATGTTTTTATTTTTAAAGCCATAGTAGATAAATTCTTGATAAGTGGGAAAAAGGACATTATAGCTTTTTTTGCTGGCTATCTATAATCAGATCAACCACATTTTATTGAATGGAGCAAATTGTAAGGCCTACTGTTCTCAATTTATATATACGTTCAACAAGTACAATTCCAAATCTTTCAAAAGGGTTATCCTGGTGTTGCTACGTTTATCAGCAATCTAGCCCACCTCACTGACAAAAGGCAAAGGAGGAAAAACCCAACACCCAACCCCAACCAACCAATTTTCCCCTGCAACCGCTGCAACCGTGTCTGCCTGTCCCGCATCGGACTTGTCAGCCACCAACGAGCCTGCAGCTGATGTGGACATTTTACCCCCTCCATAAATCTTCGTCCACGAAGCCAAGCCAAAGAAGAAGACAATCAACAAATTACTTTGACTGTCTCATTACCAATACTAACTTAAGGGATAGGACACCTTTGAAATAATGGGTAAGGGTAATGCTATTTTCGCACCAGGAACCCACATTCAAATCTAAAGCTGTCTGTAAGGAGTTTGTTTCCACCAACCACCCTCCCCCCCACCTCCCATGTCTGAGTGGTTCTCTGGTTTTCTCTTACCGTTCAAAAACATATGGGGATTGTAGGCTAATTGGTGTGGGGGGGGGGGGGCATGGGTTCATGGGCCAGAAAGGCTTATTGCCATGCTGTATGTCTAAAACAAGGTATGCTCCCACTTCAAGTTACACACCAGCCCCATTAATCCTGGCCACGAGAAAGCAACATTTGCTCATCCTCACCAGCTACAAGAACCAAACATTGTTTGGATTTTGCATATCCAGAGGCTACTTCAAAGCCATCTTATAGACACCCCTTATCAGTTTAAATCCTAGTCACCTTCTGCACCATATCAAGTACTTCAATATTCAGAAAATTTTCCCCTTCTCCATTGTATTTGAACATCCAAGCTGCATTCATTTACTGCTATAGATTACACTGATCTCCAATACTCCAATAGGTGACCCGTCTTGTTATAATGTCATAATTACAAATTAAGAACATTTTTTCACCATTTTACACCCACTGGGCAATATTCATCTTAAAAATGGCACAAATTTTACTTGCCAGTTACAATACAAGTCTGAATGCCATTTAAAATGTTCTAAAGGTGAACACCCACTGCTTTCTTACCAGGAAAGTCAACCCTTTGCAATCATCACCAAGCACCCCCACTTTGAGATTTTGATTTGCTGGAAAGGAGCTTGCAGACAAGGAGTTCACTGATGAGGGTTCTGAATACAATCAAGCAAAAACTACCAAGGAACAAATGCAACAAAATCCTGGTGTTGAAACAAGTTAGCTTCAATAATAATCTCAGATTTTCAAATATTTTTTATAAGGCAGTCTAGATTTAAAAAACAAATTCCTATAATGATGGACTTAATCCAAGAATAAATTGAGGTAATAAAGGAACTAACAAGAGTGAATACTTCATGCTACCACAGAAATTTTGGTTGTGGGAGTGGTGGGGAGGAAAGGAGGAAAGGAAGAAATAAAACCAAATAAACCCACTGAATGCATTAAACCATCCAAGATTTCAAAAAGGTGAATAGAGATAGTATACATATGTGGAATAACCTTCCAAAGTTATTCAGGTTCTGGAAGTGGCATTTAAAGGTAGGAAAAACAGAACATTTGAAACAACAAAAATCATGGAATCAATCACCAAGGACATACAGTGCCCTTCCTAATATTTGGGACAAAGACACTTTTTTCCTTTATTTGCCCCCAATTTTAAATTTGTAATCAAGCAATTCACATGTAATTAAAGTGCACATTCAAGATTTTATTCCAAGGATATTTGTATACATTTTGGTTTGACCATATAGAAATTACAGCATATTTTATGCATAGTTCCCTCATTTCAGGGCACCATAAATGATTGGGCTATTTGGCTTCACGCATTTTTGTGAGTATGTTTAATTGCCTCATTGGTGCAGGTACAAGAGAGAAAGGCTTGCTTCTAAACCTTAGGTCACCTTTGGAGCTGGTAGTTGCCATTTTTTCAATGCGAGGATAGGAGTGCAAACCATGGCAAAGGAGGTAACTTCGGATCTTGGGCAGTTCCTTTATGCCTCCACACTTAGCTCTAGTCATCAATCTGGTACAGATTAATCTTGTTCTCATCTGTCCACAAGACGTTTTCCCCAGAATTTTGCAGATTCTTAAATTCTTCTTGGCAAACTGATCTGGCCATCCTGTTTCTGTGACTAGTGTTACGAGCCGAGGACCCTAAAACCCAGCAGCAACAGAAATTCATCAAGACAAATGGTTACTTAAACAAAAGTTGCTTTTAATTATCTTTACACATGAAAACAGAATCAAACTCTAATTTATTACTATTAACTTACTTACCCCCTTCTAATTCTAAGCACATGTGTATGTAATGTGCGCAAGTTAGAAGAGTTCTTTGATTCACAGTCCAATCTCATTCCTCCAAGTTTACTGGTTGCAGGCAAGTCTTGAAAGGAGAGATTTGTTGTTCGCTGGACACAAACTGATTTCTTCTAATCAGCCAAGACCGTGTCTTGCTGAAGAAACCTGCCCCATCAGGGTTTTCCAAATGATAGCCTCTTTCTTTCAGGTCACTACAGAGTTCATTTTTGTTTCTCTTATTTCAAGAGAAATATTAGGCAGCCAGTCCTCTCCTCTTGTATGGACCACAAGGGATTTGACCAGGCTGAACTAAGAACTCACAACCCATCTTCAAAATGGGGTTTTACCACAAGCTTGCCAGCTGTCCTGTTCCAGTCCCAGCTGCTGCTAAAGCTGAATTCTCTCAGAAAAAAACCTGACCCTCTCTGCTTGCAAAACCACATGACCCTCTTAGAAAGGCAAACTGCACCCAGACAGCCTGCAGCTTCAAACCTAATCCTCTGAGTTCTTTCATCGGTTGCTTTTCAAAACAACAATCCATTTGTGAAGTTTCTATAGGCACTCCCCAAAGCTTGTGCAAAGGCACTCAGAGCCAGCCTGCTTAGCTTGAGAAGAGCTCCAGTATTTTAAATGAGATCGGTTTTGAAGTGTTTGTATGTGACCTGCACTAAAAAAACCTGCCACAATTTATCTCCTTTAAAACATATCTATATAGAATACAAAATACAACATCATCTGTCACACTAGTGGTATGCATCTTGCAGTGTAGCCTCTGCATTTTTTTTTTCCCATGAAGTCTTCTTCAGACAGTAGTTACTGATGCATCCATACCTGCCTCCTGAAGAGCATTTCCAATCTTTTGAACAAGCAATTTGGGGAGTTTTCTGCCTGTTGACAAGAATTCTTCTGTTATAAGCAGTGGAGGTCTTCCTTGGAATATCAGACCCTTTGTGATTACTGATCTTAACAGTATGCTTTTTCTTCTCAAATAGTTGATTTTGGTAATCTAAAGGTTTGGGCGATGTCTCTTACTGTTTTATTCTCATTTTTTAGACTAATAATGGCTTCTTTGACTTTCATTGGCAACTACAGACTTCAAAGACTATCAAAAGCAAGTCTAGTTCTCTCATACCTATACCAATGAAGTAATTAAACATACCCGAGTACTCAAACACCTGTGAAGGCAAATGTCCCAAACATTATGTTGCCCTGAAATGAAGGCAATTTCTATATGGTCAAACCAAAATTTATACAAATAATTTTGAATAAAATCTGCAATGTGCACTTTCATTACAAGTGAATGGTTTAATTACAAATTTATACCTGGAGTCTTTCTTTGGCTTGGCTTCGCGGACGAAGATTTATGGAGGGGGTAAAAAGTCCACGTCAGCCTCAGGATCGTTTGTGGCTGACAAATCCGATGCGGGACAGGCAGACACGGTTGCAGCGGTTGCAGGGGAAAATTGGTTGGTTGGGGTTGGGTGTTGGGTTTTTCCTCCTTTGCCTTTTGTCAGTGAGGTGGGCTCTGCGGTCTTCTTCAAAGGAGGTTGCTGCCCGCCAAACTGTGAGGCGCCAAGATGCACGGTTTGAGGCGTTATCAGCCCACTGGCGGTGGTCAATGTGGCAGGCACCAAGAGATTTCTTTAGGCAGTCCTTGTACCTTTTCTTTGGTGCACCTCTGTCACGGTGGCCAGTGGAGAGCTCTCCATATAACACGATCTTGGGAAGGCGATGGTCCTCCATTCTGGAGACGTGACCCATCCAGCGCAGCTGGATCTTCAGCAGCGTGGAGTCGATGCTGTCGACCTCTGCCATCTCGAGTACTTCGACGTTAGGGATGAAAGCGCTCCAATGGATGTTGAGGATGGAGCGGAGACAACGCTGGTGGAAGCGTTCTAGGAGCTGTAGGTGGTGCCGGTAGAGGACCCTTGATTCGGAGCCGAACAGGAGTGTGGGTATGACAACGGCTCTGTATACGCTTATCTTTGTGAGGTTTTTCAGTTGGTTGTTTTTCCAGACTCTTTTGTGTAGTCTTCCAAAGGCGCTATTTGCCTTGGCGAGTCTGTTGTCTATCTCATTGTCGATCCTTGCATCTGATGAAATGGTGCAGCCAAGATAGGTAAACTGGTTGACCGTTTTGTGTGCCCGATGGAGATGTGGGGGGGCTGGTAGTCATGGTGGGGAGCTGGCTGATGGAGGACCTCAGTTTTCTTCAGGCTGACTTCCAGGCCAAACATTTTGGCAGTTTCCGCAAAGCAGGACGTCAAGCGCTGAAGAGCTGGCTCTGAATGGGCAACTAAAGCGGCATCGTCTGCAAAGAGTAGTTCACGGACAAGTTTCTCTTGTGTCTTGGTGTGAGCTTGCAGGCGCCTCAGATTGAAGAGACTGCCATCCGTGCGGTACCGGATGTAAACAGCGTCTTCATTGTTGGGGTCTTTCATGGCTTGGTTCAGCATCATGCTGAAGAAGATTGAAAAGAGGGTTGGTGCCAGAACGCAGCCTTGCTTCACGCCATTGTTAATGGAGAAGGGTTCAGAGAGCTCATTGCTGTATCTGACCTGATCTTGTTGGTTTTCGTGCAGTTGGATAATCATGTTGAGGAACTTTGGGGGACATCCGATGCGCTACAGAGGCAAATAAAAGGGGGAAAAAAAGTGTCTTTGTCCCAACATTATGGAGGACACTTGAGTAACAGGTCAAAAATCACAGCAGGTTCAACATTATTTTATGAAGGGGAAAACTTGCTCAACAAGATATTTTTTGGGAGGATAAAAATAGAAATTGAAGATATTACATATTTGCATAGTTATTACATTAAACAAGGATTCATGAGGTGGAAGAAATATTAACATGGATTGAGGATTGGTCAAAAGGATTGAAAGCAGCAATAAATAGGCCATTTTCAACTGATAGACCCAAACCAGCCAGCTGCCATATAGGTCAGCATCAGACTTGGTTCTTCAAGTTTATATTGACAGCATTACACATTGTTAAAGTACTGAAATATAGAAGATGCTGCAACTTTACATTATTTAGCAAGCTTGCATACCATGTGCAATCTAGATTTGTGTACCTGCAGTAGACTATTCCTACAGTGGAACCAATCCCAAGGTACTCAAAATTCACAAGATTAATTCCTTGGTGATTAACTTGGTCCCAGAAAAAATAGCAACAAGTTTGATTTATATTCATTTGAATTTCAAGCAGGAATGAAAGATGATTGCATTGATACAGAGATTTACTGGACAAAAGCTAAAAGACTGCTCCTCTAGCTGGAGAATGTGGAACAGGCAAGCATAGTTTCAAGAATAAATGAGGGATTTGTGTAGTTCAAGAGAAAGATAAACGACCATTTTGACAGTTGAGAGAAAAGTGATTTATTCAGAAGGTAAAAATAACATTATGAAGGTTGTTATTCATTAATATGTTTTGCAATTAGTGGTTTGCATTACCTCAGTTGACCCAGTAGCAAACAGGTGGTGTACAGGGTTAATATCACAAACATTGTTCTGGCTGCAAACATAAAATTATTAAAATTATTAGTCAGAATAAAGTTTGAATTTTTATTCATTTTCTTTTCATTTCCAACTCAACCCCATATTTTTTCTCACTCATTTATAAATGTGTATTAAACAGATGGCTTAAATATTCCTCTTCTAATCATTATCCCAGTCTTCTTGGAGAATATTAACCTGCCATTTTGATAATTGCACACCAATCTTAAGAACCTAGGAGAGTTTTGAAAAGGGAGTTCTGCCCAAATTTCTGTGCCTTGGTGATGCACGAGCTAAATAAAAAAGTTAAAACAATGTGATCACTTAATTCTATAGTCAATGCTCACTTTTTTTTCCAGCCTCAATATAAACTACAGTTTCCATTTTTTTTTTCTTCAGAGTTGGGCAATTATGCCTATTTAATGGAAGTGAATCACAAAATTCTTTTGAAGTAAAAACACAAAATGCCAGAGAAGCCTATTTAATGGGCCAATAGCTCCTCCCTGTGGTAGGCTGACAAAATAAACATACACATTCAAGCTCCATGGACCCAAAGGTAAAAAAATAATTTTAAACTAAGGACTCGAGTTATCACTACACATGTCTGTATTAATATCATGACCCTTCTTGGTTTAACATGCATCTCTTCATATTCAAAATCTCTAGCTAATTACTCCAATCTTATCTTGAATGTATTTTAAAACTCACATCATACCCCATTTTTAAAACAGCATTGACTACAATCATCTTATATTCTGTTATAAACTGCTTACATCACTTCCCCCTTGCATGCAGTTCTGTTTATGATCCACCAGCCACTAACCTGGACTTTCTCGTGCTTGTGCTGAGCCAGTTATTTTTGACTCCCCCACCCCCTCTTTAACATATGTCCCAATTAAAATACTTACAAAGCTTCCGTTTGTAGAGAATTTAAAAACCGTCCTTGCTCCAAGTTTAATCTGTAGACTTCAGAGCTGTAGATAACAAAAGTTAAAGCACAACAGTATTTAATGGAAAATACAAATGAAAGATTCATTGCCATTAGCAACAATTTCCCTGCACAGGTGCTTTACGGTCCATCCAGATGTAGTTCAATGAGTTATTCAAAAATGCACTTGTGACTTGATGCAATTCCATCATGTTGTTAATTTGATGTCCTGAAACCTGTCAAATCTAAAGACGAATGCTAATTATAAAGGTCACACTCTAATCATTACAGCTGTGACATTTAAAAAAAACCGATGTGAGTGGGAAGGGAAGGTTGAGAATCAGTGCTCTGGACCTAATTGTTACTGAAATATTTTGCTTGAGGAAAATTGTCATTGGCTCATTTCTTTGGAGTTGTGAAACCATGCACATAATGAGTCAATTAGGTATGATTAAAACAATGGTTTTCAAACTTTTTCTTTTCACCCACATACCACCTTATGCAATCCCTTACTAATCAGCGCACCTATGGCATAAGGATTACTTAAAGTGGTAATGTGAGTGGAAAAGGGATGAGAACCACTGCTTTAGAGTTTCCCTATTTATAAAATATCAATACAATATAATCTGATTAAAATGAGGGGAACCTTGGATGAAATGATATGATTTAAGTGTAATGCATCTTCTTGACTTTTAACATTTGTATTTTTGGATGTAAAATTTCCAAAGTTAATAAAAACATTGAAAAAAAACCATTTATAAAAAAAACTTCAAAGCAATAGGGGAAAAAAAAACACCTGAAACACATGAAGCCTGCAAATGCTGCTTGACCAAAGGATATTCAGCATTTTTGGCTATAGTTCAAAATAAGTTTTATTAAACATTCCAAAATGTTTTATAAATATCATCTCTAGGCTTCATATCAATTTTTTGATTCATGAAGGAAATATTATTTAAAAATAAAAACACATTTGCACACCTTGCTCCTACAAAATAGAGATCACATGATGGATAATGGTACGAGAAGTCTCTACCAAACTTGGGGATACGAGTCTTGTAATAGTACCCATGTTGTGAATGAAACTCTACGTAGCGGTCACCATGTAGAAAAACTAGCTGTGATAAAACAGAAAAGCAACCATTAAAATTAGAACAGAAGTAGAACTTTGATATGTACTTGAAGTGCTTGGAGAAGTCTCAAAGCATAACAAAATAAAAATGTAAACTTTGGAATTTTCAAATAGTAAATGACAGGAGTTACTTACCTTTGAATAATCATCTGATAGAATCTTAAATGTAACAACTGTAAGAGAAAATAAGTAAAATTCTAATAAAACTGACAAGTAATTAAAAAAAATCAAGGTTCATTGCAAAAAAAATTCTGAGATTGGGTAAATAATAAGCGATTTTGATTTACCTTTTCCTCATTCCACAGTTGTTGCAATAAGTGCAAACTATCTACAGCATTCTAAGTTTTAGATTTCCAGTTGTTGCCAAATTCTGCATCATACAGTTCTGCTATCTTCCCACCCCCCAACTTTCTTATGTTTTTACTTTTCTAACCTCCCACCTGGATCCTGTTACCTATTCATCCGTGCTCCTCCCACTGCCCCTTTCTTCCCTCCATTCTTCCCCTCCCACCTTTTTAGTCATGCATCTTCTTGTTCTTGCCTTTACCTGACAAAGGGCCCGTACCCAAAATGTGGTTGCCCGTTTTTTTCCCCCATACGGATGCTGCATGACCTGCTGAGTTACTCCAGCACATTTGTGTATTGCATACAGTCCTGCATTGTTCTTCTTACCCCTCACCACTCATTCAGTCTTGACCACCTCCTAATAACACCACAAATATCATCTGCATCATCAGGATAATGTTGGTCTCCACTCTCAGACGTTTTCTGTCTTTTTTGGTCAACGTTTCCTCTCTTCAGTATCTGTTATCTCCTGCACATAACTTACCCCAGTTCGGATCAGAAGTCATTGACTTCTGCAATGATTTTGAGTTTCCCCAATGTCTATTCTGTATAGTCTTATCATCACTGAGCAGTGTATAGATATCACAAAAATCATGGAATCAAGTTCAATATACAGGTTAAAAATAAGAACTATTCCATTTAAATTTAGTAAGTTTTCTTTATTCCCGAATCCCCTTAGTCAATTTGCAAGTAAAGCTCATCTGTGGAATTTTAACTTCTAAACTTCATTATTCAAATACTCATAATAAGTATCCATAACCTTTCGTTTCTCTATAATTCCGCTTTCATCCTTTTCCTGCATCAATCATCCACTCTGTGCCCACTAGACAAAGCTGTCCCAAAACAAATCCCACCATCTCTGGACACTTAAATATTTTAAATCTTTTAACAAGTTAAAAGAAAGTGATTTTTTTTTCCCCCAACCTTCTGAATCTAAGCAGCGTTCAAACTTCATTGACAACTGGTAGGTATCATAACATCGAATCCTTGGCTTGTAAGTGCCTTTTAAGAGATAAATAAATCATTCATATTAGAAAATATAAAGTATGACATTAATTCTAAAAATTATTTCTCTAATATTACCAAAATTAAAAACAAATTTCCTAAGAATCATTTTAATACTTCTTAGATTTCAGTTGGTAAAAATTTCCAATTCTGAAAATGAAAGCAGTAAATGATCCAAGTTTTTCAGCTTCAACACTACAGTACATTTTAAAAACAGATTTCTAATGCCATTCACACAAAGATTACAAGATTTTATTTCTCACAACTTAAACATGTATGGAAATTATATTTTTTCAGTACCATGACAGGTATTACAAACAATTGCATCATATTTACAACATCTAGCCCATCATGTCTATGCTAATTTTCAGTGCAATCCTATTCTCCAACTTATTTCCCCATAATCCATTCTTGCTCAGTTATCCAACTCCCTCTTTACTTTCTTATTACCTTGCTGCATGAGAAAAAAAATTAGAATAGTGGTTTATAGTGTGAAAAAAAAAAATTAAAAAAAAAACTAGCTCAACTTTGGAACACGCCAAGAAAAAAGGTTATACTTTTTGAATGAGCCCGATAACAGACCATTTCCAATCTGTCAGTATTGTTCATTATCTTTTTTTTCCCCCAACTGCCACGTTTTAGCCAATTTGCCCTCTAGACCTGGGAAATTTGTTATCATTTGAAAGAAATGGTCAATTAATAGTTTACAAAAATTAAGTGTACAATTTAAATAAAATCTCTTATATCTCAGAAGAAACTAATTTAAATAGCCATTAGGTTTTTTTTCTAAACTTAGTTGAAAGAAGACAACAATAAAATATGAGACAAGATACACAATTCATTAAAGAAATATAGCTTACCAGTTGCAATAATGTACTGGCCATCTGGTGAAATTTTAATACTGGTACTAACTGCTGGCATTCCAAAGTCCTGGATAAGTTCAATTCTTCGCCGCAAACCTAAAAAGAACAAAAATAAATTGCTTTTAGCTCTCTAATATCAATCACGTAACTGCCAACAATGTTTTCAAATTTCATATTTATTGTCAAGACTACATGCATGATACCCCATACAACCTTTGGAGATTCTTTTTCTTATGGGCCAAGCAGAATTTCTACTTGTCCTTCTTGGAGAGTTTACTGTACTCAAGAGTACAAGTATACATATTTTTGAGTACAGTTTACTGAACTCAAGAAGAATACAAGTCTACATATTAGTATACAATATGCATACCAAAAAACTCACTGTGCAATACAGAAAAAAAATTCAGTAATAAATAATGTGCAAAGAAAAAGTTCTTCAATAAGTCTCTGAGTCATTTGTTTAGGAGTTTGATGGTGGAGGGGTAACAACTATTCCAGAACCTGGTGGTATGAGTCCTGTGGCACCCATATCTATTTTACATAGACAATATTTTCAAGACAATACTGCTGAAAGGTGAAGTTCAGAGTCATTCATTTTTAGGTGGCAATGACTGGCATGGACCATGGCACTGGAACCCATTTCTTTGCTGTTCACCTCTGGAACACTGTTTAATTACGTTAACAAGTACACACTGAATGCAATACTTTTAGCAAAGTTCATCTGGCTGTTTGTACATCTTCAACTCTTCAAAGCCAAGTAAAGGGGAAAAAAAAAAGAAAGGAACATTGGCAGCTCTTAAGTTAGCAGATAGCAGTTTACTCTCCATAAAAATCATCCCTGTGCAAATAAAGTTGACGTTCTTACCTCCCTTTGCAATAGTTTTATCTTGTGAACCACGTTGATGTAGCAAAATGCCTCACTATTTTGGACAAGAACCTTGTTCATCAGCAAGTTAGAATATGGGGGTAGCAATAGAAAAGCAAGCACATCTTTTCAACATTCGTAACAAGAATAAATTATATGGCATCGGAGCAAACCTGGTGCAGAGTTATACCTTTCATTCCTCAGATTCTATGATTGGAGAAGTTTTATCTGCATTTTCTGATTGCTTTTTCCTTTAGACGTCTTGTATTACAAATTCAACACTAAGGTAATGCACAAATATGTCTTCCTTTTACACAACTTACAATTTCTACTGCTTCTTTAACAAGATACACCAGAGTGCTTTTTTTTTTTTAAAAAAAAAAGGAGATCCTTGATCTAATGCAATGTGCAGCACAAGTTCCCATATATGTAAATATGGGTGGGCGCTGGAGGGTTGTGTTTAAAGAAAGAGGTTGGTTTCTCAGTTTCCTGTAATGCAAAGATGCATCATGAAAGGAGAATTGCCAAAAAAAGGTTTATTTATTTGCTCTCCTCCCCATAATTTCATAACAAATTTAAAAAAAAATACATAAATCCAAGATTATTTTGGCAGCAATTTGTGAATTATGCAAGGATGAACATTCATTACTCAAACTGCCTGGATATTACATCTACAACCTCCAATTATTGTGTAACATTACCTTAATCATAGATCTATATGTATTTAAGCCACAGTAGGCCACTGGGTTCATTATGTCATGCCCATGTCATGCCCAGTTGCTGTTCTCTAGCTGTCAGAGCTAGTGTTCAGGACCTTTTAAACAAGAGGAACCTCTTCTACCAAGGTCCCATGACTTCCAAATCACAACACTTAGATAAGGAAGTGAAAGGCCATATCTCCAAATTCACAATGGCAAAGATGGGCTAGAGCATGAACTGTGAGAAATTCTACAGGCTCACCAAAAGTCTGGTGTACTCTCAATTTAAAAAAAAGTTAACGTAATAAAATCTCTTCTGCTTCCACTGTTCCAATGAATACACCCAGAACCTACCTGATATACAAAATTGCTCAAGAAACTCATCAGGTCAGAGCCTACAGGAAGTTAAAGGGAATCAACATTTTGGGCCCGAGCCTTTTATCAGGAATCTTGTGCTTACTGCAGTAGACCCCCAGAACCTGCAGATTTTGCTCACCTCTAGAGCCCTCCCACTTGCTTCTCAATTAAAATTGATAATCCTCATAATTTACCTTCATATCATCACTGGTGCAATTATAACTCAACTGGGTATTGACATGCAGTATCAAGAGCATGACCTGTATAAAATTCTACTTACCCAGTGTCTTATTCTTGTATTGCATTTTATAATGGAAAAAAATCCTGTAAATTTTAATCTGTGATCCTTAATTTTGCACCATGATCAACTGTAAACATTCATTTTTCCCCCCCCATTATAATTTTTTTCTTCTTCATGAGTGTTGTTTTATGCGCCAGGAAGCTGCAGCAACCAAAATGTTCATTGTATCTGCACATTATACTTAAATATATAACAAACATCATTCATAACCAACTCTCCTTTTATCTTCAGGAATTTGTGGGGATAATGCCAATCTTTTGGTTTCTCCCAGCTCCTTGCTATGTACTGCAACAAAAAAAAATTCCATGATCCATTTGCCTCCATCTTTGCTATTTAATAAAAGTAAAAAATTCAAAGTCCAACAGCATATGGGATATTGAAAATCTTACATTTGTGCATCTTATTCCAAATGTACTCTTTACACCACTATATCGGTTCTGGACTTGCAATATTCAGCTTTTCAAATGGTCACATATTAACGTTTGCACTTGCAAAACTTTGTTAAGCAACAATTAACTTGCATCTTTGTTAAGAAACAACTAACATGCTTCTATCAGAATAAAACCCATCTACTTATCAGTTGCCAAGATCTTCCACTTGCACATTTCCCAACACAAAAGCATAAAGTCAAGTATCACTAACCAACCCAAAGTATTTAGAGATTTCCCTCCCGACACAGGAAGCTCACAGCAATGGCCTAGACAAGACTTTATCCTATGTTATGGTATAAGTTAATACAATTATGTTATAAAACGTATCTTAAAGGGCAAGGTTAGATTGTGAGGGTTTAGGTATTAGTTTACATTCCACAAGAGACATTAACATTTTACAAAATATATCTCATTTAAAATGCAAGAGCTATTCCTAAGTGTGGACTTCATGTCTGCTATTAACTTTATCAAAACCATGAAGAGTGCCTATGAAGACTTCACAAGTAGATGTTAATTGGACTGATGTTGTAGAATTGAAATGGACTATCGTCTTTAATGGTACAGCATGCTTGAGCAGAAGTCCAGGCTCAAAAACTGATTAATGTTTTACTGGTAAACTGGTGCCAAGAACTCTGTGGTAACCTGGAAGAAGAGGTTATCTTTTGGAAGGGGCAAGTTTCCTCGACAAGACACTGAAGTAACTGATGAAGGAGATCAGTTTGCAAGTCCAATGAATATCTCTCTGAAACCAACAAAGTCCTTCCTGAGCAGTAACAATTTAAGTTAAAGCACCAGAGCCTGGAGAAGATCATAAATGTTCAATTCTGTGCATAGTGTAGACAATTGGCTAATACCAGTGAACTTGGAGAAGTAAAAAGTGAATGATTGGACAGTGAAACAAAGAACTTTCCTGGACACATACACATGACCCATACGTGCACTTAGAATTAGAAGGGGGTTAAGTTAGTCTAAGTTAAACTAAATTGCTATTCTAATCGGACTCCAGCTCTCGCTGTCCTGACTCTGCAATTATAGTTCATGGAAGAGGATCAAAACACAATTCGCAAACAAAAAAAAGCAATGAAAAATTATTTAATTGATTCTGATTAAAAATGTTGTTTGAATTGCATACTTACCAATATCATTCTTCTGCAATGATCTCTTTTTTCTATCCGAAAGCCACTGAAAGGAAAAAGAATTCAACTAAATCCCACTGTAAGTCTAGTTCAGCAATTGATAGATATTGGGGAATTTTTTTTTCCCAGGGGATTGACAATAATCATCCAACTATAGATCACCGAGAAGAATTGACTAAAGTATTAATTTTTTAAAACAAAAACCAACTTTGAAGCATAGAACTTGAGATTGTAGCCAATAATTATAACTTTAGTAACCACATAATTGTACTTGGAAAAGCATAACAAAACCATGATCTCCTGAACCTCAAGGCTTCAGGAACTTTAACTGTGTACAAACTTTATTCGAAGAAAACATCTGTAACTCTGCACACACAGAGTCCATGTGCCAACTGACCTATAAAAATGGAATGACTTTATTTCAAAATGCATAGCTACATGCTCATATCGTTCCTCAGCCTCAAATCCACTCGCTAGATTCTTTTAACTTTTCTTAGCCCTCCGAGAATACCTATTCCTCAGATAGTCATCAATTTGAGACACTGCCCCACGAAGGTAGCCAACATCATAAAGGAATGCCATCACCCTTGTCACAACCCATTTCACTGCATTGTACAGAAAGGTAGTGCAGAAACCAAAAGACCAGTATCTCGAGGTTCAAGTGTAGTTTTCTTCCAAGAGATATTAGGCTCTTGAACCTTCCCTCTGTAGCACGTCAAATTACTCAAAGACTTGTAGATTCAAACGAAGGCTTTTATTACCAAAAGACTGGTGCGTAGTACCTCGAGGTCGACCAGTCCAGACTGACCTGGATCTGGTTAGGTGCAGCTCCTTATGACCTGGCCAGTAGGTGTGGCTACGACTCTCAGCCAGTCATTAGCACTATATACAAATATATACAGAGGTGATAGGATCCCATACTATCACACCCTCGTTATGCTAATCCTGGACTGCTCAAACACCAAAAAATTGTCTGCATTACTGTAAAGTCACTTATTTTGCACTGATATTAATATCTCAATGTCTTTTTTATTCAATGAATACTATTGTAGACTTTAAAAAAAAAAGCATCAGCTGCAACAAGAATATTGGTGCATAAATACATTGTACAATGTACAGTTTATGTCAATAAACTCATTATCATGAGCTCCATCTTGGATGACTCCAGTTGCTAAACTCCCAAGCTTTGGAATGTTCTCCTGAACTTCATTATCCCTACACCTCATTCCAACCTCTTAGCTACAGTGCCCTCCATAATGTTTGGGTCAAAGACACTCTTCTCTCTCTCCCCCTCAGCCCCAACCTTTATTTGCCCTTGTGCTCCAGTTTTAAATTTGTAATCAATCAATTTACATGTGATTAAAGCATACATTCCAGATTTATTAACAGGTACTTCTATACATTTTGGTTTGACCATGTAGAAATTACAACACTTTTTAATAATCTCCTCAATTCAGGGCACCATAATATTTGGGACATATTAACAGTATGCATATTAGAGTACTCATGTTTAGTTCATTGTTGCATATCCCTTCCATGCAATGACTGTTTGAAGTGTGTGATTCTTAGACATTACAGTTGCTGAGTATCTTCTCTGGTGATGCTCTGCCAGGACTCTACTGCAGCCATCTTCAGCTCCTATCTGTTTCGGGAGCTTGTACCCTTAAGTTTTCTCTTCAGCATATTGAAGGAAAACTCAATTGGATTTAGATTGGGTGACTGACTTGGTCATTCAAGAATTTTCCAGTTTTTAAAAGCTTTGAAAAACTCCTTTGTTGCCAGAGCAGTATGTTTGGAATCATTGTATTGCTGTAGGATGAAGCACTGTCTATTGAGTTTGGAGATATTTGCTCAAACTTGACCAGACAAGATGTGTCTTTACACCTCTGAATCCATTTTGCTACTACCATCAGCAGTACATCATAAATGAAGTTCACCAGTACCTGTGGCCAGCATACATGCCCAGGCCTTAACACCCCCATCACATTTCACAGATGAGGTAGTATAATTTGAATCTTGGGCATTTCCTTTACACCTCCACACTTTGTTCTTGCCATCACTCTGATACAGGTTAATCTTGTTCTCATCTGTCCACAGACCTTTTCCCAGAATTCTGCAGGCTCTTTAATACTCCTTGGTGAACTGCAATCTGGCCATCCTGTTTCTACAACTAACTAGTGGTATGCATCTTGCAGTGTAGCCTCTGTATTTCTGTTTGTGAAGGCATCTACAGACAGTAGTCACTGACAGACACATCCACACCTGCCTCCTGAAGAGCGCTTTTGATCTGTTGGACAGGCAATTTTCTGCATGATGATGAGACTTCTTTGGTCATCAGCAGTGGAGATCTTCTTTGGAAGAACAGTCACTCTGTGATTACGGAGCTCACCAGTACGCTCTTTCTTCTTAATGATGTTCCAAATAGTTGATTTTGGTCATCCAAAGGTTTGGGTGATGCCTCTTACAGTTTTATTCTTGTTTTTCAGACTAATAATGGCTTCTTTGACTTTCATTGGCACAACTTTGGGGTTCATGTAGAAAAATGGCAACTACAGACTGCAAAGACAACAAAAAGCTTAGAAGCAAGTCTAGCTCTCTTAAAAAGAGTACTTACAAACATCTGTGAAGCCAAATGTTCCAAACATTACGGTGCGCTTAAATGAGGACTAGGTACAAAAAAAGTGCTATAATTTCTACATGAAAACCACTCACAATACACAAAATGTGGTCCGATCAATGGCTTACAATGCCTCAGCATTACACCTTTGGTTATATGTTCTAGTCTTCTCAATGAATGCTAACATTGCATTTGTCTTCCTTACTGCTGTTATGAGCCCAAAGGACCCCAAAACCCAGCAGCAATAGATATTCACCAAGAATAATGGTTACTTAAACAAAAGTTGCTTTTAATTATCTTTAAACATGAAAATAGAAACAAACTTCAACTCATCTATTAACTTACTTTATCTAACAGAGGGAAGGTTCAAGAGCCTAATATCTCTTGGAAAAAAACTACAGCAATACAATGGTGCAGAAAGAGCCCCCTTTATTCCCATTGCCTTCTGCCAGTCAGCTAATCTTCCATCAATATTATAGCTTTCCTGTAATTCCACAAATTCTTGTATTGTCCAATAATAACGTGTGACACCTTGTCAAATAGCTTCTGAAAATCCAAGTAAACAAAATCCATCGACGCCATTGCTATCCTGGTTCTTACTTCAAAGCTCTGATTTATTGTCAGAGTACATACATGATATCACATACAACCGTGAGATTCTCGCTTCTACTGGTCATACAGAATTTCTGCTCATCTGTAGTGCAAAAAAACTGTACTCAAGATACATAAACGAGAGAGAAATGCAAACAAAAAATAAATGTAAACAAACTGACCATGCAACAGAAAAAAAAATTCAGTAATAAATAATGTGCAAAGAGTCCTTAAATGAATCTCTGATTCAGTTTGTTTAGGAATCTGATGGTGGAGGGATAACAACTGTTTCTGAACCTGGTGGAACAAGTTTTGTGGCACCTATAGCTCTTTCCTGATGGCAGCAGTGAGAATAAAGCACATCGTGGGACATGTGAGTTCTTGATGATTGCTGCTGTTCTCCGACAAAGTTCCATGTAGATTTTCCTGATGGTGGGGAGGCATTTGGTGTGATGTACTGGGGTGGGTCCACTACCTTTTGCATGTTTCCACTCAGTCATTGGTGCTCCCATACCAGGGCATGATGCAGCTGGTCAGCACATGTTCCACTACACATCTGTACAAGTTTGTCAATGTTTTCGATGAAATACCAAACCTCCTCAATCCTCTGATGAAGTAGAGGCACTGACGTGCTTCCCCCCCCCGTAATGAAATTCATATGTAGGGTCCAGGAAAGGTCCTCTGAGATAATGACTCCCAGGAATTTAAATTTGCAAATTCTCTTCACCTCTGTATCCTCAATGATCATTGATCATATAATTCTAGTTTTCCCTTCCTAAAGTCCACAATTGGCTCCTCGGTTTCGGTGACATTGAGTGAGAGGTTGTTGTTATCACACCATTCAATCAAGTTTTCAATCTCCCTCCTGTATGTTGACTCATCAGCCTTTTTTAAAAAAAAACTAAACAACCCACTGTGGTATTGTCAGCAAATTTGTAGATGGTGTTGTTGTCATTCTGAACCAGAGTTATGGGTATAAAGCGACTAGAGCAGGCTGCACCCTTGTAATGCTCCAGAGCTGATGGAGATTGTGGAGGAGATGTTCTCAAGAATCCTCATTAATTGTGGTCTGGAGCTCCAGAAATCCAGGATCCAATTATACAGAGGAGTATTGAAGCCCAGGTCTTGGAGTTTGCCAAGCAGTTTTGAGGGGATAATGATATAGTCACTAAAGATCATCCTGATGTACAAATCTTTACTGTCCAGGGCTTTGTGTAGAGGCAGTGAGATGGACCTTTTGCTGCAGTAGGCAAATTGAAACAGTGGTAATGTCACAGCTCAGACAGGAACTGATATGCTTCAACACCAGCTTCTCAAAACTCTTCATCGCTGTGGAGGTGTGTTCCACTGGTCAGTGGTTATTTAAGCAGGTTACCACAGGCCAATTAAGGCCTATTTAAAACAGGTGGGTATCACGCTCTGTTGGAGTGAGAGGTTGAAGATATCTGTGAATTCATCGACAGGTTGGATAGCACAGATTTTCAGAATCCAGCCAGGTAATTTGCCCAGATCAGGCACTTTCCTTGGATACTCTCTATTGAAGGCAGCCCACATGTAATCCTCAGTTATTGACAGTGGAGGAACATCAGGTGCCAGGAGGATGCACTGTGGTTCTGCCTTGTCGTGGTGGTCAAATTGGGTGCAGAAATTGCGTTCATCTGGGAGTGAAGCTTTACTGTTTCTAACTACACCAGGATTTGGTTTTATACTGGGTTATGTCATTTTGGCCCTGCCACAGCTTTCGGGAATCCTTCATTGTGGAGCTTCTGGTCAAGAATGGAAACATCACCCTGGAGATGGCTTTTCTTAGATCATACCTGATCCTTGTACAGTGTTTTTGATCTTCAGACTAAATGTCTGAATCCAGCTCTCAGCAGGTTCTAGATTTCATTGTTCATCCAGGGCTTCTGATTGCGGAAAACCCTGAACTATTTGGTAGGACACACTCATCCATAGCTGTTTTGATAAAGTTTGTAACAGCTCTGGTGTGATCATTCAGATCCTCAGCTGAGCAATACCTAATCCACTGACTCGAAGCAGTCCTATAATCTTTTTTCAGCCTCCATGACCACCTTCTGGCTGTCTTGATCTCTGTAGCCTCTCTGTTTGTGGGAAGCCAGAAAGAGGAAGCCAGGTGATCAGACTTACCAAAATGGGATCCTGGGAAAGAACAGTAGGCCTTCCTCATCTTTGTTTAGCAATGATCAAGTGTGCAGGGACCTCTGGTACAGCTGGTTACGTGCTGGTGATAATTGGGCAGGATTTTCTTTAGACAGGTCTGGTTAAAGTCAGGACAGGACATCTCTTGTTTAATGACCATATCATCCAGCTTTGTGAGTGCCTGTTTGTAATCAGCATCAGGAGGGATACAAACTCAGGTGAGCATTACTGATGAGAACTCTCAGAGTAGATAGAGGAACCAGCATTTAATTGACATTTGCTTGAAGGTAGTGGAGCAGGAGGTCGATATGACTCCAATGTCCATGCACCAGCTGGAATTAGCTAAAAAGCACACATCACCCCCTCTCTCTTTTCCAGAATCTGTTCCAATCCAGTCTATGAATGATAAAAACCCTCTGGTCAAATTGCAGCGCCCAGCGTGTTCTCTATCAGCCACATCTTCGTGCAGCAAACAACTGTCTATGAGAAAGCAGCCTTGCCAGAGGTCATGAGTTAGGTTTTCTAATAACTGGACATTAATCAGTAGGATGAACAGTTGGAGAGGTGTCAGTCCCCTGTGCCTCAGTCTGGTTTGGATCTCCAACAGATTTGTCAGGCAAGATCTCCTCTGAAACTATGCTGACTTCAGCCTGCTCAATGTGCTTCCAGTACCACAAAACCTTTCCCTTAATCATTGACTCTAGAATCTTACCAAACACTAAAGTCAGACTAACTGGTCTATAATTTCCTGTCTTTGGACTCTCTCCCTTCTTAAGGAGAAGTGACATTTGCAATTTTCCAGTCCTCTGGAACAATTCCTGACTAGGAATTCTTGAAAGACCATTAAAAATACAAATACATCTACTTCTTTTCAGGTTCCTGGGGTGCAGCCCATCCAGTGTTGGTAACTTTCCCACTTTCAGCTTCTGAACTAATTTTCCTTATTAATAATGGCTACACTGACCTCTGGCACTGTCACTATTAACCATAAAACACCATGATCAACAAACATCACATGGAGTATCCCAATGCCTTTCCAGTCATCACCGAGGACTTCAATCAGGCTAGCTTAAAGAAGATGCTCCCCTTATACCACTAGCACATCTCCTGATGTGAACAAATACTCTTGGCAACTGCTCTGCTACCAACACAAATGCAAACTGCTCCATTCCCCAAGTTAGTCTAGAGGTAAGAAACATGTGCCTCTCTCCAGCTCAGTCACGGTGAAAGTTCATAGGAAGTGGGTCTTGAAAGCCTCCTACTGACCTTCTGCCAGAGGATTGCTTAGGAAAAGTTCAACTTTAGTGGCTGATTCTTTGCATAGCGATGCGATGATGTGCAAAAATTTTGTAGCCTCGCTGGTGATATTGCGGAGGTTGTATTGTGCATCCACCTGAATGAACCACGCACATGGTCTGTGTGGCCAGAATGCTGGCAGCTTAATGGCAACCGCGCTCAGCACTGGTTCGTAAGCCAATGTGTTGGGTTCAGAGATGTCTGAACTGTCAGAGGTCACCAATGTGCCGCCTTTTAAGGCAGAGAGGCAAAGGAAAACTGACTTGCATTGTAATCAGCAAAGAACCATTTTAATCTCCTTTTTAGACCACTTTTTAAGTCACATCCGGTTCGGCCGGTCCGAAACCAGAAGAGATGTCATGATGCTCTCGATGTGTTTCTCAGCCCACAGGCTTCGTCCCTGAGGTGGAGGGGGTCCAGCATTATCTCAACGCTGGCCCCCAGGACTCATGGTCGGCCATCATTACGGGGACGATTTGAAACTGAAGCCCTGCCGCTACACCATCCTCACTACTAGGACAAAGGTAGAGAGGGCTTCAAGTTCCTGGAAGACCTCTTCTTAACATTTCATTTGTGAATCTGTATAGATTATCTGATGCTCCTGTTGTGATCTCCCACATCAGAGAGACTGGATGAAGACTGAGAGATCAGTTTGTTGAGCAGCTTCGCTCTGTAATAATGAAGATCTCCCAATGGCCAACCATTTCAATTCCATGCCCCATTCCCACACTGACATGTCTGTCTATGGACTCAAGCTACTCACAAATTGGAGAAACAATACCCAATATTCTGTCTGGGCACCTTCCAAATAACCTCCAATTTTCATTATGTCCCTCCTCATCTCCCTCCCTCTCCATTCAGAGCTATCCCATCCCCATCACTTCTCAGCTTTTTTTTGCCCTCTCACCCATGTCCACCTATTTACGTACTTCCACGCCCCTTCATTCCTCCACTCTACCTTTTTATTCAGGCTCCCAATGAATTGGTTATATCCCTTTGCTTCCTATAGATGCTGCATGGCCTGAGTTTCTCCAGCATGAATGTTTATTGCACTACAATCACAGCATCTTCAGACTTTACTATTTAACGCTGTTTTGAGTTAAATGGGATTAGGACCAGTGAGCAGCAAAGAAATGGAAATGAGAGTTTGGAGCTTGTTGTGGATGTAGGAATGGAAAGCAGCATTCCATTCCCCAACACAAGATGCTTTAGTTTAAGATAATAAATACTAAATGAGATGAATTTGCACCTAAAATTGTTTTTGAGGTTGTGAAGAAAACCAAAATATTCTGACTTTTTAGATAACTCCATGCAATGACTACAAATTCTAAAGAAAATTTAGTATGCAAAGTCACGATAACTTCCACACTCAAACTTCCGAGGAAAAGTCACAACTCATGACTTCAATGATACGACTCGGAGCATTTTGAAACAACAAAATTTGTCAGTGCAAATGACAATCTTGATTCTAGATCTAAAGCCTCTTTTACATTGGTGAGACCAAATGGACAGAGATCATTTCACAGAGTATCCACCCTGAGCTTCCAGCTGCATATACCACCACCCACCTCCCCCCTGCTTTCCTATTATGACCGGTTTGTCCTGGGCCTTCTCCACTGCCAGAGAGGCTCAATTTAAACTAGAGGAACACCACCTCATATTCTATCTGGGCAATCTACAGCTCAATGATCATAGAATGTACCAATGACAGATGTTGGAAAAGGTTCGAGAACCTGAATAGTGAATATAGGGAGTTAGGAAGGAAGCTAAAGAGCAGGACCTCATGGGTGGTGATCTCTGCCTGTGCCACAATAATGTGTGAGGGCAACAACAGGAAGTTTTGGCTGATTAATACTGTTTGTCATCTATATCAATAATTTTGATAATAATGTGGTAAATTGGATCGGCAACTTTACAGATGACACTAAGATTGGAAGCATTGTAAACAGAGAATAAGGTTTTCAAAGCTTACAGAGGGATCTGGACCAGCAGGAAAAAATAGGATGAAAAATGGCAAATGGAATTTAATGGAGGCAGGTGTGAGGTGTTGCATTTTGGAAGGACAAACCAAGAAAGGACATCCATGGCAAACAGTAGGGCATTGAGGAGTACAGTAGGACAGAGGGATCTGGGAATATAGGTACGGTAATTCCCTGAAAGAGAGCTTTTGGCATATTGGCCTTCATAAATCAAAGTATTGAGTATAGGAGTTGGGATGTTATAGTAAAGTTGTACAAGACATGGAGGAGCCACATTTGGAGTATTGTGTGCAATTTTGGTCACCTAACTACAGGAAAGATATCAATAAGATTGAAAGTGTGCAGAGGAGATTTACTAGGATGTTGCCAAGACTTCAGGAACTGAGTTACAGGAAAAGGTTAACAGGTTAGGACTTTATTCTCTGCAGCACAGAAGAATGAGGGGAGATTTGATAGAGTGATTTAAAATTATGAGGGGGGGGATAGACAGAGCAAATGTAGAAAAGCTTTTTCCCCCACTGAGGGTAGATGAGATACAAACCAAAGGACAAGGGTTAATAGTGAAAGGTGAAAAGTTTAGGGTGAAGGAACTTCTTCACACAGAGAGTAATGGAAGTGAGAAACAAGCTGCCAGTTGAAGTGGTGAATGCAGGCTCAATTTTAACATTTAAGAAGAATTTGGACATATACACTAGAGACGGATGGAGGGCTATGGACTAGATGTAGGTCAGTGGGACTAGGCAAACAAAATGGTTGGGTACAGACTAGAAGGGCTGAAGGAGTCTGTTTCAGTGGTGTAATGTTATATAGTTCTAATGTGTGGCTGAAAGGTTGGTGCTGGGGCAAGAGTTCAGGTTTTGGATTTCCTCTGAGGAAGATATGACGTATGGGTTGCATCTGAAGTGGAGAGGGAAAAATATCCTTGCAGGTAGGTTTGCTGGAGCAGTTGGGGAGGATTTAAACACACTAGGCACGGGGTTGGGAAAGTGTCAAGTCAGGTGATGGAGCAGTTGATGAAAAAAAATCAATGCTATGTGTAATGAAACTGTGATGAAGGATAGGCAGTTTTCATATTTTCAATCAGTTGGATGGGTGCACTTTAATGCAAGAAGCTTTATGATTAAAGATGATGAACAGAGCATGGATTAGTACATGGAATTACAATCTGAGGCCATTTCAGAGACTTGGATGATAGGACAGAATTAGCTGATGCAAATTCTGGGGTTCAGATGTTTCAAAAGGGAGAGGGATGGAGGTAAAAAGTGGGGTGTGGGAGTAGCATTATTCATCAGGAATTGTGTTACAGTTGCAGAAAGGGAGGATGTAGTGGAGGGATTGTGAATGGAAGTCAGAAACAGGAAGGGAGCAATCACTGTTCGGAGCATTCTATAGACCCCCAAGTTAGACACCAGGACACTGAGGTGCAGATAAATAGGCATAGTTTTGGACAAGGATAGGAGACAAAATGGTAAAATGTTTGTAAGTCAATACAAAGGATCATCAAAACAGCCTGGAAAATCATTGGGGTCTCCCTTTCCTCTTTTGACAAAATTTATTGCTTGAAGAACACTCAAGGAATTATGGAGGATGGTTTCCATCCAGCATCAGAGCCACTACCATCAAAGAGATGGTGCAGGAAAGCTTAAAGATGTGAGAAGCAAGTTTAAAAAAAAATAGAGTGGTGTGTGCCTGGAATGCACTGCCAGGGGTGGTAGTGGAAGCTGGTACAAATGAAAAATTCAAAAGATGAATGCAAGAAAAACAAAGGATTATGGGTGTAAACTAGGGAAAAATTAAACTGTTGTGGAGTAAGTTTACACAAGTAAGAACATCGTGGGCTGAATGGCCTGTACTGTGCAGCGATGTACCATGTTCTGCACCCCTTATACTTTTTCCTATGTCCCCACTTTTTTGTTCCCTTTCCCAACCCCCTTTGCCCCCATTCTCATCACCCGTTTTTGGTTACATCCTATTCCACACTATGTGACTCCTTACAAAAGGGGACCACAGAAATAAGTGGATTTTGAAAGGGAGATCACTTCTTGACTGTTCTTATGAAGATAGAGGTTACAGTCTTCTTATTACGGGCGAAGGGTAGACGGCGGCGGCCCCGATACGGGCAGGAGCAAGGGGGAGGCGGCGGCCCCAGTCCGGGCACAGGGAGAGCAGCAGCGGCCCCGGTCCGGGCGAAGGGTAGACGGCGGCGGCCCCGATACGGGCAGGAGCAAGGGGGAGGCGGCGGCCCCAGTCCGGGCACAGGGAGAGCAGCAGCGGCCCCGGCCCCGGTCCGGGCGAAGGGTAGACGGCGGCGGCCCCGATACGGGCAGGAGCAAGGGGGAGACGGCGGCCCCGGCCTCGGTCGAGTGAGGCAGGCGGAGGCCCCGGTCCGGACAGGGAGTGGGAGGCGGCGGCCCCAGTACAGGCACAGGGAGAGCAGCAGCGGCCCCGGCCCCGGTCCGGGCGAAGGGTAGACGGCGGCGGCCCCGATACGTGCAGGAGCAAGGGGGAGACGGCGGCCCCGGCCTCGGTCGAGTGAGGCAGGCGGAGGCCCCGGTCCGGGCAGGGAGTGGGAGGCGGTGGCCCCAGTCCAGGCAGAGGGTGAACTGCGGCGGCCTCGGCCCCGGTCCGGGCAGTATGGACCGACCTAGGAGGGGAGGCAGGCCCCTCCAGCCCGGGTAAGAAACCTGCATAGGAGAAGGCCACTCCGATATAAAACCTACGACCCAAGGACCTCGCTGCCACGTCCCAGCTTGCTTGGCCACGGCACACGAACCATGGGTGTAAAGGGTGGGGCCAGTACTGCGCGCACTGCACTCCACCTAAAAGCTCCTTTGCGCAGGCCCGAGGACAGGTCCACGTCCTCCCCCTCCACGTCCTCCCCCTCCACGTCCTCCCCCTCCACGTCCTCCCCCTCCACGTCCTCCCCCTCCACGTCCTCCCCCTCCACGTCCTCCCCCTCCACGTCCTCCCCCTCCACGTCCTCCCCCTCCACGTCCTCCCCCTCCACGTCCTCCCCCTCCACGTCCTCCCCCTCCACGTCCTCCCCCTCCACGTCCTCCCCCTCCACGTCCTCCCCCTCCACGTCCTCCCCCTCCACGTCCTCCCCCTCCACGTCCTCCCCCTCCACGTCCTCCCCCTCCACGTCCTCCCCCTCCACGTCCTCCCCCTCCACGTCCTCCCCCTCCACGTCCTCCCCCTCCACGTCCTCCCCCTCCACGTCCTCCCCCTCCACGTCCTCCCCCTCCACGTCCTCCCCCTCCACGTCCTCCCCCTCCACGTCCTCCCCCTCCACGTCCTCCCCCTCCACGTCCTCCCCCTCCACGTCCTCCCCCTCCACGTCCTCCCCCTCCACGTCCTCCCCCTCCACGTCCTCCCCCTCCACGTCCTCCCCCTCCACGTCCTCCCCCTCCACGTCCTCCCCCTCCACGTCCTCCCCCTCCACGTCCTCCCCCTCCACGTCCTCCCCCTCCACGTCCTCCCCCTCCACGTCCTCCCCCTCCACGTCCTCCCCCTCCACGTCCTCCCCCTCCACGTCCTCCCCCTCCACGTCCTCCCCCTCCACGTCCTCCCCCTCCACGTCCTCCCCCTCCACGTCCTCCCCCTCCACGTCCTCCCCCTCCACGTCCTCCCCCTCCACGTCCTCCCCCTCCACGTCCTCCCCCTCCACGTCCTCCCCCTCCACGTCCTCCCCCTCCACGTCCTCCCCCTCCACGTCCTCCCCCTCCACGTCCTCCCCCTCCACGTCCTCCCCCTCCACGTCCTCCCCCTCCACGTCCTCCCCCTCCACGTCCTCCCCCTCCACGTCCTCCCCCTCCACGTCCTCCCCCTCCACGTCCTCCCCCTCCACGTCCTCCCCCTCCACGTCCTCCCCCTCCACGTCCTCCCCCTCCACGTCCTCCCCCTCCACGTCCTCCCCCTCCACGTCCTCCCCCTCCACGTCCTCCCCCTCCACGTCCTCCCCCTCCACGTCCTCCCCCTCCACGTCCTCCCCCTCCACGTCCTCCCCCTCCACGTCCTCCCCCTCCACGTCCTCCCCCTCCACGTCCTCCCCCTCCACGTCCTCCCCCTCCACGTCCTCCCCCTCCACGTCCTCCCCCTCCACGTCCTCCCCCTCCACGTCCTCCCCCTCCACGTCCTCCCCCTCCACGTCCTCCCCCTCCACGTCCTCCCCCTCCACGTCCTCCCCCTCCACGTCCTCCCCCTCCACGTCCTCCCCCTCCACGTCCTCCCCCTCCACGTCCTCCCCCTCCACGTCCTCCCCCTCCACGTCCTCCCCCTCCACGTCCTCCCCCTCCACGTCCTCCCCCTCCACGTCCTCCCCCTCCACGTCCTCCCCCTCCACGTCCTCCCCCTCCACGTCCTCCCCCTCCACGTCCTCCCCCTCCACGTCCTCCCCCTCCACGTCCTCCCCCTCAAAAGATGCTCACAAACTCAAGCTAGCATGCTGGAACATCAGAACCATGCTAGACAAGACTGACAGCCACCGACCTGAACGTCGGTCTGCCCTCATTGCACATGAACTCCTCAGACTTGACATCGACATAGCCGCTCTCAGTGAAGTCCGCCTGGCAGATGTAGGCAGCCTCCAAGAACGCGGCGCGGGCTACACACTCTACTGGTCTGGCAAGCCTTCGGATGAACGACGCCTATCTGGTGTAGGCTTCATGGTCAAGAGCTTCATTGCCTCCAAACTCGAAAACCTTCCGACAGGCCTCTCGGACCGAATCATGTCCATGCGACTCCCACTTCAAAACAAGCGTCACATCACCCTCATCAGTGTCTATGCTCCAACCCTCCAGGCGGAACCAGCAGAAAAGAACAAGTTCTACACCGACCTGCGCAACCTCATCCAACGTACCCCTACAGCCGACAAGGTTGTAATCCTGGGCGACTTATACGCTCGTGTCGGCAAAGACTCAGAAACCTGGCCAGGAATCCTGGGCAAGCATGGCGTCGGCAAGTGCAACGACAATGGGCGCCTCCTGTTGGAGCTCTGCGCAGAACAGCGGCTTGTCATTACAAACACCCTTTTTCAGCAGAGGGACAGCCTTAAGACCACCTGGATGCATCCCCGATCCAAACACTGGCACCTCCTGGACTACATCCTGGTGCGAGAAAGTGACAAACAAGATGTGCTCCACACCAGGGTCATGCCTAGCGCGGAATGCCACACTGACCACCGGCTGGTTCGCTGCAAGCTCAACCTTCACTTCAAGCCAAAGCCCAGGAACAATAAAGCCCCCAGAAAGAGGTTCAATGTTGGAAAACTGCAGTCAGACGAAGCGAGAGGAAACTTCCAGGCAAACCTCAAAGCAAAGCTCGACGTTGCAACCCGCCTCACGGACCCGTCCCCTGAAACCCTCTGGGATCAGTTGAAGGCTACCATACTGCAATCCACTGAAGAGGTACTGGGCTTCTCCTCCAGGAAAAACAAGGACTGGTTTGACGAAAACAGCCAGGAAATCCAGGAGCTGCTGGCAAAGAAGCGAGCTGCCCACCAGGCTCACCTTACAAAGCCGTCCTGTCCAGAGAAGAAACAAGCCTTCCATCGCGCATGCAGCCATCTTCAGCGCAAACTCCGGGAGATCCAAAATGAGTGGTGGACTAGCCTCGCCAAACGAACACAGCTCAGCGCGGACATTGGCGACTTCAGGGGTTTCTACGAGGCTCTAAAGGCTGTGTACGGCCCCTCACCCCAAGTCCAAAGCCCGCTGCGCAGCTCAGACGGCAAAGTCCTCCTCAGCGACAAGATCTCCATCCTCAACCGATGGTCAGAACACTTCCAATCTCTTTTCAGTACCAACCGCTCAGTCCAAGATTCCGCCCTGCTCCAGCTCCCTCAACAGCCCCTAAGGCTAGAGCTGGATGAGGTTCCCACCCTGGATGAGACATATAAGGCAATCGAACAACTGAAAAGTGGCAAAGCAGCAGGTATGGATGGAATCCCCCCAGAAGTCTGGAAGGCTGGCGGCAAAACTCTGCATGCCAAACTGCATGAGTTTTTCAAGCTTTGTTGGGACCAAGGTAAACTGCCTCAGGATCTTCGTGATGCCACCATCATCACCCTGTACAAAAACAAAGGCGAGAAATCAGACTGCTCAAACTACAGGGGAATCACGTTGCTCTCCATTGCAGGCAAAATCTTCGCTAGGATTCTACTAAATAGAATAATACCTAGTGTCGCTGAGAATATTCTCCCAGAATCACAGTGCAGCTTTCGCGCAAACAGAGGAACCACTGACATGGTCTTTGCCCTCAGACAGCTCCAAGAAAAGTGCAGAGAACAAAACAAAGGACTCTACATCACCTTTGTTGACCTCACCAAAGCCTTCGACACCGTGAGCAGGAAAGGGCTTTGGCAAATACTAGAGCGCATCGGATGTCCCCCAAAGTTCCTCAACATGATTATCCAACTGCACGAAAACCAACAAGGTCGGGTCAGATACAGCAATGAGCTCTCTGAACCCTTCTCCATTAACAATGGCGTGAAGCAAGGCTGTGTTCTCGCACCAACCCTCTTTTCAATCTTCTTCAGCATGATGCTGAACCAAGCCATGAAAGACCCCAACAATGAAGACGCTGTTTACATCCGGTACCGCACGGATGGCAGTCTCTTCAATCTGAGGCGCCTGCAAGCTCACACCAAGACACAAGAGAAACTTGTCCGTGAACTACTCTTTGCAGATGATGCCGCTTTAGTTGCCCATTCAGAGCCAGCTCTTCAGCGCTTGACGTCCTGCTTTGCGGAAACTGCCAAAATGTTTGGCCTGGAAGTCAGCCTGAAGAAAACTGAGGTCCTCCATCAGCCAGCTCCCCACCATGACTACCAGCCACCCCACATCTCCATCGGGCACACAAAACTCAAAACGGTCAACCAGTTTACCTATCTCGGCTGCACCATTTCATCAGATGCAAGGATCGACAATGAGATAGACAACAGACTCGCCAAGGCAAATAGCACCTTTGGAAGACTACACAAAAGAGTCTGGAAAAACAACCAACTGAAAAACCTCACAAAGATAAGCGTATACAGAGCCGTTGTCATACCCACACTCCTGTTCGGCTCCGAATCATGGGTCCTCTACCGGCACCACCTACGGCTCCTAGAACGCTTCCACCAGCGTTGTCTCCGCTCCATCCTCAACATCCATTGGAGCGCTCACACCCCTAACGTCGAGGTACTCGAGATGGCAGAGGTCGACAGCATCGAGTCCACGCTGCTGAAGATCCAGCTGCGCTGGATGGGTCACGTCTCCAGAATGGAGGACCATCGCCTTCCCAAGATCGTATTATATGGCGAGCTCTCCACTGGCCACCGTGACAGAGGTGCACCAAAGAAAAGGTATAAGGACTGCCTAAAGAAATCTCTTGGTGCCTGCCACATTGACCACCGCCAGTGGGCTGATAACGCCTCAAACCGTGCATCTTGGCGCCTCACAGTTTGGCGGGCAGCAGCCTCCTTTGAAGAAGACCGCAGAGCCCACCTCACTGACAAAAGGCAAAGGAGGAAAAACCCAACACCCAACCCCAACCAACCAATTTTCCCTTGCAACCGCTGCAATCGTGTCTGCCTGTCCCGCATCGGACTGGTCAGCCACAAACGAGCCTGCAGCTGACGTGGACTTTTTTACCCCCTCCATAAATCTTCGTCCGCGAAGCCAAGCCAAAGAAAGAAAAAAAAATTCCACACTATGTCCCCACTGGACTCTCCCTCTTTCACTCTCTCTCTCTCCTCCAACCCCCCCCCCCCCATCACCACCGATGCCCTATCAGTCCCATATTGTCTCTATGCCACCATTCACAACAGACTCCACGATGGCCACTTTTGTCTTCAGATCACCCACTCCAGCCTGCATATTTAAAAAAAATCAAAATTGAACCTGCATTTACCAGTTCAGTTGAAAACTCGTTCCACACCCCCACTGAAGTCCTTCCTAATGTTCCCCTTAACCCATGTCCTCTTGTTCTCGACTCACCCAACCTCAGTGGAAAAATCCTGCCTTTATTTACTCCATCTGCAGCCCTCATAACTTTGAATATTTCTATCAAATCTCCTCGTATTCTATGCACTCCTTTAGGAATAAAGTCCAAATTTATTCAACCTTTCCCAATAACTCAACTCTTCAAGTCCTGCCAACATTCTTGTAAATTTTCTTGCATTCTTTCAATCTTCTGCAGTTATCAAAATTCTGCAAAATGTTGGCCAAGAAACATTTTAACATACCACAAACCTTGTCATCTTAATTAGGTCTTGTCTACAAAAACTTTCTTTCCTGTTCAGGTGTTTTAGGTTTCATAAGGAAGTAGGTTCTTTTTTTACATTCTACCTGGTCAACCGGTACGGACTCGAAAGGCCGACATGGCCTGTTTCCGCGCCGTAAATGGTTATATGGTTATGGTTATCAATATTTTTTCTGCAGGTAGGTGACTAAAACTGCACAATTCTCCATATTTGACCTCAAAGTCTTAAACAGCTTCACAATAACATTCCAACTCCTATACTTTGATTTATGAAGGTCAATGTGCCAAAAGCTCTCTTTACTACCCCATCTACTGATGATGCCACTTTCAGGGAATTGTGTATCTGTATCGCCAGATCCCTGTTCTACTACACTCCTCCATGCTCTACCATTTACAGTAGATGTCCTAGCTTGGTTCCAAAGTGCAATACGCTACATTTGTCGGCATTAAATTCCATCTACTATTTTGCAACCCATATTTCCAGCTGGTCCAGATCCCTCTGCAAACTTTGAAAACCTTCCTCACTATCCACATCTTCAAACTTTGTGTCATCTGCAAACTTGCTGATCGAATTTACCACATTATCATCATACAGATGGCAAACAATAGTGGACCAAGCACCGATACTTGAAGAACATCATTAGTCACAGTCCTCTAGTCAAGAGGCAATCATCTACTATCACTCTCTGGCTTCTCCCATAAAGCCAATATCTAATCCAATTTACTACCTCACCAAGAACATCATGCAGGATCTTGTGAAAGGGCTTATTAAAGACCATGTAGACAACATCCATAGCCTTTCCTTCATCAACTTTCCTGGTAAACTCTGAAAAACTTAAAAAATGTGTTAAACATGACATATACCACATACAAGCCACATTGACTATTCCTAATCAGTCCTATCTAGCCAAATACTTGCATTTCCAATCTTTTAGAACACCTTTTCATAGCTTACTCACTATGGACATTAGGACGACGGGCCTATAATTTGAGCTTTTTTTAAAAAAAAAAATCAATAATATCAGCTACCTTCTTGACTCTTTCTCCCTTTGTCAAACAATATCAAATTTCTTCAGGTGCACTCTGGGAAGTATAATGACTGGATGCATCAGTCTGGCATTTCAAATGTCAGGAGCACATAAGGCTCCAGAAGATAACAAGCATAGCCAGGCCCATCAGTCTCTGACCTCCCATCTATTGAAAACATCTAAACAAGGCACTGCTTCAAGAAGACAGCCAACATCATAAAAGACCACTCTTGTCACAACCTCTTTCCAGAAAGGTACAAAGTCTGAAGACCAGCATCTCTACATCCAACAGCTATCAGACTCATGAACTGACCCTTACCATACTAACCAGTCTGCTGTGACACCACAAAAGAATTGTCTGCACTGTTGCGGTCACTTTTTTCATGCCCTAGAGCAGTGGTTCTCAACCTTCCCCCTCCCCCCCCACCCAACCCCCCACTTGCAAATCACCTCAAGTAATCCCTTACTAACCACAGAGCACCTGTTGCATCCTATGGTATGTCACTGGAAAGAAAAAAAATTGAGAACCACTGCACTACGGCAACTATGAATATTATCTCTTTTGTATTTATTGATTATTTCAAATTCAATTTATATGTATGATTGTAGTCTTTTTAACCTGTTCAGCTGCAGCAACTAAGAATTTCAGTACATTTGTACATTGTACAATGTATATGATAATAAACCAATTATCTTATCTGGCATCTGCCTCTGTTCACATTTCAGCTCTGCCTGGTTCACCAGTCCTCTATGGTAAAGGTAATACACCAATTATCGTAATCTGGCATCTACCAAACCACTGCCTCTGTTCGTATATCCTATCCTATCCATTCAGCAGGTAACGTTCAGCTTCTGATTCCTGCGTTTCCCAAGGCTTAATTGACATTCATCAAACTCAATGCCTCTATCAAACAGGTTGTCATCTTACAAAAAAAATTACTTGGTCATTCAAGATCTCCCCTGACAAGGCCACGAAAATTATACTGCATTGGATTAATCCCTGCCTGCCCAAGTGTTGATGGGTCCTGTCCCACAGGTTTTTCCTGTGTAGTTCCAGCATTTGTTTCCATACGCAGTGAATACCCATTGATCCGAGGATCCACAGTGCGCAACACTCTTCCCCCCCCCCGGCACCGAGCAGCCCCGCGGACTGACTCCACAGCATCAGACAGGCCCATGGTGTGGATAGGGAGAAGCTGAAAGGCAGGGAAGGCGTTGCCGGCGAGCAGCAGCGGGGAGCCGGGGTAAGGGGTGTCGTGGGAGCCCACGTGGGGGAGCCGAACCACGCGTGAGGCCAACCACCTCCAGCGCACGCACCTCCGGCAGCGACCTGCCATAACTCAGGTTGTAGATCTTCACGTCGTTGACACTGGTCACCTGCATCCCGTCAGCCGTAGGCTAGCACATTCACACCAACGTTACCCCCATACGCCCTCGTGCCCGCCGCCTTCTTCCCCCAGTCCGCACAGTCACCAAGCGACCCTTCCCAGCCGACAGGAAGCCGCTTTATGCTAATATGAAAGTGCTCGCCAATGGCGAGAAGGGGGCGTGGTTGACGTGCTTCTCGGCCAAGTGTACTGCGCAGCCGATTCTGCGCATGAGTCGAACAGCGGGGCTCACCTTGTCACACTTGCTTTAACTGTATCGAAGTGCTGGGATTCCAGAGAGCCGAGGTAGGAAGCGAGCGCAGAGTCGAGGGGCGCTCGTTGCTCAGTGATCATCTAAAGGCTATTTATTCATAACCAAGTTGTGAATTTAGTTCATTGACCGAAATGAGGAACGAATTGCAAGTTTGAGATCAAAGATTCTTTTTAAAAAATAATTCCTACGGCACTGCCAAACCGAGTAATTCTGAGGTAATGTGAATGACTTTTTTTTTAATTTCACAATTCAGTAATTTTTATTTGTATGCAATACATCAGGTGATTTGTGGCAGGAGTTTACATCAACCTAACTTCTTTTTCGTGTGTCAGTAGTGAGTAAGTAAGCTTTGAAACACTAATTATTGAAAAAAAGTATAAATTTCTTATAAAGAACAAGAATTGTGAAAGGTGGATGTGATCTGGCCGGCTACAACCGCCAAAGTACAGTATATTATTTATTTCGTTTCCATAACGATATGATTTTCCCTTTGATGAGGAACAGAAGATACGTTTTATAGAGTTTTCTAAGTTACTGTGTCGTGCCACTCTGATGCGATAATGAGTTTTACTTGTGCTAGATACATTTAATTGACAAGATACATTTACATGAGATGTATCTTGTCAATTAAAACATCGTATCATTTCGGTGATAGTTTATTTTTCGCATTTTATATTGTGATTTACCACCGTTTATAAGGTACAGTAGATTTGGTGTAGGGGTCGTTAACTAGATATTACTGCAATGAAATTGGTGAAAACGGCTGAGTCAGATAGGAATATTACTGACCTGGCAATCTTTGATTTAGCTTTCCTTTTTCTTTTAGTTAGATATGTTCCGTTTATATCCGTAGTCCGTATCCCTGTTCTAGTTGAAAACCACACATTTAATTTTGTGTTGAGGTAGATGTTTGATGTCTTCGAGATTTTCATTGTCCCCATGAAGAGTTCTGATTTGTTTGACATCTCAGGTGCAGCGAAAAGTTTGCGCACCACAGGACAATATGAGCGAGTACTGGCTAATTTCGGCTCCGGTGGACAAATCGAATCAACAAATATGGGAGAGAATGAACACTGTGACCGAAAAAGCCAGTTTATCGAATAATTTTAAATTCCCGATCCCAGAACTCAAGGTAACTTCATTTTCTGCTCGCAAGCCGTCGGAAACAATTTCTGTAGTGGGACCTGCATTTCTTTCTCGCTGTAAATATGGTGATATTGTGATAAGATTACACTTTATTGAGCGCAGCAGAGAAAGGTGGAGGGACACAGAAGATGAGGCAGAAATGAGCGGCCATCATTTTAAAGTCTGCATTTGATTGGACCCGATCCGAAACACTGACGATCCAGTTTCTCCCTGTGGATGCTGCCTGGCCCTCTGAGTCCCTCCAGCTTCTCTTTTTGCTCAAGATCCCAGTTGCTTTTGAACTTGTTTCTCTAGTTTATCAAACAGTTCATTCTCTCAAGGGAAGTTATTGCCTTTTTGTAGCCTTATTTTTAATGCTAACTATTAAGATCAAATACTTGATTTGAAATTTTTCAAATAACTCTAGCTGTATGTAGGCTGAGCTTCTCATTGCTTCAAATAGTTTGATTAGAAGTCATTGGCTTCCTGATGGTTTCCCTTTTCCTCTAGGTGGGGACATTGGATTCATTGGTTGGCCTCTCCGATGAACTAGGAAAACTTGATACCTTTGTTGAAGGGTAAAGCATACATTATTTACTGTACACAAATGAGTTAGAGTGAATTTGAATCATCCATTGGTATTCTACCTGAAACTTTTCTAAACGATGCAGATTTAACTTGGCTGAAGCAGATTTATCCAAACTGTTGCCACCACAGAGCAACAGAGATCTGCAAGGCCTGAAGTTGAAATTCAGAACAATTCACAGTTCAGCAGTCAAGGTGAGAGAACAGAGAAAAATATAAACAGATAATAATAACAATTAAAGGGGAAAGCAATTTTACTCTCCAATGCCTTTTTATGTCAAAGTGTACTGCAAACATGGGTTAAATATGTCTTTGGAACATTTTGACCACACCACACATTGTTAACTGCACTGAATAACAATTTCACTGTTAACGTGAATCTATTATCATTTAATTAAGTATTGATGGACTAAAAGTCTTACTTGCACCTAAATAGGTATACAAGATACATCAATTAAAATAGCAAAAATCAAACAACCACAATATGCTAAGACGGAAAAGATGTTAGGTATCAAAGGATAGATTGTGCTCACCACAAGGCAGGCGAACTGGACCCGCTAGTAAGCCACGCGGCAGGGCAGCCAGTCAAATTGGTGCCATTGGGGGTTTCCTTTCCTTCCAGCTCGGGGCTCAGAAACCTGCACTTGGGGACCACGTGATGCCCGGATGATGTCAGCGCTCTCCAGCGCTGTTCTCAGCTAGGTCCGGACTGGGAGTATAAGTGCATCCCAGCAGCCTGCAATAAACTAGTCTGCTCACTGAGCTCCACCCATCTGGTTGCATGTGTTATTGCAGGAGCAGTGTCGCTGCTGCTACAATTGGTGACCTCAAACGTCTTTGACCCATCATGAGCGAGCCTGGGGTCAGCGCTATATCCGTGAAACTGCCTGAATTCTGGGTTCAGGAGCCGGACACCTGGTTCGTCTACGCGAAGGCCCACTTTCACCTCTGCCAGATTTCGTCCGACACAACCAAATTCTACCATGTGGTCGTTGCCCTGGACCAGGCCACCGCCAGACACATGCTGCACCTTGTTCAGCACCCACCATCTGAGGACAAGTACAAGACCATCGAGCGAGTGTTTACCGGGTCCCTCGGACTATCCAGACACCAGCGTGCCACTCGGGTGCTGCAATTCGACACCCTTGGGGAACAGGACCCTAGTGGAACTGATCGACAAGATGCTTGCACTCATGGGTGAGCACACCAACTGCCCACTTTTTGAGCACATCTTCCTTGAACATATGCCCCGGGACATCCGGCTGCTGCTGGTTCAGGAGAGCTTCACTGACCCGAGGAAGGTCACCCAGAAGGCCCAAGAGCTATGGCTCACATGATTCTTGGAAGGCTCAGTGGTTCAGCAGGTCATGAGGCACGGGCACGACCACGCCAAGCCCACCCCTAGTGCTGTGGTAGAACACCCAGCCCCTGCAGGGGCCCCCAAGAGCATAACCAAGGCCACAGCATCCGCTTCAGGCCTCTGCTTCTACCACCAGCGCTGGGGAGCCAAGGCTCAGAAGTGTCATCAGCCCTGCTCGTCGCAGGGAAATGACCAGGCTGGTCGCCGTTAATGGCTGCAGTGGCTGGCCAAGGACACAGCCTGACAAGCTCCAGGTAGCGAAGGAGGAGTTTCCGCACCTATTGGATCTGGGGATCATTTGTGTCCGACAGCCCATGGGCCTCACCACTCCACCTAGTCCTGAAAGCCTCCAGCGGCTGGCATCCCTGCGGAGACTATCGATGGCTTAACGAGGCAACCATTCCTGACCGTTACCCCATCCCTCACATCCAGGACTTTACGGCCAACCTGCACATTGCGAGGGTCTTCTCCAAGGTTGACCTAGTGCATGGATATCACCAGATCCCAGTGCACCCTAAGGAAATACCCAAGACAGCCATCATCACCCCCTTTGGCCTGTTTGAATTCCTGCACATGCCATTCGGGCTTAAGAATGCTGCTCAGACCTTCCAGCGCCTCATGGACTCGATGGGCAGGGACTTGGATTTTGTCTTTATTTATTTGGATGACATCCTTGTCACCAGCAAGGACCTGGTGCAACACAAGGCCCACCTACGTGCCCTTTTCTCCTGGCTGCCCGACTTCGGCCTTATCATCAACCCGGTCAAGTGCCAGTTCGGGAAAGAGTCCTTGCGGTTCTTGGGCCATACCATCACGGCCAAAGAAGCCACGACTGCCGCTGCAAAGGTTGCAGCTATCAGGGAGTTCCCACGCCTGAACAGCCTCAAGGGGCTGCAGGAGTTTGCGGGTATGGTCAACTTTCACAACCGCTTCACCCCGGGAGCTGCGCGCATCATGCACCCACTGTTTGCCCCTATCGCAGCCAAGCACAAGACGCTTGCTTGGAACCCAGAAGCCTGCACCGCATTCGAGGCCATCAAGAATGGCCTTGTGAAGACCACCATGCTCGCCCACCCGCACACCGATCTGCATATGGCACTCTCTGTCAATGCCTCTGCCACAGCCATCGGTGCTGTCCTGGAGCAGCAGGCGAATGGACATTGGAAGCCACTGGCATTCTTCAGCTGCCTGCTCTGCCCACCGGAACGCAAGTATAATGCCTTCGACCGCGAGTTACTGGGCATGTACCTGGCGGTGCAGCATTTCTGCTATTTTTTGGAGGGGAGGACTTTTACCATCTTCACTGACCACAAACCTCTCACCAAGGCACTCGCAATGGCAAAGGATCCCTGGTCAGCCCGCCAGCAGCATCACCTCTCCTTCATGTCGGAGTTTACCACTGACATTCAGCACATGGCGGGGAAGGACAATGTGGTTGCCGATGCACTCTTGCGACCAGCCATCTGTGCGCCGACACCCGGCCTCAACTTTGACCAGCTCGCCCGGGACCAGGAAGCTGATGAGGAGACGAGGGCCTTCAAGATCGCCATCTGCGGTTCCGAGACCTCCCGACTCCGAGCGGCGAAGGCACCATCCTGTGCGATATCTCCTTGGGCACCCTGCAGCCAGTGGTTCCACAGCAGTGGTGCAGGCACGTCTTCCGTCACATCCACGACCTTTCACATCCATCCATCAGGTCCATGGTCCAGATGGTGGCAGAATGGTTCGTATGGCATGGGCTGTGGAAGCAGATCATGGGCTGGGCCAGAACATGTACCCATTGCCAGACATCCAAGGTGCAGAGGCACACCAGGGTGCCCATACAGGAGTTCGAGCACGTCCGGGAATGGTTCAGCCACATTAACGTGGACATCGTCAGGTCCTTACCCATTTCCCGGGGCAACCTTTACCTGTTTACAGTGGTGGACTGCACCACTCGCTGGCCTGAGGTGATCCCGATGCCAGATGCCTCCACCGACTCCTGCTCCCGAGCCTTGTTGCATGGTTGGGTCACCCGGTTCAGCGTCCCGGCTCACCTCACTAGCGATCGGAGTGCCCAGTTCACATCTGCGCTCTGGGGACAGCTCGCCAACAGGTTGGGGATACAGCCACACTGCACCACGGCCTACCACCCACAGGCCAAGTCGAATGTCTGCACTGCCATCTTAAGTCGGCACTCATGGCCTGCCTCACCGGTCGCAACTGGATGGGCGAACTGACTTGGGTGCTCCTGGGCATCCGCTCCACTCCCAAGGAAGATCTGCAGGCGTCATCAGCTGAGCTGGTCTACGGTGCACCGCTGGCACTACCTGGTGAGTTCGTCAATGCACCTCACAATCCCCAGTGGTCGCCGCATGAACTACTTCCTCACCTCAGGGCACGCTTGGACTCCTTCAAACCCCCACCCCTGCCCAGGCATGGCACCCACCCAACTCATGTTCCTGGCGAGCTGCTTTCTGTGGAGTTCATTTTCGTTCGGCGGGGCCTGACTGTGGCACCTCTGCAGCAACCGTACGAGGGGCTGTACAGGGTTATACAGCATTCCGACTCAATGTTCACGCTGGATTTGGGCGGCAGGCATGAGCTGTTTACCATGCACAGCTGAAGCCAGCGAACCTCGATCCCACCGAGCCCATAGTCGTTGCCCAGCCCAAGAAGCGAGGCCGCCCAACAAAAAAGGACATTGGCGCCGGTTCTGGGACGGCTGTGTGGCAGCTCACCACAAGGCAGGCGAACCAGCCCTGCTTGTAAGCCACACCGCGGGGCAGCCAGCCAAATTGGCACCAGCGGGGGTTTCCCTTCCTTCCAGTTCGGAGCTCAAAAACCCGCGCTTGGGGATCACATGATGCCCGGATGACGTCAGCACCCTCCAGCGTGGTTCTCAGCCAGGTCCGGGCTGGGAGTATAAGTGCAGCCCAGCAGTCTGCAATAAAACAGTCTGCTCACTGAGCTCAACCCGTCTGGCTGCGTGTGTTATTGCAGGAGCAGTGTAGCTGCCGCTACAAGATAATATTTACTGTTGCAATTATTGCATGAAAATAACTGCTGTTTCAAAAGTGCAAATATTTTGGTGGTCCTGGAAATGTTTATCTTTATGATTAGGGTACAGGCAAGAGGTTCAAGTTCCTGATGGACTTGGCTGAGTTTGCAGCCACTTTTTGCAGCATCCTGTGTTCCTGGGGCCCCAAGTTTCATAAAGTTCTTCCTATTAATTAAAATAATTAAATATCTATATTTTGAGATTATTACATTTTATTGCAAGATATGGGAACATAATGAGGAGATTGCATTTTTATTTTAATCAAACATAGGAAAAAAGCAACACCCTCATTCTATCAGTGCTCATGGTTATTGTAGACATTTCCATGTCAGTAATACTGAATGAAGCTGCACTTTTCAGTGGTCCAGAATAAGGAAGGTAGCAAATATCTCTCTAGATTAGATAATGAGGACTGTGGCCTGTGGCAATAAAATCGGATAATGTATGGAGATGGAGAGCACTAAATTAAAAGAATGGGAACAATGATTTGATGTGATTTAACAACCTACTGTAAAGTGTGTTCCTCTGATGCAAAGACGGGATGGTGACACATGATTATGTATTCAGATCTTAATGTGGCCTAAATTATCCACCATTTACAGGAATGATCAGAGTATTTTAATTAGAACAAACTGACTTAATGGGAAAATGCAGAATAGTCTTGTACACCTTGGATGTCTGGCAATGGGTGCATGTTCTGGCCCAGCCCGTGGTTTAACAGGAATAGACTAGTCCCTTCGCTCTTATCGTCTATTTAATTAGATCAGAAATGAGCTGCATTATAACTCTACCTCCATGCTTTGGTTTAAAAACCATAATAACCTTGATTTATGAAATTCATCAGTCTAATTTTTGAAATTATCAACAGACTGAATCTCAGTAGGCTTTTCTTTGGAGGGGAGGAGAGGGGAGGGAGGCAGAGAATTCCAGATGTGTTCATCACCTATTGTGTGCGGGGGGGGAAATATTTTCTGTCATCAGCACTTTGTAAAATACTGTCCTTTCACTACTTCTTGTTTGCTGCAGATTTCTTCTGAGTGGATCAGTTCTTTTTTTAAATCTTGTCTTCTCTCTTGACACAAGATTAAGCTGTCCTGTCCAACTGCCGATGATCAGTAAGGCCACAAGGATACTGCATATGGAAAATTAATATATAAATATTATTATAAAGTATAATTTGTGGAATGGGGAAAAAAAAGTAATCTGAGAACATGAAGAGACACTTAGCAAATGACCATAATTTTCTTCTTTTTTAATATAGTTTTGTAAATGTTTTGGTCCTTTTCTGATGCTTTATTAATAATATTTAAATTCCCCAAGTATGACTTTAGTCTTTGTACCCTAGTATTTGGCTAAGAGTCCTGCACCAACTGCTTTGACCTCTTTTCCCCTTGGGCTGGTGAATGGGAATAAGTGAGGAGCATTGTTAAGGAAAACAAAGGACCCCCCCCCCAAAAAAATAATCTTATCGAGTCTATTTTGAAGTTAGCACATCAGATAAATTACAGCTGTTTTTATTTGCACTTAAGTTCCATCGGAGATCGATGGTTTCATTGATTCAAATCCTGTTAATCGTATTTGCAGTTATTTATTTAGAGATGTTTCTGTTAATTTTTGTTTAAGCATTGTGAAGAAGCTGGCACAGTACACAGCAGACATCATGGAGGATTCCAAAGATAAAGCTCAAGAAAATTTATTGGCCAATGGAGGTAAATTCCATGAAATACTTCACATAATATGTTCTCATGAAGTGATAACAAATGGTGCAATTTTGAAAAAAGTGTTGGGCACATTTTAAAAAAACAATGTCTTTAAATTATTTTTGTAGAATTTTGTGACATTACAGATGATCAGAGCTTTCAGTCAAAATTCTTATTTCTAATGTATAGCAACAAAGTTAGTTCTCCTTATTTATTTCAGTCCATCACAATTTTTATCATGAAGCTGACACACTCACGATGAAGTACATAATCTTAACTTTTAGGTGCCGTCTAAAATTAATATTTGATCAATGAATAAACTTGGTTAGTTGAACTTAAATATAAATTTTCAAATAATTGAAAATGGCACGATCTGGTACTTTTAAAATTTCATAGGAGACCATTCAGTTGAGCAAGTCAGTGAGGTCCTCAGAGCAATCTCAGTGCTATTCCCCCCCACTTAATTCTTGATAATGAGATGCCTCATTAATTCCACCCAATCCTCCACCCACCCCACCTACACAAGGGGTAGTTGCAATAGTAACCAATACACCTATCAATTTATGAAAAAAGTGTGTTCTCACAGGGAGATTGTGCAAATTCCACATGGATAGGGCCAAATGTCAGAGTGTTGAACCAACAGCTCTAACTACGGCATACCTATGCCATTTATGTAAAGGATTGGCAAGGAACATTGTTTGCACATTGTAGATGGAACATTTATGAATGGCAGAGGATTAGAACATTATTTTACTAGATAAGCTGTGGCAAAATGATGATGTTTTTCACAATGGTAAACTTGAGGAGACCAGCACAAAACACAGACTACATCCTGACTCCAGTGCTGTGTGTGTGGATTTTTCATCTCTCCCTGTGACAAGATGCTCTAGTTTCCTCCTGTATCTTAAAGCTATTCCATTTGGCATTGGTGGCTGTAAATCACTCCAGTTGAGGTAGGTGATAGGAAGATCAGAGCAGATTTTATGAGCATGTGTAACAGAGCAGATTACAGGGGAAAGGATTGATGATCTTACACTAAATGGTTTGAATAACCTCCTTCTATGAAGAAAACTAAAAATGTGAAAATATTTAGTCTTCTGATCATTGATCAGAAAATAATTAGGAATAGATAACTGGCAATTATTTTAAAAAAGGGGATATCTACACCAGTGAATTAAGACATTGCCTGAAATTGCTGAACCTGCAACCTTGCCATCCTTGGTAAAGTGCAGGTGGTTACTTGACTACTATTCATATGTGGGATATGGGCAGATCAGGAACATAGCCAAGAGGGAACTTGGGGATGGGGAGCTCTGTAATCAATGGAACATAAGACCCCACAAAGGTTGTCAAATGGGTATGGTTAGAAGGACGATGGTTAAAAGAATGTCTGGATTACTGGTGAGAAGACGTGGCTCAGATGAAATAGTCCTTTGCATCAATCTCTGGCAGTCAATGCAACTGATTGATGGTCAATACCATTCGAGTAATTCTTCATTTCCTGTGAGCCAAGTGTTAAGGGTTGATCCTTCGGTGTAGTGAAACATCAGACCATCAGAAATGTGGGAACATAGTCTGGAGCATATTACAGATTCTCCTGAATAAGTTGTTTTTAGATTAATGAGAGGAGCCATGTCTATAGAAAATCTCTCATTTCATAATCAGCCTGGGAATTGGTGGCTTTGTTGAAATAAAGGCAATCAAGAGAAATGACACTTAAATGAATGAAATACAAATGGCACCAGAAAATAAGGCACAGAGCAGAGCATAAAACAGGTTGACACCCTTTTCTATAGTGGGGTGTACACAGGGCAACGTAAGTGCAGTCTATGACATTGTTTTTCTGATAATCCTCCAGTGTGAGCAAAATGTTTTGTACCCTCATCCTGCTAATAGTTTGCTTTGACATGAGGATCGAGCTGAATGAGCTCTTCTTGATCCAGAAAGTCATGGTGACCCCAATGATTCAGCAGTGTTTCTGATGCCAATTGCTGCAGCCTAGTAACAACATGAACAAGACAACAGTGGAGAGGGTTAGTACCTTCAAGTCCTGGGTCTCCATATCAGGGGACCTCTCTTGGAGTCAATTCATCAAGGAAACTGTGAAAAAGGCACACCAACACTTCTCCCTTCTAGTACTGTGAGGAAATATGGCATTTCGTTGAAATGCTCTTTTGAGCTTCTACAGTTTTCTGTGGAAAGTGTACTGACTGGTCACATCACGGCCAACACCTTAATGGACACTGACCTCTTGTCCACTGTCAGCTTATATGAGAGATGCTGCCTCAAGAAGGCAGTCAATATCATAAAGGTCCCCCATAAACCTGGTCACAATCTCTTCTCACTGCCCCCTTCAGACAAAAGGTTCAGATGCCTGAAGTCCAGACTCTCTAGTTTGAAGAACAGTTATGTTCCAACAGCTACCAGGCTCTTAAACCTCCAGATACTACTCTAACCCTAACCATAAAGTTTCTTGGTGAAATACTCTATATACTCATGTATTAGTTGAGTTTTGGGAACCAATATTTTGGGTCGGCTTTGACACGGATACTACTTTTCACCGCGGTTAGTACCTGCATCAATCAAGCATTGGGAGCGGGAACTTTGGGAACTCAGATGGGCAGGCGGCTAAGGTGAGAATCCGTGGTCAGGATGTCGAGAGCTCCAGTGTGGGGGCAGCCGAGGCAAGGGTCTGGACGTCGGGAGCTCAGATGGGCGGGTGGTCAGGTCAAATTTTGGAGGGGGGGGGAGATTGACTTTTACATGGGATATATGGAAAATATGCAATTTGGTGGGGGGTTCATCTTTTACATGGGATTGACTATTACATGAGTATATATGATAAGTGCCATTATGAATATTTATTTATCCTTTGATATTTATTATTTTTTTTTCTGTCTTGTATTTGAGGTTATTTATATTTTTACTATTTAGTTGGTGTATCTTATATACTTGTTCGGCTTCAGCAAGGAAGAATTTTGGCACATCTGAACATTGTAGATGAGAAAAAAAATCATATTGAACACTGACATTTTGCTGCAGAAATAGAGGTCAATGAAGACTGGTTTTCTAAGCCCTTATCCGATACATCCATATAATCGCAGCAAATTATGTATGTAATTATTTGACAGTCTTTTTGCCAAAGGAAAATCCTCTTGTGTAATTCTCTTCAGTGAAATGAGGTTAGATATGTCATTTTAGAAATGCTGCTTGTACACCCCCATCTGCGCAATTTCTAATCTTCCTCCTAACATGTACAGCTCTCTCCTTTTTTTGTGCTTTTTCCTCTTTCACCTAACAATAAATCTATCAGAGTTCCCATTATCTTTTTTCCAAGACTGGAAAGCCATCCAGCAACCACTTGTGGAGTGGGAAAAATAGCTGGGAAGGCTAATAACCAGCAGGCTAAGAAGACAAGTCCAACAGTATTGTGTGGTTATGCTTTCTCCATCGTAATCTTATAAGGTGCTACTCATTTAAAGAGGAAGTTTCTCATTTGGAGTCAGGTACCAATCATACAAATTTTCGAACAGGATTCTAGAACTAGCATATGTGTCTTATTTTAACAGTATAAAGAAGTTTCATTGTGGGTTTATTATTCAATTCCCATTACATTTTGCAGATTAAAAAAAAACCAGGAATTTAATTGCATCCAGATTATTTGAATGGAGAATTGAACAATTTTCCAGAGTATTAAATTTTTGTAGGGTACATGAAATGAACTCACAATTAATTTATCTCTCATTGCACAGGGGACAAAAACATTGAGGTATTCACAGAGTATGTCTGGTATATTTCAAAAGCTCCTTTTAATAGTTTGATAATGAGTAGTGACCTTTGCTGAATGTTCTGTCCTTAGTGGAAATCAAACCTCTCCTCCAGTTACTTTGATTGAACTCCACATTGTTTCAGTGTCTTATCATCAATGCAGATCCTTCACCTGCATGACTTAACTGGCATGGAATACAATACATTCCTTTCTGAACTAAGTGTACATAATTCATCCTCAGCTTTGTTGGTACATAGGACAGCAATTATGATATATGAATGTTTGCACTGTGATCCTGCCGCCAAACACCTAATTTTGTGACTTGTTCATGACAATAAATTCTGATTCTGATATACTTAATGATTGTGCTTTTTCAAACTTTATGTTTCAAATTTTAACAGCACATTTCTCACAAATCTATTTTGGCATTTGATGGCATTTTGCTGCCATAAAGATCATGAGGTGACTTCAGTAACATTTCTGAGGTCCTTTAATGACAATGAACCAGAGGCCAACCTTTAACGCTGATAAACAAAAAAGGAAGACCAGAAGTCTGAAACAAAATATGAAATGCTAGATAGGTTCAATGTTGATCACATAGCTTTGGTGGAGAGAGAAACAGAATTAACATTGCAGGTTAATCTCCTTCCTTCCTGGAGACAACAACAAGGATTACCTGACAGGTGTGGCAGGGCCTAAATGGCATAACCTGTTACAAAACCAAAGCTTCTCTCCCAGAGGAACTCAATGCCTTCTACACCTGATTTGATGACAGTAACAGCAAAAAACTACTCCTCCACACCCTCATGCCCCCTGATGATCCCATCCCATCTGAGGATGACATGTGTGCTGCCTTCAGGAGAGTGGATCCAGAGAAAGCATTCAGCCTGCATGGAGTACCTGGCCAAGTATTAAATATCTGTGCTGATCAACCTACCAAGGTATTCGTGGGTATCTTCAATATGTCTCTCCAGCTGGGTGTGGTACCCACCTGTTTCAAACAGGAGTCAATCATACTGGTGCCCAAGAAGAGTGTAATAATCTGCCTTAATGACTATCGACCAGTAGCACTCACATCAACAGTGTTGAATTGTTTTGAAAGGCTCGTGTTGCAGCATATCAGCTCCTGTCTGAGCGGTGACATGGATCCATTCCAGTTTGCTTATCGCGGCAACAGGTCTACAGCGGATGCTATCTCACTAGCTCTACACAAAGCCATGGAACACCTGGAGAGCAAAGGTGCATACATTAGGATGCTCTTTATCAACCACAGTTTGGCATTTAGCACCATCGTCCCCTCAAAACTGATCAGCAAACTCCAAGACATGGGAGGTAACGCCCGACTGTGTAATTGGATCGTGGATTTTCTCACCTTCAGACCAAAATCAGTGAAGATTGGTAAGAAATTCTCCACAATCTCCATCAGTACTGGAGCACCACAGGGCTGTGTTCTTAGTCCCCTGCTCTACTCACTTTACACCTACATTTGTGTAGCTTGGTACGACGATAACACCATATACAAATTTGCCAATAATGCCACTGTAGTGGGTTGTATAAAGGAAGGGGATGAGTCAGCATACAGGATGGAGATTGAAAACAGCTGAATGGTGACCAACAACAACCTTGCACTCAATGTTACCAAAACTAAGGAGGGGTGGAGCAAATTTAATTTCTTGGGAATCGCTACTCTTTGACCTTTTAGTAGGAAATGACAATCTATTAGTCAGGTCTGGTTGGATTGTTCTGATGTAAAGATACCCTTGGTACATGGAAAGAAACACTATGATTTTAGGCAGGAGGGAGCATCGTCTTCCTTTTTAATTTCTGACATTATCACAATTAATTGTTTTAGAGACCAAGCGAAAAGTTATGTCATTAATAGAAGCTTATGGAAACCTACCGAATATTTTATAATATTGATAACGGTAAACAGAAGCTGCACTTCCTGTTATTACCTCCTATTTGCTGTGATGTTAATTAAGAAAGGGAGAAAAAAAGCAGACTTTAGCATTGTAATATCCATAATGTATAAATTTAAAATATTTAAATTTTTCATTTGGAGAACACATGTTGACAGTTTGAGCTGTATTTGTTTGTGGCACTACAGTGATGTGCGAATTGTAATATAGAAATATCAATTATATCATTGATTTAATTTGTGAACAAAGAGCAGCTGGAGGGTTTCAGAGGGTCAGGCTGCATCCATGGGCAGAAATCATCAGTCAATGTTTCAGGTCACGACTCTTTATTGAGTCTAAAGAAATGGTCAATCAACATTTTCAGTTGGGACTCGTCATTAAAGGGTCTTGAGCTGAAAGGTTGACCATTTCTCTCTATGACTCAGAGTCCCTCCCGCTTCACTTTATTCACTCAAGGTTCCATCTTCTGCAATGTGTGTGTTTCTCACTGATTTCATTGTTGCTTTTTGTCTTTAGTTGACCTTCATAGATACGTGACACATTTTCAGTGGGACATGGCTAAATATCCTATAAAACAGTCACTTCAGTACATAACAGAAGTCATTACCAAGGTGAGAGTCAATATTGTTTGAAATCTAGAAATTTCTTGGTGAAATTTTAATAAGGTGTTAAATTAGTTTACTATTTTACATCTAACATTGTGCAGAAGCCACATAAATTCAGGACCTTAGTTCTCATTCTCATTATTTTGATATATTGCTGCGAGAGCATTGAAATCTTCATATACAATGTCAAACAAATGGTGATGAAATACAACTCTGGCAGAAATGCATGACAGCAATTCAAAAACTAATGATATACATCAACTCATTACCCAGTCTTGGGAAGAAAAAAAATCAATCTAGTGACAAGCTTCTGCCACCCATTTACATGTCAGTCATGATGTAATTATAAATCCTTTGGCAACATTTATTGTTATGATGCAGTTGTGTACGCTGGCTGCTAGGTGAGACCATGATGTCTTTTCTGGCTTCCCCAAGCATCTGCATTATCATAGCTCAGTCACTTACCCCATTCCTTGTACAGATTCTATATGCTATTTTATCACATTTTGAAATCTTTAATGCAATTCTTTTTGAGTTTTTTAGATTCCTCTGAACAAGGACACTGTACATCTCGTTCCATTTGTTTGCTCAGCCTTATGTTCTGGTTCAGCCACGAGTCCTATCACATTATTTATGTGCTTCCTCAGTATTCTTCACTGTTCTTCACTGCTTGTCTCCAACAGTTTTCCCCTGAATCATTCTCTGCTCATAAACATGACCGAGATCATTTTTCAGCTTGAAGCCCATTTAGTCATCTCTTTTCTTGTCAACAAAAATATTTTAATTTTATACTTGGAGTATTTTAGTTGTCAGCAACATCCACCAGCCAGCAAGGAAAGCTGCAGAAATGTGTAAATTTATTGTTTCAATTCTGTTGTGCCTGCTTGCTGTACTGATTTATTGATTTTCTGATGGCAGCTACTTTATTCATTAATTTACTGATATCTGATGCATCTTTCTATTTTTTAAAATTCCCGTGTTTCCAATATTTTATTTATTGAATAGTACAGTTTTCAATTGAATTGTTGGTTTGACTGAAACTTCATTAATCCACTTTTTGCTAAGTTTTATAATATTTTGATTTGGAAATGTTTGCTAAAAACCAAGGTAATTATTCATGTAGCAGTATTTTATATCTACTTTCATTTTGCTCATCCTTGCACTGCATTGTTTATGTGTAACTTATTGTTGTGATTGAATGATAATCTGTGTGATTAGTTAAACTGGGTTGAATTTTCCTTTTACTATGGTATGGAGTTAAAAATAACTTATTTTGTTGCGATTTAATTTTTGAACTTAATGTGTGTTAATCTTTAATTTGCATCTTATTGTTCAAGTTTTTCCCTCATATTCTTTTGGTTTTGCATTGATTGCATTCTTTAGGAACACAGTCTTTTTTACAATACTGTACAGATCATAATGTTCCATGTGTATTGTTACAGAAAATTATCTGGTTATCTCTTAAAAACTTTTAGATATTTGCTTAAACATCTTTTTCTAAGGTTTGAATATTCTCTTCTTGAAGTTCTTCAGCCCCTTTTAACCATCCAAAGTTCCTTAAGTTACCCCTGCTGGAAAGGGTTGGTTGGTCGTCTGTCTAACTTCTGAAATGAGGAAATGCATATTTAATTTCTGTGGCACCTTCTCATAACTTTACTCTGTTTGTGAAAATGCATGCAAGCCTGTATCACATTATTATCTTAATCAGTAAGTTACCATATGACTTCCAGTGTAGCAACATCTATCACATTCTGAAAATTACAGTGGCACATTTTGTTTTTCCATGATATGTAAGCAAATGATAAATTATAACTTAAATTTCCATTGGCAGTACATAATAACATAAGGATGTAATTGTGTTGGTAAGTATTCCCTCTCAATTATCTAAATAGAAGCAGTATTCAATTAGTGCTTCATTAAGAGGAGACAAAATATTGTAATGTATTGAGCATAATGACAATATTTTTGTTGTTTATGTCTCCACTAATTATTGATAATTATCTGGGTATTTCCTCTTCTAATTTTAAATTGCTATCAAGGTAACTAAAATATAATTAAATATTTGGTTAATTAATGTAAGCACACAAGGACAGCAAAGGGTAGAATAGTTTTTGCTAAAAATGAATGGTTCTTGTACACAAACATATGTCATGCATATACGGAGATAAAAAATAGCTACACCTCCATCACTAAGTTTCACCATAATCTATTTGAGTAATGTTTTCCAAGTTGGCCAATGGAAACTACTGTAATTATTTGTCAACAAGAACCAAAATAGCTGATGGGAGGTTACATTTGCAGGAAACTGAGCCGAAATTTCCACCAGCCATTCCAAAATCTCCAATCATTTCGATCACCACATTTATGCGCAAGTTATAGTCACTAAATTTCTGTCAGTATTATACCTAATTTTCCTTTGTTATGAACAACATTTTGTATGCCAAGTCAAATAAGAGTAAAAGAGTCACCAAACTGTCCCCAATAAATGGATTATGGTGTCATGGTCTTTGATGGTGTTTTTCTTGTAATTTAATGGATACTGTTCTATATCTCAAATTGGCAAAACTTGCATCAAATTGTAATAAGTTACTATCTGATTCTTGCATATAATATAGTTAAGAATAATTACATTATATATAAAATTGCATCATTAAAAATAATCCATTCTGTATCTTATTTTTAGCAAATTTCACAGATTGACACTGACTTGAAGTCTCGTGCAATGACATATAATAACACAAAGGGAAACCTACAAAATCTGGAAAGAAAAGCAGTGTATGTAAACTGTTGTCATTTCTTATTAACCGTGCAGTGAAAAACACAGATGTCTGGAAAATGAACCACAGAAACGATCTCACTTTCTCCTTTTTGTTGCCACTAGTTATTTATTTTGAAATGTAATTGCAGCAATATATGTACTGTAACATTGCTGCAAAACAATGAATTTCATGGCATATTCATGAAAATAAATTCTGATAAAACAGTACAAATATAATTTTGGTTATTACAAATTCATGAGAGTGGGAAATATCAACATATTACAAAATCTCGATTCTTGAATATGGATATCGGCAGTTTACCAAATTTCTTTTCCTAAAAGTGGAAATACAATTTGTATAGAACGTATAACATATGAGCAAATCAAAATGATCAGCAGTTCACCTCCTCACCTTTAAGGTCGAAGATTATTCTCATCAGTTAAAAAGTTCTTAATGTAGTCAAAATGCATATTGAGGTTTACCTGATGTTTCCTCTAAAAGTATTTATTGCTACATTTTACAGAAACCTGCAGGATTCTACTTTAAACAGATTGCATTTTCCAATTGTGGGTTTTCAAATGTTAGATTTTATATATTACTCAGTTCTAGTTATGAATTGAATAATAATCTTTTCTCAGGCTGTATTTTTATCTCTATCACCTGCTTTTAGCACAAAATGAGAGTTCACTAAATGGTGAAGGAAGAAGACAGTTTCCTTCCTAATACACAAAAATAATAACACAGTGGTCCATGCCACTAGCATTAGGTGAGTCGATTCTGAATGTCTGAATGCAAGAAAGCTCATTATAAAGAGAGCGTAGCGATGTGTAAAATGGACTGCTGATATTCAATTGGCCCGTTTTATGCCACTGACATGAATCACAAGTACACATATGGGATGAAATGAGTCAGTGGGAGATATCTGTTTTGCTTAGTTTGGATAGGATACAACCTCCATTAACTCTTATAAACAAAACTGTCTCACAATTAAACAGTATGTTGAGGATGAGAGGGAGCTTGGAGTTAAACTCATCAAGGAACCTTATTACTTAAAGTGAACTATGTTTATAATTATAATAATTGTGATTAAAGGAGATGTGTTTGGTGTTACTGTGCAGAGACCAAACGAGCTAAGGCTCTGACTCTGTATGTCACCTTCATGATACATTCTCTGATTTTCTCCATTTGTGTTTTTCCAGGGGTAGTCTTTTGACCCGTACCTTAGCAGATATTGTAAATAAAGAAGACTTTGTGTTAGATTCGGAATATCTCACAACTCTTCTGGCTTTTGTCCCAAAGTAAGTCTTCTTCACAATTTGTGAAGATGAGTTTTGATAGTCCTATTGAATGCTTTTATAACTAGTTACTATTTACATTGTTTTCATTGTGCATTAGGTCCAACTATGGTTCTTGGCAAAAGACATATGAGTCTCTGTCTGACATGGTGGTTCCTCGATCAACCAAGTAAGAATAATTGCTGAAAGATGTTTTGTGTATTTATAGCACTTCTACTTCTAATTGAATTCTGTTGCAACTGAATGGTAATTTATAATTATTATAGAAATCTAGGTCTAAATGAGATTCAATCCTCTATTGATTCTAGCCTCTGATGTCTTATTATGAGGCCATGACACTAATACTTGAGAAAAAGGAGTGGCAGAATGGTGTTTTGACAATGAATCCTGCAATTACTGGTCTTCCAAATCCAGTAAAATTGAACATGGGAGCTTGTACTGATATTTTCACTCCAAATTGGTGGTGGGTTGGCAGAGGTAAGAATCAAGACTTTAGATACCAGTTTATAGCTGTGAGATGTGTGGGGAAGAAAGGAGGAATAGCAAGCTGGGAGAAAGAATTAAAGAGGAGAATGATGGTGGGTAAGGAGATTGGGAGGAGAAATAATTTATGATATGAGAGAGGAGGAAAGAGGAAGTTAGAATTGGGAAAAATGTGATTGATAACGAATTGATAGAGTGGGGAGTGAGAATCAAGAGGGAGGGCAGAGCAGAGATTGTAGCAAGAGAGTACAAGAAGGAATTGGGAAGATAATTGAGAAATTGGAGCATATTAAGGAGGGGCACGTGAAATGAGCTATTGGGCTGCCTATTACTTTATAGGAAAGTAGGCTTCTTTGCAAGCTTTTTGTAGGCCTGAAATATAGGGATAGTGTTTGTGGAGGGGTAGATGATCCAATCAAGTGGAGGAAAGGTGGTTTATAGCAGATCGTGTTATGCAGGATGGGAGGCAGATATGCTTGTGTTGTGGTAAGCATGTTAAAATAGTCGGCAGGTGGAGTTTATGATGGAGAAATTAAGGAAGGAAATGGTGTATGTTCTTAGATTCTGAAAGAAATATTAAATCCAGGACTAAACTTTCTTATTGGTAATTGTGTAACTTAAATTCTGATTGAGTTTTTTTTTTGAAAAGCAGAGAGCAAATATCTTGGTGTATTATAATTTAGTAACATTCTTGACCTCAAATTTAACTATATTTTATAGTTGAACATTTGCACACCTTCCTTAGGATTGCCCTAAAATTAGCAAGGAGGCTGGGTGATAATTCCCAAGGACCAGTAAAGTAAAGACATGGAGATCCAATTCTAGTTGATGCCAAGGTTGCATTATCTAGTTGATTTGTTGTAAAAGAGTCAGGTTCAGTGGGTTCAAAGAGAGACAAGTCTACATACAAGGGTTTGCAATCAAACGTAACTTTACTAACACAACAAACAATAAAAGAGCGGGGAAAATATAAGGGAGTGTGGGAAAAAATCGTAACAGGAATAAAACACATGCACAATTATTAAAGAACGTAGGAAAATTCATGACAGGAAACAAATGGGAGAACATTAAAAAGTACACAATTATTTTACCAGGTGATGCAGACATTTGCACACTATATGCAGGGGTTATACACACCTTTCCGGACCCTTGAATAAAAGGAAGTGGATCTGGTACCACTGAACCCACAGGGATATAAGCACACTCTCGGATGCCTGATCAGTTGAGAGCAGCGGCTCTTCTGCTAATATTGATCTATAGCAATTTGAGCTATAGCAATACCACAGCTCAGCTTCAGTGCAGTGTGCACCTTACTTGCAACCCTTCCAAGTGATATCTGCAACAGTGACCTGGCATGGAGCAGTGTCTGGGGCTATCACCACAAGGCAGAAAGAGCGAGTATCCTCTGTGCTGGTGCTAAATACAGGGCTCTAGCCAATAAGGATGCTAGGTGATTTGAAGCAGCCAGTGGCAAGGTGTGCACTGATCAGCGGCCTGAGACCAATCTTAACTGACATTCCACCTGCAAACCGTAACTTTGTCTATAACTTTGAGTGAAACAAAAAGTACACCATGTACTATCAGGTGATATGACTTCCAAATGAGTTTCAAATGGGGAGGCCATGTGACCACCCAACAATAGTATCCTCATGTTTAATGCACAAGCAGGCTTAACAGTGAGTGGGGTGCTATTCTATAGCAAGGAGCTACAGCTAGCTTCTTTAACACTGGGAGTGAAGAGGTCCAGGAGTAGAGATTGGTTGAGAGGTTAGCAATCAGAAGAGAGGACAAGTTTGGAAACTGTTAAGAGTGAGCATCAGCTGAGAGATCTGACTGGGGACAACTTAGATTTATTGTAGCTTGTTATTGGGTGTGCATGTGAAATGATATACCTGGCAGACCACAAGTTTCCTTGAAGGCCTTAGCCCACCAAGTGTGCTGAAAGAGTTGCTTACCCAAAAATGGCTGTTCTTGATGGAATTCAGGCTTCAATGTTAAATTTACTGCACTGATGATGTCATTAAGCAACAACTTTGGCACAGTGCAGGAGACTCCTGGGTAGCAGCCTTTTGGTTAACAGAAATTCTCCCTATGGATTTACAAATCAGCACTCACAAATTAGAGATGGGGAATAAAATTTTGTCTCATGAAATACATATTAAAAAAGTAAATAAATAAATACATTTTTTTTTCAATTTGCCTTTGTGGATGCAGGTGCAGATGATATGACTTTTCATCACAGAAATTGTGACACTGAAGGTTTTCTAGCAATACCCTCCACCCTCCCCCCTCATAACATGTTATTAGTCCTACCTCCGTGCTGAGTCAAACTCTTTGAATTCCCTCCCTAACAGCATTATGGGTATACCTACACCTCAAGGACTACAGCAGTTCATGAAAACTGCTCATCACCACCTTCTCAAGGGCAATTAGGGATGGGCAATTGACTACTGGCTCAGTCTGAGTAGTCTACGTCCCCGAATGAGTTTAGAAAAAGATTTGCCACTGACAGGGAATGACATATCTAATATTTTAACCTTTCTTCAACCCCCAGCCCCCCATACTTTGAGGCTTGGGAGGGGTCACGGGTGGGTAATGAGTTAAAATCAAACCACCTGTTATCCATTGTAAAAATGATGTTGGGTTATATGCAGATCCATTTTTAGAACAAACCCTGCATCTTTTAACATAATCTACACCAGCTTCCTATACTATATACATAAATAAATGAAAGGCAGAAAATTTATTGTAGTTTACATCTAGCAACTGTTAACCTTTTTGTTATGAGCCCAGAGGACCCCAAAACCCAGCAGCAACAGAAATTCACCAAGACAAATGGTTACTTAAATAAGGGTTGCTTTTAATTATTTTAAACATAAAAACAGGATCAAATTTTAACTTATTACTATTAACTTAACCTAACATAACCTCTTTCTAATGTAATGTATATATAAGTTCAGAAAAGTTCTTTGATTCACAGTCCAATCTCACTTTTTATTTCCTCCAAGTTTACTGGTTGCAGGCAATTCTTATACTGTGCACAGAATTTAACATTTATGAAGTTCACCAGGCTTTGGTGCTTGAAAGGTAAATGGTTACCACTCAGGAAGGTTCTTGTCGGTTTTCAGAGATAGATTTGTTGTTTGATGGACACAAACTGATTCCTTCTAATCACCCACATCAGTGTCTTGCCGAAGAAATTTGCCCCCTCAAGGTTTTCCAGATGATAACCTCTTTCTTTCAGGTCACCACAGAGTTCATTTTTGTTTCTCTTATTTCAAGTGAAACATTAGGCAGCCAGTCCTCTCCTCTTGTATGGACCACGAGGGCTTTGACCAGACTGAACTAAGCACTCACAACTCATCTTCAAAATGGGGTTTTCCACAAGCTTGCCAGTTTGTCATGTTCCAGTCCCAGCTGCTGTGCTGCTGCTGAACTCTAGAACTGATTTTCTCTCTCTCTCTCTCTCTCTCTCTCTTTCTCTCTCTCTCTCTCTCTCTCTCAGAGAAAAGCCTGTTTGACTTCCTCTGGTTGCAAAACCACATGACCCTCTTAGAACAGCAAACTACACTCAGACAGATTGCAGCTCTGAATCTAATCCTCCGAGTTCTTTCATCTGTTGCTTTCCAAAACAACAATCCATTTCTGAAGTCCCTGTAGGCACCCTTCAAAGTTTTAGCAAAGGCACTCGGAGCTCCAGCATTTTAAATGAGATCTGTTTTGAAATGTTTGTTTGTGATCTACACTAAAAAAAAATCTTGCCACAACTTATCTCCTTTAAAACATATCTATATACAATATAAAATACAACATAATCTGTTGCACCTTGATGAGCGGTTGTATTTTCTTAATTATTATGTCATCCCAAGCTAAATAGTACAATTGTACTCTAAAGCAGCTATCCATACCTTTTATTTTCTTAATTATTGAGGGAGTAATGAATTAATGTAATTGGCCAACAAGTTAACTATCTGTAGTTATCAATTCAAGATTGGGGAGGGGGGGGGGGGGGGAGACCGAAGGGAATCTTGTTCCAAATTATAAAATGGCTATTAATGCCTGTTTTCTATTTATTTGCTTCATTTATAATGATCCTTGAGAACCATTTAATTCTTAAATTTTACCATAAGTATATTTTGTAGGAAAAATCAAAAGACTCTTGAACTATGACTTACTTAAGCATGCTGAAGGTACTACAGGAATAATTAACTTTGATTGTTGTATTATAACCCAGGCTTGAAGCATAGGAATGGAACTTTAACTTCATGCATTATAAACAGATGAAAAATCCACGTAAATATGGATACATGTGCTGTATTTTGTATAAACTAAAACATTGTAATAATTATCATTAGGACTGCAAGTATTTGATTTTCTAAAAAACTTTCGTTAAATTCTACTGTTGCAATCTTTTGTAAGTGAAACTCCAAAAATAAATTTGTATGCAATAAAGCATCAAGTCTAACTTACAAAACACCACTGAAGCCAATGATGCTCACTGTTGTTCATGAGTAAATATTTAATAAGTTTACGTAAAGAGTTAATTATCCCAAGTTCTACCATTAAACTCACGAACATGTTAAACAAGAAAGTCTCCAGACACATTGTTGATTGTAGTTTACAGAAAAATGCTGGAGAAGCTTAGCAAGTCACACAGCGTTTTTTATGTATGTAGCAAAGATAAAGACACATAACTGACATTTGGGCCTGAGTGCCTCATCAAAGTATGAGCAAAAAGCAGACAGGCACCTGAATAAAATGGTGGGGGTGGAGGGGAAGAAGGGTAGGGCGAGGAGCACAGGGCCACAGGCAAGAATTTGTAGGTGCACATGGGTGGGCAGGCACAAGTGGGAAAAAAATTCTGAGCAGTGATAGGGGATAGCTCTCTGAATGCAGAGGGAAGGCACTGGAGAGCTGGAGGAGAGAAGTCAGAAACGAGGTTCCTGTTAATATTCGGTGTTGTTCCTTCAATTTGCAGGTGACCTGGTTTGGGACTGCATGAGGCCAAATGCCTTCTCTTCCCCATTCCTCTGACTCCTTTCCTCCAGCTCTCCACCCCCTCCCCTCTCCATTCAGAGAGCTATCCCCTCTACCATCACTTCTCAGCTTTTTTTCTTTTGTGCCCTCCCATCCCTATGACCTCTTGCCTGTGGGCCTGTTGTCCTCACATGCCTCTCCCTTCACCATTTTATTTCAGATGCCTTTCTGCTATTTGCTCATACCATAATGAAGGGCTCAGACCCAAAACATCATTACAAATTGGAGTCAGTACAAATTGAAAACAACGTCACCTCCTCACTGACTATCAACACAGGTGCACCTCAAGAATGCATGCTTAGCCTACTGCTTTACTCACTCTGCACCGATGATTGTGTGACAAGGCACAATTCCAATACTATATTCAAATATGCCATTGACACCACAGTTGTTGGCAGAATCACAATGAGCAAAAATGGAAGCGTACAGGAGAGAGATAGATCAGCTCGTTGAGTGGTGTCACACCAACAACCTTGCGCTCAATGTTAGCAAAACCAAGGAGATGATTGTGGACTTCAAGAGGAAGTCAGGAGAACACAATCCAGTCCTCATCAAGGACTCAGTAGTGGAGAGGGTCAAGAACTTCAAATTCCTGGGTGTCAACATCTCCGAGGATCTGTCCTGGAGCCTCCATGTTGATGCAACCACAAAGACGGCTCACCAGCATTCTGGCTAGTTTCATCACAATAGGAAAAATCCAGAGGGTTTTTAACTCGGCCTGCAACATCACGGGCACCAGACTTCACTCCATCGGTGACATCTACAAGAGGCAATGTCATAAGAAAGCAGCCGCTATCCTCAAGGACCCCCACTATACAGGTGATGCCCCCTATGAGTGGAGGGGAGGAAGGTACAGGAGCCTAAAGACAAGCACTCAGTGGCACAAGGACAGCTTCTTCCCCGCTGCCATCAGATTCATCAATGAACCAAAGACACGGCCTTACTTTTGTGCACTATTTTATTTTTGTAATGTTTGTATGAATGTTTGCACTGTGTCGCTGCTGCAAAACAGCAAATTCCATGACAATAAATTCTGATCTGAAAACTGGTTGTGCATCAATCTTCCCTAAATTAAAAAAAAAATTGCATGAGTTTCACCAGCATTTTTGTGCAAACTCATGAAAATGGCATTTTCAGTCTGTCATACCAGTGAAATTCACTGAAAAGGCATAACATTGTCTTATTTTCACTTAATATGCTACAGAATGCTAGGATTGTCATCAATGGTATTGGCATATTCTTAATTATGTGATACACCATTATCGGCCCTGCTCCTGGAAGAGTTTTCTCACCTGTACATTAATAATTTGCATTTTCAGCAACTAAACACGCAATCAATTTATAAACAGGTCTGATTTCACAGATGAAAACAAAAAAGCTTTCAATGGGCCCAATGATTGACCAGTTTTAGGGAATGGTTGTGGTTACCATTGATAATGATAAAGAATGCTACTCTCATGCATTTTCCAAAATATTCATTTGCGAATCATATAAAACTGCCATTTGCTTTCCTGTAATGGCTTTTAAAATGCAAAGGTAACAAAATTCCTGACAAAAGTTTAGGACATGCATTTCCCAACAGGCACTAGGACCATAAGAATTGGATGCAAAAATGTCACATCCTAGATTAAGCACTTTTTCAACTGTGCAGCCCATTAAAAAGAAGAATTGGGCAAACAACTCAGAGCATGTATTTTTACCGGAGTGCAACTATACCCAAAAATTGTAATAAATGAATGAAAATAAATATTAAGTCCCACTTCCAAAATAAATATTAAGTCCATCTTCAAAATAAATCTACTGCACAAAGATAAACATTGGGGATACTGACAATGGATCCTAGGATAGCCAAACTTCTCCTGAAGCATTTAAAATGTCAATATTGTCATTTCTTTTACTATGGTAAAGTACAGGTTGCCAGAAATACCAATGATAAAAACGCAACCAGTATTTACCATCTGCACTTCACTCTGATAAATAAAATAATAATATTGACATTTTAAATCCTCCGAGGATGGGTCTCACCCCCACAGCCAGGAAGAGGGAGATGGCAAAACTCCCTCCATATTCTTCCGTGGGTTTTTAAGGACAAACTTGTTTCCAAATCTACGAACATTCATTGAAATTGGAACATTTCTGATTTACAGAATGATCATTGAAGACATGGAGGGAGCTCTCTTTACGGTAACACTCTTCAAGAAAACTGTGGATGAATTCAAAATCAGAGCCAGAGAAAACAAGTAAATTTTGTTCCAAACGGTTTTACCAAACCTCATTGTGTTTTTGCCTTTAGAATTAATTCAATTATATTATTATTGTTCTAGTTCCAAAAGTCACTATTTTGTCCAGCAAGCAGATTTTTTGCTCCTTTGATGTCTTTGCATTTAATGCATTTTTGATTTCTAGATTATAAAAAATGAGCAACAATTATTTTTTCTCAATTAATGACAAGCATGTTCAGAAACTTTATAAATGGTATTTTCATACAACTTGGACCTGAGCCAGATGTCAGAAAATAGCAGATGAGGAGTGAACATTAGAACCATAGAACATTTCACCAGAGAATCAGGCCCTTCGGCCCTTCTAGTCTGTACAAACAATTTTTTTGCCTAGTTCCACTGACCTGCACCTAGTCTATTGCCTTCCATTCCTCTCCCATCCACGTACCTTCCAAATTCTTATTAAATGTTAAAATTTAGCTCTCATGCACCATTCTACGCTCCCACCACTTTCTGTGCGAAGAAGTTCCATCTAATGTTCCCCCAAAACTTTTCCCCTTTTGCCTTTAACCCATGTCCACTGGTTTGAATTTCACCTGCCCTCTGTGGAAAAAAGCCTACCTATATTTACTCTGTCGATACCCCCCCCCATAATTTTAAATACATTTCTCAGATCTCCCCTCATTCTTCTACGCTCCAGGGAATAAAGTCCTAACCTGTTTAACCTTTCCCTGTAACTCAGTTCCCTAAGTCTGGGCAACATCCTAGTAAATCTTCTCTGCATTTTTTCAATTTTATTGATATCTTTCCTGTAGTTAGGTGACCAAACCTACACATAATATTCCATATTTGACCTCACCAATGTTTTATGCAACTTCATCAAAACATCTCCACTCCTATACTCAATACTTTTATTTATGAAGGCCAATATGCCAAAAGCTCTCTTTATAAACCTATCTGCCTGTGATGCCACTTTCAGAGAATTATGTATCCCTAGATCCCTCTGTTCTACTGCACTTCTTGGTGTTGTACAATTTTCCATGCATGTGTGTTCTGTGTTGTCCTTCCAAAATGCAACACCTCACTCTTGTCTGCATTAAATTCCATCTGCAATTTGTCAGCCCATTTTTCCATTGTACAAGATACTTCTGCAAGCTTTGAAAGCCTTCCTCATTGTCCACAACACATCCAATCTTTGTGACATCTGTAAATTTGCTCATCAAATTTACCACATTATCATCTAGATCATTTATATAGATGACAAACAGCAATGGTCCCAGCACTAGTCACAGGCCTCCAGTTAGTGAAGCAATCATCCACCCCCACTCTCTGGCTTCTCCCTTATAGCCAATATCAAATCCAGATGACCACCTCACCATGAATGCTGAGCTTTTGAACCTTCCTGACTAACACCCCCACACCCTACCCCCAATGTGGGACCTTGTAAAGACCTTACTAACGTCCATGTAGACAACATCCATTGCCTTTCCTTCATCAACTTTCCTGGTAATCTCCTTGAAAAACTATCAGATTGGTTAAACATGACCTACCATGTACAAAGCCATGTTGACTATCCCTAATCAGTCCCTGGCTATTCAAATGTATGATCTTTTAGAACACCTTCCAATAATTTACCTACTACTGACATCAGACTCACTGGCCCATCATTTACAGGGTTACATTTGGAGCCTTCTTTAAACCATGAAACAACATGAGCTACCCTCCAATACCATACCTGTGGCTAAGGACATATTAAATATTTCTGCCAGAGCCCCTGCAATTTCTCCACTAGTGTCCCTCAAGCAAAGCACTTTCTCCTCTTTAATCTGTGTCAGTTCCATGACCTCACTGCTAGTTTTCCTAATTTTCCTGGACTCTGTGCCAGTTTACTGAGTAAATACTGATGCAAAATAAACATTGAAGATCTATCCCCATCTCTTTTGGCTCCATACATAGCCGACCACACTGATCTTCAAGGGTTAGGGTTAGGGTTATTGGTCCATTACTATCCTTTTGGTCTTAATGTACCTGTAGAAACCCTTAGGATTTTACTTCACCTTGTCTACCAAAGCAACCTCATATCTTCTTTTAGCCTTCATGATTTCTTTGTTGAGGTTTTTCTTAGTTTATATATATGTGTATATTTATATAGATATATATCTATATATATATAGAGATATATATATATCTCTATATATATATATATATATATATATATATATACACACACCGAGTACCTTATTTGCTTCATGTTGCCTATACCTGCTATACACTTCTATCTTCTTCCAAACCAGATCCCCAATTTCCCTATGTCTTCTAACCTCGCCTTTGATCCTGACAGGAGCATACAAACTCTGTACTCTCAAAATGTTACCTTTGAAGATCCTTCACTTAACTCGCACACCCTTGCCAGAAAACATTTTATCGCAATCTACACATTCTAGATCCTTTCTCATTTCCTCAAAATTGGCCTTTCTCCAATTAAGAATCTCAAATGGAGGACCATATCTATCCTTCTCCATAAATAAGCTAATGGCATTATGATTACTGCACCAAAATGAACCCCTTACATCCTTCTGTCCTGTCTTGTTCCCTAATAGGAGATCCAATATTCCACTCTCTCTAGTTGGTACCTCTAGAAATTGATTTAGAAAACTTCCTGAACACATCTGACAAACTCCAAGCCGTTCAGTTCTTTTACAGTATTGGAGTTTCAGTCATATGTAAAGTTAAAATCACCCACTATCACAACCTTATGATTTCTCCAGCTGTCCACTATCTCTGTAAAGATTTGCACCTCCAATCCTCATTGACTATTGGGCGGTCTATAATATAACCCCATGAGTGCAGACATATCTTTCCTGTTCCTCAGCTCCACCCATATAGCCTCAGCAGATGAGCCCTTTGATCTGTTCTGCCTAAGCTTTTCCCTGATGAGCAATGCCACTCCTCCCCCCTTTCATCATCCCACCTCATTCTATTGCATCTGAAACAACAAAAGTGTGGAACATTGAACACCAGTCTTGCATTTCCTACAACGAAGTTTCACTAATGGTCACAATGTCATAATTCCATATGTCAATCTATGCTCTGAGCTCATCTACCTTTCCTACAATACTTCTTGTATTGAAATGGATGCACCTTGGAATATTTCCACCACTTACAGCCCCTTGACTTCTAATGGTATATGCAATTTTCAAATTATCTTTTCCCTCCTCTATTCCCCTTTCTGCTCTGACACTCTGGTTCCCATCCCCCTGCAAAACTAGTTTAAACCCTCTGGAGCAGCACAACCTTCCAACAAGGCGATTTGTCCCCCTCCAGTTCTGATGCAAACTATCCCTTCAGAACAGGTCCAACCTTCCCTAGAAGCAAGCCCAATGATCCAGAAACCTGAAGCCATCCCTCCTACACCATGACTTTAGCCACGTGTTAAGCTGCATTATCCTATATTTCTAACCTCACTAGCAGGTGGCATGGGTTGTCCTTCAACTTTGCTCCTAAATCCTTGAATTCTCCTTGCAAGACCTCATCATTCATCCTACCCATGTTATTGGTCCCTACATGGATCACTGCTCACTTTCACTCCTTTGAATTTTCATTTCATAAATTATTTGTTTGGCTAAAATTAATTAAAAGGGATCAGTGCTTTGAATGTAATGTTTCAAATGAAAGTGCAACAGTAAAATAATTAAGATTTTGGGAGATCAAAGTTAGAGCAGGGGCAGGTCAATTTACGAATATAATTCCTACTTTCAAAATTAAACAACTATTATAACACAAGACAAAAATCAAATTTTCCGTGGTCTAATCTGTGCAATTATACAGCATTTATTACAATCTTGTTATTAACTTGACCTAAGTCTTTAATGCCTTTCTTGATACTTTGCTTTAAAGAAGATAACCATATGCATACATTAATACAGTCTTGTCCATGTAATTTTTTATGGCAGTACATAATGTGTCTCCAGGCTTCAGTCATTAATAGGAACTTTTCTCTCTAACCCATGTATACAATAAACATGCTGAAGTGATGTCTGTCCATAGAGTTAAGAAAAGTTGGAAAAATTCCTTCATATTTATCCACAAAGATCTGGAAGGAAATTTTGATGCTGTGGAACAGATCCATTCAAGAATTTTACATTGCTGAGGTCACCTCTTATACCTGTTCGACAAAGAATGCTTGAGATGGAAAATTCCATTGGATGGCCTGGAAGTCAAGAATTCAGTACATTATGGTTTTCTTCTTTAAAAGTGGAATGATACATTTATACACCCTGCTTGATTTTCTTTCCAGCAGTTCCAGTGGAATGTGAATCAGCTGGGTTTTGCAGAAGGTGAAAATGAATTGACAATTAAGTTCTCGCAAAAGAATTTGTATAAAATAGCAGCAGAGATTTTAAAAAGCTGTTCTGTGCTAGGTTTATGGTGCGAGAATTTAACTACAGCGAAGAGGAATTGCATGCCGAGAAGGAGGAAATGACACGACTAAGTGCAGACAAGAAACAACAGTATGTGAGTATTGTAATCCTGATATCAAATAGGAAATATAATCCAAACACTCGTGCCTAAATGACCTGTGGAACACCCAGCAGAAACAAATGATCTTAGAATAAATGCAAATGATGTTGAGCTCAAACAGAATTATATTGGAACATGGAACAAGTTGAATTGTGAATGTACTTCAGAGTTATAAAAGTTTGACAATCAAGAACCTCAAGATATTGAAAATCTGAAATAGATAATAAAATGCTGAAAACTCACAACAGGCCAGTCAGCATCTGTGCAAAGAGAAACAGAGTTAAAGTTTAAGAACTGGGAAAAAGAAAAATAAGTCAGCTTTAACGTGCATAGGGATGGCAAGGACAAAGGACATATCTGATAATATGATCTGGAGGATTGCTGCGCCACAATTTGTTGAAGCAATTTAATTAACAGGTTAATTAGTTCCAATTTTCCATATTCTCCCTACATTTATAATATTCAACAACTCACGTAGATACTGTGGACAAATTATTAACCTAACAACGTGCATGTCTTTGGGATGAGAGAGAAAACCAGAGCACCCACGGAAACCCACACAGTCATTGCAGTGAAAGCACAGACTCCACACAGACAGCATTGGAGGTCAAAATTGAACATGGATTACAGGAATTGTGAGGCAGAAATCTACTCGCTGCGCCACATCACTCACAGAGTTATGGAAAGCAGCCTGCAGATCAGACAGGTGAACATACTCTTCTAGAGGAACTCAGCAGGTCAGGCAGCATGAATGGGAGATTTTTTAAAAATCCAAAAAAAGGCTCAGCATTTTGAGATGAAGCCATATATCGAGACCGGAGAAATGTAATAGGGAAGCCAGTGTAAAGAGGATGCCACATGGGATTGATGAACCAAGTGGAGATGAAGCATGATAAACAGAAGCAGTAGATTGACAATGCCAGATAAAGGGAAGCAAGAAAAACAAAGGGGTCAGGTAGAGGAAGATGTGTCATTCAGGGTGGGGTGGGTGATTAGAAGACAAATGTTTCAATGCTGGAACATGATAAGAAGAGGTGAGATGGTGGTCTGGAATTAATCAGACCACTGTTCACTCTTCCCTCCTTTGAAACAATCTTCAAAATCATTGTAATTGACCTTACTGTTTCCTTATGGATCAACATGCTGTTGCTTGATAATACTCCTTGAAGTTTTCCTACTTTAACGATACTGCATAAATAAAACCAATGTTATTGTGAAAGGACTAGTACTTGTTACTTTGGCAGATGAACTAATGGCAATGTGAATAAGTAACTGAATTAGTGTCCCCAGGGTAATATTTGCCTGCTGGTGTGAGTCAATTCTTAATGTTTATAAACTGGGCCTCTTGGTTCTGAGTCAATTAATTTACATAATTACAGGTTCAGCAGCAGATTTTTGGGTCTAGTGGTCCAGAACAGAACACTGTTTGTCAGCAAAGCTTTAGGGAATGGGGCAATAGAATGATTTATGAAAGCCTTTGGAATGGTTCAAAATCTGTCAGTTCAAAGGTGAAGACGCAGGAAATGTTAGTGCTGTACTAAAGGAAAATAAAGTGAATCAACAGGTCAGCATACAACAGCCCAAAAACAGGAACTCCAAGAGGTGAAGAGCTCTATTCACCTCAGAGTCCTCCAAGAACATCTTCCGACACAGTGGAGCAGGATGAGACGTGCTCACGCTTCTTTTTCCAAAAGATTCACAGAGGGAGCTCTGTTATCCATAGTCTTACAGAAGAGGACAGATCAGTCACAGAGGATCTGCCGATCCTTTTATGCCAAACTGTACGATAAGAAGGCTGAAGACAGAATGGTCCCTCAAAACTTGTGGACCTTTATCATGGAGGTTTTAGACAACAGCAAGTGGGAAAGACTGGACCAACCTGAGGGAGCTGACAGACTCCATCCATTCCAATGCGTCAAGTAAGACTCTCAGAAGTGAAGGCTTACCAGCTAAGTGGTATACAGCTCTGTGAGACAGGGTGGGTCAAGACCTGTTGGAAATAAACAACACTATGCTCCTGGCAGGCAGGATGTCAGAATCCACGAGGAAGGGCATCATCACCCTCATCTTTAATCAGAAGGGCGAGAAGGAGGAGATCAGAAACTAGAGACCAATAACATTGTTAAACGTTGACCACAAAATCCTGTCCAAGGCCATCACCAATCGAATCAAATCTGCCTGCGGCAGCCCAAACCTGTACAATTCCAGGCAGGAAAATCTCTGATAACCTCATGCTACTCAGAGATACCATCGCCTGTGTGCAAGACAGGGTTGGACATCTACCTGGTCAGCTTAGACAAGGAGAAGGGTTTCAACCGATATTGCACATACACATTGGACGTGCTCTTCAAAATGTGCTTTGGGGAGGGAATACGGAATTCGATTACACTATTCTTCATGGACATCTGTAGCACAGTCCAAATCAATGGGATGGAAATAGATAGCTTCCCCTAGAAGTTTGGAGTCAGACAGGGTTTCCTTCTCTCTCCAGCCTTATTTGCATGCTGCATAGAGCCCTTTGCTGAATCTATTAGGAAGGATGCGGGCATAAATGCTGTAATGTTGCCAGGCAGTGGAGGCACTCAGGTCAAGGCCTCCCTGTACATGGATGGTGTCACCATTATCTGTTCAGATGCACGACCAGCATCTGTGGCCAGGATCTGTATCGGGTGCCAAAGTTAACTGGAAGAAGAGCGAGGCAATACTCTTCAGTATCTAGCCCAACCAATCAACCATCCCCTTCACAGTCAGATATGACTACCTGAAGGTGCTGTGGATCTGGTTTGGAAGGGCTGAGCCATACAACAAGAATTGGTTGGAGCAGATTGTGTAAGTCCATCAGAAAGTGGGTCTCTGGGTGTGGCATTCCCTCTCGATAACAGGGAAGAACCCAGTCATGAAGTGCCCATCCCCACTACCTCTACCTTGGCAGTCCCTAGAGCAATTTTCTGGTTCATATGGGGATCCAAAATTGGAAAGGGTCCGAAGGAATCCATGTTCAAGTCATCAGTCAATGGGAGTAAGGGTGTACCCAATGTGACCCTCATCCTGATGACCATCTTCATGTGTGGCTACATAAGGGGGTGCATGGAGCCAAAGTATGAGGGCACCAAATGCCACTATAGGCTGAGGTTCTACCTGCCCCAGGTGTGGTAAAGGATGGGTCTGTCCCCATTGCCGTGCAATGTCACAGTCAGCTGTACTTTACCAATCCACCTATCACTTGTGAAAAAGTTTTTCCAGATGAACCCCTTTGATCACAAGGCCACCAGGCAATGGTCAGCATGGAATGTATGCAGACACTGAGAGACAATAACTCAGTGGGGTGGTTCCTTGAGCAGACCATCCAGATCATTTGACAGAATGCCTCATTGCCGGTGCTCGTGAACAAGCACCAAGAGTTAGCCTGGCTGGCATTGAGAGGAGCCCTCCCCGTCAAATCCTTCCTGTACAACCAGAACATCACCCTCCATGCACATTGACCCCGAGATGCCTGTGGTGGAGAAGAGACAGTCGCCCACCTCTTTGCAGAATGCAGATTTGCTAAGAGTTTGTGGGGAAGGATGCAACAATCCTTGTCATGGTTCATCTCCAGCAGCAGTGTGACAGAGGACATTCTGATTTACAGACTGTTCCTGGGGACACAGAGTTAGACAGCAAGAACTGCTGGAAGACTATCAACTTGGTGGAAGAAAAACTTTGGTCTGCCTAAAACCTGTTGGTCTTTCAGCACATGGATAAGTTGCTGCATGAGTACATGCTGAGGGCTGCACTGAGGCTCACTGCAGCCAACGCGAGCATGCTCTGGGGAAGGATCCCAGTCTAGATGCCTTCCATTACCAATCTTTGAGGGGATGAGACTGAAGAGAAGCCCCTCAAACAGAGCAGGGAGTAATGACAAGGTACCACTGTGGTGGTAATGGTGTAAATGGCACAGATAGCATCCCCATCAAGTCTGCAGTCGGGCAAGGATGCCAGCTCTCCCCTTAATTCTTGTGCACTGGATAGAAACTCTTGTCGAATCCATTTGGAAGGAAGTTGGCTTAAGATGAGAGATGTCTGGCAGTAAGATCACTCAAGTCAAAGCCTTCATGTACATGGTGAATGTCACCATCTTCTTCCCAAATCCAAGTCCACAGATTGATCAGCATCTGTGACCAGTGTGAGAGTCAACTGTAGGAAGAGCAAGGTCATGCTCTTCAGCAACTTGCTTGACCGGTCCACTTTCCCCTTCACTCTCACATCCAACTTTCTGAAGGTGTGGCATGCAACAAAAATTAGCTCGGGCGGTTAGGCAAGATGCAACTAAAATTTGATAACATGTGAAGAAGTGCTCCCTCTCAATGGCAAGCTCTTGGAGCCTGTAGATGTGGCCCATATCCTGCCCCTTCACCCTGTCAGTCAACTGAGCTAGCTTTCCTTTTATGCAAATTTAAGATAGGATGGGTCTGATGGACCATGATGTGCAAGTCGCCAGACAATGGGAAGAAAGGCCCACACAACATTGCTTTTGTCTTGATGGCCACCTTTCTGTGTGGCTGCATCAAGTTGAGCTTAGTATGTGCTGAGGTTGTACCTGCACCAGCATTGCGAAGAATAGCTCTGGTCTTGTTGACATGTGGAGCTCCATGCAATTGGACCTTTTTGCACTGAATGCCCTTCATGAAAATGTTCTTTCTGGAAAACATAATGCAGTGATCAGCACAGAACCTCTTGCAAATGTTGTGGGATAGTAACACAATGAATTCTGTGGGATGGTTTTCCATGCAGACTGCCAATTCCATTTGGCAGGATACCTCATTGCCACAACTCACCAATAAGCACCAAGCCATTGCTGGTTGCAGTGAGAGGGGCCTCACCATCAGAGTCATACTATCTTAAGTAAACCCTTACTAATCACAGAGCACCTATGGCACAGGGATTGCTTCAGGTGGCATGTGAGAGGAAAGAAAGTTTGAAAACCACTGCAATAGAGTAACTTTTGAACAGTGTGCCCTGCTAATTATAGTTTTATAAAACCTCATTTTCTTCCATGATTTTCAATTAGAAGATTTCCATTTGTGTGTTCAATGGAGCACCTGTCATGAAAATTTACCGTATATGCCCGTGTAATAATCAAATTTTTTGGACAAATTTTTTGGGTCAAATTTGGGGAGGGGTTGACCTTCATGAAGGTCATACTTTTAACTGCATTAAGTACCGGCATTGTTCAAGGCTTGGATGGTCGGAACCGGGTGGCGAGTCTGTGATAGGGGTAACGGGAGCTTGGATGGGTGGCCGGAGCCTCAGAGAGAGACTGTAGTCGAGGTGCTGGCTTGATTGAGTGGGCAGCTGGGGTGAAGGTCTGTGATCAGGGCATCAGGAGTTCCAGTGTGCGGGCAGCTGGGGCAAGGATCCATGGTCAGGGTGTCGGGAGTTCAGATGAGCAGGAGGTCGGGGCAACGGCAACTTGGATGGGTGGGAAGGTGGGGGCGTTGGGAGCTCGGATGGGTGGGTGGTCAGGGGCAAAATGGAGGGGGGTGTCAACTTTTACACGGGTCATTCGAAACAAGTGATTTTTGGGGCAAAAGGGGCTGGGGTCGACTATTACACAGTATTGACGATTCCACAAGTATATACAGTATAAGTCACTATGCTCCACAGAATAAAATACTGGAGACAGTGGTGACATGTAATTACACCACTAGGTCACCAGGGGTCATCCCAGTGACCTTGGATATAAAGCAGTCCAGAGCTACCATCTAGCCTTCCAAGTTCATCTTGCAGAGAGACAAGACCTCTTAGTGTACATATTAGTTTATTAAAGCTGTCTTATATTAACACTGCTGGTGTGGTTATTGTCAATACAGACACCTTAGTCATCTTTTATGATACTGATCTTTCAGTTCAGGGGATTTTGAAACTCATTAGAAAGACAGTTCAAAAGAGTTTCTATGCGCCCAGCATTATTATCTCCACCCTTTAAATGATCCATTTGGCCTGATGAACTGGTCGACCTTGATCTCAAAATTAAGATGGTAACAGAAACAAGTGAATTTTTTGGTCAAAATAGTATAGAATCAAAGTTGGATTTGTGAAAAGATGTTTGCTTTGATTTAAATTGGATTAATTTATTCATTTTATCACTTTCATTTCAGGGGCCTTTGCTGCGTTGGTTAAAGGTTAATTTTAGTGAAGCATACATCGCCTGGATTCACATAAAGGCTTTAAGAGTTTTTGTTGAATCTGTTCTTCGGTAAGTAATAGGATGCAGAATTACTGAGGGGTAAAAGTTATGAGAAGGGATCAAATGAAAAAAAAGTATCAACTAAATCCATTTGGTACGATAATGGAAAGTTAAGGGGTAAAGTATTCAGAAAATTTCCAATTTGAAAGCATCTAAAAATGTGACTTAGGTATATTATATTTATTAGATACTGGTAATTATTCAACAGACATTAAACTACTATCTATAAACAAATCTGAAAAACAAACAATTACTTTAACTTTCCAGAAAGAGAAGGCTTGATCAATTATACAGTTGAAAAAATAATTAAGAGAAATGGTGCTAGATAAAATAAATGCTTTCAAGTCAAAGAACTTCTGAAATTGAAACCAAATCTGTAATGTATGTTTAAGTATTGGGTGGAAGGTATGCCTACTAATCTTAGAGTGTGTAAAAGGAAGAGCTGCTCCCAATAAACCCAAATCTTCCCAATAATAGTAGATCCAGAAAATAATGTAACCAATGTTAACTGCCCAATAACAGAATCTAAGATTCTTCGGCTTGGCTTCACGGACGAAGATTTATGGAGGGGTATGTCCACGTCTGCTGCAGGCTCGTTGGTGACTGACAAGTCCGATGCGGGACAGGCAGGCATGGTGGCAGCAGTTGCAAGGGAAAATTGGTTGGTTGGGGTTGGGTGTTGGGTTTTTCCTCCTTTGTCCTTTGTCAGTGAGGTAGGCTCTGCGGTCTTCTTCAAAGGAGGTTGCTGCCCGCTGAACTGTGAGGCGCCAAGATCCACGGTTGGAGGTGATATCAGCCCACTGGCGGTGGTCAATGTGGTAGGCACCAAGAGATTTATTTAAGCAGTCCTTGTACCACTTCTTTGGTGCACCTCTGTCTCGGTGGCCAGTGAAGAGCTCGCCATAGAACACGATCTTGGGAAGGCGATGGTCCTCCATTCTGGAGATGTGACCCACCCAGCGCAGTTGGGTCTTCAGCAGCATGGATTCGATGCTTGTGGACTCTGCCAGCTCGAATACTTCGATGTTGGTGATGAAGTCATTCCAATGAATGTTGAGGATGGAGCGGAGACAGCGCTGATGGAAGCGTTCTAGGAGCTGTAGGTGATGCCGGTAGAGGACCCATGATTCGGAGCCGAACAGGAGCGTGGGTATGACAACGGTTCTGTACACGCTGATCTTTGTGTGTTTCTTCAGGTGGTTGTTTTTCCAGACTCTTTTGTGTAGTCTTCCAAAGGCGGTATTTGCCTTGGCGAGTCTGTTGTCTATCTCTTTGTCGATCCTTGCATCAGATGAAATGGTGCAGCCGAGGTAGGTAAACTGGTTGACCGTTTTGAGTTCTGTGTGCCCGATGGAGATGTGGGGGTGCTGGTGGTCATGGTGGGGAGCTGGCTGATGGAGGACATCAGTTTTCTTCAGGCTGACTTCCAGGCCAAACATTTTGGCAGTTTCCACAAAACAGGACGTCATGCGCTGGAGAGCTGGCTCTGAATGGGCAACTAAAGTGGCATCGTCTGCAAAGAATCTAAGATAAAGCAAAGCCATACCACCATATTTCTATAATTTCTGCAAATGGAACTTAATCTGGGATTCTTTTTATTCTAAATAATAAGATAGAGTCAATATTGTTAAAAAAGGATTTTGAATAAAAAGTGGGATAGCATGAAATAAGTACAAAAATTTAGGTAAGATTATTATTTTAATAGCATTAATATGACCTATTGAAGATAAAGTTAAGGAGACTATTTAGAAAGAGATTGTTTCACATAATCCAGTTGTTCTTAACCTTTTTCTTTCCACTCACATTTCACTTTAAGTATTCCCTATGGGGGGTGGGGGTGGGCGCGGGTGAGCCTGCCGTGATGCCGTAGGAGGAAGATGTGGAAAATGCCTCTCCTGACAGAATTAATTAATGCCTGAATTTTAAAAAGAAATTATTTACTTTAATAATTTAAAAACTGCTTCTAAAAGTTCCCAGAAGATGGCTGTGAAGAAACCTAAAACTCAAACATCAAAAAAAACCTACAGCTGAATTAACACTATTAGAAGAACATGGGCCTACCTTGAAGATTCAGCCTCTGATCTTGGTTCCAGAAGGCCTCCCGGGTAAGAATTCAAGCACCAGTGCTGCCCTCCCGGAGAGCTGTGGAGGACAGTGCTGGAGCTTGTAAAAAGCACTCTGACCTGACTCCGGAGTCAGTGCACATGCGCGTTAGTGAAATTGCCTTCAGGGAAGTGAAGGACCAGACTACTTCAGTGGCTGGACATACGAGGGCTAAACAGAAAGCCCAATCGAAATTCCATCCACTGACAACATTGACAGAAGGAGAAGAAGAAATAAAGGTAGAAGAAGAAAGTTATGTTCAACAATCACAAGGAGAAGAGACTGAAGACGATGCTGCGGACCAAGAAGTTCAAGGTAAAATGCAATACTGTCACCCCTACTCCTCTTGACCCTCAAATTTTTGAAAATTGTTTTGATAAAATTGAATTAATAAGTCAGAAAATGGATGCTAGATTTGATGAAGTTAAAGCAGATTTTACTCATCAGCTGGATGCAATTAAAGAAGAAATAACTGCAATAAAAGTAGATGTATCAAAATGTAACAAATCAGTGGATAAAATTAAAGTTAAAATTCAGAAAATTGAAGACGATTTTCACGATTCCCGTATGGATGTGGAGCAATGTAAAGATCCAGTCAATAAAACTGAAGAGAATTTTACAGCTTGGGAAGTTGTGAAAAAGAATTTGACACAGAAAATTAACATGTTGGAGAATCAAAGCAGAAGAGAGAATGTGAAAATTGTTGGTTTGCCAGAAGATATTGAGGGTAATGAACCTGTAGAATTTTTCCAAAAATGGATACCTGAAATTTTATGAGTGAAGAATTTTCAAAATGGTTCGGAAATTGACAGGGCACATTGAGCTTTAAGGAAAAAACTGTATCTAGGACAACCACCTTGATTAAATGTTTACGTTATCAGGACATAGAAATTATTTTAAGAATGGCAGTACAGAAAGCAAGAGAACAAGGAGATCCTTTAACAATCAAGAAAAACAGTGCTTTTCTATGCTGATTTGAGTAATGAAGTTGTCAAAAGAAGAAAATAATTCAACCCTGCCAAATCAGTTTTGTGAATAAAGGTTATAAATTTGCATGTCACTATCCAGCCATTTTGAAAGATTTCTATGGTCAACATCAATTTCAATTCTTTTCCAGTGAATTTGTAGCATTGGAATTTGCTAATTCACTACCTAACATCAAGCAAAATGGTGAATTTATGCCTGTATTTCAAAAAGAACGAGATCAAGAAAAGATGAGAGGGAAGAGTTCATCTGGGGGGGGCTACTGACTGAAGTTTGAGTTGAAACTGAGGAAGAGCAAACAGATGTGGATCTTGCAGAAGCACGTCTTATTAGATTGACTTATATTGATTATATTCTGTTGGGGGGGGGGAAGATTCTCTTTTGTTTCTGCTTCTTTTCTCTGAGGCTTCGTGCTGCTAGTGACGAGGGACACTTCTCATTAAATAAGGGAGTTAGTGCTGACCTAATCAGCATTTTTGGTTTTTTTTTAATTGTCTTCTTTTTTTTCTTATTATTTGGGGTTTCCTACTTTCTTTCTGGGAGATGTTGAATTTTGTGGTTGGTCTGTGGAGTGGAGGCCTCTTGGAGCGGAGACGGGAGCTCGATATTTTTTAAAGATCTATTCATATGTCAAAACAAAGTTGGAATTATGTAACTTTTAATGTGAATGGGCTCAATAACCCAATTAAAAGGAAGAGAGTTTTGGCTCATTAATTTCTTAGGATATTGACTTTTTGCAAGAAACCCACTTATCAGAGAAAGAACATAAACAACTAAAAAGAGAATGGGTAGGCCAGGTATTTGCTTCATCCTTTAATTCTATTAGTGGTCTCTAAAAATGCTTAGCTATTATGTGGAAATCTGATTTAAATTTAGGGATGAAAAGATGGCATAATGAAATGAAAGCCTGTATTCCTTTGGAAAAGATTACGTATAATTTTAGAGATAAACATTCTTTTTTCATTAAAGTTTGGAGCCCTTATTTGAAAGCTGTTGATGTTAACGTATGAGGTCTCGGTCCACTCCAGCAGATGTCTTCACTCCTGCAGCCAAGAAGCTTTTTAGTTATAAAATGTTAAGATTAAATAATGATCTCTCTTTTCTTTCTTTGTAGTTGGGATAGGGAGGAGGGATGGTATTAGCTGGGAGGTTGGGTTTTTTTTACATATATATATATATATATATATATATATACATAAATGGATTGATCATATGATATATGTACTTAGATCCAGTAATTATTATTGTTTGTGATGATTAATGTTAAATATTAAAAAAAAGTGTTCCCTATTCCATTGGTGCTCTGTGATTAGTAAGAGATTGCTTAAGGTGGTATGTGGGTGGAAAGAAAAAGTTTGAAAACCACTGTTTTAATTCTACTTCATTGACTTGTTATGTGCATGGTTTCAGAACTCCAAAGGAAATGGACAAATGACAATTTTTCAAGCAAAACATTTCAGTAACAATTGGGTATAGAGCAGTGATTCTCAACCTTTCCTTCCCACTCACATAACATCTTAAGCAATCCCTTATTAATCACAGAACATCGATGGCAAAGGGATGACTTAAAGTGGTACATGAGTGGAAAGAAAAAGGTTGAAAACCACTGACATAATCTACCAAAGGAAGAAAGTTAAATTTATATAGATCTTTAAATGTTTTTGTAATTTTAGCCCCAAGATCAGTAAAATAGTCTTGAACCACTCTAAAAGGTGTATGATTATAAACAGGTAAATGCATGTTTATTGGGAATAATTCACTCTTATAAAGGTTCAATTTATACCGGAAAAGCTATGAAATTGGGAAACAAAGATTGCAATCAAATTCTAATGACAAAATTAAAAGGACCTGGGAAGAGGAACTTCAGTTACATCTTCCAGAGGAATTATGGGAGAAGATCTTTGGATTGGTTAATACTTCATCATTCTTTGATTCATTTTAAAGTGGTGCATCAGGCTTATATGTCAAAAGACAAATTGGCTCATATTTTTTCTAACATTAGTCCTATTTGTGATAGATGTAAATCAAAAGTGATTTCTCTAATTCATATGCTTTGGTCATGTCCTTTATTGGAGAGGTGTTGGATAGATATTTTTAAGACTTTGTCAGCTATACTGGATATTGGTTTACAATCTAACCCTTTTACTGGTCTTTTTGGAATTATACTTCTGGAAGTGGCACAAGTTCCCACTTCCATATATCGGGTTGAAGCCTTTCCTACATTGCTGGCTAGAAGAGCTATTTTATTTAAATGGAAAGATTCTAATCCATCTACTTTGACTCAGTGGCTCTCTCAAATTATGTCATATTTAAGTTTAGAGAAAGTTAGGAGTCAGACATTTGATACTTCTGTTAAATTTGAAGACTTGGCGAACTTTTATAAATTATTTCCACATGACTTAGTATAATTATTTTCCCTTCCAGACTATATTTAATTTCTTTTCTCTTTGCTGGTGAAAACCAAATGATTAAATTTCATGAATACATTCTCATTATGGGTTGCCCAGTGTTTTTCTTTTTTTTAAAGATTAGGTGGGGTTTTAAATAATTTAAAAAAACTTTTTGTTTTGAAGATTTCAGTTTGAGGAGATAAGAACATATTCATTAATTGTGGTGTAATGCAATATGTTAAAAGATGGCATATAGTGATTTTTTTCCCCCCTTTTTGGTTATGTACTCCTATTCTCCTCATAATATGATTGATAAAAAGATTGAAAAAGAAGAAAAGTTAGGTCTGGGAACATTTGTACTGAAGCCATGCATGAAATTCTGAACAATTTTCCTAGCATAGAGGCTTGTAGATAATATTGATTATCATATTTCAAAGATCACTCCTAAATACGAGTAGTTAATCTCACAAATTAGAACTTTGTTGCGGTAGCTGCATTATAATATAGCTTACAGATTCTTTAACAGTGAGCTGTTGAGTAATTGTAATTGAAACTTTAGGAGGATAGAAAGGCAGCCAGAGGAGGAAATAGCTGTCTTTAAATCTGTCTTTTAACCTGCATTAGATTCCATCTGCATCATAGCAGATCCACTGTTAAAAATTTAGCTCTCTGAGATCATGTCACATGAGGCTGAAAGTGTCAGAAAACCTGCAATTACAAAAATTGTCACCCACCTTAGGGATGGCTCCACAACCTTACCAGAAGTTGTCAAAGTCAAACTTTTTTTTTAAAGTTTAGTCAAAGATAGCATGAGGGAGATCAGGAGTATTCATTAGTTTGACGTGTGAAAATTGCAGATGCTGGAAATTTGAAATGAAAATAGAAATCTCTGGAAATATTAAGCAGGTTAAGCAGTAGCAAGGGACAGAAACAGAATGAACATCCCTTAATAGGAACTGGAAAGTGAGAAAATGTGTGAGTTTAAAATTGCAGAAAGTAAGAGCAGAGATGGAGAGAACTGAAGAATATAAGAGTATGGAACCAAGGTTGTCCAGGTGACACATTTGTTTCTGGTGCCATCCAAAAGCAGAATGTGAATATAATGACACTAAGATTGATGGAGCTGTAGTGTAGAGGGCTCTCACAGAACACAAATGGTTGTAAATTATTACCACCTAGGGGCAAAAGAAAACACAAGATGGAGTTTAATCCGGACAAATGTGAGATGTTGCACTTTCAAAAGTCAAACATAAAAGGAATATATACAGATAATGGCAGAGCTCTTACAAGCATCAATGCACAGAGGGATCTGGGGATTCACATTCATAGCTCCTTGAAAGTGGCATCCTTGCCTTCATTGCATGGGGATTTGAATATGAAAGTAAAAAAGGCTGGACAAAACTTTAATTAAGCTGCATTTGGAGCGTTGTGTGCAATTCTGTTATCTCATTACAAGAAGGCCATGTAAGTTGGACAAACTTGGGTTGTTTACCTCTGATACAAGCGTACAAAGTATGAGAAGTATTAATAGGATAGACAGTCAATCTTTTTCCCATGTTAAAAATGTTTTACTCTGAGGACATTGTTTAAGGTGAAGTGGGGAAAGTTTAAAAGGAAACACAGAGTCTAGAACAGGTGTCTAGAACAGGAGTTGTGGTGGAAGCAGAAACAATAGTTGTGTTTAAGAGGCTTCTGGATAGATACATGATCATGCAGGGACTAGAGGGATATGCATCATGTGCAAGCAGAGTTTAAATTTAATTTGGGTATGATGTTCGGCACAGGCACATGAGCCAAAGAGTCTGTTCCTGTGCTGTACAGTTCTACATTCTATGAATTCTTGTTGATTTTAGCTGATTTGTCTGTGGATTGTGGAGAGAGCAACAGAATAAATTAAAAAAAAACCTTCCATTCTTTCCCCTTATTGATGTCATGATCAAATTCTTACAACAGAGCCCGGCTTAACTTGTACCATACCTTGGCTTCCCTGATGTTGCTGGTTTTTTTTACCCTCCCTTGCTTGGACTGCAGTTGGAATGTGAATGATGGCTTAAAACATATTCAATAGAGGCAGTCAATCTCCAGGAAATAGGTATAATAATTAATTATTATTAATAATGAACTACCATCAGATAGTTTGTGGCCTTGACCACAATAGATTTGATGTCACCTTCACCCTAGATCCATCCAGTCCCCCATGGAGTCATGGAGAGGCGCAGCTCGGAAACATGCCCTTTAGCCCATTGTATGGATCCTTGATTGCTGCTGTAGATTGTTTTGATGGTGGTAGAGTTTTGCCAGTGATGTACCGGGCTGGTATCACTTTCTGCTCAGACGTATTGGCACACCCATACCTAGCCATGAGGCAGCCGGGATGCACACATTGCACTACGCAACTATAGACGTGCTTTCTTCATGTTGGCATTTGTATGTTAGGTCCAGGAAAGGTCCTCTGAGATAGTGACTCTTAGGAATTTAAATTTGCCCACCTTCTCCACCTCTCATTCCCCAATGATCACTGGATCGTACATCTCTGGTTTTCCTTTCCTAAAGTTTACTATCAGCTCTTTGGTCTTGGTGACATTGAGTGAGAGGTTGTTGTTAGTACACCATTAAACCAAGTTTTTAATCGGCCCTTTTTATGCAGCCCACTATGATGTTATCATCAGCTAATCTGTCCTTCAGTGATAAAAATGTTATCTGCTTTGATATTACTAGAAAGCCCTTCATGGGCCAGATCCAGCCTTTGATGAATGTCAAACAGCACAGAGTCTGCTTCAGGGTCAGCTGCTCAAACTTGATCTGGAGTACAATAGATATCTCAGCAAACTACAACTCGCATATAATTGGCCAGTGGACACTGAGTTAGATTCACATTCTGTGAATTCTTTTTCAGATACCATAGATTATTTTGAGGCTGAAATGTGGTTGTCTTCTATCTTGGTGACACCTCTGACAAGATATGCTTACACTGCCCAGATATTGATCAACAAGCTATGTAACCTTACCATTTTTCTCTTATAGCTTAGTCTTTCATCCCATCTCCTCCAATCCAACAATGAACAAAAGCAAGCTGCTGTTGATGTAAGCACTGGAAATGCTCATCAGGCTGGATACCATCTGCAGAGAGAAACAAAGCTAATGGTCCAGAATTTGCAATCAGCAGCGAGTCACTTGCACAAAAAAAAAATTCACTGATCTTGTGGAGCTCTGGCCATGGGAATTTGTGTTCAGTACTGCTTCACTTGGATTTGTAAATCAGGCTGAAGTCCTTTTGTCAGAACTAACAAAAATTACAAGTGCAGGGAAAGGGAGGGAGAACTGCATGAATAGAATTGGTTAAAGTCGTTTGATGTTGTGATTTCCATTTTAAAATAATTAAAATACCTGGGATTACTCTGGAATATGCGCCACATTCAAGAGCTCAATTTGATTTGATGTTAATTCTGGTTTGCTTTGTGAAAATATATAAGGATATCATTATTCCGAATGACTACTTCCGATTATTAATATATTACTGTCACACAATTGGAATTTTTTTCAGATATGGGCTTCCAGTTAACTTTCAGGCCATGCTGCTTCAGCCAAATAAAAAGACAATGAAACGACTACGTGATGTGCTGAATGCACTTTTTAAACACTTAGATGAAGTTGCTGCAGCAAGCACTGTTGATGTAAGTGTTGTGCAATGCTGAGTTCATAATAGATGATAAGTTTGCTTCATTGCATGAGGGAAGTTGGTCCTTGCCTGACATTCCATTCTTCTCAACTTCCTGCTCTACTGAACTGTAGGAAACCAGACAGAGGTTTAACATTTCACTTCAACACCCCTTCATGAAAAATACAACAGCAGACTCCATGACAATTTCTTCAGCTTGAGGAACTAGCTTCAGGGCAAGACTTCTCCTTGAAGGAAATCCCATGATGCATGTTGCATGCATGCCTAGCAGTATACATTGACTATGAAGTTATGAGGAGGGACAATTCACATTGACTATTAACAGAGCTATTTTACAGTCTTTTCAAATTGCATCATCTTATAAATGTCTGTCCTGTTGGCCTTTAGATCTCAACGTGCTCTGAATGCAATTCAGTTTTTAAAAATACTCCAACAATTATGTAGTGTGTAAAAAGCTCCAAGATATTCTGAATTACCGTCCATCTGATCATAGATTTTTAATAATTTGTTATTTAGAACTGAAAACAGGCCATTTGGCCCTTCTAGTCCTTGCCGAAATATCATTCTGCTAGTCATTTCCCTGGCATTTCTTTCTCATAGACTTGGTATTAGAGTTTTTTTTTCTTCCTTAGGGATGTTATTATGTTGAGTTTCCTGAGTTCACAACCTGATATAGTTTCTTCAGGAAGGAGGCGAGCTCCCTGCAGAAGAGAGATTCCAATTGAAAGCTGTAAACTTCTGCAACCAAAAGAGGCAAGAATGGGAATAAATACGGAGCACTCACTTAACTTTGGTGAATCATTATTTTCAGCCTTCCGAACCTAATGCAACATCTCAGAGTTCAGGGTACCCTGATATGTTAGTGAGGATGCAGAGATTCTCCACGTACAGAAGAACCTAAAAATTAAGAGCTGGTGTCGGGTCTTTGGCCCTTTAATACCTGCTCTGCCATTCATTTTGATTACTAGTGAGCATCTGTCATTTCACTTTTTTTTTGTTAAAGAGGCAAGTATAATTTTGGATAGATTGCAAATTTTCCCATCGTGCATTGCAACAATGACTTGGTACGAATGGCCATTTTCATGAAGCGAGGGAAAATTCACTGATATGTAATCACAGGTCACAAAGCATGCAAATGATTAACAATTATTTCAACAGCAATCACAATCCCTTCATGATGCAGCATTTCCCCAGCTTTTAATTGCCACAGTAAGTCAATGATTAGTTTGTTCACCAGGTGACAAGTATTTCCACTTATTGAATTGCATTGCTTATTGTCTCATGCATCTAGATACTGTGAGGTGCTTTGCTTTGCTTTGATATTCCAAGCCATTCAACCCATACTTAAGCATAGTGGGTAGTGCAATAATGAAACAATTGTGGAGGTTGTAGCATTGCAGCAAGTCAAAAAGTGCAGGATTACTAGGACAAAGTTCAAGATATTGAGAAAGGTACAGTTAAATAGTGCATGTGTGTCACCTTTTAACCAATGGGAGATCCATTCAAGAATTTGATAACAGCAGGACAGAAACCATCCTTGAATCTGGAAATGTGTTTTTTCAAGCTAATGCATCACCTGCCCAACAGAAGAAGGGTGAAGAGAGTGTGACCAGCGTGAGAAGGGTCCTTTAATACATTGGCAACTTTCAGAGGTAGATGTGGCAGTTTAAAACTCGTGCATGCAATGAAACCCATGTTCTCTCTGGGACATTATAGGACATTTATAGAACATCAGCATTCTCAAACAGTGGCTCTGGATGTGGGCTGCTACAGTTCTGCAACAGAGTGGATTTCAAAACTTTTGATTTTTAGGTTCTGTGGCGCACAACCCAGACATTATTTCTTATCAGTCAAGAAGCTAATGGCAGTAGAAGGTGCAGGAGGAGAATAGGGAAAGGAAGCAACTCTTCAACATTAACGGCCCCTTTGGTCTGAGATCCAAATGGTCAAATGATTATGAACAATACAAGTAACCTCCTCTATTCAGCATCACCCTCAACCTTTTTTTAAAAACAGCCAAGTGATCATCAGTCTGATAATACAATAGAAACCAAATAAACAAGGAAAAGCAAATGCATTGGAAAAGACATTGCAAATCAGTTTTATAAATTATATACTATTGCCTGTAACCAATCACTTCTCTGTGTTATTTGCACATTGAAAGTGGATGACATTCCCGTTATGATCCTTACACGGCTAGAAATAAAAACAGAAAATGCTGGAAACATGACACATTCCTAAGAGTAGTTGTTTATTTTTTAATTCATTGGATTTGGACTCAGGTCTCTGGATTATTAGTCCAATAATTTAGCAACTGGTTGAGGGAACTTGTTTGGCCATTTATTCTGGAGATTAATTAGGCCTATGAATAGTTATAACTCAAGTTTTAAATTTTTATGGCCAATTGATTAGTTAATGTTCAGAATAACTTTCCAGATGTGACCCCAAATTGACATTATGTTTGAGAACAGTAACTAACAGAAGAGAGACAATGAGGCATGGAGTATCACCCTGAATACCAGCAGCTAATGCATTTTGCATATTGGCCAAATCAAGATCTTGGCCACATTCTACATAAACTGATTTAAATTATTTCATTGCAGATGGCTGCTTGAAATTTGTCCTACATTTGTGATCACACGACACAAGGTTGAAATGAGGCTATGGTGGGAAATTACGAGGGACCAGTGAATAATAAAGTCTGCAAAGTATTTCAGAGTTTACAGAAAGTTAACAAAAATTTTTTGTTAAAGCTTCATAAAGAAAATTGTGGTCAGGTGTAAACATTGACTATTGTCCATTTGAGGTCTTAAAGGGCAACTTTACCCAACGAGAGCTAATCCAATGCAAAAATGAGTCCAGATTTGTAGCTAAGTAAATAGACAAGGGTTTTGGAAAGCTTAAGATTACAATACCATTTCTACACTATGAAGATACAGGTTGAGTACCCCTTACCTGAAAACACGAAATCCAAAATGATCCAAAATCTGAAACTTTTTTAGTCCGTGGTCCCATAAGGTAATACATAATAGAGTTCAGAAACCTGATCAGAAAACGGGATGTAGTGGACGTAAGTAGTGCATTATTGGGTGTAGATGCATATGTAAATATTTGTATTGTAATGTGAATGCATGTATCTTTAAGTCTGAGTGAATGAGTGCATTTTTTAAAATGTTCCAAAATCCCAAAAAATCCAAAATTTGAAGCACTTCTGGTCCCATGGATTTTGGATAAGGGGAACGCATCCTGTATGGAAATGGTTCAAGACAAGGCCCACCATCTTCGTAGGATAATTTTGCACCTGTCCTTAGAGTGTTACAAGCCCAGAGAACTCCAAAACCTAGCAGCAATAGAAATTCACCCAGACAATGGTTTCTTAAACAAAAGTTGCTTTTAATTTTCTTTAAACATAATAACAAGCTCAATCTTGAACTTATTACTATTAACTTAACCCCAAGCACATGTGTATGTAATGTGTATGTGTTCAGGAAAGTTGTTTTATTGTCCAATCATTCACTTTTCATTTCTCCAGGTTCACAGGTAGCAGGCAATTCTCATACTGTGCACAGAATTTAACATTTATGAATTTTCACCAGGCTCTGATGTTTAAATGATTACTGCTCAGGAAGGTTCTTGTTGGTTTCAGAGAGATATTTGTTGCTTGTTGGACACACACAAACTGACTTCCTCCAATCAGTCACTTCAGTGTCTTGCCAAAGAAATTGCCCCATCATGGGTTTTCCAAATGATAACCCCTTCTTCCAAGTCACCACAGAGTTCCTATTGTTTCTCTTCTTTCAGAAGAAACACTCTACCCAGCCATATCCTCTTGTAAGGGCTACAAGGATTTTGAACAGGCTGAACTCAGAAATCATAACCCTCTTCAAAATGGGGTTTTCCAACAAGCCTACCAGCTTGCCATTTTGTAGTCTGAACTGACTTCTCTCTCTCTCTCTCCAAAAGAGAAATCACCTGTTTGTTTATTCTTTCTCTGCTTGTAAAAACCACATGACCTCTTCCAGGGCTCCAAACCCAATAGTCGAAAGATCTTATCAGTATCTCTGAGCCTGGACTTCATTGCCCATACACAAGAGATCAGCATTCTTCATTGCTTCTGCGAAGTCAACTGGAGCCTCAATGTCTAGCTTCAGCAAAGCTCTTGCTTTTTAAATGAGTTGTCTTTTGTGAAGTGTTACTGTTTGTGAAGTATAACCTACACTAAACATCTTTAAAGTCATAATTTACCCATAACTATTCTAACTTATCTTGTAACACAAGTAAATTCAAAACCATATTACATTTTGAAATTCCTTCCTTAAGTAATTGACTGTTTCTGCATAATATGCAACAATGAATTGACAAGGGTTTGTTCACTGTAAATAAATTTTCTGCATTACAATTGAGTAATTATTGAGATCAATAGCTCACAAAGAAATCAGTCCATCCAGCGATGTTCATTATGACTTAAGGAGCCCTCAATGTGAGAGCCACATTAACTACTTAGTAATGTAATTTTACAGAGCTAATCTACTTGTATCATAAAATGTTATTTCTTTCACTAAAGTTAACATAGAAGAGCAGCATAGTACCAATGTTTGTAGGTTTGTTCTCTCATCAACTTTTGATTTTCCATACACCCCCTCCATTCAGCTCTTTCTTCAGGCACATGTGCTGATGATCCATCCGTATTTCAGATGATGCTGACCACACTCCAGCTCTTGGCTCATGATTCTGGCTTCCAGTTGCTCATCTAACTTGTTGTTCAGACTGTACCGTACCCAGCAATTCTGTGTCTGCTCAACTTCACACATACCTGGTCATACTCCAACTCCACGGCACTCCATCAGCACACTTATCCACATGTATCCATCCATGATCATGCTTTGGCCCCAATTATAATCCTAATCACATTTTGACTGCATATTTAACCCCATTCCCCAAGGTGTTCTGTCTACATACCCAAACATCTTATAGCGCTCTTTCCACTCACTTGTTGCATTCATGGTTATGTCCCATCTGCACACATGCCCAAGGTACAGGCCAGGTTTCAACCCCCCCAGCCTCATGTTTCCAGCCACTCCCCTGCCCTGAGTTCCTGACGTCACACCTTGCCCTGCTCCTGTTCTGTCAAATTGAAGGACGCAGGCCTATACTTAGGCAGTCCATAGTTTTCTCGTAGCCTGTATCTTTCTTTGTTTGGAAGAACATTGTTCCTAGCTCAACATCTATCTTTTTAGGTTTAATTTTGCACAAAATACCCAGAATTAGTAATGATTGTTATGGAGTAAAGTCTCATGTTCATTGGCCTGGAAACAGTGGTGCAGCATCTGACAGTTCATTCAAACATCAAGGACTATTCCACATATTTCCACAGAACAAAAGGCATAGCTTGAACTGCAGACTGAACCATGACAGTTCTTATGCCATGTCCTCCATCTTTGACACTTTCACAACTTTGTTTCCCCTTTCTCTAATAGTCCTCGTTAATCTATAAACCAGTTGGCTTCATTAAAAGTTCGCCAAAGAATCCAGGTCCATTTGGGTCAAAGGTTTTCCTGATGTCTTATCCATCCCTCCCCACCCTCTTCGCAACTTAAATCTTAATTCATTTCTCTTCCCCAATATTCTGACAAAAGGTCTGTAACTTGAAACATTGACTTAATTTCTCTTTTCACAGATGCTGCCTGAACTTGGTGTTCACATCATTTTCTGTTTATTTGAAAGATATTTTTCAAAGTTATTTACCATCTGCAGCCAACAGTTCCCAAGTTTAATTGAAATAATGTACCTATTATTTGAACTGAATCACATAAGAATTATAGAAATCTGATAAATTGTCCAATCAAGACAGCAAATAATAAACATCAGTGCTGAATTTTTCTGCCAATGTAATAAAGTACACATTCAAATAAATTATTTTAAAATTGCATAGTGCTTTGATAACTGATGTATAAAAAATCTTTCACTCCCCCAAAAAAACTTGGTCATCAGATTCTTAATTTTAATCCACATTATCCATAACCATTTTAACTCTAAGCCCTAATTTAAAAACACCAGACCACTCTCCAAAATGGTCCCACTATCAATGACATGAGGCTGTTGGGAGTCTAAATGAAATATTTCAACTAATTTACATTGCTAAACTTTTCTGCAAATTTACCTGGATATGATGGCATCAACTGGAGATTTCACAATGGAATTGAAGTGTGAATGCCATTATCACAATTTCAAAGCTCAACAAGGCTGCCTTAAGTATATTTGTTCACATGAGTACATGCACATTATAGAGTCAGTGAGTGCTAGGTTGTTAATAATTTAATCAAAACACTAAATTGCTAAATACTGCAAGAGATTAAAATTAGGATTCTGTTGTTAATGGAGTCATAAATGAATACTAGAGCCATGAGGGAAAGTAAAAACACACAGAAATGCTGGGAAGAACTTAGCCTGTCCTTGAATCATCTATAGAAGACAAAGATATATTGCCCTCCTTCGAGGAATTGTCATTCAAGGGATTCTTCAAGGAATTGTTATTCCTTGAAGATCTTTGTCTCCTATAGACTCTGAAAAGACTGACTGAGTTCCTCCAGTATTTCAGTGTATTTTTACTACAAATCACAGTGTCTGCAGACTTTCGTGTTTCTCCCTTGACAGAAAGTGTCTGACAAACAGCTTTTAAGAAGAAAAAAACCCAATAAATTATATGATAAATGTAAATTTGAAATATTATTTTGCATTAAACTACTCCAAAAGAACTTTGATCCATAAATTATAATGCCAGAGGACAAATGTCCTTATATAAAGTATTATCAATATTTGCAAATAATTAATGATAAAAAGTTTATTGTTATGCACATTGACCAATGTACATATACATCAAAATTTTAACTTGCATGGAAAAAGAAACAACAGGAAAATATATTAAACTGTGTAATTTATACATAATTTATGCAGAAGATAGAAGTGTATGCTCAAGGATCATTTAATGATCTTCATGAAAATGGGGAAGGGGAAGTGGTGGTGCTATTCTGAAAGAATTAGCTACATGGTCATAAAAGAACAGCTTGATCTCTATCTATCAAATGACATTAACACTGATAAATTTAGTGATCACCCCAATACCATTTTTGTTAACCCATTTTATTTTAATTTTACTGCAGGCCAACATGGATATCCCTGGATTGAATGTCAGCCAACAAGACTACTATGCCTATGTCTACTTCAAGATTGACATTGACTTATTTAATTTTAAGTAAACCTTTACCCATAATGTGAAAACAAAGATTTTGCTTGATTTTTTTTGTATAGAATTAGTTTTATATCTATACTTAACTCTCTATTGATATAACGTGTGCTATGATTATTTTTTTGAACATTTTTAATTATAAAATCTGTACATTGCTCTCTTAATAGAAAATCTTGTCTGCCAACCAATAAATTCAATAGATTATATTAATATTCATTCCATAAAACAAGATTTTATTTGAAATATTTTATTCAATATGTCAATCATATAGGGGTATAGTTTTGCAAATTTGATTTTGCATAAAAGACTAGCCTGCTCACACATTTTCTTTGTACTCTTTGATTAAGAAAATTAAACATATCATAATGTTATTCCATTTTAAACAAACTGAGTTTCCTCTTATTCTTCATCAATGGTCCCAAAAGCCACCTAGAACATAGAACACTACAGCACAGTACAAGCCCTTTGCTCCTTGATGTTGTGCCAACCATATATTCCTTTAAAAATACTAAACCCTCCCTACACAGTAACCTTCTATTTTCCTTCCATCCATGTGCCTAAGAGCCTCTTACATGCTTCTAATGTTTCAGCCTCCACCACCATCTCTGGCAAGGCATTGCAGACACCCATTACTCGTGGATCTCTTTGCTGTGAGTGATGTTGTATCATGGTCAAGGAGGATCACCATGAACAGGACCCCCAGCTACAACCCTAAGGCAAGTGGAAAGGGAGAATGACATGGTCTGGAATACCATTCTCTTGGTAGTGAGGTCACGGGGCCTCTCCAACTCCCAATGGCAAGAAGTCCTTCCAGATGCACTCCACTCCATCTAGTCACTTTTATATATGGCCACCAACAACATGTGAACGGATGTTTGCTTTCCCGAGGAAGTCTGCGTCAGGGACTATGCTGCCCGCCTGGCTTACCTCCCCAGGACTGGACCTGCTTCAGAAGCTCGCCAGGCAATCTAAGACTGACCCACTGGTCAAGAAGGTCTGCCTCCTCCATTCTAACCCTCAGTATGCCTATGCTGTCTTCCCTGACAGGCACAAGGACATGGTCTCAGTCTGAGATCTGGCAGCATCAGGCCCCTAATCACCACTGTCCATCAATAGACACTTCTCTCCACTTCTACCTTAGGGGTCTCTGAGCCTTCAGTTGACCACTCTCCACCCCGGGCACTGTTGCCAATGATGCACCAGCACCACACCCCTTACCTGCGTTGGTGATGACAGGCCAACCCCTCAAGCTGCTCAGGGCACTACACCAGCACCCCAACCATTACCACATCAATCGCTGCAGCAGAGGAGACCACCTGACAGTCTTAATCTGTAAAATATATACATATATATGTTTCATTTTTTTCTCATACTGCAGGACTTTTCTTAAAAAGTAGGGGTGAGTGTGGTAAACCATTGGCTGCTGCCAGCTGGACATGCCTCCCAGGACAGATCCTACTCATAGGCCATTGGATACTCCCCATTCTACTCTGCCTCGATTAGTTGATAGCTGTTCCAGTCTATAGTTAATAAAAGCCTGATAGTTTTACAACTCCAGTCTTTTGTGATTATTAATGGTGCATCAGCTCTGATCTTAAACCAGATGTGGGCCCATCTGGTATGCTCTAGCCAGAAAAGTAGCCAGGGTTTGTGTCACCTGACATTTAAGCAATTTCCTTCTCCACAGCATGTCAAATAAGAACATTTATCAATCTGGTGCTTACTATGTTCTTGGAAAAACTGTTTTTGGACATAATGGTACATTATTAATGGTCCAATATCCTGAAACTTTTCTTATAGTGGATAGGAAGGTCGCAAGCATTATCACCCAGTGTGTCATAGTCATAAAAATGTGGAAACAGGCCCTTGGTCCAACTTACCCACTCAAACTAAAATGTCCAACCTTCCTGTGTTTGGCCCATATCCCCAAACCCATTTCCTTCAAGAAATTCTCACAGGCTAGAACCAGTGAGCCCCAGTCTCATAGCTTTATCCAATTTCTGCTTAGCCATGGCAATTGATCTAAATGCCTTTAAGTTGATGCCCAAACAAGTTACTTTGGTGACTTTGGTACATTAAACCTCTCTGACTGATTTGGCTACTGTTAACTGACTCCAGGAAAGGTACTGATATTTCAGGCTTGTGATAGTACAGATTCTATCATTAATGTGTATATGTACAGATTGTAGTGTAGGATGACTGTGATTGGCTGAGAGTGTAGCCACACCTACTGGCAGGTCTTAAAGGATTGCTCCTAGCCAGACCAGATCATTCTGCACTGGTTGACCTACTTGTGATATGCTCCAGTCTTTTAGTTAATAAAAGCCTTGGTTTGGATCAACAAGTCTTTGGTTCTTTTGAAGCGCTCTACAAGGCTCATTGTACAAACTCCTATTACACTTACTGGATGTGTCCAGAGGCTTGTTCAACTTTGTGTGTAATATCCTTTACATTATTTTGTCTCTTGGAATCCCTTCTAAAGCCTAGAGTCAAAATAGTGTCATAGTTACCATATGAGAAAGGAGGCCTCATCTGACACTTAATTTGTCTTCTAGAAAGCAGTCAACAATGCTTGACAGGACGAAAGTGGTGATTGAAAGTAGTTTGGTCAATGTAAAGATGTACTACAGTTATTTTAAAATAAGGAGTTACAGTATTTTACACACTGGTAGATTTTTGACTGGCTGTGCCTTTCCCACATCCAAAGCCCTTACAGACATCCAATTTATCAGTTTATGTACAGATGCCCAGTAGCATGATGGAAATTTCTAAAACCATTAAGTTCCATCATTGATTAGGGAAACAGGTCATGAGCAGGGCAAAAGCTACATTCTAACGGGGGGAATGGTCATGTTAATGAGCTGAACAGAAGCATTTTCAAAGAGGTCTCCACAAAAACTATTAAAAAGATGGTTTAAAAGCTCAAAAACCAAAATTTATTGTCAAAAATGGATAAAACTGGTGCTAAATGACCAAGGCAACCAAAAATAAAAACTGAATAAGTAAAAGCACAGCCAAGAACATCGAGTGGAAGCCTGATGAGGAGGGACTCAGCAGAGGCCTTGGGCCCAGCTAAAGCCAACAAACCTGGGGAGTCGGCCCAAGATATAGCCACAATCCTGAACATGATGGAAACTTTATACAGTCATTTTATGAGTATGGAATCAATGATGGGATATATATCAGAGAAGGTAATGGAAATTAAAGAAGTTGTGGAAGACTTAAATGAACGGATGACTCATTCAGAGGCTGAGCTGGACAAAAGACAGGTTGAAGGCACTGGAAGAAAAAGCAAAAATATGGGACACAAAAGAAAGGACTGATGGACAAAGATCAACCATATAGAAAATTTTAGCAGACGTAACAATGTAAGAATCATTGGATTGAGAGAAAGAATAGAGGGAAAATACCCAGTGAGTTTCTTTTGTAGATCCTACAAATGGTGGGACAAAATAAGTTAAATGCAAAGCTGCAAATTAAAAGGGTTCACTGGACTCAGAAGAACCAGCAAACAGCGATGACGGCCAGTCCTGGTAAGACTTTTAAGTTATCAAGAGAAAGATGTGATCTTGGGAGCAGCATATGAATATTCAAATAAATAATAAGGCTCATTAGTAGTGGACAACACAAAAGTAATTTTTTTCCAAGACTTCAGTCCTGCCTTGGTCAAACAAAGAAATGATTTTGACAAGGTAAAGAGACAATTGCAATCTAAAAACTGAAAATATTCAATGATTTATCCAGCAATGCTGAGGGTGGATGTCTAAGAATGTAATCAATGAATTTTCTGGAATAAATAAGTGGAAGAATTTTTAAGAAAGTTTTGAAAAGATTAAAGTTGATAGCTGAAAGAACTGAAAAGACCATTTCAAAATGGGACTAACTGAAAGATGTATCTTTATTTATAGTAATAGTACTGAACTGTCTTGTTTTCACTGTTAAAAGAAAAAAAAACATTAGTTTATATGGAGAGCTTTGAAAAGACAAAGGTAGTAAGGCAAGCAGTGAGGTGGGAACTCCAACTTGGCAGGGGGGGGGGGGAATGATGGCACTAGGAGAGGAACGATTTTAAAAGAGGGCGCCAAAGGGTTTATTCTTCTTCTTCGGAAGGACCCATGGGCTTTTTAAGCAGGCTTCCGGGTACTACTGTCAATGTATATGTTGGACATGTCTTTTAATAGGGAAATGTTACAACAGAATTTAGAAAATTGGGAAGATATTATTGTTATACAATATTTGTGTAAAAAATGGTATGGATAAGTTTATTAGTCTTAATATTAATGGGATAAACAGTATGGTGAAGAGGAAGTAGGTCTTGGCATAATTAAAGAAATTAAAAGTGGATATAATCTTTTTGCAGGAAATACATCCTACCAAATTGGAACATGATAAATTAAAAAGAGGATGGATTGCACAAATAATATTGTCTTCCTTTGGTTCAAAGGCAAGAGTGATGGTGATTCTAATTAATAAAAATACAGCAGGGTTAATAGAAGATACCTCTATTGATCAAGCTGGAAGGTATGTAAAAGCACACTGTAAAATTTAAGGAGAAGCATAGACATTTATGAATATTTATGCCCCAAATTATGACAATGAAGCCTTTATGAAGGGCATCTTCTTAAAACAGCAGAGGGAAGACAAAATATATTAGTTGGAGGAGGAGACTTTAATTTCTGCTTGGACCCAATACTAGATAAATTGGCAAGAACAATAATGAGGACAAAAACAGCAAAAGCCATAATTTCATATATCAAAGATCTAAATCTTATCCATGTATAGAGGCAATTAAATCCCACAGAGCGAGACTACTCTTTTTACTCAAGGGTGCATAACTCACATTCAAGGATTGACTTATTTTTAATGTCTGCCCAGTTAAAAAGTAGAGTGATAATAACAGAATATCGAGTGAAACTTCTATCAGACCATTCTCCATTAATATTATCTATAGCAATAATGGAAAACCAAGAGAATGTATAGAGATTGCGTCTCAATACTACATTGCTTAAAAGAACAGACTTCTGTGAATATATAAACAGACAGATAGAAATATTTTGTGTCTGCCATCTACTAATAAATAGTTTTCTAATATGAATATTAATCAAGAATATTTAAAGAGACAAATTATATCCCATATGAAGAATCTTAAGAGGGAACATATGGCAGAAGTAAACAGTTTGGCAAGGATATTAAAGAATTTTAAAAAATCAAAGAACAGGACTTCAAGAAAAATACAGATTACTGGAGAATAAAAAGCTAAGATATAATATAATACAAACATATAGGACAGAAAAAGCTATATTAAAAACTAAATAACGATACTATGAGTTGGGTGACTGGGTGCACAAGGTTTTAGCCTGGCAGATAAAAACAGAGGAGTCATCAAGAATGATAAATGCTATAAAAACAGAAACAGACACTCCAGTATATAAGCAAAACAAAATTAACAACACTTTTAGACAATATTACATGAAACTATACAAATCAAGATTACTAGGAGATGAGAAAAAATGAAAGAATTTTTGCTGAATGTCGAACTTACAAGGCTGGAAGAGAGAACGAGAGAGGATAGAATTAGATACTCCCTTCACAAGGGAAGAAATTGAAAAGGCCCTGGACACCCTACAAGCTAATAAATCACCAGGTGAGGATGTATTTCCACCTGTTTTATAGACAATCCAAAGAATTTTTAATGCCCCTTTTAAGAGATGTCATGGACCAAGCTGTGGAAACATAGACCCTCCTGGAATCATTCTCAACCATGATTATTACAGTATTACCAAAAAATAGGGACCCACAAAAAACTGTCCCTGTTAAATGCTGATTATAAGATATTAGCGAAAGCATTGGCTAATAGGTTAGGACAATACTTGACAAGCAGGATTTGTTAAAGGAAGGAATTCCTAAAATAGTCAAGGAAGATTATTTAATATAATATACATGGCTAAATCTGAACAAAATTCAAGTATTACAGTCTTCCTAGATGCAGAAAAAGCATTTGACCATTTGAAATGACCCTTTTTATTTAAAACATTGGAAAAATGTAGTATCGGCAGAACATTTATAAATTGGATAAAAACTTTATACCATAAACCAAAAACTAAAATAATAACAAATAATCAAATGTCGGTGGTGTTTCCCTTGAGTAGATCGAGCAGAAAGGGATGCCCCCTGTCCTCAGTGCTTTTTATTTTAGTGACTGAACCACTGGTGGAGATAATAAGAAGGAATTTGGATATAAAGGGCTTCAAAGTCAGGCAAGAAGAATATAAAATCAGTCTATTCGCCAATGATGTGCAATTGTACCTATCAGACCCAGCTAAAATTTTGGAAAAATTACAAGTAACATTGGAAAAATATGGAAGAATATCAGGCTATAATATAAATATGGATAAAAGTGAGATAATGCCATTAACAAATAATGAATAGGAAAGATACCAAAAAGGAAGTAAATTTAAATGGAAGATGGATGGAATAAAATATCTTGGAATAGAAACTGACAATAACTTGCAACATCTGTACAAACTAAATTATGTTCCTCTTCTTGGGAAGAGAGAAAGAGAACTACAGACATGAAGAGACTTACCGATTACTTTGGTGGGAAGGGTTAATTGCCTCAAAATGAAAGTGATGCCAAGACTGCAATACCTTTTTCAATGGCTGCCCATTCCATTACCTAAAAACATTTTAAAGCTACTAAACAACCATATTAAACAGTTCCTATAGAATAATAAGGTACCCAGAATTGCTTTGGAAAAAAGGACATGGGTCTACAGGCTGGGAGGACTTAGACTTCAAGATTTAAAAAAAATATTACCTAGCTACAGCCTTATTCACTGAAGACAACCCTCTGTCTTGGGTTCAAATGGGAATGTACTCAATGGAGAGGGGGAAGCAAAGGATTTTATTTATAAATTGAGTTTCAAATCACTTAAGAAAAAGACAGATAAACCCATTCTAATATATATGATTAGAACATGGCAAGAAATTAATGAATAGGGAAAATATAGGAATATCAATAAAAGCACCATTGTGTAAAAATGTTTATTGCCTAAGAACATGGGCAACAGAATATTAAATTTGTTGTATGACAAAGGTCTAAGATATATTAAGGAGTGTTACACAGAAGGAACTCTTATGTCCTTTGAACAATTAAAAATTAATATGGAATGGCCAATGGGACTTTCTTCTATTTTCTCCACCTAGATTGTTCTTAAGAGAAAGATGGGGAAGCTAGTGAAATTGAACAAATGGTTTGGATGGGCTGTTGTACATCCAAATTTATAACAAAAATGTACTATGGTCTCCAGAGTGAAAGTGCAAAACCAGGGTTGGAAAGGCCAGGGGAAAGATGGGAGTCAGACTTGGGTGTGGTGATTTCAGAAAGAAGCTGGTCAGATTGGTGTAAGGTCAGCATGATATCAATTATAATTGATATCAGTCTAATTTTTTTACACCAATTATAACTTACCCCCAAAAGGTTACACAGATCAAAATCCAAAACTTCAGAGATGTGTTTCATATGTGGGTCTGAGACAGAAACTTTTCTACATGCCACATTGTCATGCATGAACGTGAGACCATTTTGTCAAGAAATCACAGAAAAATTAACCAGGATAATGGAAGTGGCTTTCATAGGCGACCCAGAGCTATATCTATTAGGCAATTTCATGGAAATAAGTGACAAATTGACCAAATATCAAATCTCATTTATAAAAACAGCACTGGCGATAGTGAAAAAATGTATCATGATCACTTGGAAGCCCAACTCCCCTCTACTTATAGTATGATGGACTGCAGAAATGAACAGCTATATACCTATGGGAACATTTTAGTCCAAAATATATAAAAGAAAGTTGAGATCCTATGTCATACAAGGATTAAATATAATACTTTTGCAAAGGTCTGGCAGCTATACATGGACCACATAAAAAGGATCAAAAAAGGGTATAAAAGTAATTATTTATATATATTTTTCTTTTCTTTGGCTTGGCTTCGCGGACGAAGATTTATGGAGGGGTAATGTCCACGTCAGCTGCAGCCTCGTTTGTGGCTGACAAGTCCGATGCGGGACAGGCAGACACGGTTGCAGCGGTTGCAAGGGAAAATTGGTTGGTTGGGGTTGGGTGTTGGGTTTTTCCTCCTTTGTCTTTTGACAGTGAAGTGGGCTCTGCGGTCTTCTTCAAAGGAGGTTGCTGCCCGCCGAACTGTGAGGCGCCAAGATGCACGGTTTGAGGCGATATCAGCCCATTGGCGGTGGTCAATGTGGCAGGCACCAAGAGCTTTCTTTAGGCAGTCCTTGTACCTCTTCTTTGGTGCACCTCTATCTCGGTGGCCAGTGGAAAGCTCGCCATATAATACGATCTTGGGAAGGCGATGGTCCTCCATTCTGGAGACATGACCTACCCAGCGCAGTTGGATCTTCAGCAGCGTGGATTCGATGCTGTCGGCCTCTGCCAGCTCGAGTACTTCGATGTTGGAGATGAAGTCGCTCCAATGAATGTTGAGGATGGAGCAGAGACAACGCTGGTGGAAGCGTTCTAGGGGCGTAGATGGTGCCGGTAAAGGACCCATGATTCGGAGCCGAACAGGAGTGTGGGTATGACAACGGCTCTGTATACGCTAATCTTTGTGAGGTTTTTCAGTTGGTTGTTTTTCCAGACTCTTTTGTGTAGTCTGTTGCCTTGGCGAGTCTGTTGTCTATTTCATTGTCGATCCTTGCATACGATGAAATGGTGCAGCCGAGATAGGTAAACTGGTTGACCGCTTTGAGTTTTGTGTGCCCGATGGAGATGTGGGGGGGCTGGTAGTCATGGTGGGGAGCTGGCTGATGGAGGACCTCAGTATATCTATCTATATATATAAATAAATAAAGTTTCCCCAACTGTACTCTATATACAAAATATATGTAAGCTCTGATGGTGAACAGATCTGTATGTATGGAAGGAGATGGGGGAGGGAGAGAGGGAGGGACTGTTTTGTTTTTGTTGTGTTTGTGAGAAAAAGCTTAATATATTGTATATTTAAATATTACTATGTATATTTTTTTGAAAAAAAAAGCAAAAATAAAATATTCAAATAAAGCTGCATTCTCCCATGAAGTATTCTAAGGATATGTAATTCAAATTTAGGTGTTTTTCAATGAGTAGCTCAAAATGTATTGCATCAAAATAATTTTTATTCTGTAAATGAAGTACAGCATTTCCAAAGAATACAGAAAAGAGAAACTTTCTTGTGTAAATTGTGGATAAATGTTCTGAATGTAAAAAGAGCACAAAGACTCGACAGGACAGAATTGCCTTATGAATTTCCACTCCACTGAGCTTAATACATTTCATGGGTTACATTAAAAATAAACAAAAGCCAAAGAATTTGAGCTGAAAGATACCAAATTCAATGAAAATATGATGACTGGAAAAATCTGTTTAGTGATAAATATTTGCTTAATCAGATAAAGAAATTATTATCTTTTAACTAACAAGGCTTTGAAAGAGTCAAAACAATATTGTATTGATTTTCTCTGGAAGCTGAAAGTCTTGAAGTGGTAAGTGTTGACTCACAACTCATCATTTTCTAACTCTTGAAAACTTGGACCACTTAGGATAGAATCTTCTTTAGGCAACTTTAAAACAGAAATATGCATATATTAACTCCAATTATTTCACTATATTGTATTAAAATAGAAAATGGCAATATACATATCAAGACTGAAATACTTTGGGTGTTTTGCACATCTCCAGCAATAATTTGGGAAAAGAATTTGTGGAATGATTTTTCCACCAAAATGGCATTAACTCTTGCTGAACCCAAAAAATGATGTGCAAGTCTTGGAATTGGCTCATAATATGGAACAATTAAACTAAATGGTTTACAAAAGTGAATTTTAAAAAGCATCAGGATACTTAATTGAAACATACAAGATCACGAGGCTTCTTGTATGAAATGTTTCCTACTGTGGGAGAATTTCGAACAAGGGGTTACTGTTTAAAAATAAAGTGTCCCCTATTTAAGAGAGAGAAAAAAACAAACAATTTTTCTCTCTCAGAGTTATGAATTTTTGGATCTTCAACAAATGGTCATACACCAAGTCATATCGCACAATTGCAGATATACTTTGCATTACAAAACTAGAGTGTTCTTATGAAACCTTTAGTAAGCTGAAGTGGCGTAAAGTGAAGACCCATTCACTACTATTAAAGGCTATTTTCATAAAAGTGAAAACCCATTCAAAACCCATTCAAATCCTTTGTAAAAGTGAACATAGGTCTCTTTGTAAAAGTGAATTTTTGTAAAGTGAGTATTTGTAAAATGAGGTATCTAAACCTAGATTCCTTTGAACATTTCAGTCCAAAATATATAAAAGAAAGTTGAGATCCGACTTTAATACAAAGAATAGAAAGATTATTTCACACCAAATGCTGAAATTTGATTGAACAACATTCTGACAGGGAATGCTAATAAAATGCAGTCCCTTATGGATTATTTTATCTTTGCTCCTTAAAATCTCATCTAAGACTTTGCAAGAGCATATATTAGCTCTTCACATCACTAAATAACATATAGGTTGAAAGGATACATCTGCCAGTCAAAAAAGTTTTTGAAAAATTTGGACAGAATTCAATGTTATATGAGAAATCTTCATTCCAAAGTGCCTCAGGAAAGCTAAGATGGGGAATTTCTCAAATCATAAGGATCCAAAGCAAGAATCACAAACAAGGCAAAAAAAAATCATACCATCTATGCAATTCCGATGTTAATACTTTTTCCTTTCATTGGTGGTAAAGTGCATCATACAGTGCCTATTAGTATTAAAGGAAAGCAAGTGTACTAAAGAGCTCCAAGCTCATGATTAATATCTGAATTAAAATTAGGTTTATTGGCATGAACATGTGTCATGAAACTCGTTTTCATGGCAGCAGTATTGTGCATAACAGGTGCAAAATTGCTACTGGAGTTCTGTAAATATAATATTTAAAAATAAATAATTAGTGCAAAAAAAAAAGTGAGGTAGTGTCTATAGATTCAGCATCTGTTCAGAAATCTGATAGCAAAGGGGAAGTTGCTTTTGTAACTGTGGGTCTTTGTCTTCAGGTTCCTGTATCTCGTTCCTGATGATAGCAATGAGAAAAGGGCATGGCCTGGGTTGTGAGGGACTTTGATTATAGAGGCTGCTTTCGTGAGAGACTGCTTCTTAAAGATGTCCTTAATGGAATGAAAACTAATGCTCATGTTGGCGCTGGCCAAGTTGACGACCCTCTTTAACTTTTTCCTGTCCTGTCATTGGCAGTTCCATACCGGTGATGCAACAGTCTGAGTGCTCTCCAGTGTACAACTCCAGAAATTTGCAAGAGTCTTTGGTTCATAACAAATCTCCTCAAACTTCCAATGAAATACAACCGCTGATGAGCCTTCCTCATGACTGCATTGACATAATGGCCCCAAAATAGATCTTCAGAGATATTGACATCCCGGAATTTGAAGTTCTTTATCCTCTCCACTGCTGACCCATCAATGAAGACTGGTTTGTTTTCTCCTGATTGCCCCTTCCTGAAGTCTGCAATCAATTTCTTAATTTTGCTAATGTTGGGTGCAAGGATCCATCACTCCTGTACGCTTCCTCATTGCTGTCATGGTGTCATTGGTAAGTTTGCTGATAGCATTTGAATTGTGCCTAGCCAGATAGTTATGGGTGAAGCAAGAGTAGAGCAGTGGAATAACCATGTATCCTTGAGGTGCACCTGTGTTAATTGCCAGTGAGGAGATGTTGTTGTTATCAATCCACACTGACTGTGGTCTTCTGATGAACTCAAGGATCCAGTTGCAGAGGAAACTGCAGAGGCAATGCAAAAAAGCAGTCAACATTGTGAAGGATCCCCAGCAGCCAAGTCATAACCTTCAGGAAGAAAGTACAGATGGCTGAAGTACAAGAACAGCCCCCCCCCCCCACCCATGGGAATCTCTTGAATCTCTTCAATAGATATCTTCAATGGATGAGTGAAGGTATCCTATGATGGAATTGGCTTTATTTACTACTTTCGGTAGCTTTTTACATTCCAGGACATTCAAATTACAAATCTAGGCTGTGACAAACCAGCCAGTATGCATTCTACCATGCACCTGTAGAAGTCTGTAGAGTTCTCAACATGCCAACTGTCCTCAGCCTTCATGAAAAATAAAGGTGATGGTGTGCTTTTTTCACATTTGCCTCGATGTGCTGGGTCCAGGAGATATGTGGACTCCCAGGAACTTGAAGTACTAATCTATTCAATCAACGTCCCACCAATGCAGCAAGGTGCCTAGTCCCTGGACTTCTTTCTAAAATCCATCGCTCCTTCTTTTGTTGACGTTGCTCTGGAACTACCCTGCCAGATTCTTGATCTCCATCTTGTGTTCTAAATCATCATTTGCATTTATTCAGCCAATAAGCCATTGTCTGTGAATTTATAGATTGTGTTGGAGTCAAACTTGGTGACACAATCAAGAGTATACAGGGAATAAAGCAGGAGACCAAGCACACAGTCTTGAGATGCCTTTCTTGAGAGTCAGTGTGGAGATGATTGGGGTCTTCCAATAAGAAAGTCAGATCCAGTTGCAGAGGAATGACCAGGGTCCCAGATTCCTTAGTTTGATTTTTGCTGGTACAATGGTGTTGAATGCTGAACTTTAGTTTATGAACATAGCCTTACATAGGTGCTCTTGTGGCCCAGGTGATCTAAGGTAGAAGGCCAATGAGATGGAATTTGCCAGAGATTTGTTGTGACCATAAGCAAATTGAACTGTGTTCAGGTTCTTCCTGATATAGTTGATTTGCATCAAAACCAACCTCTCAAAACACTTTGTCACAGTAGACACAAGTGTTACTGGCTGATAGTCGTTGAAGCAGGTCACATTGCTCTTCTTGGCACTAATATAATGGATGTCGTTTTGAAGCAGTTGAGGATCTCAGACTAAAGCAGTGAAAGACTGAAAATGTCTACAAAATCTCCAGCCATTTGGTCCACGCAGTATGTGAGTACACCATTTGGACAAGACATTACGAGAACTCACCTCGAAGATTCTTTTCATGTCAGCCTCAAAAACTGAAATAAGAATCACCAGGACTTGTTGGGTTTGGGGGGGGGGGGAGTGAGGGTGCGTGGCGTGAGGGGTATCATTGTTTTGCCTTTCCTTTTTCAATATTTTTATTGGATTTTACTGAAGTAGTACCTAAGTAAAAGCCATTAATCAGTAATATATAAAAAAGAATATTCAGAAAAAAATTATGAAAAATAAAATGTATATATAAACTCAATATCATAAGTTAAATAGAAAAAAAAGTAGCAAACACTTAAACAATTACAATATATGGCTAATTGAAAAAAGATTTTTAAAAAAGTACTGTAACTATCATACTATACTACAAATTCTAACCCCTTCGCTTTTAAAGTTATCTGGTAAGTACATACAATTTTATAACCATTAAAAGAAACCACAAACTCACAAAACAAGATCCAAGTGATCTTATAAATTACAAAAATAATTAATAAAAAACGCCAGAGAAAATTTAAATCCATTACAATAGAAGAACATCTGATTTTTTTTCCAAAGTTAGCCATGCCATGATATCTGATAGCCATTGAGTATGAGAAGGAGGGACAGAATCTTTCCATCTCATCAGTACTGAATGTCTAGGAATAAGGGAGGCAAAAGAGACTACATGGTTTTGAGACATAGTTAGATTCAAATCAGTTGTCTTAGTTGATGCAAAAAGGGCAATTATAGGATTAGGTATCAGATTCACACTGAGAACTAAAGATAAGGTACTGTGGTGCAACAAGCAGACACAAAACACAGAAAAGATCTGCGTCAGTGCCCTGATAACAGTAGTGGTGGAGGTGTCAGGGCAAGGGAAAATTGGAGTATTTATCTACAACTGCGAGGAAGTAGACATTCTTGTTCGTGGAAGGTAGGGGGCCATTGAGGTCGATGCTGAGCCACTTAAAGGTCCTTGATGACATGGGCCTATGGCGGGCGGAAGAAGAGCGGTTTGCACTCTGCACAGACCCTGCATGACTCGGTCATGGTCCGTACTTCCTGGACTGTGAACGGAAGGTTCCGGGACTTAATGAAATGATATAGGTACATGACACTTGGGTGGAAAAGGGTGTCGTACAGCTCCTACAGTTGGTCGGATTGTAGGCTGGCTCAGGTCCAGGACAGGGCATCAGGGGAGTCATTGAGCTTCCCCAGCCTATACTGGATGTCGTAGTTGAACGTGACCAGCTCAACTCTCCAGTGCAAGAACTTGTCATTTTTGATCTTGCCCCTGTGGGTGGTGCTGAACATGAATGTCACTGCATGCTGGCCAGTGAGAAGGGTACACCTCCTGCCTACCAGGTAGTGGCACCACTGGGGGACAGCTTCCACAATCACCAGGGCCTCCTTTTCAATGGCAGAGTGCCTGAGCTCAGAACTGTGGAAGGTCCTGGAAAAGAAGGCCACAGGTCTGCACCCTTGGTTGGGGGTAGCCGTGAGGGCAACATCAGAGGCATCACACTCCACCTGGAATGGGGTGTCCTTGTCCACGGCATGCATTGTGGCATTGATAATGTCTTGTCTGATGTGGGTGATCGCCACTTGTGCCTCGGGGGGGGGGGGAGGGGAAAGGTAGTAGCTTGGGCCAGTGTGCGGTCCTTGTTCAAGAAGTAGGGGACCTACTGGGAGTAGTAAGAAGAGTCCTAGGCACCTGTAGAGAGCCTTGAGCATGTGAGGGAGGGGCAGTTCCATTAGGTGTGTGTGCATTTGGGGTCGGGACCGATGAATCATGCTCCACGATGTACCTCAGGATGGCAAGGTGGGTAGTGCTGAACACGGACTTTTCCTTGTTGTAAGTGAGGTTCAGCTCCTCAGCCGTCCGGAGAAATCTCTCCAATTTGGTATTGTGGTCCTGCTGGTCATGGCTGTAGATGGTGACATTGTCCAAGTACGGGAAGGTCGCTCTTAGATTGTGCCGGTCTACCATGTGATCCATCTCCTGCTGGATCATGGAGACCCCATTTGTGACCCCAAAGGGAACCCGGCGGAACTGGTAGAGGCACCATCTGCCTCAAAAGCAGTATAAGGTTTATCCCAGGTGTAGATGGGGAGTTGGTGGTAGGCATACTTCAGGTCATTCGTGGAGAAGACCTTATAGTGGGCTATCTCAATGACCATGTCAGCTATTCGGGGTAGAGGGTAGGCATCCAGCTGGGTGTTCCAGTTGATGGTCTGGCTATACTCTATGACTGTCTTTGGTTTGCTGCCCCCTTTTACAACCAGGATCTGGGCTCTCCAGGGGCTGATGCTGGGCTCTATGATACCTTCCGCCAGAAGCTGCCTCAACTCTGCCTTGATAAAGGTCCTGTCGGCCGCACAATAGTGCCTGATCTTAGCAGCTATGGGCTTGCAGTCTGGCGTTAGGTAGTTGAAGAGGATCTGCAGTGTGGAGAGGCCGCAGGTGGACTGAGAGTGGTTGCTGGTCTTTGTGCTGTGGACGGCGAGCAGGAGGAGTGGGTCACCGAAGGCAAGGGTGAGGCTTTGGAAGTGGCACTGGAAGTCCAGCCCTAAGATGACAGGGGCACAGAGCTTGGGCATGACCAGGAGCCTGAATCCTTGATATGCTTCCCCACCCACTGTCAGATCTGCTGAGCAGCACCCGAGCACTGTGATAGAAGTGGAGTATACCTTTAATTTCAGCATCCAGGCCACTTTTGTGTGTACAACGCTCTCAGTACTGCCGCTATCAAATAGGTATTTTGTACCTTCGCATTGACAGTGATGTCATCATCGAGCGCCCGAGTCCATGGGGAATGCCCTTCTATAGTGTGGTGGACACTAGGACCATCTTGGGGTCTGAATCACTGCTCCCCAATGGTTGTGGCGAACAGCAACTTCCCTCTGGAGCATGGGGCGTGTTGGGTGCACGATTGTGTGAGGCACATGTTGACCACATTGTCCCGCTGGCGAGGTGAGTGAATTGTGCCTGGAGGCCAGCTGGATCATGATAGTGGAACCCAGTGGATGCACGAGGCATGCAGGCATCTTGGAGGAGTCGCTCCACCTCCCCTTCGGTCACCCTGGTCTCGGATGGGCAACCCAACCGGAAGTGAGGCTGGAGGTGATGTAATCTGTGCAGGTGGAAGTTGGGTGGAGGAAGATGGCAGTGACTGTGGTGAGCATATAGCAGTGGTGCAGGAGGGTGGCCAGACCGGAAGTGATGTCAGCATTGAAGGTGGAAGTGGTGGGCCAAGTAATGGCATTACCTGGTCTTCACACATGGCTGCGGTGGGGGGTGGGGTCTCCCAGCTGATCATGGAGAGCCGCAGCATTCCCGCTGGGTCTGGACAGACACACCTTAACGAAGTGGCCTTTCTTACTGCATTGGGAGCAATGCGAGTTCCTTGCTGGGGATTTCTTTTGGGAGTGCCTGTCCAACCCACACTGGGAACTGCAGTACTTACAGCAACAGGCTGCATCAGCAGTGGCAATTGTCTCCTCTCTGTAGGGCTCCTCAGTGACAGCAGTTGTCGGCATCGGCCGTTGGGGGAGTCGGGCACCGAAAACTTCTATAGGGTGGGCTGCAGCTTCCAGAGAGAAGACTAGCTCCATGATTCAGGTAAGGGTGGTAGTACTTTCTTCCAGCAGCCTGTGCTGGGTAGCCCTCGATCGCAACCCTCGCATGCAGGCATCTCGGAGGAGTCGTTCCACCTCCCATTCGGTCACCCTGGTCTCGGTCAGGCACGAGTGAACTAGCCCACGCAGAGCCCCCAGATAGGCATCTGTCATCTCACCCTGATGCTGATCAGGTACAGTGCATAGAGCACATTCAATGGGGGCCTGTATATGCTTTCCAGGACGGCCATTGCAGGTTCGTAGTCCAAGCAGTCTCTGATGGCCTGGAAAGCATGAGGGCCCAATTTGGTGTGAAGTACCATGAGTCTCTTTTGGTTCATGTTAATCACCTCAGCCTGCATCTGGATGATCGTCTCAATTGCATGCTTCCAGATCTCGAAGCGCGTCATGGCATCCGGGTGTTAGGGGTCAATTTCCAGACTCCCGATGGTGAGGATCTTCTCCATGGTCTTTAAATAGTTTACTCCCAAAAACCTGAAGTTCGCTACCATCTTTGCCTCAGCACCATTAATGCAGAGTGTATTTCCCCATTTCCTGAAGCCAGTGATCAGCTCCTTCAGTTTCCTGACATTGAGGAAGAGGCTGCTATCCTGACTCCTTGCTGCCCTTCATCTCATCATTATTGAGATCCTGCAAACCTGTGATTGCAGATAGCACAATCACATGTATAGGAATTATAGAAAGCCACTGATGTTCAGGATTAACGTGGAGGAGGAATTGTCAGCAATCCTCTTTAATTGTGTTCTGAAGGTCAGGAAGTAAAGGATCCAGCTGCAGAGGCAATGTTGATCCCTAGGTCTCAGAGTTTGGCAATTAATTTTTTGAGACTACGGCACTGAAATCAGAGCTGTTGTCAAAAGAAGGGAGTCTGACGAAGGTGTCCTTGTTATCCAGGTGTCCAAGGGCAAAGGGCAGGACCAGGGAAATGGTATCTGGCATAGACTTGTTGTGACAGAATGCAAATTGAATTGTGGTAGATCAAGGCTGTCTGGATAGGTAATGTGGGCCATTCCCAGCCTTTCAAGGCACTTCATAATGATGAATGTCAAAGATATTATTCATTAAGGCATGTTGCTTGGGTTTTCTTTGGCACAGAGATTGGACTTCTTAAAGCAGTTGGGAGAGGTTAAAGATGTCAGTGAATAGTCCTTTAAGCTGGTTTGTGCAAGTTATCAGTAAACAGCCAGCAGCACTGTCCAGACTAGTCACCAGTCTGACATCTGTGATGATGGCATTAGGCACAGGTACACATGAAGCTGTTGAAGTTAACTCACTGACCTTCTGTTCAAAGTGAGCATAGAATGCATGGATCTCATCAGGGAGGTAGTCATTGTTACTTACAATTCTTCCCAACTTCAGCATGCATTCCAACATTAATCAATATTGTTCTTGAAGTTCATCTGGGACTCTAACTTGGTCTGATATTGCCTCTTGGCATCCCTGATGTTCTCTGCAAGGCCATCAGGGATGTTAAGAGACAATTACAATGATGAATTACATTTCAGCTTGTTATTCAGATGAGTTTTTAAACAGTACAACTCTTAATTAAATGAAGTCAGATTCTCTAAAATCTTCAATTATTCAAATTTTTTAAAAAAATTGGTTAAATGAGGATATCCTAAACAAATCAGAAATCATCATTTATCTAAATTTATTTTCAGAGCTGAACTGACTGGCAACCTTAGGCTCCCAGCGGCAGCGGGGATGTCGGGCTCCCAGTGGCAGCAGCAGACGTCGGGCTCCTAGCAGCAGTGGGGATCTTAAGCTCCCAGGCAGCTGCAGGAACCTTGGCTCTGGGCAGGAGGGGGGCCTCAGTGGGGAGGTGAGAATTAAACATTAATCTAATGCTTTAAAAGCCTTCCCTTCTTGTCTGTTGCTGTATAAGCTGTTGCTACTGGGCTGTTTTTACAAAATGACCAGTTCTCTGAAAAATCGTTTATCTGAATTAGGCCGGTCCCAACCATTTCGGATAATCAAAGTTGTACTGTATTTGAATGAGATTCCTGAGGGCTTAAATTTATTTCCTGCTACCATCTCTGATATCGATTTGGGGCTTGTTATAGCAGAGAAAGCTGGATGCTTGATGGAATGTCCATCTCAACATTCTTTTGAAACCATTCCACAATCTCCAATAGCAATAGTTAAACAAGAGTGCTTTAAGAACTTCAGCCAAAATATCATATATTGCAGTCACTAAATTATGCACCAAACATTATAAAATCATACTGCTTACATGAACCAGTCTTGTGCAATGTACACTAATGAAAATTATTCACTTGTGGCATCAGAGTTAACTGGCAAGTGTCCTATGCACAACATCTTGTATATTTTCTTTCAAATATGAATTTTTATGCCTCACATTTAAATGAGGGAAAAAAATGTAGTATTTAAAACATGGTCAAATAGTGAATAAAAGGGCAGGTAAGGGAAATTCAAATCCCATGCATGTTATTTAGACAACCATGTGTCAATTTGCCTTTTTGATTTTGTATAATTTACTGGCAGGTGAGATTCCACTCAAGGTATATTGATTAGCAGGAGCCGGATTCACAGGCCACCATCCTGTTCAGATACCATCAGTGTTTTGAACATTTTACCACTTGACATTAGGCTGCAATAGATATCCCACTTTTTCAATTCTAAATTACATCAAGTACATGGAGTTTGGTACACTGAAAGTTGATTGTAACACGCAATACCTGTTGTTAATGTATAAGGCATGCCAATAATGGTTTTTTTTGGCAGCGTTTGACCTTTGAGTTTGTGAATTTATAGTTTTTTTTAATAATTGCTAATAAATGCCCACATGTGAATTGCATTGTTTTGTTAGCAATAAAACTAAGTTAGGTAATGTTTACTTATTTATACAAAAAAATAAAATATACCAATATATTTTAAGTAATTTATTTTCATATCTAGGGGTAGTGAAATAAAAGAAACTTACTTCTCCTCCCATGCTATCCCAGCGTTTCACTGTTTTGACTTTAGAGAAATCATTACTTATTGGTATTCTGGATACATGTCCCAGTGATAGTTTTCTATTAATTAGCAATAATTAAAACACAAATGTCACTTAAGTAAATTGAAGGAGAAACTTCTTCACAGTTATTTAATTGTTAAAGCATGTAAATAAATCACCACAATTTTAAATCCCGACAAAATATTCATTACGTTATTCAACATGTTGTGCACTTATTTTAATTATTTTAAGATTCAATTTGACATTTTTCAGTGTGTGTTCCAGGTAACACCTTTGCATAATCTTGCTTAGTTCATCATCAGTCATTATTGTGTTTGTGAAGTCCTTAAAGAAGAATAACTATATTTCACCGTCTCTTTTAAAGAAGCAGTAGACCACATTTTTTCAACAATTGTGCAGACTCTGCCATGATATAGAGCAGCAGAGTGAAAAATACTGAAACTTAAACCAGAATATAAAAACCGGTGTTCAATGGCAACCTGTCACCCAACACCAGCGATCGGAAGCAGGGTTCGAATCCCGCGCTGTCTGTAAGGAATTTGAACATTCTTCCCGTGTCTGTGCAGGTTTTCCCAGGGGGCTCCGGATTCCTCCCACTGTTAAGAAATGTAACGGGGGTTGTAGGTCAATCGTGTATAATTGGGCAGCATGGGCTTATAGCTTGTTACCGTGCTGTACGTCCAAATTTAAAATAAAAAAAAATTAAATAAAAAATTTAAATTTAAACAAATTCTTCCTTCTGGCTTCCACCTCCTTCCTTTTTTTCTGATCTAATGTCCTCTCCTATCTGTTGTGTTTGAAAATAGGTTTGAAAGGTTCAAAGAAAATCAAGAAAGGACACATATTATGAACAAACAGTGACCTTTACTTACACACAGGGGAATTCACAAAAAGGGTACACACTCACACAGACTAATATTTACAGCACACAGGCACAGTGTACCAAGAAACAAGGATTTAACTTGTTCAGCACCCAACATGCACAGGCACGGTATTTTTCTTTGGCTTGGCATTGCGGACAAAGATTTATGGAGGGGTAATGTCCACGTCAGCTGCAGGCTCATTTGTGGCTGACAAGTCTGATGCAGGACAGGCAGACATGGTTGCATATATTATACTGTGTAACTAAATGAGGAAATACACGTTTCACTGATCTCCAGTTTTGACGTAGCTTGGGATCTGGGATGGGCCCACTGCAATCATCCCTCCGGAGCTGCCCTTAACTTGCAGCCTGGAGTTCAGCAATGGTCACAACTAACAAACACATACACAGCAATAATAATTAACTACACATCGGGTGCGAATAGATCACTGCTAAACATTCTCAACTCCCAATTAGGGACATGAAGGTTAAACACAGAGTACCCATCAACTCTCTCTATCTCTAGCAGGCACAACACACTAACAAACAGCAAGTACTTACAACTGACAAGTATATCAAATTAACCTGGTCTCCAGTATCGCTCATGGCTCAGGATCCAGAGCAGGCCCATTGCATTCAGTCCTCTGGAGCTGCCCATGGCCTGCAGCCTGTTCAGTGGTCTTGAAGCAGCAGGAAGGAGGGGGAGAGAGAGAGGGAGAGGATGCTTCGCTTTTTCAATACAGGATCCCTCCACATGACCTGTGAAGACTAGCTGGAGAGGCCATATGACCCTCCACATCCACACTGCATTATCAGAATGCATCTTTCTTAACACCTTGCCTTTCTCCTATTATCTCCTAGCTTTTTATATTTCACCAAATGCTTTCTGCATCCATCTGTATTCACCTATCACCCACCACCTCATGGTCCTCCCCACCCCCATCCTTTTATTCTGGCTTCTCAGTCCTGATGAACTAGAGGAAAAGGATGGATAAAACAGGAGGAAAAAGGATTCATGTCACTTGGTACATGTGCTGTTGGGCAATGACCTGTTTTGTGGGTCAGGCAGCTTTGACATTCTTTAATTCCTGGTGCTCAGTTTCAGGTGGAGGATTACTTGAATTCTGTTGAAGAATATATAAACTCAAAAGTTGCAGATGCTGGAATCTTGAGCGAACAAAGAATTGCTAGAGGAACTCAGCACATCAAACAGCGTTTCTGGATATAAATGGCCAGTGAACATTTCGGGTCCAAATTACAGTAATTTCACCTATTCTACCATTTTCTTGATAAAGGACTCCAACCCAAAATGCTGACTGACCATTTCTTCCCGAAGAAGGAACCACGTCCAATGCGTTGGTAATCCTTTACTTCTTATGGATGCTATGTGACTTGCTGAGTTTCTCCAGCATGTATGCGTGATAGCACAAAGTCTCTTCTTTAAGAATATGCAAAGGAAGTGGATAAAAATATAATTATATCAACATTTCTAGGATTAGTGAAATTAATATTCGCTGCTTATTTTCAATATTTAAGATGACTTCTGTTCAAAATTCTAACTACATAAAGCAACATAATCTAAACACATCTTCTCTAGGCAACAATCAAAAAGCAATTTCTCTGCTCCAGTCAGTTTATGCCTTATTTGTGAATGATTAAGAAATATTGAAATAAAAAATAACTAAATTAACCAAGTTAAAATTATATACAAATATATTTTTATTTATTGTTCAAGATATAAAATGATGGGGCTGTCGAGGCTGCTGTAACAGCAACGCTGCTGTTGGTGCGCGCCCAGGAGAGGAAGGAGTGAAGACAATGTGCTGCTCCGCAGGGTCCTACTGCCTGGTCCAAACACCAACAGATCCATACAGCCTCAAAACAAGCAGAAGATGTTTTTTTTTTTTTTAAATCCTACACCCACAGGGTCTGTGCCCAAGATGGAGGCACCTATGCTGGGCAGCATACCATAAGGGGTTGCAGACACTAGGGGAGCAGCGGACCAGTTGGCAGAGCACCAGAAATGGGGAGAACACCCCCCCCCACCCCCGATGAGAAAGAGAAGTCCCTATAGGACAGGGGGCCAGCGAGAGGCTCAGCGGCTGAAGGTGATTGGCGACTTGCATTGAAGTATTCACAGGCTGCGGGGCTGCTGGAGACTGGCTCATGGGTACCAGGCATCAGAACCGGGATTCAAGACGGTGCTAAGGAAAGTGTCTCCCAAAGAGCCTCAGGCACTGAAGTCTTCCTGATCGTAGAATTCTATGTTTGCCTTACAGCAGACAAAATTTGAAGTATATTATTTAGATTACAGCACTTTTTAATGTATTATTATGTGATAATAAAAGGAACCTTTGAATTATATTTTATATTTATGACTCCATGTTTAACACAACACACTTGAGACATTTATCGAACTTGTATAGAAATTTTAATGTTACTGTAAAAGTATACTATAGCATTTAGTTTGATTTCAATTCAAAATTATTTTTATTATATTAGCATTTATGTTTTTGCTGTCTCTCCATCAACTTTTCATTCATCCTGGAGTTGTGGGCCAACAAGTAAAATTTAGTGACTAAAAACACTTCCAATGGTCAAGTTTCTGGTTGAAACAAAAAAAATCTTGTAAATGCTGGAAATCAGAAATGAAAACACAATGATGGAAACACATAGCAATACCAGGGAAGAAGTAGTGTCAATGCTGAAGATCATTCAGCAGATCTAGAGAAGTGAGAAAACAAGTTTGTCAAGCTGCAGTGAGGGGGAGGACTGGAGTGAATTCAGGGAATGTTTCATAGGATTGATAAGTTGTAGAATTGGGGAGCTGAGAATTACTTTAAAAAGAGCAGTTGGGGATAAAAAAGTGAAAAAAATAAACTGTTTGGTTAAAACTACAGACCCTAACCCCATCTCCAGAGGTCTCAAATCAATTGAACCCTCATTTGACTTCTTTCTCTCCCTGGATCTATTTATTGCTAACTGTTGACCCAACAGTGAACTTCTCAATATTTTCATCCCCTTATTCTAATCTATCATATCCTCTGAATTTGCAATACTCAGATTATGGACAGCTTTGTCATTGTCATCAAACATACCAATAAAGGAAGTGCCTTTGTGGTTTGTTCAACTGACTTCTACTTTTCAAAAGATCAACAGATTATCTCTCTCAAGGGTCCACTGAGTATCAGGTCATTTCTTCAGGAGATCTTTTCCCAGAGCCTCCATTTTCATGGTGTCCTAACCCCACACTGTCAACTTCCACTTCCTCCCTAATATCCTTGATAGACCCTTTGTTTCAACTTATTTGAGTTGCATACAACTTCCTACCTTAAATGTAATTTTTATCCCCTTGTCTGGGCCCTTTCCACTTGCACTTAGGATACCTCTGATTCTCTCTGCCAATTTGATAGTTTCCTTCTTCCAATGGGCTTATATTTGGCTTGGACATCCAATCTCTCTATAGTTCCACATACACCAGGATAGTCTGACAACACTTTGCTTCTTCCTTAAACAGATGTTTAATCATTCCTTTGCTACCACTATTCTCCTTCCTTTGGCTGAACAAATTCTCTTTCAAATTCATTCACTTTCTCTAAGTCAAACATATAACTCTGGGAACTTACCATGCCCACCTTTTCATTTGACACATGGAACAGTTCTTATATCAATTTTTTTCAAGATATTTCATTACATTATAGAATTACACTATGTAGAACTCAAACATTTCATGATCTTTTCAGGTAATTTATACACTTTCACATGGTTCATTTCTGACTGTTCCCATTCATGTTATTGCTTTCTCCATCTCAGGGGTATGATTAGGTACTAATATATTTTAAACCCACCATATCCCACAGTTATCTTGATTATACAGTGCCCTTGATAATACTTGGGACAAAGACACTTTTTCCTTTATTTTCCCCTGTGCTCCACTGTTTTACATTTGTAATCAACAATTCATCTATGATTAAATTTCACATTCCAGATGTTATTCAAGGTTATTTGTATACATTTTGGTTTGACCAAGTAGAAATTAAAGCTTTTTGTCTACATCGTTCCCCCATTTAAAGGCACCATAATGTTTGGGAAATTTGGCTTCACATGTATTTGTGATTACTCAGGTATATTTAATTGCTACATTGGTGGAAGTACAAGAAAGCTAAGCTTGCTTCTAGGGTTTTGATCACTTTTGGAGTCTGCACTTACAATTTTTCAGCATGAGGACCAGAGCTTAATTTTAGATTTATTGATAAAAAAATTAAATTTAAAATTTATTAAATTTTCAATTTTTTGATAAAGGTTGTGCCAATGTAAGTCAAAGAAACAATTACGTGGCAGAAAAACAAGAACAGAACAGTAAGAGACACAGCCCAAACCTTAGAATCAACTGTTTGGAACATCATTAAGAAGAAAGAATGTACTGATGAGCTCAGTAATGGATTGGTAGGCCAAGGAAGACTTCCTCCGCTGATAACAGAAGAATTCTCATCAGAATGAAGGAAAATTCCCAAATGCCTCTCTGTTAGATCTGAAATATTCTTCAAGAGGCAGGTGTGGATGTGTCAAGGACTACTCTCCGCAGAAGATTTCATGAACAGAAATGCAGAGGCTATGCTACAAGATGCAATCCACCAGTTCGCCATAGAAACAGTGTGGCCAGATTACAGTTTGCCAAGAAGCAATTAAAAGACCCCGCAGAATTCTGGAAAAACAACTTGCGGACAGATGAGACCAAGTTTAACCTATATCAGAGTGATGGAAAGAGCAAAGTGTGGAGGTGTAAAGAAACAGCCCAAGATCTAAAACATACCACCTGATCTGTGAAACATGGTGGTGGCGGTGTTATGATCTGGGCATATATGGCTGCCACAGGAGCTGGCACACTTATCTTTATTGATGATGTAACTATTGATGGCAGTAGTAAGTTTAATTCTGAGGTGTATAGAAACACTATCTGTTCAAGTTTGAGTGAATGCCTCCAAACACACTGGACTGTTCTTCATCCTACAGCAATACAATGATTCCAATCATAATGCTAAAGCAACAAAAGAGTTTTTCAAAGCTTAATAACTGGAAAATTCTTGAATGGCCAAGTCAGTCACCCAATCTAAATACAATTAAGCATGCTTTTCATATGCTGAAGAGAAAACTTCAGGGAACAAGGCCCCAAACAAGCAGGAGCTGAAGATAGCCACAGTAGAGATCTGGCAGAGTGTCACCAGAGAAGATACTCAGCAACTGATGATATCTATGAATCACAGACTTCAAGCAGTCATTGCAAGCAAGGAATATGCAACAAAGTACTAAACATGATTCCTTTAATATACATACCATTGCTATGTCCCAAATATTATGGTGCCCTGAAATAAGGGGGCTATGCATAAAAAGTTGCTGCAATTTCTACATGGTCTAACCAAAATGTATACAAATAACCATGAATAAAATCTGGGATGCGTACTTTAATCACATGTGAATTGTTTGATTATGAATTTAAAATTGTGGAGCAGAGGGGAAAATAAAGGAAAAAAAGTGTCTTTATCCCAAACATTATGGAGTGCACTGTACATCCCTCCTGTTTCCTGAAAGGAATAATTTCCAGTTTTTCAATCTCTATCATACAACTTCTGCTGATTTCTTCTCTTTGTCACACCAGCTTTCATCTCCTCCATATATCATTTACACTAGATGCATCTTGCCCTGTCCTTCACTTTCAGAATTTCAAAAGGGATTGTTTCTATACTCATTCACTCCCCTCCTCACAACACTTTCCCAAGCTATGGGAAAAACAACATTTATCCTTCTAACTCTACTCTTTCCACAATTCAGTGTCCCAGGCCATAATTCATTTGCACTTCTTCTAATATAATGCTGGCACTAAAATCGACAATAGAAAATCATCAATAAACAAGAATAATGTCCATTATTTAAATGTTCAACCACTACTTCAAGCAAGGGTAGTGGATGGCTCTATGTATTTCCTTCATCAATTTAACTAACAGCATCCTCTGCAATTGCTGTCAGCCATTTTAAGATTTAGTCAGGTAGTTCCCAAAAAATGTAGGACTAAATGTCAAGAAAATGTTAAAATAAATGTCAAAATAAACCCTGTTACTGTCTTTGTTTAGATAATTATCCCTCTGGTTAGTGATTATCTGCTTTTCATTCCCAATATTGTTTTAATATGCACATTTAGAGATTCATTTAAAAGAAGGGTAGTTAAAACGGCACACAACTGTGGTGCCTTTTACACAGCCACTTTATTCTGGGATATTTGCAGCTTTTTTATGCTACACCTTTGTAAAAGGCACCAACATAGAAGTGGTGTGGGGGGGGCGGTTATTCCAGTCCCAGCTTTTTTTCCCAGAAGCAGAGGTAGTAACAGTGCCGCATCACCATCTGTGTAAAAAGGGTGATCCGGGATTCTAGCACCATAATGTGAATGGATGCGTTTGTGTACTGTATTTTTTTTTGGTGTATTTACTGGTAAGCATTTAAAACTTGGACAAAACATGCAAGTAGGACAACAGGAAAAATCTTTTTAATAATATGACCACTGTCCCACTCTCTCCCACAGTCCACTGCCTGCTTTCTGTTGCTGTGGGCCATTCATGGAGAGGGGTGAGGGCAATCATAAAAGTGGCTGGGTCCAGCACCAATCTAGCAAGGTATTCCCAGTACATCACTGATTTAACACTAGATCTACTAGAATGAGTTGCAATTATACAGCAAAGATAAAAGGCAGTGTTGATCTGGCTGACAGTGAGTTGATCACTAGGGAATACCTGACCGGCTGGCACTTTTTTTTAGCCCATCTTGGATGTCTATGCATGCTCCCATAAATGCAGAAGTCTGAAATGAGCTGTAGATTAAATGGGCTGGAGATGAAATCAGCTGGTGGTGAAGTAGTGATTCATCCTCTACTAGACTCACCATTTCATAAGGTGGGCGAAGCACAGATGTGTTGCTGGTAGGAGAATGAGAGATGATTTAATTCATAAGGACATAATTCATGGTTTTGACAGGACAGAAGTGGGATGGCTGTTGGTCTTTCAAAATAGAGGTTGATCATTCATGAATAAGATAAAATGTATCAAAGGGTACTGAATCTGGAACTCTACAGAAGGAGGGTGTGAATGCTCAGTTACTGAATGTATTCAAGACAGTCACTGACAGACCTTCAGCTATTAAGGGAGAGAATATTAGCATTAGGGAGTGACATTGTGTTAAAAGACCAGCTGATGCCACTGCCCACTCTCAGCTGTTTCCAGGTGTCTCTAGTCGATTTGTGCTGTGAGCAAGCTGTTCTGTGGGCTTGTCCTCAGTTTGAACAGTCTAAAATCCCAACGATATCTTTCATTATCTGTAACCAGCCCCCAGTGATAGATAGTGGTGATTAGTAAGGGATTTCTTAAGTGGAAAGAAAAAGTTTGAAAACTACTGCTATAGATCAATACTTGCAGTAGATTTTCCAATGATCTTTTATAAATTATGTGGTATGTTTTATTAAATTGTGTGTGCTATTTTCCCATGCTCTTTTATAAATTGTGTACATGTGTTTTATTCCCATTACAATTTTCATACACTCTTCTATTAATTGTTCATGTTAATAAAAGTCAAGTTTGATCGCAAACCCTTGAGTCCAGACTCATCTCTCTCAAACCTGACACTTTCTCAACACAACAATGACCAGTGCGGGGATCGACATAGAGCCACTGGGAGAGACTCCTGACAGGCCGCCACCAGCCATTTTTTTTGGGAAAAAAGTGGGTTTAACATGCCGTCTAATACGTGATACTAGACGCCGATGCCAATGCTGTTGTGTTACACGTCCTGCATCTTTTGTTCCTGGAATGCTGGCTTGCTGTGTAAAATGACATAATGACTTGGCATTATGTCGGCTTTGTTTGGTTCAGTGTAAATGACCAAAGCCGGCATAATGTCAGGTCTTCTTTATTTTTTCTGTGTACATGTAATTAAAACAAGTCAAAAACTTACTTGATAGTCTTAGTGTTTAAATAATTACCTAAAGAATTCCGATATTCTACGTTCACTAAATGACCCCCTCAGGAGCATATACTTTTTCCTTCTTGCATCAATAGATATTATGTTAGGAAATTTAAGGCCATCGATTCCCAATGCATTTTCCAACTTTGGCTGAGCCCCAGATTCTGTCCACAGCCAGCTAATATAAGAAAAATGATGTCACAGAAAAAAAAAACTTAATTGTTGCATCTTCTTACAAACACATCTTCAAATTTAATTGAAAATTAAAAAAGTTTTAAAATACAACTTAAGAATGTAAATAGAAGCAAAAGTAGCAATATTTTGCCCTTCAAACATGCTCTGGAATAAAGCATTGGCTAATTATGCACTTCTTAAGAACTAGATAAATAGAAGGAGCAGGCTATTTGGCCGGAATGACAGCTCTATCATTCATCAAGATGATGCCGATCTTCTATCTCACTGCCATTTTCTTGCCACAATCACCACATTTCTGACCTTCTTCAAATCCACTTTTCAGATATGCATAACCCTATTCCCTTAATGCCCTCGTATCTATCATCCAATCATTGAATACACTAAATTAATGAACATCCACAGCACTCTGGATCACTTTAGCTGTGAAAGATTGACCATCAATCAGATCATGCTAGTCCAAATGGCCTTCATTTTTTAAATTAACAATTGTTAGCCTTCAGAAATTATCCCAAAGTACAGATATAGCTCTTGCTATTCTGAGGTTCAAAAAGAAATCTAAACATTTAAATAGCAAGATTAGCAGCTTGATATAATTTAGAGGAGGGTAGTTAGAAAGAATCAGAGAAATATTTGCACAAAATTGTCTGGCGGAATGCCTCATTGCCACTGCTTATGAACAAGAACCAAGACTTGGCCTGGCTGGTGCTGAGAGAAGCCCTCCCAGTCAGATTATTACTGTACAACTGGAACATCACCTACAATGTACATTGAGCCTGAGATGAATGCGATGGAGTGGAAAGAGTTGCCATTCTCTTTGTAGAATGCAGATTTGCTAAGAGGGTGTAGAGAAGGATGCAAGGGTTCTTGCCACTGTTCATCCTCAGCAGCAGTGTGTCAGAGGACTCCAATTTACTGGCTGCTGGGGATGCACACAGTCAGACATCCAAAAACTGCTGGAAGACAATCAAACTCGGCAAAAGATGCACTTTGCTCTGCCCAAAATATGTTGGTCTTTCAGTACATGGAGGTGTTGGTGCAAGAATGCTGCCAATTTGCACATTCCAGACTGAGGCTTGGCGCAGCTAATGCGAGAGTGCTGTGGGGAAGGAACACAGTCAAGAGTCCTTCTGTCACCTGCCATTGAGGGGCTGAGACCAAGGGGAAGCCTGTCAAACAATCAAAGGGAGTAACAAGGTGCAACAGTGATGGGAATGGTGTAAATAGAAATAAATGCAACAATGTACAGTGATGGAAATGAATGCTTATGAAACTCAGGGTGCAAGGAGAATTTGAAAAGTTTTTTTGTTTGTACTGTACAAATCAAGAAGAAAGAAGTAATCAGGGACCCACAGGAGGTTGCACACACCCATCTTACAAACTCACCCCATGATTTCCCCTATTATTATACACAATCCATGCTATTGCTGGTTTCAATGTTTCATAATGAGATAAATCTCTCAGTAGCCAGTACTGATTCACTGAGGCAGTTTTGATTAAACCAACCTGTATCTCTTGTTGATGCTGCACAATTGCTCAGCGAAAGGAGGTGTAAGGCAGTCCTAATGGTCAACCTTGGGCAAAGTGTAGTACCTGTTTAACCCTGCAATCAGGGTCATGCAAAGCCATGAATTGCGGATGGTGGATGGTTTTTACAAGCAGATTCTACAAATTGGAATTTATGCTTGTAAAACTAAAAATGCTGGGTAGATGAATCTGCTGATCAATGGCCAGGATTACCCTTCCAGTATGGACACCGTAACTGAAAAAAGCAACAGGAAACCACTTCAGTATTTTTTTCCATGTATAATCATGAACCAAACATCGACTATGTTCTCAGCTCAAAGATAGAGCATTCACCGAAGGGAACAGGGGAAGCAGCAACTACAATTCGGAGGGTCAGAGATCATGACGGATGGAGAGTCATAATCGTCCATGCTGAATGGCAAGGTACCTGAATGAATGTACCTCTTAAAGGGAAGTGCTTTTCAACACTCCCCTTTAAGAGGTACATTTCCTATGACACTCTAGGACTAGTGCCCCAAGTGTCCTGCCACATCAGACCTCCTTGTTTTCATCTCTGCCCTCTAACGTCCATCTGGATATTGTGGGACTCTCTCCCCCTTCTCTTCTCCATGGCATCATAATGTACATTGTTTATGTCTGGTTGCAATGTGGAAACACACCTTTAAACACTATCACTCTACTACCATTAATTTCAGATTTATTCTCAGTGTAAATACATGACATCACATACAATGACTGAATTACCACTAATTGGTAGTGCAAAAAAAATAAACTGTACACAGCGTAAACAAATGAGAGAACTGAAAATAGATAACGAATGTAAACAAACTGACTGTGCGATACAGAGAGAACAAAAAAAAATCAATAAAGTGCACAAGTAGGAGTCCTTAAATGAGTCTCTGATTGAGTTTGTCATTGAGGATTCTGATAGTGGAGGGGTAGCAACTGTTCCTGAACCTGGTGGTGAGAGTCTTGTGGCACCTATTCCTCTTTCCTGATAGCAGTAGCAAGAAGAGAGTGTATGCTGGGTGGTGTGGGTCTTTGATGATTGCTGCTGCCCTCCAATGGCAGCATCCCCTGTAGATGTACTCAACAGTGTGGAGGATTTTGCCTGTGATGTCCTGGGTGTGTCCACTACCTCTTGGAGGGCTGTATGCTCAGGAGTATTGGTGTTCCAATACGAGACCGTGGTGCAGCCAATCAGCACACTTTCCACCACACTTCTGTTGAAATTTGCTAGGGTTTCTGGTGTCGTACCAAACCTCTGCAAACTCTGGAGGAAGTAGAGAAGTTGACATGCTTTCTTCACGATGCCATTAGTGTGTTGGGTCCAGGAAAAATCCTCCGAGATAGTGACTCTCAAGGACCTAAATTTGCTCACACTATCTACCTCTGATCCCTCAATGATCACTTGGATTGTATACCTCTGGCATTCCTTTCCTGAAGTCAACAATCAGCTCCTTAGTTTTGGTGACATTGAGTGCAAGGTTGTTAATGGTGCACCATTTAGCCAAGTTTTCAACCTCCACCCTATATGCTGACTTTCTTTATACTGCCCACTTACCATGGTTTTGTTGGAAAGTTTGTAGATTGTGTTATTGTTGTACTGAGCTACATAGTGCATAGATCAGGTGGCTAAGAGCATAGCCTTGTGGTGCTCCAGTACTGATAGAGATTGTGGAGGAGAAGTTCTTACCAACCTTCACTGATTGTGGTCTGGAGGTGATGAAATCCATGATCCAATTACACAGTCAGGTGTCAACTCCCAGGTCTTGGAGTTTGCTGACCAGTTTTGAGGGGATGATGGTGTTAAATGTTGAACTGTAGTTGATAAACAGCATCCTGATGTAAACATTTTTGCTGTCCAGGTGTTCCAGGGTCTTGGGTAGAGCCAGTAGGCACTTACAAATTGCAGCATTAGGGTAGCCCTCCTCGGACTTGGGTGAGATTACTGGGTCATGTGCACCTTTCAAATAGCAGACTGACCTACCTGTTAAATTGCCAACCCAGCGATTTAACAGTGATCCCACCCCTGCGATGACATGGTGAGAGCTGTGTCATATGATAACAGGGAAATGTTCTCTATGTTCTTCCTTTCCCCTTCCTTTTTAAAGTTTCTGTTCTTGTTATGTTTAAAGTTTCTGTTGCCTTTCTGCCATCAGCACCCCCCTCCGAGCTGTCAGTCGCCCCCCTCCAACTCCTGGCCGTCAGTCAATCATGGCAGTGACACCGCTAGAGAGTGAGGATCGACTGGCGGCCCGGAGCGGGGGAGTTGACTGGTGACCCTGAGCAGCAGGGTGACTGACAACTGGTTGGGGGGTGGGCTGGTGTTTAGGAGAACCCTATCATGGCAGCAGTAATCCCCTCCCCCCCAAATTTGTGGCAGCGGCACATCGAGGCAGCACTGCAACAGCATCCTATATTGAGCCAGCCAGGGGTTTCCCTGTGACGCATGGACGCAAGCGCTCCCCTTCCCCTTTCAAATTGTCAGAGGAGGAGGCCTAGGTAAGTTTTACTGTGTTCCTTGACCTACCTCAGAGGTAGGTCTGGGACCCGGTTGGACCCTTTCAAGTCACCATATACTTGGGTCGTCAACCAAGCAAACCCCAGTTAACCCCATCTGAAAGGGCCTACAGTGAGATTGGATCTGCTGCAGACATATTTCTATAATAGGCGAACTGAAATCGATCCATGTCACTGCTCAGGAGCTGATCTGCTTCATCACCAGCCTTTCGAGGTACTTCATCGCTGTTGATGCAAGTGTTGTGATGGATTATATCATATTTTATATTGTATATAGATATGTTTTTGAAGGAGATAGATTGTGGGGTTAGTGTAGGTCACAAACAAACAGAAACACTTCACTAAACAGATTTCATTTAAAATGAAAGAACTTTTCTTAAAGCAGACACTCTGGGCCCAGTGCCTTTGTGAAGACAATAAGAACTGCTTTGCTGAAGGTTTTCATAAGGAGGTGCAAATAGAAGAACCCAAGCTCAAGACACTTCACAAGTAGGTGTTTATTCGACATGCTCTAGAGTAATGGATTATTGCTTTGAAAGCACCAGATCAACAGGCTCAAAAGTTTTGGTCCGGTTCTGCAATCTGTCTGGTGGTCATGTGGTTTTGCAAGCAGAGAGAGAGAGAGAGAGAGAGAGAGAGAGAGAGAGAGAGAGAGAGAGAGAGAGAGAGAGAGAGAGAGAGAAGAGAGAGGAGAGAGGAAAGAGGAGAGAGACCAAACACGATTTCTCTGAGAGAGAGAGAAAAAACTGGTTTCTGCAGTCATGGCAAGCTGGCAGCCTGTTGACACCCCATTTTGAAGATGGGTTGTGAGTTTGGAGTTCAGTCTGTGGTACACCCTTGTGATCCATACAAGAGGAACTGGCTGGCTAGTGTTTCACCTAAAATAAGGGAAACAAAAGGAACTCTGTGGTGACCTGCAGAAGAAGAGGCTGTCATTTGGAAAACCATGATGGGACAAGTTTCTTCGGCAAGACATTGAAGTGACTGATTGGAGGGAATCAGTTTGTGTGTGCCCAACGAGCAAGAAATCCCTCTCTGAAACCAACAAGGACCTTCCTGAACGGTAACCAGTTAAGCACCAGAGCTGGGTGAAAATTCATAAATGTTAAATTCTGTGCACAGTATAAGAATTGCCTGATACCAGTGAACTTGGAGGAGTGAAAAGTGAGATTGGACTGTGAATCAAATAACTTTTCTGAACTTATACACATTACATACACGTGCGCTCAGAATTAGAAGGAGGTTAAGTTAGGTTAAGTTAATAGTAATAAGTTAAAGTTTGATCTTGTTTTAATGTTTAAATAAAATTAAAATAATGTTTGTTTAAGTAACCATCTGTCTTGGTGAATTTATATTGCTGCTGGGTTTTTAGGGTGCTCTGGACCCATAACAGTGCTACTGGTCAAATAATTGTTAGGCCCTGCTGGAGTGAGATATTGAGTGAGATATGGCAACACATTTTTAGTTGCACTAAGTTCTGAGGGATTCCATTTCAAACGATACAGAAATCGATGATCATCATGAAGGCCACTATCCCAGATAACAACATTCAGAATATTGATTGCAGATGCGATATATTACTTTGAAGACCTCCTCAGAGAAGCAATTTAAAAAATGTCAAATGTTACTCCTCGCTGAAAAGTCTATGTGACCTGAAGCAAAGGGCATCCAACTTGACTAGATCTCACCAACTGCATTTTCTAAAACAATGATCTCTTCAGTTGTCCTCCTCCTCATTCTATTAGACTAACCATTAAGATAAAACTCAAATGCATGGGAACAAGTGTTCAGATTGAATTGTAGAAGACAGAGAATAATTTATATGAGGAAACTGTGACTTGGCTTGAACAGAACTAAACCAAAACTGTTTGATATATACTCTACTGCAAAAATTAAATGCCAGCAGGTTTATAAGCAATTGATGAACCTTAGTGAATTCTACCTCTTAGTTACTCCTCTAGGCATGGTATCAAGTCTTCAGTAATGGTGCAATTTACTGGCTGAGAAAAAGTAAGCTGCCACTTTCTTCACAATTACACTGCCCTCATGACATATTACAAGAGCAGAAAAGTGAATCGTTTGCTTGCTTTGATGATCGTGGTAATCTTGCGTCTTAGCATATGTTGTAATTGTAATGATCTGCTAATGCAAAATTGCACCATCAAATGATGAACTCAAGGGTATTATGATGACTATCGCGGTAACTTCATTATCTGCATCTGCATTAATCATTTGCCTTGATTAGTGGAACTGGAACAAGCCATCATAGTGATCCAACTAGGGTGGCATCGCTAAACTTGACAGGCCCAAACCCACCTACACCCTTAAATGTGCATCCGTTGCAACATGCAACTCCTCAAAATTGTGGTTAGTTGCTGGATAATTGTCTCTGTGGACAAACTACATTGAAAGACTACTCTTCCATGCTTCAATGGGTCAAATCTCAGGATTGTATTCAGACAGAACAAGCAGTGGAAAGGATTGGGGAAAGGAGAGGATTCTCTCTGTTGCTAAATTTTGAGTTCACAATGAAGTTTGAATTTATTGACTAACTCACATCACTGTGGCTTCACTGGTCAACACTAAGATCAGATCACTAAGATGATGTTACATTCTGTTAACTCTTAAGTCTTTTCCATCTATGGAACATTGTTTTTATAATCACCCATATCAAATTTAAAGCAAATTTGCAACCATAGCACCCATAAAAATGAGCTATTTGAAACCAAACAGCAACTTACCTAAAGCTAGACAGATCATTTTGGAAACAAGCCATTTTAATTTACACGAAAACCAGCATTCATCATCTTCTCGGTGAACACTTAATACTATTTGTTGCTTCAACAAAAAAAAAAGAAAATCACTTACCCCCATTTTTTCTTCTTGTACTTGTGTGCTATTTTCATCAGTAAGCTCAGATAATCACTTCTGCCACTATTACCTGGTAACAGAGAGGTTTCATTAAAAAAAATTGACAACAGATAAAGGAAATCAACAATCTATAATTTCGTATCATTCGACTGAATAAGATACCTGTTTCAGAAATATGAGGCAGTACAGCAATAATACATAATACCTGGAGATCACAGACTGTCTTAAAGATTTCTTCATTGACCATTTGCTAAAAACAAATTAAAAGAAAATATATCAAACTGTTAGGCTATACTGATTTGCCATTCTTTTATAAGTCAGACAATAGAGAGGAATATGTAACAATTATCAAGGAGTGAAAATGATTGGCTTCAATCATGCGTTTCATGTTTCAGTGAAATCCTGCTGTTTCAAAACAATTTAAAACCAGGAAAATATCAATAGCTTTAAACTTTTATTTTCTTTGCTATTACAAATCAATATTAGTATTTGTACCAAACTCACATATTTACATTTCAAACCTTTATATTTGTCAGATACCAAGCCCAAAAAAACCCCAAATCTCTAATTATACATGCTCAAACATACAAATTAGATTCAGCTCTTTTGCTCTGTTCTGCTGATTGATAATATCATGGTTGATCTAATTGTAACCTGAAATCTATCTCTTCATCTACCTTCGTTACCCCCTTATCATGTACCTATCTACCTTTGCTTTAAGGATATCCAACTCTGCTTCCACCACCCTTTGAGGAAGGCACTTGCAAAGACCCATGATGCTTATCAAAAAAAATTGCCTGACTGTAAATTGAATTGAAATAATAGCTAGTATTTCACACACATCATAAATATTTAGAACCTTTCATAGGGTAATACAAATTGCTTTAACAGGAGATATATTTTGTTGGCAAAAGTTTACTGTCTTGGAAAGAAAGTAGTATCTGAATACATTTACAGCATTAATTAGAAAAAATAATTTTCACAATCATAATATACTTGCCAAGTGTGTTAATTCATTAAATGTATAGAATTAAGAAAGCAACATCTTATGTATCAGTAGTCGTTTTACAATACATATATGAAAACTTCTCAAAGGTTAAGAAAACATACCATAGATAAAAATGTCTGTAACTCTATTTGACCTTTCTGACAATCTGGTCTCTGATATGTATATGGTTGTTATTTACATATATGGTTCTTTTGAAGCCTATTTCTTACCTCAAATGGCTTATAAAGTGATATCTTAGAATACAGGTTAAGTCCTGCAGCAATAATGCTAGGTGTAGATTTTTCACCATTGTAGTCAACCACTTCTTTGTTTGCTTGAAATATCTTAATCATTGGAACTTGTTGAATCTAGGAAGCAACAATGATTTGTAAGTTAAAATTGAATGAAATAATTACATATGTGCCTTACCAAAATTAGAAAGAATATTGGAAATAAGGTAAAGACCAAGAATGAATTGCTAATACCTTGTTCATGAAATTATTGAACCTGAAACGAATAAATTATTATAATTCACTGAATGTATTGAGTTGTCAGCAGAGGCCAATTGTGAATGGGAAGATGTCAGAGTAAATTGACTATGGCCTTAAATTAAATGAATACACTTTAATACAGCTTTCTGTTGAAGTTTCCTCTGTTGCAATTGTGCATCTCTTGGTTTTGACAAATAGTGTTTATGTTTGAAATGGCTATATATTACTTTGACAGGATTTAAATATAGAGATAAAGCAGCACAAGGCCAGGGATGCTGAAGAAAAGTGAATGAAGTGAAGTACGAGAAATGTACCCTAGCCAGTCAGAAAAACGGAACAAGATTTGCACAGTGCAGGTAAAATAAATTCTAAGAGCATATTTACAGAACAGGGCTACAAAAAAACATTAATAAAAGTGAATCAAATTAAGGTGATGCAGTAGACTGCACGAACTAAAATGGTCTGAAAGGCATCTAATGACTTGTGATACAAGAGGAGGGAAACAGAGAAAAATGACATACCTGTATATAAAGTATGGTGTGAAGAAGATTGCAAGTGCAAGAATATTTTGACAGTGAAAAATTTACATTCTCTCGTTAGATTCTAATAACACTGTGGCTGAATAGTTTTGGAAACAGGTGACATTGCCTAGTTTGTACTGTAAATGTTGATACTGTAATTATATTTAAAAACTCACCCTAAATCGAGTGGCTAGCATCACATTTACTGTAGTATCCACAGCTGCAAGATGGATCTTTCCTTTTGTCCGTCTGGTTAGTTCAACAACTGCATTAGTCCATGCAGGTTCTTGACTAAAAAAAAGTACTTGTGTTCTCAAATGCCAAATTATAAAATTGCAGGAACAAAAATAGGCCAGAATACTGCTTCAAAAAATAACCAAGTCAACAGTAATTTTATTACATTGTAACATTTTATCTTTATTTATGTCTTCATTAAAATCACACACAGTTAGGTCAGTTTCCTTGCTGCAACAGGAACTGAACTATTAACCCATCTCAAAGGCAAATAAACATGATCAACAAATGCCGATCTAGCAATTCCATTAATAGTTCCCATATTGTTATTATTTTCTATCCCTATTGATTATCTCAGCACATCCTTCATTAACCAGTAATGGTGGAAATAAGTAATTCAACCTGACAAATATTTTCATATATTTAATCAATATCAAAACTTTTAGTTATCCACTAATTACCTCTACTCATTCCCTTAAAAATTAGAATCAGAATTTATTGTCATGAGTAAGTCATGAAATTCATTGTTTTGCAGCAGATCACAGTGCAAACATTCATACAAACCACCTTACAATCATAAATAAAAATAGTGCACAAAAGGTCAAAGTAATGCAGTGTCTTTGGTGCAATGATCATTCAGGAATCCGATGGCAGTTGGGAGAAGCTGTCCTTGTGCCACTGGGTGCTCATCCTTAGGGTCCTGTACCTGTTTTCCAATGGTAGCAGAGCAGAGAGGGCATGGTTCTTTGAGGATAGAAGCTGCTTCAAACAACGCCTCTTGTAGTCGTCCATGATGGAGTGAAGTCTGGTGCCCATGATGTCACATCCAACTTAACAGCACTTGAGTTTTTTCTTGTCCTGAGCATTGGCACTTCTGTACCAGACAGCAATGCAACCAGCCAGAATGCTCTCCTTGGTAGACCTGTAGAAGTTTCGAGAGTCTTTGGTGACACACTGAATCTCCCCAAACACTTCACAAAATATAGCCGCTGGTCAGCCTTCTTTGTGATTGCTTTAACATGGAGGCTCCAGGACAGATCAACGGCAATGTTGACACCCTTGATGAGGACTGGATCGTGTTCTCCTAACTTCCTCTTGAAGTCCACAATTATCTCCTTGATTTTGTTAATGTTGTGAGTACAAGGCATGACACCACTCAACCAGCTGATCTATCTCTCTCCTGTACATTTATTCATTGTCGTTTGTGATTCTGCTAACAACTGTGGTGTCATCAGCAAATCTGTAGATAGCATTGGAATTGTGCCTGGTCAGAAAGTCATGGGTGTATATTGAGTAGAGCAGTGGGCTAAGCATGCATCCTTGTGGTGTGCCTGTGTTGAGTCAGTAAGGAGGAGATTTATTTTTTTGAAAATGTTATTTATTATTTGTATCAATACAGACAAAAAGAAAAATTCAATAAATACAATATTAATCATTTGATCATGTGTAGTGAAACAAAAAAAAAACTTAAATTTTCTCCACAACCCCCCTCCCTCCCAAAAGTAAGAAAAAAGAGAGAAAAGAAACACCTACTAGTAGATATATTAATTTCTAATTGAGAGGGATGGATAAGGTGGAAGAAGTGGATGGAAACATATTCATAAAATCCATATATAGTTTTCAAATACTATAAACATTTTCAACTAGATTTCTTAAACTATGTGTAATTTTTTCTAAAGGTATACTATTTTGCATTTCACCGTGCCATTTACTTAATAATACTTCATTATCAACTTTCCATGCTATCACTGTATATTTCTTTGCTACCGCTATTGCTATATTAAATTTTTTTTTCTTGGGATTTATCCAATTTCAATTTTATATCCTTTTCATATATATCTATAGATAGATATATATAAATATATCTATCTATAGATATATATATATCTATCTATATATAGATATATATAGATATATATATATATATCTATCTATAGATATATATCTATCTATCTATAGATATATATCTATAGATATATATATCTATAGATATATATATATCTATATATCTATAGATATATATATCTATATCTATAGACTCAAGTAAAAAAAATTATTGGATCCCGTTGTATCTTTATCTTCATAATTTGTCCTAATAATAGACTCAAATCATTCCAAAACCTTTCCACTTTTTCATAAGACCACACTGAATATAAAAAAAGTCCCTTTTTCTTTTGTACATCAAAAACACTTATTAATTAGCGTTAATTCCATTTAATTCATATGGAGTATAATATAATTGATGTAAAAAATTATATTAAACCATTTGGTATCTAGTATTAACTGTATTCGTAAAACTTGACACAATTTTGACCATATTTCCTCTTGAATTTCTATATTTAAATCTTTCTCCTATCGCATTTTTTATTTATATAAATCTTTTTTCTTTGTGGTTTGTTATAATTTTACATACATATTAGTAATAACTTTCTTAACCATAAATGTATTTGTTATTATATCTTCAAATTGAATTTGTTTTGGAAGTCTCAAATTTGTTTCCAATTTCTCTTTTTAAATGATTTTAATTGATAATATGCAAAAATTGTATTATTATGTACATTGTATTTATCTTTTAATTGGTCAAAAGTTTTTTAAAAATGATAAAAAAACAATCTTTTAACCTCTGTATACCTTTACTATACTAATTATCAAATAAAGAATTATTTAAAATAAATAAAATAAAATAAATTGGTTTTGTTTTAACAACATTTTTGGTCATTGATAGTTTTTAATTCCTCTCTCAATATGGATTCCATTCCATATTTTTAATAAATGTTTTAAAACTAATGTCTCCTTAATTCTTTTGAATAACTCACTATTCCATTTATACAGAATTTGCTCTGGGATAAATTCACTAAATTTATTCATTTCAATCTGATCCTAAGCTGCTTTTTCATCCCTTTGATAACAGGAGGACAAAAATCTCAATTGAGCTGCTTTGAAATCATTCTTAAAATTTGGTAATCAAATTTCCATGTTAATTTTTCCAAACCAATTCGTGGCATCTTTCCTTTCCAAATAAACTCACGTATTTTTTTATTCAAACTTCGAAAGAATGATTCTGGTACATGAATAGGTAATGATTGAAATAAATATTGTAATGACCATAACCATATAACCATTTACAGCACGGAAATAGGCCATGTCGGCCCTTCAAGTCCGTACCGGTTCACTTGAACAACTCCACTAACATCTCTGCAAACTCCTGAGGAAGCAGAGGCTCTCTTCATGATGCCACCGGTGCGCTGGTTGTCGTGCATCTCAAAAATTTTACTAAGATGGATCTTGATTTTTGATATGCCTGCGGTTTCGGAGCTAGTGCTCTGTGTGCCCTTTCTATTTCTTCCTGCATTTCTGTCGCTCCCAGGACCTTCAGGATCCATCCTTTCCTGCATGTCTGTGCCCTCTTCACCCTCCTTCAGGCCCACTATTTTTATGTTGATTCACCTACTATAATTTTCCAACATATCAATTTTCTGAGATAACAACTCTTGTGTCTCTTTAATTTTTTTGTTACTTTCTTCCAATTTTTCTCTCAAGTTATTTACTTCCATTTCTACAGCCGTTTCCCGCTCTTCCACATTCTCTACTCTTTTCCCTATTTCCGTCATTACCAGTTCTAACCTTTGCATTTTATCTTCTGGTCTTTTCATTTTCCTTTTATTTGCATTAAATTCTAATGATAACCATTCTTTTAGTGATCGCATTTGTTCTTCAAAAAAAACTATATCTATATTCTGTTCATCAGTTTTACCTTCTATTTCTCTGTGAAGATCTTGGTGGTCTTCTTCCTCTTCTTCTGTGTCTGTATCTGTCTTCTTCTCTTCTTTGTGTCTGTGTCTCTTCTGTTTTTCCAGATGAGCTGCTTGTTTTCTCGGAAATATATTTATTTTAATACAATTCACTCATCCTATTAGCATTATTGGCAAATATTTCCATCTTCTTAAGACCTCTTTTGACCTTTTTAAAAATGATAATAATTTAACTTAAATTATTTATATTTCTATTATTTTTTATTCCCAAATATTTAATTGCACGATTTTTCCATTTAAATTCATTAACATTCCATGTGGAGAAACATATTTTGCCAAGAGGAAGCATATAGGAGGAAGATAGATTAGCTTATTGAATGGTGTAACGACAACAACCTTACACTCAATGTTAGCAAAGCAAAGGAGATGATTATGGACTTCAGAAGGAAGTCGGGGAACACAACCCAGTCTTCATTGAGTGCTCAGTAGTGGAGAGGGTCAAGAACTTCACATTCTTGAGTGTTAACATCACTGAGGATCAGTCCTGGAGCTTCCACATTGATGCAATCACAAAGGAAGCTTGCCACTGGCTATACTTTGTAAGGTGACTGAAGAGGTTTGGTATTCTGGCTGGTTGCATCACTGTCTGGTATGGAGGTGTCAACAATCAGAACAAGAAAAAATTCTAGAGGGTTGTTAACTCTGTCTGTGATATCACAGTCACCAGACTTCACTCCCTTGAGGATATCTACATGAGACGGGTATCTTAAAAAAGCAGCCTCTATCCTCAAAGACCCCCACCACCCAGGCCATGTCCTCTTCACTCTGCTACCATCGGGAAAAAGGTACAGAAGCCTAAAGATGAGTACTCAATGGCACAAGAATAGCTTTTTCCCTGCTACCATCAGATTCCTGAATAATCAATGAACCAGAGACACTGCCTTACTTTTCATGCACTTTTTTTTAATATAGTAATGTTATAAGATGGTTATAAATGAATATTTGCACCATGATGCTGCCACAAAACACTGAATTTCATGACTTGTTCATAACAATAAATTCTGATTCTGATCAAAACATGGAGCCCATTTCCTTCGCACTGGAGCTGCACATTGTATAAAAATGACAACAATAATGTTTTAAGTGCCAAGTGAAATAAATTATTATCCAGGGCTGTCAGTGAAATTTATTGTTTGTTTCTTGTTAACATTTGCTAGTTTAACTATGCAGGGATGTTCCCTAATTTATAAACAGCGGTTAACTGTGGTGCATGTATTAGAACAAAACATGGTTACCGTGCAGAAAATCTTATTTCATCTTTGTGGATGGGGTCGTGGGCTTTACTTTCTCCTGGAGCACCAAGGCCATTTAGCTCATTAAATCTGTGGCTCTTAATGTGCCTGTATTCATTTGATCTCAGTTGAAACAGAGATGGTTCTGCTCCATTGTGGACATGCTTTTTCAACATGTGTATACTTTGCTCATAGGCAGATTGGGGGCGGGAGGGAGGGTCCAAGTAAATTCTTTTTGCTGTAAACCTCAGAGGTTATGGCAGAGCGGCTGCAGTACAGAACGTTGCTGGGGAAATAAAAATATTGAGCACTTTCTTGGGAGTTCAATATTGGGCGGGTGAGGACAGTGGCACCCGCCTTCAAGTAGTGGCCAGGGCTATGAAGTGAATAGCAAAAATTTAACATTTTTTAATTGTACATAATGCTGATTTAAAATAATCTTTAAATAAAAGTACATGGTGATTCTGTAAAACTTGCAAGGATTTTTATTACCCACCTTAAACAGTGCTCACACCAAGGTGCATAAAACTCCACAATCCATATTTCATCACTTCTAGTCACTTGGTTATCAAAGTTTCTATCATTTAGTTCAAACGCATCTTTATTCATTATTTGCCGACACTATTTCAAAGACAATAAAAATGTTGCGGAAATATTGAAAATAGCTACCAATATAACCATTTACGGAGTGGAAACAGGCCATGTTGGCCTTTTGAGTCCGCACCGGTTCACTGATTTTGTGTGCCCTAGTCAGGCCTTCTGATCTTTTTATTTTCTTATTCAATTTATCACTTGACCGTTATTCTGCCATGGTTGTTATGACTATAGACTGAAATCTACATTTCCATTTGTACGCAATAACCCTTAATGATCATGAATCTATCCACCTCTGCTTTAAACATATTCAGAGGGTCTACTTCTACTGACCTTTGAGGAAGAGAATTACAAAAACTCAGGGAAAAGAAGTTCACTTCATATCTGTATTAAATAGATTAACCTCATTTTTTTTTTTAAATAGTGGCCTCTTGTTTTAGATTCCCACAGAAGAGAAAACACCCTCTCCACATTCAACCTTTCAAAACCCCCAAGAATCTTATTATTTTCAATCATCACACCTCTTACATCTCTTGTATTTTGCAGTCACAAAATTAGCTTTCCAACCTTCTTTGTGAAATAACTTGCCCATTCCAAGTATTAGTGCAGCATATCCTACTCAACTGTTTCCTTTCAATTAACAGATCATAAAAGTGTGTGTGTGGGGGGGGGGGGGGGGGATGTGGCCATGCAAAGGTCTTAGACAGATGTGTTTTGATCAAGATCTCCATGAAGAGTATAAAAAAGATGGTTACAATATGAAAATTAAGAATTTTTTAAACTAAAAAAATAGATAACTACTAAGAAACCAAGTCAGCCAAGAACAAAAATTGAGGAAGTTTCTACTCAGCCAGAAAGGCAGCTGGTGGACCCCGGCAAAGTTGGAGAGTTGGGACAAGAATTAAATATTATCCTGGAGAAAATGGAAAACTGGAGCAATCAATTTGCAGGCGTTGCAACTGTAATGAAAGAAATGACTGAAAGGATGAATTAAATCAAAGAAATCATTGAAGAATTCATGCTAAGAATGAACCAAGCAGAAGTAGATGGTAAAAATGCAAGATAAGCTAAATGTTTTGGAAAAAGATGCAAAGAATTGGTGGGAGTCAGATAGACAAGGTCTGCTGGATAAGATCGATCACATGGAGAATTTTAACGGACAAAACAATGTTCGAATTATCAGATTGAAAGAAGGAATCGAGGGAAGAGATCCAGTGAACTTCTTTGAAACATGGATCCCACTAGTGCTGAGAGAAGACAAATTCAGAGAAAAATTACATTTTGAAAGGGTGCCCAGGACACTTGAATCCAGAAGAGCCAGCAATCAGTGACCAAAACCGGTCCTGGTAAGACTTTTGAATTATCAGCAATGGGAGACAATTCTGGGAGCGGCATACAAATACTCTAAGCAAGATAATGGTCCACCCAAGACTCAAGATTTTAGTACCACTTTAATTAAGCAAAGAAAGGAGTTTGATGATGTAAAAAGACAATTGCATTCCAAAAACTTGAAATATTTAATGATATACTCTGTGACCTTGAGGGTCGAAGCAGCAGAAGGTAATCAGCGATTTTTCAAGAATAAGAACGAGGTGGAAGATTTCCTGTGAAGTTTATGAAAAGACTAAGGTTACCAAAGAAGAAAATGGTGAAGCATATTTACAATGGGACTAAGTAAAGTTGTAATTTTAAAACCATCTTGTATTTATTGTTGAAAAGTAAATGTTATTGAAATGTTTATGGAGAGCTCAGTAAAGAGAAAAAACTTGGGAAAAGTAGTAGCAGGTGGAGATTTTGGTCTAAGGGGGAGAATGGCGCCCAGAGAGGAATATCTATAAAAGATGGCGCTAAAGGGAGGGGTTCTTCTTCCTCATAAGATTCTGTGGGCTTTTCTCGCAGGCTTTCAGGGTTTCCTGTTTGCGTCACCATCAGGGAAGGGACGTGGTAATTGTTTTTTTAAAGGGGAAAGATAACTATTATTTAAACAATCTAAAAGGTTTCATTGTTAAACAATATTTGTTTAAAAATTGATATAGATAGAACATTAAAATTTATTCATCTTAATGTTAATGGAATAAATGGGAGAGTGAAAATGAAGCGGGTCTTGGCACACCTAAAAAAAAATTAAAGGCAGATATAGTCTTTCTACAAGAAACACATCTTACAAAATTGGAATGTGCTAAGTTAAAAAGAGGATTGGTGGGACAAGTAATATCTTCATTTGGCTCAAAAACAAGAGGAGTAGGGATTTTAATTAATAAAAATATACCAACAATAATAGAAGAGACTTTGACTGACCAAGCCTGAAGATTTGTAATGGCACATTGTAAAATTTATGCAGAATCATGGCCTTTTATTAATATATATGCACCAAATTATGATGATGAAGCCTTTATGAAGGATATTTTTTTTAAACTGCAGAGGGAAGACAAAATATACTGGTCAGAAGAGAGTTCAATTTCTATCCAGATAAATCAACCAGAACAGTAACAAAGGCAAAAGCTACATTTATGAAGGATTTAAATTTGGTTGATATATGGAGGTAGCTTAATCTGCAGAAAGAGACTATTCATTCTACTCAAGGGTACATATCTCACATACAAGGATTGATTTGTTTTTAATGTCTGCCCAGTTAAAAAATAGAGTGGTAAAAATGGAATATCTGGCAAGACTTTAAGTATTGCAATAATGGAAAACAAGAAAGCATGTACAGAGAGCATCTCAATGGCACACTGTTGAAAAGGAAGGACTTTTGTGAGTTTATTAAGAGACAGAATTATTTTGTGAAACTAATCTTTCTTCTACTGATAATAGCTTTTTAATATGGGATACACTTAAAGCTTATCTAAGAGGACAAATTATTTCCTATGAAAAAATCTTAAGAAAATATGCTACAGAGTTGGATAGTTTAGAGAAAGATAAAACAAAACTAGGAAAACAATATCAGAGATCAGGGTTATGTGAGAAATATAGATTAGAGAATAAAAAATTGAAATACAGGTAGTCCTCGACTTCCAACCTATGCGAGTCATTTCTTCCCGCACATTATGACCAAAAATTTAATTTTTTAAAATTAAAACTACTGTATACAGTAGTCCCCTCTCCTGGCAGCAGACCAAAGTCCTTGCTCCCCATTCTCTGTGGCAGCCCGAGGTCCCCGTTCTCCGATTCATGACCACACCCAAGTTACAACCAATCCTTCCGTCCCCATTATCGTCTTAAGTCGGGGACTACCTATATAACACATTACAAATGTATAGAACGGAAAAAAACTATATTAAAAACCAAGCAAAAATATTATGAATTAGGAGAATAGATACAAAGTTTTATCTTGGCAGGTAAAGGTACAGGAGTCATCTAGAATGATAAATGCAATAAAAACAGAGGCCTATATAACATTTAATCAAAAAGAAATAATTTAATATTTTAGACAATATTATATGAAACTATCTAAATCAGAATTATGAGATTAAAATGAGATGGATGAATTTTTAACAAATGTTGGACTTCCAAAATTAGAAGATAGAGAATGAGTTGATTTATATGCCCCTTTCACAAGAGAAGAAATTGGGTACTTTACATGCTAACAAATCTCTGGGGGAAGGGTGGAGTTCCTCCTGAGTTCTATAGACAATTTAAAGATTTATTGATGCCTCTTATCATGGATGTATTGGACCAGGCAGTGGAGACCCAGACCCTCTCAGAATCTTTCTTAACAGATATAATTACAGTGCTTCCAAAGAAAAGTAGAAATTCATTAAAAACTTCATCATATAGATCTATATCACTTCTGAATGCTGATTTTAAAATATTGGCAAAGGCACTAGCTAATAGATTGGGACAATATCTACCAAAATTAATACATACAGATCAGGTGGGATTTGTTAAAGTAAGATATTTTTCAAATAGTCTAGGTAGACTATTTAATATAATACATATGGCAAAATCAAAGAAAAATCCAAGTATAATGGTCTCCCTAGATGCAGAAAAAGCATTTGATCAATTAGAATGGTCTTTCCTATTTAAAACAATGCAAAAATTTGGTGTAGGCAGAAAATGTATAAATTGGATAAGAACTCTTTATCATAAACACAAGCCAAAATTATAACTAATAATCAGATGTCAGCAGTTTTTTCCCTTGAGTAGATCCAATAGACACGAGTGTCCTCTGTCCCCAGTGCTTTTTATTCTAGCTATCGAGCCACTGGCATAGATTATAAGAAGAGATCCAGATATTAAAGGCTTCAAATTAAGACAGGAAGTACATAAAATTAGCTTATTTGCTGATGGTGTGCTATTATATATGTCTGATCCAGCTGAATCCTTGATAAAATTATAAACAATATTAGAAAAATATGGAAGAGTATCAGGTTATAAAATGAATATTGACAAGAGTGAGACAATGCCATTGAAGAATTTTGATTAAGAAAGATATAAAAAAGGTAATAGATTGAAATGGAAGACAGACAGAATCAAATGTTTAGGAATAATGACATAATAATTTACTGAAATTGTATAAACTTAATTATACTTTTAGAAAAAATAGATTTACAGCAAAGGAAAGACCTGTCAATTACTTTAGTAGAAAGTGTAAACTGTATTAAAGTTAAGATGATGCCAAGATTACAGTATATTTTTCAATCATTGCCAATTGCACGACCTAAAAATTTCTTTAAATTATTAAATAATTACATAAGGCAAAATGCTGAGAATTTCATTGAAAAAGCAAACATGGGATTGTAATCTGGAAGGACTTAGGCCTCTGGATTTTAAGAAGTATTATTTTTCAGCACAAGCAAGATATTTATCATCCATCTTTGAAGAAGATTGTTCCCCCTCTTGGATCCAAATGGGATTGAATTCAATAAAAGAGGAGACAGCAAAGGAATTTATTTACAAGTGGAATGTTAAATTAATAACAAAAAAGATGGATGACCTGATATTAATACATATGATTTAGAATATGGCAAGAACTAAATGTGTATTGGGGCAAAAAGCAGATATATCACTAAGAACACCATTATGTAAAAATGTGTTGCTGCCTATAAATTTGAGTAACAAAATATTGAATTCATGGTATGATAAAGGAGTAAGATATATTGATCACTGTTATGTGGAGGGATCTCTTATGTCTTTTGAAATAAATACAGAGTAGCTAATGGGACTTTCTTTTGTTTTTTTCCAGCCAAGATCATTCCTAAGAGAAAGATGGGGGAAAAGTTTGGCCCCACTTGAAATTAGTGAATTGGAACGAACAATTTGGCTGGGGAATGCACCTAAATTTATAACTAAGATGTACTATGGTATGGTCCACAGAACGAAAGTGCAAAACAAGGTTTACAGAGATCGAGAGAGAGAGAGAGAGATGGGAGTCGGATCTAGGTGTTGCAATAATGGAAAGATGTTGGTCTGATTGGTGTTTGGATAGCATGACATCAATTATAAATGCAAGTTATGGATTAGTGCAATATAATTTCCTATACCAATTCTATCTCACACCATAGAAGATGCATAAATCAAAAATCTGAAATATCAGAGATGTGAGAGGCATAGCAAATTCACAGACACTCGGTGACTCTGGGGAGAACTCTCTTTTGCTTCACTTTCTCTGACTGTAAGGGGCGCTTCAGGCAATTTCTGCCAATGACTAGTATGTCTGCCTTATAACAGACGAAACAAAATTTTGTGTAATCTGACTTTTTATTAGATGATAAAAATTGAATCTTGATAAGTTGATAAGGTAGACAGCCAGCATCTTTTTCCCAGGGCGGGAGTAGAAAACACCAGAGGACATCTATACAAAGTGAAGGAAGGGAGGAAGGTTTAAGGGAAACATCTGGGACAAGTTTTTTTAATTTTATAAAGAGAGTGTGGGTGTCTGGAATGCATTATCAGGGGTGGTTGTTGGAGGCTGGAACAATATAGGCTTTTAAGATACCTTAGACAGGCACATGGATGAAAGAAAAATAGAGGGTTATGAAGTAGGAAAAGTTTAGTTTTTAGGTATACATAGGTGGGCACAACACTGTGGGCCAAAGGGCTTGTACTATGCTGCAAATTTCGATGAAAATTATCTTATTCACCTGTCTTTCAGATGCACACATCCTGCTTTTTTCCATCAGCCTCTCTCTTATAGTGAACCGAATAGAATTAAGTACTCCATTGGCAATGGCTGCACTTGACCTTCCACCTAATAAATCAAATTATATTGTAGGCATTTTAAACCAAATTATTTATTTTTAAAAATTCACAGTGAAATTTAGAAATATGTTGATTATACCATAATACTTCTCTGGCTTATTCTTGTTAACTCCAAAGAATTTTATGGTGGGAAATTCTTCAATTTCATATTGATGTCCTATAGACACATATTTAGTCACATCTATTGCACCAACTTTAACAATGCCCTGTTCACAATCAAAAACAAAGTAAACCATTATAAATCAAAGTAATGCAGAAGAAAAATTATCCTTTAATATACTTTAAATAATATTCAAATGACCTTCAGGGCACTTGCAACCTTAATCCACTCTGGAGCAAACTGTTCACAATGTTCACACCTGCAATGTATACAAAACTACATCACCAACATGACATCATAAGTATTAAAGTGCATGGCCAACTAAAAACACAAGTTCACTTACCAATGGACATAAAATTCTACCAGCCACAGTTTGTCACTCTGAATAACTTGTGAATTAAAATTTATCGAAGTTAATTTTATCACATTAGTTGATGAGTAGAACGCATTCACAGTAAAAGTCCATGCTAATAAGAAAATACCTGAAAATTAAAAAAAAATTAAGTTTTACAATAATTACAGTATGAAATATATCTTCATAGTCATTTAGGAGCTGGAAATTACAATTCTAATAAATGAGCCTGAAGAGTGCACAGGAAGATTGTTAGCTAAATTTATAGTTAATAGTTAGTTGGAAGTACAATAACAACAAATACATTATGAATGTCAGTAGGAACAGATTAATAGAACTGAGCGAGCTCCCTGAAACAGATCAATATTTTATCATGTCTTAGAATTGAAAAATGTAATAAAAGTAATGATTGAATCAAAGGAAGAACACTGATCTAAAGAAAAAAAGCAAGGTTTCTGACATTTTTTCTTCAGAGAGTGCATCAAAACTGCGCTACCCTCGTGCTTTACTTTCATGGGTCCCTAGTTTTTTCCTGATTTTTGGCAACCCCCTCAGGCTGGCGCTTGGGGAACCCCCCTCCCCATCAATACTCTAGTATCCAAAGATACATACAGATACAGGTCTCACTCACTACTGAACTGAAAAAGTTAAGGGGTATGGACGGAGACATGATTGTTGAGATAATTTTGAATCCTCGTGGCCAATGAGATAATTTGGAATGGATGATAATAAGACCAGTCAGAAAAAAAATATAAATTATAATGTTAACCAAGGATAACAACAATTAAGAGAAACAATGGAGAAATAACAGAGAAACAGCTGAAGAGCAAAAACACATGTTATGAAAATAAAAAGAACAAATTGATTTTACTTGGAAGTTACCACAATTGTGTTTTACACTGACAGTATTGCCAAGTCATATCTTTCACACCAACATTTTTTTCAAACTAACTTTTTAATTATTCCACAAAATATTCCCATGCCCCACTAAAACATTCTTAATCCCCATGCCCCACCAAAATATTTTCACGCCCCATCTTGAGATGGGGTAGACGAGAGGAAGTTTTATGTAATATCACATTTTTGTTTTATTACACGACAATAAAAAAATCTTGAATTTTGAAATACCCATCTTTTACTTTTAATGATCTACCAACTAAGCAAAATTTGTATCGCTACAAGGCGATACAAACTACACACGAAAAGTATTGAGCAAATTATTTCAGAATCAATTCTGAGTTGCTCTTCTCACCCTCATGCACCCCATTCTCCCCTGCTAACTATTTTACCTTTTGCTTTTCTCTTACATCAACCTCTTTAAAATGCTTCTAAGACTAGAGGCCTGTGTCTAATAGTGTGCCGCAGAGATCTGTGTTGGGACCATTGTTGTTAGTTGTATATATCAATGATCTGGATGATAATGTGGGAAATTGGATCAGCAAGTTTGCTGATAACACAATGATAGGAGGTGTTGTGGACAGTAAGGAAGATTTTCAAAACTTGCCGAGTGATCTGGACCAACTGGGAGAAAAGGCCAAAAAAATGACAGATGGAGTTTAATGTGTTTAACAAGTGTGAGGTGATGCATTTTGGAAGGGCAAATCAAGGTAGGTCATACACAGTAAATGGTAGGGCACTGAGGAGTGCGGAGGAGCAGAGAGATCTGGGAATATAGATACATTGTTCCCTGAAGGTAGCGTTGCAGGTGGACAGGGATACAAATAAAGCTTTTGACATCTTAGACTTTATAAATCAAAGTATTGAGTACAGGAATTCTGATGTTATGTTGAAGTTGTGTAAGACAATGGTGATGCCAAATTTGGAATATTGTGTGCAGTTCTGGTCACCTAACTACATGAAGGAGATAAATAAGATTGAAAGAGTGCAGAGGACAGAACCAAGGTGCTCAACAAAGCGATCTCCCAGTCTGCGCCCAGTCTCTTCAATGTAGAGAGCACAACAGGAGATGATCCCTGCAGATTCAGAAGTGAAATGTTGCTTCACTTGGAAGGACTGTTTGGGGCCCCGAATGGTAGTGAGGGAGGAGGAGTGGGCTTAAGTGGAGCATCTTCTGCAGTCACAGGTGAAGGTACCAAGGGGATGATTGGTGGGGAGGAAAGAGTGGACAAGGGAGTTATCAAAGGGATGATTGTGGGGCATCTGTATCCCTGGGTACAGAGTAATCTGAGACCCTGTTTATCCTTCTGAACCTGAATCCTTGACTTCCTCACCAGCAGACAATAATCAGTGCAGATCAGCAACATTCCTTTGCTGACCATCAACACTGGCTCCTCAAGGCTACATGCATATATACTCATGATTGCGTAGCCAAGTTTGGTTCCAATGCAATCTGTAATTTTTCTGACACCACTATTGATGGCTGAATGAAGGGCAATTATGAGTCAGAATACAAGATGGAAATCAATAATTTGGTTGTGTGGAGAAAGAACTAGAATTAGAAGAAGAATATCAAAGAACGGGGGAACAAGACAAATGTAGAACAATAGAAGATAAGAAAATTCAATACAACACTTTACAAACGTAAACAGCAAAGAGGCAATATTAAACACAAAACAGAAATATTACGAATTAGGAGAAAGAGCACATAAAATAATGGCATGGCAATTGGAGGCTGCAGAATTAGCAAGACCTACAAATGCTATACAGAATGAAAACAATACAGTCATGTATAACCAAAAAGAACTAAATGAAACATTCAGACAATAATATAAAAATTTATATAAATCTGACACTCTGGGAGACAAGACTGAAATAGAGGAATTTCTCGATCGTGTGGAACTCCCAAAACTGAATGATAATGATAAACAAGAATTGGATTTAAATTTCACTAGGGATGAAATTGAGAAAGTATTTGGAGCTCTTCAAGCTAATAAAGCCCCAGAGTAAGATGGATTTCCACTCAAGTTTTACAAAGAATTTAAGGATTTGTTAATGCCATTATTCATGGATTTAATAAAACGAGCAGTCGAAACTCAGACATTACCAGACTCTTTCTCGATAGTAATAATGACAGTATTACCAAAAAAGGATAGAGATCCACTTAAAACTTCTTCCTTTCAACCAATATTTCTATTAAACATAGATTATAAAATAATAGCAAAAGCACTGGCAAACAGGTTAGGACAGTATTTACCTAAGTTAATACATACAGATCAAGTGGGATTAATTAAAGGAAGACAAGCATCAAATAATTTGGAGAGATTGTTTAACATAATACATTTAGCCCACTCAAGACTGGATCCTAATATAGTGGTATCATTAGATGTAGTATCATTAGACGCAGAAAAAGCATTCAATAGACTTGAGTGGCTGTTTCTGTTTAAAACATTGGAAAAATTGGGTATAAGGTGGGGATTTATTAACTAGATTAAGGCATTATATCAAAAACCACAAGCAAAAATAATAACTAACAGCCAAATATCAGGAACATTCCCATTAAGCTGATCAAGTAGACAAGGTTGCTCTCTCTCCCCGGCTCTATTTGTTATGGCGATAGAACCACTAGTAGAAATAATCAGAAGTGATCCTGAAATTAAAGGCTTTCGAGGTCAGTCAAGATCAACACAAAGTAAGTTTATTTGCCAATGATATATTAATGTATATATCTGAACCTGGGAGATCACTGTAAAATTTGCAGGAAATTTTAACAAAGTATGGAAGAGTATCATGGTATACAATAAATAAGGATAAAAGTGAAATTCTACTTTTAACAAATCAGGATTATGAATGATATAAAGGAAACAGAATACTCAAATGGAAAAATAAAGGGATCAAATACCTGGGAATTATGCTTGATAACAATTTGAATAATTTGTACAAGTTGAACTACTCTCCCCGCTGGCAAAAGTAGTTCAAGACCTACAAAAATGGAAGGACCTTCCCCTAATGTTAATAGGGAGAGTTCATTGTATCAAAATGAAGATAATGCTAAAAATTCAATATTTGTTCCAGTCAATACCAATATATTTACCAAAAAAGTTTTTCAAGACAATAAATAATTTAGTAAGTCAATTCCTATGGAATAATAAAGTACCAAGAATAGTATTAGAAAAATTGACATGGGAGCATAAACTAGGGGAACTGTGACTCCCAGATTAAAAAAAAAATATTACTTGGCTGCACAGTCAAGATTTCTGGCATCTTTCTTCAATACAAACCCACCAAAATGGGTGCATATGGGATTACAAGGAATGGATGAAACAGTGATTAAAGAGATTATTGACAAATGGAATTTAAAACTAATCAGGAAAAAGACTTCAAACCCTATATTGATTCAATATGGTAAAAATTTGGCAGGATATTAATAAAATAGGAAGGAAAGCTGGAATTTTGTTAAGATCGCCATTATGTAATAACCCGATGCTACCGATGATAATGGGAAATAGGATTCTAAATATATGGCTACAAAAGGGGATTGGCCATATCGTGGACTGCTACGAAGACAGTGTCTTTATATCATTTGAACAAATGAAGCAAACCTCTGGAATTCCAAATGGTACTTTCCTTTGTTATTTGCAATTAAGAGCTTTTCTAAGAGAAATTTGGAGAAATTACATGACTCCTCTGGGAGTAAGTGAATTGGAACACACATTATGGATGGGTAATGTACACAAATTTATTACCCGAATATATTATGCCCTACAAATTGAAGGGAAAAAGCCTGGATTACATTGATCAAGAGAAAGATGGGAAGTAGATCTGGCAAGAAATATACCAGAACAATCTTGGTCTGAATGGTGCAAAGATGAGGTAACCTCGATTATTAATGCACGGTATGGTTTGGTGCAATTTTACTTTTTGCATCAATTATATTTGACCCCACAAAGACTACACAAATCAAAACCAAAAATATCAGATAGATGCTTTCAAGGAGAAATAGAGGAAGGAACATTTCTCCATTCTGTATGGTCATGTACGAAAGTTATTCCTTTCTGGCAAGAAATATCAGAAGAGTTAATTTTCTAGGTGACCCGGAACGATATTTACTGGGACATTTTATAGATATTAGCAATAGCCTCACAGAGTTTCAAAAATCTTTTTTTAAGATTGCATTGGCGGTAGCCAAGAAACGTGTAGCAGTTACATGGAAGTCAGATATACAAATTGCTCTGGCATGATGGATATCAGAAATGAACAGTTGTATACCTATGGAAAAGATCACATATAAGAAACAAATATGATACATTCCTCAAGATCTGGCAACCATACTTGAATTATGTTGGTGCACAAGTACAATAATGCTGTTGTAAATTCATGGTCTTCCCTCGATTTTATATCCATTTTAATAGAATGTAGATTTTAAGCTCTGATAGTGGACAGAAAGACACAATATTCATCTTTTTTTGTGTTAAAGGGAAGGGGGTAGTGAAGGGAGGGGTCTAGAATGTTTATTGTTGAAAATTTTGTATTATTTGACTTCAGTTTGGTTAAGTTAATATATTTAAATAGCATTTGTTATTATATTAATATTCAGATATTTTATTTTATTTATATAAAAGATGTATATTTCATATATGTTTGAAAACCAAAAATTTTTTTTTTAAATTAAAATTTGGTTGAGTGATGGCAGGACAACAGTCTGGTTCCCAACATCGACCAGATCAAGGAGTTCATTACAGATTTTAGGAAAGGAAGGTTGAAGGACAATACACTTGTTTTCAATGTCCACGTATCGAAGAAACTCTCCTGAAGCCACCACAAAAGTCATCTGTGAAGAAGGCACACTAATACTTCCACTTTCTGAGGATATTTGGCATGTAGTCAAATACTCTATCAAATATCTGCAGTTTTACAGTGGAAAGTACATTGAATGATTGCATCATAGCCTGGTTTGGTAATTCAAGAGGCCAGGAATCACCAGGCTGCAAAGTAGCAAACCTTACCAAGTTCATCATGAGCTCTGACCTCCCATCTACTGAAGTCATCGATGTGACATCCATGGTCACAACATCTTCTCATTCCTACCTTCAGAAAGAAGGTACAGAAGCCTGAAGTCCAGTACCTTTTTAGGTTCAAGAAGAATTTTTACCAACAGTTATCAGACACATGAACCTCACCTCACTATCCTAACCATAAACTACTCCTGTACCATCTAAAAGACCTGTCTGCACTATAGAAATGCCACTTCTTTCTTGCCCTAACTGTAACTGTGAATATTTATCTATCTATCTATCCTTTACATTTATTATCTCTTTTCATACTGGGTTAATGTAACAGACAGCATTGTAGATGGTATATCCTCGGGATAAGTTTGGCTGCAACAAATTAGAATTTGATGAATATGTACATTTTACTTGTGTACATGACAATAAACTCATTATCATTATTATTAAGATGTCTGATCGGAGGTAATGCTGAGTGCTGCCTCAGAAGCAATATGATCACAATTTATCACAATTTCAGATAGTTGCTGGTCCAAACTGGAGATGCTGGAAGACTGCAATAAAATTAATTAATTCTGGAAATACTCAGCAGATCAGGCAGTATCTGTGGAAAGAGAAGCAGAGTCAATGTTTCAAGTTGAAGTCTCCTTCACCAGCTCCAAGGTAATAAGTGAGCATTATATTTTGATGTCTCTTGCCATTTCTGCAGGGCCCTGACATATCCACCTGGTAATAATAATATGCAATATTCTAATCAGAATAAGGGCAAATGCAATGTCATTGGTTCAGTCTGCACTAAGGCAAGGCTGGCATATTTAGCAACATCCTTATTTAACTGCCTTAAATAAAATTGATCTATTCACACGCGTTTATCAATTATAAGTGATGTAAACAAGGCTATGGTTCAGCAGAAATGATCATCAATATCTCAAAACATATCTCATTTACATTTTGCCAGTCTCTATATATGCTTTTGGAGACTGCTGTGTTCCCACACTTCATTCCTGTATCTTGTGCTTATTTTTTGTGTGTTATTTCTTCCATCACTAGAATTTGACCAGAGCTTTGATGGGTTTAAACATAGCTTTTTTAAAAAAAAAACTTTATTTAAAGATTTTATCACATGAATAAAACAAAAAAAATTACATTTAAAGAAAAATAAAAGGTTTAAACATACTTGAGGTTCACCTAAACCCATCAGAATATGTGACTATTATGATAACCTGCTTGAATTATTTCCATCCGATTTTAAAATTTAATGCATATCAGATTTTCCAAGTTTCACCACTAGAGTTCTCCCTTTACCCATATGAACCTAAGATTTTCCATAACAAACTGATTTAGGCTGCAGTTTTTTTTGCACCTGCTCACTTTCTAAATTTGTGATTACAGTTGAGGAAAATACAAGCATTATGTTGGAAAAGTTCAAAGATTTCAGAAGCACTTTACTGTAATTTTCTTGTATTCTTTTTATAAATAGCTTTTAAATTTGAAGTCTTTCATTACAAGATTAAAACCCACATGCTCTGGTCTACTGTGCAATAACATAAACACTATATTTATGTCACTTGGTAATCCCTTTGGGGGTTTTCTTTCACTACAATTCTGTCGATCTGCAGGCTTTGCTGTAAGTGGTTGTGGAAGAAATTTTATGAAGCTTGACAATGTCATTCTGTGAAAGTTCATGCTGCAGCTTTGACACTGACATTAACATCATTGGTAAACTGCCCGTTTTATTACAGGATTTATTCAGCAAGATATTATTTAGAAGTTGAGGAACAGAAAAAGTGTTGAGCAATGAGACAGCCTTGCTTGACCCCAGTCTGCACTAAGATTGGATTTTTTATAGACCAATTAATTAGGATTATTGCTGTCCTACTACATGCTTATTATTAATTGAATAATAGCTGACAAAAGAGATGCTAATGGAAAAATATATTTGAAGAAGCATTTGCTAACCTTCATAATCCAGGCAAAGCCATTGAACAACCAGTGATATTGAGTACAAGACTTTGGAAGTTGAACTTCTAGCAGTGTCCTTCAGTGGGTGTAGCCATTGCTATTGCCTTTCCACTTCCTCCACCAAGATCATCACTGTATGATGCAGTTTTGAAGAGCATGCTCTCCAAAAAAGTGGTAATATTCACCATTTCACAGAAGAAAAACATTCCCTGAAGCTACAAGCACACTTTAAAAAGTACAGGCATACTTGATTGATGATAGAATGTAATGACTTTTGGGCAAAAAGCGACAAGGTTAATACCAGCTGCAGACAGAAGTCATTATAATGAGAAAGCCACATTAAAATTCAATGTTGGACACATTCCAGTCATTGCACAGGTTAATTGCAAATTCAATGTCTTTTTTAGTGTTCATGGAAACAGGTGTAATCAAATATGCCCTTGATTTGGTGCCTTGAATTGTGAATTTCATGAATTAGCAGGTGCCACCTGATGCTACCAGTCACTTGAAAAATAACCACCATTTCAAAAGGGTCAAGGACAACCTACAGTAGGGAAGGAAGGATTGGTTTATCTCAGTTGAAAAAGTTATTCAACCTAATCTTACCTTCTATCAGTTATAGATTCAAGATATAATATTCATTTATTGTCATGGAGTAGTACAGAACATGTAATATTACACAAAATTGCCTTCTGCCTGTTACAAGACTGAGAGTCACCATTAGTGTTATCCGGCAACCTTTACAGAAAGAGACGCAAAAGAGAGTCCCCTCAGAGTCACTGAGCACCTAATGCAGAAGATGACCCCTGCAGATTCATTTCGAAAGACCCTTTGGGGCCTTGAATGGTAGCGAGGAAGGAGGTGTGGGTGCAAGTGGAGTACCTTCTGTGATCACAAGGGGCAATTGATGGGGAGGAAAAAGTGGACAAGGGAGCTACGGTTGAGCAGTTCCTGCAGAAGGATGAGAGGGGAAGAGCAGGGAATTTGTGACCTGGTGGTGGGATCACATAGTCAGTAGCTGAACTAGAGGAGGATGATATGTTAGATTAGGAGTCTGATAGGGTGGTAGGTGAGGATAATAGAATCCTGTCCTTGTTGCACTTGCGGGGTAGAGGGGGGCCAGAGCAGATGTGCGGGTAATGGAGAATATATGGATGAAGGCTGACTTGATGGTAGTAGAGAGAAAGCCACGTTGTTTGAAAAAGGAGGACATGTCTGATGATCTAGCATGACTTTGTTCTAGGAGCAAATGAGATAGAGACAGAGAAATTGAGAGAAAGGAATGGAATCCTTACAGGGGATGTGTATATGTATGTTGATGGTGCTCCACGTGCCCACACCTCCTCCCTCACCACTTTTATGAGCCCAAAACAGTCTTTCCAAATAAAGCAACACTTCACTTGTGAATCTACAGGGGTTATCTACTTCATCCGATGTTCCTGTTGTAGACTCCTCTACAAAGGAAAGATTGGACGTAGACTGGGTGATTGATTCATTGAGCACCTCGGCTCTGTCTGCCATTTCTGGCCTCTTCTCCAGATCCAAATATCACCTTTTGTCTGTTGGTCAGTACTCCTCCTCCTGCCAGTTCTTTTATTCATGCCTCAGCTCGTTTTTTTAAGGAGGACTCAGACCTGAAACGTTGGTAATGCATCTTTACCTCCTATGGACACTGGAAGACCTACTGAATTCCTCCAGCATTTTTGTTTTTTTTTAAACTATTATCCTCTCTGATGAGCTCAATACATCCTATGTTCACTTTGAACAAAGGCCAGCAAAATTACGTTGACAGCCTTGGGCACACTTGGACCTATGGTGACTCTTGCAGATGTCATATCGGCCTTACTGAGAGTAACCAGTGGAAAGCAACTTGCCTGGATTGAGTCCAACTGGTGGGAGTACTCAGGACATCTTTAATCTCTCCCTACTATGATCTGAAGTTCCACCTGCTTTAAGAAGATCACTATTATCCCAGTACCAAACAGCAGTGGCTCTGACAATGACCATCATGAAGTGCTTTGTGAGGCTGTATACGGAACACCAGCTCCAGCCTCCCAGATAGCAGTGTTCTAATACCATAAACATACTGCTATCAGTAGCAGACAACAGATGAGCCTGTAGTTAAGAATGTTGTGTAAATGTTTCCTTTAATAGCATTGCAGTATCCTTTTCTAGCATTGTAATTACATAACAAAGTTGTTCTAAGGTTGTTAATTTTCATCTTCTTAGACTCTTTTTACTCCGATTCTATTGATTGCTCAGTTTTGCTACTGCAGTGTTAGTTACCACCATGTAATTGTGGGTAATACACTCTCAAGGCCATGTTTTCTGCTTCTCATATCTATAAGCAAGGCTAGCAACTTGCTTCGGATGATTTCCTGCCCTTACATTTCAGGTCTACTGAAACACAATGCCTAGCACAATGTCATCACCTACACTCAGCTCTGGAAGATCTGAATAGCAAAAATATATGCGTTAGACTGTTCAGAGTTACATCTTTAACACCATAGAGATAATCAAACTCATCTCTAAATTCCTGGATCCAAGTCTCTCCACTTACCTTTGGAAATGGATCCTCGACTTCCTGACCTATACACCACAATCAATAAAGGGTGGCAACAACATCTCCTCTACGATAATCTACAATACTAGTGCCCTGCAAGGCACTATACTCATCCCCTTTCTGTATTTCTTATACACACACACAATGGTGCAGACAAATTCTGCTCTAATTCTATTGAAGACAAAAACACCATAGCAGACCAGATTTTAAACAATATTGGAAGAGAGTACAGAAAGGAAAAAGAGAGCCTCGTGAAGCAGTGTCAGGATAACAAATTCTCCCTTAAAATCTGCAAAACAAACAAGCTTTTTGTTGAGCAGACATACAACACAAGGCTTTCAGAAGTGCAGCAGAATTGCTTCTTCACCTGGAAACATTGTTGGGTTCCTAGATGGCGACCAGTTAAGTAGTGATAAAGGAGGTTGCACCTCCTCTTCTTGCATGGTGCCATGCGAAGTGAATGGTTGGTGGAGATGGATGAGCACCCCAGTGAAGTTACAGAGGGAATGGTCCTTTTGTAATGATAGAGGAGATGAATTTGGTGTTAAAATTTTAATGAAGGTGGCAGAAACTGCTCCTCCATTCACTGGGGAGAGGTTGGCACGAAACCCATTAAAACCCAGGCTCTGGGTCACCGGAACAAAGCACGGCCCCAGGGCTCTAGGTCATTGGGATGAAGCACGGCCCTGGGTCGCTGGGTCACTGAGTTGGAGCACAGCCCCGGGGCTCTAGGTCATTGGGATGAAGCTTTGTTGTGGTTGTGTACCAATTTGCATCATAGGTGGCACAATAGTGCCCAGAACACCAAAAGATGGAAATCAATGATCCATGAATGCCTGAGCAAGCGTCTCCGCAGAGATGTCTGTGACAGACACCTAGTCACCCTTTTATCATTTAAACAGACCACCAGCCTCTTATGCACAAAGTGAGTATGAGTAGGCATCTCCATTTGCCTCAAAAAATTCAGCACTTGGGCTTCATCTTACAATTTTCCTTGGATATTCAACACATTCGAGGGAAGGCAAATGCAGTGGCCAACGCCCTGTCCAAGTGTGAAATTGAGGCCTTACATATGACTACTGCCATCAATTTAATTGCCATGGCTCACGCACGACACACCAATCCTGATCTCATCTGGTATTATTGGATTAACACAGGTCTCCAGCTACAAGATGTGAGCTGGATGAATTGGGTGAAACACTGATCTGTGATTTTTCCACAGGAAGACCTAGGTCTTTTGTGCCAGTCTCATCCTGGTAGAAGAGCATCGATCAAACTGATTACGGAACACTTTATCTGGCCTCAGGTTAAACAAGATGTTGGATTATGGGCAAGAACTTGCTTGCTGTGTCAATGCTCTAATGTCTCCAGACAAATAAAATCCAGGCTGGTAAATTTTACTGTTCCAGATTCAGGTTTCCATAACGTGCACCTGGATTTTGTGGATCTGCTTCCGCCATCCAGGGATACACTTATCTGCTTCTGTGTGAGAACTGTGCTACCAGGCGAAAGGAGGCCATTCCTGTCACCATCATTTCTGTGAAGACAATCGCTTGGGCTTTTGTGGATCATTGGGCTCCATTTTTTTGGTGTTCCAGGCACTGTTACTTCGAACCAAGGGTCTCAGTTCAAGTGGCTATTGTTCCAAGCTCTCACTGATCTTTTGTGCCCTACCCATATTTGCACTACAGCTTACTATCCGCAGGGCAACAGACTCATTGAGCATTTCCATCATCAATTGAAAGCAGAGTTTACAGCAGTGGCAATGCATCTATGTGGAGGAAATATTTTCCCATGGTTCTCCTTGGTGTGCATACGACTGTAAAAGTGGATCTTGGATGTTTAGCGACAGAGATTGTAAATGGCACCACACTGACCTTACCCAGTGAGTTTGTGAATCCAAGTCCAGAGACAGCGTTCATTGATCAGGAGAGTTATGTCGATTGTCTTCGGGAAAACATGACATTGCTCAGACATAAATGGGAAAGATGACACGGTTTCCAGTGACAGATTAAAGCTGGTGTATATCGACGGTCTATGTTCAGTGCCAGTGCCAACGTTGGAGGAACAGTCGCACCCCTGTCAGTCACTGCATACATCACCTGCCTTGTAGTATTGTGCAAGGTTGGGCCAGACTGTCAGCCCTCAAGACCATTATGTAGCAGGACAGATCCAATCAGTCACCTCCTTGCATCACATAGAGGTTAAGTGGTGGGTGGTGGGGTTGTCGCACTCGTTTACTTACTGGTGTCGGGAATGGTGCTGCTGAAGACGTATCGGAGGTTACGTGCGGGAGTAATAGCAGCAGTGGACAGAAGGCTGCAGTTATTTACCCAGTATACAATAAAGTATACCCAGTTAGTTCAGAAGGCTGCATAATTGGTAATGGATCTTGGGAGAAGATTGAGAGCGTCAAGATAACCCAAGTGGTGGAAAGCCAATGTAAAGGTCAGAGGGGTTTGGCTGGGTGGTGTTTAGTGGGATGAAGAATTCAGTGTTGTGTCTGAGAGGAATAAAGATAGTTGACTCCATTTTGTGCTGAAAAAAACAAGTGAGTGTATTCTTTAAATTGTGTGTATACTGGGTAAATGACTGCAGCTATAGCATGGCCTCGGGCTCTGGGTCACCAGGATAGAACACAATGCTCTTTTATTTGAGAATACATTTCTTTGCAAGAAAAATAAATTGTTCAATACTTTTAGTCTACTTTGCAATATCAAAGACAACTTGTGGAAATTACAGAGGGTAAAGAGATTTGCATCTGAAGAAATGACTATTCTGAACACACATCTCTTCACTTATCAGGAAGGCACAAAGGTACAACAGTGATTGCTCTTCCGAGAAAGACAGTGGTGTCTACTATCGCGTCAACTTTCTACAGAAGCTCGAGAGCATCGCTGTATCACAGTGGGGTACAGTTGCTGTAGAGCATTGGATTGGAAGTCAATTTACAAGACAATAAACACAGCAGGGAAGATTATTAGGGTTTGGCCTCCCCCCCCCACCCCCCCCCCATGGACGTGATCTACCTGGATCGTTCTTTGAAGGGGGCTCGCAAAATCATTGAGGACCCCTACCACCCCACATGCAGCACCTTTCAGCTATTCCCATTGGGAAAGAGCTACAGGAGTATCAGAGCCAGAACCATCAGGCTGAGAAACCGCTTTTTAACCACAGGCAGTGGTTAACCACCACTGCTGAACCACCAAACTAACCCTCTGAGACTCTTTTATTTAGAAACAATGTTTATTTATTTTTATATATGTTCTGCATATATATCATTTGCCTGTATGTGTGTCACGTCTGCTTGATTGTTTACATGTTATTATACCGAGGACTGGAGAATGCTGTTTCATCAGGTTGGACTTGTACAATCAGATGACAATAAACGTGAACTTTAATAGTAGAAAAGGTCGCAACATCTATACATGGCATTTGCCATGGGTGTTAAAATCAATGTTGATAGAAATTTAAATTTTGTTCTGCAATGTATAGCTGGAGTTCAACATAAAATGATCCTTTCCATTCTCTCATTTCACATAATGATGAATTCAGATCCAATTTATACACGGTATACTACAAAAGCTTTCTGTCAATATTTGTATAAAGAAAATATTTCATTTCTGAAAGCTTACCCCATTCACTGCTAACATTTAAAAATATAAGTGACTTTGCCATTTGTATCTGTTTGAGGCAATTCCTCAGAATGGCAATTCTCTTTTCAATACATACATTACCAAGATGCACTCACCTCCAGCTGCCTCCCACTGGGAGAGCTGACCTTATATTCCCTACCCCACTCCATTCTGCATATCAACTCATGACTGTGTATAAGGCCCTGTTCTCCAGTTACTAATGCACTTTCTTCCAGCATTTTCCTCTGACTCAAATATCATTTTAACTCTAGTGAAAATGTTTATTTTATGGAAGGGCAATATTTACAGGTAGTACCTGATTTATAACTGAGTTCCATTCTGACCAACTGGTCATATCTCGAAATGGACGTGCCAGAAATTCACTGTATCCATTTTACCATTCATCAAATAGAATATAGTAGCCACCAAGACCATCTCTCACAAGAGGTTGACCACCCCCGACATAAGTGCTTTTTTTTCCATAGATAGGCCCAAAAGTGTAATTTTTATATATATATATATATATTTTTTTTTTTTCCCTTTTTTTTTAAATGCATACTTTTTTTTGGTTGTATGTACAGTTGATTAAGTTTTTTTTAAATTAAATATTTTATTTAAGAAAAATGAAACGACCACAGTTGCAAAAAATGAAATATAACAATGTATCTAGATTTAAACATGGTTACAGAAATATAAACTAAAAAAGAACCTACCAAAAGAAAATTCAAATCCCCCCAAACCTAAAACTACACCCTTCCTTTATCCTAAACCCCCTACCCACCTAAAAAAGAGCACCAAACGCCATTCATTTATCTCCACAAAATAAAACAACACTTCTCAAAGATTAAGAAAAAAAAGAGAACATATATATTAACCCCCCCCCAACCCCCTTCCCTCCTCCCTTAAGTATAAAGTACTACTCCCCTAAAACACAGGTAGCGCTCTCAACCGCTAAGCGATTGATGGTTTTGGCTGAGCTACAACGAGATTACATCTCCCCCAGTCAGATTAACCACATTATAAAAGTCTGTATCTTCAAGAATGATAAGCTTCTTCCAGTTCTTTATTCACTTTTTCATCATCCATCAAAACTTCTTCAGAATCACTCGAATCCGTCTGCTGCGACTCTTCCAACTGATCTTTCTTCCCTTTCTTTTTTCCCTTCTGAGACCCATTTCCATTACCATTTTTTTTCATTTGTGGTGGCGAAGATTGACCTTTCTTAAGATCCGGCAAAGACTTTGTAAAGTCCAAAACTTCTCTACCATCATCAAAAAAATCAAGAGTCATACTCCCCATAGAAAAGTTTCAGAACCGAGGAAATCTAAAGGCAAATTTATAACCTTCCTGCCAAAGGACTGCTTTCGCTGAATTAATTTTTTTTACGCTGTTTAATAATGTTTTGACTAAGATTCGCATAAAAGAATCTTCTGTTTTGAACCATCAAAGGACCTCCATGTTGCTTTGCATTATGAACTGTCAATCTTAAAATTAATTCTCTGTCCTGATATCTCAGACACCTGATCAAAACAGATTGAGATGGTTGACCAGGCATAGTTTTTTTTCTCAAAACTCTATGTGCTCTATCCAATTCCAAACCCTCCGGAAACATTTCAGCTCTCAACACATCTGGTATCTATTTTTGAAAAAAAAATTACTGGTTCCGACCCCTCAAAATCTTCAGATAATCCCACAATCTTCACATTATTCCTATGTCTCTGGTTCTCCAATGAATCAATCTTCTTTAATAAGTCGGCTTTTTCAATCCTCCATCCCATAAAAGAATCATCATACATGTCAATTTTTTTTTACATTGTCTAATATCACTGACACAATCCTCCAACTTAACTTCCATCTACTAAACTTTTTCTTGAACTTTATCCATCACTTTTGCATAATTTGCTACACCACCTTTAACAGTGGAGTTATCTTCCATCACATTAGCCAATTTACTATTAACTGATGTAAAACTTGACGAAATTTGCTGGGACATTCCTTGAAACTGATTTTCAAAATAATCTTTATTTTTAGAAAAATGCCTACCCTGGCCAGCCACGGATGTCTCACATTTCTTCCTCTTGATCACTGGCCAGCTCTTCTTCAGAGCTGGTCTCATGCTGTTTCTCCTCTCTTCCTTTACTTACTCTTTAATTTCTTCTTCTGCCACTTTGACTCTCCTCTCCCCCTCCCTTCGGGTCTGGGGCCCGCTCCCTACAGATCCAGGCTCACTAGACTGACGAGCATCTGGGTGGAAAATACTTGGGATAATGTAGTGTGCGTGTGCACAGATTCTTCAACGTCTGGAGGAGATAGTTGGGAGCCATCTTTTCCAGAACTCCGCGATCTGAGTGCCAGCGTCACTGTCAGGGTCGCTGGCTGTCGATGCTGGGTGCAAGGAGAAATATTTGAGGTCCCCAGTTCCAACTCCAAGGTAGGCTTAACTTCTTCCAAACTTAATGAATGCTTCAAAATTGGTTTCTTCATCATTTGAGCTCTAGTTTTCTTCATTCTTATAGTTAATTGCTGATAATAACAAAACTTAAAAACTTTATATTTTTAAAGGGTACTGAAAAACAGGCTTTTATGCAAATCTGCTGGGAGAGATGTTCAATCACGTCTCTCCCCACGCCATGCCCACCACAGTTGATCATAAGTCACATAGGTCGTAAGTCAGGGACTAAGTGTATTAATAAGCCATTGACCAAAAAGGGAATTTGAACTTTTCCGGCAAAATGACTATTGACCAATAACACTTACATCAACAGTTATAAAGTGTTTTGAAAAGCTGATTTTGAAGCATATCAGCTCCTGTCTGAATGGCGACAGATACTTTCCAGTTCGATTATCGTAGCAACAGGTCTATGGTGGATGCCATCTCATTGGCTCTACACAAAGCCCTGGAACACTTGGACAGTAAAGATGCATTCATCAGGATGCTCTTTATTGACAACAGTTCAGCATTTAACACCATCATCTCCTCAAAACTTATCAGTAAACTCCAAGACCTAGAATTCATCATCCCTCTGTGTAAATGGATCATGGATTTCCTCACCTCCAGACCACAATCAGTGAGGAGTGGTAAGAACATCTCCTCCACAATCTCCATCAGTACTGGACCACCACAGGGCTGCGTTCTTAGCCCCTTGTTCTACTTACTTTACACCTACAAGTATGAGGCTCAGTACCACAATAACACTACCTACATATTTACTGATGATACCACTGTAGTGGGTTGTATAAAGAAAGGCAGTGAGTCAGCATACAGGATGGAGATTGAAAATCTGGATGAACAGTGCATCAATAACAACCTTACACTCCCATCTCAGAGGATCCAACACACTAATAGGATTGTGAAGAAAGCACGTCAGTGCTTCTACTTCCTCAGGAGTTTGCATAGGCTTGGTATGACACCAGAAACCCTGGCAAATTTCGACAGATGTGTGACTGACTGCATCAATCAACCCATACCCTTGAGTGTAAAGCTCTACAAAAGGTAGTGGACACAGCTCAGGACATCACAGGCAAAACCCTTCTCCCATCAAAACATCTACAGGGAACACTGCCATCAGAAAGAAGCATCCACAACACCCAGCACACACTCTGTTCTCGCTGCTGCCATCACGAAACAGGTAGAGGAGCCACAAGCCTTGCACCACCAGATTCGGGAACAGCTGCCACCCCTCCACCATCAGACTCTTCAACAACAAACTCAATCAGGGACTCGTTCAAGGCCTTTATTGATGTTTTTTTTAATTCTCTCCCTATTGCACAGTTTGTTTACATTCATTATCGGTTTACAGGTCTTTATTTGCTTACATGTGTGCGTTGTGTTATTTTTTTTGCGCCACCAATTAGGGGTAATTCTGCCTTGCAGGCAGAGGAAAACAAATCTCAGGTTTGCATGTGATATCACGTGTGCACTCTGACAATAAACCCGAAATCTGTAATTTCAGTGTTTTGGGGAGTTCTTTTTTTAAGATTAGATCCTGCAAGCAAAATAAAAAGCGGTGGTGATGGGCTCGATGCACTGGCTGGCCCAGCCTCCGGGTGTCTCCCTGCCTTAGCTCCTCCCTTGATCCTTCCCATGTGACCCCTGGCCATAAAGGTCGAATCCTCACTCCTTCCCGCTTATTATCCCAGCCTTGACCTGGGCCACCACAGTATAAACCCTATCGTCCCCCTCAGACTTCTGTCTGCGTCATTATTGGTGCCCAACAAAAGCGAACCTAGAATGGTGCATCCCATGCAGCAAGTCCAAGTCGAGAAACAAATCCAACTATGCAATACAAAAGAAATCGGTTAGGTGCACAAGATAATCAAATATCTGGCTTTTAAACACGATCTATGAAACTGGATAACTTGGGCTAGCAGCTGAAAGCAAAATAAATCTGATTTTAAAAAAGATAGCAATCCGGCCTTTTTTAAAAAAAGTGCCCAGTGGTCCTCAGCTGCAGTGGGCACGATTGGATGAAGTTTTCTAACTCCTTGCACTGAGCAGTGATCCTCCGCTCTAAGTACTGTCTGCATGAGCTGGGGTTGGGGGGTCCTGTGTGAAGATTCTGGCGAACGAGAACGTTGCAGTACCACTTGTCTCTCATCTTCAGACCTACTCACCTCCAGCGCCCACGCTCATGTCCAGACCCTCGCCCCGCTCCGCTTCACCGGGTGGGGCGGGAGACACCGCTCAGCACTCGCCGTTCTCATGAGCCTAAAACGCTCGGTCGGGTCCTCGCGCCGTGCATCGGCAACCGTCGAAAAGGCCCGCTCGGCGGGCCGCGTGCTGGCCGGAGCCCGCGGCGTCACGCGTTCGCCGCGCGCGAGCCTCTCGGGAGGAAGCAGGTGTGAGGCCTGGACTTGGCGGGGTAAGAAGAGGAGGGAGGAGCTGGACTGTGGGTGATAGGGAGCGGGGGAACCCCCTTCCCATACCCTCTCCCCATTCTGTCCTCACCCCACTGAGAATAGGAGTGTCATGCTGGCCAGTTTTTGTCCCCATTTTGCCTGCTTCTTCAGTCAGATCACGAGTGATCTTTGACTCCATGTTATTTTTCTGCAGTCTAAATTTCTTAAAGTCTATCCAGCTCTTCCTTGAATTGAGCATTTGTGGTAGAGAATTTCAAAGATTTCTTCCGCTTTAGTGAAGAAATTTCTCATTTCGGTCCCGAATAATCCACACTAGTTGGTCAGCTCCATGTGCTTTCTCAAAGGTTGTCTGTCATCACTTCTCTTCTAAACAAGGCCCACCTTTGTAATCCTCATGGGCCATCCCAGCAATCAATCTGATGAACCTGTATTAACCTATGATCTATCCTTTCTTGTGCATTAATATCAGATCCATAAACAATGTTATAGGGTTGTCTCACCAAAGACGACACTCGGATGAAATCCTCTCGCAATACTGTTTGCTTTTCTAATAGATTGTTATATCTGCAAATTCGATTTCAATTATTTGTGTAAAAAGGCACAACCTCTCACCATTTAAAAATATTCTGCCTTTTAAAAAATACTATATTTTTTTCCAGAATACCCCATTTGCCTTATCCTTGCCAATCGTGCCCTGTCCATACACCCCTGAATCTCCTGCATCCCACAATTTCACCCAACATTGTATTAGTAAAAAGGATATACTGTGGCTGGTCTGCCACTGCGGCCGGAAAAAAAAACACGCTGAATCAAGAAGAATTTCAGTTCACCTGATATACTAATTCAAAATTGCGCGCTTAAGAGGCACACACTTCCCAGTGAGCCTTGCCCCCGTGGGACAGAAGTGGCAACGGCTTCCGGGCCGAGGCTTTTGCATGTGAATTGTTTGTTTGTATGTGTGGTTGCATGTTTTTGCACTGAGTATCGAAGAATGCTATTTTCATCCAGTTGTACTTATACAATTGGAAGATAATAGACTAGAACTTGGACAGTTTACCTCAGGTATCGATTGTATATTCACATTAAAACACACTCAGAAAACAAAATTGAACACCAAGAACCTAAACCTAATGAGCAACCTGACAAACTCAAAATAGGGAAACCCCTGTAAAAATTAGGATATCTGTCCTCATCTTGTATTCCTCCAATATCCACTATGCTTCTTCACTTTGGGATTGCCCAGGTCATATCAAGCAAATAGCCACTGGACGACTAAAGAATAGTGGCTGGCTAAGCAGAGAATAAATGGGAGAAGGAAAATTACAAATTATTATTTTCAAGGCATTTCAAGCAGAAACTTCCTCATTTCAGACAATTGAATCAACACATCAACTATGATCAAGTAAATCATCATAATCTTTTTTCCCAGGTAAGGGAATCTAAAATGCAAGAACATGGATTTAAGCTGACAGGGGAAAGATTTAAAAGGTATCTGAGGGGCACATTTTTTGCACACAGGGTGGTGGATATATGGAATAAACTTCCAGAGAAAGTGATGGAGGTTGGGATAATTGCTGCATTTAAGACATTTAGACAGGAACATGAATAGGAAAGGTTTAGAGGGATATGGGCTAAATGCAAGCAAATAGAACTAGGTTGGTTAGTATGGACATGATGGGCTAAAGGACTTGCTTCCATGCATATCTCTATGACACTGTAATTCGGGGGAGATATGCCAAAAAATCTTAATGTTAGATCTACATGGCTGAATCTACTACTTTTAGCAGGACTTTCCACTCAGAGCTATTGGTGCTCCCATATCAAGCAGTGATGCAGTCAGTCAGCACACTTTCCACCATACATCTGTAGAAGTTTGGCAGGATTTCCGATGACATACCGAACCTCCGCAGACTTTGTGTCATGCTTTCTTCATAATAACATTTATGTGATAGTTTCAGGACAGGTCCTCTGAGATTGTGACACCCAGAAATTTAAAGCTGTTGATCCTCATGACCTCTGATCCCCCAATGATTATTGGGTCATGTTTACCTGGCTTTCCTTTCCTAAAGTCCACAATCAGTTCCACCTTTCTGAGCAATCTCACCAATTACATTCCTCCACTTATTTTCCTGTTACATCATAGATGCCCAATAACTTCCCTCTGATTCTCCAACTATAAGCCTACATTATGGACAATTTACAATCATCAAACAAGGTGCCAACAAGCATGTCATTGGGATGTACAAGGGAATTCCTGTAATCACAGGGAGAAACTGGAAACTGCACGAACATCAGAGGACAGGATTGAATCCAGTTTACTATGTTGCTATGTAACAAGGACATCAGACCAATGGAGCAACTTCAATTTTCAATCATTTTTGGCCAAGTATTCAAGCAGTTATTTTAAAGGAGTCAATTACAACAGTATGTGTTGTTTTTTCAGTGATATTTCATATATTTATTATCACACTGGGTTGGAAAATCAATCTAATCACTGCTCTTGCTTGAAGCAATACTATATTATAATTTTGTAATTGCAGTTCAAATTATATGATTCAATCATATCTATTTATTTGATTCATTCAAATTAAACCTTTAGTTGCATTTCAGCGTCAGAATTAAACATCAAAAGCAGGATAAAATAGTCAGTCAATCTAAGATGTACAAGCAACATTAATGAGACCATACTTTGATGAAGGGTACCGTGATCAAGCTCAAAACTTTGGTTATGTATTTTTACCTTTGCTATATAAAGGACATTGTTTCTCCAACATTGTGTGTTTTAACTTCAACCACGGTGTCTTACCAATTTTTGTGTTTTGCTTAATAAGACCGTTTCTCATTTTAGGAAATATTTTTTGCCCATAGATAGAGAGGAAGAAGTGCTGATAGAGTCATACAGCACAGAAAATGGTCCTTGAGCCCACTACATCTATGTGGACCTTTTTTGCTCATCTACCCTAATTCCACTTGCCTGCATTAGGCCCATACTATTTAACTGTCTCATTAAAAGCCTCTTCAACATAGTAGTTGCGTCTAATTTTATCAACTCTTCTGGCAGTTCATTCCTCAACAATCTACTGACAAAAACTTACTCCCTTTTAAAACTCCTTTTCACCTTAATCTTATGCTTTTTCATTTTTGATGTTAACATAGGAAAATAATTCTGATTATCAATCTTATTTATAATTTAATATACCTCCATCAGGTCATCTCCCCCCCAAGGATAATATGCCTGACCTATCCAAATTCTCCCCATATCTAAAGTCCTCCAATCTAGGCAACATCCTGATGAATGTCCTCTTCAGTATCTCCAGCAAGTAACATCCTTGCAATAGGATAATGATGAGAATTTCTCAGCATTCCAAGTGTGATTGAAATAGTGTTTTGTAAAGTTGTGACATAACATCCCAATTTTTATATCCTAAGCCCTCAACTATGAAAGCAAGCATGCCATAGGCCTTTTTTCCATATTCTATCACTTTCAGGGAACAATGGACTTAGACTCTCAGGTCTCTCTGTTCATCAACATTCCTTGGAACCTTTTCATTTACAGTACATGTCCTACCCCCATTTAACTTACCAAAATGCATCATGTCTCACTTGACCAGAATAAATTCCATCTGCCAATGCACTGCCCAACTTTCCATCTGATCTATACCCTACTGCAGCTTAGACAACTTTCCTAACTATCCACAACACCACCATTTTTTTCTGTCACTCTGATTAATTGTACTCCCTAGAGTCACATCCAAGTTGTTAATGTTCCAAAATCAATCCCTGCAGTACACCTCGAGTCATAGATGTCCAAAGAGCTAAACATCCTTCTTCCTCCAGCTACAAGCCTCCAATCATCAAGCCAGTTTTGGATCCTTTGCTGTTGTGACTTTGTCATTAAGCATCCATTTTTATAATTGTACACATAAAACCAATAAATTGCATTTATTGCAATTCTAAAATAATACAGCAGGCTTCTTTCTCTCAGTAAAATATTGATCAAACATTATAATCAACTGAAATCTGATTTTAAAAAAAATCCTATTTTTAATGTTTGAAAGTGCAGCATTTTTTGTTGCTTTTTTGTCATAATACTCTCAATAAATAATCCTTGCCATTTAATTCAGGCACAGCTTGCAGAAACGTAAGACAAATAGTCAAGTCTGTACAGAGTTTAGAAATATTTTTCAAAATTAACTGTTTTCCAGTGCATTTGAGATCAGCTTGTTATCAGTAGCTGCAGAAATTATTGGTACTAGTAAACCTTGCTGAGATTCCAGACTCCCATAAAATTCAGCCCATGTATGTATCTTGGAGGGTAAAGGAAGTGTTAGTTTTCATAATATAGAATTTAAGAAAAAGCTGGTAATTTTTTTAGAAGGATCGAACTGATGCAGATCCTAAAAGAGGTCTTAGATTTGCTACTATCTTTGGCTTGGCTTCGCGGACGAAGATTTATGGAGGGGGTAAAAAGTCCACGTCAGCTGCAGGCTCGTTTGTGGCTGACAAGTCCGATGCGGGACAGGCAGACACGGTTGCAGCGGTTGCAGGGGAAAATTGGTTGGTTGGGGTTGGGTGTTGGGTTTTTCCTCCTTTGCCTTTTGTCAGTGAGGTGGGCTCTGCGGTCTTCTTCAAAGGAGGTTGCTGCCCGCCAAACTGTGAGGTGCCAAGATGCACGGTTTGAGGCGTTATCAGCCCACTGGTGGTGGTCAATGTGGCAGGCACCAAGAGATTTCTTTAGGCAGTCCTTGTACCTTTTCTTTGGTGCACCTCTGTCACGGTGGCCAGTGGAGAGCTCGCCATATAACACGATCTTGGGAAGGCGATGGTCCTCCATTCTGGAGACGTGACCCATCCAGCGCAGCTGGATCTTCAGCAGCGTGGACTCGATGCTGTCGACCTCTGCCATCTCGAGTACTTCGACGTTAGGGATGAAAGTGCTCCAATGGATGTTGAGGATGGAGCGGAGACAACGCTGGTGGAAGCGTTCTAGGAGCCGTAGGTGGTGCCGGTAGAGGACCCATGATTCGGAGCCGAACAGGAGTGTGGGTATGACAACGGCTCTGTATACGCTTATCTTTGTGAGGTTTTTCAGTTGGTTGTTTTTCCAGACTCTTTTGTGTAGTCTTCCAAAGGCGCTATTTGCCTTGGCGAGTCTGTTGTCTATCTCATTGTCGATCCTTGCATCTGATGAAATGGTGCAGCCGAGATAGGTAAACTGGTTGACCGTTTTGAGTTTTGTGTGCCCGATGGAGATGTGGGGGGGGCTGGTAGTCATGGTGGGGAGCTGGCTGATGGAGGACCTCAGTTTTCTTCAGGCTGACTTCCAGGCCAAACAATAGGTACAATGAAACAAACAAAGAAAGTAAACTCAATGATGAAGTTGCTGATTCACCTGAGACCCCTGCCCTTAAAAACAGTTATGCCAGTTATCTAAAGTTCCATTTGTATCTTTTTGACAATCAGGGCAATTAACCGACACAGAAACTGAGAAAAATAGGAAAAATTTAACAAGTCAAAAAAAGTTAAGAAAACATTGGAAGCAGTGAGGAGGAGAGGTGAAACATTATGGAAAATAGATTGAAAGTGAAAGAAGTGTAAAATTGGAGGACAAAAAAAAAATCCAAGCTAAAAAAATATTGGAGAGATAATTTCAGGAATGTTATGATAGCTTTTTTGGTTTCCTTCAAACATGAGTTTGTATTTTTAAATTAGGATATTTATTATCCTATTATTCTGACAAAGTGGCTTTAGGTTACTGCTGATAGAAGGCTAATTTGTTCCAGAATACACAGGTGCCAAAGAGGTAATTATTGAAGAGGTTAACACTGCAGCACAACAGACAAAGAGCATCAAATTATTCTCCTAATTGAAGAATCACCAGTGAGACAATAGTAGCTTCATGACTTAAAAAAATAATGCTGTTGTTTACAGGACCTTGCTGGAGATAAGCAGACAATAACCCAGTTCCTGTATTAGGACATAAGAAGGAGCAGGTGTAGGCCATATGGCCCATTGAGCCTGCTCTACTATTCAATAGAATCATAGTTGCCTGACCATGGACCTGTTTCCATACTCCTTAATTCCCCTAAAAAATATCTATCTCTTCCTTAAATATAGCTATACTGCTTCCTGGAGCAAAGAATTCCACAGATTAACTACTGTGGGAGAAGTAGTTCCTCCTTATCTCTATCTTAAATCATTCAAACACTTCCTGTCTAAATCAATGGTTATTATTTAAAAGCTAATAATCAATAGATCTTGAAATTTAGTTGACTAATAGTTTCAATTATTGTAAGGTCTGCTGTTTATCCTTTTGTACCATTTTAACTAAAGAAGCATGCAATTATGTGGCATTTAGATTTTTAATTGTTCCTCTACAATGTAAAAAAAAGTTTTCCATGGTTCAGAAGTTTTTTTTATCACAAATTTATAGTGAAGGATATAAGAATTATGGTAAGAACTGCAGAACTTAATTTCTGGTGAAGTCAACTATTTTCAATATGTTGTTAAATGCCTTTCTACTTTTTTTCCCCCTTTGGTTAAAAATTTATGTAAATGGTGGTGATAGCTTTGAAAATGCATTGTTGAATACCAGTCACTGAAGCAACATGCAAATGTAGTTGAGAAGGAAAAAGATAGTTGGCAAAAATACCAAAAAAAACTGCAGATGCTGGAAATCTAAAATAAAATCAGAAAATATTGGAAAACTTCAGCAGGTCAGGCAGTGTCTGTGGAAAGAGAGGCAGTTGATGTTTAAGTTCATGGACTCTTTGTTCCGCCATAGCTTTCCCATCTCTCTCCCATTGAATGTGAACTTATTTTTCTCTCTTGAGATGAGTGAAACACAAAAGCTTGCAGCTTGTGATTGTAGTAAAAACACAGAATACTGGAGGAAATCAGCAGGTCTCACAGCATAAATAGATACATAACTGACATATACATAAAAAGCAAGTAGGCACCTGAATTAAAAGGCAGGGGAGAAGGAAAGAAAGGGCAGAGGGAGGGGCACAGACCAGTAAGTGATAATTAGACATGGATAAGTCTGGAGAGAAAAGGTGAGAATTGATTGGTGGAGGGGGTTGCTCAGTGAACGCAGGAGCTGGAGAAAAGGAGACAGAGGGAAAAGAAGAGAGGGACAAAGCTAGAGGAAAGGAGAAATAGAGATGGGGGAGGGGATAATGGAAACAGGAGGAATTCATGTTAATGTCATCTAGTTGGAGGGTGCCCATACGTAATATGAGGTGTGGTTCCTCCAATTTGAGGTGATCTCAGCTTGGCAGTGCATGAGACCATGGACAGACAGAATATGAGGCTGACTGGCTGCATCATGGTCTGGTATGGGGACACCAATACCCCTGAGCATAAAGTCCTGCAAAAGGTAGTGGACACAGCCCAGAACATCATGGGTAAAACCCTCCCCACCACTGAGAACATTTATAGGGAACGCTGCGGTTGATGAACAGCAGCAATCATCAAAGATCCACACTACCCAGCACATGCTCTGTTCTCACTGCCACCATCAGGAAAGAGGTATAGGTGTGCTGTGTGTGGAGGACACGTAACCTCCCCACCTAACAGAAGCTACATGACCTCATGAGTTGTATATAGCATTTTCTGATTTTATTATAAATGATTGTTGGTTTTCAAGAGCTTTTGAGTATAGGAGCAAGAATGTCTTAATACAATTATAAGGGATCTTGCTGAGACACCACCTGGAGTATTTTATGCTCAAGAAGGCAGCCAACATCATAAAGGACCCAAATCCCCCTGGTCACAGATCTTCTCACTGTTACCTTCAGGCAGAAGGTGCATAAGCCTGAAAAACAGTATCTCAAGTTGAAGAACTATTTCTTTCTAACAGCTCCCAGACACTTGGACCTCCCCTTGGTACACTAATCATATAGATCTGACAGCACAAAAGGATTGTCTGCACTCTTGCAATTCACTTTTTTTTTGCACTAGGATTACTGTGAACATTTATCTTTTAATTTAAATTCATTTACTATTATTGTTTTTTTTTACCTGTTTGCCTGTAACAAGTAAGAATTTTGATGCATATGTACATTGAGCAATGTATATGAAAGTATACTCATTATCATTATGCAGTTTTGGTCTTCTTAGCTATGAAGAGATCTACTTGCAAAGATAGAGCACAAAATAGGCTCATCAAATTGATTCCTGAGATGTCTCAGTAGAGGTTCTCAACCTGAAATGTTGAGTATCCATTTCTCCTTATAGATGCTGCCTGACCCACTTTTGAATGTTTGTTCAAAATTCCAGTCTCTACAGTCTCCTATGCCACTGATTCCTGGGACGGCTGTATTGTCAGATGGGGAGTGTTAGCTGAGCCTGTATTTATTAGGAGAGGAAATCTCCTTGGTATGTTAATGATTTGGAAGACAATCTATGTGGCATGTTTAGCAAGTTTGCAGGTGAAACCAAAATTGGTGATTTCATGGTCAGTGAAGAAGGTTGCGTTGGGTTATAATTGGATAAAGATGGGAAAATGGACAAGGGCTGATGGAATTACTCAGACATTTAATATGCAAAATAATGCATTTTAGGAAGTTAAACCATACAAGGGCATAAATAGTTAATGGCTGAACCCTGACGATTGCTATGAGCCCATGGGGAAAAAGTACATAGTACCCTGAACATGGCAATGGAGGTAGAAAGAGTGGTAAAGGATTATGGTATGCTTGGGATGTCATGTTACAATTGTACAAATGGATGGTTAGGCCGCATTTGGAGTATTGTGTGCCACTCTGGTTACCATACCATAGGAAGGATGCAATTAAACTAGAAAGCGTGCTGAAAAGATTCACAGAAATTGTTGCTTGAACTGGAGGGTGTGAGTTACTAGGAGATTGGATTGACTGGGACTGTTTTAACTGTAGTGAATGAGTTTAAATATAACTTTAGTTTGAGAGATTCCTGAAATTATGGGAGGCACATAGATGAGGCACACAGTCACAGTCCCAAGTGGCAGATACAATTTAAAATAATGGACAGACACATAAATAGGAAAGGTTTAGATGGATATGGGTCAATTGGGATGAGAGTGGACAGACACTTTGCACCAATTGGATTGAAGACCATGTTTTTCCTTGCTGTATAAATTGTTGAATCTACTAAACATAGTGGAATGCAGGCCTATTTAGCTGGTTTAAGTCTGACCGACATGGTCCATTAGTATGCTATTTTCCGCTAATTTGAGGAAGCTACCAACAGGTTCCAGACTGCATACCAATGCGAAAATGCGTTACCATTGTCCAGTGCATGATTTTAACCATTAGGAGAGAATTCACAAGTTGAATTTTGTATTGTAAATAGACGATTGAAATAAGCAGCAGGATGAAAGGCGATGAACCCATTCACCGCACGAAGAATTCGTTGAGCTAAAATACAACAAATGCGTTTTGTATATCTCGGAGAGGCGAGTCTTGGTGTGCCTTGCAGTTGGGTTTCATTGTCATGCAATGAAGTTTGGAAAATCGCATGGTTCCCATTCATTCACCTTGTGAAACACGCAAAAGCTTAATACAGCTTGCAGTGTTCCCTTGACTATGTTCGGACGCAGTGTAGCCGTTTCATCAACAGGGTGCGCATTTGGCTGTAATGTGGTGGATGTGAGGCATTTCAGTCCGCGTCCAGGAGACAGATTATGTTACCTTTTGTGATCCAAAGTGTTGACATTCTCTAAGGCCGTGGATCGCAGTGATAAAATTTGCCCCACTCATGGTGGAACACTATACAGACGCAACCTTCAAGTTGCCAGCTTCCTGTCTGTTTATCTTTTTCAAACTCCACGCTTGTGATGTACAATTTTGCTGTGGTTTCATGAGATTAGCGACCTGAAAGAACGCTTGGTACTCGGTTAACTTGAATATATTCCCATCAATCGGCTGTCAGACGTTGACGTATTTGGATGGCTCTTCTGGGGGGGGGGGGGGGGGAGGTTTATAAGTAGGCGATTCCAACTTTCAGCGCGACAGACTTGGTGGATTTTAATCCCAAGTGCTTCCCTCTAATCGCCTTTAATGTAATGGTTTATGTTACATTTTCCATCTACATCTGACTATATTTTGCAAAATAACCAAACAGTCGAAGCAAGTTACTGAATTCGGACATTCATAAAAGGAACGAGAAGTGTATTTGTTGTTGTTTCGGCAGAAGATCGTTAAGCCATGGGGACGGAGCCCAGAAGCCCAGAGTTGAGTGAATCCGAACCACCGGAGAGCCAGGAGCTGGTGGTAAACATCGGCGGGGTGCGCCACGTACTGAACGGGTCTGTGGTGAACCGTTACCCGGAGAGCCGCCTGGCAGAACTGCTGCGCTGCACTGGCTACGAAGCCGTCAACTCCCTCTGCGATGACTACGACCCAAATAAGAGGGAGTTCTACTTTGATCGAGACCCGGACTCCTTCAAGTGCGTGACGGAAGTATACTATTTCGGTGAAATCCACATAAAAAGAGGGATTTGCCCCATTTGCTTCAAGAACGAGCTCGACTTCTGGAAGATCGAAGTGGACTTTTTGGACGAATGTTGCAAATGCCTGTTGGGCGAAAAGAACGACGAGCTGGAGGAGATCGCCAAGCAAGTGCAGGTTATTCTGGCCGACAGGGGGGAATCGGCCGATACCTGTTGGGGCAAAGCTCAGAAATTCCTCTGGAAACTGATGGAAAAGCCCGATTCGTCCTGTCCAGCCAGAGTGATTGCTGTCCTGTCTTTCCTGTTTATTTTGATCTCCTCCGTTGTGATGTGTATGAGCACCATTCCGGAGCTCCAAGTGATGGACGAGGAGGGTAACCCGGTGGAGCACCCGGCTCTCGACTCCATCGAGACGGCGTGCATTGGTTGGTTCACAGCCGAGTACATCCTTCGGCTGCTGTCGGCGCCCAACAAGCTGAAATTTGCACTTGCTTTCATGAACATCATCGACGCAATGGCCATTCTGCCCTTCTATGTCAGCCTGATCCTCACCACAGTCGGGGCAACTCTGATGGAATTGACGAACGTGCAGCAAGCCATCCAGGCTCTCCGGATTATGCGGATTGCGCGCATTTTTAAATTGGCTCGACACTCGAGCGGTCTCCAGACCCTCACCTACGCGCTGAAACGAAGCTTCAAGGAATTGGGCCTATTGCTCATGTACTTGGCAATTGGCATTTTCGTGTTTTCGGCTTTAGGTTTCACCATGGAGCAAAGCCACCCCGAGACCCTCTTCAAAAGCATCCCGCAGTCCTTCTGGTGGGCGATCATTACCATGACCACCGTCGGGTACGGGGATATTTACCCCAAAACAACCCTTGGCAAGCTCAACGCGGCCATCAGCTTTCTCTGTGGCATCATTGCCATCGCTTTGCCTATCCATCCCATTATTAATAACTTTGTCAGGTATTATAACAAACAGAAAGTGTTGGAAACAGCTGCAAAACACGAACTTGAACTCATGGAATTGAATGCTAAAGCCAGAGAGGGTGAGAATTCCAGACACCAACGTGCCATCATCAAAACTAGTAATCTCTCGCTCAGTAAGAATATTTTGAACACTTGCAGTGACACTTTCATTCCGCTTTTATCGGAGGAAAAACTGCATCGAAATAGGCTTCAGAGCTGCAAATGAACTGATCGTTTGGCCTCGGAACAGACTGGGAAATGTGCAATTGTATTTGGTGTATAGGAATGCCAACACTCGTCTTATCTCTTGTTAAACATTGAGGCAGCAGACAGTTATGACTATGCATGCTTGATACAAAAATATAAACGAATCTGAGATACCTTAAATGTTATTTACAATTATAACCAACGCCCACATAACGATCATTTGGCATTAATGATGACATTTCCATGATTGGTATTCTAGAAAAGAGATTTCGTCACCACAGAAGAGAGATGGGTATGTTTTATGGGGCATTTGTTAAGTAACGTTTGATTATAATTAAATGAATGGAAAGATAGATACTTGAACTGTTACAAAAAGCTGGACAAAAAAATATTCCCGTAGCTTTCCTGGCAAAACTATGGGAACTGGTTTAATACTGTGACTTACATTTACAGTTTTTTTTTAAACACATTTACATACTGTATCATAATCTCCTGACAACGTCTAAATGTAACACATTTCCTGAACTTGTGTAACATGACAAGATTGTGATCATAGTTGATCATAAGCATCGTTATATCTTGTAAGTAATTTGCAAATTCCTAACTACATGTTCTTAACACTGTAGCAAACATGGCTAAAGCTACAATAAGGCGGGCAGAATCAAAATAATGGGCATTAAATTGAGGCTGAAAACTGAAAATACCAGACATGTACAATAGGTCAATCAAGATCTGAAATGAGAAGAGATGAGGCATTTATATCTGTGACATTGGGTGAATCTTCTTTCATCTTCATGCAATGATGGACTCAATGTGAGGCATATAACCAAAAAAAAACTTTAATTTGAGCCCATTTTAATACATTTATGGAAAATTAGTAAAGAATTATCAACAAGATGGTTTAATTTGGCTGGAATATGATGATGATTACTACAATGTTGATGGCAACAAGAAGTGCATGTGCATCAATGTTAGTGGTATAGTTGTAGCTCTACATGAGTTAAATAGTAACATTTTCATTAATTTTGAAACTATTTAAAACTCATTTCTCAATTAGCAGTGAAATTAATGCCTCAAAGTATGGCATTACTATTTTCTGAACAGCTATTTCCATTGTTATCTAACTTCAGTTGTAGATTATGTTATAATTTGTATTTGAAATACTTCAGTCATAGTGCAATTCTATTGACTAGATCTGTATTAATACTTCTTGTTTAATTTTGTTAATTTTTAAAAAATCTTTTAATTATCCAAAAGCTAGGAAAAAATTGTAATTGCTTGAAAATTATTCTTTGTGTTTATAATGCCGATACTAATTGGAGAATCTGACCCACACACAACACATGTGCCAACTTATTGTTGCATTTATCTATAATGTATTCACTGATTAAGACCATAAGATTATAGGAGCAGAAGTAGGTCATTCAGCCCATCGAGTCCACTCTGCAATTCCATCATGAGCTGATCCATTCTCCCACACAGTTCCACTCCCCTGCCTTCTCCTCATAACTTTTGATACCCTGACTATTGCCTATTGATACACCCAAAGGCATAACCTCCATAGCCACCAGTGACAGAAAATTCCAAAGGTTCACCACTTCCTGACTAAAGAAATTCCTCAGCCTCGGTGTTAAGATCTGCACATAAGATTTTTAAATAAATATCTTAATGTAATCTGTCACACTGCACTGTCACCATAGGATATGGCAAATTCACATAGCACCCACATAATGCTAACATAGGAATTTATGACAATAATATCAAAATAAGAAGACAATATATGTCTTTAAATGGGGCTGAATAAAAGATGTGTGCAGTGGTTCAGCTGTACAATATTCTTCATTCTGTTTTAACAGTAGCCCATCATGTATCGTAATTTTGTGTGCAATGCCATGAGGAAACAATTGATTAACCTTTTAAATAAAAACTCATTGTGAAAGTAATAAAAAACAAGCATTCTCAAAGAAACATTGCACCATTGCCTAAATTTAACCTTCCAGCTTATCCAATAATGTGCAATGTAATGAATAGGGCCATTCCTAAATTTGTTGCAGTAGCAATATTCATTATTCAAGGTGGTGCTTACAGATGAGATTTTATTAAAGATTTGTTGCTTAGTTTTGCCATCAATAAATGTTTCAACACTAAGACATTTGGTCAATGGAATGAATTTCAGAGGCCTGGTACAATGTACTGATGCAAATAAACATCATGTTTGGTGCTACTGATGACTTAAATTTAGGCAATGGCAATATTTCTGTTTCCTTGAAAGTTTGTCACCAGATGATTTTGAAGTCTGTGTTTATATGTATGTATCATGGGCTTAACAAATTATAACTCCTTATTCACTGTGTATTCCTTTGGGTGTTATACAGAAAAAAACTTTTTTCACTCTAGTTATGAGAATGAAGTATCCCTCTCAAAATAACAAATGGTCTTTCTCCTGTATTGGGTTTGAGGTCTTGATCTTCAAACACTTTTTTCCTCAATGATCAAAAATGTGCTGATGCATTGAAGGAAATGAGAAATTTCATAATTGATGCTTGCCTTCATTTAGAGGTGACACAATGATATGGGAAGCAGACCAGATTTTCCAGGGTCTTAATGTGGATCTTTATTGTCAGAGACAGTGTTATTAACTTGAGGGATATACTGTAAGTAGATGATCTTTGCTTTGTGGATGTGAAGTGAGATGCTATTTTTTCCAGTTGAAGGAGTCGGAAGGCCAGTTACGTCATTGCAACAGGCCAAACGGAGGAAGGTGTTGGAGCAATGGCATGGCCTTGATCAACAATAGACCAGCAATGACATCTGGTATGTTGTGATCATCATGAAACAAATATAAGATGGACCCAAGTTCCTGTGGGCAGCAAAATTTGAAAGGGATACTTCATTGACCCTCTTGATTGATGGAATCAAATAGAAATTTGGACATCAACAATAACCACATTGTAATGGTCAATGTGATTATTGACATGTAGCAAAGAGAATGTTCAAATAAATGTTGCAGAAGAAATTACTACATAAATTTTGGGATCTGGAAATTCAGGGCCCTATCTATGGATAGCTCTAGTAGAGAAGGACCTGAATTATCTGTTTTCTTTTCTTGGGAATCAAAAGCTTTGAGAGCAACATCACTACCCTAGAAGAGGCTCATTGGGCAGGAGATGTCCAACACATTGACATGATAGACACATTCTTCAGATGGGCAAAGTCAGAAACAATGATCTTAGCCATTGCAAATGAGCTAGTCTAGTGACTAGGTGGCTCCCTCTGCAGGACCCAAGGATTTTAAAGGAAACAACTACAGAGATGGTGGAGCCAATGGTTGAACTTTCAAAAATTGAATTCTAGAAATCTACCAGCAGATTGGAAAACTTAATTGCTCAAGAAAAGAGGTAGATTTAAAAAATAGATATTGATAGAACCTGTTATATTTATAGAACCTATATAGAAGCTATATTTAGAGAACCTGTTATCTTAACATCTGTTATTTGTAATATGTTGGCATCTATAATTTAGGAAAAAATAGCTAATAACTTAGAGAAGCTTAATGTAATCAAGCCAAGTCAACATAGTTTTTAGAACAATAAATCATGTTTCACAAATTTTCTAGAGTTGTTCAAGGATGTAATGAGCAGAGTTATTAGAGGAGAACCTACAGATGTAACGTACAATATTTGGATTGTCAGAAGATATTTGACAGGTGCTACGTAAAAGGATGGTGCATAAGATGTGAGCTCAAGGTATTGGATGAAGTATATTTACATGAATCGAAGGTTGATTATGATAGAGCTCATCAGAATAAGCATTTTATTTCATCTGGAAGGATGTGCCTAATGGAGTGCCACAAAAAAAATGACCGACACTGGAAAAGGGGCAGAGCATAACATATTCAATTTTGCTAATGACATGAAAATACTTGGTATGATATATTACAATCAGGATATTAGGACCATGCAATTGGATATAGATAGGTAGAGTATGTGACAAAAATCTGGCAAATGAAGTTTAAAATGGGAAAATATGAGGCCATGTAGTTCAGTAAGAAAAACCTAATGAGGAATCATTATTTAAATTGAGAAAGATGATAGATTACTGAAGTACAGAGTGATCTATTCAGGTGTTGTTATGCTTTGTGGTGGATTTAAGGTCTTGATCTTCAAGCTCTTTCCTTGGTCTGCCAACGATTGTGTTAATTCACCAAAGATAATGGTGAATTTTCTTGCAAATATCTGCCTTCATTGAGTGGAGCTCCAGAAGAAATGGGAAGCCCAGAACCCTGGATCTCATCCCTGATGGAGGAAACAATCTTTTTTGCCAACTGAATTCCAGAGTCAGAAGAGACAGAATCCTCTGGTAGGTGGAATTGGCAAGGAGGAAATAGGGAAGGCCAACTCCAACAGAGTTCTTTTGAGAAATTACTTGGAGCACAATCTTATCACCAGAGAGGCAGCCACAAGACCTCATGACAACATCCTCCATCAAGACCTGACATCATATAGACTATATGATTGCCTGACTGAGAAATTTGAAGGTCATTTTCCCTGTCTTGATATTCATCAATGACCATTGGACCGAACAGCCCTTAATTGGCTCCATAATCTCCATTGGCCTGGCCCCAAAACAACAACAGGGACAGAAAATATCACAAAAAAAATCATTGGTTTCCCCAGAATGAGAGGTCTTCTCAGACAGTCTGTTCAACAAACTGTCAACTTTCAACCAGCTGGAGAAACCACAATTGTTTTTCTCTGGAGATGGTCTTCCAACTGGAAACTAGATCAAGGATACTTGATTCATCCACAGCTGTTACTAATTTGCCACAATTAATCAATCTCAATAGTAAAATGGATTAACTGGTAGCATGTTGACTGACTTGCTTCTGCTGCCCTTGGGTACCCCTCATGCAACCAGACTGAAGTACCAAAGAAACAACTGTTAATTCCATGCTCACTTGGCATTTGGAAATAGAATCAAACTTTCAAAATCCTCAAAGCAAACTTAACTCTCATTGTAAATGGATACTAAAGAGCAGAATATTTTGCAGGCAGTGGCAGATTAACCATTAGGCTGACGACTGAAGCCTTGAGCCCTGGAGAGTAAGGGGGCCTGAGCCCCTAAGCTTCAGCCTACTCAGTAAACTTATAGAAGTGTAAATTTGAACCCTTGTAAATGTGCTGGTTTATTAATACACTACAGCGCCAGTGATCGGGCTAGGGGTTTGAATCTTGAGCTGTCTGTAAGGAGTTTGTATGTTATCCCCGTGTCTGCATGAGTTTTTCCTGGGGGCTCTGCCAGGATTTCTCTGATATTTATTTATTAAACCTGCCAGTTTGTGAGAGATCCCCGAACTGCACCTGAGCTGGCGGCAGCACTGTCACCGGCCCGTCTTTGTCTGGTTGCTCAGGGTGTTTAAGATTTTTAGAAGCACATTTGCAGTGCAATTCATTATAACGCCAGTGTGTCTGTGAGACCCTAGGCCAGCACACAACTAACAACTTGTGCTTACTGCCTCCTTCGCCCATGACTGCTGGGCGAAACCGAGCTACGGTTGTGCTCAGGCCCAGATGACACAGCCAGATTTCCCTTTCCCTGCGGCCACATTGCATTCAGCCAGTGCTGGCCAGCCAGCGGCATAACTAGGGGGGTGGGGGGGGAGAACGGGGTGAGGGGGGAGCGAGGTGGGACCACCACCCCCCCCCCCCCGCCTTTTCAGCCCGGCAACATTCTGGACCCCACGACCCTCTCCCACACTACATATTTTTGATCTGTGAGACCATGGCATCTGCCACAGAAACTACACCGGAGCTCCCGACGCCCGTCTGGTGTTAGACCAAGGGGAGGGTTCGGAGTCCATGTCAGGCATCAGGAGGTCCAGTCACTGGAGCTCCCAATGCCTGACTCCAACTCTGAACCCTCTCTTCAGCCTGCACTGGAGCTTCCAAGTCCCAACTCTGAACCCTCCCCTCACTGGAGATCCTGATGCCCGTCCAAAGTGTGTGTATGTGGTAGGCTGAGGGGAGGGTTCAGAGTCGGTGTCAGGAACTCCAGTGTAGGCTGAGGGGAGAGTTTGGAGTTGGTGTCAGGAACTCCGGTGTAGGCTGAGGGGAGAATTTGGACTGAGCGCCTCTGAGCAGTGGAATCTCCCCTTACCCAGCATGATGATGTAGCCATCAGGGAGCTCGTACTCCACCAGGTGCTCGTTCACGTCCAGTCTGAGATTCTCCTAGAAGTTGATCGAGGTGTTGTATCATTTCAAGATGTGGAGCCCATTCTCGGTGAACTGGTGGCCCGCCTTATTGAGCAGCTTCAGGAAGTAGTCATCGAGTTCGATGCTGCCGTAGTCAGCCATGACTGTCACTGGTCATATGGGGCATGATGCAGCCTTCGTGCACTGGCATCGTGTGGATGATTCCATGGCCGCATCCCACCACACAGCTGGTGGTGCGGCCGTAGAAGTAGAGTGAGAGGACAGACTTGTAGGCGATGAGCATGGCGGGTGTGCTGAAAGTCTTGAAGAGGATCTCGGCCATGTTCTCCCTGCTACTGGCTGGGCTGAGGGGAGGGTTGTCCACCTTCATGGCATGCTCATTGGGGAGGATCCTCATGGCCTTGTAGAAGATGTGAGCCAAGAGAGCTTCTGCCCCATCCCAGTCAACCATGATACCGTGCCTCAGTGGGCTGACCAGCTTCAGCGTGGGCTCTGGCCTGGCTAGGCCTTCACCCAAGAAGTTCTCCTGGCAGTTGTCACCTGATTTGGTGCTCATCTGCACAGGTCTGCCCACCACCGAGCGGAGTAGAACCAAGGGCAGGGGCTGCTTGGTGTAGTGTAGCCAGCCTTGCAGTAACACATGCCCAAGTCGATCTTCACTGCCCTGATCTTCTTTATCATCCTGCCTGCTTTCACTTCCATGGACCTGCCACTCTGTGACAGCCTAGAGTTGGATTTCTGGGCATTGGAAGGTGGCAGCTGGCTGTCTTCCTTCCTGGGCATGTGTGCCGCATTTTTCTGTATTGTGCAAAGCATTGGTAAGTCTATTTATCAAGTTATTTAATATAACTTCAACATCACTTTATTCTATTCAATGAAGGATGGGGCAGAGGGGCAAAGGCAGCCTAAGGGCTCAGGTGGTAGTTAATCTGCCACTGTTTGAAGTTCCCTTATTGTTGCGACCCTAAAAGAAATCCCAATAGATTTTATTCAGTGGATCTGTGAAGTGCAGTTTATGAATTGGAAATGATTTGAGTCCCTCCTACTCTACTGGGCCTTTATTTTATTGATCATTTCTTTCTTCTTTGGCTTGGCTTCGCGGACGAAGATTTATGGAGGGGGTAAATGTCCACGACAGCTGCAGGCTTGTTGGTGGCTGACAAGTCCGATGCGGGACAGGCAGACACGGTTGCAGCGGTTGCAGGGGAAAATTGGTTGGTTGGGGTTGGGTGTTGGGTTTTTCCTCCTTTGCCTTTTGTCAGTGAGGTGGGCTCTGCGGTCTTCTTCAAAGGAGGTTGCTGCCCGCCAAACTGTGAGGCTCCAAGATGCACGGTTTGAGGCGATATCAGCCCACTGGCGGTGGTCAATGTGGCAGGCACCAAGAGATTTCTTTAGGCAGTCCTTGTACCTTTTCTTTGGTGCACCTCTGTCACGGTGGCCAGTGGAGAGCTCGCCATATAACACGATCTTGGGAAGGCGATGGTCCTTCATTCTGGAGACGTGACCCACCCAGCGCAGCTGGATCTTCAGCAGCGTGGACTCGATGCTGTCGACCTCTGCCATCTCGAGTACTTCGACGTTAGGAATGAAAGCGCTCCAATGAATGTTGAGGATGGAGCGGAGACAACGCTGGTGGAAGCGTTCTAGGAGCCGTAGGTGATGCCGGTAGAGGACCCATGATTCGGAGCCGAACAGGAGTGTGGGTATGACAACGGCTCTGTATACGCTTATCTTTGTGAGGTTTTTCAGTTGGTTGTTTTTCCAGACTCTTTTGTGTAGTCTTCCAAAGGCGCTATTTGCCTTGGCGAGTCTGTTGTCTATCTCGTTGTCGATCCTTGCATCTGATGAAATGGTGCAGCCGAGATAGGTAAACTGGTTGACCGTTTTGAGTTTTGTGTGCCCGATGGAGATGTGGGGGGGCTGGTAGTCATGGTGGGGAGCTGGCTGATGGAGGACCTCAGTTTTCTTCAGGCTGACTTCCAGGCCAAACATTTTGGCAGTTTCCGCAAAACAGGACGTCATGCGCTGGAGAGCTGGCTCTGAATGGGCAACTAAAGCGGCATCGTCTGCAAAGAGTAGTTCATGGACAAGTTTCTCTTGTGTCTTGGTGTGAGCTTGCAGGCGCCTCAGATTGAAGAGACTGCCATCCGTGCGGTACCGGATGTAAACAGCGTCTTCATTGTTGAGGTCTGCTGCCCAAGAAAATGGCAGCTGAAAGAAAACAAGTGTAAAAGGAGCAGTAAATCTTCTGAGGCAATTTTTCACCTAACCTAACTCTCCAGTAGATGAATGGAATTAAAATTATTTATTGGGATTACTTTCCAGAAGCAAAAAAAAAAGATGCCAACCATGAATAGTCTAATTTGAAAGATTTTGATGATGAAATTGGAATTATAATTTCCACTGACTGGTAACATTTGGGCTTTAAAAATAGACAATCAAAAGAACTGTTTAAGTGCAGTGTTGATAAAGCAATGGATTGTCCAACAGAAAAAAATCAGTTGGAGCAGAATCCGCAAAAGAAGGGAAATACATAGATAATGATTTGAAAAAAATTGAAAGTTGAATGCAGGAGATTACATTTATTTTACTAAGCCAGTTTTGGCACAAACTCCCAAATGGCAGTAAAATTCCATTTTATATTTTACATGGAAAATCAGGAAGTAATAGCTGAGTTAATTCTTCACATCAGTTTTTAACAGATAAGCTTCTATACTATTCTGGCACAGAACCCTCTGAGTAATGATCTCAAAATACTTCTGGTTTGAGCTGAATCTTTTTAATTCTTGTGCAACTGGTGCAAAAAAATGTTGGATTGTCTGCCAACTTGCCACTTTTATTTTCAGTTCCACAGTGACATACTTGTACCATAGTGGTATATGCATGTTACTTTTTGCTAAATTACTCTCCCCTTCTGATGGTATAGAATTTGCATTCAGACACAATTTTGTAGGAATCTGCAGACTTCCAATACTACCCCATTCTACAGAGGTTACATACTTTTGGCAAGCCACTCATCACACTGATGTTACAGCCAAACTTGATTCTATCCTCTCCAATACAGTTCTGATCAGCAGAAATTCTGGTACATTTTTCTCATTTCCAATACCAGACAGTGTAAATTAATGCATCATAATTACAGTACTAGTGTCCTCAACGTGAATAGTGCTACATAACCCATGTGTTTAATTTAGGATATTACTGAATATATGTCTTAACATCACAATAGATATTCTATACATATTAGAGGTACACACAGGGAGAGACTCTTAATTTATTATGGACTACTGACTGCAAGGATATCCTCTAGAACTAGATTCTCGCTGCTACCATCGGGAAAGAGGTATCGATGCCACAAGCTTCGTACCACCAGGTTCAGGAACAGCTGCTACCCCTCCACCATCAGACTCCTCATCATCAAACTCAATCTGAGACTCATTTAAGGACCCTTACTTTTGCACTTTATTGATTTTAAAATATTCTCTCTATTGCACAGTTAGCTTGTTTACATTTCATTATCTGTTTACAGATCCTTTATTTGTTTACGTGTGTACATGGTGCACAGTTTTTTTTTGGATTACAAATAAGTGGTCATTCTGCCTCGTCCGCAGGAAAAAGAATCTCAGGGTTGTATGTGATTTCATGTATGTAGTCTGACAATAAATCTGGAATCTACTCTACAATGCAAGGTTAACATATAAATAATGTCTCAATATACTGAAAAAAAAATAGACGGAAGACACCAAGTTTTCAGTTACCTAATGTAACTGAGCTTCATTTATGGCAAGCAGCAGTTCTTTCCTTCAAAGTGGGACAATTTATCAAATATAAATACTGAAATTGTGTAATATTTGTCATCATCACACTGTTAATAATTGGGCAAGAATCTCATAAAAATATAGTAATACAGTAGTTGGGTTGAAAAGATTATTGTATTCGATGCTCTGCATTTTCTCCCATAATAATTCAAATATAACCACAATTTTGAAATAGTAAAAATGATAACAGCTACATATCAATAGTTGAATGCTTTATATGAAAAAGCAGCTTTTGTTTTTCTTTATCTGACTTCGTTGCAAGTCACAAAAACTATGCATATTAAGTAGCTATGAATAAAACCATTATATATATATATATATATATAAATTTTTGTTTAATTGGTGCAAACTTGTTTAACTAATACCAGTAATTCACTTCTCATAAAATGAAGCAGTGATCTAACAATGAAATAGTAATTGCTTTTAAATGAGATCCTCAGCTCCTTACAATGACTCATTAAGAAACTAGTTGAGATGCTGATTTGAAATGCAGTATTGAGGCATTTCATTTTGAACCTAACTATTTCAACTACTAACTAGAAACAAAAGGTGTGAAAAATTACAATTTTTGATTTAAATAGTTCATTAGATCACCTTAAACAAAATTTTCATTTGCAAATATAATACATCATATTCAGATTCTATTGCATGAAAAGTGATCACATAATATCCTGCACCTCACTGCAGTACCCTCATTTGATTTAGTTCATTAGTTTAATAGTCTTTGTTGAAGAACTCACACATTTGGTCACACTCGATTCATTTCATTTGATGCGAAAAATCCAAAAATCAAATCTTCACTTAATCAGAACATTGGAACATTATTTTGATGTGATGGAAAAATGAGCAATTCCTGCAGAAGATGGATCAGAACTTTGTGATGCAGTAAGTATGGGAATATTTGGCAGGTGGCAGTGTAGTGTAGTACATTCATATATCCAATATCCTGGGCAATAGTAACAACCTGAAGAACATGATTCAACTCATGTTTAAAGGGACAATCTACCCATGCACTTTGAAAGAAACAACATAAGAACCTGAGGAATAAAACAGGAATAGGCCATATATCCCTTTGAGCCTGTTCTGCCAGTTTTACTGTCCAATAAGTCTATTCATTGAATATACCTAATACCTGATTATCCACAGCCACTGGGAAAAGAGGATTTCAAGGGTTTAGTACCTGGTGCCAAATAAATATCTATTTTCAGTTTGAAATTGTTGACCTTGAGCTGAGACCATGCCAAGCTGAAGACTTCACAGGTAGAGGGAAGCGCTCCTCAGCTTCTTGTCTATCAATTATACTCAAAATGCTGCATATCTTTTATCATTATAAATAAAATAAATTTTCCATTTACTATGATTAATGGATATTTTACTGAGGTATAGGAAGGTAATGTGCACTCACAGAACAATTTCCCTGGAGCCCCAAATTACACTGCAATCCATAAATACCCGAACAACATATACAGTTCAAACCCAAGGAACACCTGCCCCTTTTACTTGTAGACTGAAAGGCCTATCATCTTGTACAGTACTCAAAAGCACATCCATGAACAGAAAATTGATTGATGAACTTCAACCATAGTTGCAAGGGACTTTTCATACTTTGAGAGGATGGCTCTGGTGGGTTTGGAGAGTGCAGCAAGGAGGTGGTGAGTGGGGAATAGAGCATGGTAAGGTCTTTGTGTAGCGTGAATAATAGCTCTCAGAACTGAAGGGAGAACAAACGCTTTTATTAGCTTATAACTAAGGGTAGGGTTTCAGAGTAATCTTCAGAAGGGTTCTGGGTTTAGGTGGGAAACCAGGGTTATAAATGAGCAGATAGGGGGTGGGGCCATCCATCAGCATAACACACTACCAGTGAATCCCAGTTCACTGCATTCACTCCTTCCTGTAGAATTTAGGGACTGTGAATGAAGACAGAGAACAGGGGTTCAGAAAAAAGTAAAAAAATATACAGTTATTTACAAATTTACAGATATAAGCAGTGGAGTGCTTTAGCACCAGGGGGCCTTGGATTCCTTGGGTCTCCCGCTCCCCTTGTGAGGGAGGAGAGGCAGGCTGGGTCTCCAGCTCAAAGGCAGAGGGGGATGGACTTTCCTCTTGAATTGGATCCCCTGAGGTCCTGACTGGGGGTGGCGAGAATGAGCTCTGTGGCTCGCAGGGCACCTGAGGCATCAGACCCTCTGTTCTGGGGTTGCCAGGTCCCTGATGGAGACAGTGTCCTCATTGCCATCTAGGTACATGGGATTGGTGTGAAGCAGTTTCACCCTTTCCACCAGGGGGTTGGTCTTGCTTCTCCTCACTTGCTTCCTGAGAAGGACTGGAGCAGGAGTGGTGAGCTAGATTGGGAGTGTAGTCCCAATGCTGACCTTCTCTCAAAAGTGAATAGGAGCTTGTGAGGGGTAGTGTTGGTCGTGGTACATAGTAACTGGACGGAATGGAGTGCCATAGGGAGGACTTCCTACCATCATGAGTCTGGAAGGCCTTTTGACCTCAGGGCCCATTTGACAGCCTTCCAGACCATGGCGTTCTCCTTTTCAACCTTCCTATTCCCCCAGGGGTTGTAGCTAGTAGTTCTGCTGGACGTGATGCCCCCCACCAGCAGGTACTGACATAGCTTGTCACTCATAAAGGCTGAGCCCTGTTTGCTATGAATATAGCTGGGATACCCGATCAGGGCGAAAATGGAGTTTAGGGCCTTTATGACAGATGAAGTGGACGTGTCTGGACATGGAATGGTGAACGGGAAGCGGGAGTACTCGTCAATGATTGAGAGGAAGAAGGTGTTCCCATTTTTGAAGGGGAGAGGTCCTTTAAAATTGACACTGAGCTGTTTGAAGGGCTTGGATGACTTGATCAGGTGTGCCTTTGCAGGGTGGTAGAAGTGCAGTTTGCACTCCATGCAAACCTGGCAAGACCTGGTCATTTCCCTGATGTCCTCCATGGAGTAGGGCAGATTGCGTGCCTTGACAAAATGAGCCATGTGGGTGACCCCTGAATGGCAGAGTTCATTATGCAGAGACCGCAGCTGGTCAATGTATGCAGAGGCACAGCTTCCTCTTGATAAGGCATTTGGATGGTTATTAAAGGGCTGTTAGCCGACAGGCAATGTCATAACTGTAGGTGGAGAGCTCGATCCTCCACCTAGCCATCTTGTCATTCTTGATTTTGCCCCTCTTGACATTATTGAACAGGAATGTGACCGAACACTGGTCAGTGAGGAGTGTAAATCTTCTACCAGCCAGGTAGCGTCTCCAGTGCCTTACGGCTTCTATAATGGTTTGAGTCTCCTTTTCCATCGATGGGTTCTGGAGCTCGTGGCCTTGTAATGTCCGTGAAAAAAAATGAAACCGGCCTGCCCGCCTGGTTGAGGGTAGCAGCCAGAGCTATGTCTGCAGTGTTGCTTTCCACTTGGAAAAGTAAATTCTTGTCCACCATGTGCAAGGCGGCTTTCGCAATGAGGAGGTTAAAAGCTGTTTGGGCTTCGGCCACAAGGGGGAAATTAGTGGCTTTTAAGAGAGACCAAATCTTATCAGTATATTGATGGATCCACTGGGTGTAATATGAGAAAAGCCCCAGGCATCTCCTTAAAGCCTTTGTGTCTTGGGGATGGGGAGCTCTAATAGGGGACACATATTATCAGGATCGGAGCCAATGATGCCATTCTCCACCATGTAGCCAAGGATAGTCAGCCGTTTAGTCCTGAACATGCACTTGTCAGAGATATAAGTGAGATTTTGCTGTGTGGAGAAATTTCTGGAGGTTGGAGTCATGGTCTTCCAAGGTGTGGCCATAGATGGTGACATTATCAAGGTAGGGGAAGGTAGCCTTCAACCCATACTCATTCACCATTCTGTCTATCTGCCTCTGGAAGATAGAAACCCCATTAGTGATTCCAAAATTGATCTTCTGAATTGACAGAGACGACTGTTAGCCTCAAATGGTCGGTCCTTGGAACGGATTGGCAGCTGTTGATAAGCAGCTTTCAGGTCGATGGTTGAATAGACCCGATAACGCCCAATATCATTCACCATGTCTGCAATTTGAGGGAGGGGGTAAGTGCCCAGGAGTGTGTATCAGTTAATTGTTTGGTTATAGTCAATTACTAGCCTGGACTTGTTTTCCCCTTTTACCACTACCACTTGCGCTCTCTATGGGCTGGTGTTGTGTTCGATGATACTTTCCTCAAGCAGATCTTGTGTCTAGCAATCCGAAACCTAGGTATTCGACTAGATAATAATCTAGGCCATCTATACAAATTTAATTATCAGCCATTAATGAAGAAACTACAAGATAACTTAGAACATTGGAAAGATCTACCACTAACACTGATAGGAAGGGTAAATTGCATTAAAATGAATATCTTCCCAAGGATACAATACCTATTTCAATCGCTACCAATTCCCTTAACAGAGAAATTCTTCAATGAGCTAAAGAAAATAATAAGGAAATTCTTATGGAAAGGGGGGAAACCGAGGATAGCGCTAGATAAATTAACAAAATGGTACAAACAAGGGGGCTTACAGCTACCAAACTTTAAGAATTATTATAGAGCAGCACAATTAAGATACCTATCAGATTTTTATCAAACAAGGGACAAACCAGATTGGACCAAATTAGAGCTAGATAAAATAGGGGAGAAGGTACCAAAACATATACTATGTAAGTGGGATGAAAAGCTGGTGCAACATGGGAGTTCACCAGTACTGCATCATCTGCTCAACATTTGGAAGAAGATTCATGTAGAAAGGAAAAAAAACAAATTACCAACTACCAAAATTATTATTGATGCAAAATCAACTAATCCCTTTCACAATAGATAACCTTTCCTTTAGAGAATGGGAGAGAAAAGGGATCAAAAGAATAGAAAATTGTTTTTTGGGAAATAATTTATTATCTTTTGAACAAATGAAGTACAAATTTGGTGTAACTCACAGTACAATGTTTGCATACCACTAACTGAAAACCTATTTGAAGGACAAATTGGGAAACAGACTGAGGTTACCAGAAGGAAGCAGCTTTGAATATGTGATTACAGACTCAATGATAATTAAAAGATTAAAAAAAATGTACATCAAACTGCAAGAGAAAGAGAATGAGGAAATAAGATGTAAACCCAAACAAAAGTGGGAACAAGATCTAAACATAAAGATAAAAAATGAAAAATGGGAAAAGCTATGGTCCGGAACTATGAGAAATACAATAAACACGAGGTTACGCATGATACAATATAATTGGTTACACAGGCTATACACCACGCCCCAAAAGTTAAATAAATGGGACCCAACAGTATCAGATAGATGTTTTCGCTGTAAGAAGGAAACAGGAACAACAGTACATGCAATTTGGGCATATGAGAAAGTGGAAAAGTTTTGGGAAGATTTAAATCAGGTATTAAATAAAATCACAAAAAGCAACATACCAAAAAAATCCATAGATCTTTCTTCTAAATAATATAAGAAGTAAAGAATTAGGCCTTGATTTGGATGAAGCACAAAAAAGATTTATTATGATAGCCTTAGCTGTAGCAAAAACATGTATAATGTCAACCTGGAAATCAGAAGAGAGCCTGAAAGTACAGCAATGGTACATAGAAATGAATAAATGTATTCCATTGGAAAAAATAACATAATTTAAGAAATAACGTCACAGTACTCGAACAAATTTGGGAACTGTACATGGAACACAACAGAGAGAGCCTACCGTGGACCTCCACCCACTAAAATGACAGAATGAGAAGAAGACAAAATGAACTGACCCAGTGTGTAAAAGTAGATGACACAATTTTCTTGTTTATTTTCATTGTGTGATGGGTTTAATGTATTGAATACGTTGAACGTTTAGTGGGTGGGGAGGGGGGTGGGAAGGAGGGAGGGAAGGGAGGGCGGAAAAGGGGAGAAAATGACACTGTATATTCAAGAGGAAAATGTTTGTGTGTATTTTGGTTAATATGGTTCATAGTGTGAAAAATAAAAAAAATTTAAAAAAAAGCAGACCCTGTGTCTCAGGCTTTATAAAATCTCGATCTGCTGTACTGTACCTCCTGCTCTTGGTAGCAATGGGTTTGCAGCCTGAGAACAGATTCAGGAAGGTGGGGGGGGGGGTCGCTATTCAGTATGGAGAGGCTGCACGTGGGTTCTAATTTTAGGGGCTCTCCATTCCGAACTGTTACGGGGGAGGGGACCAGAATATTCTAAGGTCATGTTTTTAAGGTGACACAGGAAGTCCAGACCCAACAACACAGGAGCACACAATTCATCAAGTATATACAACTGAAATTTACAGAAATCCCTCCTTCAAACGACAGGTGTACTATACAATGTCGTTGAACACATGTAGATTGCGAATGAGATGCGAGAAATATGCAGTAATTAGAAGGATACGTCTTCAGGTTGTATTTTTGAACTGTCTGTGAGTCTATGAAGCTTTCAGTAGAGCCTGTACTGATTAGGCATTTAGTGGAATGTCCGTTTACCTTCACCATCACTATGGAGTTGCTGAGTTGGTGATCTAGGACCATCAAGGCTAGGTCCCTGGAGACTCCATACTCCTCACTTGAGTAGCCCCCACCGTCCTGGGTTGCCCTGCATGTACAAGATGGCGTCGATCTCGTGGAGAGACAAGATGGCTGCCCTCCTTCTTCCTCTGATGATGATGGCGCTGAGTTTGAATTTAGGAAACAGAAAGATGGCCGCTGACCCTTGTCATGCCATTTCCTCACAGCCAATCTCTGTTGGCATGTAGCGTGGCAAGCGGGTTCAGGTGAATTCAGGGCAGATGGCTTGGTGCTGGAATCAGATCCAGGAGCGGAGGAGGCCGTGGCCTTCCCTGGGCTTCCCCACAACAAACCCTCACCCAATGCCCTTTCTTGCCACAGCTGAAACACAATGAGTCTTTAGACAGACAACGAGATCGGGGACTCTGGCTCTTGCTGCAGAAAAAGCACTCCCTAGCACAAAAAGTGGCAGCCATTATGAAAGGAGTAGCGGGAGCAGTCAATCCTTGGAAGGGGTCACCTGAGTGAGCGAGCTCACTGGCTTCGAGGTCGTCATTCTCAAGCATGGCCTGTTCCAACGATTTGGCCAGTTCAACGTGACTAGCCAGGTTCTTCTTTCCCGACTCGAGCAGTCACTGGCTCATGTATCTCAAGTGGACCCCCGTAACTAGAGTGTCCCGGATCTGTTCTTCCTCATGAACACGGACTGTAGCAGCTTCATTCCTGCACTTCTTGGCAAGTGTCCACAGATCCAGCAGGTAGTCATCGATGGTCTCTCCTGGCCGCTGGTGACATAGAGCGAGTCGGTGCCTCGCTAGGACCTCGTTCTGCGACTTCAGGTACCTAGCCTTCAGTGACTCGATAGCAGCATCATATGTAGAGCAGTCCCTGATGACTGCATACTCCTTCGTTCCTACCCTCAAAACAAGTGTGGACCTCCTGAGTTCATCGGTGTGGAAGACATCTGTGGTCATGTTCATGTAGACCTGGAAACACTCTAGCCAGTATGCAAACTCCTCAGCCACGTTGTGGGACAGAGGGTCTATCAGCAGCATATCTGGCTTGAGTAGCGGTTCCATATTCTAGGGAATAAGCTAATAAAATTGTAGCGTGAATAAAAGCTCTCACGACTGGAGGGAGGACATACACTTTTATTAGCTTATAATTAAGGGTCCCGCATCGGACTTGTCAGCCACAAACGAGCCTGCAGCTGACGTGGACATTACCCCTCCATAAATCTTTGTCCGCGAAGCCAAGCCAAAGAAGAAGAATAACTAAGGGTAGGGTTTCACAGTAGTCTTCAGAAGGGTTCTGGGTTTAGGGGGGAAACCAGGGTTATATGTGAGCAGATGGGGGCGGGGCAGCCATCAGCACAACACCCTAACAGTGAATCCCAGTTCACTGCACTTTGCTAAACATCTGCTGAATTAGATATGCACGAGTTACAATCATCTTTCCATAACCAACCTAATAATGGCATTGACGGAGATCTCAGTTTATGAGAAATCCTGACTCAGAGAGCATGAGAGATGCAATATGAGAGTTGGTGGTCTAGAAGGATGCTTGGACTGATATCACTAAAGTGAAGAAAATTGGTATTGGTGCAATTGCTCATCAAAAGGAGGTGTAAGGCACTCCTTCCATCCAATAACCTGCAGGTCACCCTTAGGCAAAGTGTAATACCTATTAAGCCTCCCAATCAGGGTCATGTGAAGCCATGCAATGAAGATGGTGGATGATTTTTACAAGCAGATTTTACAAATTGGAATTTATGGTTTAAAACTAAAAATGCTGGGCAGATGAATGGCCAGGATAACCCTTCAGTTGCAACTGAAGGTGGCAATGGGAAACTACTTCAGTATTTTTTCCACATATTCTGTCTCAGCTCAAAGATGGAGCCTTCACTGAAGGAGAAGAGGCAACTACAATTCAGAGGGTCAGAGTTCGTGATGGATGGAGTGATATGATCAGCTACACTGAACAGCAAGGCCACCTGAATGAGAAGAAAGTAGCAAAGCTTCTCAATTCTGAAAGGATTGCTTTTGGACTAATGAAAAGAAGATGCTCAGTCACCTTCAGAATTCAGAAGTCCAAGAATGATTATATATTTTAAAAGATGATTAAACTCTACACTACACTCTATCCTTCACCGTTCCTTGCACTGTCACTCACTTTGTATTGCAACTACAGGTTGAACCTCTGTAATCCAGTGACGCTGGGACCTGGCCATTGCCGGACCACAGAAAATGCCGGAAAACAGAAATTGACCCCAAAGGAATCACCTATGTAAACATCTCAAAGGTAGAACAAAGCTTAAAACAGGAAATAATACTGTGGGGCGGCACGGTTAGCATAGCGGTTAGTGCAACTCCTTTACAGCAGCAACAATTGGGACCCTGAACAAACCCCTTACAGAGCACCAAATATTAAAGGTTTAACCTGTATGTGGTGCTTTTAATACATCTCCAGGATGCTTCTTAGGAAGGTTATCAGGGAGCTAAGTTTTAAAATCTTCAAGGAGAGAGAGTTCGAGAGATGAAAAATTTAGGAACAGAATTACAAAAGGAAATGAAGGCATTGCTCTGGATTCCTAAATTCAGTGGGAAAATAAAGAGCAAAGATCTTGGAGATTTGTAGATGAATAGAAAGACAGGAAAGGAGAAGGCCTGGTGGATTTGAAAATTGTGCTACATCTTCAGCTATCTAGATTTAGGCATTTGCTCAGAATCCTTGGTGATAAGGTACTTTCCTTCCAATACTAACTTAACCTTCACAATGAACTTCATCATAGCTGTGAACAGACGAAGACAATAGCATTGTGATGAAGTCAGTTGATTAGAATCCAGAGGTCTGAACTATTGATATGGAAGCGTATGTGTGTGAGCAAGGAGTTGGGTAATTTAAATTCAAGTATTAACATCCATTTGGGAAATGTCTGACTGCATATATGTATGTCTGTGGTCCCATAATTATTCTGTTACCAGGAGTAAGTCCAAAGCAATTTAAAAAAGTGATCACTAGCTATATATCCAAACTGATCTGACTGCAATACTCTCTCCCCATAGTCTCAATTAATCCCACTGCCCTGTACTCTCCCCACAGTCCTGTGTCAACCCCCACACTGATCCCTATTTACAAATAGAAAGTTTACAGGTACACTACAGTATGCCATATAGCTTTGCTAAGTATATCATAAGGTTTTTGCACAAAATCCTCATCGCTTAACACCCAGATTCACAGAATGCATTGTGGACATTAAATGGCACATACCTGTACAGTAAAACCCCCAGTATCCAGCACATATGGGGATTGGTAGATGCAGATAAGTATATTTCCCAGTTGCTTGTGATTGCATGTGTTATTGGCGAACTAACCACTAGTGGTGCCTATTTTTAACTTTAATAATTTTTACCTTATTTTTCTGCAATTTGTTTTGCCGTTGCTTGAAGCTGCCAATTGCTTGAATTCCAGATAACAGGGATTTTACTGAATTCAAATATATGTGGAATTTTTTAAAAAAGTATAAATCATGGCAATTATGTACATTATGATTTGTCTTTAAAAACTATTTGTTCATTAAAGCCCTTTGGGGAAGAAAATTCTGACACTCTATGTGGTCTGGCTTCCATGGAGCCACAGACCCATTATTCAACTGGTTCTTAGCTAAAGTTCAGAATCATAGCAAGTATCCTTTTCCCAGGCAAGAGTAGCTAAAGACAGTAAAGACAGTAAAGTAGTAAAGACAGAGGGCAGTAGAGGCAGGTTCATTAAATATATTTAAGATGGGATGAAGGGGACCGCCTAGGGGTCAATTTAGGATGACAGTAAGTGGTCACCATACCAATGATGTCTACATCACGTGAATGAATATAGCGAAGGACAATTACTGAACTATCAGCGCCTCAGTAAGTAGTAGCGTCAGATAGCACATAAAAATGCTCCTCATTCTACTGCACCCACCTAAACTACTCAAGCACCCACACTAATCCCATTTTATCACTTGTATCCCCATGAACTATCCCACTTCATTGATTCTCCTGTCACCCATCTGCATCAAGGGCAATTTACAGTAGCAACTGATCTACCACCTGCATGTCTTTGACATGTGGGAGAAACTAGAGGGTGTGGGGAAAACTATGCAGAGAAAGTACAAATTCCACGTAGCCAGCACCAGAGGTCAGGATGCTTATTGTTGCAGCACTGTATTTTGAGAGACAAAATAGGTTTTCCTCAAATGGAGGCCTCCTGCCAGTTCACAATCCTTCACCATTGGATTTGCTCATTCAGAAGGTGCAACTAATTCCTCAAATTCTGATAATTTTGCGCATGATTCAGCAATTTTAATAAATATTATTATTCTATTTCTCTGTATTTTCTTTCTTTGGCTTGGTTTCACGGACGATGATTTATGGAGGGGTTAATGTCCACGTCAGATGCAGGCTCATTGGTGGCTGACAAGTCCGATGCGGGACAGGCAGACACGGTTGCAGCGGTTGCAGGGGAAAATTGGTGGGTTTGGGTTGGGTGTCGGGTTTTTCCTCCTTTGTCTTTTGTCAGTGAGGTGTGCTCTGCGGTCTTCTTCCAAGGAGGTTGCTGCCCGCCGAACTGTGAGGCACCAAGATGCACGGTTTGCTGGAGTAACTGCAGTACAAATCCTTCAAAACTTCATAGTTAACAATACAATCATCAATCAGTTTCAGTTCAAACAATATCCCATTGCTTTAGTATTGTGATACAGAGAGTGCCATGGGAACCTACCAGTCAGGAGGACCATTTGTTGAAACTGATAAATGGAAAATAAAATCCATATTGGTCAAATTTGGCTTGTATGTGGCTGGTCATGGGATACAGTACTGACTCATCACTGAAGGCATATCATTCTAATAATATTCACAGCTTCAATACCAGATTCCTGAAACACGCATTCTATTCTAAGCTCCATTACATTAATATTACAAATATTACCAGCTGGTCAAACAAATCAATGCAAATGGACTGGTGAAAACCCTGGTCAATGACCACTGAAAATAGAGAAGGGGAAATGAAGAAGGTGTTTTGGGATGATATTGCAAACCTAAACTGTAGTCTGCCTCAGAAATGAGCTGTCAGAGGTAACTATAGAAGCAGGTTCAAATCCAGGTACATGGAGAGGAAAGTCTTAGAAGGGTATGGACTAAATGCAGGCAAATACGACTAACTGAGAATATCAACCTGGTCAGCATGAGTGAGATAGGCTGAATGGCCTGCTGTGTTGTAGAATTCTATAACATATAAATAGTCCACCATAAATAAAAGAAGGAGTATACCACCTCCCAAGTTGCTTGTCTGCTTGCTCTCTCCTGAACCTGGTGCCCCATCAGTGGCAGAGTCTCAGGGTCCCACTTTGGCCTTATTAGCCACATCAGAATCCTTTAGCTATCCAGAAGGATCTTGCCATTGAAAAATTAAAAACAGCATTGACTTTAACAGTACTGGATGTCTGTTTAAACATTGTAGTAAATACTGCTTCCAAGCATGTGACTTGAAAAATAGTAATTGGTGGATACCTAGTTCATTTCACTTATTTGTTCAATAAATTTAAATATATTGGCAGTACTAAAGTAATCCAGAACTGAGACTTGAGATCAGGATGAAAAATATAGCTTTAATATTCAGTAGGAGTATTAATGATACCTACTTTGTAAAATAATGGACTGAATTTTCCTAATACATATATACCTCACTTATGAAACTAGAGGTTCCTGTGAAACCTTTGGTAAGCCGAAATGGCGTAAATTGAAGACCAATTCGCTGCTATTGAAGGTTATTTTTGTAAAAGCCAAAACCCATTCAAATTTCTTATGGATAGTGAACACAGGTTTCTTCAAAAAAGCCAATATTAGTAAAGCGCGTATTTGTAAAACTGGGTTATACCTGTAGAATGGAAACTGCTGGCTTTTTGATGTGTAACTTTGGATACTCAGAACAATATTATTCTAGAGTTACAAACTTTCGAGAGGCTCTTCCTAACAATTTCCTGACTGTTTCGAAATGGTTGTGGAAATCAAGAATTTATGCATCTTGCTTCTTTGGCAGTCATGTCAAATCTGATGTTAGAGAGAGAGGGGGAGGTTTGGCTGTTAAGTCTTTCAATGGGTAAGATTAGTTCAACCTTTCTGCCCAATTATCAGCGAATTGGTCTTCAATTTACGCCATTTCGGCTTACCAAAGGTTTCACGGGAACCTCTAGTTTCATAAGTGAGGTATATATGTATTAGGAAAATTCAGTCCATTATTTTACAAAGTATGTATCATTAATACTCCTATTGAATATTAAAGCTATATGTTACACAGAGAATGAACAGGTTGAAGGTACGTTTCAAGTTCTGCACAAGGCAAGTGTGTACCTAACTGTGAAGGAGCAAGAATACTTGAAAATTCTGTCCCTTTGCCCTTGGCTAGTCAGAACATGAAATACTGTTTTACAGAGTTCTCATTCTCTTGCACTTCTACTATTTGGAGAGCTTATCATTATCATTGGATCATACAGCATGGAAACAGGTTATTTGGCCCATCACATCCATGCCAATAAGTGAGCACCTATCCATAGTAATCCCATCTGCCAGCACTTGGCCCTTTGACTTGGAACCCTGGGTGATTCAAGTGCTTGTCTTGACATTACTCTAAATTATGTCCACTAGTTTTATTTACCTCTGATAATAGGACGCATTTCCTCAATCTACCCATTCTCTACTCATAACCTTGTATACTTATGTTATATCCCATTTAACCTCCTCTGCTTCAGGGAAGATAGACCTAGCCTCCCCAGATTCTGCTCATAACTAAAGGACTCCCTCTCAGGTAACATCCTGATGAATCCCTTCTGCACCTTCTCCAGTGCTATCACGGCATGGTGACCAGAAATGCATGCAATACTCCAAATGAGATCTGACCAATAAAGTCGGAGCACAACCTCGTTGCTCTTGCATTCATTTCACTTACAAATGAAGGCCTGTGACCCATGTTTTAAAAATCATATTATCTAACTGCATTGCCATCTTCAAAGATCTTTGGGTTTATATGCTTTGGTCCATTTGCTCCACAGTTTTCCCTCAGATGTATTTGGGGAATCTGAGCCTGAATGCATTCCCATGATGGCATTCTTCACTTTTCCTGATTTAAGATTCTTATCAAATCATAGAATTTTTACATAGAGCCCATCAAACTTGTGCAAATTTTCATGGGAGCAATCCAGTTAGTTTCATTACCTTGCTCTACTACACAATCCTGCAAGTACTTATCTAGCTTTTGCAAGCCATGATTGAATCCACTTCCAGCACTCCTTCAGGCAGACCATTTCAAATTTTAACTTTTCAAAATAATTTTCCTCTCAGCTCTTTTGAAATCATCAGAAATATCTAATTCTAGGCAATTTTGTTTCTCTTTTTCCCTTTGTCAATATGTTGAGCATTTCTATTAAATCTCCTCCAGGAAGTCATGCCTGGAATTTCCAGACAACTCTTGTAATTGAAGCCCTCAATCACAGGAAAAATTCTAAGAAATGTTTTCTGGTCATATTCTTCCTAAAATGTAATGTTCAGAAATGGACACAATAATCCTGATGTGGTCAAAGCAAGGTTTTACAGAAGCTTTCACATTAACTCCTTGTTTTCTCGCTTTAGGTTCTGTTTAAATCTCTTCTTCAACTTGTTTTCTGTCTTCAAAGATTTGTGCATATGTATACTCCAGTATCTCTATTCTTGGACCCAGTTGAAATAAATTCTTTATATTTTATTCTACATGTTCACTCTTTCAAAATATGTCACTGGACTTCTCTGTATTAAATATCATCAACCTCATACCATCAATCTGTTTATATCCTATCATAGTCTACCACCATCCTTACTGCTATATCAAACATATAAACTGGGTTTCATCTGCAGATTTTGAAATTGTGTCAATGTACTCTTTGGTGCAAACAAAAAAAAACCCAATGATACTGACTGTAAAGGTTAAAACATTATGTTTTTGATTTTTGTTAATTTTATGACTATCCCTTTAAGAAATATTGTTGTTTGTAATGTTACCATGGTTACTATGAAGTCATATGTTGTAATATCTGGGCGAATGGAGAGTTTATATCTCAGTCTTCAAAGAACAATAAGCTCTCGAAAAACATTTCTTTGAATTCTTCTTAATCTTTTTAATCATTTAATTTAGTTTTAATCATCTATTAATCGTCTGATATTGTTATTTCTTTAAATATAATAAAATGTTTTGTTAATTCATCATTATGAAAATCTTGATGCAAAGTTATGCAAAATGATTATATCATCTAATTAAAGGGTACATAAAGCTGCAACTATGAAGTTTGGTTTATTGGAGTGATAAGATTGTCATTCGGAACATCAAAGCTTATGTTTCTTAAAAGATGACATGTTTAAGAATTGAAAATTACTAGAACTTGGAAAGTGTCGTCTACACTGACTCCCTGGAGAACAATGTCCAATCTGATCAATATTTTTTTCAACTCTACTCTGTTTCTTTCCCCTCAATACAATGCTCCTGTTTTTATGTTGCCAGTACTCAAATGATCATATTATAATGTAGAACAGTGGTTCCCAACCTTTTACTTCCAACTCACATACCACTTTAAGTATTCCCTATGCCATAGGTGCTTTGTTTTTTTTAAAACTTTATTTAAAGGTTTTATCACAGGAATAAAAAGAAAAATTACATTTAAAGAAAAGATATAAAATAAAATAACATAATTACAATGCAACATTAATAACCTAACTAATTAAATCTTACCCCCCCTTACATATATATATGGCGAGCTCTCCACTGGCCACCATGACAGAGGTGCACCAAAGAAAAGGTACAAGGACTGCCTAAAGAAATCTCTTGGTGCCTGCCACATTGACCACCGCATGTGGGCTGATATCGCCTCAAACCGTGCATCTTGGGGCCTCACAGTTTGGCGGGCAGCAACCTCCTTTGAAGAAGACCGCAGAGCCCACCTCACTGACAAAAGGCAAAGGAGGAAAAACCCAACACCCAACCCCAACCAACCAATTTTCCCCTGCAGCCGCTGCAACCGTGTCTGCCTGTCCCGCATCGGACTTGTCAGCCACAAACGAGCCTGCAGCTGACGTGGACTTTTTACCCCCTCCATAAATCTTCGTCTGCGAAGCCAAGCCAAAGAAAGAACATCTACAAGAACTAAAAATATATATATATATATATATATATATATAAACCCACCCTTCCCCTCCCCCAAAATAAAGAGTGAAGAATTAGTAAAATTAATATTATATATTAAAAAAACACACACAAAAAGAAAAAAATATATAACAAATAAAAATAATTAAAAAAAAGATTTATCAGATCTAAAATATCACATCTAAGAACATACTTAAATCAAACTTAATTGCATATACTTAACAAATGGAGTCCACTTCAACTTATAAAAAGACATATTATCTTGGATTGAAAAAGATATCCTTTCCATAATTAAACAAGACTTCATCTCTAAATACCACCTGTCCAAAGTTAGTATATTTCTATCTTTCCAAGTAGACGCTATACATTTCTTGGCCACTGCTAAAGCTAAATAGATAAAAGAAATCTGATAATCATTTAATCCTAAATCAATTAATGATTGCATATTCCCTAATAAAAATATATCAGGATCTAATACAACACAAATATTATATAATCTATTAAATATAGATTGAATACCTTTCCAAAACTGTTGCAATCGGTCACAGAACCAGACAGTATGTAAAAAAGTACTGGCTGTCTGGTCACAACGAAAACAACATTCTGACTTACTAAGACCAAATTTTTTAAATTTTTCTGGTGTTAAGTATAATTGATGTATAAAATTATAATGAATCATCGCTAATCTAGCATTAATCAATTTCCGAATACTGTTTTGACAAATTTCCATCCAAGCTTCTTCAGCTATTGTAGAACCTAAATCTTTTTCCCATTTCAACTTATCTTTATCCCAATCTTTCTTACTTTCATTTTCTTGTATAATACCATACAAATCAGATATATACCCCTTTTCTAGTATTGAAAGTACATATTTCTCAAAGCTAGTTTCAGGCAATAAAGTCATTTGCCGACCACATATCTGTTTTACAAATGATCTTAACTGATAGTACACAAATACAGTATTTCCACTAATACCAAATTTCCTTTGTAATTCCTCAAAAGAACAAAATATCCTTCAAAAAAACAATCAGATAAGTTTTTTATTCCTTTCCTTTCCCATTGTTTCAAAGTGATATTGGAGACCGTAAAAGGAACAAGTTGATTATTATATAATGGCAATCACCCATACCATTTATTTTTAATCCCCATTTTATCAAGTTTACTCATCCATAGATTCAATAAATGTTTCAATATTGGTACATCATAAGTTCGTAACAAATTTTTATTCCATCGAAACAAAAATTCATGTGGAGATTTTTCTAAAATAACTGCCAATTCTATCTGCCCAACTGGGCGGATCCTCCATATTCATTAGTGCACTAAGAAATTTAAATTGAGCTGCCTCATAATAATATTGAAAATTGGGTAATCTCAAACCTCCAAATTCAAAGTTCCACATCAATTTTTTCATTGCTACCCTCGGAAATTTTCCCTTCCATAAAAATTCTCTAACTGCTTTGTATAAATCCTTAAAAAAACTTTTTTTTTAAAATAAGGAATTGATTGAAATAAATATTGCATCCGAGGAAAAATATTCATTTTTATAGTATTAATCCTCCCCAATAAACCTAAAGGTAAGTCCTTCCACCTAATCATGTCTAGTTTAATCTTTCTTATTAAGGGAAAGTAATTAATTGAATATAAATCTTGATATTCTGTATTGACATTAATTCCCAAATATTTAATTTGCTTTGTCCACTTAAATTTTGTAATATTTTTATATATCGAATAATCATCTTTACAAATTGACAAAATTTCACTTTTAGCCCAATTTACCTTATAACCAGATAATTGACCATAATTTTCTAAAGATTCTTGAATTGCTGGTAAAGAAATATCAGGGTCCACCAGGTACAATAAAACATCATCTGCAAATAAATTAATCTTATATTCCTCATTCAAAACTCTCATACCCTTAACATTTTCATTTTGATGTATTAACTGTGCCAAAGGTTCAATAACTATGGCAAATAAAGCATGTGACAATGGACATCCTTGTCTAGTAGACCTTGTTAAATCAAAAGATTCTGAGATCTGTCCATTTGTAGCAGCTCTAGCCTTCGGACTATTATATAAAGCCTTTATCAATCCAATAAACTAAGAACCTGCTGACACAAGAGAAACTTGTCCGCGAACTACTCTTTGCAGACAATGCCGCTTTAGTTGCCCATTCAGAGCCAGCTCTTCAGCGCTTGACGTCCTGCTTTGCGGAAACTGCCAAAATGTTTGGCCTGGAAGTCAGCCTGAAGAAAACTGAGGTCCTCCATCAGCCAGCTCCCCACCATGACTACCAGCCCCCCCACATCTCCATTGGGCACACAAAACTCAAAATGGTCAACCAGTTTACCTATCTCGTATGCACCATTTCATCAGATGCAAGGATCGACAATGAGATAGACAACAGACTCGCCAAGGCAAATAGCGCCTTTGGTCTACACAAAAGAGTCTGGAAAAACAACCAACTGAAAAACCTCACAAAGATAAGCATATACAGAGCCGTTGTCATACCCACACTCCTGTTCAGCTCCGAATCATGGGTCCTCTACCGGCATCACCTACGGCTCCTAGAACGCTTCCACCAGCGTTGTCTCCGCTCCATCCTCAACATCCATTGGAGCGCTTTCATCCCTAACGTCGAAGTACTCGAGATGGCAGAGGTCGACAGCATCGAGTCCACGCTGCTGGAGATCCAGCTGCGCTGGGTGGGTCACGTCTCCAGAATGGAGGACCATCGCCTTCCCAAGATCGTGTTATATGGCGAGCTCTCCACTGGCCACCATGACAGATGTGCACCAAAGAAAAGGTACAAGGACTGCCTAAAGAAATCTCTTGGTGCCTGCCACATTGACCACCACCAGTGGGCTGATATCGCCTCAAACCGTGCATCTTGGCGCCTCACAGTTTGGCGGGCAGCAACCTCCTTTGAAGAAGACCGCAGAGCCCACCTCACTGACAAAAGGCAAAGGAGGAAAAACCCAACACCCAACCTTAACCAACCAATTTTCCCCTGCAGCCGCTGCAACCGTGTCTGCCTGTCCCGCATCGGACTTGTCAGCCACAAACGAGCCTGCAGCTGACGTGGACTTTTTACCCCCTCCATAAATCTTCGTCCGCGAAGCCAAGCCAAAGAAAAAACGAAGAACCAAAACAAAATTTCTCAAGTACTTTAAATAAAAACTTCCATTCCACTCTATCAAAAGCCTTTTCTGCATCTAATGAAACCACTATTGGATAATTCATTTGAGATTTAAATTTATTTATCAAAGTAATTAGTCGCAAAATATTATCAGACGCATATCTGTTTTTTATAAATCCTGTTTGATCTTTATGTATTATTTTAGGTAAATGTTGAGCCAATCTATTAGCCATAACTTTAGCTACAATTTTATAATCTACGTTTAACAACGATATTGGTCGATAAGAAGAAACCTGTAAAGGAGCTTTATCTTTTTTTGGTATAACCGTAATTATTGCATTAGAACAAGATTCAGGTAATTGAAAAGTTTTATAAATTTGCTGTATTACATTCTTATAAATAGAAGATATATCAACATAAAAAGTTTTATAAAATTCTATAGAGAACCCATCTTCACCGGGTGCCTTTCCATTTGGCATATCTCTTATAGCCATTTCAATTTCATTTTCTGTAAAAGATTTATCCAACTCTTGTCTATCTTCTTGATTCAGCTGTGGCAAATTAATATTTTTCAAAAAAGAATCAATTGCATCTTCACTTACATCTTTACACTCAGACGTATATAATTTTTAATAAAAATTGCAAAATTCCTCATTAATTTCTTTTTGTCTAAAAGTAATACCCGATTTTTTTCTAATTACTGGTATAATCCTGGATAATTGTTCTTTTTTTAACTGCCATGATAAAACTTTATGAGCTTTCTCGCCCCATTCATAAAACTTATGTTTAGTTCGACTCATTAAACATTCAAATCGATATGTTTGTAATTCATTATACTTTAATTTTAAATTAGTTAATTGGTTCTTTTGCATTTCAGTAGCATTTTTTAAAAATTCTTTTTCACTAACAGTTATCTTTTTCTCTAAATCTTCAATCTCTCTAATTCTCTCTTTCTTTACTTTAGATGCATAACTAATAATTTGACCTCGTAAAAAAGCTTTCATTGCGTCCCATAAAACAAAATGACTAGAAACAGAGTTAACATTATTACTAATAAAATCCTCAATTTGTTTTTTTTTAAATAACTAATAAATTCTGGTTTTTGTAATAACATAGTGTTAAATCTCCATCTTGGAGTTCTCTGAACATCTTGTGAACTCTGATATTCTAATAATAATAATGAATGATCTGAGACCAACCTTGCCTTATAATCCACAGATATAACCTTATCCTGCAAATGTGTTGAAATTAAAAAATAATCAATTCTTGAAAAGGAATTATGACGTGAAGAATAAAAAGAAAAATCGTTCTCTGTAGGGTTAAGTCTTCGCCAGATATCAACTAAATTCAAATCTTTCATCATATTAGTCACTTGTACTGCCATCTTAGATTTCTTAATTACTCTTGGATACTTGTCCAATAAAGGCTCCAATACCACATTTAAATCTCCCCCAATCATCACATTAGAATTTGTTTGTCCAAGTAATAAAGACACATCTACAATAAAAGCTGTATCTTCAACATTTGGAGCATAAACATCAAGCAGAGTCCAAGCCTCATTAAAAATTGTACAATTCAGTTTTAATAATCTTCCTCCATTTTTCTCTTCATTCTGTAACTGAAATTGTAAATTTTTAAGCACCAGAATTGCCACTCCTTTCACCTTTGAATTAAATGAAGAATAGAAAACTTGTCCAACCCATTCACGTTTAAGTTTCAAATGTTCCTTATCTGTTAAACGAGTTTCCTGCAAAAAAGCCACATCAACTTTTAATTTTTTTAAGTAAGCAAGTACTTTCTTATGCTTAATAGGATTATTTAAACCCTGAACATTAAGAGAGGCAAATTTAAGTTTAGACATTACTTACAATAACACAAAGAAAAAGAGAAGGAGAAAAAAAAAGAAAAGAAAAAAAAGGAAAAAAAAGAAAAACACCCCTCCCCTTATCCCCTCCTAAAACTACAAAAAGAGAAAAAAAAATTAAAGATAATAATAAAAAAAACCCACTCCTTAATCCAAAAATTAATGAAAACAAAACAGGTAGGAGGTTGCAACCACCTCCTCCTGTCTCAACCGCTCAATGCGGTAACTCCCACAAGGTAATGGGTGTGAGATAACTCACAAGTAGCTGATGACTTCTGGAAAATGATGCCCGCCCAGCTCCCTCTCCCAACTCCCATTTCACATTAAACTATCATCATTATCTGAAATCTTCTCAGAAAGAATTTTTTAAAAATCAACTTTATCACTCCGACCACCATTGTTTCCATTTCTTCTTGGAATTCGGTTTCCATCTTGCGTCTCCACTCTCCTTGGAGACCGTGGTGGACTACGTCTTTCCTGAAATTGCATAATTGGCAACAATTGAGCAAAGTCCATAGCTTCCTTAGGATTATCAAACAATTTTGGTTGATAGCCATCTTGAAAAATCTTCAATACTGCAGGGTATCTAAATGTTGCTTTATATCCTTTTTTCCACAACACTTCTTTCACAGGATTAAATTCACATCGTTGAGACATAACTTCTTGATTCAAATCCGGGTAAAAAAAAACACGATTGTTCTGAACCATCAGGGGAGATCTTCTTTGTTGTGCGTTTCTTATAGCCACACGCAAAATTGTCTCTCTATCATAATAATTTAAACAACGAATCAGAACAGGTCTTGGATTTTGTCCTGAAAAAGGATTTCTTCTCAAAGCTCTATGGGCACATTCCAATATTAAGACTTCCAGAAACTTATCTTGTCCTAACACTTGTGGAATCCATTCAGTGAAAAATTTTCTTGGATCTGATCCTTCTATATCTTCTGGCAAACCAACAATTTTTATATTATTCCGTCTAGATTGATTCTCCAAATAATCAACCTTTTTCGCTAAAGTTTTATTCTGAATTTGTAAAGTTTCAATTGTTTTATTTACATCTTGTATTTGATCTTGTACCTCGACTATGCCTTGGTCACAAACATCAAGTCTTTCACTCGTTTCAAGCTTAAAAGCTCCATAATCAACCATCTGTTGGGTATTAATGTCCACTAAAGTATTAAGCTTAGTATTAACTTGAACTAAAGCCTTACCTATTTCTTTTATTGTAGAGGATAACTTAGATTCAAGATTCTTAATAAGCATATCTACTGGAATAGATTCAGGCACAGTAGGATTCTGCTGTTTCTGTATAGCCAAAGGGTCTTCTATTCCTTCCCTTGATTTAACTGCTTTTCTTACAGTATGACTGCATGTGGAAACCCCTGCCACAACCTCCTCAGCAAGTATCTGGAGGCTGATGGCCAGGGTTTTCCTTAACCCATATTATATCAAATGCCTTCATTACATCGATGTCTGTTGAAGTCTTCATTACTGGTGGTGCATTTTGCAGCGCCACCGCTACATCAATCGGTAGACGTCTTTTCAGAGTCGGGTCTTCAGCTGGCAGCGTCCCAGCTGTTCTAGCTGTCAAAGATTCACTGACAGTGCTCACAGCGGGCATTGATTCACGCACACACGCCTGGCTAGCCCTTTGTTCCAAGGGCTGCCGGGCGCCATCTTTAAAGAGCCCTACTGATAAAGAGCGGAGCTCCATTGCCGAATCTTGTACCTCTCTTCCTCGATCCATTCCACGCTGAGTCCTGGCTTCTTGTAAACAGGTAGGCTCAGATAACCTCGGAAAATGCAGTTCCTTAACGATCTGTTGCCGTTTTTTTTTTACTTCTTTTCAGCAGTTGTACCATTAGAAACTAATTCAACACCTCTATCTATTTCTAAACTTTTAAAAAGTTTTAACGGCCACTTATAGACAAAACAATAACAAAGAGTCAGGAGAGGACTGGAAGGCACGTCTGTTCCTTACACCATCTTGCCACGCCCCGCCAAAGGGGCTTTGTGATTAGTAAAGGATTGCTTAAGGTGGTAGGTGGGTGGAAAGAAATAAATTTGAAAACCACTGTTTTAATCATGCCTCATTGACGTTATGTGTATGGTTTCATTACTCCAAAGGAAATGGGCCAATGAGAATTTTTCTCAAGCAAAATATTTTGGTAATAATTGGGTCTAGAGCAGTGGTTCTCAACCTTCCCTTCCCACTCACATCCCACCTTAAGCAATCCCTTACTAATCACAGAGCACCAGTGACATAGAGAGTGGTATGTGAGTAGAAAGAAAAAGGTTGGGAACCACTGGTTTAGAAAATTAGAGAAGAGCAGAGTGAGCTGCCTCAAAGACTATCATCAACAGGACTCACATCTACTGTGATGTAAGACTTTAAGAGGTTGGTTATGACCAGAATTCATTCATTCCCAAGTAAAGACCTGGACCCACTGCAATTGTTCCATAGCAGATGCAATCTCACTGGCTCTCCACTCAGCCCTAGATCACCTGGACAGCAGCATGTACATTTGGCTGATTCTCATTGATTACAGCTCTGCTTTCAACACCATCATCCCCTCAATATTGGTCAGCAAATTTCAAAACCTTGGGCTCTGCTCTTCCCTCTGCAATTGGATCCTTGACCTCATCATTGGAAGACCTCAGTCAGTGTGGATCGGTAACAGCATCTCCTCACACAATCAACACAGGTGCACCTTAAGGATGCATGCTTAGCCCACTCCTGTGGCTAGGTGCAATTCAAATGCCATCTACAAATTTGCTGATGACACCATGCTTATTGGCAGTCACACATGGCAATGGGAAAGCATATAGGAGTGAGATAGATCAGTTGGATGGTGTCACAACAACAACCTTGCACTCAATATTAGCAAAACTGACCTGGAACTCAGCACCTACCTCTGTAATTGAATCCTCAATTTCTTGACCACAATAAGTGAACAATGGAGACAGCACCTCCTCCACACTAATGCTCTCCGCTAGTGTACTCACCCCCTTACTACACTCTTCAATGTTGCGTGGCACAATTCTGCTCTAACTTCATTTACAATTTTGTCGTGACACAACCTTTGAAGTTTGGATCTCAAACAATGACAAGATGGAGTACAGAAAGGAAATAGAGAGCTTAGTGGCATGATGCCAGTACAGCAATCACTTGCTCAAGTCATTAGAATGAAGGAACTCATCACTGACATCAGGAATGGGGTGGAGCTCACGACCTTGTCTGCATCACTGTCATTGGGTGGAGATAGTAGAGAGCCTTAAAATTCAAGTTATAAATATCACTGACAATTTATTCTAGTCCAACCACAGATGCTATGGCCAAGAAAGCCCACATACTCATTTACTATCTTAGAAGACTAAGGAAATTCTCTTACTGATTTGTATAAATGCACCACAGAAAGAATCTTGCCCAGATACATCACAGCTTGGTATGGAAATAGCTCTGTCAAGACTGCAAGAAACTGCAGAGTAATGTGGACACAGCTCAGGCCATTACATAAACCGACCTCTCCTCTGTTGATTCCATTTATACTTCCTGCTGTCTCAGAGAAGCAGCTAACATATTAAAGGATTCATCTCACCCCACTCATAATCTCTTCTCTTCCTTTTTGTCAGGTAGAAATGTGCCACCAGATTCAAGGACAGGTTTCTTCTCACTGTTATCAGACTCATGAACAGACTTCTAATACATAAAAGATGACCTCTTGTTCTCACAAAATTATATCAAAGTGGACCTTGCACTTTTTTTTAACCACATGTTACTGCATTCACCACTTTTGTTTCATTTTTGCACAACCTATTGTAATTAAGAATATATTGACTTGCTTGGAGAGCATGCTAAAAAGTTTTGCATTGTATCTCAGTGCATATGACAATAATTAAAAAAATCAGTTCACTTCAATGTGAAACAGTGAAAAATATGAGTACCTGTATTATCTTTTGAGAAACTTCTGTATTACAATACGCAAAAATGAATTTGATCTCAGAGTAATTACATGCGTATTTGTATATATTATTTTCAGGAAGTAGATTTAGAGATAGAGTAATAGAACATTTCATTTGTCCACTCCTTGTCCACCCACATGTATAAATTTATCCTCCATATGTGGGATTATAATAACATCCTTAATAATTGCTGTCACCAGACAACAGTAAAGTAATATAAAAGGCGTTATACTTGACAGTTCTAATGCCTGCACAAAAGGCAAAAGAACGTTGACAGTGTTATTAATGCCAGGAAGAGATAACCATATATTGTGACAAAAATGGCCCAATTTTCATTTTCTCTGAATTCAAAGATTAAAGATTTATGGAATAGATTGTTTTGAACTTTTAAACTTCACCCACACAACTTGTTTTTGAACTTAATTGTGCTGATCCAGTACTGAGAAAATACAGCTGGTGGATTCTCCTGTGGGTTAACTCCGTGGACAGAATTCTCAGTGCGTTTCTAAATTACATGGCATTCTACTGTTGTACAATTCAAAGACATTTGACAGAATATCATTATTTTCTAGATCCAGATGTAATTAAACCAGGGCTAATAAACAGAAGATTATCAAACAATGATCATCTACGAGCAAGATCCTCGCTACCATGTTCCTCTTATTCCTCTTGCTCCTGTTTCAATTTGTGGCCCTCAACCTCTGGGTCTTTGCTGCTCTTCCTACAGCTTCTGTTACAGTTTACAAAGTGGTGCATGATTTAGAAGAGGATAGACAATTCCACAATATTTGGCATGTATTTCAAGGCAACTCTGCATAGATACTGCCAATGGAATTTCTTCTTCAGCAGATCTTTAGTCTTTTTTCACTTCTACCTAGTCATTATATTTGCTCAGTTGGTGCAGTTGGAGGGAACATTCTCAAGTGTATTTTCAAGAGATATTCTGAATGTACGAGTGCTTTTGCATGTTATAATGGTTTTGAAAATACATCAATAGTCTGAGTAGCCAGAGTTGTAGAGGGAAATACTTGTCCTCCAGAATCTATCCTTCCAGGCAGTGGTGATGACTGAAATCATCTGGCAGTGGGACAATTGTGATAGCTGTTTGGGATGACCCTGTGCTGCATAGGTTTAGCATTAAAATGAGTTAAGAGTGGTCCAGACATGAGAATAAGGCAGGATGAATTCTTGCAGCATTCCATGTACTGCCTTAGAAACCTAAGCAAGTACATGAATGGATTGCTCGTCAAGGAGGTCCAGTTAAGATGTGGTGTAGTTGAAGACCCTACAAGAGAAGATTGTTCACTGATGGGCATTTCTGCAGTGAGGCCTCTGACCAATCATGAATGGCCAACCCCTAGTCACAGTGACATTTCTGGAGTATATTCTGTGGACTTTGATGGGTATTTGAGTGTCTAGCTAAATACTGATGAAAGCAACAAATACACACATGACTGGTTGGATATTGTACCCTTGAGCTCCATTATATATCAGGAAGGGTACAGATGGTGATCTCATCTCGCATGTAACTGGTGGGAAAAATAAACTCAGGCTAGGTTGACCTGGAGATGCACGGCCCCATTTCACAATGGGCACAAGCAGTTCCAGGTGAATTTCCCCCCCCCCCAAATGATTTGCTTCTGAATTAAAGAGCACAAATTGACATTTTTAGGCTGTAGTTTTGTCTTGTTTTTGCAATGCTCCAAAAAGTCGAGATGCTTATTTATCACAACACCTTTCCTTCAAATGTAATGATGTCTCAGGAGTTTGCGGAGGAGCTAGTGGAGTTGTTCAAGTGAACCGGTATGGACTTGAAGGGCCGACATGACCTGTTTCCGTGCTGTAAACGGTTATATGGTTATGGTTATGGTCACTCAGCTCCATTATTCCTCATATATATCCTGTTAAATGTAGCACTCTTCAAGATGATCTCTGAGGCGTTTGATGGGGCATGAAGTGCTATGACCGTAGATACAAGAATTTAAGTAGTAAAACACGAAAGTCTGCAGACACCGCCGATGAAGTAAAAACACAATGCTGGAGAAACTTAGCAGGTTTAGAAACTTAGAAACTTAGTGTCCTTTATATCGCAAAGGTAAAAATACATAACTGATATTTTGGGTTTGAGTCATTCATCAAGGTAGCTTGATGAAGGCCTCAGGCCTGAAACGTCGGTAAACTTTGCTATTTAAAGGACACTGTTTGACCTGCTGAGTTTCTCCAGGATTGTGTTTTTAATGGAATTATAGTACCATGTAAACATCACCACCAGCTCCTTCTCACTAAAGGAGACACTGAACAAGATTCAAGATTCCAGATTCAATTTATTGTCATGTAATAAAGATAACTGGAATGAGCTTGCTTAAAATGAGAAATGAAAATTAATCTGAATACCTTCATTTGTTTGAGATTATTCCTTCAGTTATTGTTCAATAGCATTTTCAAGAGACATGAAGAGTGTGAGAGTGGTTTTGTATGTTAGAGTGCTTTATGAGTACCTATCAACTCTACGGTTTTATTTATTTGGTGTCAAATGAAGTTTCTATAATAATAAAACTCAGAACATTCATTTACAAGATGACAGTGACAGTTAAAATTGTTACCAAAAATCACACGTCATTTATCATGTTACATTATCAGGTTAAAACTGATAAAAGTCCTATTCAATAATAACGGATTGTCATACTCAAATTATCAGTAATTGCATGCTCATTTCCCATAAAATAACACACCAAGGAATATTATTCCCTTGAAATAAGGGAAACAAAAAGGAATTCTGTGGTGACCTGAAAGCAAGAGGTTATCATCTGGAAAACCTTGATGGGGCAAGTTTCTTCAGCAAGTCACTGAAGTGGCTGATTAAAAAGGAATCAGTTGTGGGTGTCCAGCGAACAACAAATTTCTCTCTAAAAAGTGTCAAGAACCTTCCTGAACGGTAACCATTTACCTTTCAAGCACCAAAGCCTGGTGAAATTCATAGATGTTAAATTCTGTGCACATTATAAGAATTGCCTGCAACTAGTGAATTTGGAGGAGTGAGAAGTGAGATTGGACTGTGAATTAAAGAACTTTTCTGAACTTATACACACATTACATGCATGTGTGCTTAGAATTAGAAGGAGGTTAAGTTAGATTAATTTAAGTTAAATAGTAATAAGTTAAAGTTTGATCCTGTTTTCATATTTAAAGATAATTAAAAGCAACTTTTGTTTAAGTAATAATTTGTCTTGGTAAATTTCTATTGCTGCTGTGTTTTGGGTCCTCTGGGCCCATAATATTGGACCAAGTGAACTTCAAGATTCAAGATTCAATTTATTGTCATGTAATTAAAAACACTGTCATATTACATGAAAGTGCCTTTTATTTGCTGTAAGGCAGACAGATTTGCCATTGGCAGAAATTTCATGAAGCGCTTCTTACAGTTAGAAAAGGAGAAGCAAAAGAGTGTTCCCCCCCAGAGTCACCATATCCATTGATTCGCCTTCAGCATTCCCACAGCCTCTGCAACCACATGGAGTCCAGTCCAAACCATTGGCAACCCGAGCTCCAGATCTGACCCTCCAATATGATTAGGAACCCTCCAGTACCCTCAACACTCTCTCGCATTCCAGTTCCGATACCTGGTATTCTTTCAGCCACATTTGAGCCAGTCTTCAGCAGTCTGCAGCCTGGTACGAGTCCCTTGACTGCAGTCTCCAGCATCCATGGGTTCCTCTCCTCGAGTCACCAGAAGCCTGTAAGTCCTTCAGCCACAGAACCCCTCATTGGTCTGCTGCCTTGGTTACCATCCCATGGGTCAACTCCTCTGCTTCTCCTTCTCAGACATTGGGTGGTCTCCCTGTTTTCAGGTGCCCTGCACCAGACCTTTGCTATCCCAGAGTCTGCAACCCCTCGTGGCTGCTGCCGATCATAGGTGCCACCATCTTGGGCGAGACCCTGAGGTGGCGGGATTTTAAATAAAGCTACCATATTTAACAGGCTGTTTAAAGCCTGTACAGAGCTGATAGCTCTGGGTAGTTAGCTCCGTGGGAGCGCTGTGTCTCTGCTCCCTGCTCTCTGTGGGTCCAGATCAACAGTAGCCTGCTGTTACAGGAGTTCCGGGAGCACAGCCTTTTTTTACTGAATTTGAGATCGAGGTGAAAGTATGGAAAATAAACCACATGAACTACCATCCATTACTAGGTAACAAGTTACACACACTATGTTACAAAAGTAATAATCCATTATGTCTTTGGCTTGGCTTCGCGGACGAAGATTTATGGAGGGGGTAAAAAGTCCACGTCAGCTGCAGGCTCGTTTGTGGCTGACAAGTCCGATGCGGGACAGGCAGACACGATTGCAGCGGTTGCAAGGGAAAATTGGTTGGTTGGGGTTGGGTGTTGGGTTTTTCCTCCTTTGCCTTTTGTCAGTGAGGTGGGCTCTGCGGTCTTCTTCAAAGGAGGTTGCTGCCCGCCAAACTGTGAGGCGCCAAGATGCACGGTTTGAGGCGTTATCAGCCCACTGGCGGTGGTCAATGTGGCAGGCACCAAGAGATTTCTTTAGGCAGTCCTTGTACCTTTTCTTTGGTGCACCTCTGTCACGGTGGCCAGTGGAGAGCTCGCCATATAACACGATCTTGGGAAGGCGATGGTCCTCCATTCTGGAGACGTGACCCATCCAGCGCAGCTGGATCTTCAGCAGCGTGGACTCGATGCTGTCGACCTCTGCCATCTCGAGTACTTCGACGTTAGGGGTGTAAGCGCTCCAATGGATGTTGAGGATGAAGCGGAGACAACGCTGGTGGAAGCGTTCTAGGAGCCGTAGGTGATGCATTATGTATTTACTACACAAGGCCACAATAATGAATAGAAGGCAGCAGGTGGCTGGATATGATGAAACACATGGTTCTAAACATGATTAGATTAATGGGTGAAAATAATTGTGGCGAGCCAAGGGATGATGTTCTGTTAAGATATGAGGTTATGAATGATTGGGTGCAGAAATGTGATTAAGTCAGGACCATAATATAAAAAAGGGCAGAGCCTCATAGCAACAGGCATTTCAGAGTCCAGGCTTTGATTTGTCTCAGCTTCTGTTTGAAAATAAAGGCTTAAACTTTTCTGAAGTATTCTCCACATTTCCTGATTCATTTGTGGACATCAAAAAACCACTACAGAATTTGGCACTGTGAGCAGGGTTGGAAAGAGACTCATCAGAAAAGAGGTGGCTGGTCGAAAGCGCTTCCCAGCTCCTTGGGGATGTTCTCGGTACCAACTGATAAAGGGTGGCCACCCGCAAAAAAGGTAAGTGGTTTTTGCTTTGAATTTGGACTAAAATCTGTTGGGAATGGGAGGTCTCCGGGCACACAGAAGTGCCAAATGACAATCAGAGTGTCTCTCTGATCCAAAGAATCTGCTGACAAATTGACCTAAAAGGAGGTTTGGAGAATTGATCAGGAAAACTGTGCAATGGGGTGAGTAGTAATAAGGGGTAGAGTTTGATTAAAGGAAAAATTTCACGTGGTGTTGGTAAGTCCTCGTGGATTCCACCCTAAGTGAGTAAGGGTTCGAAAAGTCGAGGCATCCTGCAGATACCACCCTAAATCAGTAAGGGTCTGCACAGACAGAACAGGTATGTTAGATAAAATTGGGACCAATTGGATAATATAAAACCACAAAGTGTTAGGGAATAAGTAGAAGTAGCATAATATAGCATAGTGACTGTAACGAGTGGACAGGACAGAAATAAAGACCATGACTAGACTGAATGACAGTGTGTTGAACAAAATAGCACAATGAATAAAGCAACTGCAGTTGATTCTGAAAAATGGGAGAGAAAAACAAAAAAAAGCTGTCAACCCAGTGGCCAAGGGAAGGTACCTTCGACATATACATGTGTAATGGAATGGAAGCACTGATCAAAAATTATGTCTAAAGATATGATCTCCAAAATATGAGAATGAAACAGAGAGCAGGAGGTGGAAATTCTGAAGCTTTTCAGGACAGGAGAGAGGCTGGGGAAAGTATGTCCGGCAGTGAGGATAACTGAAGAAAAAAGTAAAAAACTGGAGAAACTGCCTGAGCAGGAGGAGATTTAGGAAAAGAGACCGACATTATGTGGAGTAAATGTAGCTCAGTGTTCTTATTATTCACCCTTGATACAGGGATTTAGGGGTGTGATTTACTTTGTATGTAGAATAATAATATAACCTTTTAGTTCATCTTGTTTTCTCCAATGTATAAAAGTTGATGCATCCCTTTGTTGAATAGAAATCTCCGGAGACTGCTTTCAAGGTTGAAAGAAGTAAGGGTTCTCTCAGGTTAACTTGGGTGTCCAATAAAAAGTTAACTGCACCAGTTCTGTGAGCTGTGTTCTTTGCATCGGGAAGTGGCACCTTCAATACATTTGGCAAACCAGCCAGGAGTCCAAGATTGAGGAATGCTTACTGGAAGGTGTCAGTGACCAGCTGGACTAGTATCTAAAGACTAAAGAATGGGCCCATGGGACACTTTTTCTTAAGGTGTTAGATCAATTGATCTCTCCCTCCCTATAGCATAATTCTGATGGACTCCAGATGAACTAAGAGCATCGCAATCCGAGCACAAAGAGGATAAGGGCTTGAGGATTTGCCCAGTGAGGGAATAAAAATACTGCCCAACATAACATGTTGTCCTAGTTCTGATGACCTGCCTTAGACTGATTAAGAGGGAAAATCCCCCACACAAAGGTCAGGACCCTGAAGTGGGCGCAGAGGAACAAAAGGACTACAAGGGACAAGTGTGTGATAAATTAGGGTAAAATGTCAAAAGTGAGTGATGTGGTGACCCTGGGACAGCCAATATGTTATTTATATCTGAAGTATGGTAGAAATTTAAATTGGACAGTAAGTTGTGCAACTCAGAAAAAGGTAGGAAGTGAGCAGGAGGCCAGAAAAGGGCTGGCCAGGTAAATTTATGATAGAGTTAAAAATATATCAGAAAAGAGACTGTTCCCATCCATGTTCCAATTACACGGAGCAGGAGGAAGAATTTATAATGGTAGTAATACGGCCGTGGCAAAACAACCAATGTGGTAAAAAGAATAAGAGCTGGAGCGATAATGGGAGCCACAGGGGAGGAAACTTTAGGGATCTCAATTACATGTCTGGAATATTGCTTGGTAATCAAAGAAAAGTTAATCATGTATGGCAGCTCCCGCCCTGTCTGTGCAGTATATATTTTTTTAAGGCTGAAATTAAACTTTTCTCCACATAGGATGTGTAATAAAAATTTAATTTAAATAATGAACAGAGCAGCACCAGCTACAGAACGTGAAACTGATTTAGCATTTGAGATTAAAGATATGATAATTACGATTAAAATGGTAACACATTCTCTCAGGAGCCAAATGGTTAACGAACAGAAGGTGAAAGAATAAAACCCGGGGACCTGATGTCAGGCTGAGTGACCTGATTCTTGCAGAATGAAGAGTATGAGGAATCAAAAGGTTCCTTGTGGGCAAGGCCACCCCATATGTACCCTAGCAGCCACAGTGTCCAGACCTGTGTCTCACTAGTTATGGTAAAGAAGAAGGTTTCTGACTTAGCTTTGATGTAAAATTAAGCTGCTGTTATAAACGGTCCCTTCATCGTTTATTCAGAAAGTGATTGGACGTTCAGTGAAAATGAGGTGGTAAAGTTCAGTGAATTGGAAGTCATTTAAGAAATGGAGGGTATAAGAGGCCTCACGAATATAGATAGGGAGGGATTGGACCAGGGCAGAAAAAATGGAGTTGAGGTAAGATTATATTAGTTCAGTGGGGCAGCAGCATGCGGAAACAATAGGTTTACCTGAATAATTGAGTTCATTCATCTTAGGTAGATTGTAATTGTCAACAAACTTAATTTTTTTGTGATTTTGAATGAGCTGAACGAAATACAAGTTTCTGCAGTAACACAACAGTAGCACAGGAAATTAATATTAAAGAGGATTTTTCATTTTGATTTTGCTATGTAACCTCTAGTTATGATTAAATAACCTTACACTCAATGTTAGCAACACTCAGGAAGGGGAAACCAGGAGAACACAAACCAGTCCTCATTGAGGGGTCAACAGAGGAGAGGATAAAGAACTTAAATTTCCTGGGTGTTAACATCTCTGAATATCTATCCCAAGGCCATCACGTTGATATAATCATGAAGAAGGATTGCCAGCAGCTATACGTCATGAGGAGTTCGAGGAGATTTCATATGTCACCCAAGACTCTTGAAAATTTCTACAGATGTACCATGGAGAGGATTCTGACTGGTTGCATCACTGGTATGTAGTTGCCAATGCACAGGACAGGAAGAGGCTGTAGAGAGTTGTGAATTCGGCCAGCACCATCATGGGCATTAGTCTTCGCTCCATTAAGGACATCTGCAAAGAGGCGATGTTGCAAGAAAGCAGCTTACATCATTAAGTACCCGCATCATCCAGGCCAAGCCATCTTCTCACTGCTACCATCAGAAAGGCGCAGAAGCCTGAAGACGAGCATTGAATGTTATAAAAACAGCTTCTTCCTCTTCGCCATCAGTTTTCAGAATGGACAATGAACCATAGACACAACTTCACTTTTTTCTCTTCTTTTGCACCAATTTATTATTTTTAAATAGTGTATTTATGGAAATTTAATTTATAGCAATTTTTGTACCTATAATGCATAATACTGCTACACTAAAACAAATTTTTGTGACACGTTCATGACAATAAACCTGATTCTAATTGCAAAGATCTAGGAGCTAAGAGGGCATAGATAAATAACGATTCCCAACAGAAGTATTCCAACAAAGATTTTACACAGTAATGAGACTGTTGACTTCTCCACTCTCCAGCCTGCTCTCCAACGATACTACAATCTTGATTAAGTGTAGCTGGTAAGCAAATAAAGTTTTTTTTCTGGATCTTATTTAACACAGCAAATTGTTGGTGACTGGTTCTTGACCCTTTGCCTTGCATGAAATATTTTCTCCTTATTGGCCTATCATTGTGTTCATATTTTTAGGGAAGGCATTCGTAATATAATTCCATGTTAGGACTGAGGTGATTTCATTCAGTAGAAACACTCAGCAGGTTAAACAGCATCACTGGAATAGACCCAACTAACATTTTAGATCCAAGAACTCAGAAAACAATAACTTTCAGGTAGCAGGGATGGTGTGGGAAGGGAACATGTGGATCAAAGGAAGTATTTCCAACAGGTTAGGAGCTGATGACCTTGAGTCACAGAGTCATGGAGTAATACGGCATGGAAACAACCCTTCAGCACAACTTGCCATTCAGAACAGATTGCCCATCTGAGCTAGTCCCTCTTGGCCCATGTTCCTCTAATCTTCCTCTATACATGTACCTGTCCAAATATCATTTACATATTGTAATTGGGTTCACCTCCACCACTTCCTCTGGCAACTTGTTCCATAAATGCACCATTCTTTGTGTAAAAAAATAATTGCCCTTCAGGTCCCTTTTATATCTCCCCCACCTTAAACCTATGCCCTCTAAATTTAGATTTGCTATTCCTGGGGAAATGACTGTAACCTTTCACCTTATCTTTTCTCTCATTATTTTATATGCCTTTATAAGATCACCTCTCAGTCTCCTTCAGTCCAGGAGATAAAGTCCTAGCCTATCCAGTTTCTCCTTATTACTAAAGCCTTTCAGTCCCAGTGGTATCCTGGTGAATCTTTTTTTGCATCCCTGCCAGAACATGCACACAGTATTCCAAATGTGGCCTTAGCAACATCTTGCGCAGTAGTAACATGATGACAAACACTTGTTCTCAGACCCCCTAACCGATGAATGCAAGTGTGCGACATGCCTCCCTTACCACCTTGTCTACCTGTGTTACGAAAGGTGGCAGTTAAGTTGTGGTTAAGCTTCATTGTAATGTGTTTCCAAAATTAAGTCCATGGGAAATGCTAGCAGGTCAGCCTATGCAATTAAACATAAAAAAATAAAAACAGAGTTAAAATTATTATAAATACAGCAGACTAACAGAACCTTCTGGCCCACGAGCCCATGGTACATAATTACACCCCATTGACTTACAACCCCGGTACGTTTTGAAAGGTCGGAGGAAACTAGAGCACCTGGAGGAAACCCTCGCAGACACACAGGAAAAATGTACAAACTCCTTACAGATAGTGCCGGATTCAAACTCAGGTCACTGGTGCTGTAACAACGTTGTGCTAACTGCCACGTCAACCGTGTTGCCCTGTGAGGCAGAAATGGCCAGAGTCAGTCATTAGATGATGTTTAATTGAATCTTGAAGGCTGAAAACTGCTCAGATGGAAGATGAGGTGCTATTCTCATTGTAATAGTGCAGGAGACCACAGACACAAAGGTCCAAGTAGGAGTGGGATATGAATTAAAGTGACAGGCAACAGGAGGTTCAGGGTCCTTCTTGCAGACTGATAACGAGTGCTCTACAAAGTAATCATCCAATCTGTGTTGAGTGACTTCAATGTAGAGGAAACCACATGGTGTACATCAAATAGAGCAGCCTAGATTGAAGGATACTTTACCTGGAAATTACATTTGGATCACTGGATTATAGGAAGGCAAAAAATGAAAGGACACATGTAGCAATACTTGCCATTGCATGGGAAAATACTGCAAGATGAAAAATGATTGGTGGTAACAGAAGAGCAGAACTGGGATTGATCCCTTTGAAATGCTGAGCAAATAAGGGAGAAGAGCGGAATATGTAGCAAAAAACAAACTGTTGAAGGAACAAACTACTGGAAGGGAATCTGTACCTGGTGGTGTGAGTGAGTTAGAGTTGATGTAAATTGAGACAGGTCCAAGATGTGAAACATTAAACAATCTTCCACTTTCCATAGAGGTTGTCTGACCTGCTAAGTGTCCCAAATGCACCTCCACAATGAAAAGTCATAGACCTGGAATTCCAACATCTGTAGGGATGTTACACATCATCAAAGAAGGGTTGAGAATCCTTGATCCATTTCCTCTGTCTGCCTGATAACGTCTTGCCATAATGGAGCTCAGAGCTGAGTGCATGTTTCACGAGTCTGATATTGGACATGCAAATGAGGTGACATGCCCATCCAAGTGAACAGAGTCCATGGGCTCCGTACAGACGGTCTTGGCCTGGGACACAATGCTGACATTGTATTTACTTATCTAGCCGGTGGATTGGGAGACAGCTTTGATGGCACCACTTCAGAGATGTGAGTTGCATGCTAACAATGGTCCGTGTCCCAGAGGACAAAGGAAGGTAACGATCACTAATATCTGGCAAACTATAGCTTTGTGCCAGGTTTGAGGTCTTGCCTGATGTTGCCAAAGTCTGTGGTGGAGAACAAAAGGTGAAGATGAACTTTATCATTAATGTCTGCTTTAGCTGGATCCAAAGATATGGGAACTGATGCACGTTATCAGAGGTTGATGTTGTGTGGCAGAGGCAGCTTGGTGCTGGGCTCATGCTTTGTTGCTGTTCATTTTAAGGTTTATTTGTTCATAGATTTCAATGAGCAAGTCAAAAATAATTTAGAGTTTGGCTTCCGAACATGCATAACTATAGCTCAATGTCTGACATTGAAGTGACCTTGATTCTGGAATGAAGTTTTTAAAAAATTTTTTTTATTTTTCACACTATAAACCATATTGACCAAGATACATACAGAGATTTTTTCTTTTGAATATAGACAGTGCCATTTTCTCCCCCTTTTTCCCCCCTCCTTTCCCTCCCTCCCTCACCCCCTTTCCCATTTATTTGAAGTTTAATCTATAAGATACATTAAACCCGTTAAACAATGTTGTCACTCAATAAAAATAAACAAAAAATTTTACTGAGTCAGTTCTTTTCGTTATCTTCTCCTTCTGTCTTTTTAGGTGGTGGAAGTCTATGGTAGGATTTCTCTATTGTATTTCATGTATGGCTCCCATATTTGTTTGAATATTGTGATGTTATTTCTTAAATTATATGTTATTTTTTCTAATGGAATACATTTATTCATTTCTATGTACCATTGTTGTATTCTCAAGTTGTCTTCTAATTTCCAGGTTGACATAATACATTTTTTTGCAACAGCTAGGGCTATCATAACAAATCTTTTTTGTGCTCCATCCAAATCGAGTTAAAATTCTTTATTTCATATATTACTTAGGAGGCAGATCTCTGGGTTTTTTGGTATATTGCTTTTTGTGATTTTATTTAATATCTGGTTTAGATCTTCCAAAAATTTTTCCACTTTCTCACATGTCCAAATTGCATGAATTGTTGTTCCTGTTTTCTTTTCACAGCAAAAACATCTGTCTGATACTGTTGGGTCCCATTTATTTAACTTTTGAGGTGTGATGTATAGCCTGTGTATCCAGATATATTGTATCATGCATAACTTCATGTTTATTGTATTTCTCATAGTTCCGGAGCATAGCTTTTCCCATGTTTCATTCTTTATCTTTATGTTTAGATCTTGTTCCCATTTTTGTTTAGGTTTACCGTTTGTTTCCTCGTTCTCCTTTTCTTGCAGTTTGATGTACATGTTTGTTATAAATTTTTAAATTATCATTGTGTCTGTAATCACATATTCAAAATTGCTTCCTTCTGGTAACCTCAGACTGTTTCCCAATTTGTCCTTCAAGTAGGTTTTCAGTTGGTGGTATGCAAACATTGTATCGTGAGTTATATTATATTTATCCTTCATTTGTTCAAAGGATAATAATTTATTTCCCGAAAAACAATTTTCTATTCTTTTGATCCCTTTTCTCTCCCATTCTCTGAAGGAAAGGTTATCTATTGTGAAAGGGATTAGTTGATTTTGCGTCAATATTAGTTTTGATAGTTGGTAATTTGTTTTATTCCTTTCTACGTGAATCTTCTTCCGAATGTTGAGCAGATGATGCAATACCGGTGAATGCCTACGTTGCAACAATTTTTCATCCCATTTATATAGTATATGTTCAGATATCTTCTCCCTTATTTTATCTAGTTCTAATCTGGTCCAATCTGGTTTTTCCCTTGTTTGATAAAGTTCTGATAGGTATCTTAATTGTGCAGCTCTATAATAATTCTTAAAGTTTGGTAGTTGTAAGCCTCCTTGTATGTACCATTCTGTTAATTTATCTAGTGCTATCCTCAGTTTTCTCCCTTTCCATAAGAATTTCCTTATTATTTTCTTTAGCTCCTTGAAGAATTTCTCTGTTAGGTGAATTGGTAATGACTGAAATAGGTATTGTATCCTTGGGAAAATGTTCATTTTAATACATTTTATCCTTCCTATCAGTGTTAGTGGTAAGTCTTTCCAATGCTCTAAGTCGTCTTGAAATTTTTTTCATTAATGGATGATAATTTAGTTTATATAGATGGCCGAGATTTTTATTTAGTTGTATACCTAGGTATCGCATTGCTTGTGTTTGCCATCTAAATGGCGATTCTTTCTTAAACTTTGTGAAATCCGCATTATTCATTGGCATTGCTTCTCTTTTATTTGCATTGATCTTGTACCCCGATACTTCTCCATATTCCTTCAATTTCCTATGTAATTCTTTTATTGATATTTCTGGTTCTGTTAAGTATATTATAACGTCATTTGCAAATAGACTGATTTTATATTCCTTCTCTTTTATTTTTATCCCTCTTATTTTATTTTCTGTTCTTATCAGTTCTGCTAGTGGTTCTATAGCTAACGTGAACAGTGAGGGAGATAGTGGACATCCCTGCCTTGTTGATCTGCTTAAGTTAAATTGTTTTGATATATATCCATTTACTGTCACTTTCGCCAATGGCCCCTTATATAATGCTTTAATCCAATTAATATATTTCTCTGGTAGGCTGAATTTTTGTAGTACTTTTAATAAATAATTCCATTCTACTCTGTCAAAGGCCTTCTCTGTGTCTAAAGCAACCGCTACTGTTGGAGTTTTATTTCCTTCTACTGCATGAATTAAGTTAATAAATTTACAGATATTGTCCGTTGTTCGTCAACTGGACCAAATCCAGTTTGGTCTAGATTTACTATTTTTGGTACATAGTCGGCCAATCTGTTTGCTAATAGTTTAGCTATGATCTTATAATCTGTGTTAAGTAGAGATATTGGTCTATATGATGCTGGTGCTAGTAGATCTTTCCCAGTCTTTGGTATTACTGTAATTATTGCTGTTTTGCATGAATCTGGTAAGTTTTGTGTTTTATCAGTCTGGTTGATTACTTCCAGGAGGGGAGGAATTAATAAGTCTTTAAATATTTTATAGAATTCTATTGGGAATCCATCCTCTCTTGGTGTTTTATTGTTCGGTAGTTTTTTTTAATATCTCCTGTAATTCTTCTATTTCAAATGGTTTTATTAATTTATTTTGCTCCTCTGTTTGTAATTTTGGTAGTTCGATTTTAGTTAGAAATTCATCTATTTTGCCTTCTTTCCCTTCGTTTTCAGTTTGATATAGTTATTCGTGGAATTCCCTGAAGTTTTCATTGATCTCTGTTGGATTATATGTAATTTGTTTGTCCTTTTTCCTTAATGCCAATTCCATTCTTTTAGTTTGTTCTGTCTTAAGATGCCACGCTAGAATTTTGTGCGTTTTTTCTCCTAGTTCATAATATTTCTGTTTTGTCTTCATTATGTTCTTCTCCACCTTATATGTTTGTAATGTTTCATATTTTATTTTTTTGTCTGCCAATTCTCTTCTTTTAGTTGTATCTTCCTTTATTGCTAATTCTTTTTCTGTATTTGTTATTTCCCTTTCCAACTGTTCTGTTTCCCGATTGTAGTCGTTCTTCATCTTAGTTACATAACTTATTATTTGCCTTCTGATGAACGCTTTCATTGCGTCCCATAGTATAAACTTATCTTTCACTGATTCCGTATTTATTTCAAAGTACATTTTAATTTGTTGTTCAATGAATTCTCTAAAATCCTGTCTTTTAAGTAGCATGGAGTTTAATCTCCATCTATACATTCTTGGTGGGATGTCCTCTAGCTCTATTGCCAATAACAGGGGTGAGTGATCCGATAATAGTCTAGCTTTATATTCCGTTTTCCTAACTCTCCCTTGAATGTGGGCTGATAACAGGAATAGGTCTATCCTTGAGTATGTTTTGTCTCTACCCGAATAATATGAATATTCCTTTTCCTTTGGGTGTTGTTTCCTCCATATATCCAAAAGTTGCATTTCTTGCATCGATTTAATTATAAATTTGGTTACTTTGTTCCTTCTGTTAGTTTTTTTTTCCAGTTTTATCCAAGTTTGAGTCCAAATTAAGGTTAAAATCCCATCCTATTAGTATGTTCCCTTGCGTATCTGCTATCTTCAAAAAGATATCTTGCATAAATTTTTGATCTTCTTCATTAGGTGAGTATACATTGAGTAAATTCCAAAATTCTGAATATATCTGACATTTTATCATTACATATTTCCCTGCTGGATCTATTATTTCTATTTTGATTGGTACATTTTTATTAATTAATATAGCTACTCCTCTGGCTTTTGAATTATATGATGCTGCTGTTACATGTCCTATCCAATCTCTCTTTAATTTCTTGTGTTCCACTTCAGTTAGATGTGTTTCTTGTATGAATGCTATATCAATTTTTTCTTTTTTCAGTAAATTTAACAGTTTCTTCCTTTTGATTTGGTTATGTATTCCATTAATATTTAAAGTCATATAGTTCAACATAGTCATTTCATACTTTGTTTATCTTTCCTTTCTGTTTCCTCATCACCACCTTCCCTTCTTATCCATTTCTGCATTTTTTTTGAACACATTATAAGACAACATTTCTAAAACATAAAATATTTCCACTATTCTCATATCTAAAATTCCTTTAACCCCAATAGTCCCTCCCCTTTCTGAGTTGCCCTTTGTCCCTTGTCGGGCAACCACATCTCCTCTCTCCATTTGGATTTGCGAATCCGCTCGCAAGTGTCAACTGATTTCGCAGTGACTGTTATTCTTCCCCACCCAGCCCCCCCAGAAAAGATTTTAATCTTCATATATAACAAAGGTCACTCTCTTAATTCCCTCCTTACTTCCTTTCTTCCCTTTCTTTCCCTTTTTAGTTCTTACTTATACTCTATTTATATATATGTATATATATATATATATATATATATATATAGAGTTTGTTGTCATTTTTGTTCTTGTTACATCTCTTCATCTCTCTGTCTGTTTTGTAGTTGTTCTGCAAATTTTCATGCTTTTTCCGGATCCGAGAATAGTTTGCTTTGCTGCCCCGGGATAACTATTTTAAATACCGCTGGGTATTTTAATATAAATTTAAAACCTTTTTTCCATAGGGTCGTTTTTGCTGCATTAAACTCCTTCCTCTTCTTCAGGAGTTCAAAACTTATATCTGGATAGAAAAAAAATTTTTGACCCTTGTATTCCAGTGGTTTTTTGTCTTCTCTTATTTTTTTTATTGCCTTCTCCAATATATTTTTTCTTGTTGTATATCTTAGGAATTTTACTAGAATGGATCTTGGTTTTTGTTGTGGTTGTGGTTTAGGGGCTAATGTTCTGTGTGCCCTTTCTATTGCCATTTCTTCCTGTAATTCTGGTCTTCCTAGGACCCTGGGGATCCAATCTTTTGTAAATTTTTTCATATTTTTGCCTTCTTCATCTTCCTTAAGGCCCACTATCTTTATATTGTTTCTTCTATTATCTTTTCTTTGGCTTGGCTTCGCGGACGAAGATTTATGGAGGGGGTAAAAAGTCCACGTCAGCTGCAGGCTCGTTTGTGGCTGACCAGTCCGATGCGGGACAGGCAGACACGATTGCAGCGGTTGCAAGGGAAAATTGGTTGGTTGGGGTTGGGTGTTGGGTTTTTCCTCCTTTGCCTTTTGTCAGTGAGGTGGGCTCTGCGGTCTTCTTCAAAGGAGGCTGCTGCCCGCCAAACTGTGAGGCGCCAAGATGCACGGTTTGAGGCGTTATCAGCCCACTGGCGGTGGTCAATGGGGCAGGCACCAAGAGATTTCTTTAGGCAGTCCTTGTACCTTTTCTTTGGTGCACCTCTGTCACGGTGGCCAGTGGAGAGCTCGCCATATAATACGATCTTGGGAAGGCGATGGTCCTCCATTCTGGAGACGTGACCCATCCAGCGCAGCTGGATCTTCAGCAGCGTGGACTCGATGCTGTCGACCTCTGCCATCTCGAGTACCTCGACGTTAGGGGTGTGAGCGCTCCAATGGATGTTGAGGATGGAGCGGAGACAACGCTGGTGGAAGCGTTCTAGGAGCCGTAGGTGGTGCCGGTAGAGGACCCATGATTCGGAGCCGAACAGGAGTGTGGGTATGACAATGATCACGTTGCTCTCCATTGCAGGCAAAATCTTCACTAGGATTCTACTAAATAGAATAATACCTAGTGTCGCTGAGAATATTCTCCCAGAATCACAGTGCGGCTTTCGCGCAAACAGAGGAACCACTGACATGGTCTTTGCCCTCAGACAGCTCCAAGAAAAGTGCAGAGAACAAAACAAAGGACTCTACATCACCTTTGTTGACCTCACCAAAGCCTTCGACACCGTGAGCAGGAAAGGGCTTTGGCAAATACTAGAGCGCATCGGATGTCCCCCAAAGTTCCTCAACATGATTATCCAACTGCACGAAAACCAACAAGGTCGGGTCAGATACAGCAATGAGCTCTCTGAACCCTTCTCCATTAACAATGGCGTGAAGCAAGGCTGTGTTCTCGCACCAACCCTCTTTTCAATCTTCTTCAGCATGATGCTGAACCAAGCCATGAAAGACCCCAACAATGAAGACGCTGTTTACATCCGGTACCGCACGGATGGCAGTCTCTTCAATCTGAGGCGCCTGCAAGCTCACACCAAGACACAAGAGAAACTTGTCCGTGAACTACTCTTTGCAGACGATGCCGCTTTAGTTGCCCATTCAGAGCCAGCTCTTCAGCGCTTGACGTCCTGCTTTGCGGAAACTGCCAAAATGTTTGGCCTGGAAGTCAGCCTGAAGAAAACTGAGGTCCTCCATCAGCCAGCTCCCCACCATGACTACCAGCCCCCCCACATCTCCATCGGGCACACAAAACTCAAAACGGTCAACCAGTTTACCTATCTCGGCTGCACCATTTCATCAGATGCAAGGATCGACAATGAGATAGACAACAGACTCGCCAAGGCAAATAGCGCCTTTGGAAGACTACACAAAAGAGTCTGGAAAAACAACCAACTGAAAAACCTCACAAAGATAAGCGTATACAGAGCCGTTGTCTTCTATTATAATTTTCCATTATATCTATCTTCTGAGCTAACAGCTCCTGTGTTTCTTTAACTTTTTTTATCAGATTCTTCTAATTTCTTTTTTAAGTCATCAACCTCCATTTCTATGGCTGTTTCTCGTTCTTCCACCTTGTCTACTCTTTTTCCTATTTCTGTCATGATCATCTCTAATCTATTCACTTTTTCTTCTGTACTTTTTATTCTTCTTTTTATTTCACTGAATTCTTGTGTCTGCCATTCTTTTACTGTTTCCATATATTCTTTAAAAAAAATATCCATGTACTTGCCCTTCCCTTCATCTTCCATTTCTCTGTGTTCTTCCTCCTCTTCTTCTGAGTCCACTCTAGGATCTGTGTCTTTTACCTCTGTCTCTTCTGATCTTCTTGTTGGGTTGTTTATTTTATTTTGCTGGGTATTTTTGTTCTTCTTATTTTTATTAAAAGTGTCTTGGTGTTGGTCTTCTTCCTCTGGGTTGGTCATCTGTTGTTTCTTTGATTTCCTATTTTTATTCTCTTCCTTCTTGTTCCCGTTATTTTCCATGTTTTCCTGTTGAGAGTCTTGCTGTGGTGTTATATTTGTCTGTTTCAGCTGTGGAGATTTACTCCTCAGCTGGTCCCCTCTCCCTTTGGTGTTATGTTTGTCTTGTGCTTCGCGGATGCGCACTTTTGTTTGGCTCCATGAGCCATCTTTGTAATCCTGAGTTCGGGGTTTCCACTGACCTCAAGGAGTGGGCTTCTCTCTCCACGACGAGCTTCCTCGTACTGGTAAGGCCTTCACCTTCCTCTTCCGACGTCCTTCCTTCTTCTTTTCTTCCCGTTGTTTTTGGTTTTTCTTTCTTTGCTGCCATTTTCTCCACACTTTCACGTTCAATTTGTTATGGTTTTTGTGTTAGTGACTTTGTTTTTTCTCTACCTTTTTTTTACTTTTCTGGAAAGGGCTGGAATTCCCTTACCGGCCACTACTCCATCACGTGACTCCTCCTGGAATGAAGTTGACTCGTTTCTTATGTATCCTGTAGATTAGTTTCACTTCAATGGAAAGCTTGTTGGAAGGGAAGTACCATATTTTGGAAAGAAAGATAGAGGTTTCCAGGATATACAGTAATTTTTGATTGAGAAAAATGTTCAGGCATTGACTTAGCCTTGTTTGATCCCAGTTTTCACTGAGATTGAGTTTTTTTTGGGGGGGGGTCATCAGTTGGAATCAGAGAGTACATGTCATCATGTTGCAGCTTGGGGATCAATTTCTATAGGCAACCAAATTTCTCCACAGTCCCTTTCGATGGTCCGAGTCCAAACTGGGGACTGAGGAGGCATTATGAATGGAAATCCTGCCTCTTAATTTTTTTTCATGGAAATTTTTATTTATTGTTCAAAATAAATCATAAAGTCAAAATCAGAATACAAATAGATACATAATATTTATCCCCTATAATCCCCCATCCCCAACCCCCCTCAAAACATAGAAGATAGATAAAAGAGGAGATCAACTCATACACTATCATCAACTATTGCCATGGTTTGGTGAAACCCCAACATGCATGGGGAAAACAAAACTATTACAAATTCAGACCCATATATTTCATAAATGGGCTCCAAACCTTAACAGAAAAGGAATAATTATCACTTAAATTATACATTATCTTTTCCAATGGAACCCAAGACCTCATCTCCAGATGCCACCGTTGAATACTTAAATCAGTCTCATTTTTCCAAGTAACTGCCAAACATTTTCTTGGCACAGCTAATGCCAATCTCATAAAGGCAATTTGAAACTTATCCAATTTTAATTCCAAACTCAATTTTTTAATATAACCCAATAAAAATACTATAGGGTCAAGCAAATTTTTTAAATTTAAATAAAACTTCTAAAAATTCCTTAATTCTATTCCAAAAAGGTTTCACAATTTCAAACAACCAAGTAGAATGTAAAAAAGAACCAACTGGCTTATGACATCTAAAACATAAATCAGAAAAAAATAAACTTATATTTCTTTAACTTCTCCAGAGTTAAATATAACTGATGTATAAAATTATAATGAACTAATCTATATCTTACATTCACTAATTTAGTCATACTATCCTCACATACTATCCAATCATCATGAAAAATCGATATAGAGAAATCTTTTTTTCCATCTAAGCCTTGATTTATAAATATCCGTCTTGAGCATTTTATGTTGTAATAAAGCATACGTCTCAGATATAAATTACTTCTTACCCCCTTCTTTAAGTAAACTTTCAAATTTAGACCATCTAGGCAGTTGTAATTTATGCCCAAAGTTATCTAAAAGTAAGGCTCAAACCTGATAGGATATTTGGAGAAATTCAGTATTTCTCCTTCATTCTTTGAAACTAAATAAAATCTCCAGCTTCATAACAATCCTCTACCAACTTAATACCTTTCTGTTCCCATATTTTCAAGAGCTGATTATTTAATTTAAAAAAACGTTTATTCTGATACAAAGGAGCTTTAGCTAAAATTTTACCTTCAGTACCTACAATTTGATTTTTCTTACTCTATAACTCCATTAAATGTTTCAATATTGGTAAATTAAAATTCTGTAGATGCTGAGAATTCCATTTATAGATAAAATGATCCATTCTCTTCTCATTAATCTGCGACAATTCAATCTTAGGCCAACCAAAAGATTTGTCCATTTCAAAGATGGTAAAGCCAATTCAGACAAAAAAGTGTCGATTTTAACATTATCTTCCGATACTTCAGAAGTATACAATTTCTCGTAAAATAAACAAAATTCATCATTCATTTCCTAAGGTTTATAAGTAATCAACGTGTCAAGTCCAATAGTATTTATTGTCCTAGAAGCCTGTTCAGTCTTTAATTGCCACACTAACACTTTGTGAGCTCGTTCACCCAACTCATAATAACGTTGTTTAGTCCTCTGCAATAACTTCTCAAACTTATAAATTTGTAATGAATTATACCGCAATTTCAAATTAATTAAGCGAACCTTTTTGGTTTCCATGGCATCTCGTTGTCCTTTCTCCAAAATCTCTATCTCTTTCTCTAAGTGATTTGTCTCAGCCAAATGTTGTTTTATAATTTTAGCTGTATAACTAATAATCTGTCCCCTCAAATAAGCTTTCAATTCATCCCACAAAACAAATTTACTATCAACCGAATCCACATTTATTTTCAAAAATGACTGTACATGATTTCTCATAAACTTAATAAAGTCAGAATTTTTAAGAACAGCAAATTAAATCTCCATCTATACACATTCTCCACTATCTCACAACCAGTACAATTCATCAACAACAAAGAATGACAGACAAAATCCTAGTCTTATATTCAGCCTTAAAAAATCTTTCTTGCAATTGCACTGATACTAAAAGTAAATCTATTCTAGAATAAGAATCATGCTGGGATGAATAAAAATAAAAATCCTTCTCAGTAGGGTTTAACTTCCTCCAAATCTCTACCAAGTTCATATCTTCATTACCGTCATTAACTGTTTGGCCATCTTTGTTCTAACTACTGATTTTGGAGATTTAGCTAACAATGGATCCAAACAACAATTAAAGCCACCTCCAACCAATATTTTATCATGTGCCCGATTTAAATTTATAAAAAAGTATCCACCATGAATTGTTCATCATCTATATTGGGAGCATAAACATTCATTAAAGTCCAAGCTTCTGAAAAAAATTTGTAATGAACAGACTGCCAGCGGCTTCAAAATCTGAATCCAATGCAAAAGATAACTTTTTATGAATTAAAATAGCAACACCCCTTGCTTTGGAGTTGAAAGAAGAAGCTATAACGTGGCCAACCCAATCTCTCTAACTTTTAATATTCCTTTTCAATCAAATGAGTCTTTTGCAAAAATGTAATATCAATTTTCAACTTTTTAATATAAGATAATACCCTCTTTCTCTTAATCAGATTATTAAGCCCATTAACATTAAAAGTAGCAACATTTAAGATATCTATAGTAAACTATATTTACCCCCCACAGTGGCGAAGCCCCCCCCATGCCCATGGCTCATTTCAAATATAAACAAAGATCTCCTCAAAGAAAAGATAAAGAAATCCCCATAATAAACCCCCCAAAAAACTACAACAATATAAGTGTAGTACCCCCCGCCCATTACATGGGAGTGACAAATGCCACAAAGTGGCCGACGACTTCGGAAGAATTGGCAGTTGAACCACCTCCCCCCAAGCAGAACAAACAACAAAAAAGAAACATAATCACTTCAAGTATAATAAGCCACTTCCAAATCACGGTTAACTTGATCATCATCAATACCAATGTCAATAAACTGTTGAGTCTCCATCTCTCGCTTTCCATTCTTTCCTTTCAGAACCGAAACAAGCTGTTGAGAAAACTGGTCTTTCCCCTGTTTATTGACAGGCAAAGAATTATCGAAGGTAAGAGCTTCAGCATCAGTATTAAAAAAATTGAGCCTGATAATCCCCATAAATTTTTTTCTTAACACAGCAGGATAATGATAAGCAAATTTATAGCTTTTCTTCCACAAAACAGCTTTAGCCGAATTAAATTCTTTACGGCACTTAACAGCTTGACTCAAATCAGCATAGAAAAAAACTATTATTCTTAACAATCAAAGGACCCTGATTACGTCTAGCATTCTGTACTGCAAGTCTTAAAATCAATTCTCAATCTTGGTAATGCAGACACAGAATCAGAACAGACCGTGGCACTTGGTTTCCTTCTTCTTGCTCAATGAGCTCTGTTCAGTTCCAAGTTCCAAGCCACTCCAAAAATGAACTGTTTCCAAAACCTCAGGAATCCACTTTTGAAAAAATTGAACTGATCTGAGCCTTCAAAACCTTCTGGAAGACCAACAATTTTAACATTATTTATCTGACTCTGATTTTCCAAAACATCAAGCTTCTTCAACAAATCACTCTTCTGAACCTCCCAACCAGTGAACAAATCCTCCAACCGCTCCATCTTTTCTTTACACTGCTCCACATCATCTTTGCAATCAAGGAATGCATCTTCAATCTTTTTAAATTTATCTTGAACCTTATCGACTGCTCTCAAGCACTTATTAACATCCATTTTAATAGAAGACTTTTCACCCTTCATATCAGACATTTCACCTTTCATCTCAGTTAATTGCTCCTTGACTACTGAAAATCCTTGGCTTATCTGCATGGCCAAATTCTCCATTTGGTTAGATAAGTCAGATAAGGCTACAGTAGAATATGATGGGTCTGATTTAAACTTAAAAGTTCATCTCAATACAGGCCTATCCTTAGTTGGGTCTTCTTCTTCCTCCACATTATTCCTCCTCCTCTTCTAATCCAGCGACATCTTCCTCTTCTTCCTCCATCGAAACCGAGGTTGGGATAGCCCGAATACAGACCTCCCCCCACCAGCCCAGAGTCGTTGGACTGAGGGAGGTTGGGACCCCCACAGCCTGGGCTGAATCAAACATTTCGTGCATGCGTGGTTGATCATCCTGCTCCAGAGGAGATTGATGTCAATCGCCGGTACCATACTGGTCAGCGGTGCGCAAGGTAGGCACTGGCATGGTATGGACCCTACATGTTGACAATCACTGCAGTCGGGGCTGTGCCGAAATCGATGCTGGAAGCTCCATTTGTCCGGTAGTGTCCAGCAGTTCCAGGCTGTTTAGTTGCCTTTTTTAAAAACTATTTGAGCTTTAATCTTTCTCATAGCTGCATGTAAAGTATTTCAACAATATAATTATCAGTTTAAAAATTAAAAAAAAACTTTAAAATGGGTTTTGAATAGTTCTGCCAGGGAGAGGTGTTTTCCCACATCTTCTCCCTATGCCATCATGCCACAGCCCCTGCCTCACAAATCTGACAGAACGTTTGGAGGATATTATCAGGAAAATTAATCAAGGCAACGTAGTACAAGATTGCATCTTACAGCGGTGACTCTTTGCGAGCAGCTCGGAGTTCCATTCAGAACTTCTACAAATCAAACACAAAACCAGAAACACAAAATCAAATTTACCCGTTAATATGGACGTCCTAAGATCACAGGCAGACCTCAGAATCGGCAGTCTCTGTCGGAATGTAGGATCTTTAGACAGCCAGCACTCAGGAAAGTTTTAAACAGCCAGCAATCAAACACCACTGGAGTCACAAACAGCGGACATTCAGCACATTTAAACATCACAGGTGATTTAAAGGGACAGCACATGGACCATTTAAACACTGCAGGAAGTACCAGCAGCGGACCCGTGGGACAGGTAAAGAAGACATGACCACGTGGACACAGAGGGGGATAAAGGTCAAGCTGGAAGGCCGGTCCCTGAAGCTTCCACTCCCTGCCATCCTCCTGGCCAACATGCAATCCTTGGAGAACAAACAATGAATTCCAAGCCACACTTCAACATCAGACAGTCATCAGGGAGTGCTGCATGATGTGCTTTACAGAAACATGGACAAAAGCGGATATTCCAGACATGGAGCTGCAGCCCAAGGGCTACACCCTCCATCGTGGTGATCAAACACCAGTGTCTGTATAAACCAGGTGAGACGGCCTTTGTGTCATTGTGGTGCACAGACGTAACAGTCATGCCCCAGTCCTGGAACATCTGGCGATCAAGTGTCGCCCATTCCACCTGCCGAGGGAATTCACTGCCGTCATCATGGTCACAATATACATTCCACCCCAGGCTAACGTCAGGCTGGAAATGGAACGACTGAGTACTGTGATTAACAGCCGTGAGACAGCACATCCTGAGGCCTTCCGATCATTGAGGAGTATTTCAATCAGGCCAACCAGAAGAAACCTCTGACAAACTACCACCAACACATCACATATGAGACCAGGGGAACCAACACACTCCACCACTGCTACACCACTATGAAGAATGCCGACTAAGCCATACCATGACTGCACTTTGGCAAGTCTGATCACCTGGCTGTACTTCTATCCCAGCTACAAGCAGAGATTGAAGACCACAGCACCAGTGGTGAAGATGGTTAAGGGAGGTGGAGAAGTGTCTGCAAGACTGCTTTAAATTGGTGGACTGGAACATATTCAAGAACTCATCCTTGGACTTGAATGAATATGCAACAGGTGTTACTGACTTCATCAAGACCTATGTGAATGAGTGTGTGCCCACACGCAACTACTGGGTGTTCCCAAACTAGAAGCATTGGATGAATCAGAGGATTGGCAACCCACTGAGGATGAGAACAAGGGTGTTTAAGGCTGGGGATCGAGATCTTTACAAGGTCGAGGTACGACCTGCGGAAGGGCAACTCTGAAGAAAAGTGGCAATTCCAGAGGAAGCTAGATACAGAGAGAGAGATACACACCAGCTATGGCAGGGAATGCAGAACCATTACAGCCTACAAAGTGAGGGTGGTCACTATAGATGCCTGTGATGCTTCACTACCCAATGAGCTGAACACCTTCTATGCCCGCTTTGGAAGAAGAACCAAACAGGGTCTACTAGAATCCCTGAAAAAGCTGAGGATCCTGTGATATCTGTCTCTGAGGGCGACGTCAGAAGATCATTCAAGAAGGTGAACCTTTACAAGACATCAGGCTCTGACGGCGTACCTGGCAGGGTACTGAAAATCTCCATCAACTAATTAGTCGGTGTGTTCACAGACATTTTCAACCTCTCATTGCTGCAGTCAGGGGTTCCCATCTGCTTCAAAAGGGCATCCATCGTCTCAGTACCTAAGATGTAGCCTCAACGACTACTGCCCAGTAGCACTAACTGCTACTGTGATGAAATGCTTTGAAAGGCTGTTCATGCCAGAATTAACACATACCTAAATAAAGATATGGACCCACTGCAATTCGCCTTTCATCACAATCACTCCACAGCAGATGCAATATCGCTGGCCCTCCACTCAGCTCTGGATCACCTCGAAAACAGCAACTCATACATACTGCTACTCTTAATTGACTACAGCTTAGCCTTAAATATCATTATTTCCTCAGTGCTGGTCAAGAAGCTACAAACTCTAGGCCTCTGCACCCTCCTCTGCAACTGGATCCTTGACTTCCCATCAGAAGACCACAGTCAGTACAAATTGGAGACAATGTCTCCTCCTCACTGATTATCAACACAGGCACACCCCAAGGATGTGTGTTTAGCCTACTGCTCTAGTTATTCTAAACTCATGGACTGTGTGGCCAAGCACAATTCCAATGTTCTCTACAAGTTTGCTGATGGCAGAATCACAAACGGCATAGAGGAAGCATACAGGAGGGAGATAGATCAGCTCATTGAATGGTGTAATGACAACAAGCTTGTGTTCAGTGTCAGCAAAACCAAGGAGATGATTGTGGACTTCAGCAGAAAGTCAGGGGAACCTAACCCAGTCCTCATTGAGGGCTCAGTAGTGGAGAGGGTCAAGAACTTAAAATTCCTGGATGTCCACATCTCTGAGGATCTGTCCTGGAGCCTCCATGTTGATGCAATTACAAAGAAGGCTCGCCAGCCTCTATACCTTGTGAGGTATCTCAGGCTATTAAGTTTATCATCGAAGACTCTTGTAAACTTCTACAGGTGTGCTGTGGAGTGCATTCTGGCTGCTTGTATCACTGCCTGGTTTAGAGGCGCCAATTCTCGGGACAAGAATAAACTCCAGAGGGTGGTTAACTCGGCCTGTGACATCACAGGCACCAGACTTCACTCCATCGAGGACATCTACATGAGGTGGTGTCTTAACAAAGGCAGCCTCTATCCTCAAAGAACCCCACCACTAAGACCATGCCCTCTTCACTCTGCTACCATCGGGGAAAAGGTACAGGAGCCTAAAGACGAGCACTCAACGGCACAAGGACAGTTTCTTCCCCGTTGCCATCAGATTCCTGAATAATCAATGAACCAAAGACACTGCCTTACTTTTCATGCATTTTTTTATATATAGTAATGTTGTAAGATGGTTATTATATAAATTTTTCCACAGTGATGCTGCCGCCAAACACTGAATTTCATAACTTGTTCATGACAATAAATTCTGATTCTGATTCAGTACATGTTGACTTAAAGACTTTAGCAAGGCTTTTGGTTAGGACACTCTGAATCTAAGGCATTTTGGCAACTAAATCAAAATTGGTTTTGTTATTGGAGACAAGGATAGTAGTGGAGAGTTGCTTTCATGGCTGGAAGTGGCCTTGAAGGATCAGTGTTGGGACATGTGTTGTTTGTCATTGATATGCTGGAAAATGGGTAAAGTAGTGGCAGATGTAACTGAATCCAGTATTGTGTGAGGGACACATTATACTGGGAAGGCATATACAATAAATCTCAGGGACCCCAGAAGTGCGATGAACAATGGAACATGGATGAATGTCTGCAAACTCTTTGGACAGCATATCATCCGATTGCAAGACAATGATCCCAACATACTGCTAAAGCCACAAAGCAGTTTTTCAAAGCCAAAACTGGAAAATTCTTGAATAGTCAAGACAGTCACCTGACCTAAATCCAATTGAGTATGCCTTCCATATCTTCCATATGCTGAATAGAAAATTTAAAGGGTCAAGCCTCTGAAACACTCAGCTGAAGATAGGTGCAGTAGAGGCCTTGTAGAAGATACTCTCCACCTGGTGATGTCTATGAATCACAGATGTCAAATAGTCATTGCATGCAAGGTATATGCAACAAAGTAGTAGGGCATGGCTTCTTTTATGTACTTATCATTGCTATATCCCATACATTATGGTGACCATAATGAGGGAACGATGTATAAAAAGTGCTGCAATTTCTACATGGTCAAACCAAAATGTACACAAAATACTTGTTGATAAAATCTGAATGTATACCTTAATCACATGTGAATTGTTCAAATACAAATGTAAAACTGTGGAGCAAAGGGCAAATAAAAGAAAAATTGTCTTTGTCCCAAACATTATGGAGAGCACTGTAGTTACTTACTTTGACATTACTTGGCTTTTCTAATAATACTGTACTTATGCCCAATTCATCTGATATTATTCAATGGCCTGTTTCCAGATATTTTTAGATGTCTTATTTTAATAATTTTAACCTTTTCTAATTAAAAAAAAAACTATTAGTCAACAGAAAGTTATCATGAAGTGAGTCATACTAATTTTTAGCTGAAATGCCATTAAGGATAATTTTCCGACACATTTATAATAACTGGCTTACACTTATCTATCTGAAGACAATGTCAATTTAAGTTCTTCAGTGTTGCATTTATGGAATAGGGATTTGAAGTTATTCTAATGGGGACAAAGCAGCACAAATCATATTGTTAAAACTTTCAAACAATTAAGATTGTTGGTTGGTACCAGAGCATCATTTAAGTAGAATGGATGATGACTGTTAGTGATTCAGTTTCCCTTTAAAATATCCTGATATTATCTGAATGATTTTCTCAGTGAAAGTCCATCACGCATCTTTTATCACCAGGGAGGACCAGGCAGCAGTCATGTTAGAGCCATCACCTGAAAGTTTCACTCCAAGTGGCTTATCAACTTGTTGCAAGTCAGTTAAAGCAGCTTAAGGATAATAAAAAGGATAATAAAGTTGGTTAAATGATAAACCCATGTAAAGTCATTCTTCTTGAAAGAACAAGCATAACATAAGAAGTGTATGAGTGATTAAGAAAAGACAATAGTTCATAAGCCTGGAGAGGTTAAATCCTCCAACACCGATGTATCTTACTGGCAATCTAGCCAATAATTGGAAACACCAAACAGCGATTCAAGATTTATTTAGAGGCTAGAGGAGTGAGAGAGACCGATGGAAAAAAGATATCATCTATATTTTTGCATGTGATGGGTGAAGATGCCTTGGACATCTATAACAGTTTTCAAATTGATGAGGCAGCTTTCATGTTGGACACTCTGATGACAAGATATGAGGAGTATTTTGTCCCAAGTAAAAATGTCACCTATGAGAGATTCAAGTTTTTCTCCTGTGACCAGAAACAAGGTATGAGCTTCGACCAATACATAGCCAAGCTTCACACACTGATTAAGTCCTGTGAATATGGAGATTTGAAAATAAAGACAGGATAGTTTATGGAATCCCAGATAATGGACAGAGAAAGACTGTAGAATATTTTTTGTCTTTCTGGATGCATCAAAGAATGTCAGAAGTACTAGTTCTGTAGTTAGAATGGTCTTCAGTTGTCCCCATTCTTCCTCGTGGTAGTCTGTTCACTTGAATTCACATTTGTCCTGTAACAATTTCCTTAGGCGCATTGTTTTGGAAAGCAAGTTTGGTATGAATTTACCAATGAAATTGATCATTCCCAGCATTCTCAATACACCTTTTTTTGTCAGTGGGTCTGGGCATCTCTAAAATTGCTTTCATCTTGCTCTTGTCTGGCTCCACACCTCTCTCTGACAGTTTATCTCCGAGAAAGGTGATTTCCTTCACACCAAACTGACATTTTTTTCTCTGTTTAACTTTAATCCATTCTTCTGGATATGTTGTAGCACTTTGATAAAGCTCTCATTGTGTTGTTCTTGTGAGGATCCCCATAGCATGTCATTCATGTACACATGTACTCCGTTTATGCCTTCCATTGTCCTGAGGAACACTTCTGGAGCTGAGGAAATTCCAAAGGCCATCCTCAGACAGGAGTATCAGGCAAACAGTTTATTAAATGTATAGTATTTTGTGTTTTCATCGTGCAGTTTTATTTGCCAGAAGCCCTGGGATGTATCCAATTTAGTGAAAAACTTTGCACCAGCCATTTCACTTGTAATTTCATCTCAGGTTGGAACCTGATAGTGTTTTCCCTTTATATTGGTATAAAGGTCCATGTACATGCTTAGGTCACCATTCTTCTTTTTGACATACACCATTGAATTCACCCATTCTGTGGGCTCCTCTGCTTTCTCTATGACCCCGAGTGCCATCATTCGGTCAAGTTCCTGCTTGAGCTTTTCTTTTTGTGGTGCTGGAACCCACCTTGGGGCCTGCACTACTGGCTGTGCATCCTCTTTTAACTGTATCTTATAGGTGAATGGTAGAACTCTAAATCCCTTGAAGATGTTGGGAAATTGATCCAGTATTTCCTCTACGCTGTTAAGTGCATGGACACTGTTAATGTGATACACCCTCATGACCAGTTTTAAATCTTCACATGCTTTGTCTCCAAGCAGTGATTCATGTCCATCTGGGACTACTGTGAACCCTTGAGTTAATATGTACCCTTTGTGTTGATGCTCTGTCCATTGTATGCTTTGAGCAGTACAGGATTTGCATGGATGTATGATTTTATCTTCATTGCCCTGATGTCGTGATAAGAGATCAAATTGACCTCTGCTCCATGTCTAATTTGAAAGGAGTATTTGTTCCATTTGTATGTAATGACACAGTCCATTTATCCTGCTTGACACTGTTCACTTTGTGAACCACCATGCCCATGAAAAGTGTATCACTGAGAGCAATTTATTGTATAGTGTGTACAGTGTTTTCTATAGTGTGTACTTTTGTTTAGTTTACCTTTGGAAAAGCGTAGTGATTCTGCCCTTTGCACTTGTTACAGACTTTTCCATAAGCTGGGCATTGCTTTGGTGCAATCTTAGTGCCACATTGTTTACAATTGAATGTCTCTCCATCTTTTTGTTGTTTCCTGTATCTCATTTTTTGCTTGTGTGTCCAGACACTATGGCTACGACCATCCCTTCATTTTCACTGGCTTTTACACCATCACTGAACTTTTTTGCATGCTGCAGAGCTAGTTCACTGGCGTGGCATTATCTTCACAGCTCTCACCAAAGTAACTCTATCTCTCACAGCAACCTCTCTCTCACTTTCTTATTAATAATCTTAAATACAATTTGATCATGGATCATTCAATCTTTCAGTGATCCAAAACTGTTTTTAATTTTAAGTCTGTTAAAGTATCAAAGCTCTCTTCCTGCAGCTGCGTGCACGATCAAAACACACACCTCTCAAATGTTTAATTTTATTTTGGTGAACAGTAAAATTTGGTCTTCTGCCTCGGCAAAAACAAATGTGTTGAAAATCTCTGAGCTTGAGGTCCCATCACAATAAGTAGCATTGCAATCATCCATATATCTAGTTGGATATTGTTTCTAATTGCTTGCAAGTAAAGCATAAACCTTTGCTTAAACAGCCTCCACTCGATATTTCCAGTCCAATTTACAGCATTAGGAGTTTTTAAACCATCCATATTTTCTCTGCTGATATCAACTGTTACTCGTTATACACACTATTTTTTTTTTCTCTTTCACTCCGGTGTACAGCAGAACTTGGCTGCTTCTTCCACTCTTAACTGTTTCTTCCACTTCTGGCTGTTTCTTCCACTCCTGGTACTACGTGATGTTTCTTTTATTACAATAAAGAAACTTGGGCTCTTTTTTCAAACAATTAAATTTATTAAATAAGCAGCCAGCACTACAAACAGAACGCACATGCAGACCTCATGGCAAGGCATCCATCTTGAATCAACTAAAGATGCAACAACATTCGCAAGATGTAACATTTCACAGATGCTACACACTTTGTCTCTGACTCCTCCTGGTGGTAGCTCTCTAGCACTACAGTATGGTTACCTTCAAACACAAAGGGCGATATCTAAAGTCGCAGCTACTGATTCTAGATAGGAGAGTACAGTCAATATTAGGACTGAGTGCATGTGAAGAGCTTGACATAGTGAAGAGAGTTTTGATAGTGGCTTCACAGACTGACGATGAGCACACAAGACTCATGGAAGAGTACACAGATGTCTTTGAGGGGCTTGAATGTTTACCTAGCATACACAAGATCCACCTAGAGGAGCCACCTAGTGGCTCCTGTTGTCCATGAGTTCAGGAGAGTTCCATTTCCACCTAGAGACAAACTTAAACAAGAACCTACCACACATGGAACAGATGGAAGTCATCCAGAAAAGTGAAGAACCTACAGATTGGATCAGCTCACTGGTCATCGTGCAAAAGAAAAATGAAGCATAGCATATATATTTGGACCCAAGAGAAAGAGAAAGCATTTTAAATTGGTGACACAGGAGGAAATCATGTCCCAGTTTGCAGGTGCCAAGTGGTTTAGCAAGATCAACATGTCCTTGGGGTTTTGGCAGATGAATCTCAATGAAGCAAGTTTGAGACTATACACTTTCAGTACTCCACAAGGAAGATACTGCTTTCTTCAGCTGCCATATGGGATCTTGCCCACCAGAATTCTACCATAAAACCATCCACATGATCTTTGAAAGTATACCTGGATTTAAGACCATGATGGATGATGTCATTGTATGGGGGCCAACCAAGGATGAACATGAATCATGAATAAGCAAGTGCTTGACATGACACAAATGTCAATTTCAAATTAAATAAAGAGAAATGTAAGTTTGGTGTAAAGACACTGACCTTCAAAGGAGATGTCATATCTGAACAGGGAGTGAAGCCTGATTCAAGAAAAACATTAGCCATTGAGAATTTTGCAAGACCCCAAAACAAAGATAAGGTGAGACATTTCTTGGGGATGGTGTCTTACCTGGCTAAGTTCATCCCTTGCCTGTCGACTGTGTTAGAACCACTTAGATCACTTCTTGAGCAGAAAAATGAGTGGATTTGGTTTCATGAGCAAGAAGAGTGCTTCCAGGCTCTCAAAAAAGTCCTAACAGAAGAGTCTGCACTAATATTTTATGATCCAAGAAGGCGTAGCAGCATGAGGACACATAGCAGCCTGTGGTCTATGCATCAAGGGCTTTAACAAGTGCAGAAGCCAACTATGCACAGATAGAGAAAGAGCTACCTGCCAGCACTTATGCATGTGAAAGGTTCCATCAATATATTTTTGGACAAACTTTTGAAGTGGAGACAGACCATAAACCACTGGATTCAATTATATTCAAACCACTGAATGACTGTCCCATGAGAGTACAGTGCATGTTGATAAGACTGCAGAAATATGATGTGAAAATTATCTACATGCCAGGAAAATACATTTGCAGCTGATGCATTGTATCGGGGAGTTGACAAGAAAGCAAAATCCGACCAAGAGGTTAATGCAGCGATACAGTTCTATGTTGACATGATTATCACTTCACTTCCAGAATCCTGGGATAGAGCAAAGCAGATCAGGAAAGCAACAGAGACAGATGAAGCAATGAAAGAGCTCAAGATACAATACAAAAAGGATGGCCGGCAGCTAAGAATGATTGTTCAATGAGTATTCAGGATGACTGGGCATGTGGAGACGAACTGCCAGCTGTGAAAGATATAGTCTTCAAAGGGAACAGGTTTGTGATTCCATCATTGCTACACAAGGAAATGCTCCAAAAGATACACAAAGTATATCTTGGTGAGGGAAAATGCAAACATAGAGCTTACTGGCTAAGCATGAACCAAGACATAAACCAGGCTAACAATCAACATCGAGCCAAACAGTTATCGCCTTCATGAAAAGTGTGTTTGTGAGGCATGGAGTTCCTTGTGAAGTCGTATCAGACAATGGTCCACAATTTTCGAGCAGTGAATTTGAGTCCTTTGTCAATATTTGGGATGTTTCGGCATGCAACTTCAAGCCCACATCACCCAAAGTCTAATGGCCTAGCAGAGAGTTCTGTGAAGAGCCTCATGAAGAAAGCGCATGATGGACGAAAGGATTTCCACAGAAGTCTAATGATTTACAGAAGTGCACCATTACCGAATGGCCTTTCTCCTGCCCAAATGTTGATGGGTTAACGCAAACAGACCAAGTCTTTCCAATGCGTGAAAATCTGTTGGTGCCCAAAGGACCACACAAGGTCAACCAGGCTAAAATGGAAGAGAAAGTAAAACAGAAACAGTATCATGACAAGACTGTAGCCCCTTTCAGGTGGCCACAAAACCCAACTGTAAAACCACACATAATACTCCTGTGTGGCTGTCGGGTGGCCATCTGAAACCAGAAAAGCCGGCCAGGAGGGTTACTTACTTAACCCTTCTCCGAGAGGTATAACTAGCCTGTTCGGAGTATCGATTGTGGCAGCTGAAAGTGGCCCGGGCTGACGAGGTTGAGGTGACATCGTCAGCCATCGACTCCTGAGACAAGGAATCCAGACTCCTCAAATTTCTTTTTGCACCCTCTCCCACTGGCGCTGCCGGTCTCCCCCCCCCCCCCCCCCCTCGCCCACCTGATTCCCGCTGCCGCTGCCGGTCTCCCCACCTCACCCGCCCAACTCCCACTGCTGGTCTCCCTCCCACTCACCTGCCCAATTCCCGCTGCTGCTCCCGGTCTCCCCCCCTCGCCCGCCCGACTCTCTCTGCCGGTCTCCCCCCCACCTCGCCCGCCCAACTCCCACTGCTGCTGCCAGTCTCCCCCCCCCACCCAACTCCCTCTGCCGGTCTACCCCCCTCCGACTCCTGCTGCCGCTGCTGGTCTCCCCCCCTCACCAACCCGACTGCCACTGCTGCTCTCTCCATCCCCCCTCACCTGCCCAACTCCCGCTGCCGGTCTCCCCCACCCCTCCCCCCGCCCCCACGATGTTCATATGTCCCTGGACCCTGAGCCATGTGAAGTCCTTGAAAGGGAATGCGTTTTGCCGAAATTCAGAACCGAGTTACATGTGCACGAATAATTTTACTATCAGCCCCGATTTTCCAGAATTAAAAGCCAGTTAATTGATCGATTTTTAAATTTTCACAATTAAGTAGAAAAGATTCAAGGACACAGTTCCAATATGATCTTAATTACATCTAATTTTTACTCAGAAATAAGAAAAGTATTGTCGCTTTCTATATGAAAGCGGATTGGAGTGAACGTCAGTGGCTTTAGTACAGAACGTTAACATTTCTCAAGCAAACAAATTGATTTAGTTGTCAGTAAATTGCAAAAAGAGCAATACATAAGGTTGTTGCCGAACTGTTTCATTTCGTACATCCAAACTGCTGGATGGGTCAGGTCTCCAGAATGGAGGACCATCGCCTTCCCAAGATCGTGTTATATGGCGAGCTCTCCACTGGCCACCGTGACAGAGGTGCACCAAAGAAAAGGTACAAGGACTGCCTAAAGAAATCTCTTGGTGCCTGCCACATTGACCACTGCCAGTGGGCTGATAACGCCTCAAACCGTGCATCTTGGCGCCTCACAGTTTGGCGGGCAGCAACCTCCTTTGAAGAAGACCGCAGAGCCCACCTCACTGACAAAAGGCAAAGGAGGAAAAACCCAACACCCAACCCCAACCAACCAATTTTCCCCTGCAACCGCTGCAACCGTGTCTGCCTGTCCCGCATCGGACTTGTCAGCCACAAACGAGCCTGCAGCTGACGTGGACTTTTTACCCCCTCCATAAATCTTCGTCCGCGAAGCCAAGCCAAAGAAGATATGACAAGTATGAAGCCGTGGTAAAACAGTGAAAATCAGGAGTCGGCAGCGGGAGTCAGGTGGCGGGGGGAGACTGGCAATGGGAATTGGGTGGGTGAGGGTTGGGGGGAGACCGGCAGTGGCAGCGGGAGTCGGGTGGGCGAGAGGGTGGGAGGAGACCGGGAGTGGGCGAGGGTGGGGGGGGGAGACCGGCAATGGGAGTTAAGTCATGCCTGAGTTGTTTGTCAGGCATGCCTTGTCGCGCTGCTGTGACGTGAGGTCAGCGTGGGCGGGACTAGGCCCCTGTTCGGAGTAGCTGGCTTTCGCTGCTAGGCGACTAGCAGTCAGCTGGCACGTTTAGGTACGCAAAGCCGTCCATTTCTTGGCCACCTGAACAAGCCAGCTGGACACTGCTAGCCACGCCTGCAGGCAGATAATCTTCGGCGGAACATCTGAAAGCGACTTGTGGAAAGCTACCAGTCCTGAAGCCTGGAGTCACAGTGTAAATTTGAGATCGCAATTCTGGCGCATGGGCCTTTCCAGGATTTGTGCAATAAGGAAATAGATCCACATTCCTACCAGATCCTGACAGAGGGAGGGACACATCTGAGAAGGAATCGCATTGATCTATGACCACAAGCTCCAATCCATAGTCATAACCCATCACCTGTCAGTACACAAAAGGGTCCAGCACAGGAAGAAAAGGAACATGTGGTTCAGAGTCCACAGAAAACTACCAAGTCTTATGGAGCAAATGCAAGCAATACACCAGTAGAAATACATAGCAAACAAAAAAGGATTATTAAACCACCTCAGAGACTGATTGAAAGCTGCTGAGTGGAAAGAGACTGTCCACAGAAGGTAGATACTTTTGTTATGTAGATATAGTATTGTGTTTTTGTTTTTTGAAAAGAGAAAAGATATGTTATGTGTGTTAATTAGAATTACATTTCCTAGCATGCAATGCATGTGGTTGGGCAGAAACAGGAAGTGACATATGAAGGGAAGTTGGTTGGAAGTCAGATGAAGCAGCTCAAGGAAAATAAAATTGGTTAAGTGTAAAATCCATGTAAAGTCATTCTTCTTGAAAGAACAAACATAACAGTTATAAGTCATCGTATTTACTTTTTTTAATGATAACTTTATCCAATTATTTTGTCCAAATTAGCTGTAAATTCCAGATGACAATTTCAGATATTTTACCTAAATAATATTGTTAGTTGCATGGTAAAGTTTGCAGAAGAAGTATATTATCAGAGTAAAATAAAAATCATCACCATCTAATTGTAGGTTGAGAAATGAAGGTTTCAAATCTGACACCAGAAATTTCAGCATGAAACCTTAGGCAGGGCCTCCAGTGCTATACCTCAGCTCTGCTGTCAGAGGTGCCCACTTTCAGATGAAGTATTAAATTGAGCTGAGCATGTCCTCTGTCTGTGGAGCTTATAATTATTATCCTGAACCACAGTCTGCAAAGCAGATGACCACATTGATGGTTTATGAGAGCATTGGTTGCTGGTCCCTTCAACACAACATTGAGCATACTTAAAACTACAGTGTGACACCCTGAGGCCCTGAATACTTCAATCTTTCCATAAAATTGCTTATCACCTGGCCCCAGAAGATTTGGGGTCTGCCAGTTCTCAGTTGCTTGCAGGCGACAGTGCACCTACTTGTGCGCTTGTGCACTCTCCTCCACATTTTATTTTATTTTATTGACATCAATGCTACTATTATAATGCGAGTTTAACTTGGATGATGGAGGAAACCACCCCTTAATCATAGTGGGAAAATAATTATCTGGAATGGAATAAAAAGTCGTGTCAAATCTTATTTAGGATGAAAGACATACATCTCATATACAGAAAATTACTTTCTTGACATTGACTTCAGAGGTGTGATAAATACCTTGCTATAGGCTTTAATAAAGTCTGAATTCATCTGAATAATACAATGGATCCTGTTAACACACATTTAAAGAAATAATGAATGCAAAGAACTGTCATGTAATGTAAAAAAAACCTGTTATTGATCCATATTTCAGTTGTTCTGGAAATCAATCACTTAGAATGTATGAACAAATGTTAATTGCCAGCATTCATTTGATGACGGTGTGGGAGGCCCATGCAAAGAACAGATTAACTCATTCATTCCTCTTTGTGCCACCTATGACACATAAAGCTTCCATGACAGCACTGTACTATCAGCCTGGGACTTACAAGAGACCACACATCATCGTTCTTCACCACATTACTCCAGATCATTCCTTTTATATTTCCTGCATGGTGCTAGCATGAGGATGTTTGGGCAATGTTTTTTCTGTCGAACCCCATGCCTAACCAAACCATCTCTATTTCCTCCACTTTACATTTGGTCTGTTTGATTTTGAGTTTATCCTTACATATTAGCTCTTGCTCAGAAACCTTTGCTGATGATCTATTGATCGTTATGGAAAGTCTGTGACAAGAGCAATTCTTATTGTTAACTTCCAACACTCTCACATACCATCCAACACAGCACATGCCACTCGCTCACTTTCCACACCCCACTCGCTCACTTTCCACACCCCACTCACTCACTTTCTACATCCCACTCACTCACTGTCCACACCCCACTCGCTCACTTTCCACACCCCACTCACTCACTTTCTACATCCCACTCATTCACTGTCCACACCCCACTCACTCACTGTCCACACCCCACTCACTCACTTTCCACACCCCACCCACTCACTGTCCACACCCCACTCACTCACTGTCCACACCCCACTCACTCACTTTCCACACCCCACCCACTCACTGTCCACACCCCACTCACTCACTGTCTACATCCCACTCACTCACTGGTCACACCCTACTCATTCACTGTCCACACCCCACTCACTCACTGTCCACATCCCACCCACTCACTGTCCACACCCCACTCACTCACTTTCCACACCCCACCCACTCACTGTCCACACCCCACTCACTCACTGTCTACATCCCACTCACTCACTGGTCACACCCTACTCATTCACTGTCCACACCCCACTCACTCACTGTCCACATCCCACCCACTCACTGTCCACACCCCACCCACTCACTGTCCACACCCCACCCACTCACTGTCCACACCCCACTCACTCACTGTCTACATCCCACTCACTCACTGCCCACACCCTACTCATTCACTGTCTACACCCCACTCACTCACTGTCCACATCCCACCCACTCACTGTCTACACCCCACTCACTCACTGTCCACACCCCACTCACTCACTTTCCACACCCCACCCACTCACTGTCCACACCCCACTCACTCACTGTCCACACCCCACTCACTCACTTTCCACACCCCACTCACTCACTGTCTACATCCCACTCACTCACTGGTCACACCCTACTCATTCACTGTCCACACCCCACTCACTCACTGTCCACATCCCACCCACTCACTGTCCACACCCCACTCACTCACTTTCCAAACCCCACCCACTCACTGTCCACACCCCACTCACTCACTGTCTACATCCCACTCACTCACTGGTCACACCCTACTCATTCACTGTCCACACCCCACTCACTCACTGTCCACATCCCACCCACTCACTGTCCACACCCCACCCACTCACTGTCCACACCCCACCCACTCACTGTCCACACCCCACTCACTCACTGTCTACATCCCACTCACTCACTGCCCACACCCTACTCATTCACTGTCTACACCCCACTCACTCACTGTCCACATCCCACCCACTCACTGTCTACACCCCACTCACTCACTGGTCACACCCTACTCATTCACTGTCCACACCCCACTCACTCACTGTCCACACCCCACTCACTCACTTTAAAACAGTTAAATGCCAGAATTTCTGAAATATTACAAGATGATAACCAAAGTATCTGCTCATTTCCCATTTCCTGCAAAACTTTGGGATCCTATCCTAATCATGAGGATCTTATCAGCTTTCAAGTCCAAAAAACCTCTCTGGTGGTTGTCTTGGGTAAACTTATACCTCTCATTTTGTTCATTTTAGATTGGTCACAGTGTTTTAGCTACCGAAAGAAAATAGACACACACACCGAGAGCAGTTCAGTTTATACAAATGTTTATTACTAATTCAAAAGCTGATTTCACACTACAATATGCAAGCCCTTCCCAACTATACTTATCAACGCTTGGACTGGTCCCAACTGCCGAAGCGAGGCAACAACTGCACACTTGTAGTAGATTGTCAGGGCGCTGGTAGCAGCTTCTCCACCTCCCCCGACCGGGACGTTGCTCGGACTCTGGCTGTTCTTCCTTCTTGACAAGGGGTGTTCCCACCCCTCGGAGAGTCTAAACTTCAGCAGCAGGACCACAGACTTTTATACCCCAAAAACAATTAATCATGCACCCACTCCCTCTAACATTTGTCAGTCAAAATCAAAGCTCAGCATACTATTCTACAATTTAGAAGATTAATTATTATGGAGCAGGATGCTATGATATCCTGGTTTATCTCGTAGATACAAGGACTCATTAAAACTTCTTGAGCAAGACAGGTTGTGACCAATACGTCAATTTCAGAGTGTCGTATTTGACAACTGCTTTCCCTGGGCCTCACGGTGGAATTCCATTTCAAAGTGTATCTTCAGATAAGTCCCCATGGCTGAGTTTAATTACATCTGCTAGTTCTGAAAGTAAGGTGACCTGCATGTGGACCCAGTGTCGTCAGTTCCACATAAGCAAAAAGCATCTGAGTACATGGTTTTAATCCTCCATTACATTCCACCCCTTGGTCACAATCTGTCATTTGCGAGGCCTAACCAGTATTTGAGTACAGAGGGAGCGAAAAAAGAGAAATCAAAACAACAATTACAAAGATAAGCAATGACGCGAGCAACCAACGGAGGATATTGTGGCCCACTCCCCCAAATGTAGCAGTTAGCCATGAGAAAGGATTCCAACCAAGGCTCAAATTATCCTTGTTGGCCACAATACCCAGATACTGGAGCTCACGAACAGATTTTGAAACATGCTGAACAATAACATATTTATATAAGCTGCACTTGAGGCTGGTGACCGAGGACTTCCTTGGTGTAATGCATCGGACCGTGTTTCCCACTGGGAACTCCCTTGGAACGTCCTCGACATTACAAATCCAATTGCTGGCATCAAAGCAGCTGTTAAGCCAGATCACCAGGAGTGTAAAATGGAGAACCTGGAACAAAGAAGCCTGACACATGTCACTCACGATACCATAAGCGTTCAGTGTTTAAACAGACTAAATCATCCTGTCCCTCAATAGCTACCCACCGAGTGTTACCCTGGGCAGGTGTCACTATTTCCCCTTTTACAGGAGGGCCACTACCTGGTGGTGCCACCCATACTTTTTGTCCAACATTCTCTAGTTCGGGGATGGGGGGCATTGACTGTTATTCCTCTGGAATAGGCTGTAATTCAGGAGCGTGAAGAAGTCGGTGGAAAGGTGTACCTCCTTTTAAAGGGCGATGATTCAAATTGTCGACTGCCTGCTGCAGCACATGGCACCATCCCTTCTGGGTCCCCAGTGATGTTAACAAATGAATTTGTTCCTTCAGTAAGCCGTTCATTTGTTCAACTAACCCGGCAGCCTGCGGGTAATAAGGAATATGGTGGACCCATAAAATACCGTTGTCATTTGCCCAATCACAGATTGCTTTCCCGGAGAAGTGCGAGCCATTATCAGAGTGAATCTCCTCTGGAACATCATAACGATAAATCAAATGGTTTTGTCCTTGGATAGTGCTAGCTTGGTCAGCCGTCTTGGTGGGAAAAGTAAAAACCAGGCCCGAAAAGGTGTCAACCATTACTAGGACGTAATATTTACCCATGCAGTCTAGCATGGGGCCTATGTAATCAATTTGCCAGACCGCAGCTGAGTGAGCACCCCGTTTTATTCGGCCATGCGGACCAGGTGGAACGGTATGGAACTTCACAAGCTGACATTCTGGGCATGTACATATGACCATGCGGACATCATCCTTATGGATGGATAAAGCATGTGTACGGGACCACATAGCTGATCCCTTCTCCCCCAAATGACCACTCTGTTCATGTGCCCATCGAGCCAGGGGGACGGTATCAGCACAGCTGATAGTGGCAAGCTGATCTGCTACTGCATTATGTTGAGCCATGTTAGTCGCCATATTGGTATGGGCATCAACGTGATAAACGGTTATCTCACGATGGTGGGAAGCATCCCACAACAGCTGCCACAACTCTTTGCCCCATACTGGGCGGTCATGTATCATCCAGTTGTTCTTTTGCAAATCAGGCATCCATACCACAAGTCCATTAGCCAAAGCCCAGGAATCAGTAAACAGGCGAAGAGGGTGATCATGGGGATCTAGTGGTAAAGTGACTGCCTTCAACTCAGCATACTGACTGGAGCCACCATCCCCCTCCTCCGATAACTGAGTTCCTGACCTAGGATGGTAAGCCACCTGTTCGTGTATGCGGCCCACCCCTTCAGGCCCTCTGGTCGCACGACTCTGAATATACCACTTCCATTTAACAATAGAAGACTGCTGAGCCCGCCGGATCTTTAGATTAGCATCATTAGCCAGGACCCAATTCATTATAGGAAGTGCAGGTCGCAATTGAACATCTGCATCACCTGTCATTCTTTCAGTCTCTAGCAGGGCCCAGTAACAGGCTAGTAACTGTTGTTCAAAAACAGAATAACGAGTGGCAGCCTCAGGCATGGTACGTGACCAGAATCCTAGTGGGACTCGGCGACCCTCTTGTTTCTGCCAGAGGCTCCAGGAGGCCACATCATCAATATAATGGTGAATTGAGAGGGAAGGCGATACTGGAAGGTGGGTGAAGGTATACTGGCGCCCCTTCCAGGTAAAGGCGAACTGATCCTGTGAGTCCTCAGCTATAAGAATACTGAAGAAGGCCTTAGCGAGATCAATGACAGCATACCATGTTCCTGAGTTCCCAGTAGCAATGTTTTCAATAAGAGTGACAATGTCCGGAACTGCTGAAGCAAGTGGTGGGGCATGTTTGTTCAAAAAACGATAATCAACTGTCATTCTCCAGGAGCCGTCAGGACCGGCCAAACAGGGCTATTGAAGGGCGACGTTGCAGGCCTCACTACCCCTTCTTCTTTCAAAGCATCAATGGTGGCGGTAATCTCCTCCTGCCCTCCAGGGAGGCGATATTGCGGAATGCATACAGGTTTTGAGGGGGGTGGCACCACCACGGGATCCCACTTGGCCTGACCCACCACTAATCTTTTTGTAATAGTCCGAATTCCGAATGCAAACCCCCCTTGGCTAGTATTAAGGGCTGTACCGGCCAACATATTAATACCCAGAATACACTCGTCAGTGGCAGCTACCAACGCATGTAACCATATGGGGGAAGGGCCATCACCCACCGTGGCACGGACTTTTATTTCCTTTGCCAGGGTGATTGCCCCTCCCATTCCTTCTATTCGAAATGTGGGTCCGTTCCAGAGGTCGGGGTTACCAGGAATCACCGAGTGCTCTGCACCGGTGTCAACCAAAGCCAAGTATTGGCGATCATTACCCCCACCCCAGTGAATTGTTAATGGTATGTAGGGCCGCGGATCCCCGTGTGTGCGCCGTGTCTCGATGGAATAGACACGGGAATCCTGCCCACACCTTCAGGCTTCAGAAGGGTTCGGGGGTTTCCAGGACCACATGCTATTGTTATCCTTAAGAGCCTGTTTAACCCATTGTTGTACCTCATCACGGGTAACTGGGGCAGGAGAAGCTGACTCGATAGAAGCAGCAGTGGGAGCAGAAGGCACAGCTGGGCCGGGAGGACCCAGCATCTGGGGATGATGTTCCCCTGCCTTCCTCTTATAAAGGGCATACAAGACTGCAGTAGGTTTCCCATCAATATCACTTTTAGGTACACCTAACTTTAACAAAGTTAGAAAAAGCTCTTTTCTGGTCAGTCCATTATTAACAGCAGCCCCTCTCCTTTCATCTTGTCTGTCTGCTTTAACCTGGGTTGTACGTGAGTGGATTTTACCTCCCAACTCCAGTTCTTGGAGTCCAGATAGGGCGTGCACCGCCTCAGATACGAGGTGCCCAATTAGCGGACTAGTTACAGACAGGACCAGTCCCCGTATAGTAGGTTGGGCTGAACGAACCAATCGGGTATGCATTCCAGCTGTGAATAATTCTTCATCAGGGCTCCCCCCATGCATCCACAGCCTCAGGCGCCCCGCATACAAAGCAGAGGCCACGGCCTGTTGGCGAATCACTGCTATACCCTCCTCTGGTGTGCCCCAATGGTTCTGCAAATGCAGATCCCAATCTACTGGTGACGGATACACCCGTAACAGGGCTTCTCCTAGAGTAGCAAGTAAATAGTCTACATCTCTCCTTCTGCCACGTAATTCAGCAGTGACTCGAATATCAGTAGTTAATGATCCTAACCCCAACAATTCCTCAGGGGTCAGATATATGCTACCTCCCCCTTGCTCCCAAACCCGCAGAAGCCAGGCCGCCAAAGTTTCTCCTGTCTTTTGCCTAAAACGATCTCCAATGGCGGCCAGCTCTTTTATAGTAAAGTCACGTATTGTTGTTGACTGCTCCCGACCCCTGTTACCACTCTGGCACATGGGAGGCTGCTGAGACCATCCCGTTGAGGGGGGAGCCCACCTAGCATAAGCAGGGGTTTGGGAGCCTTCCCCTGGGTCCGCTTGGGAGATCGGAGCACCGGTCCCTTCAGTTTCTACACTTACATCATCCCCCCTCTCGCCTTCATCTGCTTGGACAGTCCGCTGCCTTACGGGGCGGGCTTGAACAGCGGAGGGAGAGGGGAGTATGCCAGGCACATGCCGGGGGGTATCTGCATTATTACCATTATCATCATACCAGATATTCCCGTCCCAATCATCAATTACATCAGGATCATTGCCATTCCTTATCATGGCACGAATACGGTGTGGATCAGGTTCTACCCCTTGCTTTTCCTTATTCGCACAGAGCTGTTGCCGGAGTTTAATATTACGGCAAATTGTTTGAACATGCTTATCCTCCCATTCTTTGGCTCGATCCTGACTGGTGCTAACAATTTCGCTCATCATTGAGCAGCGCTGTCGCAGAGTCTCTACTTCCTCCTCTAGTTGTTTTCTCTTATGTTCAGACTTTACCTGCTGCTGAACTAATTCAACTTCACGCTGAACGGAGTGGCGTAAGGCTGTGGCCAGCAGCCAAAAACCGTCTGTCAGCGTCCCCCGTTTTTTTGGAAATTTACTTTCTCGGAGGAGAGTGGCAACCCGCTCTCCCAGAGGCACACTTAAGGGTTCTAACCTTTCATCCCAACTGATGGGTGGTCCCAACAAAGACAGGGTATTAGCCAGCATGCCAAACCCATCATCTTTGGAAGTCCATCCCGGAATCAAAAACTGCTCAGGGCTCACCTCTTTCTTTCGGCGAAACATCTTGAGACCAACCCTGCTCGCAGCGCCAATTGTCTTGGGTAAACTTATACCTCTCATTTTGTTCATTTTAGATTGGTCACAGTGTTTTAGCTACCGAAAGAAAATAGACACACACACCGAGAGCAGTTCAGTTTATACAAATGTTTATTACTAATTCAAAAGCTGATTTCACACTACAATATGCAAGCCCTTCCCAACTATACTTATCAACGCTTGGACTGGTCCCAACTGCCGAAGCGAGGCAACAACTGCACACTTGTAGTAGGTTGTCAGGGCGCTGGTAGCAGCTTCTCCACCTCCCCCGACCGGGACGTTGCTCGGACTCTGGCTGTTCTTCCTTCTTGACAAGGGGTGTTCCCACCCCTCGGAGAGTCTAAACTTCAGCAGCAGGACCACAGACTTTTATACCCCAAAAACAATTAATCATGCACCCACTCCCTCTAACATTTGTCAGTCAAAATCAAAGCTCAGCATACTATTCTACAATTTAGAAGATTAATTATTATGGAGCAGGATGCTATGATATCCTGGTTTATCTCGTAGATACAAGGACTCATTAAAACTTCTTGAGCAAGACAGGTTGTGACCAATACGTCAATTTCAGAGTGTCGTATTTGACAACTGCTTTCCCTGGGCCTCACGGTGGAATTCCATTTCAAAGTGTATCTTCAGATAAGTCCCCATGGCTGAGTTTAATTACATCTGCTAGTTCTGAAAGTAAGGTGACCTGCATGTGGACCCAGTGTCGTCAGTTCCACATAAGCAAAAAGCATCTGAGTACATGGTTTTAATCCTCCATTACAGTGGTATTTTGTGACCCGTACATAATTTCTTGAGTTCCTAATTTTTGCTCAACTTGTCTTTCTTTCATATTTTTAATTCATTTTCATCAGCTTTGTGTTGGAGATACACAGGAAAGGACAGAAAGAAGGCTTTATTTTGTGGCCTTTGTGGACTCCTCAACTGTCTGCACATTATTGGATTAAAGGAGCTGCATTGCTTCTGATAATAAAGCAAATGCAAAAAAGAACAGGGATAGATCTTTAATCTCTTCCAGAACGGCCATGAAGCTTGCTTGACCGTTATTTAACATACAATGATATTTTTCTGTGTTATATTTTATATATTAAATAAGCAAATTTCAGTTCCTGGGAGTCACTATCTCAAAGGATCTTTTCTTCCTCAGGAGTTTGTGAGAGATTGGCATGAGATCAGAAACCCTGGCAATCTACGGAGGTGTGGTAGAAAGTGTACTGACTGGCTGCATCATGGTCTGGTAATGGGAACACCAGTCCTCCTGAGTTTAAAGCTCTGCAAAAGGTAGTGGACACAGTACAGGACATCACAGGTAAAACCCTCCACACCATCGAGAACATCTCCAACTGATGTTGGAGAGCAGTAGCAATCATCAAGGATACACCCCCACCCAGCACATACTCTGTTCTCACTGCTACCATCAGGTAAGAGGTATAGATGCCACCAGACTCTCACCATCAGGTTCAGGAACAGCTGCCACCTCTCCACCATCAGACTCTTCAAGCTGGGCTTATTTAAGGACTCTTACTTTTGCACTTTATTGATTTCTTTTTCTCTCTGTATTGCACAGTCAGTTTGTGTATATTTCTTTATTTGTTTACATTGAATCTGTTTTTTTTGACACTGTCATTAGTGATAAAATCTGCCTCACCCGCAGGGAAGAGAAATTTGGTGTAAGTGATGTCATGTATGTACTCTAAGAATAAATCTGAAATCCAAATCTGAGATGGAGAGAGATAGGGAGGGGTGGGGCAAAGAGAAAGATGATGAGGAAAGGAGAGTTGAAGAGATAGAGAGAGAAGAGAGAGAGTGAAGGGGTAAGATGATGGGGAGAGAGGTGATGGAAGAGGAGTGTGGGAAGGGCAAAAGAGAAAGGGTTTAGAAAGAAAAAGGGGACGGATATGGGAAGCAGAGAGAGGAAAAGACTGAAAGACATGGAGGGGGTGTGTGTGAGAGAGAGAGAGAGAGAGAGAGAGAGAGAGAGAGAGAGAGAGAGATCTGTGGATCGACCAGCTGAAAACAGTGTGAAGTATGGGGATAGACATCGATTATTCAATGAGCTGTGACATTTACAATGTTGTACAATGAAAATTTATACTCTGATATTTTAGAAGTTTTGGAAATGCTAACATGCAGAAATTGTTTGGTTACACAAGACATGGGCATGATGGCTTGTTCAGACAACAGATACTTGGATGATTTTAATTTTTTTATTGCCTGACCTAATATGCACTGTACTCTAATGAATGAAGCTGTACTAGGAATATAATTCAAAACTATGACTATGTAACAGTAAAATTGTTGGAACAGAAAAACATCTATCCATCACTACTTTCTTCCTCCTATCACCAAGCCAAATTCGATCCTTTTGTCAAAATTATTTGTATTCTTTCTGTCCAACTTATGGACGAGCTTCAAGTGCAGAATTTATCAAAAACATATGACCACTTCTCCTGCTTTGCTTTCATCAAATGATTTAATTACCTCCTCAGAAAACTTGTACAGATTGGTGAGAGTTGCTCTCTCACACAAACCTCGCTGATTCTTTCTAATCAGCCCCTCACTTTCCAAGAACTTAAAGATAAGATTCTTCTCCAACAAACCTCCCTGCCATTAGGCCCTTTCATGCAGTGAAAGAGCCCGAGTGCAAAGGCGGAGGTTCTCCTCCCTTATGTCAGGAGACTTCTCTCCATGAATGCGCCCTGACCAGCTCAAGGCGCTGACTGCAATCCCTCTTAGAGGAAGGATCAGGGGCAGAGCACAGTTCTCCGCCACCCAGCATGAATGTACTGCTGCTGCAAGTGGCTGGCTAGGGGTGGGCTGATGTTGTCGTGATGACACTGTCAGCCTGTGACCCATCTCCCCTCTATCTTCCCTTCACTTACCCTTCTCCCTACATGAGCCCCTCAGGGCAGGGGCAGTCTGTGGGAGCCGTCAGGGCAGGGCAGCCGGTGGAGGCCATCAGGGCAGGAGAGGCTGGCAGAGGTTGCCAGGGCAGGGGTGCCCAGTGGAGGCCGTCAGGGTGAGGGTGGCCGGTGCGGGCTGTGACAGCCTCTCTGGCTGCTCCAGCCTCTCACCAAGCTGCTTCAGCCTTCGGGGCTGCTCATCAGTGCCAGCAGCTCAAAACGTGGCAGATCAATGGCCGTCTTCCCTACCCATAATCCCCCACACAGCTGGAAATATTCAGGGATATTTTAGGGATGCTCCATTAACAGGTAAGTTTCAAATTTTTATCTGCTTCTGCAGCCAGCCTCAAAGCAGAGGCCCAGCATGAAAACACCTATGATTACGAGTCACCAGCATTCAGTTTCCATGCATATCCCTATTGTCCTATTTTGAACAAAGGGAAAACATGATTTATCCTTCAGTCTTCTGATCCCTCACTTGTAGCTGATGAAGGTTTAAATATTTCTATCAGAGCCCCAGGAATTTCCTCCTTTGTTTCTGTTAGTAGCCAAAAGGCCCTGGACATTTATCGATCTGAATCTGCTTCAATATATCTAGCCCTTACACACATACTCCAGGTGTAACAGAATATAGATATGTTTTTGGGAGATAAATTGGTGTAGGGTTTGTTAGTGTAGGTCACATACAAACACTTTAAAACAGATCTTATTTAAAATAATGGAGCTCTGCTATTGCTAGACATATTGGTTCCACAGCCTTTGCAGAAGCTTTGGAGAGTGCCCAAGAGACTTCACTAATGGATTATTGTTTTTTAAAAAAAGCAACAGATGAAAGAACTTACCAGAGCCGCATTCTGTCTGTTCTTGGAGATTCATGTGGTTTTACAAGCAGAGAGAGTCAAACAGGTTTTCTCTCTGAGAGAGAGAGAGAGAGAGAGAGAGAGAGAGAGAGAGAGAGAGAGAGAGAGAGAGAGAGATAAGGAACTCTGTGGATGAACCAGGTGAGAACAGTGTGAAGGATGGGGATAGAGTTTTACAGTCAGCAGCAGCAACTGGGACTGGAACAGGACAAGCTGGCAAGCTTGTGGAAAAACCCCATTTTGAAGATGGGTTGTGAGTGCTTAGTTCAGCCTGGTCAAAACCCTTGTGGTCCATACAAGAGGAGAGGACTGGCTGTCTAATGTTTCACTTGAAATAAAAGAAACAAAAAGTCACTCTGTGGTGACCTGAAAGAAAGAGGTTACCATCTGGAAATGCCTGAGGGAGCAAATTTCTTCGGCAAGACACTGAAGTGGCTGATTAAAAAGGAATCAGTCGTGGGTGCCCAGCGAACAACAAATCTCTCTCTGAAAACTGAAAAGAACTTTCCTGACCAGTAACCATTTACCTTTCAAGCACCAAAGCCTGGTGAACTTTATAAATGTTAAATTCTGTGCACAGAATAAGAATTGCCTGCAACCAGTGAACTTGGAGGAGTGAGAAATGAGATTGGACTGTGAATCAAATAACTTTTCTGAACTAAAACACACATGACATACATGTGCGCTTAGAATCAGAAGGGGGTTAAGTTAGGTTAGTTAAGTCAATAGTGATAAGAAAGTGTGATTCTGTTTTCATGTTTAAAGATAATTGAAAGCAACTTTGTCTTGGTGAATATCTATTGCTCCTGGGTTTTGAGGTCGTCTGGGCTCATAACACAAGAGGTCAATGTACACCTCCCTTAACTCTACAGCCTCCTTGCCTTTCTTCCTAGTGAATACCAACCAGGAATATTGATTTTGGGTTTTGCTTCTATCTTCTGAATTCACACATAGGTTATTCCTTTGGCTGTATTGCTTCCTTAACTCCCCCCGATTTAATATAACTATAAAAGTTTTTAGGTTTTAGCAAATTCTTTTTTTACTCTCCTTATATCCTATACACCTAGTGACTTGTTAGAAACCAATTCCCTGCATTTGAGATGCACTTCCTCCTTTGCTCTGATCAACCTTCAACATCTCTGTTAAACAAGGTTCCCCGGACTTAACATCTTTGTCTTTTACCCTTGCAGAGGGATCCAGACCCTGAACATTTACTGACTCTATTTTTTTAAATGACCCACCTATCAGATGTTGTTTCCACCTCCAAATCCTGATCCACATCTAGATCCTGCCTTACACACATGAAATCTTCCTTCCCCCCAGTATGAAGCCCAAACTCGTGGATTTAACTTATCATTTTCCATGACTACTTTGAAGCTGAGAGAGGACCAACCAGAGACTGCAGACGCTGGAATCTGAAGCAAAACACCTTCTGCTGGAGGAACTCAGCAGGTTGAGTAGCATCAGTGGGAGAAAAAGGCTGGAACCCTTCATCAAGACTGAGAATGGAGAAGGGAGATAGCTAGTATAATGAGGACAAGGTGTAGGAGGGGTTGGACAGCAGGCAGTAGGGCATTGGTGAACCAGGGAGAGGTGAAGGATGATTGATAAAGGCAGCTGATTGGCAAGTGTCTGGCAAAGGCAAAAGAAGCAAAGAGGAGGAACTAATCCTATTAGAGCATCTGAGGAACAGAGAGAGGGATAAATAGAAAAGAGGCCATGAGTGTGATGTCATGGCATCATAGAGTCAAAAAGTCACACACCACAGAAACAGGATTTTCAGACCCCCATGTTAATGCTGTACCATCCATCCATACTAATAGCATTTACCTGCATTAGGTCTGCTGCCTTCTGAATCTTGGTGAATTAAGTTCTTGTGTAGAATCTTCTTGAGTGATGTGAGACCATCACCACCTCTTCTTAAGGTAGTTTATTCTAGATTCCAACCACTCTGTGTGAAAAATTCCCTATCATATCTTTCCTAAACTTTCTACCTTCTACCTTAAACTATGCTCACTTGTATTAGATACTCCCATTGGGAGAGGTTCTTTTTATCTATCCTATCTGTTTCTCTTTGTTTTGTATATCCCTATCAGGCCAACTATCAACTTTCCACATTTGATTCAAGATTCTTTTATTGTCATGTAACAAACAAACCCAGCTGTGGTACACCACTGGCCTATTGCAGGGGGCAACCTCTGTACCTGCTCAAGAGCATGGGAACAAGATAACACCTGGTCAGCCAACCTAAATGGACCAAGCCTCACCCGGTTGGGCGTCAATCACCCTCCGGGATATAAGTCTGAGCGGGCCCTTCTAAGTCACTCTCAGGGTTTACAGCAGTACAATCTCACAGCTGGCACCACATCAGCCTTATCCAGTCTCTCCTCATAACTGAAGTCCTCCAATCCAGGCAACATCCTGAAGAATTTCCTCTGCCCTCACAAAGAGAGGTGTGAGTGGGAGGTGCAACCTCTCTCAGATACAGGCTTCACTCATCTCCTTTAATTGAAAGTTAAAGTTTAGTTTGACTAGGAGGCATAGCCAGCCTGCTCGCCCTCTCTCTCTCTCTCTCTCTCTCTCTCTCTCTCTCTTCCCCTTCCTCTATTCCCAAATTCCCTTCTTTTTGCACCTCATTTTTTTTCATCCTCATGGCCCTCTTTTCTCACCCATCTAAATCACAAATCCTCCTCTATTTTCTGCCCACTTCCTCTCATTCCTCACTCTCCACTACCTTTATTTTTGCTCTTGCTACATCCATGCTCCTCTCTTGAACCCCACCCCTTGCTACAAACTCTCTCCACTCCCCACACCCCTCTTCCTACTCCCTTTTTTAAAACACATTTCCCCTTTATTGATCCTTCATATCACCTTTCCCAACCCCCACAGCCTCTCTTTACCCCCTCTCTCTTCCCCTCCCTCTTAATGATAGTGGGTTTTGTACTGTAAAAAATGTTATTCATTATTTCTTTTATACAATTCACATTTATAATCATGATTAATTACAATTTTTAAAATCTCAGAACAGCCCTAAAGAGAATATTACAAATGTTGATAATCTGAAGTTACTTTATGTTGTAAGGCTATAATGTTAATAATAAACAGTTATGTAATACACATTATTGCAAATAAGATTGATAAAGTTCTGTAGATTAATAATAAGAACCATAGAACATTACAGGACAAAAACATGCCCCTTTGGCTCTTCTAGTCTATGCTGAACCATTTTTCTGCCTAACCCCACTGACCTGCACCCACTCCATAACCCTCCATACCACTCCCATCAAAGCACCTGTCCAAATTCTTCTTAAATGTTAAAATTGATCCCGCATTCACCACATGTGATAGTACAGATTCTATCACCAATGTGTATATGTACAGATTGTAGTGTAGGATGACTGTGATTGGCTGAGAGCATAGCCACACCTACTGGCAGGTCTTAGATTGCTCCAAGCCAGACCAGGTCATTCTGGATTGGTTGACCTACATGTGATATGCTCCAGTCTTTTAATTAATAAAAGCCTTGGTTTGGATCAACAAGTCTTTGGTTCTTTTGACGCGCTCTACACCACATCAGCTAGCAGCTCATTCCACACTCCCACCACTCGTTGTGTGAAGAAGTTCTCCTTCATCTTCCCCCAAAACATTTCCCCTTTCACTCTTAACACCTCCTCTGGTTTGTACCTCACCTAACCTCATTGGAAAAAAACATACCTATATTTATTCCCTGGAGTGTAGAAGAATGAGGGAAGATTTAATAAAGGTATTTAAAATTATGAGGGGATTGGCAGAATAAAATCCTGACCTGATTAACCTTTCCCTATATCTCAGCTCCTGAAGTCCAGGAAAAATCCCAGTAAATCTCCCCTGCATGCATTCAATCTTATTAATATCTTTCCTGTAGTTAGGTGACCAAAACTCTACACAATACTCCAAATTTGTCCTCATCAATGTCTTGTACAACTTTAACGTAACATCACAACTCTTATGCTCAATACTTTGATTTATGAAGGCACCCTAAACTCTCTTTACACCTCTATCCACCCATGACGCCACTTTCAGGGAATTATGTACAGGTGCTCCCCTATTTACCAAGGTCTGACTTACAATATTTTGAAGTTATTATTGTACAGTAGTAATGACTGTTATTATTTACTTTCATGTAATATGTTAAATTAAGGTAATTGCAAGCATCGTTGATTTTTCCAATAAACACTGATAATTCCTCTAAAGTGAATTTTTTGGAGCCTCCTTGATCAATTTCTTCTTTTAGTTCATTTGGAAAGCTTGCAGGGACTGACACAGCACTGTTAGGGGAGAGAGGGGTAATGGGATCAGTGTGGGGACTGATAAAGTGCTGTCAGGAGAGAGCAGGGCAGCAGGATCAGTATGGGGACTGATACAGCGCTGTTGGTGTTATACAAGGTGTACATGCATTCTTTTTCGACTCACGATGGATTTGTCGGAACATAGCTCCATTGTAAGTTGTGAAGCACCTGTATCTGTATTCCCAGATCCATTTGTTCTACTGCACTCCTCAGTGTCCTACCATTTACTATGTTTGTCCTTTCAAAATGAAACACCTCACACTTGTCTGCATTAGATTCCATCTGCTGTTTTTCAGGCCATTTTTCCAAATTTTGAAAACGTTCTTCACTGTCCACAACACTTTTGGTCTTAGTGTCATCTGCAAACTTGCTGATCCAATTTACCACATTATCGTGCAGATCACTGACATAGATGACAAACAGCAATGGTCCCAGAACAGATTCCTAAGGTACACCACTCGTCACAGGCCTCCACACATTGCCCTTCAAATTTTACTTTTCAAACTGTGACAGAGTATATAGAAATGTTTTTGGGAGATAAATTTGGAAAGGTGTGTTAGAATAGGTCGCAAGCAAATACTTTAAAACAGATCTTATTTGGAATACTGGAGACATATTGGCTTCTCACACCCTATTGCAAGAGCTTTGACGAGTGCTCAAGAGATGCCAATAATGGATTCTTGTTTACCCAAAAGCAACAGATGAAAGAGAATGCTGGCACTGTTATTGTCTGCAGGAGAGGGTCATGTGGTTTTGCAAGCAGAGAGAGTCAAACAGGTTTTCTCTCAGAATGTGTGTGTGTGAGAGAGAGAGAGAATCAGAGATCACTTGACTGGAAATGGAGAAGCTAGCAAGCCCCAGTTTGGAAGGTGGCCTAGTCAAAGCCCTTGTGGTTCATGCAAGAGGAGAGGACTGGTTTTATCATCTGGAGAACCCTGAAGGGAGCAGGTTTTGTAAGCAAGACAGTGAGGTGACTGATGGACGTTCCTCAGTTGTCCTGGAATAACACATCTCTCTCTGTTAAAACCAACAAGAACCTTCCTGAGTGGTAACCATTTACCTTTCAAGCACCAAAGCCTGGTGAACTTTATACATGTTAAATTCTGTGCACAATATAAGAGTTTCATGCAACCAGTGAACTTGGAGGAATAAGAAGTGAGATTGGATTATGAACCAAAGAACTTTTCTGAACTTACACACAAATGCACTTAGAATTAGAAGGGGGTTAAGTTAGGTTAAGTAAGTAAATAGAGTTAAGTTAAAGTTTGATTCTGTTTTCATGTTTAAAGATAATTAAAGGCAACTTTTGCTTAAGTAACCATTTGTCTTGGTGAATATCTGTTGCTGCTGGGTTTATGGGTCCTCTGGGCTTGAAACAAAACCTAAGAATTTCTTTAGGTTTAGAAGTAATTGCTTAAAGGTCAAAATTCTAATGTTCATGTTGAGCTCAAAAAGAGTTCACAGATATGTCGTGAGTTATTGTAGAGCTGCTTGGAAGCTGAAAGTATGACCACTCTCAATTTTGACAATATTCTCTGACTTTGCAAATGCTTGGCTCTTACATTTATTGTCTTATCTTAAAATGATACTTCATCTCTTATAACAATGACTCTCAAGACTCGATTTTTTTTTGTCATGTAATAAAACAGATGTAATATTACACGAAATTGCATTTAGTGTGCCTTAAGGCAGACAAAAATTTGTCATTGTCAGAAATTGCCCAGTGCCCTGTTAACACTGGGCCCCACACAGGCTGTGGGCAACTTGTAGTCAAAGAACTCACACAGGCTGTGGGTTGCTAGTGACTTGTGGTCACAGGACACGCACCAGTCTGAGGGCTGCTGGAACAAGAAATCAGAACTGGGACTCAAGAGAATGTGGAGGGCAAGAGCTACTGAAGGCTTCCTGATCATATTGGAGATTTTGACATGGAGCTCAGGCTGCCAATGGTGCACCCAAAAGACTTCAATGCCAATATAAAGAGAAAACATAATTAGATTCCATCCAGGGATGAAATTACAAGTGAAATGGCTGGTGCAAAGTTTTTCACTAAATTGGATACATCCCAGGGCTTCTGGCAATTAAAACTTCATGATGATAGAACAAAATACTGTACATTTAACTCACCATTTGGCCGATACTCCTGTCCGAGGATGCTTTTTGGAATTTCGTTAGCTCTGAAAGTGTTCCACAGGACAATGGAGCACATCATAGCGGGCATAAATGGGATACTTGTTTACAGGGATGACATGATCCTATGGGGATCCACACAAGAACAACACAACGAGAGTCTCATCAAAGTGTTACAACCTATCCAGAAATATGGATTAAAGTTAGACAGAGAAAAATTTCAGTTTGGTGTGAAAGAAATCACCTTTTTAGGATATAAATATCTGAGGCAGGTGTGGACCCAGACAAGAGCAAGGTGAAAGCAATTTTAGAGATGACCAGACCCACTGACAAAAAAAGGCATATTGAGAGTGCTGGGAATGATCAATTTCATTGGTAAATTCATGCCAAACCTGTCTTCCAAAACAATATACCTAAGGAAGTTGTTACAGAACAAGTGGACAGACAACCATAAAGAAGAATGAGAACCAGTACTTTTGATGTTCTCTGACACATCCGGAAGGAAAAAAATATCTCCGGATGCTTCAAAAGATGGAATAGGTATCGTACTACTTCAGGCTGTGGGAGAAGATTGGAGGCCAGTGTCATACGCATCAAAGACAATGACAACATCTGAATGTACAGATTGAGAAAGAGTGTTTAGGCTTGGTCTATGGACTCAAGAAATTCCACAGTTATGTGTATGGTCCACCAACATTCATGGCAGAGACAGACCACAAGCCATTAATAGTGATAATCAAGAAAAATTTCAGTGAAATGTTGCTGAGAATCCTAAGACTGATGACTTTACAATGTTATGACTTTAAATTGGTGTACACACCAGGGAAACTAACTGTGTTAGCTGATGCGCTATCCAGGGCAGCGATGCAGCTTAAAGCACACAATTAGAGTTCCACAGAGACAGATGTGAATCTCCATGTGAATCTGATCTCTGAATCTCTTCCCATATCTGACATGAAATCCAAACAGATTAGAAAAGGACACAGTTCTACAGAAGGTCATCAAGAATCTGAATGAAGGATGCCCGAGAGGTGAACGTCAGCCATACTCCCAACATCAGAGCTGAGCTGAACATTGTCGATGGGCTTCTACTCAGATGGAGCAGAATTGTCATTCCTCAATCATTGTGACAAGAGATGCTGAAAAGGGTGCATAAGGGGCACCTTGGAATGGAAAAATGCAAGAAGAGGGCAAGAACTGTTGTTTATTGGCCAGGGATAAATGCTGACATTGACAGGATGGTTTCAAGCATGAAACCTGTTTGAAACATCATGCAAAGGAACCCATGATAATAATTGACTTACCAGCAGGAACACGGCAGAAAGTTTGGACTTAACTGTTTCACATGGATGGAAAAATTACTTGCTAGTTATTGACTATCTATAGAACTATCCAGAGATTGCGCTGCTTCCTAACATGTCTGTTGCTTGTGTGATCAAATATATGAAATGGATCTTTGCAAGACATGGAATTCCTCAAATTGTCCACAGTGAAAATGGACCATGCTACAGCTGTAGAGAATTCCAGAACTTTGCAGAAGAGTATGATTTTCGACACGTAACTTCAAGTCCTCTGCATCCACAGTCAAATGGTAGAGAAAGGTGTTCACAAAATGAAACAGTTGTTCAAGAAAGCATTAGATAGTAGTTCAGATCCATATCTAGCTCTATTGAATTTCAGAGCTTCGCCACTTGAACATGACATGTCACCCACTGAGTTTCTGATGGGACGTAGGCTATGCACCACACTTCCCTACACTGCAGACCCAAACAGAAACAGAGATGTGGAAGATGTTGAACAGAAACAAAAGCATCTGCAATGGAGACAAAAAGCAAACTATGACAAGTCAGCAAGAAACTTAGAGCCACTGGCACAACATGATGTAGTGAGACTCAGAGATTCCAATACTTGGGACAAGAAGGCCACTGTTCTGGAGGAAGTAAATCCAAGATCCTACACTGTCAGAACAGAGGGTGGTCAAATACTGAAGAGGAATTGAAAGAGCCTGCTGAAAATGCTAGAGACACTGCAGGAACAGACAAATGCAGAGGATCCAGCCTGCATAGCAACAGAGGAAACACCACGAGTGCTAAAGTGGACCAGCATAGCTGATAGACTAAATCTCTAAAGCAAAAGAATTGCACACATAAAAAGTTTGTGTTGCTGTTTGTGTTGAACTTTAAATTGAAATGAATACTGTATTAGTTTTTTAGCTAATAAAGTATAGTTGTTTTAAAAGAACCCAAGTTTCTTTATTATAATAAAAAGAAACATCAGACTATTTAGGTTCTAATCGGTCCTTTATCTACTCCTTTGCTGAATATCTACATCATCCACTTCAGTTATTAATCATGTGAGATAAATGGTGGCTTGAACATCAAAGTTTCATTTCAAGGTATCCTCCATAGGCTCCATGATGCATACCAACTTAAGGCAATGTATAATAATGCCTTCTAGTTTCCCAAATCCATACGTAATCCTATAAGATTCTTGAAAATCAATAAAATTTGAGGAAAATTACAATATGTTCTGGAATGATAGGAGATATTTTCTTTCTATGCTGCATGTAACATAAGTGCGATTCTATTGATAAGAATCTTCAAACTGTTTCTGTCTGAGTTCTTTGCAGAATAATTAGGTTACCGAATCAGAAGATCAGAAGGGCAACATAATCACTTATAATCCACCATCAGTGAGACTATTTGTTAAACTGTGTCCTTTACAGAGTAAAAAATATGAAACATCAATAGTCAGATTAGCTGGAGCATTTATTGTGACATCCTGATAAATGAGTAGATTCAACATGGCTGTATGCAAACCTCTAACTCCAGCTGTTTCCAGTGGCCAAGTCTAAAAGATCCAATTTTCTTTAAAGCCACAATTTTGCAATGAAGTTCATTAACTGCATTGTTTTGAATACATTTTCTTTGCATTCATTATATTGGTCAGCCCTGCTGAAACCTCACAGATATTTCTTCCGTGAAAGCATCATTTAAGTGTTGATATAAAGAAAATTCAAATTAAAAATGGAATGAACAAGAAAAAAAAATCATGTGAGGTACCCTATATTCAGAGGAGAACATACCTTCAGAGGTAAAATTCCCTTAGTGCTGGGTCAAGTAGGAAGAAGCGGTTGTGTGTGGGAGAATGTACCATATTGGGTGTTGCTTCATGACAGGAAAATTCTTTCATACTCCTGACCCAAGGATACGTCTACACAATGCTGTATTGGAGGATTTAAACCATGCTTTTTGCTTCAGCTTTAAACCATGTTTTTTGCTCCTGCAAGGCTGAGAATCAGTAACCTGCTTGAGACTCAGCAGACATAAGCTAAATTCCACCATGGGGCCCAGAAATGCAGTTATCTGACAAAAAGACATCTGTGTACCTGCTTGTTTTAATCTTCCTGCTTGTTTTGGTCACAGTCTTTCAGGCAGAGACCAAACCTTGACGCAAAATAAACCATTGTATTCAAAGTGAGAAGCTGAAAATTGTGTTATTCGATAGAAGCCTAGGCATGCTAGCTTGCTCGCTTATCTTTCTTTTTGTGCTGGGAATAGGTGCTTGGGTAAGCAGTTTTTGGGTAATATAAGCCATGGTCCCGCTGCTGAAGTTTGAGACTCTCCGAGAGGTGGCAACATCTCTCAGCAAGAAGAAGAACTTCTAGAGTCCAACCAACGTCCTAGTCGGGGGAGGTGGAGAAGCTGCTACTGGCGTCCCGACAACCTACTACAAGTGTGCAGTCGTTGCCTCACTTCGGCAGTTGGGACCAGTCCAGGTGTTGATAAGTATAATTGGGAAGGGCTTGCATATTGTAGTTTGAAATCAGCTTTAGATTTAGTAACAAAGATTTGTATAAACTGAAGTGCTCTTGGCGTGTTGTCTATTTTCTTTTGGTAGCTCAAACACTGTGACCAATCTAAAATGAACAAAGTGAGAGGTACAAGATTACCCAGGACAATTGGCGTAGTCGACAGGATTGGTCTTAAGGTGTTTCGCTGAAAGAAAGAGGTGAGCCCTGAGCAGTTCTTGATTCCGGGATGGACTTCCAAAGATGATGGGTTTGGCATGTTGGCCAATACCCTGTCTTTGTTGGGACCACCCATTAGTTGGGATGAGAAGTTAGATTTATCAAGTGCACCTCTGGGAGAGCGGGTTGCCACTCTCCTTCGAGAAAGTAAATTTCCTGTTAAAAAGGGGATGCTGACGGATGGTTTTTGGCTGCTGCGCCGTTCAGTGTGAAGCAGAATCTGTTCAGCGAGAAGTAGAATCCCAGCACAAGAGAGAGCAACTAGAGGAGGAGATAGAAGCCATGTGACAACGCTGTTCCATGATGAGCGAGATTATTCGCGCCAGTCAGGACCGAGCCAAAGAATGGGAGGATAAGCATGTCCAAACAATCTGCTGTAATATTAAACCGTGGCAGCAGCTCTGTGCAGATAAGGAGTAGAACCCGATCCACATCGTATTGGTGCCATGAGAAGGAATGGCGACGATCCTGATGTAATTGATGATTGGGACAGGAATATCTGGAATGATGACAATGGTAATAATGCAGATACCCCTTGCCATGTGCCTGACATACTGCCCTCTCCACCCGCTGATTATGCCCACCCCATAAGGCAGCAGACTTCCTAAACAGACAGAGATAGAAGGGGGGATGATGTAAGGGTAGAGATTGAAGGGATAGATACCCTGGTCTCCCAAGTGGACCCAGGGGAAGATACCCAAATCCATGCTTATGCTCTATGGCCCACCCCCTCTACAGGACAGCCTCGGCCTCCTCCCATAGACAGGGTAGAGGGCCCTGTGGGCCAAAGTGGGAACAGGGGTCGGGAGCAGTCAACGATACGTGACTTCTCTATAAAAGAGCTGGCTGCCGTTGGAGATCGATTTAGGCCTGGCTCCTGCGTGTTTGGGAACAAGGAGGGGGTAACGTATTTTTAACCCCTGAGGAATTGTTGGGATTAGGAACACTGACTATTGATATCTGGGTCACTGCTGAGCTATGTGGTAGAAGGAGAGGGGTGGATTACTTACTTGCCACTCTAGGGGATGCCCTGTTACAAGTATACTCGTCACCAGTAGATTGGGATTTATATTTGCAGAGCAATTGGGGCACCCCAGAGGAGGGTATAGCGGTAATTCGTCAACAGGCCCTGGCCTCTGCCTTGTATGCAGGGCGTTTGAGGCTGTGTGTACATGGGGGGAGCCCTGACAAAGAGATATTCACGGCCGGAATGCATACCCGATTGGTTCGTTCCACCCAACCCACTGTATGGGGACTGGTTCTGTCCATAACTAGTCCACTAATTGGGCACCCTGTGTCTGAGGTGGTGCACGCCTTATCTGGGTTTCGAGAATTAGAGTTGGGGGGGTAAAATCCACTCACGTACGGCCCAGGTTAAATCAGACAAGCAGGATGAAAAGAGAGGGGCTGCTGCTAATAACGGACCGACAAGAAAGGACCTTTTTCTAACCTTGTTAAAGTTAGGCGTGCCTAAAAGTGATATTGATGGGAAACCTACCGCAGTCCTTTATGCCCTTTATAAGAGAAAGGCAGGGGAACATCATCCCCAGCTGCTGAGTCCTCCTGGCCCAGCTGTGCCTTCTGCTCCCACTGCTGCTCCTATCGAGCCAGCTTCTCTTGCTCCAGTTACCCGTGATGAGATACAACAATTGGTTAAAAAGGCTCTAATGGATAATAGTGTGGTCCTGGAAGCCCCCGAACCCTACTAAGGCATGAGGGTGTGGGCAGGGTTCCTGTGTCTACTCCATTGAGATACGGTGGATACACGGGGGGACCTGCGGCCCTACATACTGTTAACAATCCATTGGGGTGGGGGTAATGACCGTCAATATTTGGCCTTGGTCGATACCGGTGGGGAGCACTTGGTGATTCCTGGTAACCCCGACCTCTGGACTGGACCTTCATTTCGAATAGAAGGGATGGGAGGAGCGATCACCCTGGCGAAGGAAATAAAAGTCCATGCCCTGGTGGGTGATGGCCCTTCCCCTGTATGGTTACATGCCATGGTGGCTGCCACTGTCGAGTGTATCCTGGGTATCAATATGTTGGCCGGTACGGCCCTTAATACTAGCCAAGAGGGATTTGCATTTGGAATTCAGACTATTACAAAAAGACTAGTGGTGGGTTGGGCTAAGTGGGATCCTGTGATGGTGCCCCCCCAACCCAAAACCACTATGCATTCCACAATATCACCTCCCTGGAGGGCAGGAAGAGATTACTGCCACCATCGATGCTCTGCAAGAAGAAGGGGTAGTGAGGCCCGCAACGTCGCCCTTTAATAGCCCTGTTTGGCCAGCCCAGAAGCCGGATGGCTCTTGGAGAATGACAGTTGACTATCGTTTTTTGAACAAACATGCCCCACCACTTGCTTCGGCAGTTCCAGACATTGTTACCCTTATTGAAAACATTGCTACTGGGAACTCAGGAACATGGTATGCTGTCATTGATCTCACTAACGCCTTCTTCAGTATTCTTATAGATGAGGTCTCACAGGATCAGTTCGCTTTTACCTGGAAGGGGCGCCAGTATACCTTCACTCACTTCCCTCAGGGCTATGTATACTCTCCCATTATTTGCCACAGCCTAATTGCCCGTGATTTGGAGGCAGTGCCAGTATCGCCTTCTCTCTTGATTCACCACTATATTGATGATGTGATGATCCAAGGGGCCACAGAAGAGATGGTACAGGAAGGTATGGAGAGTGTCCAAGATACCTTGATGCAAAGAGGGTGGGCCATTATCCCTGCCAAGGTAGAGGGCCCGTCCCAGACGGTTATCTTCCTTAGAATTCAGTGGCATGCTGGAGAACAGATGGTTCCCGATAAAATTCACAATAGGATCGCAGTCTTGGCCACTCCTACTAGCAATAAAGAGACCCAGTGTTTCCTTGAGTTATTGGGATACTGATGACATCATATTCCACACTTGGCATTGCTTTTACGTCCTCTATATAAGATTACCCGAAAGAAAGCAGGCCTTAATGACCTTAATCACGAACTCTCTGCCATCAGGACAGTGGCTTTACAGAATCGTATGGCCCTGGATTTTCTGTTAGCAAAACAGGATGGCACATGTGCCATTGTCGGTTCTGAATGTTGCTCGTATGTTCCCGATGTATCCACTAATATTTCTGCTATTGTTCAGCATGTTTCAAAATCTGTTTGTGAGCTCCAGCGTCTGGGTATTGTGGCCCACAAGGATAGTTTGAGCCTTGGTTGGAATCCATTTTCATGGTTAACTGGTACATTTGGGGGATTGGGCCACATTATTCTCCATTGGTTGCTCGCATTATTGCTTAATTTTGTGATTATTGTAGTTTTGATTTCTCTTTTACGCTCTTTTTGTACTCTTATGCTTGTTAGGTCTCGTAAGTGACAGACTGTGATCAAGGGGTGGAACGAACAAGAAAAAAAATCATGTGAGGTACCCTATATTCAGAGGGGAACGTACCTTCAGAGATAAAATTCCCTCAGTGCTGGATCAAGTAGGAAGAAGCAGTTGTGTGTTGGAGAATGTACCATTTTGGGTGTTGCTTCATGACAGGAAAATACTTTCATGCTCCTGGCCCAAGGATACGTCTACACAATGCATATTGCTTTCCCCCTCCAGTTCTTTTGTGGTGAACCTAATGGTTTGCTGATGTCTCTGCTTGTCAAGCAAGAGTCATTTCCTCTTTTGGCAACAATTCTGCAAACTCAGCCTGGATGTGATGTCACAAGTGCCTGATTTTTGGAAACGTTGTTTCAGCAAATCTGAAATGTCACTTGTACACTGGATGCTTTTTATCCACTAAAACACTAAAATGTAATCAGCCACAGTTGGAATGTAACTCATGTCTCCTAGCCTGGAGACATGTATATTGGGAGTACTAAGTAGAAAACAAGCATTAACTTCCATAATTATCTGCCAATGCTCAAATATCATCCAGTCAGAGACCACTTAAGTAACCTATCATGGGTACACATCTCGCTTGTCAGGAAGGTACAACAGCGGCTGCACTTTCTGAAAAGACTGAAGTGGGCAAGGCTACTAGCCACCATCCTGTTAACTCTCTACGAGAGTTATATCGAGAGCATCCAGGCTGGCTTCAACACATTGTGGAATGGATGCTGCAGAGCATTGTCATGTCAATTGTCGTGACCATAAGAGCGGCAGAGAGAATCATGGGTCTCCCTCACCACCCCCTCCCCCCCACATCGATGTGATGTACGGGATCATTCTTTGAAGAGGGCTTGCAAAATCATTGATGACTCCTACCACCCTGCACCAGCATCTCCTGTCAGGAAAGAGATACAGCTGACTCAGAGCCAGAACCGCCAGGCTGAGAAACAGCTTCTTCCCATGGGAAGTGGGACAACTGAACGTCTGAATGAACTGCTCATACCAACCCTCCACAACTCCACTATTTCTTAAACAATATTTATTTTTATCTCTCTCGCTCTCTCTCTATATGCATATATATTGTTTGTTATGTCTGGATGTGTGTTTGCATACTGGAGAATGCTGTTTCATCAGGTTGTACGTGAACTAAAAAACCTCACAAAGATAAGCGTATACAGAGCCGTTGTCATACCCACACTCCTGTTCAGCTCCGAATCATGGGTCCTCTACCGGCACCACCTACGGCTCCTAGAATGCTTCCACCAGCGTTGTCTCCGCTCCATCCTCAACATCCATTGGAGCGCTTACATCCCTAACGTCGAAGTACTCGAGATGGCAGAGGTCGACAGCATCGAGTCCACGCTGCTGAAGATCCAGCTGCGCTGGATGGGTCACGTCTCCAGAATGGAGGACCATCGCCTTCCCAAGATCGTGTTATATGGCGAGCTCTCCACTGGCCACCGTGACAGAGGTGCACCAAAGAAAAGGTACAAGGACTGCCTAAAGAAATCTCTTGGTGCCTGCCACATTGACCACCGCCAGTGGGCTGATAACGCCTCAAACCGTGCATCTTGGCGCCTCACAGTTTGGCGGGCAGCAACCTCCTTTGAAGAAGACCGCAGAGCCCACCTCACTGACAAAAGGCAAAGGAGGAAAAACCCAACACCCAACCCCAACCAACGAATTTTCCCCTGCAACCGCTGCAATCGTGTCTGCCTGTCCCGCATCGGACTTGTCAGCCACAAACGAGCCTGCAGCTGACGTGGACTTTTTACCCCCTCCATAAATCTTCGTCCGCGAAGCCAAGCCAAAGAAAACGTGAACTAAATAAATTTAAACATGAGAAACCTGCATCTTTATCTTTTGATTTGCCTATGAGTAACATGGTTATAACATGTAGTCCCTTGAACTACATTTCCAAAAATTGGAATAGCCTTTTCTGTTGGTAGTTTATAGATGGAAATTATATCAGGACATACAAACAAACTGCAGAGAGGCTGGGAGCAATGCCACTTACTTCAGTACTTCATGGTGCCATTAGTATGACAATCAGAAAGCTTTCACATATCAATTTTAATTTTTCCATTGAATGGATGATACATAGTTGAATACAATAGGGTGGCATAATTGGTGTAGTGGTTAGCGCAACACCTTTACAGCGCTAGTGATCGGGACCGGGGTTGAATCCAGTGCTGTCTGTAAGGAGTTGGTACGTTCTCCCAGTGTCTGCGTGGGTTTTCCCCAGGGGCTCCGGATTCCTCCCACTATTCAAAATGTACCAGGGACATAGGTTAATTGGGTATAAATTGGATAGCATGGACTCCTGAGCCGAAATAACCCATGCTATATGTAAGTTTAAATTAAAAAAAATTAAATGCAAAAATTTAAATTTAAATAGGAAGCACATCCCGTAATTTGTCTCCACTTATTTCTTGTGATGACTATTGTCAATTCCTAAATGTATCTATCCATTCACAACACTTTTTAAATACTGCCCTTTGTAATGATCCTAGAATGCTTTTTGATTAAAGATCTATAATTCAAAGTCAAAATAATAATCTATATGGAAAATTTGTTTCCCCAGTATTTCTGAAACCAGATTTACAGTCTTTAGGCTGTAAGCTATTGTTTCATTATCTGAAAAGCCTGTTTTTCTGTCTTCTTATTATGTGCTCAGTATTATTAAAGCAGAAACATGTTCAAAGTCATATGTATACATCTTATGCATTTTGATGTCTTTATTTTAAGAAGTGTACACTATTACGTTTGATTGGAATTTCCCAGTTGATTCAAATATCATCCAGATCCATTTTAATTAATGATAGGGAATTCCTGGTGCTTGAACTACATAGCCATAGAAATACTATACAACTGATCTCAATGCATAGCGATGGATTTTAACAAGAAAGCAAAATTATAGATTATGAATCCCATTTTAATCAAAATATTGCAAAATATTGCAAAATATTGCATTCTTTTAATCACAAGACCACCACAAGATAGTTGAGGAAAACAATTCAGTACATGAATACCTATTTACTTAAAGGGGTCTTAAAGTCCTCCTATTTTAGCATTTAATTGTTTTATTCAGAGTTTATGTCTATGCCATGTCTGGATATTAAGTTGATGTACAGACATTCTTTGTACAGAGAAGAATTTGTTGAAATGGTTTGGCTGGGTATATTTCATCAGCTTAAATCAAAGCTTTTCTTCTGCATATTAAAGTAACATTCTAGATGTCCTAAGGTCCAGATATTTTAGTGCATCAGAAAGGGCTTGATAAAGGAGTTCAGAAGCAAGCAGCCAATAATTAGTTTCAATGGTGGACTATAAACTTCAGCTGCCATGGATGCCTTAGGTTTAACTGACCAGGGTTTGCACATTTTCAATTTGGTTATTTATCCTGGTGCCCTTTGGTTTGATTGTGTCTGTCCTTTGGCAATGGAGCCACCAGAGTCGAACACTGAGTTGCCAGATGGGGACAAAGTGGAAGGGTTGAAATGGTGAAGGGTCGGGTGTGGGGAGGATTTGCCAGATCAAAATGGGACATCGACAGTAGATTTGATGGGAAGTGCGAGAGATTGGAGGAAGTAGGGTCCATGTGGTGTAGGAAAGAGGATTGAAGCATAAAGGGTTGATTATTGACCTGCCTGACAGATGGCCTAGTCTGGTGCTGCTCTGGAAAGACTAAACTGTGTCATTGCAGTCTAATATATAGTGAAAAATTAGGATAAATGTCAATGGCTAAAAATATGCATTTAGTCTAATTCCTAAATGTAATATCAACGTCTCACTAAATGTTGAGCAACCAGGAGAATCTCATGGAACTTAACAGCTATTTGTAAAGCTTTGTGTTATTTTATAGAAGTGAAAACGTGTGCCCCTGAAAGTTTGAGATTGCAGAGTCAATCCACGCAGGTAAAATATGGCAACAGTATTGTGATAGAGCCAGGAAAGTCAGGCAAGAATCAATAGATCCAAAATTAATCACGAATAGTGATAAATTGCCAGCAGCAAATTTGAATTCTAAGTTGCTATCATTCACAATTCTATATTCTTCCCAAAGAACGAACAATACACAGTATATCCTTTGCCTTCCATGTTTCAACATTGGTTAACAACAAAAAAGTATTAAGGGTGCTGGAAATATGAATGATAAAGCTGGAACTGATTGAAATATTCAGAAGGTCAGGCAGCATGAGTGGGAAAGACAAAACCCTAAATGTTAATACAGGGGAAGGGATCCAAGAGAAGGGGAAAAGTTGACATTTAAAAAATCCTATGGAACTTAACAGCAATTTTTAAAACCTTGTATTATTTTAACTCCACTTAACTCAGCCCAACTCAAACCAGTTCATATCTGTCTTTGAAAAGGGAGAAATGGATCTGCAAGTAACTGACTCACTTTCAGTCAACAGGTTTCTTCGTTACTTCTACTCTAATTTTGTTGCTTCCCCACGCCACTACTCACTGCCTGCAGCCCCACAGGAAAGACAAAACTGCAGATGCAGAAAATCTGAATAAAATCAGAAAAATCTGATTATATCAGCATCTATGGAGAGAGAAACAGTTAATTATGGTTTTTGGGCTGTCGGCATGTAACTGTACAATCAACAAAATTTGCTGTTGTGTGGGCAATCTTGAAAGGAAAGTGCAGGAATTTTTAGTCAATTCCTGCTCTGCGATTTATCCTGCAGGACCCCACTACTTTTCGGGAGAAGCCTGCAGTGAAAATTGCACCACAAAATTCACCTCATGAATTTGACGCCCAGCTGATGACGCAAGCCACGTTGCTCCACATAAAAGCACGAGGGCTAACGCACACAGGAACTGAAGGGCTGCAGTGTAAACGACCACAAGGTGAGTAATTATGTTAATTTATGTTAAATTTTTCTGACATTGCTCTCTATGAAGCACTAATCTTCAGAGCGATGATGGGGATGAAGGGTAGGCTAAAAGAGGGAGTTCTGTTAGAAATTCAAAAATCTCAAGTCTGACACCAACCCAACCTAGTCAAAGGAGGAGAAATAGCAAGTGCTCCAGGAATGTCTGTGACTGGCTGAATGCCAAATGAGTCTGAGTAACACAAGTAGCTGTGGTGTTGGCTAAGAGACAGATTGGTGATGATTTGTTAATTGCTACTGATCTGTCTGAAGATTTTAAGTGAAGGAGATAAATGAGAAAAGGAGAAAGAGATGAAAAGCACAATGCTGAAAAACAATAATGATACCGGAAATCAGAATTAAAACAGAGAATACTGGTAAGCAGAATGGTTAACTAAAACTGCTTCATGTGGAAGGAGCATTTGGTTCACTGGATGGTGAGAAGCCAAGAGGTAAAAAGGGCAGTGTTTCATCTCATGCAGTTACATGGGAAGGTAACATGAATGAAGACTGGGTGTGTGTATAGAGTGGAGCAGGGAGACATGAAGGAAAAGATCACTTTGGAATGCTGATAAGGAAGTTATGGATTTTGGACCATCTTGAGAGAAAATGTGCATGGCAGAGACATTATGTTGAAGATGATAGAATTAACAACAGATCTGATGGATGTAGGGAGAGGTGGGAAGGGAGATTATACAAGTACTATGAGAAATGGAAAAGACTTGGTTAAGAGCCCTGTCAACAATGGTGAAGAGTAACACACAAAATGCTGGAGGAACTCAGAGGCTCAGGCAGGATATTAAAAAAGCAATAGATTGTCAACATTTTGGACCCTAACCCTGAATAGAAGGGTTGTGGAGGGAGGGAGATGGGATGGCAGATAACAGGTAAATATAGGTGGGAGGGGGAAGAAATGGCAAAAGTAAGAAGCGATGAGGTGATAGGAAACCAAATTTAAGGTAAAAGAAAGGCACTTCACTTGATATGGAAGGTCTCATCAGCTGCATCCCCCTTTATTATCATCTCAGCAATTCTATGCCTGGTGTGATTTGCTGCTTCATTTGCCACATTTTTCTATGTGCCATTTCCTAGTGCTGAGATTGTGGACTCTTTCTCCCCTCTTCAGAATTCCCAATCCAACTGGAGCCTCCTTTGCTCCTTTTACCCTATTGAGATCAATCCATCACTAATTGCTGATGTGACCTTGATACTCTCAATTTTCTCGCTTTGTCTTTCCCCCTTTGAACCCAAAGACCAGCTTCAATACAATCACTGAACCCAGTGACAAGCCAATTGTTCAATAAACTGACATCTACCTCACAGAGGCTAAACATCAGCTCTCGAACATCCCTTACTTCTCACAGGAGCATCACTCCACCACTGTTTTATTTTCTTTTCCTATTTTCTGTTTTCATTCATTCATCTCTATTTAACTATCTTCTCAACAGATCTGCTGTAATCAGTAGGTCTTCACCACCCTCTGTCATCCAGCACCACCACTGTGTCATTCAGTCTCACCTGGTCTTTACTTTATTATAGATTTTCCTGATCTACCATTATTTGCAATACAAAACATGTTGCATTTTTATTTATTCCTAGTTTCTATCTTCATAGATGTGCCCTAACCTGCTATGTACTTTCAGAATTTTCTGTTTTTAATACAAAGCTAAATCTAAATCTGACTAATTCTCTCTCATTTGTCTCTGCATCCCTACTCCATTACCCATTATTAGGTCCAAAATACTTTGGTTGGCTCCAGAACAAATTCCTCACAGGAACTATCCAAAATTCAGTCTTGAATCTTCTCTGTGCATCTTGATTAACCCAAAACTGAGAGGATGAAAGTCTTAAATAATTATTGTACTTTTCTTTTACATGCCACCGCTATTTTTTGACATATTGTGGCAGCCTCTTGCAGCCCCCTCATGGTGCCTCACAAAGTGAAGGACGAATGTGATGATCCAGCAAGCTGCACAAGGCCCACAGAGCTGCCCTCCAATTGGCCACAACTAAAGGAGCCTAACTGACCTATCAAGGAAAGCAGATAACAAATGCACCAATCAGCACTGAGGGAGCTTTGACCACGCCCATCAGCTGGAGAATAAAACCAGGGCTGTGGGCCCAATGAAGCTCAGAGTTAACTATACTCAACTGGGGTTTGTGTTGTTTTTTCTGGGAACAGTATGCTGTCTCTGAGCTAACTTGCATACAGCTATAACTTCTGCACTTTAGGCTCCACAGAGCCATAACTTGCATCAGCTAGCTACAGTATACTCTTTTATGTGAGGCTACTATTTCAGGATCTAGACACTTGTCCTACCAACTACCTCTTCACTTTGCTGTTTCTTGCCCTTGAATGTCTTTCACAACTATATTCATTTCACTCCTTTTCAGTGTGAATGCCACCATCTTTTCCTTCCAACTGCCTGGAACTGGATCTCGGATTGTTAATGAATTGAACAACAAACTTTGCAGCTGCAGAGGCTGTGGGAGCACTTGAGGTGAATCCACGGACTCTCAGTGACTCTGAAAGGACTCTCTTTTGCTTCTCTTTTTCTTGCACTGTAAGGGGTGCCAGGTGACACTATTGGTGACTCTTTTGTCATCTCATGCAGGCAGAAGACAATTTCATGTAAATATTACAAGTTCTGTACTATTACAGGTATTCACTGACTTACAACCTATGAGACTTACGACCATCCCTACATACGACTGAAAAAAAGAAAAAATATATTAGTGTAATCATCAAATTTTTGGACTTTTTTTTCAGGCCAAAAAAAGTGGAGGAGAAGGTTCAGCTTTGACACGAATTAAAATTTTGACCTCATAAGTACAGGTACAGTACTTGCTTCTTTCAAGGCTTCGGGTGCTGGGATGGCTGGGACCAGGTGGTAAGTCCGTGTTTGGGGCATTGGGAATTAGTATGCTTGGGTGGCTGGGGCGTTGGGAGTTCAGAAGCTCAGGTGGCTGGGGCGTTGGGATTTGGTATACATGGGCGGCTGGGAATTTGGATACGCGGGTGACTGGGAAGTCAGGATACGCGGGTGACTGGGAAGTCAGGATACGCGGGTGACTGGGAAGTCAGGATACGCGGGTGACTGGGAAGTCAGGATACGCGGGTGACTGGGAAGTCAGGAGTTCGGGTGCGTGGATGGCCAGGCCATTGGGAGTTTGGATGTGCAGGCGGTCGGAGCAACGATCTGCGGTCGGGAGTTAATATGCATGGGCAGCCGTTGCAAGGAGCTTGGATGAGCTGGTGGCTGGAGTGAGGCTGGTCTTGGTGCCCACCATGTTGTATTTTTGACTTATGTCCACTTCAAGGTACAACTGGTCGGTCAGAACAGAACTTGGTTGTAAGTTGAGTACCTGAACATGACAATAAATATTAAGTTCTCAGCTTTGATGCTGCGGAACTGAGTCTCTGTAAGAGCAATAGGAGTTTTACCTGTTTGTCGCGATTTATATCTTTGGTTCATTTACCACATTCCAATACTTTGTTCATTAAAAGTCAAACCTTTTAGTTTTGCCATGTTTAATCATCTTACTTTTTTTCCATGGTGGGGTTACTTGCCTCTCACCTTTGATTTCCGTGTCTTTTACGGTTGCATCCTACTGTACTTTCTTGCATGACTGTCCTTGTTTAGCTCTCCCCAATCAGAATCAGAAATTATTGTCATGAACAAGTCAAGTAATTTGGTGTTTTGGGGCAGCGTTATAGTTCAGACATTTATATTATAAACCATCTTACAACAGTCACCCTGCGTATGCTCCCATCCCCCTTCATTCTTATTTAAATCCTCCCCAAGAGCATTAGCAAAACTCCCACTAAGACATACGATGTGGTCCTATCTGGGTGCAAGACTTATGCAGGTCCCTCCTTCCCCAGAACTAGCTCCAGTGTCCCAAGAACCTTCTGCACTACCTCTTCAGCCACATATTCAGCTGGTCTATTCTTCTGTTCTTGCACTCACTATGATGTGATAATACTTTGAAGTTCCACAGTCTCTTAACTCCTTACATCCATTTTGTAGGACCTTATCCATTTTTTAGCTACTTTGTTGGTATTGATAAGTACCTCATTCATTGGTTCTATACACTTCACTTTCATGCAGTACACCTATACTAATTGTACCCAATCTACTAATCCCATTTACCGGCATTTGATCGATAGCCTCGGTAATTCAAGTGCTCGTCTAGATACTTATTACATTGCGTAAGATTCTGCCTCCAGCACTCCCTCAGGCAATGAAGTTTAAACTCCAACCACCATCTGGGTGAAAAAATTATTCCTTCTATCTCCTCTAAAGAACACACTCCTTGCTCTAAAATTATACTCTCTGGTTACAGATATTTCTGCTATGAGGAAAAAGGTTTACCACCATCTACTCTCTGTTACCCCCTCATAATTTTATGCACCTCTATTGGATTCTTTCTCTGCTCCAAATAAAACAAACCAAGACTGTCTAGTCTCTCCTTATTACTGAGACACATGATTCCAAAAACATCCTAGCAAATCTTTTCTGCTTCCCCTTCAGACAGTGGTGGATTAATCATTAGGCTGAGTAGGCTGAAACCTAGGGGCCCAGAAGGTAAAGGGGCCTATCACAACCGTCACAGGCTGGTGCAGTGCTACTGGAGCAGAATTCTTAACATGGGGCACAACAAGAGAGTTGTCAGCATTTTTACCTACAGTGCAAAGCAGTGCAGAAACTGTTCCATCTTGCCCGCCTTAAAAGGAATACATGAACTGCAACTAAACCATGTGATCTCTCATAATGACATAATCACACACAGCGCCTGCCCACTCATCCCTGCTCCCCATCTTCCACCAATGCTTGGGTTCGGAAACCTGTCACTCTCTTGGACCGACCTCTAGGCCATTCACCACCACATGTCCCATTCTCCCACTGTCAATCATGCTCCCTCGCACTTGCGTGCTGGGCACTCGGAGGGGGAGGGGACCATGCCTCTTTTGCAAAGTTAAAACATGGAAATACTGGAGAAACTCAGCAGGTCTCACAGCATCCACAGGAGGTAAAAACTCTTAACTATCACTATATTTCTGTAGAGCTAATGTTTACTTTTTAAAAAAAAAAAGATTCTCTCTCTTCTCCTGCGTTATTTTGTATCGAGACTTTTTTTTAGAACTGATTTTATTTATCCTTTTGCAACTCAGAGTTTTCAAATTATTTGGTGTTAGCAGACGGCTTCTGTAAGGTAAAGTTTTGTTTGATTATAATGAAGTTTAGCGCTGGACATTTTGGCGCTAACAGTTAAGCTACAACAATTTATTCATTTATTATGAAGTGAGGAGCAGTGCTTTTGGGCTGTCATACAGGACCCTGCAATTGGACAGCAGCTATTGCTCTATCACATCAAGTTGACTGACATGGCACTACGAGCACTGGAGACTTATCCAGAGCTTAGCAGTAAGTAAGTGGCGGTGGTGGATGGTGGGAAAGAACCCATTGCTGAGCCCTTTTGGGGTAGCGGAGGCAGGTTGTCCCAGGGCTGGGGACTGATACCCTCATGATTCCTGATCACCTTCTGCTCCCAGTCCCCCTCTGCTACCCGGTCCCCTGCACCTACCTTTGGCCCCCTCCACCCAGTTCCCTCCTGTCCCGTGGTCCTGTTGACTCATTAATTCAGTCAATGCAGGTAAGCCTTCAGCACCCATAGGGCCGTGTCGGTTAGCTTTATGTGATAGAGTGATAGCCGCTGTCCTGAGTACAGGTTCTCGCACAACAACCCAAAGCACTGCTCCTCGCTTCATATTACGTATAAGTGAATAAATTGTTGTAGCCTAACTGTTAGCACTAAGAAACAATTTTAATCAATGCTTAATGTTCATTATATTTAATGAAAATTATAATAAATTACATGCCATGTTTTTTTAATAACTTTATTTATTCATTCATCAAAGTTATTACATACAATAAGAAAAATACATATTATGAACGATAAAAATTTTTTCTTTATAGATTAAAAAAAAAGAGAAAAAAAAAAGAAACCCCACCCTCCCCCCTCTCAGCCAGCTCTCTGTAGGAGAGCCAAAGAAAAAGAACAAAAAAACAAAATATATTTACTAAAATCTAATCAAGATAAATCTAAATGTAAATATTCTAAAGATAAAGACCACTTAGTAAGAAAAAAAAATTATCATGTAAAACATATGTAATTTTTTCCATTACCAAACAAGTTTTCATCTCATTATGCCATCCATTAATATCAATCATATTAGCATTTTTCCATGTAATTGCTATACATTTTTTCACTACAGATAAAGCTAAATATACAAAAACAATCCGAAATTTATCTAATCCCAAATCTTTCAAAGGCTTCAATTTACCCAACAAAAATATTGTCGGATCTAAAAGTATTATAATCTTATACAAATGTTCCAAAAACAATTGAATTGCTTTCCAAAAAGATTGTATATGTACACATAACCAACAGCATGAGTCCTTGAACATTAAAGGTGGCAAATTTCAAATTCAACATATCTTTTTCTTTGGCTTGGCTTCGCGGACGAAGATTTATGGAGGGGGTAAAAAGTCCACGTCAGCTGCAGGCTCGTTTGTGGCTGACCAGTCCGATGCGGGACAGGCAGACACGATTGCAGCGGTTGCAAGGGAAAATTGGTTGGTTGGGGTTGGGTGTTGGGTTTTTCCTCCTTTGCCTTTTGTCAGTGAGGTGGGCTCTGCGGTCTTCTTCAAAGGAGGCTGCTGCCCGCCAAACTGTGAGGCGCCAAGATGCACGGTTTGAGGCGTTATCAGCCCACTGGCGGTGGTCAATGTGGCAGGCACCAAGAGATTTCTTTAGGCAGTCCTTGTACCTTTTCTTTGGTGCACCTCTGTCACGGTGGCCAGTGGAGAGCTCGCCATATAATACGATCTTGGGAAGGCGATGGTCCTCCATTCTGGAGACGTGACCCATCCAGCGCAGCTGGATCTTCAGCAGCGTGGACTCGATGCTGTCGACCTCTGCCATCTCGAGTACCTCGACGTTAGGGGTGTGAGCGCTCCAATGGATGTTGAGGATGGAGCGGAGACAACGCTGGTGGAAGCGTTCTAGGAGCCGTAGGTGGTGCCGGTAGAGGACCCATGATTCGGAGCCGAACAGGAGTGTGGGTATGACAACGGCTCTGTATACGCTTATCTTTGTGAGGTTTTTCAGTTGGTTGTTTTTCCAGACTCTTTTGTGTAGTCTTCCAAAGGCGCTATTTGCCTTGGCGAGTCTGTTGTCTATCTCATTGTCGATCCTTGCATCTGATGAAATGGTGCAGCCGAGATAGGTAAACTGGTTGACCGTTTTGAGTTTTGTGTGCCCGATGGAGATGTGGGGGGGCTGGTAGTCATGGTGGGGAGCTGGCTGATGGAGGACCTCAGTTTTCTTCAGGCTGACTTCCAGGCCAAACATTTTGGCAGTTTCCGCAAAGCAGGACGTCAAGCGCTGAAGAGCTGGCTCTGAATGGGCAACTAAAGCGGCATCATCTGCAAAGAGTAGTTCACGGACAAGTTTCTCTTGTGTCTTGGTGTGAGCTTGCAGGCGCCTCAGATTGAAGAGACTGCCATCCGTGCGGTACCGGATGTAAACAGCGTCTTCATTGTTGGGGTCTTTCATGGCTTGGTTCAGCATCATGCTGAAGAAGATTGAAAAGAGGGTTGGTGCGAGAACACAGCCTTGCTTCACGCCATTGTTAATGGAGAAGGGTTCAGAGAGCTCATTGCTGTATCTGACCCGACCTTGTTGGTTTTCGTGCAGTTGGATAATCATGTTGAGGAACTTTGGGGGACATCCGATGCGCTCTAGTATTTGCCAAAGCCCTTTCCTGCTCACGGTGTCGAAGGCTTTGGTGAGGTCAACAAAGGTGATGTAGAGTCCTTTGTTTTGTTCTCTACACTTTTCTTGGAGCTGTCTGAGGGCAAAGACCATGTCAGTGGTTCCTCTGTTAGCGCGAAAGCCGCACTGTTATTCTGGGAGAATATTCTCAGCGACACTAGGTATTATTCTATTTAGTAGAATCCTAGCGAAGATTTTGCCTGCAATGGAGAGCAACGTGATTCCCCTGTAGTTTGAGCAGTCTGATTTCTCGCCTTTGTTTTTGTACAGGGTGATGATGGTGGCATCACGAAGATCCTGAGGCAGTTTACCTTGGTCCCAACAAAGCTTGAAAAACTCATGCAGTTTGGCATGCAGAGTTTTGCCGCCAGCCTTCCAGACTTCTGGGGGGATTCCATCCATACCTGCTGCTTTGCCACTTTTCAGTTGTTCGATTGCCTTATATGTCTCATCCAGGGTGGGAACCTCATCCAGCTCTAGCCTTAGGGGCTGTTGAGGGAGCTGGAGCAGGGCGGAATCTTGGACTGAGCGGTTGGTACTGAAAAGAGATTGGAAGTGTTCTGACCATCGGTTGAGGATGGAGATCTTGTCGCTGAGGAGGACTTTGCCGTCTGAGCTGCGCAGCGGGCTTTGGACTTGGGGTGAGGGGCCGTACACAGCCTTTAGAGCCTCGTAGAAACCCCTGAAGTCGCCAATGTCCGCGCTGAGCTGTGTTCGTTTGGCGAGGCTAGTCCACCACTCATCAACATATCTAATACAATTACTAAATACCAAAAATAGTCACAAAATTAATAATAACAAAGAAAAATCTTCTCAAATAAAATATATTGGCCTTCCAAATAGAAATAATATTCGTTAATAAAAAAAACAATTAAAAAAAACTACCAAAAGGTAGTAACTCCCTAAAAAAATTGGGTGTGGATTACCCACTAGTGACTGATGACTAACAAAGAAGTTAGTGTAATCCCCTCCTCCCCAGCCAGCCAGTCAGAAATATTAACATATTACAAAAAAAATTTTAAAAAAATTCAGTCTTAAGATTCCAGTCCAGATGGTGAACTAATTTCAAGAGTAGATGAACTCTTTCCATTCCCATTCCCATTCTTTCCATTTCTGCCATTTTGTCCATTTCCAAGTCCATCAGATTTTCTTTTAGGAGATAATGGTGGACTCTTTCTTTGTCCTCTGACATCCGGCAACGAATTAGCAAAAACCATTGCCTCATGCTCACTCTCAAAAAATTGAAACTGATAGTTTCCTTAAAACACTTTCAACACGGCAGGGTAACGAAAAGCAAATTTGTAACCTTTACACCATAAAACATCTTTAGCTAAATTAAATTCACATCGGCGTCTGATGACATCTTGACTCAAATCAGGGTAGAAGAAAACTCTACTATTCTGAATTATCATTAGAGCTTGCCTTTGTCTTGCACTTTGAACTACAAGTGGAAGGATTGTCTCTCTATCCAAACAATTCAAACAGCGAACTATCATAGCTCTTGGCGGCTGACCAGATAAAGGTGGTCTTCTTAAAGCTCTATGTGGTCTTTCCAATAGCAATCCATCAGGAAAGGACTCTTCCCCCAACATTTGGGGAATCCAATTTTTAAAAAATTTAACGGGATCTTGACCTTCTATACCTTCTGGAAAACCCACAATTTTCACATTATTTCTTCTCCTTTGATTTTCCAAATAGTTCATTTTTCTTGTTAACTCTTTTTCCCAGGCTCCTAAATTTTTAACTGATTTTTCCACCTTCACTATTGTTTCTGTATTAGATTGTACCTGTTGTTTACATTCAGAAAAAGAAGTTTCAATTTTTTTGAAGTTTTCCCTATCTTCTTTAACTTCTGCCTTAACCACATTTAAATCTAAAATTATATCAGTATTCATTTGAACCACGTGATTCAGTTGACCAGTAATAACATCCAGATAAGAAGCAATACCTTCAAGCATCATATAAACAGGCTGAATTGCAGTTTGGAATGCAGGATCCGGTTCCATGATTTGTAACTCACTTTCTTCCAGCTCTTCTTCCATTTCCTGTACAGTGGCAGAATAAAGTAAGTCCTCTTCTTGTTGCTCTTCAAAAGGTAGCATTCTGATCGTTTTGCTGCGGGTTTGGACACCCAACGACGACTCCCCGACTTCCTCAGGGGGTCGTCGCAGTCGTCCCCCCGCAGACCATTTTTAAGTAATATTACGGAATTCTCCGTAGTTAATAGCGCCACCCAAGCACATAGTCACTGCAGACTGCGTGTCTGCCATTGGAATCTTCTTCCTCTGCGTTTCCGTCCCTTCCAATGGGAGAGTTCTTTGTAGCAGACCTCCAGAGTTGTGCCCGATTTCTTGGGAGTGCGCTCCTTCCTCCGCAGAATGGGTCGAACCAGCGCCATCTTGAGACTGGAGAGTAACTGTTATCTTAGGATTTGTCCCCACCAGCGATCGTTGAAGCTTGGGGATCGCTGAAAACAGATCCGAGGCTGTTCCAAGTTGTTTAGGCCCCAATGTTTCTGCACCTCAAAACTGTATTTTCTTTTGTAACTGAGACTTAGTTTTTTATACATTAGTGGCCATAATAGCTCACCAAAATATCAAACTAAAAATTAAAGTTTTAATATTAAAAAAAGGGTTAAAAAATGGGCATTTAAAAATCTGACCAGAGAGGGCAGGGATTACACGTCTGATCTTTACGCTATCTTGCCTCGCCCCCCTTATATGCCATGTCTGTTGTCAAATGCAAGAGCTGGTGCCAAACTGCAGGAGCCAAATTGCCCGATTCCACAACCATATAGGAAGTAGAAAATAGGAAGGGCTCATAAGAAGTATATGGTAGCCAGGAAGGTGCTAAAGAAAGAAATTAGGAAAACTCAAAGGGGGCATGAGAAGGCCTTGGCATGTAATTAACGAGAACTCCAAGGTGTTTTATGTGTATGTGAAGAGAAGGATGACAAGATGAAGGTGGGGCCGCTAAATGAGGCAATATGTGCCTGGAGGCAGAGGAGGTTGGGGACGTCCTAAATGAATACTTTACATCAGTATTCACAAGAGAAAAAGACCTTGATCAGGGTGATGTTGAAATTAAACAGACTTGTTTGCTGGACAATGTGGAGATTAAGGAAGCGGAAATGTTGCATCTTAAAAACATCTAGATGATCAAGTCTCCAGGGGCGGACACAATATACCCCAGGCTGCTGTGAGAAATGAGAGAAGAGATAGCTGGGCAGCAGCTATGATTTTTGAATCTTTTTTAGCCGCAGATGAGGTGCCAGAGGATTGGAGAATGGCAAATGAAAGGAAATAGGGAGAATCCTGGGAATTATAGACCTGTGAGTCTTTCCTCAGTGATGTGTAAACTACTGGAGAGGATTCTGAAGGATAGGATCTATGAGCATTTGGAGAAGTAGAGACTACTCAAGGATAGTCAGCATGAAGAATTGAGTTTTTGAGGAGGTAACAAAATAAATTGATGAGGCTGGATGGTAGTTATGGTCTATATGGATTTTAGCAAGGCATTTGACAAGGTTCCTGTGAAAGTCATGAGCCACAGGATAAGTGGAAATTTAGCTGTGTGGATAAAAAAAAAATTGTTTTGCAGGAAGAAAGCATAGAGTACTCGTGGAAAGAAGGTATTCCGCCTGGAGGTTGATGACTAGTGGAGTGCCGCAGGGATCTGTTCTGGGGCCCCTACTCTTTGTGATTTTTATAAATGACTTGGATGAAAAGGTGGAAGGATGGGTCAGTAAGTTTGCAGTTGACACGAAGGTTGGAGGAGTTGTGGATGGAGCTGAAGGTTGTCAAAGGTTACACGAGGATATAGACAGGATGCAGAGTTGAGTAGAAAAGTGGCAGATGAAGTTCAATCTGGAGAAGTGTGAGGTGATGTGCATTTTGGTAGGACAAACTAGAAGGCTGACTACAGGGTTAATGGTTGGTTACATAAGAGTGTGGATGAACAGAGGAATCTTGGGGGTGCAAATCCATACATCCCTCAAGGTTGTTGGACAGGTTGATCAGATAGTTAAGAAGGGACGTTGGGCTTCTTTAATAGGGGGATTGAATTCAGGAGTAAAGAGGTTATGTTACAATTCAACAAATCTTTGGTCAGACCAAACTTTGAGTATTGTGTTCAATTCTGGTCACCTCATTACAGGAAAGATGTTGAAGCTATGGAGAGGTTGCAGAGGAGATTTACTAAGATGTTGCCTGGATTGGAAAACAAGTCTTTTGAGGCAAGGTTAGCAGAGCTGGGACTGTTCACTTTGGAGCATAGAAGGATGAGAGCAGAATTGATAGAGGTCTACAAGATTATGAGAGGCATTGTTAGGGTGGACAGCCAGCACCTGTTTTCCAGGGCAGAACAGCAAACACCAGAGGACATATGTACAAATTAGGGAGGGAAGTTTAGGGGAGACATCAGGGATTATTTTTTTTTAAGTTGTGAGTGCCTGGAATGCCTTGACAGGGATGGCAGTGGAAGCTGAAACATTGGAAGCATTTAAGAGACTCTTGGACATGTGGATGAAAGAAAAATAGAGGGTTACGGGGTAGGGAGGGCTTAGTACTTTATTTTAAGAAGGAATATATGAGTCAGTATATCATCAAGTTGGTGTTTGAACATAGAATGATACAGCACAGTACAGGCCCTTCGCTATGTCCTATGATCAAACACCAACTGGCATATTCCCAGCACATACTAGGCGGATAAAATTTAGAGGGCATCGTGCCCAATGGCTAATAAATGGAACAATTTCACTTTATTCTATTCAATGAAGGGTGGGGGCCATGGGGCAGGGGGTAAGGTCAGGGGGGTTATTCAATGAAGGGTGGGGGCCATGGGGCTGGGGGTAAGGTCAGGGGGGGGTTATTCAATGAAGGGTGGGTGCCATGGGGCTGGCGATGTCAGAGGGGGTTATTCAACGAAGGGTGGGGGCCATGGGGCTGGGGGTATGGTCAGTGGGGTTATTCAATGAAGGGTGGGGGCCATGGGGCTGGGGTAAGGTCAGGGGGGGGTTATTCAATGAAGGGTGGGGGACATGGGGCTGGGGATGTCAGGGGGGTTATTCAATGAAGGGGGGCCATGGGGCTGGGGGTAAGGTCAGGGAGGGTTACTAAAGCTCAGCCAAGGGACCCTGGTGGTAGTTTTGCCACTGCCTCCCGAGGAATCACATCATTTCTATATTATGGTGTCCATCCCTGCACACAATATTCCAAATATGAACATACTGATGTGTATCAAGCTTTAACATAACTTATCTGTTCTTATGTTCTATGAGCTGGCTAATGAGGGTGAGCATTCCCATGCTTTCTTTATCACTCTCTCTACCAGAGCTGCCACTTTCAGAGGCCTTTCAGGAGGCTCTGCATCCTTTTCAGAATAGCCTTGACCCCTGCATCATATCATCCTGGAGTCACATGTGCTGATAATTCTCCAAGCCAATGTTTCAGGCTGACAAAAGGTTACTGACTTGAAATATTGCCTCTTTTCATAGTTTCTGCCTGACTTGTTGAACATTTCTATATTTGAACTTCTATTTTATGATCACTGTTGAAATGCCATCCAAATCAAGCTTTTTAAAAAAATGATGAAAAATGATTCATTTTATACAGACAAGAAAATAAGCTTGAGGGATATGGAGATGAATTATTAATTATATGTCCACAAGAAAGATGTTACATTTCCAATAGTCTGTAAATCTGAAGTGTCGCTTTTGGCAGAACTACAGTAAGATGAAAGAATCTTGAAGAGTGGCTGAAATTAACCAGCTTTAACCTTGACCTTGCCAAGAGGCAAAGAAGTTATATTACAGTTACAGGTTTGAAACAACAATCAAAATCCCGATGAAGGATTATGGCCCGAAACATTGACTTGCCTTTTATGGATGCTGCCTGACTCACTGAGTTCCTCCAGCATTGTGTGTGTTACTCAAAATTTCCAGCATCTGCAGTCTGTTGTCCACCTGTTGAAACAGACTGTTGCCCACCTGTTGAAACGGACTGTTGCCCACCTGTTGAAACGGACTGTTGCCCACCTGTTGAAACGGACTGTTGCCCACCTGTTGAAACGGACTGTTGCCCACCTGTTGAAACGGACTGTTGCCCACCTGTTGAAACGGACTGTTGCCCACCTGTTGAAACGGACTGTTGCCCACCTGTTGAAACGGACTGTTGCCCACCTGTTGAAACGGACTGTTGCCCACCTGTTGAAACGGACTGTTGCCCACCTGTTGAAACGGACTGTTGCCCACCTGTTGAAACGGACTGTTGCCCACCTGTTGAAACGGACTGTTGCCCACCTGTTGAAACGGACTGTTGCCCACCTGTTGAAACGGACTGTTGCCCACCTGTTGAAACGGACTGTTGCCCACCTGTTGAAACGGACTGTTGCCCACCTGTTGAAACGGACTGTTGCCCACCTGTTGAAACGGACTGTTGCCCACCTGTTGAAACGGACTGTTGCCCACCTGTTGAAACGGACTGTTGCCCACCTGTTGAAACGGACTGTTGCCCACCTGTTGAAACGGACTGTTGCCCACCTGTTGAAACGGACTGTTGCCCACCTGTTGAAACGGACTGTTGCCCACCTGTTGAAACGGACTGTTGCCCACCTGTTGAAACGGACTGTTGCCCACCTGTTGAAACGGACTGTTGCCCACCTGTTGAAACGGACTGTTGCCCACCTGTTGAAACGGACTGTTGCCCACCTGTTGAAACGGACTGTTGTCCACCTGCTTCTTTTAGAAGCATCCATATTATGGACTCAAAACAACTCAACTCGCAAAAGAACAGACTGTTGTTTACCCGTTGAAAGACTGTTGTTTACCTGTTGAAACAGACTGTTGTCCACACCTGTTGAAACTGACTGTTGTTTACCTGCTTCTTTCAGAAGCATCCATATTATGGACTGAAAACAACTCAACTCGCAAATAAACAGAAGTTTTTAAATAAGTTGAATCAGAACTCCATCCAAAATTGCAATTTCTTGTGACAGCTATGTTTGAATTATACCCCTTGAGAGGACAGAATGTCGAGCTTTTTAAATAGCTTGTTTGAAGGTTCAAAACGATAGATAACAAGTTAATAAATTCATGGTATTTCCCAAAGCTAAGTAAATGGGCAAATTATACATCATATAATTTCTTTACTCCAAAAAACAAATAGAATCATCATACTAAGCCCTTGGGGAAGAGATTTCTTCTGGATTACTTGCCAAGAATACATTTTATTATTATTATTTAAAAGAGGAATTATTGTTGCAATATCTAGAGTGCTATCATAAAACAACCTTTCAACACAATCAATGTACAGAATAAATGTTCTTTTAAACAGACTAAAGGCTGGATCTATGATGGATAATTTATCTGTGCAATTCAGCACAAAACTGAGAATACATGAATGAAGGGGCCCATGTTTTGAGACTTTGCCCTTTGTGATCTATGAGAGTATAGACCACAGGAAAGGAAGGAATTAAACTGTAGCACAGGGCTAGAGTCATCTTTCTGATTTCTTCTCATTCATTTTGGTATAGCATCATTACTTACATGACAACATAATGATAATTAATGTATTGTCATACACACAAGCACCATGTTGATGTGTCCCACAAATTCCTACCTCCTGCAGCCAAACAGGTTCTTTTGTAAAAAAAGGAAACTATAATAGTATACATTTGTGGGTGGCACAGCTAGAGTAACAGTTCACTGCCATACAACTGGGTTTGAATTTGGCAATGTCTGTAAGGAGTTTGCATGTTCTCTCTGCGACCTGCAAGGGTTTTCGGATTCCTCCCACCCTCCAAAAAGTACAAGGTTTTAAGTTAATTGTGTGTGACTGGGCAACATACAAGTTTCAATGGCTGGAATCAGCTTCTACCATGCTGTGAATAAAATTAAAACTTTTAAATTAAAAAAATTATTTACCCCAGTATGGAAAAAGATGATAAATAAATATCCACAGTTACAGTAAGTGCAAAAATAAAAGTTCAGGAAATGAACTAGTGCAATAGTGAAGTCAGGTCTTTTTATGTAGTTTATAGATAAAAGAGTCTGGAAAAACAACCACCTGAAGAAACACAAAGATCAGCGTGTACAGAGCCGTTGTCATACCCACACTCCTGTTCGGCTCCGAATCATGGGTCCTCTACCGGCATCACCTACGGCTCCTAGAACACTTCCATCAGCGCTGTCTCCATTCCATCCTCAACATTCATTAGAATGACTTCATCACCAACGTCGAAATACTTGAGCTGGCAGAGTCCGCAAGCATCGAATCCATGTTGCTGAAGACCCAACTGCGCTGGGCGGGTCATGTCTCCAGAATGGAGGACCATCGCCTTCCCAAGATCGTGTTCTATGGCGAGCTCTTCACTGGCCACCGAGACAGAGGTGCACCAAAGACGAGGTACAAGGATTGCTTAAAGAAATCTCTTGGTGCCTGCCACACTGATCACCGCCAGTGGGCTGATATCGCCTCCAACCGTGCATCTTGGCGCCTCACAGTTTGGCAGACAGCAACCTCCCTTGAAGAAGACCACAGAGCCCACCTCACTGACAAAAGACAAAGGAGGAAAAACCCAACACCCAACCCCAACCAACCAATTTTCCCTTGCAACCGGTGCAACCGTGACTGCCTGTCCCGCATCGGACTTGTCAGTCACCAACGAGCCTGCAGCAGACGTGGACATACCCCTCCATAAATCTTCGTCCGCGAAGCCAAGCCAAAGAAGATAGGGTAGTAGAAAGAGGAAGTTCAAGAGCCTGATAGCTATTGGAGAAATGTTGTTCTTGAATCAGAGATGGCAGACTTCAGACATCTGTACATTCTTCCCAAAGGTAGTGGCAAAGTTGTGACCAGGGAAATGGGGGATCTTAGAAAATAATGACTACCTCCCTCCTGCAAGAGAGAAGAAGTGCCAGAGAACCAATCTGGGTGAATTTGCAGTCACGGTTGAAAAGCTGGCAGGTGTGTGCCTGCAGAATGACATTTGCAGGAGTGCTCAGTAAGCAAGGATATAACTTTTTGAAATAATTTTTGAATTTAATGAAATGTAATTGTGGTTTTAAATTTGTAAATAAGATATTCAAAAAAAATCTTTGCCTCAACATCACTCTCTCCCTACACTCCTATATCTCTTAACTCTCTCATAGTTTAAACATCCATCTATCTCCTTTTTATGTCCCTTAATACATTAAATGACTCAATTTCCACAATTTTGAGTAGAGAATTACAAAGGTTTAAGATTATGATAAAAGAAACTCCTCTTCATTTCTAAAAGGGCAATCCTTATAATGAAACTATGCCCCTAAGTTCTAGATATTCCCACAAGGTGCAACTTCCTCTCAGCAATGGCCTAGTCAAACTCTCTGCAGTATTTTATATGTTCCAATATGATCATCTCTCGTTCTTCTCAACTCTGCTCAGTGTAGACCCAATCTGTTCAACCTTTCTTCACACATCAATCCCTTAATTGAAGGAATCAACCCTTGCAACAGAGATGCTTGGAAATAACATTTAAAGCTGCTCTTATTAACTTTGTCCACTGACCACCCCACCTCACCTTCTGTTATGATGGCACTGAACTCAATCCAGATCTTTGGTGGTGTAAAACACCTGACATTAACCTCCAGAATTATCTCTTCCTATTGTGCTGGCCTTCTATGGATTCAGGATATCTTTCTTTTGACTTTCTTTTCAGCATCTAAAAGAAATCCAGGGATTCGCTCTCTTTTTATGCTGTATCCTGCTTTCCAGACCAGCTTCAATCATGCAGCACCTGCTTGCAGCTCAAGCCACAACCTCCCTCCCTCTTTAAGCAGAGACTGGTTTTAAACTGAGAGGTCCAGCTTTGAATGGTGGTACTTACTCATGATACTAGTCCTTGCTGATGCAGTACAGGTCATGCTGGCTGAATGCTACAATCATTATAATTATCAGACAGCTGATAATATTGCTCTTTCCACTGAGCAGAATTATGCCTCATGATCCCTGGGCCTATTTCTGAGAACTATTTAATTCATCCCCATTAATTCTGGACAGCCTGACAATAGGAATGTAAATGCATCAAACTCTGTCAGTCACCAGGCAAATCCAGATGGAAATTTAAAGAAGATGCAAGATGGTCACCATTCTCCAAAGAGAAGAGAGATGGAGTTGACCAGAGCCAGTGAATTGTGGACCATTCTGTGGATCAGGAAAACAAAATGAAAATTGAATGGTCCGAAGCAACTGTCAAAAATCTGCTGTCTAATACTACTCCTCACATAGAGGTAACCCATATTTTTGTTTCATAGCATTATTCATACCCAACCAAAGCCATCCATTTATTTTGACCATTCGGGGTCTTACAACTAAACCATTCTTTCTTGCCTCATCACTCCCTCAATCTGATAATGTTGAAGAGTAAGTACTAAGTGTAATGTGCGTCAAAAGAACCAAAGACTTGTTGATCCAAACCAAGGCTTTTATTAACTAAAAGACTGGAGCATATCACATGTAGGTCGACCAGTCCAGAATGACCTGGTCTGGCTAGGAGCAATCCTTTAAGACCTGCCAGTAGGTGTGGCTACACTCTCAGCCAATCACAGTCATCCTACACTACCATCTGTACATATGTACATATACACATTGGTGATAGAATCTGTACTATCACACTAAGATACCCTGATATTTTGAGGAAATGCTCAGGCCCGAAATTTCAGTAATATATTTTTATCTCCTATGGACGCAGCGAGACCTGCTGATTTCCTCCAGCTTTTCTGTGTTTTAACACCAATCACAGTGTCTGCATTTCCATGTTTTACCCCACTTTTATAGTTAGGATCAACTGCTGATATCTTACTGTCATTCTGCTACAGTCAGCTGGCTGATTCCAATGACAAAATTACAGACCCACACAATCAGGTGGGTCTACAATAGCTTCCAGAAAAAAACAGCAAGATTTATTTTGCTTTCAATTCCAGCTGATAGTGGAAATCTCCATCCATTAGCGGCAGTGATATATAATAGATTAAAATGCCTCCTTGTGAAATTAACACAGTCTAAAGCTGATACACATTATTCATTTCCGCAACCAGACTAAATCATCGTTAAAACTGAAAAACCCAAGAACCGCTGAACATTTCTCTATAGTGACTTTACCATAAGACACTCTATTAGCACATTTCTCAAAGGAAAAATATCTAGAGAAATCAATTCGCATTAGTGGAAAGATGTCTTTGAAAATCAAGGAATTTTGCACCATAAAGATTAGTCTATCTGCTCCGCTGCAGTTGGTATCCAAACGCTTTATCTTTGATGTCCCATTTGTTATATAGAGAATTTAGGTTAAAATGACTTAAGTTAAAATGTGATGATTAATCATAAAAAGGGAAGCCAGAACGGACAGGGAGCTTACTAGCAGCCAAGGACAAAAGGTTCAGCTGGATATGTTTTTTTTTTAAACCTATCTTTTCATGGTCATAGTGAGAGACATGCAGGAGACAAAAGATTGATAAGAAGGGTGAGAAACAGAATTTAGTGTATGTAGAGTTCGCAGCGTACGTAACGAACGTGATAATTAAAAATGCAGTTATACTTAGAATGCTTTTGCAATACTAACCAATTAAAACAGTATTAATAAGAAGGGGAAGGGCAAACAATAAGGGTATAAAAATCAATGCACTGTATGTATCGGGGCTTAACTGGTGAGAAGCCAGTTGAGTCCAACTCTGCAGACTTGTAAATAAAGCTTGTCGTGTCATCAGTTTTAAAGAGACTCATGTGTGAGAAGTTTTATTTCTGACACCATTGCCTTCGATTTAATCCTTCGCCCCCTCCCCCCCATATTATTTTTGTGCAGCCTTTCTCTGATTTCATAAATTGCTTACAAATTTGCCTGACAACTAATAGGCCACTTGGCTAGCAAATAAAAACATTTGTGCTGTTGATCTGTGAACCTCAAACAGGTACAGTATTAATTACACCAAAAGACTTCCTTACGGCATAAATTCACTACTATACGACATCACATTTGAAGTCGAAATATGTTGTAATTACCCTAATTTAATAGATTTTTGCATTTAGAAATTACATTAAGAGATGCATCCATTTTAGTATGACAGGTTAGAGGTATTTTGAACTTTACATGGGCCTTGTCAGTAATTATGTCACAAGATAGTTCAGATTTATGGAAAGAAGTTCTTATTAGAATGGTAGTGTGATGCAATTCATTTTGTAAGGCAGTACATATAATCATGTACAATTTTGTAAAATAACCCATTTAATTTGTTATAATGGTGGGTTCCTAAGGTCGAAGAATTGGAACAGTTTGGGGTAAATTTACTGATTCATTCATGGGATCTGAGCTTCATTGGAAAAGGTAGTATATAATGCCCATCTCGGGTTGTCCTTAAAGTGAGTGGATTGCTAAACTAGTTTTGAGAGCACTCGAGATGAAATTGAAATGCTGTGCATTAGGAGGCTAATTTAGGTCAAACCAGGGAAGAACAAGAGGATGCTGGGGAATGAAAGGGATTTTTACAGCAATCAGTTTCTTGGTAACCACTACTGGTTCTGTCTTTTTCATTCTTGAATGTAGTTTGTTAACTTAATTTAGATCCCTTGCTGTGTGAAGTGATCGGGAACCAATGCCACTAGTTTAGTCTATGCTGCGGGAATGCACGTTGAATGAGTTGACTGTGATGTCGTTGTTCCCTCTGGCATGAGAAAGAGAGATTACTAGAGGCTAGAAACTGTGATGGTAAAGGTGGACACTCAGGGAAAAGGTCATGACTCCTCAAACAATAGAAGGCATCGCTTAAAAATCAGATCTATCATTACATCCGAGTTCCATGTACCAATGCCTTAAAAAAAATAATGATGCAGTAAAGGCCTGTCTTTTAAAGCACATAAGGAAGCCTACGTGAAAGTTAAGCACCCAATAATATTGAATTCACACCCTTAACTCTCGTGCATGCGCCAACTGAGCTCCAATAGGTGAACCCACCTTGCATATGCCAACTGAAGTCTCGCACACAGAAGTCAAGATGGCCATGCCCATCCTATGGAACCCTGGACATCAACAAAGTAAGTACACACATTTTTGCTTTTACATGCCCTGTATCGCTCTTATAGTTTGTCAAATACAAGATTTGATTTAAAAGTTTGCTTTAAGGCTTCAGTATTCCACGCGTGGACAAAATTCTGACTTGCATCCATTCCGAGATACAACCGATACTTTGGTCCCAATTACGGTCGTAAGTTGTAAGTACCTGTGTGCAATAGCAGGTAAGATTTGAGGTGTAGGATAACCAGAATTAATACAATTAGTTTTGATATTCAGTTACATTCAGTAATGCAAATGTCAAGCCACATTTGTCACAGAATACTGAAATTCATTCAAAGTGAAATTGGGAATTATTGCCCATAACATCATTAGGCAGATTAATAAGGAATATCTTTCTATCTGGAGATGGCAAGCAGTGGAGTTGAGTGCTGTTTTATCTGCTTTTGAAAGGATACAGGAAAAAAGTTTTTAATGGGATTTAGATGCTTCTGCTTAGAGATTGGAACAATTTGCACCTGTCATTTATGTATAAATTGCATCTAAAAATCATTTTGTGCATGGCATGTTTTGAAGTGCTTGCACCCATTTTTGTCTGTCAGGAAATTAGACTGGACATTTCCATTATGATTCACCCTGGCACTGATGTCATATATGACAATGTCCTCAACATTTCTGTCTTTAGAAATTGAAATAAAATGCTGTCACCTCAGAACTTTGTTGTTCATTTGTTGTTTAACAAGAAAGAAATTATGCACAACATCATGTGACATGTGAGAATTAAAAGATGCTCATTGAGACGAGAGTTGTATGGTTACTTTGTATCCCACATTCATTTTAATCTGCTGACTTACTGTATTGACAGGAATTGAGGTATCCCAATTCAAAATGGCCCACTCAAACAGGTATATCATGTTGGATAGTTGGGGTTTATGACCTCCCAAGGAAAATTAGTAGCAACAACCCAGTTTGTGGTACCAGGTTGTCTTTGTGGTTTACAAGGTGAGAATACAATAGTGTTGGGAGATTCAATCATTAGGGAGGCAGATAGGCATAAATGCTTATCTGGAATGTTGCCTCCATGGTGTTAGGGTAGAGGATGTCTGAGAGCTGCTAAAGGACATTCTGAAAGGGAAGAGTGTTTAACTAGCAGTCATGGTGCATATTGATACAAATGACATAATTGGAGAAGGGATGAATCTCTGCAACATAGTTTAGGGAGCTAGGTAGCTCTTTGAAGAATAGGATCTCAAAAGCAGTAATCCCTGGATGGCTTCTGGAGCTATGAGTGCAAGAAGATAGGAATAGGATAGGTCAGATGACTGCATGGCAGAGAGGTAGTTCCAGGGGATGGGTATTACATTCCTGGATCATTGGGATTGTTTCTGGAGAAGATGAGATCTAATAAAAGGGATGGGTTGCACCTAAATCAGAACAGGAAGTTTTCAAGTTCTGTTTAGGTAGGTTTAATGTGATTTGGCAGAAGAAAGAGCCTCAGATTGGATGTTGATTATGGAGAGGGAGAGTCACCTAGAGGAGAAAAGCTGTACATAAAATGCATGAGATGCATTTTATGTACAGCTTTTACCAATTATTATGGTAAAAGTTGGGGGGGGGGAGGGGTCAACTATTACATTCATACTACTTTTGACCATGGTAGATACTTGTGTTGTTCAAGGTGGTCGGAGTTCCAATGGATGGGCAGCAGGCTGAGACCAGGTCGGAAATCTGCCTTCAGGGTGTTGGGTTATTGATGAGTAGGCGGGTCGTTGGCTGGCCGGGACTGGTTGGTAAGTCAGTATTCCAGGCATTGGGAGCTCGGATGGGTGGGCATAAAGTTAAATTACCTCTTGTGTAATAGTCAATATCATGTAAAAATCGACCCACCTATTTTTGGCCCTGGCCACCTGCCCACCGGAACTCCCAAAGCTCTGACTGCACACTCTTGCCAAGGCCCTGGCTGCCCAGCCACCGGAACTCCTGACGACCCAAATGTGGACTTACTATGTGGTTTCAGCCACCTTCCCACCCATCCGAGCTCCCAATGACCTGAACGCAGACTTACCACCTGGTCCCAGTTACCCTTCCACCTATCTGAGCTCTCAACGCAGAATAATCACCCAGTTCCGACCACCTGCCCACCCATCCGAGCTCCCAATGACTGGAATACTGACTTACCAACCAGTCCCGGCCAGCCAACGACCCGCCTACTCATCAATAACCCAACACCCTGAAGGCAGATTTCTGACCTGGTCTCAGCCTGCTGCCCATCCATTGGAACTCCGACCACCTCGAACAACACAAGTATCTACCATGGTCAAAAGTGGTATGAATGTAATAGTTGACCCCTCCCCCCCCCAACTTTTACCTTAATAATTGGTCCACAAAGTCAACTATTACATGAGTATATATGGTATTTTAATGCAAGGAGTCTAACCAGTAAAGTAGATGAACTCAAAGTTCATATTTATTGTCAAAGTACATACATTGAGATTATTTTTCCGATAGGACATGCAAATTTCTACTTATCTTGGCAAAGGTATAATTAACACATGAGATTAGAACTTTGTTACATTATTGAGACATGTTAAAAAGAGGATCAGACTAGCAACTCAGTATCCTGGAGTATCAAATTTTCAAGCGAAAGCTGAGGAGGATCCTTTAGACGCAGAAAATGCTGAATTCCTGTAATGTACTTCAAGAAGGAGTGGTGGAAGTTGAGCTGATGTCAGCATTTAGAAAGTCACAAGATATTAGCCCATCGAGTCTGGTCCGTCATTCTAATCATGAGCTGATCCATCCTCCCACTCAACCCCACACCCCGACTTTCTCCCCATAACCACTGATGCCCTGTCAATCTCTACCTTAAATTCATCCAATGACCTTGCTTCCACAGAGTCTGTGAAAACGAGTTCCACAGTCTCAAGACCCTCTGACGAAAGGCATTTTTCTGCATCTCTATTTCATATTGATGCACTTTTATCCTGAAATTATGCCCTCTTGTCCTAGAATCCACTACCATGGGAAACATCCTTGCCACATCTACACTGTCTTGGCCTTTCAGTGTTCAAAATGCCTTTGAGATCCTCCTCCTATACTCCAACGAGTCCAGTCCAAGAGCCGACAATGATTCTTCATATACAACCCTTTCATTAATTCTAGTAAATCTTCTCTGAACAAATTTTTTCTCAAATACAGCGCCCAAAACTATACATAGTACTCCAAGTGAAGTCTTGCCATTGCTATATAGAGTCTCAACATTACATCCTGCTCTTGTATGCTATTCCTCTAGAAACTAATGCTAACATTGCATTCACCTTCTTCACCACTGACTCAACATGGAGGCCAAACTTTAGGGTATCTTGCATGAGGACACCTCTTTGCACCTTGGAATTTTTAATTTTTTTCCCATCTAAATAACCATCTGCCTGTCTATTTCTACCAAATTGCATGACCTAACACTTCCCAACATTGTATTTCATTTGGCTCTTCTTTTCCCATTCTCTTAATTTATCCAATTCTCTCTGCAGCCTTTCTCAGCATCATCTCCCCTACCACCTATTTTGGTATCACCTGAAAATTTAGCCACAAATACATTTATTTCATAATCCAAATAATTTATATACAATATAAAAAGAACCGACCCCTGCGGAACACCACTGATATCCTGTAGTCAACCAGAATAGGATCCATTTATTCCTACTCTGTTTCCTACTGACCAGCCAATGCTCTACCCATGTTAGTCTCCTTCCTGCTATTCCATGAGCTCTCACCTTGTTTAGCAGCCTTATCTGTGGCACCTTGTTGATGGTCCTTTGGAAGTTCAAATACACAGCATCCCCTCTGTGTTTCCTACTTGTGATCTCTTCCAAAAAATTGCAATAGGTTTGTCAGGAAACCATGCTGACTTGGGCCTATGTTTTCATCCACCACCAGGTATTCCATAACCTCATTCTTGACAAATGATTTCAACAACTTCCCAACCACCAATGTCAAGTTAATAGGTCTATAATTTCCTTTCTGCTGCCGCACTCCCTTCTTAAACAGTGGAGTGACATTCACAATCCTCCAGTCCACTGGAACCATGCCAGACTCCATTGATTCCTGGAAGATAATTACCAATACCTCCACAATCTCTACAGCTACCTCCTTCTGAACCTGAGGGTGCATTCTATCTGGTCTGGGAGACTTATCTACCCTTAGATCATTTAGGTTTCCAAGAAAATTCTTTCCTGTGATCTTGATTGCACTCACTTCTCTACCAAGAGAGCCATGAGAGACTGGTGTTCTACTAAAATCTCCCACAGTGAAGACTGATTCAAAATATTCTTTCAGTTCCTCTGCCATCTCCTTGTCTCCTATTACAATTTCTCCAATGTCATTTTCTATTGGTCCTATGACTACTTTGGTCACTCTTTACATGTTTTAAGAAAGCTTTTAGTATCCTCTTTGACATTGTTTGCTAACCTCCTTTCATAATTCATCTTTTCCCTCCTAATCACCTTCTTAGTTGTCTTCTCTAAGTTTATAAAAGATCCCCAGTCCTCTATCCTCTCACTAATTTTTGGTTCCTTGTCTGCCTTCTCTTTTGCTTTTACTTAGGCTTTAACTTCCCTCGTCAGCCACAATTGTCTCATTTTCCCATTCATAATTTTCTTCCTTTTTGGTCTATACCCATCCTGCACTTTTCTCATTTCACACATAAACTCCAGCCATTGCTGATCTGCTGTCCTCCCCATTAGTGTGTCTGAATGAGCACTTAAGCTGCCTCAGCATAGAAGGCAATGGGCCAAATGATGAAAATTGGGATTAATATGGATGAATGCTCACTGGGCTGTATGGCCTGCTTCTATGCTACATGGTCAACACAGAGACCATTCTTATGCTGCTACAGCATCCTTACCCTAATCATAGCATTGAGGTGCTCCTGGAATCTGGTGTAGCACATCAACTTTGCTCCTTCCCCAACTCCTGATTCCACCAACCATGAGGTGAACTGACATCATGGTACTGCCGGTACATCTAAGGGTTAGGGTTAGGGTTTTGGAGTGATAATTGAAAGTATAAGAATATTGTCGTATTGCAAAACTAAACACAACATCTTGGTATATGTACATGCCAGGTTTAAGATACAAATTCAAGGTTGTTAGCAATGATTTTGCCTTTCTCCACAGAGTGTGCTGTTTGCAGCCTTCTCCAATAATATCAAGGGAAATTCAAACAAATTGAGGATATTTATGAACTAGGCTCATTGTAAAGTAACCCAAGAATATCATGTTTTTCTCATGAGATCCAAGTACAGTTCAATGGACATACAAATCTATTTTTACTATTCTGCTACCTCACTGTTTCTAAAAAAAATCTGCCTAGCTTTCAAACAACCTTTTTTTTAAAAATCACATTGTAATTCTTTCAGATATAAATTTGAAAATATAATGATATTTAAAGTTTAAAAAGTGGCTATGATACTTCAATCTCAATCATATGCACATTCATTATTTTGTGCTCTGTATGATGTTTGAGTTTTGTTTAAATGTGCGCTTTCCTTCCTGGTTTGCTGCCTGCGAGAACTCTTTCATATAATTGACTGTGCAGGCAGCTTGCTGGCATCATGCTTGCCTGGTGCCAGGGATCACCTTGAATTATGCAATATAGCAATTGGCATCAGTGAGAGAAAATCCATCTTCCAGAATCTGTGAAGTGTTTAAGGATAAGCTTTATCAGGTCAGCGATGAATGTTGTATGAATGCTTTGGATCGGACTACCAAAGAATTACCATTTTTATTGTTAAGACCAAAGGGCATAGAAGTGATGGAAGTTCAGTGGGAATTCACAGTAACTCTTCAAAATATGAGATGGAAAATTATTAATAAAATTTTCACAGTCTCACTTTGAAATCACTGTCCGTATATCAAGCACATGTCAATTAAATAATTTATGGTCAAGTCTGTGTGCAAGTAATTTTGGCGTTAATAACATTTGCATTTGTTATGTTCACACTGCAATGGTCAAGCAGCAATCTCCTCATCCAGTAATCAACATTCCATGGCCTCCTTAACTTTACTGAAGGCAAGAAATTCATAATTAATTTAATAGGGGTGGTATTAAAATTAATGGAATTAGCTTATTAGCTGCTCTGTAAAGCAATTTTGACAAAATGTCTTTCCAAATCACCACGATTGATGGCTTTGAATATCTCTCTCACTTTTAGCTTTAAAAGCCTAAATTGCTGAAAAGTCAATTAATTGGAGCTAACATGCTTCAGTATATAAATGTCAACCTATAACCGTAAAAGAAAGGTTTTTTGTTTTGTAGCTCTAATTTCTATCAAATGTAATGAAATTATATTGTCACCTCGTCTAAAGGTGATCTTTATAATGGCTCTCCAGTATATTTTCAGTCAACAATCATATCCAAGGAATTTTGGGAAAGTATGGCTAGGGAGAATTAATAACAATTAGGAATGTTACAAATTTTATTGAGAATATTGAAAACAAATCAATAGAAGCAATGACCAGCACATAATGAACAGACTTTCCACCTTAAAGGTGCAAAGAAAACAATTTGCTAAATCATTCATACCAATTTTAATCCTCTCCTGCTTGGCTGAATAAAGTGGTGTTTGGATACTAAGAAGTGCTTTCTTAACCCATTATGATAATTATGTTTCTTCAAATGTGCTCGCCCCAATGCACAGAGCTACTGAAGCTCTGTGTAAAAGATCAGTAAATCTTCTATTTCTTTTTGGTATCAGTTTTCTGGGCAGATTTTCAATTTAGAAATCGCTCATCTCCTATGGTATATATCAAACTTTTGTTAAGTTCTTCTTGATGGTGGGATTTAACAATCACCAGCAGCACATTTGAAGAGAATCTGTCTGCTCAATGGAGATCATAACCCAACACACAAGCTAACAAATGGCAGCCACGTCTGAAGTCCTCATTGGTTGTGAAAAACAACATCCAAAGAACAGTGCCACAGGCCTCTCCAAGTACCCTGTTATAGATCGTTGCAGGCTGTTGCTGCAGGACCTATTTCCCACTGGATCACAGGTGACATGCTTAATGCCTTTGCTGTTGGCTCCTTTCAACCAATTAAGAGATGTCAACCTTAAATTGCCCTGTTTGCAGCACCTAGATCCATTAAGTAGAATACAGATACCAAATCTGAACAGTTCCTCACTTTCACAAGAGATTACAGACATCCTGGGACTTCATTAGTCACTGGTATGTAGTGACAAGAAGTATAAAATGGAAAATAGAAAAGGCTATTTGTGACAGATTATGTTGTATTTTATATTGTATATAGATAGGTTTTTAGTGTAGGTCACATACAAAGCCTTCAAAACGGATCTTATTTAAAATACTGAAGCTCTGCTCAAGCCAGACAGACCGGTTCTGAGTGCCTTCAAAAAAGCTTTGGGGAGTGCCTATAAAGACTTCACTAATGGATCTTTGCTTTGGAAAGCAACAGATGAAAGAACTCAGAGGATTAGGTCTGGAGTTCCAGGCTGCCTGAGTGCAGTTTGCTGTTCGAAGAGGGTCATGTGGTTTTTCAAGCAGAGAGGGCCAAAGCAGGCTTTTCTCTGAGAGAGAAAATTATGTTCTACAGTTCAGCAGCAGTAGCTGGGACTGGAACAGGACAAGCTAGCAAGTTTGTGGAAAAAAACCATTTTGAAGATGGGTTGTGAGTGCTTAGTTCAGCCTGGTCAAAGCCTTTGTGATCCATACAACAGGAGAGGACTGGCTGTCTAAAGTTTCACTTGAAATAAGAGAAACAAAAAGGAACTCTCTGGTGACCTGAAAGAAAGAGGTTATCATCTGGAGAACCCTGAGGGGGCAAGTTTCTTCGGCAAGACACTGAAGTGGCTGATTAGAAGGAATCAGTTTGTGTCCAGCGAACAACAAACCTCTCTCTGAAAACCGACAAGAACCTTCCTGAGTAGTAACCATTTGCCTTTCAAGCACCAAAGCCTGGTGAATTTCATAAATGTTATTCTGTGCACAGTATAAGAATTGCCTGCAACCAGTGAACTTGGAGGAGTGAGAAGTGAGATTGGACTGTGAATCGAAGAACTTTCCTGAACATATGCACATTACATACACATGTGCTTAGAATTAGAAGGGGGTTAATTTAAGTTAATAGTAATGTTAAAGTTTGATCCTGTTTTCATGTTTAAAGATAATTAAAAACAACTTTTGCTTGAGTAACCATTTGTTTTGGTGAATTTCTGTTGCTGCTGGGTTTTAGGGTCCTCTGGGCTCATAATACATTTCCCCATTAATGTACAGATTCTGGTTCATTACCGGGACAGAAATATGTGCATTTATATTAGAAAGTTAGGCAAATTTTGCAGTGCATATGTCCTATGGATATTCATCTTCCCACCAATACTTAAGAATCGTGGAAAGTGTCAGAATATCTGCTGCACCCTTTACTGATCCAATCAGCAGGAAGAGTAAGATGATCGCTGAACACACCATGAAGTCACAGAAGCAGATGGTTAGGCAGCTGACCACACCAAGAAGCTCAACACATTGAATGAAAATCAGGAGAGCATTGCTGAGACAGACATGATTCCTCTAATCTGGGAAACTGTGATTTTTCACAAGAGTCGTTCCACTCAATCGCCTCTCAGAACAATTGTCTTTTAGGATAATGTGTTTTAGAATAATGTACCAAGGGGCAGTAGATGAATGTGGCTGGGAATAGGGCAGGAAGACAGTGGGGAGTGGGATAGAAAAGCAGCTGGGAGTGGAAGGAGGGGAGTGCAACCATGAGTGGAGGCAAGAGCAACAAAATGGGTCATACAATGAAAATTACACATTAGCAACACAATGCACAGACAAAGAAGATCAATGTTATTTATCTAAGCTGCCCCATTATTTCACCCATTGGAGAAATTTCCTTAGTTCTACCATCACATACCCCTCCCTTCCTGTTACCTACAGCAACACATTTCTCTCCTTCACAGATCTAAAAGAATCCAAACTTTAAACATTAACTGTTTCTCCTTCCAGAGATGCTGCATGTTTTGAGCATTCTGTTCATATGATCACTACAATGATTCGCTGTGCTTCTTACTGAATAACCCTGAGACATCTGACAAATGGCAGCAACATCTGAAGTCCTCATTGGCTGTGAAACTCAACAATATGATGGAGGAAATCAATGTCGAGCAGCTTCTGTGCGGGGTGGCGGGGGGGGGGGGGGGGTGTCGGTTGAAAGGGTGGGAGAGGGAGAGAGAAATGTTCTGGGTTGAGACCCTGCATCAGGATTGAGAGTATAGCCAATATAAAGAGGAGATGGGGAGGGATGAGAGTGGTCCCATGGGTGATTGATGGACTCAGGAGGGGTGAAGGATAATGGGCAGATAGAGCAAGGGGGTTGGGGAAGGTGAAGGTGGGGACACCAAGGAGGGTGATAAGTGGGAACACAAAGTCCACTGGTGCTGGATGCTGATAAGTAGGGAACCATTAGGAAGAGGTGAAGGGCAAATCGAAACAAAAGGGGAAGGGAATCAGTGGATGAAATGAAAGGGTTGTAGGTGGCTGGATCCAAGAGGAGGGGGGAATGAAAATGGGTGACAAGCATTGGGAGCAGGGTTGGTGCCAAGAGGGAGCATCCATGGGCATTGTCCCCCCCCCCCCCCCAAATGAGGTGCTGTGCCTCCCACATACAGTTGCAGCCATCGCTGGCCATCTGACCTACCCCCACCCACTCCCATGTCACTAGCATCTAGCTTGATGCACGTGAGTGACTCTCAACCCACTCCCGGCCACATCACTAGTATGTATCGTGTCAGTAGCATCTCGTGATGCTTGGCACAATAAAAAGAGTGCCCTCATCTCCTACATCGGAGGGGCAGATGGTGTTAATGACAAGTAGGTCCCAGCATCTAAGAGCACTCCCCCCCCACGCTAAGTGAGTTTATGAGCATTCCACTCTAACACACTAATGCCCCCCTCCACTATTCATTCCGGTGCCGACCCTGGTTAGGAGGAAGGTATGAGGACATAAATGGGAGGACGCAATGTGGAATGGAAGTGATGGGGGTGGGGGAAGAGCATATGCAAGAGGCAAAGGTTCCTGAAATAGAAAAATGCAATATTAATAAAATTGACTGTAAATGACCCAGGTGGAGGTGCTATTCCTCTAGTTTGTGTTGGACCTGACATTGGAAGTGGCAGATGCAAGAACAAGCAGCTGCAGGAGGAAGCACCAGTAGTGGGTGGGTAGGAATGAACAGACCAGAGAGTCAAGCATGGAGTGGTCCTTGCAGGAGGACGAGTGGGGTGGAGAGGAGATGATGTGGCTAGTGGTAAGATCCCATCGTAACTGGCAAAAGAGACAAAGAATGATATGCTGGATGCAAAGCCTGGCAGGGTGAAAGGTGGGGACTAAGGGAATAATATCTTTGTTTTGGTGAAGAGATGTAGGGTCAAAGCAGAAGTCTGAGAAATGGAAGAAATATGAGAAAGGGCTCAATCAATCTAAAGATCCAGAAAAGAAAAGAAGAAGGGCAACATCATTCGGATAATTTACAACAGCCACTGTGTCATTGCTTTCTTCAGCTCTTGACGTACCCCTACTGATCCATCCCTCCTGCATCGAAAACATTCAAATCAGTACACCACTTTTGTATAAATGACAATGCAGAATGAAAAGATGCCCTTAAAGCAGACTGCAAACCAAAGAGGCAAATGTGTTACCAAGTGATTAATGGGACACAGAATTAATGTATTCCATTTATTTCTCACCCGTTGTGCTTTTAATGATAGAATGGTTGCTGTTTCTAGTATTGCTGTTAATTCTCCTCTCAAACTCTTGTTATTTCTGGGAGAATCATAAATCAGTACATCACATAAGGAGGCCATTGGGCCCATTGAAAATATGGAGACTTTCTGAACAAATAGTCACATTCTCACTCCCAAACACTTTCATTATTTTTCTCCTTCCAGTACTTAAGCAATTTCCTTTGGAAGGCTACTGTTGAATCTATACCAGAGCAACCTATCAGGCATTGGATTTCCACTGTCCTGGGGAACCTCTGGCTCATGATGACTCCAAGTGGAATAGGACTATTTAAGATGGTACTGAAAACCTTGAGGTCTTGCACACAGATGTCATGCATAAACAGTAGAAGAGGCACACCACCACAAGCTCTCCACTCAAGCCTGACACATTGGTTATGTATCTTTAACTTTGCAATATAAAGTGCACCATTTGACTGCTGAGTTTCCCCAGCTTTGTGTTTTTATTTCCAGTCTCTTCTTTGGAAGTGTCTACAGATCCCATTAGCCACCTCAGAATTCCCCCCAAAACAGAGTGAAAGCAAGTGACCTTGAACTCCAGGAGCTACCTGAGGAGTTTCATCCTTTCACCCTATAATTATATGGTATTGTATGTACTGGCCAGTTCAGACATGGGCTGGCCTGCCCTCCTGATGATATCCTCTTCTAGACTCCTCCCTGGATTCCTCCCCAGTGACTCAGACCATAAAGTTCGTGTCACCTCTTCCTTCCCAGCACTTCCCTAGCTTGGACCCAGGCCAGCAGTCTTGTGTGTAATAAAGACTATCGTTCCCCTTGGTCTTTGTCTCTGTAATTATTGGGGCAACTGGTAGTAGCGAACAATTTATTACACACAATTTTTTAACGTCTCCCTTAAAGGAGAAGTTGCTGTGCCTCGAACAGCTAGAGGTAGATCCCCAACTCCCAGGTACACCCCCACTCTTTGAACAGTGAGTGAACTGCTTCAATAACTTCCTCGAGGCCTCCACTGGAGTAGTCAATTCGGACGAGAAGAGGCTGAAGGTCCTACAGGCAAAAGTCAGTCAGAGGGCTTTCCAGGCCATCAGAAGCAGCACGACCTACACCAAGGCAATGGCTGAACTGCGGGCACTATACAAGCCCAAGGTTAACAAAGTCTAATCCTGCTGGCATCCAGAAAACAGCTGAAGAGTTTATTCGATCCCTGGTCACACTGGGAAAAGAATGTTTGGGGAACCCCATGGCCGCGATATCAATGGCCCAGTGCGTGGAAGACCTGGTCCAGGAAGCTTGTGTGTTGGGGTTGAGGTCAGATTATATCCGAAAATGTCTCCTTGAGGAGGATCAACTCCCACTAAAAAGAGCAATTCGACTGATCAGAACCTTAGATTCAGCCCAGCGCCACGTGGAATCAATTGCGGGCAGAAGCGGGCCTACCACGTACATACCACCGTGAGGGCCGCCGTCCTGGGATTCAACATCGGAGATGACCAACATGACAACAGCTGTGGTGACGCTGGCATCATCGAGATGCAGCTTCTGCGGGCAGGCTAGTCACTTGAGACACGAAAGTTTGCCCCGCAAAAGGAGCCACCTGCTTGGGCTGCAGGAAGAAGGACCACTACCAGAAAGTTTGTAAGTCCAGAATCCTGTCCAGGAGTAGCGTGGCATGTGCGACCGAAGAACTTCCAGTACCGACCACGTACACGGTAATGGGGACGCCACCTTACTCGCTACTGCCCCCATCCTCTACACCACAGCCTACTTCATTGATTATGTAATTTCTACCCCCAACGACACCACTTCTGCCTTCTTCCTTGTTGATGGCAGCATAGTCATCATGGAGGCCACCATCTTGGGTGTCGGGCCTCCCCACCAGATACCTGTCCTGGCGTCAGTCACCCTGAATCAAGCCAGCCCTCACCCGATCACGAATTTCATGAAGCAGATTGAGGTGAATGGGCGCAAGATGAACTGCCTCTATGACAGCGGCAGCACTGAAAGTTTAATCCATCCCGAGGTGGTCCGCAGACTTTCCCTTCCCGTCTGGCCGATGACTGGACCGATATCAGTGGCGGCGAAGGACCAACAGACTTGTATCCGGGAGTACTGTGTAGCGTCTCTGACGGTGGGGGGGGGAGGGGGGAATGTTATAATGATTTCGTATTATTGATCATGCCCCAGTTCTGTGCGCCGATCATCCTGGGCCTCAACTTCCAGAGTCAGCTCAGGAGTGTGACGATGGTGTTCATGAGCCCCCAACCACTGCTCACCGTTCACAACCCCAAGCTTATGGACTCCACTCCCCAACCAAGCACCCAGTCTCCAGCACCATCCTGCAGCCTCACCTCCCTGTGGGTGGTCACTCCATCACTATTTGCAAACCTTACCCCGGACTTTAAACTGATCGCCACCAAGAGTAGGCATTATAGGACTGAAGATATGGAGTTCATCTGGGTCGAGGTTCAGCGACTCTTGGCAGAGGCGATCATAGCCCCTAGCTCCAGCCCCTGGAGGGCGCAGGTCCTCACATTTACAGGCAAGCCCCGGATGGTGATTGACTATAGTCAAACCATCAACTGCTTCACCCAGTTAGATGCGTACCTGCTACCTTGGATAGCCGACTTGGTCAAAAAGGTAGCGCGATATAGAGTCTTTTCGACCATGGACCTCAAGTCGACTTACCATCAAATCCCCCCTCCGCCCGAGTGACAGAATCTACACAGGATTCGAGGCTGACAGCAAACTATTTCACGTCCTGCGGGTGCCTTTGGAGTTACTAATGGTGTCTCTGCTTTTCAGAGGAGCACAAGCTGATGGCGACGTTCCCACATTATGACAATGTCACCATCTGCGGCCACGACCAGCAGGACCATGATGCTAACCTCGCCAAGTTCTTACGTACAGCCAAGTCTCTCAACTTGACGTACAACAAGGACAAGTGCATGTTTAAAAAGATCACCTGGCCCTTCACGGATGTGTCGTGGCACATGGTGTCATTGCCTCGGACCCTGACCTCATGGAACCACTTATGGAGCTCCCAGTCCCAAACACCCTAAAGGCACTGAAGAGGTGCCTGGGGCTGTTTTCCTACTATGCACAATGGGTGCCCAATTACGCCGATAAAGCCCACCCCCTGATTAAGTCCACAACTTTCCTGTTATCAGCGGAAGCCCAGGCAGCATTTCACCAGATCCGAGGAGACATCGCAAAGGCCACGATGCATGCCGTGGATAAATCCATCCCATTCCAGGTGGAAAGCGATGCCTTCGACTTCACACTGGCTGCCACATTTAACTAGGCAGGCAGGCCGGTAGCGTTTTTGTCCAGCACCCTGCACAGCCCTGAAGTACAGGGCCACTGGTGACATTACCTGGCTGATAAAAGGTTTAGCCTGCTGGCAGACCAGAGGGCAATGGCCTTCATGTTCAATACAAAACAGCGGGGTAAAATAAAAAATGACAAGATTCTTAGGTGGAGGATCGAGCTCTCCACCTATAATTATGACATCTTGTATCGGCCAGGTAAACTCAATGCCCCCCCAGATACCTTATACCTGGGGACATGCGCCAGTGTGCATCTTGACCGTCTCCAGGCCCTACATGACAATCTGTGCTACGAGGCTGTACCACTTCGTCAAGACTTTGAACCTTCCTTACTCCGTAGAGGATGTCCAGTCCATGACCAGATGCTGCCAGATCTGCATGGAATGCAAGCCGCAGTTCTACCAGCCAGAAAAGGCACACCTCATCAAGGCCACACGCCCTTTGTCGATTTCAAGGGCCTCCCCTCCAACCTCAAATAGGAATGCCTACTTCCTGATGGTGGTGGACGAGTTCTCCAGGTTCTCCTTTGCGATTCCGTGCCCAGATATGACCTCGATGACGGTTATCAAGGCACTGCGCAGAATCTTCACTCTGTTCGGGTACCCCAACTATATTCCCACCCTGCCCTCTCTCGTGACAGCCTCCCCCCCGAGGAGCAGTGCATGGACACGCCTACCCCTCGTCGGTCCAGCAGAAGGAGGAAGTTGCCTGTGCGACTGAACCTCTAGTCAAAGAGAGAGTTTGCCATTTTGCACCTTTTTTTTTCTCTCTCCCCTTCCTCGTTACCATTCCCTGTGGTCTCTATTTAAAAAGAGGAGGTGAATGTAATGATATGGTATTGTATGTACTGGCCAGTACAGGCATGGGCTGGCCTACCCTTCTGATGACATCCTCTCCTAGACTCCTCCCTGGATTCCTCCCATGACCCAGGCCATAAGGTCGAGTCACCTCCTCCTTCCCGACACTTCCCTAGCTTGGACCCAGGCCAGCAGTCTGGTGTGTTATAAAGCCTATAGTTCCCCTCGGTATTTGTCTCTGTAATTATTGGGGCAACTGGTAGTGCCCAACACACCCTTCAGCAGCCAGATTTAGGCTGCTCCTATATTTAAACATCCCGAGACTCATCCTCTGGAGGGCTGCCCTCAGTCTCTTCTCACAGCAAAACAATTCAAAGCAAAAACCCAGAAGTACCATGTGCAGAAATTTGTATCTGAAGTGCCTGAATAATTGGAACATGGAATATCACCAGTAGAAAATGATATTACTTCCAAAGATCATTGATAAAACTTCAAATGTTGGAGTCTTAAATAAATGCACAATCCGTGTTCAATTGAACTTCAGATCTTATAGTGTGTGTAAGTTGTGCTCCAAACTCTCTTGCAAATCATAGATCAGAAAGAAGTTCTGAATCTGAATTTCTCTGTCATTCAAAGCAATACTGAGCAAACTCTGGAAAACAACTATTATTTAAAAAAAACAGACCAGCTGCTCAATATAAGGATCTTTCCTCATGAATTTTCTTTTCTTCTTAATACAGATATATCTTGGTTATACACATACCATCTTAACAGTACATCCAACATGATAATCATTCCATGATGATTAAATCAGAAGCATTCCAAATCTCTGTCTAAGTTGTAGCCTTCCTCACTGTGCATTCTTAAGTGTAGGAAGATAATAAATAGGTGATAATTAAAGAAACACTTTGGGTCCCAGAATAATAAATTACCGCTCTAATTATCAGCCAAAAGTTAGCTGTAGCATTATGCGTCATTCTCAGAATGTGCTGCAAGAGGAAGCAATGGTGACAAAATGTTATGTAACAGATTGGAGTTCTTGCCAAAATGGGATAAGATGTGCAGGAATAGTAGACAGGGGGATCTGCTGGTGGGTGAGTGATTTAAATATACCATTACCTGAGAAAAATAAATACCTTTGAATGTACTCTGGGATATTAATGAATCTTCTAGCACTGTGCTTTATTCTAAATTTAATTATCTGTATGCAATACAATTATCTTCACAACATACGTGGTAAAATGTTTAAAATTAAACAGACCAATCTCACCGATTGAACTTGCAGGTGAAATTTGGAAAAAAAAATGAATTGGAGGAACATACCAATTTTATAGGCGAAGTCTCAGGGCCATGGATGGCTGACACTTCTTCTTCAGTTCTGTGGATTCTGCAATGGCTGATGAGGCCAAAATGGGATCCACAGACTCTTCTACAGAGGGAGCATGAAGTGCTTGACATAACAGTTGCGTGATCTCCTTTATATTACTGAGATCAAATGCAGGTTGGGTGACTGTTTCACTGAATAACTACACTCTGCTTTTGAGTTTCCTGCAGCCACAACCATTTTAACTCCCTCAAACATTTCTACAGTGATGTGTCTGGCCTGCTAAATTTGAAATTGAGGAACAACACATCATATTCTTCGTAGATAGCCTTAAACCTAATTGCATTAAAATATATATTTCTAATTTTAAGTAGCCCCCCACCCCCATCTGATTCCACTGCTTCCATTTCTTCTATGCACTAATTTTTTCTCTCTCAATCTTTTATTTTTCCCATCTTTTTTACTGTCTATTCATATAACCATATAACTATATAACCATTTACAGAGCAGAAACAGGCCATGTCGGCCTTTCGAGTCAGCACCGGTTCACTAGAACAACTCCACTAGCTCATCTCTAACACCTTCTAACTCTGGGTCCCTCCTTCAACTTCTTTCCCCTTTTATATATCTATATAATTTAACCTTTTTATATTAGTGTTGATAAAGGGTTTTGATCTGAAACATTGGCTGCTAATTTTAACCGTGGATGTTTTCTGACCTGTGAACTCCTCCGGCAATCCTCTGTTTGCTCAACAACTGAGTACCTCATGTAAGCCAGTGCAGGCAGTTCCCTCTATAACTAGATAGATGAGAATGGAATCAAGTCAATATAGTTGTCAAACAGCTATTGATAGTGAATAGATGTGAAAATCCAGGTCAACAATAACAGAGGGTTAAAATCATGTTGATAAAAACAGAGATGGATAAAGTAACCTCAACAGCATTACACAGATTGCCATTAGTGAGTTTTTGCAGGGGTAGAAATCTAATCAGAGGATTTAAATCGATGGTTCTCAACCTTTTTCTTCCACTCACATATCACTTTAAGTAATCCCTATGCCATCGGTGCTCTGTGATTAGTAAGGGATTGCTTAAGGTGGTTTGTGAGTGGGAAAGGAAGGTTGAGAATCGCTGCTCTAGACCCAATTGTTACTGAAATATTTTGCTTGAGAAAAATTGTCATTGGGCCATTTCCTTTGGAGTTATGAAGCCATGCACATAACAAGTCAATTAGGTGCGATTAAAATTGTGGTTTTCAAACATTTTCTTTCCACCCACATACCACCTTAAGTAATCCCTTACTAATCACAGAGCTCTTATGGCATAGGGAATACTTAAAGTGGTATGTGAGTGGAAAGAAAAATGTTGAGAACCACTGATTTAAATTGAGGATTCCTCGAATAATTGAACTTGAGAGGTGATGAACCATTTAGGTTCTGTTTTGCATGAATAGGGTTGAGGGATGAGTATGGGATGGGGAGTGAAACATTAAAGTCTGAAGATGCTGTGATTGTAATAAAAGATATATAACAAATGTTTTGGACCTGAGCCCTTCTTCAAGTTATGAGCAAATCACAGGAAGGCACCTGAATACAAAGGCTGGGTGGGGGGTGGGGTGGGGGGGGGAGGAGGGAAGAAAGGACAGGAGGAGGAGCACAGGCCAACAGGCAAAAGGCCATAATTGGATGGAAGGTGAAAAGTGATCAGGGAGGGTGTGGCTCTGTGAATGTAGAGCTTGAAGAAAGGGGGAAAGATGGAGGGATGGAGAGGGGGTAATAGAAACCAGAGAGGTCTATGTTAATGCCATCTTGTGTGCAGACTGAATCTGAAGTGTTGTTCCTCCAATTTGTGGGTGGTCTCAGTCCGGCAGTGCATGAGACTATGGACAGATATGTCAGCATGAGAACAGGGCAGGGAATTGAAATGGGTGGCCACTGGGAGACCCATGCTATTGCACCAGGTATTGGTAGCCCTGGAGCATATTAAGGTGAACAAATCCCCAGGGCCTGATGAGGTATGTCCTCACACACCTTGAAGAAAGCTAAGGAAGAAATTCTGGAGGGCCTCGCTGAAATATTCATATCATCTTTCATTTTAGTGAGAGGGCCAGAAAACTGGAGGGTGGCCAAGATTTTGTCATTATTTAAAAAGGGCAGCAAAGACAAGCCAAGGAATTTTAGCCGGTGAGCGGGAGTCGGAAAATTTCTGTAGGGGATTTTGAGGGGTAAGATAAACCAACATTTGCATAGTCAGGGACTGATTGGAGGTAGTTAGCATGGTTTTGTGTGTGGCATATCATGTCTCATGAGTTTTTTTGAAGAGGTGACAAAGAAGATTGATGAATATGGGGCAATAGACATTGTATATAAAGAATTTAGCAAGGTCTTTGACAGGGACTCAGTTGGCAGGTCAGTCTGGAAGGTTAAATCACATGGGAGATGGCCAATTGGCTTGAAAATTGACTGAGTGGAAAGAGGCAGAGGGTTGTGGTGGAGGAGTGTTGTTCTGATTGGCAGAATGTGGTGTGCTGCAGGATCACTGCTACATTAACTAATCAGTGTAGTTAACGTGATTTAAAAACATTTGCAGATGACACCAAAATTGGTGGTGTCAAAGAGAGTGAGGAAGGATATTTACATTTATAAGAAGGTGGGCAAAAGAGTGGCAAATGGAATTTAACCCTGATAAGTGTGAGATGTTGCACTTTGGTAAGTCAAACCAGGGCTGGACTTGCACATTGAATGGCAGGGGCCTGGAGAGTGTTGGAGAGCAAGAGATGTTGGTGCACTGGTGCACAGTTCTTTGAAAGAGGCAATTCAGATGGCATGCTGTCCTTCATTGGGAGGGGTACTGAGTGCAAAGGTTATAACCTCACAATTCAGCTGTACAAGTAATTGGTGAGCCTGCACTTAGAGTATTGTGCAATGCTGGTCACCCAGTGATTGGAAGGACATCAACAAATTGGAAGAGGTACAGAGGAGATTCACCAGGACATTGACAAGATTAAAGGCTTGAAGTAGGTGGAGAGGTTCAAAAATCCGGGTCTTTATTCCCTGAAGCACAGGAGGCTGAAGGGAGTCCTTACAGAAATTTATAAAATCACGGAAGCATGGTCGAAGTGAATGGTCTCTCTTTATTCAAGAGTAGATCATTTTAGAACAAGAAGGCATGGGTTTAAGGTGAGAGGAGAGAGATTTAAGATTGAACTGTGGATCAAAGTTTTTTACTCATAGGGTAGTCCATATCCCAATAAGCTGCCTGATGAAATGGTAGAAGCGGGTGTTCAAAGAACATTTTTGTTGATATAATAAAACCTCTGTTATCCAGAATTCAAGCAATTGGCAACAAAGATAAAGACCATATACATGCGTGTAATATTTGAATTTTGTGGACCAATTTTTAGGGTAGAATTTAGGGGGTTGACTATTACATGCATACTATAATGCGGTAACTGCGGTAAGTTCCTGCATCGTTCGTGGTGTCGGGAGCTTGGATGGGTGAGCAGTCGGGGCCTAGGTGAGAGTCCACAGTTGAGGCATTGAGAGTTCCAATGGGTGGGCGGCCTGGTCAGGTGAGAGTCTGTGGTCAGGATGTCAGGAGGTGGGTGGATAGATGGGGCCAAAATTAAGGGGGGGTCAACTTTTACAGATTCTGGGGCCAAAAATAGGGTGTAAACTTCTACATGTTATCAACCATTACATGTCTATATATGGTAGGTAAAAAATACAGAAGTTTGTCGATCTGCAACGCACAATCTCAAGCAACCAGAAAATTCACTTATCTAGCATTTACCAATCCCCAGAGGTGCCGGATACCAGGAGTTTTACCATATATGGATAGGAAGGGGTGAGAAGGATATGAGGTAAATGGGACTACCCCAGCATGCTGTTGGTAGGCATGGCTGAGTCAGCCAATGGGCCTGTTCTGAGCTGAATAATTCTATGACTATTTGACTAACTTTAAAAGGGAAGTGGAAGATTTAATTTTCATAATTTATCTCCGCAGCAATGACACAGGAAGTGATTTGTCATTTAACCATTTTTCCCCAATATAAAAATGACAATTAATTTTCCAAGTTCTAGGAAATATTTCCTTGCTTAGTACGAACACTCTTAATTTTTCCCTTGGAAGTAAAGTATAATTCTTGTAACTCTGCACTAGGTTCCCACCAAGGCCAATACACCCTTCTAAAGGATATATTTAACCAGCAGAAATTTGATGACAAGCTGCTGATGTCACAATCACCATTAGTTTTTCATTCCATATTTATTTAAATATTTTCATATTAATATGCTGGATAGATACACCACCCCTTTTTTCTGTATTTGTCCATGATGTTTTAATAATTTATGTTCCAAGTACCACTTTGTGCTGCTCACCCCAATCCCTTACTAAATTCCTTTGGATTTCAACATTTTCACTTTTTGCAGTATTCCTCTCTTCCCGTTTGACCATTCACTTAGAATCTAAAACCATATTAAATTATGCTTTAACTACACAGCCAAATGTGTATTTTTCTATCATCAGAAAATTTGGATATATGCGATATATCCAATTGCTAATAAATGCAATGAACAGTCAAGGACTGTGCACACCTTTCTATGAAACTCAAAAGTCTGCAGTCGCTGTGATGGTAGTAAAAATGCACTGGAATTGTAGAGGAACTCAGCCGGTCTTTTCAGCATCCATAGGATGCACAGATATATTGCCAACATTTCGGGCCTAAGCCCTTCTTCTAGGAATAAGCAGAATGGGCCAGAAGCAGGAAATTTCAGAAAGTCTCAGAATTCAGACCTAGCTGGTTGGGGGAGGAATCTAGTCCAACAAAGGTGATAATTGGATGTGATTAAGAACGAGGTAAGAATCAATCATGTTTGTGCAAAAGGAGACGGAAGAGAGAGCCAGAGCTGGGGGAAAGTGACTGGGGAAGAAGTGAAGTTGGGGGTGAAAGCCAGAGAAGTTAACATTAATGTCATCTGGTTGGAGGGTGCCCATTCGGAAGATGTGGTGTTGTTCCTCCAATTTGTGGGTAGTCTCAGTCAGGCAGTGCATGAGACCATGGACGGACATGTCAGCAAAGGAAATAGATGGGAAATTGAAATGGGTGGCCACTGGAAGATTCACGCTATTGTAGTGGACAGAGCCAAGGCGCTCATCAAAGCGATCTTCCAGTCTGGGCCCTGACTCTCCTATGTAGAGGAGACCACAACTGGAGCACCTGATGCAGGAGGTGATCCCTGCAGATTCACAAGTGAAATCTTGCTTCACTTGGATGGACTGTTTTGGGCCCTGAATGGTGTTGAGGGAGGAGGTGTGGGCACGTGGACCATCTCCAGCAGTCAAGGGGTAGGTCTCAAGGGGACAATTGGTGGGGAGGAAGAAATGGACAAGGGAATCACAGAGGGACTGTGGAAGGCGGAGAGGGGAATATGTGTTTAGTGGTGGGTTCATGTAGTAGCTGGTGGAAATGGCAGAGAAAGATGTGTTGAATGCGGAGGCTGGTGGTAGGTGAGGACAAGAGGAATCCTGTCTGAGTTGCGTGTGGAGGAAGAGGGGGCCAGGTCAGATTGAGGATAATGGAAGATATGTGGGTGAGTGCTGAGTTGTTGGTGATAGAGGGAAAGCCACATTGTTTGAAGGAGGAGAACATCTCTGATGATCTGGGATGGAAGCCCTCATCCTGGGTGCAGAGGTGACAGAGATGGAGGAATTGAGAGAATAGAATGGGATCTTACAGGGAACAGGATGGGAAGAGGTGTAGTCAAGGTATCTGTGGGAGCTGGTGGGTTTGTAGATGTCTGTTGAGAATTTGTCCCCTGAGATGGAGGCAGAGAGAGGTCGAGAAAAGGGAGAGTGTTGCTAGAGATGGACCAAATGAATTTGAGGTTGGGGTTGAAGTTGGCATCATCATGGGTACATGAGGCAGCACTAAATTAGTCATCAGTGTAATGGAGGAAGAGTTGAGGAGCCTTACCAGTGTAGGCTTGTAGCATGGATTGGTCCACATTGCCAACAAAAAGCCAGGCATAGCAGGGGCCCATGCTATGGGGTACCCCTTTAACCTGAAGAAAGTGGGATGAGTCAAAGGAGAAATTATTGAGAATGAGGACAAGATCTTCAAGCTGGAGGAGGGTGGTGGTGGAGGGGGACTTGTTGGGTCTATTGTCCAGAAGGAAACAAAAGGCTTTGAGGCCTTCAGTATGAGGGATGGAGATGTATAGAGATTAGATATCCACGGTAAACATGAGGCGATCGAGATCAGGGAACTGGAAGTGGTTGAAATTGTGGAGGGCGTGTGAAGAGGGACATAATTTGGGTAACTTGCCATTCCACCTTTTATATTTTCTGTTTTTGCTTTTCAGCCAATTTCCTTGCCAATTCACATATTTGCCTTCAATTCTTATCTTTAGTTCACAGTCTTCTCTGAAGAACTTTTTAAAATAGCTCCTCCCACCCCATATAAATAATATCCACATTGATTCTGTTGTCTATGACCCAAGGCACCTCTCCAAACACAAAATTCAATTACATTCATCAGCCATGACTCAGCTTTACAAATCCATGCAGACACACATTGAGCCAACAACAAAAATAAACCCTCAAATGCATAAGGGAAACTCGTATGATTGTCTTTCCAAGCTTGAGATCATAAATCAGGTCAGTAAAGTGTATTGTATGTGAGGTGGGAGTATGTTGAATTAAAGTGAATGCAATCTACTGCCTTGTCTGATGGTTATCTGTGGTAATAATAAATATATTCTATTGTTTACAACCCAAACCACCATCTGAAAGAGTGTTCAATCTTCCGTTATCTGAGGTCCAGGAAGTCACAAGAGAGCTTGTGTCAAATCTCATAAAATAAATACAGCAACAAGCATTTTTAGTCATTCCCTGACTAAATGCAATGCGACACATTGTGCATGAAAAGGTCACTTTTAATTTCATGGGAAGAAGGGTTTGCAAATGGGAATGATCATTATTCCTGTGCATGGGGGAAAAAGTCTGGCTAAGTTCAAGATCATAACAGCAGTTTTAAAATGTTTAGAAACTTTGAGAAAAGATAGATTAGACAAGAATGCAGAGCAGGCAAGAAATGGTTCAGCCTCATATTAAGGAATGAAATCTAAATGGAAACCTCCTGGTGATTCATAATCAGACTTTTTTTTAAATTGAATTCCATTTCAGCAAATAAGAGTTGATCACAATGTTGCTTAATTAAAAATAATTTACTGATGATTTAACCTCTCAAAATGGGGACATTTAGCACACAATTTTCACACAGTCAACCTTTATTTCTTTTGGACATGTGTTGCAGAATTAAAAACAAGGCAAGAATTGAAGACAGGCTAAGGTGAGAATGCAGGCAAATTGAACTCTGAAGAATACCTGGATTCGGATGATAAAATAAAATTGATATTGAGTCATGGTGTAATGGAAGACATAATAAAATAAATATAGCAGGCTTCAGAAATTCAAGCTTCCAGGAAAGAATAATTGGGAAATGAAACTTTGGTATGAAGACTATAAAAGAAATTGATGTTCTCTTCCATTTTCTAATATTTGAGTTTCTAAATTTGACTGTCTCTTTTCTGCATGGGGAGACACCCAAATTGTGCAGCTAGATGAAGTTTCATGGTGAATTAAGTAGTGGCTGCAGCCTTGGCATTTGAAAGGGAATGTTGCTGCTCACAACACCGTGGAAAGAAAATTTAGGAGTGTGTTTGGAGGGGGAAAAATCTGGAACGGAGTACGGAGAATATACTGGTTTAAAGTTCATATCTCAGCAAACAAATTGTCATGCTGGAACTGGATTGTAATGAATCCAGTGTGTAGACTGCCCTATTTACCAAGCTCGTGCTAATTTGGTGAACAGTAGGCGCTGGTGGGATTTGGAGGGATCAACGTGGTGTGAGGGGGAAGGGATGCTGGGAGCACTAACTCTGAAATGAAAAACAAAGCACAGCTGTAGACTAACAAGAACATTGAGAATAGTTGGAAGAGATTCAAAGAGGCCACCTAGGTTCCTTTGAAGTCACACAGTAGATGTTGAAGGCTGAAGAAGGGTATTCAGAGGGCACTCAAGGTGAAGTCTCCTCTGGCAGTAAGAGCTCACAGTAGAAATGACTGCCAGAAGATTAGCCTCAGACTATGCTGTGACCCAAAGAAAACTTTAAGCACCTAGTCTCACCCCTCACAGCACTTCATACAGATGCTTCCCACCACTTGGTAATGATCATTGCTCCTTGCTTCACCTCGTCAGTCACACACCATGATGGCAATCCCCATTTTCCCCTTCATCACAACCTGCACAGGGCACACAGCTTTCTGACCATGAAAGCACATTCTCTGTATGCTCAAAAATGCTTTTCTTGCAGGACTAGAGAACTCATGAGCTCCGCCAAGAGAAAGCAGCTCAGCCATTTCACATTCGGAATCAGAATTTATTGTCATGAACATGTCACAAAATTCTTTTTTTTTTTTACGGTAGCATAATAGTGAAAACATTTATATAAACCACCATATAAAATAAATAAAAATAGTGCAAGAAAAAAGTCAAAGTCAGGCAGTATCTCTGATTCATTGTTCATTCAGGAATCTGATGGTGGAGGGAAAGAAGCATTTTTAGTCATTCCCTGAGCTATGCAATGAGACACATTGTGCATGAAAAGATCACTCTTAATTTCATAGGGAGAAGGGTTTGCAAATGGGAATGATCATTATTGCTGTGCATGGGGAAAAAAGTGCTTGTCTTCAGGCTGCTCTACCTTTTTCCTGATGGTAGCAGAGTGAAGAGGGCAGTGGGGATCCTTGAAAATAGAAGCTGCTTTCTTAGCCACTGTGAGCAAAAACAATCAGCCCAGGAGCAAAGCACAAGCTTGAGTCAACAGTGACTGACTTGTGCTGGAAGATATGCCAGGCCTGGTGTCTTCACACCCTTGCCCTGTTATTTCCAGCATCCTTCTGCCCTTCCCTCTTTGCTTACTGGAGGGCAAAGTTACATAATAGCTCTGGTGCCAATGACTTGCCAATATCAAGGACTAAAGGCGGGCAATAAACATGCATTGGGAAACATGGAAAACATTGATAAATGTGAACAACTACGGGTTTCATTTTAAAATGTTAGGAGCTACTGGTGTGGATATTTCTGCTCACTTCCCCAGGATCCAACACTTATTTTTAAGCATTTTATAATCTGTTAGTAGATGGTTGAATTCTGCCCCTATGTAAAATTGACTGAAAGTGAAGAGTATTTGAATTCCAGCCAGCTGTTGGGCTGTTCTAGTCCTGTTGAAGGAGAAATCCCTGTCATTTCTTTTCAGAAGCATATCGTCTTGGTGTATACTTTCAAGAATTTTGAAACAATAATGATAAAATCTACAACCTTACTCCAGTTTCAGAAAACTGGAGTTCTGGAAATTCAATCTGTTGATGTTAAAATATAACAATTCATATCAAAAGCCAGTATCAAGTTCACAGGTAGTTTCCTGTGCTGATGAATGATCTTTAACCTGGAACATAAAGTCTGATTCTCTATCCATAGATGCTGACTGACATGTTGAGTATTTCCAGTATATCAATTTTATATATAATCAGTCAACTGATCATCTCTTTCTAATTTTATATCCCAATTTCACCATCCCAATCTATATTCTTGATAGACTTAACACAAATCTCTATTCAACTTTTTGAACATTTGTTCAGCAAATGTGCATGTCACTACAAGCCTGGTATTTGTACCCTTCTCTAACATCTTCTTCAAGTCATTGAACAGTTGAGCACATTGGTGAGCCAGGAGTTACATGCAGACCAGGTGAGGTAACAGTAGTGTTTACATTCCTGAACTAGGTTCATGTCCAAAATCTGTTGTAAATGTTTCTCAGGATTATCAAGGGAGATCATGTTTTACAGTTAGATGTGGTATTAGTTTCCAAGCAACATGGAATCCCACCTTGAAGATGAACCTCTTTCTATCCTCTGTATGGACGTAGGTTTTCATTATGCTTTTAACTACAGAGTTCTACTTTAAATAGATTATTTTTCAAAGTAAATACCTTTACTAACTCTTGATGGCATAAGTTTTAAAGAGAAAAGACAGTATATTTTTCCCTAATTCTTAATAAAAATAGTAGGAGAGGAGGGATAATTAAATGCAAATATAAAATTATTTTCCACGTTGAAAACACGTACATAGATATAGATATATCTATAAGGATACCTATATTTATAATGCTACCAATGACAAGATCATACAAGAATTGCCACCCAAGTGAGGAATAAGTTTCCATGGATCAGTTCGTGGATCAGGAGGAAAATAGAAAAAAACTCCAAGAATTTTTTGTGTCAGTTATTTATCTGCAACAGGCAAGGAACAGACATATCTATCCATCTGAAATATCTCTGCTCCTAATTGGAATGGAATCTTCAAACAAATTCTCATTGTCAGAATAATGAAAGTGTAACGGCTACTACATTAGAGCTACTGAAATAATACAAAAACACATGCCAGAGTAGTCAACTGCAGACTGATTTATTCAGGGTTTACAGGCTTCTTTTATATACTTCATGTCCCGGGCTCCACGAGACAAGTTGGGATATCACAATGAGATTGCTGCCGATCCACGGGACTGGCAGGTTTAAATTTAGCCTTGTAAGTGTCCCGCACCTTTCGGCAGGAGACTAAACAGCTCAACGTGCCGTTCCTCGGCACTCGGTATCTCTTGCGTGCGGTCCAGGTGAGTAGGCAGACGTTCGGATATTGGTTCCACGTGCCCACAGAACCGTGCCAGCGACAGTTCACATTCCTGCACTGTGCGCCTGCTCGGCCCACTACACGACCACTACAAAAGCAACATTTCTAAGGCCCAGAGTTATCCACTAGATACTTGGTTTCAGTGACATACTTTTACACAGTTTTAATTGGAAAGCATAACCCAGAGAACCTTTGACCACAGAAGACCAGGACGAAACAAAATTGGAAGAGTAAAATGGAAAAATGTAAAGTAAATGTAAAGTAATATCTATATTAATTAACTTTAGGATCAATTGAAATTATTTTATAAAAAAATAAATTAGCTAAAATTGTTATATTCATAATTTTTGCATCCTTGTAAACCATTAATTTTTAAAATCTATTATTCACACACCTCTTGAGCCAATTAACATTCTGATATCAAATATAGATTTTATCTTCTTTTCAGATTCATTTATATGGAAATGTATCTGTTCCATACCATTTTCATATTTTCATGAGATTACTAAACCATTTAATATATTAAATCTGTTGATGTTAAATAATAATTATTCCAAAAATGTATTTGCCCCCAGTTGGCCGAAAGTTTCATAAAATTGTAGCCTGCATCATCTTAGAATTTAGTGAGATTAAATTTTATTTAACTCTGATGATTTCTAATACTAATTGGAATTTATACTTTCCAATATATTATGAATACTTATCAAAACTTTCCTTCTGTGATTTTAGTAGGCATGATAACCAGTTCAATGTGTTTTCTTGAAATAAACAAAGGAATTTGTTATGAACACATTGCTATAAATAATGTATCCAAAAAAATCTCCAGGCTAGTCTATACAGGATCAAAAAGAACACCGAACATGTTGCAGATTCTCCACTCAAGGCATTGAACTTAACAGAAATAGTCAAAATGTTACCATTTTAACTTGGATGTTAAGTTGTTTTCTGGATGATTTCATGTGGCAGTGCTTTCTTTTAATTCATAAATAAACTGTACCAACAGCAGAAGTTTTATGATTGATACCTTCTTAAATGCTTCTTTAAACAATAATGCAACAAGGTTAAAATGAGCTCATACCATTTTAGTATATTCTGATACAACAGCTTTCCCAAGGACTTTTTTTATAAATGCACATTTAAAATCTATTTTATTCATTGAAAATATTTTGAAATTGGTGGAAGAAAATTGGCAGGGGTTCGTATTCAGAAATACCTCTGAAAGCTTTTAAATGAGAGAAAACTTACAAGAATTAATTATCTTTGTAACTCAGATGAAATAACATCTTCAGTAAAAAAAGACTCATGCATATTAAAGATGATTCTACTATCCAACCATCCATTTATCTTAATATTTAATAAGAAATGAGAAAGTGAAAGTAGATTCATAAGTGAGAACCAAATTTTAAATTTCTATACCTGATAGTGTAGCATTCGCTCTACAGGGGCTTGGAGAAGAACGACATGAACACCAAAGCCTTGAAGTCAAGACTGGTTCATTGCACTGGACGTCACATTTATATGGGACTCAGGTGCTGATATCAGGGCACCGTGCTATCGGAGCGCCGGCCTGAAATTGGCCAGCATTCTGCCACAGCTTGCTGTTTCCCTGCCGTGCAGGAGGTCACCTGGGAAGCTGGTGTCACCTTCAGGTCCGTACAGTTGCTGCATTTGATGGCCATTTTGTGGGCCAGTCTGTGTCTCCATGCGCGGGCCGCTCCAATAACACCTACAAAAGAGAAAATTGGAATTGCTAATGTTTTTAAGGAACTCAAGAATCATCATTGAGAAATTTATCCTTGGCCAATCATCTTTCTATGTTGTAACAGATGCAAATCAGTACCAGACCACCAAAGGGCTGCATACTGAGCCCCCTGTTTTACTCGTTTCACACCTATGACTGCGTGGCTCGGTACGACAACACCATCCACAAATTTGCCACAATAATGTGTTGTATTAAAAGGGGTGATGAGTCAGCATACAGGAAGAAGATTGAAAACTTGGCTGAATGCTGCATCAACAACATCCTCACACTTAATGTCACCAAAACCATGGAGCTGATTGTTGACTTCAGGAAGGGAAAACCAGAGGTTTACGATCCAGCAATTATTGGGGGATCAGAGGTGGAGAGGGTGACAAAATTTAAATTCCTGAGAGTTACTATATCAGACTCAACACACTAATGGCATCATGAAGAAAGCATGTCAGCATCTGTACTTCCTCAGGAGTTTGCAGAGGTTTGGTGTGACATCAAAACCTTGGCGAACTTCTAAAGATGTGTAGTGGAAAGTGTGCTGACTGGCTGCATCACAGCCGGGTATGGGGACACCAATACCCCTGAGCTGAAATCCCTGCAAAAAGTAATGGCCTAGAAGCATCACAGGAAAACTCTCCCCACCATTGAGAACATTGATACGGAACACTACCATCAGAGAGCGGTAGCAATCATCATGGATCCACACCACCCAGGACATGCTCTGTGCTTGCTGCTGACATCAGGAAAGAGGTATAGGTGCCACAAGACTGGCACCACCAGATTCAGGAACAGTTGCTATATCTCCACTATCAGACTCCTACACAACAAACTCAGAGACTCATTTAAGGACTTTATTTGCAAATTATTTATTATTGAATATTTATTTTCTGTATTGCACAGTTTGCTTGCACTTTTTTCTTTGTTTACATTTCTCTCTTTTGTATATTTTTTTTGAGTAGAGTTTTTTTGTACTACCAATAAGCAGAATTCTGCTTGTAGGAATAAAGGATCTCAGGGTTGTATGTGATGTCATGTATGTTGTCTGACAATAAATCTGAAATTTGATTATCTTGGATATATGTTTCTGATTGTGGACACACCTCCAAGAGAAACATTTCTCCTTACACAGGCTATTCTTTGCCATTCTAATCTGTTGTAATTTTGAACTCCCACCTTACTCCCTTAAACTTTATAGAGAACAATCTCATTTTCCCAAATCTTTCTATCCTGGTAAATCTCATCTCAAATCTGGTCAACCTTCCTAAAATCTGATGCCCAGAAATTCCATGCAGTACACCAGCTGAGACCTCATTAGTCATTTTTGGTTTGATTTCATTCAATTCCCTGTCCTTCATGTAACTGATATTTTCAAACTGTCACCTTAATTCACCTGTCAGTTTCAAAGATTTCTGATTGAGCACCCACAGGACTATATTCTTGCAAACCCCCAAACTCAGAACTCTATCAATTAGCAAAAACCCAAACTCCAAAGTACCAAAAACATTAATAATGCAATAAAAAGTTTTTTCTCTACTGAAGTAATTCCAGTTTGTTTCTTGACATTTAGCTAGATGGAGTATTAATAGTTCTTATCAATGTTAATTTAAATTAAGAAGGTAAAATCAATGCTAATGTATTTTATTACATTGAGGCAATTTTTTTGAATTTAATTATTATTGATTTGCAATGGAAATACATTGAAGCAGAATTTCTGTCTTGACCCTCTTGCTGCCTCTCATTCTGGTAGTTGTGTCCTGAATTTTAAATTGATCTCTATGAAGTGCTGGTATTAAGGAGCTTATTAAACTCCAACTCCTCAGGGAGAATTAAAATGTTTCCAGACACAAAAACAATAAATTCCAAATGTAAAAGATTCAAGATAACTATGCAATAGTCTGTGAATCTGAAAAACTTATCACAAGAGAAATCAATGAGGCAACAGATTATCATCTCATTTACATTATCAATTAAATAACTCAAAACAGGTGAAATGTTCCAATGTTGGAGAACCAGTGGGGCAAATTAAAATGGATTTACATTAAAATAACCATGAAGCTATCAGTAATTTATGTAACCAAACATAATCCACAGCTAAATGCCATATTTTGTTGACATATCCCATCTTTAATGTGCAGATTTGTACCATTTAAGCAACAGCCATCAAAGCAAACAGCTTTCATTCCATTCATCACCACATTTTGTGATCTCCCAAAAGGTTGCTGGATGCTGGAATTCCCTGGCGTGTGATAAATCTTAAGACTATCAAATGTTTCTGTGCAAATAATTATCACCATACCTTCAATGTTTTCTGTGCTACAATCAGCAAAATAATAAGTTGCAACTTATTGTTTGAGTGTGAGTTTCAGTAGTTCTTATTCAGATCGCTAGATGGAGCATCATTCATGACAGAGTTTTCCAAATTGAAGGAATGTTGAAACCCAAACAAACCACTTTAAGAGAGTTCATTAGATAGGATGCCAATGAATCCTTGAATCAGTCAGATTAATGTTGTTCGACTCTTGAGAAGGTCAAAGTAGTTGCTGTGTTAAAGCGAAGGTTTAAAAACACCTTAAAATTCCAAAATGTATTAGGAATAAATTAATTTCCAGGATTGTTATTTGAAGACAAAATGTAGGCAAGTATAAGTACATAGAAGGGAAAAAAAATGATATTGAAAAAAATTAAGAGACTCTGGGATCTTGTGGATTCAATGTTCATTGATTTTTATTGGTGGCTATTCTGAACAGAGTCCATTAAACCTGAAAGCAAAAATAATTGCTGTGCCTTGATGCCATTTATGAAGCAAGTATGGCTTTGCAAGACATCAAAACCTAGGTGTTTCACAGGAATGGAATCCAACACATTTTTTGTGGAAGTAGTGTGGTCATTGATAGAGTTCATTCCTGGACTGTGAAGTTGAGAAGATAATCAGAATTTGGTGCCAATGCGGAGAGGTACTTATACTATCAAAATTTGTTCTGGCTCATGTAAACATAAGGCAGAAGGTATTTATAACATGCTGCACTTTTCATGGCTTAGTGCCAGCCAGTCTTTAATTAAAAATCTTTTTATAACAGACTAGAAAACAAAAATATAAATAATGCAGATATTTTTGACAGAGCATGTTCAAATGAAAATGTAGGAGGTGAAATGGCTCAACCTTGAATCTCTCTGTCTCTGTGATAGAAAGCAAATAGATTTTGGTATGAGAGAGGGGAGATGTACCTGAACAGTTTATCAGGCCCTGGTCACCCTTTTCAGGGAAACACAAAAATACTGGAGGAACTCAGCAAGTCTCGCAGCATCTGTAGGAGGTAAAGATATAGAAGTGGTGTTTTGGAATGGAGCTCTTCTTCAAGGTATGTGCAAAAAGCACGCAGGCATCTATATTAAAGGGCAGGAGAGAAAAATAAAAGGTTGGCTGGTGGGGGAGCACAGGTCAACAGACAAAAGTTTTAATTGAAAATGGCAAGGAGAACAGGAGAGAGGAAAGGTGAGAATTGATTGGGGTAAGGGAATTGACTGGAAGAAACAAGAAAGAAAGAAAAAAAGAAGAAAAAGAGAAACAGAGCTAGAAGAAAGGTGGCATAAGGATAGAAAGTGGTGGGGGCTAATGGAAACTTGAGCAGAATATGTTCATACTATCTGGTTGGAGGGTGTTCAGCTGGAATATAATGTGCCATTTCTCAAATTTGTGGATGGTCTCAGTCTGGCAGTGCACGAGACCATAGACAGACATGTCGGCAAGGCAATGGGACGGGGAATTGAAATGGGCAGCTACTGGGAGATCACTGCTATTGCTCTGGAGAGAGCCAAGGTGCTCAATGAAGTGATCTACCAGTCTGCGTCCAGTCTCTCCAATATAGAGGGGACAACGGGAGCACCCCTGCAGATTCACAAGTGGAGTGCAGCACCTCTTGCAATCGCAAAGGTAGGTGCCAAGCCAAGGATATAATTGGTGGGAAGGGAGGAGTGGCCAAGGGAGTCATGGATTCTCACCTTTCCTTTCTCCCGTCTTCCTATCCATATCCAATTAACACTTATTGTCTAACTCTTCGCCCACCCACATTCAATGGTTACATGATATCATGTCTTATCCAAGTTTGGAAACATCAAAGAGGTAAAGTTTGAATTTGATAAGATATGGGGCCCAATCATGGATTATTATCACAACTTATACAAATTAACCTTGTTTAGATGGAGGGGCTGGATTTTTTTTTGGGGGGGGGGTCGCTTTTTTTTTCTTTTATTAGTAGAGATAAACTAGGTAAAGATGGGTTTACTGTGGACCATTAATATTGATCATATCACAGAATAAGATGAAAATACCTGAGAAGGATAAAATCCCTTCTTTTTATTTATCAGGGAATCTTAATTATATCTTGTCTATGTTTTATTCTGGAACTGATTAACTGTTTTATTCTGGAACGGATTAACTGTTAACTCAATATAATCATAGAAATCATTGTTTTGAATGGGATAGGTTAAGTAAATAATTATGGTTACTTTTGATCTACAGTTTTCATGTGATGTGTATATATGATTTGATTTATATTATTAATTAGAAGACCAAGTTTAAAGCTTTTTTCTATTAATCTCAATAAAAATAGTTTAAAAAAAGAAAGAAAACTTATTGTCTGTTGGTCTGTGTTCCTCCCTTTCCTTCTTTCATCCCAGCTATTTAATTCAGATGTCTGCCTTCTTTTTATTCATACTTTGAAGAAGGTCTCAAGCCCAAAACATCAGTTATATTTATTTACCTCCCATGGACAGCATGAGACCTGCTGAGTTCCTCAAGCATTTCTGTTCTTTTACTGCAATCACAGTATCCGCATACTTTTGTGTTTCACTTTTTACAAAGAGACATGGGATCAGATAAATGCTGGTCAAAACAAATGAGAAACACAAGATAAATCTACAAAAAAAGGATCCTTTTGAACAGGTAAAAAGTAGTTGCCATCCTGAAGAATAAACATAACAAATATCAGAAAAACAGTTAGAGTACTAACAATGTCTCCCTGAACTAGAGGTCATCCAATGTTGGAGGGGTGTCCTTGTTTCAGGATGATGTCATTGGTGAGATGGTGTAAGGAGGATCAAGTCCTGCCAAACATGTTGACTACCGAGTGTCAGCGTAAGGGAGATTTTGAATTGGAAGTACACTGAGGCAGGTAGGGAGATTATGATGGTTCACTCTGGAAGAAACAAGCTCCATTTAGAATACCAAGTTGCTAGAGTTAAAATCTTTTATATATCATCTGGACCACAAGTATATTGGAAAATTGGTAAATTAATTACTGAGGTAATGCTGTGGTTAAAGAGATGGTGTGGAGAAGGTGAATATATTTTTCACTGGGTGCTATACAATTCTCAGACAAGGAAAACCTCTCCTATTGGAATAGGGTCCATATGACTGAAAGGAATAAAAATCTGTAAATACTGGAAATCTGAAACAAAAACCGTAAAGGTCATAGTGTACTTATTTCAGAGAAAGGGGAGAGACACCTACCCTCAACCTGATGACTATCTTTTAGTGGGGCTGCACCAAACTATGATTGTAAAATTACACTGGACAACATACGTTTCAAAAGGTTTTATTCCTGAAAAGAAATTGGGAATTATGAGACAACTTCAAGCTGGACAAAAAGATAACTTCAGATTTGCTGCATCACGTGGAAAGTTAAAGAATCATTAAATGAACTTTTATTGCCACAAATGTAACGAGATGTATCACAGGTGTTGTGACATTGACAAGACATTTCTGCTGTATTGAATCTTCCTGAAGAAAATGAATGCTATTGTTGAGTACACTCACTATACTATTGACTGAAGAACATGTGCATCAAATATGCATTCAATCTATATCAATGTAATGCAGAGCATCTGTATATGTGAACTGCTTTTATAGTCTGTCTGCATCTATCCTGACTAAGCATGCCCAGGCCTAAGACAACATTTGCATCGAACCTTTAGAGTGCATGCCCAGGCATGCTTGGACTGACCAAAGCACCTTGCTTCATGGGCAATATTCCAGTAGGCTTAAAATATGACAAGGTATCACAAAAGAGATTATATATATAAAAAATGGCATGTGATAGGAAATTCTTAAGATGATTTTCATAATCAGCAACTCAAAATCAGGAAACAAAATCTTCATTGTTCAGTGTTATGTAAACAGTACGTCTCACTCTGTGCTGAGGTTCCATTTATTCACAGTGTTGTGAGAGACAGGCCTGGCTTCCTTGCCACACGGTGTCCCATTCAGTTCGACTTTGCCACAAAACCTGTCATTTGTGGAGAAGTTTACTCAGAAAGACATCTTTTAACACAAATTCAGCAGACTGTAGCTAGCACGGGATGTACTACAGGGACCGATCCTGTGAGATGATTTCCTGAGTAGAATGCCTTATTGCCAAAACCCACTAACAAGCCCCAGACCTCATGTGGCTGATAGAGAGAAGCTCTCATCTTCAGATCCTTCCTGCATGGGTCAGAGACTCATTGGCCTCAAAAAGCTACAATTCTGATGAGATGATCGCCCACCTCCTTGTGCACTATCCACTTGGCAAGAAAATCTGGAAAAGAATGTTGTTGTTCTTGTGAAGATTCATCCTGGATAACTGGCCAATAAATGAATCTCTCTGATGTCCAGGCTGTTTCTAAGAGCAGACTGATACAAACATCAACTGCTGCTGGAAGCTCATTTAACTTAGTGAAAGATTCTCTTTGATCTGCTTGAAGCTTGTTGGTCTTCCGATATAAGGAAATGTCTGTAAGTGAATGTTGCTGACTGGCACACTTCAAAATGCAAGAGTACATGTGGATGTACAAGCTTAATTCATCCATGACAAGGGCATTGAATTGAATTTCTTATTGTCACGTCCTGAGATATAGTAAAACACTTTACTTAATGAGATATCCAGGCATCAACTCATACAGCAGCGAATGCAATAGTAATAAATAAATAATAGGAAGTAGTCTTAGAATCAAATAGTGCAACATGTGGAGAAAAAAAAGCAGTGGAGCTTATAGAAAAAATGCAAGGTATCATCTTGTCAATGAAAGAAACATTTATGAATCTGATAACAGCAATAAAGAAAATGTTGTTGAATCTTTTGCTTTACGTTTTAAACTTCTGGTCAATGTGAAGTCAGCATAGAACAAGTTCATGTGCTGAAGCATGCTGAGGTTAAGAAAGAGGAAATGCTAGATCACCTTAAGGAGTGGATGTGATATACTCCAGGTAATGACAGGATGAGAGGGAAGACATTGCTGGGATGTTGGCAATCATCTTTGCACCCTCCCTGCCACAGGGGAAATACTGGAGAATTAGAAAATGGCAAATGTGGTCCCCTTGTTTGAAACCAGTAATAGGGAGACTTTTGGTAATTATGGAGAGACAGTCTTACACCAGAGGTGGGCAAACTATTTGAAAGGATTCTTAGGGACAGGATTTACAAGTATTTAGAGGTCTAGACTTTTCAGGATAAGTTAGTGTGGCTTTTGTGGTGGGTAACTCACGAAACTGAGTTTTTCAGGAAGTTACAAAAGAAGTTGATGATGGTAGGCCAGTAGATTTGGTGTATATGGATTTTAGTAAGGCATTTAACAAGGTTTCCCATTGTAGACCTATTCAAAAAGTCATGAGGTATGGGATCAATGGAACCTTGGCTGTGTGGATTCAGAATTGGCTTGTCTGCAGAAAACAGAGGGTCGTAGCAAATGGAACATATTCTGCATAGAGGTCAGGGACCAGTAGAGTTCTGCAGGGATCTGTTCTGGGACTCCTACTCTTTGTGGTTTTTATAAATGATCTGGATGGAGAAGCAGAGGGATGGGTCAGTAAGTTTTCAGATGATGAGAATATTGGAGGTGTTGTGGATAGTTTAGAAGAATGTTGGAGGCTACAACAGTATATAGGTAGGATGCAGAGTTGGGTAGAAAAGTGGCAGATGGAGTTCAATTTGGATAAGTGTGAGAAGATGCAGTTTGGAAGGTGAAACAAAGGCAGAGTACATGGTTAATGACGGGACGGGATTCTTAAGTGTGTGGAAGGATGGAGTGACCGGGGGGGGGGGGGGGGGGGACAAATCTATAGATTTCTCAAGGTTGCAGCACAGTTTGAAAGAGTAGTTAGGAAGGCTTATTGAATGCTGTCTTTCATTAGTCGGGAGATTGAGCTCGAGTCATGAGGAAATGTTGAAGCTCTATAAACCTCTTATTGGACCACACTTGGAATATTGTGTTCAGCTCTGGAGGTGGAAGCTATGGAGAGGATGCAGAGGAGATTTATGAGGAAAATGCTTGAATTGTAAAATGTGTCTTCTGAGGCAAAGTTAGCAGAGCTAGGACTTTTCTCTTTGGAGCGAAGAGGATCTACACAATTATCAGAGGCCTAGATGGCATGGACAACCAGCACCTTAGAGGACATTGTACAAGATGATGGGAGGGAAGTTCAGGGGAGATGTCAAGGGTAAGATTTTTTGGCCGAGATTAATGGATGCTTGAAATGCATTGCCATGGGTGGTGGTAGAGGCGGGTACAATATGGACATTTAAGACTCTTAGACAGGTACATGGATACAAGAAAAATAAAGTGTGTTATGGGTGTAAGGTAGGAAAGGTTTAGTTTGTTAGGCAGGTTTCTATCAGTCAGCACAACATTGTGGGCCACAGGGCCTACACTGTTCTACATTCTATATATTTTCTGTCCAACAGAATGAGGGTGAAGAGAGTGTGTCCCAGGTGGGATGAATCCTTTAATATGTTAGCAGCTTTCCCAAGATAGTAGGAGGTGTAGGCAGAATTGATGGAGGGGAGGATGGCCTGAGCTGTGTTATCAACTCTGTGTAGGTTTTTTTCCACTGTGTTGGGTTCAGTAGTAATTTGGGGAAGGACCAAAACTGCTCCTGAACACAAATGGACTGGGCCCTTTCCTTCCATGTTCCTTCTATCCCATTAAGGAGGAAACTTGTGGCATTGATACATTGCAAGTAGATGTATTGAAATGATGGTAGAGAGATATGCATCAATTTTATTACTGTATATATGAATTAAAATATTTAATTTAAAAAAAATGAAAAGGAAATGTCTAAACTAATGGCCAAAATGGATGCTTTTGGCACTGCAGGTTAAAGGAAATATCAAATGTTTAATGCAGGTGAATGAAAGGGTATCTGTGAGTAAAGTACTGGAGCAGAAAAATATTTGGAGTGCATGGTCCAAATATTCCTGCACACAAACTCAAAGCAAAATGAACAAACTGACTGCGTTGCAAGTACTAAATCAACAATGAGGTAGGACAGGGTGGTAATCACATAAAATTTTAAATTACTCACAACTGGTTGCAAGATTTTCAGGATTGAGGATTAAATATACTGATTTAGAGCTACATGAAAGGTAGGGGAAAAAGTGAGAGGATAAAAGTACACATAATTATAAGTTTATACACATCATGTGCAGGTCAAGGAACTCTATTGATAAATTTTAAAATGATAAAGAACTGAGACTGTGGGAGATGTGAATAAGCTGTAAAGTAGCAGAATGCATCAGTTAGACATGCACGCAGTAAAGATAGGATTGTTTGGAGCTATGAATTGAAAAAAAAAACCAGACCCAGTAATTTTGTATATTTTCTGAGAATTTGTATATTTCCTGAATGATGAATGTGCATGGGATTGACTCCTGCCGAGTGCCTTTGATTCAAAAAGAGTGCAGGTCGTAGTTGATTTAGTTGTGCCTAATGAGCTAGATTTAGTTAAATGCCAGTGACTGTGTGGACATTTATCCAAGATCATAATGGAATTAATATTTCATTGCCTAGGTTGCTGGCCACTAGGTTCCAACATAGCAGTTTGTACCACAGAAGATACACTGGGAGCCAGATACACCAGAATATGGCTTGGATAACTGGTGAGGCCCCATCTTCAGGTTCACAGATATTAAATCAAATTAAACTATTTCTTATCTTGTGTATTGAAATACAGTGAAAAATGTTGTTTTGTATGTTATCTAGGCAAGTCATTATCATTAGACATCATAAAACAGCATGTTCAAAGCCACTCCTGATCTGTTTTTTTTTAAGTTTTAAAAATCTTTCTTTCATTATGTAACTTAAAATACATGTAAGCTTACAAACAAATCAATGTTTAAACTAAATTACAAATGAAATCAAAAACTACTTCAGGTAACCAATTTCTCCTATTTAAGGCAATCACTATACTTGGCTCAGCAACAGATGTCGAGCTTGAGAAGTGGGAAATCAGTGCTGACACATTGGACTCAATGAGGAGTCCATCAGGTGTCCTGACATTGATGGAATGCTACACATTTTTTGGCCTACTTTTGGGCATTACCCAGCCTGTAGGGGCCATAAGTGCGTTGCTTGCCTTTGTTGGATTGGTGTCAGTGGTGTCCTGGGGTCTGAGGGCTGCTGTGTCTGGTTGCTGCCATTGTTTCAGCGGCTGTTCCCATTGGCAGTGCCCCTTTCCAGTGCCATGTTGCATCCACGGATGCGCTATTCTCTTTGGACATTTGGCTTACGTGTGGGGGTTTCCCGTACTGGGGATGGTTGGTACATGAATGGGAGTTTGGGTGTGATTCCTCAAAGTTTATTAGCCCGTTGACTGGGGTGACGGGTTAATGACTAGGAGGGTGAGTAAGGCTCAAATATTTTTTGTTGACTGTTACTATGGTTGTCATAACAACAGTTGTTCTCATTATTGTCATTATTGGAATGTTACATCATAATAGATTGCTACAAGTCTTTAGTGTTTACCAATAAATTGTTAAAAAACTCATCTGGACTTAGTAGTGAATTAAAATAAAATGCATCACAAACAAGACTTCCACCTAGCCTCCAAGTGGACTTTTATGGAGGATAGAAGTAGCTACATTTAGTCAACAAAAAATATTGTTGGAGCAGAAAAGGATTTGGAACAGTTGGAGGGGAAATAGTCCTAACAAATGTCCTTGGTTTGGAGGATATTGAATATGTGTCCATATTGGAAATGTTGAGTGCAGGCTGCTGACAGCAATCCGCCTTCATCGGTCCGAGTATCGGCCACAAAGAGATCCAGGGCTTCTAATTCTAGAGCAGAACATCCAATAGACATGTTGGTAGAGCCATTTCCTGAGAAACAGTGATATTATTGATTGGAGCCACGGTGGAAATTCGTTTGTTGAAGCAGCGCATCACACACCATCAGAAGTGGTAGGATGATGCTTGTGGACTCTTTCTGTGTATTTATCTAGTTTAAACACAGTATGGAAATGCTGCTGCTTGCCCATTGGGGAGTGTTGATTTTGTGCTTGTGATGTGCGTGGTTGATGCTTGACAAATGGCTGGATATAGACGTGTAAAAATGGCCACTGCTACCAATGTCGCCGCTGAGGCGCAATTAAAACCCCTGCAGAAGGCATCAACTGAATTTAAAGACAGCAACTTGGAAAGGGCTGATGGTTTGTCACAAAATGATGGTGGAGAGGATGAAGATGCAAAGGATGAACAATTCCAAATGGAGAAAGAGTCAAGGATTAAGGCAACATCTGGCATGCAGGATGAAATACAACCAGGCGACAGTGTGTCAAAGGTTGGAAGCAGGAGAAGCAAACAAAGTTCTTCTGGATCAGACTCCTGAGTTTCCAGTACAACATCATAGCACATTTAAAGGCTCAGGCCAAAGTGACTCCTCTTGTGACACAATTGCTTAAGGGTCTTAGAAGAACAAGAGGAAGAGCAGGAGGAAAAAGGAGCAGCAAAAGCAGCAGGTGGAGCAGCTAAGAAAGGGAAAGGAGCAGGAGGGAAAAAAAAGAGCAGCTGGAGCTGGAAGCAAACATTGCTGCTAATATGGCCAAGGCGAGGGTACGAGGAGTCTCCTGTGTTCGAAGTGACTTATCTGAAGCAACTGATGGTATATTGAGAAAGGACAATAGGAAAATAAACCACTTAATCCTAAGGCAGATCCTTCTGTATCAGTTACATGACACACATATACATGGACAAATCCTCCCAAAGCACAGGTGTTACCAAACCACAAAAACCAATAATAACAACTCACAGTCAGTGCTGTAGCTCAAATCCAATCTTTCACCACAGCTTCCGTAACACTCCAGACAAGGGTCAGATAGTCGAGTGGATATGCACACGTGACATCTCTAGCTACATTACCTGCTACAGGCAACGGTGAACAGAGCAACATATTCACATACAGAGAAAGGCAAAATGAAATCACTGCATCGTTAATTCAGCTACAGTGTTTCTTTTCCATGCCTAAGAAGGAGGTTTAAGATTTTGATGGTGAACTACTTCAGTACCAAGTGTTCATTAAATCCTTTGAACACAATATTGAAAGCAAGAAGAAAAACCATAGAGTTTGTCTCTATTATCTGGAACACTACATAAGCGGACAGCCAGGGGAACTTGTAAGGAGTTGCCTACATGTGGCTTCGGACAGAAGATTCACAACAGCAAAGTCTTTACTACAGGAACATTTTAGCAACGAGCATAAAATTGTACAGTTTATATGAAGAAACTCTTTCATGGACATCATAAAGCTGGAAGACAGAAGGGCTCTACAAGCATATACCCTCTTTCTAACAGGATTTAAAAAAAAATTATTTAAGAATTTTATGGGGGCGTGGCAAGATGGCGTAGAGTCTAGACGTGTAATCTTGACCTCTCTGGCTAGACTTTTAAGTACCTGTTTTTTAACCCTTTGTTTTCAAGTTTAAACTTTTTAAATTTTAGTTTAAAGTATTAAGGAATCATTATGGCCATTAATGGTAAAAAGATTAAACCTCAAGTGCAGAAGAAGTTACATTTTCGAAGTGCTGAAGATTTGGGGCCTAGACGACTTGATACAGCTTCAGGTTTAATTTCTTCAGTGTCTAAACCACAAAGACTGCCTGTGGGAGCTGAAAAAAAAAGTCTACTACTCACCAAGTGAAGGATAGCACTGGAATTACCTGTTCTCTGGAAGTAGGTGCGTGTTCCCAAGAAGTGGATCCCGATTCTGAAAGCCTTTCGATTTCAATGGAGGGAGCATGCAGGAAGACGACTCCATTGTTGGAAATGCATCAGGAAGCATTTCAACCTGAAGATATCGCTTTCCTCCGTGGTTTTGTGAAAAAACAATGAGCTGCGGGGGGAGACCAGCGGCGACCCCCTGAGGAAGTTGGGGTGCCGTCGCTGGGAGTCCAGACCCACAGTAAAACTTTTAAAATGCCTTTTGTTGAGTTGCAGCAGGAGCTGCAGTTACCTGGTTCGGCCACTACGTCAGAGAAAGCAGGGCGGAGCTTTTCTGAGTTACAGTGTATGCAGTTAAATGCTGTCATTCAACCTTTAATGAATGAGATGGTTCAAATGATAAGTTCAGAACTGAATACAGTTAAAGCACGTGTGGATGCATCTTATTTAAAATATTTAAAATATTTCAGGCTGCTTTTTTGGACTGTAAACAACAAGTGGTTTCTTACACATAAAAAGTGTTGAAGGTTGAAAAATCAGTCATAGAATTGTGAGAACGTGAGAAGGAGCTAGAGAGGAAAATAGACTATTTGGAGAATCAAAGTAGAAGGAATAATGTGAAAATTGTTGGTTTGCCAGAAGGTATGGAAGGACAAGATCCTCTTCGTTTTTTTAAAGACTGGATCCCACAAGTATTAGGGCAAGAATTCTTTTCTGGAGGCTTGGTACTGGAAAGAGCTCATAGAGCTTTAAGAAGAACACCTTTACCTGGTCAACCACCGAGACCAGTAATAATTCAATGTTTGAATTATTTGGACAGAGAAGCAATACTTCGACTAGCAGTGCAAAATGCGAGACAACGACAAACTCCGTTATTGATTCAGAATCGCAGAGTTTTTTTTTTATCCTGACTTGAATCAAGAGGTCATTCAATGTCGACGTCGATTTAATCCAGTTAAAGAAGTTTTGTGGCGTAAAGATTATAAGTCTACTTTTCACTACCCGGCAGTGTTAAAGGTGTTTTATGGAGACCATCAATTTCATTTTTTTGAGAAAGATCGTGAAGCAATGATTTTTGCTGATTCATTGCCAGATATAAGAGGACAAAGACGTAGTCCACCATCGTCTCCTAAAGAAAAATCTGGTTGTTCTGGAAATGGAAGAAATGGCAGAAATGGGAAAAACGGGAATGGAAAGAGTCCAACTTCTTCTGAAATAGGATCTCCGAGAGTGGAATCTCTTGGATGAACAGAAGAATTTTTTTATTCTTATTCGACATTTTTTTGTTATTATATTTATTTTGATGTTATTAATTGTTTGGCTGGGGAGGGAAAGATTTGCTCTAAGTTCTTTACTAGTCATCAGCCACTGGTGGGTGACCCACACCCAATTTTAGTTTAGGGATTACTACTTGTAGTGAGGCTAATGAGGAAGCTTAATCTTCAGGGAAGGTGGTCAAGAATTCTATTGAGAACTATGGGTCAAAGGAAGGTCATTGAAATCAGAATTGTTTTATGCCAAGATATCACTGGACTGGACAGCAGCGATTTTCGTGATCTTCCAGGCACATACACTCAGAAGGCTATGTCAATACACAAAGGAAAAGTTCCACATCAAAACGATATTGATCGGTGGTCTCATCTGAGGAATGTTCATCTACCTGAAATTGGCTCAGATGTACCAAAGGTTCTGCAACCTCTAGATGTAATACAGAGTGTGGAAGATGGACCTTACACTGCCAAAACCATGCTTGGTTGGATGATAAATGGATCATTAGGAGAAAATAATGATACCACTCAGGAGCAATCAGTGGCAAGTGCCAAACATCGAGCTGTGGGAATAGCAGTTCAGGACTGATTTTCCTGAGGGCCTCATTGATGACCAAGAACCTTCAAAAGAAGACAAGCAGTTCTTGGATTTAGTTTCTAAATTTGCCAAGCTAGTCGATGGCCATTATTGCAGTGAATTAACCTTTAGAGAAAGGAGAAATATACACATCTGAAACAGAGAACAGAAGGAAATAAAAGGCAGAAAATAGATGTTCCTTCTGTTTACGTTGAGATTGATACAGATTCTTCTGGGGAGCCTCTTTTCAAATCACGTGTTAAGGAAAAGTTAACACTGCAGCAGAAGACTGTAAATAAGGAGGCCACTTCTGAAGAAAATATCAACGTGAAAATAATGCTGAGGAAAATAAATCAAAAGCATCTAAACCAACACTGAAGGAATGATTTTCATCAGAAATAGATGAAAATGAAATATTAGAAGATTCTGAAAAACTGGTGAACACAGAAAATTGCACTGGCTGCAAAACTGGTGCAACTGCCTTCAGAGAACAAAATGTTGAAAAAAGACATGGAAATATTGGATAATCACAAAAACAGTAAGCAGAAAGATTTTAAATTTTGTACTTGGAAACAAAACATTTTCAGAAAAATGGGAAAGAATCTAATGATTCTTCAGTTTTGAAAGTGACCAAGAGCAAAGGCCAAAGAACAGTTAATAAGAATGGAGATTTAATTGTAGATAGAATTCGCACAGTCAGAGAGCAGAAGGATAACTACTGAAGAAATGAATGCAGTTATTGAGGAAATGGATTCAGCCATATCAAGATGCATACAGTTGGAGGAGGAGAGTCATCTTTTGAAAGAGAACAAGTCATTGTTTAATACACAAAATAGCCAATGACAGAACACAATCAAAAATATACCTTGAAGGCCCAGCTAATAATGATGCAGAAAGAAAGATGAAGAAATTCAGACACTTCAACTTTACTGCAACAGGACTGAAAGCAGAAGTACCAATGCATCACATGACCCTTACACTCCAGGTGAAGTAACTAACCTCAGAAGATAATGGGAAAATTACTTTCCTATTGAAAAAAATTCAATGCAGAAAGAGAATCTAATAAAAGGCTTCAAAATACACTGTCAGAAAATGAGACTGAATTGAAACTTGCAAAATTGGATCTGGAATTTCAGGAAAAGGCAATAGAACCCAGAGTGACTGCAATTCTAGTTGAAGAGATCTGTAGAAGTCATAAGTGGAGTCAGCCTGCTTCTTTACAGAAGAATTCTACAAATTCTGTGGCTGTTGATGAGTTTGAAGAACCAATCCTGTTTGAATCTTGGCTTATCTATGACCAATCACAGAAAAGAAAGAAAAAGCTGAGCAAACCTGTTGCTGGGGGGGGGGGGGGGGGGGGGGCTAAAGAAACTTGTTAGGAGGACAAGTCCAAACTGACTCTATTTTGTTTTTGGACTTTGCCCTTTGTCCACTGCACAGACTACAGACTTTTTGCCCCTTGTCCACTGCACAGACTATAGACTTTACTGGTCCAGAGTCGTGGTGAAGATCACTCTTTTTCAAGGCTATGTGCTGATAGCCTCATGAAGAAGATCTACATAACATTTGAATGTTGTGTTTGATTGTTATTTATAATTGATTGTATAATGATGTAATTATTATTTAAGACATTGTATCTCATTATAATAATTAGTGGTTGGTATTGTAGGGGCCATAAGTGCGTTGCTTCCTTTGTTGGGCTGGTTGCGGGCCTCGGCAGTGTCCCGGGGTCTAAAGGTTGCTGAGTCCAGTTGGTACTACCGTTTCAGTGGCTATTCCCATTGGCGCTGCCCCTTTCAAGCACCATATTGCATCCATGTGTGCGCTATTCTCTTTGGATGTATGGCGCATGCGCAGTGGCTTTCCTGTACTGGGGACTGTTGGCGTTTGGGCGCAATTCCTCAAAGTTCATTAATCCAGTGACTGGGGTGACAGGTTAAAGTCTAGAAGGGTGAATAGTGCTCAAATATTTTTTGTTGACTGTTACTATGGTTGTCATAACAACATTCTCATTATTGTCATTATTGGAACATTACATCATAATAGATTGCTACAAGTCTTTAGCATTTATCAATAAATGGTTAAAAAAACTCATCTGGACTTAGTAGGAATTAAACTGAAATGCATCACAAACTAGAGCCCCACCTAGCCTCCTAGTGGCCTTTTATGGATAGAAGTAGCTACATAGTTGATACTGGCTTATCTGGGCAGATCTGAGTTGCCCCTATATAACCAAGTTTAATCTTCAGTGTTTGAAACAAAAAGAATTGAGGCAAAGTCAAGATCTAAACGATATGGAAAAACTGTCAATGGTAAACTGGGGAAACCTGAGCAAAATGGTGCACGAGTGAATTTTCAAAATATGAGCACCATTTTATACCTCAAGGCCAAAGACTCAATTGTCCTGAACTAGTGAAGGTAGGGAAACATGAGTCAAAAGGACAATCATGAAGGGCAAACATTGGAGCAGATCCTGATGATGGGAGAGTTACAAAGAGCAGGAAAAACAAGACAAAATTGAGCATAAAAAGACACTGTGAGAGAATGGTAAAAATCACTAAGATTTTTTTTCATTTTATGCTACAAGTAGCATATTTATTACGCCCTGTTTTAGAGATTAAAAATCCCAATGTCTCAATCAAATCCCCTGAAAAACAAAATCTATTACCCTTCTGCACACCATCTCCTGCCACCTCCCCCTTACAGTGACCCTTCTCCATTTTGCTATCAATTCTTGCTCTCTTCAAAACTGTCGTCTGTTATGGTGCAACACGACAGCTAAACATTTAACCCATTCCACCAACCTTTGAATCATTCCTTCTCCCTAATCTTCTTTATATCTCTATTCCCTCACTTTATTCTACCTTTAAAGTGTTTTTCTCCTTTATCTGTTGGATTCTAATGCAGCTGCACCCTCCCTCCCCTTAATTTGCCCAAATCACAACCCATCTTTCCTAACAATTTCTGCAATATTGCAGTTAACTCTCACCCTGGCCATGATCTCATACTTCCTCTGAATAGTTTGATTGCACTTGATTATTAATTAGTATTCTAAATTGTCTTGAGTTGCAAAAGCCATTATGCTCCAACCACGAGATTCTAAGTACCACCTCAGTGTCTTCTAGACAGTTGACTTTGGTCTCACAAGCATGAAACCTCATGAAATTACCCCCTCTTAATCTCCTTATGGTTTTTCATTGAGACAAAAAAAATTGCAATTCATTCAAAGGAGTTTCATCGTGTTTCACCTACACTTTTTTCCTCAGCTTGTGTTCCTAACTGCGGGATTCTAAATGTGATCAACATTATGTAGTGCATTTCTCTTCAGAATAGGTCTCTTGAAGAACATCCTAGCACCTTCTCTGCCACCTACCTTCCACCCCACCCCCATGCTGTATTAAAAGTCGATATAGAACAGTGTAACAATATTTCCTGCTGGAATTCATTTACCCCAGTGAATCTAAAATCTGGATGTGCTTACCTCCCACAAGGTTTGTTGCCTGTGAAGTCTATGGGCTTTTAAAGATGAAGCTTGGATCCAGGTGATGAAGGGTCTTTAACCTGAAATGTCAACTCTGTTTCCTGTCTTCAGTTACTGCGTGACCTGTTGCTTCCATAATTTTCTATTTTATTTTTTGATTTCCAACATATATATTTATTTGATTTTCAGCTGTTCATCACTGAATCAGCTGATCTCATTTAAAGTTCCATGGAACTTTAAATTACAAAACTTAGCTCTTCAATACAGATATTGCACTTTACCAGAGCAGGTAAATGGCACTCATACCATTTTCACTGTCAAAGAGGGGTGGTTTGATGAATAAGTTGACTAATCTCCTCTAGTTAGCTGAGTATTTGTCTTTGTGATCCTAACTTGATTGGAAGATTGCCTTGTGAAGAACTGCTGGCACAAAATATACAGTCTGTCTTCCCACAAATAGACATGTCAGAGCAGCACAGAACAGGCACAAGGTGCCACCTCAAATCGCAATATGTTGACACTTTGGAAGTGAAGTTATTTGGTTACATGTTCCATTCAACAAAACACTGAGGTTAATATAAATCCCATTTTAAATTACAGTCTTCAGTATAAACCTGCCAGCAATTCAAATGCAACCCCTTTATAAAAAAATAATTTATTGAATAAAATATCTATTCTGCACAGATTTGGTGAAGTGTTTAATATTTGCATATTTTTATGAAGCTTTATCCAGAAATGAAGTAATCATTAAGTCTGAAGGTTTGCCAAGCTGTTATCTTGTATTCCAGTGCTGTAATCCTCTATTCTGGATATTCTATAACAAGCATTTACAAAAGAAAATATGTCTCCTTGCTGCACAGTAAGTTTTACTAATTCTTAAAGCTGCTTTAGCTATATTTTTGAAGGATGAGCTATATCCTTTTTGCAGTAATTTGCCAAGGGATCAAACAACCATTGTAAGGCAATGAATAAATATTAATTATTGTAGCTCATATAAAATATTCCTGATATACATTTGTCTCGATAATGAAATTTAGATGAAAACTTGGACAGAATATTAAATCTCTTAAAACTCAGCATCTTTCACCACACTCTGTACTTTATCAAAGAAAGCTCTAGCATTTAGCAAGCATGACTCTCCTTTCATAAATCCATGCCGGGAGACTCCAATTATCCACGTTAGCTCTAACTAACACTGCCTAACAATCTATCATCTCAAAATGAGAACCAATTTGGTATAGTTTTCTTACCGCTCACATTATATCACGATATTTGTCAAATAATTCCTTGATCTGTTGTGTTCAAGTAATTATTTTGTTATCAGGTGAACTCTAGCCTTGTTTGGCCAGTCTAATCTCCTGAGGGAAATTCACTTGATTTTCCATTGCTTAGTTACTAAGTACTTGAACAATCAAACTCCCTGCACCTGTGTCTCCTCCCTCCCAGACATCCCCATAAAAGCTGTTACACCCAAACCCCTCCCTCATTACCTGCCTTGGAACTGGGCCAGCAACATGCAAGCTGTGCTGACACTTTAAGGCAATTAAAGCCTAGTAATCATTAAATCTCTGTCTGATTGTGGTTGATTTGTAGTAATTTAATTACCTTAATTTTAGACCATGGACATGGTAATATGGGTGGATAGAATAGACATTGACCCTAAAGATCTGGAAACCTCGACTAAATTCAACCAGTGGGTGCATGGCCTCAGCTCATTCATGAGGCACAACGATGTGCGGAGCGAAGAAGACAAGAGGGAAATGCTTTTCACTCCAGTTAGCCACCGGATTTTCCAAGCGATAAGAGATTTTGCTACTTACTCTGTAGCGATGGAGTTCCTGCAGAAACAGTACCGGGCCCCGACGAACATCATATATGCACGATTCCTCCTGGGCAGCCGGAAACAAGTGTCAGGTGAGTCAATTGATGACTATATGTGGGCACTGTGGCAGCTGAGGTGAGCCTGTGACTGCCGAGAAGTCTCTGAAGCTGCCCACCTCTAAGGCCTAACAGGGGATATGTGAGTGGCCCGGTTCAGCTCTGACTACATCACACAGAGACCTCTTCAGGAAGTAGTGGATTTGTCTAAATTGCTGGAGATGGCGCAATGGAGAGCTGAAGCATTCTCTTTGGGCACACCATGACCACTGCATAGGAGACACGGGCACCGCCATCTTGGGATGTGGGGTCCCACGTCACTGCCGCCACCATCAAGTGCCAGGTGCTACTTCTGTGGGCACGGGAAGCACCCTGTAAGAGCTGCCCAGCCTGAAGTTCCACATGCTCCGCTTGCAGTAAGAAAGGGCACTACGTGAAAGTGTATAGGTTCCAACCTTCCCCCATCAGCACTGCATGTGGCCAACAGCCGCCACTATCTTGGAGCACCCCATTTCTGGGTTCACCTCAGATGTCACTTCTGGTGGCCTGGAATGGATTGACGGGGCCCTTGGGATGACAAGCCGGGGACTGCATCACTTCTGGTGCCATTTCTGGCAGCAAGGAACAGCAGCGCATGTGCGACAAGGAGGCAGCCATCTTGGCGAACACCCCCAAACCAGCACAGTAGCGACTCGGACAGCAACCAGATGCTCACTTTCATCATCCTCGATCAAGACAGCTTGTACCAACTGGCCATAGCCATGATGAATGTTGAGGTAGACAGCCACCCTACGAACTGCTTATTTAACACTGGAAGCACCGAGAGCTTCATCCACCTGGGTACTGTACAGCAATACTCCCTCGGGGAGAACCCGACACAATGTAAGGTCTCCTTGCCCTCCCAATCCCACTTGGCTGAGATCAATGGCTGCTGAACCGTGACGCTGACTATGCAGGACATGGAGTACAGGAACATTAAACTCCTGATCATGCCACACTTCTGTGCGCTGGTCATACTGGGACTGGACTTCCAGTGCCAGCTACAGAGCATCTGCATGCAGTTCAATGGCCCTCACCTGCCCTTCACGGTCTGCAACACCAACCAGCCGTCCCCCCTGAACACAACCTGTGGCCTTCTCTACTCTCCGGGTCACACCACTGCCCCGATCGAGAACCTCACCCCTAACTGCAAGCTGGCATCTGCCAGGAGCAGATGGTACAGCCCCGAGGACAGAGCATTCATTAAAGCAGAGGTCAAAAGGCTACTAGCGGAAGGAGTCATAGAACCCAGCACCAGCCCATGGAGAGCCCCTAAAGAGTGGAGAGAAACAATGCACGGTCATTGACTACAGTCAAACCATAAACCGCTTCACCCTACTAGACGCCTATCCACTTCCCCACATCGCCGACATAGTCAATGAGATTGCCCAGTTCTGGGTTTTCTTGACCATCGACCACCAGCTACCAATCTGACCAGAGGACAGCCCTTGCAGTGACTTCGAGGCTGCTTCTACCATTTCCTCTGCACCCCTTTCTGTCTTCCAGAGGGAGATGAACTGCATAGTCAATGAATATGAACTCAAAGCCACATTCCCCTACCTGGACAATGTGACCATCTGCAGCCGTGACCAGCAGGACCATGATGCCAACCTCCACAAGTTTCTCCAGGCAGCCAAAAACATCAACCTGACCTATAACCAAAAGAATTGTGTCTTTAGCACTTCACGGCTGGCCATCCTGGGCTGCATGGTGGAAAGTGGGGTCATTAGGCCAGACCTGGATCACATGCACCTCCTGTTGGAACTCCCATTACCCCAGACATCAAGGCCCTGAAAAGATGCTTGGGCTTCTTTTCCTATAATGCCCAGTGGGTCCCCAATTACGCAGACAAAGCTTGGCCCCTGGTGAAATTGGCCACTTGCCCCCTGTCGGATGAAGCCCAAATGGCATTCACATCGCCAAGGTGGCAATGCATGCTGTAGAGGAATCCATCCCCTTCCAGGTGAAGAGTGATATGTCCAACTTCGCCCTGGCAGCCATGGTCAACCAGGCAGGCAGACCCATGGCATTTTTATCCAGAACCATCAAGGGTCCTGAGCTCCAGCACTCAGGTGTCGGGAAAGAGGCCCAAGCCATAGTGGAAGCTGTGCGCCATTGGAGGTGTTACCTGGCCGGAAAACCATTCACCCTGCTGACTGACCAACATGCAGTCGCTTTTATGTTTAACAACAAACAGGTGGGAAAAATTAAGAATGACAAGATCCTGAGGTGGAGAATTGAGCTATCCACAAGACCACAGCTGATCTGGTCATGGACCAGCCCCTCCTTTTCCCCCATAACCCTTAATTTCCCTATGATGCAAAAATCTATCCTTCTGTATCTTAAATATTATTTAATGAGGCAGCCTCTACTGCTTCCTTTGGCAGAGATTTCCATGGAGAATCGGTCAGAGTTTTGAAAATATTTGGTATGTTTATGCATACTTCTTTGATGAATGAAACTAATACAAATTAGCAGTTTAAAAACTACATACATGAATAAATATAATCACTTCTGCAGTGATACAGCCTTCAGTCTGAGCCATACACAACCCGAGCTCCAGATGCAAACCTCTGACATGATCACGAAACCTCCAGCACCCTCTTGCATCCCAGTTCCATTAGCTGGTACTCCCTTCTGCCACAGTCCACAGCCCGGCATGAGTCCTTTAATCGCAATCACCAGCAGCCCTCATCCTAATTGGGTACCTCGCTTCGAGTCGCATCCTCGTGTGTTCTTCAGCCTCAGACCACCTCATTGGTCCTCCACCAGGGCCACTGTCCTGTGGGTCGTCTCCTCTGCTTTTCCTTCTCAGACGGCAAGTGCTTCCCAGTTTTCTGGTGCCCTGTGCCAGTCCTCCGCATCCCTGGAATCAGCAATCCCTCGTGGCGACTGTCAGTCATAGGCACTGCCATCTTAGGCCAGACCCCGTGGTTACAGGATTTGAAAATAGACCACTGTCAGTTCCTTTAACAGACTGTTAAAAGCTTGTACAGAGGTAACGGCATTTGGACCGGGCAGTGGAACCCCGTGGGGGAGCATTGAGACTTTGCTTCCTGCTCTCCATGGGACCCTCCAGCGGCAGCAATGCCATTACAGCAGCTCCGGCAGCGCTGCCATTTTTCCTTGCTGGAGAGTTTCAAATATTTTCTTTTTCTTTTTAGCCTTTTATCTCCTTAATTAATCAGATGTAAATTATTTATGCAGACTGAGGAGGGTAAATTAAAAGTTGAATAAGATGCAGAAAGGGAAGATAAAAATTGCAACGGTGAGAGGGAAGGGGGAGAAAGGAAATAGTTAATACTCTAATTTTATATTTTATAACTTTTCTATCTAAGCAGCAATTATAAGCGAGAGGAATGAGACCTTTCACATGCAATAGTTCATTTTCATTGCTAGAAGGATGATTTAACGGTAATTATAATGCTATCAAAAAGGATATTGACTAAAGTAAACAAGACCTGGGTGACAAATTTAATTTTAATGTGCCACACAAAAATCACAACTTGCAGTTCAATGCATTTTTAGACTGAGGCAAGTTGCCATGATCCCCACTACCCTGGTCACAATCTCTTCTCACTCCTACCTGCAGGCAGAAGGTGCAAAAGCTTGAAAACCAAGAACAGTTTATTTACAATAGCTGTAAGACTCATGAATCTCTCCTTGTTACACGGATCATGAATGGTTCCTACAGCACAAAACTACAGTTTTCACTATTGCAAGTAATTTTTAAAGCAAGATTTACTGAATATTTATTACCTATCTTATGTATTTATTGTCTCTTTAATTATATTGATTAACTCAATATTCTAATTTTTCTTTACAAGTGGCTGTCCTGCTGCAATAAGTAAAAATGTTGGTGCAATATTTAATGTGTAGAACAATAAACTCATTATCATTTTCAAAAACAATATGTGGAATAACAATCTACCGTAAACATAGCAAATAATTCATGCACAGCAAGTCTCCACAAATTTTAAATGGGAGATATGTTGGCTGAGTCCTCAGTATTGGCATGAATACTTCCAAGGTCTTTTGCAAATTGTGTCATTGAATCTTTTATAGTCACATGGACATGAATTTAAGGCTCTTATCTGGTCCTCTGCTTAAGCACATCTTTGAAGTGTCACCCTGGATTATGCGCCTATATCCTGAAATTCAATCCCAAAGGGGATCCAACTTCCCCTTGTGAAAGACAAGACAACATTAGAAGAGGGTTATTTTTATCCTATTTCAGTGTGATATGATGATCTCTACAGTGCATCATATTAAATTAAGAAATGTCCCTTAATTATAAATCTTTCATTAAGTGGCAGGTATAATAGAGCTCAGTGGCCAGAGTATGCTGTTCAGTTCAGAACCAAGCATTTTGGATGCATGATGCTTTTAGCATCTTGTATCTGAACATTGCTTTTCCAGTGGAACCACAATTGCAACAATTTTCCATTTCAAAATACAAGCCTGCCAAAATCTGCTAAGATGCTTTCAGTCATGATTCACCCTTTGACCCCAATGCAATTCTACACCAGTCACAAGCAGGATAATGTCAATCTGGAGAATTTCTGGGGAAATTAGAACCAGTTTTCTAAGAGCAACTATTGTATACCAGTCTCAGCTGAGCACTGGATTGGGACATCCCTAAGGTGATGCCCGTTCCTATCTTTAATCACACAACTCCACCACAACAGAAAAACATGAAAACAACTCATCATTCTAGATCATAAAATCTCTCATCAAACCCCCAATGACACTGATAATTTTAAGCCCAAAATTTTCTAATTGGCTGATGAAAACCCTGATTTCCACCATTCCTTCTGCATTCCACAACATTCTCCCTGTGTTGCTCTTCCCCCACCCCACCCATGCTCTCCACCCTCTCCCAACAAAGATACCCCCTGGTGTTCCCCACCCTCTCCCAGCATTGAGCCCCCCATACTCCCCACCTTCTTCTAGCATAGACCTCCCCATGCTCTCCACCTTCACCCAGCAAAGACTGCCATGCTCCCCACCCTCTCCCAGCAGAGTCCCCGTGCTCCCTACCCTGTCAAGCACAGATAATGCCCATGCTTCCCACCTTCCCTGAGTACACCCTCACCTAAATTAGAACCCCATGCTCCCCATCCTCTTTGAGCACTCTCCCCTCTCCCACCACTAACCTTCTGTGCTCATCATCCTCTCTGAGCACTGACCTCTTCCTCCTGTGCTCCCAAATACTGACCTCTCTTACCACGTTCCCCTACCCTCTCCTACTGTTAACCATAACCCCCTGTTCACTCACCGTCTCCCAGCCCTAACTTTTTTTCCTGAATCATCTGGCTACACTTTTCTTGTTGCATCCTGTATCCTCTCCTGGCCCTGATCTTTCCCACCCTGCTCCTGGCCTTTACTGTTGTCTATTGTTTGCTTTATCCATCCACCATCCCAAACCTACTCAATGTCCCTCTTCTTCCCATTGCCCTCGCTCCTGGTGAATGGAATCTCTTACTTGAAAAAAAAAACAGCCAAGTTATAACAAGGAGTCATCTTAATACCTACTATTTCTTTCCAGTAGAATTTATGATCAAATTAAGGGATTTGGTTTTCTTTTCATTTCTCTGCAACTGGATCATTGATTTCCTCATCAGCAAAACCCAATTTGTGCAGATCATCAACATGACCCTTTCCTCGTTATATCAATATGGGATATCCCAAAGCTGAGTGCTTAATTCCCTGCTCTATTCCGTGTACACTCATGACTACATAGCCAAGTTCACCAACACCATCGTTTGTGAATAACTGAAAATGATGAGTCAGAATGCAGAATAGAGATCAAAAATTGAGCTAGGTGGGGCCAGACAAATACTTTGCTCTCAACATCACCAAGACCAAAAAGATTATTGTTGATTTTAGGGAAAAAGAGGCCAAGGGACCACATACCTGTCATTTTGATGGGAAGGAGTTGGTGAAGGTTAGCGTCTTCAAAATCCTGAGAGACCTCTCTGGAGCCAACACATGAAGACAACTGAGAACTATGAACAACAACAGCTCTGCTTTCTAAGAAAGTCTGAGGAGATTTTGCATGTCATCGAATAATCTATCAAACTTCTACAGGTGCACTGTGGAAAGTATATGAAGACATCTTTTTTTTCACTCAATGTCAACAGAAATCTTGTGTTTTACCTAAAATGTACATTGTTTGAGCAGCTTACAAAGGTGTTAATGGCCCAGAGGTTCTTCCTGAAACTGGCTTAACAACACTCAGACTGATACCTTAAGTTTCCATTCACACTTACGAATTGTTAATACATAGTAGCGATCGCGCTGGGTCTGTCAAGAGAGCGGTTTCCATTCATCGATAATTTCTCGGGGCAAACAGCAGCTGATTAACTGTCAAACTGCACAATGGCTGTTGATAACCATAGGGCTCACATGTCAGTGGCCAGTTAAATTTCAATGTAATATTGTCCCAGTCTAGAATTTTCTCTCCCCATTGGCTTAAGATTATTATGAGACCAACTATTTACATGTAATAATTAAAGGCATACAGAATGTAGATATTACTGTGTATTAAAAGCATTCTTTCCAGACCTGCAAATTTCCTATTAAGTTATATCTTTTAATTATGACTTGTACATGTACATAACTGATTGATGTCAGCCATTTTCCTTTTTTTAGAAAAGAGATATGCAAAATGTAAACATAAACTTGTAACAATGGGTTCAAATTTGTATGCAAGAATATACCTTAAATATTGTACTGTTTCACTTAAACCTTTGAATGAGGTTCTGGTATTAACTAGGATGACATTGGGTCTACCTGACCTTAATACCACTCATTCCTGCGAGCTTTACTTAATAAAGCAGTTTGTATTGCTCTATGGTTCTGTGTGTATTCTTGTACTTGTCGTTCTATCTTGACATCGGGGCTGAACTTATCACACTGATGGCACAAAAAGATTTGTCTGCACTATTGCTACTCTAATTATTTTTCTGGCATTGAGGTAACTGTGAATATTTAATTATGTATTTGCTATTTCATTTTAATTTAAGGTATGCTATTGTCATGGCTTTCTTTTTGTTTATGAAGTACCTGTTTAGCTGCAGCAAGTAAGAATTTCAATGCATATATAAATATACTCTACAATGTATTTGTAGCGTGAATAAAAGCTCTCATGACTGAACGAGAATATACATTTTTATTAGTTTATAACTGAGGGTAGGGTCTCACAGTAGTCTTCAGAAGGACTCAGGGTTTAGGTGGGAACCAGGTTATATATGGGTAGATAGGGACGGAGGAAGCCATCAGTATAACACACCACCAGTGAATCCCACTTTACTGCATTCACCCATTCCTGCAGAATTTAGGGTCTGTGGATGAAGACAGAGAACATAGATTCAGAAAAAAAAGAAAAATATACCATATTTAGAAATTTAAATGATCTGGGGGTCTGGAGATCCTGGTGGAGCACCTAAGTACAGGAGGGCCTTGGGCTCCTGGTCCCCTTGTGAGGGAGGAGAGGCAGGCTGGGTCTCCGACTCAATGGTGGAGGGGGATGCACTTTCCTCCTGAACCGGATTCCCTGAGGCCCTGACTGGGGGGTGGCGAGAATGAGCTCCATGACTTGAGGCAACGGACCCTCTGTTCTGGCAGGTGCCAGGTCCCTGATAGAGATGGTGTCCTCCATGCCATCTGGGTACTCCGCATAGGTGTACATGGGTTTGCTGTGTAGCAGTTTCACCTTTTCTACCATGTAAATGGCCACCGAGCCTTTTCGTGCTGTTTCCTCACTTCCCTCCTTTGGCGTGTAGTGCAACAAATTGGTTCGGGCAAATTCGGGGCAGACAGCTTGGGGTTGGAATCGGATCCAGGAGCAGTGCAGGCTGTGGACTTCCCCTGGCTTCCTCTCGCACAGCAAACCCTCGCCCAATGCCCTTTCTTGCCACAGCTGGAGCACACTGAGTCCTTAGCCAGGCAACGAGATTGGTGGTGCAGGCTCTTGCTGCAGAAAAAGCACTCCCTAGCATGGGAAGCGGCAGCCATTAGGGCTGGGGTAGCGGGAGGAGCGGGTCCTTGGAAGGGGTCACCTGGGTGAGTGGGCTCACTGGCTTCAAGGTTATCGTTCTCTAGCTTTGCCTGTTTCAGTGTCTTTAGCAAAGTCTTTCTTACCCAACTCAAGCAGTCGTTGCCTCATGAACCTCGAGTGGACCCTCACGACTAGAGTGTTCCGCATCTGTTCTTCCTCATGAATGTGGCCCATAGCCGTTTCGTACCTGCACTTCTTGGAAAGCATCCACAGATCCAGCAGGTAGTCATTGATGGTCTCTCCTGGACATTGGCGATGTAGAGCAAGTCGGTACCTCACTAGGATCTCGTTTTGTACTGAGCCTTCAACACCTCGATGCCTGTGTCATAAGTAGTGCAGTCCCTGATGACTTCATACCCTTTCACTCCTACCCTCGAAATGAGTGCGGACCTCCTGAGTTCATTGTTGTGATGATGTCAGAGGTCGTGTTCAGGTAGGCTTGGAAGCATTGTAGCCAGTACGTGAACTCCTCAGCCACGTTGCGGGACAGAGGGTCTAACAACAGCATACCTGGCTTGAGTAGCACTTCCATCTTCTAGGGAATAAGCTAATAAAATTGTAACGTGAATAAAAGCTCTCATGACTGGGAGGAGAACAAACATTTTTATTAGCTTATAACTGTGGGTAGGGTCTTACAGTGGTCTTCAGAAGGGCTTACGATTTAGGCAGGAAACCAGGGTTATATATGGGTAGATGGGGCAGAGCCAGCCATCAGTATAACACACCACCAGTGAATCTCAGTTCACTGCAGTATTAACAACATACTCATTATTATTGGGCAACATGTTTAGCGTAGCGGTTAGCACAACGCTGTTATAGCACCAGTGACTGGGGCTAGGGATCAAATCTTGTGCTGTCTGCAAGGAGTTTATATGTTCTCCCCTGTCTGCATGGGTTTTCTGCAGATGCTCCTGTTTCCTTCCACCATTCAAAATGTATCAGGGTTGTAGGCCAATTGGGTATAATTGGGCGGCATGGGCTCGTGGGCCAAAAGGGCCTGTTCCTGTACTGTATGTCTGAATTTAAAATGAAAGTAATTTAAATTACTATCATTATTTTTCACCATACTCTCATGGCAATGTTGAAGTATAATATAATTCCAGTAATAACAATTTTTAAACCTAATGACAATTTTTTTCATCATATTTTGGTGAGACATTTAAAATCGGAAACTATAGCAGAGGGCATCCTTTATGCCATCATCCCACCTGCTCTCATGAGCTCTCAAATATGTAACCAAAGCTTCTCCAGAAATCAAGTATATCATATGTTCCAATAGACCCCTAATGTGGTTTTCGAGTATCATTCGGTCGAGAGCTCACCCATGGGGTCACACCCAATTGCACTGAGGAAGTTCCGGTGTAATCAATCACATTTGAAGGAATATTGGAAATATTCTCCAGAAAAGAAGCAGAGGGTTGTCTTAGGGCCAGGAAGGTCAGACTATAATCCAGTGGTTAGGTTTGCTTCCCTTTTGTTAATTGAACTCAACCAGCTGAATTATGGATGAAACACACAATTTTCTGTTCTGCTCCTCGGTCACTAGCTGCTTTAATTGTACTGCTCTGCTAAGGTTAAACAAAGAGGCCTTGCTATCAGCACACCTTAGTCTGCTTAGAAAGCATTCATGAGGAATCTAATGGTGGGCATCAGCCTCGAGATATTCTCCACCTTCCTGACTTCTCATGAAAGTGCTCATAGTATTTTGCTGATCTGTAAGAATAAATAGTCACAGATGCATGGGGATGAGATCCTCATGGACAGGGCATTTGCTGAAAAGCTCTAGAACAAAATGCAGTGTTCTTTGTAGAAATTTGCCCTGGGCAGTTACAATACAGAGGTATCTGTTATCTACAGACTGAGCAAGCATTAACTGGAAAACTGTTGGTCTTCCAGTATAAGGAGATGTCCTTAAGCAAATGGCACCAACTGGCAAATGATGCTCGATTCAGACATTGCAATGGCTCCGTGTGGAAGGACCACAGTCGGGGATCCAGCTGCCAATTATCACTGAAGGGCTGGACCCTTCGAAACAGCTTCTCAAATGCTTTTATATAATATAACTTGAGGAAGCAAAAGTGCTGTTGATGGATTTTTAAGGCAATGCATTGAATTGCTGATATAATTAACAGAGATAATGATATCCCAATGATATTAATTATTTGTGTTAGAATTTAAGTGTACTTTTGAAAAAAATCAAAAGTTCTATACTTTTTGTTACAAGTCCAGAGGACCCAAAAACCCAGCAGCAATAGATAATCCCTGAGACAAATGGTTACTTAAGCAAAAGTTGCTTTTAATTTTCTTTAAACATAAAAACAGGATCAAACTTTAACTTATTACTGTTAACTTAAATAACCTAAATTAACCCCCTTCTTATTCTAAGTGTACGTTTATGTAATGTGTATGTGTTCAGGAAAGTTCTTTGATTCACAATCCAATCTCATTTCTCACTCCTCCAAGATCACCGATATTAGGCAATTCTTATACCGTGCACAAAATTTAACATTTATGAATTTGCACCAAGCTCTGGTGCTTAAAGGTAATTGGAAGGTTCTTGTTGGTTTCAGAGAGAAAAATTTGTTGCTCATTGGACACACACAAACTGATTCCCTCTGATCAGCCACTTCAGTCAGTGTCTTGCTGAAGAAACTTGCCCCATCATGGGTTTTCCAAATGGTAACCTCTTCTTCCAGGTCACCACAGAGTTCCTCTTGTTTCAGGAGAAACACTCTAGCCAGCCATTTCCTCTTGTAAGGGTTCCAAGGGTTTTTAACAGGCTGAACTCAGAACTCACAACCCATCTTCACAATGGGGTTTCAACAAGCTGCCAGCTTGCCATGACTGCAGAACTCAGTTCTCTCTCAAAGAGAAGAAGCCTGTTTGTTTTTTTCCCCCCTCTCTCTCTCTCTCTTTGCTTGCAAAACCACATGCCCACTCTTAGAACATCAAATTGAAACCAGACAGATTGCTGAGCTTGTTCATCTGTTGCTTTCAAAACAATAATCCATTTACTCCACAGCATCACCTACTTGTGAAGTCTCCATAGGCATTCTTCAAAGTTTCTGTAAAGTCACTGTGGACATGAAATCTCATAGCTCTTGCATTTCAAATGAGATCTCTTTTATGAAGTGTTTCTTTGTTTGTGAAGTGATCTACACACTATCCTTCCCCCCCCATAATCCATTTCTTTTAAAAACTTATTGATATATAATATAACCTGACACACTCAGTTTGAAACCTGACAAAAACAAATGAGCTTTAAAAACCTTTTTCGTCTCAAAGCATGCTTAAATTATTGCAAATAAATTAATTTGGCTCACTATACCTGAAAAAAAGTCTGTTTAATAGCATTTGTACTGTGACACAGTTCCATTTTCATTCAGCAAAAATCTTGGTGGCAGTCTCATTTCAGACAGAATTTCATTTGATCCAGGCAATTACTTTAGAATAAATCACACTCAACTCTAAAAATAATCATTCCAAAATATCTGGAAGAAATTCTTAATCCTGTCATTTGGAGACCTGCTTTGTTTAATCTCACTAGAATGTATAGTTGCCCTGATGCTGCCTATTTTTAAACACTCCTGTAAGAGATTTGTTTCTGTGATATTTTGTGCTTTGCTGTCAATAAGTATTTTAATTTTTTTTAAATATTAGATTTTTGTCACATAGGTAAAGTGGAAACCTTAATATTATAAAACTAAAGTAAAAGATAAAATTGTTAGAATGGCTGTTGACCCTTCCCTACCCAATTAGTATGCACAAGAATTTCTTGATCATTGTCTTTGATAGAAAAAAGGGTAGTCGTTCAACAGGCAGCCAATCTATTTTAATCCTACAGAACTGTACAGTCTAATTCCAGTGAACAATACTAATGATAAGAATTATACGCATCAAAATTTTTACTGGCTGAACGGATACTTTATAAAACAACAACTACGAAATTAAAAAAAACAACTAAAAAACAAATACATGCTAAATACTTAATTGAATTAAAAAGACAATAAATACACAAAAAAAGAGATAATAAATATTCTCCCAAAAAAAGGTGACTGTAATAGTGCACTTTTGCTTCCTCAAGTTATGCATCCATAAAGCATTTGAGAAGCTGTTTCGAAGGGTCCAGCCCTTCAGTGATAATTGGCAGCTGGATCCCAGACTGTGGTCCTTCCACATGGAGCCATTGCAATGTCTGAATCGAGCATCATTTGCCAGTTGGTGCCATTTGCTTAAGGACATCTCCTTTTGTAGTGTTGGAGCTGTCCACAATTAGTGTAACAAAGGGAGGTTCGAGAGCCTGATAGTTGTTGGAAAGAAACAGTTTATGAAGCTTGAGGTGCTGGTTTTCAGACTTTTGTACCTTCTGGCTCTGTGAGATCTTTTATGAGGCTGGCTGCCTTCTTGAGGTAGCCCCTCACATAGATGGATTGGAAATTAGAGCCTGTAATAGGCCTGGATAGGATATTCATCAGTGGTTTGGAGATGTAGTCATCCACTTAAAATCACCTTGTTGAACTTGCCATCATTATGATGAAGTGTGGGAATGTGCCTACCCATTCAGTTTGAAGCCAATTTACATATCATGGGTCCATGAACAAAATGATCAGTTAGTAGTGACTGATCTGTTACCTGTCTACAGAGACCAACTTTGCATTCTTATTCAACTTTTAAAATATGAATTGTTCAGAGAAAACACACAGGTGACTTCAGATGTCTGAATCTGGAGCAACAACAGTGGCTTGAGCAGTATCAGTGGGAGAAAAAGAGGAGTCAATGTTTTGGGCCCAAACCTTTAATCAGGACAAGTGAGGTTGTGAGGAAATTAGGGTGGGTTGCGTTGAAAAATCAAAATCTGGCCCAGAGGCAGTGGGGGAGTGTGGGGTAGGGGGTAATATTATGGAAAGCTGGGGTTGGAGTAAAATTGTCTGGGTGATTGAGATTTGGGTAGGGATAATGGGAATTAGTCTGGAAGGTCAGGGTCTGAGTCAGGGGATCAGGAGGTGGTCCAGAATGTCATAAATACCTTGGGGAACTGGGAACTTTGGGAATGAGGTTTCATGGGTTGGAAAGTTCAGAATGCTGGGCTGCGTGTTTTGGTTGGGAGTGATGTGAGGGTTTCAGGAGTGAGATCCAAAGGTTTTGGCATTGGCCAGTGAAGGGGAAGGTTAAAGGATAAAACTTCAGGGGAAGGAGTTCTAATCCAGTTTTTCATGACTGTAAGTAACATGGTTGCAACAGAAGTGATCAATAACACAGGACAATGAAGTTTTTTCTTCCTGAACACTTTTGGGTGATTTTTTAAATGGATTTTGGGCTGCTGATCACGAAAATCACCTTAGAACTTTCCTATCATGCACCTTTTTTTTAGATATAACCTATTTTTGTGATTTCCTGTCATATTTTAACTCTACTTCAACCATATAAAGCCATGAAGTGCAACATGTCACTGAAAATTATTTTCTGCATTTTCACTTGGACTCCTTCCCTGCTGATCTTGTACTGACATGTACTGTCAGTGACAAACATGATGAAAGGTTTCACCAGGACATTGCGACCATGGAAAGGTGGTATTGGGGCAGCTGGAATCCATCAATACTGGCCGACTATTGTTGGACACTGACACGAGAGGCATCAGGTGCTGAGTTCAAATGAAAATCAGCGGCAAAACATTTTCATGTCAGTTGAATTAACACAATGTGTCAGCATCATTATGCGATTAAACATGCCAAATTCAATAAAAGTTAATTTAATGTTTCTCCAACTTCTTATGTGAGTACATAAAATCTGAAATTATCTTCATGTTCAGCTTGAAGTTGTCTATCATAATCTCTGTTTTTGCAGGAAGCAAACCTTTTGGGAAAAAAAAAGGTTGTCCAGTGTAATGGTTGTTTCTGGGTCACTTCTCTCCCATGCTCCAAAGCAGCAGTGTAAATGGAATCCAACAAGACTGCAGGAGTTGGAAAACTCAAGCAACACACAAAATGTGGGAGGAACTCAGCAGGTTAGGCAGCATCACTGAAAAGCCATGGATAGTCAGCATTTCTTCACGACTGGAATCAGAAAGGAATATTGTCATTCCATGCATAATTGTCATGAAAGTTGTGTCACGGGGACAAGTTAACCCCTGGCCAATAGTGACCAGTCAATACCCAGTGTAGTGTAGAATGGTCCTAAAGTGGTGGTTACCAGGTTTCACTCTTGAATTTTCCATTCAATTTTCCCATAAGTTCTTACACATCATTATTTGCATGTTTATTATTGACTATGATTCTGCATTCTAGAATTTAATAGAATAATTTCTGAACCTTTCCAACTGCCATTAATACAGAACTTGCTCAGATGTTTGACACAACTTTAGGTTGTCTGATCTCCTCTGAAATTGGATCCAATACTTCCTATCCAGTGAGGAATGGTGACAACACCTCCTCTAAGATCATTCATCACATCAGTGGCTGAAAAGGCTGCATATTTAGTAATCTACTATAATCCCAGCACACTCGTGACTGTGTGGTCAAACTCAACTTCAACTCCATCTATAAATTCGCAAATGACACCAACATCAAAGGCTGTATCTCAAACCACTATGAGTCAGAATACAGAGAGGAAATAGTGACTGGGTGTTAGGAAACAACTTCTTCCTCAAGGTCATAAAGTCTAAGGAGATGGTCACAGATTTCTGGAAGATGAGTGGAGCTCACTTCCATGTCCACATCAACAGTGCTGAGGGGAGGTAAATGTCACCAACATACTGGTCCAATCATATCCACACAAAGGTGAAAAAAGAGCATGAGTACCTCTTCTTCCTTGGAAGCCTGAGGACATTTGACACATCACCTTTGCCCTTCAACAACTTTTACATATGCACCTTTACAAGTAGCCTTAAGGTGCATGGTATAGGAAGCACTCTGCCCAAGACTGCAAGAAACTGCAGAGACTGGTGATGACAACTCAGATCCTCACAAACTCTTTTCCCATCTACACTCATGTTATCACACACCAGAAACCCTGGCTAATTTCTACAGAGGTGTGGAGGGAAGTGTGCTGACCGGCTGCATCACAGTCTGGTATGGGGACACCAATAGCCCTGAGCATAAAGCCCTCCAAAAGGTAGAGGATACAGCCCAGGACATTACAAGCAAAGCCTTCCCCACTATCAAGACAATCTACAGGAACGTTGCTGTTGGGGAGGAGCAGCAATCATCAAGGATCCAAACCACCCACACACATTCTGTTCTCGCGGCTGCCATCAGGAAAGAGGTATAGGTGCCACAAGACTCGCAGCCCCAGGTTCAGGAACAGTTACTACTCCTCCACCATCAGACTCCTCAACAACCAACTCACTCAGGGACTCATTTAAAAACTCTTACTTTTGCATTTTATTGACTTTTTAAATTCTCTCTGTAGTGCATAGTCAGTTTGTTTACATTCTTTATCTGTTTACAGTATACACTGTGTACAGTTTTTTTTTGTACTACCAATATAAGTGGTAATTCTGCCTCACCTGCTTAAAAAAATCTCAGGATTGTATGTGATGTCATGTAAGCACTCTGACAATAAATCTGAAATCTGAAAATCTGTTATGTCCAAAGAGCAATCAATATATTAAAAGGCTCTTCCCACCCCACAACACTCTCTTCTCCCTCCTCATATTGGGATGAAGTTACACACCTCCAGATTCAAGGATGTTTTTTCCCACTGTTATCAGCTCCTGAATGAACCTCACTATATCAAAATAATATTGTTTTGTTTTGTTCTCTACACTCTGTATTGCGTTCTCATTGGGTTAACTAGCTGGTTTGCTTGCAAAACAAACATTCTCACTGTACCTCAGTACACATGACAATAAACTTGAATTTGAAGTAACTCCTCTATGTAGGCATCTCTGATTTTAATCTGCTGAAAGGTAACTTTGTTGTATTACAACTTTAACAGGATTTTATGAATATGTGTTTTCTCCGCTTGTGACTGGAGACATTTTTTAACCAGTAGGGAACAAACAAAGTCACTTGGAATTCATGATATAAACTCCTCACAGTTGGTTTGGCTCAGATTTAACATTGTTGATGAATTGAGAAAACAACCTTGTGTGCACCCTGGAAACGAGAGAGAATACAATACAATAGATAAACTAACTTCTGCCAAGGTTGACAGCAAGCATGTGCAAATAGAATCAAATTGTCTGATCATTAGGATTCTGAACAACTAGAAGTGGTAAAGCTTATCAAATTAGAGTTCAAAATCTTCCAAATCACACAACACGATGCCATATAGCAATGTCCTACATATCAGCACCTGGAAAAAGCAATTTTAATTACATACCTTGATTTAAAAATAAATTCTGTTTTGACATGACTTACTTCACATATTTAGTGAAGTCAGTTCCTTTGAAGATCATCTATCTTTCCAAATGCATTCTTTGGCATGTATGAAAAATTAATTCTCAAAGACATTTCAAAAATAATGCAGTCACTGGCAACTTTCATGGCCATAATTGGTCCGCCTTTGTTTTGCCAGCTGTGAAAGTTTTCATGAATTTTTAAGACCTGGGATTATCATACCAAGTGGCCTGAGGCCAAGTCTCTAAAATTCTGGCAGATGATTAGCAGTGACGTTATCACACAGTTTACTTTGAAGATATGCACCAACGGACTGGGATGTGTGCTCTGGGAGCGACAGCTGAGAATTCAATTCTTCTCCTCTCCACATCTGTGTCTTTGGGTCCAAATGATATTAGTCTCTGGTCCATAGTATCCAGCCTATGTTAAGCCTGGATACTCAAGTCCATCACAATGTTACTTACTTGATACTGAATGAGGCCAATCAGGGTTTCAGCTCCCACCAGAGCAACCCCATCAGTCGCAGATTCCCCCTTTTTATTCCCCAAACCCTGCAACTTATTCCTTTACTGACAGCATCTTCAATTTTTGATATTTTTTCGAGTGCTGTTCCAGGCACAATTGGCTGTAAGATTGGTTGAATTAGCGTACCTGTCCCAGTTCCCTCAGGTTTTCCTACATGCACCTGTATTGAAACTGGAGGGATTTCAGAGAAAGGCGTCTCTGGAAAACACTGTGATTTTTGAGGATAGAAAGAAGAGAAGTATATCCATGAAAAATTTAAAAAAACCAGCAGATTAAGGAAATCTAAAACAAACAGAAAGGATTGGAAATGTACAGCAGGTCAAGTCACACCTAAGGAAAGAGGAGCAGGATCAACGTTTCAGATCAGTACAGATGAGAACAGAGAAGTGTGTCCAGTTTTCTCAGGGGAATGGGAATATTTGGCCTTTAACAGGAAGGTGTCATCAGCCAATATTTAAAAAAAAAGACCTTTTATGCATTTTTTTCTGAACATCTTGGCGATGCTTTTAGAGTTTACCTCTGAATGTAATAATGCATTCTTTAAGGCTACAGTATTATATTCTATTTAGCTTTTTTCCTCTTTCATGTATTTAAGATTATGTCATACAATGTCCACTATTAAAGGAGAGAGTTTGAGCCATTGTCTGTGATATTATCAGCCTGCTTCCACAATTTTCCCCTTATTGTTGGACTAGAATATTACCAACCTTACAATCCATATGACAATGGACTGTTCTTTCCCTGTTGACAAGGAACATGTCCAAATTTATACGATAATTTCAGACACCACATACTTTCTTGATAATCCAGTGTTCATGTACAGGCCCAGAAAACAATGTATGAAGCAGAGTTTATAAATCCTGGGACTGTTCGAGAAAATAATTTTTGAAGCTGATATTAATTTGGTCTGGTCTATGTATGGTCGCTTGTCCTAAAAGGCTTTTTCACACAATCTGGAGGTGGAACAGCAGCAGGTGATAAATAGTGGCCATAGTGTGATAGTACAGATTCTATCACCAATGTGTATATGTACAGATGGTAGTGTAGGATGACTGTGATTGGCTGAGAGTGTAGCCACACCTACTGGCAGGTCTTAAAGGATTGCTCCGAGCCAGACCAGGTCATTCCGGACTGGTCGACCTACTTGTGATATGTTCCAGTCTTTTAGTTAATAAAAGCCTTGGTTTGGATCAACAAGTCTTTGGTTCTTTCGACGCGCATTATACATAGTAACAATTGTAGAGAGGTAAGAGGCAGAAAGTTAAAGGTGGAAGATCTCTGAGATGCATTTATTTCAATGCAAGGAGTGTGGTAAAAAAGGTGGATGAATTAATGGTGTAGATTGACACGTGACGTTATGATGTGATAGCAATTAGTGAGACATGGTTGAAGGAAGGTTGTGACTGGCAGCTAAATATTCCAGGATTTCACTGCTTTAGACATGACAGAATTGGTGGAGTATGAGGGGGAGGTGGGAGGTATGGCGTTGCTTGTCAGGGAAGATATTAGGCAAGATAGACTGGAGGACTCATTGCACGAGGCTCTGTGGGTTGAACTAAAAAATAAGAAAGGTGAGGCTACAAATATAGGGGTATATTATAGGCCGCCAAAAGAGGATAGGGAACTGGAAGAGCAAACGTGCAGGGAAATAACAGAGATATGTAGTAGAAACAGGGTTGTGATAGTTGGGGATTTCAGTTTTCCTAAAATTGATTGGGAAACACAATCAGTGAGAGGGCAGGATGGCTTAGTCTTTGTACAATGTGTGCAGGATTGCTTTTTACAGCCATATGTTGAAGTGCCTACCAGAGGGGAGGCAGTGTTAGATCTATTGTTAGGGAACGGAATAGGGCCGGTGACAGAAGTGTGCATGGGTGAGAACTTTGGATCCAGTGATCATGGTTCCATTAGCTTCAACTTAAATATGTAAAGGGATAGGTCAGGTCCAAGGTTAAAGGACTTCGAGTGGGGGAAGGCCAGATTTGAAGAAATGAGAAGGGATTTGCAGAAAATTATATGGGCTGATCTTTTTTCTGGAAGGGATGTCGAGGAGATTTGGAGGGTATTTAAAGAAGAGATATTGAGAGTACAGGATCTTTACGTGCCAGTCAGATCGAAAAGCAAGGCCAAAAGTTCAAGGGAACTGTGGTTTTCTGGAAAAATAAGGAAGTTGGTTCGGGACAAGAGGGGGGAATTTACTAAATTTAAGAAGCAAAAGATGGATAAGATGTATGATTATTACATAGTTTGCAAAGAAAACCTGAAGAAGGAAATTAGAAAGGCAAAAAGAAGGTATGAGGTGTCAATAGCTGATAAGGTAAAAGCGAATCCAAAGGGTTTTTACAGATATGTGAATAGTAAAAGGAGGGTTAAGGAGAGAATAGGACCGCTGGAAAATGAGAGCGGTGAACTGTAAGAGGGCTAGAGTTTGTCAAATGTGTACAAGATAGTTTTCTTAATCAATACGTAGAGGAACCAACTTGGGATGGTATAATACTGGATCTCCTGTTAGGGAACGATATAGGTCAGGTGTCTAAGGTTAATGTTGGAGAACAAATTGGGTCTAGTGATCACAACTCTATTAGTTTTAGGGTAGTTTTAGGGAAGAGCAAAGAAGGGCCTAAAGTTGAGGTTCTGGATTGGAGAAAAGCAAATTTCGAAGGAATAAGAATGGATTTGGGGAGTATTGAGTGGGACATGATTTTTTCAGGAAAGGACGTAAATGAAAAATGGAGAATATTCAAAGAAGAAATTTTGAGAGTACAGAGTAGATATGTCCCAGTGAGGATCAAAGGAAAGGCTGGAAGTCATAGGGAGCCTTGGTTTTCGAGGAATATTAGAAATTTGGTTAGGAGAAAGAGGGAGGTGTACAAAAGGTATAAACAACAGGGTGCTGAGAAATTGAAAGAGGACTACAAGGAGTGTAGAAAAAATCTTAAGAAAGAAATTAGAAAGGCCAAAAAGAGGCACGAAGAGGCTTTGGCAGGCAGAGTAAGAATAAATCCAAAGGGTTTCTATAGGTGCATTAAAAGTAAAAGATTAGTGAGGGATAGAATTGGACCCCTTGTAGATAGGGAGGGTAAGCTATGTGAAAAGTCAGAGGAGATGGGGGAAATTTTAAATGATTTCTTTTCCTCGATATTCACTAGGGCAAAAAATATTGTACCAGTTGAAGTAAAGAAAAATAGTGGGGAGGTCATAAATCATACAAGGATAACCGAGGAGGTAGTGATGGCAGTGTTAAAAAAGATTAAGGTGGACAAATCTCCGAGTCCGGACAAAGTATTCCCAAGGACACTCAGGGAGACTAGTGTACAGATAGTGGGACCATTAACAGAGATATTTAGGATGTCACTGGTCATGGGGGTAGTGCCAGAGGATTGGAGGGTGGCTCATGTTGTTCCGCTGTTTAAGAAAGGGTCCAAATGTAAGCCTGGAAATTATAGATCTGTGAGTCTGACATCTGTGGTGGGTAAGTTGATGGAAAATGTTCTGAGGGATGGCATTTACAAATATTTGGAGGTACAGGGATTGATAGGGAGTAGTCAGCATGGTTTTGTCAGGGGTAGATCATGCTTAACAAACCTTATAGAGTTTTTCGAGGGGGTTACAAAAAAGATTGATGAAGGGAAGGCTGTGGATGTTGTCTATTTAGACTTTAGTAAAGCTTTTGACAAAGGTTAGGAAAAAAGGTGGAGGCATTAGGTATAAATAAGGAGGTAGTGAAATGGATTCAGCAATGGTTGGATGGGAGGTGTCAGAGAGGAGTGGTAGAAAATTGTTTGTTAAATTGGAGGCTGGTGACTAGTGTAGTTCCTCAGGGATCGGTCCTGGGTCCACTATTGTTTGTTATATATATTAACGATCTGGAAGAAGGGGTGGTAAATTGGTGGTAAGTTTGCAGATGATACAAAGATTGGTGGTTTTGCGGACAGTGAGGAAGATTACCGTAGCTTAAAAAGAGATATAGGAAGGTTAGAGGAGTGAGCTGAGAAACGGCTGATGGAATTTAATACGGATAAGTGTGAAGTGTCGCATTTTGGAAAGCAAATCTAAATAGGTCATATACATTGAATGGTAGACAATTGAGGAGTGCAGAGCAACAAAGGGATTTAGGAGTTATGGTAAATAGTACCCTCAAGGCTGATACTCAGGTAGATGGTGTGGTGAAGAAGGCATTTGGAATGTTGGCCTTCATAAATCGGAGTATTGAATTCAAGAGTTGGGATGTTATGATGAAATTGTACAAACCATTGGTGAGGCCAAATTTGGAATACTGTGTGCAGTTTTGGTCACCAAATTATAGGAAGGATATAAACAAAATAGAGAGAGTGCAGAGAAGGTTCACGAGAATGTTGACAGGATGTCAAGTTTTGAGTTACAGCGAAAGGTTGAGCAGCTTGGGGCATTTTTCTCTGGAGCGTAGAAGATTGAGGGGGGATTTGATGGAGGTGTTCAAGATTTTAAAAGGGACAGAGAGAGTCAACATGGATAGGCTTTTTCAATTAAGAGTGGGGGATATTCAAACCAGAGGCCATGGTTTGAGATTGAAGGGGGAAAATTATAAAGGGAACTTGAGGGGAAATTTCTTCACGCAAAGGGTGGTTGGGATGTGGAATGGGCTTCCGGGGAGGTGGTTGAAGCAGGGACATTATTTACATTTAAGGAAAGACTGGATAATTACATGGAGGGAGAGGATTGGAGGGGTATGGACCAGGAGCTGGTCAGTGGGACTAGGAGGGTGGGGTTTGTTCCGGCATGGACTAGTAGGGCCAAACTGGCCTGTTCTGTGCTATATATGGTTATATGGTTATAGATGGGAGAGATATTAAATGATTTTTTCTCATCTGTGTTCACAAAGGAAAAGGACATTGGACTATGTGAGATAAGAGAGGCAAATGGCTTAGTTATGGAAAAGATAGGAATTAGTAAAGAGAAGGTTTTGGAGCTTCTAGGGTCAGTAAAAGTGGATAAGTCTCCTGGTCCTGATGGGATTTTCCCCAGGACATTAAGGGAGGTCAGAGAGCAAATAGCGGAGGCACTGTCAGTGATTTTTCAACGATCACTGAAAGAGGGTGTGGGGCCATGGGATTGGAGGGTTGCTAATGTAGTTCTGTTGTTTAAAAAAGGCACGAGGTGTCGGCCAAGTAATTATAGGCCTGTAAGCTTGACTTTGGTGGTAGGGAAAGTTATGGGGGGTAATCTTAGAGATGGTATGTATGAATATCTAGATAAGCAGGGATTGATCAGGAGCACCCAGCATAGGTTTGTGAAGGGGAAGTTATGTTTGATGAACCTTGTTGAGTTTTTCGAAGAGGTGACAAGAAAGGTGGATGAAGGTAGGTCAGTTAATGTAGTCTATCTGGATTTTAGCATAGCCTTTGATAAGGTTCCACATGAAAGGTTAGTAAGGAAGGTTCAATCACAAGGGATTAATAGAGAAATAGTAAGATGAGTCCAAAGGTGGCTGGAGGAGAGACAGGAGAAGGTCATGGCGGACAACTGTCTGTCAGGATGGAAGCCTGTGATGAGCGGAGTACCTCAAGGATCAGTGCTAGGTCCCCTGTTGTTCATAATTTATATTAATGATTTGGATGATGGGGTGGTTAACTGGGTAAGTAAATACGCAGACAATACGAAAATAGGGGGATAGCGAGGAAGGTTTTCAGGGATTACAGAGGGATTTGGTTTGTCTGAGAGTTGGGCTGAAAGATGGCAGATGGAATTTAATGTAGAGATGTATGAGATGCTTCATTTCAGTAAAAATAATTGAAATAAGTTATATGTAGTAAAGGGGAGGACATTGGGGAATGCACAAGTACAAAGAGATCTTGGAGTTATGGTGCAGGGTTCTTTGAAGGTGGATTCTCATGTTGAGAGAATGGTTAAGAAGGCATTTGGTATGCTGGCCTTCATAAATCATAGCATGGAATATAGGAGCTGGGAAGTGATGTTGCGACTCTTTAAGGCATTGGTGAGGCCAAGTTTGGAGTATTGTGTTCAGTTCTGGTCTCCAAATTATAGGAAGGATATAGATATGATGTAGAGGGAACAGAGAAGATTTACAAGGATGTTGCCTGGCTTAAAATACCTAGAGTACAGAGAAAGATTGAAGAGGTTAGGACTTTATTCCTTGGAACATCGACGGTTGAGAGGGGATTTGATAGAGGTGTTTAAAATTATGAAGGGAATAGATAGACTAGATGCAAGTAGACTCTTCCCCCTGAGAGAAGGGGAGGTTAAAACAAGAGGACACAAATTGAGGATAAGGGGGCAAAATTTTAGGAGAAACATTAGAGGGTGCTTCTTCACTCAGAGAGTAGTGGCTGAATGGAATAATCTTCCAGAGGAAATAGTTGAGGCAGAGTCAATTTTTTCATTTAAGAGGAGGCTGGATATATACATGGATAAGAGGGGGTTGGAGGGTTATGGGCGGAGAATAGGTGGGGGGAGCTAGCGGAGTTGTTTGAGTAAACTGGCGTGGACTTGTAGGGCCAAGATGGCATGTTTTCATGCCATAAACTGTTATATGGTTCTATGGTTATGTACTTGAACTTGAGTGTCATCAGAGCAATGTTATATACACAATAAATATTTGATTGGCAATGAAACCCATCTTTCATGAGTTTTTTTTAAATTTCAAAAGTAATTGAAGCTAAAACCTACTTGAAGGACAAATTGGGAAGCAAGCTGAGGTTACCAGAAGGAAGCAATTTTGAATATGTGATTACAGACACAATGATAATTAAAAGATTTATAACAATTTTTATATTTGGAAACCATATATGGATTTTATGAATACATTTGGATGGGTTGAACTTATGTTTAATGTGAGAATTTTTCAGAATAAGGGTGATGAATTTAGGCCATAGATCAATACATGGAATTATGAATGTGGTGGTCATGAAAGAGACTGGCTGATGCAATGACATGATTTGTTGCTTGACTGAGGAGGGCACACAAAATCAGTGAACCGGTGCGGACTCGAAAGGCCAACATGGCCTGTTTCCACTCCGTAAATGGTTATATGGTTATATGGTTAATAGTGCCCTCAAAATTTAGTTGGGAGCCTTCCCCACTTGTTAGCATCAGCAAGGTGACTCCAAACATTTAAAGGGAGCCAAATTTCTGTTTGCCTGCTTTATAAAGTGAGCCCTTCCTCCTACTGCTTGTGATTCCAGCACCTGTCTGGGATTTCAATGTTTGCCTTCGTGGGTCATTCCCAGAATAAAAGAAATGAATGGATTCAGCTTCTGCTGCATAACACAACAGCCTAAACCTGTGGTTCATTGTGATGCCAGCAACCATGCTCCATTCCTCCTAGTTTGTTGCTGGCAGATAGACATACCATTTACATGTCTTTAGCTTGCCAGCTTGCTGTTAATGACTGGTGCCTCAAAATAGCTGCCATCTCTTTGCTGCAAGTATAGCTGATTGGGAGATCAGTCATTCACTCAAATGTCAGCCTGACCTCAATTTGTTTTCCCATCAGCATTTCAATCAATGCTATTTTTTCCCCAATATATTATAATATATTCAGGTTACTTTTCAACTATTCATTGTTAGAAAGAACACTGTAAACTTTGATATCCAACAGGGAGCTGTGATTGATGCTGTAAAAGTACACTCTCTTCTGAATTCAATCAAAGAACTCCCAACTGTCACTTTGTATCCTTGTTCCTAGGTATATGCCACCAGACTGCACACCTTTTGGGAGCTTGACCTTCCCAAGTGACAGACCTTCCTACTAACTGCGCTGTGCTTGTGCTGGCCATGGCAAGGAGTGGTTGCACAAGCTAGGGTAATGATACAATATATTCAGACAGCACTTTGAGTTTTGATCACCCAGATCTAGGCAGGATATCATTACACTGAAAAGGGTGCAGAGAAGATATACAAGGACGTGACCAGGACTGAGTGGGCTTGAATTGGTTAGGTTGGGGCTATTTTCACTGGAGCATAAGAGTCTCAGGGGTGACCTCATAGGGTTTATAAAATCATGAGCCTAGTCTTTTTCCCATGGTGGGGAATTCTAAAACTAGGGGGTACACATTTAAGGAGATAGATTTAAAAGGGACCTGAGAAGCACCTTGAACCACAGAGGGTTGGGGGAAGTGGAAAGAGCTGCCAGAGGAGAAGTGGGAACAAAGATTTAGAAGGTTATGGGCTGAAAGCAGGAAATTGGGGATAACTTGAGTGGTATGGACAAATTGGGCCAAGGGGCTTGTTTCAAGCTGGAGAACTCTTAGAAATATAAAAGTGCAGATGCTGGAACCTTATCTTAATTGTTAAATTTTAATTTAAACATACAGCCTGGAAACAAGCCCTTCTGCCTCATGCAGCCCAAATTTCCCAATTAACCTACAAGCCCCATACCTTTTGAAGGGTGGGAGGAAATGAGAGCACCCAGAGGAAACCCACACATAAATGGGGAGAATGTAGAAACTCCTTACGCACAGCGCCAGGTTCTAACCCAGGTTGCTGGCGCTATAATAGTGTTGCACCAGCTGCTATGCTAACTGTGCTGCCCTCGTGCAAATAATAAGCTGGTGGAAGAACACAGCAAGTCAGGCAGCAAGTTAACATTTTGGGTTGGAATCTCTTCTGAGTCTAAATTTAGAAAGGGTGATATTATGTACATGAAGGGGAACGTAGCTGGGGAAGGGTCAAGAGATCATAGATATTGGATGGAAGGTGGGAGAGTTGGAGAGACAGGAAGAGGAACAGATGACAGGGAAGGGCCGAAAAAAGAGAAAAGTAAGAACAGGAGTCGGTGAAGAAGAGATGGAAAGGGTGAAACCAGATCAAAATTGGGGTTACCAAAAATGAGAAAATATTGTATTCATGCCATTAGGTTTAAGGTTGAGGCCAAGGACAGACATATCTGTTTGAGAATGATGAAGGAAATTGAAGTATTTGGCTGCTGGAAGCTCAAGCTTAGACCAACCAACAGACAAGTGTGTAGGTGTTCGAAGAAGTGGGTCACCCAATCTGCATTTGGTCGATGTGGGGCGGCCACGCCAAGTGAACCAAATAGAGTAGATCAGGCTGGACAATGTGCGCTTAAAGCTCTGCTTTTCCTGAAAAAATCTCTTTGTGGCCTTAGATGAAGGTGAGGAGGGGGGTAGGTAGATGTAGGGACATTTTGTACTTCCTGCAATAACAGTGCACAGTTCCTAAAGGGAGATGGAAGGGTGAGTGGGGAAAGAAGAGTGGACACACTTTTTCCCTGCTTCATTTATATAATATCACCCTTTCTTTAGTCTCGATAAAGGGTCCTGACACAAAACATTGACCAAATTTGCTCATGGATGCTGCCTGATCTGCTGAGTTCTTCCAGTATTTCAATGTTTGCTCAATATTTACTGAGAGCTGGTTTGAACAAAAGGCTCCACCAGATGGCTGCTAGAAAAGGTAACAACATTTACAATGTTGTTTTATTTATTGTAGGACAGTAGTTTCTAATGGAGATTCCATTCCTGCATTCTGAGAAAGAAGTGGCCACTACCTCTGATTTTGATCAAATAATTTTTGGATAGCAATCACTGTCCATGCAAATATTACTGGGAGATATCTGCAAATGTCTTCGATTCATGCTGTACCACATGAAGGGGACTATTTGTAAGAATTATCCCTTCATCAAATGCATTTTTCTTGTCACTGTCAAAGAGATGTGCTGTGCCCCAAAAGGCTCCAGGAGGACATTCCACTGATAAAAGTGATGGAGAGAGAGAGAGAGAGAGAGAGAGAGAGAGAGAGAGAGAGAGAGAGGGAGAGAGGGAGAGAGAGAGAGAGAGGGGGGGAGAGAGAGAGAGAGAGAGAGAGAGAGAGAGAGAGAGAGAAAGAGCACATGCATCAGAACAAAAAGTAGAATGAAGGAAAGCCATGTGGTAAACACCTGGTCATTATCAGTGTAATATAATTGTTTCATTGGGCACTTGGGAAAAAAATGTTGACAATGTTAGTACTTGAAAGCCTTTCAAAGTGGCTAAAATTCAAACATGCAGACCTATATACCATGACTGTGTACCCCACATGACAGAGGAATTAGGATCGAGAAGACATATTCAGATCCTATGTCTTCCTATGAGATACCTCATAAGCCAGGCTGATGTTCATCGACTTCAGCTTAACGTTTGAGACAATTATTCCCCAGAGGCTAGTGGAGAAATTGTGCTTGCCGGAGCTCAACATCCCTAACTGTAACTGGATTCTGGACTTCCTAATGGAAAGACCACAGTCTGTACAGATCGGTAGCTGAATGTCGAGCACTGTCATGTTGAACACTGGTAAGGCTGTGTGCTCAGCTCACTCCTGTTAACGCTACTGACCCATGACTCCAACAGTATTATCAAGTTTTCAGGTGATACAACAGTAGTTGGCCTCATCAGCAACAACGATGAGTTTCGCTGCAGAGAAGAGATGGAAAATCTCATGATATTGTGCAAGAATAACAACCTGAGTCTCAACATGGACAAAACACAGGATATGATCGTGGACATTAGGAGAACCAGGAAAAACCACCCTCAACAGCTCTGTAGTGGAGAGAATGAAGAGCATCAAGTTATGGAGTTCACTTAATTAGTGATTTATCGGGGAAAATCAATATCTCCTCACTTAGCAGGAAGACACAACAGCGACTGCACTTCCTGAGAAGACTGAAGTAGGCAAGGCTAACGACCACCATTATGTCAATCTTCTAGAGGAGCTCGATCAAGATAATCCTGGCTGCTGCATCAGAGTGTTTTACGTTTGCTGCAGAGAAATGAATCAATCCACAGGACCATAAGTGTGGCAGAGAGGATCACTGGAGTCTCCATCTCCCCCATCAATGTGATCTACTGGGATCATTGTCTGAAAAGGGTATGCAAAATCATTGAGGACCCTTCCACCGCGCACACATCATCTTTTAGCTGCTCTTGTTGGGCAAGAGATACAGGAATATCAGAGCCAGTACCACCAGGCTGAGGAACAGCTTCTTCCCACAGGCAGGAAGATTGCTGAATGAGCAAAGGAACTGCTCACACTAACCATCGAGACGCTCATATTCACAAAACAATATTTATTTGTATATATGAATACTTGACAAGCATGTGTATTGCATACGTATATCTGATTGTGTGCTTGCATGCTTTGCCCTGAGGACCAGAGAATGCTGTTTCATCGGGTTGTAACAGTGCAATCAGATGCGAATAGACTTGATTTGAAAACGTTGAGATCCTTTCATTTTAAATAATTGATGAAGTATGATGGAATACTTCAATCTGCTTAGCACCCAAATTCCAATGGGAAAGCAGGCAAATCAGGTCACACAGTCAAGGTAGCATCAAAGAAACTGATTGTGGACCATGAGATGTTGACTTACAACATTCCTTCTAAAACACTGAAGTACCACCTCTCCACAACAGGACACAGTCCTTAAAAAAATCTTAATGAACAGGATATTCCAAAAAAAGTTATGATTGTATCCAACCTAATTTAGAAAGGAAAGAGGAGGAGACGAATGAAAATTGTGCAAGAAGCATGAGTTAAGTGGGGGGTTAGTCTCCTTGATAGTGTTTGTGACTCCGACTTCCTAGCAGATTGATGGTGCAGAAATAAGATATTAGGGTTAAGAATTACCTCACAAAAACTGGCAATAGTTTCTACAAAATCTATTTAAATACTTTACTCCTAGATCACACTACAAGGTATTCTGCAATATCAGAGATCTGAAGTGAATCTCGCAGTTGGTCAATAGGATATGACCTGTGATATTGGTGATGAGAGACGTGATGAGATAACATAAAGGGATTCAGAATTAGAAGAAACTTTAATGACGTGGGGGAAATCTATGAGATCACTGAGAATAGGCAAACAGGCAACATTAAATGATGTAGTGTAGGTAATATCTCTGCATTATAATTGTTGCTTTAAGGATGTTGCTTCTGTAAGGATTGTGCAATTATCTCTTCTCTAGATGACAAATAATATTCCAGAGAGGCAGTCTGTGAGACTCCTTTGAATAAGGAGAACACATCTTATTTTGAGCTCTTGATATCTCATGAACTATTGTTAGGAATGCACTGACAACACATGCCCTTTCAGAAACACCAGCCACTGCCAGGAGGATCCTGTTCTTGAGAGTCTAGGGTCCACCACATGTCCCACCAGATCTGTGTCAACTATCAACCACTCATTTACACTAAACCTACATTAATCTCCATATTTTTATTCTTTTCACATTCTCATAAATACCAGTGGCATAGTCTGGTTCTAAAGTTAGAAGGAGTGAGCACATAAAAAAGATGCCATGACACATGGCAGATGGTGAGTCAGTGGTTGAATGGCAACGTTGGAGCTGGGGGAGGGGTGATAGTTGTGGCAGCGGCATCAAAATGGGGGGTGGTTGTGGTAGTGGCGTTGGAGTGGTGGGGGGTGGGGGAAGAAGAGGAACCACTTTCCAAAAATGTGCTCAGGGGGAGCAAATGCCTAGCAACACCACTCCCCCTAGCTACGCCACTGATAAACATGCCCGCAGATTCAACCATTCATCTAGACAGTGGAAACAATTTAAAGTCATCAATTAACTTTCCAACCAATGCATCAATGGGATGTGGGAGGAAACGAGTACCCAGAAGAAGCTATACAGACCCAGGGAGAATGTGCAAACTGCACAAAATTAGGACCCGAGGTCAGGATGGAATCCCTATCGCTGATATTCTGGGGCAACAGCTCAAATAGCTGTGCCACTGTTCTATCTTAATTAATGAAAGAAGGCACATCATCTTACACATTCAATTAAGTTCCATTTATCGACTTTTAGATGTTAGCCAGATTATGTGATGCCCTTGTTAATAAAATGTCATGCTTCACAACTGGCTTCTGACGGTCAGGTATTTTTCAGACAGATTTTTATGGAAGATTTCTAAATGAAATATTCATTGAGCTTGACTGCGGTAAAAAAAAAAGCAGCAGAGGGAAGATTCACAGAATGCTAAATAGCTAGATGTAAAGCCTCATTGCACATCATTCCTTCCTCAATGCCAACATTTTCACTTGCAGTTGAGAAGACCTGTCAGAAGATGAAATATTAGTAGAGATTAGCCAGGAAAAGACCACACAAAATGACATTTAATCTAACAATACATCCCAGAACTGATACTATTGGTAAAATAAATGTGCCTTTTTGTTCTACTAGTGAATCACCTTTTGCAATATTTGACAGGTATTTTATGATGTGGAGTGGTTTTGACGAAACAGCTATTAGTCAATCAACAATTCGCCATTTGGGTGATACCTGTGAGAAATATAAGACTATCAATGACAAGGCTGATCTTGTAATCATTTAAATCTCAGATATAAACTCTAGGCCAGTGGTTCTCAACCTTTTTCTTTCTACTCGCATACCACTTTAAGTAATCCCTATGCCATAAGTGCTTTGTGATGTGTAGGGGATTACTTAAGGTGGTAGGTGAGTGGGAAGGGAAGGTTAAGGATCACTGCTCTGGACCCAATTGTTACTGAAATATTTTGCTTAAGAAAAATTGTCATTGGCCCATTTCCTTTGGAGTTATGAAACGGTGCACATAATGAGTCAATGAGGTACAATAAAAACAGTGGTTTTCAAACTTTTTCTTTCCACCAACATACTTCCTTAAATAATCCCTTACTAATCACAGAGCACCTATGGCATAGGGAATACTTAAAAGTGGTATGTGAGAAGAAAGAAAAAAGTTGAGAACCACTGCACAACTTTTAACCTGGCTAAACTAGCTTTCAATAAGTTGGCACCAAACACGCTTTCAATAAGTTGGCACCAAACATGCTTTAGTAGGAGTTCATGATGATCATATCAAACACGTGTAAAAATTGCATGTGAAATGCAAAGAAAACCCTTAATAAGAACCGAGCAGTCTACTAACTACATGATTTAATTTGCTATTTCAGTCACAGCTGTTGTAATTCCAATCTTATGAATGTCCCTGAAATCTCAGGTCCCACTGCAATTCCAAAGCTCTTTAAGGTTATATTATAGCTTATCCTAAGATGAGAGCTTCAACATGTGTCAAACAACACCCCTGGTTATTGACAAGACTGGAGGTCATTTACTTTACCACTTCCATAAGTGACTACTTGTTGAACAAATTCCACTTCTCAGATGCATGAAATTCTCTAGCATTTATCTGAATGCCTGTCTCTTAACCTGGCCTGAACCCATTCACTTTTTCCCTTGTCCACACTAGCTCTTGTTTTAGCAATATCTCACTTTTCAATATTTTGCTTGTATTTCCACTTAATTCCATGGTTTTATATTCCTGTGATCTCTCCCATCCCGATAACCTCTGCTATATTGGCCCTTCTCTAATTCTGAATTTCGACTCATCCTGCATTTAATTACTCTGCTCCAAGATCTTCAGCTGTCAAGGCCCTCAGCGCTAGAAATCTCCTGCTGAGTATTGCATCTTCCTGCCATTAACGTGCTCCTTAAAACATATGACTGGGCAAAATTTTAGCCTTCTGTTATCATCTCAATTTATTTGGCTCATTTTCAAGTTTTGAGTAAAAAATCCTCCAGTGGAAGTCTTGGGACATCCGACTGTAAAATGAAGTTGATGCTGTTGTTTTTCGGGTAAAGGCAGTCACAACAGGACCTAGGAAGCTGCCTCCAAGTAAGAAAGAGAACCTGAGGACCCATGAAGAGACAATAACCTGGCTCTAGGCAAAATTAGTATTATTATAAATTTGCATTTGTCCTTTTCAGGTAGACTTGTAAATTGGAATTTTTATTTTATCTCCAACTTTTTCCGCAAACACACAGAATTCAGGAAACAAGCTATAGCATGCACTCGCAAGAGTGGAGTCTGTTTCCAAATCAAAGAGGTCTGTAACTAGGAAACTGGTGTTGTTGAGTCTGGGAGAAGGTCCCACACCAACATAAAAGATGACCGCTTGCTCTTATGAACCCTGCCTAATCATAGCCTTTGCTTTGTTTAAACTGCATTTGTCTCTGTAATCTGATACTCTGCACCTTTGCTTTATTTTGACACTAACTGCTGTACTTAAGTACAGGCTGACTTGCCTGGATAGTCAAAAAACAATGTCTACTGTATCTCAATAGACATGACAATAAATAAATAATTCAACAACAGATATAAGTGGGACATGAAAGGAAGGAGATGAAGGGCTAAACAGCATCGGCAGTCCAAAAAGACCCAGAAAACTTTATAAAATATAATTTACACGTTTCTCATTCATTGATGGGCACCTTAATGTCCTGAGTTACAAGGAAAACTGGAACTAAACACAAAAGTCACATCAGGTCTCAGTGGACCTCACCAGACACTGAAAGCAAAACAAAACTGCATATATAGTAAATCTGAAATAAGAAAAATAAAGGTGAGAAATGTTCATCTGATCAGTCAGCATACCCGAGGAAAGAAACGGACATATTTACTGGTTGATGATTTCCTATGAACATTTATCAGCCTGAAACATTAATTGCTCTGCTCTCTATAGGTTCTGGCTGACCAGCCAAATGTTTCCAGAATTATCTGCTTCTATTTCATCAGAACCTGATGTCTCACCTTCTGAACTGTCAAAGGGGGAAAAAAACTCTAAAGCATTGTATAAAACAAGCATATTAATCATAAGCCGAGATTAGTGCGAAGCTGAAAGCAGAACCATTATTTCATGTGTGACAAGGGTAGAAAGAAGGTTAAAACTAGGCCCAATAAGAGTGGAAATGAGTGAGTGATATTGTCATTGTTTCTCATAAGATCACATTCATTGATCTGCTAGCGACCTTTTAGCACAAGTGCTGAAGACCATGGCAACTCAACGATTCACAGAAAATGTGAGAGAGAGAGCTAGCAATGTAATTGAAGGTGAAACCTATTAGAGCTCTCACACGGAAGCATGTTCAGGTCATGGGCTACCTGCATGTGATGCAAAGCAAAAAAAAATCCTACACTATTAATCATCATACATACCAGGTCAGCCAAATAAGGCACAAAGCTGGTGGTATTAATTGATTGAAACAGTTGCCATATTGCTTATAACATGATAATTTTAAAATTTAAATTTAAAATGTTATTTTTTAAAAAAATGTCGACATTCAACACAGCAACAGGCCTTTCCAGCCCATGAGCCCATGCAGCTGAAAATACCCCAATTTTTACCTACAATCCTCGTATGTTTTAAAGGATGGGAGGAAACCAGAGCACCGGAGGAAACCCACACAGACACGGGAAGAATGTACAAACTCCTTACAGACAGAGCCAGGTTCGAACCTGGGTCGTTGGCGCTGTAACAGCATTGTGCTAACCATTGTGCTAATTGTGTCACCTAAATCCTTCAAGGAGTTTTGTTTTGTGAAGGAGCAAATAAAAGGATCCATTTTACACTCACATTCAATATGAAGTGCAGATTAGTGTGGTTTATCCGGTGCTATAATTTCTGTAGGAGTATGTGACTCCTGTTATGTAATAACAAAAGGATCGAATCTGAGATTGTGATTGAGTTGATGTCAGAATGTTTTCTGTGAGTTACATGTATGACGAATGCTCTTTTTGAATCTGTTAGCTGCGAGTTTCTCATTTGCTTTTAATTTCCCATCTGCGCTGTCAAATTCTCAAAGGTTTTGTCATTATCATTCCATTCAGCAAGCTAGCTATTTATTGCTCTGCCTCACCTCCAATAGTCATGGAGTCGGAATTCTACAGCACGGACTCTTCCATGTTGACCAAGGTAGTCCTGTTTGTCTGTTTCTTGCATATCCTTCTAAACCTTTCCTCTCCATGTAACTGTCTAAATGTCTTTTGAACGTACCAATGACTCTCGCTTCTTCAACATAATCTGGCAGCTCCTCCCATATACCCACCACCTTCTGAATGAAGAAGGTGCCCCTCAGGTCCCCTTTAAATTTTCTCCCTTACCTTAAATCTATGGCCTCAGGTTTTAAAGGCTAATGACCAATGACCTTATCTTTCCCACTCATGATTATATCAACCTCTATAGGTCCAAGATAGTCACTTTCTTGCCCTTTCATCATTTGTCCCTGACTTGAGCACAAGCTTGGTGCATGACTAGCTTGGATCAGCAGTTAATCTCAACTGGAGCTATTCATTATCATAGGATTAACCTTGAAAAGACAAACAACCTCAGGCTATGATGCCTCCGTGTTAAAATCCTCTCTGTTACTATATTTCTATCTCTCCTTCAACACTGTGGGAGCCTGTCTTCAAGATGTTAATATTGTCTGCATCAGCAGAAAGGAAAATTCTCATGATAAACCAGAAATCATCGATAAAATGGTAACAAATGCCTTCCTGGCAGAATAACAATGCATTTGCCCTGTTAAAATACTAAACGATGCCTCACTATCCTCTCCTGTCTTTAGTAATCTTAGATAATCTTCTCTCCCACCCATTCTGGTTTCCATAACAGTTTCATGCAAAACGTCTACTTTAAGCAAGCTCAGAGAACATCATAGAGACAGGAAAGGTTGAGAAAATACAACTGACAATTTCCAGAAAAACTCTAAATAGGAAGTTGCTTATTGAAGAGTGAGGCTTTTCCACAGCATTTTGCTTTTTCACTTGAAATGTGATGGCAAGCAAATCTTTTTTAATAACTATGAAGAGATTAGAAATAAATTAAAGATTGTTGCTTTTCATCTACAATTGTAGACACTGAGAAATTAATTTTATAATGTTTCAAGGGCATTAATCATATGAAGTATAGGTTTCTAATCCATTAAGTCATCCATAAATCTGAAAGGCTTGATTTTCGCAATCACTTCACCATATGTTTTTGGAAGCAAGCTGTAATCAAATAAAATAGTTTGAAGCCTGCTATCACGATAGAAAACAATGCCCAATAGCCTCCTAAGATTAAATCCCTTGATTTGAATGACAGTATGATTGTAACACCTGATTGAATCAGAGGAAGATTAGGTCATGAGTTGGGGTATCTTCCAGAGGCCATGTCAACAACTCCTGCCAAGCAAAGACCTCTAGAACCTGGAGAGCCAGGTGCAGGAGTGCCTAGTGTAACAACCTGTGAATTGTCCTTCAAGTGACCATGCCAGTTTAAAAATATATGGTCAATGTTTCATGGTTGCAGGGACAAAAAAATAGATTTCCTCACCTTAGCAGCACCAATGAATTATTTTCACCCCAGGAATGTTGACATTTTATGTAAGCAGCTCTTTTCCTTATTGTCAAGAGGAGCAGATAGTAAATGTCCACAGTCCCCACATCTCAAATGAGAGTTTTGAACATTGCTTTGCGTTTAGCCACATTTCTTCAGGCAGCCCAATGATTGTCTCAGCACAGCTTCAGCATTTTCATCGCTGGTCGGCCACTCACTTAATTTTAGATGCAACTCTCTGTCTCTGTCCTAAACCTCAATTAGCTTCATTTCCGTTTGGATTCGCAGAGCCTCTGTCTGCTCTTGTATATCTGTTTGAATACAGTGAAGTTATTTACGCCATGAACAAAAACAATGATAACATTGCAGGCACTACTCCACACATGGGAACTGAAGCTGGTGTCAATAGCTTCTCTCACTGCTTGTGCACTGTAGTCAGGCCTGTCTGGAAACCTGAAGCTGACCTGTTTCTTTGGCTTCTAGCATATTATTACTCATGGGGAGATTTGAATGAGGGAATTACAAGATGGTGAGAATTTATTTGAGACTAATTTCAAACTGTTAAAGAGTTTCTTCTCATGGATGGTGATAAACCTCTGGAATCCTTTTCTGTAGAAGGTTGCAGAGACTGGATCATTGGAGGTATTTATAGATACATTTTGGAAAGATCAGGAGTTGGGATCTGTGGTGAATGAGCACAGAATGGCGATAAGGACAAGGGCAGATCAGCCAAGATCAAAAGTGAATGGTGGGGCAAGCTTGAGGCGGTGAGCACTTTATTTATTTTCTCATTTTCCACTACTCTTGTATTCTCTTCTTTTGCCCTGAGCCTCAGATACAAAGGGCCATGTGTCACCTCATTAGCATAGCTAGACAAGCTTTGTGTGGCTGTAGATACAAGTCACTGGCCAGCCATTTGGTTGGATTGACGCTCACAAAATTAATTCTGCTCAAACCTACATCCATATTATTCTATTCCCAACATCTATATTATTCTATTCCCAACATCCATATTATTCTATTCCCAACATCTATATTATTCTATTCCCAACATCCATATTATTCTATTCCCAACATCTATATTATTCTATTCCCAACATCCATATTATTCTATTCCCAACATCCATATTATTCTATTCCCAACATCCATATTATTCTATTCACAACATCCATATTATTCTATTCCCAACATCTATATTATTCTATTCCCAACATCCATATTATTCTATTCCCAACATCCATATTATTCTATTCCCAACATCCATATTATTCTATTCCCAACATCTATATTATTCTATTCCCAACATCCATATTATTCTATTCCCAACATCCATATTATTCTATTCCCAACATCTATATTATTCTATTCCCAACATCCATATTATTCTATTCCCAACATCTATATTATTCTATTCCCAACATCTATATTATTCTATTCCCAACATCCATATTATTCTATTCCCAACATCCATATTATTCTATTCCCAACATCTATATTATTCTATTCCCAACATCCATATTATTCTATTCCCAACATCCATATTATTCTATTCCCAACATCTATATTATTCTATTCCCAATATCCATATTATTCTATTCCCTACATCCATATTATTCTATTCCCAACATCTATATTATTCTATTCCCAACATCTATATTATTCTATTCCCTACATCAATATTATTCTATTCCCAACATCCATATTATTCTATTCCCAACATCTATATTATTCTATTCCCAACATCCATATTATTCTATTCCCTACATCCATATTATTCTATTCCCAACTTCTATATTATTCTATTCCCAAGAAGCAACTTATCAGGTGCCTCTTTAGACAAGGAAATTTGGATACTTTACAACCTCATGGATGTTGAGACCATATCTTGCACTGGCTCAAGCCAAAATGAAACTCGGTCTGAATGAATTAACATAATTGAAGCTACAAACAAATGTTTAAAAATTTATTTAAGAGTAAGTTTACAAATACAAAATCTGTAGTGCCCTATGCTTTCAAAATCACTTTGCTCGTGGAAACTGAGGAAAGGGATGTTTTATTTATGAGAATATTATTTTTATTAATTCTATGATTTGTCATCTTTCAAGATAACAAGGTCCATGATTATGAAATAACTGAACTAATTAAGCATTTTGATTTTAACAAGGACACAATTTGACATCACCCTCTCAGTTAGTGCGTAAATATACAATTCACAGCAAATTTAGGACAAATCTTGTAGAAAGACAGTGGATCAGATAATTATCAAGAAGAAATATGTTCTTTCAGGAAACATTAAGCCAGTTTATTTAAATATTCATAAACTGATTCCCATTGCAATTGTGGTATGACTTGGAATCTTTAAAAATTAAAGATTGAGGTCCTGTATTCTACTGCGAGCTCCTCAGAAGAAATAAACAACATTAAGAAAATGGTGTATGTTCTTTATTGAAAATTTTATTTTAATGTTTCTGGATTATAGGAAATGGAAACAAAAGGAGACAAAAGACTACATTCAAGGCAAGGACCACTACTCACAAATATCTAGTAAATGGATTAGTATAGTTAGATATTTGATGTTTCGTATGAACATTGTGATCTGAAGAGTTTGTTTCTGTGCTGTATGACTCTATGACACTGAGTGGAGTAATTAACAGCAGAAGGTCACCTCTCAGAATTGTACTTGGAATAATTGGGAAAGAAGTATTAATAGGCCAGAAATTCATTACAAATATCAGAAAATAGAATCTAATGTCTCTTTTGTTATCAGGTTCCAGCATGTTTAATTCATTTTCAAGAAAGAGAATATAAATGGAATCCATCCAGCTGTACCTGAAACAGAATTGTTGAGTGGGATGTGAAGCTGTTGTAATTCCTGGAGATCTTTGAACATCAGTTACTCATCTACTCTTATTTATGTGTTGCAATACATAATTCAAGCTTGTGCAAATTTTCTGTGTCACTGTTTTGCTGTTGACTGGTATGAATGAAGTGCCTTAGGAAATATAAAACAAAGAGAAATGCATTTTTAATATTCTTTGTTATGTATTTCATTTTACACCTTGAATTGGAAATGTACATGAAATCTATTTTAAAATAATTTCAGCATTGGGAAAGGAAAAATGAAAAGGCCAGTTTTATCTGTTTTGACATTTGTCCTAATGACTTAGAAATCTTCCCAGGAGTAGACAACTTTTAAACATTTTCTAGTACAGATACACCCCATTTTATGAATACTCGCTTTACAAAAATTCGCTTTTATGAAGAAACCTGTGTTCGCTTTTACGGAAGGATTTGAATGGATTTTGGCACTTATGAAAATAGCCTTCAATAGTAGGGAATAGGTTTTTGCTTTATGCCATTTCGCTTTATGAAAGGTTTCATTGGAACATTTTAGTTTCATAAAGCAGCGTATATCCATATATGTTCTTCAATCGCTAAGTGTGTAGGATTGTAGAAACACATCCCAAGATAATGATTAATGCTGCTACAAAAATATTATGACTCCATTTGTTGGCTTCTCACCAACTTCCCTTTCTAAGAACAATCTAAATTTTCTTCTTTGTGAAGTGCAACTAACAATAATTTAATTTAATTTAAATTAAATTAGGCATACTGCACAGGAAAAGCCTTTTTTGGCCCACGAACCCATGCCGCCAAACTGTACCTAATTGACTTACAACCCCAGGTACATTTTGAACAGTGAGAGGAAAACAGAGCCCCCAGAGGAACCCACGCAGACACAAGGAGAACGTACAAAGTCCTTGCAGACAGCGTGGGATTCGAACACCATCGGTGGCACAGTAACAGTGATGTGCTAATTGCTATGCTAACCGTGCCTCCCTTCAACGAATCAACATGTTGAAGACAAAAAGCACTGAAATGCTCAAAGAGAAAACTTTCCTGCAGACTTTATTAATTTATTAAACAAAATGCACGAAAGACTGTGAAAATGCAGTAGAAATGTCTAAGCAAAATGCACTTCATGTGTTTACAGGTTTCCGAGCAATCCTAATCACCATCCTGGTATCTGCCCATCTATGATTACAAACGTGGAGACAAGAACATACACTGGGAAAAGTTTAGAAATCATAGAGCAATGTGAGGAATTCCAAGTTATTGGGTGAATGGAAAATCGAGTAAAATTGACATTTTTTGATACCATTTCCCAATCCAGAAATTATTTTAAGAAAGATTATTTTCATTTTTTCCCAGCATAGTATGGGGAGAAGTATAAGTTCTTTTTCTTTGGCTTGGCTTCGCGGACGAAGATTTATGGAGGGGGTAAAAGTCCACGTCAGCTGCAGGCTCGTTTGTGGCTGACAAGTCCGATGCGGGACAGGCAGACACGGTTGCAGCGGCTGCAGGGGAAAATTGGTTGGTTGGGGTTGGGTGTTGGGTTTTTCCTCCTTTGTCTTTTGTCAGTGAGGTGGGCTCTGCGGTCTTCTTCAAAGGAGGTTGCTGCCAGCCAAACTGTGAGGCGCCAAGATGCACGGTTTGAGGCGATATCAGCCCACTGGCAGTGGTCAATGTGGCAGGCACCAAGAGATTTCTTTAGGCAGTCCTTGTACCTTTTCTTTGATGCACCTCTGTCACGGTGGCCAGTGGAGAGCTCGCCATATAACACGATCTTGGGAAGGCGATGGTCCTCCATTCTGGAGACGTGACCCACCCAGCGCAGCTGGATCTTCAGCAGCGTGGACTCGATGCTGTCGACCTCTGCCATCTCGAGTACTTCGACGTTAGGGATGAAAGCGCTCCAATGGATGTTGAGGATGGAGCGGAGACAACGCTGGTGGAAGCGTTCTAGGAGCCGTAGGTGATGCCGGTAGAGGACCCATGATTCGGAGCCGAACAGAAGTGTGGGTATGACAACGGCTCTGTATACGCTTATCTTTGTGAGGTTTTTCAGTTGGTTGTTTTTCCAGACTCTTTTGTGTAGTCTTCCAAAGGCGCTATTTGCCTTGGCGAGTCTGTTGTCTATCTCATTGTCGATCCTTGCATCTGATGAAATGGTGCAGCCGAGATAGGTAAACTGGTTGACCGTTTTGAGTTTTGTGTGCCCGATGGAGATGTGGGGGGGCTGGTAGTCATGGTGGGGAGCTGGCTGATGGAGGACCTCAGTTTTCTTCAGGCTGACTTCCAGGCCAAACATTTTGGCAGTTTCCGCAAAGCAGGACGTCAAGTGCTGAAGAGCTGGCTCTGAATGGGCAACTAAAGCGGCATCGTCTGCAAAGAGTAGTTCACGGACAAGTTGCTCTTGTGTCTTCGTGTGAGCTTGCAGGCGCCTCAGATTGAAGAGACTGCCATCCGTGCGGTACCGGATGTAAACAGCGTCTTCATTGTTGGGGTCTTTCATGGCTTGGTTCAGCATCATGCTGAAGAAGATTGAAAAGAGGGTTGGTGCGAGAACACAGCCTTGCTTCACGCCATTGTTAATGGAGAAGGGTTCAGAGAGCTCATTGCTGTATCTGACCCGACCTTGTTGGTTTTCGTGCAGTTGGATAATCATGTTGAGGAACTTTGGGGGACATCCGATGCGCTCTAGTATTTGCCAAAGCCCTTTCCTGCTCACGGTGTCGAAGGCTTTGGTGAGGTCAACAAAGGTGATGTAGAGTCCTTTGTTTTGTTCTCTGCACTTTTTTTGGAGCTGTCTGAGGGCAAAGACCATGTCAGTAGTTCCTCTGTTTGCGCGAAAGCCGCACTGTGATTCTGGGAGAATATTCTCGGCGACACTAGGTATTATTCTATTTAGTAAAATCCTAGCGAAGATTTTTCCTGCAATGGAGTGCAGCATGATTCCCCTGTAGTTTGAGCAGTCTGATTTTTCGCCTTTGTTTTTGTACAGGGTGATGATGGTGGCATCACGAAGGTCCTGAGGCAGTTTTCCTTGGTCCCAACAAAGCTTGAAAAACTCATGAGGTTTGGCATGCAGAGTTTTGCCGCCAGCCTTCCAGACCTCTGGGGGGGATTCCATCTATACCTGCTGCTTTGCCACTTTTCAGTTGTTCGATTGCCTTATATGTCTCATCCAGGGTGAGGACCTCATCCAGCTCTAGCCTTAGGGGCTGTTGAGTGAGCTGGAGCAGGGCGGAATCTTGGACTGAGCGGTTGGCACTGAAAAGAGATTGGAAGTGTTCTGACCATCGGTTGAGGATGGAGATCTTGTCGCTGAGGAGGACTTTGCCATCTGAGCTGCGCAGCGGGCTTTGGATGGGGTGAGGGGCCGTACACAGCCTTTAGAACCTCGTAGAAACCCCTGAAGTCGCCAATGTCCGCGCTGAGCTGGGTTCGTTTGGCGAGGTTAGTCCACCACTCATTTTGGATCTCCCGGAGTTTGCGCTGAAGATGGCTGCATGCGCGACGGAAGGCTTGTTTCTTCTCTGGACAGGACGGCTTTGTAAGGTGAGCCTGGTGGGCAGCTCGCTTCTTTGCCAGCAGCTCCTGGATTTCCTGGCTGTTTTCGTCAAACCAGTCCTTGTTTTTCCTGGAGGAGAAGCCCAGTACCTCTTCAGTGGATTGCAGTATAGTAGTCTTCAACTGATCCCAGAGGGTTTCAGGGGACGGGTCCGTGAGGCGGGTTGCATCGTCGAGCTTTGCTTTGAGGTTTGCCTGGAAGTTTCCTCTCGCTTCGTCTGACTGCAGGTTTCCAACATTGAACCTCTTTCTGGGGGCTTTACTGTTCCTGGGCTTTGGCTTGAAGTGAAGGTTGAGCTTGCAGCGAACCAGCCGGTGGTCAGTGTGGCATTCCGTGCTAGGCATGACCCTGGTGTGGAGCACATCTCGTTTGTCACTTTCTCGCACCAGGACGTAGTCCAGGAGGTGCCAGTGTTTGGATCGGGGATGCATCCAGGTAGTCTTAAGGCTGTCCCTCTGCTGAAAAAGAGTGTTTGTAATGACAAGCCGCTGATCTGCGCAGAGCTCCAACAGGAGGCGCCCATTGTCGTTGCACTTGCTGACGCCATGCTTGCCCAGGATTCCTGGCCAGGTTTCTGAGTCTTTGCCGACGCGTGCGTTGAAGTCGCCAAGGATGACAACCTTGTCGGCTATAGGGGTGCGTTGGATGAGGTTGCGCAGGTCGGTGTAGAACTTGTCCTTTTCTGCTGGTTCCGCCTGGAGGGTTGGAGCATAGACACTGATGAGGGTGATGCAACGTTTGTTTTGAAGGGGGAGTCGCATGGACATGATTCGGTCCGAGTGGCCTGTCAGAAGGTTTTCGAGTTTGGAGGCAATGAAGTTCTTGACCATTAAGCCTACACCAGATAGGCGTCGTTCATCCGAAGGCTTGCCAGACCATTAGAGTGTGTAGCCCGCGCCGCGTTCTTGGAGGCTGCCTACATCTGCCAGGCGGACTTCACTGAGAGCGGCTATGTCGATGTCAAGTCTGAGGAGTTCATGTGCAATGAGGGCAGACCGACGTTCAGGTCGGTGGCTGTCAGCCTTGTCTAGCATGGTTCTGATGTTCCAGCATGCTAGCTTGAGTTTGTGAGCATCATTTGAGGGGGAGGACGTGGAGGGGGAGGACGTGGAGGGGGACGACGTGGACCTGTCCTCGGGCCTGCGCAAAGGAGCTTTTAGGTGGAGTGCAGTGCACGCAGTACTGGCCCCACCCTTTACACCCATGGTTCGTGTGCCGTGGCTGAGCAAGCTGGGACATGGCAGCGAGGTCCTTGGGTCGTAGGTTTTATATCGGAGTGGCCTTCTCCTATGCAAGTTTCTTACCCGGGCTGGAGGGGTCTGCCTCCCCTCCGCCTCCCCTCCTAGGTCGGTCCATACTGCCCAGACCGGGGCCGAGGCTGCCGCAGCTCTCCCTGTGCCCGGACTGGGGCCGCCGCCTCCAACTCTCTGCCCAGATCGGGGCCTCCGCCTGCCTCACTCGACCGAGGCCGGGGCCGCCGTCTCCCCCTTGCTCCTGCCCGGATCGGGGCCGCCGCCGCCTACCCTTCGCCCGGACCGGGGCCGGGGCCGCTGCTGCTCTCTCTGTGCCTGGACTGGGGCCGCCGCCTCCCACTCTCTGCCCGGATCGGGGCCTCCGCCTGCCTCACTCGACCGAGGCCGGGGGCGCCTTCTCCCCCTTGCTCCTGCCCGGATCGGGGCCGCCGATATTGTGATCCATTAGGATCCTTGCCTCAATTTATTTATGAACAAGGTCCTAACTAAGATCAGAGCTCCAACCAAAAATGAAATTTGTCGGGTAACCATTTTAAATTAATACAAATATTCCTTAAACACAACAACTTGGCCCAATGATCCAGATCTTCTACCCAGAAATGAACAAGGACCAGAACATTGAACCAGGACTTTGCTCCTCTGATAGAGGACAATCAAACTACCAGTTAGGAAGAAGTTAATAAAATTTTGGGTTGCAAATATAGTGAATGAGCACTTGAACAAATATGTCTGATTTTAGTTTCCAAACCCCTACAAATGCTTTGATTTTCTTCTTGACTAAATTTACAATGGTGCTTGTCCGTCAAGATCCCAAAGCTTGTCATCAAATTTGCCCTGACTTGCTGAATGTCTCTAGCATTTACTGTCTTTATCTGCAAATGGTGAGGGTGGAAAGAAGATTAAGATCCTCAGGATGTCTTTAGCTTGGCTCACTTAGTCTTCATTAATGCAAGTTTCTAGTCTTTCCTCTTTTAATATTGGTGTTGAAATGACCAATGAACCTGTCAAAGTTTGTCCTTGAGCTCATCACATCTGTGTTACACTTACCAGTGATGAGGTTCAATGTTGTCTTCACAAAATATTTCATAATTGACATATATCTGTGTTCTTTTAAGTACCATCATGAAAGAGAATTTTAAAAATTTCTCTAAATCGATTTGGAGTCAATTATTTTGATTGCACTGCATCATTTAGTTGAGTAGTGATCACCGTTGACTTCCCCAAAGCCTTTAAATGTCTACATGTATTAGGTTCTGAAGTCCAATCTACTCAAACTGCATCAGATTATAGTGGGACCTACCCAAAGATTCCTGGGAGTCACTATTCGGAGCAGGGTCGGCGACAGAATGTATATTAGAGGGGGGCATTAGCATGTTAGAGGAGGGCTCATTCAGCAGTGTGTGGGGGGGGGGATGCTAGCTGGGACTTACCTGTCATTAGCAACATCTGCCCCTCCAATGTGGGACATGAGGGCGATCCTTTTATTGCACCACCCTAGTAACGGCCTGGGGCAAGTGAAGAGTCACTAGATGCTAGTGATGAGGGAGAATGGGGGTGGGTCTGATGGCCAGGGATGGCCGCTACTGAATGGGGGGGGAAAGCACCTATTTGAGGGGGCCATGTCCGTGGATTCCCCCACTTGGCGCTGACCCTGATTTGGAGGTCCTTTCCTAAACCCAACACATAAATGTCATTGTGAAGAAAGCACGTCAGCAACTTTACTTTCTCAGAACTTTGTGGAGGTTTGGTTATGACTTCGGAAACCTAGGCAAATTTCTAAAGATGTGCAGTGGAAAGTGTGTTGACCAGCTGCATCACAGTCTAGTATGGAAGGACCAATACCTCTGAGCAAAAAGCCCTGCTAAATACAGTGGACACAGCCCTGTATATGCAAAACTTTTCCACTCGTGAGTAAATCTACAGGGAACACTGCCGTTGGAGAGCAACAGCAATCATCAAGAATCTGTACCACCCAGGACATGCTCTGTTCTTGCTGCTGCCATCAGGAAAGGGGTATAGGTGCCACATGATTTGCATTTACAGGTCAGGAATAGTTGCTACTCCTCCACCATAACTCCTAAACAACAAACTCAATCAGAGACTCATTTAAGGACTCTTGCTTGGCATATTATCTATTACTGAATATTTATTTTCTGTTTTACACAGTTTTTTACATTTCTTATTGTTTACATTTCTCTCTTTGTATATGTATCTTTTCACGAGTACAGTTTTTGCACAACCGTTAAGTGAATTCTGCCTGGCTTGTACTCTGACAATAAATCTGAATTTTGAGATGAAATCAAACTGTGTTACTTCATTTAAATTAGTCTAATCTCAAGGACTGCCATGAACAATAGGGAGATGTAAGATTTAGGCTTCAATCTCAACAGGCGTTTTTATTGCTGGGCCTCAGCTTCGAGGCTGGCTTCAGACGCTGAAAAAAATTAAACTTAGCTGTTTATGGAGCTGCTTTTTAGGGCTGCTCCAGTGTTGCTTTTATGCGAAGCAGCACTTTGGGGTGTCATCCAGAGCTGCTGATGCTGGGGTGACTCCCATCAAAATTACATGGGAGAGCAATGGCTACCTTCCCTACTCATAATCCCTCACACAGCTGGAACCGCTCTGCATTTCCCAGAATGGTTCCAGCTGCGTGGGGGTTTTTCTGCCGTGTATTGATGTGTCACAGCCCGCCCCGGCCACCCCCGACGGTTCCGTCAATCTGGCTGCCCCTGCCCTGAGGGGGTTCATGGAAGGACAGGGGTAAGTGAGTGGGAGAGAGAGAAGTAAGATGGGTCGCGGGCTGACAGTGTCATCAGCCTGCCCCTAGCCAGCTGCTTGCAGCAGATGTACCTTTATGCAGCGAAGTGGAGTGCACCACTCCACCTCTCGCACTACCTTGAAGAGGGATTGGAGTCACCGCCTTGCAGCCGGTAATAGATCATTTATGAAGGTAAGTTTTCTGATGTGAGGGCAGAGAATATCCGTCTTTACGTTCGGATTTTTGCTTTAAAAGGGCCTAATGATATATACTGCATACAAGCAACATCTACAGTTTATGTTGATCCTTTGTCTTTTTAGGAGTGGACACTTTGATTTTCACATGGCTTCTTCTGCACACTTTTTAGACAGGCCACAAACTTTGCTCCCACATCTTTATGCTCAGTTACAGAAGCACACAACTAATCTGTATGATGCCCTAAAATATAAAAGCAAGGAGGTTATGCTAATTCGTCTGCATCTTGAGCACAACACATCGTTTTGGTAACCACCTTTCAGAGGAAATCTGATTGCAGAGTGCAGAGGAGATTTCCAAAGATATCAGCAAGTCTAAAAATTTTAGATGTAAGGAATGATGGGATCTTAAGAATATTTTCTGTTATCAAGGGAAGATTTCTGTGGAAATTTTGGAGGGATATGGGCCAAAGGAAGGCAAATTGGATTAGCTTTGGTAAACAATTTAGTCTACAAGTTGGACTGAATGCCCTATTTCCGTGCTATAAAACTCTGTAGCTCAACGAGCTGATCAAAGAGAGCCAATATAATATTCTTATGTGTCAATTTATCTGATAGATTCAGCTAATGTTTATGAGAAGGTTAATTTGAAGATGTATTAGAAAGTGCCTACCACTATTATCTCTATGAACTTCCAGAAAGTTTCAAAAATATTTGCACATAAGATTATTAACAAAATGTTGAGTACACGAACTCAAAGGTAGCCTTCTGACTTGGATTGAGAATTGTTCGGGAGGAAGAAGATGGAGAGTGGAAGAACAATGGATTTTGACAGGTCGAGATTCCCAAGAATGGATTCAGTGGCCAGAACTTGCTAACATATTTTATTCATGCCTTGGATAAAGGCATAGAAGATTATATGTTCATGCTTTTGGGGATAGATTGCAAATGCATGAGATATATTCTGTGTTGAATGTAAGAGACTGAAGACATTTAAAATGTTGATAGGATTTGTTTCAGCAGGTATAGAGCAGTAATTCCCTTCTGGGGGAAGGGTTGGGAAATCACAATCAAACATAATTTTAAAATTAGAATTGAGCCATTTGCCCTGCAAACAGAAAGTATTTCTGTGCATAAGAGTTTGTGAAGATTAGGAATTCTTCCCAAGGACTGTACATAGTGGAATACAATCAGAATTTCCACACGTGAGGTGGGTAGATTCATATTTAGTAAGGGTATTAAGAGATGAGGAACAAAACAAGAAAAAGGCATTGTGAAGCAAATTGGATATGATCGAACTAAATATCAAAGCATGGCAAGGGATGGAATGATTTGCAGTATTCGCACAATATTCTATTCTTCTTGATAGACATGTATGCATGATATGGTCTGTGCAGAAGAAAATGAAAAGCCCAATTATGTCTCTTTAATGATCACCTTGGATTCCACAGTCCACAATGATGAACATTATTGCTAATGGATTAATGGTTAATCTTTTTGAGTGCCCCTCTATTGGTGCTTCACTATTCTCTTCTGTGGTAACTTATAGATCATAAAGTACTTACTTCTAATTTGTCTGCTTTCCATTTTCTGTTTTCACTGAGATACAAGAAAAAGAAAAATATGAACGAGCAATAATTTATTTGTTCAACATAGCGTGTTCCATGCTGCAGTGTCAGACATCTCGATATAATAACTAACACGCTGTGATTTCCAGTGCACAATAACTGTTATATATGAGAGAATAATTGGACTCCAGAAAATAGAATTAATCTGCACATATAGACACATTCATTTTGTTGAGTGAACATTGTCAAACTAATTGTGGAGAACTACCAAGAAAACATTTTATGAAGAGTTTGAATTAATGTAGCAACTTCAGGATGTCTTAAAGCAATTCAATGCAAATTGCTTTATATTAACAAAATATATCAATCAATTTTTGTACAACTGGGTCTCATAAACAATAAATGTGATAAATGATTAGATGGTTGATGAATTTTGGAGAGGATACCCTTTGAGAAAAGCCTTTATATTCACCAAAAATTACAAAAAAAGTTTGTTTATACAATAGCACTTTTGATTTTGCTTTCTTGTAATCAGCTTAGATTATGTACTCAAGCTTTGAAATCAGACTGGAAATCATACTCTTCTGTTTCAGAAACAACAATATTATCAATTTAGCAAGAATAACCATGTAGCTACCTGAAAGATAGGGAACGAAAGCATACAGCATACTCGCCTTCATCGATTGGGGAAATCATTCTAAAAGTTGGGGAGTCATATTATAGCTGTGTAAAACTTTGGTTAAGGTACATTTGGAATATCGTGCGCCATTCTCATCATCACATTACAGGAAGGATTTGGAGCTTTTGAAGGGTTCAGAAGAGGTACACTGGGATGTAGCCCGGATTAAAAGGTATTAGCTTATGAGGAAAGGTAGAACAAACTTGAGCAAGATCATATGATACAGGAGGAGAAGTAGGCCAATCAACTCATCGAGTCTACTCTGCCATTCTGTCATGAGCTAATCCATCCTCCCACTCAGCCCCTCTCCTTGGCTTTCTTGATGCCCTGACAGACAAATACCTGTCAATCTCTGCCTTAAATACACCCAATGACCTCGCTTCTACAGCCGCCTGTGGCATCAAGTTCCATAGATTCACAAACCTCTTGCGAAAGAAATTTCTCCACATCTCTCTTTTAACCTGAAATTGTGCCCTCTTGTCAGAGCAAATGTCAAACTGTTGGAGCAACTCGAGACACACATGAAACTATGAAACATTATCCACTAGAGGAACGTAGCTGGTCAGGCAGCATCCCTGGAGGGAAAGAAACAGTTAAAATATCAGATTAAAACCAGATTTCAGGTCCTATTATCTTTACATTAGATTCCAGCATCTGCAGTCTTTAGTGTCTCCACAGAACGAACTTAAATTGTTTTCTCTGGGCCATCAGATGCTGAGGAGCGACCCGATGGAAGTATAGAGGCAGAAATGGGGAAGGCAGTCAAAATCTTTCTACTATGGTATAAACAATAAAATACCAGAGACCAAATGTTTAAGGTGAGAATGGGAAAGTTGAAAGGAGATTTGCAAAGCAAGTTTTTTTTAACCTGGAATCCACTGGTAGGGGAGGTGCTGGAAGCGAATGCACTGCTAGGAAAGGTGCTGGAAGAGAATGCAAAGGCAATTTTTAAGAGGTATTTAGCCAGGCACCTGAGCAGGCAAGGGATGGAGGGATAAGCAGGCAGGTGTGCAGTTTAAATTGGTCCAACGGTCAACATCATGGGCCAAAGGACCCTGTTACTCTGCTGTCCTGTTCCATGCTTTATGCTCTGTGATACCTTCGTTGCAATGATTTATTAGGTAAGTAATTATATTGGGATGGAATTCATTACTATACTTCTGTAAACATAATTAACAGATAGTAACTATTTCTAAATTTGTAGCTTTTCTTGACATTGTCTTTTTTTCAGTATTCACAGTATTTGTAGTTAGTGTTATTTTAAACCATATTTTGATATCCATCGCCTTTTCACATTTTAAATTAATCAACTGAAAGATCTCTTTAATAAATATTTTATTTAATAATAATTATCAGGGTGGGAAAAATCTAAAAATGCTGCAAATGGCATGGAGGTGGCTCCTTTCCAATTACATTGATTCAGACGACTCAGTAAACCAGCTGAGCCAATGACAAGCATTTCCAAAGGTTCAAAGTTCCTTTTATTGTCATGTAGTGATATAGTAAATTTGTAATATGCATGATATGCTTCAACTTACATCTGCCATAAGGCAAAGAGTCACCATGAGTATTACCTGGCACCCCTAACAATAGGAGAAAGGAAACCCAAAGCCCGAGTTCCTTCAGAGACACTAGGCCTCTTCACACCACTGTGTAAAATGGGGATTGCTGGGAAATTTTCCTGGGAACCCTTCTGTGTGAAAATGTTGGCCCGGGCCACCCTCTCCCCATGGCCTGAATCTGCAAATGGCTGAGCAGGAGAAGCGTCGTGACGACAGTGCTTGTATGCTGCGTCACCTATCAAAGGAAGACGTACTTGGAAGAGGTGTTTGTGCAATAGGATTATGGATTGAATTACTCAATTTATGTAAACATATAGGCAGTTGTTTTATTGATTTTTGGAAAAGCCTCGTCCGGTATGAGTGTGCAATCTGACATCCGGTTGACTTCCTGTGAGTGTGTAATGCATCATCACCGCGGCCAGGACCTCCTCTAAATTGTCGGGGAGGGGAAATTACAGGGAATTTGGACCGCAGTGTGAAAGGCCTGGGAGATCCTGCCTTCCTGGGAATTACACCTGGGTCCAAGAAGGGTCACTGCTTGCCTCCAGTGCTCCCTCAGCCTCTGGAGCCAAACGGACTCCAGTTAAATTCATCAGCAACTCAAGCTCCAGGTCCAAACCTCTGATATGATCTGGAAGCCTTCAGCACCCAAGGTCCTTCGGGAGCCCTTCTTGCCCTCTCGAATCTCTATTCTGACACTTGGTTCCCATGAACAACTCTCCAGCAGCCTGTCGCCTGTGTGGGTCCTTTGACCACAAGTCACCCACAGCCCACAGCCCTTATGGGTTCTTCAGCCGCTGAGCCCATTGATGGTTCACTCCCATGGTCATTTTCCCTGTAGGGTTATCTCCTATGCTTCTCTTTCTCAGCAGGGTGTGAAGCATTTCCAGCGACCTGCGCTGGTCTGCTGCTCTCCTGGAGTCTGCATCTCCTTGTGGTATGCTGCCAACCTTAGGTGCCGCCATTTTGGGCACAAGTCTCAGTGGTTGCAGGATTTAAAACAAAAACACAGTTGGATCCTTTGACAGGCCATTTAAGGCCTATATGGGGCTGTCAGCATCAGGATTGAGGTGCAGGACCCTGCAGAGCAGCACCGTATCTCTGATCCCCACACTCCTGGGGCCGCACCAATGGCAACGCTGCCTTTACAGATGCTCCAGCAGGGCCGCCAACTGTTTTTCTACGTACATTTCAGTAACACACATCAGTTCTGTTGCCCTTCATAAGGGAAATAGCTAACTTTGAGTACATGTCTTGATAGCGTTAATATTCATCCTACAGTTTTGTTCACCTGTGTAATGCAGCTCGTGTGTGACCTCTCCAGCAGACCTAAGATTGGAAGTGACCTCATCTGCCATCAAGGATTAGATCTACCCACTTGTGAGGATGATATGTGATTGGTTCTCGCAGCTGATATGTGATTATGTCAATCAATTGTTAGATCTAGCCACATGTTGAGGCTGATTCATGATTGGTTCAAGTAGGTCAAATGAATGGACCCGGCATTGAAAGGCCATGCATGGAGCCCATTTGCCCCTTTTTTTTTGCTGCTGCCTTGACACCAGTACTGAAGTCCAGGCTGCCAGCCATGGCCGGGCATTGGATGGCTGACTGCAAGCAGCCTGTCCTGGATCCTGGTCTATGGTCAATGTTGGAAACTAGGTTCATACTTGTTAATTTTAATTAGTTTACTGTTCATAGGTATGCTGTGCCTCTGGGTGGATGGGCAATGTGTTATTAACCCTTGCATTCCTCACTGGGAGTTCAGAAAATTTAGCAGCGATTTACTTGAACTCAATGTGTCGTTATTTGTGTATCATTCTGGCTTGGTCTATGTGAGTGTGCGCTCTTTTATGAACTCCCCCTGTGTGTAAATAAAGCCCACTGTTGACCAGCTGAGGAGTGGAACTCCACAGCTTGAACAGATGAGTATGACCCGACAGCAGGGCTCCCAGCAGGAAGACACAGAAAATAACGGGAACGAGAAGGAGGAGAGTGAAAAAAGGAAATCAGAGACACAGGAGATGACCAGCCCAGAGGAAGAGGATCAACATCAAGACACCATTAATAAAAACAAAAATACCCAGCCAACTGAGATAAACAGCCCAACAAGAAAGTCAGAAGAGACAAAGGTAGAGGGCACAGGTCCTTGAGTGGACTCAGGGCAAGAGGAGGGAGAGCATCAAGCTCAGCACAGAGAAATAGAATATAAAGGGAATGGACTGTACATAGATAGGAAATTTTTTGAAGAATATATGGAAGCATTAAAAGAATGGCAGACATGAGAATTTAATGAAATAAAAAGAAGAATAAAAGGCACAGAAGAAAAAGTGAGTAGATTAGAGATGGTCATGACAGAAATAGGGAAAAGAGTAGACAAGGTGGAAGAACGAGAAACAGCCATAGAAATGGAGGTCGACAACTTAAAAAGGAAATTGGAAGAATCTGATAAAAAAAGTTAAAGAAACACAGGAGTTGTTAGCTCAGAAGATGGATATAATGGAAAATTATAATAGGAGAAACAATATAAAGATAGTGGGCCTTAAGGAAGATGAAGAAGGCAAAGATATGAAAGAATTTATAAAAGAATGGATCCCCAGGGTACTAGGAATGCCAGAATTACAGGAAGGAATGGAAATAGAAAGGGCACACAGAACATTATCCCCTAAACCACAGTCACAACAAAAACCAAGATCCATTCCAGTAAAATTCCTGAGATATGCGACAAGAGAAGGCAATGAAAAAAATAAGAGAAGACAAAAAGCTACTGGAATACAAAGGTCAAAAGTTTTTTTTTCTACCCAGACATAAGTTTTGAAGTCCTGAAGAAGAGGAAGGAGTTTAACGCAGCAAAATTGATCCTATGGAAAAAAGGCTATAAATGTTAAGATATCCAGCGGTGCTTAAAATAATTAACCTGGGGCAGCAAAGCAGACTGTTCGTGGATCCGGAGAAAGCACGAGAATTTGCAGAACGCCTGCAAAACAGACAGAGAGATGAAGAGATGTAACAAGAACAAGAATGACGACAAACTACATATAAAGAAGAAGAATAAAGTATAAGTAAGAACTAAGAAGGGGAAGAAAGGAAAGGAAGGAAGGAAGGGGGGAATTAAGAGAGTGAGCTTTGTTATATGTGAAGATAAAAGTCTTTTCTGGAGGGGGCTGGGTGGGGGAGAATAACAGTCACTGCGAAATCAGTTGATGCTTGCGAGCGGGTTCGCAATCCAAATGGAGAGGGGAGATGTGGTTTCCCGACAAGGGACAAAGGGCAACTCAGAGAGGAGGGGGGGGACTTTTGGGATTAAGCGAATTTTAGATGTGGGAATAGTGGAAATATTTTATGTTTTAGAAGTGTTGTCTTACAGTGTGTTCAAAAAAAGAAAACAGAAATGGATAAGAAGGGAAGGTGGTGATGAGAAAGCGGAAAGGAAAGATAAACAAAGTATGAAATGGCCATGTTGAACTAAATGACTTTAAATGTTAACAGAATACATAACCAAATCAAAAGGAAGAGGCTGTTAAATTTACTGAAGAAGGAAAAAAATTGATATAGCATTCCTTCAAGAAACACATCTAACTGAAGTGGAACACAAGAAATTAAGGAAAAATTGGGTAGGGTACATAACGGCAGCATCATATAATTCAAAAGCCAGAGGAGTAGCTATATTAATCAATAAAAATGTACCAATCAAAATAGAGGAGGAAATAATAGATCCAGCAGGGAGGTATGTAATGATAAAGTGTCAGATGTATTCAGAATTTTGGAATTTGCTCAATGTATACGCACCTAATGAAGAAGATCAAAAATTTATGCAAGATATCTTTTTGAAGATTGCAGATATGCAGGGGAACATACTGATAGAAGGGGACTTTAACCTTAATTTGGACTCAAAGATGGATAAAATTGGAAAAAAGACTAGCAGAAAGAACAAAGTAACCAAATTTATGGTTAAATTGATGCAGGAAATGCAACTTTTGGATATATGTAGGAGACAACACCCAAAGGAGAAGGAATATTTATATTATTCGGGTAGAGATAAAAGATACTCAAGGAAAGACCTGTTCCTGTTATCAGCCCACATTCAAGGGAGAGTTAGGAAAATGGAATATAAAGCTAGATTGTTATCGGATCACTCACCCCTGTTATTGGCAATAGAGCTGGAGGACATCCCACCGAGAATGTATAGATGGCGATTAAACTCCATGCTACTTAAAAGACAGGATTTTAGAGAATTCATTGAGTGACAAATTAAAATGTACTTTGAAATAAATATGGAATCAATGAAAAATAAGTTTATACTATGGAATGCAATGAAAGCGTTCATCAGAGGGCAGATAATAAGTTATGTAACTAAGATGAAAAAGGACTACAATCGGGAAATAGAACAGTTGGAAAGGGAAATAGCAAGTACAGAAAAGAATTAGCAATAAAGGAAGATACAACAAAAAGAAGAAAATTGGCAGACAAAAAAATAAAATATGAAACACTACAAACATATAAGGTGGAGAAGAACATAATGAAGACAAAACAGAAGTATTATGAGCTAGGACAAAAAAAACGCACAAAACATTAACTTGGCAGCTTAAGATAGAAAAAACTGAAAGAACGGTATTGGCATCAAGGAAAAAGGACAAACAAATTACATATAACCCAATGGAGATCAACGAAAACTTCAGGGAATTCTACGAGCAACTATATCGAATGGAGAACGAAGGGAAAGAAGACAAAATAGATGAATTTCTAGCTAAAATTGAACTACCGAAATTGCAAGCAGAGGAGCAAAATAAATTAATAAAACCATTTGAAACAGAGGATAAAACCATTTGAAACAGAGGAAATACAGGATATATTAAAAAAACTACCGAACAATAAAATGCCGGGAGAGGATGGACTCCCAATAGAATTCTATAAAACATTAATTCCTCCTCTCCTGGAAGTAATGAACCAGATTGAAGAAACCCAAAACATGCCAGATTCATGCGAAACAGCAATAATTACAGTAATACCAAAGACGGGGAAAGATCCACTAACACCAGCATCGTATAGACCAATATCTCTACTTACACAGATTATAAGATAATAGCTAAACTATTAGCAAACAGATTGGCCGACTGTGTACCAAAAAATAGTAAAACTAGATCAAACTGGATTTATTAAGAAAACATGAACAATGGACAATATTTGTACGTTCATTAACTTAATCCATAGAGTACAAGGAAACAAGACACCAACAGTGGCGGTTGCTTTAGACGCAGAGAAAGCCTTTGACGGAGTAGAATGGAATTATTTATTCAAAGTACTACAGAGGTTCAACCTATCAGAGAAATATATTAATTGGGTTAAAGCATTATATAAGGGACCATTGACGAAGGTGACAGTAAATGGATATATATCAAACCAATTTAAATTAAGCAGATCAACGAGGCAGGGATGTCCACTCTCTCCCTCACTGTTCGCGTTAGCTATAGAACCACTGGCAGAACTGATAAGAACAGAAAACAAGAGGGATAAAAATAAAAGAGAAGGAATATAAAATCAGTCTATTTGCATATGACATCATAGTATACTTAACAGAACCAGAAATATGAATAAAAGAATTACATAAGAAATTGAAGGAATATGGAGAAGTATCGGGGTACAAGATCAACGCAAATGAAAGTGAAGCAATGCCAATGAATAATGCGGATTTCACAAAGTTTAAGAAAGAATCGCCATTTAGGTGGCAAACACAAGCACTTCGATACCAAGGTATACAACTAGATAATAATCTCGGCCATCTATACAAATTAAATTATCAGCCATTAAAGAAGAAATTACAAGACGACTTAGAGCATTGGAAAGACTTACCACTAACACTGATAGGAAGGGTAAACTGTATTAAAATAAATATCTTTCCAAGGATACAATACCTATTTCAATCATTACCAATTCACCTAACAGAGAAATTCTTCAAGGAGCTAAAGAAAATAATAAGGAGATTCTTATGGAAAGGGGGAAAACCGAGGATAGCGCTAGATAAATTAACAGAATGGTACAAACAAGGGGGCTCACAGCTACCAAACTTTAAGAATTATTATAGAGCAGCACAATTAAGAAATATCAGATTTTTATCAAACAAGGGAAAACCAGATTGGACCAGATTAGAGCTAGATAAAATAGGGAAGAAGGTACCTGAACATATACTATATAAGTGGGATGAAAAGTTGGTGCAACATAGGAATTCACCAGTACTGCACCATCTGCTTAACATTTGGAAGAAGATTCACGTAGAAAGGAATAAAATAAATTATCAACTACCAAAATTAATATTGACGCAAAATCAACTAATCCCTTTCACAATAGATAACTTTTCCTTTAAAGAATGGAAGAGAAAAGGGATCAAAAGAATAGAAAATTGTTTTTCAGGAAATAAATTATTATCTTTTGAACAAATGAAGGACAAATATGGTATAACTCATGGTACAATGTTTGCATACCACCAACTGAAAACCTTCTTGAAGGACAAATTAGGAAGAAGTCTGAGGTTACCAGAAGGAAGCAATTTTGAATATGTGATTACAGACACAATGATAATTAAAAGATTTATAACAAACATATACATCAAACTGCAAGAAAAGGAGAACGAGGAAACAAGCTGTAAACCCAAACAAAAATGGGAACAAGATTAAACATAAAGATAAAGAATGAAACATGGGAAAAGCTATGCTCCGGAACTGTGAGAAATACAATAAACACGAGGTTACGCATGATACAATGTAATTGGTTACACAGGCTACACATCAGCCCCAAAAGTTAAATAAATGGGACCCAACAGTATCAGACAGATGTTTTTGCTGTAAGAAGGAAACGGGAACAACAGTATATCGAACTTGGGCATGTGAGAAAGTGGAAAAATTTTGAGAAGATCTAAACCAGGTATTAAATAAAATCACAAAAAGCAACATACCAAAAAATCTAGAGATCTTTCTTCTAAGTAATATAAGAAGTAAAGAACTTGGACTCGATTTGGATGGAGCACAAAAAAGATTTATTATGATAGCCTTAGCTGTAGCAAAAAAATGTATTATGTCAACCTGGAAATTAGAAGATAGCCTGAGAATACAGCAATGGTACATAGAAATGAATAAATGTATTCCATTGGAAAAAAAAACATATAATTTAAGAAATAACATCACAGTATTTGAACAAATTTGGGAACCGTACATGGAACACAATAGAGAAGTCCTACCGTGGACCTCCACCGCCTAAAATGACAGAAGGAGAAGAAGACGAAATGAACTGTCCCAGTATGTAAAAGTAGAAGATACAAATTTCTTGTTTATTTTCATTGTGTGACGATGTTGTTTAATGGGTTTAATGTATAATATAGGTTGAATGTTGAGTGAGTGGGGAGGGGGGGGGGTGAGGGAGGGGGGTGAGGGAAGGAGGGAAAGGAGGGGGAAAAGGGGAGAAAATTACACTGTGTATATTCAAGAGGGAAATGTTTGTATGTATTTTGGTCAGTATGGTTCATAGTGTGAAAAATAAAAAAATAAAAAAATAAAGCTCACTTATTGTTGATGACATATATTTAGCCTTGATTCTCTTTGAACCTATTGAACCTATTCTGAACACAACAACCTGTGAAGGAAGTCGATACGGATATCTTTTAATGTCTTAAGTAGTAAAAATATGGGAATTCAAATTCTAAGCAGCCTTTGTGCCGATAACATTTATTATTTTTAACAAATGAAAGTAGGAAAAATTTTTAAGTGCTTGGGGATAGAGGAGATACATTAAAAATCCCATTTTATATTGGTTGCTACTGACGACAACCTGAATGTTTAAGATATTCCACGCTTTAACATCTGGAAAAAGAAGAAAAGAATTGATTAGAGCTGTCAGAAAGTTCAGATGTTCTGCAAAACTTGAATTCTTTAATTAGCTCTTCCACTAAATACTCTCAAGGGCATATTAAATTTTATCAAGTTAGAAAGGTGTGGAAGAATGAAATAAACAATAGAAAGATGAATGCTTCTGATTGCTTGTGCTATTTATACTACTGTTTTTCTACACACTGCACATTGTTTAGACTTTATACTGAGTGGATATCAACCATACCTTTGTCCTGTGTGAGATACAGCTGCCATTTGTATAGCATATATGTTTCAATTGACATTTGTCTGGCACAAGAGTTGGCCGCCATTTTGTATGGAGCGCTGCTTATGCTGGGTAAACATGAGCTGCCATTTTGAACTGCACGGGTATTGGCTTCTTTTTGTGTTGCACAAGTCTAGGCTACAAGTTTGCATTCTCCTCCAGCATATTTGGTCTCACTGATGCATTCTTCAGTAATTGCACACCAGCAAAAAATTGTGTTTAACAAAAACTCTGGGTTACCTGAAAGGACCACTGTAAAGGACCACTGTAATTACTCCTGAATGTAATAAAACACAGTAATTATACATTCTGATAGGAAAAACACACAATGCTGGAGAGAATCAGCAGGTTGACCTCCTGCCCTGTCATTCCCCTTCCACCTCCCACTCTTTTATTCCGACACTCAATGGTATTTTCTCATACTTTGATGATGGGCTCAAGCCTGAAACGTCAGTTCTGTACCTCTGCCTTTGCTACGTAAAGGACACTGTTTGACCTGCTGAGTCTCTCCAGCATTGTGTGTGTTTTACTTCAACCACAGTGTCCACAGAATTCTGTGTTTTACTACATTCTGATGGGAGGTTTATTTACAAAGTCCGTATATGATTCAGATGTTGGGTCTCTAAGCTCTTGGTGCAAATCTGAATGTCTCTTGAGCTGTTGTACTTATTGAGAAGTATACATATCACATAAATTTACAACCTAATAAGAGCTCAAGATTAAGGTGCATTTATAGAAACAAATGAAAACAGCCATATTCCATATAATGCAATCACATTTCTTCAATGGAGGATACTCCGTATATGTAAGAAGTCAATCAAAAGCAATCAAACATCCTGTCATTCTGAATGGAGCCAGAAAAGATGGGTATGGTTGCCAGCCTGACCAAATAACTCATGAGATACCACTCTAATGCATTCACAGTTGGGCAATTGCCATATCTTGTCTTTGTGCCTGATCTGGATGGCCTGAAAGCAAAATACATTGAGGAGAGTTGTGATTTTGACAGCCATCATTCACACATGGACACCAGATTCAGCAGGAAGCAGGTCTCCTGGAAAATACTAGCCACCAGCAGATGTAACAACATGACCTCTCAAAAATATCAAGGAGACCAAGCCTGCATTTGTTGGACATGTTTTGTGGGCCATGCCTGCTGTGGCCAGGTGTTGCAATTCTCTGTTGGTCCCATTTGTCCAACAACTCTCTTTACTGGAAAACTCAATGTCAGTCAATGGTGGGCTGGAGCTACTCATGAGGACATTCATCAGATTTTCCCTATTTCAGATCCTACCTGTAGACTTGGTGTGGTAGTTTAAACAGCCAAAATTGAAAAAAATAAACTGACTAAAAATACTGTGAATGTACCCCTTCTCACAGGAAGGCAGTGTACAATATTGACTTGAAACTGTTGACTTTTCCAATTGCTGGAATATTTTCCCTTGTGTTGTGGCCTTTGGTGTTCAGAAATTTCAGGAGACACGTTAAACTTAAAAGTCTGAAAATATCCTGCTAACTTGAAGGCTACCTGCTTCTTCTGAACAGTTCCACTCATGCAGACAAGCACACTGATGTGAATTACAGTGGATCACAGGCTGAAGAACACTCAAACCCACTAAATGCCCCACATTAAAATTCCCTTCAGAAGGCCTAGGCAGCAAGTGTAAAGCAAGTAGAAATTAGATGCAAGCCATATCGTGTGATGGAATTAAGGGAGGCTTGAGACAAAATAGATTGCTGCAGTTATGTGAAGGGTTCTGACCCAAAATGTCAACAGTTATTTTTCTCCCACTGATGCTGCTTGACTTTGCTGAGTTCCTTCAGCAAACCGTATTTTTTTTTGCTCTAGGCTTCAGCATCTAAAATCTCTTGTCTCCAGAAATTTAAAGAAAAAATCTCCTTAAGAAATGAAACTCCATGCTTAAAAAGATTTAGAGGTACAAGGTTGATAGAATGGTCATATAATTACGAAGTTAAAAATTAATTTGATCTTTAGAACACTTCCTCAGTTTCCCTTCCCCTTCTTTAATAGAAAATGAGTCTCAATGTCTCGAATTCCTACCACTGTATTGAATTCAGTTAAAAGTCTAAAAAGTATTTTCCTTTTACAGAATTTTCTGCTGTGAAAACTCCAGAGCTCATGAGGTCTCCAGGAACTAATCAGCAAAAGCCTGGAGGAAGTTGGGCATTCCTGAATAAGTGTGACTATAAGCTGTGAAGTGCAAGTTGCTGATTCGTGGCATGCTATGTCCCTGGATGTTGTCTTGTTATGTGGAATCACAAGGTCCAGCAGCATCCTTAGATTGTGCTTCACCAACCCCACCCCCACCCCCCCCCCCCCCCCCAATCACATTTGTGCATTCTACCCTGGAGAGAATTAACAAAGTGTGTCTGCACAAATGAAGGCTGATTTCTTCCTACCCCAAAATATTTTTAAGTCTATAGTGGGAATAATATTTTAAGTAAATAACTACAACAGCAAGCTTGTAAGATAAACTGCACTTGTGGATTATGCCGTGACAAGAATAAAATTTAGCTTTTTCATCCAGTCTTGCCTGTGCCAAGGCAGCATTATCTGAATACCAAGCATTCTGATGAGCTCTGGCCCCTGAAGCCATAAACAGTATCTTAGAAAGTGAGCTGCAGCTTGTCAATCATATTTTTTTATGAAATGGTCTCTTTGTTTGCAAATAATTGTCATAATAAAATGATAAACTTAATGAAGTGAGGCTGATAGAATCTGTTTTAATTGCAGATTAAAGTTAAGACTGCGTTATCTTTATAATGAAGTACCAGTGTGTAGTGAGAGCTGTTCTTTTGTGTTGGAACCATGCCTCTCCTGCTCTTAAACCTAATCTCCATAGTTACAGGCATTTCCTGTTCTAAAAGCTCCAAACAGGCTGCACTCTGGTATTTCGGAGTCGGAAGATGACAGGATCTGATGGAACCCAAGGGATCAGTGAAGCAGATAAGGAGCGTGTGAGCTCGTGAGGTTGTTGAGCACGCAATTGGTGGTCAGGCTCCCTAGAGGAAAGTGAAGCAACTCAGACTTGTTGTATTTCCATGTTAGACAATACACATACAAACATTGCAGCCTGAATGGATTTCTCTACTTTCAGTGTTGTTGGCCTGACTTTAATGATGCATGGAATTACTTGATCAATATTTTCTTCATGGAATGAAAAAAAGTAACATGGCATTCAGTTACAGTTATATAATGCGTTACTGTGCTTTGCAAAAAATGTTGCAAAGTTCACAGAATGTTTTATGAATGTCTTCAATTCGCAACTTCTTCAAAGTGCAATGCAAACAGGTTAGCTTTTATCAAAGAAAATCAGAGCAGTTATGCAACAAAACAGAGTTCAGATTTATTGTCAGAGTACATTCACGTTATCACATACAGCTCTGAGGTTCTTTTTATTGTGGGCAAGTTAGCATTACCACTTACTGGCAGTGCAAAAACACTGCACTCAAGAAGATATGTATACATGAAAACAAACTGACTATGCACTACAGAGAGAATTTTTAAAAAATCAATAAAATGCAAAAGTAAGAGACTGTATATGAGTCTCTGACTGAGTTTTTCATTAAGGAGTTTGATGGTAGAGGGTAGCAGCTGTTCCTAAGCCTGGTGGTACAAGTCTTGTCGCACATATACCTCTTTCCTGATGGTAGCAGTGAGAACAGAGCATGTGCTAGGTGGTGTGGATCCTTGATGATTGCTGCAGTGTTCTCTGTAGATGTTCTTGATGGTAGGAAGGGTTTTGCCTGCGATGTCCTGGGCCGCGTCCACTACTTTTTTCCCGGGCTTTGTGCTCAGGGGCAATGGTGTCCCATATCAGACTGTGATGCAGCCGGTCAGCACAATTTCCACCACACATTTATAGAAATTTGTCAAGGTTTCTGATGTTGTACCAGACCTGAGGTACTTCGTACATGATGCCATTGGTGTGTTGGGCCAAAGAAAGATCCTCCGAGATGGTGATTCCCAAGAGCTTAAATTTGATCACCCTCTCCACCTCTGATCCCCTACTGATCACTGAAGTCAACAATCAAGTCTTTGGTTTTGGTGACATTGGGTGCAAGGTTGTTGTTGGTGCACCATTCAGCCAAGTTTTCAATCTCCCTCCTGTATGTTGACTCATCCCCCTTTTTATACAACTCACCACCATGATACCATGTGAATTTGTAAACAGTTTTGTTGTACCAAGTCATGCAGTCATAGATATATAGCAAGTAGAGCAGGGGACTAAGAATGTAGCCCTGTGCTGCTCTGGTACTGATGGAGATTGTTGAGGAGAAGTTCTTACCAATCCACACTGTTTGTGGTCTGGAGGTAGGAAATCCAGGATCCAATTACCCAGAGGGATGTTGAGTCCCAGGTCTCAGTCTGCTGATCATTTTTAATGGGATAATTGCTTTGAATGCCGAACTGTAGTCAATAATGAGCATCCTGATAAATGCATCTTTACTATGCAGGTGTTCCAGGGTTTTGTGTGGAGCCAATGAGACAGCATTTGCCTTGGACCTGTTGATATGGTAGGCAAATTGGAATGGATCCATGTTGCCACTCAGACAGGAGCTGATATGCTTAAACACCAGCCTTTCAAAACACTTTGTCACTGTGGATGTTAATGCCACTGGTTGATAGTCATTTAGGCAGGTTACCACACTATTCTTGGGCACTGGTATGAATGAAGCCTGTTTAAAACAGATGGGTACCATACTCTGCTGGAATGAGATGTTGAAAATATCTGAGATTATATTGGCAAGTTGGTCAACACAGATTTTTAATACTCAACTGGGTACTCTGCCCGGACCAGATGCTATCTTCAAATTCACTCTCATGAGGGCAGCCCGCCTGTCATCCTTGGATATGGACAGGAGAGTATCATCAGGGGACATGGGGGTGCGCAGTGGCTCTTCCTTGTTCTTGTGGTGAATTCGGGTGTAGAAGGCATTGAGTTCATCTGGGGGTGAAGCTTTGTTGTCTCCTACTGCTTGAGATTTGCTTTTGTAGCAGATTGCGTCATTTAGATCCTGCCACAGGTCTTGGTGTGATGTTTCTTTATTGTAATAAAAGAAGCAGGTTCTTTTAAAATAACTATATTTTATTATCTTTTGAAACCCTTCACAACTGTGTGGTGGCATCCATCTTGAATCCAACTGAAGCTGCAACAAACTAATCCCTGATTCCCTCTAGTGGTCAGGAGGATCACTAGCACTCTATCATTACATCCACTTTCCTTGAGATGTTTAACAACATGACACACTAATACAGTATTCATTTCAATTTAAAGTTCAACACAAACATAAACACATCAGCGGCACAAACTTTTAAGTGTGCATTTCTTTTTCTTTTTGAGATTAGTCAGATGCTTTGACAATGTATGTGGATCTTTTTACCACAGGTTGTTGTGTTGGCTCTGCTGGTCGCTACTGTTTAGCAATGTCTAGCTCTGTTGCTCTTTCGATTCCTCCTCCGTATGTGACCATCCTCTGTTCTGACAGTGTAGGATCTTGGATTTTCTTCCTCCTGAACAATGGCCTGTTTGTCCCCAGTGCTGGATTCTCTGAGTCTCACTGTGTCATGTTGTACCAGTGACCCTAAGCTTTTTGCTGACTTGCCATAGTTTGATTTTTGTTTTCACTGCAGACATCTTTGTTTCCATTTGATATCTTTGACATCTGTTCTTGGTTGGGTCTGCAGAGTAGGACAGTGTGATGTGTAGTCTACATCCCATCAGAAGCTCAGCATGTGACATGCTGTGTTCAAATGGTGAAGCTCTGTAACTGAATGGAGCTAGATATGGATCTGAGACACTGTCTTGAGCTTTCCTGAGCAACTGTTTAACTATGTAAACTCTTTTTTCTGCTTTATCATTTGACTGTGGATGCAGAAGACTTGAAGTCACATCAAAAATTATACTCTTCTGCAAAGTTCTGGAATTCTCTACAGCTGTAGCATGGTCTATTGTCACTGCAGACAATTTAAGGAATTTCATGTCTTGCAAAGATCGATTTAATATATTTGATCACACAAACAGCAGACATGTTAGGATACAGCACAATCTCCAGTTAGTTCGATAGATAGTCCATAAACACCAAGTAATTATTTCCATCCATGTGGAACAGATCAATCCCTACTTTCTGCATGGTTCTGCTGGTGCATCAGTTATTATCACAGGTTGCTTTGCCAGCTTTGCTTGATGTTTCAAATAGGTTTCACAGCTGGAAACCATCCTTGTCAATGTCAGGATTTATCCCTGGCCAATAAACAGTAGTTCTGACCTTCCTCTTGCCTTTTTTCATTCCAAGGTGCCTCTCATGCACCCTTTTCAGCATCTCTTGTCACAGTGATTGAGGAATGATAATTCTGCTCTGTCTGAGTAGAAGCCCATTGACAACACTCAGCTCTGATTTTGTAGTATGGCTGACATTCACCTCTAGGCCATCTTACATTCAGATTCTTGATGACCTTCTGTACTTTTTTGTTTCAGCTGCGATTTGCTTGGATTTCATGTCAGATTCACATCTATATCTATGGAACTCTCATTATCTGCTTCACTCTGCATTGTTGCCCTGGATAACACAATAGGTTTCCCTGATGTATACACCCTCTTGACTAGGCTTAAGTTTTCACATGCTTTGTCTCCAAGCAGTGATTCATGTCCATCTGGGACTACTGGGAAGCTGATGTGTGCTCTTTATCTTTAACTTTCATCTTGTTTACATGTACCTTTTGTGGTGATGCTGTGTCCTTTGTAGGTTTTGAGCTGAACAGGATTTGCATGGATGTATGGCTTTATCTTCATTGTTTTGATGTCATGCTCACAGATCAAATTGATCTTTGCTCATGTGTCCAGCTTGAAAGGAATATTTGCTTCATTTGCATGCAATGGCACAGTCCACTTATTCTGCTCGACTCTGTTCACGCGTGGCTGTTCAGTGTCTGTTGGTTTAGTCTTTCTGCACTACCATGCCCACGAAAAGTTTATCACTGAGAGCAGTTTCTTCTATAGTGTGTACAGTGTGCACACTTTCACTCTGTTTTGTTTCACTTTGGAAAAACATTGCTTTGCTTAATGATTCTGCCCTTTGCACTTATTACAAACTTTTCCATAGGTGGGGCATATTGAGTTCCACATCATTTACCCTTGAATATCTCTCCACCTTTCTGTTGTTTCTAATATCTCACTTTTTGTTTATGTTTGTGGACATACACTGTGGCTATGGCTAAGCCTTCATTTTCATTGGCTTTTGCACTCTGAATCTTCTTGCTTCCTGCAGAGTTATTCACTGGTGTGGCATATCTTCACAGCTCCAGTTAAGGTAAGCTCTGTCTCTTGCAGCAACTTCCCTCTCACTTTCTTATCAATAATCTCAAACATAATTTGATCATAGATCATTGAATCTTACAGTGAATCAAAATTGCATGTTCTTGCTTTTAATTTCAAGTCCATTAAAAAAAAATCAAAGCTTTCTCCCTGCAGCTGTATGTGCAAGCAAAACACGTACCACTCGAATGTTTCATTTTTCTTTGGTGAATGTGTTCATCAAACATCTCAATAACCTTGCTGGACTTCCCCTGGTCAGCTGGGTCAGCAAAAACAAATGTGTTGAAAATCCTTAGTGCTTGAAGTCCTGCCATGGTAAGTAGCAGTGCAGTCTTCCAAGCATCAGGTTTGCGATCAACTCCAATGGCTTGCAGGTACAGCATGAAATTTTGTTTGAACAACCTCCACTCATGGTCAATATTCCCAGTCCAATTTATAGCATAAGAAATCTTTACACTCTCCATATCTCTGCTGACAATGACTGGTACACACTGCACAATCTTATTGTTTCTTCCACTCCTGCTACCATGCACACTCCTGGTACCATATGATGTTTCTTTTATTGTAAAACAACTATACCTTATTAGTTACAGAACTCATTCATGACCGTGTGGATGAATCCATCTTGAATCTAACTGAAGCACAACAAACTCATCTCTGACTCCCTCTAATGGTCAGGAGGGTCACTGGCACTCTATCATTATATTGGGTATCCTTCTTTGTTTTAAATTTCTTCCGGAACCTTCTCTTCACCCAGGAAATGGCTTTCTGTAGGTCATCCCTGCTCTTTCTGTCGTGATCTAGATCTCTGGACTCAAATGCCTGTGATCTGGCTTTCAGCAAGTTCTGGATTTCATTATATTACACAAAAATTCCCTTTAGTCTCCCATCATCCAGACAACAATTTGCCATTAGTATAGCCAGGTGCCCCTTACAGTCATAGAAAGTGAAGCAAAAGACAATCCATCCCAGAATCACCAAGTATCCATGGATTTGCTTCCAGCACTCCTGGAGTCTCTGCAACTGCACAAGACTCCAGTTCAGTTCAAACCATCAGCAGTCCAAGACAAGGTCCAAACCTCTGATGCAATAAGAAAGCCTTCAGCATCCAGGGCCCTTCAAGAGCATTTTTTTGCTCTCAGCCTCCTCTCAAATCCTGGTTCCAATACCTGGCTCTCATGAGCTAGTCTTCAGCAGTCCACAACCTGTGTGGGTTCCTGGCCTGAAAGTCACCAACAGCTCAAGTCAAGGGAAGTTACTTTTGTTTGTCATTCATACCATAAACCTTGCAGTGAAAACGAGATAGCGTTTCTCGGACCATGGAGCTGGTTATTTACAGAAACTTTTTATAAATAACATATCATAAGTAACCTATCACTTATAAATATCATGTTACATATGCTGGCCCTGTGTCCCCTGAGTTCAGAGGCCTCATGGCTTGGGGGAAAAAACTGTCTTGTATTCTGGTTATGAGAGCCCTAACATTTTGGTACTTCTTCCTGGATGGCAGGAGGGAGAACAGATTGTGGGAAGGGTGTGTGGAGTCCTTCACAACGTTTATGGCTTTCCAGAAACAACGGCCATTATAAATGTCCAACATGGCAGGGAGAGAGACCCCAATAATCCCCTCAGCAGTCTTTACTATCCCCTGCAGGGACTTGCGTTCTGAGATGGTACAGTTCCTGAACCAGGCAGTGATGCAGTTACATAAGATGCTTTCAATTCACCCCCTATAGAATGTAGTGAGGATGGAAGCTGGACTTCCCTCAACCTCTGCAGGAAATCGAGATGTTGTTGGGCCTTCTTGGCAATGGATCTGGTGCTGGGGGGACTAGAAGAGATTCTCCGCCAGGTGCATACCAAGGAATTTGGTGCTTTTGACTACCTAGATGGTGGAGCCATCGATAGTCAGCGGAGAGTAGTCCCCCGGCCTCTCCTGAAGTCAGCCACCATCTCCTCACTGCCTGGGGGTCCTTCAGCCACCAAGTCCCTTGCTGGTCTGCTCTGTGATCACTGTCTTTGGGGTTGTCTCCTCTGCCTCTCCTTGGTGGGGGTTTTCTGCCCATTACTGGCACTGTGTGTCAGCCTGCTGCTCCCTTGGAGTCTACATCCCCTCGAGACTGCTGCCGAATACAGGCGTCACTGTCTTAGGTCCAGACTCAGCAGTTGCAGGATTTTAAGTAAACACTTAAAACTTTAAGTAAACACCTACTGTATGAAGCTGTCAGCAGTAGGACTGACAGTAGGAAATCTGCCGGGATTGCTCCCCAGTCTCCTCGGATCTGCCCCAGTGGCACAGCATCTCCGGCAGCACTGCAATTATTTTGACGATCCCATAAACAGCAACAAAACCATTGACCTTGGTTCTAGTTGGAGGAGAAATAACAGACATGACTGGAACTGTGCCAACCACATGTTGGGTCTGGTGCCAGGTATCCATGGGTGGTGTGTAAATGCCCGTTCATAGTTCCTTTTCTTATGATATGAGGAAATACTTTGGTGGCTGCAAGAACGTTTCCTCAATTCTTATAACAAAATTAGGTTTGGTTAAAGTCCTAAATTTACCAAAATCACCCCTTTTCTCTCCAGGGTGTGACTTTGTGCTCCCGAAGATCCATAGACAAGGAACACTTTGGACATGTGATATCATTATTCTAGATTAATGAAGCTCAGAAGCTCGAGAGGAACAACAACCTGTAACATTTACTTCATGAATTTGTGCTGGTGGATCAAAGCACCCAGAAGCTGGTAACATTAGTTCTTGGTCAATGATATCATCTGAATCCATAGATTGTGCAGTTGCTCTTAGCATCAGCTGGCTGCTGATCTATTTATAACTTTCCTACTTCCTCATTCTAGTTATTCCTTTTGATTTTTTTATAGCACACTGACGAAGGGAAAAATTATTGTGGTGACGGCACAATTATAACGGCAATCATATTCATTGATTTTAATTCTGATTTATTGTTCCTGGAGTGTAAATTCTGCTTGGAAATTGGAGCTTGGAACAGCTTCACCATTGATTAATCAGTCAGTTTTAAGGAAGATCTAATCAAGTGGGCAGCTGAATCTGTGATAGTAGCTGCTTCAGTAAAACAACTGGACATGTTACAACAGGCACGCAGTACTTGATTCTGAATAAATGTGTGAGCTATCTAAACTCCTGATCATGGTCTCTTCTCATTCCTTTGGTTCCCAGCGAGTTTGTTCCTCATCAAGAGTTTATCCAAAATTAACACTGAGTGACTATGATACAATCTGTGTTATTATCTCCCTCTCGTGGGTCTACATGTACTTCAAAGGACTCCAAATGAAATCAATATTTCAATTATTCCCAATGTTATCAGTCCATGACAGCGCAAGCACATGTTTCTGTGCACACCGTCAATTCCTGGGCACTTGAAAATCACCCAGATTTTTCTGAGTGGGACCTCACCATATGGATATATTTCAATAAGATGTAATTCATTCTAAGATCAAAGAACTTGTTTATTTTAATACAACAAACCCATCATCCCAGACACGAATCTGATGAACCTTTGCTGTGCTTCTTCTGCTGTAATGTGTAATGTATATACATCAATCACGTTGCAGTTGAACCAGCACTCTACATAATTGGAGAAAGACATCTTTACTCTTGTATTTAAATCCAGCGCGCAGTTTGCCTTCAAAATTGTGTTCTGAATGTGCATCTTAACTTTATGTACAAGGATATACAGGCCCTATTGATGACCAATTCCTTTCAATCTCTGTATTTTCCACTTTTCCATTATATTCCATCTGCCATGCTCCACTTTAATGACATAGCCTGTCTATATCCCACCCCTAAAGACTCTTTACATCTTTGTCATTTTGCCATTTAGAACACAAAAATCTACAGTGAAGTACAGTCCCTATGACCCAGTGTTTTACTACTCTTAACAACTGCTAGAATTTCCTTTATGGCCTGTACTCATTGGAATTTATGCCACTGTGCATCTTGGCACCTCACAGTTCGGTGGGCAGCAACCTCCTTTGAAGAAGACCGCAGAGCCCACCTCACTGACAAAAGACAAATGAAGAAAAACCCAACACCCAACCCCAACCAACCAATTTTCCCTTGCAACCGCTGCAACCGTGTCTGCCTGTCCAGCATCAGACTTGTCAGCCACAAACAAGCCTGCAGCTGACGTGGACATTACCCCTCCATAAATCTTCGTCCGTGAAGCCAAGCCAGAGAAAGAATGTCTGTATGATAATATGATGTGGTCACTAGGTGAGGGAAGCACTTGGGCAAGAGCCAGATTGAAGGCTCATCAGGTCAAGTGGCAAAAGACATTGGAGGGACAACAAATGTAGCTCTCTTCCATACAAGAGCACCAGTCCACAACACAATGACTTTTCAAATCCACCGACAAAGAAAAGTGAGACAAAAAATCTGCTCCCAAAATGGGATTTGCTATGTTTGTAACTGGGTTTGTTGAGACGGAAATCCAACATGAGTGACCTCTGGCCATAAGTTTGAATGTGAGAATCGTTCGCAGCTGAAAGAACACATGATATTGTGCGATGTCTGTGTTCCTCCATGGTCGGAAGGACCACTGAAATCGACAGAAAATTGAACACCCAAGAGACAGTCTTTGAGGAAAAGATGGCGGCCGAAATGGCCATGGCAGCAGTTGCCTCTACTGCCGGGCCTAGTCATTTCCCAGCTGCCATTTGTAGAAGTTGCAAGGTGGCTGACAGGACCAGGCCGCAGCATCAAATCTCCAGTGCTTCCAACAAATACACCATCCGTCACCTCTACCACATCCATGACCACCACGATTCCAACTAGGTCGATGGAAGGAATTCTGTTGCATACCCAAAGCCTAGTCAGTGCAGGAATTTGCTGCTCCAACTCAGTTATCTTCAATTTAGAAGGTGCTGGTGCTTCACAAGGTTCAATAAGCAGTTGTTCCAGTTCCATTTACTCCTGTTGACTAGGGGAAAAACCCTATCCTTCTATCTTCAATGCGGAGGACATGGACATAACGAGGTTGGCATGATCTGCCAACTGATCAAGGGTGGACATTCCAAAAAACCCTCATCAAATTATCTTGAACATGACAAGGTAAACATCGAATGAACCTGTTTCCAAAAATCACCTTTGACATGATCTGTTCCAGCTAACCTGTGCCACCTCCTCAACATCTGTGATGGTTGCCTATCACCTAGGCAGTCATCAGCTAGTAATTGGGCAATACAGGTCTCCCTAGATGGCTGAGTATGCCACAGAATAGCCACCTTTAACATGCCATATGGGAGATTATCATCTAGATCCACTAAGACATTCTCCACTTCACAGGCAATCTGCTCTGGAAGATGATCCACAAGTAAACCATAGTTCGTCTTCTGACTCATCACAGTGAGGGCAGAGAAACGCACTTTTGAGGATCATGAACCATGCTGGTGCATTATTAATAAAAATAGGGGGGGGGGGGAAATCTTCAGTTTGATCTCCCCAACTGTTCCTGTAAGGAGCTTATTCTCATCATTGTCCATTTTAAATTAGAAGGTACTGTGAACTCATGGGGTCACTTGTGATGGAATTGATTTACCACATCTTACAAACAAATAAAGAATATACTCACTTGTTTCTTTCAGCACACCGTGAAGTCGACTTTCTTCTTTTATTATTCACTAGACACAACATTGCATTCTTCAACTCCCCAGACACCACCTAGCTAAACTCCTCTGCCTTTGTCATTGGCTCACTGCCACATGGGTGATCCTGACACTCTCCTCCTCCTGTGTATGAGATCCATCACCCATATACTGACACTTAACACACCCGTACATGCGCTTCGCTTACGTCATCAACGGTGACCGGCACTGCTCCTGACTCGGGTAAGTACACAGCGTGACAAGAAGCTGAGAATAATGAAAACTGCACCTTTTAAAATTACTGCTGCTTTTGTAATTCCTTTAGATATTTCCAGATGCCTTGGCATCTCTTGGTGATACCAAGAGACAAGGCTGAATTGGGGTTACTAAGCTGAGGCTAACTTAGATGTTAAAGTGAGCAAGTTCAGTAGACAAGAGAGACAAGAGCAAGTGAGAGAATCTGGATAATGTGATGCACTTAACTGCATTTATTTTAATGTAAGATGTCTGAAAGGCAAGGATGATGAACTCGGAGCATGGATAGATACAGGAGATTGGGAGCTTATGACCATTACAGAAACACGGCTGAGAGAGGGGTAGGGCTGGCATCTCAATTTTGTACAGATGTTGCAGGTGAGATAGATGTAGAGGTAAGACGGGAGCGGGTGTTGTATTATTGATGAGGAATAACCTGGAAAAGAGAAAAGAAATAGCATTCTTCTTTGGCTTGGCTTCGCAGACGAAGATTTATGGAGGGGTAAATGTCCACGTCAGCTGCAGGCTCGTTTGTGGCTGACAAGTCCGATGCGGGACAGGCAGACACGGTTGCAGCGGTTGCAGGGGAAAATTGGTGGGTTGGGGTTGGGTGTTGGGTTTTTCCTCCTTTGTCTTTTGTCAGTGAGGTGGGCTCTGCGGTCTTCTTCAAAGGAGGTTGCTGCTCGCTGAACTGTGAGGCGCCAAGATGCACGGTTTGAGGCGATATCAGCCCACTGGCGGTGGTCAATGAGGCAGGCACCAAGAGATTTCTTTAGGCAGTCCTTGTACCTCTTCTTTGGCGCACCTCTGTCATGGTGGCCAGTGGAGAGCTCACCATATAACACGATCTTGGGAAGGCGATGGTCCTCCATTCTGGAGACGTGACCTACCCAGAGCAGTTTGATTTTCAGCAGCGTGGATTCAATGCTGTCGGCCTCTGCCACCTCGAGTACTTCGATGTTAGGGATGAAGTCGTTCCAATGAATGTTGAGGATGGAGCAGAGACAACGCTGGTGGAAGCGTTCTAGGAGCCGTAGGTGATGCCGGTAGAGGACCCATGATTCGGAACCGAACAGGAGTGTGGATATGACAACGGCTCTGTATACGCTAATCTTTGTGAGGTTTTTCAGTTGGTTGTTTTTCCAGACTCTTTTTTGTAGTCTTCCAAAGGCGCTATTTGCCTTGGCAAGTCTGTTGTCTATCTCGTTGTCGATCCTTGCATCCGATGAAATGGTGCACCGAGATAGGTAAACTGGTTGACTGTTTTGAGTTTTGTGTGCCCGATGGAGATGTGGGGGGACTGGTAGTCACGGTGGGGAGCTGGCTGATGGAGGACCTCAGTTTTCTTCAGGTTGACTTCCAGGCCAAATATTTTGGCAGTTTCCGCAAAACAGGATGTCAAGCGCTGAAGAGCTGGCTCTGAATGGGCAACTAAAGCGGCATCGTCTGCAAAGAGTAGTTCACGGACAAGTTGCTCTTGTGTCTTCGTGTGAGCTTGCAGGCGCCTCAGATTGAAGAGACTGCCATCCGTGCGGTACCGGATGTAAACAGCGTCTTCATTGTTGAGGTCTTTCATGACTTGTTTCAGCATCATGCTGAAGAAGATTGAAAAGAGGGTTGGTGCGAGAACGCAGCCTTGCTTCACGCCATTGTTAATGGAGAAGGGTTCAGAGAGCTCATTGCTGTATCTGACCCGATCTTGTTGGTTTTCGTGTAGTTGGATAACCATATTGAGGAACTTTGGGGGGCATCCGAGGCGCTCTAGTATTTGCCAAAGCCCTTTCCTGCTCACGGTGTCGAAGGCTTTGGTGAGGTCAACAAAGGTGATGTAGAGTCCTTTGTTTTGTTCTCTGCACTTTTCTTAGAGCTGTCTGAGGGCAAAGACCATGTCAGTAGTTCCTCTGCTTGCGCGAAAGCCGCACTGTGATTCTGGGAGAACATTCTCGGCGACACTAGGTATTATTCTGTTTAGTAGAATCCTAGCGAAGATTTTGCCTGCAATGGAGAGCAGTGTGATTCCCCTGTAGTTTGAGCAGTCTGATTTCTCGCCTTTGTTTTTGTACAGGGTGATGATGGTGGCATCACGAAGGTCCTGAGGCAGTTTTCCTTGGTCCCAACAAAGCTTGAAAAACTCATGCAGTTTGACATGCAGAGTTTTGCCGCCAGCCTTCCAGACCTCTGGGGGGAAACCATCCATACCTGCTGCTTTGCCACTTTTCAGTTGTTCATTAAACATACAGTAACCCACCATATGGAGATTTGGGGTCCTCTGGTGGGAGCACGGGCTTGTAGATTACCCCCAGACCATTTTCAAATTGCAAAATGGGAATTCAACTATATGCAAGTGTTAGACAAATCTGACAGCTGCTGGGCTTCACCATTGCATATAATTCCAAAGAATCTCCCAGGGATTGGCGGCTTTGAGGTTATTATAGAGCCCTGAATAATTCTACTGTGCCTGACTGATATAACATTTACAATTTACAAGGCCTTCAGCAAACCTCTACGCCAAACATATATTTGGGAAAATAGATCTAGTACGTGCTTATATCAGATCCCAGTTGAGCCTTCTGATGTCGTGGAGACAGTGGTAATTACCCCTTCGGCACGTTTGAGTTTCTGTCAATGCCATTTGGTCTACAGAATGCAGCTCAGATGTTCCAGCAGTTTATGGACCATATACTCACTGCCCTTGATTTTTGATTACATTGATGATATTCGGGTCGCAAGTGTGGATGAATAGGAGCAAAAGCGTCACCTTATCTCATTGTCTCAGAGGTTTGATGAGTTTGGCATTGTTGTCAATCCTAGTAGATGCACTTTTGGTGCTGCTGATCTTATATTTTTGGGACAGAGTGACGCAACCTGGTATTTTGCCTGATGAATCGAAAGTGCGAGAAATTTGAGAATTTCCTACAACTGTTATGTTTGACCAGTTGCGACGTTTTTTTTTAGGTATGATTAATTTTTATCGCTGATTCCTGCCAAATGCTGCAACATCTCTATTGCCCCTTAATGAAGTACTAGAAGGATCTCATAAGTCCGTGTCCAAAAGACCATTAACTGGAAGACGATGCTGTGCGTGCTTTCAATGACGAGGGCTGCATTTGATGCTTGTACATCAAAAGTCCAATGCCTTGCTTTCTCTTAACACAGATGCATCTATCAGTGCTGTGGGAGCAATGTTAGAACAATGAGTCCATGGCAATTTGAACCTCTGCCATTTTTTTTCCAGCCAAGCTGTCACCGGTTCAGGCAAAGTATAAAACGTTTGGTCACGAACTCTTGGCCATCTACTTCACAGTGAAACACTTCCACTTTTTATTGAAAGGTCATCCTTTCGCCATTTATACAGACCACCAGCCTCTTACCCATTCCATGAGTTCAAGCACACATCTCTACTCACCCAGAGATTCAACACTTGGACTTCATCCTACAATTTTCATCAGGCATATGGAACATCCAAGAAAAAGTGAATGCCGTAGCTGGTGCTCTGTCTAGGTGTGACATTGATGCCTTACATACAACTACTGCCTTCAATTTCATTATTATGGCTCGTGCACAGTGCATTGATCCGATTCCATCTGGTATCACTGGATCAACTCTGGTCTCCATCTTCAAGATGTGACCCTGGATGAATTGGATGAAAAGTTAGTCTGTGCTTTATCCACAGGAAGGTTTAGGCCTCTTGTGCTGGCGATTATAAGGTGGGAGATTTTTGAGTCTCTTCACAATCTATTGCATCCTGGTAGAAGAGCACCAACAAAATTAGTTACAGAATGTTTTACCTGGCCTCCTGTTAAACAGGACGTTGGATTATGGATAAGGATCTGCTTGCTGTGTCAATGCTCTCAAGTCTCCAGGCACATGAAATCCAAGCTGGGGGATTTTGTTGTTCTGGAATCCCATTTCCAGCTTCTGCCATCTAGGAGATATACTTATCTGCTTACATGTGAAGAATGGACTACTAGGTGGCAGGAGGCCATTCCTATCACTGACTTCTCTACAGAGATGGTAGATTGGGGTTTCATAGATTGTTGGATGCTATCTTTTTGTTCTCTGATCACTACTACAATGGATTGAGGTCTCAGTGGGAAAGATATATTACCAACATTTTGGGCTGAGCCCTTCTTCAAGGTATGAGGGGGAAAAAAACAGGAAGGCATATGAAGAATAGTGCGGGGAATCTTGGCCAACCACCAAAAGGTGTTAATTGGATATGATAAGAAAATTAATTTTGGTTCTGTGAAAGGAGACAGGGAAAGGGGGGGGGGAGAGGAAAGAGAGAGAAGATGAGGGAAAGATGACAGGTGGAGGGGGGGTGAAGATTTAGCAGAAACTGGAGAAATCAATGTTAATGTCATCTGGCTGGAGGGTGCCCAGACGGAAGATGAGGTGTTGTTCTTCCAGTTTGCAGTGGTCTCAGACTGGCAGAGCACGAGACAATGGTCAGATGTGTCAGCAGGGAAATGGGGTGGGGTGTGGCAGTCGCATACTTTGTCAGGAGGAGGAGAGTCCTTTTACAGAGGAATTGAAATAGGTGGTCACTAGGCGATCCACACTACTGCAGTGGACAGACCTGAGGTGCTTAACAAAGCGATCTCCCAGTCTGCGTCAAGTCTCACTGATGTAGAGGAGACCACAACAGATGCAGTAGATGACCTCTGCAGATTCACAAGTGAAATGTTGTTTCACTTGGAAGGACTGTTTTGGGTGCAAGTGCAGCATCTGCTGTGGTCACAGGTGTAGGTGCCAGGGGCTGATTAGTGGGGAGGGAGGAATGGACAAGAGAGTCACGTAAGGACTGATCGCTGTGTATAGTGATACACCACTAGCGTACTGCAGGGGGGTGACCTGTGTACCTACAGGAAGAGCACTGGAGGACAAGACAACACCTGCCTGGCTGTCAATCAGCCGACCTGAATGGGACAAGCCCCACCTGATCGACTACCAATCATCCGCCGGGATATAAGCCACATCTGGCCCCTCGAGGTCAGTCACTCAGAATTACAGCTAACTGCACCAAGGACTTTAAGTGGAATAAAGCCTGTTGATCAGTCTTTAAGTTTTGTGTCTGCTTTTCTGTATGACACTATACCACACTGTGGAAGGTGAAGAGGAGAGGAGAGGGGAATGTGTGTCTTGTAGTATAATCACATAGTAGGTGGCTGAAATGACAGAGGATGTTATGTTGAACTCAAAGACTGGTATGGTGGAAGGTAGAATATCCTGTTCTTGTTGCACGTGGATGAGGAGGTGCTCAGGGCAAGATGTATAGGTAATGGGTATATGCAGGTGAGGGGCTGAGTTAATGGTGATAGAGGGAAAGCCATGTTGTTTGAAGAAGGAAGACATCTCTGATGATCTGGCATGGAAGACCTCATCTTGGGAGCAGATGTGACGGAATCAGAAGAATTGAAAGAATGGAATGGAATCCTTACAGGGAATAGGTGCAGTCGAGATAACTGTGGGAGTTGCTGGGTTTGTAGAAGATGTCTGTCGAGAGCTTGTCTTCCAAGTTGGAGGCAGAGAAATTGAGAAAAGGGATAGTGTTGCTTGAGATGGACCAAATGAATCTGAGGATACATATAATGATAAATATGACAAGTGGGTAATACAGATTAACAGAAATATGAAAACACCAAGTTAGAATCCTGCAAAGAACTGGGAACAATTAAAAATAAAGAAAAAGTACCAGAAAGGTCCAGGGATAATTATTGAGATAGATCACTTTGCATTGTTAAAGACACACACGCTTGAAAGCAAGGAGTTCTTAATAAATATTCAACATTAGTTTTTATAGAAAAAAATGATCGTGGAATTATCACACGATGAAAGAAATAGTGGAAGAGCCTGGAGATAAATATTTAGAGACTATATTAAAAAGCTGATGAAAGTCAGTGGGAGATAAGGATTCAGGTGAGCATAATTCAGGAGTATCTTGTGAAATAGAGAGTGAGCCTTGGGAAGCAAAGGGGTGCGACTTTCCTCAGAATGCGTTGAAAAGATCTCGTATTCTTTGAGTTCAAATATCAATGGCCTGGAAGGGAATCATCAAGTGTTCTATGTACCAGGTTTTACTGAGCAATTTTAGGCCAAACAACATTAAAATAAAACTAAGGGCTCTGAAGGACTTTCCAAATGCAAGCAAAGTGTACAAGCCATTTGTCTGGGATAGTGGATATTGTAAACAACATCGCAGATGCACATAAAGATAATTAAATTAAATTAGGTATAAACACACCAATGTATGCCATCCTGCTTCAAAAGATTACTGATGCCAATGACAAGACATCCAATTGATTCATGCATTCCTCACAGCTGCCCAGCAGAAGGCCCTGCTTAAGGTGGATGTGTATTATCTCCAATGCAACTCCACCATTCCTTCATTTCTATTTGCAGGTAGAGGGTTAGACATTGGACTTGGTGGCATTCCAATCAGGGCTTTTCCTCGTGCATGGAGAATTTAAAGTAAATGTGATTGTTCTCTGCAAAATGTCATGCTGAACGTATCTTGTGGAGAATACAAAGTAATCTGCAATGTGGCCTCTTGCTGAAACAGACCTTTGTCGCGGTCAGATAATTGACTTTATCGTGAGTGGCGGCCGGCACAAGTACAAGTACATATCTTTACACACCCAGAGAGATTCGGCACTTGGACTTCATCCTACAATTTTCAGCAGACATCTGAGAAAAGTTAATGCCGTGGCCAACGCTCTTTCCAGGCATGACACTGACATCTTACATACAACTATTACTGTTGATTTCAACACCATGGCTCGGCACGGCACACTGATCCCGATCTCATCTGGTATTGTTGGATCGACTCTGGTCTCCATCTTCAAGATGTGACCCTGGTTGAATTGGGTGAAAAGTTAGTCTGTGATTTCTGCACAAGAAGGCCTAGACCTTTTTGTGCTGGTGGCTATGAGGTGGGAGATTTTTGAGTCTTTTCACAATCTATTACATCCTGGTAGAAGAGCATCAATCAAACTAGTTTCAGAACATTTTACCTGGCCTAATGTTAAATGGGATGATGGATTATGGGCAAGGATGTGCTGCCATGTCAAAGTTCTAAAGTCTCCAGACACACAAAATTTAAGATGGGGGATTTTGTTGTTCCAGATTCCTTTGTCCATTGAGAATGTCTACAGAGAACGCTGCCATCAGAGGGCAACAACAATCATCAAGGATCCAGCACACGCTCTGTTCTTGCTGCTACCATCAGAAAAGAGGTATAGGTGCCACAAGACTTGCACCACCAGGTTTAGGAACAGCTGCTGCCCCTTCGCCATTAGACCCCACCATCAACAACAAACTCAATCAAGGACTCATTTAAGGACTCTTAGCTTTTGCACTTTATTGATTTTTTTTGTTCTTTCTGTATTACACAGTTTGTTTACATTTGTTGCCTGTTTACTGTTCTTTGTTTACATGACTATGCTGTATATAGTTTTTTTCTTGCACTACCATTAAGTGGTAATTCTACCTTGCCTGCAGGAACAAGAATCTCAGGGTTGTTTGTGATATCACTTATGTACTCTGACAATAAATCTGAAATCTGAAGTGCGAGGAGTGATGGACGATCAATTCCACAAAGACTCAGGTAATTGAAACTGAAGGCTTTTATTAGCAAGAGATGGACAGCTTCCCTGTGTTTCTGGCTCACACTGACCTGGACTCAAACTGGGGGTAGGCTTGTGACATGACAGCCTTTATGGGGGAGAAAGGGGAGAAGTCACGAGCCGGCCAGTGAGAGCAGGATCAAACAGGAAAGGTCATGTAATGAATATGTACACTACAAAGGGGTGTAAGTGTAGTCAAGGTAACTGTGGAAGTTGATAGGTTTGCAGAAAATATCAGTAGAGAGCTTGTCTCCTGAGATGGAGATAGATCAAGAAAGGCGAGAGTGATGGACCAAGTGAATTTGAGGCCAGGGTTAGCAACAAAGAAGATAAAGTTGATGAGGTAGTAGCACCAGTGTAATCCCTGAAATATTGGTTACCCTTTACTTCCCATGAATGCCATATGACCTGCTGAGTTTCTTCATGTTTAGATTACAACAAAACATAGTTATATTGTGATCCAAAAGAAAAAAAAACGCAGAAGTTGAAAGCACAAAATAAACGTGAGCCAGGTGACAGCTGGGTGAATAACTTAAGGTGGGTCTGGAGTGGGTGGAAAAAGAAGGTAAATAAAAATGTGAAAAAGCCAGCAGAAAATGGGGTTTAAAAAATAATGGCTGCTGTGAAGTGTGATGCAGAAGCTGGAAGAGCTGCTTTTCTGAAAGTATAATTTTTTAAAAATGATTTCCATGGTCAAACTGAGTGCCCATATCTTTAAACTTAGACTTGTATCTTTATCCCTTTTTAAATTTTGAGCAAGTATTATTCGTTGAACAATTAGCCATACACTTCAGTTAAACTGTAGAATTCTTTTTTATTCTAATATCAAAGAATATTGAAATCCACGAGGGGTGTCTTGGTCCATCACAGAATTCTATCTTTTGTCTTCAAAATACAAAAGTAGAAGGTGACATCTGCTCTACATTTTTTCTTAATCTTCAAGAATTAGTTACTTTGAATAAGTGAAATGACTACATTTCACACAGGCTGTGAGACTGATGAACAGTAGCCAAAGTCATCCCAAATATTTAGATATATTTATTTTGATTATTTATGTATTGTGTAGTGTGTGTTTTTGTGTGTGCACTGTGGTCTGGAGAGACACTGTTTTGTTGGATTATATAGACACAATCAGGTGATAATAATCAGATCTTGACCTTGAACTTGAAATGAAGTCATCAGTAGATAAAATCCACAAATGACAAGATCAACATTTGAGGACCATTCTCTAAGGATTTGCTAAGGCTCTGTATTGTTATGCTTTTACGTGTTCATTCATACTTTCTTCTTAACCTGGATGTTCCAATTTTTAAGACATTTCTTTCAGCAGAGATTTGCTTAAATGTTGTTAGCTTTTTTTTGAGAACTGAGATTGGAAAGGAACATAATACCAAAGCCAATGGAAGCATATATCTAGCAACCCCAACAGTTGGACTTGAGAATAAGTATTTAACATACAGCCCAGAATTGCAATGAAGTATTAACACTGACAGGAACATAATCAATGCACTGTGAATTATGGCACCCAGGAGAGCCATAGAAATGAATACAGCAGAGAAAGTATTACTCCCATTAGGTTTAATTCTGGATCGAAAAAGAAACTGAAAGTCTGACACGAGTGAAAATAAGATTTACAAGTAGAACTATACCATTCACTGGGCAATCTAGCCCAAGTTTGCACAATGAAATGTAAACTGGAGCATCCAAAAACCAGTTTATGAAAATCAAAGCATTAGGTAGTAAATGGGATAAAAAGGTTAAGATGGCGGAGTGGTCAGAACCATCCTCATAAGATAATAGAATCCAGAGGCAAACAAGAGAGACTGCAGAAAGCTGAAGGGACTCAGTGGGACAGGCAGCATCCATAGAAGGCAACAGCAAGTTGACTGTGGGGCCAAGAATGCTTCATCAGGACTGGCAAAAAAAAGAGAGCAGAGGCCCGAATAAAAGGGAGGGTGAGAGGAACATAAGATGGCAGGTGATAGGGGAATACAGGTAGGAGGGAGAAGTAGATGGGTGAAGACAAAAATGGCAATAATGTAAGAAGCTAGGAGGTGATAGGAAGAGGGCTGAGGAGGATGCACTCTGATAAGAGGACAGTAGATCATGGAAAGGAGGAATTGGAGTCCACAGATTGGGGCAACACTTCATCATGCACCTTTGCACCATTCACTTCAACAGCCAGGTTTTCCCAGAGGCTCGCCATTTCATTTCCCATTCCCATACAGACATAGCCTACTATACAGCCAGGTTGAGGTCACACACCTTGTATTCTGTCTTGGCTGTCTCCAATGGACGGCAACAACATCAACCTCCAATTTCTGATAACCTCTCTCTCCTCCCTTGCACTCTGACTTTATTCCAGATTTTCAGCATCTGCAGGGTTTTTTAAAAATGTTTTTCTCAACATTTTGTTGCCAAGCTAGCAGTTTTCATTTCTAGTTTTGGTTCAGTTATCTACAGCAGTAATTCTACTCATTTCCTGTGCTCCCTTTATCTCAGACAGCTAACTTATTCACATTGAGGCAAGTTTAATTCATAGACTACAGATTGTATCAGCACCCTGCTTTTGCCACCTCGCCTGGAGAAGAGGATAATAAAACTGGCTGCGGTAAATGACATTGGTTTAGTTCTTCTTTGGCTTGGCTTCGCGGACGAAGATTTATGGAGGGGGTAAAAAAGTCCACGTCAGCTGCAGGCTCGTTTGTGGCTGACAAGTCCGATGCGGGACAGGCAGACACGATTGCAGCGGTTGCAGGGGAAAATTGGTTGGTTGGGGTTGGGTGTTGGGTTTTTCCTCCTTTGCCTTTTGTCAGTGAGGTGGGCTCTGCGGTCTTCTTCAAAGGAGGTTGCTGCCCGCCAAACTGTGAGGCGGTGGTCAATGTGGCAGGCACCAAGAGATTTCTTTAGGCAGTCCTTGTACCTTTTCTTTGGTGCACCTCTGTCACGGTGGCCAGTGGAGAGCTCGCCATATAACACGATCTTGGGAAGGCGATGGTCCTCCATTCTGGAGACGTGACCCATCCAGCGCAGCTGGATCTTCAGCAGCGTGGACTCGATGCTGTCGACCTCTGCCATCTCGAGTACTTCGACGTTAGGGATGTAAGCGCTCCAATGGATGTTGAGGATGGAGCGGAGACAACGCTGGTGGAAGCGTTCTAGGAGCCGTAGGTGGTGCCGGTAGAGGACCCATGATTCGGAGCCGAACAGGAGTGTGGGTATGACAATGGCTCTGTATACGCTTATCTTTGTGAGGTTTTTCAGTTGGTTGTTTTTCCAGACTCTTTTGTGTAGTCTTCCAAAGGCGCTATTTGCCTTGGCGAGTCTGTTGTCTATCTCATTGTCGATCCTTGCATCTGATGAAATGGTGCAGCCGAGATAGGTAAACTGGTTGACCGTTTTGAGTTTTGTGTGCCCGATGGAGATGTGGGGGGGCTGGTAGTCATGGTGGGGAGCTGGCTGATGGAGGACCTCAGTTTTCTTCAGGCTGACTTCCAGGCCAAACATTTTGGCAGTTTCCGCAAAGCAGGACGTCAAGCGCTGAAGAGCTGGCTCTGAATGGGCAACTAAAGCGGCATCGTCTGCAAAGAGTAGTTCACGGACAAGTTTCTCTTGTGTCTTGGTGTGAGCTTGCAGGCGCCTCAGATTGAAGAGACTGCCATCCGTGCGGTACCGGATGTAAACAGCGTCTTCATTGTTGGGGTCTTTCATGGCTTGGTTCAGCATCATGCTGAAGAAGATTGAAAAGAGGGTTGGTGCCAGAACGCAGCCTTGCTTCACGCCATTGTTAATGGAGAAGGGTTCAGAGAGCTCATTGCTGTATCTGACCCGACCTTGTTGGTTTTCGTGCAGTTGGATAATCATGTTGAGGAACTTTGGGGGACATCCGATGCGCTCTAGTATTTGCCAAAGCCCTTTCCTGCTCACGGTGTCGAAGGCTTTGGTGAGGTCAACAAAGGTGATGTAGAGTCCTTTGTTTTGTTCTCTGCATTTTTCTTGGAGCTGTCTGAGGGCAAAGACCATGTCAGTGGTTCCTCTGTTTGCGCGAAAGCCGCACTGTGATTCTGGGAGAATATTCTCGGCGACACTAGGTATTATTCTATTTAGTAGAATCCTAGCGAAGATTTTGCCTGCAATGGAGAGCAACGTGATTCCCCTGTAGTTTGAGCAGTCTGATTTCTCGCCTTTGTTTTTGTACAGGGTGATGATGGTGGCATCACGAAGATCCTGAGGCAGTTTACCTTGGTCCCAACAAAGCTTGAAAAACTCATGCAGTTTGGCATGCAGAGTTTTGCCGCCAGCCTTCCAGACTTCTGGGGGGATTCCATCCATACCTGCTGCTTTGCCACTTTTCAGTTGTTCGATTGCCTTATATGTCTCATCCAGGGTGGGACCCTCATCCAGATCTAGCCTTAGGGGCTGTTGAGGGAGCTGGAGCAGGGCGGAATCTTGGACTGAGCGGTTGGCACTGAAAAGAGATTGGAAGTGTTCTGACCATCGGTTGAGGATGGAGATCTTGTCGCTGAGGAGGACTTTGCCGTCTGAGCTGCGCAGCGGGCTTTGGACTTGGGGTGAGGGGCCGTACACAGCCTTTAGAGCCTCGTAGAAACCCCTGAAGTCGCCAATGTCCGCGCTGAGCTGGGTTCGTTTGGCGAGGCTAGTCCACCACTCATTTTGGATCTCCCGGAGTTTGCGCTGAAGATGGCTGCATGCGCGACGGAAGGCTTGTTTCTTCTCTGGACAGGACGGCTTTGTAAGGTGAGCCTGGTGGGCAGCTCGCTTCTTTGCCAGCAGCTCCTGGATTTCCTGGCTGTTTTCGTCAAACCAGTCCTTGTTTTTCCTGGAGGAGAAGCCCAGTACCTCTTCAGTGGATTGCAGTATGGTAGTCTTCAACTGATCCCAGAGGGTTTCAGGGGACGGGTCCGTGAGGCGGGTTGTATCGTCGTGCTTTGCTTTGAGGTTTGCCTGGAAGTTTCCTCTCGCTTCGTCTGACTGCAGGTTTCCAACATTGAACCTCTTTCTGGGGGCTTTATTGTTCCTGGGCTTTGGTTTGAAGTGACGGTTGAGCTTGCAGCGAACAAGCCGGTGGTCAGTGTGGCATTCCGCGCTAGGCATGACCCTGGTGTGGAGCACATCTCGTTTGTCACTTTCTCGCACCAGGATGTAGTCCAGGAGGTGCCAGTGTTTGGATCGGGGATGCATCCAGGTGGTTCTACTAGCTTGATTAAAACTACAGCTAACAATTATTTAACCACTAATGTTTGAATGAATATTAAATAGAAATATAATTGAAACTTTACAATCATTTTTCATTCTTCAAACTTTGATGTAATTCTATCCGAATTAAATGACTAATTTAAGTAGAAATTGACATCCAGTTATATCTTGCAATTGACAACCAAAATTTTTATCTTGGAGTAGTTTTTAGATCAGCTTGAACTTATGATTTGTAGTATATAATATTGTGGTGTCTTATTTAATAATTGAGACATATGTGGCTGAAGGCAGTGTCAGAAATGCCTTGTAACTAGTTCACATCTGAAAGCTATTTGAAGATATCGATTGAAACCAGGAAATGATAAGTGTAGGAGGGCCAATAATTTTTCTCATGAAAAAGCAGTGAACTACCTGTGGTGAAGAGCAGCTGGTAGGAAAGACAGTTTAATTCATTACTGCAAAATAGCTGGGATTGAGAAGAACAAAACAGAATATATGGAGAGCTGTATGAAGAAGAAGCTGCTTTTTCTCTCCATAAACACATGATTTTAAAATCTTAAAACATCTCCATCTTCCCAAGCCCCTCCATTGCTATTGTCAGAGAGATTGGGACCTCTTGATTACACCTTTATGTATCAATCATGAGAAAAAAATACACAGGTGAGATATTGCATGGCAACAGTGAGCAAAATCACATGAATAACGTATCTCAGTTGACAAGAATGTATCTGTAAAGAGCCCAGCACAAACCCTTGCCTTTCCTGTTGCTGTGACTACTGTGTCTGGAACCTGGTGGGGATTCAACAGTGAATTGTCCTGTGGTGTGTAGAAGCTGCCTATGAAGAATATTTCAAAGAAACAATTTATGCCAAAGATTTTGAATGAATATTCTGTTAAAGGTTTTACTTTGGAATGAAGCCTTCATTGAGTAAGTTAAGATGGTGAGGTGGAGGCAGAGGGAACCTCCACCAGCAATTCCCCCTTTTATTGCATTTCATGCGTCCATCCCTGCTGCACCCTGGATAATAATTGCTACATTTCATCAGGCAAGAAAAAGGAGGAAAACAATGCAGGTAAAAAGCAATGAGTCTGAAAATGAAGCATTTTTATCACCCACAACACCCCTGGCTCTCCTTGACTACTGTCCCTGCCCAATTAGGCTCCCAATGAGCATTGTCCCTTGCCCAATCTACCACATTTTTCATCTGAGTCTTGCCTAACCAGCCTATAATTGAGTGCAACAGATGACAGAAAGATGGTGTTGGGATCTAGAAGGACATTTAGCCCTTTTCACTCTGTGCTAATTGGCCTGCATTAGAATCATAGAACACTAGAGCTCTGCATTGCTTGCCATTTAAAATTCTGGTTCTTATTTTCAAGTTCTTCAGTAGTTCTTCAATTCTTGCTTCTCATGCATCCTTGATTTTTATTTCTACTGCATCAACAGTGTCTCCAGTTTACTGGACCTTAAGCTAAATGGAAACATCAGAATTATAACAATGCTATGTTCTACTGCTTCCACCCCCCCCCCTTTAAAATATGAACAAGCTTTTAGTTAATTGGCCAAATTTCTAAACCTCATGATGATGACGCTCTGGTGCCTTGGGAAATCATACTGCATTAAGGCTTTGTTTCTGGTCCATGACACAAATCTCACAACCTGAATTTATCTGTGATTTAACATATAATTTCTTTCATTCACAGCACATGGCACAGGGAAGGCCAGCATGTCAAAGTTAACCATATCGTTTGGAATCAATAAAGCCCAAACCAGATTTCCTCTCCTAGCAGACACCAGTGAAGCAGTTGGTTCAGCCTCATCGGTTAGAATTTCACAATCATCCAATAGTGTTTTTTTTTTGTCACCTTTACTAACATTATCATATTTTATTTAAATGCTGGTGTTTATTCAATTGACATCTGAATGTAGCAGCTGGCATACTGGTCATACCCCAACCTCTAGATTGCTAACATAGAATCATAATCATTATGCGGCTTTCAGTTGGGGTGAAGCTAAGAAATGCCTAAACTGCTTTCCCTCCTCATTCCATCACTGATGACCACTCACTCGGCTCTTACATGCATAGACTCCAGGCTGTTCGATACACTTTCCCCCTCTCCCTCCCCTATAGATTAGAGCATCACTTCCTTTTTTGTGGTGTAATTTTGAATGTAGCACCTCAGCCAATCAGCAGCTCTCCTGGGAAACGAACAATGTGTAACGGAATGTCAGGTGCAATCTCTCACCAGTAGCTGGATGACCAGGGGCGAAGAATGCACCTATTCAGTTAATCTGAGTAGGCATATCAAAACCACTCGTGTGTAGCACAGGAGCCTACCCATCACCTTGCATGTTCAACAATCCTTTATCAAAGGTTAAGTAATTAATAGTGATCACTGATAATTTCTTCAATGGTAATCCACAGCCTGCAAGAAATAGGGCTGCATAGTGTGTTATGACAGGTCACGATGTAAATTATATCCTGCGTACTAACTATTCCGTGCAGTTAATGGTAACCTCATCAAAACGGAACATAGCATTGTTATAATTCTGATGTTTCCTGAAGAACAAGATAGTATGATGTGGGATTAGGATGAGAGTGTTTTCAGATCTCAATCCAATAATATCAGAGTTGTGTTTTTTCATGTATCTGACAGAACATGTATGGAATCTATCTTTCAACACACAAATTGGTGTCAGTTATGTGCAGCTGATGTCTAGAATCATTCTCTAAAGATCTTTGATGGCATAGTCATCTCCTGTGACATCCATTAGCCATTCAACATCCAGGTTTGCTTCTGAGTAACTTAAAGATAGCTTCCTTCTGGAAACATAACTTAGGATGGTCTCATTTAAGTAATTTACTTACATTCAGACCCTTACCTCTTCTCTCAATAATCACCTTTCAAGTCTCATGACTCTTGTACAATGGAACCCCATCTATTAATATCCTATCTCAATCCAATCCCTCCCTAACCATTCACAATATATGACCATCAACACTCCCTGTTCTCCATCCTTCTCCCTCATACATCCAGTAGCCATTGTGCATCATCTTCACCCCTCTACTTACTATCTAATTCATAAATCTCACATCTCCAGGCCTCTCTTCCCTTCAACCGCTCCCTAGACCTGACTTCAGACTTGTGTACTTTCATCTACAAACTCCATGCTGGCAAAGCCATTCTCATGTCCAGCATGCATGAGAACTTCAGCCTTATGTACAATAATGTCCTCAATGGCCCATTGTGAAAAAGGTGTTTTAACACCCTGTTGCAAACACTGGCATAATTGTTGGGTCTATTTGTTTGTAACAGTCTCTCCATCCTCAGTGAAGTATAAAAGAATTTTTTAATCATAGAGAACAAGCTGATGTACAGCATTTCACCAAATCTATGAGAAATCTTTATATTCCATGAAATTGAACATGAGATTGTCATACCAGATCTAGGCTACCAGCACGTCGGTTTGATTGGTTTACTCTAGTGGCTGCCTATCTGGCTAAGTGCTCTACATTTTTTAGTAAATAATGCATTTTTAATTTCTCTAAAGTGCTGGAGTATGATTAAAAAATAGAACTTATAACATTAGAAATTAAACACCAGCTGCCACCTTGAATTCACTATTAAGGTCCAGAGCTGGCAAAAAAACACACCTAAAGATAATAAATTTAAATTATGTATAAATAGGCCTTTCCAGTCCATAAATCCATCCTGCCCCAATATACCAATAAACCTACAAATCCCAACCTTTTTGCAGAGTGGTATGAAACCAGAGAACCTGAAGGAAATCCTTACAAGCAGCGCCATATTCAAATGCAGTTTGCTGGCACTGTAATAAGACCATAGAATCATAGAACATTAAAGCACAGAAAACAGGTCATTTGATCCTTGTAGTCTGTGCTGAAACGTTATTCCGCTAGTCCCTCTGATCTGCACTCATTCCATAACCCTCCAGACCTCTTCCATCCATGTATCTATCAATATCCTACTTCAATCCAATCCCTCCCTAACCATTCACAATATATGACTATCAACACTCCCTGTTTTCCATTCTTCTCCCTCATACACCCAGCAGCCAAAACATAAGAGTGAGCCCACATTTACCACATCAGATGGCCCACCACTCTGAGTGAAGATGTTCTCCCTAATGTTTCCCTAAACTTTTCCCATATCCTCTCATATTTATCTCTCCTAATCTAAGAGGAAAGAGCCTACTCCCATTTACTTTGTCTAAGCCTCTCTTAATTTTGTAAACCTCTATCAAATCTCCCCTCATTCTTCTACGATCCAAGGAATAAAGTCCTAACTTGTTTAATCTTTTCCTGTAACTCAAATCCTGAAGACCCAACAACATCTTTTAATCTTACTGATATCCTGCCTGTAGTTTGGTGACCAAAACTGCACACAACACTCCAAATTTGGCCTCTTAAACAACCTCATCATAACATCCCAACTCCTATATTCAAAACTTTGATTTATGAAGGCCAAGATGCCAAAAGCTTTCTTTACAACCCTGTCTTCCTGTGACGCCAATTTTAGAGAATTATGTATCTGTATTCCCAGATCCCTTTGTTCCTCTGCACTCTTCAGTGCCCTGCCATTTACTGTGCATGTCCTACCTTGATTTGTCCTTTCAAAATGCAACACCTCACACTTGTCTGCATTAAATTCTATCTGCCATTTTCTGTGCAATTTTTCCAATTGGTCCAGATCCCTCTGCAAGCTTTGAAAGCTTTCCGCACTGTCCACAACACCTCCAATCTTAGCGTCATCAGCAAAGCAAAGCAAAGTTTTTTGTTTAAAGTGTTAGATAAGTTTAAATTTGGGCCTCTTTTTATTGGCTGGATTATATAAAGAATCCTACGGCTAGAGTTGTGACAAATGGACAGGTATCTTCTTCTTTTGTATTATCTAGATTGACTAGGCAGGGCTGCCCTTTGTCACCAGCTCTATTTGCATTAGTCATTGAACCTTGGCTCAGTTAATTAGACAAGATAATAATATTAGGGGTTTTAGGGTGAAAGCGGATGAATATAAAATAAATTTATATGCCGATGATGTTTTGATATATTTAACACAGCATAGGCAATCTCTGGGGAGTCTGCATGTTAGATTGGAGTGGTATGGTGAATTATTGGGATATAAAATTAATTGGGATAAGAGTGAAATTATGCCTTTGGCGGATGTGGATTATTTGTCTTGTAGGCATATTGTGAAATTTAAGTGGTCTGATCGAATTAATTACTTAGGTATTATAATAGATAGTAATTATAATCATTTATATGAATTGAATCATTTGCCCTTGTCTAAAATTAAATATGATTTAAATCAGTGGAAAGATTTACCAATAACATTAGTAGGATGTGTTAATTGTGTGAAAATGAATGTCTTTCCCCATATCCAATATCTTTTTCAGTCTATTCTTTGTAGGATTCCCCAAAATTTTTTAAAAGATTTGAATGCTTCAGTGAGGAAATTTTTCGTGGAAAGGTAAAATGGCGAGGGTATCATTGTGAAAACTGACTTGGAAATATGCTTTAGGCAGACTGCAACTTCCTCATTTTCAGAATTACTATGGTTCGGCACAGTTGAAATTTATTAATAGGATGTTTGAAGTGGATAAACCTTTGGTATGGGCTAATACTGAATTATCTCAGATTGATGAGAAAAGAATGGATTATTTTCTTTATAAATGGAATTCTCAGCTTTTACAGAGTTACAATTTGTCTGTCTTGAAACATTTAATGGAGTTATGGACCAAGAAGAATGAAATTATAGGTATGGAAGGTAAAATTTTGGCTAGGACCCCTTTATTTCAAAATAAGCTTTTTTCTTTTACATTAAATAATCAACTTTTGAAATTGTGGGAACAGAAAGAAATTAGATTGATAGAAAATTGTTATGAGGCTTTCCAAAGAATGAAAGAGATATATAAATTTCTTCAAATACTTTGTTTAATTATTATCAAGTTAGAGCCTTATTGGATAATTTTGGGCGCACGTTAGAGTTACCTATGTGGTCTAAATTTGAAAGATTAATTACTGAAGGTGGCAAGAGAGGATTTATATCTGAAATGTATATTCTATTACAGAATAAATCTAAATTAAAATGGGAAAAAGATCTGTCCATATCTATTTCTCAAGATGATTGGATGACTTTATGTGAGGATAGTATGATTAAAATTTTTAATGTTAGCTATAAATTGGTTCATTATAACTTTATTCATCAGTTATTTTTAACTCCTGAGAGGTTAAGGAAATATAAGTTTAATTCTTCTGATTTATGTTTTAGGTGCCATAAGCAAGTTGGCTCCTTCTTGCATTCTACTTGGTTATGTAAAACAGTGAAACCTTTTTGGAATAAAATTAAGGAACTTTTAGAAGCTTTATTTAAATTTTAAAATTTGCATGATTCTATGGTATTTTTATTGGGTTATATTAAGAAAGTGAATTTGGAATTAAAACTAGTTAAGTTTCAAATTGCTTTTTTGAGATTGCCACTAACTGTGGCTAGAAAATGTTTGGCAATTACTTTGAAAAATGAGAATCATTTGAGTATTCAACGGTGGCACTCTGAAATAAGGTCTTGTATTCCATTGGAAAAGATCATGTATAATATATGTAACAATTATTCATTTTTTATTTAAGTTTGGTCCCTGTATGAGATGTATGGGATTGAATTTGTAATTTTTTTTCCCACAATTGTTGGGGTTGCACTAAACCATGGCAATAGTTGAAGGTTGTTATTTAAGTTTATCTCCACTCCTTTTGTTTTTTTCTCTCTTTTGGGGTAGTTTAGAGGGGGGTTGGTGGGAGGGGTTGTTGGGTGGAGTGGGGGACTATATGTGGTAAAATATCATGTATTTACTTGTATTTTTATTGTACGACATTGTGATTAATAAATAAACTTTACAAAAAAAAAAGAACCTTCCTGAGCAGTAACCATTTACCTTTCAAGTACCAAAGCCTGGTGGAATTCATAATGTTAAATTCTATGCACAATATAAGAATTGCCTGCAACCAGTAAATTTGGAAGAATGAGAAATGGTATTGGACTGTGAATCAAAGAACTTTTCTGAACTTACACACACACACATTACATACACGTGCGCTTAGAATTAGAAGGGGGTTGTTAAATTAGTTAAATTAATAGTGATAAGTTGTAGTGTGATTCTTTTTTTAATGTTTAAAGATAATTAAAAGCAACTTTTATTTAAGTAATCATTTGTCTTGGTGAATATCTATTGCTGCTGGGTTTTGGGGTCCTCTGGGCTCATAACAATCTCTATATGTTCCATGACATTACTGCTTGATTCCCTTCCTTCCTTTCACACTATCCCAGTTTCCTGAGTAAATATTGATGCAAAAAAACTGTTCAAGTTCTCCCCCATCTTGTTAGGCTCCACACATAGATGGCCACTTCTAAGGGGCCAATTTTGTCCCTTACTATCCTTCTACTCTTAACATATTTGTAGAAACCCTTCAGGTTTACCTTCAAGTACCAAAGCCTGGTGGAATTCATAAATGTTAAATTCTATACCTACTAAAGCAACCTCTTGTCTTCTTTTCACCCTTCTGATTTCCTTTAGTATTTTCTTATGTTTTCTATATTTTATAGTATCTCATTTGCTCCTTGTTCCCTATACTTGCTATACTCCTTTGCCTTCCAGCCTCTGAACCAGATCACTAATATCCATTGAAAATCAAGGTTCCCTATGCCTGTTAACTTTTCCTTTAATCCTGACAGGAACATGCAAACTCTGCACTCTCAAAATATTGCCTTTGAAGGCCTTTCCACTTACTGAACACATCCTTGCCAGAAAACAACTTATCCCAATCCACTCTTCCTTTGATCCTTTCTCATTTCCACAAAATTGGCCTTTCTCCAGTTAGAATCTCAACTGAGGACCAGGCCTATCCTTATCCATAATTAAGATTCAAGATTTAATTTATTATCATAGTAATAAAATAGTGTCATATTACATGAAAATTCTTTTTGTCTGCTGCAAAGCAGACAGATTCACCACTGGCATGAATTGCCTATGCGCTTCTTAAAGTTTTACAGTCAGAGAGAGAGAAGCAAAAGAGAGCCCCCCAGAGTCACTGAGTGTCCATAGATTCACGACTAGCGCTTCCACTGCCCGCGCAGCATCACAGAGTTCAACCCAAGCTCCAGAACCGAACCTCTGACACAGTCAGGAATCCTTCAGCGCTCTCAGCACCTCCATCCTTGTTCTTAACTAATAACATTATGGTCACATGACCCAAAATGTTTGCCTATACCTACTTCTGCCACCTGGTCTGTCTGGTTCCCTAATAGGAGATCAAATATTGCCTCCTCTCTTGTTGGTACCTCGATATATTGATTTAGAAAACTTTCCTGAATACATTTGACAAACTCCAAGCTATCCATCTATTTTACAGTATGGGAGTCCAAGTTATATGGAAAGTTAAAATCTCCTACTATTACAACTTTCTGCTTTTTACATTGGCTGGCTATCCCTCTACAGATTTGCTCCTCCAATTCTTTGACTATTGGGTGGTCCATAATACAACTCTATCAATGTGGTCACATCTTTTCAGTTCCTCAGCTCCATATAGCCTCTGTAGATGAGCCCTCTGGGCTGTCCTGCCTAAGCACAGCTGTGATATTTTCCCTGGCTAGCAATGCCACTCCTCCCCCTTTTATCCCTCCCCCTCTATCACGTCTGAAACAAACAGGACCTCGGAATATTGAGCACCTAGTCCTGCCTCTCCTGCAACCAAGTCTTACTATTACCAATAATGTCATTTTCCCAGAAGCCAATTGATGCCCTAAGCTTGCCTGCCTTTCCGACAATACTCCTTGCATTGGAATAAATACACCTGGGAACATTTCTAACATGTACAAACCTTTAATTTCTGTCTATACTTGCAGTCCTCCACCTCACTAGCTACTCTAACACTTTTGTTCCTATCCCCATGCCAATCTAGTTTAAACCCCCAGGAGCTGCACTAATAAACCTACGTACAAGAATGGTGGTCCCCCTCCAGTTCTGATGCATGCCACCCTGTTGGAAGAGGTTCCACCTTCCCTAGAGCAGAGCCCAATTGTGTAGCACAAACTACTGTGCTAACTGTGATGCACTAATAATTTATTTAAGGCATCTTATTTTGTACCTATGTTCATTCAGTTCAGATTTACCTGTACATTGAAATGAAATCGCTGATATCTGAAACATTGGTGCACAATTTTCTGATGAACAAACTGACCCAAACTGGGATCCCTCTCATTATACACCCACGTGGTTTCACCCTCAAAATAAGATGGCCTGAAATGCTAGAAGGAATCTTGGAATAAGTAAGAAAATCTGGAGAAAGACATCCAACAAAAGATCTGTACTTTTGTAGAAACTTACCAGCAAGATCTCTATAAGGGCACAATGCCTGTTATAAATACCTGCACTTGTGGAAATCTTTCAAAGCCTGTCTCTCCAGCGGCTGTCTCCGCCTTCACTGCCTCTGCCCACCTGCTTCCATCTGCCTTTTCATTTCTATTTTTTTTCTTTGACTGCTACCACCTATCACCCACCTGCTCAGACTCCCAAATCCACCCTTCTCCCTTCCCCTCCACCTGTCAGTCATCCTGCACCCCTCCTTCATCCACCCCTCACCTACTGGTTCCTGTCTCACCCTCCCCTCTTTCCTCTATAAACTGTCAATCTTCCCTCTCCACTCTGTCCTGATGCAGGACCTTGGCCTGCAACATTTACAATACCTCCCACCCCCCCCCCCCCACCCCCCCCCACCCACAGATGCTGTTCATCCCATGGCGTTTCTCCAGCTGTTACAAGGACTGCCTAAAGAAATCTCTTGGTGCCTGCCACATTGACCACCGCCAGTGGGCTGATATCGCCTCAAACCGTGCATCTTGGCGCCTCACAGTTCGGCGGGCAGCAACCTCTTTTAAAGAGCCCACCTCAATGACAAAAGACAAAGGAGGAAAAACCCAACACCCAACCACAACCCACCAATTTTCCCTTGCAACCGCTGCAACCGTGTCTGCCTGTCCAGCATCGGACTTGTCAGCCACAAACGAGCCAGCAGCTGACGTGGACATTTACCCCTCCATAAATCTTCGTCCGCGAAGCCAAGCCAAAAAAAGAAAAGGAAGAATGTTTTACTTAAGTAAATGCCCCCTTTTGCTGTGAATGCAAAGGCGTATAGTCAAAAGTTATAAGATACTCTACTTTTATTTATTTTCTACTTATGCCCTGCCCAGCAACAGTGCATATTCTTCTGTTAAAATCACCCCCCTCCCCACCACCACCCCCCCCCCCCCCGGCTCTCGGAAACCTTTCAGCTTGTCTCCACTGAGATGTACTACGGATCGCACCTTTCTGTTCAATGCTACATTTATCTCACAGAAAAGCAAGCATTCATAGAGTGCTTTCACGCCTTTACAGACAAGTCAACACCAGGCAACTTCCTGCATTAGCACCCTCCTTCCTAATTGAGCTGTTCTTTAGATATCTGTGCTGATAGCTTGGGTACCCTGAAAAGTCTTGTAAGCCTTTATTTGCCACCACACGAGCTTCATTGCTATGTGACTCTTTTTCAGAGTTCCTCTCTGAAATCATAATGGGGAGGGAAACTGTTGCTAATGCAATTAAGTGATATGGAGAACTGTTCCCTGAATGAGCTCTTTTGCTCTAGTTTGCAACTGCTGCTAAATGATTCTTGTAATTGTTTTTAAATGCTTTTTGAAACCGCAATAAAGAGATTGCAACAAAATGGTTAATTGACTGGTCCAAAACATTTGAAATACCCTTGAGTTATCAGCTGCATCCTTGCATCATTAGGTCATTGATCTTTTCATCATAAGATCTGTAAGGGGGAGTTAATTTCATGATGCTCAATCCCATGCACAGCTCCTCCTCAGCAAATGAAGTTACTGATGGATTCGTGCAACAAGACCACGTTTAAGATAAAGGCTGATAAGTGGTAAATGCCACCACCACTTTCATAAAGGCATTTAGGGATGGATAATAAATGCAGATCTGGGCAGCGATGCCCAGATCCTGAAAAATGTAAAAAAAAGGTAACTCTGTCAACTTTCACTTCTGGTCGTCCTGAGCTACGCCTCTATGGTGGTTTATAATAGATGTGATATACTTGAGCTGCCTGGGAGTTTGTCATCATTCCTTTTTATATAAACATGTCTTCAGCTTCACTGGGGTTGTTAAAGTAAAACAATTAAGTAGCATTCAATATGGATAAGATGATGATGACATTGCACTCGATTTCAGCCTGATGGAACCATTACAAAATCCTTGGTTGGCTCCTCATCCTTGCTCTCCCACTGTGAAATAACATCAAGTTGCCAGCCGGTTATTATCATATTATAAATCAGGAGTTTTCTATAATCATTTGAACTGTGGTCCCAGATGTGTTTGCAACTTGTACTAATCACAGCTAAATTCAGTGAAAAGAAGAACAACTGGGGTAAATTACTTCATATTTATGGTCATCTGACTGCACATATACAACCAGATGAAACAGCCTTTCTCCAGACCATGAAGCCTTCACAGACACACAATAATCACATATATACATAAAGAAATACTTTTAAAAATATATATAAATATTTTGAAATTACTTACTTGGTTACTGGAAAGATGGGTTACAAAACAACAGATGGAATTTAATGCAGGCAAGTGTGAGGTGTTGCTTTTTGGAAGGACAAACCAAGGTGGGACAAACACAGAAAATGGTAGGGCACTGAGGAGTGCAGTAGAATAGGGATCTGGGTATAGAGATGCACAATTCCCTGAAAGTGGTGTCACAGGCAGATAGGGTGGCAAAGATTACTTCTAGTCCATTGTCCTTCATAAATCAAATATTGAGTACAGGAGTTGGGATGTTATGGTAAAGTTGTATAAGACATCAGTGAGGCCAAACTTGGAGCATTGTGTGTAGCTTTTGTTACCTAACTACAGTAAAGATGTCAATAAGATTGAAAGAATGCAAAGATTTACTAGGATGTTGCTGGGACTTGAGGAACTGATTTACAGGGAAAAGTTAAACAGGTTAGGACTTTATTCCCTGGAGTGTAGAAGAATGAGGGGAAATTATACCTACACACAAAATAATGATGGATATACATAGAATATGTGCAAGTAAGTTTTTTCCACTGAGGTTAGGTGGAAAAATCCATGGATTAAAGGTGAAGGGGAAAAGTTTAAGAGGAACATTAGGGGGAACTTAGACTGAACTTCCTGAGAAGACTGAAGTGGGTAAGGCTATCAGCCACCATTATGTGAACCTTCTACAGGAGCCCTATCAAAAGCATCCTGGTCAGCTGTAACACAGAATGGTATAGTTGTTGCAAAGAAATTGATCAGAACTAAGAGTGGCAGAGAATATCACTGGAATATCCCTCCTCCCCATCAGCAAGATCTATGAGGATTGTTGCCTGAAGAGGGCATGGAAATCAATGAAGACTCCTTCCACCCCACATACAGTATCTTTCAGCTGCTCCTATTGGGAAAAAGATAGAGGAAGATTAGAGACAGTAACACCAGGGCAGTAAGAATGTTGAATGAGCAAAGGAACTACTAACACTAACCAATCATTCATATTAATGACACAATATTTATTTGTATATATGAATACTTGTTCTTCATATATTGTTTGTCTGTATGTGTGTTACATCTGGTTGGTGTCTGTGTGTTTTGCACTGAGAACCAGAGAACACTGTTTCATCAGGTTGTAAAGTGAGTGTGGAACAAGCTGCCAGCTGAAGTGGTAAATGTGGGCTCAATTTTAATATTTAAGAAAAATTTGGACAGTTATATGGATGGGAGGGGTATGGTCTAGGTGCAGGTCAATGGGACAGTAGAATAATAGGTTGGCACAGACATGAAGGGCCAAAGGATCTGTTACCATGCTGTAATGTTTTATGGTTATAGGATGGTGTTCATCAATCTCACAGCCTGTGGGAAGAAGTTATACCCAGACTGGCAGTCCTGATTTTGATGCTCCTCTACCTTCTTCTTGATAGTAGTGGGTTGTAGCCAACCACTAGAAACACACACACACACACACAGTGTGGCTGGTTAAGCTCACTCCTTTATTAGGGCTGGAAAGGCTGCTTTTATACTATTTAAGTTCTTGCTGTTTTTTTTTCCGCTGATTGACTGAGTCATCCATATGAATAACAATAGCGGGTGGGAACATCCATGCATTTGAATTCCCTTCTTCCCCAGCCTGTTTCTGCTGAGTTAGCTGGGCAGCTTGACCAATGCCATTTTAGGGCTGTTGGTCTGATGCTGTCCCAGCTTCTACCCCCACCTGTTTGTTGTCCTGCGAGTCACTTTAGTGATCTCTGTCCGCATCTGCTGCCGCACAATGTGCCAGCCCGATCTCTGCAATTATGGGCTGCCACTTGACTTCCTCCCCTCCAGAACTGGAGTTACCATCTATAGTGTCCACAGGTATGGTCCCTGAAGTCTTTTGTGGTCTGCCTCTGTATCGAGGTGTTGGTGTCTCCACAGGTTCTGCTGGGTCTGAGTGGGCAGGCTTGAAGATCTGTAGTGAAGACCTTTTGTTTACCACCAATGTCCAGCTCAAACCTGGCTCCGTTTTTCCAGTTGATTTGAAAGGGACCTTCGTATGGCTTCTGAAGTGGTGAACGGTGGAGTACTCTGCGTACAAACTTACTCACAGTCCTTGAGTTCTTTGGGGATGTTGGACTTGGCTTGTCCGTGTCTGGAGGGTGGGATCGGAGCCAGGTTATTGACCGTTTCGCGCAGCCTGTCCAGGATGGTGGTTGTCTCCTCCTGCTGTCCTCTGGCCTGTGGAATGAAATCCCCGGGAACCGTGAATGGGGCTCCATAGACGAGTTCAGTGGAGGATGCATGGAGGTCTTCTTTTGGTGCTGTTCGGATGCCTAGTAGTGCCCATAGTAGCTCGTCCACTCAGATGGGGCCCTTGAGTCTGGTCATGAGGGTGGTCTTGAGGTGCCTGATGGCCGTCTTAGGGATGTCACCATGCCATTGGCTTGTGGGTGGTATGCCATCGTATGGTGTAGCTGAGCACCTAACAGGTTGGCAATGTCGGTCCACAAATTGGAGGTGAACTGCGCACCTCGGTCAGAAGTGATATGCTGTGGCATTTCGAATCGTGCAATCCAGGGTGAGAGGAGTGCTTTGGCACAGGTCCTGATGGATGTGTCAGCCAGGGGAATTGCTTCTGGCCATTGGGTGAAGCGGTCAACCATTGTGAACAGGTAGTTGAAACCCTGAGAGACTGGCAAGGGTCCCACTATGTCCACGTGAACGTGGTCAAACCTGCGTTCCATTGGCTTGAAAGGCCGTGGGGCGGACCTTGGTGTGTCGCTGCACTTTGGCTGTTTGGCACTGAGTGGCCCATCCCTGGACTTGTTTCTGCAATCCATGCCACACGTATTTGCTGGCCACCAGCCGGACTGTAGTCCTGATGGATGGGTGTGCCAGCCTGTGGATGGAGTCAAAAACTCGTCGCCTCCATGCCGTTGGGATAATAGGTCGACCATGCCTGGTGGCCACGTCACACAGGAGGGTGGTAGTACCTGTGCCGACTGGAACGTCCTGAAGCTGAAGGCCTGTGACAGCGGTCCTGTACTGAGGAATCTCGTCGTCCTGCTGCTGTGCCTCTGCCAGTGCTGTGAAGTCCAGACTATTGACCAGGAAGTGGATGCTGTGTCTTGACAAGGCGTCCGTGATGATGCTGTCTTTGTCCCAGATGTGCTGGATGTTGGAGGTGTACTCCGAGATGTAAGATAAGTGTTTCTGTTGGCGGGCTGACCAGGGATTGAAGATTTTAGCCAGGGCGAAAGTCAGTGGTTTGTGGTCCGTGAAAGCCCTTCCCTCAAGAAAGTACCAGAAGTGGTGGATGGTTAAGTACAGTGCCAGCAGCTCTCTATCAAAAGCACTGTAGTTCAGGGGGCCAGAGATGTTTGCTGAAGAAAGCTAGTGGGTAACAACTTCCTTCTATCTGCTGCTCCAGGACTCCACCAATCGCTGTTCCTGAGGCATTGACTGTGAGGGCCATGGGTGCATCTGGTCTGGGGTGGGTCAGGACTGCAGCTTTGGCCGGGGCTTCTTTGGTTTCCACAAATGCAGGTGTGGATTCGTCGACGCAGGTCAGGTCCTTCTCCTTGCCGGACATCAGGATGAACAGAGGGCGCATCACTCGGGCAGCTGCTGGGATAAACCTGCAATAAAATTTTATCATCCCCATAAACTTCTGCAGACCTTTGGTTGTACTGGGCTTCGGGAAGCTGCGGATGGCCTCTACCTTGTCGGGGAGTGGTGTGGCGCTGTCCTTTGTAATCCTGTGGCCCAGGAAGTCAATGGTGTTCAGGCCAAACTGGCATTTGGCCAGGTTGATGGTGAGGCCGAACTCCTGCAAAAGACTACAGAGATTTCGGAGGTGCTGAAGGTGTTCCTGTCGGGTTCTACTTGCCATGAGGATATCATTGAGGTAGATAAAGTGCCATCCAAGTCTTGGGCCATTGCATTCATAAGTCGCTGGAATGTCTTTGTCGCATTTTTGAGCCCGAAAGGCATCCTGAGGAATTCGAACAGCTCAAATGGAATGATGATGGCCATCTTAGGGATGTTATCAGGATGCACTGCGATCTGGTGATACCCTCGTACGAGGTCCAATTTTGAGAATATTGTTGCCCCGTGCAGGTTTGCTGCAAAATCTGGGATGTGTGGCACGGGGTAACGGTCCAGGGTGGTGGCCTCGTTGAGCCAGTGATAGTCACCACATGGTCTCCAGTCTCCAGTTGCTTTAGGCAACATGTGCAGGGGCGAGGCCCATGGGCTGTCTGACTGTCAAACAATACCCAACTCCTCAAGCTTGCGGAACACCTCCTTGGCCAGTCGGAGCTTCTCAGGGGGAAGTCGTTTCACCTTTGTGTGGAGAGGTTGGCCCTTGGTCAGGATGTGATATCTGACGCCGTGCCGAGGCATCTCCTCTGTGAAATGAGGGGAAAGGATTGCCGGGAATCCCACTAGCACCTTGGAGAACTCATCCTCCGAGCTGTGGACGAAGAACAGGTGCATTTCCGGAAACCTAGTGCTCCTCAGTGCGATGATCTGGTAGGTCTCAGTGTGGATGAGTCGCTTACCCTTAAGGCTATGAGCTTGCAGGAAATCCGCTCCGAGAAGTGGTTGTTCCATTGTGGCCAGCATGCATTCCCACGAGAAGTGACTGTCCCTGAACTGCAGCTCGGCCCTATGAGTGCCATAGGTCCATATACTGCTGTTGTCGGCAGCCCTCAACATGGGTCCTGCTAGCCTGCGCCTAGTGTCCAACCCTGTCGGTGGTATCAGGTTGACATCTGCTCCTGTATCGACCAGGAAGTATCTGATGGACAGGACGTCCCAGACGTACAGGAGGCTCTCCATTAGTGACAGCTTGACCTTGTCGTTTCCCTGGAACTCGCAGGGGGACTGGCATCGGCGGTCCTCGATGCCCCATCTCCGGTGGTAGAAGCACCATCTGTCGCTGGACTCACTCTTGCCTCTTCTCTGCTGTTCCTTGCTTGGGACTGCTCTGGTCTGATTGCAGGACTTGTTTATGAGCCCCACGTTAGCCAAGCACTTCTGTTTCTGTTTCCATAGAATGTCTGCCCATGCTGCGACTTTCCGGGGGTCGGTGAAATCTGCATTCGTCAGGAGCAGTTGGATGTCTTCAGGCATCTGTTCCAGGAATGCCTGCTCGAACATAATTCCGGGCTGCTCATCTCCCAGGAGGGCTAGCATCTCCTTGATGAGTGCCAAAGGGGATCTGTCTCCAAGCGCATCCAGATGGAGCAAACATTCTCCTTGCTCTCGGCGCGAGAGTCCGAACGTCTCAGTTAATAGCTCTTTGAAGACAGTGTAAGTGCCTTCCGATGGTGGTCTGTGGATGAAGTTGGTCACACTGTCTGCAGTCTGCGGATCCAGGGCACTGACCACATGGTCATTCCAGGTGGTCTCTGCTGTGATGCCCCGAATCTGGAACTGAGCCTCCTCCTGGTCGAACCACACGCCGGGTCGAACTGTCCAGAAGGTCGGGAGTTTCAGGCCGACTGCACTGACTGCTGCTTCACTATCCATCATTGGGTTTAGATGCCGTCTAAATCCATCGGGGCCACCAATTGCAGCCAACTGCTACAAAGAAACACACACACGCAGTGTGGCAGGTTAAGCTCACTCCTTTATTAGGGCTGGAAAGTCTGCTTTTATACTGTTCAAGTTCCCGCCGTTTTTGCTGATTAACAACCATATGAATAACTATAGCGGGTGGGAACATCCATGCATATGAATGTCCTTCTTCCCCAACCTGTTACTGCTGTGTTATCTGGGCAGCTTGACTAATGCCATTTTAGGGCTGTTGGTCTGTTGCTGCTCCAGCTTCTATCTGGGAGTCGCTTTAGCAATCTCTGTCCGTGTTTGCTGCCGCACGATGTGCCAGCCCAATCTCCGCAATTGCGAGGCGCCACAAGGTCAAAGAAGTGCTGGATGGAAAGGGTCCTCTATAATTCTATTTTTCAGTAATTGTTATATTTTTCTATAATTTCTATAATTCTATAATAAAATAAAGCAACACTTCACTTGCGGGGTTCATCTACTGCATCCTGTGCTCTCATTGTGGCCTTTTCTGCATTGGAGAGACTGGATGCAGACTGGGAGATAGTTTCATTGAGCACCTTCACAGTAATGGCAGAGATCTGCCAGTACCCAACCATTTTAATTCCACATCCCACTCCTGCAAGACGTGTCTGTCCATGGTCTCATGCACTGCCAAACCAAAATATTTCCATTTGGGCATACACCATCTGGATGACATTAACATTGACTCCTCTGGTTTCAGTTAGGTCACTTTCTGTTCTCCCTCTCTTCCCCATCTCTGTGTCTCCCTTTCTCCAGCTCTCCACCACCTTCTCTGTCCATTCAGAGAGCTACCCCATCCCTATATCACTTCTCAGCATTTTTCTAGTACCCTTCCACCCTTATCCACCTATGACCTCTTGCCTGTACCTCTCCTCATGTCCCTCCCCCACAATTTTATTCAGGTGCCTGCTGGTTTTTGCTCATACCTTGACTAAAAGCTCAGGTCCGAAGTGATACATAATCTTCATTCTTTCTATAGACTTGCTGAGTTTTTCCAGCATTTTTGTGTAAACTACAGTCACAGTGTCTGCAAATTTCCTTGTTTAATTATTTGAGCCCTATTTAAGGCATACTCCCAGTAAGTGTCATCAGTAGAGGAAAGGGAGACGCAGGTGATCTAGATTATCCTCTATATGGACTCCATTCTGATGGTTTGCAGCTACCTTGCCATGCAATGATAGTCAGGTACTCTTAATTGGGCCCCTGTAAAATGTGGTCAATATGGGGCTGGTAGCCTTGCTGTCCTCAGGTATCTCCTTAAGAAATACAATGCTGCACCTTGTTGACTGATGGGGAGGTGCTGTGAGCCCATGATAGGTTGTCCTTTTTATTCATACCAAGGAATTTTGTGCTCTCCAATTTCTCCACGACTGAACCACTGATGTGTAATGTTGTGTTATCAACCAAGCTCCTGAAATCTACAATCATCTCCTTATACATATAAATAAGAGCAACTGAAAGCTCCCCAAAGAATTCAGGTCCTTCATTTATGACTTCCTTTTCTTTTTTATTTTCTTAAATGCACTATTAGCCATAGGTAATAATTTGTGTCATACAATAATTTGGCAAACCAATCACATCAATAAACATCATTTGGTGATGGCTTCATTGTTAATTTTACATATAGGACCATTAGCCTTGGCCCAGCAACAGAAGGTAGGTTTCATGTCAGGGTAGGGGATAATGTTAGGGAGTCTAATTAGTTTTTCTTCCTCCTCCCAAGACCCCCTCCAATTCTCCACTCTGTTGGGAGTATGGGGTAGGCCATTATGCCAACTAATTTGGGGACAAGTGCACTGAGAAATAAATAAGCTCCACCTCCAGCTTGACTGCAATTCCTGCCATATATTAATTAACCAGTACGAACAAGATCCAAACCTAAATGCAGGGCACTGCTTCTTACTTGAGTAATAACCCTCTTTCCAGGATCTTGTACCCATAAGCTCTCATTTATCCTTGTAATGTACATGTTCCTTCAACAAGAATATATAACTCACATTAACCGAAAATTGATCAAAAATTGTCCAAAATTCCTATCTGAAGATATGACGGGAACCCAATGTCTGGGCAGAATGCTTCAAACAGGCTGAAAGCTGAAAATAAGTTGTGAAGCATTTGTTTGTACAAAGACCAGCTATTCTTCTGGACCCTTCCTATGTGACAATATCATTAAAGCAATGTCATCATAATGTAAATAGCAGGACATGCAGCTGGGTTTGCTCTCAATAGGCGTTTAAAAATGTGAACAACACAGAGGAGGTGGGGGAGGACTCTTGAACAATTGCACTCTTTTTCCTCCATCAAATTGTTGGGCTAATGGTCAAATGTTATTCATTGTGGTCTATCAGCAGTCAAACTGAACTAGGATACGATAATCAAAAGGGAAGGTTGCTTCAATCAAAATGTCACAATTGCGATTTTTACATTTTTAAATTTAGACATACAGCATGGAAACAGGCCTTTCTGGCCCATAGGCCCATGCCACCCATTAACCCACAGCACATGAACATTTTTGAAGGGCAGGAGGAAACCCACGCAGATTCCTTGCGCTGGATTCAAACCCAGGCCGCTGGTACTGTAATAGTATTGCACTAACCGCCACATTAACCATGCCACCCAGCATTGTAAAGTGAGGAAAGCACAAAGAAGATTTGGAGCAACGGAGGAAACTGTGGAGATCTGAGTGGACACCAGGACGAGTTCTATCTACAAACATCTAGGATTAAATAGTCATAATTAAAGTTAACAAAATATCTAGCAAGAGAACCACAAAAAACGTACCACTGATGTCTCCTCTAAACTTTTTTCCCTTCACTTTGTAGAGCTATCCCCTGGTGTTTGCTATCTCACCCAGGGAAATAGCATTGGCTGTCAACCTTATCTATGCCCCTCTAAACCTTGTAGACCTATTAAATCTCATCTCATTCTTTTTTGCTCCAAAGAGAAAAGTCCTAGCTATGCTATCCTTGCCTCATAAATCTTATTTCTCAATCCAGGTAACATCCTGGTAAATCTTCTCTGCATCCTCTCCATAGGTTTCACATCTTTCCTTTAATGAGGTGAACAGAACTGAATACAATACTCTATAAGTGTGGTCTCACCATGGATTTGAAGAGTTGCAACATGAGCTCTTGATTCTTGAATTTAATTACACTATTAATGAAGCCCAGCATCCCATGGAACTTTTTAACTATTCTATCAACCTGTGTGACCACCTTGAGAGATGTAGAGATTTGGACCCAAAGGTTCCTCTCTTAAGTTTCTGACTATTAACCTTGTACTCAGCTTTCTGGTTTGACTTCCAAAATGAATCATCTCACACTTATCCAGATTGAACCAAACCTGGCACTTTTCCACCCAACTCTGCATCCTGTCTATATCCTTCTGTCTACAACAACCTACAGCACCATCAACAACTCCTCCAACCTTGGTATCAACCACAAGCTTACTGACCCATCCATCCACCTCTTCATCGAGGTCATTTATGAAAATGACAAAGAGCAGAAGTCCCAAAACAGATCTCTGCAGAACTCTACCAGTCATTGACCTCGAGGTAGAATACTTTACATCCACTACGACTCTCTGCTTTCTACATGCAAGCCAAATTTTAATCCACACAGCCAAGGTTCTGTGCATCCCATGCCTCATGACTTTCTGAATGAGTCTTTCATGGGGGATCCAAATAGATCACATCTTCATCAATTTCTTTTGTTCCTTCCTCAAAAAATCAGTTCGACTTGTTAGGCATAATCTTTCCTTCACAAAGCCATTCTGATTATCCTTGAGTAGATTGCACTTCTCCAAAGGCTCATAAATCCTCTCCTTAAGAATCCTCACCACTGACGTAAAACTCACCAGTCTATAATTCTCAAGATTTTCCCTATGACCTTTTTTTGCTTTTAGATCACATTTGCCATTCTCCAATCCACTGGTACCTTCCTTGTGGACAAGGAGGACTCAAGAATAATAATCAATGTCCCCACTACCTCTTCTCTCCTTTCCCTCAGCAATTTGGGTTACATCACGTCTGACCCCAGGTACTTATCAATCATAAGGTTTTTAAGAAGATCCAATACTACTTCTTCCTTAATCTCAATGTCATCTCACCCTCACCCTGATCAAGGTCCTTTTCTCTGGTGAATACTGAAGTATTCATTTAGGGCCTCTCCAACCTCCTCCATCTCCAGGCACATGTTGCCTCCTTTAACATTAAGTGGCCCCACCTCAATTCTCATCATCCTTCTGTTCTTCACATATGTATAGAACATCTTGGGTTCTCATGCCCCCTTTAAGCTCTCGTAAGACTCCTAAGTCCTTTCTTAAGTTTCTTCCTGGCTAACATTTATTTCTCATGAGCCCTTCCTGTTTCCTGCTTCCTAAAGCTAATTATGTTTCCTTCTTCTGCTTGACTAGCTGCCTCACCTGTTTTGTCAATCACAGTTCCCTTTTCCTACCATCTTTTCCTGTTTCAGTGGGACAAACCTATCCTGATCCCTGTGCAAGTGGTCCCTAAACATCCTCCACATTATTTCTGTGTTTTCTCTCATGAACATCTTTTCCTAATTTACTCTATTTATTTCTTGTCTCATCCCATCATAATCAGCCCTGCCCCAATTGAAGATTCTCAGGTTGTCCGCTTTTTTAAAAAAAATCCTTGTCCATAGCAATGCTAAACTCAGGGAGTTAAAGTCACTGTCACCTAAATCCTCCCCTATTGAGTGGTCTGCCACCTGAGTACTAGTTATAACCCAGAACCAGATCCCCTCCTCTAGTTGACTGTTCCACATACTGTGTCAGGAATCCTTCTTGAACACACCTGACAAATTCTGTCCCATCTCTCCCTCAGGCAGCAATCAGGAGGTGCCAGTCAACATTAGGGAAGTTGTAGTCTCCCCTGACAATAACCCTGTAATTTCTGCACCATTCTAAAATTTGCCTGCTTATCTGTTCCTCAGTGTTCTGAAGGCTATTTGGGGCCTATAGACTACTCCTAATACAATAATTGCTCCCTTCCTATTTCTGACTTCTACCCACAGCGAGTCAATAGGCACTCTCTCTACAGCCATGATGCTATCCCTGACCAATAATGCTACCCTCCACCCCTCTCTGACCTCCCATCCTACTCTGGTACCTGCATCAGCCAATCCTGTCTTTCTGCCAGCCAAGTTTCTGTAATGGCCACATCATATGATCCAGCCTCTAAGTTCATCTCCTTCATTCCTAATATTCATAGCACTGAAATAGACACATTTCAAATCCTGAAAACCCTCTTATGGAGGGTTTCGGAACTAAAATGTTTCTTTGTCAACAGATGCTGCCTGACCCATTGAATGTTTCCAGGAATATCAGTTTTTATTTAACCCTTTCTACCATCTGCAGTTTTTATTTTGATGCTTAGAATAGCAAATTACATCAGAGAATTGAAATGAATGGGAGACAGTAGATAGCTTCAAGCTCTTGGAAGTAAACATTTTCAGTGACTGACCTGAATGAACTATGTTTTTGTGACAGTTAAGAAAGCACAACAGCAGCTCTACTTTCTTAGAAGACTAAGGAAGTTTGGGATGCCCCCATGTCCTCAACAATTTCTAAAGTTGCAACATCAAAAGTATAGGAATTAGATGCACCATGATGTGGTGGAGGAGCTACTCGGTTCAAGAAGGAAAAAAGCTGCAAAAAGTGGTGAGTGCTGCTCAGAACATCGTGCAAACTTCCCTCCCCTCCAATAGACGCTGTCTACATTTCCTAGGAAAGGCAACTAATGTACTTTCTCTCTCTTCTTCCTCTTATGGTCAGGAGAAGGCTTAGGAGTACGAAATTGCATAACAACAGGTGTAAATAGTTTCTTCCCCATAGCCATCAGACTCCTGAATGAACTCTTAACAGTGCTTTCATGCTGCTCTTCTTAAGTATACATACAGTACATCTTTTCACGGTGACCCTGTGTAAATATGAACTTGCTCTGTACAAATGTAAGAGTGGATTTGCGAGACTGTTTACGAAATAACCCTTCTCAATGTACCAGATATAATGTGACAATATTAACTAAACAAAATTCAATTTAATTTTTGGCATGGGTACCAAGATGCAGTGAAAACTTTATAGTATAATAATTTGCCTCATTTTACATCATACCATTGGGAATTTCTTGCAAACATTTATGCCACATTATTTGTTGTGTAGGTATATATTACACCTTAGAGTGACATTTGGTCAGCCTTAATAAACATTTTTTTAAATGTAGGTTTGTAGCTCTGTTAGTCTCGACTAGCTTTCCGTCCCCAGAGAGTTTCTGAGAACAGATGATGGAGAAGAATGACTTCCAATAAAATTAAATAAAAACAATTTGACTTCTCCAGCCACATGAAGAGGAGTTGAATATCTTCTAAAATAAAAGATCATTGGCCAATACATATTGATCAAGTAATTGATGATTATAATTTCAAGTCTGTTGAAATTTCTAGTAATGTTATCCGTCCAATGCAACTGGTGCCAACGGACTATGGTAACTGGAATTCAATAATGTGTTTATTAGGACAATATATTAGAGAATATATCTTGCAGATACACAGAAATTCATTAATGATTAGTTGTTAAGATCAAGAAAGCAAACAAACATTTGACAGAGTTGTCTTCCATGAAACTGAGAATGAGAGTTGTGCAGAAAAAAAAACAGATTTCTACAATTAATAGTTAAAAGCTAGGACTCATTGCCTGAAAGAGTGATAGAAAAGGGATTTGGATATGTACCTGAAAGTGTTGAGTACCCAGGGCTGCAGGAAAACAGACTAGTCTGATGGATCTACAAAGATGGGTTGAATGGTCACTCACTCTGCCATAAACATTCTATGATAGTAGTTTTGGACCAATTTACCCAGAAAATTAACTCCACATTTGCCTCTAAATTTCCCCTACATATCTTACTTATTTAATTCTGCTCCTTTCATTTTTTTCCACCAAATTCAAAACAATAAATATTGCAGATAGAATAGAAAGTACACTGACACAATATAGCCTGTCTAGTGCTGTCCAGCAGTGAATGAATTTCTCAGCAAATGTATCAAAAGGGCTATCACCAAATGATGGGATGAATGGATTTGTCTCTTTCCATGCAATCCAAGTTCAAAAAAAAAATTATAAATCTTTACCGGTTTTAGATGTATTAGAGGAAAGAAAATTTTATCAAAACCATGTAAAAGTATGCCCAATATATTTTTTAATCTCCTTTTCTATATAACAATGACTGCCATTACCTATCCAGTTAATTATAGTACTCAATTCTCTAATGCAGATTGAAACATTGAACATTGTTATGCTGCTCAGGCTTTCAATAGATTTCAGTTAAGTAAATTGATTCTCTCAATGGAAAAGCCAAATGTTCAATTAAATTGTTCTATCCACAATGAGATAACAAATAACCTTGTCCTTTTCTGAGATAATCAATGTTAGTTTTAGTCTCAGATATTCTGTAGTGTTATTCATGCATCAGTTGTGCTGTTTTACAAAGATGCTTTCCAAAACCTTTTTATAATCACTGGAATTATTTATATATAATGTGTATAAATTATATATATATATATTTTTAAATTAGTGTGTGTGTGTGTGTGTGTGTGTATACATATATATAAATATAAAACCCTGCCACACACTCTTCTCTCCCCTCCCATGGGGAAGAAGATTTGTAAGAATGAGATCACTCATCACCAGATTCAAGGGCAGTTTCATCCCTGCTGCTTTCAGGTTCCTGAACTAATGTCATGCGAATAAAATAATGATGCCTTTGCTCTGTTCTAATTGACCTCTCTCTGTACTCTGCATACTGTACATACTGTATAATGTATGGTTGACTGAAACACCAAAGTCTGTAGATGCTGTAATTGTAGTAAAAACACATTAATGCTGGAGGAACTCAGCAGCTTTTGTAGTGCCCAAAGGAGAAAAAGATATATTACCCATGTTTTGGGCCCCGAGTCCTACCTCAAGGTATGAGTAAAATGCAGGCAGGCACCTGTATTAAAAAGCTGGGGAAGAGGGAAGAATGGGAGGGAGAATACCACAGACCAATGGGGAAAAGGTATTAATTGGATATGATAATAGGACAGGAGAGAGGACTCCTGGTGTAGCAGGACTGAGGTTCAAATCCCCCGATGTCTTTAAGGAGTTTGTATGTTCTCCTGATTCTGCGTGGGTTTTCCCCCGGGGCTCTGCATTCCTCCCACTCTTCAAAACGGGCTGGGGGGGGGAAATGTAGGTTAATTGGGTGTAAATTGGGTGGCATGGACACGTGAGCTGAAATGGCCTGTTACAGTGCTTTATGTCTAAATGTAAATAAAATAAAAAAATTTATTAGGGATAGGATTCTTTTTGGTTCTGTAAAAGATAGAAGGAAAAGGGAGAGAGAGAGAGATAAAGGAAAGGTGATGTAGAGAAAGATGGGGGTGCAGGCGAATGGAAACTGGAGAAGTCGATGTTGATGCCATCCCGTTCAAGGATGCGCAGATGGAATATAATGTGTTGTTCTCCCACCTCCCTCCTCTTCCCCTCCCCCTCAATATTCCCTCTGTCTCCTTTCACAATCCAAAATCTGCTCCCCTCCCCCAATCAATTCTCACCTTTCCTCTTTCCGCTTCTTTTATCATATCCAATTGAGAACTTTTGTCTATTGGTCTCATTCTTCCCTTTACCCCCAGCTCTTTAATACAGGAGCTTGCCTGCTTTTTACTTGAGGAAGGGCTCAGGCCCAAAAAGTCGGTAATATATCTTTATCTCCTATGTCCACTATGAGACTTGCTAAGTTCCTCCAGCATTTCTGCATTTTACTAAATGTAAGGTTGACTAGTCTATTGCACATTTGACAGGTCACCTGATTGGATTGCTAGCAAAACAAAATTTCTCACTGTCCCTTGTCACACATCACAAGAATTTAAAATTTATATCTTTATTGGCCACTTTACTCATAGGTTATTCTCTGAGGACAGACTGACCTGAGCTGATCCATATTTTCCAGAGTTTGGAAAAATGAGAAGGGATTCCAACAAAACACATGACTCTAAGGGAGACTGATAGGTCGGATGCTGAGAGAGAGTTTCTCTATGTTGGGGGAAATCTAGAAGTCAGGGCTCTGTCTCAGGATAAATTGTTTAAAAGTAAGAAGAGAAGGAATTTCTTCTCTCAGAAGATTGCACATCTTCGAAAGACTGTGAATGCTAAATATTTGAGTCAAGACAGTGATAATTACACACTTGGACAAGCTACTGATTGCAGTGGCTCAATTTACATTATTATAGGAGTAAAAAATATCTGGTGAAGGGTTTTTATGCAACACAGGCTGAGGAGCAGGGTGTCACAAAACTGGAAATTCTAGTGGGAGAATATAACTACAATGTACAGGTATCAGTGAAAAGGAAAATTTCACCCCAAATTTAAAAAAATCATAGCAGCTGAACTTAAGAGTCTGGAACCACAAGAGATTCCAGGTACTTGAATCTGGAGCAAAAAGCAAACTGCAGGTCAAGCAGCATTGATTGGAGGTGGAGGGAGGAAAGGAACTGTCAACGTTTTGGATCATGCCCCAGTAAACGTGATCTCTCCAATGATTTAGACAGCTGTTGCAGTGACTTACATAATTTAAGACATTTAAGAAGAGAGTCAGGGTTTCGATGAGAGGTGACAAGAAGTTGGAAACATTGAGGGAATGGGACTACTGCCAATGCTCTTAAACTTGTATAGATTCAATGATCTAAATGGGCTTTTTCAATATCATGAGAAAAATTTAAAAATGAGTACACGAAACTGACAGTTGAACCTACAAATCAGATGGATCAAGAATTTACTTTAATCGTTCTCAACAGCCATCTTCAATCAGCAGTTCTCCTACAGCTATTTATTTTATTTATCTGAAACACAAGCAATTAGGGTCTCATGGCTTCATACAAACATTTTAACTTACTTCTGCCCAACAAGCTGAAATGGGTTTCTTTTGCAAAAGAACCCTACAAAGATTGCCTTTTAAAATCAAATTTCTTGCATACCATTCTTTTAAAACAGGTATAAAATCCATAAACTGTGAAATTAACCCTTCTTGAAATTTAGCACAGAACCTTTGACCTGAAAATTTTCAGGGTGCTGTTGCTGAGGCAGCAATATCTGAAGACATGAACACCATTAGCAGCGAATTACCATTGTAATGTTAACGTTTCTGACTAAAGCAAAGCTAATTAATTTTTAAACTGTTTAATGGTTACAAAATGAATATTTTATCTGAAAGAAATGTCTTAAATCTGGACACAATCTCCTGGATCCTGTAATTTTTCAGCTGAACATTGATAGAGTGCAATGAACTGAGATTCACTGGCGATGGGTTGTGCTGATGCTGGCTCCTCCCTCAGGATCCGCCCCCATCTACCCATATATAACCCAGGCTTTCCACCTAAACCCAGAGTCCTACTGATGACTGTTATAAGACCCTACCCTTTGTTTTAAGCTAATAAAAGCGTGTTCTCCCGCCAGTAGTGAGAGCTTTTATCCGTGCTACAATTTTATTAGCTTAATGACAAGAAGATGGAGACGTTGTTCAAGCCGAGTATGCTCCTGATCGACCCTCTGTCCCCAGATGCTGACAAGGAGTTTGCTTACTGGCTGGACTTCTTCCAGGCCTACCTGAATGCGACCAGGGACATGTTCAAAACTGATGACCTTGAGGTTGGGCCTCATGTCCAGGGTAGGGACTATGGGGTACGCAGTCATTCGGGACTGTTGCTGCCAGTGAGGTTTTGAAGGCTCAGTACCTGAAGTCACAAAATGAGGACCTAGTGAGGCATTGATTCGCTCTACGTCGACAGCAGCCAGGAGAGACCATCGACGACTATCTGCTTGACCTGTGGACTCTTGCCAAGAAGTGGCAGTATGAAACGGCTACTGCCCGTGTTCGAGAGGAAGAGCAGATCAGGAACACTCTAGTTGCAGGGCTCCACTCGAGATACGTGAGGCAGCAACTACTTGAGTCGGGTAAGAAAAACTTGGCCGGCCACGTTGAACTGGCCAAGTCCCTTGAACAAGCCCAGTTCGAGACCAATGACCTCGAGGCCAACGACAATGCGCTCCCCCGCAAACCCTTCCCAGGACCAGCAGCCCCCACTGCCCCTGCCCTAATGTCAGCCACCTCCTGTGCAAGAGAGCACTCTCGTGCTAGGGAGTGCTTCTTCTGTGGTAGAAGCCAGCATCTTCGTGCTCGATGCAGTAAGAGGGGACACTGGGTGAGGGTCCAGTGCACGAAGGGAACACCTGTGAAATCCACAGACTGCACAGCTCCTGACTCTGACTCCAGCCCCAAGCCATCACCCTCAGCCCCGAACTTGCTAGAGTCTACCTGCGGGACTACTTGCCGAAGGAGGATGGCAGTTGGAAAATGGCACGAAAAGCCTCAGCGGCCATCTTACCATGATTTGAATTTGAATTTAGCGCCATCATCATCAGAGGAGGAAAAAGGGCAGCCATCTTGCTGCGCCACGAGGTCACTGCCATCTTGCCTGGCAGCGCATCAGGAAGCAGGGTCTGCTCAAGTGAGTCTCCAGGGTACTAGCTTCGATGGTTCTGGACCAAGACAGATCACATCCACTCAGCAAAACTGATGCCCTAGTGGAGGGGGTGAGACTGTTCCATGCCAATCCCATGTACGCCTACGTGGAGTATCCAGATGTCTGGTAAGACATTGTCTCTATCAGGGACCTGGCACCCGACAGAAGAAAGAATCTGTTGCCTCAGGTGACCCACGAGTTCCAGAACCCTTTCTTACCACCTCCAATCAGGACCTCGGGAGATTCAATTCAGGAGTAAAAGTCATCCCCTTCTGTCATAGAACTAGAGACCCTACTACCCACCATACCTCCCCTACAAGTGGACCAGGAGACTCAAGGTGCCCGAGGTCCACCGGTGCTGGGTGCACCTCCAGAATTTCCAGACCCTCAGACTGTTTAAATCTGTAAATAATTGTATACATTCGGATTTTTTTTTTTGCTGAGTCTGTGTTCTCTGTCTTCATCCACAGGCCCTAATTCTGCAGGAAGGGGTGAATGCAGTGAACTGAGATTCACTGGTGATGGGTTATGCAGATGCCCCCATCTACCTATATACAACCCAGGTTTCCTGCCTAAACCCAGAGCCATATTGAAGACCCTTGTAAGATCCTACCCTTTATTACAAGCTAATAAGAGTGTGTGTTCTCCATCCAGTTGTGAGTGCTTTTATTCGCACTACATAGAGATTCCTGAATATGAGTTGGAAACATTTAAATATGGCCAGCCTGACATGAAGCAATACTGAACAGCAATTTGTATAAAAGCTAAGTTCATAAGCAAAATATTGCAAATGCTGAAAATCTGCAAATAAATGTAGAAAATGGTGAAAATTCTCAGTGTGTCAGGCAGCATCTGTGAGGTGAGACACAGAATCGATATTTCAATTTGCTGACATTTCATCCAAATGAGAATAATTTGTAGCTGTAAACAGTAGCAGATTTAACTATCTTCTGGACCCTAGGCTGAGCTTTAGTAAGCCCCCCCCATCCTTGCCCCCCACCCCATAGTTCCCACCCTTCATTGAATAGAATAAAGTGAAATTGCTCCATTTATTAGCCTTTGGGCATGACGCTGTCACAGCACCTAAATTTATCTGCCAAGTATGTGCTGGGAATACACCAGTTGGTATTTGGTTGTAGAGAGGGAGGAAAAAGTTCTTTAAAAATAATGAAATAAAACTTTACCTTACAGAAGCTGTCTGCTAGCCCTGAATAATTTGAAAAATCTGTTAGTTACAAAAGGATAAATAAAATCAGTTCTTAAAAAAAGTCTCGATACAAAATAACACAGGAGAAGGGAGAATCTTTTTAAAACAAAACTTCCCGTGAGCGACGTTGCATGAGCCGAGCTCTGCTGCAGGAGGCAGACCTCAGACTCACACGTGCACACAAATGCGAGCATTGATTGACACGTAGCATTGGGACCGGCAGAGCCCAAATTGATAGATGGGACCGAGGACCTGCTGCTGATTGACAGGTGAATGCACACACACAGACACACACACTCACACATACAGACAAATGTTCTCACACACATACATCTACATCTAGACATACGCATGTATAAGGACTGCGTAATTCAAATTGGGGGAAACCCTTTGGAATCGCACCATTCTTCAGCACACTTGGAACCTCTTGTTCCCCTCCAAACAACTCACTTTTCTTACCAGCCTACCATAGGAATAGGGAAGATCTGTGAGATATGGTTGATGGCAAAAAGTCACATAATAAATAACTGCTGGTTAGCACCTGTGGATCATGATGGGGAGACAATTATTTTGTTAGCGATTTATCCATCACATGCTGCATCAGATTACTTAATACATGATGTTCGTGTCAAAAGCCAGCAGTTGACACATTGGGGGAATAAGTAGTCCGGTGTCAGGTGGTGGGGGTCCTTGTTATTCCAGCATCGACTGTAAATTACGGGCAGGAGGATTGGCTCCTCCCACAGTAGTCGGTGGGCGGTACATTTCCAGCCTCATTGCCAGCAACCTCATGTCCCACACCTTTAATCGCTTCTACACACCTTTATTTTATTAACATTTTCATTTTTATCCCCCTAAAACTCACTTCAATCTCTTTTGGGCATTGTCAGCCTCATGTCATTCTCAGCAGTTGGCAGCTCTCTGACTTGGACGTTACAAATCTTATAATTTGGTGGGATTGTGGAGGTTTGGAGGGTAGGGGTTGAATTAAAGCAGCTCGCCCAGAGCCAGAGGCAGTTAATGATTGACTGAGAGGCCACCTCACTGCGGCAGGAGCGATGCTCTGGAGCCAAGTTACTTCACGTCTCTCCTGAAGCCAGCAATAGTGGCTGTAGAAGCACAGGCAGCGGCATTGACAACATTTGGATCATCCCCTCTGGCACCAGGTACACAGAGAGGAAGAGAGAGAGAGAGAGAGAGAGAGAGAGAGAGAGAAGATTAAACCTATTTGACAGGGACTTACAAACTGGAGATCACTTCATATCATATGTATATGCAGCTGTTTCCAGTACGAACTATGAAGTAAGTCCTTAAAAACATTACTTGTTTACTTCTACATGTTTATATGTTTGGAGCCTAATTTAGATAACAAAATAGTATTTGTAATGAAAATAATTTAAACAAAAGTTCTGAAATATCTCAGGCGGCTCTGGCCCCTAGGCTTTAGTCTACTAAGTCTAATGGTTAATCCACCACTGGCTGTAAAGCACACAATAATGTGCTGGACCCGACATTATTTATCCAAAGAGATAAACTTGAATCCCACCATGGCACCTGGGGAATTTAAATTCAGCTAATTAAATCTTGAGTTATGGTAACCACAAAACCCACATGATTGATGTGAAATGCATTGAGTTCTCTAATGCCCTTCAGGTAAGCGAATACAACCTCCTTACATGCCCTCTCCTGTTTGTGACTCCAGACCCTGAGCAACATAGTTGGCACTAAGATGTTCTCTGAAATCCTCCATATCTTATATCATGGGTGTTTAGAGGTTAGCAATTAATGTTAGCATTGACAACAACCCCTGCATCCTTGAATGAATGCATAACATTTAAAAATAAGAGTTTTACTGCTTTTTAAGCAATACAGTGCATCTCTATGCTTTTCCATTTCTGGAGCAGACATATAATTGAGCTGTATTGATAACTCTTTTCTCTCACTATGATATGCTGGGTGTTTCCTGCATTCTGCAATGAGAATAAAGTCTACTTTATATTTAAGAAAACCAGATATTCATAAGCTATAAATGAAATTTTGTGACGACGCATGTTTGCAGCGGCGAACCGACCACGCTTGTCACACGCGATCGGCGGGGCATCCGCAGCAAGGATGGTGTCATGGGACCGTCTCTTCTGGTCCAGACTGGAAGTGCGTGTGTGCACTTGCATCATTGTGATGCAAGTGCTGGGATGTTAGGGGTGGGACGAGAGACCGGCTTAAAGCTGCAGCGCGGAATTCAAAATAAAGCAGTTGTGATACTCGAGCTCACAGCCTGTTGTCTCAGTCCCTCTGCTGCACTCGCTCACAACATGCTACAATTTCACTTAATATCTCATAAAATAATTTTGAAACGAAATGCAACTCGTCATGCTTTTACAAATAAACAGTACGATGTCAATATAATAATTTTGTGGAATTGATGTGAAAATTACTGAAATAAATGGAGACTGATGCACCTTTAGAAATCTGAACACAAATTGAAAATTTCTCATATTCTTAATTCTTTCTCCCAGTTTAAATCCAACAATGATATCAGTGTTATAAGTACATGATACATAAAGGCCTTAGAACATATTTTTTCATTAATGGAAAAAGCAGTTGGAAGCGAGATGATTCTGCACCAAGGAACAAAGCTTTGCTATTTTATATTCTGGTCACAAATGTTATATGAAATATCCTAGTTCAATAAAAGGAGAGTATTTTCTCCTAAATTACTTTTAATCTGTTTCAAGTTGCAAGAATTGTCATTCAAGAAAATATTGGCTACTTGCTGGAAGCCCACAAAAGGTCATGAAAAAGTGAAGGCTGTAAGTGTCAAATATTCTTCCAAATCATAGAAATGATCTAAATATAGAATGAAAATAATACAATTATTTTCAGACAACTAAAACTAAATGGTAGGGCACTAATGCATATAGATGAATGAGGGACCTTTAGGGTTCAAGTTCATAATTCCCTGTAAGTGTCCACATGCTAAATAGGTTGGCTTTGTAACATTAAAGCACAACCTTCCTCTCTTCATATGGTTGGGTGTAGAATATGAAGAGAGGGAGGTTGTGCTTTAATGTTACAAAACAGTGATTTAAAGTATCACGTGTAGTTCTGGTTGCCACAAGGATGGTCGGAAGGATGTGGTTGTGCTGGAGAGGGTACAGAGGAGATTCAGCAGGATATTGCATAGATTCAAGGACTTTAGTTATGGGGAGCGATTGGGTAGGCTGGACTTGTTTTTGCTAAAGCAAAGGAGATTGAATGGTGACCAGATAGGGAGATATAAAATTATGACAGGATCTTTTTCCCATGGTAGAGTATGGAAAACAAAAGGGTATAGGCTTAAGGTGAGAGGACATAGTTTTTAAAAAAACGTTATTTATTCATTCAAAATACAGATCATAAGTAACATATATAACAATAAACAAAGCATGAATGTTATATTTTATATATATAAAAAAAAGAAAGAAAAAAAAGGAAAGAACCCCCCCCCCCTTTCAGCCAACTCTCCTAAGGAGAGCCATAAAGAAAAAAGAAAAAATAAAGAAAAGTAAAGCATACATATTAAAATCTAGTCAATATAAATCAAAATGTAAATATTCTGAATATAACAACCACCTATTAATAAAAAAAACTATAGTTATCTGTGAAACATATGTAATTTTTTCCATTATTAAACAATATTTCATCTCATTATGCCATCTATTCATATCTTTACACATACTAGCAATACATTTTTTCACTATAGCACTAAATACAGAAAAACAAATTGAAGTTTATCTAGTCTCAAACCGCATGAAGAAAAAAAATTCCAACAATGTTACCACATCTAAAACACAAATCTGATTCCTAAAGATCATATTTTTTCAATTTTTCAGGTGTTAAATAAATCATATCTCTACCGAACACGTTTTACCAAAGATTGAACTTGGTAAAAATACGCTTACACTGTTTAAACCTCGAACATTAAAACATTAAAAGTAGCAAACTTCAACTTTGACATATCCACTAATATTACTAAAAACTAATAATATCAATATATAAAGACTCAGATCAACATAAATAGGCCCTCCAATAGGAGAAAAAGAAACCACAAATTAAAGTCTAAATAAAATGAAAATAGAAAAAAATAAAAATAAAAAGAACCCCCCCCCCAAAAAAAACTACCAAAAGGTAGTAATCCCTAAACAAAAGTTGGGTGTGGATCACCCACCAGTGGCTGATGACTAGTAGAACATAGAGCAAATCTCTCCCTCCCCAGCCAAACAAAGAATAACAACAAGATATCATAATGACATAAAAAGAAAGTAAAAATAAAAATAAAAAAGTTCTTCTATTCATCCAAGAGATTCCAGACTTGGTGACCCCATTTCAAGGAAACAGACTCTTTCCATTCCCATTTCTCCCATTTCTTCCATTTCCAGAACAACCAGATTTTTCTTTAGGAGACAATGGTGGGCTACATCTTTGTCCTCTTACATCTGGCAACAAGTCAGCAAAACTCATTGCTTTACGCTCATTCTCAAAAAACTGAGATTGTAAGTCTCCACAAAACACCTTCAACACTGCCGGATAGCGAAAAGTAGACTTATAACCTTTATGCCACAAAACTTCTTTAACTGGATTAAATTGACGCCGATGCTGAATAACCTCTTGACTCAAATCAGGATAGAAAAAAACTCTACTATTCTGAATCATTAATGGGGCTTGTCGTTGTCTCGGGTTTTGCACTGCTAAACGAAGTATAGTTTCTCTGTCCAAATAATTCAAACATCAAATTATCATGGGTCTCGGTGGTTGACCAGGCAAAGGTCTTCTTCTTAAGGCTCTATGAGCTCTTTCCAATACCAGACCTCCAGAGAAAAATTCCTGCCCCACTATTTGTGGAATCCATTTGGTTAAAAAACGAAGAAGGTCTTGTTCTTCCATACCTTCTGGCAAACTAACAATCTTCACATTATTCCTTCTACTTTGATTCTCCAAATAATCTACTTTCCTCTCTAACTCCTTCTCATGTTCTCACGATTCTTTAACAGATTTTTCCACCTCCAGCACTTTTTCTGTATTAGAAGCCACTTGTTGTTGACATTTCAAAAAATCAGCCTGAAATTGTTTAAAATCCTCACAAGATGCTTCCACACGTATTTTAACTGTATCCAGTTCCAAACTGAGCCTCTGAGACATTTCATTCAGCATAGGCTGAATAATAAGGCTTAGTAATTCAGAAAAGCTCAGCCCTGCTTTCTCTTGCGTAGTGGCAGAACCACATAACTGCATCTCCTGCTGCATCTCAACAACAGGCAGTTTAACAGTTTTACTGTGGGTCTGGACTCCCAGCAACGGCACCCCGACTTCCTCAGGGGGCCGACGCTGTTCTCCCCCCGCAAGCCATTTTTGTTTCAAAAACTCACAAAAAGGACCAAAATATTCAGATTGGAGTATTTCCTGGGGCATTTCAAGCAATGGAGTCGTCTTCTTGTGTGCCCCCTCCATTAAAGTCGCAGGCTGCCAGAATCAGGATCCACATCTTTCTGAGAACGGGTAAATCCAGTGATGTCCTTCTCCTGGTGAGAAGTAGTCATTTTTTCAGCTCCCACAGGTTAGACTTGAAAGAAAGCAAACTTGAAGTTGTAGCAGACTGTTTTGGCTCTAAATATTCAACACTCCAAAAATGTAGTTTCTTCTGTACTTGAGGTTTAATCTTTTTACCATTAATAGCCATAACAATTCCTTGATACTTTAAACTAAGTTTTAAAAAATTTAAACCTGAAAACAAAGAGTTAAAAATAGGTTCTTAAAAGTCTGGCCAGAGAGGTCGAGATTACACGTCTAGACTCTATGCCATCTTGCCACGGTCCCCTTGGACATAGTTTTAAAGGAGATGTGAGGCAAGCATTTTTAAGAGGAGAGTGGTTGATATCTGGAACACACTGCCAGGTTAAATCAGATACAACCACAATATTTGAGGGGCATTAAGACAGATACTTAAATAGGCAACACATTATCAGTGAATTTAACCAGGCCTGTCACAAGAAAATACAGCCCAATTACCACCTGCACATAACCTGCTGTACCAGGGGACCCAGCACAATTGATCACTGATATTAAGATAAGGAAGGTCTACCATTCTTTCCTGAGACCACATTCTGGTAAGTCAGATCACCTGGCTGTGCTCCTTATGTTTTTATACAGAGAGCCTAAAAAGAGAGGTGCCAGAGATCAGGATAGCCAGAAGGTGGTCGTGGGAGGCTGAAGAATGGTTACAGAAATCCCTTGACTCCGTGAATTAAAGCAGCTCGCTCAGAACCAGAGGCAGTTAGTGGTGGGCACTAAGTGACTGACTGAGAGGCCACCACACTGTGGCAGGAGCGATGCTCCAGAGCCAAGTGACTGCACATCTCTCCCAATTGGGTGGTGTTCAAGAACTCACCTAACGATTCAAATGATTACACCAGAGTCATTACAGACTTTATTAAAACAGCTATGGACAAGTGAGTTCCTACCAAATTATTCAAGGATTTCCCTAACCAGAAGCCCTAGTTAGGTAAATCTGGAACCTGCTAAGGGCCAGGTCACAGGCATTTAAGTCCACACATAGCCTGAACACTACACAAGGAGCAGTTATTACCTACAAAAAATCTGCTTCCAGGTGAAGTTGAGATTCTGGACAAGAATGGAAACAATGAAGGATACCTAACAACTGTGGCAGGGCCTAAATGACATTACTTGCTACAACACCAGCAATAGAAGGCAGCAAAGTTTCACTCCCAAATGAACTCAACGGCTTCTACACCAGATATGACCACCTGAATGAGGAAGAGCTACAGTGCACCCCCATGTCTCCTGATGATATTCTACTGTCAGTAATCAAGGATGACGTGTGGGCTGCCTTCGGGAGAGTGAATCTAAGGAAAGCATCAGGTCTGGATGAAATACCCAGACAACAACAGAAAATCTGTGCTAACAAACTTGCCAATATATTCATGGATATCTTCAACATCTCACTCCCACAGGGAATGGTACCCACTTGTTTCAAACACATCTCAATTGTACATATGCTCAAGAAGAGCATGAAAACTTGCATAAATGACTACTGACCAGTCGCACTCACATCCACAGTGATGAAGTGTCTTGAGAGACTGGTGTTGAAGCATATAAGCTCCTGTCTGAATGGCGACATGGATCCATTCCAATTTTCTGACCACAGTTACAAGTCGACGTCAGATGTCATCTCATTGAAGCCCTGGAACATCTGAACAGCAGGATTCTCTTTATCAACTACAGTTCGGCATTTAACACCATAATCGCTTCAAAACTCTTCAGCAAACTCCAAGACCTGGGTCTCAATAACCCATTGTGTAATTGGATCATGAATTTTCTCACCTCCAGACCATAATCAGTGAAGAATGATATGAACTTCTCCTCCGCAATCACCATAGGAGCACCACTAGGTTCTTAGCCCCCGTTCTACTAACTTTGCATATGTGACTGTGTGGCTCAGTACGATAATAACACCATATGCAAATTTCCTGATGGTACCATGGTAGTGTTTTGCATGAAAGGCGGCAATGAGTCAGTATGTAGGAGGGAGATTGAAAACTTGGCTGAGTGGTGTACGAACAATAACCTCGCCCTCAATGCCAAAAATAACTAAGGAGCTAATTGTGGACTTTAGGAGGGGAAAACCAGAGGTTTTCACTGGGAGATCTGAGGTAGATAGGGTGATAAAATTTAAGTTCCAAAGGATCTTTCCTGGACCAAACACATGAATCTCATCATGAAGAAGCACGTCAGCATTTCAGGAGTTTGCGGAGGTTTGGCATGACATTAAAAACCTTGTTAAATTTCTACAGAAGTTTAGTGGAAAGTGCTCTGACCAGCTGCATCTCGGCCTGGTATGGAGGCACCAATAGCTCTGAGTGGAAAGCCCTGCTAAAGGTAGTGAACACATGCTAGTATCAGACAAAACTCTCCCCATCATTGAGAAAATCTACATGGACTACTGATGTGGGAGAGCTCCAGACTTCATCACACCCTTGACCAAACAAAGACTTAAAGAGGAACATTCTGGAGATGAAGTGAGAATGGCTTTCCTTGAAATTGAGGTATCATTTGACCGAGACTGGTGTCTGGAAGCTCCAAGGACTTAAAAATAGATCAATCGGCTTCAAGGATTGGAGTCACCCATATACAAAGGATCATTTTTTTTTAGTTATTGGAGGTTATCCCAGGATCAGAGAGAGGAGCTTCTTGGACATTGCTCAAGGCCAACTACTTCATCATAATCTTCCTGACACATTAAGGTCACATGTGAACATATCCATTGATGAATTCAAGATATTCAATTCAATTTGCAACTTCTCATCAAATGGGGTAGTCCATGTCTGCATACAACAAGGCTTAAACCAACACTCAGACTGGGCTGTGCACTCACTCATAGAACACTACAGTACAGTAAAGGCCCTTCGGCCCTCGATGTTGTGCCAACCCATATATTCCTTAAAAAAGTACTAAACTCTCCCCACCCTGTAACCCTCTATTTTTCTTTCATCCATGTGCCTGTCTAAGAGTCCCTTAAATGCCCCTAATGTTTTAGCCTCCACCACCATCCCTGGCAAGGCATTCCAGGCACCCACAACTCTCAGTGTAAAAAAAAACTTACCCCTGATGTCTCCCCTTAACTTTTTCCTTTAGCTTTGTACATATGCAGTTCCTGCCCTGGGAAACAGCCGCTGACTGTTCACCCTATCTATGCCTCTCATAATCTTGTAGACCTCTATTAAGTCCTTTCTCATCCTTCTATGCTCCATAAAGTCCTAGCTCTGCTCACCTTGCCTCAAAAGATTTGTTTTCAAATCCAGGCAACATCCTGGTAAATCTCCCCTGCACTCTCTCCATAGCTTCCTAAATGAAATGACCAGAACTGAGCAAAATACTCTAAGTGTGGTCTTACCAGAGATTTGTGGAGTTGTAACATGACTCCTCTACTCCTGAATTTAATCCCCCTAGTAATGAACCCCAGCATCCCATAGGCCTTCTTAACTATCCTATCGACCTGAGTGGCGACCTTCAGGGATGTATGGATTTGAACTCCAAGGTCCCTCTGTTCATTCACACTCATATGTAACTGACCATTAATCCTGTACTCAGCCTTCTGGTTTGTCCTTCCAAAATGCATCACCTCACACTTAACTGGATTGAAATCCATCTGGCTCTTTTCTGCCCAACTCTGCAACCTGTCTATATCATCTTGTAACCTTTGACAACCTTTAGCTCCATCACAACTCCTCCAACCTACATGTCATCCACAAACTTACTGACCTATCTTTCCGCCTCTTCATCCAGGTCCTTTTTAAAAATCACAAAGAACAGGGGTCCTAGAACAGATTCTTGCAGCACTCCACTAGTCACCGACCTCCAGGCAGAATACTTTCCTTCCACTACTACTCTCTGCTTTCTTCCTTCAAACCAATTTTTTATCCACACAGCCAAGGTTCCACTGATCCCATGCCACACGACTTTCTGGATGTATCTCTCAGGGGGACTTGCTAAGATCCATGTAGACCACATCTACTGCCCTACCCTCATCAATTTCTTTAGTTACCTCCTCAAAAAGCACTATGAGAGACGTGAGGCGCGACCTTCCCTTCACAAAGCCATGCTGACTATCCTTGAGTAGACTGTACTTCTCCAAATGCCCATGGATCCTATCTGTAAGAATCCTCTCCAATAGTTTGCACTCCACTGATTTACGACTCACTGGGTCTATAATTCCCAGGATTCTCCCTTTTATCTTTTTTAAACAAGAGTACTACATTTGCCATTCTCCAGTCCTCCGGCACATCCTCTGCAACCAAAAGGATTCAAAGATCATAGCTACTACCCCAGCTATCTTTTCTCTTACTTCTCTTACCTGGGGTATATCACCAGGGGCATAGCCAGGTTCTCAAGTTAGGAGGAGCGAGCGACCACCTTTTCAGGGGCAGTCATGAATGGGCAAGGAATGCTGGTTCTATCATCAATACCATATATCTGAAAAATGGACAAGTAAACTAGATCAACACTGAAGTTTCATTTCAGTCTTCAGTTAGCATGAGAGCCACAAATCCTGCTACAGTGAAAGAAAAACACACAACATGCCCAGTACTCCTGACAGGAAAATATTCGTGAACATTTTATTTGTTTCAAGAGAGTTCTGGGTTTTAAAGGTCACCTTTCATCGCTAATAGTTGCAGCTGAAAAATAGCCCTGATCCTAAATGTTCTTTTTCTAAATGCAGAACAACCCTTAAAAAGGATTCTACGCAAGTCTTGCTCTGTGCTGCCGGATCACTTTCATTCATATATTATGAGATACCATGACCAGCTGTTGAGATTTCTTTCTTAAATATCTTGCTGTATTTTTGAACAAGGTTATAAACTGGCTTTTAATCTTTTGTGTAACGCTATAGGCATGCTGAACTTTAAAAGGAATCCATTACATGACTTTTGAGATGTGGGGCACTGTAATGTTTCCATTTGTTCTAATATTGCTGGGAGCTGTTTTTCCTCTATCCAGATAATGCCACTGGATGGGAAATTCATAACCATCTGGCTGCATTAAAAAAATGGTGATGCTGTCGTAGCCTCTGCAGTCACATAGACTTCAGTGTAAATCAATGGTTCTCAACCTTTTTTCTTTCCACTCACATACCACTTCAAGTATTCCCTCTGCCGTCGGTGCTTTGTGATTAGTAAGGGATTGTTTAAGGTGGTATGTGAGTGGGAAGAAAAAGGTTGAGAACCATTGGTCTAAATCAGGGGTCCCCAAACATTTTAGACCATCAACCCCTTCAGGGACTTTATGGTCCCTCATTCTGCTCCAACCCAAACGTTATTATTAAACCTGCAGACAAGGGAGGTGCTGTTGTGCTTTGATGGATTGACCTCTACATCAGACACTTCCTCATCTACTCAAAGAGCAGGACCCCACCACCACCACCATCAGGAAATTGTCTCTCATGCCATTACGGATCTAATTATTTCAGGGGATTGCTCCAGTACCACCTTCAACCCTCCTGCTTCTATCTCCGACCAAAGATTCACGAACAGGATGCTGTGACAAGTGCTGTAACACTTAATTCATCTCTTCATATTTCAGCTCTATCCTGTCCCCTTTTGTCCAGTCACTTTCCATCTAAGTCTGTAACACAGCATATGTTCTCCGCTTTTTTCCCCCTTCTCCATTCTAATGGAACATCCATCTATTCTGAGGCTAATCCTTCTGGTCCAAGACTCTCCCACTACTTGCAATATCTTCTCCATGTCCACTTTATCCATTCCTTTTAATATTCTTTATAGTTTAATGAGACCCTCTCTCATCCTTCTAATCTCTTGTGAGTACTGGCCGAGAGCTATCAAATGTTCCTCATGTATCCTCAGGGCGGGAGTCAGTGGGTTTGTAGTAAATAGTTTATCTCTTGAGTGGAGGCAGAGAGATCTAGATAGGGGAGAGAAGTGTCAAAAATTGAACAAGCACATTTTAGAACAGGCTGCAGGCTCGTGGTGATGTTTAATGAATTGATGAGTTCTGCATAGATGCAGGAAGCAGCCTCTATCCAATCATTAATGTAACAGAGGAAGAGTTGAGGGATGAGGAATGGAGGTGTACTGCAACTAGATATCCATGGTGAAGGTATGACAGAGGGCACCAGGAAGTTGTCAAAATGATAGAAGGCATGCAAGGTATGCGAGCTCTAAGCAAAAATAGCCCCGGTTGAAACAGCAAGTTGACTATATTTTAGTGCCCCACTGTATGAAGCACTTTACTTCAGTGAGTGCATTTGCCTTTTCCCCATAAATCGTATTGTATTGTGAAGATTATGTTTGAAAGTCTCTTCAGTAAAAGCCAAAGCACACACTTTTCACAAAAAAGAAATCAGATGGTGCTGTCAGTATGCTTAAGTAGGAAGTGATGTCTGTTTGAATCATTAATAGTGAATAGAGATGGATTGTGTCTGATAGATTGAGGAACATTTTCTCCTAAAAACCCATTTAGTAAAATCAAGGTTAGCCAAATACTGATTTTCTTTCTTCTTGACAGTTTCCTTTAGAACCCAAACCCCTTGTTAATGACAAACAAATAGAACCACAAAAATAGTTGAGCAATTTTTCAGACAAAGCAATCGTTTAGGAAAATAGGAACTGTTTAGATAAGGGAAAGATATTGCATCTTGTTTGCCTTTGCAATCCTAATGGAACCATTGATCAACCAAAGCCATCAATTTCAATTAATTATTCGACATGCTGGCACGGAAATTTGCCTAGTGATGGGAAGCTGTGGAAACTATAGCTTAAATGTTATCTATTTCTCTGAAGTATATATGCCACACTTACTCACTGTCTGTCTTAAGGGCTGCTGTATGTATAGAAGAGTATGTCTTTGATAATCTTTTACATTGTTACCTTAGACATTAAGATGATCTGGGAATACTTATTTCAGATAGTTTCAATTTGGAAAGTTAAGAATACAGGTTTAGAAACTAGGACCAGAATCAGCTGAAAGTAAAAACAAGAATATGGTCACAAATATGAAGGAAGGGCAAATTGCTAGTCGTTGACTTTTCCTAACTGTAACAGATTTTCAATGAACTTCACATCTTTTCACAGAGTAGGATTGATTTTTTTTTAACAAACTTAACATCCATGAACCCTGTAACCGCACAGTTACTAACCTAGATTTGCCAAAGCTTTGCCCAGAACCAACCATGTCATAATAGATCACACTTCCATCATGCAGTATCTCTGCTGGAACTTGTTCAGAGGAGTGGGGACAAACAGCCGTGAAGCTTGCAAGGTGATAAGGTCTTTTGTGGCATAAATGTCAGCATGTTGGGGTGAGAGGTGGGCGGCTACAGAAAAGTGGGTGGTTCACTAGCAAAACAGCGACAAAAACATTGTGAAGGACTCCACACACCCCTACCGCAATCTATTCTCCCTCCTGCCATCCAGGAAGAGGTACCGAAGCATTTGGGCCCTCACGACCAGTTTATGAGACAGCTTTTTCCCCCAAGCCGTGAGGCTTCTGAACTCCAGCGACACAGGACTAGCATATGTAACATGATATTTATGTGATATTGTGGTGATATGTAATTACACCACTAAGTCACCAGGGGTCATTCCGGTGACCTTGTATATAAAGCAGTCCAGAGCTACAGTCTAGCCTTCCAGGTTCGTCTTGCAGAGACACATTTCCTCTTAGTGTACATATTAGTTTATTAAAGCTGTCTTATACTCACACTGATGGTGAGGTTATTGTCAGTACAGATATGTTATTTATAAAATGCTTCTGAGGTAATATGTCCATGTAAAATAACCAGCTCCACGGTCTGGAGAAATGCTATCTTGTTTTCACTGTACACTGCAAGGTTTATGGTATGAATGACAAATAAACACGACTTGACTTGAAAAATAGTTCACAGCTGGCTACACCATCCCCTCTAATTTGACTAGCTGTTAAAAATTTAAAGCAAAGTACAAACTGCTGGAAGAACGGCAACCTGAGGAATATCTCTGGGAGTGGGTGGGGTGGGGGAGTGTGGTGGTGGGAAGGAATTATCGATGCTTCAGGTTGAGACCCTCCATCAGTCCTGCATTTACTCCAAATGTCAGTAATTCCTTTTGTTCATCAGGTACTGTTTGACCCTTTGAGTTTTTCCAGCAGATTGCTTTTTGTTCCACATTCCAGTATCTGGAATCTCACATCTTTATCAAAAAGTAATTTGCTTCTGAATATTTCAATCCAACATATTAAAATATTTGTACATTTATCAACTATAAGTGTAAATAAAACACAAAAATCATTTAAAATAATATAGTTCAAAAAACTATTATATCTTTATATATTCATATATTACCTCTGGACACTTGCTCCCAATATTTTTCACTGGAAATAAAGAAGTTCCTGAGTCAGGACTCCTCTGGTTTCCATTAAAACCCCCTGACCGCCGCCCCCCCCGCCAATTTTTGTCCCCTGTCTCCTTTCTCCCAGCTCTCTCTCTCTCTCTCTCTCTTTCTCTCTCTCTATTATCCCTTTTCTCTCTGTCTCCTTTCACAGGGCCAAATCAATTCTCATCTTTCTTCTTATCATATACAATTAACACCTTTTGTCTGTTAATCCGGTCTCTTCCCCCTCTCATTCTACCCCCTTACTCTCCCCACTCTTTAATTCACATGCCAGTCAGCTTTTTGCTTATACAGTACCATGAAGAAGGGCTCAGGCCCAAAACATCGGTAATATATCTTCACATCCTATGGATGATGCAAGACCAGCTGAGTTCCTCCAGCATTCCTGTGTTTTACCTGTGTCAGGTCTACCTGGTTAAAGTGAATTCCCCACCACTGGTGGTGGGCACATTTTATAACAACTCGTTCCTTCATTTAGCTCCATAAACTGTTCCCCTTTATTGTGCATTCTGAAGTAAAACCAAGAAATATTGAACTTCCATGGTAGTTACTCTGACCATTCCTCCTGTGTCTACCCCACCACCATCAACTACATCCTGGGGGAAAAAAGGACATACCCAGATGCCTGGACTAAAGTTATATTACTTCAAATCCTTTACATTTTGAACTTCATGTAGAAATTGCAAAGTTGCTGTCAATTATCTAATGAAGTATCAACTATTGCTTGGGTAAACTGTCACAAGTTCTCCACAATTCCGATATTTGCTGTTCTATTACTTTACAACATATTGTTATTGTGAAAGCCAACTAAGATATAACAGTAGTGAGATATTTATAATTAGATCCTTGTTTCAGAGCCTTCTCAACTGGAAAAATATCGCATGGTCAATACGATTGCTTTTGCTGCAGAGCTTGTTAGTGATGTCCTTGCACAGATTCTTATTCATATTTATTTGGATTTCTGACAATTCAATTTCTTTAAATTTACAAATCTTAGCATTATTTTTTATTCATCACAAAAACATGTGAACAGTACAAAGCACCAAACTGGATAAACCATCTTAAGGCTTCAGCAAAGATAGAGCATTGACATGCTAGGATCCCACCTGGAATGATGAAATATAAATGAACAATAGAAAAGTATGGGACAGTATTTTAGGGTTCAAAATTATGAAAGTGTGAGGTAAGGATAGAAGACAGTAGCTTCTGTTCATTGAGAGGGTGAGAGCAGGATGTTAAAAGAACAAAGTTAAAGATAAAATTTAGAATATTCTTGTATTCTTCACAATTTACTGTAGATTTTTAGGTAGTTTACAACAATGTTTTGAAGACTGGAAAGGGACATGTTAATTTTCAAACAAGAACTCATGTTCAAGTACCTGGCACATCCGTGGTATTAACGTGCTCTTGGCCATTCTGTGTTCTTGAGTGGCTTAATGGGTGCTGACAGCTCTTCGGTTCCTTGCTAAGACACGGTGCGCATTATGGAAATATCACCATCAAGCCTAATTAATTTACTTAAACAGGAATTCAACTCACAAGCAGACAGTACATGTTTTAGCAGTAGTCACTGGATAGTGATCAACAGTTGAACACACTTTGATATCCTTCTCTTGACAAAATTTTGAAGTATACCTGAATCCTCTGATAGCCACACAAATGGTGATCACGAGCAAGCTAAGGAAAAGAGAATTAATCTTTTAAATGAAAGCTATTGATCAAAACTTCTAATTGTTGTAAAATACTATTTCCATTTCACTTTCCATTGACCTGGCTTTGGTAGCTCCATTTTGTTCTCTTACTTCAGAATCCCAATATTAGTTGTGTTTTGCTTTGATATAGAAGGGATGGTTTGGGCTAATTTGGAACAGACCTGCCATAAATCAAACAGCTGCTTGCCTATGTGGTAGTAAAGTTCTTACACCTCATGCTATCGCCCTGTGTGTATACTTATCTTCACCCACACAGCACTTCTTTATCACTGTGGGAAATGTGGGTAACAGCCAGAGGTTTGAAAATATTTAAACTGCACATGTGCACGTTACAGATGCTTCTAGACATGATGTTCAACATTTAAAGTAGGATCCTTCATCAGACTGATTGGGTCAGTTAGTAGCTAGGGGAACACATGGTTCTGAGGTGTATTAGCTGGATATGTTGAAGATGATAATATTATGTTTGGAACTAAAGACCGGGTGAGTTTATAACTACAGTCCTATGGCTGAAGAAATGGATGGAGACTGCCCATGTGTTTATGCATGAGGAGTAGATAATTCTCATTAGGCACCACTGGCTCTGACACAAAATGAACATTTCTGTTACAGGTCACTCTGGAAATTCAATCGGGTACTCCCTAGTGTTAGTCACCCTTGCCTCACTAATATGCTAATTGTGTCAGGAGTGCAGATGATTTACCTCATTCCTCAAGAAAAACTGATTGACATTTTGTGACATAGGAGGAGGCTATTCGGTCCATCAATTCCATTCTCCATTTTCTTATTCCCCTGTAGCATTGAAACTTACTCATCTCACAAGCCCATCAACTCCCCTTTGGTTTTTTTGCCATTTGCTTACCCTCAGGTGTAATTTACAGCAGCTAATGACCTTACCAGCACATCTTAAGGACATATGAGGAAACTGAAGTACCATGTGAAATGCAGTCATGGGGGATATTGTGCGAACTTGCAAACGGACAAGACCTGAGGTCAAGAATGAACCAGGGTTCCTGGGGCTGAGAGGCAGCAGCAGTAACTGTTAGGTCACCATGCCACCTCAATGCATATTCTGGGGTAATGCCAGGGAATTTGGGTAACATTATTCTGGAAGCACTCACCATTAGGTTCTCCAAGGATAACATGGTATTCCCAGTGCAGTTCTGGACTGATATCTTGCAGTGAATTAAATTACTGTACGGCCCTTAGGGCACTCTATAATTTCTAAGCATAAATGTTTAAAACACAAATTTGCCATTCTTTGGTCTTCCACACACTTCACTTATAAATAGCATTTGGGGCTATTTTGGATTATTATTACTTTATCCTATTTATTCATATTTTAAAGATGTTTTTATTTTATTGCAATATTATAGACCTTAATGGCTTTTCTGCTGAATTGGCCCAACATCTAGGCAGCATTGACTGTTTGATTTTGAATGCATGAAATTGATCTTAAGCTGGCAGATTGTTGGAAGAGATATTGCAACATTAATGAAGGAAATTGAGAAGAGTCCATTGAAATAATGGATTATCCAAATGAAATGAAATGAACCATTATAACTAGACAATGACAACAGTGCTCAATTAAAAAATGGAGTTGATTATTTTAGTATTTACGGTTATGATTTTTGCTGCTTAACATATTTTCAGACAGTATAGAGTCTGTAGAAGTGTGAAGTTATGTTGAGTCGAATTAAACATTCAGAGCCAGTGTGATGGATGAAGTCACATAATTTTCTCCTACAGGAGTTTCACAGACAAAATAAAAACTACTTTAAAAGATTGTTTTTTTGACAAACTAAATATACCTTCATTGTCTTCAGTTACTGTTGGAGAAACCTATTTCTTCTGAAGATATTGTTGCAGCAATTAACTCTTTGCAGCCTGGTAAAGTTTCCAGTCCTGATGGTTTCTCACCAGCATTTTATGAGACTATTTCTTACTTATTGAGACTTTATTTAGATTCAGTACTTTCTGAATCTTTAACTGCTGGGAGACTACCAGATATCTTTTATGAAGCCTCAATCTCTCTTATTCCTAAAGACCCTTCTGATTGTTCTTCCTACATGCCCATTTCTCTTTTGAATGTAGATGCTAAGATATTGTCTAAGGTTTTGGCCCATAGACTAGAATATATTATGCCTCTTACTATCTCTGAAGAACAAACTGGGTTTATAAAGGATTGTTGTTCACAATTTAATATCTGTCATTTATTAAATATCCTTTATTCTCCTGCTGTTTCACCTTCTGAATGTATTGTTTCCTTAGATGCTGAGAAAGCTTTTGATAGAGTAGAATGGAACTCTTTATTTAATGTATCAGAGAAATTTAATTTTGGCCCCAAATTTATTAATTGGATTAAATCAATATATTTGTCTCCTACTGCTTCAATTTTTACCAATTCAATTAAATTCAAACCATTTAAGCTCCACTGTGGAACTAGACAAGATAGCCCTTTAAGCCCATTATTGTTTAATTTAGCACTAGAACCATTTGCAGTGGCCTTTTGGCAATCTGATGATATTTCTGCTATTACAATGGGTGGGATTGTTCATAAGGTCTCACTTTATGCAGATAACTTTTATTGTAAATATCTGGCTTTGATCATTCAATTCCAGCTATTTTATCACTCTGTCATCAATTTGGTCAATTTTCTGGATATAAATTAAATCTCAAAAAAAGTGAGATGTTTTTCTTAAACTCCTCAAGTTCTCTAGATTTTGCCATTCCTTTTAACATTGTTAAGAATCAATTTAATTATTTAGGTGTTGCTATTATTAAGATTTTCAATGATTTGTTTAAGGAGATCTTTCTTACTTTAATGAACCATGTTAAGAAATCCTTGGTTCAGTGCTCTCCTCTTTCTATGTTTCTAATTGGATGCATTAATGTTATTAAGATGAATATACTGCCTAAGTTCTTGTATATTTTTCAAGCTGTACCCTTTTTTTCCCCAAAACCTTTTTTGATTCACTTTATTCTATTATATCTTCCTTTGTCTGTTGAAATAAACACCCTTGCCTTCAAGTTTCCTTCAAAATCATTAAAAGAAAGGGGAATCAGCATTACTTATTTTTAGATTATATTTTTGGGCCGCTAATTTTAGATACATTAATTTTTTTAATTTATCATAATGACAGACAGGATGTTGTTAGTTGGATTAATTTGGAAATTGATTCTACCAAGAAGCATTCCTTCATTTTGATAGTTGGAGCTCTATTACGCTTTTCTGATAATTTTATTGTTAAACATATGTTGAGGATTTGGTTTTAACTTAAAAAACATTTTGGATGCCATAGATTTTTTAAAAAATCAGTCCTTTTTTAGCTAATTCCTTTTTTGTTACCTTTGGTACAAGATTTTGGTTTTTGTCATTTGTTAAGAGTTTGGTTCCAATCTTTCCAAGATCTCTTTATTGATCAAAATTTGGCCTCTTTGAACAATTATCTTCTAAATTCAAAATTACTAAACATAATTTTTTTTAGATATTTCCAGATTAGGATCTTTTTTTAATTTCTTGGTATTAAAACTCCTTCAAGATTTGGAATTAAAAATGATAGAGAAGATTTATAATCTTAAACTGAATACTAAAGCATTGATATCAGTTCTCTGTAAGTTATTATTGATATCTAATGGTAATTCCCCAAACAAGATTTTCAACAAGAATTTTCTGATCCTACATGGGATTCTATCTTGAAATTGGTTAATTCATTTACCCTATGTGCCCGACATTCATTATTGCAATTTAAAGTAGTACATCAAGCTTACTTTTCCAAAGTTCAATTGGCTAAATTTTATTCTAACTTCTCGTTATAATGTGATAGATGGAAGACTGATGAAGGTATATTGTTTCATATTTTTTGGTCATGTTCCTTGCTTTCCAATTATTTGGAAAGTATCTTTGGTACCTTCTCTTTAGTTCTTAATGTTAATTTGGTTCCTCATCCTTTTTTGTTTGCCTTACTTAGAATAAGTAAGTCAGCTGATTTAAATTTGTCTGGGCTACAATCTCATATAGTTGCCTTTGATCTTCTTATTGACAGAAAAGCTATATGTATGAGATGGAAAGATGCTGTCCCTCCTATACACACTCTATGGTTATCTGATGTGATGGCATGCTTGACTCTGGAAAAAAATTAGATGCTCTACTTTAATTTTCTAAATTTGTGGGGACCTTATCTTAATTATTTTCAGAATTTATAAGATTATTAGATCCCATTTTACAGTTTGTTTGTCCTTTCTTTCATTCATTAATGGAACATATATGTTTAATCATAACTTCACAAGGGAAGGGTTAGATTATTAGAATAGTTTTTGTTTTATATACTTTTTTGTTTTCTGTCTCTTTCATATGTTATTTGCAAATATAATTTACTTTGCTGGATTTATATTCTTGTTATTTCCTATGTAATAGAGAGAGAGAGAAATTGTTAGAGAATAAGTGGAGAAAAACTATTTACTTTGCTGTTTTGCTGTTTGGCTAGTTATAAAGTTCTCTTCTTCCATTCATACCACATATTCTACCATATTTGCATGAACTAGCATACTACTAAATGTTTGATTCAACTTAATGTGCTCTGAGATCTGAACTCAGGAACCTTTCAGCAAGAGTTGTAGGATGGATCCTTCAACATTGATTAGAAGGGGGAAAAAATTGTGTATTTTCACAACTGCTCCTGCCTTGATCCCACCAGCTTTATTCTTCCACTGACGATGAAAGTTGTTGGGCTTTGCAATATGTGCAGAAACTGGTCAATGTAGCAAGGGTGATTAGAGCCAACAGTGATTCTGCACCACATCTTTTTTCATAAGGCATAAAATGTAAAGTAATATATAATGACTAGAAGCCAAGTACAGCTGTGAATAACACAAGACAAATTAAAAGTTTACGATTTAAAAAAAACTGAGGATTGGGGTTACACCTATCACAGGGATAGTCCCGAATAGCAATAGGAGTAATGAGGGTGAAAAATCATTAACTTGTTACTTGGGAATGAATGAACAGATATATTTCACTGTTGGAGCACAGCATGAATAATGTGAGGCAAGGATCTACAATAGATAGAATATTATTCAATTTGAAACTGTCCATGCCCTTTCCCTCACTTGTGATTGATACCTGGAGATCCGTTTGAATTAATAGCATATTCAATGTCTGGGATTAAGGATCTGGAGATATGAGTTCAATACCACCCTGGAAACTGAAGAATTTCAAACCAAATTCCCATTTTCAAATGGGGTTGACACAAAACAGATCTAGCAGCTCTAAATCTATTATCAATAATTACATTCAACTTAATAAAAGCACAATATTTAATTCATGTAGCAATCAGATCCGTTATAAATTATTTTATTGTGAACATATGTTTGAATTTGGTACAAAAGAGCAAGAGGTCTAATATCTACCAAAGTTTATCAGTACTATATCTCTACTCTACCTCAACCATGTGGCTAATTTTAAAGATACCGGTAACCCTTTTCCTTTGGTGAAGTGCTTTGCAGGTCTTTTAAAGTGAGCTGCCACCCAAATGTAGATAGTGTCCACTGACAATGGCTTGAAGGGTTTGAACTTGTAACCCACAGCAGCTAATTAAACATAACTTGTAGCTCTTAGTGACAAAGACATGATTTCAGCCAAAGTGTTACACCTTATGACAACCTTCAAAGTAAATATGAGCAATGTAATTTGGCTTTAATGCAGTATGTTAAATGTCTCTGTCTAACTCTCAAGGTATGGTCTATGATTTCTGGTTAAATGTGTCTGTGTAGAAAATAAATTTTGATGTGATTCTCTTGAAATAAATGACTAATTTGTACAATTACCTCCATGACAAATATCTCTACATTTATATTTGAAACATCTTCAAATTAAGAGATACAATTTTTACAACTTCTTTACTTGTGGGTGATGTTTATGGGCACTTCACATAGTACTGGGAAAATGAAGAAAATGTTCCCTTTTCGATTTGTTAATATCAGATAGCTTTATTTGAGCAGATCCAGAGGAAAGAAATGCTTTTAATTTGTGGAGAACAAAGCCCATTTTTGCAATTTTCAGTATCTTCTTGATTCCAGGTAAGATGACCATTTGTTAATTTTACTAATTTTCTCTTTAATTAGATTTTAGGCCTCTTCTCTATTTCTGTCTTTTATCTCATTTCACATGGCAACCAATTTGCACTCAGAAAACTGATGATGACCAGGTGCAGAACTATTGTTGACTAAAAAGAATTATTGAGGAAGCATGTTGAATACTAGCTCAGCACCTATATGCCTTTTAGATCTAGTAATATAGAGCGCAACCTTGATGCTTTAATAAAATATCGGTAACCATCAATAGAGAAAAATGTAAATGATAGGACCGAGCTGGCCACCCACAACACACTCCTGTGCAAAATTACTCAACTGGTAACTTCACACATAGCTCTATGAATTCTAATAAAACTACACAATTGACAACTTCATACATAGCTCTATGACTTCTGATTTTGAGTTCCAATATTAACTTCTTTTACTGGGAGCAGAAATTAATGGATTTCTGTTTGGCATTGTTGCTGCTCAAAGAAAGTGGATCTTTTGACTCTGGGGGAAAAAAGATGGCTCTCAGTTTCTTGCGTTTTCAACTGATTTTCCTGCAAATCCTGGTGAATGGCTTTGTTCAACTGTCAGTAAAATAAATTGTTTGAATTGTCCCCACTTACCCATTCAACAGCCTCTGAAAGAGCAATTAATACCTATCTTATATGTACCTAGAAAATCAAGCAGGATTAAATTATGTTTTTTTTAATGTTCACTTTCCCTTCCCTTTTTATAATTGGCCAAAGACATTGACATATGATCAAATGTTAAACTTAAGAATAAAGGTCACATTTGTTGCCAAACATCAGTCCAGGACTTGATGAGTTGCTCACTGGTCACATCACTGCTATTGTACACAAATAGACAGATCTTGCTGGAGAATGCAAACTGCCAACACAATCACTATGAATGAAGTGCATACAACCCACAGAAGTCACAAACTTACTGACAGATACCTATCATTATTCTTTGTGCTGAACTATGCACAAACTTCTACAGTGGAGCACAAACCTGTGAAGTTTGCCCTTCACATGCTGAAGAATCAGCTGACAGAAGCTGCACACATTCACTTCAATTGAGACTGCAACTACAAGAAAGAAAGTAAGAATAAAGGTGAGCCCTGCACTATGAAAGGGCTGCATTTCTAGAAAAATGTCTGCATTGCAATTTTCTGTAATGTGAAATCCTATTTCCCATTGAATTCCATCTTAAACATGGAGATACATTCTCAAAGGACATTTTACTTGCCACAGTAATCATCATACCACAGCTGCTGGTTCACTGCAGGATGCAACTGAAGAGATTGCCTTGTCAGTTTCCAAATGAATTCTTTTAATTGTCCAGCAGCTGCATTTTGGAGAACACAAGTGACTGCAAATGTTTTTGGAGACATAAGTGGCTGCAGATGCTGGAATCTGGAGGAAAAGGGAAACTCAGTGGGTCCAGCAGAGAAGAGCCTCTTTTACACTTGCATCCCACTAAATCAGCCGTTCAGTGTCCCAGGATAGGAATGGTGTTATTGCTGCTCACACTTGACCACTCTTAACTGGGACATTGCAGACATTCACACTTGCAAGGCGCCATCCCCAGGGTTAGGACGATTCTACCTTCTACCGGTGACAGCATGATGCATCAAGTGATGGTGGACTTGCCCTAAATTCTGATCAATGTATTATGATCTTTTATTTTAACAAAATTAATGATGCCTAATTATAACATAATTAAGCTATATGCAAAGCACAGTATGAGTCCTTCAGCCCCTGTTGTTGTGTGCCGACCTATAGAAACCTTTATAAGGGACCATGGGAAAGTGCTAGCAATAAATAACAATAGAGGACAATTTTTAAACAGTGTGGAAAAGTTGATAGCACTATAGCGCACAATTTATAAAGATTGTGGGAAAGTTCGTAGCACTATAGAGCTCAATTTATAAAGACTGTGGGAAAGTTGGTAGCACTATCATGCACAATATATAAATAGTGTGGGGAAAAAGCAATAGTGGACCTGCCCTCCCAGCATTGCATGCAGCAGAGGAAGGGCTGTATGAATGGCTTCATTCATGGAACACTCATGGAGGGGTTTCTCTGCCGCACAGCATTCTGGGAAGTCAGGTCCACCATCACTTTTTCCAATGGTCTTTATGAATTGTGCTCTATAGCGCTACTAACTTTCCAACGCTGTTTAAAAATTGTCCACTATTGCTATTTATTTCCTCTCTCTCCCACTGTGACTTTCCCACAGCAAAGTTTTAATTTTTTCTTTCATGTAAAAAATTGGGTCATTTCTATCCCAAAATCTAATTGCCCATTCTACACTTTCCTGATTACAATGCCGGCATCTGCATATGGGTTGATGCAGTCTATCCCCAGCATGAGATGACATCATCTCACGCCGACATTGAGAAGATTTTCCTCTCACACTGGACCCTTTTTAGGCCAAATGGCCGTTAATTCCTGACATGACTTGCAAGTGTAAAAGGGGCTAGAGTTTTGGATTGAGAGCCTGCATTGACACTGAGAGAGGGAAAATAGCCAGTCTACAAGGAGTGGAGGATAGGTGAGACGAGCTAGTATGTAATAGGTAGACATAGGCATAGAAGATGTTTATCACCTTGTTTGAATGGGAGAAAAACTCTTTTGAATGGACATTAAACATAGATAAATGTAATAATATTTTATAATCATTACAATATTATTTCTTCTTAATATTTTAACAGTTGTCACAGGTTTTATAACTGTTGGCTGTTTCAGACATGTCAAGGGTAAATAACATAGGAAAACAATAGAAAGTTGCTGGCATGCAAAATAAACCTATCACATTGAAACAAAGCACTACAATATCTGTGCATCCATTAAGAAATGCCAATTTTAGAAAAACACAGGAAAATATTTGGTTGCATTTTATGTTTATTTAGTTACATCTTTCCCTGATTAATTTTTAAGACCAGATTTTATTCTGTATCTCAGATCATGGATAAAGGCTGAATTTCCCTCACCTAAACATCATTAATGTTGGGGGGGAGACACACTGGGTGAAAGTAGTCACCTGAAAACTTTTTTTTAATTAGATGAGTTTGCAGAAATATTTTTAATGTAATTCAAGCATTTTTAGAGGTTCTGACTGTTCATTTATTTCATTTTAAATAACCTTGGATACTGCTGAAAGTTTGGTATCTTGGGATAGAGCTGTGGCATGTATTTACAGACTGGCTAAGGACTGCTCACATGACCTGATTCATGAGAGGTTCAGCCAATACACCAACACACATCCTCTTGCCCAGTAAATTTAGGCAGGATCTGTTCCAGATAAGTGTGGGGCAAAATAGAACCGTGGGGAGGCTGAGGTGCAAGAACCCAGCAGAACCCAGCCACAAATTTGGCCTAGAAACTTGCAGGAGCTTCCCATCCTTCTTTGAATAGTAACCTGGGATATTTTACATCTCCCTGCAATATCATGACAGGACTCTTCTGAGAGATGGCTCTTCAAAGGGTAGAGCCCCTTGTTATGCACAGCAATGACAGCTCAGAATACATTTTAAAACTGTTATTGTTGCACATGAACCAAAAATCATCTGACTTAAAGCCCAGAATGCCAGCACTGAATCCCAATGTCAACTAGATGATCAATTATTGCTCATTTAATTTATAACACAAAGTTAGAAAGACAAAAGTGCATTTTAAGATGCCTTAACTGGCTCTCCAGATAATGAAATACCTATAAAGTGTTGTCATTCCTGTAATGTCTTAACACTGTGGCCAATTAGCACACAGGAAACTCCCTCAAAATGCTCCATGTTTAGAAAAACATGCATTTTAATTATGCTGATTGCAGAAAAGTCTCAGTGAGGACAAGTTTTCTGTTCAAACTGGTGCAAGAGAATCTTGGGTGTAAACTTCAGTGTATAAACAAAATCTTGGTTTTATGTCTTATCTGAAAAATGGCATCTGTAACAGTGCTGCACTCTGTTATTTAATATCTATTTTCAGGATGTGAGAATTACCTGCATTTATGGCCTATCCCTAATTGCCCTTGGGAATATGATGGTGAGCCATCAACTGCAGACTTTCTGGTGAAGATACTTTAACAGTACAGTTTAGAGTTCTACAATTTAGAGCAAAATATGCCAAAGAGCTGGAGATATAATACAAGTTACAATGTGCACTATTTGGAGGGATATGCCCTATGTTTGCTGCTCATGTTGTTCTTGTAGAGGTTGTAGATTTGGAAAAGACAAAGGAGGAAAAACCCAACACCCAACCCCAACCAACCAATTTTCCCCTGCAACCGCTGCAACCGTGTCTGCCTGTCCCGCATCGGACTTGTCAGCCACCAACGAGCCTGCAGCTGACGTGGACATTTACCCCCTCCATAAATCTTAGTCCGCGAAGCCAAGCAAGAATGTGAGAAATTGCAGTGCACTGTGTTAAAAGAACATTCTGAGGTTAGAGGGTGATCAGTCCAAAGTCTTGATACATGTTGGTACCATTAACATAGGTAAGATAAGTCAGGAGGCCTTGAAGAGGGAATACTAGGGAATGAGGGAGGAAGCTGAGAAGCAGGACCTCCAGGGTGATAACCACAGGATTATTGCTTGTGAGGACAAGAATAGCAAGATCAGGCAGATAAATCCGTGGCTGAGAAACTGGTGCAGGAGGCATGGGTTCAGATTCTTGATTCGCTGGGATCTCTTTTGGGAAAGGTATGGGCTATAAGAAAAATGGGTTACACCTGAACCCAAGGAGACCAATGTCCTGGCGGGCAGGTAATGGAGGGGTTAAACCCAGGGTTTATGGAGGGGGAACAGCAGTAAAGTAAAGATAGTGTGCGGCAAGGATGACAAGCAGGTGATAAGACAAAATAGTCACCAGAGAGGTGACAGAGACATGGTGCATTCAAAAACTGGTCTGAAGGTATTATATTTAAATACTCAAAGCAATAGAAACAAGGTGGATGATCTTGCAGTACAGCAACAGATTGGAGGGTATAATGTTGTGGCCATTGCTAAGTTGAGCTAAAGGATGGATGTCATTGGAAGCTGAATGTCAAGGATGTATCGGAAGGATAGGCAGAGGGGGCATTGTGACTCTGCTGGTAAGAAACAATATTAAATCATTGGAAAGATGGGGCATCAGATCAGAAGAGGTGACTCCAGAAAACTTCTGGGTTGATTTAAGGAATGGTAAAGGTAAAAGGTCACTAATGACAGTTATATACAGGCCCCCAAACAGCAGGTGGGATGTGAAATATAAAATACAACTGGAAATAGAAGAACAACATTATGATAATCATGGGAAACTAGATTGGGAAAGTCAGATCAGTATGGGATCTCAGGAGAGTAAGTTTGTGGAATTCCTACAGGATGGCTTTTTGGAGCAACTTGTTGATGAGCCCATCAGGGGATCAACTGTTTTGGATGGGGTCCTGTGCAGTAAACCAGGATGATTAGAGATAAAAGATAAAAGAACCCTTAGGAGGCAGTGATCACAATATGATTAGTTTACTGTGAAATTTGAAAAGGAGAATAAAGTCTGATGTGTCAGTATTTCAGTGGAGTAAATTACAGTCACAAGAGAGGAACTTGCCAAAGTCAATTGCAAAACACAATAATGGGGAAGACAGCGGATCAGCAATGGCTGGAGATTCTGCTAGAAATGAGAAAAGTGCAGGGCAGGTCCAGACCAAAAGAAAAATCTGTGAATAGAAAAATGGGACAATTGTGGTTGACAAGGGAGGTTAAAGCCAAAGGTTAAAGCCGCTCCATCCTCAACATTCATTGCAGCGCTTTCATCCCTAACATCGAAGTACTCGAGATGGCAGAGGTCGACAGCATCGAGTCCACGCTGCTGAAGATCCAGCTGCGCTGGGTGGGTCACATCTCCAGAATGGAGGACCATCGCCTTCCCAAGATCGTGTTATATGGCGAGCTCTCCACTGGCCACCGTGACAGAGGTGCACCAAAGAAGAGGTACAAGGACTGCCTAAAGAAATCTCTTGGTGCCTGCCACATTGACCACCGCCAGTGGGCTGATATCGCCTCAAACCGTGCATCTTGGCGCCTCACAGTTTGGCGGGCAGCAACCTCCTTTGAAGAAGACCACAGAGCCCACCTCACTGACAAAAGGCAAAGGAGGAAAAACCCAACACCCAACCCCAACCAACCAATTTTCCCCTGCAACCGCTGCAACCGTGTCTGCCTGTCCCGCATCGGACTTGTCAGCCACCAACGAGCCTGCAGCTGACGTGGACATTTACCCCCTCCATAAATCTTCGTCCGCGAAGCCAAGCCAAAGGGAAGACAAGCAAAAGAGAGGGGAGACAAGGAAACAAAATTAGTGGGAAGATAGAGGACTGGGATATTTTTATAAAGTTAGAGAACACAACTAAGAAGGTGATTAGGAAGGAAAAGATGAATTATTAAAGAAGATTAGCAAATAATATCAAAAAGAATATAAAAGCTTTTTAAAAATATATAACAAGTAATAGAGTGGCCAAAGTAGACATAAGACCAATATAAAACAATGCTGGAGAAATTGTAATGGGAGACAAGGAGATGGCAGAAGAGTTGAATGAATAGTTTCCATTGGCCTTCACATTAGTATCATACTGGACTCTCATGCCTCTCTTGGAAGAGAGGTGAGAGCGGTCAAGATCACAAGAGAGAAGGTACTTGAGAAGCTCAGTGGTCTCCTGGACCAGATGGAATGCACCCTCGGGTTCTGAAGGAGGTAGCTGTAGAGGTTGTGGAGCCATTGGCAATGATCTTCCAGGAATCAATGGTTTCTGACATGGTTCCAGTGGACTGGAGGATTACAAATGCCACTCCACTGTTTAAGAAGGGAGTGAGGCAGCAGAAAGGAAATTATAGACCAATTAGCCTTATATCAGTGGTTAGGAAGCAGTTGGTGTCGATTATCAAGGATGAGGGTATGGAATACAAGAGGTGCATGAAAAGATCAGCCCAAGTCAACATGGTTTCCTTAAAGGAAAATCATGCCTGATAAAACTTATTGCAATATTTTGAAGAGATCACATGGGATAAACAGAGGAGATGCAGTAGATATTGAGTGCTTGGACTTTCAAAAGCCCTCAGACAAGGTGCCACACATAAGGCTGCTAAGCAAGATGAGAGCCCATGGAATTACAGGAAGGATACGAGCATGACTAGAGGATTGGCTGATTGGTGGGAAATAGAGAGTAGGAATAACGGGATCCTATTCTGGTTGCCTACTGGTTACCAATGGTGTTCCGCAGGGGTCAGTATTGGGGCTGCTTCTTTTAACGTTGCATATAAATGATTTGGATTATGGAAATGATGGCTTTGTGGTGACATTTCCTGATGATACCAAAATAGGTGGTAGGGCAGGTGTGCTGAGGATATGACAGGCTGAAGAGAGACCTGGACAGATTAGGAGAATGGCCAAAGAGGCAAATGAAATACAATGCAGGAAAATGTAGAGTAATGCACTTTGTTAAAAGAAATAGATGGACAGACTAGTATTTAGAATAGGGAGAAAATTCAAAATTCTGAGGGGCAAAGGAACTTGGGAGTCCTTGTGCAGGATACTGTAAAGGTTAACCACCAAGTTGAGTCTGTGGTGACGAAGGCGAATGCAAAGTTGGTATTCATTTCTGGAGGAATAACAGGGGGGTGTAATGTTGAGACTCTATGAAGCCCTGTTGAGACCTCACTTGAGTACTGTGTTGAATTGTGTGTGCCTTATTTGAGAAAAGATGTGCTGGCATTGGAGAAGGTTCAGAGAAGATTTACTAATATTATACCAGAAATGAAAGGGTTAGCAAATGAGGAACGCTTGCCAGCTCTTAGAATATACTCGTTTGAGTACAGAAGGATGAGGGGGGAATTCGTAGAGGTATTTTAAATGCAGAAAGGCCTGGACAGGGTAGATGTGGAAACGATGTTCCCATGGAAGGAGATTCTAGGACAACACAGCATAACTTCAGGATAAAAGGACATCAATTTAAAACAGACATGGAGAAATTTCTTTAATCAAAGGGTCGTGAATCTGTGAAACGTTGCCATAGGGGAGTGTGGAAACAAGGTCATTGGGTGTATTTTAAGGCAGAGATTGACAGGTATTTGAATAGTCAGGGCATCAAGAAAAAGCCGGGGAGAGGGGCTGAGTGGGAATATGGATCAGCTCATGATAGAAAGACGGAGCAGACTTGATGGGCCAGTGGGCCTACTTCTGCACCTGTATCTTTTGATCTTGTGAAAAGAACATGGTGTAATCATTGTATGCAGATGGAGGAGAGGATAAATACTTTAAGTGGTTGATGGACTGCCAATTAAGTTCGATGCATTATTCTGGATAGTGTTGAGCTTTTTGAGAATCGTTGCAACTAACTTCATCTAGGCAAGTGAAGAGTATTGCGTAATACTTCTGACTCATGCCTTGTATATAATAGAAAGACCTTAATTATCAGGAAATGAGTCATTCACTTTTGGATACCCAGTCTCTATCCTCCTCTTGTAGTCACTTTATTAATGTGACTAATATGAAATTGCCAGCAATCCACTATTCATCAGGATTCAAAGGAAATTTGCATGAACATACGGCAATGAAACATAATGCCAACATTCCCATAAAATCAACAGATAACTCATGGACAACCTCAAGCCTGTCACTTTCAGATAGTGATTCCAGACACTATAAGCTTCAAGATTCTTTGGATTACCACTCCTGTCTCTGCCTCTTTTACCCTTGTTAGAGACAGGCACCTGACCACCTGATGCTGCAAACACATGTTGTCAGTGGTGTTTCTGACAGAATATGTGTCCATCTTCCTGGTTCGGGGGAGTGGGAAGTGTTTGCCATCTGTGTGAATAAATAGATTTATTAAAACTTTTATATGTTTTTCTTAATCACCTGGAATTCTGCCTTAATGGTCAGATTTTAAGATAACTGGCAAATGCCATATTCTATTTTTTAAAACTTGTTCACTTACTTAATGTCATTTCACATAAATTCCACATTTTACAATGCCTCTGAATCTTCTGTTGTATAACTGAGCTTTTTGTAGCCCTGTCTACAACATGTCCTTTATTAATGGAATATATGTTTGCACATTTATTCAGATGACAACCCAGTTATCCACAATCATCAAGAGAACTGTCTCATTAAAACTTACTCTCTACATTACTAGATGAAACCCTCTGGCTTTGATGTAGTGAAGAAAAGGATTTCATTAACAGATTAATGCTGTATGTGGACAAGCAGATTCAATAAATAGCAAAGGAATAAGTGAACAGGAACAACAGTTGAATTTTAGTCTGTGGTGAGAGTCATAGGTGCACGGATCAAAGCATGCAGAGGGTGGTATGGACAGCTGGATTATGAGTCCCGATAACTTTCCCCCAGTTCAAGGCCTCATTTGAATGCTATGAAACTGGCTTCTGTCCAAAACCAACAAGAATAATGCAAAGATAAAGTTGCAGGCGATCAGAGTGCCAACAGTTACTCATGGAAATGATCACGGGTTAAGCAGTGAGGATGGGTTTATTCTAGAATGTTTGCTCTTGAGAGAAGTGGGCAAATCTGGGACAAGAGGAGCCTCATTTTTTATGTGCATTCTACTCCTCCAAGCCCACAATAACTTTGCCTAAAAGCTATTTTCATACCTACCTTGGACTTTTCTGGCCATCATTTTCTGTAATGGTAGAGGCAACTAATGATTCAGGTGGGCCTCCCAGGTGCAGAAGCTGAAACATTGTCAGGGGCATATACCATCACCTTAATATTTAAACGAGACCCCAATCCAGCACATGAGAGCACCAACAGGCTTCACAGTCAGGGAATATATATTACTGGTAGCAGGAAGTGGGCTCAAACAATTCTAATACAATGCTGCTTGATGCATTATATATACTCGATGAAGGACAAAGTTTCTGAATGAAATCTTTTAAATGACAATTTGCTCCTCACATATTACAGAACCTGCCTCTCACTGGTCATGCCAGACAGAAGGTACAAACAAGGCAGTGTTATATACGGTGGAAAATGGGGACTATTTTATGCTGGAGCATGAACACTGCAAGTCTGTAAGAGCCACATCACACTGAGTAGTGAGCATGCTCAGTGTGACAGTGTATCCATACATGACCGGCAGCCTGAGATGTAGTAAAGGTTTGTGCTGTAAACTTACAAGCTTCTCTGAGTGTTTATTAAAACCTCCGATGATACAACCGAGGATATAACATGGTGGCAGCAGTGGGATCAACAGAAACCCACATCATATAGAAAAAAAATCCCTATAAACCAAAATAAACATGAAGAGAAGGAAACAAAGAAAATAACCATTATCTGATTACCAGAGCTGGAGAAGAAAATGGCCATAGCAGCAGCAGTAGAAACATTACACACAGTCATGGACGGGGAAGCCGACGACATCATAGCAGCTTTTAAAAAGTTCAAGCAGAAATGCAACCTGGCATTCAAAAGTCTCCTCAAGGGAATCACACCAGAGGAAAAGGTTCGTTACATCCTTCTTTGGACGGGGGAGCGAGGACTAGACCTGTTTAATAGCTGGGAGCTGGCTGAAGGGGAAGAAAATAACCCAGAAAGGATGTTAGAAAAATTTTCCTCTCATCTGAAACCAAAGTCCAACCATAGAATAAAGCAATACAAGTTCCAGGGATTAAAACAAGAGCCTGATGAGTCAGTAGATAATTTCCTCACAAGGCTAAAGAACATGACAGCAAAATGCAAGTTCAAAGAAATAGAGGAGAGAACAGTCGACCAACTAATCTTGGGAAGGGCTCATCCTGAAGGGCAGAAAGCTCTCATAGGAAAAGACAGCTTGAAACTGACACAGCTAGAGCCTTTGAGGCTACAAGGAGGCAAATGCAATCCCTCTCCGAGCAGGCCAACATGCAGTACAGAGAAAGAAGGGTCGATGCCATAAAGCGCATGCAGATAAAGTTGCAGATATCCAAGAACCGTAGGAGGTGCAGCAGAATACACCCCTTTGATGGCCACAAGAAATGCCCTGCGTTTGGTTCGAAGTGCAGGTCCTGTGGGAAGGTCAATCACTGGGAAAAGATGTGTAGGTCTGACATGAAAAGAGAAAGAAACCAAGAATACAGAAGGAAAGTGCACCACGTCAAAGGAAGTGACAGCAGTGACTCTGACTCACTGACGCTCGGCATCGAAACAATACTCCTTCATGAGATGTCCAAGAAAGGGAAGGGAGAAAAAAAATGAATTGCACATCACAATCCAAGTTAAAAGAAAGATCAGAAACAAACCAATAACATTCAACTTGAAAATAAAATTGGATACTGGATCACAAAGCAACATCCTCCCGCTTAGACTGTACCGCCAAATGTTTCCCGAGTACATAAAGAATGGGTACCCGAGGGAAGGCAAACTATAAGGTGCAAATGTCATGCTCACAGCCTATGGTGGCCCCATGATTAAACAACTAGGAAAAGTCCAAATAAAAGGCAAACATAAGGAAAGAGCATCATATGCAGATTCTTTGTGGTTGACGCCGACGGACCAGCAATCCTAGGCCTGAATAGTTGTCAAAAATTACTGCTAATCTCTGTAAACAATGAGATCAGGGAGAAGAAAATGTCCAAGAGGATCAATAGCGACACCCCACTTGTGCAACAGCCTCCGATCACAAATAAGGCCGAGCTCATGGAAATGTACCCTGAATGCTTTAATGACACAGTCGGGTGCTTTGGGAACTTTGAATACCACATTACTATAGACCCAAAATACAAACCAATAATCCATGCTCCATGGAAGGTGCCAATAGAGCTGAAACAAAAGCTAAAGCAGGAGCTGGAAGAAATGGAAGAAAAACGAGTAACAACAAATGTAGTCGAGACTGAGTAAATTCTATAGTAGTAAAAGAAAAACCGAATAGCCACCTAAGAATACGTTTGGACCCCAAAGACCTAAACCAAGCAATCAAAAGAGGGCACTATCTGACACCAATGCTGGAAGACATCACTTCTGAACTAGCAGGATCCAAAATCTTCAGTAAGCTAGATGCCAAGAATGGGTATTGGAATGTGAAGCTGGATGAAGAATCAACACTGCTAACAACTTTCAACACTCATTCGGCTGGTACAAGTTCCTGTGCCTACCATTTGGCCTAAAGGTGAGGCAAGACATCTTCCAGCAAAAGATAGATGAGACCTACAGGGATGCAAGGGCACTGTCGGCATCGCAGATGACATCCAGATCTTTGACAGAGATGGAAAAACCCACGATCTCCACCTATATGAGGCCACGGAGAGAACAAGAGGAGCCAGCAACAAACTCAATGCAGACAAATGCATCATCAAGGTGGAGGAGTGCCAGTTCTTCCGAATGGTGGACACACCTGAAGGGGTCAGGCCAAGCCCAGAGAAGATAACAGCCATTGCTGAAATGGAACACCCGAAGGACATAAAGGAACTAAGAAGCTCCTTGGCCTGGTCCAGTACACAAGTTCCTTCACCCCACACATGTCAGACTACACAGTCAACCTCAGAGAGTTGCTGAAAGAGGATGTGGAGTTTCAGTGGTCACCATCGCATCAGCGAGATTTCGACAAGCTAAAGGAAGTGGTCTGCAGAGAAGTAGAACTGAGCTACTATGACAGAAAAAAAACTGTCACATTACAAGTAGATGCTTCCATCGGAGGCCTAAGGGCAGCTTTGGTGCAGGAAGGAAAACTGATAGCCTTTGCTTCAAAGGTCCTGACAACAGCAGAGACCCAATATGCCAATATTGAAAGAGAGCTGTTGGCAGTCGTATATGGATACAAAAAGTTCCACAAGTTCCTCTATGGGAGACAGTTTGTGGTAGAGAGTGATCATCTCCCATTGGAACACATCCAGAAAAAGAACCTAAGCAAGGCACCAGCCAGACTACAGAGGCTACTCCTCCGACTCCAATGTTATGACTTTACCTTGAAGTATAGGCCAGAGAAGGAAATGGTGCTTGCCCCAAATGAAAAACATGGAAATCAAGATACATCACGTCATCATGGTAACCAGTAGCAAACTAACCCTGATTAAAGAAGAAACCACAAAGGATGAAGAGCTACAGTTGCTCTCCCAACAGGTGATACAGGGATGGCCAGAAAGGATAAAACAGGTACAGCCTTCAATACTTCAGTATTGGTCTGTCAGGGATGACATATCATTGGAGAATGGTGTACTGCTGGCAGGGTCTCGGCTGATAATACCAGAGACAATGAAAAAAGAAATTATCCACAAGGCCACATGGGAACGGAGAAATGAAAACTTAGAGCAAAATCAGCAGTTTACTGGATAGGCATGTATAATGACATCGAAAACATGGTGGTAACATGTCCGGCATGCCAGAAATACAGAAATACACAACAAAAGGAAGAGATGATACCCGCAGAAATACCTGCCAGGCCATGGCACACAGTGGGAGCAGACCTGTTCACAGAAAACCAAGAATGGTATCTGATTGTGTCCTGCTACTACTGCTGATGATGTGTTAATATATTTGATGGATCCTGGGCAATCGTTGGCCAGGCTGAGGACCACACTGGAGGATCATGGAAGATCTCTGAGTATAAGATAAATTCGAACAAGAGTGAAATTATGCCTTATGACAAAGCGGGATTATGGACAATACCAACAGGGAAGTAAATTCAAATGACCACAAGAAGGAATGAAATATCTGGAGATAAATGTAAACAAGGATTTATGCAACCTATACAAACTCAATTATCTCACTTTGCTCTGGAAGATTGAAGAAACCTTGGTAGATGGAGAACTCTGCCCATAACTTTGGTGGGTAGAGTTAAATGTGTTAAAATGAAGGTGATGCCAAGGCTACAATATCTATTTCAGTCATTACCCATTCTGTTGTCTCAGGGCTTCTTTAAGATGCTCATTGGATGTGTCAGAAAGTTCCTGAGGAACAGTAAAGTGGCTAGAATCTCCATGGAAATGTTGACTTGGGATTACAAACTGGGAAATTAAAATTGCCAGATTTAAAAAAAATATTACTGGGCAGCCCAGGTGAAATTTACTGCCTCATTCTTCGAGGGAGCGTTTCCCCACACCCCCTTTCCTGGGCACAAATTAGACTACATGTGGTAGGTGAAAAGATATCAGGAGTGTTCATATATAAATGGGATACTAAATTAATTTCAAAGAAAATGGATAACCCCATACTACAGCATGTACCTCAGATGTGGCAAAGAATAAATTGATGCATTGGATTGAAGGTGTGGATATCTCCCAAAACCCAAAACACCCTTGACCCAGAACAACTTAATACCCATGATTCTAAACAATAAGATCCTGGACACCTTGTTACAAGTGAGGGCAGCTCATGTTATTCGAGTAGTTGAGGAATAAATATGATTTGCCTAATAGAACAATCTTCAGCTATCTGCAACAAGTTTTTTTTTAAAGTGACAAATTGGGAACATCTATGACCCTGCCTGTGTGTAGTGACATGAAAATTCTACTTCAAAGGGGGAATGGATGCAAGTTTATTTCTATAATGTATTTCATATTCCAAAGTGATGGTCCGAAACTGGGCTTACATAGATCGAGGGAAAGGTAGAAGTCAGACTTGGGCACAACAAACTATGAGCAGTGCTTATCAGATCTGTGTCTGGACAGCATGACAGCTGTTATTAATGCAAAGTACAGGTTGGTGCAATACAATATTCTGCATCAATTATACCTCACACCACAAAATCTACATAAAATCTAAGTCAGAAATTTCAGAAATCTGCTTCAGATGTGGTATGGAGATTGGAACTTTTATCCACTCCACCTGGCCGTGTAGAATGGTAAGATCCTTCTGGGAGTACCTGGCGGAAAGTCTGGAAAAAATTACAAAGGTGGATTTTCCACAGGATCCAGAAATGTACCTTCTGGGAGACATTGGGGAGATGAATTTTAGATTGTCTAATACCAATTCGGTTTGTGAAGGTCGCCTTGTCAGTAGCCAGGAAGTGTATAGCGGTTATGTGGAAGTCCGACTCCCAACTAAATATTACTCAATGGAATATGGAAATGCAGAATGCATTCCCCTGAAGAAAATCACGTACAATTTAAGGAGGAAATATGACACATTCGTTGGCCACCTTATCTGAAACATGTAGGTTCACAGATAAAATTTCACCCCTTCGGAATAAAGGAAATGAAACAATCCATCCCAGCAGGGAAACGTTTGAGATCAAAGAAGTGAGACGTGGCGCAGATGACGAGCTCATGTTTTTTTGTGTCTAACCCATTTTTATTTAAGTACCTGGGTTTTTTTTTCAGTTTTTCAAAAGGGACTTTGACCTCATCAGTATTTGTGTTATTTTTCTGTTTTTATATAATTTATATAACTTTATTCTCAGCTGTACTAGGGCATGGGGGAGAGGAGGGGAAAATGGACTCTATACAAGTCTTTGAAAATAAAAAGTAAAAGATTCAAAAGAAGGAAATGAGATAGATTTCTAGACTCAAAGGCTTCAATGCACATAGAGAGAGGATAGGTGTCTAGTATTGAGCCATCATCATGTTAAATAGCAGAACAGATTAATTGAGCTTAATGGCCTCTTCTTGCTTCTTTTATCCGATATTACTACCTTTTCTGGTCAAAGAAATTAACAGCGAATAAAGTATTTTTTTTAAAGTGCAGAAACTATTGTAAGGAGAAAATTATAAGAGATCATGAGAATAATCTTCTTTAGCAAGGTTCAGGATTTATTTCTACATTGCCATGCAACTTAGGAATGGTTTGGGTTTAGATTCGTTAATTATATTGTTTTTATCTCTTTTCCTTTTTTCTTTTTTTCAATTAACCTATGAATAACACTGTTTAATAAGAAAAATAATTTTTTTCTCTGACATTGTACTTGTCTGCTCTATCACCGTTTGTATTAGTTTTATGCATAATTCCTTTATGTATGTATTATTATATAAAATTCAATAAAAACATTGAAAAAGAAAATAAAAATGTTCAGGAGAAAACATTTCCTTTGGATCACATTAAAAATTAACATGATTTTTTTTAAAAGTCTTCTATGCCTGACTTTATGAATGCAAACTATTTCTGTCATGAAGTGGGAAATGTGTAGTAGAGAAGGTGAGGGTTTCAATCAATCTTAAAGTCTATGCAATAAAATTTGCAGCAAAATTCCAAATGATCAAAAATCCTGGAACATTGTCAACACATGTTCACAACCCTATCCATTTCAGTCAAATCCCAAAAGCCCTAAACTACTTCCTCTACCGTGTTCATGCTATAGCAGGGAACATCATGGATCTTAGTCATTTTGCAAGTCACATTTGTATTAAGTAGAAGCAGATATCATAATGATTGATCATTAGTTCACAAATAACCAAACAAAGCCTGAGGAATTCTTCAGATATCTGCCTTTCCCTGGGCCCTTGATTGATTGATTGCAGAGTTGTGTGTGTCATGCCTCAAGCCATATAATATTAATGGAAAGCTCAGCTACAAGTGACTCATATTCTCCAGTCCAAAAAATTAGGATGAATCAGGAAACCATCTAAGGACTTTCTTAAGATGTATCGCTATCTTCTTTTATGTTCAGGTACATATTTTCTCTAAGGTGCCACTTCCAAATTTGCCCCTTCCACTTGTTCCCACTCCCATCTGTGGGCATAAGAAGGAAAAACAAAACTCTGCTGGAGCATTCCAGCATCTGCAGTTTCTTGTGTCTTCTATACATATCAACTTGGACAAAACTAAACTTCATTCTGGCACACATTTTATGCTAATATAGCATGAGAAAATCTTTGTGCAAATCCCGCTTCCACCTAAGATCCATCCTGTGGAATTGTTCTCAGCAAGGTGGTACTTGGCAAGATTGACATGCATTGGCCGTTGCTCAGGAGGATGAGGGTCACCTCCTGTGTCAAGTTGGGAGCTATCAGAAGTTGTCTGAGTGACAATGGGGGGGCGACTGTGACAGATGAATTTCAAATACTCACTTATTTTCAAAATTCCCAATAATTAAGTCCTCCCCTTCCTTTGTGATTTGCAGCCTTATAATTTCTATCAGCTCTATGCTTTTTGTGGTACTCCATATTTTATTGCATTTAATTAAATGGCAAACTTACTTTTTTTCCCCACCAAGTTCATAGATCTGTTCAGTGTAGAAACAAGCCTTTCCACCAACTCCACCCAAACTATCAAGCACTGATTTATACTGATCCTATTTTATTCTCCCCACATAGCCATCAATTCCACCAGACTCCAGACAGGAGCAATCCACAGTGGCCAATTAACTAGCAGCTCACACACCTTTAGAACGTGAGAAGAAACCAGAAGCCATCGCAGACACGGGGAATATGCAAACTTCACATAGACAGTACCTGAGGTCAGGATTAAAGCCATGTCTCAGCGCCACTGAATTCATTCTCTACTCCTATCAGCTTTTTGTACCTGTCTTTCTTTTTTTTTAGATACTCATCATTTTGATGTTGGTTTGGTCACCAGTTCTAATATCTCATATGTGAACTTTTGAAATGATAACATAATTGTGAAGTACCTTGGTGAGTGGTGTCACCTTAAAGGGTGGTGTTGTCATTGTTGCATCAGGCAGGAAGATATGTGAATCAGGAGAGCCTGTCAGATTCTGCAAATACAGGACATTTCCTTTCCAATTCCTACCAATAAGTTGGCCAACACAGCATCCAAAAATTATGGAACCTGCTTCCATCATGTATCAGGTATGGTCTAGGTGGTCATGATCCCACTGTGCCACAATGCACTCTCTTTTCAGAAAGGAAATCTAGTTTGAGCTGTTACTTATCCCCTCATGAAATTGGGCAGAGTGCTGATAAATACGCAGTTTCCACTAGTATTGGAATACCACAGGGCTGCATTCTTAGCCCCCAGGTCTACTCATTTTACACTTGGGACTGCATGACTTGGTACGACAATAACACCATCTACAAATTTGCTGACGATATCACAGTAGTGGGTTTTATAAAAGGATGAGACAGTCAGCATACAGGAGGGAGATTGAAAACTTAGCTGAATGGTGTTCTAACAACATTGCACTCCATTTCACCAGAACCAAGGAGCTGATTGTGGAGTTCAGGTGGTGTGGAAAACGAGAGGTGTACAATCAAGTGAGCATTGGGGGATCAGAAGTGGAGAGGGTGAGCAAACTTAAATTCCTGGGAGCCACTATTTCAGAGGACCTTTCCTGGACCCAACACATGAATGTCATTATGAAGAAAGGATCTCAGTGCCTTTACTTTCTCAGGAGTTTGTAGAGCATTGAACACCATGGCAAATTACTACAGATGTGTAGTGGAAAGTGTGCTGACTGACTACATCATGATCTGGAATGGGGCATAATATCTCTGACCAGAATGCCCTGCAAAAGATAGTGAACATGGCCCAGTACATCATGTAGAACTGTAGAATATTACAGCACAGAAACATGCCCTTCACCCTTCTGGTCCATGACAATCCATTTTTCTGCCTAGTCCCACCGACCTGGATCTCGTCCATAGCCCTCCATACCTCTCCCATCCATGTACCTGTCCAAATTCTTAAATGTTAAAATTGAGCCCATATTAACCACTTTAGCTGGCAGCTTGTTCCACACTCCCACCGCTCTGTGTGAAGAAGTCCCGCCTTACGTACCCCCTAAACTTTTCTCCTTTCACCCTTAACCCTTTCCTCTAATTTATATTTCACCCTCCCTCAGTGGAAAAAAATGCCTATCTACATTTACTCTGTCTATCCCCCTCAATTTTAAATAGCTCTGTCAAATCTCCATTCAATCTTTTATGCTCCAGAGAATAAAGTCCTAAATCCTAATCTGTTTAACCTTTCCCTGTAATTCAGTTCCTGAACTAAATCTTCTCTGCACTCTTTCAATCTTATTGATATATTTCCTAGAGTTAGGTGACCAAATCTGCCAAGAGCTCTTTACCACCCAATCTACCTATGATGTCACATTCAGGGAATTATGTATCTGTATTCCCAGATCCCTCTGTTCTACCCCTCTCCATAGTGCCCTACTATTCACTGTGTATACCCTTTCTTGTTTTGTTCTTTCAAAATGCAAAACCTCACACTTGCCTGCATGAAATTCCATCTGCCATTTTGCATCCCATTTTTTCCAGCTGGGTTCAGATCCCTCTGCAAACTTTGAAAACCTTCCCTGCTGTCCATAAGCCTTCAATCTTATGTCATCTTCAAACTTGCTAATCCAAATACCAGATTATCATCTAGATCATGAAATATATGACAAACTGAACTCTCTTTGCAGGACCTCATCACCTTTCCTACCCATGTCATTGGTCTCAACATGGACCATGACATCTGGTTCCTCACCAACCCTCCTGAAAATGCCATGAACTCATTGAGATATCTCAGTCCCTGGTACTAGGGAGGCATCATATCATCCAGAAACCTCCTAACTATGGAATTCCCTAACACTACAGCGTACCTTTTCTCCTCCTTTCCCTTCCCTTCTTAGCCACAGACTTTTAAGACCAGACTCCATGCCAGAGACATTATTACCGTAGCTTGTCCCTGATAGGTTGTCCCGCACCCCCCCCTCAACAGTATCCAAAATGGTATACTTGTTATTGAGGGGAATCACCACAGGAATTCCCTCCACTGCCTGTCTGTTCCCTTTCCCTCTCCTGACTGTCATCCAGCTACTTTCCTCCTGCTCCTAGCTATCCCTGTAACTCCTGTCTATCACCCTCTCTGTCTCCCAAATGATCCAGAGTTCATCCAACTCCAGCTCCAGTTCCTTATGTCAGTCTGTCAAGAGCTGCAGCTGGATGTACCTCTTGCAGGTGTACTCATCATGGGCAATTGTGCTTGTCCAGATTTCCCACATCCTGCATTCAGAGCATTCCACTGCCAAGATGCCATCTCCACTATCTATTCCTTTTTTCATGCAAAGATCTTACCTGGCCTTAGCTTACCTGAAAGAAGCTCGTCCTCAGCTTATGCTCATCAAAGTCTCAAATTCCAACTGCTACACTGAGCCACTCACACACTGGCTACTCGACATTGGAAGCTCTGCTTGAGCTTCCCCTCTTTTCATTTGTCACTGCCCTTTATCTGTTGCACTCACTCCCACCAATCACCATTCTGTTTAACACTTAAATTGTCCTCTGCATCACAGGCAAAACTCTCCCCACCATCGAGAAAATCAACATGGAGCAATGTTGTCGGAGAACAGCAGCAGCTGTCATTAAGGATCCACACCACTCTGCGCACGCTCTGTTCTCGGTGCTGCCATCAGGAAAGAGATATAGGAGCCACAAGACTCATACCACCAGGTTCAGGAACAGTTGTTACACTTCCACTATCAGGCAAAGATTAGCGTATACAGAGCCGTTGTCATACCCACACTCCTGTTCGGCTCCAAATCATGGGACCTCTTCTGGCATCACCTACGGCTCCTAGAATGCTTCCACCAGCGTTGTCTCTGCTCAATCCTCAACATTCATTGGAGCGACTTCATCACCAACATCGAAGTACTCGAGATGGCAGAGGCCGACAGCATCGAATCCACGCTGCTGAAGATCAAACTGCGCTGGGTAGGTCACGTCTCCAGGATGGAGGACCATCGCCTTCCCAAGATCGTGTAATATGGCGAGCTCTCCACTGGCCACTGAAACAGAGGTGCACCAAAGAAGAGGTACAAAGACTGTCTAAAGAAATCTCTTGGTGCCTGCCACATTGACCATCACCAGTGGGCTGATATCACCTCAAACCGTGCATCTTGGTGCCTCACAGTTCGGCGGGCAGCAACCTCCTTTGAAGAAGACTGCAGAGCCCACCTCACTGACAAAAGACAAAGGAGGAAAAACCCAACATCCAACCCCAACCAACCAATTTTCCCTTGCAACCGCTGCAACCATGTCTGCCTGTCCTGAATCGGACTTGTCAGCCACAAACGAGCCTGCAGCTGACGTGGACATTACCCCTCCATAAATCTTCGTCTGCGAAGCCAAGCCAAAGAAAAATCAGACACCTAAACAAACTCAATCAGAGACTCACTTAAGGCTGCTTTTGCACATTATTTATTATTGAACATTTATTTTCTGTATTGCACAGTTTGTTTGCACTGCTTTCTTGTTTACATTTCTCTCTTTTGAAAATTTGGCTCATGGAGCTTTGGCAAGCTAAGGCTGAGGATGAGCTTCTTTGAGAACAGTTTTTTGCACTACCTATTCTACCTGGCCCACAGGAAAAACTTTCAGGGCTGCATGTGATGTAAGGTATGTACTCCGACAATAAATCTGAACTTTGAATAGGCAAGGAACAGCATGGTTGGCTTTGGCTAGATTCTAAAAATACTGCAGTTTACAGGCAGCATCTGCACCTTGAATCTGTGCACGAGCTAGCCCAGTTCAAAAAGGCATGGGTAATTATACCCTCCAGTCCCCACACCTGCTTTCAGGATGTTGTCAAATTTAGATCCCAATCTGTTTTAATGATGTCTACTTGGGGTGGGGGGGGTGGGGGTCATGCAAAAGACTTAGATGTATTTTGATTGAACTCTCCATGAAGAGAATCAAAAAGACAGTTAAAATCTTAAAATTAAGATTTTTTTTCACAAAAAAAAATGAACAAAACAAGTAGTAAGAAACCAAGGCACTAAGAACAAAAATTGAGGAACTTTCTACTCAGCCAGGAACACCAAGTGAAAGCCTGAAAAGGAGCAGCATAAGACAGGCCTGGGTGCAGGCGGACCCTGGTAGAACTGAGGAGTCAGGACAAGAACTAAATATTATCCTGGAGAAAATGGAAAACTTGAGCAATCGATTTGCAGGCATTGAAACTGTAATGAGAAACATGTCTGAAAGGATGACTGAAAATGTAGAAAGACTCAATGGAAAGGATAAACCAAGCAGAAGTAGATTTGGTTAAAACACAAGATAAGCTAAAAGCTTTGGAAAAAGATGCAAAGAAATGGGAGTCGGACAGACAAGGTCTGCTGGACAAGATCGACCATGTGGAAAATTTTAGCAGATGAAACAATGGTTGAATTATCAGACTGAAAGAGATCCGGTGAATTCCTTTGAAACATGGATCCCACAAGTGCTGGGAGAAGACAAATTCAGAGAAAAATTATATATTGAAAGGGCTCACCAAACACTTGGACCAGGAGAGCCAGGTACCAGTGGCACAACCAGTCCTGGTAAGACTTTTAAGTTAACTGGAACAGGAGACACTTCTGGGAGCAGTATATGAATACTCTAAGCAAAATAATGGACCATGAAATGACCATGAAAAAGTGATTTTTTTTCAAGCTTTTAGTCCTACTTTGATTAAGCAAAGGAAGAATTTTGAAGATGCCAAAAGACAATTACATTTCAAAAACTTGAAATATTCAATGATATACCCCGCGACTCTGAGGGTTCAAGTAGCAGAAGGTAAATGGCGATTTTTCAAGACTAAGAATGAGGTGGAAGACTTCCTGTGAGGTTTATAGAAAGCCTAAGGTTGTCAAAGAAGAATGTTTACAATGGGACTAAGTAAAAGTTGTATTTTTTAAAAACTGTCTTGCATTTATTATTGAAAAGTAAATTTTATTTGAAATGTTAACAGAGAGCTCAGAAAAGAGTAAAAACTTAGGAAAAGTAGTAGCAGGGAAGAGACTCCAGTCTAAGGGGAAGAAAGGTGCCTGCGAGGAGTATCTATAAAAGATGGCACTAAAGGGAGGGGTTCTTCTTCCTCGAAAAATTCTATGGGCTTTCCTCACAGGATTTTGGAATTTCCTGTTTACGTCACCATCAGGGCAGGGAGATTGTATGTGTTTTTAAAGAGGAAAGATGACTATTATTTCAACAATCAAAAGGGTTTATTGTTAAACAATATTTGTTTAAAAATCGATATGGATAAAATGTTAAAATTTATTTGTCTTAATGTTAATGGGATAAATGGAACAGTGAAAATGAAGCAGGTCTTGGCACACCTAAAAAAAAATTAAAGGCAGATATAGTCTTTCTACAAGAAACACATCTTACAATATTGGAATGTGCTAAATTAAAAAGAGGATGGGTGGAACAAGTAATATCTTCTTCATTTGGCTCAAAAGCAAGAGGAGTATGGATTTTAATTAATAAAAATATACCAATAATAATAGAAGAGACTTTGACTGACCAAGACGAAGATTTGTAATTGTAAAATTTATGCAGAATCATGGCCTTTATGCACCAAATTATGACAATGAAGCCTTTATGAAGGATATCTTTTTAAAAATAGCAGAGGAAAGACAAAATATACTGGTCAGCGGAGAGTTCAACTTCTGTCTAGATCCAATATTGGATAAATTACCCAGAATAGTAACAAAGGGAAAAGCTACATTTATGAAGGATTTAAATTTGGTTGATATATGGAGGCAGCTTAATCTGCAGAAATGTACTGTTCATTCTACTCAAGGGTACATGTCTCACATACAAGGATTGATGCTTTTAAAGTCTGCTCAGTTAAAAAAAGGTGGTAAAAATGGAATATCTGGCAAGACTTTTATCAGATCATTTGCAATTAACTTTAACTATTGCAATAATGGAAAAAACGAGAAAGTGTATAGATGATGCTGCAATACCCCATTATTGAAAAGGAAGGACTTTTGTGAGTTTATTACGAGACAGATAGAATTATTTTGTGAAACTAATCTTTCTTCTACTGATAATAGCTTTTTAATATGGGATACACTTAAAGCTTATCTAAGAGAACAAATTATTTCTTACATAAAAATCTTGAGAAAATATGCTACAGATTTGGATGGTTTAGAGAAAGACATAACAAAATTGGAAAAGGAATATCAGAGAACAGGGTAACAAGAAAAATATAGATAATGAGAGAATAATAAAACTAATATATAACACATTACAAATATATAGAATGAAAAAAACTATATTAAAAGACAAACAAAAATATTATGAATTTTTATCTTGGCAGGCGAAGGCAGAAGAATTATCTAGAATGATAAGCACAATAAAAAGAGGCTGATATTATAACATATAATCAAGATGAAATAAATAATATTTTAGACAATATATGAAACTATATAAATCAGAATTATTAGATGAAAATGAGATGGATGAATTTTTAACAAATGTTGAACTTCCAAAATTAAAAGATAGAGAATGAGTTGATTTAGATGTCCCTTTCATATGAGAAGAAATTGAGAAAGTTTTGGATATTTTACAAGCCAACAAATCTCTGGGGGAAGATGGGTTTCTACTGAGTTCTAAGGACAATTTAAATATTTATTGATGCCTCTTATGATGGATGTATTGGACTGAGCAGTGGAGACCCAGACCCACCCAGAATCTTTCTCAACTAATATAATTACAGTGCTACCAAAGAAAAGTAGAGACACATTAAAAATTTCATCATATGGACCTATATCACTTCTGAATGCTGATTATAAAATATTGGCAAAGGCACTAGCTAATAGATTGGGACAATATTTACCAAAATTAAAGCTTACAGACAAGGTGGGATTTCTTAAGGTCTATGTAGACTATTTAATATAATACATATAGCAAAATCAACATTGAATCCAAGTATAACTATTTCCCTTGATGTAGAAAAAAGAATTTGACCGATTAGAATGGTCTTCTCTATTTAAAACATAGGAAAAATTTGGTATGGGCAGAACATTTATAAATTGGATAAGAACTCTTATCATAAACCCAAGCCAATCTTATAACTAATAATCAGATGTCAGTGGTTTTTCCCTTGAGTAGATCAAGTAGGCGTGTGTCCCCTGTCCCCAGTACTTTTTATCCCAGCTATCAAACCACTGATGGAGATTATAAGGAGAGATCCAGATATGAAGGGCTTCAAAGTTTGACAGGAGGGAAAATAAAATTATGTCATTTGCTGATGATGTTCTATTATATATGTCTGACCCAACTGAATCCTTGATAAAATTACAAACAATATTTTTAAAAATGGAAGAGTATCAGTGTAAAGGTTAAAACCTTGTGTTTTTTGACACTTAGTTAATTTTGTGACTGTCTCTTTAAGAGACTATTGTCTTTAATGTTACCATAGTGACTATGATGTAATATGTCATAATATCCATTATTCTTCAAGATGTGAAGAAGGCGTGAGCACAAGAAAATTTTCTTTGAATTTTTTGTCTTTGAATATCATTATTTATATCTTTAAAATTAAAGATTCTTTATATACATTTTATATTTTCATTATAAAGTAAATGCTTTGTTATTCATCATTATGAAAGTCCTATTCAAAGCTATGCAAAATGTTTAACCATTTTATCAATGAATTAAAGCTACATAAAGCAGCAGCCACAGAGTTTGATTTATTGGATTAAGGAGACTGAAATTTGGAATATCGTAGCTCTTGCTTTTGGAAGATGATACTTTGAAATTAGGACATATTAGGGTAAGGAAAGTGTCATCTATAATCAGGTTATAAAATAAATATTAACAAGAGTGAGATTATGAAGAATTTTGATTATGAAAGATATCAAAAAGCTAGTAGATTTAAATGGAAGACAGATGGAATCAAATGTTTAAGAACAATTACAGATAATTTTACTGAAATTATATCAACTTAATTGCACTTCTGTATTAGAAAAAATAGGAAAATTTACAGAAATAGAAAGACCTGCTGATTACTTTAGTGGTAAGAGTAAACTGTATTAAAATGAAGATTATGCCAAATTACAGATCTCTTTTAACTCATGATAAAGATCTATTGCTTCTTTTTCTGAAGCCACAGAAGTAGGACAATCATCAATAAAGAAATTATTTCTGATGATGTTTGTAGCTGGAGAACTAAATTGCTTTTTATTATCTTCAGTACAATTCTTGCAATATTTTCTTTGCTATCAATATTACCACTGCCAATATTCCCAAAGGATCATATATTGAGCTTAACCTTCATGAAGAATAATGAGCAAGTCATTAGTCGGATTGGATATTACAACATAATACATCTTTAGGAACTATTTAGGTATCCTTAATATTTCCAAATACTGGTACAGCGTTAACATGCACATGCCATTCCAAAAATTTAACAACATCCTCAAAAGTGGCATCCCTTCCGGGAAGTATCTTAGGCTCTGATAATAATCAACAAATTAGCAAGCAAATTCAACTCTTGCAAATGTACATACTTTCCACTGCGTTACAACATCCTCTCAGAAATACTGCATATCCTTGTAAAGCCTTTGTATCCTCTGATTTTATTGCTGACCAAGAAAGAATCTTGTCCATGTGGGCCCTTGCAATTTTATGTTCATTGCCATAATGATGGATGTGATCATTCTTTTGCCTTTTTAATACCTTGTTCTGGATTCATATATTGGCAACTTTTGACGAACTCCTTCACCAGTCCTCCAGTGTACTGTTCCAGGTAATAAAGATGATCTTTAGCATTTTTAGTATTACATTCAATGTGATGTTCAAAAGATTTCATGAACATCAGATATTGTAATGGATCTCCATTAAAAACTGGATTTTTGTTCTTAGGTAAACTATATGATCCTTGTTGCTGCACTAACATGGGAGAAATTTCATTTTGTTTTGCTATGTGATATTATATTGTCTTGTCCACCATACCCAAAAAATTCTTTAAATTATAAATAATGTTAACATAAGGCAATTCCTATGGAATAACAAAGTGCCGAGAATTTCATTGGAAAAGCTAACATGGGATTGTAAACTGGGAGGACTTAGGCTTCCAGATTTTAAGAAGTATTATTTATCAGCACAAACAAGTTTTTATCATTCTTCTTTAAAGAAGACGGTCCCCCCTCTTGCATCCGAATGGGATTGAATTCAATAAAAGAGGAGACAGCAAAGGAATTTATTTACGTGGAATATTAAGTTAGTAACAAAAAAGATGGATAACCCTATATTAATACATATGATTAGAATATGGCAAGAAATAAATGAGTGCATCAGGAAAAAAAAGCAGATATATCACTAAGAAAACCATTATGTAAAAGTGTGTTGCTGTCGATGAATCTGGGTAACAAAATATTGAATTCATGGTAATGACAAAGGAATAAGATCTATTGATGACTGTTATGTGGAGGGATCTCTTATGTCTTTTCAACAATTAAGAAATAAATATGGAGTAGATAATAGAACTTTCATTTGTTTTCTCCAGCTAAGATCATTCCTAAGAGATAGATGGGGTCCAGGTTTGGCCACACTTGAAATTAGTGAAATGGAATGAATGATTTGGTTGGGGAACACACCTACATTTATAACTAAGATGTACTATGCTTTCCAGAATGAAAGTGCAAAACCAGGTTTACAAAGATCAAGATAGAGATGGGAGTCAGATCTAGGTGTTGCAATAATGGAAAAATGTTGGTCTGATTGGTATTTGGATAGCATGACATCGATTATAAATACAAGATATAGATTAGTGCAATATAATTTCCTACACCAATTATCTCACACAACAGAAGTTGCATAAATCAAATTCTAAAATATCAAGATGAATTTAGGGATTTAGGAAGTAAATTGAGGAGTAGGACCTCAAAGGTAACAATCTCTGAATTGTTACGCATGTCACAAGCTAGTCAGAGTAGGAACAACAAGATAGCTAGAATGAATTTGTGGCTTGAAAGGTGGTGTAGGAGGGAAGGTTTCAGATTCTTGGAACATTAGAACCGGTTCTGTGGCAGATGGGACTGGTACAAACAGGACGGTCTGCATCCGAGTAGGGCTAGGACCAATGATCTTGGGGATTTGTTGGCTAGCCCTGTTGGGGAAGGTTTAAACTAATGTGGCAGAGGAATGGGACCAAGTCCAGAGAGTCAGAGGGGTATAAAATGAGAATAGAAGCAAAACGTAGCAAGGTGAAAAGCATTAGTGGCAGGCAAGTAAAAGCGGGGGGGGGGGGGGGGGGGAAATCAAAAAGAGTTATTTATTTACATAATGGCAAAAGGGATAAGAGTGTGGCTAAAGAAAAACTGAAGGTTTTGTGTCTCAATGCAAGGAACATTTGTAATAAAGTAGACGAATTGAATGTTGAGATAGCTATTAATAACTATGATATAGTTGGGATCACAGAGACATGGCTTCAGGGGGAACATGACTGGGAGCTCAACATTCAGGGTTACTCAACATTCAGGAGGGATAGACAGAATGGAAAAGGAGGTGGAGTAGTCTTGTTGGTTAGGGAGGAGGTGAATGCCATAGAAAGGAAGGACATCAGTGTAGAGAATGTGGAATCCATATGGGTAGAGCTGCAAATCACGAAGGGGCAGAAGACGTTGGTGGGAGTAGTGTACAGGCTGTCTAACAGTAGCAGTGAGGTTAGTGAAGGAGTCATGAAGGAAATTGGTAATGCGTGCAACAAAGGGACGGCAGTTGTAATGGGTGACTTTAATCTACATGTAGATTAGGTGAACCAAATCGGTAAGGGTAAGGTTGAAGAGGATTTCTTAGAATGTATGCGGGATTGTTTTCTGAATCAGCATGTTGAGGAACTGATGAGGGAATGAGCCATTCTAGACTGGGTATTGAGTAATGGAGAAGGGTTAATTAGCAATCCTGTTATGAGGAACCCCTTGAGCAAGAGTGACCACAATAGGGTGGAATTCTTCATTAGAATGGAATGTGACAGAGTTGATATGGATACAAAGGTTTTGAACTTGAAGAGGGGTAACTTTGATGGTATGAGATGTGAATTGGCTAAAATAGATTGGCAAATGGTACTTAAAGGACTAACAGTAGAAATGCAATGGCAATCATTTAAGGATAGCTTGGAGCAAGTACAGAAAATGTACATCTCTGTTTGTATGAAGATTAAATCGAGGAGGGTATTGCATCCATGGCTAACAAGGGAGATCCGAGAGAGTGTCAAATCCAAAGAAGGAGCTTACAAATTAGTCAAAAAGAATAATATCCCTGATGATTGGGAGAAATTCAGAGTTCTGCAAAGGAGGACAAAAGGATTAATTAGGAAAGGTAAAAGGGATTATGAGAGGAAGCTGGCAGGGAACATAAAAAATGACTGTAAAAGCTTTTATAGATACCTTAAGAGAAAGAGGTTAGTTAAGACAAATGTGGGTCTGTTGCGGACAGAAACGGGTGAGTTGATCATGGGGAATAAGGGTATGGCAGACTGTTTGAATTACTATTTTAGTTCTGTCTTCATCAAGGAAGACATAACTAATCTACAGGAAATTATTGAGAATCGGGGATCTATTGTGACAAAGGGACTAAAGGAAATAATTGTAAGTCGAGAAGCTGTATTAGTTAAATTGCAGGGATTAAAGCCGGATGAATCCCTGGGGCCGGATAGTCTGCATCCGAGAGTGCTGAAGGAAGTAGCCCAGGAAATAGTGGGTGGGTTAGTGATAATGTTTCAAACCTCTTTGGATACTGGATTAGTTCCTGAGGATTAGAGGGTGGCCAACATAACCCCACTCTTTAAGAAGGGAGGAAGAGAGAAATCGGGAAACTACAGACCAGTTAGCCTGACACCTATTTTCTATGTTTCTATGTGTTTTAGGTGAGGGGCAGAAATAGGAACGTTTTTACATGCCACGTGGTCATGCGTGAAGTTAGGAACTTTCTGGCAGGATATTCCTGACTGAAATATTAACAAGGATAATGGGGGTGGCCTTCGCAGGTGACCTGGAGATTTATCTTTTGGGCAACTTTATTGAAATAAGCAATAAACTAACTGAATTGCAAATTTCATTTGTTAAAATAGCCTTAGCAGTTGCTAAGAAATGTATTGTAATTACTTGGAAATTCGACTTCCCTCTACATATAGCACAATGGTCTGTTGAATAGTTATACCTATGGAAAAAAATTACATATACCAGTAATTTAAAGAACAAATATGACATAATTATCAAGAAATGGCAGCCATACTTGGATCTTATAGGGACCCAATTGTAAATAAAACTACAATAATAAAGAGAACAATAATAGATGCTGCTACAGTATAAATGCAAGTGACTTCCCCATTGAGAATGTATTTTATGGTCAACATAAAAATGAGCCCTGATGGTGTGTGGATTTATATTGAGAAAAGGGGGAGTGGGGAAAAGGGTTGTTTTGTTTTGTTTGGTATTTTTGATTTGGAGAGTTTACTGTGTGTATTTATGGAATAAAGCAAAAATAAAATATTTTTTAAAATGATGTCTACTCAGATTTAGCTGTTGCTCAAATAACTGTGAACAAAGCTCCTCACCATTTTTTCCTGCTCTTCACTTTGCAAGTGCAAAGCAAACAAAGCCTCTATTTAATGACTCATGTAAAAGATTGAACAATACCTTGAAGGAGCAGGTGATTAATAGTTAGACAAAAAATCTTAAAATGAATGCTCATTCTCTTTTGCACTTGGGTTATTATCCAGCACTTGTGCATTCTGTATATTATCTGGCACTTGTCACTAATACCAGGATGTTGTCCAGGTCTTTCTTTAGTTGTCATGGGTTTGCTTAGATTAAACTTCATCTTGATTATTGCTTTGGCCACAACCATAATGTGTGCTTTGATGCTGCCAGAGATATCTATCTGCTATCCATATAAGGATATTGGAACAGAAACTGGCCTGAAACAGAATTATTCTGGGTTAAACCTTTTGGTGAAAATTTATCAAATCCAAAATCACGGCTACAGAAAAACAAGATATTTTGAGAGCATGAGTTTAAACCAGTGGTTCTCAACCTTTTTCTTTCCACTCACGTACCACTTTAAGTAATCCCTATGCCATAGGTGCTCTGTGATTAGTAAGGGATTGCTTCAGGTGATAAGTGAGTGGAAAGAAAAAGTTTGGAAACCACTGTTTTAATCGTGCCTAACTGATTTGTTATGTGCACAGTTTCATAACTCCAAAGGAAATGGGCCAATGACAATATTTCTCAAGCAAAATATTTCAGTAACAATTGGGTCCAGAGCAGTGATTCTCAACCTTCCCTTCCCATTCACATCCCACCTTAAGCAATCCCTTACTAATCACAGAGCACCGATGGCATAGGGAATACTTAAAGTGGTATGTGAGTGGAAAGAAAAAGGTTGAGAACCACCGATCTAAAGTCAGTGCACTGTGGTATAAGCAATCAGGACTGATTCAAACAAGTGAGTTATTCCATTCTATAACCAAGTAACTTAACCTAGTTTACATCAATGTAATTCATTAAATCACTTGGAAAACAAAGAGCAAAAGTAAACAATAAATGATTTTGGACAATGGGGAAAAAAAGACGTCATGAACAATAAACAATTTCTAAACAATAGTAGCCTTTGAAAAAAATACCATGAAACAGACAGCTTCCCTGTCTATTCACACACACAAAACTTGAGTGGGGAAATAAATGAAATGCACTTCCACTCTGGAGATTTGTCTTTGGTAGAGATAACTTCTAATCTTCCTATTTGCATTAATGTTCCAACTGTTCTTGCTTCAGCCATCATAAATTCATATGTACTCCGAGCTTAAATGGTTTTCTACATTTCACGCACAGTTTACTTTTCACATTTGTCTGTTATTTCTAAATAGATGTTACACTTGAAGATAATAAAAGCCACACTGCTTTGATGCTTCTGTTCCCAAACTAACAATAAAATAAACCAATTTAATTTTAACAAAATAGTTTTTAAGTTGCATGTAAAACATTTTCTGTTCCTTAGGATCTATGAGCTTTTGATCGTTTAGCTTGTTTTCTTTTGTAGATTCATGGAGTTCCACAGCATGGAAAGAAATTATTTGGCCCAACTTGTCCACACCAACCAAACTAGTTTGCCTGCATTTGGCCCTAATCCTTCTGAACCAGTGGTTCTGAACTTTTTTTCTTTCCACTCACATACCACTTTAAGTTTTCCCCATGCCATAGGTGCCATGTGATGAGTAAACAATTGCTTAAGGTGATGAGTGAGTGGGAAGAAAATGTTTGAAAACCACTGTTTTAATCATACCTAATTGACTTGTTATGTGCACTGTTTCATAACTCCAAAGGAAATGGGCCAATGACAATTTTTCTCAAGCAAAATATTTCAGTAACAATTGGGTTTCAAGCAATGATTCTCAGCCTTTCCTTCCTAGCCACATCCCAGCTTAAACAATTCCTTACTAATCACAGAGCAACGATGGTATAGGGATTACTTAAAGTGGTATGTGAGTGGAAAGAAAAAGGTTGAGAACCATTGGTCTGAACCTTTCCTATCCATGTACCTGTCTAAATGTCTTTTGAATGTTACAATTGTCCAAGCTTCTACCATTTCCTCTCGTGGCTCTTTTCACATTCACACCACCCTCTGTGTGAAGAAGGTGCCCTTCTGGTTCCTTTTAAATCTTTCCTCTCTCACTTTAGATTTGTACTCACTAGTTTTAGTTTGGAATCGCAGTGGACACGACAAAATAACCACACAAGGCGCTTTTAGAGCGAATCAAACGGATTTACTCTTCATCACTTGCGCAACCTTTTGAAAGCCCGAATCATGAGCACAACCCGCACTGACAATAATCACGCACTGATGTCACATGGCCAGTTTGATGCCTTCTGGGAGTTGTAGTGCCACCATAGCGCCACTACGTATGGCTATTTACATTATCTATACACCTCATGATTTCATAAACCACTATAAGGTCCCAGCTTAGCTTCAAGGAGAAAAGTCCCAGACTGTCCAGCCTGGGTGACCAAACCTGCACACGACATACCAAGTACGGTCTCACCAATGTCGTGTACAGCTGTAACATTACATCAGTTCCTGTACTCAGTGCTCTGACCGACGACTGAAATCACAGTAATTAATTAAAATTAATGTTTATCTTCCAAGACAAGTATATTTTACATTGGTTCATTCGTTTTGGGCAATTTTGAGAAGAAAATGAACTCGAGTACATTTGACTGTGATGATGGATGAACCTGTCCCTCCAACCTTGTATTATTTATCAGACAACGAAGCTTCAACTTTCCATGGAAAAGAAAGATGCAACTTTTTTGTCATTTACATCAGATATTTTTCTTTCAAATAAACTTAATCCGACTATTCAGAGCCAAGGATATACTTTTCCCATAAATATCTAAGTGTGAGAATGTGTTGCTCCTTACATGGTTACAGGAAGTTGTTTATCACTGCGTTTGATGGACATGAACAACCAAACTTGACTAATATTCCTTTCCATTCGTTATGCGCTGTGTTTGTGTCTTTGGTCTAGTCTGAAAGTAGCTTATTGATCTTTAGCAACATTCAGTGAAATCATTTACATTCAATTATCAAGAGAAGCTTTAGTTAAGAAATGTATCAACTTTCTGTCCAAGGAAAACACAATTAAATCAAAATCACTAACAACAATAAGCAAGTTCAGGCTTCACTGTTTCTATTGTTTCAATAAATCCTTCCATTTCGTTCATGCATTTCACCCTATTTCGGTCTGTGATTTTATTTTTCTCTTGGTTGCTACTGTGATGCTATAGACTAGCTCAGTACTAGAAACATGGGATTGGAATATTTTGTATTATATTTTGAAAAGCATAGGCAGAAATCTTGCAGCAAAATTAATTAAAATATAAATTTTGAAGGGTTGAAATTTATTGTAAAATGACTGAAAGAATTTTCCAGGAAGGCCTTCTGGAATATTTTCTTTCAGTGTTTAATTGGTTCATGCCCTATAATTCAGCTCAGCAAGTTTGAACTGGAAAGGACTGTTCAAGATCATCGGTAGAACAAGGCTCAAACTAATCAGCACGACTTTATTTCTACTTCATATTCTGCTTTGTTCACTGCCCTTGAAAAAGACAAAGCATTCCACTAGTATTTGTTTGGCATCTAGATAGGCGACCTGCAGAGAATGAAAAAGTGCTCATGATGAGTAGACACAGCTGAGCACTAAGCACAATCATTTTCTATTTTTGAGACCAACAAAATCACACCAAACTTGTTAAATCCAAGCACAAAAAGCTCTTTGAGGTTCTGTGTCTCTGGTTCAAATTTATAGACAATTACACTTGCTAATACAGTCCATCTTAGGGAATGAAAACATGACACGTAATGTAGGAGCAAAATGATGGGGAGATGAGGAGAATATTATTTGGAATGCACTGCCTGAAAACGTATTAGAAGCAGATTCCGCAGTGAATTTCAAACAGGAATGGATAAATACCTGAAAAGGATTTTTTTAAAAATGGAGGGCAATGGTGTAAAACTAGGCAAATTGAAAGGCCCTTTCAAAATGCTGATATAGACTGAATGGCATTTCACAGTAGTCATTCAATATAATTATTGTGGTGAGAATAGAAGTATCTTTAATTTGATTATTTTTAAATATGACTAAATTAAATATTATTCTACCTATGATAAGAAATTAAACTAGGGTAAATAAATGCACATAAGGTCAAAATCTGGTCAGTATCAATCAAAGATTCAGGCAATTTTCCTTGCTACCAAATGAGAACATATTGCTCATCAAGGAAATGAGTCCAAGATTCCTAGAGTGTAATCAGTTAAAATCTCAGCCTGAAGCAAGAATATTAGATGGGTGCACAAAGCTCACCTTAATCTTCTTTCCAATAAGATCAGATTAAGTTTCATTAAATTTCTCTGCATAGCTCTCAATGATTTAAAGTCCCTGCTGCTTTTCCTTAAATCTTTCTCTGGATGTCTTTTTTACCAAGTATAGTAACTGTAGTTAAACACTGTGATTCAAACACATTTTCTCAAGCACTTTATACAGTGACACTTCTCATCTCTTGGACTCTTCTAATATAAAACTGTTTACTTACAATATCCCATGTGCTTTGGCAGCAATAGTCATGAAATAGTGTGGAGATGCATTTCTGCAAGATTTCTCCTTGCCTTCTCATTGTAATTTTATTGGAAGATCCCTGAAGATCCTGAAAAACAATGTAAATTTAATGCCTTTTTTTGGAGATTTCTAAGACATTTCAACTATAATTATAGCAAGTAGTAAGTTTCAAAACCTTTGTTTACAATATTTGGCCAAATACAAGTTAAATAATTTAGCTTTAATCATGTTATCATGTTTACAGTTTAAATAATCTAATCTGGAGAATCTAAAGGTAAAGAGAGCTGAGTGTGATAGTCTTACAAAATGATACGTGGACAATGGTGCTGGTTAATCGCAATCCATTGTTCTACTGTAATCAGCGCCTCTTGAATGTTGCCTGCTAATTAATACAAAGTGGATCCTGGACTAATTAAGTTGTTGAATTGTGGCATATCACAGCAGAGTCCAATATTGGGATTAAGCAAACATTTGTAGTCTGTATCTCTTAAAGGGGAAAATACATGATGGTGGTTAAATTCCAGTGAGGAGAATTCATACATTGTTCATGAAGAACTTCCTGGATAGAAATGTGAATATCTTTGGTTGTGATAACTTCCCCCTTGTTACTTTTCTCTTTACTTTCAACCTGTCTACTTGGCACAGCTCTGTCGATTCTCTGAATCACATCTATACCCAGGAGAATTGTTACTTGCCCACCCACATCTGGAAGGAACAAATTTATGCTGGTCTTGAATTTTTTTAACCAAGTGCACCATTCCACAGACTTTGACAACCTTGCAGTGCTTAGAAAGTACCACAGCAACAGCCAATAGCAATCAACTAGGCTGAAAGTAATTGATGAGCTCTTTAAACTGCCCTGTGATAGGTCCTTCCTGACAAACCAACAAACAAAACGAACCACTAATTCTCATGCCCACCCTGCTTTATAGTGAGTACAGACCCTCATGGGAATAAAAGTGAGAAAGCAACCCATGCCTTTCATAAGAACATTAAATCATTTTATGGGGTTATTAAGTCTGTTTCTCTCTCCACAGATGACCAGTCAAGAATTTTTTGTTTTTATTTATTAATTAAATTATTATTTTTTCATTGATACCATGTTTTGACCAGAATTATAAATCAGCTGAAATACTGTATATTGTGGCGGCCCGCAATTGCGGAGATCGGGCTGGCACATCGCGCAGCAGCAGACACGGACAGAGATCGCTAAAGCGACTCTCAGGACAATGAACCAGCGGAGGTAGAAGCTGGGGCATCATCAGACCAACAGCCCTAAAATGGCATTGGTGAAGCTGCCCAGCTAACTCAGCAGAAACAGGCTGGGGAAGAAGGGCATTCATATGCATGGATGTTCCCGCCCGCTATTGTTATTCATTTGGATGACTCAGTCAATCTGCAAAAATGGCAGGAACTTGAACAGTATAAAAGCAGCCTTTCCAGCCCTAATAAAGGAGTGAGTTTAACCTGCCACACTCTGTGTGTGTGTTTCTTTGTAGCAGTCGGCTACAATATCAGCGTTAAAATAGTTCCTGCATTGTTCACTTTTATTTCTTAATTTTCCTTTTAAAATTAGTTTTCCTTATGCTGGATGCCTTAGTGATTCTGTATTATCTCAGTACACAGACATTATAGGCATAATGAATATGCCTCTGTCTCAGTTTAATTGTACAGTATGTGTTAAGATTTCACTCTACTATTCAGGGGAGGATTTTCAACCTGTACTTCTCGCATGTGCTGTGAAATGTCATTAAAACATGGATTCAGAAGTTGTGGATCAATATTATTCATGATTTCCTATGGAAAGAATACTATCTGCTTCTAAATGTGGTCAAGTTAGTTTTTAGCAAACCAGTTATTAATTTGGAACTCATTGATGTGGATGTGCTATTTGCAGATAATTACTAATACCTGCCAACAAGGAGCCACAGCTTGAAATGGAAATAATGTGCATTGCCTTTCACTGATCCATTTAGTGCAGACAGATTTATAATGCATCTTTAGGACAGGACTGGATTCAAATATTTCTGAGTAGAAATTATATGGATTAAATTATGTGGATTCAAGAGATCATTATTCCTTTATGGTTTGGTCTTACAGCCTTTATAACTTTTTTTATGCACTCATTGTCTTGGACAGTGTCAGCTTCTAGCACACTCTTCTAGGAAAGTGAAAGGTATATGCACTAGCCTGAATTTGCCTACTGCACAAGGATCTACCTTGTCCAGAGGTGAGCCACTTGTAAGGATGCACCTGTGCCTATATTATTTCATGCCTGGTCAGTTGAATTAGTGGTCAATGACCCTTTGAGTGTTGATGATGGAAGACAAAGTTATGATAATTCTGTTAAAAATCTGGAATTGATGGCTGGATTCTTCTTTACTTGCATGTTATCAGCTCATAGGAATTTCAGCAGGTTGAAAAACCCAAATTTAATATCCATTTTTCTGAGGCCCCTTTTAGCCATAACAATTACCTGTTGAATTTACTCTGTGCAAACCTGCATCCATCTCATTTGGATTCTTTACAGAAAATTACACTAGCTCTATCTATAACAGAATCAGCTTGCTGCATAGGGAATTATAGGATGAAACTGCAGTTGTATCAGTAATTTCGGGTTGGAAAGACAAGGTAGTTATTGACTCAGAAACATTTATATATCACTCCCAATTTTATATCCATTGTTTTCATTATCTAAAATCATTTAGCCTAATGTTGAATCTGGTGGTTGATATTTATTTCATAGTTTCTTGTAAGGTGCGCACTAGTAATCAAAGGGTAAATTTTGTGAGAACACCCCAAAAACATGATTGCTTCTGTATCTTGGTCACTTACATTACTTATCTTCAGGTAACTATAATTAATTGATCCGAAAGACTTCAATGCAGCAATCTCATGAGATTGTCAAATCATGCAATTACAGCCACCAAAAGGGCAATTCACCATAAAATAAAGTATTCTATCTTTCTCTGCACAGGAACATAGAAAGAATGCAGAAGTTCACAAAATTAATTCCTAGTTAAAATCACTTTACTTACCCAATGAAGTTCAATACACATTTTTGAAAAGTACTGATTCGGAGATGACAAGATTCAGATTTATGACATTACCTTCCTGTGGAACAATTTTTTTTACGAAGTGGGCTAGCCAGGATATGAAGTGATACTTCAAATTTATGCAAGGGTACAAGAGTAGATATTGTTGAATTCTTTTATCCCTCAGAGAATTGTGAACCTTTGGAACTGTTGGCTGGATTGTTTAGTGGATATTGATTTGCTGTATTCTCTCAAGTGAGATCTGTTGCTGTCTGGGGCAGAGATCATCTTACATAGAAGGGAACCATCTGTTTGAAACCAGAAACAATTCAATCTCCTGCACTGACTCCAAGCACTTAAATGGATCAATTCTATTCGTTGTTTTGAACCTGATGAGTTATTATCTTAAATAAACACTCCATTTTTGTCCTGGTTGTGAAATCATAGATTGTAGCCTTTGAATTTTGATCAAACCTATACTGGACGGGCTGACTGAACTTTTGGACACATGAAAGAATGCAGATGCCAGAATCTGGAGCACACAATCTACTGGAGGATCACTGCAGGTCAAACAGTATCAGCGAGAGAAAAAGATTGGTCAGAGTTTTGGACCAGAGCCTTGATAAAAGTTTCCAAACATTTAGTCTCAAGAACAAAGTGACAGTATAACTTCAGCATTTCAGATTGGTCAGCACTTTGCTTCCACTCAGATGGAAAAAGGGGTACTTAAGAACATTGTGCATTTTCCCAGTGTCAGTAATAAATATTCCGTTTTGGCAAAGGGTATTCACCTTTAAATGTTAGTTCTATTTCACCTTCCACAGAGTCTTCCTGACCTGCTAAATATTTCAAACACTTCCTGCTTCTGCATTTTTAAATTGTTATAAATGTCTCCAGTCTCCCTATGGGAAAGAAAAATAAATCCATCCTGTGATCCTCACTGCGGGCAACAATATGCAAGAATTCTTCTCACATTCTCAGATAGATTGTATTTATTTTTGTATTTTATTAATGTCTTTATGTAGTCATTTTCATTGTTAATTATATTTAGAAAATTACAGCTGACCTCTATATACTTATCAAAAAAAACTGAACACCTTGTAATCCTCTATTTTTAATTTCATCCATGTGTCTAAGAGTTGCTTGAATATCCCTATTGTTCCAGCCTCCACCACCAGCCTTGGCAATGGATTCCAAGCACGCACAAATCTCTGTGTAAAAAAAAAACTAACCATGATATCTCCCCTAAACTTTACTCCCGTCACTCTGGTCTATACCTGTCCTCTGGTGTTTGCCTCTCCCACCCTGGGAAAAAGGTGATGGCTGTCGACCTTATCTATGCCTCTCATAACCCTATAGACCTTTATTAAGTCATCTCTCATCCCTCTTCACTTCAAAGAGAAAATCCCGAGCTCTGCTAACCTTGCCTTGTAAGACATATTTCCAAACCAGGCAACATCCTGTAAATCTCCTCTACACCCTCTCCATAGCTGCTACATCCTTCATGTAATGAGGTGAACACAATATTCTAACTGTGGTCTCATGAGAGATGACCTACCTCACAACTCTTGAACTCAATCCCCAACTAATGAAACCCAGCATACCATAGGCCTTCTTAACCTATGCAGTAACCTAGATAGATCTATGGATTTGGAGCCTTAGGTCCCTCTGTTCTTCCACTTTTTTTTGCCTGCCCCCCCTCTTCGCTTGGCCCTTTTCATTTCCCCTCTCTGTTTTGCTCACTCTCTTGTCCCCCATGGATGTGACCCTCTATTTTGCCCCAATGGATGCACCCCTCCGTCACCGCCCTCTGCATCGGTCCTGTTTCTCCATCCCGTTTCTTGCCCCCCTGCTCCTTGCCCCACCCCCCAACTCAATTTCCTTTCCTCTGCCTCACGCCCCCCCTTTGGTTTTGTCCCATGGTTTCACTCCCCTTGGTTTTCCCACTCATTCCCCCCCCCCCATTTCACACACTCCACTTCGCTGCCTCAGTGTCACCTGCTCAATTTTACCCCCTCTGCCTCCTCAGTGTCACCCCTCGATTTCACTCCCCCCCCCCCAAATTTGCTCCCTCTTGCTCCCGAGCTGTTTTTCCCCCTCTGGCTTTGCCCTCCCACCCCCTCACCATTTTTGTACCATGGTTTCAAATCCTCTGTTTTGCCCCCTCCATCTCCCCCCCAACACCCCCCATCCGGCAGTGTCTCCACCCTTGTCCGTGCCCCCTGCGGTGTCTCCACCCACGGTCATGCCCCCTTGGCCTTGAACCCCCCCTGTTCTGCACCCCACCCCCGTTTTTCCCCCACATGGATATCACATGGATAACCCTCCATTTTGTGGTATGCATGTGAGGGTAGGGAAAAATTGTTGAGAAGATTTACATAGGTGAGTACAACATCAAGGCTGAAGAGCCTGTCATGTGATGTAATGTTCCATGTTAATTTCAACAGAACATAAAACACATTAAATCAGCTCCTTTCTGCCACACATTGTGCTGTGGATATTCACCCACCATTAGACAATAGATAAAAATCAGTAAACATTACAAGATGAAGACAGCACAGTTATCTGAAGGGTATAACAGCACCATCATTCGGGTTTAAATCTGGCGCTGTCTGTACATTCTCCCCCTATCTGAAGGTGTTTCCTCCAGGGACTCCAGTTTCATCTCACCCTCGAAACATCAGGGTGTTGAAGGTTAATTGGGTGCAATTGGGTAGCACAGGCTTGTGTGGCAGAAGGGCCTGTTACTGCACAGTATGACCTCTAGATATGACCACACTTGTCTCTTTTTGCACTATTTATTTTTAAATATTGTATTGACAGACAACAATTTATTGCAAATTGCACACTTGTAATGTCCAATACATCTGTTGCAAAACAACAAATCTGATGACAATCAGGACCAGTGCCAGACTATTTTTTACCTTGGGCAAGGCCAACTATTTGCACCTCGCAAAAAAAATTGCCAGCTTCTATTTTCAAAACAGATGTTTTGTTGAAAAAAATTAAAAGCTCAAAACTTGAAACTGCTAAACTTATTTTAAATTGCAAGAATAAATAATACATCAATCTTTACCTTTCTCAAATAAAAAAACAAATTATTTTGACAAAATCAGTTTGAACTAAATGGTACTCAGTAGAATGCATAATCGCCAAAGGCAACACATTAAAACCTTTTACTTCACATACCTTTAAGTCTATATACCTTCCAGTGTCATTTTTTTCCCCACAAGATTGATGCAGTATGAAAAGGCCCCTTTGGCCCATCAAGTTCGCTCTGACTTTCCCATAACCATTTTTACAAACATATGCTGTTCCCTTTTTTTCATTTTCCCTCCTTTCTATCATTTCCCTCAGATTCTACAACGTACTTGCACACTACATCAATGGCTAATAATCTACCTGCCTACATCTTTTGAGATTCTAGAGGAAATTGAAGCATCCAGAGGAAGTTCATATGGTCACTGGGAGAATGTGCAAACTGCATACAGACAGTGTCAGAGTTCAGGGCAGGAGCCAGATCGCTGAAGTTGTGAGGTGGTAGCTCTATTCATTGCAACTATAGCAATAATAAAATTCATTACACGTCTCTTTAAAAAATGTCTGCAAGGATATCACACAACAACAGCTGTGAGAACTTGCAATACATTGATAGAGAACCCTGAGCAAAATGTAACTATATAATTTCAGTCTGGCTTTGCACACAGAGATTCAAGAACGCTCTTCTGTTGGTCTGTCTTTTGAAAATCTCATGCTTTATGAAACTTTGACAACTAGGATAAACAATATCAATAATATAATGACAAAAAAAGTAGCATGGAGTCATTGCTGAGTTGATTTCTTTTAAGAATTTATATATTTCTCACCTATGCATATCGATAGTTACTCTGCTATTAGAAACCAGCGAGTACCTGTCCTGAGCTATCCTCAAATCTGCTTGAGACCAAAATGAGCCAACTGACTTTTCTTGATGAAGTGTTAATGAATTGCTCAAACTAATGTTAGAATTATTAGAACAATAAATGCAAATATCTCACTTATTCAAACAGCCAAATACACATTTAGGCTTACGTAAGACTCCCCTTGGCAGTCAGCCTATAGGTATACACTGGAGCTCCTGATGCCCAATACTGACTGTGAACTCTCCCTTTGGTCTACCACCACACACACACACACAGCAGACTCTGCTGTGTGTGCACGGTAGACTGAGGGGGCAGGGGAGAGTTCAGAATCAGGTCTCAGGCATCTGGAGCTCTGGTGTAGGCCGAGTGGACGATTTGGAATTGGATATTGGGAGCTCCCGAATCTGAACCATCCCCTCAGCAGTCGGCCTACACGTTCACAACCCCTCACCCTAGCCTACCTGAAATGTGAGACACAATTTGCTCTCTTTAACAGCACCTCTCTGAGGTCTGAGCGCTAGGCAGCTGTCTAGTTTGCCTAATGGTAACACTGGCCCTGATGACAATGGACCAGATTCAGATTTGAGACCACGATTTGGTTACTATATCTTCAAACAAGAGAACAATTAATGTCAAGACATTTATCCACAAACTATCCAGCAACACAGACAGACTAAAGGGCAGCAGTTAGCACAACACTATTACAGCACCAGTGATCAGGGGCAGGGCTCAAATCCAGTGCTCTGTAAAGAATTTGTACTTTCTCATGTGTGCATGGGTATTCCCACAGCTCCAGTTTCCTCCCACCTTTCAAAATATACTAATGGTTGAAGGTCGATTGTGTGTCATTGGGCAGCACAGACTCTTGGGCTAAAATGAGCTGTAACCATGCTATATGTACAATTTTAAAAAAAAAGTTATGTTCGAAATTTAAATTGACAAAACTTTAAATTTAGTCATACACTGTAATAGGCCCTAATGAGCCTGTGCCACACAAATGCTCCCATAAATCTGTAACCCCACACATTTTGAAGGTGGGGAAGAACACACAAACTCCTTACAGACACTGCCAAACTTGAACCCAAGTCACTACCAACGCAGCACCATTATGGTTAAGCCAATTCCACCAGCTTATATAACAATCAGCAAAATGGAAAACACCACTTTGTTAAAGTAGGGGTGGGCAATTTAAAAAAAACCTCACATCCCACTTTAAGTAATCCCTATGCCATAAGTGCTCTGTGATTAGTAAGGGATCGCTTAAGGTGGTGTGTGAGTGGGAAGGGAAGGTTGAAAATTACTGCTCTAAACCCAATTCTTAATGAAATATTTTGCTTGAGGAAAAAATGTCATTGCCCCATTTCCTTTGGAGTTATGAAACTGCACACATAACAAATCAATTAGGTACGATTAAAAGAGTGGTTTCAAAAGTTTCTACTCACATGCCACCTTAAGCAAGCTGGTGACAGGAGTTCATGGGTTTAAAACAGGGGCTTCCCTAATTGTTTCATTTAGGTTGAAGTGACCCAGAGGAAGGTAGGAAATCTGTTTTCATGGTTAAGAATTGTTTGTTTCTCTGTGCTTTTTAAGTTGTTGGTGTGAAATGAATCAGATGTTAGTGAAAGTGATTGTATGTTGATAGTTGTTTGTGATTGCTAAATATTTTAACAGTACAAGCTGGTATTATCCTGTGTGGCTAATTGCTATATAGCTGATAAAATATCTTGAAAATACTGGTTTTATTTGAGGACTCTGGGACATTGGTTTGGAGTAATCGCTTGGGATAATTTTGCCTTAGTGCAGTATTCTTGAAGTGACAGTCAAACATGTTGCTGAGTGGGAGGAGTTCCTGTTTGTCAGTGTTTAAGTGTTCTTTCCATCTTTCAAAACATGTGAAGTGGGTTTGTTATGGCCTGTTGTTCTGTATGTTTGATTTCAGTCGTCTCCCTGTATGAATGTACAGTTAAGAGGTAAAATGTCTCCTCAACTATTCAGTGTTCAAATATGTTGTAACCAGGTATATAGTAACCAAACTATAATCTCAAATCAGTTTGTCGAGAGTATATCATGGTGTTTCGAGAGTACATCATGGTGTTTTACAGTAGCAATATTGTACATTTCAGGTACAAAATGACTGAATTAGTCCTGTAAATAAAATATTTTACATCTTCAGTTTGAAAAGAGACAAATGTGAGGTGATGTTTATAGATTCATCCTTAACTTTTTACAGTATATTAACAGACCCTTCCATCCCATGAGCCTGTGCTTCCCCAAATCCCTCAATTAACCCACAGTCCTCCTAAAACCATACAACATTGTAGCACAGAAAAGAGCTCTTTAGTCTTTTTGGTCTGAGCTGAACTATTATTCTACATAGTCCCATGACCTGCATTCAGTCCATTGCCCTCCATGCCCCTTCCATTCATGTACCATCTAAATTCTTAAATATGAAAGTTGTGTATTGTTATGAGCCCAAAGGACCCAAAAACCCAGCAACAACAGACATTCACCAAGACAAGTTTTTTTTTTAAAACAGAAGTTACTTTTAATCAACTTTAAACATGAAAATAGAATCAAACATTAACTTAACTAACCCAAATTAATGCCCTTCTAATTCTAAACACATGTGTATGTAATGTGTGTGTAAATTCAAGAAAAGTTATTTGGTTCACATTTCAATCTCACTTCCAAGTTCTCTGGTTGTAGCCAATCACCATACTGTGCACAAAATTTAACATGTATAAAGTTCACCAGGCTTGGTGCTTGAAAGGTAAATGTTTATCACTCAGGAAGGTTCTTGTAGGGTTTGCAGAGAGAGATATTTGTTGCTCCAGGATTTCCACAACTGAGGTACCACCACTAGTCACCTCAGGGTCTCGCTGATGAAACTTGCCCCATCAGGATCTTCGGGATGGTAACCTCTTTCTTCAAGCTACCACAGAGTTCCATTCCTTCCTCTATTTCAAGAGAAACATCAGACAAATAATACTTCCAGCCATCATCAGTTTCAAACAGTTTTTCCTGGATTGCACTTTTCAGTTACTTGTCCGTGTCCCACTCACTGACTACTGACTGATTGAGCTGTTAACTCAACTCTCTCTCTCTTTTCCAACTGAAACTTCAAAGAGAGCATGTGACTCATGTCTTGCAAAACCCCCACCTTCTCCAGCAAACAACAGGAGTTTTCTTCTGCTCCATCTGTTGTTAGATAAACAAAATCCAGGAGTGATCTTTCTATGAGCCCTTTGCAGAAAGGATACTGATAGACAGCATGACTCCAGCAAGACAATGGTCAAGCATTTTCTGATGTCAGTTCAATTAACACCTACTTGTGAAAGGTGCTTACATTCTCCAAGAGATCTTGCAATGTGAATTCTTCAGTCTTTCAAATAAGATCTGTTTTAAAATGTGTGTATATATGTGACCTATTCTAAATCTTATAAATTCTCCCCAAATATTAATATTGTTATACAGGTAGTACACATTCACCACTTAAGCTGGAAGTTGATTCCATACACCCATTACTCTATGCAGAAGATTTCCCAAAACTTTCCCCCTTTCACCCTTAACCCATGACCTTTGGTTTGTATCTCATCTACCTACATTTACTGTCTATATAATTTTAAATACCTCTATATCATGTCTCCCCTCATTCTAATGCACTCCAGGAAATAAGGTCCTGACTTGTTTAATCTTTCTCTCTAACTTGGTTCCTGAAGTTTGGGCAACCTCCAAGTAAATTTTCTCTGCACTCATTCAATCTTACTGATATCATTCCTATAATTGGGCAACCAAAACTACACACAGTACTCAAATTTGGCCTCACTAATGTCTTGTACAACTTTACTATAACATCCCAACTCCTATCCTCAATACTTTTTATTTATAAATTTCAACCTTCACAATCCTATTTACCAGTTATACGACTTGTAGTGAATTATGTATTTGTATTCCCTGACTTTTCTGTTCTTCATTCCTCCATGCCTCACCATTTACTTTCTTGCTTTATCCTTCCAAAATGCAACACCTCCCACTTGTCTACATTAAATTCCATCTGCCATTTTTGCTAATCTTTTTACAGCTGGTCCAGATCTGTCTGTAAGCTTTGAAAGCTGACTTCACTTTTCATAGCCCTTCCAATCTTTCTGTCTCTGCAAACTTGCTGATCCAATTTGTTATCTATATCAATGATCTAAATGATTAAGCAACAATAAACCCAGCACCACTCATTGAGGCAATCATCCCCCACCACTCTGGCTTCTCCCATAAAGCCCATGTCAAATCCAGTTTTCTCTGCCCTTTCACCCCACTGAATCCTGTGGGTTAACTGGCTAATTTAGTGGGTCCACTCATGCAGTGTGAAATGTCCCAACCTGGCAGGGCGAGTTAAATTCAACTGGGCTTTGATCCTTGGTAGGGGCAATTGTCTGAGCTTAGCTAAGTTGTCTCACTAATCCCCTTTTGGTGGTGTGAAAGCACAATTTGCTCTTGCATTGCCACCACTGGAGGAGGGAATCCTCTACCCCCCCCCCAAAAAAAAATGCCAGGTTGCTGATTAATCAGGTAAATCATGGTGCAGTGGGAAAGTGGGAGTGCAACATGCCCAGTGTTTTCCTGCTTCCTAGGAGGGTTGGCAGTGTGAAAGGAGCAGAGTGACTGTACTTTCTTGCCTAACCTCTCATGTGTCTATGCTCCTTCCACTGCCTGTCCTTGCTCAGAAACTCACTGCAATTTGCATAAACCTTTCCATTTCTGCTTTATTCCGCCTTCTGGTTCCCATGCACATGCCAATCTTGTTTTAACCCCCCCCCCCCCCCCAATCCAGAGTAGCACTAGCAAACCTTCCTGCGAAGATATTCATCCCCTTCCAGTTCAGATTCAAACTGTCCTGGTAAAGGTCCCACCTTCCCTGGAAGAGAGCCCAATGATCCAGAAATCTGGTCTTTCCTCCTGTACCATCTCTTTAGCCACATGTTAAGCAGCATTATCCTTTTATTCCAAACCCCATCAGCTCATGGCACAGATAGCAATCCCAAGTTTGCAATTCTGGAGGTCCTGTCCTTCAATTTCACTCCTAGCTCCATGAACTCTTTGCAGGACTTCAGCACGCTTCCTATCCATGACATTGGTCACTTCATGGTCCATAACACTTGCCAGTTCATCCACTTGAGAATTCAGAACCTCAGAGGCAACAAACCATCTGGGGTTCTCTCTCCCACAGAACCTCAGAGGCAACAAACCATCTGGGGTTCTCTCTCCCACAGAACCTAAGAGGCAATAAACCATCTGGGGTTCTCTCTTCCACAAAACCTCTTAACTGGCACTATGTAATCACCTATCACCACAGCCTACCTCTTTCCCTCCTTTCCCATCTTGACTACAAGGCCAGGCTTTATTCAAGAGACCTGACTGCCATGGCTTGTCCCTGGTAGTTTGTCATCCTGAACATTATCCAAAATGGGATGTTTTTGAGGGGAACAGCCACAGGGGTGTTGTGCACTGATGGCCTGTTTCCTTTCCCTCTCCTGATTGTCATTGAGCCACCTTCCTCCTATCTTATTGGTGTGATTGTATTCCTGAAACTTCCATCAATCACTCCTCAACCTCAATCATCTGGAATTCATCCATCTTCTGCATGAATTCTGTAAAGCATCCTTCCTTTGAGGTGACTAGAACAGAACAATATTCCAATTGTGTTCTAAGTTTTGTAGAACTGCAACATGACCTCTGCTCTTCAACTCAATATCCTGTCTAATGAAAGCCAGCATACCACAAGCTTCCTTAACTACTCTATCAACCTGTCTGGTAATTTTGAGAGGTCTATGTATTTGAACACCAAGGTCTCACTGTTCTTCTGCACTGTTAAGAAATGTGCCATTAACCAAATACTCTTTAGGTATGACATCAAAAATCCTGGCCTATTTCTACAGAGGTGTGGTGGAAAGTGTGCAAACTGGCTGCATTATGGTCTGATATGGGAACACCAATACCCCTGAGCATAAAGCCCTCCAAAAGGTAGTCGACACAGTCTATGACATCACCGGAAAATCCTTCCCCACTATTGATTACATCTACAGGGAACGCTGCTGTTGGAGGGCAGCAACAATCATTAAAGACCTACAACACCCAGCAAGCACTCTGTTCTTGCTGCTGGCTTCAGAAAAGAGGTACAAGAGCCACAAGATTCACACCACCAGGTTCAGGAACAGCTGCTACCCCTCCACCCTCCGACTTCTCAATGACAAACTCAATCAGATTCATTTAAGGACTCTTACTTGTGCACTTTATTGATTTATTTTATTTCGTTCTCTCTGTATTACACAGTCAGTTTGTTTACATTTCTTTTATTTGTTTACATGTTTATGCTGTGTACAGTTTATTTTTTGCACTACCAATTAGTGGTAATTCTGCTGCACCCACAAGAAAAAGGAATCTCAGGGATGTGTGAAGTCATTTGTAGTCTGACAATAAATCTGATGTTTTAAAATACATCACCTCTCATTTATCATGATTGAACTTGTCTGCCACTTTTCTGCCCAACTCTGCATCCTGTCGATGACCTGATGTATCCAACAACAACCTTCCACACTACCAGCATCTGCAACCTTGCTGGCCTATTCTTTCACTGCTTCATTGCAGCAGGATCCCAGACAAATTCCTGCAGAACTCCGATTCTGAATCCACAAGATTCCATGGATCTCAGACTTTCTGAATGAGTTTACCATGGGGGGGGGGGCGGTCATTGTCAAAAGCCTTAATAAAATCCAGACAGAATAGTTGAGTGCTATACCCTGCCAGAGAATATGATACTCCTGTATAGGGTAATGGGCTCCCTATTGGTTGATGGCAGCCACTGTTGTGGACATTGGCTTTATGATGTGGCCTTCATAAATCAAAGTTTTGCATACAGGAGTTGGGATGTTATCGTGAGGTTGTACAAGACAGAGGTGAGGCCAAATTTGGAGTATTGTGTGCAGTTCTGATTGCCAAACTACAGAAAGGATATCAGTAAGAATGAAAGAGTGCAGGGAAGATTCACTTGGATGTTGCCAGATCTTCAGGAGTTGAGTTACAGGGAAAGGTTAAACAGGTTAGGACTTTATTCCCTGGAGTGCAGAATAATGAAGGAAGATTTGATGGAGGTGTATAAAGTTATGAGAGGTATAGACAGAGTAAATGTGCATAGGCTCTTTCCACTTGGATTAGGAAAGGACATGGCTTTAGGGTGAAAGGGGAAAGGTTTAGGGGGAACTTTGCACAAACTTGTGGGAGTCTGGAACAAGCTGGCATCTGACATGGTAAATGCGGGCTCACTCTTAAGTTTTAATAAATTGGATAGATACATGGATGGGAGAAATTTGGAGGGTTATGGACTGGGTGCAGGTCAGTAGGATTAGCAGAAAGGTGTTTGGCAAAGACTTGAATGGCCAAATGACCTGTTTTCTGTGCTGTAGTGTTCTATGGTTCTCTAGTTTGATTTGTCCAGGCAGATCCCAATTGTTGAGCTCGTGTATTTTGGCTTTTGAATTTCCTGCTCTAATGGTGCAAATGTCTGGAAGAGCAAATAGCAGGTCACTCTGCTCAGAACCAGCTGGTGGGGAAAAGATTTACAGGGGATCAAGAGGAAGGTTTCTAAAGGGTGGTGTATCTGGAATGATCTGCCAGAGGAAGTGGTCAAGATGGCACAATCCCCCCACACCCAATATTTAGACTCTCTGAGAGGCACAGGGATAGGAAATGATTAGTGGTGTGGAGCAAATGCAGTAAAATTAGACCAGCTCAAGTAGGCTAACATGGTTAATCTGGAGTAGGGATGAAGGGTCTGTGTCACTGATACAATTCTCATTACATGGCTGTCTAATCTCAGATGATTGCACATTTTATGAAATGTCTGGGGGATTTGTGGACATTTTCTCATTTTGTTGCAGTGAGCTGAACATCTGGTTTGGAAGAGGAATGCAGATGTAGGGAAAGGATTCATCAGCAAGTGGATAGAGAGCTACTTTGAGGCTTTTTCCTGATGTCCTGGCATGAAAAGGCACTGCCTTGAAACAGATGTAGAGGTAACAGTAGGGGCCCTTGAGATAGGGTGTTGAGATGTGTAGTTCATGCAGTGTCCATGAATAATGTTCTTCTGAGATAAAGATGGAGGAGCAAAAAGGGTTGGAATGTCCAAGCAAGTTTAAGGGAAGTGTGCAAGTTGTCAGCAAAGTTAATAATATTGCCAAGTTCTCTTTTGGTACAAGAGGTACCACTGATAGTTGATGGAACAGGTAGAGTTGGGGAGTGGTGAAGGATTGTCCCACTCCACAGTTGCATAGAGAAGTACAGGCTCATTTGCCCTCTAAGTTGTGCTGACCAATAGATTCCTTTTTTTAAAAAGAAAATACTAAACCCTCCCTACCCTGTAACCCCCTATTTTTCTTTCATCTATGTATCTGCTAAGAGTCTTTTTAATGCCCCCAATGTTTCCACCACCACCCCTGGCAAGGAAATCCAGGCACCAACAATTCTGTATATATTTAAAAAAAACTTACCCATGATGTTTCCCCTAAACTTCCCTCCTTTCACTTTGTACATATGTCCTATGGTGTTTGCTGATCCAGCCCTGGGAAATGGGCACTGGCTGTCTACCCTAACTATGCCTCTCATAATCTTGTAGACCTCTATTAAATTTCCTCTCATCCTCCTCTCATCCTTCTACTGTCCAAAGAAAAGTCCCAACTTTGCCTCATAAGACTTGTTTTCCAATCCAGGCAAAATCCTAGTGAATTTCCTCTGTACCCTCTCCAGAGCTTCTACTCGCTTCCTGTAATGAGGTGGCCAGAACAGAACAAGTGCCATTGAATCAGAGTTACATCATGGTTCCTGAACTCCATCCTCTGGCTTATGAAGGCCTCATTAATCAGCCCATCAATCTCCATGGCAATCTTGACAGATCTATGGATTTGCACAAGGTCCCTTTTCCTTCCACACTTGAGGGTCCTGACATTAACTCTGTAATCTTTCAAAATAAATCACTTCACATTTAACTGGATTGAACTCTATCTGCTACTTTTCTGCCCAACTCTGCATCCTGTCAATATTCTGTCATAACCCACAGAAACTTTCTGCACCAGTGCCTTTCAAACTGCCCCCAGCCCCCCACCCCCAAACTCACCTTAAGTAATCCCTGTATCATAAGTGCTCTGTGATTGGTAAGCAGTTGAAAATCACTGCTTTAGACTCTATTGTTACTGAAATATTTTGTTTTAGAAAATTATCATTGGTCCATTTCTTTTGGAGTTATGAAACCCTGCACATAACGAGTCAATGATGTACGATTAAAACAGTTGTTTTCAAACCTTTTCCTCTCAACTTGCATCTTTGTCTTGGCTTCGCGGACGAAGATTTATGGAGGGGGTAAATGTCCACGTCAGCTGCAGGCTCGTTTGTGGCTGACAAGTCCGATGCGGGACAGGCAGACACGGTTACAGGGGAAAATTTGTTGGTTGGGGTTGGGTTTTTCCTCCTTTGTCTTTTGTCAGTGAGGTGGGCTCTGTGGTCTTCTTCAAAGGAGGTTGCTGCCCCACCGAACTGTGAGGCGCCAAGATGCACGGTTTGAGGCGATATCAGCCCACTGGCGGTGGTCAATGTGGCAGGCACCAAGAAATTTCTTTAGGCAGTCCTTGTAACTCTTCTTTGGTGTACCTCTGACATGATGGCCAGTGGAGAGCTCACCATATAACACGATCTTGGGAAGGCGATGGTCCTCCAATCTGGAGACGTGACCTACCCAGCGCAGTTGGATGTACAACAGCGTGGATTCGATACTGTTGGCCTCTGCCATCTTGAGTACTTCGATGTTAGGGATGAAGTCGCTCCAATGAATGTTGAGGACGGAGCGGAGACAACGCTGGTGGAAGCGTTCTAGGAGCCGAAGGTGATGCTGGTAGAGGACCCATGATTCGGAGCCGAATAGAAGTGTGGGTATGACAACGGCTCTGTATACGCTTATCTTTGTGAGGTTTTTCAGTTGGTTGTTTTTCCAGACTCTTTTGTGTAGTCTTCCAAAGGCGCTATTTGCCTTGGTGAGTCTGTTGTCTATCTTGTTGTCGATCCTTGCATCTGATGAAATGGTGCAGCCGAGATAGGTAAACTGGTTGACCGTTTTGAGTTTTGTGTGCCCGATGGAGATGTGGGGGGGCTGGTAGTCATGGTGGGGAGCTGGCTGATGGAGGACCTCAGTTTTCTTCAGGCTGACTTCCAGGCCAAACATTTTGGCAGTTTCCGCAAAACAGGACGTCAAGTGCTGAAGCGCATACCACCTCAAGTAATCCCTTAATCACAGAGCATTTGTGGCATAGGGATTACTTAAAGTGGAATGTGAGTTTAGGGAGGGTAGTTTGAAAACTGTTGTTCTACACCATCTACAACATCTCCAAACTTTGCCATTTATACTTACTGACTCAAGGTATAATACCACCATCTGCTGTTGGAAACGTCAAATTGCAAGAGCTGTAAAGTGCTGCCACCTTGTGTTGTAACTGTAATGAGGTGACCAGAACAAGTGCGGTTGAACCAGTTAACTCGTGGTTCTTGACCTCCATCCCCTAATGAAGGCCAGCATACCACAGGCTTCCTTAATCACCTCATCAATCTCCATGGCAACCATGACAGATCTTTGGGTGAAACAGCACACAGGTGCAATACCACCAATGCAAAACGTTTTTCAAGGTTTCTGTATATTAGGACATAATTCCTGGGAGTGTTGATACAAGAGGGGAGATTTGATGAAGGTTAACCAAATTTGAAGGAGATCAACAAGTTTATTTTTTTGCAGATACCTTAATGAAGGGCTCAAGCCAAAAATGCCAGCTGTGTCTTTACCTTAGTTGTATAAAGTGCACTCTGACCTGCTGAGTTTCTCCAGAATTGTACTTTTACTTTTAACAAATGTGTTCCAGAGGTAACGTGAACCAGAATGAGAGGACATGGACTGAGTGTGTATTGGTTCAGAGAAACACAAGTGGGAGCTTCCCCTCTCAGAGAGTGTGTGGAATGAGCTGCCAGTTAAAGTGATAGATGCAGATTTCATGTTTATATTCAAGAGATGATTGGACATACTTTGATATAGGGGTGGTGGGGGCTGCTATGGTCCATGTGAAGTAAATGGTAAGATACAGTAGGCCAAAGTGCCTGTGTGCTTGATGGCAAATTGAGTGGAGGGTGGCATGTGTTTGGCATCCTGGCTTTCATTGGGCAGAGTATAAAGTTGAAATGGTGATTCAGATGTACAAGGTGTTGGTTCAGATTTATTGTCTGTACATACATGGCATGACATACAACCCTGAGATTCTTTTTTCCTGTGGGCTAGGCAGAATTACCACTTATTGGTTGTAACACATGTAAACAAGAACTATAAACAGATAATGAATAAGCAAAATTGAAGTACCGAGGGAAGAATGAATGAGCAATGAGTGAGTCCTCTTGCAGTTTGCTCACCCTGATACCAGATTAAGAATTAGAATTTATTGTCATGAACTTCAGTGTATTGTGGTAGCATCAGAGTGCCAAAATTTATATTATAACCATCTTACAACATTAAAAAAAATAACAATAATAGAGGATGTTTTTTTTTTAAAGACACCACCTCATGTAGATGTCCTTGATGGATTGAAGTCTGGTGCCTGTGATGTAGCAAGCCAAGTTAACAACCCTCTGGAGTTTATTCTTGTCCTGAGAGTTAGTGCCTCCAAACCAGGCAGCGATGCAACCAGCCAAAATGCACTCCATGGTACACCTGTCGAAGTTTACCAACTTCGACATGTGTACCAAATGTGGTCTCTTACAGTTTGCTCACTGTGACACCTGATGGCAGTATTGTCTCCCTTCTCCCTGAAACTCAACCCCCCAAACATGACAACATTCTGGTGAATTTCCTCTGCACCCCTTTCTATGGTTGGGCATCCAGAACTGCAGAGTTCTCCAAGTGTTGTCTCACGAAAAGCAAGGAGCTGATTGTTAACTTCAGGAAGGGAAAAGAGGTGAATGATCCAGTGATCACTGGGCGATCTGAGGTGGAGAGGTTGAGAAAATTTAAATTCTTGGGAGCATAAAGCCCTCCAAAAACTCCAAAAAAAAAAGTAGTGGGCACAGCCTAGGACATCACAGGCAAACACCCCCACCACCCCCCTCCCAAGATCGATAACAGGTGAAGATCCATATCACCCAGCACATGCTGTGTTCTTGCTGCTGCCATCAGGAAAGAAGTATAGGTGCCACAAGACTTGCACCATCAGGTTCAGGAACAGCTGTGACTCGTTTAAGGACTTGAGACACCCCCCCCCCCACCCCAGCAACTTTGCCCCTAATAAGAATCAAATAAAGGGTCCTTTCAGAGACATTGAATGTTTGCGGATTCTCCTCCTGTGCTCCTGTATCCTCTGCAGCCTCTCAAGCATCCTGTTTGTTGCAGACGGTTAACCCAAGTTCCTAATTCTGATCCTCCTATACAACCAGGAAGCTAATAACACCTGGGGGCTCTACAGAAGCCCTTCTCCCCTCACAAATCATGAACCCTATATCTGTTATCACAAGCCAGTCTCCAGTCGCCTGCAGCCTGGTCCAAGTTCTTCAAGCACCAAGCTGGTCTGCTGTCATGGTCACCTTCCCCGTGGGTTCCTCTCCCAGGCATCATTTCAAGGATTTAGTTTGTGTTCTATTATGATTTTGATGTTTTTGGCAAGAATATGTATAATTTTCCATTTAAAATGATACATTCAGCTGTTATGTTTGTCAGAATATGTTGAATAAATATTATATTTGGCATTTAAAATTGCTGACATGTAAAGGGACTTTCTGTGCTTGTATTGTGGAAAGGAGGAATGATCACTGAAGCAATCTGTTTCATTCCCTATCAGAAAAAAAATCCATTTATATCATGTGAATATATCCTTGTCACACTGTAATTGCATGAGCTCCAACCTTTGAATAGGAAATTAATGCAGGGTAAAATTAAAAGACCAAATGTGCTTTCTCCTGTATAAGGCTGATTATGTACTGACAATGGTCAAATTATGGTAACTTTTTTTTAAACAAGAGACTGAATAAATGTGTTTCCTTATCTCTGAACAACAAATACAGCCTACAGTATGAATTGTTTTAAGGACAATGTGCAGATTACCAGTAAGCTATTTGTGTAAGAGGGTGAAAAACACCATTTTCTAGTTTCTAATAATTAAGATGGCTAATTTGGAGTTTATAGCAAAACACACTGGAATCTTCAAGCATGATTGAAAACACCATTAAATCCAATGTAGACCTCACAAGAAATGTGTAATCCATGAACATTTCAACAATCACCTTGCACTAACTATTATGCAAGTTGCCTCAACAAATCATCAGGTACATTATTTTTTTCAGTGGCTAGTTCATGTTTTCCAGTAGACATGAAAGTTATCCTGCACCTCAAAGACCACGTGACCCACTCTGGCTGCTATTTCTTTTGTTCTTAATGGCGACTTGTGACATTGGCATATTCGAATACTACCTTGGAAAAACAACCAACCTATTTAAAGAGTCATCCCACCCAGGTTGTATTCTCTTCACCCCTTCCCATCAGGATGAAGATTCATGAGGATGAGATCCTGCACCACCAGAATCGAAGACTGTTTCTTTCCTGCCATCGTCAAACTCCTGGGTGGACTCTTTAGTAAAACTATATTGCCTTTACTTCTTGCCATCTGATCTCTGCTGTTAACTCTACACTTCTGTACTTTATCTTACTTATTGCACTATGTACGAGCTGTCTAACTGGTCTTGCAAAACAAACTATAACTGCATTTTGGGACATGTGATCATAAACTTGAACTTGAGGAAAAGCATCAAATATTCTGTCTCGGCAAGATGGATAAATGTTCAAATATGGTTTGCAATGTTGACTTTGGCTTTTCTGTCACTGTACTCAACAAGGCGCCAATGGCCAAGCCACAGTCCTATCATGATGGTGTAATAGGAAAGGATTTGGTTTATTATCCCCTCCTCCTGATCCTTCTTTCAATTCCTCTACTTCATCTCTAGGTCCATGGTTGCTAGACAGATACTACAAAATATTTAGATTTTGCAGTTTCCAGTACACTACAGTGGTTAAATCTTCCCATTTTTATTTTTCAAATGCACAGCCTAAATATGATTTTTAGATGCTTGGTGAGAACATGAGTGAGGGATGCCTTCAATATTGAACATTAATGTAATGAAGCTTGTTAGAATCCAATTCCCCTCTTGCCAAGGGTCATTAAATTGAAAATGGGTGACTGCTTTGTAGAACGCCTTTGTTCAATCAGTAGAGGTAACCATCAGCTTTCAGTCTCCTGGCACTTTAACTTCACTGTGATTTATCTGTCCAGATTTCCTGCAATATTTCAAGGAGGCCCAGTGTAGCCTTGAGAAAGAACATGTCATCTTCAGTCTAGGCATGTTGTGGACTTCAGTACTCAATAACAGAACTCTGCATTTACAAGAAACTCGTTTGCCTTGGTATTGGCCAATTCTGTTGTCAGTCTCCGTCTGCATTACAACTTAGTTTTTCTTTCCATACAGAAACCTCAATCTTCAAGGCATTGTCAGCATTCTCCTTTTGTTTTCGGTTCTCTTCAATAATTTGGACCTACTTTTCTTATTTTGTACATGTAGCTTTATTTCCTTTCTCATTAGTCAGTTATCTTTGCAATCCATTAACCAACCAGCAGCTCTGTGCCAATCTCAGCCTCTCCCTCTTCACTTTGTCCTCTACAGTATTCTCTTTTGTTTTGTAAATTGAAACAGACACATCCTCTCACTTTCCCAGCTCTAATAAACAGCATTTAACCTGAAACATTAGCAGTTTCTTTGCCTACAGAGGCAGCCAGACCTTCATTTTCCATTTTTATTTCAGATTTCCTATATAATAACCAGTGGCTATAAATGTATGTCAACATAAATATACACATCATCTAATCTTGCCCATAATACAATAATATAAATTAAACTCTATAGTATGAAGCTTACTGTAAAACACCTTCATAAAATGTTACTTTGAACATAGGCCTTCATGTATAAAGTCCATTACATACATTTTTGGAACTATTCACGAATTAACTACTGTCATTAACCTTTAATTACCAGTATACACTGTTTACAAATTTGGACAGGTACATGGATGAGTGGGATATGGACTGGGAGCAGGTCAGTGGGACAAGACAGAATCATAGTTCAGCACAGACTAGAAGGGCTGAAAGGCCTGTCTCTGTGCTGTAGTATCCTATACACTGTTCACAATACAATTCCAAGAAGCACAGATGCAGCATAATTGCAGTAACCCAGATTTGATTTTCTCTCCAGTCTCACACATTTTGCCAATAGAGGTTTCCTCATGCATCCCAAGTTGTTTGGTTAGGTCACTAATGTTAGTAGCCTTGATGGTAGCTGGATGGCAGGAAAATTTGGAAAGAATTGAGGGGAACACTAGAGAATAGATTGCAGTCAAATGTAGGAGTAATGGCTCCAATGAGAGTGCTCTGAATGGTCTCCTTGAATATCATAAAATAAATGATAAATTTGCATTGCTTTCCACTGACAATTTGTTACACAACATGAGGTTGAATGCAGTTGCCATTGGACACTGGGGGTTTCCTTTCCCACTGCTGATCCTTTCAAAGTTGTGAATAAATCATATTGGACATTCACTCTCTGTCTGGTTTCAACTGCTGGGAATGCAAACACCTTGGTTCTCAGCTTCTCTTGCTACTCCATGCTTACAGTGTACTGAGTCATCCTCAGTAATGACAGGACTAATACCTCATCCAGGGAATCTTGAGATGCGTGTATAAGGCAAAACGATCTGCCTTAGGGAATCATCTCGATCTGAGACACATGCAGGTATTTCAGAGCTCACCTGGATATGTCCAAGCCACAGACAGAAACACCTTCTGAGAAGATTGAAATGGTCTGTACATCACCATCCTCCCAGTGAAATCCAGCAATAGCACAGTATTATCCTAACTCTTCAGAGAACCAGTAGTTTTTGTATCATCTGAACAAATCAAGAGTCCTCTTCCAAACTGCTTGCTTCAGAGGACTGCAAACATTTCCATCTCTCATCCCCCTCACCCCATCCATCTCCATCTGCTATTTTTTCCTATGTTTTTGCCTGTCTCTCACCTCCCATTTTCCTCCAGTCTCCACATGCCCATCACCCTCTATCTTGCCTCGTTCCACCAATTAGATTGTCAGAGTACATAAATGACATGACATACAACCTTGAGATTCTTTTGTCCTGTGGGTGCAGCAGAATTACCACTTTTTGGTCATACAAAAAATTGTACATAGCATAAAACATGTAAACAACCTGACTATGCAATACAGAGAACAAAAATAGTCAATAAAGTGCATAAGTCAGAGTCCTTGAATAAGTCTGAGTTTGCTGTTGAGGAATCAGATGGTGGAGGGGTAGAAGCTTTTTCCGAATCTGGTGGTGCGAGTCTTATGATACCTATACCTCTTTCCTGATGGCAGCAGTAAGAACAGCATGTACTAGGTGGTGTGGGTCTTTGATGATTGCTGATGCTCTCCAACTACAGTGATCCCTGTAGATGTGGTCAGTAGTGGGGAGGGTTTTTCTTGTGATGTCCTGGGCAGTGTCCAGAACCTTTTTGTAAGGTATTGCACTAAAGAGTATTGGTGTTTCCATACCAGACCATGATGGAGCAGGTCAGCAAACTTTACACCACACCTCTGACAAATTTTCCAGAGTTTCTGATGTCTTGCCAAACCTCTGCAAACTCCTGAGGAAGTAGAGGTGCTTTCTTCACAATGACATTAGTGACTCCCAAGAACTTAAATTCTCATTCTCTTCTTACGCATGCAAAGGACCCCAAAACCTAGCAGCAATAGATATTCACCAAGACAAATGATTACTTAAACAAAAGTTGCTTTTAATTATCTTTAAACATGAAAACAGAATAACACTTTACCTATTCCTATTGACTTAACTAACCTAACAACCCCCTTCTAATTCTAAGCGCACGTGTATGTAATGTGTGTGTAAGTTCAGAAAAGTTCTTTGATTCACAGTCCAATCTCACTTCCCATTCCTCCAAGTTCACTGGTTGTAAGCAATTCTTGTACTGTGCACAGAATTTAACATTTATGAAGTTCACCAGGCTTTGGTGCTTGAAAGATAAATGGTTACTGTTCAGAAAGATTCTTGTTGGTTTTCAGAGAGATTTGTTGCTCATTAGACACCCACAACTGATTCCTTCCGATCAGCCACTTCAGTGTCTTGCTGAAGAATCTTGCCCCATCAGAGTTTTCCAGACGATAACTTCTTTCTTTCAGGTCACCACAGAGTTCCTTTCTGTTTCACTTATTTCAAGTGAAACATTAGGCAGCCAGTCCTCTCTTCTTGTATGGACTACAAGGGCTTTAACCAGGCTGAACTAAGCACTCACAAACTGTCTTCCAAATGGTTTTTTCCACAAGCTTGCCAGCTTGTCCTGTTCCAGTCCCAGCTATTGGTGCTAACTGTAAAACCGCAGAGAACGGATCTCTCACTGTCTCAGCGAAAAGCCTGTTTGACTCCCTCTCTGCTTACAAAAACCACATAACCCTCTTAGGACAGCAACCTCCACTCAGACAGCCTGTGGCTCCAAACCTACTCCTCCAAGTTGTTTCATCTGTTGCTTTTCAAAACAACAATCCATTAGTGAAGTCTCTTGGGCACTCTTCTTGGGCCAGCCTGTCTCGCTTGAACAGAGCTCCAGTGTTTTAAATGAGATCTGTTTTAAAGTGTTTGTATGTGACCTACACATTTATATTTTTTAAAACCTGCTCCAATTTATCTCCTAAACCCTATCTATATTCTGTCACACTTTCCACTCTGATCCCAGCCCCCAAAATGATCACTGGATTGTATAGCTCTGGCTTTCCTTTCCTGAAGTCAACAATCAGTGCAAGGTTGTTGTTGGTGCACCATTCAGCCAAGTTTTCAATCTCCATCCTGTATGTTGATTCATTCCCTTCCTTTATACAACCCACTACCGTGGTATTGTCAGCAAATATGTACAAAGCCAGATAGTCGTAGGTGTAAAGTGAGTAGAGCAGGGGGCTAGGAACACAGCTCTGTGGTGATTCAATACTGATGGAGATTGTGGAGGAGATGTTCTTACCAATCTTCCCTGATTGTGGTCTGGATGTGAGGAAATCCATGAACCAATTATACAGTGGGGTGTTAACTACCATATCTTGGAGTCACCTAGTTAACTCTAACCTTATCACCTCTTTATACTAGCTATGTTCCCTCTACACACTCAGTGTTGACCCAAAACATCAACTATCTTTTTGTGTTCACAGATGCTTGCTGGCTCATCGAGCTCCTGTTTTTTTTTTTGCTCCTGTTCCAGTATCTGCAGACTTTAGTGTCACCAACCAAAGCTCTGTAGCTGTGAGAAATGTATTACATTTCAATGTACTGCAGTATACATGCATTTCCTGCTTTCCCAATTGAGCTGATTTGGACTTTAAAAAAAATTAGTCATTATGGAGTTGACTGTAAGGAAAACCTACTGGGAGCAATGCAATTCTTTGGCAATAGCATGAAAATGCTTGAAAACATATGTAGCCTATTTTAGCTTACACTGGTTATCTCCATGACTTTAAAAATAAAATTTATGCGGTGTAAAACAAATAGTCAATTTGGTATTCGCTGTTCTGTACAATTTAACATTTAATTTCACCCCAAGGATTTTGGATTAGGGGACAGGATTCCATTAAGAAGTCAATATAGGGCGGTTGTCTATTTTATCAAATTGTTACAACAATAACATTTATTTTCTGATAAAAGAATCTAAAATTGCATAATGACAAACCTCTGTCATGTCTTGTATTCTGAAGATGAGCTTTATTTAATCGAGCTTTCTTCCCTTGCCATATATATATGACATAATAAATGACTCTAATGTATCAAAAGATGATTTTGGAATAAATGACAAATAAAGATTTTGCTAAGATATTCATTTTGACAGAATTAATGTGACTGATCATAGTCTGAGAAAGTGGCAACCATCCAAATAATATCATCTTAGTTTGATTAAATAAAACTGCAAAATTTTATTTAGAAGTTTTTATGTTCTTAGTCATCATGATACCTAGATATCTTTATTGTTCGTTGTTCTTTATTGTTCGTTGTTCTTTATTGTTCGTTGTTCTTTATTGTTCGTTGTTCTTTATTGTTCGTTGTTCTTTATTGTTCGTTGTTCTTTATTGTTCGTTGTTCTTTATTGTTCGTTGTTCTTTATTGTTCGTTGTTCTTTATTGTTCGTTGTTCTTTATTGTTCGTTGTTCTTTATTGTTCGTTGTTCTTTATTGTTCGTTGTTCTTTATTGTTCGTTGTTCTTTATTGTTCGTTGTTCTTTATTGTTCGTTGTTCTTTATTGTTCGTTGTTCTTTATTGTTCGTTGTTCTTTATTGTTCGTTGTTCTTTCACTATCTTGAAAGGGAAATTAGAGTATAAAGTAAGAGCACCCTTTAATGGTGACAATTCACTTATATGTAAATTAAGTTTATAGCCAGCAAACTTACAAAAATTTATAAGTAATGACAATATATTTGGAATCGAGTTCTCTGGACTAGACACAAAGTAAAAGACCATCAACTGCCCTAACTGAGTTAAAATCTTTTATTTAAAAAAAAACTTCTATGTGGGCAGTTTTAGGCTCATCCTTGCCCTTATCCATTCTAAAATTAACAAAGATTTTAATAATGAGACTGACCGAGACTAAGAATTTGGGGATTTTTGGTCACTGGTCTGATTCTGTTTAATCATCTTTTCCAGCCCTCCATTTTAGATGCAGGTTTTGAAGAATAGAATCAGCTAGGGATTAAAAACTTTAAAGATCTTTTTATTCCACAAAATTTTGCATCTTTATAACAACTGAAGGCAGAATTTAATTTACCAAATAGACATTCTTTGGGTATTACCAAATTAGGCATTTTATCAGATCTTCCATGTCTTCCTGATATGAATTCTATAAATTAACTTTTTGAAATACATTTTCTACATAAAAGTAGAATATCTGCTTTATATTATAAAATATTAAATATAAAGACTGTTTCCTTAATTAAGATCAAAAATAAATGGGAGAACGATTTTAGTTTATCCTTCTCAGAGGAAGATTGGTTCACAATTCTAGGCCTTATTAATAATTCTCCTCTGTGTGCTAGACAAGTTTGATTTGATTTAAAGAGGTACATAGAGTACACTTTTCTAAAGTTAAACTATCTTGAATTTATCCTGATATCAATGTGATAAATGTAAAAGTTTTGAAGCCTTTTTGATGCATGTTTTGGTCATACCTCAAATTAGGACAATTTTGGACAGATTTTTAAAACCTTTTTGGATACCTTCAGGATCAATTTTGAACCCTGTCTGTGAATAGCAATATTTGGTTTCTCCAAAGATGAGAATATAAATTTAATGTCAAATTAAGTATCAAGTTTTAGCATTTTCAGCATTGCTGCCCAGAAGAGAAATCCCGTTGAAATGGAAAGATAATTTTTCCACCTACCTACTTGCAATGGTTACAGAATAATATGTCCTTAGTGAGTCTAGAGAAAAATTAGACCATGTCAGGAAAATTAAGGTCCTGTTTGGTAAGCGATGGGGTCCATTTATGGTTTAGTACCACAATTTGATTATTTAAAGTACATGGATGTGGTAGGTTGTATGCTTTTCTGGACTTCCGAAGGATGCAAATAACAATTCATCCTTGTTTAGTAGGAGGGGTTAGAGCAATTGTTTTTTTTCATGGGGCAATAAATACTTACGGATTTGTCTGTGATTTCATGTTCTATCATTAATGTACAATATGGATAATCAATACAAATATATATTATATTTCGTTTCTTAAGAACCTATTATGTATATGTTTTCAATTAAAGTTTTTTATTATTGAGTTTAAGGATAAATTCTTTTTAAATTTTCTCCTTTTGCATGCTAAGCTCAGACAAATGTTGATTGGGCCATTGAATTCACCAGTGTTTGTTCTTGCATTAAGCAATACCAATAACATGGAATTTGATTTAAAACGAGGTCTAATCAATGAAGATGTATTAATTTATTTTTTTGTAAGGAGGTTAATCAGACACTTGAGGACAATTAATTTTCAAATGTGCCCTGGTCCTCTCATAAATATTGTTTAAATGTTGACACATTTTAACCTCATCATCTAACAAATGCTTTCAGAATGTGCGACACAAAGCAAAATACTATGGATGTGGGAAATCTGAAAGAAGAACTGAAATACACCAGTTAGAGAGCAGCTGCAGAGAGAGTGAAACAGAATTAATGTTTCAGTTGATGAAATTTCATCTGTACTAGAAAACCTAACCAGTTGTCAGCAAGCACTGGGGAATGTTGAAGGGACAACACTAAAGTGGCATGGTTGTGTAGCGGTTAGTGCAATGCTTTTAATGGTTCGAATCCCATCCTGTATGCAAGGAGTTTGTACGTTGTCTGCGTGGGTTTTCTCCGACCATTCAAAATGTACAGGGGGTGTAAGTTAAATTAGACAGCGTGGACTCATAGGCTGAAATGACCTGTTATCGCCTAAGTATATATATAAAAAAAAGGGGAAAGTCGGGATTGATTATGGTGCATGAAAAAAAAGTCATGAAAAGTAACAAAGGATGGATCTAGAGAAAATAAAAATGTGAATAGCAGAATCACCATCTGAAATTGTTGAACCTAATACAGAGTCCAATGAATGTGCCTAGTCAAATGATGGTGGTGAACCACAGACTTGCATTGACTTTCAATGAAATGATGTAGGAAACTCAGCACAGAGGTCACAGTAAGAATGCAGCAGAGAATTCAAGTAGAGCCAACAAGAAGCAGAGGGTCATGGACGCATTCTGTGAACAATTCCCAATCTGATACGGTCTTCCCACTGAAAAGGAGTTGCATTATGAACACCAAATATATCAAACATGAAGAATTTCACGCAAAATTTTTTGTTTAAACTAAAATATAAATGGGATCCTTGGCAAAGCAAAGGGAGGTGATAGTGCTCCCTGTGGTGAATGTCTGCCAAGCTGCCTGTCTCCCCTCTGGCGAGTCTTGCTGTACTAACATTGGCTGTGCATTATCTCTATTGTTAAGGACACACTCCTTGGGTATAACTGTATATGCACCCATTGTCTTTCATTATTGTACCATGAATTTCTGCTAATAAAAGCCATGATTATTGTTTTACCACATCGTCTTTGTCTACTTCAACTGACACTTCAATTTTATTAGCAGAAATGGATACAGCATTCAACCCAGAGTGGCTGATAATTGACCAGTCTGCCCAGAGGGCCAGAGAAATTTTCAACCACTAGGTTGCTGGTTTCAATTACTACATGGTCGATGAGGCAATACAGTGGGGCCACCTGAACTCTCTGCCTGGTGAGGTCCCTTTCACCGTAATGCAAGGAGCTACCACTCTGGCTATAGCCCGGGAATGTCTGACTGCTTATTATGCAGCCCCATGGAATGTGGTGCTTGCTTCACACCAGTTGCTGACTAGATGCCAGAAACCTGGGGAAAGTGATGCTGCCTATGCACTGGCCCTCAACTCGCTGGCAAACGAATGTGATGTCAGGGCAGTCAATGTGCAACAACACCGCAATGCCTTGAAGCTGGATGCTTTTGTCAACGAGATTGACTCCAGTTACATCCGACAGAGGCTGCTGGAGACAGAGCCCGTAACCTACGACTGGGCAGTCGCTCTAGGCAAAACACTGAGAAGTGCCATGTGGTCCAGTGAAATGGTAGAAACCAAAAAGGAAACATCCAGGAGTGCTGGAACCCTGAAGGAAAAAAAAGGGTGAACTCCTGAAAATGCTACTTCTCTGATAAGAGCTGGCACCCCAGACAGAAGTGCCAGGCTCTATTTGCTACCTGTAGCTATTGTGGGAAACTCAGCCACTTTGCTAAAGTGTGTAAGGCGAAAAGTACTCCCACTGATAAGAGGAGAAGTACCAAGAAAATGCATCCTGGAGCTGCAGGAATGGAAGACAACTGTGAAAAGGGGGAATCTTCAGACGAGCAGGCTGAATCGACTTCAAGTGACGGCGAGGTGAGATCCCCTGTGATAGCTCAATTGACTGTAAAGCTTGGGGGATATTACGGACTGAAACAGTCTACTATGAAGGGGGAGGTGAATGGTGAGACTCTTGATTGTCTAATAGACTCGGGGAGTACTGACAGCTACATCCACGAGAAAGTTGCCAGAGCCTTAAATTTGTGAAGATATCCAGTGAACCGTAAGATATCGATGGCATGTAGTGAACTTACAAAAACTGTACAGGACAAGTGTAAAGTTACTTTAAATTTGCAGGGACATTGCCTTGCTGATGTGTGGCTCTTTATTATGCCGGAGCTCTGCACCCCTGTGTTACTGGGGTTAGTTATTCAATCTCAGATGAACAATGAAGTGTGGGTAGTGGCCCACCGAAATTTAACACAACCATCCCCCGTGCTAGTTACTGCGGTCTGTTCACATTAAAGATCAAAGCTCCTTCCATTTTCAGTGATTTATCCCAGAGTGTCAGCTGATTGCCACTAAGAGCCGTTCTTACAGCAAAGAGGATCATGAGTTTATCAAAGCAGAGACCCAGAGACTGCTTAAAGAGGGAGTAATTGAACCTAGTAAGAGTCCGTGGCGGCCCCAAGTGGTAGTTGTGAAAAATCACACTAAGAGACAACTGGCTATTGACTACAGCCAATCAACCATTACACCAACCTGGATGCCAACCCCCGCCACTCATCAATGAAATGATTAATCAGATAGCGCAATAGAAAGTGTATTCCACTATCTACCTCAAAGCAGCTCGTCACCAAACCCAATTAAGAAAAGGGAACAGCCCTATACGTCTTTTGAGGCTGATGGGGGGGTTATACCAGTTTAAAAGGGCACCTTTTGGGGTCACTAATGGTGTGTTTGTGTTTCAGAGGGAAATGGATAAGATTGTTAGGACGTATGAGTTACAGGGTATGTTTCCCTACCTGGATAATGTCATTATCTGTGGGGAAACACAGGCTGAGCACGACAACCACTTAAAGAAATTTTTAGCAACAGCTAAAGAACTCAACCTTGCATTTAACGAGGGCAAATGTGTCTTCAATGCGACAGAGCAACCCATTCTGGGCTACATTGTTCGCAAGGGCGAAATCCGCCTTGACCCGGAAAAAATGACCCCCCCTTAAGAAGTTACCACCCCCAGACTCTGTAAAAGCCCTTAAAAGGTGTATGGGATTCTTTCCCTACTACTGCAAATGGGTTTGGAACTACACCATGAAGGCACGCCCTTTGTTTGACACTAAATCTTTTCCTTTCCAATGGCCTTGAAAGGCTTTCGAGAGAATTAAAGATGATATTGCCAAAGCTACGCTCTTGTCCATTTACGGGGATGTCCCATTCCAAGTGGAAACTGATGCCTCAGATTGTCCCTTGGCAGGAACCCTTAATCAAAAGTGCAGACCTGTGGCATTCTTCTCCCGCACGTTACACGGACCTGAACTTAAACATCCTGCCATTGAAAAAGAAGCCCAGGCTATTATTGAAGCTGTTCACTACTGGAGACGCTTTCTAGCCGGCAGAAAATTTACTCTTGTCACTGCATCATAGTTGCATGAGAAATAGATTACCTCGAGTAAATCCTTGTGAGATGCCACAGAAAACAAAGTACAAAGAGGAAAAGAAGCCATTAGAGGATTCTTCGGGTGTTGCTGGATGGTATCGGGACTCAGATCAGATGAACAGCATAAGTAGAAAATGTTCAAACCATTTTTTTTCCCATTGCACTTTGTATATAAATTCAATTCAGAATATTTTAAGAAACTAATGGGTTTTGTCATAATTGTTAGGTATTTCTATTTGATGTTTGTATTCAAAAAGATTGTGAATGGATCATTTTCATTGATCAAATTTTCTAGAGCATGTCCAGTTATTGACAATTTCCGTGCTAATTTGTTGATTATTTCCTTTTATGCTTTTTGCAACCACTTTTCTGAGCCATGAAAGATTTCCTTGCCATAAATCCATCAACTACTTTTCCTGGACAATTCTGCCATTGCAGCTGGGAAATGAATTTAATTTGGAGCAGGGGTTGGGATACAATAGAGCTCAGGAAACCTTGAAATAAGTTCACTGCACTGTCAGTTACTTACGTAATCTCATTATAATTTTATTTTAGTTTCTTGTCCAACCAATGGCAATGGTCATGATAAAATACAACCTCATCTCCTGTATTTAGATGGCATGTTTAAGCGTTATGGACTTGGAAAAGAGATCTAAGTTGGTGGCAGAATGGAATCCAAACTGGCAAATGCTCTGCCCTGTTTAGATGACAACTTCCGAGACATGCTGCCAGAAACTGAGGAGTCGGATACAACTAACACCTCTTAATGTGTGGTGGAAGCAGTATTCTCATAGAATTAGTGAGAGAAGCAGTTCAAATGTGGTAAATTAGTTAGGAATAGCTGGCAGGGCGATGCATTAACTGATATTCACCTAAAGATTATTCTAACCTTCCTCACTCTTGCCAAACTTGCTTGCTATTCATCACATTCACCTGGAGCAGCATCCATATTTCCTATGAACTGCCTCACATCCATACATATTCTATCAACTGTTACCTCCATCCTCTGCCATAATAACCCTCATCATGTGCACTTATCTGTCCCTAAGCATTCATTGGCTGATAATCTGCCATGACATTCACAGATGTGCATCTTCTCCTCCTTCCTACAGGGCACAGGATATCAGTGAAAGAGTGATCCTCTGTACATCAATCAATCAATTTACATGATATGAATACCACTGGGATTATGACATTCCCGGATTTTGGAGTTAGGAATATGGAATTACAAACAGTTAAATATGACTCAAATGTACCACTATGTCTAGGTTTCAACACTAATGAAATGTCATGTTTTTCATAACCATATCTGCCCACATTCGCAAGTGACCACGACTAATCTCCCAAAGGCTTTTTGTTGCATGGTACAAATCAATTGATCATGGTAAACAATGATTCATCAAAAGAGGTAAAGCTCTGAAAGGGCACACCATCAGAAAATCAGATTTGCTTTTCACTGGGATTAGTTTGCATGTTGTATAAATTTGAACTTCAGTAAAACTGATTTCTGTTTATATTTCAAATCTCCAGCATCTGCTTTTTTTAAAAAAAAACTTTACGTAAAATGAATGATTGGCGACTCTCACTTTTCTCAAGTAGGAGGACAGATCCAGTGGTGAAGGGTCCACTCTAAGTTCAGATCTCTGCCTAGTTGTCTGCATGAAGACGAAGCTTGATCAGCACCAAATGATGTGAATTGTAGTGATCTGACTTCAGAATTAACTCATTCCCATGACGTAGGAGAGGTTGGCTTTTGGCATGTAATGTTGTAAACCTCTGAGATATGATCTCCTGAGGATTGAGTGGACACACTCATAATGCAACTAGTCTCTCCCCTTAAAAATGTTTTGGTGCATGCTTTCAGTGCCACCACACAGTTTTGAAATTCAAACATCTACCTCCTTGAATAGATTGACATAAACTGATGCTCCTCTATTGTGACTTCAGCTTAAAGAATCTGAAGTCTTTGAATCATGCTCTTAACTACTGAGATGCACTTGGCAGTTTTTTGGGTTTGGGAGTCTCACAGAGCTCCATGTGACTTTTTTGTGGGCTATCCAAATTACTTGGCAGTTGTAGGACCCATAAAAAATATGTGCCCACTCTTTCTGATTCACACCACTGTTGTCAGACCTGGAAGACAACCTATTAGATGCACATGTAAGGAGTCGACCCAAATTCTGATATGTCTGTACCAGAGTGCAGAAAGGATCTGGAAATGAGTGAATGTAATCAAGTGAGGATTACCAAATATTGTGCAACAGAATTAGCCAATTGACAACCTATCTTTCCCAAGAAGGATGCGCCCCACTCCCTTTTTTCTTTCTTTCTTTCTTTGGCTTGGCTTCGCGGACGAAGATTTATGGAGGGGGTAAATGTCCACGTCAGCTGCAGGCTCGTTGGTGGCTGACAAGTCCGATGCGGGACAGGCAGACACGGTTGCAGGGGAAAATTGGTTGGTGGGGGTTGGGTGTTGGGTTTTTCCTCCTTTGCCTTTTGTCAGTGAGGTGGGCTCTGCGGTCTTCTTCAAAGGAGGTTGCTGCCCGCCAAACTGTGAGGCGCCAAGATGCACGGTTTGAGGTGATATCAGCCCACTGGCGGTGGTCAATGTGGCAGGCACCAAGAGATTTCTTTAGGCAGTCCTTGTACCTTTTCTTTGGTGCACCTCTGTCACGGTAGCCAGTGGAGAGCTCGCCATATAACACGATCTTGGGAAGACTCCCTTTACTCTCTAATAAAATATAGAAGGTTGCAGGTTTAATGAGTCACTGTTAATTTTAATATCCTGACTGCTCCCAAACACAAGCTTGGGAGTCTGCCAGAAAATCTGGGGTTTAATTTAATCATCATACAACAAGATTCAAATTTTTATGATTTTACCAGTTCTGAGATACGGACTTCTTAAACGCTGCAATTCATAGTCTTATTTGACTTGCAAAGAGATAGTTGTGGTCCTTCCATGACCATTGAATAACTAGGTAAAGAGAAGAAACCACCAACGTTATATGTTCAGAGATGTGGGATTCATAATCACTGTCTGTAATAATGGCTGTCCGGAGAGGAATTCTGTGGATTGAACTGAGATTTTTCCCTTGATTGTGGCTGAGTAATCAATGCTGGTGAGTAAATGAGGCATCACCCAATTTTGGGCATGTTTAGGGACAGATAAGTTCAGCTGTATCAGAATATGGATTTATGAGTCAGATATTTTTGCATACCTTTGTACTGCTTTTTCTGGTGTGAGCTTGCCAAAATGCATCAATAGTATTTTAATAAGTAAAAATGATCTGGGTTCCCACACCCAGTGGTTTTGTTGCTCCAAAATAAATGACAGAAAGCCTTCAAAATACATCAACCAGGTGAAAAGTGAAGACATCAAAATCTCCCCCTCTCCTCCCAAGCTTTCACAGGGAACAACCCTCTAATCAACACTTCTGCAGGATCAATGACTGTGCAGATAACCCTTTCATTCTTGTGTAACATCTGAACATCTCAAATACAAACAAATGTAGTGCATGACATGCTCTCAAAAGTCACGGTCATGCACTTCCAGAAATCTTGCCTCAGGATCACTACAGGCTACGTCTGCTGATCTGCGTCTGTCAAATGTTACAAGTCACTGCTTACTATTGTTTCAACTTCAAGAAAATCTCTAATGTTGTTGGGATTATGCAGTGCACATACTGGTTTCTGCATTTGTGCACTTAATGCCTATTCAAGATCAAACTAACTCTGTTTAAGGCATTTTGGGGATAGGTGTAAAAGATCAGGTTTGTGTAAACTCATTCATTAAAAACCCATTGGCCAACAATGCCCATGTTGACCTTTTGCACATCCACAGTAATCTTATTTGCCAGCGTTTGAACCATATCCTACTACACCTTGTCTATTTAGTCTAAATGCCTCTAAAATGTAAAATACCTCTTCATTGTACTAGGTTCCACCACCTTTTATGGCAGCATGTTCCAGATATCAACCACTTCCAGTGGTGTTTTTTTTTTAAAAAGTACTCCTCAAATCCCTTTTAAAAACTCTTTCCTCTCACCTTAAAACTTGCTTGTTTTTAAACCCCTATGATGGGGGAAAAATTTGTCTGTCTACTCTTTCATCATCTATCAGATCACCTTCAACTTCCTTTGCTTCAGGGAAAAATACATTCAGCCTTTCCAATCTTTCCCCATAACGATTCTTCAATCCAGGAAATAGCCTGGTGAATTTTCTCTGTAGTTTCTCCAATGCATTCACATCCCTAATGTAACATGGCAACTAGAACCACACTCTGTACTCCAAGTGCAATCACCTTTCTTTTTGTAAAGTTGCAACATTATGTCCCAACTTTCATATTCTATGATCTTTCATATGAAACCATGCCCTATGCCTTTTTAAACACCTTGTCCACCTGTAGTGCCACAATCAGGGAAGTATGGATTTGGTTCCTCCATGTCTCAATGTTCGTCAGCCTTTTTTAGTTTCTCATTCTATAATAATTGACATTGAGTATCTGGTAACCCTGAATTTAGATATAGCAGGAGCTGACAGCTTGTCTGCAGCAGCTACTCCTAACGACGATTGGTGCAGGAACTTGGATGTTTGGAGCCATGAACAACTTTTAATTGGATGGAAGTGGACATTGGACTGCAGTGAGTTGTGTTCGTAGTGGAACATAGTGAACGGAAACAAATTTGAGCGGATGCTGCAGAGTTGTGGAACTCACCTGAAGGAGGTATGGAGCCGAGAGATGGACGTAAAGGTTAAAACCTTGTGTTTTTTGATTTTTTTTTTCATTTTATGACTATCCTTTGAAGGATAAATTGTTTTTGTAGAGTTACCATAGTTACTATGACATCATGTTGTAATTTCTGGGCTAATGCGGAGCCTGTCTTCAAGTCTTAGAAGAACCCTGGAGGAGGTGTAAGCATCAAAATACTTTTCTTTGAATTAATCTTATTAATGTCTTAATCGTATTTCATTTTAATTATCTTAATTTTGGTTTAACTGTTTAAATATAATTATCATTATGTGGAATGCTTTATTTACTCAAGTTATGAAAATCTTGATGCAAAGTTGTGCAAAATGGTTATATCAACTAATTAAAGGTTACATAAAGCTGCAACTATGAAGTTTGGTTTATTGGAGTGATAAGATTGTCATTCAGAATATTGAAGCTTGCATTTCTTAGAAGATAACATGTTTTGAAATTGGGAAATAAGAGATTAGAAAGTGTCATCTACAGAGGTGGCCGAGCCACCCACGTCATTGGAGGCTGGGGGCTCTTCATTGTACTAGGTTCCACCACCTTTTATGGCAGCATGTTCCAGATATCAACCATTTCCAGTGTTTTTTTTTTAAAAAGTACTCCTCAAATCCCTTTAAAAACTCTTTCCTCTCACCTTAAAACCTGCTTGTTTTTAAACCCCTATGATGGGGGAAAAATTTGACTGTCTAATCTTTCATCATCTATCAGATCATCTTCAAAGTTGGTCAGAGGTGACTATTATCAGGCAAAGTGGGAAGGACGAGCGTCGGAGGCAGTTTCCAGTGCTGCTGGGCTCAGAGTTGGGAGAGATGTGCCAAGGCCTCGTGGATAAATGAAGGACTTGAGGCTGCAATATCTGGGCCTCATGGGAGGCATGGCGCCGGAGGGCTCAGACCCCATGAATTTATGACTGCAGTAGTTACGTTCCCTACTGCTGGTGGACTTGACATCTGTGGAGGGATTGGTAACCCAACCTGCTGAAGGCTGCGTGAATAGAGCTAGCAGCAGTCCCTCATGCTTGGGGAACATTCTTCTTCATCTAAAACTGGCAGACATTTTATAACCTCTAGCTATAACCTGTCTCCTTGTATGATTGTCTGATTTTCTGAAAATTGATTGTATGTGGCATTGTATTGTTAGACAGCTTTTGTACTGGGTCAGAGGAACACTATCTTGGTTTTAATGCTGTATGGTGTTAATTGCGACAAATAAATGTTACCTGACAGGGTAATTCAAGAGTAACAGATTATATATTTTATGTTATTGAAGGGGATAGATTTTGGGAGTAGTGTAGGACACAAACACTTCACCAAACAGATCTCATTTAAAATGCCAGAGCTCTACTCAAGCCAGACAGTCCAGGACCCAAGTGCTTTTGCAAAAACTTTGAAGAATGCCTATAGAAACTTCACAAGTAGGTGTTAATTGGACACGCTGTGGAGTAAGAAGACTGGGCCCAGTGCCGCAATCTGTCTGAATGCAGTTTGCTGTTCTAAGAAGGTCATGTGATTTTGCAGCAAGGGAGAGAGAATTGTTTTCTGCAGCATTGCAAGCTGGCAGCTTGTTTAAAACCTTTGTGGTCCATACAAGAGGAAATGGCTGGGTAGAGTGTTTCACCTGAAATAAAGGAAACAAAAAGAAACTCTGTGGTGATCTGCAGAAGAAGAGGTTATCCTTTGGGAAAACTGATAGGGCAACTTTCTTCAGCAAGACACTGAAGTGGTTGATCAGAGAGAATCAGTTTGTGTGTGTGTCCAATGAGCAACAAATCTCTCTCTGTAAACTGATAAGAACCTTCCTGAGCTGTAACCATTTCACCGTTTCCACCAGAAAATTTATAAATGTTAAATTCTGGGCGCAGTAGAAGAATTGCCCTGAACTTTGAGGAATGAGAAGTGAGACTGGACTGTGAATCAAAAAACTTTTCTGAACTTGTACACGTTTCATACACATGTGCTTAGAATTCAAAAGAGGTTAAGTTTGATCCTGTTTATGTTTAAAGAAAATTAGAAACTACTTTTGTTTAAGTAACATTTTGTCTTGGTGAATTTCTATTGCTGCTGGGTCTTGGGGTTCTCTGGGCCCGTAACACTCAGTGCTGGAGTTTTAGCCTAATACCATCTGTAATGTTGACGATCCAGAGTGTAATGGTATGGATTGTGTGTGCTAATTGGCTTGGGCTGGCCCACCTCCTGATGACACTCTTACCTGGACTCTTCCCCTGGGACCCAGGCCATAAAGGTCGGGCCACCTTTCCCTTCCCTGCACTTCCCTGGTCTGGATCTGGGCCAGCTCCAGTTTTTTGTGCAATAAAGCCTATTGTTCCCCTCAAGTCTTTGTCATTGCAATTATTGGGGCTACTGATAGTGCCCAACACAGAGCTAAATTTCTGAATTGAAGGCAAGTCCAGTATTAACAACAGAAAAACATCAATGTACATTTTTTTTGGTAGCTCAGCCATATGATTGAGATACAAAAGCGTAACTCAATTTTCTCTAAGGCACCAACATAACAAAATACCTTGTATTCACGGAGGGGAGAGGGGCATGAGGACTATTCATACATATCTAGTACAGACCTCCATGAGATGAAATTGCACCGATGGAGGCCAGAGAGCAGATCATCCATCAGCTGCGGAGGATGTGTTGAAGACAGACTGGAGAGATAAAAATAAACACTTTAAAGAATCTATCAGTTTCTCAAGAATGCCTCAGTAATTGAGCAATTGGATAATTTTTAAAGTTCTCAAGGAAATTTCAAAATTTAAAACAGTGGAATGCATAATGTATTTGACTGCTTTTAAAAGAGCACTTTGAAAATGCACACTGAAGTCTTCAAGTCATGCAGCATAGAAACAGGCATTTTAAGCTCACCACATCAATGACAACCATCATGTTTCACCATACTAATGCCATGTTTGCATTAATTCTATATCCCTCTGTACCCTACTCATCCAGGTACTTCTGTTCATTCAAGTACCTGTCCAAATACCTCTTAATATTGTTGCTAGTTCTACCTCTACCACCATTTCTAGCAGTTCATTCCAGATACCAACTATGCTTCCTATGGAAAAATGTAGCCCACAGATCCCCTAAAAACCTATGTCTTCTAGTTTTAGGCATCCTGCCACTGAAAACAGACAATGACTACCTACCCGATCTATGCCTCTCATAATTAAAAGTTTCCGTATGTTTCTTTTTTCTTGCCATTTCACAGCCACCTACACTCCAAGAAAAATAGACTTAGACTTGACTTTCTTGATCAACTCAAGCCCTCCAATCCAGAAGCCATTATGTCACAAAATATCCAACTTGCTCAAAGGTGTCCTAATGATGTTTGGGAATGTTTCAACATGGGATTGCAATGTTTGACTTAACTTCCATTAACTTAATTTGACCATTAAATAAATGGTCACAAACTATTTTACTTCATGTAAATAACAATTCTAAAGGCATTCAAAATGTTTATATGATTCTTAAGACTTAACCTATTCAGTGAGAAATATACTCCCATTAGTTCAAAGAAGTCTAACTTGGTGATCAGCAATGTTTGAAATATGGGGCTGCAATGTTTGATTTAACTTCCATTAAGATAGCTCATGCGAAAAAAAATAAATTCAAAAGCATTTGGAAACATTTATTTCTTTCTCAGACATAGTCCTATTTAATTAAAAGGCATCATTTCACAAAGTCCTCTTAACTAGCTCAAACAAGTGTTCAGCCGTATTTGTAATCTGGGGTTTCAATGTTTGATTCAACTTCCATTAATTTAACTCGGCTATTGAGTGAATGGTATTGAACTATTTTACATAAAGAACAATTCTAAACCTGTAAATTATTTCTAAGACTTGTTTAGTTAGTAGCTACTGTTTTACAAAACCAGGACAAATCAATTTATAGTCACCCAGGAGATTGTAGACACTGGATCTGAAGTTGTACGCAATTTGCTGGGGGAACTCAGAAGGTCAAGTGGCATCAGTGGGAGAAAAAGAATGGACGGTTTTTGCCAGAGCTCTTCATCGTGTGAGAACGTCAATGGAGAAGCAAGTACAGAGGACAAGTGAAAGGAGCAGGACAGTGGCCCATGCAGGATTGGTGGACCAGGAAGAGGCAAAAATTGGCAGCTGTCAGACAAAGGGGGAGAGAGAGAGGCAAGAAAAACAAAGGGGTCAGGTGAAGGAAGATGAATCGTACATGGTGGAGTGGAGTCCCAGACTGCCAATACTGGAATTAGATAAGTAAAGGTAAGAATGGTGGTATAAAGAGTGACCAGAAGTAGGTGGAGGAGCAGGTAATGGTGAGGAAACAGGAAGGCTGCAGAAAGACTTGGACAGATTAGGAGAATAGGCAGAGAAGTGGCAAATGACATACAATGGTGAGCATTTTGGTAGAAAAATAAATGGGCAGACTTATTTAAATGGGGAAAAATTTGAAAATACCCTGATAGAAAGGGACATGGGAGCCTTCATGCAGGACAGCCTGAAAGTAAACTGGCATGTTGAGTCAGTGGTGAAGAAGCCAAATTTCATGCTGGCATTAATTTCAACAGGAATAGATTATGAGAACAAGGATGTGATGTTGATGCTTTATAAGACACCATTGAGACAATCACTTAGAGCAGTGGTTTTCAAACTGCCCCCGAACTCACATTCCACCTTAAGCAATCTCTATGCCATCAGTGTTCTGTAATTAGTAAGGGATTACTTAAGGTGGAAAGAATAAGGTTGAAACCATTGTTTTAATAGTACCTAATTGACTCATTATGTGCTTCGTTTAATAACTCCAAAGGAAATGGGCCAATGACAATTTTTCTCAAGCAAAATATTTCAATAACAATTGGGCCTAGTGTAGTGCAGTGGTTCTCAACCTTCCCTTCCCACCCACATACCATCTTAAGCAATCCCTTACTAATCACAGAACACAGGGAATACTTAAAGTGGAGTGAGTTTACTGACTTAAAAGTATTGAGCAGATTTGTGCTCCTTAATTAAGAAGGATGTGTTGACTTTGGAGAGGTTTCAGAGGAGGTTCACAAGGAAGATTTTGGGAATGAAAGGGTTATCATATGAGGAGCATTGAAAACTTTTGACGTGTACATCAGAATTTGGGAGAATGAGGGGGATCTTAATGAAACATTTAAATGTTGAAAGGAATGGGCAGAGTAGATGTAGAAAGGTTGTTTTCCATGGTTGGAAAGTGTAGGATATGAGGGCACAATTTCCAGTTGAAGGACTTCCACTTAGAACCTGATAAATCTGAGGGTGGAAAATCTGTGGAATTTGTTGCCACAGGCGGATGTGGAGACCACGTCATTGGATGTATTTAAGGTAGAAAATGATGCCCTCGCAAATCAAGAATTTTTCAAAGGTTATGAGGAGAAGGCAGGGCAGTGGGGCTGAATGGGGAAAATGGATTAGCTCATGATTAAAAGGCAAGGCAGATTCAATTAGCTGAATACGGTATTTCTGCTCCCGTGTCTCACAGTCTTATGATTTTTAAATGATATCCAAGGGAGGTGTTGGGATGGTGGTGTGCACAGAATGAATAGGAAAACGTCAAAATCACGTGGAAATGTGCAACAGCCATAATAATCTTGAAAGTAACCATGAGAATCATGATTCCTTTAAGCAGTCTGATGGCTTTCATTTAATGTCATGCTCAACTGCATGAGATAAGGTCCGGGTTGGGGTTGATGTGCATACTTGGGAAATGTCTGCACTAACTACAATTCGGTGTTGCAGGTGGATCTCTCTGATGCTACCATTGGTCAATAACTTAACAAGATGGCATCTTGTGCATTCTCCACAAAAAACATTCGGTGATTGAGTAGCACCTAAACATTTATGCTCAGGAGCCAAATTTGGAACACTGTCAATACAAAAGCAACACTAAAAATCTCTGCTTTGACCTCAATTGGAGGATGACATTCAAGTGCAATTTGGGAAGAACGCCAAAGTCTCATCAAGGTACAGAGAAGCTTTACATGGTGTAGACATGAAAGACTTAAAGAGAATTAGGAAGATCAAAAATTATTTAATACAATAGAAAAAATGAGAGGTGCTTTGTTGGAGTAGCTAAGATGAAACTACTTTCAGGCACAGGAGGTGGGTAAGCAAAGAACAAACTGAAGTTTATTGGCAGATCAGAGTTAAGGAGAATGCTTTCTCTCACTGATTTGCTACATTGCGAAAATCAGTGCTTAAAAATGAGGTGGAAATGGAGTCAACAGTTTTTTTTTGAGAATTAGATAAATGAAGGAATAGATTAACTGGATTTAGTGGAAAGGCCAGTAAAGTGGGACTATCTGCATTACTTTTCAAAAATCTTGCAGTCAAATGGCTGCCTTCAGTACTTCCTCTTTTATCATACTATTTTTGAGGCACGTATTGTTCAAAATGATAAATTATGTATAAACACCATTCAATACGCTAGTGAAATTATTGATTGTGTGGGATGATGAAAGACCTGCTAAACATGTAAAAGAATTATTTTCCCCTTGCTATTGCTAGCTGGATTCAAACTTGCCTTGCTTTCTTAATAACAGGAATTATCTTGTCAAAGATCGCTGTCCCTGCATTTTACATAGAGTGCTATTGACGCATACTTAAGTGTCTAAAAATATAATTTATTTCTTCTGCCCAAATTGGACAAGTAATAGACACTATTACTTAAGATGTGGTTCAGTAAACAGCGTTTTCTGCATTTCACCTTCTGACAAGCATGAATTAATCAAAATGATCCTCTGGCAAATGTCACACCAAAACATTTTCACATTGTTTTGAAAATATCCTATCCCCCCACAGTGATAATATCTGTTGAATGGAGTAACATTATTTTGGTGATTTTGAAGTTTGTTGATTATACTTGTGGGATGCCTGTTGTTTTCAGATTGCTTTAAGAAGCTTCATATTTTATTTCTTTATATTGGCAAAATGAAAGTCTGAGGGCATAGTTTATGAACATGAAGGTATTTTGGTTCACAATTTTCATGCTCTGCCATTAAAAATTATAAAAGTTTAGAACAATGATTCTCCATGTTTGCAAAAATGAATAGGGATCTAAATTGTGAAATGTTTCAGCATTTGTTGGACTTGGAGTTTTTTTAAATCTATTCTTATCTATAGCAGAATTACTTTCTCTGATCATGTGACTGAAATAATATGTCTATTCTTTTAGAATGTACTGATAATTTTAAAAGTAATAATAATTAAGCATTTGATACTTATTTGGAAACACTCAGCTGGTCTGACAGCATCTGTGTAAAGAGAAACAGTTAACATTTGATTATGCCTGAATTGGATTTTTTTGGTTGATAAAGAATCAGCACCAACTTGTGGACTATGTGTGAAAGAAGCTGTGATGACTGTGCTATTCCAGTCCATGACAAGCTGGTAGGATGACAATGTTATGGAGCTGCTCAGAAGTGTTAATTCAAAATGTAAACTGACGTTCAACAGTTTGCTGTGTTATGAAGCTCGCATAACAAGCAGCGATAGGCAATGAACCAGACAGTGTTTCATTTTAAAACACTAATTTTATTTCTAACTTTTAAACTATAGACTTAACTTTTAAACTGTCCTTAACACTAAATCTATCCCCAGCTATGTGCAGGTGTACTAGTCTGTTGTGTCTCTGTGTTACTTGGGAGGCTTCTTCAATAACTTAGAGATGCAAGATTCAAATAACAGAAGAGACTTTACTTACTGATGTCTTCCACCATCTCAGGAAACTGTTCACATTCTTACACATATACAAATGCCCCACAGTGGGGTACTACAATGAGAAGGGGGTATTCTTACATGTTTACAAAATACTTCAATTATTCTGACTAAAAAATATCCTTCCTTCTCAAGATGAAGAAAAATTGTGTTCTTGATCACTTTCTTTCCAGTACAACTTAAGTAACTGAACTTGTACACTAGTTTATTTACACAATTATTTTTAAATAATTCTTATTGATCTTACACTGGTGGCATTATGCGGCTTCGCCATCTTATGGATTTGGCTGCGACCATTGGACTCTGTTGCTGGTACACTTGTAGGTGGTGTAGCTTATGCTTCAACTGACAACTGCTGTGTTGATGTTTCAATATTAGTGGTTCTCTTGATACCTCACTTGATATTGGTTTTGCTGGTATTAAATCTTTCTGCTTCATCACATCTATGTCGGCCGAATGTGAATCCTGTTCCTCCTCAGCTGATTGCCTGAATCTGTCTCAACAATGTATGATCTTGGGATCTCAGCTTCTCTGATGACCTTTGCTGGGGTCCATGCTTTCAACATTGGCTCTTGTTTATTATAATGCTGGCGTCCTTCTTCTTGCATGTCAGCCAGTCTTCTTGTTTCTTCCTGGTTGTCTGGAGGATGCATTTTACTTGGCAGAGTTGTTTTGTATCTCCTGCCATTTAGAAGTTCTGCTGGGGACTTCATCTGGATGACATAATTAACAGATCAATTGCAACACCCGGCAGCTATCCAAACCTGGAATTGCTGGTCTGTCTGCATCTACGACGTAGAATGTACAGAGAATGTTTTTTCCCTTATAGCAGCCATTTGATCTTAGCTCTTCCTAGCTGTTTGATCATGGGTCCACCATAGGCCGTTAATGTGACATTTGCTGTTTGTTTCTCCAATGCACTTTATGTTCTCTGGGAACACCTGGTAGTAGAGTCTGAATGGAAGGACGTTGCTTTGTGATCCAGTATCCAGTTTCACCTTTAGGTCAAATATCTTAGGCTTGTTCTGGATTGTCCTCTGTATTTGGATTCTTCTGTGCAACTCACTTCCTTCTTTCATCTCGTCTGACATCTCGTGAAGGTGTATGGATTCTATGTCCAGAATCTATCAGGGTGTCAGAGTCCTCATTGTTGTTTCCTTTTATGAGGTGGATCTTCTCCTTGTCTTTTTTCTTCATTGATATTATTGTTTTCTTCATACCAGACTTGCACATCTTCGCCCAGTGGTTTGCTTTACCACAGGCTCTACATTCAGAACTGTACGCAGGGCATTTGTTTTGGTTATCGAAGCGGTGTTGTCATTTGGTGACATTGAGTGAGAGGTTGTTATTGATGCACTGGTACATTGGTACAAGTTTTCAATCTCCCTCCTATATGCTGACTTTATTGCCCCTATTTATAAAACCCACTACCGTGGTATTTTCAGCGCATTTCTACATGTTGCTGTACCGAGCCACACAGTTGTAGGTGTAAAGCGAGTAGAGGGCTAAGTACACAGCCATATGATGCTCTGGTACCAATGGAATTTGCAGAGGTGATGTTCTTACAAATCCTCACTGGAGGTGAGGAAATCTAGGATACAATTGCACAAAAGGGAGTTGAGGCCCAGGTCTTGGAGTTTGCTGATATTTTGAGGAGATGATGGTGTCCAATGCTGGACTGTAGTTGATATATGCATCATTGCTGTCTAGGTGTTCCAAGCATTTGTGCAGAGCCAGTGAGATGGCATCCGCCAAAAACCTATTACTACAATTGGAGATTTAGAACAGATCTATGTCGCTACTCTGACAGGAGCTGATAGGCTTCAACACCAGCCTTTCAAAACACTTATTACAAAGAACATTACCTTTGCCCTGACCTATTGATCCCTACTCCACAACAATCTAATTTCTTTCCTCCCTCATACTCATGACCCTCTATTTTCCTTCCAATCTTGAGCAAAACAGCCCCTGTACCCACCTTTGATGCATCCCACAAGAATGCTTTCAACCTTGCACCTTCCGAAATTATTGAGGGATGAGCCAAACTTTCTTAAGCTTCTAATAAAGTAGAATCATTGATGCGCTCTCCTGAGTGTAGCATTCATGTGCTTGGTCCAGATCAGGTGTTTGGGAGATGGCTATTCCTAATCATTTAAGCTATCTATGCTTTCCACTTCAGTTCTATTGATGTAGACATAGTGTGACATCTTCCCTCTCCTGAAATCTCTGATCGTCCCCTTTGTCTCATTGATGAAAAAGGTTCTCTTGGCACCATGCCACTAGTGTTTTTTTTATCCCCCTCAAATCTCCTTCCTATATTGTCTATTTGTTACTTGATGCTTTACATGTTATTGGCAAATTTGAAGATGGTGAGTTTGAACAACATTTGGCTGTACAATCATGGGAATGGAGGGAGTAAACAACTGTACACGGGAGTACTCATCCTTAAGAACAAAACTGTTGAGCTTCAAAAAAGACATATTTCTGCATGACTTGTCACACAGAATACTCTTTGTTAAATGAAGGCAGCAGAGCTTTCAACAGAATTGGCAAATTGTGTGTAAAATGGGTTTTCAAAGTCAAAAACTCTTTCCCTTTGGGGAAATTAACACATTGTGATGCTGCATCAGAGACCAATGTTTGCTGAAGTTTCTTCAAGCCATTAACTAGTTGTCCAGTCTCTACAAAATGGCTATTTCATGATGTGGATCATATTTTTTTCTGTCATATTAAAGTTACAGGCATAGCATATCAATCAAATCCTAAAGTAAAATTTCCAGTTCTTAAGATAGATGGAGTTGGAGCACCTCTAGAAATTCATCTCCAATCCATACTACTAAAGACAAATCGCAAAAAAGTGTAAGGTAATGCATGTTTGCCATGACCAAAAAATAAATGGAGTGGCATATTGCAATGGAAAAAATGTGATTCTGTATCTGGCTCTAAAGTTAGACTGAGTGAGTAGGTGTAAACCTGGCAAATTGAACTAAATGTAGAATGCACGTACAACTAAATGTACATGCATCTTACTCAGCGAAATCAGAAAGCAAATTATTGAAATGGAAAGTGACTAAAGTATAAATGAGTACAATACAGAATGATCTAAGTTCCTTGTACATGGATCACAAAATGTTTAAAATTTTAATTTCTAGATACAATTTATGAGTGTTACCAATGTATACAAGAAATGTACAAGGTGTAGGGTACATGCGCTAGCTCACAGCATTTACAATGAGCTCAACTGTATGTTAAAATAAACCAGATCCTGTGTTTCTACATCAGAGAACTAGCTTTGCTCAAGCCTATTTTAACTCAAAGTCTTACAGTGGGTCACCCTTGAACCTCAATATTCAACCTCAATCATCATACCCTGCCATTCGTGATCACTTCTGAAATTCCCCAATATGGCACTTGACCCGATCCATCCATCTTGATCTTTCTCCAAAGCAACATCATGTCACCTCAATCTCAGTTGAAACTCATGATCTACTTGTTCTTCCATTCTGGAGCAAGTGGAGAAAATATTTTTTTCTAATTACTGGTATATGTGTGAGGCCTATTGTATACAACCATCCCTCCTCTGTCCCTCTAGTCAGACCTCAAGCAGAATTGAACTTTACAATGGCGGAACTATTGGCCAACTTGCCAATGATTCTTTTCTGGAGACGCATGAAAGACTGTAGATGCTGGAATCTGGAGCAAATCTGGATTAACTCAGTAGGAACTTAGCAGCATTAGTGGCAGAGAAAGAATACTCGGCCTTTCAAGTCAGAACCCTGCAAAAAGCCAGAATGCAGAAGGGAGATGACCAGTATGGTCAGGATGGTAGGAGTTGGACAGGAGCTAGTGGGAGATTTGTGACCAGGAAGGGTGAAAGGTAACAGACAGATGGGGAGTTGGAGGGAGTTAATTGGCTTGTGCCAGACAAATAATTCCTCAATACTAATTTCCCAGCAGCAATCCACCATGGGGAACACATCGATTATTTTCTTTCCAACATTTACAAATGGCTTAATTTATCAGTCTCATTTAAGACTGAAATATTTTGGAATTTAAGTTTCTTAAAGTAAAAACAAAAATCATTTGATAACTGGTATAATCAGTGTAAATTTTAAAACTCAATAAATCCTAACTGCCTATGCCATCTTTATAAACACTATTTGGAGTTGATGTGCATTTCATCCACTTATCATCTTCAAAATGGGCATGAAGCAAAATAATTTATTTATGGAATGGCCTGACCAATCTTCTTAATTGGCAAGTATGGAATTGGTGCCTTGAATCTACGTATAGTTGCAACCCGTCAGTATTGATTATACAGGACATGCACCTTTGAGACTTGAAGCAGCAGGACTGGTCCCAGAGCTTCATAATCCCCTCCTACTGCCTTAGATCATAGAACTTTCCCATGGGAAATTATATCCATGCCCAGTTATACACAAGTATTGGATATGGATCAATGCAGGCTCGGCGACATGGGGGGGTGGAGGGTGGGGGGGCATTTGCGGCACATGCCCCCAAAATGAGTTATTGTGCCCTCCCACCCACCACATTTCCACAAATACCTCCACAAAGAATGAGGGAATCCCCCCCAACACCGTCTTGTAGATTCTGCAGGAATGCGGAGGGGCGCTTCTGATGGGTGGAGCAGAGCTTCAACTCATTGGTGATATGGAAAAGGTCCCATCAGACAGATTGCTCATTCACCAATGATCAAAGAATGAAACAACAACCATGGAAAATAACTGCCAATCCCCAAATTTGAAAAGCCTACCAAAGACAAAAAAACACAAATCCATTACAAATGTGTGTTGCATGCAAATTCCCCACTTCCCCAGGCACTCTCTCCTGACACACTCACAACACCATCAAGTGTGAGTTCATTCCAGGATTAGAGATGCTGCCAATTGAATTATCCCATGTTTTGGAACCTCTTCCTCTATCGGAACAAATGCCAACTCACAGAATCTAGTTGCAGCTGTCGTCGTTCTTTGAGGGAATGGAATTAGATTGGAGGAGTTCCTCTTTCACAGCCTGCTGTTGGAGCTGCAACAGCAATGTGAACACTTACTGTTATGTGGGTTAGAAAATTGGATTGACGGTACATAGAAATAGATTGCAGTCACTTCAAGGTACTCATTCCACAATTAAAACATCAGCACAGCGATAAACTGTACATTGCTCACATTAACGTGCTCCGATGGGGAAAAATTCTCGATACAGTCTATTGGAAGAGATCAGCAGCTGTGGAGGAACTTGAGTTTGGAATAATTTTTAAATTTAAATTTTGATATACAGCACGGTAACAGGCCCGATCAGCCCACGAGCCTGAGCTGCCAATTACACCAATTATCCTGCAATCCATGGTATGATTTGAAGGGTGGGAGGAAACCGGATCTCCCAGGGAAAACTCACGCAGACATGGGGAGAATGTACAAACACCTTATAGACAGATTCGAATCCCAGTCCTGATCGCTGGCTGAGCTAAATAATCAATGTTTTGGGTCGGGTCGCTGGAGATGGAAAGCTCAGTGGGAGAAGTAATCGAAGGACGAGACGTCCTGGCAGGGAAGGAGAGGGTGAAAGTCTTGTCTCGGTGCAGAGAGCAAGAATGCAAAAATGATACCGGGATGAAAAAGGAAGTGCCGCCGCTTATCTCGGTCAACATTAAAACAATAAGAACCATCTGTCAAAGCCAAAATAATTGCAATAACTATTTCTAAATGCGAGTGCTCTGAAAAGCATCACTAGGAGGTTGCACCTGGACCCTTTCACCACCTCTTGAATGGTAGTTTGTGTCCCCCCCCAATGTGGTTACCCCTAATTAGATCTCTTCTGATGCCAAATCTGGATCAATGTCATATTAGTTATAATCAGTTTGTGCTGGTGAGCCATTTTCAATGTTCATTGTGAAGTAAGAGAACATTAACACTGATGTTGTGGATATTGCACTGTGTAATTTAAAGGCATCAACCCTCTTTCCTATCCAACATATTTAAAACTCACATGAACATCTTTGCCTGCCTGAATTCTCAGATTAAGAGAATAAAACTGCCATCTGAAAAGTGACACAATTATTGCACCGTGGCTTTATTGTTTTGAAAGTTGCAAATATTTTTCTCACAAAGCAAAGAGCTCCTTCAGAGAACACAACCCTTTGAGTTTCAAATACACCAAAAACGTGAGTCTCATGTTTGGGATCTGCCGCACCCTTCACTTTGATTTTACATCTTTAGTACTGCAAAATAGCACGCTCTGCACTATTTGAGAGCCATGAAACATTTGTTGTAAGCTTACAGGGGATGAAGATGTGAGCGCAAGGCATTAATTGATATTAACATACCTAATTTAGAGTACAATAATCCCCTAGCATTCCCCCAAAACTTCATCAGCACTAAGATGGTAGCACTTACGTCAAACACCATGGAGTTGCATTATAATCTGCCTGTTCTGAATACTGCTAACAGATGTTTTCCATGCTCTAAATCAATGTAGCTCCTTGTGTGATTTGCCTCATAAAAATGGTTACATTTCAATGATACCATACTAGAATTCTAAGGAAACAGATATTACAGAGAGTAATTTTGTTCCTTATATTTTGATATCCCACTGTCCTCATTACACCAGCTATCCATCCTCATTACATGATCAATCTTAATGAAGACTTTTAAAACATTGGCAATTCTTTTTTCTCCTGCTGATGCTACCTGGCCTTTTGAGAGCAGCTTGTGTTTTGCTCCAGATTCCAACATCTGCTGTCTCTCCTACATCTCCTAACATCTTTAATGTTTATTTTGAATTAGAAGAGTGATGTATCCCTAAATAGCTTTGTATTGCCAAAATAAGAATTTCTCCCACAAAAGGAAGTAGCTGCAATATTTGTCTCCCTTCGTATTCAACAGCATTACCATAAAGTGCCCTATTATCTATGAGGTCAGAGATTAGTTCCACTAAGAGACCAACTTCCACATTTGTCAAATTATTTGCGCTGCCTAGAAAGCACAAAGCAGAACTGTGATGCAATTTTTTCCACTTGCATCTCCAACGACACCCAATGATCCCAAAACTTATCAGGATATATAATCAATATTACTGGATTTCCCCTCAACCACCTTTAAGTCCTTCCATGCATTAAGGCTGTAGTGTGTCCAACCTGCAGTATTCACTGCAGCTATAATTTAACCATCTCATGAACAACGATTACCCTTGAGAAGATCATGGACTGCATGAGCAGTACAATACCACTACTTGTCTGGAAACATTCCTGCTTGCAGGAAAATAAATGAAAGAACAGCAACGAGAGTGTGCGAGAGCAGGACTGTTTAAATAAGTGAGATCTATAATTGGAACAGTCAGAGTTAGAGTGGGGTATGAAGGCTTGTGCTCGAGACTTCGGTGAGCAGAGGCTGAGATGATGGCGCAGCAGTTGAGGTAAGGATAACCTTATCGAAGAACAAAGATTTAGCAAGATGGCATAGGTAAGTGCAGGTTTTTTTTCTCTAGACAGTTGGAATGGCAGTCAGCACAGGGACATGTTTCTCATGCAGAATGTGAAGAGTCAGGGAAGCCAACAGTATCCCTGATGACTTCATCTGTGAGAAATGCATCCAACTGCAGCTCCTGACAAACCATGTTAGGAAATTGGAGCCAGTGGCATAGCCACTGACAATAGGGGAGCGAAAGCACATTAAAAAAGGAGCCACGACCATAGCTTTGCACATGCACACGTTTTGTAACCAGGCACAAAGGAAATTAATGTGCGTATATCCACAAAGACTAAATAACTTTAAATTCATTATACATTTTTATTTTGTATTTAACAAAGCAACTACAACCACTTCTTTTGTCTAGGCTTCATTCTAGCAAAGAAATCGGAAATCTTTCCCCCACTGGCTCTAAGCCCTCCAACCTCCCCACTCTCTCCCATCTAATGTTCCACCCATCCCAACCCACCCTTACCCCCTCCTCCAACCCTTCCTTCTCTCCCTCCAGCCCCTTCACTTATTTTCAAATCCTCCCTCCACCCTTCACTGCCCAACTCATCCCTCTCGCCTCCTTTCCCTTCCCCTTCTAACTACATCTCCCTTCCCTCTGTGCCCTCACTGAACTCACTCACCTTTCCCACCCCTCCTCTCTCCCTTCTCCTGTATCTCCTCCCTCTGCATATTCACAACCTGCTGCACCTAGCGGGTACCATCATCAAGTAACAGCGGAAAGCCATGGGAGAGCAGCAGAGGCAGAGTCTTGGTGAGCGGTGCAGGCGGGACAGTCCAGCCTCGCTGCTCAACGATGAGGTCCCATCACAGGATCATCGAGAGGACAACAGGCCCACGAGGACGAGTGTGTTCTGTCCCATTGCCACCAAGCATGCCTACACATGGCCAAAAGTCACAAAAATTACAATCTTTCTCTCTGCCCTGGAACACCAAAAGACATAACGTGGCATGTTTTGTGTTGATTACAGTAAATCTTCAGCTGACCACAGAATCCAGTACTTAACTTGAGTGCATAAACCTTATTCTTGGAATGTTTTTCTGAGTACAGCTGTGATCTCTTCCCTGACGAGTAATTCCACTCCTCCCCCATTCATCCCTCCCACTCTATCACATCTGAAACAATGGAACACTCAAACATTGAACCGCCTGTAAAGTAAATAAACTTTACCAAACACCCCACGGCGATGGGTTTGATAATAACGAAGACCTCGATGCTGGGGGCTGCTGGCACCTTGATTGCCTTCACATGCCTGTGCAGGATGGTAGGACTAGCATCATCAGTGCTGGGAGCCTCCATCTCCCAATCAGATCCCACAGACCATTCCCCACCATTCTGATGGAACACGGGGTGCTCTTTGATTGAACACTGGTGCCACACGGCTGCTCTTCAAAGGTTCCGCTGGGGTCCTTCATCAAACGGCTCATTTATGGTTGACTTTGCACTTTAAGATGTTGGGCTGGAATTGGTACCAAATGTTAATAACAGAGTGCACTTTAAGAATGCTCATTATTACTTTGATTTCTTTTGTTGAAGATTTATCATTAGTTCCGTGCTTTAGAGAAGTGTGATCAGGCATTGCTGAAGTTGCTTCAATGGGATGGGCTTGCTTGCAGCTGGAGTTGGTGTTATCAGTGTGTCTGGTTAAAGTGCATTGTTTATTATTATTAGCACTGAAAGGCCGATTTTTAAAAAATGATATGGCGTTGAGTTGTTTGACACTTTTCTAGAACTCGCATGGCCCGGAACGAACACATACCTATCGTCAGTGACAAGGCAAAAGGCGCCACTTTTGAAAAATCTGCTTGGGCAGAGCAGTCACTCCTCCTGCACCCCGCTAGCTATGTATAATTGGGAAGGCTGAGGGGATGATAGACAGGAGTTACAAGGGACACAATCATACTGAGAAGGCAGGTAGCTGGGTGACAGTCAGGAGAGGGAAAGGGAACAGACAGTCAGTGCAGGGCACCCTTGTAGCTGTTCCCCTCAATAACATACAATTTTAGATACTGTTGGGGGGGGTGGGGGACCTGCCAAAACACCAGTCAGGTCTCTGGTACAGTGTCTGGTCCTGTGGCTGAGAAAGGAAAGAAGAGGCAAGGTGCTGTGATAGGGGATTTGATAGTTTGGGGAACAGATAAGATGTTCTGTGGAAAGATTGAGAATCCTGGATGGTATGTTGTCTCCCAGGTGGCAGGGTTCATGGCATTTTCAAGGAGAGGGTGATCAGCCAGATGTCATGGTCCATGTAGGGAAACTCCAGGGTTGTGATCTTGTGCCAGAGCAGATGGTGGTGTGGAGGAAGGAAAAGATGATATTAAGTCTGCAGATAAAGACAAAAATCGAAGGTTTGTCTATAGTGGAAATGATCTCAGGTGCATCTACTGTATTTCAATGCAAGGAATATTGTAGGAAAGGCAGATAAGCTTTGAACATGGATCAGCACTTGGAAATGTGACATTGTCACCATTAGTGAAACCTGGTTGCAGGAGGGACAGGACAGGCGGCTCAATGTTTGAGTGTTCCATTGTTTCAGATGTGATAGAGTGGGAGGGATGAATGGGGGAGGAGTGGAATTACTCGTCAGGGAAAAGATCACAGCTGTACTCAAACAGGACAGACTAGAGGCTTGTCTACTATGGTAGATGGGTCAAGCTATGGCCACATTAATAGGTTTGTATTATAGACCACCCAATAGTCAGAGAGAATTGGAGGAGCAAATCTGTAGAGAAACAGCAGATCAATATAAGAAACAGAAAGTTATGATCGTAGAAGAATTTAAACTTTCCACATATTGACTGGGACTCCTATACTGTAAAAGGGCTGGATGACTTATTGTTTGTCAAATTTGTTCAGGAAAATTTAAATTTTAAATGTAGACATACAGCATTGTAACAGGCCATTTCAGCCCATGACTTACACCCAATTAACCTATACCCCCACTACACTTGAACAGTGGGAGGAAACCAAAGACCCCAAGGAAAACCCACAGCAACACGTGGAGAATGTACAAGCTTCTTGAACCTTGATCCTGTTTGTTGGTGCTATAAAGGCATTGCATTAACTGCTACACCAACCATGCCAATTTCTGAATCAATATATCAATGAATTGCAAAAGGTTAGATTGCAGGTGCAGCAGGCTCTCAAGCAGGCAAGTGGAATGTTGGCCTTCATTGCTAGAGGGATTAAATTTAGGAGTAGGGAGGTAATGTTGCAACTGAACAAAATTCTAGTAAGGTCCCATCTGGAGTACTGTATGCAGTTCTGGTCTCCTTATTTGAGGAAGAATGTACTGGCTTTGGACAGGAGGTTCACCAGGCTGATTCCAGAGATGAAGGGGTTAGCAAACGAGGTGAGTTCGAGTTGTCTGGGGCTGCACTCGGCTGAATTTAGAAGAATGAGAGAGGATCGTATAGAAACATTTGAAAAGGCATAGATAAGATTGATGTAGGTATGCAATTGGTGGGGGAGATTAGAACTAGGGGTATATGTTTTTTTTTAAAAAAAGACAGAAATCCTGCAGTATTGTCACAAGACCCAGGATGAAGCCAGTTTCGTCGTTTACATCGAACCGAACAAAGCCAGCATAATGCAAGGTCAGTGTGTCTTTTTACACAGCAAGCCGGCATTCTGGGAGCAAAAGAGGGGATATGTAACACAACAGTTTTGGCATCGTTGTCTAGTGTCACGTATAACATACCATATTTGATGGCATGTTAGACTCTTTATTTCCCTCAAAAAATGGCTGGTGGCAGGCTGTCAGTCCCCACACTGGTCATTGTTGAATTAAGAAAGTGTCAGGTTCGAAAGGTACGAGTCTGGACACGAGGGTTTGCAATCAAACTTGACTTTTATTAATGTACAACAATTAATAGAAGAACCTGGGAAAATTGTAGTGGAAATAAAAGACACCCACACAATTTATAAAAGAATGTGGGAAAATATATGCACAGTTTAATAAAACATACACAATTTATAAAAGAGCATGGGAAAATCTACTGCAAGTATTGATCTATAGCAGTGGTTTTCAATTTTTTTTCTTTCCACTCACATACCACCTTAAGTAATCCCTAAGCCATAGGTGCACTGTGATTAGTAAGGGATTATTTAAGGTGGTGAAATAATGATACATCCTCTACTAGACCCATCATTTTGTTAGATGGGTGAGCCATTGATGTGTTGCTGGGAGGAGAATGAGAGATGATTTAATTCATAAGAACATAATTAATGGTTTTGACAGGACAGAAGTGGGATGGCTGTTGGTCTTTCAAAATAGGGGTTGATCATTCATGAACAGATTTTAAAAAGTATGTACAAAAGTGTACTGAATCTGGAACTCTACAGAAGGAGGGTGTGAATACCAGAGGTACTCTGTGATTAGTAAGGGATTACTTAAAGTGGTATGTGAGTGGGGGGAAAAAAGGTTGAGAACCACTTCTCTAGACCCAATTGTTACTGAAAGGTTTTGCTTGAGAAAAATTGTTGTTGGCCCATTTCCTTTGGAGTAATGAAACCACGCACATCATGAGTCAATTGGGTAAGATTAAAACAGTGGTTTCCAAGCTTTTTCTTTCCACTCACAAACTACCGTAGGCAATCCCTTACTAATCACCGCTATCTATCATTTGGGGGCTAGTGACAAATAACAAAAAATAATGTTGGGGCTTCAGACTGTTCAAACTCAGGACAAACCCACAGACCAGCTTGCTCACAGCACAAGGTGACTAGAGACACCTGTGGACAGCTGAGAGTGGGCGGTGGGAACAGTGTGGGGGCTGGTCTTTTAACACAATGCCACTCCCTAACACTAATCTCCTCTCCCTTATTATCTGAATGTCTGTCAGTGACGGTCTTGAATATATTCAGTATCCAAGGATTCACACCTTCCTTCTGTAGAGTTCCAGATTCAGTACCCTTACATACATACTTTTAAAAAAATCTATTCATGAATGATCAACCTCTATTTTGAAAGGCCAACAGCCACCAAAACCATGAATTATGTCCTTATGAATTAATTCATCTCTCATTCTCCTCCCAGCAACACATCTGTGCTTCACCCACCTTACGAAACGGTGAGTCTAGTAGAGGATGACTCACTACTTCACCACCAGCTGATTTCATCTACAGCTCATTTCAGACTTCTGCATTAATGGGAGCATGCATAGACATCTGAGATGAGCTAAACCCCAAATGCCAGCCAGTTGGATATTCCCTAGTGAACTATTCACTGTCAGCCAGATAGACTCTACCTTTTACCTTTGGTGTATAATTGCAGCTCAATCTGGCAGACCTTGTGTCAAATCAGTGATGAACTGGAAATGATACCTTGCTGGATTGGTGCTGGACCCAGCCACACTTGTGATTGCCATCACCCCTCTCCATGAGCGGCCCAGAAAGCAGTGGGCCGCGGGAGAGAGCAGGATAGTGGTGGTATTATTAAAAGGATTTTTCCTGTTGTCCTACTTGCATGTTATGTCCAAGTTTTAAATGCTTATCCGTAAATACACCAAAAAAAATACAGTACACCAACACCATCATGATGCTGGATCACCCTTTTTCCACAGACAGCATTCCAATGCTGTTACTACCTCCACTGCCGGAAAAAATCCAGGACTGGAATGCAGCAGGCATAGATTTTTTTTAAAAAAGCCGCAAATATCCCAGAACAAAATGGCTATGTAAAAAGCATAATAGCCTCAAGATCCAGGATAGTAGATTTAGGACGGAGATGAGAAGGAACTGCTTTTCCCAGAGGGTGATAATCTCTGGAATTCACTGCCAATTGAAGCAGTTGAGGCTACCTTAGTGAATATATTTAAGACAAGGTTGAATAGATACTTACAAAATAGGGAATTAAGGATATGGGAGTAAGATAGATTGGTGGAGATGAGTGTATCATCAGATCAGCCATGATCTCATTGAATGGCGGAGCAGGCTCGACGGGTCGGATGGCTCTTATTTCTTATGTTTTTGTTATAATATGCCTTTTAGCAGTTAGTAATTCACAACTATAATGGCAGCAATCGATGTTTCCAGCATTCATATGTTGGCTGTTTATATCCCTCGTGCCTCGAAGGAAGTTGAATCATCAACCATCATGCACTTAAGGGTAGTTTGATCAAAGACCATGTTCCAAGCTCTGCACAAAGCTCTGTGCCAAGTTAATGCTGGACACCACAATGCTTGTTGGCATCAAAATAAAACTTCATGGCAGGTTTCACAAAGCACTAAGCAACTCACTTTAACACATCAGTCATCCTCCTTTGGCAATCTGCTTTTCCACTGTCCTTGTTAAGTCCTACACAACAAATCTTTGGTCAGAATGCACAAGTGCAACTTTGCCCCCTACCTCAGCAGTGGGTCTCTTAAGCATGGTATTGTCCGATATGCAGGTATCACCTCTAACTAGATGACCCAGCCTATATCCCCTCAATAAATATTTAGCAGAAATGCACTTCCATGTGTGCATTTTACAGCTGTCTCTCTGCCTTATAACATGTTCAAAAAGGTGTTGAACACATACTTATTGAGCCATTTCAAATCAGTTAAAAGCCAAAGGCCTGTAAGTCCCCAACCTGGTTGTAATTCTATTAGAAACAGGAATATCTTTTGTTAGTCACCTGTTTTAGCTGCAAAATATCACTAACTCATTACAAAGTAAGCAACTTGAAATTGCACCATGAAATGAATTGCAATACTCTTCTCCATTAGAATAAGCAAAATGTAGACAATTATGCTCAATGTCCAATGGCTGCTCATTTTCACATTCAATTAGAAAGCTGAACAAATGATCTAAAATTGAAAAAAAAACCTGCATTATTCTATTCCATCACAATATTCTACCCAGGAGAAAATTCTGATGAAAACTTACTACAATTCATTTCACGGTGCCATTTCAAGTTATTCATTTTGTGATGGGTGAGCAATGCTTTGCAGCTAAGGGACAGCAGTTTGACATCTTTACCAGTGAATGAAAACTCATATTCCTGTTCTGATTTCAAGCATCAATCTTCTGCGGTGTTTGCAATTCCATAATGATACTGTCATTCATGATAGTTTTTTAACCACTGACACTTAAATCATGCATGTTATGAACACAACCTGTATAATGCACGTGCCTGGAATTCTGGAGAAATAACCCGCAGGGAGCTCACAAGCTCACCACATACATTCACAACAATGGCTGAAGACAGTCTAACTCCAGCTTTCCAAGTTCAGACTTTGATACTGCAGGCAGTACCTGTACATGTTTACACTCAGTCTGCAAAGGTTAGAAGGCACTGTGCAATGATCTTAGTCCCCTGAAGCAATGGGTTTACCATGAAACTCAGACCCACAGCTGAAATACAAAAGAGCCATGTCAAGGCTCTAAGCTATGCATACACTATATACTCTTGCTCCAGTTTGAAATTCAATAAATTAATGTGCTAGGTACAAGTTCTAAGTTTTCCCCTATTCACTTATAACTTGCACAATTAATGGGAAGGAGGTAGAGACAGTCAATTTGGTGAAAGGCATTTGCATAGATGTATAGATTAGCCAGTCTGAATCTCCCTAACCCCTTCCTTGGCTCCTCCCCAGATTTCCCAATAAAGGCTGGCATGCCCGGACTTGCCCCCTCTTGTTCCTGTACCTGGAACTTGGCCAAGTAGTTTATCAGCAATTCTCAGGGTTTTGGTAATTAAAGCCATTTAATCACTCCATCATGTCGATGGGATTATTGCGTGCACCACAGTCAGAACTTTTAAAGTTTGTGGGAGTCCATATTTCAGAAGACCTTTCCTGGAGCCAGCACAAAAGGGCACACGAATGCCTCTACTTCCCGATTACTCTCAGGAAATTTGGCATGTTATTGGATACTATCAAACATCTACATGCATTGTGGTGCACACTGGTTGGTTGCCATACAGCCTCATTTGAGAATTTGACTCCCCAGAAATTCATAAGGCTGCAGAAGGTAGTAAACAACACCAGGTCCACCACAGGCTCTGACCTCCCATCCATTATGGACATATATATGAGGCACTGCCTTAAGGAGGAAGCAAACTTCTTAAAGGACCTCCACCACCCTGGTCACAACCTCTTCTACCTTCAGCAGAAAGTGCAGAAGCCTGAAAATCAGCATCTCTGGGTTCTTTCCAATAACTATCAGACTCAAACTTCATCTTAATGGTTCACTCCTCATAGACTGCTCAGCCAACTCAAAAACTCTGTTTGCACTATTGCAAGTCATTTATTTTGCACTTGGATTGCTGTGAATATTTATGTCTATCTTCTGTATTTATTGTCTCTCTTAATTAGTTTACTATTTATAGTTTTACTTTCCAACCATCTGTTCAGCTGCAGCAAGTTAGAATTTTGGTGCATATGCACATTATACAATGTGTACGACAATAAACTCACCACCATTATCAATGTACTGTACAAACTCCATCCTTTATAAGGTCAGCAATAAACAATGGATAACCAGTTGCTCCCCTTCACATACTCTCTCTGCAGCATTTTTAAGAAACAGTCTCTTTAGAAAATTAGACAAGGAGTTTTGTGAGTCAACATCCAAAAGGAGGATTTTTTTTGGGGTCAATGTGCCCTGCTAGTTTACAAATTAAAATACTAAACCCCAACATTGCAAGATGCTGCTCCTGGTCAGAGTGACCATTCAACAGAAGAGCAAAGTGGAAATTCAGGATTGAAGATTGTAATTTGCTCATATAGACACTGTTCCAATTTTAATTGAATCTATTTGAATTCATTTCTGGGCTATAGCAGTTATTAGTAAATTGCATACAGCACATCAAGGCAAAGTAACTTGTTTTTCTGAAATGTGCTGCTTTGATTTAACTAATGTAGTGGTTTCCAACCTTTTTCTTTCCATTCTCATATCACTTTAAGTATTCCCTATGCCACACATGTCAAACTCTGGCCTGCGGGCCAAATTTGCCCGCAATATAATTATATTTGGCCCGCAAGATCATATTAAATATATATTAGAGTTGGCCCGCTGGCCGCCGCGCCAGTATAGCGCATGCACACTGAAGGTGAAAATGAAGACGCCAGAGGTGTGGAGGGATCTCAGAGTCCCGAATCCCGGGGATCGGAGCGCCGCACTCAGCCCGCCTGGCTCCCGGACACACAGACACGGCTGGAGTTGGGGACCATCCTCGCTGGGTCTGCGCTTCAGCAGCGACGCCGGACCGAATGTCTCGTTGGCGATGCCTTCCCCCTCGCTCCGTGCGCGGCGGACCCTGCCTCCCACTCCCTTTGTTGGAGACGAGCCCGGCACCGTGAGATCGCAGTTTAATCCCTCTCCAACCATGGGAGGGGGGTGGGAGCAACGCGCTCTTCTCAGCCAATTCCTCCACCGCCCCGGACGCCAGCGTTTCAACGGGGGGTTCGGGTGCCTTCGTCAGCCGACCGACCTGTTGGTCCAAGACAAGGGGAGAGCATACAAACTCCACACAGACAGCACCTGAATTCGGGTAAACGTGGAGCTGTGACCCCACATTCCACATCAGGACTGTGTGTAAGATTGGGAGCAGTGAGATGGAAGCTTATTTTGTTCCTGTGATTTAAGCCTTTCTTGGGGTGGGGGGGGGGTCCTTCTCTGACCACTTGCCTAACAATGAACCTAATCAGATGTGGAGTTACCACAATACAACAGTTCTCAACCTTTTTCTTTCCACTCGGGTCCCTGTGCCATTGGTGCTCTATGATTAGTAAGGGATTGCTTAAGGTGGTCTGTGGGTGGAAAGAAAAAGTTTGAAGACCACTGCTTTAATCATCCCTCATTGACTCGTCATGTGCACGGTTTCAGAACGCTAAAGGAAATGGGCCAATGACAATGAAAGAGTTTATCCAAAACTATTATTAAACATTTATTTTAATAAGAAAAAGTTTAACATTACATATGTTGAAAGAAGAGAAAACATGCAGATGTTGTTGAAAATTTTCAATAAATATTTAGTTCGGCCCTCGACTTAGTCCAAGTTTTTAATTTTGGCCCTCCGTGAATTTGAGTTTGACACCACTGCCCTATGCCATAGTTGCTCTGTGATTAGTAAAGGATTGCTTAAGGTGGTACGTGAGTGTAAAGAGAAAGTTTGAAAACCACTGATTTAATTGTACTTCATTGACTTGTGTGCATGGTCTCATAACTCCAAAGGAAATGGGCTCATGATAATTTTTCTCAAGCAAAGTATTTCAGTAACAATTGGATCTAGACAGTGATGCTCAACCTTCTCTTCCCACTCACATACCACCTTAAGCAATTCCTACAGAGCACCTATGACGAAGTGGCATGTGAGTGGAAAGAAAAAGTTTGAGAACCACTGAAATGATGCAATTAAATATATTGGACAATTTGGCAAAGCTCTGTGAATTATGTAACCTTTGCATTGAAAGTATTGCTGCCTTTTCAGGTCAGGCTTGACTTTTAAATTTCTGTGCTGAGAGGAAATCTATGCAGTTTATTCCCAAGCAACACCAATGCCCATCCAGACAGACAACTATAGCACTAGGCATCATCCAAGTTTATAAATTATTGCAAAAGTTGTGGATGTGCAACAGCCAACCAAGGTTTAATGTAAGATCCATAAGCCTAAATTTAATGCTGACTGCCCATGCACATTCTTCAGAGGGTTTGCAATTGTCACATAGAACATAAAAGAAAATTGCATATGCTGTTTAATGTCAGGGTGAGTTAGTCCTGAATTGCAGCATACAAGCTAGGAAGGTCATTGATATGTTATTTAAATATATATTAATAGAATGACCAGGAGGATCGTAACTGGTCTCAGCTCTTTTAAGCTGGAAAGAAACAACAGTACATTCTCAGCCATCCTGCATCCAATGGAAATGAGGGGAGGGGTGGGGGAATTCCTGGCTACATGCATATCCAGTTGCTTGAGTATTGCTGAAAATACTGTGCATCACCCTGTAATATTCCTTGTATAAGCCTTTAAATAAATCACTAAACTATAGGTAATTTCTTGAGCAACATGGAAAATGCGGGAAGAACTGAATGGGTAAAAAAGCATTCATGGAATGCAACAGATAGTCAACATTTTGAGCCATAACGCTTCATTAGGAATCACAAGAAAAAGGGTACATTAAAGAGTGGGATGGGGATGGAGAGGGGGAGAAGTATGAGCTAGGAGGAAATAGGGAAATACAGATGGGAGGGAGAAGAAATGGGGAGGGGGTGGGAAAAGAAGCTGGGAGGTGATAGGAGGAAGAGGCATTCTGATGGGAGGACATGGAATGTAGATCATGGAATACAAGGGGATGGGGTAGAGGAAGGAAGGTGTGGGTGATATACAGGGAGAGAGGACAGAGGAATGGAAAGAGAAGGAGGAATAGGTCCATGGGGTGGATGGGTGGGTGAGAGAAAGCATGGGGGAGGATAAAGAAAGTGAGGATGGTTAATGGAAATGGGAGGATAATGCTGATGTCATTTCCTCATCCTTTTAAATAACATTTTACAGTGTCATTCTACATTTTAGCTTAAACAGCATTAATGTATAATGTAGCAAAGCCAAATCAAATTCTTAGAATTATTTGCCACTTGAATGAGAATTTTGGATGAATAAATATTAAATAAATGTTGACTGTATTTGGCAAATATTTCCTTATCTTAACTATTAATTAGTGACCTGTTTGGAAAGAGGATTGAATTGAGTGCAACTGTAATGCCGCTCCTCCTCCCAAGGTAATAGTTTGCCAAATTTACAATCACCAGGGTGAGTTGTGTGAAAATGATCATGTACTATGAAGAGTCAAAATTGTAATGAAGATAACCTGGGGATATTCAACTGTTAGGCAGCTTCTGTGGAAATAGAAAGAGAGTTAATGTGCTGATAAATAATGCTTGTGGCAGCATGCCACTGGGCAGGCGAACCGGCCAAAATGGTGCTGTTGGGGGTATCCCCTTCTTCTCAGCACCAGGCTCAGAAGCCCGCGCTGGGGGACCACGTGACGCCCGAGTGACATCGGCGCCCCCCAGCGTGGTTCTCAGCCAGGTCCAGGCTGGGAGTACAAGTCCAGCCCGGCAGCCAGCAATAAACCAGTGTGTTCTTTCAGTAGCAGTGTAGCTGCCGCTACAGCTTCACCAACCGGGGGTTATGGTTGTTATGAGAAGGTGGTTGAACAAAATGTTGACAAGCATTCACTCAGACTTTGAAAGTTAATTTTGAAAACACTTCTACAGAACATAAAAGGTCTGCTCTTTCCAGCTAGGTTGGCTTAAAGCAAGTCAAATCTGATGATTGCAAGTAAATTTGAGTTTCAAATACAGCACATTGAAGGTCAAAACTGCATTGAAGTTTCGTGGTCAGAAAAATATCCTAGCTGACTATCCTATTAAGACACATTTATCTTCCTACATTTAGATTTTTCATGCAACTTGAATATGTAGTTCAAAGAATCTAGTTTTGACTTTGTCACTCGACTCACCACCAGGTTTAGGAACAGCTGCTACCCCTCCGTCATCAGACTCCTCAACAACATCCTCTATCAGGGACTCATTTAAGGCCTCTTACTTTTACACTTTATTGATTTTCTTTAATTCTCTCTGTATTGCACAGTTTGTTTACATTTCTTATCTGTTTACAGTTGTTTATTTGTAAGACTGTTGATAAGTTCTCCAGATGTGTAGAAGAGTTTCCCGAAATTACCACTCTGCATTTTTCGACCCCCAATGTGAAACATGGAGAAACTCACCATGTTTCTACCAAGGGTCCTCCCATTCATGCTAAGGCATGCCACTTACCTCCAGAGAAATTGCAATTAGATAAACAAGAATTCCACAAAATGAAAGAGCTGGGGATAATTCGCAGGTCCGACAGCCCATGGGCATCTCCGTTGCATTTAGTCCAAAAATGCACCAGAGGGTGGAGACCTTGTGGAGATTATAGATGGCATAATGACGCCACTATACCCGATTCCCCATATTCAAGATCTTTCAGTGAAACTGTGTGATAGTACAGGTATACAATCCTTTATCCAGAATGCTTGGGCAACAGTGTGTTCTGAATTTCGGATTTTTCCGGATTTCGGAAAGCCCACCCGAATTGTGCTACACATACCACCTTAAGCAACCCCTTACTAATCACAGAACATTTATGGCATAGGGAATACTTAAAGTGGTCTGTGAATAGGAAGTAAAAGGTTGGGAACCACTGCGATAAAGGATCGTGTACCTATACAGGATACTATCACCACTGTATATATTTGCATATAGCGATAGTGATTGGCTGAGAGCCATAGCCACGCCTACTGGCAGGTCATAAAGGGCTGCTCCTAACCAGACCCAGGTCAGTCTGGACTGGTCGACCTCGATGTAATACGCTCCAGTCTTATGTCAATAAAAGCCTTGGTTTGAGTCAACAAGTCTTTGAGTCATTCAACTCACTACAATTTTATTAACAAAAATTTCAATGGATGGAATGAATGCAGAGACCAGAACACCTCAGCATCAACCAACAGTCAGCTACTGCCCAGAGTGATATCAGGCACTTTGAGGCATACCTGCAGCGATCAGATCCTATCGTGGAGGAAGACACAGATAAACTGCTAGTCCTGATGTCCAGGTGTCCACAAGGGTCTACGAAAACATCCAGGATGCGACCTCCTACACGGCTGCCATGAATGTGCTGAGGGGACTCTACGAGCAACCTGTGAATAAGGTCTATGCCAGGCACATGCCAGCAACCAGGAGGCAGCAGCCTGGTGAGTTTTGCAGAGTCTACCTCCAGGCACCGAGGTTACTGGATAAACCTCGAGTGTGCATCGACAAGACGGCGGCTAGAATCACCGACGACCTCATCCAGGATGCTTATGTGGCTGGGGTCCGATCCAATGAAGTGAGGCAACGATTGCTGGAGCACGGGGGAGATAGCCTGGTGGAGACTGTTCAAATCGCTGAAATGATGGAGGCTGCAGCCCTAAGCATGGATGCCTATACACAGGGCTGGGCCCTCATTACGATTTGAGTAGAATGCGGGCATTTAATGCCCTGTTGATGGCCTCACTGCCGCCGCCACACTACCTGATGCGGCCCCAAAGTGCTACTTCTGTGGAGGGAGAAGCACAGCTGATCCCTGTGCCTTGCAAGGAAGGCCCAATGCCAGAATTGTGGAAGGAACGGCCACTTTGCCACCGTCTTCAAGTCTAAAATGGCATCGTGTGAGGCCCAACTGCCTTCCCTAAATTTGAACATCTTGTCCTCAGACTTCTCATCCAATGAGATCGAGGAATCGATCGCACGGCAATGCTTGACGTCATGACGCAAGTACTACTTGCGGAAGGCGCTGCCCTCACAACACTCCACCCTCGCCACTACGACACAACGCTCCATCCTCGCTGCTGTGATGCTGATCCCTGACATGCCCCACCCCCCACCCAATGAAACCTCCGCATCAGTCTGCACAACGACTGCCACCGCCTCCACAGCTCACCGCCACCACCGACTCCAACCAGGTCCCAGCACCTCGCCAACACCACAAGTATCGCTGCCTCTGCAGCTTGCCGCTGACGCCTCTGCAACTCACCGCCTAAGGCCTCCCATGCTAATGACATCACTGCGCGAGCATAGCACGCACCAGGCCGAGGCCCCACAATGCTCCACCCCTACTCCAGCGACACGAGGATCCACCAGACAGCCCCCCCCAGTGACATCATGCCAGCCTCCAGTCACCAACACAGGCAGCAGCCCCACTCCCTATATCGGTTGCTGCATCAGTGACATTAAACCAGGACCAGCCACACCCCCTAGCTAAGGCTATGGAAACGATTAAGGTGACTAATTAAGGTATGCTAACTGTCTTTTTGATTCAGGTTCGACGGAGAGCTTCATTCACCTGAACCTGGTCCAACGATTTGCACTGGCAGTTCACCCAACAGACCAGAAGATCTCGCTAGCCACAAGAGCCCACTCAACGGGCATCAAGGGGTATTGTGTGGTGACCTTGAAAGTTCAGGGCATCAAGTTTACAGGGTTTAAGTTGCTGGTCCTATCACAATTATGTTCCCCAGTGTTGTTGACGTTGGATTTTCAATGTCGTTTTAAATCGGTGTCACTGCATTATGTTGTCACCCCACTCTCTATCTGCCACCACTCCACCACGGAGACCTCCTACCAGCAACAGCCCACACCAGTCCCCATGCCCCGATGCTCCACTTGCAGCCTCTCCACCCTTCGGGTCGCTCCTCCAGCACTCTTCACCAACCTCACCACTGGCTGGAAACCGATTGCCACTAAAAGCTGGCAGTACAGCTTTGGGGATAGGAAATTTATTAAAAGTGATGTGTGCAGACTGCTGGACAAGGGCATCATCGAGCCCAGTGCAAGTCCCTGGAGGGCGCAGGTGGTAGTTGTGAAGGACGGGGAGAAGCTGGTGGCAGTGCATCATGGACCTCATGGATGGTGGTTGACTACAGCCAAACAGTCAACCGCTTCATGCTCTTGGACGCTTACCCTCTTCTGTGAATTACAGATGTGGTGAACCAGATCACCCAATATAGTGTATTTTCCACCATCGACCTCCCATAAGCCTACCACCAGCTCCTGCTCCGCCCGGAGGACTGCCCTTTCTCGGCTTTCGAAGCAAACGGGCATTTGTATCAATTCCTCAGGGTCCCCTTCAGTGTCACAAATGGTGAGACAAATGGTCTTTCAATGAGAGATGGACTGGATGGTAGACCAGAATGGCCTAACAGCTACATTCCCGTATCTGAACAATGTCACCATCTGTGGCCATGACCCGCAGGACCATGTTCCAAACAACGAAATGGCTGAATCTAACCTACAATTTCGAGAAGTGTGTCTTCCGGACCATTCCTCTCGCAAATCTAGGTTGCATGGTGGAAAACGGGGTGGTAAAGCCAGACCCTGACCATATGCGCCCTCTCATGGACCTTCCACCACTCCAAACCCAGAAGGCACTCAAACACTGCCTGGGGTTTTCTCCTATTATGCCCAATGGGTCCCACAGTACACTGACAAGGCACGGCCACTAATTAAGTCCACTTCCTTCCCCTTGTAAGTGGAAGCCAGAGTGGCCTTCGACCACATCAAGTCAGACATTGCTGCAGCCACTCTGCACACTGTTGACGAATCCATACCCTTCCAGGTGGAGAATGACACATCTGACTTTGCAGTGGCATCCTTCTTAAACCAGGATGGTAGGCCTGTTGCCTTCTTTTCTAGGACCATCCAGAGCCCAGAGAGCTGACAATCCTCTGACGAAAAGGAGGCCCAGGCCATCGTTGGAGATGCTACCTCACTGGCAGGCACTTTACACTGCTGACCGACCAACGTGCAGTCTCATTTATGTTTAGCAGCAACCTGCAGGGTAAGATCAAAAACGATAAGATTGCCAGGTGGAGAATCGAACTCTCTACCTTTAACTATATACCAGCCTGGCAAACTCAATGACCCATCCAACGCCCTTTCCTGTGGGACATCCGCCAGTGTACAACTGGACAGGTTACAGAGACTCCATGAGGAGCTCTGTCACCCAGGTATCACCAGGTTCACCCACTTTGTAAAGGCCCACAACTTGCCCTATACTGTCGAGGAGATTCGCTCCATGACCCGAGCCTGCCCAGTATGCGCTGACTGCAAGCCAACTTCTTCCAGCCTCAGAAGATCCACATATTAAAGCCAACCGGCCCTTCAAGGGGCCCCTACCGTCGATGAACCATAGCACCTACATTCTCACAGTGATCAACGAGTACTCCTGCTTCTCGTTTGCTATCCACTGCTCAGACATGACCGCCTCCTCAGTCATAAACATACTGCACAACATCTTTGCCATTTTCGGGTACCCTAGTTGCATTCATAGTGACCGGGGATCCTCATTTATGAGTGCCGAGTTGAGGCAATACCTTCTGGAGCACGGTATTGCTTCGAGCAGGACCACTAGCTACAACCCGCGCGGTAACAGGGAGGTCGAAATGGAGAATGCCACTGTCTGGAAAGTGATGACGCTTTCCCTCCGGTCCAAAGGCCTCCCCACCACTCGCTGGCAGGATGTTCTCCCAAACGCCCTACACTCCATCAGGTCTTTTATGCACTGCCACCAACGCTACTCCGCACGAACGTATGTTCTCATTCCCACAGAAGTTGGAGTCGGGAATGTCAACATTGGCTTGGCTGATGGTCCCTGGACCTGTCCTGGTGAGAAGTCATGTCCGCTACTCAAAAAATGACCCCCTAGTCGACTGGGTAACACTGTTACATGTGAACCTGCACTATACTTAAATCAAGTACCCAGACGGGTGGGAAAACACTGTCTCAGTAAGGGACCTGGCTCAAGCCGGGTCTAACATTGTCACATTCCAATCCCAACCTTCATCCAGTCCACCGCTAGGTTACATGCCGGGACAACAGGACCAGCAGCACCTCACGGATGACAACGGCAGCAGATTGGACCAGCCCGCAGCCAACGACAACTATGGACTAAGTGAAACTGCGCCCAAAACCGAGTACCCCAGCGACGATACTCCGCCAGCTACCCCGATCTCGGCACTCACGTCGGACAATCAGGCCTCCCGACCGTTACAGCCAGTGTACACTGCATGCTATACCCAGCTTTTTTTTTCTTTCTTTTCTTTTACTCAACCCGGGGTTAGTTCCTAAAGGGGTGAATGTGATAGTACAGAATAATATCACCAATGTATATATTTACATATATACATTGGCTGAGAGCCGTAGCCTCGCCTACTGGCAGGTCATAAAGTGCTGCTCCTAATCAGACCCAGGTCAGTCTGGACTGGTCGACCTCGATGTACTACGCTCCAGTCTTTCGCTAATAAAAGCCTTGGTTTGAGTTAACAAGTCTTTGAGTCATTCAAAGCACTACAATCTGCATGGGGCGAAAAACTTTTCAAAAGTGGACTTGGTGTACGGGTATCACCAGGTGCCAGACGACATTCTGAAAACTAATAATTAATTTTTTCGGGTTGTTTGAATTTTTACATATGCCTTTTGGGTTAAAAAGTGCAGCTCAGACCTTTCAGCAAGTTATGGATGCAGTAGGGCGTGGCATGGCCAACATCTTCATTTATCCAGACGACATTCTAGTCACATTCTAGAGCACATGGAACATCTATGTACACTTTTTAGATGTATGTGAGAGTTTGGACTGACCATCAATCCAGATAAATGTGTTTTTGAACAACAGTCCATAGAATTTCTAGAGCATACAATCACCAACAAGGGCATGGATCTGCTGCCTTCCAAGATCTATGCCATTAATGAATATTCCAGACCAACCACTGACAAAGGTCTGCAAGTGTTCTTGGGCATGGTTCATTTTTATCGTCGATTCCTTCCAGCAGCAGCTCGCGTTATGGAGCCTCTGTTCAATCTGCTGTCTGGTGATGCCAACTCTATTCAGTAGACAGATGAAAGTCAAAATGCTTTCATAAAGACAAAGGAACTATTAGCCCAAGCAACCATGCTCAGTTATCCAGTCCTAAACGCAGCCACTGCCCTCTCAACAGAGGTGTCTGATATGACCATAGAGGGTGCTCTGCAGCAGTATGTTGATGAACAAGGGAAGCCATTGGCATTCTTTAGCCACCACCTCTGTGAGACCAAGAAAAAATGCAGCCCCTTTGACAAAGAGCTCCGAGTCATATTTTTGTCTATCTGTCACTTACTTCATGTTCACAGACCATAAACCCTTGACCTTTGCTGGTTAGCTCAACAACAGTGGCAGTTATCCTTCATTTCACAATTCTCTACCAGTACAATGCACATTTCTGGAAAAGATAATGAAATGGCTGTTGCACTTTCCCACTCAGTTGCGCTCGAGGTATCAGCTATGGACCACAGTATTGACTACGCGGCTCTCGCCGCTGCCCAAGCATAAGATGGTGAGATGGAGTCGTATCACACTTTGATAACCAACCTACAATGGAAGGATGTACAAATTGATGCTGATGGCGAGCTGCTTGATTGTGATATGTCAACAGGACATCCATGGCCAGTGGTTCTAACTTTGTGGAGAAGTTGCATTTTTGATTCTGTCCATGGTCTTTCTCATCCATCCATCAGATCGACTGTTCAGACAGACTTATTTGGCATAGTCTGAAGAAGGATGCCACACAAATGGCTAGATCTTGTGTAGCTTGTCAAAAAGTCTAAATCCATAGCACATAAAAGCACCACTACAACCCTTCCCACCGGTAAATGGCCGCTTTGACCGTGTCCATGTGGATATTGTGGAACTAATTCCAGTTTCATAAGGCTACCGCTATCTCTTCACAGTGATCAATAGGTTTACAAGATGGCCTGAGGCAGTCCCCATGGCAGATGCTTCTACAAACTCTTGTGCACAAGCATTCCTTAATTCCCAGGTGGCTTGCTTTGGCCTACCGGCGCACATCACTTCTGACAGAGGGCCTCAATTTACATCTTCATTATGGATGGTCTTATCTCAACTGCTCAGCTTTAGGCTTAATCATACAAGCACCTATCACCCACAGTCCAATGGGATTGGTTGAAGGATTTCATCATCACCTTAAATCAGCCTTCATAACTCATTTGGATGGTCCCACCTGGGCAGACGAATTACCATGGGTGTTGCTCGGCATTGGGACAACTCCAAAAGATCTTCACACTTTGTCTACAGAGCTTGTATATGGCGTGCCTTTGGTGGTCTCAGGGGAATTTGTTCCACATGGATCCAGTAAAAATGAAGATCCCAAAGAGCTGCTGAGGAGACTAAGGAATACCATAGGCAAATTACCCCCTGTACCACCATCATCACATGGCAAACATGTTTCTTTTGTACCACACAAATTGAATACGAGTTCGTATGCAGAGGAACACATGGACAGCCCTTGAAGGTGCCATACGAGGGACCATACAGGGTGATAAGATAAATGAGGTCAACTTGCATCTTGGACATTGCCAGGCAGCCTGTCATTCAAAATTGACAGGTTCAAACCCATCCATGTTAACAAAACTTCCCCTATTCAACAGCCAGCAGTCCGACGCAGGGGTCGACCTCCCAAAAAACTTTCAGGTGATAGTACTGGTTCTGGGGTGGGTGGGGGCATATAGTGGCACTAGAGATAGACTACATCTCTCAGAAGTCAAGCAAACTGGCACAGAATGTCACAACATCATGCGTGTGGTTCAGTGTTTTAAAAGAATAAGCACACGACTCGAGTAAACAAATTCTGATTAATCTGCCACTGCGTGTGTCATTACTTCACATTCATCAACTACCACTGCATTTTCAATGGCCATACATGACCAATAAGTGGTAAATTCTGCCTCGCCCACAGAAAAAATCTCAGGGTTGTATGTGAAGTCATGCCTGCACTCTGACAAAAATCTGAAATCTGAACTGTTTTTCCAATAAGTAATGCTGAAAATTTGTTGACATGGATTGTCAATAACCTGTCAGCAGTTAAGATAACTGTTCTTTTTTATATAAATGGCACAATCTATTTTTGAACCATTCTTTGAATGAACTTGTGTTCAGATGATCAATTATGACCTAAAAATAATTCCTTGTTGTTTACCTTACCTACAATTCAGTTAAATAAAATAACTCATGTTCCACTGACTACTGATGGTCTTCTCAGTTAAGATCACCAAGGCTGGGAAACCTGGCCTTGATAGTGCCGAGGTAGTAGCCTGCAGTGACTTCTTCAGATCGGGTGAATGGTCTCTAGCGGACATTTTAACATTAAAGACATATTTTGACCTGTCCCTTCTGTAACCATGCCCCAGCCTGTGAAAATCAGTGCATTCTGGCACCGTGCTTCTTATATACATTTGAAATATTTGTGCATTATTGTAAGAGAGATAGTTTAATTTTATGATATTTCACTGTCCTGTGGGAATATAGTGGTGGCTAATGTCCAAGATGGCGGCTCAGCAGTCACTTGCAGTGGCCTCTTCAGGACCTGGCGCTTCTGTCCCACGCTGTTTGTAGTTGTTCCGATGTTTTTATGTAGCACTGCGAGTTCGGTGAAATGTCTATTCCTACTATTACTCTCACTTTTTTCAACAACTTTACTCCGCACCTGCAGCCAAAGAGCTTTCTTATTAATACCAGGTCCATATTGTTTGCAACAGAAAAAACAAATCTTTGTTAAACATTTATAAATGAAGCAAAATGAAAACATTTAATGGAATATGGAAATCTTGTTTCCAAATTGGCACTGCATGCATGATATAACAGAATAAACAAATGAAAGATTGGTTCAATCAAGTGCAACTTCTACAATCTCACTTGTGCCACAAATCCCAGTATAGAAGAATACCGTGACCTGACATCCAAAAGTCTCAAGCAATTACACAGCCAAATTGATAGTAGGAACCCTGGTGGCAGCAGCAGGCCTCGGGGCCCCTGGTGGCAGCAGCAGGCCTCGGGGCCCCTGGTGGCAGCAGCAGGCCTCGGGGCCCCTGGTGGCAGCAGCAGGCCTCGGGGCCCCTGGTGGCAGCAGCAGGCCTCGGGGCCCCTGGTGGCAGCAGCAGGCCTCGGGGCCCCTGGTGGCAGCAGCAGGCCTCGGGGCCCCTGGTGGCAGCAGCAGGCCTCGGGGCCCCTGGTGGCAGCAGCAGGCCTCGGGGCCCCTGGTGGCAGCAGCAGGCCTCGGGGCCCCTGGTGGCAGCAGCAGGCCTCGGGGCCCCTGGTGGCAGCAGCAGGACCCTCTCCGGCTTCCAGCATGAGTAGGGCTTCGGTGGGGAAGTGTCAGTGATCAATGGTGGCCAGCATTATTTTGGTGAAAATTAAACTTTATTTTAATGCTTCAAAAGCCTTCCCTTGTTGTTTGTTGCTGTATAAACACTGTTACAAGTGATTTGCTGTTGCTACTGGGCTGTTTTTTTTTAAAAAATGACCTGTTCTCCGAAAAAAAAGTTTATTCGAAATAGGCCAGGTCCCAACCATTTTGGATAATCGGAGTTGTACTATACCATTAATATGCATGGTTCTCTCAATCTTACCTCAAGACCACAAATTGTCATTGAACAAATTCAAAACTAACATGAAGCAGTCATGATACTACCAATGAGAGAAGTGAGGGTGTACAGTGTGGACAGAATATTTATGTGGGAAGAGTTAGAAATAGATCATTCAGTAGCTACATTTTGGATGCAAAAACAGTACAAGGAAAACAATTAAATTGAATACCAACACAATTTCTGTTATTTTTCAGATTTCGATAAATTTTTCCCTGAGTAACCATTTCAATCACAATACGAAATCAACTAGAAACCATAATGGAGAATTGACACAATAACTGCAGTTCTTAGCAGGTTGGCTCAGATATATTTCTGTAATAAACAAAGACTGAAAAGAAAAACTAAACAATATAATTAAGTACTCTACATTGAACCAATTGATGCATCATCAGTATCTACATAAAGTTAATTTTCTATTGCAGTTACACTTTTATTGATTGTAAAATTAAAACCAATAAAAAGGAACAACATATCCAACATCAACTCCATGTCAAATTCCCACTTCTCTCGATGAACTAATCTCTGAAAGATTTTATTCAATCTTGCAGTAAAGGTGAAAATACAATAAGACATTTTGTTTTGATTTATTTCTGGAGTAATTGTTGATGAGTGCTGTACAGTTCTATTCTTTTATTCAAAATGATTGACTTTAAGTGCTGTAAATGTAGCTTATGAAGAAAGGTTAGTGCAATTGTAAAACAGAAAAAAAAACTTTTTTCTGCACTCTTCCCCAAAAATATGTTCTCTTATATTATGTCAAGAAATAACAGGTCTAAATATATTTACCATTTCATGCATTTTCCTGAGTAAAATTACTTGTTGCTTTCAATATATGATGCCAACAGCTTATCTCTATCAATGTGTGCCTGAGCTTGCTTAAATTGAATTTCTTTTTAATCTTCATAAGTGCCCTTAGTCTTTCTAGCATTATTCATGCATGTAATAAATTAAAGGACTTCACTTTGTTTTCACTCTCACAAATGAGTTTTGTCCTGTGGATTCAGCAAAGCTTTCTCATGCTTCTGAAAAAAGTTTCTGGAGAATAAGCCAAAAGAGATGTTTAACGTAATGGTAGCATTACAATTTGGAACCGATAATTACACAGTGACCTCATTAAACCTTGTCTGTCCAAACTCTTATATTTTCATTTCCCAGCAAGAATTTTGTCATTATAAATGTCAAAAGTCTGAATTAAATAAGAAAAAATAACTTAATAAAATAAATAACCTAGTGCTTTCATCCCACAACCCCCTCCCACCAGAATGGGTAAGCTTTTCCCCAGATGAGACATTAAAATCAGGAACCCAGCCTGCCTAAAACCAAAACCACTGCATATGATTTTAACAGAAATAGGTCAGGATAGAGGTGCCCAGTTCATTCACAAGAGGTGCATTAGTCATTGACATCTATTTTGGAGACTTCTACTGACATTGCTTTTAACACAGTTGGATCCTTGGACAGAAAAATATCAAGTTGTAGCGAGCGCACAGTATTGTGAACCACCACCGTCAGTTCACAGACTTACTTGACACATCACAGGCTAGCAGTACTGGACACCAAAGTACAGCGAGTGGATCGGATGAAGCCCCTACCTAAAGGGGCGGGGTGCTAATGGCTCATAGCTTTAACCAGCTGGTCCTGTGGACCAGCATCTGTTCACTAACGAACTCATTAACAGGCAGGGAATAAAAGGTCTGTGCATGTCTGCAATAAACCAGTCTTGAGTTGACTATCTTTGCCTTTATTTAGTAGTATCTACCACAGTAGCTGCTACAAATTGGTGACCCCAAAGTTAAGATTCAATGAATTTGAATCCTTATGGAAAAGGAAAAAATGTGAACAGCAGCAACAACTCCCAAAGCAGTTAATGGAGTTGAGCATCGTTTGCCTCCTTTCTGGACACAACAGCCTCGAATTTGGTTTCTTCAAGCTGAAACCTAGTTTTGTTTTTGGGGCATAATGGTGGAAGACACAAAATTTTGGCATGTCGTGAGTACATTGGACGCGGCCACTACATCGTGAGTAAGCAAATTTATTGCTCATCCTCTGGCAGAAGACTAGTACACCAGGCTCCGCCAGTTACTTCTTGACACATTGGAACTTGCTAGACATGAGCGTGGCATGTGTCTTTTGAACATGGAAGACCTAGGCAATAAGCGCCCCAATCACAATTAAACACTGAATTTGTATTTATAACATAACATAACAATTACTGCACGGAAACAGGCCATTAGGCCCTTCTAGTCCGCACCGAACCAAACACCCCTTTCTAGTCCCACCTCCCTGCACAATGCCCATAACCCTCCATCTTCTTCTCATCCATATACCTGTCCAACCTTTTCTTAAATAATACAATTGACTCCACCGCCACTATTTCTCCCGGAAGCTCATTCCACATGGCTACCACTCTCTGAGTAAAGAAGTTCCCCCTCATGTTACCTCTAAACCTCTGCCCCTTAATTCTTAACTCATGTCCTCTTGTTTTAATCTTTCCTCCTCTTAACGGAAATAGTCTATCCACATCCACTCTGTCTATCCCTTTCATAATCTTAAATACTTCTATCAAATCCCCTCTCAACCTTCTACGCTCCAAAGAATAAAGACCTAATCTTTCCTTTCTCTCCCTATACTCTAGATGCTTAAACCCAGGTTTAACAAAGACAAGTTCTAGGGGCACTGTTACTAAAACCATATGGACCATTTTGTGTGATTAAGAGAGATGGAGTGGTATATGCATTAGATATCAGAGGGCACCCACAGCTATTCAGTGTGGACAGACTTAAATCTCCCATACAGACCCTACTTCACCAGTTCAGTGCCCTCAACCCAGGCAACATGGACGTCCACCTAAGTCAATAGTATCTGGCATCTTAACTTATAGTGACGATTCTGGGGGGGTGATGATGTAGTGGGCACACAGCACATTATCGCAAACCGCCACCATCAGTTCACAGACTTGCCTGACACATCGTGGGCTAGCACTCCTGGGTGCCAAAGTACAGCGAGTAGATCAGATGAAGCCCCTGCCTAAAGGGGCGGGCTGTCCAGCAGCTGTTCACTAATGAACTCATTAACAGGCAGGGAATAAAAGGTCTGTGTATCTCTGCAATAAACTGGTCTTGAGTTGACTTCCTTTGTGTGTGTTTGCCTTTATTTAGTAGCATCCACCATAGTAGCCGCTACATAGTTTACATATAGAAGTAAAATCTATGCTTTTATTTTTGCAATACCTTCTATGAGCCAGGAGGTGCAGGAGCACTTCCTCCTGGCACAACAGCTCTGACCTGTGCTTTTCAATCCCATGTTCACTGTTTCACCTGCTCTTCCCTGCTTCTGAGTCCTCCACAATCATTGTTCCTCGCACGTCATCAAACCCCATCCCTACTGGTGTACTGATCTTCCCCCAACAGTTCATCACTGACTTTATCCCATCACAATACACAATATTTCCATTACTAATGGCCTGAATCTCCTTGCTACAGTGCCTTGACCCATCCCCCTTCTCCCGTTTCTTCCACATTCCAACCCCACTGTCAACATTCACTTCCAAGACTTGCACTCTTGCCAGTCTCACTTAACTCTAACGATTCAATCTTTATGATCAGGTTTGGAGACAATATATATTGCTGGTTTAGAGCCATTGCCAGCACCTACTGTCTGAGAAAAATGGGAGTGGAGGTTATTGTCTGAAACAGTTGAACACAAATGTTGAGTCCAAAAGATTGTATGGTGCCTCAAGGTTATAACTCTTGATTTGATGCTGAGCCACTTCTGTGCGGCTGGCCAAGGACAGTTGGAGAGTCAGAGAATTAGATGCCACATGACCAAATATACAGATCTTGAGAGGAAATGCAGAGGACAGTGCGTGTGAACAGTGAGTAATTAATCTACCAACTGCTTTCTGAATTTGAAAACATTGAAAACGATAGCAGCAGATTTATCACAACTTGCATGAGATATTGTAGTAGAATCCTTTCTTCACCTGTGTCCAATTAAGTCAGGCTTACGGCCTTGAGTGCTTGTAAAGAAACTGGAGAAACGAGATAAGCATTCAGTTTTATTGATGCAACAGTTGGACAAAAGGGGCAGTGTGGGGTATTTTTGAAAGCTCTGAGTCTAAATGAAGGCAGTATATTTTCAATAGTGACTGATCAAACAAAGCAATAAAAAGAGGTTTAGTTAAATGATGGGAATGAAATTTATTCATTTAATTGCTTGCCAAATATCTTGTAAAAATTAGGAATATTAACAATTTTGAGGAGGCCAAATATTGCTACATAATAGCAATTATGTCAACCTTTAAATGTTGATATTAGCTCCAGGAGTGTTGTGCACAGGTAAGGGAGAGATGGGTAGGCCTGAGCTCAGTGCTGTCTTTTTAAATCTCAAACTTTATTCTGTGTAATACCACTTAGCTGCCAATCAAGAGAAAGTTAGCACAACCAAACAGACGAAAAAGCAGATCAGTGGCAACTTTGGAAAGGTTTCATTGAAGTAGTGGCTATGTTCCAGCACAAAGAAAGCTGTGACTTGTGCTGGAACAAGTTCATTCTACTTCACTCCATAGCAGATCGAAAGCAGCAAGAGGAGGGTGTTGACTGCCATTTCTAACAGTGATTGGCTCCTTATGGAGGAAGATAATCAGAAAAATTCCACCCCCAGACCTCATGAAGCATTCATAGTCCCAGTGCCCCTCAAACTCAATTGCAGCCCAAACATGTAGAAAAGATTACTTCATACAATATGGAGGCAGGGAAGTGGGTGGGCATCTTGGTACACAGCTGTGGACCTGGGTACACATACTGGGAAGTCTGCCACCTGAACTCTAGCTGTGATCATTTAAAATTCAGTTACATCAAAGTGACCTCACCTTTAAACATGAGTAATGATTATGTTTGCTGCCGATGGCCATTCTGTGTGCATGAATCTCTCACCTACTGTCATTCCAGTCATTCTCACCAAAGCTACGTTTGGCCAAGATGGCATAATATTTATCTGTAATCTCACACCGACTACACAAAGCTCACAGAAGTACAGCACGCAGTTAACTCAATGGCCCATGTGATTCTGGTCAAACCAGACCATAAGAATCATACTGAATTTTTAAAAAATATCTCCCCCTCCCACACCCTCTATATAGGTTCCAGCTCAAGGACCCTGTGGAAGGTATAAAATTCCCCACAAAATGATGCCTAATATTGATTCAATGCAGTCCTCCTCTTGAGGGTTTCTGCATCTTGGTTTTAGAATCTAAACCAGTTTCAAAGTTTGAGGTTTGATATACACACACCTTTGTTGGGTTAGAATATTTCAACCATTCTTTCTTCGAAAAGGCTCTTCATTATTTTGATACATACACCTGAGGCAGTCAACACCAGGATATAGCAGTGTTACTCAATCTTTTTCTTTCCACTCACATACCATTTTAAGTATTCCCTGTGCCATAGGTGCTCTGTGATTAGTAAGGGATTGCTTAAGGTGGTATGTGTGTGGAAAGAAAAAGGTTGAAAATCACTATTTTAATTGTACATAATTGACTCATGCGCACGGTTTCATAACTCCATAGGAAATGTGCCCAATGACAATTTTTCTCAAGCAAAATATTTCAGTAACAATTCCCTTCCCACTAAAGGTTGAGAACCAATGCAATAGAGGAAACATATTGTTGTTAATGATTGCTACCCAGTGGCTTTCTGTGGTATGGCATGTGTATAACACAGAAGACTTGGTTTTCATACCTGCACAGTGAAATTGCTAATACTACAGTCCTAGTATTAACAGAGAAGCAGGCATAAGATAGTTAGCCTGAAACCCTTCACCTTTGTGAAAATGGGAAATATTATGAGAGAAATTTAAAAAAAAAACCAGAACATTTTGGAAATCTAAAATAGAAATAGCATCTGTGGAAGGGGAAGCAGTTAATTTTAGGACAGAACAAAAGGAGTATCTCTTAATAGGATGAGTCCAAATGGGACCATGGGAGTATTTACACATTAACCTTCTTTGTATGTGTTGTAAATGGTGAATCTGTTCAACGTGTCCATCAAGCCAGAGTGTAGAAATAACATGAGAAAAACTCAGCCTGAATTATAACAGGCAGAAAATAAAGTCTTCTACTAAAAATTAGAGAATTTGATATTAAGTCTGGAGGCTGCAATGTGCCCAGATGGAAAATGAGGTGCTGCTCATCAAGTTTGTATTGGTCCGATTTGTAGAAATTCATGAGGGAATTCAGAAAGTGTGAAGGCAAAGAGTGTAGAAGGGCCTAGTAGTTCTGATATTTATGGGCAGAGAGAGAATTACAAGATACTTGGGAGAGAGGGAGCATAATGAATAACCTGATAATGGGGAAAGCATCTGGCAACATTAAGGACTTTAAGGCCTGTCAATCTCAATAGCAAGGCTATAATTTGAACAATTTTATGTTCGCTCCCGCATGACAGACAGACTGCTTCACCAGGTGAGAGTATTAAGCAAGGAATGGCAGGCAAGGATGGCTGACAATAATCAGTAGACAGATAGGGTTGCTATGCTGGTGAACAGTTCAGGATTGGATCAAGGTTGGTGGTGATGACATGAAAGGCTACCTTATGAGGCTAGAAATTTGGGATGATTATTTTGATTTTATTGGTCTCAAGGAGTCTTAAAAGAGTTAACAATTACAATTACCATTCAGTTTCAGCCACAGCTCCATTGTTGCCATCGTACTGTAACCCCAGAAGGCAAGGTCCCAGGATCAATCCACACTCTGGGCTGATGGGGAAAATGTTAGCCCATGCAGATCCTACATGGAATATATTACAATTTAGGGATAACTGACATAGCTTTCCCAAGGATCTTTGAGTCAAGGCAGGAAAATATTGGCTCAAACTGAGGCCTAACCATCCAAGCATAAAGATGTCACTTGGTGCTGATAATCAGAGCATGACAGGAATTTATGGCATGTATGGCTGAATTGGCCCTTGGGAGCTGGAACATCTGAAGGAAGGAAAATGAAGCAACTGTTTTGTATCTATTTAGTTCCTTTGTTGACATCCTTATGAAGTGGTAACTCATCTACACTCTGGAGATCAATGACACAAGCTTCCAAAAGCAATCAAATTGGGTGTTTTATATGCTGATTGTTATGGGTGTATAAATGACATGCAAAATTTTATGGCACTTTGAACAATTAGGCCTAGTACATTAAAAATGAAAAAGTTAAAGCAAAATATTTGCTACAGAGGCTTCCAGTTCTGCACATTTAAGTAATTTTCACCCTAAAACACAACAATGGCACTTGGTTATTGCTGAATTTAATCCATTGACCCAATATTATTATTGTTGGACCAACAACTGCACATAGATTGGGAAAATCAAGTTGGTCAAAGCTGAGTTGGTCAAAAAGGAGTTTTTTGAATGCATCCGTGATGGTTTCTTGAGTAGCATCTGGTCTTGTCTATGAGACAGGTAAAATTAACGATCATGTTGTTAGGGACCATCTCAGAAAAAGTAATCGCAGTATGGCTGAATTTCTCATACAAATTCAGGGTGCAATAATTGTGGTGTGCTATTAGCCAGAATCAGACACACACAAGGTAAAGACTGTACAACAAGCTTTAATGCACAAAGACTTCCACAGAGCCAGGCCTGCTATAGCTGCAGTAACTCTGAGTGAGACTTTGGGAGGCCAGCGCAGGCTTATATCCTGGAGGGTGATTGACACCTGACTGGGTGGGGCTTGATCCATTCAGGTTGACTGATTGACGGTCGGCCAGGTGTTGTCCTGTCCCCTTACACTCCTGCAGGTACAGAGGTTGCCCCCTGCAGTAGGCCAGTGGTGTACCACCACATTCACACCCTTCTTTAAAATTGTTCCGGGGTGGGGAGCAGTAACAAGGAATTATACCCACTATACAACATACAATATCTACAGATTGAGATGATCCGGCGGCCGCCAGGGTCTCTGTGACCATCGTAGAACTGGCTCCTGGTCACTGGTTGGAGGGGAAGTGGGGGGGCTCATGGCAGGGGTCTGTGTGACTGGAGTGGTGCCACGCGGAGGGCTGGCCGAGGGGGCCAGGGTCGACGTGTGAGAATCGTATTGGATGGGTGGGGGGGCGAAGGTTCGTCCCCCAGGGCTGATGCGGGCCCCTGATGGTCAAGGAGGTCCTGCACGCCCCATAGCTGCCTGGGGATGGGGATATATACCCGGTTGGCGGCGTGTTGGGCTGAAGGATGCTGTGGAGTGGTGGATGCTCCTGCTGGTGCCAGGTCCCCGGTTGAGATGGTGTCCTCCACTGCCAAACCTAACGTAGGCACAGTTGTGGTTCGCGTGTAAGAGTGCAACCAGGGGTTCGGCCTTGTGTGTCCGTACGTGCTTACGCAGGAACACTGGTCCCAGGGACATGAGCCATGCTGGGAGGGACATTCCAGTCGCCGACTTCCTGGGGAATGAGAACAGACGTTCATGAGGGGTCTCGTTGGTAGCCGTACACAGCAGCAACCGAAGGGCATGGAGTGCCTCGGGCAGAGCATCCTGCCAGTACTCAACAGCCCACCCTTTTGATGAGAGCCAGGAGGACTGCCTTCCAGACCACCCCGTTTTCATGTTCCACTTGTCCATTGCCTCTTGGGTTATAACTCGTTGTGCAGCTAGTCGTGATGCCCCTCGTACTGGCGCAGCTCATCACTCATGAAACTAGACCCCTGATCACTGTGGATGAAAGCGGGGTAGCCAAACATGGTGAAGATCTGCTCCAGGGCCCTGATGACGGTGGCCGTGGAGGTGTCTGGACAAGGGATAGCGAAAGGGAAACGTGAGTACTCATCCACTACTGTGAGTAAGTAGACGTTTCGGTTCGTGGAAGACAGAGGCCATTTGAAATCCATGCCGAAATGCTCGAAGGGCCAAGTGGCCTTTACGACATGGGCCTGGGGCGGGTGAAAGAAATGAGGTTTACACTCCGCGCAGACCCGGCAGGCCTCAATCATGACCCTGACGTCCCTGATAATATACGGCAAGTTCCAGGACTTAATGAAGTGGTACAACCTGGTGACACCTGGATGGCAGAGGGACTCATGCAGTGTCTGCAGCCTGTCGTCGTGCATAGATGCACGGGTCCGAGAGTGGGCATCGGGGGAGTCGTTAAACTTTCTGGGGTGGTACTGGATGTCATAGCTATAGGTTGCCAGCTTGACTCACCAGCGCAGGATCTTGTCGTTCTTGATCTTGCTCTTGTGGGTAGTGTTAAACATGAACGCCACGGCCCGCTGGTCTGTGAGGAGGGTGAATCTTCTGCCAGCAAGGTAGTGGCACCAGTGGTGGACTGCTTCCACAATCACCTGGGCCACCTTTTCAATGGCGGAATGCCCTAGCTTGGAGCCGTGGAGGGTCTAAGAGAATAAAGCGAAGGGGTGCCCCCCTTGGTGAGGGTAGCAGCAAGGGCTACCTCGGAGGCATCACTCTCCACCCGGAAGGGGGAGTCCTCATCCACAGCCTGCACCGTGGTGTCTGCGATATCCTGCCTGATGCGGACGAAGGCTGCCTGCACCTCGGGTGGGAGGGGAAAAGTAGCTTGGGCCAGTGGGCGGACCTTGTCGGAGAAGCAAGGAACCTAGCTCCAAGGGAGAATAGGCCAAGGCTCCTGTGGAGGGCCGTTAGCGTGGGGGAAGAGGTAGCTCCATTAAAGGGTGCATCCTTTCTGGATCTGGGCTGATGACCCCATGGGCCCCAGGATGGTGAGGCGGGTGGTGCTAAACACACACTTCTTGTTGTAAGTGAGGTTCAGCTCTCCAGCCGACTGGAGGAATTTTTCCAGGTTAGCATCGTGGTCCTGCTGGTCACGACCTCATCCAGATACGGAAACGTCACCTTTAGCTTGTGCCGGTCATGAAGGAGCCTGGGGGAACCTGGAATTAAAGGCTTCGATGTGCAGGGCTGCAGCTTCCAGGGTTCGGACCACTTCCACTGTCTTGGTCAGGGCGTAGATACTATCTTCCAGCAGCTTCTGCCAGCTGGCCCTCGAGCCCTTGGACAAAGGCATGCCAGATTAGCCTCCCAAACTCCCCTGCGCCCACCCCGGGTTCAGCCAGACACGGTCGGGCCAACCCTCACAGGTATCCCAGGTATGACTCAGCCGTCTCCCTGGGTTGCTGGGCTCAGGTATTGAGGAGGTACCTTGCCCAGGCCACATTCATGGGGGGCTTGTACAAGTTCTCGAGAGTGTCCATTGCGCTCTTGTATGTGGAGCAGCCTATGGTTGCCTGGAAGGTGTGGGGACTCAGCTTTGATCGGAGTAGCACCAACCTCTTCTGATCTGAGTCCAGGATGCCGCCTGCGTGCACCACGATTATTGCCTCGACTGCGTACTGTCAGATCTCAAAGCATTTCTGGGCTTCCAGGTGGTGTGGGTCAACTTTGAGGCTCCCTGTGCTCAGGAGTTTTTCCATAACAGCCATGGAAAAAATTTGTGGATTAAATTGTGGTGCGCTGTTAGCCAGAATCAGACACACACAAGGTAAAGATTGTACAACAGGCTTTAATCCACAAAGACTTCCACAGAGCCAGGCTGGCTATAGCTGCAGTAACTCTGAGTGAGATTTCGGAACGCCAGTGCTGGCTTGTATCCCGGAGGGTGATTGACACCCAACTGAGTGGGGCTTGATCCATTTAGGTCGACTGATTGACAGCCGGCCAGGTGTTGTCCTGTCCTTTTACACTCCTGCAGGTACAAAGGTTACCCCCTGCAGTAGGCTGGTGGTGTACCACCACAATAATATGATCTAAGACTAGTGTATTATGCCTAAAGGATGAGTGAGGAGTTGACGAGCATAGACTGGAAACATAGGCTAGAAAGTGGAACAGTTGAGAAACAGTGGAAGACTTTTAGAAGTTTTTCACAGTGAGCCATAAAAGTATAGTCCAGTTTAAAACTAGGATGGTAAGGGAAGGGAGAGTCAGCGTAAATGACAAAGGAAGGCATAATATATATTCAAAGCTCATATATTGGAAGTGGCCAAGAGATGTGGGAAATTGGAAGAATGGGAAAACTTTAAAAAACAAACAACTACCAAGAAAGTAACAAATGGAAGAAACATTATGGAAGCAAATTTGCCCAAAAGATTAAAACATAGTGAAAGCTTGTTATTGTTATATCAAACAGAAAAGAAGCCAGTAATATGTGAAGGGGGAATTAATATTGGGTAATGCAGAAATATCAGAGACATATATGTGTCAGTCTTCATGGTGGAAGATACCTCTTGCAGAGAACCATAGAACATTACACATAGAAATAGTCCCCTTCGGCCCTTCTAATCTGCCAAACTACTTTTGTGCCTAGTCCCATTGATCTGCACACAGTCCATAGCCCTCCATGCTTCTCCCATCCACATACCTGTCCAAATTCTTCTTAAATATTAAAATTGAGCTCACATTCACCACTTCAGCTGGTAGCTCATTCACACTCGTCCCACTCTTTGAGTGAATAAGTTCCCCCTGAACTATTCCCCTTTCACTCCTTAGTGGAAAAAGCCTATCAACATTTACTCTGTCTATCCCCCTCAGAATCTTAAATACCTCTAACAAATCTCCCCTCATCCTTCTACGCTCCAAAAAAATAAAGTTCTAACCCATTTAATCTTTCCCTGTAACTCAGCTCCTGAAGCCAAAGAGTGTTGTTTAGAATGTGATGTGATGTGAGGACCATGACTATCTTAAAAAGGTAATGCTAAGCAAACTAGTCAGTTTGAAGGTAGATAAGTCCCTAGTCCTGATAGGTTATGAAAGAAATTGTGGAAGTTACAGAAGACACCTTTATGGCAATTTACCAAAATTCTTTGGACTCCAAGCAGATTGGAAGGCAGCAATCTTTAGTCTGTTGTACGAACAAGGATGTAGACAGAAGACAGATAACTATAGGCCAGGTTTAATGCAATTTAATCCAAGAACAGGGAAGTTCTGCTGCAACTGTACAGGGTACTAATATGGTTACACCTGGCCTCCTTACTTGAGAAAGGATGTACTAGCTTTGTAGGTAGTGCAGATTAAGTTCACCATGTTGATTCTGGAGATGAGATATTTAGCCTATTAGGAGAGAGTGAGTTGCCCAAGTCTAGTAAAACATGAAGGTCTGCAGACACTGGGGTTGAAGTAAAAACACAAAGCTGGAGCAGCTCAGCAGGTCAAACAGTGTCCTTTATAATAGCAAAGATAAAGGTACATAACCAATATTTTGGGCTTGAGCGCTTCATCAAGGTATGGAAAAATGTTGCCAGGCGTTCTGAACAAAATGGTAGGGGGGAGGGGTAGGGGAGGATCATGGTCCCAAAGGCAGGAAATAAGAGGTAGATAAAGGAGGAAGGCCGCAGCAGCAAGCAGGTGGTGGAGGGATGGCTCTGTGGATGGAGAGGTAAGGGGGTGGAGAGCTATGGGACAGAAGACAAGGGGAAAAGGGGAGGGAGGGGGAATGTAGAGAACTCAATGTTAATACCATCCAGTTGGAGAGTGCCCAGGCAGAAAATCAGTGTTGTTCCTCCAATTTATGGGTGATCTTGATGGAATAGTACATGAGGCCATGGACAGGCATGTGAATTGGACGCAGAAATGAAATGGTTGGCTGATGTAGACAGAGTTAAGGTGCTCAGCATAGTGATCTCCCAGTCTGCGCCCAGTCTCTCTGATGTAGAGAAGGCCTCAAAGAGACCACCAGATGCAATAGATCATTCCTGCAGATAAACAAGTGTTGCTTCACATGAAAAACCTGTTTGGGACCCCGAATTGTAATGAGAGAGGAGGTGTGGGTGTTGTGGTGTGGTGTCGGTCAGAAGCAAACACACAAAACCAAAAGACTGTACAACACGCTTTATTCGACATAAACTTCCACAGAGCCAGCTGTGAGGAGAGTTGCTGTAAACTCTGAGAGTGTCTTCGAAGGGCTAGCTCAGGCTTATATTCCGGAGGGTAATTGACGCCAGACCGGGTGGGGCTTGGTCTATTCAGGTCAGCGGATTGACAGCCGGCCAGGTTTGGTCTTGTCCCCATGCTCTTCTGAAGGTACAGAGGTCGCCCCCTGCAGTAGGCCAGTGGTGTACCACCACATTCACACCCTTCTTTAAAATTGTCCCGGGGTGGGGGGGGGGGAGGTTGCAGTAAAGAGCCCCATAACATATACACACAGTATTACAGATTGAGACGGTCCGGTGGCTGTTGGAGTCTGCGACTGTCACAGGACTGGCTCCTGATCACTGGTTGGTGAGGTGTGTGGGGGCTGGTGGCAGGGGCCAGATTGGCTGGCGTGGTGCAGCACGGAGGAGTGGCCAGGTGGGGCAGAGTTAAGGCATGTGTGTCGCATCAGATGGGCTGGGGGGTGGGGAGATTCACATGTCTTGATGACCTCCTGATTGATTGTCCTTGAATCTGAGTTGTTGCCTCAGATGATGTCTTCTCAGCTGTGTATTCAGGTTGTTCAGCAGTATCCGTCTTTCTGTCTATTGTGGCTGGTTCCATTTGATGATCTTGACAATTTATTCGCAGAACAGCACCTTCATCTGTATGATTTTGGTTGAACTTCACTAAGGACAGTTCCCTTCTGAGTCCATAAGTTTGTTTGTCTTTTAGCCTTACTTGGTCACCAGTGTAGAGTTCCAGTAGGTTTTTTTGTTCCTCTGTCAAAGTAATACTTTTGCTTTTCTTTCTGTTGTTCTTTGAACTTCCTCACTTTCTCCCACTCTGGTTTTAGGAGGTTCTCCTGAATAGGTAGGTTTGATCTTAGCCTACGTCCCATAAGGAGTTGTGCTTGTGACATACCATACTCGAGCGGCATTGTGCGGTGTACGAACATGCTCTGGTAGAAGTCTGTTCTACTGTCTTTTGCCTTGTTCATCAGTCTTTTACTGTCTGTACTGATTTTCCACAAGACCATTGGACTGTGGAAAATGAGGACTTGACGTGGTGTGTACAAAGTCCCACTCTTCGGCAAACTGTCAGAACTTTAAATTGCAAAATTGGAGTCCATTGTCTGTGAAGACTTTGTTTCCCATGCCATATCTGGAGAATATGGCTTTCATACCTGTTATTACAGCATCTGCAGTGCCAAATGAACCCAGCTTAGCATGGACATTGGCGACTTCAGGGGTTTTTATGAGGCTCTAAAGGCTGTGTACGGCCCCTCACCCCAAGTCCAAAGCCCGCTGCGCAGCTCAGACGGCAAAGTCCTCCTCAGCGACAAGATCTCCATCCTCAACCGATGGTCAGAACACTTCCAATCTCTTTTCAGTGCCAACCGCTCAGTCCAAGAATCCGCCCTGCTCCAGCTCCCTCAACAGCCCCTAAGGCTAGAGCTGGATGAGGTCCTCACCCAGGAAGAGACATATAAGGCAATTGAACAACTGAAAAGTGGCAAAGCAGCAGGTATGGATGGAATCCCCCCCCAGAGGTCTGGAAGGCTGGCGGCAAAACTCTGCATGCCAAACTGCATGAGTTTTTCAAGCTCTGCTGGGACCAAGGAAAGCTGCCTCAAGACCTTCGTGATGCCATCATCATCACCCTGTACAAAAACAAAGGTGAGAAATCAGACTGCTCAAACTACAGGGGAATCACACTGCTCTCCATTGCAGGCAAAATCTTCGCTAGGATTCTCGTAAATAGAATAATACCTAGTGTCGCCGAGAATGTTCCAGAATCACAGTGCGGCTTTCGTGCAAACAGAGGAACTACTGACATGGTCTTTGCCCTCAGACAGCTCCAAGAAAAATGAAGAGAACAAAACAAAGGACTCTACATCACCTTTGTTGACCTCACCAAAGCCTTCGACACCGTGAGCAGGAAAGGGCTTTGGCAAATACTAGAGCGCCTCGGATGCCCCCTAAAGTTCCTCAACATGGTTATCCAACTGCACGAAAACCAACAAGGTCGGGTCAGATACAGCAATGAGCTCTCTGAACCCTTTTCCATTAACAATGGCATGAAGCAAGGCTGCGTTCTCTTTTCAATCTTCTTCAGCATGATGCTGAAACAAGCCATGAAAGACCTCAACAATGAAGACGCAGTTTACATCCGGTACCGCACGGATGGCAGTCTCTTCAATCTGAGGCACCTGCAAGCTCACACCAAGACACAAGAGCAACTTGTCCGTGAACTACTCTTTGCAGACGATGCCGCTTTAGTTGCCCATTCAGAACCAGCTCTTCAGCGCTTGACGTCCTGTTTTGCGGAAACTGCCAAAATGTTTGGCCTGGAAGTCAGCCTGAAGAAAACTGAGGTCCTCCATCAGCCAGCTCCCCACCTTGACTACCAGCCCCCCCACATCTCCATCGGGCAGACAAAACTCAAAACGGTCAACCAGTTTACATATCTCGGCTGCACGATTTCATCAGATGCAAGGATCGACAACGAGAGAGACAACAGACTCACCAAGGCAAATAGCGCCTTTGGAAGACAACACAAGAGAGTCTGGAAAAACAACCAACTGAGAAACCTCACAAAGATTAGCGTATACAGAGCCGTTGTCATACCCACACTCCTGTTCGGCTCTGAATCATGGGTTCTCTACCGGCATCACCTACGGCTCCTAGAACGCTTCCACCAGCGTTGTCTCCGCTCCATCCTCAACATTCAGTGGAGCAACTTCATCCCTAACATCGAAGTACTAGAGATGGCAGAGGCCGACAGCATCGAATCTACGCTGCTGAAGATCCAACTGCGCTGGGTAGGTCACGTCTCCAGAATGGAGGACCATCACCTTCCCAAGATCGTGTTATATGGTGAGCTCTCCACTGGCCACCGTGACAGAGTTGCACCAAAGAAGAGATACAAGGACTGCCTAAAGAAATCTCTTGGTGCCTGCCACATTGACCACCGCCAGTGGGCTGATATCACCTCAAACTGTGCATCTTGGCACCTCACAGTTTGGTGGGCAGCAACCTCCTTTGAAGAGGACCGCAGAACCCATCTCACTAACAAAAGACAAAGGAGGAAAAACCCAACACCCAGCCCCAACCAACCAATTTTCCCTTGCAACCGCTGCAACCGTGTCTGCCCGTCCCGCATCGAACTTGTCAGCCACAAACGAGCCTGCAGCTGACGTGGACATTACCCCTCCATAAATCTTCGTCCGTGAAGCTAAGCCAAAGAAAGAGTAGTGGTGTTCAGTCTACTTACCTCTGGATACAGGGAGTAATAGTCTGTGACTACAAGATAGTCCTTCCTTTAACATTCAAATAGGTCAGCGCCTACTTTCTGGTAAGGTCTGTATGGTGCTGGGTGTGCGTTTAATGGTTCTGCAGGATTACTTGCTTTATATGTCCAGCATATTGTACAGTTTGACACTTCATTTGTGATATCACTGTTGATTCTTGGTCTGTACATCACCTCTCGTGCTCTTTTCTTACACTTTTCGATTCCGAGATGTCCTTCATGGATCCTTTTTAGCATCTCTTTTCTCAGACTCTTTGGGATAAGGATTTTACTTCCTTTGTAGATGATGTCTTCAACCACTGATAGTTCCACCCTGCAGTTCCAGTACTCTGAAACATCCGGTGAGCAGACCTCCTTCATGTTGGGCCATCCATCCAAGGTGTTTTTTCTCATTTGTCTCAGTGTTTCATTTTTGTTTGTCTCTGACTTTATGAGCTCCATTTTTGCATCTGATAAGGGCAGTGCACTTGTGATCATGTCCACAAAGGCATTCATGTCTTCATCTATTTTGGTGTTTGCAGGCTCTCTCTTGTCAACAGCTCTAGACAACATGTCTGCTGTGTACATTAGCTTACGCAGAGTTTTCTCTACATTCAGTGTTTCAGGCTAATCATCATTCTTTGTATTCTCAATGGACATTCATTTAATGGCTTTTGGAACAATGCAGTCAAGGGCTTATGGTCAGTCTCTACACTAATTACTTGTCATGGCACAAGCTGATGAAATCTTTCACAGGCATATGTGATGCTTAGCAACTCCTTTTCCATTAGAGCGTATCGCATCTCTGGGTCTGTCATTGAGTGTGATCCATACACAATGGGTTGACAGTCATCATATTTTTGCAGAAGAACTGCACTGAGCCCACTTTGTGATGTGTCTGATGATATCTTGATGGGTCTCGCTGGGTCGTAAAACCTCAGAACTGGTTCCTCTGTGAGCAGTTTCATGACTTTTCTTCCTCATGATTCCATTCCCTTTCAATGTTCTTTTCTGTTAGTCTTCTCAATGGAGCCATCTTTTCTGAAAGGTTGGATATGAATGTTCCCATATGGTCAACTGACCATTCCATTAAATGTCTGTATGTCCTTTTTGCATTGTAGCCTTGGCATGTTCCCAATGGCAAGACACCTTTCTGGGATCTGGTCTGATGCCCTCACTGCCAATAATATATTTTACAAATGTTAGCTCTGTTATTCTGAGCTGGCATTTCTCTCTATTCAACTTCAGGTTTGCTTTCCTTGTTGCTTCCAGCACTTCCCTTAGTTTCTCATCATGTTCCATTCTCGTAGCTCCCCATATTATGATGTCATCCATTGAGGTATCAACTCTGTCCAGGTGCTCATAGACCATATGGATAGTTTTGTGATACACTTCAGGAGCTGAGGCAATTCCGAATGGTAACATTAGGAATCTGTATCTGCCAAATGGACTATTGAACAGTCTTGAACTTGCTTCATCCAATTTTAACTGCCAAAATCCTGATGATGCATCTAACTTGCTGAAAAACTTTGCATTTGCAAACTGTGAAATGATTTCTTCGTGTGTCAGAAGCTTAAAACTGTTCTCTCTTTATTGCTCTGTTTAGATCTCTTGGATCCAGGAAAATTCTAAACTTTCCATTTTTTTGTCCACAACAAGTGAACTCACCCACTCCGTTGGCTCATCTATCTTCTGAATCACATTCATGTTTTCCATCCTGCCCAACTCTGCATTTAGTTGCTTTTGAAGCACAAATGGAACTTTTCTGCATGGATGTATTATCGGTGGCACACGTTTATCCACTCTGATCGTGTGTTCTCCTGGAAGGCAGCGTAGGCCCTGAAATAAGTCATTGTGCTCTTTTAGGAATTCATCATAGACTGTATCTCCTTCATTTTCCACAACGAGGACTCTTTTTACCCGGTTCAGTTTCTCACAGGCTGTTAAACCAAGTATGGCCTGCACATCCTTTGGTACCATGATGAATATGCTCTTTGTCCTTGTGTTTCCCTTTGACCATTGCACTGGTATAGCAGTACCTGAATATCCTGTCACCTTCACTTTTGTTCCATACATCTTTGGTCTTGGTCTAATCTTCTTAAAATCAGTCTCTAATATTACATTAATTTGTGCTCCAGTATCCAATTTAACTGAAATGTACATGTCATTTACTTTTAATCTCAACCTCCAGTCTCTGTTTTCTTTCTTGTTTTCAGTCACAACATCTACATGGAATTCCTTTATCTCCCTTTCATCTACTGCTTGAACCTTACTTTGTTGCACTTGGTTCCTATAGCAACGGGCATAATGGTTGCTTGTGTTGCACATATTGCATGTTTTACCATATCCTGGACACTTTTTTGGTAGGTGATTTGATTGTCCCTTTCATTTTGTTCACTGGCCACACCTCTCTTTCCCCTTTGGCATTCTTTTTGTTAAATGGTTTATGTCCATTCTTGTTCACTGCATCCACGTTGCAGCTAGTTTCACTGAACAGCTCCTTTGCCTGCAATTTTACAGTTTCTGTAGTGCTATAGCTTTTCCCAGGTCTAGATTTTGCTCTCTTAGCAGTCTTTCCCTTAGACTATTATCTGAAATAACACACACAAATCTTGCTTTTTATCAATGAGTCAGTCAGTCCACCAAATTCACAAGTTTTGCTTCTGTTTCTCAATTCAGTCACATACTGATCTATACTTTCTTCCATTTTCTGTCCACATGAAAAATCTGTGCTTTTCAAACATCACAATACATTTAGGTATGCAGTATGCCTCAAAATGTTCCATTATTTTTTCCAATTTAATTTTGTCTCCTTCTATAGCAAATGTTAAGTTTTTATACACCTCTAGGATTTCTTCACCCATGACAATGCAAGAAAACTGATGCTTTCACATTGTTATTTTTTCTCATCAGCTCCGACTGCCACTAAATACAATCCAAAATGCTGTTTAAATCTGTTCCAATTTTCAGCCACATTACTTGTCAAATGAAGTTTCGCTGGTGGATGTAATCCTTTCATTTTTCACCTTGTTAGCTTCTCTTCACTGATCAGTTGCTGATTTTAGATTTTACCTTTTAAAGTATTTCCTTTTAATTTCCTTCATCCCACTTCTGACATCATGTTTCATCTTGTATTCATATGTATGAGTTCCTTGGAAAAACATGGATGAAGGAAAAGGTTCTTTACTTTAAAGTTGATGTAAATGGCCCAAGAGGCGTGCCATGAGACTGCAAGCCTCCACTACAGATTGTACATGCTGTCTCTTGCTCTGTATCAGCCTCCTGCTGGCAGCCAAGTCTAATCAAACAGGAACTATAATCAAGGCCTTGCTAATGGCCATGTAAACATGATCACTAACATTACAGCCCCTGTCTCACTCCTCACATTCTGAGCTCTCTACACAAGCTTTTCTGTGAAATCAAGACCTGATGAAGAGTTTTGACTCAAAACACCGACATTTCTTTTTCTCCCACTGATGCTGCTTGTCCTGTTGAGATCCAGTTTACATCAGAGCTGCTTGTGGTGATACTGTTGCTACTTTCCTCTGAGAAGCTTTCTTCTCCAACAATATCCAAAAGAGTAAAGTTGTTTGAGAGGGGAATAGCCACAGGGGATTCCTGCAATGTAATCCTGCATCTCCTGGCAGTCACCCATCTATCCTTTAATATGACCACCTCATTGAAACTGCTATCTATGATCCTCTCTGACTCCTCTATGCTCCTTGTTGGGTCCAGCAGCCACTCCAACCTATTTACATGGCCTGAGAGGAGCTGCAGCTGGAAACACTTCCTGCAGATGCAGTCCTCAGACACCCCTGATCCCCCATATCTGACAGGAGGAGCACACCACTCCACTCTCACACCAGGAAATGGTAAAGATCAAAAGTTGAAATTGCACAATGCCACCTCATTTCACCATGAGGAATAACATTACAGAGCCTCAAATAAAATCCAATTATCTCCTGGGATACATCATAGTCAGTCTTTCGTACTTGATCTGATCATTAATCTTAAGTTCAAGTTTATTATCAGCTAACTGTACAACTAGACAAAACAGCATTTTTCAGTACCACAGGGCACACAAAATACACAGCACATAATAATCAATACATAACAAGGTGGGGAGAGAAGGGAAGAAGGGCCAGGGGAGGAGCATTGGCCAACAACCAAGAAGTGATAAATGGATATGGATAGGAGGGCATGAGAGTAAAGCTGAGAATTGATTGAGGAGGGGGATAGTTCGGTGAATGCTGAATTGGAGGAAAGGAGACAGAGAGAATGTGAAAGGAAGATCAAGGATCTAACAGAAACCAGTGAAGTTGATGTTAATGCCATTGACTTAGAGAATGCCCAGACAATATGAGGTATGGTTCCACCAGTTTGTGGGAAGACTCAGTTTAGCAGTGCATGAGACCATGGATAGACATTTCGGCATAGGAATGGGGTAGGAAATTGAAATGGATTGCCAATCGCTATAATTGTGGTTATGTCCCAGTGGCAACCCATTTCATTTCCTATGTTGACATGTCTGTTCATGGCCTTATGCACTGCCAAACTGAGACCATTTGCACATTGGAGGAAAACCCCCTCATATTCTGTCTGGTCATCCTCCAACCAGATGACATTGACTTCTGTGGTTACCTTTATCCACACTGCCCCACTACCACCCTTCCCATCTCTCTCTTTCACTATACCTCTGTCTCCCTCCCCCCGCTCCCCCCCCCCCCCACCCTGCTCTGTATTTGCTGAGCTGCCTCTCCACTGATTAATACTCAGATTTTCTCTCCTGCCTTCCTATCCATTGTCCACCTCTGACCTCTTGGCTGTTGTCCTGTGTTCTTAACATCCCTTCTTCTCTCTTCCTCCCACCTATTTTGTTGCTCATACCTTGATCAAAAGGTTCAGTCCCAAATCATTGCCTCCAATGGACACTGCGGAACCTACTGAGTTTCTCCAGTACTTTTGTGTAGTTATTTTTTGAATATTTTATTTACAATTTTTTCCATACATGTAATTAATAAACCATTATACATAACAATAAATATTTAAATTTAAGAACTTTTCATTCATTACATGATGGTTGTAACCCCTCTATTTCCCTCCCTACCCAATCCCTCACTCCCCCCCACCCCCCATATATATATATATATATATATATATATATAGTAATATAAAATAAGAAAGATAGCATCATGGATCACTCAGAGTATTGCTTCCAAAACACTGAACTCCAACAAAGTTTATATGATCATTTTAAGGAAAAAAGGTTAGCACAGGTCTTAAGAGGATGGAAGAATGTTTCTATGTAAAATTTGTATATACGGGCTCCAAATTTGCATCAATATAGCATGTTTATTTCTCAAATTATATGTAATTTTCTATAAAGGGATATAGCTTTGAATTTCTGTATTTCATCTTCCCACACCTAAATGTGAATCTGATTTCCAAGTCACTGCTATATATTTCCTTGCTACTCCTAATGCTATTTTAACAAATTTCATTTGATATATTGTTAATTTGAACTTGTGTCTTCTTCTTTCTATATTCACCAATAGGAATAACTCTGGGTTTAGTGGAAATACTTGTTCTAAAAAAGTTCCCTAAATCTACCCAAAAAGGTCTTACCTTCAAGAATGATCAAGTTAAATGTAAAAAAGTACCTATATCTTCACCACACCTACAACATTGATCTGATAAATCTGATTTCATTCTATTCAATTTTTGTGGTGTTAAATATAACTGATGTAAAAAATTATATTGAACTAATCTATATCTTACATTAATAGTATTTGTCATACAATCTTGACAGAGATCCAACCATCTTTGCTCATCAATTGTAATATTAAAATATAACTCCCATTTCTGTCTAGATTTATGCATTCCTTGTTTAACAGTTCCTGTTTGCAATCAAAGAAATATTGCAAAAGTAATTTTTTTAGCATTTCGTCTCCTAATAAGAGTTTCCACCTCATTACAAATAGGTAACCGTATCTCTGGATCTAACTTTTCCCTTAAATATCCTCTCTGTTGAAACTAACAAAAAAGGTATAACTAGGTATTCCACATTTATTCCTCACTTGCTCAAATGACATCAATTAGCCTTGTTCATATCAATCTTCAATATGTTAATAACTTTATAAAACCAAATATTTCAAAATGGATTGTCCAGTGGTGGTACAAGCTAGTTTTGAATCAAAGGCATCTTGGGCAGTAAACTACCTTTTATTCCAATTTCACCATTTATTTAATTTCAAACAAAAAAGTGCTTCAACAATGATGTCTCTTTACCACCAATAATTAATTTTGAGTCCCATTTATAAATAAATTCCTCTGCTAATCTCCCTTCTATTTTATCCCATTCTATTGTAAACACACTGTGTTTTCTACTCCTTCAAAAAGAGAAGTAATGAACCTCATTTGAGCCACTTGGTAATAATTCTTAATTAGGAAGCTGAAGGCCTCCCAATTCATGTTTCCACATTAATCTTTCTATCGAAACTCTTGACATTTCACCTTTCCAAAGAAATTTCCTTAGATGTTTATATAATTCTTGACAAGAATTTTGTAGCAACAATGTAGGTAAGGTTTGAAAGAGATACTGAATTATTGGAAATATATTCATCTTAATACAATTAACCCTTCCTATTAATGTTATTGGCAAAGATATCCATTAAAAAAAATCTTATTCAACCTTTTTGAGTAATGGAAAATAATTCCAATCTGTCAAAGGCTTTTTCTGTATCTAAAGCCACAGCATCAATTAGATGTTCTTTTTGTGCTAAATGTATAATACTAAGTAATCTGCCCATGTTGTCTGCTGATTGTCTCTTTTATACAAAGCCTGTCTGATCCATATTTATAAATTTAGGTAATAATTTAGTCATTCTATTCACCAATATTTTAGCAAGAATCTTATAATCTGTATTCAGTAATGTAATAAGTCTATATGATGAAGGTTTCAAAGGGTCGCTATCTTTTTTTGGTATCACAGTAATTATTGGAAGAGTATGTGATATTGATGCTTTAGCAAACATTTCCATAAAGATAAGAATCGATAAATCTTTAAATTCTTTATAGAATTCAGACAGAAAACAATCTTCTCCTGGTGCTTTATTACTTTGCAATGAACTTATTGCCTTCTTCATTTCTAGTTGTATAAAATTAGCACTTAATTCTGCTCGTTCTACTATACTCAATTTAGGTAAATGTATCTGAAATAAATATCTATCTATTTTAATCTCATCTTTTAAAGACTCTGGCATATATAATTTAGAATAAAATTTCTTAAAAGATTTATTTATTTCTTGAGGTTTGTAACTGATGACATTCAAATAATTTTAAATTACATTAATTGTTCTTGATACCTGTTCCGCTTTCAATTGCCATGCGCAAGTACTTCATGTAATCGTTCACCTAACAAATAATACCTCTGTTTAGTTCTCTTAATCGCCTTTTCTGTTCTATAAATTTGTAATATATTGTTTTTTTTATTAATTAGTTGCTTATGTTTATCCTCAGAGCTTCTCTTTTGAAGATGTTTTGTCCAAAACTGTTATTTCTTTTCTAATTGGTCTATTGGTTTCATATACTCCTTCTTGATTTTAGAAGTAAAGATTATAATTTGATCTCTCAAATGTGCTTTTAAAGTATCCCATATTACAAATTTATAATTCAAGTTCATGTTAACTGTATTTGTTCTCTAATAAAATGTATGTGATATGCACCCCAAGGATGTGTGCTTAGCCCACTGCTCTACTCATTATACACCCATGACTGTGTGGCCATCTACAAGTTTGCCGATGGCACCACAGTCACACATTGACAATTAACACATTTTGATATATCTCTTTTGATTAATGTATTATATGGCGAGCTCTCCACTGGCCACCGTGACAGAGGTGCACCAAAGAAAAGGTACAAGGACTGCCTAAAGAAATCTCTTGGTGCCTGCCACATTGACCACCGCCAGTGGGCTGATAACGCCTCAAACCGTGCATCTTGGCGCCTCACAGTTTGGCGGGCAGCAGCCTCCTTTGAAGAAGACCGCAGAGCCCACCTCACTGACAAAAGGCAAAGGAGGAAAAACCCAACACCCAACCCCAACCAACCAATTTTCCCTTGCAACCGCTGCAATCGTGTCTGCCTGTCCCGCATCGGACTGGTCAGCCACAAACGAGCCTGCAGCTGACGTGGACTTTTTACCCCCTCCATAAATCTTCGTCCGCGAAGCCAAGCCAAAGAAAGAAGAAGAAAGAATGTTGAAGCACTGAGTATCCAATATTTCTGGCGTAATTCTGACAACACATGATTATAACCACCATGGCCTGTTTTCTCATGTACATGTCAAACAATCAATTCAGAAATATGTAATTCCTTAGCTAATAATAATTGGATGTTTTACTTCTTCTGGAATTATTGCTTTTTCCAATCTTTCTCCTACTATCAATACATCATTTATTAGAATCAGATTTAGCTTGTAAACACGACTTACCTTTGTAATAATCAGATTCTTCTTCAATTTTGATATCCCATTATCAAACGTCTTTTTCTGACAAAAACGAATGATCTCCAATTCAGCATTCACCAATTCATCAACTGTTAAGTAACAGCTCTTTTGAGTCTTCAGATTCTCCTTTTTGACATAGTTTTTAATCTAAGAATCCATGCTACTGCCTTTTTCAAGTGAAACCATGAAGAATGATAGCAAATTAACTGAATAATCAGATAATTCTCATTAGATATTTGAATAGTATTCACATTAGTGTTTTGGATTTCTGGATCCTCCATTGAAAATTCTTTTAACTCTTCTGGATTTTGAGGCCAATCTTCTTGAGATTGTGAAAGAAATTGAGAACTAAACACCCAAATGTTGGCTTGAATTTGAACTTTTGATCCTCGTCAAGCCATGTCAGCTGCATTATCCATTGTTTTAACATATCTCCATTGATAAGCATGCAAAACCTTCTCGGTCTCATTAATTCTGTTAGCCACAAAGGTACAAAACCTCATCATTTTATTATTAATGTATTTAAGCACTGATGTACTATCAGACCAAAACATAGAATCTGCTAACTTCATCTGTAATTCTCTTCTTAATACAGTTCCATTTTGCTCACCATAGTAGTGGCAGTCAATTCCGATTGAGGTATGGTGACCAAATTTAATGGAGTCTCTCTGGCTTTTCCCATTACAAATCCACAATGTACTCGCTCTTGGTTATTTTGTAGTACTAAATAACTGACAGTACCCAAACCACCTTTCCTCACATCAGCAAAATGGTGTAACTGAGCAAATGTGACAATTCCAAAGTCTGTAGGTTTAAAACATTTGTTGACTTCAAAACTTTTTAACATTTCAAGGCTGTCAATCCAATTCACCCAATCTTGTGCAATAGAATCTGGTATTTTTTGGGGGGTGGCGTGATGGCGTAGGAAGAAGATGTGTAATTCCACCTTTCCCCAGTTGGAATAATAAATTCCCGATTTGAAGATTTTGTAAAAACTTGAAAGCTTATTCTAAAGTTGTCTGTATATTACAAGAGTATAATGGCTACTAATGCAAAGAAACTGAAAACACAATTTCAGAAGAAACTTTTATTCAAGAGAACAGAGGAATTAAGGCCTACCTACCAAGTGGAACCCACGGAGTCAACTGGTCTGACAGCCAAGCCTCAACGCACTCCAGCTCGTCTAAGTATTACAGTATAACGATATTCAACTTTATACAGATATAAAAGAAATAAACAAAATAAGATGAATTCAAAAAGTATTGCGAGAGCTTATATCTCTGTTATGATTCTTCGAAGAATGAGATACTAACTCTCGGTCCGCTCGGATATTATGACATATGACATTATAGTAACTATGGTAACACTAAAAAAAACAATTTTCCTCTAAGGGATGGGCACAAAATTAATAAAAATCAAAAACCCAAGGTTTTAACCTTTACACAGTGGAGGGATGTGTAATAATGGAGATAGTTGAGTGGAGGTGTGGGGTGAAATACAAGGTAGGTTGTCAAGTCAAAATTGTCAAGATTATGGTCATCCACATCACGGAATGTGGAATATAGAATCAGTGGATTGCATTTGATGGAGCTTGTGGGGGAGCAGTTGTGCATTGCACAAATCTGAACTGGGAGGTGCAGGGTGCAGTGGTGGAACTGCCCACATAGGTTGAGAGGAGGGGGTGAGGATTGGTATTATTGGGGCAGGGCTTAGGTCATGGTTATCATGGTTTTTAAGGACTAAGAAGAGCAAAGTCCCAAAACTTGATACTGCCCGATGCTTCCCTTTTTCTTCCCCACATGCATGTTTACAGAGGGAGAACCTGCATCCCGTGAACCTCCTGCAAAGTCCTGATCCAAGGTCAACCATCCCTTTGGATCGACAGATGTTGCTTGATTGCTGCATTTCTTCAGCAGCGTGGGGCGGGGGGGGGGGGGGGGGGAGGGTTTGCTCCAGATTCTAGTATCTGCAGTTTTTTTATGTTTCTATATGCATTGGCAATGACTAACCCTGCCCCACTACAGTTCTCCAAGGTTACCCCCAGCCCATTAGCCCTTACTCCCAGCAAAAAATGACAGAGACATTTTAATTCAATTGACTGAATAAATTAACGATAATATTTATTCTTCATTTGCTTAGTCTCATTTAACAGAATATTTGTGCAAGTTTAACTGCAAAGCACAAGATGACTGCATTTGCACATGAATGCAGTTGGACCTTTATGGTTATGTGCTGCATAAAGGGATGGTCAGAGTCTTATTTCATTCTTAAGTATTTGTTTTGTATGTTTAATGTGACTTTTCAATTGGAAAGATTGCTTCACAAGCTGTAAAGCCATTGTAAAGGCCACATTTAGAGTCTAATGTGCATTTTTTGATCACTTCCCTACCAGGAAAGAGATCAATGAGATTGAAAGAGTGCAGGAAAAAAATTTGACAAGGATTTTGCTGGGATTTGAAGAGCTGAGTTATAGAAAAAGGTTAAATAAGTTAGTTCTTTATTCCCTGGAGCTTTGGAGAATGAGGGGAGATTTGATAGAGGTATTTAAAATGATGTGCGTAGACTGGGTCAAAGCAAGCAGGCTTTTTTTTCACTGAGATTGGGTGAGACAAGAACAAGAGGACATGGATTAGGAGTGAAAGGTGAAATGCTTAAGGGGAAAGTGTGGAGTGGAGATTTGATTTTGACGTTTAAGAGAAGATTGGAGAGTTACATGATGGGAGGGAGACGGTCCAAGTTGATAATAGTTCGGCACACCCAAGATGGTACGACAGACCATGAACTTACATTGTGTTACCCATGCTATAGTATGGAAACTGGCATCAGAGTACAATCATTGCCACAGCAACAGATTACTATCTTAGGCTATCTTTGAGCAATATTATTTCACGTTAGCAACAAAGGTGAATTGATGCGCACTTATAATGGTGACTTGCTTCAGGAGGGCATGTGTTCTCAAAACTCTCACAGCTGTATGGAGTTGCATCTGAATGAATCACAGCTCACAAACAGAGTCACTGAGTTAAAGTGCCTTTGGAAGTTAGGGAATATTTCTGCAGTACACCCATGTTGCATTTATTATAGGTCTTTGCTGGTTGAGAACTGTTTATTGGACTCACAGCATGGAGATGGACACATCTCCCCAAAGAACATTGCTGTCGCAGCCTGATGGGAGCACCGGGGACCGAGTCCGGCGTCGGACCACGATGCCAGCTGTGCAATTGCGTCGTTGCCATTGAAAATTTCCATTCATTGACAAAAATGGAACTACATTAAGATAATTTGAAGACAATCACCTCGAGCGAGCAAGTTAAGAAGGTGGTGTCTTTGTTCAACAGTCGATGTCTGCCGAAGCCGTCACCCATCCGCTTGTAGTGTTGAGGGGATCCTCACCCTTCTTGCCCCCACCCCCAACTTCATTTGCCGTCAATCCCCCTCCCTTCTAACCGACGATGGCCGGTGTTTGGCTCGGAGCTGCTTACCATACCCGGGGACAGAGGGAGGTGCTTTCCGTGGCCTTGATCCTGGTCCCGGGAAGCCGGGTCTCCCCTAGCGACGGTCAACAAGCGGCAGCTGCTCCCGCCTTGTGCGCTCGCCACCGGCTCGCCTCTCCGTGCGGCGACGCGCCGCCAGAAGAAGCCGGAGCCTTCCTTGCTCTGAAGCCGGCGGGGATGGAAAACTCTTTCTGATCACTGGGCCATTGTCTCTTTTGAGGCGCGGGTCAGGATGGCTGATTTTAACAGGACCACGTCGGCCGGCTACCGCCTGGCAGACGCAGCGACGGTCGGTGCCCCGACTCCCCACAGCAAGGCGGCGGGGAGCGTCCGCTCGGCCCCGGGCAAGGACAGGCTGAATGGCGTTCGGAACGACCAAGTGTGGAGGGAGTTCGTGCGGGCGGAGCGTCAGGGTGTCGTGCAGTGGTGAGTATCCTGCTCGACTTTTGCAGGAGGAGTTGCTGGCCCGGACTTTCCCTTACGGGGGCCGCTGCTCTTTCTCAGCGAAAGGGCGCTCATCCCAGGCTCGCTGCGTCCCTGTGGGTGTTGGTGGATGGACCGGATCCGGTGAACTCGCCGTGGAAGGGGTCGGTGGAGCCCATGACACCACGGGCAGTCCAATCCACGACCCAGCAGGTGAAGTCGCCCAGACCCTCCGTGCAGCAAGACGGGCTGGTAAAGGACGAGGGAGAGCAAAACCATCGAAGTCCCAAAGACGGGACAACATCTCTCCCACCCCCCCAAAAAAAGGTTTGCTTCTTGAAAATAAATCGGAGATGATGAAAGACAATTTCAAGACGAACACGAAGATAATTTCAGATTTCCTCTCACGCAGCAAGTTGGAGAAATGTCAAGTTAACTTTGATGGAATTTAAGATGTTTGTTCATGACGCTCGTTAGTTCAACTGACCTAAAAATGTTTTGCTACTGATTTTAATTTGTGCTCAGCATCTGATGCCTCTGTTGTCACAGGCAGCATTGCTGGATTCCAGATGCGTAGGTGCCATGTCCTCTCACCATGGTTGGTCACTGACTGCACCAGGATCAGCAGGAAGTCCCAAGTGCAGATGCAGGAAATGAATTTTCAATGTCCTGCTGCACTTCATGGGTTTGTATCCTTGAAGGAGATTTAAAATATGACAGGAAATCACAAAAATCGGTATATCTAAATAGACAATAGGAGCTGGAGTAGGCCATTGGGCCAGCACCGCCATTTTAGATCATGGCTGATCATTACCATCAGTACCCCTTTCCAGCCTTATCCCCATAACCCTTAACTCCGTTACCCACAAGACTCTCTTTTGAACATAGTCAGCGAATCCGCCTCTACCACCAAATAGGAACATTTGTGGCCTGAAATGTGAAATTAATAACACCGTCACCACATGCTTTACCAGTTGAACATCTCCGTGTCTTTATTTTCCTGCTTCCCTTATTTCATCATCCCGCACCTTCCACCTCCAGTGCATACCGTCTGACTTCCGGTCACGTTAATACATCTCATGCATATTCATTATCATGACATCCCTCCTTTCACCAGAAATAAACTTTGTATCTTTATGTTTAAATGTAAACACTTTAACACTATCAATAGCATTTTTCTGCCTTCTGAACCAACAAAACAATTTCAAATTCAAAACAAAACCAACTTCAAATTCCCTGTTCACAAAATGTTACATAAACCTGTTATAACCCAATGCAATATAATAGCTCAACTGTTCTTCTGTAATTATACTAATACAATGCTCACCTCGTGCAAAATGTAAACATTTAAATTTATACACCTCACATGTTTAAATTCCAATACTTTTTTTTTCATTTAATACCAAATAGTCGACTAAACAAAAATGCAATTCATACAGCACTCATACATGTACTTTATGATGTATTGATCAAATCACTGTCCAAATGTTCCCATTATCATTTCTCTTCCTTGGGGAGTAACATTACTGCGCTTCATTGAAACTCATTCCAACTATCACAAACTTTCACTTTCGTGATAATGCAGGCGCGATTAGAAATATGGCACAAAATCTTCATATCGCTTAGGTGGTTTCCTGTCCCGTCTCGGCCTTCCTGCAATGCAACTGTCGCAACTTGGTTGTTCACCCTCAGCACCGGAAACACTGGTGTTTCTGGTACTCTGGCCACTTCATCGGGAATGCTGGTAACTACCTCTGGAACATCATCTGGTCCCTCAGGTTGAGCATCTCGTATTGGACTTCCAACCACTTCACTCGGTGTCGCTCTGGATTGGTACTTTTTGACACCAGACACGTTTCTTTTGTACAGGACTCCAGGTGGAGACTTGATTGTCACCATACTGCTGCTTCTGGATACAACCGTGTAGGGTTGATGGTAATAAGGTGTGTCTAGCTTACCACCACTCTCTTGCCTCACAAGAACATTATCTCCAGGCATGATCTCTGAGTACCTGGCCCCACGCCTCAAGTCTGCATACAGTTTTGCTGCTCCCTTCTTTTCAGCATCGTGGTCCTTCATCTCCTGGTCGTCCCTGATTTCCTTTATTTCGGGCATTTTTGTGCAGATTTTCCTCCCAAAAAGTACTTCTGCTGGACTTTTTCCTGTGGTTGCATGAGGCATTGCCCGATAAACAGCTACATAGGATAGCAATGCTTCTCTCCAGTTCTGTCCTTCTGCATGAGCAATCCGTAATCGTTTTTCGATGGACTGATTTTGTCTCTCAACTTCCCCATTGGCTTGCGGCCATTTAGGAGTTACCTTATGATGGTGGATACCTGTGGTCCTCATGTATTCAGCAAATGTCTCTGAAATGAACTGTGGACCATTGTCAGAGTATAGCGTAACAGGCAATCCATATCTCGCGAAGATCTCTGCCAATGTTTGTATTGTTTTTTCAGTGGTCGTTGACCTCATCACAGAGTACTCATAGTATCTGCTGTAGTAGTCCACCACTACCATGATTGACTCACCAGTTGGTAAATGTCCGAGAAAATCAACAGCTACATCGATCCACGGTCCTGTCGGGAGTTGCGTACTCCGGATCGGCCCTGGAGGATTACTCCTACTTGTGAGTTGACACCCATGGCAGGTTTTGACGAATTTCTCTGCGTCTTTATCACAACCTGGCCACCATGCTTTACTCCTGAGGTTTTGCTTGGTACCAACAATACCTAGGTGTCCTTCATGAGCCTTCAGTCTCAACCTCTGTGGTATCACCAATCTACACCCCCTCAATACACATTGCCCGATGCAACAAAGTTCATCTCTAATGGGAATATATGCCTTGTGAATTCACTTGTCCCATTGTCCACTTTGGATACATTCTCTAACTTCCATGAGTTCTGAGTCATGTTCGGACTCTCTCTCGACTTCCCTCGTTGTCACAGCTTCCGGTGTCGACTGAATAGCTACAAAGCGTACAAAACTCTCTGCTTCTGTCCCCAATTCTGACTTGGATTGTGGGCATCCATTTTTCAACAATCCGGACAGCAGATAAGCAATGTTTGCTTTCCCGGCAATATGAACTACTCTGTACTTGTACGGTTGGAGTCTGAGCACCCATCGTTCTGTCCTGGCACACGGTTTGGACCTGGCGGCATAGATCACCTCCAATGGTTTATGGTCCATGATGAGTTCAAATTCAATGCCATACAAATATGCATGGAATCTCTCGCAGGCCCATACAAGTCCGAGTGCTTCTTTCTCTGTCTGAGAATATCTCCTTTCCACATCTGTCAAAGATCTGCTGGCATAGGCAATGATTCTTGGTCCCACATCACGCATCTGGACCAACAGGGCTCCTAAACCAACAGGACTAGCTATGACTTTGGTTGGTGCAGCCGGATCATAATACCCAAGAGTATCGGCATTCATCAGACTTTGTTTCAGAGCTGTGAATGCTCCCTTCTGCTCAGAGCCAAAATGGAATGGTACACCTTTCCTGGTTAGTTTCCTCAATGGTTCTGCCAGTGTAGCAAAGTTAGGGATGAACTTTGCGCAATAATTAACCAATCCCAAGAAGCTCCTCATCTCCGTTGCATTCTGGGGTTCATGTGCATCTGCAACAGCTTTCACCTTGGCATCAGCTGTGTTCAGTCCTTCCCGTGTAAGCCTGTGTCCCATGAATTCCATCTCTGAGCCACCAAACTGGCACTTGTCTCCATTCATGGTGAGGCCTGCCCTCTGTAGTCTGGATAGCACACACCTCAACCGTCTGTCATGCTCTTCCTTTGTAGCCGCATGGACTATGATGTCGTCAGAAATGTTGGAAATTCCAAGAATGCCTTGAATCACTCAATGGATTTCGTACTGGTAGATCTCAGGAGCTGCATTGATGCCGAACAATAGTCTCTTGTACCGGTACAATCCACAGTGAGTCACAAATGTTGTCACGTCCCTGGATTCTGGGTCCAGCTCTAGTTGATGATAGCCCCATTTTAAATCAATTTTTGAGAACACCTGACTGGTTGTTAACTCCTGAAGTACTTCCTCCACTGTTGGTATGGGGTGTTGTTCTCGAATTATAGCTTAATTGGCCATCCTCATATCAACACACAGTCTTATGTCACCATTTGGTTTGGGCATGATCTCTACTGGGCTGACCCATTGTGTTGAATGTTCTACAGGTTCAATAATGTCTTGCTCGATCAACTCTTTGATTTTGGCCTCAACTTTCCCACGAAGTCCAAATGGAGTTCTGCGCACTGGTTGCGCCTTGGGTTTGAGCGTTTTGTCCACTGCTAGCTTTAGTTGTCGACCTTTCAGCTTTCCTACTCCCTGGAAAACTGCGGGGAATTCTTGCTTCATATCCTCGTATGACTGAACTGAATTGACACGAGCTCCAATATGAAGTATTGCCTGGTCTTGCTCCGTGCGTCTACTCAGCAATGGTTCTCCCCTCTCGTCTATGACAACAAACTCTGCTTCGGTGTACTTGTCACCAGCTTCAACAGTCGCAGTGAAACATCCAATGGTCTGCAATGGCTTGGTTGCTGTGTATGGATACAGTTTCTTTGAACACTTCTTTGATGTACAAATGATCTTTTTTCAATTTTTCCCATAAATGTCAGTCAATTACATTACTGTCACTGCCTGAGTCTACAATGACCAGAACTGTCACACCACCAATTATCACTGGGACCTTCTCGTGATGTACATTATTCAATGTAAACTGATAGTATTTCTGCCCATCCTGGTTGTCATCATCATCGTCACTTTCTGGGTCACCTTCTAAATGGCGAATAGTGCCTTTCTTTCCAGGATACTTTCCTTTCCCCCAAGCTTTGCCCTTAGAAGCTGTACTCTTCCCATTCTGGTTTGCATTTGACTTGCTTTTGCACTTCTTTGCAAAGTGGTCCTTACCTCCACACTTTCTACAAACTTTGCCTTTTGCTGGGCAGCATGGGTCTTTTCCAAAATTACCTCTGTTTCCACATCTGTAACACTCCAAGCCATGTGTCGGCATATTTCTTGGCTGGCTATGGCTATGTGAGAGCCTATTTACTTGTTGACCAACTTTGTCTTTACTGGGCTGGCTTGAGTTGTCTTTCAGTTTCATGGTATGAAATTTCCCCTCATCAACCTCTAATGCAGCAGCAATTGCTAAAGCATTGGTAAGTTTCAACTCACCCCCTTTTTCCAGCAATCGCCTTCTGAGTTTGTCTGATCTGCAGTGCTGCACAACTTGATCCAATAACTGGTTGTCCAAATCAGCTACCATGTAATTGCATCCCACAGCCAGTTGTCGCAATCTCGTCATGACTGGGCAACCGTTTCTTCATCTTCTTGTTTTGTCTTGCGAAACAAATGGCGTTGAAATGTAGCATTCGGTGTCACCACATAGTGTGCATTCAATGCATCTACGGCTTTCTGGTATTCCTCCTTCCTTCCAGTATTCGAAAGCATCTTAAAAGTTTCCCGAACTGCGGGTCCTGCGGTGAAGAGAAGTAACGCCCTCCGCTGCGCTTTCTGTTCCGCTGTACTGCTATCGAGAAATAGGCCACGACTGTCGGCGTAGGCTTCAAATTCTTCCAGCCATGCCTTCCACTTCACACTCACAGTGCTTGCATCACCCCTCGGGTCAAAATGAGGAACACCTCGAAGTGCTAGAAATTCAGCTTCTGTGACTGCCATGAAGAAAACCTTCCAGCTCAAAGCCACCGATTCAAAATCCAAAATGTTTATCACATTTAAAATCCAAAATGTTTATCCTCGTCGCCAATGTCACATTTGTGGCCCAAAATGTGAAATTAATAACACCATCACCACATGCTTTACCAGTTGAACATCTCAGTGTCTTTATTTTCCTGCTTCCCTTATTTCATCATCCTGTACCTTCCACCTCCAGTGCATACCATCTGACTTCCGGTCAGGTTAATACATATCATGCATATTCATTATCATGACACATATAACCATATACAGCACAGAACAGGCTTAAGGTGTGTTTTTGTGATCAACAGCATAACTGGAGTTTTCCATACTTCATCAAAAATTTTCAATATGGATTGAATGCTGAATCCTTTGGTGGCCCTCTTTGGTACAACAGGAGGGGAATAATTCTTCTTTATCTTTGGTTCAGGGTTCCACCTTTTCTTTTGCCTTTCTTAAACCGAGGGATGCTGCCCCACCTACTCATGATCAGTGGCTGTGTGACTTCGTGTCCTGTTTGAATATGGAAAAGATTTGTTATTCAATTAATAATTCAGATATAAGATTCCAGAAGTTATGGGGGTCATTTATGACTCACTATCTTACTTTATAACTTTGGTGTAATTAAATTGTTTGACTTGAATCTTTTCCATGTTCTTTATATTAATTTTTTTAACTTTCATTTTTATTTTAATACCAGTCATGTATAGCATCCAGCAATGTGGTTAGTTAAGGGGTTTGAGTTTTTCTCCTCTATTATTTTCTTTATTTCTTTTTTTTGTTTTATTAGTTTTTTAATTGAAAAAAGGTATGCTTAGAATATGAATTATGGATTTACAATATATGTATGTTAGTATTTTCAAAATATCTTATTTAGTTTATGTTACTGTCCATAATAAATATACAAAACAGCATAAAATACACCCAAAAGCGTTCAGGAAGCAAAATCTTTCTATCCAATGCTATTAACGAGTCTAACGATTTAGCTTTGGCATTCGATGTCACTGGCATTAACATAGCTGGGAATCAGGATCAACTGGAAACTCAACTGCTGCAGGCACACAAATGTAGTGGTTAGCAGAGCGCCTTGGGTACCCTCTGGTGAGTGAAGCAATTCCAGACACCAGAAGCCCTTTCCACCATCCAGTTGCCTGGATGAGTGCTGCACTAACAATCCTCAAGGAACTGGATCATATCCTGGACAATTCAATAAAGAAATGTGCTGGAGAAATTAGCAGGTCATTGGAAGTGAAGGGTAACTAATTGTAGCGACTACCTTCCTATTCACTGATATGGTTGCTCGGAGGCTAAGTTAGGGGTTTGTCTTTTCAATCATTTCCATGTACATTGCTGTATTCTCAGGCTCTCTTCCATTTTCCAAGTTGACATTATACATTTTTTTGCTACAGCTAAGGCTATCATAATAAATCTTTTTTGTGCTTTATCCAATTTGAGGACTAATTCTTTACTTCTTGTGTTACTTAAAAGAAAGATCTCTGGATTTTTTGGTGTTATTTTTTGTGATTTTATTTAATATCTGATTTAGATCAGAACATATTCACTTTCGTACATGCCCAAATTGCATGTATTGTCGTTACCATTTCCTTCTTACAGCAAAAACATCTATCTGATAATGTTGAATCCCATTTTTTTAATTTTTGAGGAGTAATATATTCCCTGTGTAACCAATTATACTGTATCATGCGTAACCTTGTGTTTATTGTATTCTTCATCGTTCCAGAACATAACTTTTCCCATACTTCATTTTTTATCTTTATGTTTAAATCCTTTTCCCATTTTTATTTAGGTTTATAGTTTATTTCATACTTTTCCTTATCTTGCAGCTTAATGTACATGTTTGTTATAAATCTTTTAATTATCATTGTGTCTGTAATCACATATTCAAAGCTGCTTCCTTCTGGTAATCTCAGTCTGTTTCCCAATTTATCCTTTAAATAAGCTTTCAGTTGATGATATGCAAACATTGTTCTATGTTTGTACTTCAACTGTTCAAATGTTAATAAATTATTACTGAAAAAAACAAATTTCTATTCTTTTGATTCCTTTTCTCTCCCATTCTCTAAAGAAAAGGTTATCTGTTGTAAAAAGGATTAATGGATTTTGCATCAATAATAATTTTGGTATTTGGTAATTCGTTTTTTTCCTTTCTAAGTGGATCATCTTCCATATATTAAGTAAATGATGCAATACTGGTGAGGTTTTATATTGCACCAACTTTTCATCCCACTTATAAAGTTTATGTTCCGGTACCTCCTCCCCTATTTTATCTAGTTCTCTCTTTGTCCAGTCTGGTTTTTCCCTTGTCTGGTAAAAATCTGATAAATACCTTAATTGTGCAGCTCTATAATAATTTCTAAAGTTTGGTAACTGCAAACCATCTTGGTTATACCTCTCTGTTAATTTATCTAATGCTACCCTCGGTTTCCTCCCTTTCCACAAGAATTTCCTTATTATTCTCTTTAGTTCATTAAAGAATTTCTCTGTTAAGGGAATTGGTAACGTTTGAAATAAGTATTGTGTACTTGGGAACACATTCATTTCAATGCAGTTTACCCTTCCTATCAACGTTAGCGGTAATTCTTTCCAATGTTCTAAATCTTCCTGCAATTTCTTTATTAGTGGCTGATAATTTAGTTTGTACAGGTGGCTTAAGTTATTATCTAACCTGATACCTAGTTATCAGATTGCTTGTGCTTGCCATTTAAATGGCGATTCTTTTTCAAATTCTGTATAATCCCCATTACTCATTGGCATCACTTCACTTTTCTTTGCGTTGCTCTTGTAACCCGATATTTCTCCATATTCCTTCAATTTCTTATGTAATTCTTTTATTGATATCTCTGGTTCTGTTAGGTATACTATGATGTCATCTGCAAATAAGCTGATTTTATACTCCTCCTTTATTTTTATCCCTTTTATTTTATTTTATTTTATTATCAGTTCTGCCAAAGATTCCATTGCTAAGGTGAACAATGAGGGGGATAGTGGACATCCCTGTCTAGTTGACCTACTTCATTTAAAGTAACTCGATACATATCCATTTACTGCTACCGTTGCCAACGGTCTATTATACAATGCTTTAATCCAATTAATATATTTTTCTGGTAGATTGAACTTCTGTAATACTTTAAATAAGTAGTTCCACTCTACTCTGTCAAAAGCTTTTTTTGCATCTAAAGCAAAAGCCACTGTTGGTTTCTTATTTCCTTGAACTGCGTGAATTAGAGACATTATCCACTGTTCGTCTTTTCTTAATAAATCCAGTTTGATCTTGTTTTACTATTTTTGGTACACAATCAGCCAATCTGTTTGCTAATAATTTTGCTATTTTATAATCTGAATTAAGTAGAGATATTGGTCTATATGATGCTGATGTTAATGGATACTTCCCTGTTTTTGGTATTACTGTAATTATTGCTGTCTTACATGAATCTGTGAAGTTTTGTGTTTCTTCTATCTGGTTCATTACTTCCAGGAGAGGAGGAATTAATAACTCTTTAAATGTTTTATAAAATTCTATTGAAAATCCATCCTCTCCTGGTGTTTTATTGTTCGGCAGCTTTTTTTAATATATCCTCTATTTCAAATGGTTTTATTAGTTTGTTTTGTTCCTCTTCTTGCAATTTCAGCAGTTCAATTTTAGCTAAAAACTCTTCTATTTTATCATCTTTCCCCTCATTCTCAGTTTGGTATAATTGTTCATAAAATTCCTTAAAGTTTTCATTAATCTCTGTTGGGTTATATGTAATTTGTTTGTCTTTTTTTCTTGATGCCAAATACAGTTCTTTTAACTTGTTCTTTTTAAAGTTGCCAGGCTAATATTTTGTGTTTTTTCTCCTAGTTCATAATACTTTTGCTTTGTTTTCATTATGTTCTTCTCCACCTTGTACGTTTGTAATGTTTCGTATTTTTTTTGTCCGCCAATTCTCGCTCTTTTGTTATATCATCCCTTTTTACGAGTTCCTTTTCTGTACTTACTATCTCCCTTTCCAACTGCTCTATTTCCTGATTGTAATCCTTTTTCCTCTTAGTTACATAACTTATTATCTGTCCTCTAATGAAGGCTTTCATTGCATCCCATAATATAAATTTGTCTTTCACTGATTCTGTGTTTATTTCAAAATATGTTTTAATTTGGCATTCAGTAAACTCTCTAAATTCCTGTCTTTTAATTAGCGTGGAGTTTAACCTCCATCTATATGTTCTTGATGGGATGTCCTCCAGTTCTATTGCTAATAACAGGGGTGAATGATCTGATAGCTTTATACTCCATTTTCCTAGCTCTCCCTTGAATATGGGCCGACAACAAAAACATATCAATCCTTGAGTACGTTTTATGCCTACTCAAATAATATGAATATTCCTTCTCTCTTGGGTGTTTCCTCCTTCATATATCCATAAGTTTCATTTCCTGCATTGATTTAACCATAAATTTGGCTACTTTATTCTTTTTGCTTGTCTTTTGTCCAGTTTTATCCAATATTGGATCCAAATTAAGGTTAAAATCCCCTCCTATCAATATATTTCCTTGTGTGTCTGCAATCTTCAAAAATATAACCTGCATAAACTTTTGATCCTCCTCATTAGGTGCATATATATTGAGCAAATTCCAAAATTCTGAGTATATCTGACACTTTATCATTACATACCTCCCTGCTGGATCTATTATTTCCTCCTCTATTTTGATTGAATATTTTTGTTAACTAATATGGCTACACCTCTAGCTTTTGAATTATATGATGCTGCCGCTATGTATCCTAGACAGTCTCTCTTTAATTTGTAATGTTCCACTTCAGTTAGATGCATTTCCTGCACAAATGCTATATCTATTTTCTCTTTCTTCAGTAAATTTAGTAGCCTCTTAATTTGGTTATGTATCCCATTAATGTTTATAATCATATAGTTCAATGTGGCCATCTTGTATCTTGCTTACACCTCTTTTCTGCTTCCTCGCCACCTCCATCCTTCTTTTTCCCATTTTCATCTCTTATTTTTCCCTTTTTAAACAGCACATTTACAACATAAAATACTCCAACAATTCCTACACCCAATAATACCTTAACCCCAAATGCTCCCCCCTCTCTGAGTTGCCCCTTATCCCTTGCCGGGCAACCACAACTCCCCTTTCCATTTGGATTGTGATCTTGCTCGCAAGCATCAACTGATTTTGCAGTGATGTTTATTCCCTCTCCCCCAACCCTCCCCAGAAAACACTTTTTTTAAAACACATATAACAAAGCTCTTTTTTCCCCCCCTTCCTTCCCTTCTCTTTTCCCTCTTTAGTTCTTTACGTATACATTGTTTTCACATCTTTATATATACTTTATCAACATTCTTCATTCTTGTTACATCTCTTTATCTCTTCTTCTCTCCTGCAAACGTTCTGCAAATTCTTGTGCTTCCTCCGGATCCGAGAACAGTTTGTTTTGCTCCCTGGGTATAAATATTTTAAGCATGGCTGGATATCTTAACATGAATTTATAACCTTTTTTCCATAAAATAATTTTTGCTGTATTAAACTCCTTCTTCCTCTTTAAGAGTTCAAAACTTATGTCTGGGTAAAAAATTATTTTGGATAATAATCCAATGGCTTATTACCTTCTCTAACTTTATTCCTTGCTTGCTCCAGTGTATTTTCTCTTGTCGTATATCTCAAAAGTTTTACTAAGATGGATCTTGGTTTTTGATGTGCCTGTGGTTTCAGAGCTAGTGCTCTGTGTGCCCTTTCTATTTCCATTTCTGTCGCTCCCAGGACCTTCGGGATCCATCCTTTTATAAATTCCTTCAAGTCTGTGCCTTCTTCACCCTCCTTCAGGCCCACTATTTTTGTTATTTCTCCTACTATAATTTTCCAACATATCAATTTTCTGAGATAACAACTCTTGTCCCTTTAATTTTTTTGTCATTTTCTTCCAATTTTTCTCTTAAGTCATTTACTTCCATTTCTACAGCTGTTTCTCGCTCTTCCACATTCTCTACTCTTTTCCCTACTTCTGTCATGACCAGTTCTAAACTTTGCATTTTATCTTCTGCTCTTTTGATTTTGCTTTTAATTGCACTAAATTCTAATGATAACCATTCTTTTAATGATCTCATTTGTTCTTCAAAAAAGGCTTTATCTATATTCTATCCATCTGTTTCACCTTCTATTTCTCTGTGAAGATCTTGACCTTCTTTTTCCTCTTCTGTGTTTGTACCTGTGTGAGTGTTTGTGTCTTCATCTTCTCTTTGTGTCTGTGTCTCTTTTTTTCCTGTTGAGTTGCTTATACCTTTGTTGGACCTCCTCTTGCTGTTGATCCTCCCCTCCTGGGCTGTCCATCTGTCGGGCCTCCTGCCGTTGATCCTCTTGTCGGTTACCCTGCCGTTTTTCTCCCTTGTCTGTTTCCTTGCTCCCTCCCCTGCCGCTATTCTCATCCTCCAGCTGAGCACCCTGGTGTCAGGCGTCTCTCAGCTGGTCACGCTGTGGCTGCCCACTCCTCTGCTGAGCCCCCCTCCCATCGGTGTTTTCTTGTTCCTTTGATTGAGCACTTTTGTTTGGCTCTGAGAGCCATTTTTGAAGTCCACATGTTGGTAGGTCATGACTCCGCAGGGCAGGCACCAACCTCTGGGATCGGGCGCTCCTCACCACCACAGCTCTCTGTTCCTTCATTCCAGTAAGGCCTTCTTCTTTCTTCTCTGGTGACTTTTTTTGGGTTGTTTTTACTTTCTCCTTCTTGGGTGCCATCTTCTTTCTCTTCTCTGTAACTTTATCTTCTATTTCTTACATTTTATATTTGTTGAGCTTTGTCTTTTCCTAACTTTTTTTCTGGAGAAGGCTAGTTTTACCCGGTTGGCCACTACTCCATCACATAACTGGAACATAGTCCTTAAAGCACTCAGGTGGTCTTCTCTCTGTCTTGTACAACCTCGGCGTGGTATGGTGTACTGATATTTGCTTGGAGCTGTTCTGGGTGGTTCCCATAGATAGTCAGGTCGACGATGCCACCTTTGCTGGCCTCCGGGGTTCTACGTGCTGGGCTCCTTATCGCAGTTACTGGGCTAACCGTTTCCACCCACTTTCACTTAGCCCAAGGGATTGGTTTGCTGTGGCAGGCCACGGCAGATCGGGTTGTACCTACTGCAGGTCATGAGGTAGTTCATGGATTTTAGTGTCAGAATATGGCCACAATTGGTCAATGTGTCATTTCCACAGTCTGTCTCCCACTAGGTGCTCAACTTTTGTAGGATCACCCCTACCACCCATGGGTCTTTGTATTGTCTGTGATCTTGTGCCAGTACTCTCTCATCCACTTCCAGTGCTCTTGGAAAAGTTTGTGGTGATGTTGATTTTTCTAAACTGAGGCCCAGATTCGAGTGAACTATGGACAGTCTTGTCCGCAGGTTGCAGTCAAATATTAATTCCGCTGGAGTGTGCTTTGTGGTGAAATGCTGTGTATTTTTGTACCCCAATAGGAAATCTGCAATTTTGTGAGTCCAGGAGGCATTTCGGAGTTTTTTGGTTTTTATTGCCTTTTTGAATGTTTGTACAAAGCATTCCACCTCCCTATAGTAGTTATATGACTGATATTGTTGTCGCACATAAATCTCTTAAAAGGTTCTGTTGTAAACTGGACTCCATTGTTCATGACCAATTCATGAGGTAGTCGTTATGTGGCAAACATGGCCCGAAGATGTTCAGTTGTAGTATCGGCTTTGGTGATTTTCATATGTGACTCTACTGGCCTTTTAGAATGTGCGTCCACCAATATAAGGAAAGTCTCTCCCATGAATGGCCCTGCGAAGTCTATGCGAATCCAATGCCAGGGTCTGAAAGGCCATTTCCTCGGCCTGCAGCATTTCTGGCTGCGTTGTCTGACGTACTTTGCATTCTCTCACTGTTGTTTCAATGTCTCTGTCTATTGATGGCCACCAAACATGCATCCGGGCCAGCACTTTCATTCGTGCCATTCCTGGATGGTGCAGCTCTGGTAATAAGGTATTTTGCCATTTGGCCAGGATAATTGTACAGGTCCCCCATAGTAAACATCCTTCTTCAATTGATAGTTCATGGTGGCGGGTGAAGTAAGTTTTCAGGTCTTCTGGTATGACCTCATCAGATTCTGGCCAAAAATTAAGGGAAACGAATAAGACTTTGCTTAAAGTTGCCTCCATTTTGGTTTCTTTGCTGATCATCTGAACCTAATGGGCAGTTGTTGAAGTTGTTCTTGGTTGATAGTTGCTGCCTCTGCCGTCCATTTAATAATTTCTTCTCGTTGTTCTGTCTTGGGTAGTGGTAAGAGTGATAAGGCATCCACATGGCTGCTGAGTGTTCCCGGTTTATGTTTTACCTTGTAGTTGTGTGTGGCTAGCGGCATGGCCCATCTTTGAATTCTGGCTGCCGCTTTGTGGGGGACCCAGAATCAAATTTAGAGGTTTGTTATCAGTGATTAGGGTGTTAAGTTCTTCGGTAGAGATATTGTTCAAATCTTTTTAGAGCAAAAATGATTGCTCATCCTTCTTTTTCCAGTTGTGGGCAATTGCATTCATTTATAGTTAATGTCCGCAAAGCAAATGCCACTGGTTGCTCTCCCTTCTCTGTAATATATGGGACAATGCTCCTTCTAGTCCTACTGGTGAAGCACCAAACCTCGTTTGGGTTGTAGAACCTCATTTGCTGATGTTAACATTTCCTTCAGTCGATCAACTGTGATTTTAGTTTCTGTATCCCAGTACCCGGTACCATTTTTGGTCTTTCTTGAGTAAGCAGTTTAGGGGCAGCACAGTGTAGACATGTTAGGGATATATTTGTGATGGTGATTTATTTGCCATAGAAAGGACTGTAATTCTGACTTGTTGGTTGTATATGGGGCATTGTGAATGGCTTCTGTGGCTGCCGGAACCATTTGTACCCTATCCTTGTCGATTGTAAATCCCAAGTATGTCACTTAGGGCAGCATGAAGACCCACTTATCCTGTCGTAGTCTGCTTAAGACCTTTTCAAGGTTTTGTAAGTGTTCCCTGTCTGTTCGGCCCGTGGTGATGATATAATCAAGGTAACATCCCACTGCTATTCCATGTAGTAATTTGTCCATTGTAGCTTGAAAAATCGTGGCTGCTACTGAAATTCCACATGGATGCGTGTCTAGGTGACTAGTCCCAGGGGGGTATTGATTGTCACATATTCTCTTGATTCTTTGTCCAACTCTATTGTTGGTATGCCTGTGACAAATTAATTTTGTGATCTCTTGCCTTCCATTTAGTGCTTGGAATAATTCTTCTGCTTTGGGCATGGCGTGTTCTGGTTCCTTTAGTGCCTGGTTGATGGTGACTTTGTAATTGCCGCAAATGTGAATCTCACCATTTGCTTTGCAGGTATGATGGGTGCTATCCAATCACTGTATTCTGTTGGTTCTAATATGCCTTCATCTTTTAATCTATTTAACTCAGCTTCAATTTTTCCTTTCATTGCAAATGGAACGGTTCTGGCTTTGATGAACTTTGGTTCCATATTCTCTTTTAATTGCAGTTTGGCTTGAATCTCTTTGATCTTTTCCAATCCTTGTTGGAAAACCATGGCATGGTCATTGAGAATCTGGTTGAGTTCTGGCTATGTGTTGTCTACATCGTTTACATTCAGTATTGAACTGATTTCCACCCAGTCTAGGGTAATGTGTTGTATCCAGTTTCTTCCGAAAAGTGCTGGTCCCTGGTATCTATGATGAAGAGATGGTATTTTTGATTGTTGTTGCTTGTATTGTACCTTGACCGTACATTTCCCGAACACTTTAATTTTGTCTCCAGTAATGGATCTCAGTATTACTTAAGTTGTTTTCACTGGTAGATGTGGTAGAAAGTGTCACTTTAAATATAATGGCTTTAGAGACACTTCAGCCCCTGTGTCGAGTTCCATTGTCAGAGGTTTGTTGCTTATTTTCAGCTGAATATGATTTGCTGTGCTTTTCTCATGTATCTCTTGGATGTGTAAAACTTCAGCTCTTTTTGTTCTCAAAGCTGTTACTATGCTCATTGTTCGGGCTGATCTCTTTCTCTGCCAGTGCTTTGACTTCGGCTGGGTGCTTATCACAATTTGGAGTCCACCTGCGTTTTACTGTTTCATTAATTGGACCTTGCTTTGATAAGTCGCTTTTTTTTTGCAATGGTGGGATTTGGAATTTTTGAAGCAATAGTTTTCTGGGCGACGTTTGTACTTCCCACAACAGAAGCACTGTTGGCGGGAAAATATCCCGACCAGAAGGTCTTGTTGGCTTGCATCCAAATTTTTGTCTGCCAATTCCGAGCTGAAGGCAGATCTATAAGCGATGCCGAGAGTTACTTCATCATCTACTGCCATCAATTTCTGCTTTGCCTGGTGATCTGCCAACTCCATCACCAATCCGTCTCAAAGTGCATGAGTCAGAAACTGCTCAAAGTGACAGTGTTTGGACAGTTTATGCAGCGCTGGCAGCTATTCACTTACTGCTTCCCCAGCATTTGTTTCCTTTCATTGAACCGTTGCCTTTCTGCCATAACTGGTGGTCTGGGGCTTAAGTGGTGCCCCAGTGCTGTGCATAACTCAGTGTATGTCTTCATCCCTGGGTCCTTCAGGGACAGCAAAGTTTTAAGGAGATCAAATGTTTTGCTGCCCATTATATTGAGGAATAGGGCATGTTTTCTGTTTGCTGGGGCTCCAATAATATTATGGGCTATGCAGTAGTGGTTAAACTGTTCTACATAATTACCCCAACTTTCAACTGCTTCGTTCAATTCTCCGAACTTTCCCTCCACCATCTTGGCGTGCTTTAGCTTTGATCTTTTAGTGAGAACCCATGAAGCTCGTTAGGTAGTCACCTTTTACCTTTATCTTTTTGCTTCCTTCCCCCGGTTGATGCGTGGAGCACGTGTAGGTTTTGTTTCATTCCACATCATCACTTACACAATTAGGACTTGGAGACGTGGTGCTTTTCTCATTCTTTAATACTATGAGACTAACATGGCTATCTATCTATCTATGTGTGTATATATATATATATATATATATATATATATATATTTATGTGTGTGTGTGTGTGTGTATGTGTACACACATATCAGTGCATATATATGTATTTTTTTATATATACATACACATACATATTGGTGCATATATATACATACATATAGGTGCACATACATGTGTGTGTGTAACGCACGCACGCACATATGTATGAATATATAGCTCTGGGTGACATCATGATGTGGGTCTCATGATGTAAAGCAGGGCGGTCTTTTATACAACAATTGTAACACTTTTCGTGCTGCACATCTACCAAACCTTTTACTATATGTACTGTACAAGGGTAACCCATACTGCATAATTTAAAATGTTTGAAAAATACATATAAAATAAAACCAGGTGGATCATCAAGCTCATTTCAGGCTAAATTTTTGCCAACATAATTCCTCTCTGCCCTTGTGTATCTAACAATGCAACTTCCAAGCAAACAATAGAGAGAACAAAAATCCAAGATTTATTTTGTCTTGTACAAGACCAATGAAAAAAGTTAAAATACAAATGATAGCCAGAAAACATACCCACCAATACTCCAGCTGCCTTCTGTAGATGACACGCTGGTCACAATACAGAATTCAGTTGAATGTTTGCAGTTAATCCACCCCCATTATACATATCCTTTCACATCTCTTCAAAGTAGTTAATAAGGAGTTCGATATTATTTTTGTCTGTTTAACATATTAATGTAAATGCTACTCGTATAAAGTAGTGGCAGTTTTATTCATTTGTACTCCCAGTGTAAAACCTTGTTCTAAAGGAGTGAATAGACAAAAGTGCAAGAGAAACTCAGCAAGTCACACCACATTTATGTAGCAAAGATACATAACCAACGTTTCAGGCCTGAGCTGTTCATCACGGTATGAGCAAAAAGTAGGTATGTACCTGTTGTGTTTGGAAGAGTATCAGGTTTGGTAGGTCTACGGAGAGACAAGTCTAGACACAAGTGTTACCGGTAACTTTATTGAATGCACAGGAAATAAATGGGACAAAATCAAATGATACTTAATTACTCTTCTACGAAACAATTATAGGCATTAACATCAGACCCAGGTTGGACTCCAGCCTATCTTCTACACACTCATGCATGTGTACACATTCGACAGACAGGGACTTTCAAACACACATCCAATTCTCTGTACCATTTGGGGTGAGGCTCTCTGTAAGCCCTGATCTATCACAGTACCTCAGCTTGGCTTAAGTTTAGTGCACACTTTACCTATGACCCTTCCAGCAATATCCACGTAGCAACCTGGCATAGAGTGATGTCCAGGGTTAGGATTATGAGGCAGAGAGAAATAAATGCTATACACCAATGTTTTATACAGTTCTGTTGTCATGTCACTCACCTGAGTGCTACTGGTACCATGTAACCCAGTACTACCTTTGACTGGTCGGGTGGTTGACAACTAAACTGGTTCCCCCATTAGGCTTGCCTGGTGCAGAGGGTGGCTAGACACCCTGTAAGATGAAAACAAGGCCTGTCAAAGGGTGGACAAACCCTCTTGTCGGGTCAATAGTCATAAAGAAAACATGTGCTGTGAAGTGCAGAAAGGGCATCCCTTGCATCGAAGGTTGGTCTGGCCATTCCCTATAACAGAACATCCCCCAGCCGTCTTGGACCTCATCGTGCTGCTGGATCTGGAGGGGACATTGAGAGGGTGGGTTTGGACCTGAGCAACCCCAACTCACCTAAATCCATTCACACACGCTGTTCCTTTCTGAGGAATGGGGTGTCCTCTTATCAAATCCCACAAACTGACAAAAGAAATCATCGTCATCCTATGGGATGGATAGCCAGAAGATGCAGTTTTGAGCTGGTCATCTACCCAATGATGACCCTGAGTCATTTAAATGAGCCAACGGCAAGGTGTGCACTAATGATGGCCGGAATCCAACCTTGATTGGCATGTGATGCAACTTCCAAATAAGTTTCAGACATGGAGGACACATGATGATTCTCAATCCATAATAGTCCAGACAGAAAGGGAGGCCACCTGCATCTTCACAATCCACATTCAGCAAGAGGTCATGGGTGGAAATGGATGGGAGGGCAGAAGAGGAAAAGTTTGGGAAGTAATAGAGGAGAGGATAGCTCTCTGAATGGAGAGGGAAAGGGCGGGAGCTGGAGAAAAGGAGTCGGGGATAGTGAAAGAGAGGGAGAGAGATAGGGGAAGGGCCTATTGGAAACCAGAGGTTGATTGTAATGCCATCTGGTTGGAGAGTGCCTTGACAGAATATTATGTGTTCCTCCGATTTGCAAGGTAGCCTCAGTAAGGCAGTGCATGAGGCCATGTTCAGACATTGGTGTAGGAGTGGAACATGGAACTGAAATGGTTGGCCACTGGAAGGTCACTACTATTACAGCAGACAGCACGAAGGTGCTCAGTGCAACTATCAGTCTGTGTCCAATCTCTCCGATGATGTAGTGGAAGCCATAATGGGAGCACCGGATGCAATAGATGACCCCTGCAGATTCACAACCGAAAAGTTGGCTCACATGGAAGGACTATTGAGTCCTGAATGGAGGTATGTAGCACAAGTGTAGCATTTCCTGCAGTCACAGAGGTAGGTACCAAGCGGGCAATTGGTGGGAAGTGATGAATGGATGAGGGAGCCACAGAGGTACTGGTCCCTGCTGAAGGCAGAGAGGGGTGATGTGGTAGGTAAGGACAAGGGGAACTCAGTGCTTGTGCATCTTGGGGTGGAGGGGGCTAGGGCAGATGTGCAGTGAATGGAGGAGATGCTGGTAAGGATTGAGTTGATTGTGATAGAGGGAAAGCCATGTTTTTTGAAGGAGGACATATCAGATGATCTGGCATGGCAGACCTCATCTTAGGAGCTGATGTGACGGAGATGAAGGAAAAAAATCCTTTCAGGGAACAGGGTATGAAAAGGTGAAATTGAAATAACTGTGGAAGTTGGTGGATTTGTAGAAAACTTTCTACAATTTACAAATCAATCATCTACACCTCTTCACAACCTGTCCCCGTAAGGCTTTTATTCCTTTCTTTCTATTCCTCCATCACCGTCGCATCTGCTCCCAGGACGGGATCTTCCATTCCAGTTTATCCAAGATATTCTCCTTCAAGAAATGTGGCTTCCCCTCTACTATAACAGACATCAACTAAGACCTTACTTCCTGCATATCTTCCCTGGCCCGGCCTCTAGACTTGCATGGAAGTCTACCACTCCATCAGCTTCCACATCCCTTGCATCGAAGCTTGGTCTGGCCATTCCCTATAACTTCCACATCCAACATACTATCCTCTGCAATTTTCACCACCATGATCCCACTATCAGACACATCTTCCACTCTCTGCCTTCCACAGGGACCATTCCCTTCCTGACTTCCTCGTCCACTCACCCGTTCCCACCCTTTGGCACTTTGGTATCTATCCCTCTGTCAGCAGGAAATGCTACACATGCAAATATCTCCTCTAACACCATATGGGGCCCCAAACAGTCCTTGAAACTGAGGCAACACTTCACAAGAATTTTCGCATCTCTACTTTTGCTCTGCCCACTGTAATATAGGGGGTTGCCTCCCAGTGACAAAAAAATTCAATTCCAAACCCCACTCCCACACCATGACCTCCTGCACTGCCAAACTGAGGCCACCACAAACTGGAGAAACTATACTTAATATTCCGTCTCGGCAATCTCTAACCAGATGGCATTAACGGCAACCTCTCTGGCATCCATTAGGCTCCTCACCAGTCTCACTCCCTATCCCTTTGACTTCTTTCCCCCAGATCCTCACCCCCTTCGCTCTCCATTCAGAGTTAACCCGCCCCCCCCATCACTCCCCAGTTTTTCTATTCTGCCTTCTGACCTATATCCATCTATGGCCTCATGCATGTGCTCCTCCCCCTATCTTTCCTCCCTCCTGCACCATTTTATTCAGGTGCTTGCCTGCTTTTTGATCATACCTTGATCAAAACGTTGGCTATATATCTTTGCTACATAAAGAATGCTGCGTTACCAGTATCTGAAGAGTCGAATGAGGTGATTAATAGGAATAGAAAATAATCTTGATGAGTGTCTGCTGAACTCTGTCATATACTCCTGTGTGAGTGAGATCCTGCATTAGGAAGTATGTGTGACTAAATGTATTATCGGTGGCACACGTTTATCCACTCTGATCGTGTGTTCTCCTGGAAGGCAGCGTAGGCCCTGAAATAAGTCATTGTGCTCTTTTAGGAATTCATCATAGACTGTATCTCCTTCATTTTCCACAACGAGGACTCTTTTTACCCGGTTCAGTTTCTCACAGGCTGTTAAACCAAGTATGGCCTGCACATCCTTTGGTACCATGATGAATATGCTCTTTGTCCTTGTGTTTCCCTTTGACCATTGCACTGGTATAGCAGTACCTGAATATCCTGTCACCTTCACTTTTGTTCCATACATCTTTGGTCTTGGTCTAATCTTCTTAAAATCAGTCTCTAATATTACATTAATTTGTGCTCCAGTATCCAATTTAACTGAAATGTACATGTCATTTACTTTTAATCTCAACCTCCAGTCTCTGTTTTCTTTCTTGTTTTCAGTCACAACATCTACATGGAATTCCTTTATCTCCCTTTCATCTACTGCTTGAACCTTACTTTGTTGCACTTGGTTCCTATAGCAACGGGCATAATGGTTGCTTGTGTTGCACATATTGCATGTTTTACCATATCCTGGACACTTTTTTGGTAGGTGATTTGATTGTCCCTTTCATTTTGTTCACTGGCCACACCTCTCTTTCCCCTTTGGCATTCTTTTTGTTAAATGGTTTATGTCCATTCTTGTTCACTGCATCCACGTTGCAGCTAGTTTCACTGAACAGCTCCTTTGCCTGCAATTTTACAGTTTCTGTAGTGCTATAGCTTTTCCCAGGTCTAGATTTTGCTCTCTTAGCAGTCTTTCCCTTAGACTATTATCTGAAATAACACACACAAATCTTGCTTTTTATCAATGAGTCAGTCAGTCCACCAAATTCACAAGTTTTGCTTCTGTTTCTCAATTCAGTCACATACTGATCTATACTTTCTTCCATTTTCTGTCCACATGAAAAATCTGTGCTTTTCAAACATCACAATACATTTAGGTATGCAGTATGCCTCAAAATGTTCCATTATTTTTTCCAATTTAATTTTGTCTCCTTCTATAGCAAATGTTAAGTTTTTATACACCTCTAGGATTTCTTCACCCATGACAATGCAAGAAAACTGATGCTTTCACATTGTTATTTTTTCTCATCAGCTCCGACTGCCACTAAATACAATCCAAAATGCTGTTTAAATCTGTTCCAATTTTCAGCCACATTACTTGTCAAATGAAGTTTCGCTGGTGGATGTAATCCTTTCATTTTTCACCTTGTTAGCTTCTCTTCACTGATCAGTTGCTGATTTTAGATTTTACCTTTTAAAGTATTTCCTTTTAATTTCCTTCATCCCACTTCTGACATCATGTTTCATCTTGTATTCATATGTATGAGTTCCTTGGAAAAACATGGATGAAGGAAAAGGTTCTTTACTTTAAAGTTGATGTAAATGGCCCAAGAGGCGTGCCATGAGACTGCAAGCCTCCACTACAGATTGTACATGCTGTCTCTTGCTCTGTATCAGCCTCCTGCTGGCAGCCAAGTCTAATCAAACAGGAACTATAATCAAGGCCTTGCTAATGGCCATGTAAACATGATCACTAACATTACAGCCCCTGTCTCACTCCTCACATTCTGAGCTCTCTACACAAGCTTTTCTGTGAAATCAAGACCTGATGAAGAGTTTTGACTCAAAACACCGACATTTCTTTTTCTCCCACTGATGCTGCTTGTCCTGTTGAGATCCAGTTTACATCAGAGCTGCTTGTGGTGATACTGTTGCTACTTTCCTCTGAGAAGCTTTCTTCTCCAACAATATCCAAAAGAGTAAAGTTGTTTGAGAGGGGAATAGCCACAGGGGATTCCTGCAATGTAATCCTGCATCTCCTGGCAGTCACCCATCTATCCTTTAATATGACCACCTCATTGAAACTGCTATCTATGATCCTCTCTGACTCCTCTATGCTCCTTGTTGGGTCCAGCAGCCACTCCAACCTATTTACATGGCCTGAGAGGAGCTGCAGCTGGAAACACTTCCTGCAGATGCAGTCCTCAGACACCCCTGATCCCCCATATCTGACAGGAGGAGCACACCACTCCACTCTCACACCAGGAAATGGTAAAGATCAAAAGTTGAAATTGCACAATGCCACCTCATTTCACCATGAGGAATAACATTACAGAGCCTCAAATAAAATCCAATTATCTCCTGGGATACATCATAGTCAGTCTTTCGTACTTGATCTGATCATTAATCTTAAGTTCAAGTTTATTATCAGCTAACTGTACAACTAGACAAAACAGCATTTTTCAGTACCACAGGGCACACAAAATACACAGCACATAATAATCAATACATAACAAGGTGGGGAGAGAAGGGAAGAAGGGCCAGGGGAGGAGCATTGGCCAACAACCAAGAAGTGATAAATGGATATGGATAGGAGGGCATGAGAGTAAAGCTGAGAATTGATTGAGGAGGGGGATAGTTCGGTGAATGCTGAATTGGAGGAAAGGAGACAGAGAGAATGTGAAAGGAAGATCAAGGATCTAACAGAAACCAGTGAAGTTGATGTTAATGCCATTGACTTAGAGAATGCCCAGACAATATGAGGTATGGTTCCACCAGTTTGTGGGAAGACTCAGTTTAGCAGTGCATGAGACCATGGATAGACATTTCGGCATAGGAATGGGGTAGGAAATTGAAATGGATTGCCAATCGCTATAATTGTGGTTATGTCCCAGTGGCAACCCATTTCATTTCCTATGTTGACATGTCTGTTCATGGCCTTATGCACTGCCAAACTGAGACCATTTGCACATTGGAGGAAAACCCCCTCATATTCTGTCTGGTCATCCTCCAACCAGATGACATTGACTTCTGTGGTTACCTTTATCCACACTGCCCCACTACCACCCTTCCCATCTCTCTCTTTCACTATACCTCTGTCTCCCTCCCCCCGCTCCCCCCCCCCCCACCCTGCTCTGTATTTGCTGAGCTGCCTCTCCACTGATTAATACTCAGATTTTCTCTCCTGCCTTCCTATCCATTGTCCACCTCTGACCTCTTGGCTGTTGTCCTGTGTTCTTAACATCCCTTCTTCTCTCTTCCTCCCACCTATTTTGTTGCTCATACCTTGATCAAAAGGTTCAGTCCCAAATCATTGCCTCCAATGGACACTGCGGAACCTACTGAGTTTCTCCAGTACTTTTGTGTAGTTATTTTTTGAATATTTTATTTACAATTTTTTCCATACATGTAATTAATAAACCATTATACATAACAATAAATATTTAAATTTAAGAACTTTTCATTCATTACATGATGGTTGTAACCCCTCTATTTCCCTCCCTACCCAATCCCTCACTCCCCCCCACCCCCCATATATATATATATATATATATATATAGTAATATAAAATAAGAAAGATAGCATCATGGATCACTCAGAGTATTGCTTCCAAAACACTGAACTCCAACAAAGTTTATATGATCATTTTAAGGAAAAAAGGTTAGCACAGGTCTTAAGAGGATGGAAGAATGTTTCTATGTAAAATTTGTATATACGGGCTCCAAATTTGCATCAATATAGCATGTTTATTTCTCAAATTATATGTAATTTTCTATAAAGGGATATAGCTTTGAATTTCTGTATTTCATCTTCCCACACCTAAATGTGAATCTGATTTCCAAGTCACTGCTATATATTTCCTTGCTACTCCTAATGCTATTTTAACAAATTTCATTTGATATATTGTTAATTTGAACTTGTGTCTTCTTCTTTCTATATTCACCAATAGGAATAACTCTGGGTTTAGTGGAAATACTTGTTCTAAAAAAGTTCCCTAAATCTACCCAAAAAGGTCTTACCTTCAAGAATGATCAAGTTAAATGTAAAAAAGTACCTATATCTTCACCACACCTACAACATTGATCTGATAAATCTGATTTCATTCTATTCAATTTTTGTGGTGTTAAATATAACTGATGTAAAAAATTATATTGAACTAATCTATATCTTACATTAATAGTATTTGTCATACAATCTTGACAGAGATCCAACCATCTTTGCTCATCAATTGTAATATTAAAATATAACTCCCATTTCTGTCTAGATTTATGCATTCCTTGTTTAACAGTTCCTGTTTGCAATCAAAGAAATATTGCAAAAGTAATTTTTTTAGCATTTCGTCTCCTAATAAGAGTTTCCACCTCATTACAAATAGGTAACCGTATCTCTGGATCTAACTTTTCCCTTAAATATCCTCTCTGTTGAAACTAACAAAAAAGGTATAACTAGGTATTCCACATTTATTCCTCACTTGCTCAAATGACATCAATTAGCCTTGTTCATATCAATCTTCAATATGTTAATAACTTTATAAAACCAAATATTTCAAAATGGATTGTCCAGTGGTGGTACAAGCTAGTTTTGAATCAAAGGCATCTTGGGCAGTAAACTACCTTTTATTCCAATTTCACCATTTATTTAATTTCAAACAAAAAAGTGCTTCAACAATGATGTCTCTTTACCACCAATAATTAATTTTGAGTCCCATTTATAAATAAATTCCTCTGCTAATCTCCCTTCTATTTTATCCCATTCTATTGTAAACACACTGTGTTTTCTACTCCTTCAAAAAGAGAAGTAATGAACCTCATTTGAGCCACTTGGTAATAATTCTTAGTTAGGAAGCTGAAGGCCTCCCAATTCATGTTTCCACATTAATCTTTCTATCGAAACTCTTGACATTTCACCTTTCCAAAGAAATTTCCTTAGATGTTTATATAATTCTTGACAAGAATTTTGTAGCAACAATGTAGGTAAGGTTTGAAAGAGATACTGAATTATTGGAAATATATTCATCTTAATACAATTAACCCTTCCTATTAATGTTATTGGCAAAGATATCCATTAAAAAAAATCTTATTCAACCTTTTTGAGTAATGGAAAATAATTCCAATCTGTCAAAGGCTTTTTCTGTATCTAAAGCCACAGCATCAATTAGATGTTCTTTTTGTGCTAAATGTATAATACTAAGTAATCTGCCCATGTTGTCTGCTGATTGTCTCTTTTATACAAAGCCTGTCTGATCCATATTTATAAATTTAGGTAATAATTTAGTCATTCTATTCACCAATATTTTAGCAAGAATCTTATAATCTGTATTCAGTAATGTAATAAGTCTATATGATGAAGGTTTCAAAGGGTCGCTATCTTTTTTTGGTATCACAGTAATTATTGGAAGAGTATGTGATATTGATGCTTTAGCAAACATTTCCATAAAGATAAGAATCGATAAATCTTTAAATTCTTTATAGAATTCAGACAGAAAACAATCTTCTCCTGGTGCTTTATTACTTTGCAATGAACTTATTGCCTTCTTCATTTCTAGTTGTATAAAATTAGCACTTAATTCTGCTCGTTCTACTATACTCAATTTAGGTAAATGTATCTGAAATAAATATCTATCTATTTTAATCTCATCTTTTAAAGACTCTGGCATATATAATTTAGAATAAAATTTCTTAAAAGATTTATTTATTTCTTGAGGTTTGTAACTGATGACATTCAAATAATTTTAAATTACATTAATTGTTCTTGATACCTGTTCCGCTTTCAATTGCCATGCGCAAGTACTTCATGTAATCGTTCACCTAACAAATAATACCTCTGTTTAGTTCTCTTAATCGCCTTTTCTGTTCTATAAATTTGTAATATATTGTTTTTTTTATTAATTAGTTGCTTATGTTTATCCTCAGAGCTTCTCTTTTGAAGATGTTTTGTCCAAAACTGTTATTTCTTTTCTAATTGGTCTATTGGTTTCATATACTCCTTCTTGATTTTAGAAGTAAAGATTATAATTTGATCTCTCAAATGTGCTTTTAAAGTATCCCATATTACAAATTTATAATTCAAGTTCATGTTAACTGTATTTGTTCTCTAATAAAATGTATGTGATATGCACCCCAAGGATGTGTGCTTAGCCCACTGCTCTACTCATTATACACCCATGACTGTGTGGCCATCTACAAGTTTGCCGATGGCACCACAGTCACACATTGACAATTAACACATTTTGATATATCTCTTTTGATTAATGTATTATATGGCGAGCTCTCCACTGGCCACCGTGACAGAGGTGCACCAAAGAAAAGGTACAAGGACTGCCTAAAGAAATCTCTTGGTGCCTGCCACATTGACCACCGCCAGTGGGCTGATAACGCCTCAAACCGTGCATCTTGGCGCCTCACAGTTTGGCGGGCAGCAGCCTCCTTTGAAGAAGACCGCAGAGCCCACCTCACTGACAAAAGGCAAAGGAGGAAAAACCCAACACCCAACCCCAACCAACCAATTTTCCCTTGCAACCGCTGCAATCGTGTCTGCCTGTCCCGCATCGGACTGGTCAGCCACAAACGAGCCTGCAGCTGACGTGGACTTTTTACCCCCTCCATAAATCTTCGTCCGCGAAGCCAAGCCAAAGAAAGAAGAAGAAAGAATGTTGAAGCACTGAGTATCCAATATTTCTGGCGTAATTCTGACAACACATGATTATAACCACCATGGCCTGTTTTCTCATGTACATGTCAAACAATCAATTCAGAAATATGTAATTCCTTAGCTAATAATAATTGGATGTTTTACTTCTTCTGGAATTATTGCTTTTTCCAATCTTTCTCCTACTATCAATACATCATTTATTAGAATCAGATTTAGCTTGTAAACACGACTTACCTTTGTAATAATCAGATTCTTCTTCAATTTTGATATCCCATTATCAAACGTCTTTTTCTGACAAAAACGAATGATCTCCAATTCAGCATTCACCAATTCATCAACTGTTAAGTAACAGCTCTTTTGAGTCTTCAGATTCTCCTTTTTGACATAGTTTTTAATCTAAGAATCCATGCTACTGCCTTTTTCAAGTGAAACCATGAAGAATGATAGCAAATTAACTGAATAATCAGATAATTCTCATTAGATATTTGAATAGTATTCACATTAGTGTTTTGGATTTCTGGATCCTCCATTGAAAATTCTTTTAACTCTTCTGGATTTTGAGGCCAATCTTCTTGAGATTGTGAAAGAAATTGAGAACTAAACACCCAAATGTTGGCTTGAATTTGAACTTTTGATCCTCGTCAAGCCATGTCAGCTGCATTATCCATTGTTTTAACATATCTCCATTGATAAGCATGCAAAACCTTCTCGGTCTCATTAATTCTGTTAGCCACAAAGGTACAAAACCTCATCATTTTATTATTAATGTATTTAAGCACTGATGTACTATCAGACCAAAACATAGAATCTGCTAACTTCATCTGTAATTCTCTTCTTAATACAGTTCCATTTTGCTCACCATAGTAGTGGCAGTCAATTCCGATTGAGGTATGGTGACCAAATTTAATGGAGTCTCTCTGGCTTTTCCCATTACAAATCCACAATGTACTCGCTCTTGGTTATTTTGTAGTACTAAATAACTGACAGTACCCAAACCACCTTTCCTCACATCAGCAAAATGGTGTAACTGAGCAAATGTGACAATTCCAAAGTCTGTAGGTTTAAAACATTTGTTGACTTCAAAACTTTTTAACATTTCAAGGCTGTCAATCCAATTCACCCAATCTTGTGCAATAGAATCTGGTATTTTTTGGGGGGTGGCGTGATGGCGTAGGAAGAAGATGTGTAATTCCACCTTTCCCCAGTTGGAATAATAAATTCCCGATTTGAAGATTTTGTAAAAACTTGAAAGCTTATTCTAAAGTTGTCTGTATATTACAAGAGTATAATGGCTACTAATGCAAAGAAACTGAAAACACAATTTCAGAAGAAACTTTTATTCAAGAGAACAGAGGAATTAAGGCCTACCTACCAAGTGGAACCCACGGAGTCAACTGGTCTGACAGCCAAGCCTCAACGCACTCCAGCTCGTCTAAGTATTACAGTATAACGATATTCAACTTTATACAGATATAAAAGAAATAAACAAAATAAGATGAATTCAAAAAGTATTGCGAGAGCTTATATCTCTGTTATGATTCTTCGAAGAATGAGATACTAACTCTCGGTCCGCTCGGATATTATGACATATGACATTATAGTAACTATGGTAACACTAAAAAAAACAATTTTCCTCTAAGGGATGGGCACAAAATTAATAAAAATCAAAAACCCAAGGTTTTAACCTTTACACAGTGGAGGGATGTGTAATAATGGAGATAGTTGAGTGGAGGTGTGGGGTGAAATACAAGGTAGGTTGTCAAGTCAAAATTGTCAAGATTATGGTCATCCACATCACGGAATGTGGAATATAGAATCAGTGGATTGCATTTGATGGAGCTTGTGGGGGAGCAGTTGTGCATTGCACAAATCTGAACTGGGAGGTGCAGGGTGCAGTGGTGGAACTGCCCACATAGGTTGAGAGGAGGGGGTGAGGATTGGTATTATTGGGGCAGGGCTTAGGTCATGGTTATCATGGTTTTTAAGGACTAAGAAGAGCAAAGTCCCAAAACTTGATACTGCCCGATGCTTCCCTTTTTCTTCCCCACATGCATGTTTACAGAGGGAGAACCTGCATCCCGTGAACCTCCTGCAAAGTCCTGATCCAAGGTCAACCATCCCTTTGGATCGACAGATGTTGCTTGATTGCTGCATTTCTTCAGCAGCGTGGGGCGGGGGGGGGGGGGGGGGGAGGGTTTGCTCCAGATTCTAGTATCTGCAGTTTTTTTATGTTTCTATATGCATTGGCAATGACTAACCCTGCCCCACTACAGTTCTCCAAGGTTACCCCCAGCCCATTAGCCCTTACTCCCAGCAAAAAATGACAGAGACATTTTAATTCAATTGACTGAATAAATTAACGATAATATTTATTCTTCATTTGCTTAGTCTCATTTAACAGAATATTTGTGCAAGTTTAACTGCAAAGCACAAGATGACTGCATTTGCACATGAATGCAGTTGGACCTTTATGGTTATGTGCTGCATAAAGGGATGGTCAGAGTCTTATTTCATTCTTAAGTATTTGTTTTGTATGTTTAATGTGACTTTTCAATTGGAAAGATTGCTTCACAAGCTGTAAAGCCATTGTAAAGGCCACATTTAGAGTCTAATGTGCATTTTTTGATCACTTCCCTACCAGGAAAGAGATCAATGAGATTGAAAGAGTGCAGGAAAAAAATTTGACAAGGATTTTGCTGGGATTTGAAGAGCTGAGTTATAGAAAAAGGTTAAATAAGTTAGTTCTTTATTCCCTGGAGCTTTGGAGAATGAGGGGAGATTTGATAGAGGTATTTAAAATGATGTGCGTAGACTGGGTCAAAGCAAGCAGGCTTTTTTTTCACTGAGATTGGGTGAGACAAGAACAAGAGGACATGGATTAGGAGTGAAAGGTGAAATGCTTAAGGGGAAAGTGTGGAGTGGAGATTTGATTTTGACGTTTAAGAGAAGATTGGAGAGTTACATGATGGGAGGGAGACGGTCCAAGTTGATAATAGTTCGGCACACCCAAGATGGTACGACAGACCATGAACTTACATTGTGTTACCCATGCTATAGTATGGAAACTGGCATCAGAGTACAATCATTGCCACAGCAACAGATTACTATCTTAGGCTATCTTTGAGCAATATTATTTCACGTTAGCAACAAAGGTGAATTGATGCGCACTTATAATGGTGACTTGCTTCAGGAGGGCATGTGTTCTCAAAACTCTCACAGCTGTATGGAGTTGCATCTGAATGAATCACAGCTCACAAACAGAGTCACTGAGTTAAAGTGCCTTTGGAAGTTAGGGAATATTTCTGCAGTACACCCATGTTGCATTTATTATAGGTCTTTGCTGGTTGAGAACTGTTTATTGGACTCACAGCATGGAGATGGACACATCTCCCCAAAGAACATTGCTGTCGCAGCCTGATGGGAGCACCGGGGACCGAGTCCGGCGTCGGACCACGATGCCAGCTGTGCAATTGCGTCGTTGCCATTGAAAATTTCCATTCATTGACAAAAATGGAACTACATTAAGATAATTTGAAGACAATCACCTCGAGCGAGCAAGTTAAGAAGGTGGTGTCTTTGTTCAACAGTCGATGTCTGCCGAAGCCGTCACCCATCCGCTTGTAGTGTTGAGGGGATCCTCACCCTTCTTGCCCCCACCCCCAACTTCATTTGCCGTCAATCCCCCTCCCTTCTAACCGACGATGGCCGGTGTTTGGCTCGGAGCTGCTTACCATACCCGGGGACAGAGGGAGGTGCTTTCCGTGGCCTTGATCCTGGTCCCGGGAAGCCGGGTCTCCCCTAGCGACGGTCAACAAGCGGCAGCTGCTCCCGCCTTGTGCGCTCGCCACCGGCTCGCCTCTCCGTGCGGCGACGCGCCGCCAGAAGAAGCCGGAGCCTTCCTTGCTCTGAAGCCGGCGGGGATGGAAAACTCTTTCTGATCACTGGGCCATTGTCTCTTTTGAGGCGCGGGTCAGGATGGCTGATTTTAACAGGACCACGTCGGCCGGCTACCGCCTGGCAGACGCAGCGACGGTCGGTGCCCCGACTCCCCACAGCAAGGCGGCGGGGAGCGTCCGCTCGGCCCCGGGCAAGGACAGGCTGAATGGCGTTCGGAACGACCAAGTGTGGAGGGAGTTCGTGCGGGCGGAGCGTCAGGGTGTCGTGCAGTGGTGAGTATCCTGCTCGACTTTTGCAGGAGGAGTTGCTGGCCCGGACTTTCCCTTACGGGGGCCGCTGCTCTTTCTCAGCGAAAGGGCGCTCATCCCAGGCTCGCTGCGTCCCTGTGGGTGTTGGTGGATGGACCGGATCCGGTGAACTCGCCGTGGAAGGGGTCGGTGGAGCCCATGACACCACGGGCAGTCCAATCCACGACCCAGCAGGTGAAGTCGCCCAGACCCTCCGTGCAGCAAGACGGGCTGGTAAAGGACGAGGGAGAGCAAAACCATCGAAGTCCCAAAGACGGGACAACATCTCTCCCACCCCCCCAAAAAAAGGTTTGCTTCTTGAAAATAAATCGGAGATGATGAAAGACAATTTCAAGACGAACACGAAGATAATTTCAGATTTCCTCTCACGCAGCAAGTTGGAGAAATGTCAAGTTAACTTTGATGGAATTTAAGATGTTTGTTCATGACGCTCGTTAGTTCAACTGACCTAAAAATGTTTTGCTACTGATTTTAATTTGTGCTCAGCATCTGATGCCTCTGTTGTCACAGGCAGCATTGCTGGATTCCAGATGCGTAGGTGCCATGTCCTCTCACCATGGTTGGTCACTGACTGCACCAGGATCAGCAGGAAGTCCCAAGTGCAGATGCAGGAAATGAATTTTCAATGTCCTGCTGCACTTCATGGGTTTGTATCCTTGAAGGAGATTTAAAATATGACAGGAAATCACAAAAATCGGTATATCTAAATAGACAATAGGAGCTGGAGTAGGCCATTGGGCCAGCACCGCCATTTTAGATCATGGCTGATCATTACCATCAGTACCCCTTTCCAGCCTTATCCCCATAACCCTTAACTCCGTTACCCACAAGACTCTCTTTTGAACATAGTCAGCGAATCCGCCTCTACCACCAAATAGGAACATTTGTGGCCTGAAATGTGAAATTAATAACACCGTCACCACATGCTTTACCAGTTGAACATCTCCGTGTCTTTATTTTCCTGCTTCCCTTATTTCATCATCCCGCACCTTCCACCTCCAGTGCATACCGTCTGACTTCCGGTCACGTTAATACATCTCATGCATATTCATTATCATGACATCCCTCCTTTCACCAGAAATAAACTTTGTATCTTTATGTTTAAATGTAAACACTTTAACACTATCAATAGCATTTTTCTGCCTTCTGAACCAACAAAACAATTTCAAATTCAAAACAAAACCAACTTCAAATTCCCTGTTCACAAAATGTTACATAAACCTGTTATAACCCAATGCAATATAATAGCTCAACTGTTCTTCTGTAATTATACTAATACAATGCTCACCTCGTGCAAAATGTAAACATTTAAATTTATACACCTCACATGTTTAAATTCCAATACTTTTTTTTTCATTTAATACCAAATAGTCGACTAAACAAAAATGCAATTCATACAGCACTCATACATGTACTTTATGATGTATTGATCAAATCACTGTCCAAATGTTCCCATTATCATTTCTCTTCCTTGGGGAGTAACATTACTGCGCTTCATTGAAACTCATTCCAACTATCACAAACTTTCACTTTCGTGATAATGCAGGCGCGATTAGAAATATGGCACAAAATCTTCATATCGCTTAGGTGGTTTCCTGTCCCGTCTCGGCCTTCCTGCAATGCAACTGTCGCAACTTGGTTGTTCACCCTCAGCACCGGAAACACTGGTGTTTCTGGTACTCTGGCCACTTCATCGGGAATGCTGGTAACTACCTCTGGAACATCATCTGGTCCCTCAGGTTGAGCATCTCGTATTGGACTTCCAACCACTTCACTCGGTGTCGCTCTGGATTGGTACTTTTTGACACCAGACACGTTTCTTTTGTACAGGACTCCAGGTGGAGACTTGATTGTCACCATACTGCTGCTTCTGGATACAACCGTGTAGGGTTGATGGTAATAAGGTGTGTCTAGCTTACCACCACTCTCTTGCCTCACAAGAACATTATCTCCAGGCATGATCTCTGAGTACCTGGCCCCACGCCTCAAGTCTGCATACAGTTTTGCTGCTCCCTTCTTTTCAGCATCGTGGTCCTTCATCTCCTGGTCGTCCCTGATTTCCTTTATTTCGGGCATTTTTGTGCAGATTTTCCTCCCAAAAAGTACTTCTGCTGGACTTTTTCCTGTGGTTGCATGAGGCATTGCCCGATAAACAGCTACATAGGATAGCAATGCTTCTCTCCAGTTCTGTCCTTCTGCATGAGCAATCCGTAATCGTTTTTCGATGGACTGATTTTGTCTCTCAACTTCCCCATTGGCTTGCGGCCATTTAGGAGTTACCTTATGATGGTGGATACCTGTGGTCCTCATGTATTCAGCAAATGTCTCTGAAATGAACTGTGGACCATTGTCAGAGTATAGCGTAACAGGCAATCCATATCTCGCGAAGATCTCTGCCAATGTTTGTATTGTTTTTTCAGTGGTCGTTGACCTCATCACAGAGTACTCATAGTATCTGCTGTAGTAGTCCACCACTACCATGATTGACTCACCAGTTGGTAAATGTCCGAGAAAATCAACAGCTACATCGATCCACGGTCCTGTCGGGAGTTGCGTACTCCGGATCGGCCCTGGAGGATTACTCCTACTTGTGAGTTGACACCCATGGCAGGTTTTGACGAATTTCTCTGCGTCTTTATCACAACCTGGCCACCATGCTTTACTCCTGAGGTTTTGCTTGGTACCAACAATACCTAGGTGTCCTTCATGAGCCTTCAGTCTCAACCTCTGTGGTATCACCAATCTACACCCCCTCAATACACATTGCCCGATGCAACAAAGTTCATCTCTAATGGGAATATATGCCTTGTGAATTCACTTGTCCCATTGTCCACTTTGGATACATTCTCTAACTTCCATGAGTTCTGAGTCATGTTCGGACTCTCTCTCGACTTCCCTCGTTGTCACAGCTTCCGGTGTCGACTGAATAGCTACAAAGCGTACAAAACTCTCTGCTTCTGTCCCCAATTCTGACTTGGATTGTGGGCATCCATTTTTCAACAATCCGGACAGCAGATAAGCAATGTTTGCTTTCCCGGCAATATGAACTACTCTGTACTTGTACGGTTGGAGTCTGAGCACCCATCGTTCTGTCCTGGCACACGGTTTGGACCTGGCGGCATAGATCACCTCCAATGGTTTATGGTCCATGATGAGTTCAAATTCAATGCCATACAAATATGCATGGAATCTCTCGCAGGCCCATACAAGTCCGAGTGCTTCTTTCTCTGTCTGAGAATATCTCCTTTCCACATCTGTCAAAGATCTGCTGGCATAGGCAATGATTCTTGGTCCCACATCACGCATCTGGACCAACAGGGCTCCTAAACCAACAGGACTAGCTATGACTTTGGTTGGTGCAGCCGGATCATAATACCCAAGAGTATCGGCATTCATCAGACTTTGTTTCAGAGCTGTGAATGCTCCCTTCTGCTCAGAGCCAAAATGGAATGGTACACCTTTCCTGGTTAGTTTCCTCAATGGTTCTGCCAGTGTAGCAAAGTTAGGGATGAACTTTGCGCAATAATTAACCAATCCCAAGAAGCTCCTCATCTCCGTTGCATTCTGGGGTTCATGTGCATCTGCAACAGCTTTCACCTTGGCATCAGCTGTGTTCAGTCCTTCCCGTGTAAGCCTGTGTCCCATGAATTCCATCTCTGAGCCACCAAACTGGCACTTGTCTCCATTCATGGTGAGGCCTGCCCTCTGTAGTCTGGATAGCACACACCTCAACCGTCTGTCATGCTCTTCCTTTGTAGCCGCATGGACTATGATGTCGTCAGAAATGTTGGAAATTCCAAGAATGCCTTGAATCACTCAATGGATTTCGTACTGGTAGATCTCAGGAGCTGCATTGATGCCGAACAATAGTCTCTTGTACCGGTACAATCCACAGTGAGTCACAAATGTTGTCACGTCCCTGGATTCTGGGTCCAGCTCTAGTTGATGATAGCCCCATTTTAAATCAATTTTTGAGAACACCTGACTGGTTGTTAACTCCTGAAGTACTTCCTCCACTGTTGGTATGGGGTGTTGTTCTCGAATTATAGCTTAATTGGCCATCCTCATATCAACACACAGTCTTATGTCACCATTTGGTTTGGGCATGATCTCTACTGGGCTGACCCATTGTGTTGAATGTTCTACAGGTTCAATAATGTCTTGCTCGATCAACTCTTTGATTTTGGCCTCAACTTTCCCACGAAGTCCAAATGGAGTTCTGCGCACTGGTTGCGCCTTGGGTTTGAGCGTTTTGTCCACTGCTAGCTTTAGTTGTCGACCTTTCAGCTTTCCTACTCCCTGGAAAACTGCGGGGAATTCTTGCTTCATATCCTCGTATGACTGAACTGAATTGACACGAGCTCCAATATGAAGTATTGCCTGGTCTTGCTCCGTGCGTCTACTCAGCAATGGTTCTCCCCTCTCGTCTATGACAACAAACTCTGCTTCGGTGTACTTGTCACCAGCTTCAACAGTCGCAGTGAAACATCCAATGGTCTGCAATGGCTTGGTTGCTGTGTATGGATACAGTTTCTTTGAACACTTCTTTGATGTACAAATGATCTTTTTTCAATTTTTCCCATAAATGTCAGTCAATTACATTACTGTCACTGCCTGAGTCTACAATGACCAGAACTGTCACACCACCAATTATCACTGGGACCTTCTCGTGATGTACATTATTCAATGTAAACTGATAGTATTTCTGCCCATCCTGGTTGTCATCATCATCGTCACTTTCTGGGTCACCTTCTAAATGGCGAATAGTGCCTTTCTTTCCAGGATACTTTCCTTTCCCCCAAGCTTTGCCCTTAGAAGCTGTACTCTTCCCATTCTGGTTTGCATTTGACTTGCTTTTGCACTTCTTTGCAAAGTGGTCCTTACCTCCACACTTTCTACAAACTTTGCCTTTTGCTGGGCAGCATGGGTCTTTTCCAAAATTACCTCTGTTTCCACATCTGTAACACTCCAAGCCATGTGTCGGCATATTTCTTGGCTGGCTATGGCTATGTGAGAGCCTATTTACTTGTTGACCAACTTTGTCTTTACTGGGCTGGCTTGAGTTGTCTTTCAGTTTCATGGTATGAAATTTCCCCTCATCAACCTCTAATGCAGCAGCAATTGCTAAAGCATTGGTAAGTTTCAACTCACCCCCTTTTTCCAGCAATCGCCTTCTGAGTTTGTCTGATCTGCAGTGCTGCACAACTTGATCCAATAACTGGTTGTCCAAATCAGCTACCATGTAATTGCATCCCACAGCCAGTTGTCGCAATCTCGTCATGACTGGGCAACCGTTTCTTCATCTTCTTGTTTTGTCTTGCGAAACAAATGGCGTTGAAATGTAGCATTCGGTGTCACCACATAGTGTGCATTCAATGCATCTACGGCTTTCTGGTATTCCTCCTTCCTTCCAGTATTCGAAAGCATCTTAAAAGTTTCCCGAACTGCGGGTCCTGCGGTGAAGAGAAGTAACGCCCTCCGCTGCGCTTTCTGTTCCGCTGTACTGCTATCGAGAAATAGGCCACGACTGTCGGCGTAGGCTTCAAATTCTTCCAGCCATGCCTTCCACTTCACACTCACAGTGCTTGCATCACCCCTCGGGTCAAAATGAGGAACACCTCGAAGTGCTAGAAATTCAGCTTCTGTGACTGCCATGAAGAAAACCTTCCAGCTCAAAGCCACCGATTCAAAATCCAAAATGTTTATCACATTTAAAATCCAAAATGTTTATCCTCGTCGCCAATGTCACATTTGTGGCCCAAAATGTGAAATTAATAACACCATCACCACATGCTTTACCAGTTGAACATCTCAGTGTCTTTATTTTCCTGCTTCCCTTATTTCATCATCCTGTACCTTCCACCTCCAGTGCATACCATCTGACTTCCGGTCAGGTTAATACATATCATGCATATTCATTATCATGACACATATAACCATATACAGCACAGAACAGGCTTAAGGTGTGTTTTTGTGATCAACAGCATAACTGGAGTTTTCCATACTTCATCAAAAATTTTCAATATGGATTGAATGCTGAATCCTTTGGTGGCCCTCTTTGGTACAACAGGAGGGGAATAATTCTTCTTTATCTTTGGTTCAGGGTTCCACCTTTTCTTTTGCCTTTCTTAAACCGAGGGATGCTGCCCCACCTACTCATGATCAGTGGCTGTGTGACTTCGTGTCCTGTTTGAATATGGAAAAGATTTGTTATTCAATTAATAATTCAGATATAAGATTCCAGAAGTTATGGGGGTCATTTATGACTCACTATCTTACTTTATAACTTTGGTGTAATTAAATTGTTTGACTTGAATCTTTTCCATGTTCTTTATATTAATTTTTTTAACTTTCATTTTTATTTTAATACCAGTCATGTATAGCATCCAGCAATGTGGTTAGTTAAGGGGTTTGAGTTTTTCTCCTCTATTATTTTCTTTATTTCTTTTTTTTGTTTTATTAGTTTTTTAATTGAAAAAAGGTATGCTTAGAATATGAATTATGGATTTACAATATATGTATGTTAGTATTTTCAAAATATCTTATTTAGTTTATGTTACTGTCCATAATAAATATACAAAACAGCATAAAATACACCCAAAAGCGTTCAGGAAGCAAAATCTTTCTATCCAATGCTATTAACGAGTCTAACGATTTAGCTTTGGCATTCGATGTCACTGGCATTAACATAGCTGGGAATCAGGATCAACTGGAAACTCAACTGCTGCAGGCACACAAATGTAGTGGTTAGCAGAGCGCCTTGGGTACCCTCTGGTGAGTGAAGCAATTCCAGACACCAGAAGCCCTTTCCACCATCCAGTTGCCTGGATGAGTGCTGCACTAACAATCCTCAAGGAACTGGATCATATCCTGGACAATTCAATAAAGAAATGTGCTGGAGAAATTAGCAGGTCATTGGAAGTGAAGGGTAACTAATTGTAGCGACTACCTTCCTATTCACTGATATGGTTGCTCGGAGGCTAAGTTAGGGGTTTGTCTTTTCAATCATTTCCATGTACATTGCTGTATTCTCAGGCTCTCTTCCATTTTCCAAGTTGACATTATACATTTTTTTGCTACAGCTAAGGCTATCATAATAAATCTTTTTTGTGCTTTATCCAATTTGAGGACTAATTCTTTACTTCTTGTGTTACTTAAAAGAAAGATCTCTGGATTTTTTGGTGTTATTTTTTGTGATTTTATTTAATATCTGATTTAGATCAGAACATATTCACTTTCGTACATGCCCAAATTGCATGTATTGTCGTTACCATTTCCTTCTTACAGCAAAAACATCTATCTGATAATGTTGAATCCCATTTTTTTAATTTTTGAGGAGTAATATATTCCCTGTGTAACCAATTATACTGTATCATGCGTAACCTTGTGTTTATTGTATTCTTCATCGTTCCAGAACATAACTTTTCCCATACTTCATTTTTTATCTTTATGTTTAAATCCTTTTCCCATTTTTATTTAGGTTTATAGTTTATTTCATACTTTTCCTTATCTTGCAGCTTAATGTACATGTTTGTTATAAATCTTTTAATTATCATTGTGTCTGTAATCACATATTCAAAGCTGCTTCCTTCTGGTAATCTCAGTCTGTTTCCCAATTTATCCTTTAAATAAGCTTTCAGTTGATGATATGCAAACATTGTTCTATGTTTGTACTTCAACTGTTCAAATGTTAATAAATTATTACTGAAAAAAACAAATTTCTATTCTTTTGATTCCTTTTCTCTCCCATTCTCTAAAGAAAAGGTTATCTGTTGTAAAAAGGATTAATGGATTTTGCATCAATAATAATTTTGGTATTTGGTAATTCGTTTTTTTCCTTTCTAAGTGGATCATCTTCCATATATTAAGTAAATGATGCAATACTGGTGAGGTTTTATATTGCACCAACTTTTCATCCCACTTATAAAGTTTATGTTCCGGTACCTCCTCCCCTATTTTATCTAGTTCTCTCTTTGTCCAGTCTGGTTTTTCCCTTGTCTGGTAAAAATCTGATAAATACCTTAATTGTGCAGCTCTATAATAATTTCTAAAGTTTGGTAACTGCAAACCATCTTGGTTATACCTCTCTGTTAATTTATCTAATGCTACCCTCGGTTTCCTCCCTTTCCACAAGAATTTCCTTATTATTCTCTTTAGTTCATTAAAGAATTTCTCTGTTAAGGGAATTGGTAACGTTTGAAATAAGTATTGTGTACTTGGGAACACATTCATTTCAATGCAGTTTACCCTTCCTATCAACGTTAGCGGTAATTCTTTCCAATGTTCTAAATCTTCCTGCAATTTCTTTATTAGTGGCTGATAATTTAGTTTGTACAGGTGGCTTAAGTTATTATCTAACCTGATACCTAGTTATCAGATTGCTTGTGCTTGCCATTTAAATGGCGATTCTTTTTCAAATTCTGTATAATCCCCATTACTCATTGGCATCACTTCACTTTTCTTTGCGTTGCTCTTGTAACCCGATATTTCTCCATATTCCTTCAATTTCTTATGTAATTCTTTTATTGATATCTCTGGTTCTGTTAGGTATACTATGATGTCATCTGCAAATAAGCTGATTTTATACTCCTCCTTTATTTTTATCCCTTTTATTTTATTTTATTTTATTATCAGTTCTGCCAAAGATTCCATTGCTAAGGTGAACAATGAGGGGGATAGTGGACATCCCTGTCTAGTTGACCTACTTCATTTAAAGTAACTCGATACATATCCATTTACTGCTACCGTTGCCAACGGTCTATTATACAATGCTTTAATCCAATTAATATATTTTTCTGGTAGATTGAACTTCTGTAATACTTTAAATAAGTAGTTCCACTCTACTCTGTCAAAAGCTTTTTTTGCATCTAAAGCAAAAGCCACTGTTGGTTTCTTATTTCCTTGAACTGCGTGAATTAGAGACATTATCCACTGTTCGTCTTTTCTTAATAAATCCAGTTTGATCTTGTTTTACTATTTTTGGTACACAATCAGCCAATCTGTTTGCTAATAATTTTGCTATTTTATAATCTGAATTAAGTAGAGATATTGGTCTATATGATGCTGATGTTAATGGATACTTCCCTGTTTTTGGTATTACTGTAATTATTGCTGTCTTACATGAATCTGTGAAGTTTTGTGTTTCTTCTATCTGGTTCATTACTTCCAGGAGAGGAGGAATTAATAACTCTTTAAATGTTTTATAAAATTCTATTGAAAATCCATCCTCTCCTGGTGTTTTATTGTTCGGCAGCTTTTTTTAATATATCCTCTATTTCAAATGGTTTTATTAGTTTGTTTTGTTCCTCTTCTTGCAATTTCAGCAGTTCAATTTTAGCTAAAAACTCTTCTATTTTATCATCTTTCCCCTCATTCTCAGTTTGGTATAATTGTTCATAAAATTCCTTAAAGTTTTCATTAATCTCTGTTGGGTTATATGTAATTTGTTTGTCTTTTTTTCTTGATGCCAAATACAGTTCTTTTAACTTGTTCTTTTTAAAGTTGCCAGGCTAATATTTTGTGTTTTTTCTCCTAGTTCATAATACTTTTGCTTTGTTTTCATTATGTTCTTCTCCACCTTGTACGTTTGTAATGTTTCGTATTTTTTTTGTCCGCCAATTCTCGCTCTTTTGTTATATCATCCCTTTTTACGAGTTCCTTTTCTGTACTTACTATCTCCCTTTCCAACTGCTCTATTTCCTGATTGTAATCCTTTTTCCTCTTAGTTACATAACTTATTATCTGTCCTCTAATGAAGGCTTTCATTGCATCCCATAATATAAATTTGTCTTTCACTGATTCTGTGTTTATTTCAAAATATGTTTTAATTTGGCATTCAGTAAACTCTCTAAATTCCTGTCTTTTAATTAGCGTGGAGTTTAACCTCCATCTATATGTTCTTGATGGGATGTCCTCCAGTTCTATTGCTAATAACAGGGGTGAATGATCTGATAGCTTTATACTCCATTTTCCTAGCTCTCCCTTGAATATGGGCCGACAACAAAAACATATCAATCCTTGAGTACGTTTTATGCCTACTCAAATAATATGAATATTCCTTCTCTCTTGGGTGTTTCCTCCTTCATATATCCATAAGTTTCATTTCCTGCATTGATTTAACCATAAATTTGGCTACTTTATTCTTTTTGCTTGTCTTTTGTCCAGTTTTATCCAATATTGGATCCAAATTAAGGTTAAAATCCCCTCCTATCAATATATTTCCTTGTGTGTCTGCAATCTTCAAAAATATAACCTGCATAAACTTTTGATCCTCCTCATTAGGTGCATATATATTGAGCAAATTCCAAAATTCTGAGTATATCTGACACTTTATCATTACATACCTCCCTGCTGGATCTATTATTTCCTCCTCTATTTTGATTGAATATTTTTGTTAACTAATATGGCTACACCTCTAGCTTTTGAATTATATGATGCTGCCGCTATGTATCCTAGACAGTCTCTCTTTAATTTGTAATGTTCCACTTCAGTTAGATGCATTTCCTGCACAAATGCTATATCTATTTTCTCTTTCTTCAGTAAATTTAGTAGCCTCTTAATTTGGTTATGTATCCCATTAATGTTTATAATCATATAGTTCAATGTGGCCATCTTGTATCTTGCTTACACCTCTTTTCTGCTTCCTCGCCACCTCCATCCTTCTTTTTCCCATTTTCATCTCTTATTTTTCCCTTTTTAAACAGCACATTTACAACATAAAATACTCCAACAATTCCTACACCCAATAATACCTTAACCCCAAATGCTCCCCCCTCTCTGAGTTGCCCCTTATCCCTTGCCGGGCAACCACAACTCCCCTTTCCATTTGGATTGTGATCTTGCTCGCAAGCATCAACTGATTTTGCAGTGATGTTTATTCCCTCTCCCCCAACCCTCCCCAGAAAACACTTTTTTTAAAACACATATAACAAAGCTCTTTTTTCCCCCCCTTCCTTCCCTTCTCTTTTCCCTCTTTAGTTCTTTACGTATACATTGTTTTCACATCTTTATATATACTTTATCAACATTCTTCATTCTTGTTACATCTCTTTATCTCTTCTTCTCTCCTGCAAACGTTCTGCAAATTCTTGTGCTTCCTCCGGATCCGAGAACAGTTTGTTTTGCTCCCTGGGTATAAATATTTTAAGCATGGCTGGATATCTTAACATGAATTTATAACCTTTTTTCCATAAAATAATTTTTGCTGTATTAAACTCCTTCTTCCTCTTTAAGAGTTCAAAACTTATGTCTGGGTAAAAAATTATTTTGGATAATAATCCAATGGCTTATTACCTTCTCTAACTTTATTCCTTGCTTGCTCCAGTGTATTTTCTCTTGTCGTATATCTCAAAAGTTTTACTAAGATGGATCTTGGTTTTTGATGTGCCTGTGGTTTCAGAGCTAGTGCTCTGTGTGCCCTTTCTATTTCCATTTCTGTCGCTCCCAGGACCTTCGGGATCCATCCTTTTATAAATTCCTTCAAGTCTGTGCCTTCTTCACCCTCCTTCAGGCCCACTATTTTTGTTATTTCTCCTACTATAATTTTCCAACATATCAATTTTCTGAGATAACAACTCTTGTCCCTTTAATTTTTTTGTCATTTTCTTCCAATTTTTCTCTTAAGTCATTTACTTCCATTTCTACAGCTGTTTCTCGCTCTTCCACATTCTCTACTCTTTTCCCTACTTCTGTCATGACCAGTTCTAAACTTTGCATTTTATCTTCTGCTCTTTTGATTTTGCTTTTAATTGCACTAAATTCTAATGATAACCATTCTTTTAATGATCTCATTTGTTCTTCAAAAAAGGCTTTATCTATATTCTATCCATCTGTTTCACCTTCTATTTCTCTGTGAAGATCTTGACCTTCTTTTTCCTCTTCTGTGTTTGTACCTGTGTGAGTGTTTGTGTCTTCATCTTCTCTTTGTGTCTGTGTCTCTTTTTTTCCTGTTGAGTTGCTTATACCTTTGTTGGACCTCCTCTTGCTGTTGATCCTCCCCTCCTGGGCTGTCCATCTGTCGGGCCTCCTGCCGTTGATCCTCTTGTCGGTTACCCTGCCGTTTTTCTCCCTTGTCTGTTTCCTTGCTCCCTCCCCTGCCGCTATTCTCATCCTCCAGCTGAGCACCCTGGTGTCAGGCGTCTCTCAGCTGGTCACGCTGTGGCTGCCCACTCCTCTGCTGAGCCCCCCTCCCATCGGTGTTTTCTTGTTCCTTTGATTGAGCACTTTTGTTTGGCTCTGAGAGCCATTTTTGAAGTCCACATGTTGGTAGGTCATGACTCCGCAGGGCAGGCACCAACCTCTGGGATCGGGCGCTCCTCACCACCACAGCTCTCTGTTCCTTCATTCCAGTAAGGCCTTCTTCTTTCTTCTCTGGTGACTTTTTTTGGGTTGTTTTTACTTTCTCCTTCTTGGGTGCCATCTTCTTTCTCTTCTCTGTAACTTTATCTTCTATTTCTTACATTTTATATTTGTTGAGCTTTGTCTTTTCCTAACTTTTTTTCTGGAGAAGGCTAGTTTTACCCGGTTGGCCACTACTCCATCACATAACTGGAACATAGTCCTTAAAGCACTCAGGTGGTCTTCTCTCTGTCTTGTACAACCTCGGCGTGGTATGGTGTACTGATATTTGCTTGGAGCTGTTCTGGGTGGTTCCCATAGATAGTCAGGTCGACGATGCCACCTTTGCTGGCCTCCGGGGTTCTACGTGCTGGGCTCCTTATCGCAGTTACTGGGCTAACCGTTTCCACCCACTTTCACTTAGCCCAAGGGATTGGTTTGCTGTGGCAGGCCACGGCAGATCGGGTTGTACCTACTGCAGGTCATGAGGTAGTTCATGGATTTTAGTGTCAGAATATGGCCACAATTGGTCAATGTGTCATTTCCACAGTCTGTCTCCCACTAGGTGCTCAACTTTTGTAGGATCACCCCTACCACCCATGGGTCTTTGTATTGTCTGTGATCTTGTGCCAGTACTCTCTCATCCACTTCCAGTGCTCTTGGAAAAGTTTGTGGTGATGTTGATTTTTCTAAACTGAGGCCCAGATTCGAGTGAACTATGGACAGTCTTGTCCGCAGGTTGCAGTCAAATATTAATTCCGCTGGAGTGTGCTTTGTGGTGAAATGCTGTGTATTTTTGTACCCCAATAGGAAATCTGCAATTTTGTGAGTCCAGGAGGCATTTCGGAGTTTTTTGGTTTTTATTGCCTTTTTGAATGTTTGTACAAAGCATTCCACCTCCCTATAGTAGTTATATGACTGATATTGTTGTCGCACATAAATCTCTTAAAAGGTTCTGTTGTAAACTGGACTCCATTGTTCATGACCAATTCATGAGGTAGTCGTTATGTGGCAAACATGGCCCGAAGATGTTCAGTTGTAGTATCGGCTTTGGTGATTTTCATATGTGACTCTACTGGCCTTTTAGAATGTGCGTCCACCAATATAAGGAAAGTCTCTCCCATGAATGGCCCTGCGAAGTCTATGCGAATCCAATGCCAGGGTCTGAAAGGCCATTTCCTCGGCCTGCAGCATTTCTGGCTGCGTTGTCTGACGTACTTTGCATTCTCTCACTGTTGTTTCAATGTCTCTGTCTATTGATGGCCACCAAACATGCATCCGGGCCAGCACTTTCATTCGTGCCATTCCTGGATGGTGCAGCTCTGGTAATAAGGTATTTTGCCATTTGGCCAGGATAATTGTACAGGTCCCCCATAGTAAACATCCTTCTTCAATTGATAGTTCATGGTGGCGGGTGAAGTAAGTTTTCAGGTCTTCTGGTATGACCTCATCAGATTCTGGCCAAAAATTAAGGGAAACGAATAAGACTTTGCTTAAAGTTGCCTCCATTTTGGTTTCTTTGCTGATCATCTGAACCTAATGGGCAGTTGTTGAAGTTGTTCTTGGTTGATAGTTGCTGCCTCTGCCGTCCATTTAATAATTTCTTCTCGTTGTTCTGTCTTGGGTAGTGGTAAGAGTGATAAGGCATCCACATGGCTGCTGAGTGTTCCCGGTTTATGTTTTACCTTGTAGTTGTGTGTGGCTAGCGGCATGGCCCATCTTTGAATTCTGGCTGCCGCTTTGTGGGGGACCCAGAATCAAATTTAGAGGTTTGTTATCAGTGATTAGGGTGTTAAGTTCTTCGGTAGAGATATTGTTCAAATCTTTTTAGAGCAAAAATGATTGCTCATCCTTCTTTTTCCAGTTGTGGGCAATTGCATTCATTTATAGTTAATGTCCGCAAAGCAAATGCCACTGGTTGCTCTCCCTTCTCTGTAATATATGGGACAATGCTCCTTCTAGTCCTACTGGTGAAGCACCAAACCTCGTTTGGGTTGTAGAACCTCATTTGCTGATGTTAACATTTCCTTCAGTCGATCAACTGTGATTTTAGTTTCTGTATCCCAGTACCCGGTACCATTTTTGGTCTTTCTTGAGTAAGCAGTTTAGGGGCAGCACAGTGTAGACATGTTAGGGATATATTTGTGATGGTGATTTATTTGCCCTAGAAAGGACTGTAATTCTGACTTGTTGGTTGTATATGGGGCATTGTGAATGGCTTCTGTGGCTGCCGGAACCATTTGTACCCTATCCTTGTCGATTGTAAATCCCAAGTATGTCACTTAGGGCAGCATGAAGACCCACTTATCCTGTCGTAGTCTGCTTAAGACCTTTTCAAGGTTTTGTAAGTGTTCCCTGTCTGTTCGGCCCGTGGTGATGATATAATCAAGGTAACATCCCACTGCTATTCCATGTAGTAATTTGTCCATTGTAGCTTGAAAAATCGTGGCTGCTACTGAAATTCCACATGGATGCGTGTCTAGGTGACTAGTCCCAGGGGGGTATTGATTGTCACATATTCTCTTGATTCTTTGTCCAACTCTATTGTTGGTATGCCTGTGACAAATTAATTTTGTGATCTCTTGCCTTCCATTTAGTGCTTGGAATAATTCTTCTGCTTTGGGCATGGCGTGTTCTGGTTCCTTTAGTGCCTGGTTGATGGTGACTTTGTAATTGCCGCAAATGTGAATCTCACCATTTGCTTTGCAGGTATGATGGGTGCTATCCAATCACTGTATTCTGTTGGTTCTAATATGCCTTCATCTTTTAATCTATTTAACTCAGCTTCAATTTTTCCTTTCATTGCAAATGGAACGGTTCTGGCTTTGATGAACTTTGGTTCCATATTCTCTTTTAATTGCAGTTTGGCTTGAATCTCTTTGATCTTTTCCAATCCTTGTTGGAAAACCATGGCATGGTCATTGAGAATCTGGTTGAGTTCTGGCTATGTGTTGTCTACATCGTTTACATTCAGTATTGAACTGATTTCCACCCAGTCTAGGGTAATGTGTTGTATCCAGTTTCTTCCGAAAAGTGCTGGTCCCTGGTATCTATGATGAAGAGATGGTATTTTTGATTGTTGTTGCTTGTATTGTACCTTGACCGTACATTTCCCGAACACTTTAATTTTGTCTCCAGTAATGGATCTCAGTATTACTTAAGTTGTTTTCACTGGTAGATGTGGTAGAAAGTGTCACTTTAAATATAATGGCTTTAGAGACACTTCAGCCCCTGTGTCGAGTTCCATTGTCAGAGGTTTGTTGCTTATTTTCAGCTGAATATGATTTGCTGTGCTTTTCTCATGTATCTCTTGGATGTGTAAAACTTCAGCTCTTTTTGTTCTCAAAGCTGTTACTATGCTCATTGTTCGGGCTGATCTCTTTCTCTGCCAGTGCTTTGACTTCGGCTGGGTGCTTATCACAATTTGGAGTCCACCTGCGTTTTACTGTTTCATTAATTGGACCTTGCTTTGATAAGTCGCTTTTTTTTTGCAATGGTGGGATTTGGAATTTTTGAAGCAATAGTTTTCTGGGCGACGTTTGTACTTCCCACAACAGAAGCACTGTTGGCGGGAAAATATCCCGACCAGAAGGTCTTGTTGGCTTGCATCCAAATTTTTGTCTGCCAATTCCGAGCTGAAGGCAGATCTATAAGCGATGCCGAGAGTTACTTCATCATCTACTGCCATCAATTTCTGCTTTGCCTGGTGATCTGCCAACTCCATCACCAATCCGTCTCAAAGTGCATGAGTCAGAAACTGCTCAAAGTGACAGTGTTTGGACAGTTTATGCAGCGCTGGCAGCTATTCACTTACTGCTTCCCCAGCATTTGTTTCCTTTCATTGAACCGTTGCCTTTCTGCCATAACTGGTGGTCTGGGGCTTAAGTGGTGCCCCAGTGCTGTGCATAACTCAGTGTATGTCTTCATCCCTGGGTCCTTCAGGGACAGCAAAGTTTTAAGGAGATCAAATGTTTTGCTGCCCATTATATTGAGGAATAGGGCATGTTTTCTGTTTGCTGGGGCTCCAATAATATTATGGGCTATGCAGTAGTGGTTAAACTGTTCTACATAATTACCCCAACTTTCAACTGCTTCGTTCAATTCTCCGAACTTTCCCTCCACCATCTTGGCGTGCTTTAGCTTTGATCTTTTAGTGAGAACCCATGAAGCTCGTTAGGTAGTCACCTTTTACCTTTATCTTTTTGCTTCCTTCCCCCGGTTGATGCGTGGAGCACGTGTAGGTTTTGTTTCATTCCACATCATCACTTACACAATTAGGACTTGGAGACGTGGTGCTTTTCTCATTCTTTAATACTATGAGACTAACATGGCTATCTATCTATCTATGTGTGTATATATATATATATATATATATATATATATTTATGTGTGTGTGTGTGTGTGTATGTGTACACACATATCAGTGCATATATATGTATTTTTTTATATATACATACACATACATATTGGTGCATATATATACATACATATAGGTGCACATACATGTGTGTGTGTAACGCACGCACGCACATATGTATGAATATATAGCTCTGGGTGACATCATGATGTGGGTCTCATGATGTAAAGCAGGGCGGTCTTTTATACAACAATTGTAACACTTTTCGTGCTGCACATCTACCAAACCTTTTACTATATGTACTGTACAAGGGTAACCCATACTGCATAATTTAAAATGTTTGAAAAATACATATAAAATAAAACCAGGTGGATCATCAAGCTCATTTCAGGCTAAATTTTTGCCAACATAATTCCTCTCTGCCCTTGTGTATCTAACAATGCAACTTCCAAGCAAACAATAGAGAGAACAAAAATCCAAGATTTATTTTGTCTTGTACAAGACCAATGAAAAAAGTTAAAATACAAATGATAGCCAGAAAACATACCCACCAATACTCCAGCTGCCTTCTGTAGATGACACGCTGGTCACAATACAGAATTCAGTTGAATGTTTGCAGTTAATCCACCCCCATTATACATATCCTTTCACATCTCTTCAAAGTAGTTAATAAGGAGTTCGATATTATTTTTGTCTGTTTAACATATTAATGTAAATGCTACTCGTATAAAGTAGTGGCAGTTTTATTCATTTGTACTCCCAGTGTAAAACCTTGTTCTAAAGGAGTGAATAGACAAAAGTGCAAGAGAAACTCAGCAAGTCACACCACATTTATGTAGCAAAGATACATAACCAACGTTTCAGGCCTGAGCTGTTCATCACGGTATGAGCAAAAAGTAGGTATGTACCTGTTGTGTTTGGAAGAGTATCAGGTTTGGTAGGTCTACGGAGAGACAAGTCTAGACACAAGTGTTACCGGTAACTTTATTGAATGCACAGGAAATAAATGGGACAAAATCAAATGATACTTAATTACTCTTCTACGAAACAATTATAGGCATTAACATCAGACCCAGGTTGGACTCCAGCCTATCTTCTACACACTCATGCATGTGTACACATTCGACAGACAGGGACTTTCAAACACACATCCAATTCTCTGTACCATTTGGGGTGAGGCTCTCTGTAAGCCCTGATCTATCACAGTACCTCAGCTTGGCTTAAGTTTAGTGCACACTTTACCTATGACCCTTCCAGCAATATCCACGTAGCAACCTGGCATAGAGTGATGTCCAGGGTTAGGATTATGAGGCAGAGAGAAATAAATGCTATACACCAATGTTTTATACAGTTCTGTTGTCATGTCACTCACCTGAGTGCTACTGGTACCATGTAACCCAGTACTACCTTTGACTGGTCGGGTGGTTGACAACTAAACTGGTTCCCCCATTAGGCTTGCCTGGTGCAGAGGGTGGCTAGACACCCTGTAAGATGAAAACAAGGCCTGTCAAAGGGTGGACAAACCCTCTTGTCGGGTCAATAGTCATAAAGAAAACATGTGCTGTGAAGTGCAGAAAGGGCATCCCTTGCATCGAAGGTTGGTCTGGCCATTCCCTATAACAGAACATCCCCCAGCCGTCTTGGACCTCATCGTGCTGCTGGATCTGGAGGGGACATTGAGAGGGTGGGTTTGGACCTGAGCAACCCCAACTCACCTAAATCCATTCACACACGCTGTTCCTTTCTGAGGAATGGGGTGTCCTCTTATCAAATCCCACAAACTGACAAAAGAAATCATCGTCATCCTATGGGATGGATAGCCAGAAGATGCAGTTTTGAGCTGGTCATCTACCCAATGATGACCCTGAGTCATTTAAATGAGCCAACGGCAAGGTGTGCACTAATGATGGCCGGAATCCAACCTTGATTGGCATGTGATGCAACTTCCAAATAAGTTTCAGACATGGAGGACACATGATGATTCTCAATCCATAATAGTCCAGACAGAAAGGGAGGCCACCTGCATCTTCACAATCCACATTCAGCAAGAGGTCATGGGTGGAAATGGATGGGAGGGCAGAAGAGGAAAAGTTTGGGAAGTAATAGAGGAGAGGATAGCTCTCTGAATGGAGAGGGAAAGGGCGGGAGCTGGAGAAAAGGAGTCGGGGATAGTGAAAGAGAGGGAGAGAGATAGGGGAAGGGCCTATTGGAAACCAGAGGTTGATTGTAATGCCATCTGGTTGGAGAGTGCCTTGACAGAATATTATGTGTTCCTCCGATTTGCAAGGTAGCCTCAGTAAGGCAGTGCATGAGGCCATGTTCAGACATTGGTGTAGGAGTGGAACATGGAACTGAAATGGTTGGCCACTGGAAGGTCACTACTATTACAGCAGACAGCACGAAGGTGCTCAGTGCAACTATCAGTCTGTGTCCAATCTCTCCGATGATGTAGTGGAAGCCATAATGGGAGCACCGGATGCAATAGATGACCCCTGCAGATTCACAACCGAAAAGTTGGCTCACATGGAAGGACTATTGAGTCCTGAATGGAGGTATGTAGCACAAGTGTAGCATTTCCTGCAGTCACAGAGGTAGGTACCAAGCGGGCAATTGGTGGGAAGTGATGAATGGATGAGGGAGCCACAGAGGTACTGGTCCCTGCTGAAGGCAGAGAGGGGTGATGTGGTAGGTAAGGACAAGGGGAACTCAGTGCTTGTGCATCTTGGGGTGGAGGGGGCTAGGGCAGATGTGCAGTGAATGGAGGAGATGCTGGTAAGGATTGAGTTGATTGTGATAGAGGGAAAGCCATGTTTTTTGAAGGAGGACATATCAGATGATCTGGCATGGCAGACCTCATCTTAGGAGCTGATGTGACGGAGATGAAGGAAAAAAATCCTTTCAGGGAACAGGGTATGAAAAGGTGAAATTGAAATAACTGTGGAAGTTGGTGGATTTGTAGAAAACTTTCTACAATTTACAAATCAATCATCTACACCTCTTCACAACCTGTCCCCGTAAGGCTTTTATTCCTTTCTTTCTATTCCTCCATCACCGTCGCATCTGCTCCCAGGACGGGATCTTCCATTCCAGTTTATCCAAGATATTCTCCTTCAAGAAATGTGGCTTCCCCTCTACTATAACAGACATCAACTAAGACCTTACTTCCTGCATATCTTCCCTGGCCCGGCCTCTAGACTTGCATGGAAGTCTACCACTCCATCAGCTTCCACATCCCTTGCATCGAAGCTTGGTCTGGCCATTCCCTATAACTTCCACATCCAACATACTATCCTCTGCAATTTTCACCACCATGATCCCACTATCAGACACATCTTCCACTCTCTGCCTTCCACAGGGACCATTCCCTTCCTGACTTCCTCGTCCACTCACCCGTTCCCACCCTTTGGCACTTTGGTATCTATCCCTCTGTCAGCAGGAAATGCTACACATGCAAATATCTCCTCTAACACCATATGGGGCCCCAAACAGTCCTTGAAACTGAGGCAACACTTCACAAGAATTTTCGCATCTCTACTTTTGCTCTGCCCACTGTAATATAGGGGGTTGCCTCCCAGTGACAAAAAAATTCAATTCCAAACCCCACTCCCACACCATGACCTCCTGCACTGCCAAACTGAGGCCACCACAAACTGGAGAAACTATACTTAATATTCCGTCTCGGCAATCTCTAACCAGATGGCATTAACGGCAACCTCTCTGGCGTCCATTAGGCTCCTCACCAGTCTCACTCCCTATCCCTTTGACTTCTTTCCCCCAGATCCTCACCCCCTTCGCTCTCCATTCAGAGTTAACCCGCCCCCCCCATCACTCCCCAGTTTTTCTATTCTGCCTTCTGACCTATATCCATCTATGGCCTCATGCATGTGCTCCTCCCCCTATCTTTCCTCCCTCCTGCACCATTTTATTCAGGTGCTTGCCTGCTTTTTGATCATACCTTGATCAAAACGTTGGCTATATATCTTTGCTACATAAAGAATGCTGCGTTACCAGTATCTGAAGAGTCGAATGAGGTGATTAATAGGAATAGAAAATAATCTTGATGAGTGTCTGCTGAACTCTGTCATATACTCCTGTGTGAGTGAGATCCTGCATTAGGAAGTATGTGTGACTAAATTCCTGAGACATTTCTGACAGCGAAGATATCATCTTCTCGTTACACAATGAAGTTTTACATTTGTATCACCAAATTAATTGCTGAGTGAGTGATTTTAGATGGAATTATAAGTAATAAAGCTCCATGATCTAATGTCAACATAGCTTTGTCAGTTAGGGCTGCAGTACAGGTGTTTTGTTTTCACAGACTTGTGATGGTTCTCTACTTAATGCCTAACCTATTTTCATTATGTAATGTGCACAATGTAGGGTATTTGTGATGGACTAATTAATTCTAGTATCAAAACCTGAATATCCTCTTTGAGTTGTTGTAACGTGATCCCATGTCCATTCCTCCGATTACAATTTTATTTTCCTCATTTTTTGTGTTCGAGTTATTATGATTTTATAATTAAGGTCTGAGAGAATATATATTCTTTGGGTGTGATTACACACTATAGTACTCTGTACTATGTAGCTTCCAATATTAACATAATCTTTTGTTGCTTCGATATCATTGATACAGACCACTTTACCTTCCTGTTTCTGAAAACAAGCTAAGATTTTCAATAGATTCCTCAAGGAATGTGTTTTATTAATTACATTTACACTGTTGCGTGCCTTAATATATTAATTGTCCTATTTAACTCTTTACTCTTTGTCTTACCAGGGAAAATAAGTGGAGTTTTCTTAAAGATTATGATGCCAAGGTAAGGACTGTAATTAAAATATGATTCATGTGGTATGAGAGGGTCGCGTTACGAGATTTTCAATTACTTTTCTATAAATTTGGCTCTATAATTCCAATTTGCCCTTAGATTTGCTTATTATAAGATTTTATAAGAAGTGAAGAGAGGTTAAGAAATTTGTGTTATCATTTTTAACAGTGGAAGAACATCGAGGAACATAGTTATGGATCAAAACTTTTTCAATAAAAAACAAAACAATTTTATTTTGGAGGAAAAATGCCAACTTCAATGGGAAAAGAAGAGTAAATTGAAATCGAAGGTTGGGTGGCAAAACTGTAATTGAACAATGAGGCACTTAATTTTTGAGGTGATATTTCAACTAGAGTCCGGGTACATTTCAATATGGGAGAAGTTAAGGAAATTAAGTGAGTATTTCCTAGATTACAAAAGTAATACAGGTTCAAAAGAGCAGTAAACAAAGTGATTCAATCAAGTTCCCACCAAACTAATACCGACATAACACGGGTAGTGTGAAAAAGGAAATTAGGCCAAAGGGAAAAATAGCTGGCAGGGAACATAAAATTGAATCTAAAATATTCTTTGGGTTTTTTGGTAGGACAAAGGTTTTAAGAGTACACATGGTATTGAGAAGACAGCACAAAGGATGACAGAGAATATGAGTGAGACATTAAATAAGTACTTTGCATCAATCTTTACCAATGAAAAATATGTTGCTGAAGTCTCAGCAAAGGAAAAAGTGATCTCGATGGGCTAAACATTATTAAAGAAAAGACATTCAAAAGATCAATTACATTTCAAGCAGAATACACATTAGGACCCGATGGGTTCAATCCATCCTGATGTCCCAGAGAGAGCAGAAGTAAGCTACATTATCGCTCCAAGTACAGTCAAACCATTATTAGATTTTAATTAATTGTAACTATATTGTGTCAGTTTGTCAGTATTTAAATGTTCTTTTGCCACCTTTGAATGTTACTGAAACTAGAAATATAGTAAAGCTTTCTTTGTTGAATTAATTGGGACGAAGCAAGAATCAAATTACATTTGTATTCAGATTTGTATGAGATGGTGTGTTACAAAGTTACCTTCACTCACTGTCTTTGCACATTATGACTATTAATCCCAATTTTCCTCTTGCAATGTTGTATGTAATATATAAAATGTTTAAAAAGACATCTACCAAATGCATGGGAATTGTGAGTGCATGAAGAATTGATGTTTAGATATCTTTGAAGTATGGATAGTTCAATTGATGTTTATCCAGTCAAAACACGAGAAGGAGCACAGCAGTGACGCAAGTGATGATATCAAAGAGACTGGTACAGAATTTGTGAGTGACCACTATGTCAAAGGTAACTGAAAAGCAATCCTGCTTTTTATTATTGATTGTTTCCTTCTTGTCAATAGATGTCGCTTGTCTTGCAGTCAAATTGCAAACCATTTTATCATGTCAACAATGGCAGATAAATTTAAAATAAAACTTGGAGCTGAAGTATCTTACTGCTGTTATGTTCCACTTCTAATCTAAATTTAGAGGGAAGAAATGTTATGAGGTGCAGAAAAAAATCTTCTTTTGTATTTATTAACACTTTTATATTTAAAGTTTATTATTGTAGTGCTTTGGTCTTACAAAATACCTGTTTGGTACCAGCAAGTAAAAATTTTGGTGCATATGTCCATTGTACAATGTAAATGAAAATCAAGATGATCATTATCCTGAAGTCACTGATGGAGTAGTGGCTGGTCAGTTAAAACCAGCCCTCCTCAGAGAAAGTTTTAAAAAAAAAAGACAGAAAAACAAAGCAGTGAAATAAAACATAAAAAAACGCAAAATAAACTGTACAAGAAGAACTTGAAGATGCCTCCAAAGAAAGAAAAACCTACAATGATAAAGAAGTAAAGAAATCACCCAACATAAAAGAAGGCCTTTCTGGAATCCGCGAGCAGGGAGCTCTCCCGAAGAAGACGACCGGAGCTGTGAAGCTGGAAAGCAGACAGCTTGGGGGAAACGTCCCCCGGGCTGTCTCAGACACTGGCTCACGGAGCCAGAAAAAAGAAATGCCAACACGCATGTGCAGTTCGCATTTTGAGGAAGACACCGAGGAGAGCGGACACCGGCAGCAGGATGTTGCTAACACAATGGGAGCAGCCGCAGGAAAGGCGGTGATAGACGCAGGCTCAATACTGATCGAAGATATGGCGCAAGAAAAAGAAGCTTAAGACGAAGATGAAGAATTACAAGAAAAACACAAGGTTAAAAAAACAAATACAGATGGAGGATGAAGAGTATTTTGAGAGACAAATGGATACAATAATGATTGAGTTTAAAACTATTAGAAAGGCTATGCAAGAGACAGATGCAAAAATCCAAAGAATGGAGAATGTAATGATAGAAATGAAAAAGCAAAGTGAAGAAGTAGAAGACAGTGAGAGTTGTGGAAATGGAGGTAAATGAATTAAGAGAAAAACTGGAAGAAAAAGAGATTAAGAAGTCGCAGAAAATTGGCATTTTAGAGAACTTTAGTCGACGTAATAATATAAAAATAATGGGCCTGAAAGAAGGTGAGGAAGGAGCAGATATAAAAGGATTTTTAAAATGATGGATCCTGCAGATTTTGGGAATAAAGTAACTCAAAGAAGAAATAGAAATTGAAAGAGCCCATAGGGTTTTCGGCACCGAAACCACAACCACTGCGGAAACTCCGTTCCATACTGGAAAAAGTACTGTGATACATGACAAGGGAGAAAATATTGAAACTGGCTGTTGGAAGAGTAAAAGACAATAGACCATTGGAATGCAATGAAAAAATTCTTGTACCTAGATATAAACTTTGGTCTTTTAACAAAGCGTCAGGAGTTCAACTTAACAAAAACTTTACTATGGAGGAATTGTTACAATTTTGTGTTACATCATCCTGCAGTTTTGAAGATATTCATCTCTGGTGGTCAAAATAGACAGCTTTTGGATCCAGGAAAGGCCTGTCACTTTGCAGAACAATTGCCAAATAAACAACAAGAGGAATAAGGAAAATAACAAAAGGACTGTTAAAATAATGTATATAAATAAGTTTGAAAGTTAATAGCTGGATTTTGTAGATGTAGATATAGATATATAGAGAGAGATAGATATATTCATATATAAAGTTTAAAAAAAAAATAATATATAGTGATTTTGCTGGGGAGGGGGGAAGATCAGTCCATTGCAAAATGTGGTTTATACCACAACCCAAGAAGAAAAGGGAGTTGTGGTTGTCTTGCGAGGTAGCAAGGGCAAATCATTAAGGGAGGATTTAATGTTGTTTTCTTTTCTACTATTTTTAGTCTTTTTATAATTTTTGTTTTTTCTTACTAATTGTGTCGGTTCATACGGTAAAGAATAAGAACAATAAAAACTGTGACTTTAGAGGAAGAGAGATGTAAGGGTTGAAGAGGTGGCATAGGTGTGAAAATGAATTGATAGGATGAATACATTGAAATATATGACAATCAATATTAATGGTATTCACAATCAAATTAAGAGCAGAAATTATTGACACTACTTGAAAAGGAAAAAAAATAGACATAGCATTCATACAAGAGAGAAGAGAGACTGAGTAGGAAGCATCATTGTACAATTCAAAAGCCAGGGGAGTAGCTATCCTAGTTTATAAGAATTTGCCAATTAAAATAGAAAAAGTAATAACAGACCCAGCGGGCAGATACACAATGATAATATACTAGATTTACTCAGAATCTTGGAACTTGTTGAACAGTTATGCACCCAATGAAGATGACCAGGAATTCATGAAGGACATTTTTTTAAAGGATAGCAGATACATAAGGTTATATCTTACTTGGGGAATACTTTAATTTTAACCTTGATCCATCAATAGATAAAACTGGGAGGACCACTACAAAAAAAATAAAGAGCCAAATTTACATTAAATTCAATGCAAGATATGAAAATAATTGATATATGGAGAAAACAACATCAAAAAGAAAGAGATTACTCAAACAGGCATAAAACCTATTCTAGGATCGATATCTTCTTACTGTTGGCATAAATTCAAGGGAGAATTTGTAAGACTGAATATAAGGCAAGAATTTAATCAGACCATTCACTCTTGTGGTTGTCAATTGCTCTGGAGGATATTCTGCTGAAAAGATACAGATGGAGGCTGAATTCCATGTTGTTAAAAAGGCAAGATTTTTGGGAATACACAGAACAGCAAATTAAAATATACTTTGAGACAAATGCAAATTCGGTAACAGGCAAATTTATATTATGGGACATAATGAAAGCCTTTATTAGGGGATAAATAATTAGTTATACGATCAAAATTTAAAAAAATAAGAATACTGTAGGGAAATAGATCAGTTGGAAATAGAGATGGTAACTATAGAGAAAGATTTAATCAAAATGGAGGATATGGAGAAAAAGGGAGAATTGACAGAGAATAAAATAAAATATGACAATTACAAAAATACCAAGAAGAGAAAAAGATTATGGAAACAAAACAAAGATCTTATGAATTAGGAGAGAAAACCCACAAAATTTTGGATGGCAACTAAAAGCAGAACAAATAACAAGGACTATTGTAGCAACAAGGAAGGAGGATAAACAGGTTTCATATAATCCACTAGAGATCAATGATAATTTAAGAAATTTTATAAGTAACTACATCAAACCAAAATCCTAGGGAAGAGTGTTGAAATAGATGAATTATTGTCAAATATTGAATTACCCCAATTACAATTGGAAGAACAAAATATATTACTAAAATCCCAGACAACTACAGAAATACACTGCAATGGTATTGCCAAATAATAAAGCACCAGGTGAAGATGGATTTCCCATGTAATTTTATAAGGTGCTCAATAATCTACTAATTCTGCCCCTCTTAGAGGTAATGAAACCAATGGAAGAGACCCAGAATCTGCCTGACTCCTGCAAAATGGCAATAATTTCAGTAATTCCAAAAACAGGAAAAGACCCACTGCCACCAGCTTCATATAGACCAATATCTCAACTAAATACAGACTACAAATTAATTGCAAAATTATTAGCGAATAGATTAACAGATTTTATGCCAAAATTAGTGAAGTTAGATCAGACCGTATTGTTAAAAATAGAAAAATGGCAGATAATGTGTGAAAAAACACCAAATGTGGCAGTAGCTCTTGATGCAGAGAAAGCCTTCAATAGGGTTGAATGGAGTTATCTTTTTAAAGTACTACAGAAATTCAAATTACCTGAAAAATTTATTAATTGGATCAGAGCACTGTATAATATCCTGTGTCAAAAATGGTAACAAATGGATAGGTTTCTGATTATTTTAAATTGAATAGGTCAATAAGATAGGGATGCCCACTATTACCTTCCCTGTTTGCTTTGGCTATAGGACCATTGGCAGAGCTGATAAGAAAAGACCCTACGATAAAGGGAATAAAAATAAGAGGAAGAATTTAAAATTAGCTTATTTGCGGATGATATAGTATACTTATTGGACCCAGATAAATCAATAAAAAGGTTATATACAAAATTGAAAGAATATGGGGCGATATCAGGATACAAGGTTAATATTGATAAAAGTGAGGTAATGCTGATGAACAAAGTCGACTTTCCAGAATGTAAAAGGGAACCTCCTTTTAAACAGGCCATATGTTACTTAGGTATCAGAATAGATAATAATTTTAATAATTTGTTTAACTTAAATTACCAACTATTAATAAGGAAAATGCAAGAGGACTTAGAGAAATGGGAATATCTACCACTAACTCTAATAAGGAGAGTAAAGTGCATCAAAATGAATTTATTTCTCGACTACAGTACTTATTCCAAATGCTACCAATTCCCTTGATGGGATTTTTTTTTAAAAAATGTAATAAATTAATAAGAAAGTTTCTATGGAAGGGCAAAACAGCAAGAGTAGCTTTGAAAAAACTAACATGGACAAAATGTAAACAAGGGGGATTGCAGCTACCAAATTTCAAAAACTATTACCAGGCAGCACGATTAAGAATTCTGTCAGACTTTTATCAGACGGGAGAAAAACCGGCTTGGCTCAAGATAGTTATGTGAATTAGAGTAAAAGGTCCCTGAACACTTTATAAATGTGATGCGAAACTGGTGCAACATAACATTCTACCAATATTACGTCGTGTATTAAAAATATGGAAGAGAATACATCTGGAATGAAAGATTATAAACTATCAAATACCAAAAATGTTATTAACCCAAAGCCCATTAATTCCTTTTACAATGGACAATCTATTCTTTAAGGAATGGGTAAGAAAAGGAATTAAAATAATAAAAGATTGCTTTTTGGGAAATGATTTATTGACATTTGAACAGTTAAAAGATAAATATGGAATATCACATGGTACAATATTTTTGTATTATCAGTTGAGAACATATTTAAAAGAGAACCTGGGAGCTAGTCTAAGATGACCTGAGAGTAGTTGCTTTGAATACTCAATCACAGACTCTACGATAGTAGAAAAATTTATCACAAATATGTATAGCAAATTACAAAACAAGGAAAATGATGAAGTAATATATAAACCCAAACAAGGTTGGGAAAAAGATTTAAATATACGAATAAAGAATGAAACATGGAAGGAACTATGTGCAGGTACCATGAGCAATACAATAAACACACAGTACAATACAATTGGCTCCATACATTATTTGTTACACCTCAAAATTTAAAAGAATGGAATCCAACAATGTTGGACAAATGTTTCCATTTTAAATAAGAAATTGATACAATAATACATGCAATTTGGACATGTTCAAAAATGAAAACCTTTTGGGAGAATTTAAACTTAATATTAAATAAAATTACAAAAAAATAAGATACCAAAAGACCTAATCTTCCTGTGAAACAACATAAAGGATAAAGAACCAGGTCTAAAATTAGACAGAGTTCAAAAACAATTTATTATGTTTGCATTAACAACAGCAAAAAATTGCATAATGATAACTTGGAAAATGGAAACAACCTTAAAAATACAACAGTGATACATAGAAATGAATAAGTGTATCTCAGAAAAAAAAATTACCTATAACCTAAGAAACAACACATTTTATTTGAACAATTTGGGAACCATACATAAATTTTATTAAAAACCACCAATCTCAGACCTCCATCTCTTGACATGACAAGTTACAATTAAGAAAATAGTCAAGTATAAAATATTTGATGACACAATCTTCTTTTTCCTTTTTTTTCTGTCATGTTTGTTCTTCCTTTTTTGATTTTAAGTTATGGGAGGAAGGGGAAAAATGAAAATGTCACTGTGTGTATATCAACACTGAATATCTGTATATATTGAAGTATTAAATTAAAAATTATATTAAAAAAAAATCATTTTATACTTCTGTTTCTCCATCCTTCCTCACTTTGCCATAGCTGCTGTACTTTGACTTAATTTTTTTTCCCCTGTTTACTGGAAAATACACAAAATACTTGCAAGCTCTTCCCTATTTTGAAAACTGAAGTCATCACATTGTGTAGAAGACCTTGTTTTCTGATGCATTGTTCTCGATTACCAGCAATGATAGTGGGTGCATGAATGGTAACCTTCAGGGGCTTGCACCAGCTGCAACATGTATAGTTGCCAGTGAGAGTGCAATAACTGAGTGAAACACAACAGTCCACAGATACTGTAAAAACACAGAATTGCTGGAGGAACTCAGGGCATGAGAAAAAAGCAGACAGGTGCCTGAATTAAAAGGATATGGATAGGAAGGTAGGAGAGAATAGATTGGGGGAGGAGGAGTTTGTCTCTGTGAGTTCCGAGATGGGGAAAAGAAGACAAAGGAGGAAGAGGAATCCGAGAGAGAGCTAGAGGAGAGGAGACATGGGGATAGATGGGGGTGGGGATAAAGAATACTGGAGAAGTCAGTTAATGCCTTCTGTGTCCCTAGATGGAATATGAGGTGTTGCTACTTCAATTTGTGGGAGGCCGTGCATGAGGCAATGGACAGATATGTTGGCAAGGGAATGGGATGGGGAATTGAAATGGGTGGCCACTGGGAGATCCCTGTTATTGCAGCAGACAGAGCTGAGGTGCTGAATGATGAGATCTCAAAGTATGCAACCAGTCTCTCGATGTAGAGGAGGCCACACCGGGAGCACTGGTACAGTAGATGACCCCTGCAGATTCATTTGTTGCTTCACTTGGAAGGACTGTTAGGGGCCCTGAATTGTGGTGAGAGAGGAGGTGTGGGTGCCAGTGCACCACCTCCTGTGTTCACAGGGGTAGGTGTCAAAGGGACGATTGGTGGGAAGAGTGGAATGGATGAGGGAGATACAGAGGGAGTGGTCCCTGCATAAGACAGAGAGGAGAAGATGTGTCTGGTGGAGGGAGCATGTATTAGATGGCAGAGGATGATATGTTGGATGCAGAGGCTTGTGGGGTGGTAGGTGAGGATGAGGGGAATCTTCTCATTGCATGTGGGGTGGAGGGAGCAATAGCAGTTTTTTGGGTAATAGAGGATATGTGGGTGAGGACAGTTGATGGTAGTTGAGGAGAAATCAATTTATTTTTATGTGTGGATGTCTTTGATGCTCTGGCATGGAAGACCTTGTCCTGGGAGAAACTACAATAAAAATGGAGGAATTGAGAGAAATGACTGGAATCATTACAGGAGACTGGGTGTGAAGAGGTATAGTCAAGGTATCTGTGGGAGTTGATGGGTTCATAGAAAATGTCCATCAAGGGTTTGTCTCCTTTCATGGAGTCAGAACGATCAAGAAAGGGGGCAATGTTGCTGGAGTTGGACCAAGTGAACTTGAGGTAGGGGTGGAAGTTGGCAGCAAAGTGGATAAAGTCGACGAGCTCATCATGGTGCATGAGGCAACACATCAGTAGTCATTAATGCAGTGAAGGAAAAGTTGGAGCCTTGCCTGTGTAGGTTTGTAGCATGGATTGCTCCATATTGCCATCAAAAAGGCAGGCATAGCTGAGGCCCATGTGAGTGTCCATGGCTACCCCTTTGACTTGGGGAAAGTGGGATGAGCGAAAAAAAAAAAAAAAAAAAAAAAAAAAAAGTTATTGAAGATGAGGACAAGTTCTGCCGGACAGATGAGGATAGTGCTGCAAGGGGACTAGTTGGGTCTGTTGTCAAGAAAGAAATTATGGGCTTTGAAGCTTTGGGTATGGGGAATGGAGGTGTATAGTGATTCAATATCCCTGGTAAAAATTAGGGGGCCGACTTCAGGGAACTGGAAGTTGTGGAAGTGATGGAGGACAGAGAATTCCTTCTTCCAAGAGTGGAAGGTCGAAGGGGGTGGTAAAGACCAGTCAGGTTGAGTGGGGATGAAGGGGGAGGGGAAGGATAGGGTGGATCAGGAGCTGGGGGTAGGAAGGATCCAAGGGTGGGGAGATGCTTCCCCTGTACTACCCGTACCATTAGCTTTACCCACATATCTTCAATAACCCACCCATCTGCCCTGGCCCCCCCAACACCCACGCACAACAGGACAGGATTTCCCTTGATCTCACCTACCACCCCATCAGCCTCTGCATCATAATTTATGCCACCAGCTATGTAATCCCACCACCAGACACATCTTCCCTCTCCACCTTCTGCAGGGATTGCACCCTCTCCATCTTCTGCCTCACCAATTCCTCCCTCTTCACCTTACAGGACCCCAAACAGTTCTTTCAAGAAAAGCCACACTTCACTTGTGAATCTGCAATGTCATTTACTGCATCCAGTCTCTACATCGGAGAGACTGGAATATCACTTTGTTCAGCCCCTCAGCTCTGTCTGCTGCAATAGCGGGGATCTCCCAGCGTGCACACATTTTAATTCCCTGGCCCCTTCCTTTGCCAACATGTCTTTCCATGTCTCATGCATCGGCAGACTGAGACCACCCACAAATTGGAGGAACAACACCTCAGATTCAGCCTCTGACCAGATGATGATTGAGGAACATGTGTAGCTGAATGTCAGTAATAGAAATGGGGATCCAGGCTCACAGTGGATGGGGGCACCAGGCAGTGGATCAGGTTGGTCTCCCTGATGCATTAAAATGAATGATCGTAGTAAGCTTGATAGCCATTATAAATACATGGGGCACTGCTATTTGCAACTGGAATTTGAAGATGCTGCCTATCTAAACAAGTTTAAACCTAACTGTTGGCAATGATAAACACTTTGCAGCCTGTTTGGTAGAAATGTTGCCCTGCAAACAGCCACCTAAACTTGCTGCTTTTGGAAATGTCCAAATGTACTTGCATCTACTTGTTGAGAGCTGTATATTAGATCTACCTCCTCCTCTTCCAACGCAGCATTTATACTTCTGTTTATGGACGAGTAAGTTACCAGAACCCCCTTCAATTTATAAACCAGCATGTACAAAATAAAGGAAATAGGACATTCACCAAAAAAAAGTTAATTTGCACCCGATTATGCTGGCCTGAATACTACAGCCACTTTAAATCCCACAGCTAGCCACGTTAGAGAAAATCTCCAAATGTAGACTGACAAATGGATAGGATGTCCATTTTATTTTTCAAAAAATGGATTTGGGGTCTGAATCCACGGCTTGGAGTGAGAGGTTACAAGGTTACAAATCAAGTGCAGATATAGGCAGCATGGACAAGACTTTCTGTGTTTCATTACTCGACAAGAAAATGAGTAATCAGTAATAGGTCACATTATCTTGTTTTAGCTCTTTCTAAATATAAATCACTCCTCATCTAGTATTAACTTGAATGAATCTTCCATGTGATGTCTCAAGATAACACGAGCGCTGAAAGTTAAATTCCACATTAACTCACCAGTTCATGGAAGAGTTCTTTTGACAGTTCAAATACAATGATAATTTGGCAAAATAGTGTACCATATCTATTCATCTTAGACCAGTATGCTCCAACAAACATCCTGCATCATGAATTCAAATGTATTTTTAATTTGGCTGTGCGTGTAAGAGGTTTAGTGTCTTTTATATAACTGTTTTGTTTTCCAGGGAGCACCACAAATCCATGAACCTCTTCCTGAGTATGTTCCTGTATTCTCTAACAAAATTCCAAACACTACAAACCAGACTTTTGGCAGCAGAATGAACTCTCATCTTGGTCAAGCATTAATGAGGATGGATTATCAGCTTCAGAGAGATAACCGAAAGAAAAAACTGGACAATGAGCTCGTCCCATATTAGAAAAAAAAACAAAAGTTAAATTTCATGTCACGAAAAATATTTGATTCAAACTTGGGTCTTCATATTGGCCAGGAGATGTTCTAGGGAAAGGGAGTTTGTTAGGAATTAATTAAACTTGCCACAGGGTTTCCTCAAACCCTCCCAAATTTAATCACAGGGCTTGATTAACTCTATTTCCCTGACTTGGTATCACAATATTCCCAGTCACCAGCTGGGAAAATCTTCCACATTAATGGAACAGAGAGCATTTGGGGATTGTGGTTGAATCAGTGAGTCTGAGGCACATTGGAATGGGGGGCCAGAGGGATAAAAGCTTAGGTTAAATGGTGACTGTGACTTGGATATGTAAATGAGAATACAGATGTTGAGTCCAGCACGAATAGTAGAAAAGCATTTAAAAGGCCCATACTTGCTGGCACCTCATCTCCCTTTAACTGTAGAATGTCTTGGTGGTTATAAAACTCTTATCTACAATGAAATTTAAGAATGAAATTAAATCTGGAATGTGAGAATAATATTTAAAGCTCACATGGAAATTGATTGATTATTATAGTCCAGTCCCACTCTTCCCCCTCACTCCTCATTGACTTAGGTTAGGGTTCAGGGTGACAATTTTGTCATCTCTATCCCTCTCCCAATTTATAAGATAAAATAGTTCATTTGTGGAGGATTACAATTCTTGTTTTAGTTGTAACCATTCTTTGTTGACTCCTGGTTAGGAAGATGCACATTCATGTATTTGTGCCAAGGTTTCATCTTCACAGCAGTAAGAAACTAAAATTCCCAACAGACTCCCTTTCCTTAATACATTTGTATCAAAACCCAATTCTCCAATATATCTTTATTCTTCTCAATGTTAGGCTTTTCATTTCTCAGGTTTCACATGATTTCTTGGAGAATAAAAATAGATGAAATCAATCACTCTGAATTTTCAGACTAAAATAGAAATCTTTGAATTTAAGTGACATTTTGTTTTCAAGAAATAAATACCTCAAGTAAATAATAACTGCTTTCCCAAAGTGTCAAGCCACAGTAGGCTGATTTGCCTCAATACTTGCTTTGTGAGTGCCCTTTTTCTGCTATAATAACCTTTGCTCACCTAACTGTACAGGATCCAGATGACCTTGCCAATGTCACCTGTGAATGAGAGAGTCTAAATAGTTCCTGCATAATATTGGAAAAGAAGCTGTTGCATCTACTTAAAACTTTTGCCAAACTTGTTATTTTTGGTTTTATGTTTAATCCTAATTTAAAATAATAAGTTGCACCAAAGATAGCTGTGATAAAATAAAAATAATGCAGAATAATTGTATTTTCTATTTGTCTTTTTTTCTCAGTATCTGGCAAAGTAATTGAAATTTAAAATGTATTCTTAATTCATTGGCTAACTGCATTGTCTTAATAGATTAGACCGTAAAATATTTTTTTCCATCGGTGTCTTTAGTTAACTATTTTTTTTTAAATTTAAACATATAGCATGGTAACAGGCGTTTTTGGCCCTTGAGCATGTGCCACCTAATTAACCCCCGTACGTTTTGAATGGTGGGAGGAAACTGGCATGCCCAGTGGAAATCTCCACAGACATGGAGAGAACATATAAACTCCTTACAGACAGTGCCAGATTCAAACCCTAATCACTGGTGCTATAACAGTCTGGTGCTAACTGTGCTGCCCACAACTTGTGGGTTGTTTAATCATAGTTCCTTCGAGTTGTTGGAGAACAGTATAAAGATGTACTCCAGATGAAGGGTCAGTTATGAATTTCTTTAAGATTAGGTACGAAATTGGATGGTTTGGAACATTAAAATATTAGACTTGTGTTTGAGGGTGTGATAGAGAGCCTTGACAGAAGAGAAGGATATTATCTTTTTAGCTAGCTGTGTTTTGCCTGGATGTGGATGAATTATTTATTGTGATGTGTACTGAGATATAATGAAAAACTTTGTTTTGTATGCTATCCAAGTAAGTCAAGCTATACCCTTGAAACAGGCAAATCAAAAATAAAACAAAGGTACAAGGGATAATGTCACATAAATCAAACATGCAGGGTACAGTGTTAAAATGAAAAGTACAGTTAAACAGTGCAGAGATTTTTTTCCAAAATAACAGAGGAAGGGATAGAGTCCAGCCAGGGTCCTCTTGACTGTTTAGGTCTCAGCCTTGAAGCCCCACCACACAATCTGAGGGTGGTGTCATTGACCATGCACTCTCTCACCTCACTCCAAAATCACAGTTTGCCTTTGTGTAAAAAGCACCAATGGTTCCAAACCTGCAAGAAGTTGAATTTTGCTAGCCAGTGGTGTTATCTGCAGATCCATTGCACAGGCCAAGCCATTGAGCTGGGCCCAGGTGTGTGGATGTCAGTAGATGCAGGGAAATTTTCCTTTGTCAGTGGGAGGGGAATGAAAAGATGAAATATCTGAGCATATCCAGGAATTCTTCTTTTCCAATATTTTTAATTAACATTGAAATTTTACATCCAAAAATAGAGTACATTTGGAGATGTTAAAATTCAAAAAGATGCATTACACTGAAATCATATCATTTTATCCAATGTACCCCACATTTTAATTGAAGAGATTATGTTGTATTGATATTTTATTATTTTACTATAAAAAAGTAAAATCTAAACCAATGGTTCTCAACCTTTTATCTTTCCACTCACATACATGCTCTGTGATGAGTAAGGGATTGCTTAAGGTGGTATGTGGGTGGAAAGAAAAAGCTTGAAAACCACTGTTTTAATCGTACTTAATTGACTTGTTATATGCATGGTTTCACAACTCCAAAGGAAATGGGTCAATTACATTTTTTCTTAAGCAAAATATTTCAGTAACAGTTGGATCTAGAGCAGTGATTCTCAACCTTCCCTTTCCACCAACATAACACCTTAAGCTGTCCCTTACTCATCACAGAGCACCGATGGCATAGGGATTACTTAAAGTGGTATGTGAATGGAAAGAAAAAGATTGAGAAACATGGATCTAAACCCACTGGTAAGAAAAAAACTGTTTGGCTGAAAAAAGTGTTACGAGCACAAAGGACCCCAAAATCCAGCAGCAATAGACATTCACCAAGACAAGTGTTTTTTTTATTATTTTCAATCAACTTTAAACATGAAAATAGAATCAAACTTTAACAACTCTATACTAACCCAAATTAACCCCCTTCTAATTCTAAGTGCATGTGTATGTACTGTGTGTGTAAATTTAAGAAGAGTTATTTGGTTCACAGTTCAATCTCACTTCTTCCAAGTTCTCTGGATGCAGGCAATTCTTATACTGTGCACAGAATTGAACATGTATAAAGTTCACCAGGCTTTGGTGCTTGAAAGGTTAATGTTTACCACTCAGGAAGGTTTTTGTAGGGTTTGCCGAGAAAGATTTGTTGTTCCAGGATGTCCACAACTGAGGTACCACCATTAGTCACCTCAATGTCTTGCTGGTGAAACTTGCCCCATCAGGGTTCTCCAGATGATAACCTCTTTCTTTCAGGTTATGACAGAGCTCCTTCTGTTTCTCTTATTTCAAGGGAAACATCAAATAGATAGCACTTCCAGCCTTCCACTGCTTTTGGAACTTTTCATCAGTTTCAACCAGCTCTTCCTGGCTTGCACTGTTCAACTGCTTTTCAGTGTCATACACACACACACAAGCTGAGAGGGCTTCTCTTCTCTCTCTCTCTCCAATTTAAACTGCCAACAAGCCCATGTGACTCCCTCACTTGAAAAACCACCACCTTCTTCAGCAAACAACTGGAGTTATCCTTCTGTTCAAGTTGTTGTCTTAGATAAACAAAACCTAGGAGTGACTTTCCTGTAAGCACCCTGAAGAAAGGTACTTGTCGCCAGCCTGTCTCCAGTTCCAAACAATGGTCATTCATTTTATGACATCAGTTCAATTAGCACCTACTTGTGAAATGTGCTTACATTCTCCAGAGATCCTTAGTATTTCTTCAGTCTTTCAAATAAGATCTGTTTTAAAATGTGTGTATGTGTGTAACCTACTCTAAATCTTACCAAATTCTCCCAAATTATAAATCCATTACAAAAGGAAGACAGAATTCTTATCAGAGTGATAAATGATCTCCTTAGTCAACACTTCAACCTTCACAACAAATCAAAGATTATAAAAGTAACTCAAAAAGGATCCCCACAGTGTTTGAAAATTTGAATTCAAATCAGAAATTGAGCATCTAATCTTCTCTAAATTTAAACATGACATGATGTCACGTAGCCATTAAACATGATTAGGCGGGGTAACAACCCTCCATCTGAGTAACACCCCCCGCCTAACCATAATAGAAATAAAAGCTAATACATGCAGCTCAAGTGCCATTAAAGTTATGTCACCCTCTCCAACAATACCAAATAAAGCAGTTAAGAGATTAGTTTAAAATTAACTGTAAAAAGTGCAAAGAAAGTTTGAAATACTTCATTCCAATATTTCTCAAGACTAACATGTCCAGAACATATGAATTAATGAAGTGTCTCTATTTTTGCATTTATTACAACAAGGAGATACATCCCCATAAAAACGAGATAGTTTGACTTTGGATATGTGAGCCCTATGGACTACTTTAAATATTAGGAGAGAGTGGTGGGCTCATAAAGAAGAGATATTAACCAATTGAAAATTACATTCCAAGTTTCTTCCGAAATTAAAAGCTGAAGGTCCTGTCCCAGGCTTTTAAAATTTTATCTGAGGGACCTTCTCTTCGCCCCAACAAAATATCATAAATGTTAGAAAGGTTGTAAGTTTAAAAAAAATTACATAAATTAAATTCTTATCAGTCTTCTTAAGAAATGTATACAATTGAGATTGTAAAAATATCTAATCTGTAGATAATGAAAAAGATGAGTATTTGGTAAGTTATATTTAACTGACAGCAATTCAACCATATCTTTTGGGGTGATCTCGAGAACCTTTTCACATCCACTTAGTTGCTTTGATGTTTTGAAGATTGAGACCGATGGATTTTTCTTGTGAATAGAATTGTTCAGATCCATTGTCATTCCACATCAATAAGTGCAGATTGCCATATGGCCTCTGCTGGAGGCCACATTGTGACTCTGCCTATGTTGTCATCTTCCAATCCGCTATGTGACCTGCACAGAACCATTCCAGTCATACACAGTGAGCAGAACAGCAGCGGCCACAGTTATGATCCTAACCCTTATTTACAGTAACCAATACAGGAACTCTTTGGTCTCATATTTATGTTCATTCTTGAATTCACTGATATGACGTTTGTTACTTACAGAAGTCTGCAACTATCCTACCCCTTCCTGCACAGTTCCTGTGAAAGGAATGCATCAGCTCACTGCTTTCTGCCAGTGACTGCACTGGTGTCAGATACAGCTGCATCGGGTCACCTTTCCTGCTGTGGTACAGTAACTCCGACGTCCGCTTTCTTGAGTTTCTTCCTCAATATTTCTCTCACTTCTGGTCTTTCTGTAGTTTAACTGGTAACGTCTAAATGGGGAAATTAAATAGAAATGTTGCAATGGGGTCAGTATGGTATGGTGATTGTTGCTGAGTTTCTTGTCTGGTTACTGAAGGTGATCAAGATTAGAAACTGTAAGCTTAATGAAGAAAGTTACAGGCAGGAATGCAAATCCCAGTGAGTCACTGGCAGGGGTTTGAGGCATGACATTATCTTGTTGAAGTTTTCCTCGATGTTTCCAAGGTCCCTGTTCAAGGACGGATACAACTTTAGTACCAAGTGAAGCTTTTCTCTGCTTTGTTCCATTAAATACCAGTGTTCAGCTGTGCCAGAGACCTCTGCAACAGCAGCCAAACCAACAATCTCTGGGACATTGGTACCAACTCCTATTCAATAGTCTGGATAAATAGATATACAGATATACATACCATTCAAAAAGTTAATTGGGAGGGGTGGGGAGAGCAGAAAATAGCATCGGTGATCTGGCAAGATTATGTTACATCATCCTAAAGTATTTTGAGTGTTTTAGGGATGACGACAATCAGGAAAGGGTGGGGTCAATTACGGACCCAAGTGCCAACCTGTATCTAGGTGTGGGTGAGATGTAAATGCCTCATCGGCTTTCACAAAGAAGGAGGCCAAGGCTGAAGAAGAATTCAGGGAGAGGAGGGGGGTGGGGGAGAGTGGATTGATCCTAGGACTTGCTGTACCCCAGGCTGGACTGGGGTGAGGGAGGAGATTGCTGGGGCCCTGACAGAAATTTTTGTTGGTCATAGAGGATGTGTCTGATAACTCGAGCACAAATTGTGGTTCATCTATTCTACAAAGGCAGTGGGGATCATTACAGACCAGTGAGCCAAACATCCATGGTATGGAAATTATTAGATTAACCTGTGAGAGAAGCAGAGATCAGTCCAAGATGATGGTTAATGCAACACTGTTGCAGCGGCAGCGACCCAGATTCGAATTTGGCTCTATCTGTACGTTCTCCCCGGTCTCTGTGGGTTTCCTCTCATCTTTCAAAATGTATGGAGATTGTAGATTAATCGGGTGTAATTGGATGGCATGGTTCATGGGCCATACTGTTCTGTATGTTTAAATTTTAAAAAAATGACCAGAATAGCTTTAGGAGGGGTTGCTGTCTGACTAGTTTGATTTTTTTTGGGGGGGGGGTGGGAATTGACTGCATGGTACCTGTACTGTAATGGATTTCATTAAGACTCCTTTATTTGACACAGTTTAGCAGCAGGTAAGACTGTTATTGAATCTAGAGTTGAATGTCGTATCATCTGCCTGACAGGTTGGAAGGGTCCTTTAGTATGTTGGCTACTTTCCTGACAATTTTAAATATATATATATATATATATATATATATATATATATATATCATTGATATAGAATTTGTAACCCCAAGAGAAATACTACTGTTGTCAGTATCATATTGGCTTTAATATTGTCTCTCCCAGAAAATGATAAATAGCTATTTACCTATTTCCTCGTTAACATTAGATTACTAGAAATTGGTCCTTATATCACCTTTTCCAGGGTAAAACTGGGCTTGTATCCTATACCCAAACATATATGAAAAATAACCAACTCTGAGGAAAGTATCAAGTATTTTTGAATGCACAAACATACCGGTAAGTGGTTCTAAGGTCATACTAAATCTCACTGCTCTATTATTCAATAAAATCACAGCTTCACCCCAATTCACTCTCCTGGCTGCTATCTATGTCCTTTAATGGCAGTCAAAGATTTAGTAACTTGTGGTGGTACACCACCGGCCTACTGCAGGGGGCAACCTCTGTACCTGCAGGAGTGTAAGGGGACAGGACAACACCTGGCTGGCTGTCAATCAGTCAGCCTGAATGGATCAGCCCCACCCGGTCGGATGTCAATCACCCTCTGGGATATAAGCCTGCGCCGGGCTCCCGAAGCCTCACTCAGAGTTGCTGCAGCTACAGTCTACCTGGCTCTGTGGAAGTCTTTGCGGATTAAAGCCTGTTGTACAGTCTACCTTGTGTGTGTCTGATTTTGTCTAACAGTGCACCACATAACTGACCATTTGCATGCTGAGATACTGAACTCCAAAGATTCACAATCCTGTGATTCATCTCTTATTCTCTCGTCTGTAATCTGTCTTCCACCACCTCACATTGCCTTCCCCATTTGTTCCTCTCCCTCCAGTCTCAGCACACTTTCCTCTTGTAATTGGATTGGTCATTCTGCTAAATGCCACACAATAATAAACAAGGTGAAATGGATTGTGGCTGTATATTGCTAAATCAGTCACAGGAACAACAGATGATGCTCATTGGTGAGCAAGTATGCAGATATTTTGTTTTGGCGTTGATACGAAATAGTATTTCTCAACCTGTGGTCCATCGATCACTAATGCACCATCGGTTAGAGGTAATAAAACAGCAAAAAGAAATATTTCTGATCTAATAAGTAATGTTTTTAAAAAGGCAGTAAAGTTTATGATGAAAATTTCATTGGTAGTATGGGAAGGTGCTCAAGCCTGCCAGTGCCCCCACCACTGATGGACTGTGGTAAGAAAAAGAATAGTTTAGATGGTCTGTGGTGTAAAATATTTGTGATCCACTGAAATAAAAGATGACAGAGACAAGTGATGGCAATTGTTGGAATCTGAACCAAAACTGCTAGAAGAACTCAGCGGGTCGAGCAGTATCTGTGGAGGCAAAGAAATGGTTATCCTTTCAGGTTGAAACCCTCCATCAGGAATGAGAGGGAAGAGAGCCAGTATATAAAAGTGAGAGGAAGAGTTGAGATTATTTTTGTATCTGTCGAAATATGTGAATAAAATATACACTATTAGAGCTCTGTATTTCAAAGAACACAATGGGCTTATTTTTGTAATCAGAATATTTCTGAGGAAAACATTAATTCTGACACTAAAGCTGTGATATTTAAATTCTTTTGCAGCAATGTTATTTGCTTGGCTCATACTGTTTAGACAAGTAGTCTGCTTAGCTTTTTACTTGCATAGAGAACCATATAGCTTGCTGCTGTTATCAGGTTAGAAATGTTGGATAAGCAACAGAAGGAAACTCATGTGACAAAGAGAGAAAAGGGAAAGTACTGGCTGAGGTTGTTTAGATTTTTCAAATATGATGGTCAGCAGAAGAGAGATAAACACAGCCCATACTAAAATAGGCTGCTTCTGTTCTTCAAACCCACTTGTCAAATTTGAGTTGAATTGTGACTCCATCCATGCAGTCCAAACCCCTTTGGTTGTGCATTGACTGCAGTGCAATTAAGACAGGACAGTTGGCAGACAAGGCTGCCACCTGGTGCAATGTTTGTGCCTCTGTATATTACAAGAGCAGAAAAGAATCCTTTCCCCGTTCATGGATTTTAAATTTCAGAGTTCCAATAAATATAATTTGTGCTAAATGTTTATTGAATAGAATACACTCATTGAGGAAAGAGCTTTATACATATCACCCCTACAATATCATCTGCAATACTATTTTGCAAGTCAAATCTCTTCTTCCCAAAGCAATGTTAAAACAAAACCTGAAGACTAGAGGCAGGTCAAGGAAGATCCATGGAAAGAAGAGCAGAGTTAAGGTACCTTTTCAAATACTTTTTAAATCAGAACTGGGACAGAGAAGACAAATGTTGGTTTTAAATTGCATGGAAAGGTGGTGTGTGGGGTGGTGGTGGGTAAGAAGGTGGCTAGGGCAAAGAAAATATCTGTGGAAGGTTTGCAACTAAGGTTGCTGTAGGAATGAGCAAAAAAAGTGGGAAAATGCCAACAGTGCAGGGAAATTACAGGAAACCTGGGCAGTTTTTAAACAGAGAAAACCGTATCGGAAGCCAGGGAAGGTTGAACAATGTTCCCTGCTTGCACGGGGCCTCATTTAAAATACAGGATGTCATAAATAGATAGCCTGAAGTGGGCATGGTGTGGATCATTCAAGCTCCAGTCACCCCTGCGGACTCAACACTGGTCCTTCACAGAGCTGTCGTCAAATCTGTATTTACTTTCGCCAGTACAGATGAGACCCATGGCATTTGCTGCTTTCTGGGCCTGTGGATGGTGAGAAGGAAGAGGATAGGAATTCCAGCTCATTTGGTTGCATGGGAAAATGCCATGAGATGGGGAGTAGTTGGTAGACCAAGATGTGACAAAAATGATGATCCCTGCTGCAGGAATCTTGCCGGAGCTGAGCAACATTGCAAAAGGTGATCCATTGAATGTAGTAGACGGTTGGATGGAAGATAGGACTTGGGGACCTCTTAGTTTTGCTCTGTCCAGGTGAGGGGGTGAGAGAGCTGCGATGGGAAATAGAGGATGCCAAAGCAAACGTGTGTTCAGAAAGAAGGAAGACCATTCAGAAGCTGAACGAAATAGGCTGCAGTCCCAGGTATATCGCAGGAGGCTGGTAGGGGAAATATAGTCAAGGCAGTTTGTTAAAAGTTGTTTCCGGTGTCTATAGTAGACGACAACTGCAGAGGAAGCTCCGGGTGAGTCAAACTTCCCTCGGATCGAGGTTCCAGCTGCAGAGACCAGCGCAGCCGCCGCTCGGAGCCACTGAGCTGGGTTCAGGCTGGATTCTTCCCCCTTCTTTCCTTGTCACCACCAAAGTTCGCTATTTCCCTGGTGAGTACGGGTCGTGTTCGAGGCCGAAATTCATTTCAAGGCGTCTCCGGAAAACCTTGCTTATTTTCAGTTTTATTTTAAAGGAAGGAGCTCCACATTGGACAATGTGGAGCTTTTCAGGTGCCGCGATGGAATTGGAGTCGGTGCTTTTGCTGGCCAACTCCAGCACTTTAATAGTGTGCATGATACTAAAGTTCCCGCAAATTGTTACAGTCATCGCTGCAAAAAACGCCTGGGGGCTCAGCGTCCGGAGTCTGCTCCTGGAACTGATCGGGTGAGTGACAGGCAGTGGCGGGCGGGGATTCAGACGGTCCGGTGCCAGTCCTGGGAACTGCCCGGGTGAGTGACAGGCGGCTTGTCTGGGATCTCGCTCAGGAACCGCCGGGCTGATTGACAGTCAGGGATCGCGCGCCGCGGCCCGGGAGCGATCGCAATCAACACCTTGAGTTGCTTGGTCCCTGCCCTTCGGCCCTCTGGCTCCTTTGACCCTGGTTTTGATTTGTCCCTTGAAAACTGTCCGAAACGTGCTTTTTTTCCCCCAAAAATATATATTTTGTACTTGAACATAATACAAAAAGTAAGATTTTTATATAGTTCTGGGATCTACTTTGTTTTCTCATGTCTGGTAGCTGTGGCTTAAACTTCACTTGAATCAAAGTGATGCTTTTATAAAGTTGCACATCCAAAAACTGTGATAAGTCTGTTGGAACATCATTTACCGAGGATAGAAGCTGGGTGACTTGAACATGACTTTGATTTGCGGGGACGGGGTACTGAACTTTAAGATCAGCCATGATCTCGTTGAATGGCGGAGCAGGCTCGAAGGCTCGAATGACCTACTCCTGCTCCTATCTTCTATGTTTACCAGTTGACCATGCATTGAACAGGAGGAAACCTGTCACATGCAGTATATTTGTTGGATGACCACATCAAGAGGCCATAAAGAATTGATAAGGGCAGAAACTTGTAAATGGAGTGTTATAAACCTTTTTATTACATCACCCCAATAGGGTTGAGGATGTTCAGTGCTTGAGAATATTTAACACTGAAATCCACAGTTTCTTTGATTTGAAAAACCACAAGCTGAGGAGAGTTGAAGCACAACATCAGCTAGGAATTTACTGAATTGCAGAGTGGGCCATAGGTATTGAATGACTTACACCTGTTTCAATTTCTGATGCTCTCAGACAACAGTGGATTCAAAAGATGCTGGGCTTCTCACTTGAAAATATGGTTCTATTCAACAAAACCAAAATGTTTTATTTACATTTATATTTTTAATTGTTTATCAATGAGACAATAAATTACTATCATTGAGATTATTGTGTATCAACGAGTTTTTCTCCATGCTCCTATGAGAAAGGAATGAAACAGTTGTGTCCCAGAGTGCCACAAAATGCCACGATTTCCTTTGGACTCCCACCTCACCTCAGTGTGCAGCAGCAGGCATCTCGAAAGGTTCGTCATTTTCTTCACATAGCTGCCGGAATTGACCATTTTATGAAGCTTACTGTCTTTATGACAATTGAAAATGAAGAATTAAATGATTTCCAATGATTTGGCCATTAAGTGCTCCCTTTGCAATGAACATTAAAGACTGAGGGTATGACATTTTTCAGGCGTCTGATTAGTCCTTTGTATCATCCAACCATTGAAGTGGCTCCATCAGTTGCCCAGGCAGCTATGTTGTCATATGGAGTACTGTTCTCGTTTATGTAACCTCTTCAAAAAATGGTCAGTCCCTTATTATTTGTTTTAATCCTTCTTGCAAACATCTCTTCCACAATCTGGCACAAACCAAGAGAAGAGATTTGTTCTCTTGCAGACTGGAATCGTTTAATTGTAAATAGAATTTCTTGGATGGTAATGAAATGACTAATGATTGTTCAATATCCCTTGCAATCTCATCAATTCTATAAACAGCGGAATTACTCAAAGGAATTGCTTGAATAGTTTCTTTGGCATTTAAGGTCATGATATTATGGAACTGAAGGCAAAATAAGTAACTCAGCAATGTTATGAGCTTTTAACAATCATTTCATTTATGTGATACAAGAAGATCCTTTTCTAATTTCTGTTATCTTGAAGGGTTTTGAAGTAATCCAAGGGTTTATCTTTCTTCTCTCTGTGTACAGTCTCTCAGTGTTGTTTCAGCTTTCTTGGCCTCATGCTTTCATTTGAAAATATATGCAAATAAATCAAACACATGGGCAGAAAAGGATTTTGTGGAGATGTAATGAAACTATATGATAAGTATTCCACTGAACACTGCAGACATTTCTGTTTTGCTGAGGAACTCGTGGATAAAATAGTTTCCAGAAGAAACAAAAGTAATTATTACAAAACAAAAACACTCTTTACAAGGGTTAGCTCAAGAGTCAGCCTAAATTTTATGTAAAAAAAATGAACAGAGTGTACTTCAATAAAAGCTAGCACTACATGACACAAAAACTCGAACCAAAACGAGGGTGCTTGTGGAAGTGATAAATATGGGGTAAACGTCTCCTTTATTTCCTGAATTGAAGGCAATTCATAACCAAAGCTGTTTCCATGTCAGTCCGACACAATCACGTTGAAGCAAAGAATCATCTGAAAACAAGCTTATTTTTCCGCATTCATCTAGGTCACACATGTCAAACTCTGGCCCACGGGCCAAATTTGGCCTGCGATATAATTATATTTGGCCCGCAAGATCATTTCAAAAATGTATTAGAGGTGGCCCGCTGACCGCCGCACCAGTATAGCGCATGCACAGCTAGTACTATAAATCCCAGAATGCATTGGCATCAGCTTGCTAATCGCCCCTACCTCCTCTGTTTACGTTGCAGGGTCTCACCGTGGACTCTGGTTTTGGGGCCTGGCCGGTGTCAGGGGAAGCTAAGGCCGCTTCCCAGCGCCCGGAACCGGAGGCCTCGGGCCAGACCTCACCAGGACCGTTGCCCACTCCCCCTCCCTGCCGCAGGCCGACCCGCGACTCACGGTGACGGGGCCGCTGATCCGCCGAGATGCCGCCCTGCAGCGAGAGCTGATGCCCCCGCACTGTCGTGTCCCCCTGCCCGCCCCCCCACCGCAGCGCAGCCTGGCTGGTGTCAGGGGAAGCCAAGGCCGCTTCCCAGCGCCCAGAACCGGAGGCCTCGGGCCTGACCTCGCCAGGACCAATGCCCACTCCCCCTCCCTGCCGCAAGCCGACCCGCGACTCACGGTGACGGGGCCGCTGATCCGCCGAGATGCCGCCCTGCAGCGAGAGCCGATGCCCTTGCACTGTCGTTGTCCAACCCGATCGTCCGCAAACCCCACCCTCCCGCACACAGGCCTGAGTAAGTATTATGAACTTTAATCTCAGGATAAAACGATCTTCCAATAGTTTCATGTCACAGTGATAAATATATTCCTGGTTAAAAATGGTCCTGCACCTGGATACAAGCTCATTAGGCATAAAACTTGAAAAGTGTGTAAATCAAAGGATATCTGTACCAATGGAAAAAGGGCATGGCAAATAACCCTGCTAGAGTTCATGCCCACAATCAGTCACCCATTTGATTGTTTCAGGAATCATGTTATTCTCCCACATTCTCAATAGCCCTCAGATTTTACTATTCGACAGCACACTAGCAACATTTGACAAATCCTCTATAGAGAAATATTATTTATTGAATATTTTATTTCTCATTTGTTAATGCTTCTGGAAAGAGTTTATCCAAAACTATTATCAAACATTTATTTTAATAAGAAAAAGTTTAACATTACATATGTTGAAAGAAGAGAAAACATGCAGATGTTGTTGAAAATTTTCAATAAATATTTAGTTCGGCCCTCGACTTAGTCCAAGTTTTTAATTTTGGCCCTCCGTGAATTTGAGTTTGACACCTCTGATCTAGGTCATTCTCGGCTGTCTTCAAATACCTCCAACCTTGGGGAAAAAAAACTCACGTTGCCTGGCCTGGCAACTTTACAGCAATGTCTAACAGCAAAACCTTTTTATTTCCCCCATAAATGTATAATATTTTCAATTTCCATGCCCCCCCACTAAGGATTTCAGTCCATGGTCCCCCTTTAATGTGCTGTGGTCTCTGGGTGGGGGGGGTGGAGGAAGAGGTATAGGCCCAGATGAGAATGGCTGTTCTAGACAAGTTGTATTTGAGTAGGACAGTTTGCAAAATATTACCACTTTATACATTTGCAAAGTTATCCAGAATATGGAATTAATGTACATTCTTTAATCAGGATTATTCTGCAAAGCAATACTTCTTATTGTCTTGCTAGTGACACCGCAAGACTGTCACCACTGATGCAAGAGTACAGAAATGAGATAAAGGAACTACAGCTTCTCCCTCAAAGTCATCAAGACCAAGGAGCTGGTTATAGACCAGCTGGAAGAGGGCTAGCATTCACTCCATGTCTGCATCAAGGAGGGAGGGGGGGGGGGAGAAAAAGTCCCCTATATGTGTGAAAAAGAAAAAGTGTATATCATGGCTAATGTGATTTATGGTGTGAAAAATAAAAAAAATTAAAAAAAAGAGTGCTATGTTGGAAATACTAGGCAGGTTTAAAGTCTAACATCTCAGTGACTTGTCCTGGTCCACTTGAGTTGCTCTAGCGGCCAAGAAAGCACAATGGTGTCTATACTCTGAAAGCTGAGGAAATTTGGTATGTCCTGTAACAACTTCTACAGGTGCACCATTGAAAGCATCACTGCATGGTATAGGAACTGCTCCACTCAGGCCATCATATAACCCCCCCCCCCCACTCCTTCATGAACTGCATCTATAACTCCTGCTGCCTTGGAAAAGCAGCCAATATGTTAAAAGACTCATCCAATCCTGATCATACTCTCTTTGAACCCCTCCCACCAGGAAGAAGGTTCACGATTATAAGATCATGTACCACCAGATTCCAGTCCACTTCTTCTCTGCCGTTATCAGACTCCTGAATTAGCTTGAGAATAGTAAAATGACGTTGCCTTTACTCATACCAACTGATTTCTGTCTGTAACTCTTCATTATTGTACTGTGTCCTTGTGTGAGACCTCTAAATGGTGTGCTTGTAAAATGGCATCTGTCACTGCATATTGTGAATATCTTTGTTGTATATGCTGTCCAGGCAAATGTTCCCACAGGTAACAACAGTGGATAATATCAAAGAAGCACAAATGTAATGCTACAGAGGAAGGGCCATTAAAATAATGCAAGGGACGCTATGAGATAGGTTACTAAGATCAAGAGAACATCTTTTGGACACGAGAGATCCAATCAAGAGTCTGAATACACCACGGAAGAAACTGTCCTTGAACTTGGTAGTCCATGTTTTCAAACTGGTGTAGCCTCTTCATTGTGACTGGGGTGGATGTGTCTTCTATTACGTTAGCTGTATTCCCAAGGCAGCAGGAAATGAAGATGATGGAGGGGAGGTTGCTTTTCTAGGATTTCCTGTGGACTTGGGCAGAGCAGTTTCCTGAATTTGAGGAATATTTTCATTCCTGTGGAATGAGCTGGTTCTTTAAAAAATGAATAATTAGCATGTTTAATTTGATGGATGCAGCCTTAATTAAATAGAATGATACTATTTACTGTTTTGGTAATAAATCAAGACAGAATAAAATTGGTTCTGTCCTGCAATTTGGAACATTCTAGAAAAATAACAAAAACAAATGTAGCTCTGCTTTTCTGCATGACATCCATATCATAGAATTTGATGGCACTGGTGGTGATGGATGGCAGATTTTCAGGGCCAATGGATGTGATTGCAGTTGATACTCCAAAATTCGTTTAATTCACTTTATATATGTAGCACAGTGAAGTCAGTAAGTTTAATGGAAACACAGTAAACAAGGCACCTGTATATATTTCAAAGAATGGGGGAAGCAGAACCAGGTAAACTTAAGGAGCACAGGAACTGAGGCCCCAGTGAATACAAATGTTACCTGATGAGTCAGTGCTGAACCATTGGGATTTTCCAAATAATCTGATAGGGGATTATCGGAGTATTTCTGTATATCATTTTGTAAATAAGATGTTCTGTTTCTTTACCAAATATATTTTTATTGTAAATTTATATAGAAAACTACCATTTGTTGGAAATATATATATTTTTAAAATTTTTTTTATTTTTCACACTATAAACCACATTGATCAAGATACATACATTTTTATTTTCAAATATATACAGTGTCGTTTTCTCCCCCCCTCCCTCTTCCTATCCCACCCTCCCTACCTCCCCTCCCATTCATTAAAAGTACAGAATCTAAGATACATTAAACACGTCAAACAATGTTGTCACTCAATAAAAATAAACAAGAAATTCCACTGAGTCAATTCTTTTCATTTCCTTCTCCTTCTGTCATTTTAGGTGGTAGATGTCCCCGGTAGGTTTTCTCTATTGTGTTTCATGTATGGCTCCCATATTTGTTCAAATATTGTAATATTATTTCTTAAATTATATGTTATTTTTTCGAATGGAATACATTTATTCATTTCTATATACCATTGTTATATTCTCAAGTTATCTTCTAATTTCCAGGCTGACATAATACATTTTTTTGCTACAGCTAGGGCTATCCTAACAAACCTTTTTTGTGCACCATCCAAATCAAGTCCAAATTCTTTGTTTTTTTATGTTACTTAGGAGGAAGATCTCTGGGTTTTTTGGTATATTGCTTTTTGTGATTTTATTTAATATCTGGTTTAGATCTTCCCAAATTTTTTTTACTTTCTCACACGTCCAGATTGCATAAATTGTTGTGCCCATTTCCTTTTTACAACAAAAACATCTGTCAGATACTGTTGGGTCCCATTTATTTAACTTTAGAGGTGTAATGTATAGCCTGTGTATCCAGTTATATTGTATCATACGTAACCTCGTGTTTATTGTATTTCTCATAGTTCCAAAGCATAACTTCTCCCATGTTTCCTTCTTTATCTTTATGTTTAAATCTTGTTCCCATTTTTGTTTCGTTTTACCGTTTGTTTCCTCATTCTCCTTTTCTTGCAGTTTGATGTACATGTTTGTTATAAATTTTTAGATTATCATTGTGTCTGTAATCACATATTCAAAATTACTTCCCTCTGGTAACCTCAGACAGCTTCCCAATTTGTCCTTCAAGTAGAATTTCAGTTGGTAGTATGCCAACACTGTATCTTGAGTTATATTATATTTATCCTTCATTTGTTCAAAGGATAGTAATTTATTTCCTGAAAAGCAATTTTCTATTCTTTTGATCCCTTTTTTCTCCCATTCTCTAAAGGAAAGGTTATCTATTGTAAAAGGGATTAGCTGATTTTGCGTCAGTATTAGTTTTGGTAATTGGTAATTTGTTTTATTCCTTTCTACATGAATCTTCTTCCAAATATTGAGCAGATGATGCAGTACTGGAGAATTCCTACGTTGTACCAATTTTTCATCCCATTTATATAATATATGTTCAGGTATCTTCTCCCCTATTTTATCTAGTTCTAATCTAGTCCAATCTGGCTTTTCCCTTGTTTGATAAAAATCTGATAGGTATCTTAATTGTGCGGCTCTATAATAATTTTTAAAGTTTGGCAGTTGTAAGCCTCCTTGTTTATACCATTCTGTTAATTTATCTAGTGCTATCCTTGGTTTCCCCCCTTTCCATAAAAATTTCCTTATTATTTTATTTAACTCCTTGAAGAATTTCTCTGTCAAGTGTATTGGCAATGCCTGAAATAGGTATTGTATCCTTGGGAAAATGTTCATTTTAATACAGTTTATCCTTCCTATTAGTGTTAGTGGCAAGTCTTTCCAATGCTCTAAGTTGTCCTGTAATTTTTTCATTAGTGGATAATAATTGAGTTTATATAGATGGCCGAGGTTTTTATTTATTTGTATACCTAGGTATCGTATTGCTTGCATTTGCCATCTGAATGGTGATTCTTTCTAAAATTTTGAGAAATCCGCATTATTCATTGGCATTCCTTCACTTTTATTTGCGTTAATCTTGTAACCCCACACTTCTCCATATTCCTTCAAATTCTTATGTAATTCTTTTATTGATATTTCTGGTTCTGTTAAGTATACTATAACGTCATCTGCAAATAAACTGATTTTATATTCCTTCTCTTTTATTTTTATCCCTTTTATTTTATTTTCTGTTCTTATCAATTCTGCTAGTGGTTCTATAGCTAACGCGAACAATAAGGGTGATAGTGGGCATCCCTGCCTTGTTGATCTGCTTAAGTTAAATTGTTTTGATATATATCCATTTACTGTCACTTTCGCCAATGGCCCCTTATATAATGCTTTAATCCAATTAATATACTTCTCTGGTAAACTGAATTATTGTAATACTTTGAATAAATAATTCCATTCTACTCTGTCAAAGGCCTTCTCTGCGTCTAAGGCAACTGCTACTGTTGGAGCTTTATTCCCTTCTACTGCATGAATTAAGTTAATAAATTTACAAATATTGTCTGCTGTTCGTCTTTTTTTAATAAATCCAGTTTGGTCTAGATTTACTATTTTTGGTACATAGTCGGCTAATCGGTTTGCTAATAGTTTAGCTATTATCTTATAATCTGTGTTAAGTAAAGATATTGGTCTATATGACGCTGGTGCGAGTGGATCTTTCCCTGTCTTTGGTATTACTGTAATTATTGCTGTTTTGCATGAATCTGGTAAGCTTTGTGTTTTATCAATCTGGTTGATTACTTCCAGGAGGGGAGGAATTAATAAATCTTTAAATGTTTTATAGAATTCTATTGGGAATCCATCCTCTCCTGGTGTTTTATTATTTGGTAGTTTTTTTATTATCTCTTGTATTTCTACTATTTCAAATGGTTCTGTTAATTTATTTTGTTCCTCTATTTGTAATTTTGGTAGTTCAATTTTAGTTAAAAATTCATCTATTTTGTCTTCTTTCCCTTCGTTTTCCGTTTGGTATACTTGTTCGTAGAATTCTCTGAAGTTTTCATTAATCTCCGTTGGATTATATGTGATTTGTTTGTCTTTTTTCCTTGATGCCAATACCATTCTTTTAGTTTGTTCTTTTAGCTGCCATGCTAGAATTTTGTGCGTTTTTTCTCCTAGTTCATAATATTTCTGTTTTGTCTTCCTTATGTTCTTCTCCACCTTATATGTTTGTAGTGTTTCATATTTTATTTTTTTATCTGCCAATTCTCTTCTTTTAGTTGTATCTTCCTTCATTGCTAATTCTTTTTCTATATTTACTATTTCCCTTTCCAACTGCTCTGTTTCCTGATTGTAGTCCTTCTTCATCTTGGTTACATAACTTATTATTTGTCCTCTGATGAACGCTTTCATTGCGTCCCATAGTATAAACTTATCTCTCACTGATTCCGTATTTATTTCAAAGTACATTTTAATTTGTCTTTCAATTAATTCTCTAAAATCCTGCCTTTTAAGTAGCATGGAGTTTAATCTCCATCTATACATTCTTGGAGGGATGTCCTCTAACTCTATTGTCAATATCAGGGGTGAATGGTCCGATAATATTCTAGCTTTATATTCTTGAGTATGTTTTATGTCTACCCGAATAATATGAATATTCCTTTTCCTTTGGGTGTTGTTTCCTCCATATATCCAAAAGTTGCATTTCTTGCATCGATTTAATTATAAATTTGGTTACTTTGTTCTTTCTGTTAATTTTTTTCCCAGTTTTATCCATGTTTGAATCCAAATTAAGGTTGAAATCCCCTCCTATTAGTATGTTCCCTTGCGTGTCTGCTAGCTTCAAAAAAATATCTTGCATAAATTTTTGATCTTCTTCGTTAGGTGAATATACATTAAGTAAATTCCAAAACTCCGAATATATCTGACATTTTATCATTACATATCTCCCTGCTGGATCTATTATTTCCTCTTCTATTTTAATTGGTAAATTTTTACTGATTAATATAGCTACTCTTCTAGCTTTTGAATTATATGATGCTGCTGTTACATGTCCTACCCAATCTCTCTTTAATTTCTTGTGCTCCATTTCAGTTAAATGTGTTTCTTGCACGAATGCTATATCAAATTTTTTTCAGTAAATTTGGCAGTTTCTTCCTTTTGATTTGGTTATGTATTCCGTTAATATTTAAAGTCATATAGTTCAACGTAGCCATTTCATGCTTTGTTTATCTTTCCTTTCCGTTTCCTCATCATCACCTTTCCTTCTTATCCATTTCTGCTTTCTTGTTTTGAACACTTTATAAGACAACATTTCTAAAACCTCAAACACTTCCCTTATTTTCCTATCTAAAATTTCTTTAACCCCACTATCCCCTCCCCTTCCTGAGTTGCCCTTTATCCCTTGTCGGGCAACCACATCTCCCCTCTCCATTTGGATTTGTGAATTCACTCGCAAGCGTCAACTGATTTTGCAGTGACTGTAACTCCTCCCCACCCAGCCCCCCCAGAAAAGATTTCAATTTTCATATATAACAAAGGTCACTCTCTTAATTCCCTCCTTACTTCCTCTCTTCCCTTTCTTTCCCTTATTAATTATTATCTATACTCTATATATTTTTCTTTAAATACGGATATATTCATGTACACACATATATACATACACACATACATATATATATATATATATATATATATATACATACATATATATATATATATACCCATATACACACATACATATAGTTCGTGGTCATTTTTACTCTCGTTACATGTCTACATCTCTCTGCCTGTTTTGTAGTTGTTCTGCAAATTTTTGTGCTTCCTCCGGATCCGAGAATAGTCTGTTTTGCTGCCCTGGAATAACTATTTTAAATACTGCTGAGTACTTTAGCATAAATTTATATCCTTTTTTCCATAGGATCGCTTTTGCTGTATTAAACTCCTTTCTCTTCTTCAGTTCCAAACTTATGTCTGGATAGAAAAAAAATTTTTGACCTTTGTATTCCAGAGGCTTTTTGTCTTCTCTTATTTTCTTCATTGCTTTCTCCAATATATTTTCTCTTGTTGAATATCTTAGGAATTTTACTAAAATGGATCTTGGTTTTTGTTGTGGCTGTGGTTTCGGGGCTAATATTCTATGTGCCCTTTCTATTTCCATTTCTTCCTGTAATTCTGGTCTTCCTAGGTCCCTGGGGATCCAATCTTTTATAAATTCTCTCATATTCTTGCCTTCTTCATCTTCCTTAAGGCCCACTATCTTTATATTATTTCTTCTATTATAATTTTCCATTATATCTATCTTCTGAGCTAACAGCTCTTGTGTCTCTTTAACTTTTTTATTAGATTCTTCTAATTTCTTTTTTAAGTCCTCTACTTCCATTTCTACGGCTGTTTCTCATTCTTCCACCTTGTCCACTCTTTTTCCTATATCTGACATGATCATCTCTAACATATTCATTTTTTCTTCTGCACTTTTAATTCTTCTTTTTATTTCACTAAATTCTTGTAATTGCCATTCTTTTACTGATTCCATATATTCTTTTAAAAAAAAATATCCATTGTCTTGCCTTTCCCTTCTTCTTCCATTTCTCTATGTTCTTCTTCTTCTTCTTCTTCCTCTGGGTTGGTCATCTGTTGTTTTCTTGTTTTCTTTTTACTCTCTTCTTTCATGTTCTCGTTGTTTTCTATGTTCTCTTCCTGTTGTTGTGTTGCAGCTGTCATTCTCAGCTGTGGAGATTTGACTCCTCAGCTGGTCCCCCCTCTCGTCAGTGTTTTTTTTTCATGCGCATCGCGCATGTGTGACTCCTCGCGCATGCGCGGTTGCGTACTTTTACTTGGCTCCGCGAGCCATTTTTGTAGTCCCGAGCTCGGGACTTCCACTGACCTTGGGGAGCGGGCTTCTCTCTCCGCGGCGGGCCTCCTCGGACAGGTAAGGCTTCACCTTCTTCTTCCGATGTTCTTTCTTCTTCTCTTCTTCCCGTTGCTTTCAACTTTTCTTTCTTCGCTGCCATTTTCTTCCCACCTTTACTTTCATTTTGTTTTAATTTTTATGTTTGTCCCTTTGTGTTTTGTGTGTTTTTTTTAAACTTTTCCGGAGAGGGCTGGAGTTCCCTGACCGGCCACTACTCCATCACGTGACTCCTCCCTGTTGGAAATATTTGATGCCAGTTTTACCATAACCATTTACGGAGCGGAAACAGGCCATGTTGGCCTTTCGAATCCGCACCGGTTCTCTAGAACAGCTCCATTAGCTCAAACCTCCTGCTCTCTGCCAATAACCCTCCAGCCCCCTCACCTCTATGTGCACATCCAACCTTTTCTTAAATGACAGAAGGGACCCTGCTGCAACTATCTCTATTCAGAAGCTCGTTCCATTCTGCCACCACTCGCTGAGTGAAAAAGCCACCTCTAATATTTCTCCTAAAGTTTTTCCCCCTTACCCTTAACTCATGGCCTCTTGTTCCAACCTCCCCTGCCCTCAGGGGAAAGAGTCTGTTTATGTCTAGTCTATATATTCCTTTCATAATTTTAAATACCTCTATCAAGTCTCCTCTCAATCGTCTACGTTCCAATGAATAAAGTCCCAGTCTCCTTAATCTCTCCCTGTAATCCAGATGCTGTAAGCCAGGCAACATCCTTGTAAACCTTCTCTGCACCCTCTGCACCTTATCTGTATCCTTTCTATAATTTGGAGACCAGAACTGAGTACAGTACTTGAAACCTGGCCTCACCAATGCCTTAAACAGCTGCAGCATCACCTCCAGCTCCTATACTCTATACCAGTGGTTCCCAACCTTTTTCTTTCCACTCACATACCACCTTAAGTGCTAAGTCCTCGCATTGATATCTGATGAAGAACCTTCCAAATTGTATCAGGTCAATTTCCTGCACGATCAAAGATTGAAGGTATACTGGAAATTTTGGAGATTTTTACATAATATGAAGGTGAATTTGATTTAAAAGAGATTGACACTGGTAGCAGGAAAAAGATCTCCAAACTATTTTCCAATTTGCTCTCCTATATGGCGTGAGTTTCCTCCGGGGGCTCTGGTTTCCTCCCACTGACTCATGGGCTGAAATGGCCTGTTTACCATGCTTTATGTCTAAATTTTTTTTTTAATTACTCTTTTGGTAGCAGTGTTGATTGAATCTTGATACTAATGCACACCTGTGGATAGACTTCACATGCTTAGATCAGCATTGTTTATGCAGAACATTTCCACAAGATTAAGTCCATAGTTGTTGTTAATGACCAAAGGAAAAAAAAGATTTTCAAGGCTCAATAACTTGCCTCATTCTCTGCTTCCCTATTTTCTTCAATTCACTTTTGTTTGCAGTATCAATCATGTAAATTAAAAAAGTATTTTCAGATCTGTAGGTTTGTTTATAGAAAGGCTGTTGACATGCCACAAGTGGAAAGGTTTCAGCTAAATTTAGAAAAGCAGAGCTTTATATAAAGCAACAGGATGGCAAAGAAAATGTCAGTGCTCTTTTGTGTTACTCTGCTCAACAATGAGTTCTCCTACCCATGTAAAGGACGGGGCAAGGGGCTTGGCCACCTGAAAACAGGCAGTGCTTTGCGTGAAAGAGTAAATTTGAAGGTGGAAAGGAAGGCCAGAGGGAAAAAGAAGGGCTAAAAGTTGCTGTTTTGATAGGAAAAAAGCAAAAATGTGGAAAAAGTAAGAGGACGAACAGTATTTTACCAATGCGGACTGTACCTAGCAACTTCTCACATTGAAAATTGGAGGCACATGTCTTCCGCTATTTCTAACTTTGCTTGTGAATTCAGAATGACACAAAAGAACTTCTGATATTAATTCTGATAATAAATCCCTGAGTACAGCACTAGACCTTTGACCTATAACTTCTGCACTGACCATGATGGCAATCTAATTAATCACATCTGCCAGCCTATAGTGTGTACCCTTATCTGTTCATGTGTCTATCTAAACACCAACTACTACTTCCCTTGGCACCACGTTCCACGCATCTGCTACTCTTCATTTTTTTTAAAACTTGCCTCGCAAATAACCATATAACCATTTTCTCCCTTTCACTTTAAACAAATGCACTCTAGTATTTGACATTCCCACCCTGGGAAAAAATACTCTATGTACCCCATCCATGCTTCTTAAAATTATATATACTGGACTTTCATCAGGTTGCTCCTCAGCCTCTAAACATCCAAGTTTGCCCAACCTCTCTTATTAGCTGGTACGTCCCAATCCAGGCATCCTCCTGGTGAACCTCTTTTGCATATTCTCCTTCTTATTGGCATGGTGACCTGAACTGCACACAATACTTTGAATGTGACCTAACTAAAGTTTTATACCAATGCAACGCACTTTCCGACTTTTATACTGAATGCCCTGACCAATGAAGGCAAGCATTCTTTACCATAATGGCTTCTTTGACTTTCATTGGCACAACTCTGGTCTTCGTATTGTATATCTTGACCTCATGTGGACAATGCGAGACCTGCTACATTCCCCAGCTTTTCTGTGTTTTTATTTTAGTAATGTCCATAGGTGCAGAAATAGCGATCACCAAAACATCAATATCTTTCCATCCACTGCAATTTTTCTTTCATTGACTTGCCCCCAAAGGGATGTCAATGTCATGGTCCCCATGCTGTTGCATTTTAGGGAGATGAAACAGCAATAGAGGTTGATAGATTCTTAGATATTAATGGTTATTGATTGCTGTGGAGTTGATGCAGAAAAATGGAACTGAGGGGCTGAATGACTGACTACAGGTTCAGTTTCTTGTATTCAGTCATTGGATGTATTAATCTGGTGGTTGTTCACTCTAATCTTTCCCAATGAAGAGACACTGTGACTTATTTTTTAATGTTATCTGAAATCCAGAGGCTAATCGTGGAATATACAGCTTTTGAAATAAGTGCCACAGTGCTGTTTCTGAAACATGAGCAATTTCTTTCAATTATTGATTTGATGGCCAGTTAACAGGGATGCAGGACTGCAGCTTATTGTTCATTTCCCAAACTGTGACCACCATATTGATTGAAGTAGGCCTTTGAACATAAAGGAGAAACTGAACATCTATTCCTAGGTAGCCAAGGTACTCATTGATAGGTATTAATGGCCTTATGGGAGATGATTGATAATGATAGAGGTATAATTGGGCTCGTACATTAAATCCTGCCTGGATCTGGTACCTTGTAGCGGAATTCTCTGCCCTAAGATAGCCTTGTCTGTGATAGCCTTATGCAGTGGTCATCAGATGAGGCAGCGCTGCACCAAACATCACTATGTGCTATGGAGCAGGCAGGCAGTAAGTCAGGAATTCATCTAAACAACTGAGTTTTTCCATTTAAAAGAAATGTAGATACTGGAATTCTGAAATAAAAAAAGCAAAGTGCAAGAAGATCTCTCAAAATCAGCGAACATTTACAAAATGCGAAACAGTTAACATTTCAGATCGAAGACCCTTCATCAGATTGGAACTGTCTCAAAAGATAGCACCTAATCTGTTGAGTTCTTCCAGCATTTTCTGCTTTTTTTTGAGCCTGCTATGTGTGTTACCTGGTGGCCTCTTTGTATGCATTTCCCAATAATATTTCAGCTGCCAAAATGCACCATCTTGTATTCCAGTACTACAATATTCCATCGCATCAATGGGACAAAAATGAATGCGTCAACATGGCTGCAAATTGGAGTTCCTTTTCGAGTCATCTTTTCAAAGACATTTGTTAATACCTGAAACTGCAAATCTTTGGGATTAATTATATATTTATGGGAGGCACCACTTCCTCCCAGGAGTCTGGTTTCCTTTCCTGTGGGCAGGGTGCAATGCAGAGACAACTCTACTTTGGCACACCTTCATGCAATTCTGAAAGCCATTTGCATTTTGCTTGCACTAGCTCCAAGGTTGTTATTGCACTGGATTATATTGAACTTCAAATGATCTTGCACTTACCCATCACTGAATTCCCAGCAGCGATTGTTATGTCGCAGACCAGCAGCAATAGAAATTCACTAAGCCAATGTTATTTTTAAAACATTGTTTTTATTAATAATTACTAATAATATAACATCTTGCATAAATCTAAACTTAACCCCAACTATGCACAAATATACGTGTGTGTGTGTGTGTGTGTGTGTGTGTGTGTGTGTGTGTGTGTGTGTGTGTAGATTATGTGAAGTGTGTGAGACACTTGAGTGATCAGACTACTCAAAGCTCACAAATTCTTGCCGAGTTGCTTCCAGAGAAATGCTCTTTCATGCAAATGATTGTCACAACTCCCCTCTTCCTTGTGTAGGGGAAACAGAATGTGTGACTTCCATGATGTTTCCAAAAAAACTCAAGCAAAATATAAATTTTATATCAAGCACGATATAAATTCCCCTGCTTCTATTACCCAGCTATGGGTCAATCACAATGACCATTACAATAATAATTGTAATAATAATAATAATTTAATAATAATTCCCCTGACAAGGAGAATTAACAGAATTGTCCATTTCACAGAGCCATTCCGCTTCTCTGTGTGTAGTAAATGTCTGATTGCTCATTAATCAAAAACTGGTTCTGCAAGGATCCCAAACACATGACTTTAACCACGTCCCACTCACCACTCTCTTCAAATGTCTCATATGTTCTTTTTCCTGAAATAACAACCATTGTTCTTTTGCTCTTCCAAACCATTACCTTTGTTTATGGTTTGTACTTGACTGTGTCCCTCTGACCACAAGCTGTGGATGGTTTTGCAGCTTGTGTTAACCCTTGAAGTGTGGTTACTAAATAAAATGTGTGCTTATAACATTATATATATTCAAAGCTCGCACATTGGTTACATTATCTGGAAGTTGTGCTACCTTGAATAATTTGGCTCAGTCCTGTCCTACTGTAACTTTGCACATCTTGAAAAAGTACATTATCCTCCTTAAAATAGAGTCTCGTCATTAACGTAGAAAATAATCTTTGAAATGAATGACATTATCTCAGTTTCTGCTATTAATGTTTTTGTTTTATTGAATTTCATACATTCAAGGTCTTTAGTTATCCCCAGTCTTAAACTAGTGAAGCCTTCTTGAGAGGAATAAAATGTATACCGCACCATCTTGTACAGATTATATCGGCTCTAGTAACCAAATGTGTTGCATAGATGGGCTTGGACATTGTATAGTATAGTCATATTAGTTTCAATGTTATATTTAAAATACTGTATGAAAACCAAAATTACAGGATTGAGAGCAAATTTAATGATCAGTATGTAGAGTGAGAAAGTATGTAACCTATTTTGCAGCAGTTGGTGGTCAACATACTGTTTCATGTCTAAAAGTGTTTAATATGAAAACCACTTAACAGTGAGAGTCATAGAAGGAAGGGTATTGGAGTGACAGAAAACAGATAAGGAAATGACTAATGTATTGGGACCAATTCCACAATTAACTTCCATGCTGTTGTCAATTTTATGGATAATTTCTGACACTCCTCTTCCCTTCTGGATCTCTCTGGCTTTATGTCAGGAGACAAACTATCCACTGGTATTTATTGTAAACTCCCTGACTCCTACAACTATCTAGACTACACTTCCTGCCACCCTGTTCCTTCTAAGGGTGTGTTCACTTTCTCTATCTTTGTTGCATGTGTTCGAGAGATGTGGCTTTCTGTTCCAGTACATCTGAAATGTGGCTTCCCCTCTACTCTGAGTGAAGGAGCCCTCACCTGCTTCGCCTGCATTTCTCACACTTCTGCTTTCACCCCATCTCCCCTAGCCAGAACAGAGATAGATTTCCCTTCCACCCTATGGGCTTCTGCATCCAGCACAGCATTTCTCATCATTTCCACCAGCTGCTAAATGATCCCACCACCAGTCACATCCTCCTCTCCCCATCCTTTTCTGTTTGCCGCAGGGACCCCTCTCTCTGACTCTCTTGTTTATTCATCCCTCACCATCTATCCCTTCACATCTCCTGGCACATTCCTTTGTAACTGTAGGTGGTGAAGCACCTCTTCCATCCAGGCACCTAATCAGCCTTGCTGGTGAGGCAGAGATTCACGAGCATCTCATCAAACCTTGTCTATTGAGTCAGTGCTTGTGATGTGGCCTCAGCTACATCAGTGAGCGCCTGCACTCTGTCCACATTGATGTTTCTGAGCTCTTATTTGCTTGTCATTTCAATTTCCCTTCCCATTCCTACATTGACTAATAGGTCCTCAACCTTCTCTGCTGCCTGGGAGAGTCCAAACACAAATTAGAAGAGCAACCCCTCATATTTCTACGTGGGTAGACTATAGCTAATGGTACAAATACCTTGTGTTCTGTTCTCTCTCTGATCTACCTAGGTTCTTTAACTTCTCCCCTTTTTTTAACCAAACCCCATTTTCTTCTTTTCCTTCCCCCACTGCTTCCATCTGCCCATTTTGTCCTTATTACCTTCCTTATCAAATTCCAGAATCTGTAGCCTTTACTGTCTCCACATCACCTTCTAGCCTCTGTTTCTACTGCTCCCTCCTTCACCATCACCACCACCCTCCACACATGCCTATTGTCTCCTGTCTCACCCAATAACACCGATCTGCTGCCAGCTCCTCCATTGTCTCTCCCTCTCACCCCTTTATACTGGCTGCCTCCTCTCTGTGCTCTCTCGGTCCTAATACAGGGCCTCAACCTGCACTTTGTCCTTGTGACATTACAGCCTGCACTCTTTGACTCATTGTAATAGGACGTCCTGCACTTTTGTTTTATTATCTCACTACCTTCTCTATTTAAGCAAGGGTTGAGTTGCCTGGACATCACACAATACAAAATTTGTACTGCATTTCAGTACATGTGACTATAAACAATTAAATTCATTCACAAAGCCCCTTTTAACTGTGTAATGACAGAAATCAGATTTAAAAAAAAAAGATCGTGCCTAAACTCACACAAAAAATAATAGCATACATCTTGCTGAAAGCAATGAGCTGAGACCTGGGCCATTTAAAAATAAAAGGCTTATCCTGTAATCTTTCATTTAAACCAGAGGTTTTCAACCTTTTCCACTCACATATCACTTTAAGTAATCCCTATGCCATCAGTGTTCTGTGATTAGTAAGGGATTGTTTAAGGTGGTATGTGAATGGGAAGGGAAGGTTGAGAATCACTGCTCAAGACCCAATTGTTAACTAAAATATTTTGCTTGAGAAAAATTGTCATTGGTCCATTTCCTTCGGTGTTATGAAACAGTACACATAATTAATCAATTAGGTACGATTAAAACAGTAGTTTTCAAACTTTTTCATTCCACTCACAGACCACTTACTAATCACAGAGCACCTATGGCATAGGGATTACTTCAGGTGGTTTGTGAATAAGTTTGAAAACCACAGATTTAAACACTCAGCATCAGTGTCCTTCTAAAGATTGAGGCTTCTGTGAACTGCAATGGGAAACCATTTGATCTGTGAGACCAAAGCAGATTGTAGGAAATTGGTGTGACATGGGGCAAGATCAGATTGACTTGGTGTGACATGGGGCAAGATCAGATTACTTGGTGAGACATGGGGCAAGATCAGATTGACTTGGTGTGACATGGGGCAAGATCAGATTGACTTGGTGTGACATGGGGCAAGATCAGATTGACTTGGTGTGACATGGGGCAAGATCAGATTGACTTGGTGTGACATGGGCAAGATCAGATTGTTGTGTACTGAGGGTATTCCTCCCTTTCATCAGAGTCTGCATTGAACCCTACCCCAAATGTAACGAACTGTAGTAACCCATGTTATCCAGTCGAGGCAATCATTGAGATTTAATCAAGAAGATCAAGAAAAGAGGTGGTGAAAGTTGGTAATCTTTTTCTTGTTTTTAACAATTAAAACCAGAGGGAGATAAAGCAGATTCTGGATTTTAGACAGTCTTTTGCTACTGTAATTTTTGCTAACCTTATTAAGTAATTGGGATGTATCAGTCCTTGATATAGAAAATATTTTGGGCTTCCAAACTGGCATATACAAATTGACTGATCAGAATTTTTAAAATCTATTTTAGGTTTCTGGTGTTCCTGACGTACCAGACTTACTATGAATACCCACTGGCAACATACTTGGAGTATCCAATCCTAATTGCACAAGGTAATGTATAATTTAGCACGCTACAAGAATGACAATTAACGTGATGATTGGGGACAGAGAGAGGAAGGAACTATCCTACCGAAGTGTATGTGTAAGAAGTTTAAAAGGCTATGTGTAGGATAAGATAGAATGGTCCCAATTGAGAATATATGGGCTGTAAAAATTGAACTTACTGAACAGCTGCCATGCCTTCTGCTGCTAAAACTATGGAGGGTATACAAGTGTAGCAGGTTCTGTAACTAAATTCTACAGGCTCTACGGGTTTAAACCTGATCCTTGGCCATTATGGAATTACCATTTGGGGCTCTATGAATAGATTTGGTGTTTGTGATAAATGAAGAAGTATCACCTCACTTCCTGTCACTGAACAGTGACCCATATCCAGTGACCCTGCTGAGGATATTTACAAGAAGCAGTGTCTCAAGAAACCAATCTCTATCATTGTGGATCCTCACTGCTACCATTAGGAAGGAGGTTCAGGAGGCTGAAGGCAACCACCCAACTTCCCCAGATTTCTGAATGGACAATGAATCACGTACACGACCTCACTTTTTCTTATTTTGCACATATTTATTTATTTTTTAAATTTTAATTGATAGTAATTTTGGCACTTGGAATGTTGCCAGAAAATGAGGAATTTTGTGACACATGATCATGACCAGTAAATTATGAATCTGAACAGGGTATAGGTTGGATTTGCATGAGCTGGGTTTGACTTTGCCGTGCTCCCATTTAGGATTGCCTGTCACTAGCCGCTTTTACACAGCAATGCGGGCATGTTGCACCTTTATTGTGTTATGCCTTCTATCTAAAAAGATATGAACATGAAATTGGGGGGGGAGGGAGTGTCATTCCAGCCCTATCTTTAAGCCGGCAGCAGAGGTAGTCACAGCGTCAAATTGAAGTCTGTGTAAAAAGGGCGATCTGGCCTTCCGGGACCAGGTCGGGAAAGGATGTGCTTGTATACCGTTTTTGACGGAATATAAGATCCAAAGGCATACAAGAACCATTCTCCCTCCCTATGCCATGGATGCTCTGATTACTTAAGGTGGGATGTGGGTGGAAAGAAAAGGTTTGAATAGCACTGATTATAGATGAATAGATCCATATGAAATATATAGAAATCCTCACTTCTTTATTTCACAAGGCTACATGATTTTGCAAACTCACTGCAAGACATTCCTAATAAAATCAGTCAGCCGTTTAGCCCTTTTTGCCTCCTTCACCCATTCTGTGCAGCTGTGGTTGCCAGTAATGTGGTGGAAATTTCTTGCACTAGTCCCATATTGCATGAATTTTATAAAGTACAAAACTGAACCACTTACTACATTTAAGCTACTTTTGGTCAAATTAAGTTACGGTAACAGTTTTTAGACCCAATTTTCATTTGTCCTTGCTTATAGTAGTAGTGTATTATTTGAATCTTCACGTGGATTTCCACCGATTAATTCACATTAAAAAGTGAAAAGCATATGCAGTTCCTGTTATCTGGTATCCATTGTTAATTTTCATTTGCCATATCATGCTTTCTTTCCCAAAATGCGCTTATTCATGTGACAGAGTATATAGAGGTGTTTGGGAGATAAATTGGGAAAGATTTATTAGAGCAGGACACACACACACAAACACTTTGAAACACTGAATTTTTGCAGGAGTTTTTGCAAGAGTGCTCAGAGACTTATGATGGACTGTTATTTGCAAAAGGCAACAAATGTAACAACAGGCAGTAGCAAGTTTGTCTGGAAAAGAGCATTTACTGTCTGGAAGGTGATGTGATCTTTGCAGGGAGAGAGCAGGAAAAAAACAGGCTTTGCTCTGAGAATTGGAAGAAGTGTGAGAGAGAGAGAGAGAGGAGAGACACAGACATCAGTTCCAGAGAGACAAGCTGGCAAGCTTTGGAGGACAGCCGGTCTGGTGTTTCCCTTGGAATAGGAGAAACAGAAAGGAACTCTGTGGTGATCTAAAAGAAAGAGGTTATCATCTGGAGAACCCTGAAGGGGGAAAATTTTGTCAGTAAGACACTGGAGTGGCTGATTAAAAAGGAATCAGTTGTGGATGTCCTGGAACAAGAAAAACTCTCTGAAAACCAGCAAGAACCCTTCTGAGTGGTAACCATTTACCTGCTAACTTTATTAATGTTAACTTGTGTGCACAGTATAAGCATTGCCTGCGACCAGTGAGATTGGACTGCAAACACTGAACTTACTACACACACGTGCGCTTAGCATTAGAAGGGAGTTAAGTAGGTTAAGTGAGTCGATAGGGATAAGTTAAAGTTTTATTCTATTTTCATGTTCCTTTTAACAATTATATTGGCTTCAATGAAATGTGCTGGTTATGAATTTGTGCCAATTTTGAATGTGACATATCACAAATGCTGCCATTTTGTTTTGTTTTAACAGATGCTATTCTATTGATGTGCGTTCTTTTTTACAATGGAAATATTGGGACAGCCTTACCCTATGCAGTGCTGTATCCTTTCAATTTTATTATTATCAATGGATTGTTGTGTAACTCATCCTTTTGTTAACCACTGGTTTATGTTTCTGGTTTATCTTTATAGTTCTGGTTTATCCCAGATGTCCGAGTGAGTCATTTTGCTGATCAGAATTTCTGTGTTGCATCTACACCTTTCACAACCTCAAGCACTTTACAGCCAACAAAGCATTTCATGTGTCAACACTTTTGACATGTTGTGCCTGCTTTTTCACAGCAAGCTTCCACAAATAATCAATGTGATAACCGAGAAGGGCACTGGAGAGACGGGCTTGTTGCTTGAATAGAAGACATGACTCATTATTACATCACAAGGAAATTGATACCTCTGACATTTCAATATACAGGTACACAATCCTTTTTCCGAACACATAAAATCCAGAAAGTTCCAAAATCCGGCAAGTGGGGAGAGAGACGCCAGCGCAACTCGGGCAGGCAAGGAGGAGAGAGCGGCAGCGTGACTCGGGTGGGCAAGGGGGGAGACCGGCAGCGCTAGTCGGGTGGACGAGGGGGGGTACCGGCAGCGCTAGTCGGGTGGGCGAGCGGGGGGGGAGACAGGCAGCACGAGTCAGGCGGGCAGGGAAGACTCGCAGTGCGAGTCGGGTGGGCGAGGTGGGGAGACCAGCAGTGTGACTGGAAGGGGGTGGGGGTGGGTTTAAATATGGCTTTCCAAAATCCGGAAAGATCCAAAATTTGGAAGACACTGTCCCCCAAGGGTTCCGGATAAAGGATTGTGTACCTGTATCAGTACAATATTGGTATTATTGCCCAAGTTTCAGCAGAGGGACTTGAAGTCACAACTTTGTATTCCGAAAGAACTGTGCTACCAGAGAGCACTTAAATCTGAAATTTACAAGCAGTTATAGTTGATCTCACTCTACATCCCGTTGTTGAAAGCCATTGTAACAATTTAAGACTGACTTGGTTATATTGGCTTTCTCCATCTTCCAAATTCCCTATCATCGAGATGTGTTTCATGTCCAAACAAAATCACAATTATACTCAAAATCTTGAAGTAAAACATGAAAGTCTTCCGATAGTGTGATTGTAGTAAAACACGTGTGCTGGCGGAATATGGTAGGTCTCTCAGCGTCCATAGGATGTCAAGATGTATAACCAACAGTTCAGGTCTGAGCTCTTTGTCAAGGTAGGGCTCAGGCCCTGAAACATTGGTTAGGTTATCTTTACCTCCTATGGACGCTGAGAGACCTACCATGCAAGATTTGCTGAGTTCCTTCAAGATTTTTGTGTTTTACAACAAGAACTTGATAAGAATAGGCCATAAGTGTTTGAAGAAGGACTGATACTGTACAGCAAACTGAGCCACAAAAGACCTCAAATTAATTGATGTCAGGTGTTTAAAAAATAAATTTGAAGAATTCTCTTTGCTAGCTAAAAGATGTCGTCAGCCCTTTGCTAAAATCATGAAAATATATTAGCATCCTTTACCTTGTTTTTTTTTCTTGTATCTTGTTATATACGAGTGGTTCACTGCATTTGGCTATGAAACAAGAGTAGCCTCTTTGAAGTAACAATGTTCTGTGAAGTGGAGTGTATGGCGTTTAATCAAAGCCAATATGTTCATTCATGAACAAATATTACTGTACATGCATCATGTAAAAAGTATTCAAATGTTCCAAAAATTGGGAAATAGTGAATTATCTTGCACAATTTGAACTATAAATTGCTCCAAATGAAATTTTGGCCTCAAAAAATAAGTGTGTGGACAATTTGTGATTTGTATTTGTGTTTAAATTTGTTTGTTTACAAAGTAATACCAAATTGGAGACTAAAGATTAAGATTAATATATGGGTTATGATAATGCATAAGTAAGCCAGTACAGGGCTCAAATTACCTCCCTGGCAGTTAAACAATTTGAGTTAAGATCAGAAATATAAAATTTGTATCAGGAAAAGGAACCCAACTGACAGGAAAAGGAATTAATCAGCTTACTCTATCTGATCCAGTCCGACATCATGTATTGCCCTAGGAATGGGCAATATATTGCCAGAGATATCTATATTGAAACATAAATAAAAGAAATCAATCCATTATGATGATAACTTGTTCAGAAGTAATGTGTCAGATTCTACTAGTGATGATACTCAGGCAAAGTCAGAGCTCATCAAACAGTTTAAAACATGCAGAGTTTTCCAGACGAAATTTGAAGTCCTAAATTTGAGTGATAAGGGTATAATTTGTGTTCCGGGAGAGGGGAAAAAAACATTACTTAAATGGAATTGTTCCTGGAAATGGAAGTAAATAAAATGCATGATAAACGCAAAGAAAAAAAATCTGTTCCAAACATTACTTTATGAAGTAACTACTCTTGTAGTTTTTATTTTCTTAAAGTGTGACAAACTTTGATTACTTAGTCTGCCAGGTATTACTCAAAATTTTATATGTATACTGTTCATCAATATTTAGGGAGACAAGTTGCCCTTTTTGCATAGAGTTGGTAAAATCGCTCTGCAATATTCTGCATGCAATATTCTGAATTTCATTTTTAGTTTCTACCTGAACCACATTCAGATTTATCATTGGTTGGCGACTTTTAACAATCCATAGGTTAATTATAGACTTGGCGATGGTATGTATTCCACTTTACCTTACATTTGAGGGGCTGCCATTTGTAAAGAGGTTCTTTGCTTGCAGAGAACCAGGCATGTAAGGAAAAAATAGAGGGGATGGAAGAACAAGATGGAGGGGTGGGGGGGGGGGGGTGCCAATACTATGATATCTCTTTATATCTAGCATGTTGTTTATGATAAGTAGCCTGTAAGTATAAATCCTGTTGCCCAAGTCACCTTAAATAATTGTTTGGATTCAGATGATTGGAAATGATATGTCATGGCCCATTTACAACTGGAGCACCAATGGCTGTTAAAAAATGATCTTGAGCAACATCTCATGCTGGCACAAGGCAATGCCTGCTGATGCTCAGAGGTTTTGCACTGTGACAACATAAACAGTTACAGGGCCACACAGATGTTTGGGCTTTTGCAAAAGTCTAGCCCCTCATAAGTAATGCAAGTACAAATTGGTGCAAATTATCAGCAAATATAAACTCTTCCAGCCCAAGTAGTTGGATCATCATTAGTTAAAGAGAATCTTGACCCCCAAGTATACCATTAGCTTAAGTGTTGCCCTGATTTGACAAACAAGTTGCCTTGCATACAGCATGGAACATAGAACAATACAGCACAGGAACAGTCCCTCTACCTCATGATGTGTGCCATCCATGATGTCGTACATACTGTATTTTAAATCCTTCCCTGTAGTGCAGCCAAACCAAACTGTGATCTGTGAAAGTTGTTCTTTTTAAAAGTAATGATGTACAAATGTAATGCAAGGCCTAACATAGTACTATTGTAATCTCTGCAGCCACAACCATCTTTGTGTTTTGCTGTAAGATTATTAAATAAAGAGGAGAGTATCAGCAAAATAATGGCATGAGGTGAAGTGCTAAGAACCAGGCAAATTAGGAATTTTTTTGTTTACAGGGGATGGAAGAGCCAGAGAGTTCCAACAGGCATGTTAAATCAGTTGCAATAATTGAAACAGAATTTTATTAATTATTATTTATCTTGGGATGTTTTGTGATTGTTTTATCTACCATGCATAGGTTATGCAGAGTCCAATATTTATTCCTCCCATAATATTTAAAATAACTCATAATTGATTAGCATTTGTGAGAGTGCACACTTAAAAATTGGACCTGTATTTCCTACAAGTAGGGTTCCATTTTTCAAGTATTGCATTGCCATTTGAATGTTTTCGGTCATTCTGCGGGTGTGGAAGATGCTATCTAAACTTCTTTCTTTCTAGTGAATGAAGGTTTCTGATCCACTGTGGGGGGTGGGGTGGGGTTGAGGCCCCGAATCTATAATAGATGCAATGGAAATAAAGAGAATGATTACTTCCGAGGGGAAAAAAGCTTTTGATACCCTTGCTGTGGAATTTAAAAGGTCGTCCCATGGTTTTGTAGATTATTTTCACTTGGTTGAAGTATTTATGGTATTGTTCTTAGGACCACGGTGCTGCAATGAGTCTTCTTAAATATTAATTATTCTCTTTTTAAACATTCTTCTTCCTTTCTCTTCAAAATGCAGCTAAACATGGCAAATTCCTTTTAGAGTTCAGATTCAGAATGATTGTTTATTCAGTTAGTGGTAAAATTGGTTAGTATGAATAAATTTTAAGAAAATAATAAGCAACATTAAAACAAGGGGACCTAATAGAGCAATATTGAGCTGTCTGACCAAGTACTCTGCAAGTAGCTTCAGTAAATCCATCGTATTTAAAATTTTTCTTCCTTTTAAGCTATAACGAAACATAAGCCATTGTAGTGCCTTCCTTCAGAAATGTATTTCTGTAAGCTTTTAATATTTGTTTAAAAGAACAGAAATATACATTAATTACCGGTGTCTATCCACTTCTTATTACTAAGCTCCTTGTGCCAAAGATTTGAGCATCTGAACCAACCAGATGTTCCTGTTCTGGAATCTGAGAGGTATCATTATTCAGAGGGAATGTTATACTCTCTTTTATCCTGCTGATGCAATTAAAGATTGCAGGGCACTTTTCAATATTTTTCTGTTAACTTGGCAAATATTTATCCCTAAACAATGAGCACTAAAAGCAGTTTTGTTCCTGTCTGCAGGAGCTGGTTGTCTGAAAATTGACTTCCGCATTTTATTATGCTGCCAGGGTGGTGAAGGTCAAATATTCTGCTATTTTGATAGAATAGATTTCTGATTTATTATCAGAGTACGTACATGACATCACATACAACCCTGAGATTCCTTTTCTTGTGGGCCAGGCAGAATTACCACATGTTGATAGTGCAAAAAAACTATACGCATGTCAACAACTGACTGTGCCAAACCGAGGGGAAAAAAAACTAACAATAAAGTGCAGGAGTAAGAGTCCTTAAATAAGTCCGTGATTGAGTTTGTTGTGAGGAGTCTGATAGTAGAGGTGTAACAGCTGTTTCTGAACCTGATGGTGCGAGTCTTGTGGCACCTATACCTCTTTACTGATGGCACCATTGAGAACAGGGCATGTGCTGGGTGGTGTGGATCCTTGATGATTACTGTTGTTCTCCGATGGAAGCTTTCCCTTAGATGTTCTCAATGGTGGAGAGGGTACTGCCTGTGTACACTGAGTACATCATGAAGGTTAAATTATATTTTTCAGAGGTTAGTTAAGTCTCTAGCACTTGAATTTTTTATGCATTTACAGCCAGATTGGTATTTTACTGTTGTAAGAAAGAGAAGTGAATAGAAATTTTGATGGACCTATTTCTATATACGATAGAATGGGCAATTGACAGCATGTGTTTGATGCTAAATCATGGGGCAGAATAGTGTAAAGGGAATCAGATCAGGCTTTATTGTCATGAACAAGCATGAAATTCAGTTTTGTGGCAGCATCATCCTGCAAACATACATGTTATAACCATCTTATGACATTACTATATAAAATAAAATAAAAACAATAATCAGGCATAAAAAGTAAGGCCGTGTCTTTGGTTCATTTGATTATTCAGGAATCTGATGGCAGTGGGGAAGAATCTGTCCTTTTGCCGCTGAGTGTTCGTCTTTAGGCTCTTGTACCTTTTTCCCGATGGTAGCAGAATGAAGAGGGCATGGCTTAGGTGGTGGAGATCTTTGAGGATAGAGGCTACTTTTTTAAGACACCACCTCATGTAGATGTCCTCGATGAAGTGCCTGTGATGTCGCAGGCCGAGTTAACAACCCTTTGGAGTTTATTCTTGTCATGAGAGTTGGCGCCTCCGTACCAGACAGTAATGCAACCAGTGAGAATGCTCTTCTCGGTACACCTGTAGAAGTTTACGAGAGTCTTTGGTGACATACCAAAACGCTTCAGACACTTCACAATTTGTAACTACTGGTGAGCCTTCTTTGTGATTGTATCAATGTCCTCTGAGATGTTGACACCCAGGAATTTTAAGTTCTTGACCCCCTCTCCATTGGGTCGTGTTCCCCTGACCTCCTCCTGAAGTCCACAATCATTACCTTGGTTTTGCTGATGTTGAGTGCAAAGTTGTTGTTGTTACACCAGTTAACAAACTGATCTATCTCCCTCCTGTACGCTTCCTCATTGCTCTTTGTCATTCTGCTGACAACTGTGGTGTCATTGGAATTGTGCCTGGCCACACTGTCCATGGGTTTATAACGTATAGAGCAGTGGACTAAGCACACATCCTTGGGGTGTGTCAGTATTGATGATCAATGAGGAGGAGATGTTTCCAGAGAGAAAGCCAAGGATCCAGATGGATAGTGTGGTACAGAGGCCTAGAGTTTGTTGCTTCTTGACCAGCACTGAGGGAATAGTGGTATTGAAGGCTGAGCTGGAGTCAATGAAGAGCGGCTGTATGTATGAACTGTTAATCTCGAGTGGAAAGCCAGCTATATTTCATGCTGTACTGTCATTTGTGGCAGTAACACTGTCCTAAGTCTTGTTCTGCACATGGACCTTTATCCTGAGTTACCTGCACAGATGCGTGGGTAATTTATCCAAGGTTCTACCTGTTGACATGGCAATGGAAGATGTCATGAAGCTGGAAAAGGATTTGGATGGAGAAGGGGTGGGCGGGCTGTGAGGAATGAATGAGTAAAATAGAAAGAAAATTCCAAATGAACCAAATAAGTTTAAAGGGCACACAGACAGCAAGACCATGGGGAGTTTGAAGGGAATGTGGGAACTGTGGCCCTGTTGAATGGATGCATTTTGCGGGAACTTTTATGATTGGTCTTTTCTTCCAGCCTGTATGGAAGGATTCTCAGCGAGACTCATTGCTTAATGTCAGTAAACATCTGCTTTCACAATCTAGCCAATTGAATTGGTTTATGCAAGATCTTATCCACATTTAATTTTCTATTGAGCAATTGTTCATAGCTCCAAAGTAAAATACTACAGATATTGAAAGACTGAAATAAAATGGAACATACCAGAAATACTCATTTAGTCAGGAGTTGTATGAGGGGAGAGAAATAGATTTAATGTTTTGAGTCAATAATCTTACATTTGAAATGGGGAGATTTTAAAAAGTTTTTAAATGCAGAGAGGGGGGAGAGCAGGAGAGAATGAAGTGCAAAAGCTTTTCTATATATATACAGGGCTAAGTTTAAATCTTCATGTTGGATGTGGAAATTTGTCCTATTTTTGCGAACTGTGTAATTGACAGAGATAGTTTTGTAAGACAGCTGTTTGTACATCAATAGTATGGTGATACATAAAAAGCAGATGTTACAGAAAGAGGGCTATGAGCCGAAGAGGTTGATCTTTAATGATTCCTCGAGCTGTTTCACAAGCAGCTGGATAAAGTGGCATTGAAAATTACTCCAGTATATTACCTCAGTCATTAACGTCCTTGTGGTTAATTCCAATCAATTTTCTATCTGACATTCCTCAGAAATTAGTAATATAGTAAAATCCCCATTATCTGATACTCAATCAACTGGAAACTCAACCAACTGGCAAAAAGAAAAAATCAAGGAAATAAATACTGGTAGGTTTAAAAAAAAAATTTGAAATTGCAAAAATAAAGGTTCTCCAAAGCAACATACAACCCCTTGGGAGCAAATATTCAGACAGCAGAGTGCCCCAGTTGTACTCCTACCGCAGCAGCTGTTTGAATAAAATGATGGCGCCCAGTGCCACTCGCCGCAGGGGCAACTCTCCCAAAGTGTCTCCCTATCCCTGCCTGGTAAGAGTCTTTATTAGTATATTATTAAGTACATTAGTAAGGCTTTATCTGTAAACTTGAGGGAGAGGGGTTTAATTATGGCGGCAGCACAGTTTGCGTGATTCTATTACAGTGCTCTCGAATGGGGTTTAAATTTAAATGATGGAGTGCCGGGGGCCTGACCGGAACACTTGTATGGAATGGAGTCAAGTTGTGGCGAGGACCTGACCACTGGCATGAAGGTTGGTCGGGTTGTGAGGTTAATTATGATGGCGACACGGTTAGCATAACGGTTTACAGCGCCAGCAACCAGGCTTTGAATTTAAATTTTGTAAGTCACGGGAATTAGCTGATTAATGTGAACTTTACGTAATTAAAAACTACAAAACAAATGTTTTTCAAATTACATTTTGCACTGTCTTTTGTCGTTTAAACAGTGTATTCTTAATGCAGGTGTCTTAGTTAGGCAATGGAAGAGTGAGTTTCAGTCAACCTGAAAATTCACAAATCCGAAATCTCTGTGTGTGCTGGATCATGGGGATTTTACTCATCTTTATTTAAAAAAAAGATTTTCCATTGTATCTTCCATGGCAGGATGAAAGTGAGCACAGAGTCAAATGCATTATGGATCATCATCCAGATTACTTTTATGCAAGATCGTGATGTTAATTTTTACAGTAGGATTCAAATCTGTATAAATCATTTTTGTTCCATATTAATCCAAATATTTTAATTACAGCAAAGGAAATAACAGGATAATTGGTAATCAAACTGCAAACACGAAGTCTTTTGGTGTCATTTAAAACCGGAAACTAGAAAACACAATAAATGTCTAGAAATTGACTGTTCCACTACCCTTTTATTTTACAAACTGTCCTCACTTTCTTTCTTGTTTGCTGTTTTATTCTATTATTCTTGTCTTAACCTTTTCTCATTTTTTTTTGTTTACTATTCTCTGCACACGAAGCCTAAAAAGGTGATGTGGACTTTGGAAGATGAGGGAAGTCCTGAAGTGGAATACAAGTGACGATGTCAGGTTCCAAAATGTAGCAAGTTGGTGTTTCATGATGTCACATTTGACTCAATGTTAGCAATCTTTCGTGTGAATCTGAAGGTTATGGGTCTATGTCCCTGATGAGAAATAAGACTAAATGTCCAGCTCTGAATGAGCTCCTGACCACTCGAGTGCATGTGAAAGATCCCAGAAAGTATACTTTAAAAATCTAATATATACCCAATTGACATCACATAAAATAAACAGATTTTCTAACTAGTACCTCACTTGACTTTTCAAAAGTTGGTTTTGAAATCCAGTGGGTTTTTTTTCACCCTTTGAGTTTAAAATAAGCTTTAGTTCTGTCTTGTTTTAATGCTTAAAGAAGGGCATATAGCATAAGCTGCTGAGTGTGTTTTCCGGTATCATTTGTCAAAATGTCAGAATCAAGGTTCAAATTCAGTGGATCTTCACCATCAGTACCAAGTAATGTTTTTACAAAACATCAATTTTACATACCTAGTAATAGACATTTCATTGAATATATTGTACCAAGATCAGCAAACAGTTGGAAAATAAATAATTTAAAATGCTTATTATTTACAATAAGAACAGATTTATTAGAGGTATTCTTCACACACTTTTAGCCTAGAAATCACTTGGAGGTAGTACAGGTTTTTTGGATAATGTAGGAGAAAAATGCTGTATTTATCTTAAAAAATTGAAATCCTTGACCATTTTATGTTCAGGTTTGATTTGTACTTGGGAATGAGCTAGTGATTTTCTTCTGTTATAGAATTTATCCACGTACATCAGTGCATTAAGTAAATACGCTCAACTCCAGACATTGTGGAAGGCCCGGAATTCCGACCAAGTTAGTGCTTTGACTTGGAGCTTTGCAATCTACACCACTGGCAGTAAGTATGACTTTGAACTCCCATTGCTTTGCAGATTAAAAAGTTTGCTAATACTCTGTTGAATGTTGCACATTGCTAATAGCAGTTATTTAAAGTCATCAAAAATGCATAATTAGATCTATAGTTCATTAAAACCCATGGAAGAGAAAATTGCACCAAAAGTACTGGAGATTGGAACTCATTTGATTGCATTCACAAAAAGGTCAACACAAAAAGGTTTGGCTGACTGATGCCCTATTCTGTAATAATTATTTGATTTACTTATTGTTAATGAGTACATGGAAAATCAGATTGGCGGGAGCCAATTAAGTTTAATAAGTGCAGAGACTGAGCAATCAGAACTTGGTGCTGGTATTAAATCTGAGACAGCGAATGATTGGCCATAAGGTAAAGATGAAATAAGCAGCCAGTACATTGGAATGGGCAACTGTTGTGGCAGGAAATGCAACTGTTCATTAAAATAATCAGATGTGGATTCTCCTCTCAATTTTGATGCAATAATTAATCTTTGAATTGTGATCTTAACTTTATTACTTTCGCGCAGCACGAGTCTTCACTACACTGATGACTACCCAGGACACTGCAGGTGATCACATTTTAAATCTACAGGCAGTCTTCAAACTGTCATCTCGATTTTAATTTTCAAAATTCCTGAATTTTGAAAACATTTTTTTCTGAAAAGTAACTATTTTGTAGAATGTTTGTCTGAACAGAAGAATTGTTCATGGATTGCAAATGGTAAAGGTTTCCAGATGAGAGACCTTAACTCTGAATATTATAACTAACCCCAGTAAATATTGCCAAAAATCTCCATTTTTATCTGGTCTACCAAAGTAAGCATTCTTATTCAATGTACAACTGAGCTTAGTTTACCACAAGTATGTAAATGACTGCTGGTTACATTCATTCATGGGAAGTGGTTGATGCTGACGGTGCCAGCATTCATCGCACATACCTAATTGCTCTGGAAGATGGTTACTTTTTGGGTAATGAGTTGTTCTGTAGGATTTGAGTCTAATGTATTGCAGACCAGAGGAAAGGAAGGGAGATTTCCTTGAAGGACAGGATATCAATGTACTTGATGAATATTGACACCAGTCTTGTTGGTATGTACTTAACTTTGCTTATACAAGCATTTAGTTTTTCAGCTTTTACGATTGAATGTGGCCAATTCTCCAACCAATTATTTCAGGCCCAAAAGAGACAACAAATCCAACTAACATAACCAGGTTTTAAAAGGCAATGGTTACCCAGCACGATTGGGTCAATATGCATGTTGGGTTTTCATTCCTGCTTTTCTTCAACAAAATATGGAGTTAGCATACTGACACATTTCAGAAAGCCTAAAGCAGTATTCATGCACAGGATAAAATGACCTGGTCCAGCTGACAAAGGAATGAGGAGTTAAAAAAACAAAATTCTGCAGACACATAGCAGGGAAAACAGAGTATTTTATGTAGCAAAGATAATGATACATAGCGAATGTTTCAGGCCCGAGCCCTTCCTGAAACATTAGTTATGTACTATCTTTATTACATAAAGTATGCTGTTTTGACAAATGAGTGATGTGGTTATGCTCTTGAACATTAATCAGTAGTTACCTACCAACCAAAATGTAATATTCTGAATGCTAATGAGAAGGACCCAACCTCATTGTGCAAGGAGTGATTTAAAAAATAAAATGAATATTAAAAATACTTTTGATAATTAGACCTATAGTCTATAGTAAAATCGTGACTTTTATGCATTTGTTCAATAAATATTGAAATATACATCTTGTATTAATTGTTCTGATTTTCTTTCCAGTGATTATTCGTTATGTGGTTCTGTGCTTATTGAATGTATGGGTTTTGACCACTATCATCTACTACCGGAAGACCGGAAAGAAAGAAGAATGAACTTAGGGAGGAGCTATGCCTCAGCCAGAATTGCACAGCTTGTTTTCTGGATTGAATTAAAAGTCCTCCAGACATTGTTTTTCATTATGTAATTGCAATTTGATGCAAAGACAATCAGCTGAAATATCCTCAAGAAATGCTTCCACCCAGCCCAATAGGTTATGTGGTCGGCAAGAAATATTTTGCAGTCTTGGCAGTGGATACGTCGGGAGTCTATTCTGGACCAATGCCAGAAACTGATTAAAATAATTGGAAGGGCCTCTTTATTCAGTTCATCCACTGGTCTTTTGTATACATGCCGCTCAGATACAGCTAGCAGCAAATGGATGAGAATAAACCCTGATCAATTTTTGTTTCAAAAGCCTTTTTAAAAAAAATAAGATACAGGGATAGCTACACCTGTTGCAAGCCCAAACAAAATAAAAAGTCTCATTCAAATTGATGACACTGATTTGAAACAGTCAAACTTTTCAGACGGGTGAATCTAAACCTTTAGCATGTGGCTAATTGCTAATTATCACAGAACCTTCCAGAACTGCCCAAAAGCAATTACAATGCAAAGCTCATTTCCAATTATTTTATCATCTCTGCACTAAACATTGATATTAAACATGTTTTTTTTATTTCCCATTTGAGCACAGTAGACTTAGTAGCACAGCAAGCTAATGTGTTCTTTGGATCATGTTCTCTCATCGATCTCAGCCAAGTCACCTTCATTCATCCTGATCAGCAATGACCTCACCTTCCAATCTTTTCATCCTTTTGTCTGCTCATGTGACCTGGGCACCAAGGGCTGCCTAGTATCTGGATCAGGAATCAGAGGCAAAATTCATGGTTTCAGGAGCACAGATACACCTCTTGCCCTTTCACCTCAATTGATAGCAGGGTCTGGATTCTGAAAATTACCAGTCGACCCAGTGACATTTTAACCAGCAAAGATTGATATATTCAGCTGTGGTAACTAAGATGGTTTCCTTGGGAGATGCTGGAGCCACATTATCAATTTGTAACTTGTTACGGAAAAAGAGAAAATTGTTCAGGAGCAATTGAGGTCAACCAGCACCAGGGATTTGCCCTCTTCCCAGAATCTCAAAACTGGGGAGCATGGTATCTGCTTAATGCAAAAATCTCATTAGATAATCCTTCATTAAAGTAAAAAACTAAGAAATATAGAAGAGGAACTGGATCAAAAACAGATTGTAAAGATAATTTCTGTAAAGAAATGAAGGTTATTTAAGACTATTTAAATAAAATATGGTCATTTGATACATGCACTGATGGGAGATGTACAAGAGTTTTACTTCACATGTAGATATTATTTAACAATGTAATCATTCTTGATTTTTGATCCTCCGATATATTCCGTATGGAATTTAAACTGGAGGCGGGAGAAGTTTTTGAGGAAGAGCTGTCTTAAATTTAATTGGGTCTGGTTGTGTGAGGATGGTAGGGTGAAGATTATTCCCTGCTTTAATTGTGCGGGGGAAGAATGAATTACTGTACACATCTGTCTTGGAAGATGGCACTGCAAAAATTGGGTTGCATGCCCTCATCCGCTCCTAGCAGGTTGGATTCAGTGTAGGATTGGTTGTCTATCGAGCTGGCCAGGCGGTGTGCTTCATGTCTGTCTTGGAGAGAGCTCCACTTTAATGAATTCAAGAGCTTTGTAACACTCGCTTCTCTTCCATATCTTTTCAACATTAAAATGTATCAAAACAGATTGTTATATAGAAAATTGCACAATATTTCTGCTTATATGGATATAATATAATATAGCACATCTTTGTAATGTTGGTAGCTTTTGGAATTGTGGGATCAAAATGATCCTATGAAATTGAGGTTTGGTTAATAAATACTTTTAAAAAAAAGCGGCTAGCTTTAGTATTGCTTTAGAGTTATTTAACCACAACTACCTAACTCTTTAACCATTACCTTAAACCCGAATTTAAAAGAATAGTTTTTGATAGTTAATTTCTATTTTAAAATTATATATTCCACTTCTTTAAAACATTGTTTTGCTTCCCAAAGTCCAAGTGCAATAAGGCTCTCCATTTTTTTTAAAACCCCTGTGGCATCAACCTGAAGTTGGGAGGAAAGCAAATCTTACTTCTATTGCCAACAGGTAACAATAGTGTTATCTATTGGTCAGTATTCTCATGCCTGTCAGAAATCTGTTCAAGGGCACTGAAGCACCAAATTCCAGACTAACATTTTGAGGGTCAGCTGCACAATTGAATGTGCACTATTTTGGATAAATCAAAACTCCCTCCACTCTCTCAGGTGTATACAAAAGATCCCATGGCTCATATTTGTGCCCTAGTGTTGACTAATATTTATCCTTGCTATTTATTAGAGCTTGCTATGCCCATATTAGTTACTACATTTCCCACATCACACCAATGTTCATACTCTCAAAATACTGAAGTAATGAAAAACATTTAGTAAATACAAGGTTTTACTTACTTTAAAAGTATTTAATAGCTTGCTCCATTTAATTAAGTTTTTGATTGTTCTGTGTGTTGATGAAGTGCAAATGAAGAATTTGGGTGAACCACCTCAAAACAGTTTTGATTTAGACATGGGCTGATAAGACCTTTTCACAGCTTTAGATAATATATTTTGGTGGTTGGTTGACTAAATTGGATGAAAACGTATAGATGTAATTAATTTGGATGAGTAAAGAGTCAGACATTTAAAAAATTTATGTATACAATTAACTTTGTACTCACTGTATCATAGCCTTGTATTTGCTCTAAGGGATCAGATGAGAATTGTACATATGCTGGCTCACCAGCTGGTGATTAGTTCATGTGCACCAAAATACAGTGAAAATCTCAATTTTCTGTGCTGTGAAACAGCCCCTCATCCTGTTTCCATAAGTATGACTAATTATATAGTAAACTACTTTTATAGAGTTTACATACAGTCCCATGTCAAAGGCAAAGAGTTGGAGAAACTATCCAAAGGGCAATTTTTATGTAGTTTCATGCTTGCATTCCTGGAAATCGTTTTACATTTTAAAATGGAGTGCAGATTTAAAACTACTTATCTTCATTTGTAATTTTCATACATGTGGAAAACCTGCATTAAATAATGCAAATCGAGTTTATGCTGCGTCATATTGTATAGAATCTCACCCGTCCAATGTAACATTTTTCATATGACAATGCTATTTTTTTTACATAAAGGTAACATTTTGACAATAGTATAGGAGTGTATGATTGTTTGTTAATACCACCTGCACAAATCTCTCATTTTCTCATCTTGGTCATGATGAACATCTTCCTCCTGCTCCTGAGATAATCCTGGTAGTCATCTGCAAATTTCAATTCATTCTGTCACAATAGAGAAGAAATGAGTATAACATCCCCTTTTGGACATTTTCATTGTTTTGCCTGCATCTTGCTGCAGCTAGTTTTTCTGTGTTGGTGGTGGGGAGAAGTTTCTGGACTGAAATGTTTAGGTGATAAGAGGGGTGGTTTGTTCAGAATGTCCGCACAGTCATATAGCACAGAAGAGTGCCATTTGGGCTGCTTCATGAGAACATTAATAGAGAATATTATTAATCAGAGATCAAAAGCTTTAAGTAGAAATGGAATAGCTGTAATAGACTTTGTTCATGCTGTCCCTTTGATCCACTGGATCATGTTCCCATTTGTACTCATCCCATTTTTTCTTCCTTCATTTCTTTCAACTACCCCAGCTTCTACTCTCACTTGTACATTAGAGGCAATTAACAGTGGCAAATTAAGATATCAGATCACATTTCTGGAATGTGGGTAAAAACCCAATCACAGGAAAAATGTGCAGACTTAGTTAACTGAGCAATGAGAATGCAACTGTTAGCTGTGCCACTGAACCATTGCACTGGTGGTGTGCATCTCAGGCCTGCTCCGTTTTTTTCCCGCGTTAGACTGTTGCACATTGACGCACAAGGCTCAGACAAAATCGAAAAGGTGGGGGGGGGGGGTTAGGTAACCTTGATAAAGGATTCAGAAAGACTAAGAAGTAATCTTGGTCTGGAAGAACAGGAACTAGAATTAACATTGGTGTAATTGAAACAAACAGCAAAAAAAAAACGAGTAATTTTTAGGCCACAATAACAGCATTAATTGAGAGAATACAAGAGGTTTCAGCAGAAATTAGAACAGTTTAGGGCTTTATTCTTCACACTACCGGCATCACCTACAGCTCCTAGAACGCTTCCACCAGCGTTGTCTCCGCTCCATCCTCAACATTCATTGGAGCGCTTTCATCCCTAATGTCGAAGTACTCGAGATGGCAGAGGTTGACAGCATCGAGTCCACGCTGCTGAAGATCCAGCTGCGCTGGGTGGGTCACGTCTCCAGAATGGAGGACCATCGCCTTCCCAAGATCGTGTTATATGGCAAGCTCTCCACTGGCCACCGTGACAGAGGTGCACCAAAGAAAAGGTACAAGGACTGCCTAAAGAAATCTCTTGGTGCCTGCCACATTGACCACTGCCAGTGGGCTGATATCGCCTCAAACCGTGCATCTTGGCGCCTCACAGTTTGGCGGGCAGCAACCTCCTTTGAAGAAGACCGCAGAGCCCACCTCACTGACAAAAGGCAAAGGAGGAAAAACCCAACACCCAACCCCAACCAACCAATTTTCCCCTGCAACCGCTGCAACCGTGTCTGCCTGTCCCGCATCGGATTTGTCAGCCACAAACGAGCCTGCAGCTGACGTGGACATTTACCCCCTCCATAAATCTTCGTCCGCGAAGCCAAGCCAAAGAAGAAGAAGACTTGGCAAATATAGATTGGAGGATGCAAATTCAGCAAGCAACCAACCAGGGAACAAGCAAACCAGCTTTTTTAATTTAGACATGGAGCCTATGCCACCCAATTACATCCAATTGACCTACAACCCTCGTATATTTTGAAGAGTAGAAGGAAACTGGAGCATCCAGAGTATGAACAAACACCATACAGACAACACCGGAATCAAACCTGGGTCCCTGGCACCGTAACAATGTTGCGCTAACCTCTACACTAATTGTGCCATTTGTTTTGTGAAACCAGCTTAATTATTAATTTCACTGCAAAGGATCCTTTGAGGGAAAGTAATCGTGATCTCGGAAATTTGTATTCGGTTCGAAAAAGGAACCCAATTCAGTCAGAAATGGGAGGAATTGGCTGGCAGAGCGAGGGAGGTAGTGGCTAAGGTGGATTGAATAGTTTGATTATAGATATCAAACAAATAAAAACATTCTAATTCTCAACTATTTGTTACTTTCAGAAATTAAATACTCCAATGGTGACTATCGAGATTAAAAAACAGTATTTGTTAAAAATCTTACTATTGCCAAGAGCAGTCAGTAAGCCTAAGGACAGTCCCCCAAAGAAGCAACATTTTAATCATAAAATTGATATTTGATTTAAAAAAATTAAAACTGAGTGAACCACCACAAAACATAGAACAAAATATCCTAAGATCTAAACCAGAAGGCAGAAGCAAACCTAAACTGGATCTTAGCAGTGGAGGCAGAGGAATATGTACAGAATATTGGTTTAACATTATGTGTACACTTCAAAAAAAAAAAGCAATGTACAAATAATAGGAGACCCAAGTATCTTATAGTGAGGAACTTTACTTACTAAGAAAGCAGTGGAAAATTTAAGGGGCTAACCATTAAATCTCAAATCTCAACAGCTGGCATGTCAAGCTCCTAAAAGTTGGATGCAGAAATTGTGAATTTGCTGGATAGTGGAATAGTTAAAACAGATGAGAAAGCAACAATTTTACAAAGCAGTCTCAAAAAATGGAGAGAACAGAAAAATATTGAACATTAGCCTGACGTTAGTTGTCAGGTGCATATGATAATCAGAAAGTTTAACTTCCACTCTCTTAAATTCTTAATATTGACACAAAAGCACAAATTTTAATAACATTGATTGAAGTTGTTAAAAACAAATTGAATGCTAGAATCTTAAAGATTACACTGAGACCACCTTACAGCAGAACTGACCAGTTCTGATCAACAGGAAAAATTAAGTTGCATGAAAATGAATTCAATATGGAATCTCAAAGCACTAATGTGAAGATGCATTACTGTTCCTCAAACTTAAACTGGATTTTATTCAAACAATTTAAGAGAGCACAGACAGATCAGGCAATTTTAAAGGCATACAAACTGGGAGAGCAGTCACTCTTGGGGATTGAACAAAGATGTTCCACTCTGCATTTGATTTCTCCACATCATGAACACCAAATACAAGACAGCATATTGAAAGATGTGCTGGTTAATCATTAACAAACCTGGAAGGAGTTCCTGGATGGTGAGCAGGAGGTAAAAGTTCAGGTGAAGTGAAACATGGAAGTCTGCAGATGTTCTGATTGTAGTAAAAACACTGGAGGAAAGCAGGTCTTGCAGTGTCCATAGGAAGAAAAAATGTCTAGTACAACTCCGATTAGCCTATTTCCGATAAACAATATTTTCAAATAACTGGTCATTTTTTAAAAACAGCCCAGTAGCAACAGCAAATCACTTGTAATAGTGTTTAAACAACAAACAAGGGAAGAGTTTTTAAGCATGAAATAATATCTCACCAAAAAAAATAACATGCACAAAGTAAGATAATCCAACACCAAAAACTTGAAATTCTTCTCAGAAGTTTTTCAAAAATATCACAATTTTTTCAACCTGTGACGCCAGTTCGGCTCAGATTTTTGTTTTCGGATAACTGAGGATTTCTGATGGTTTTGGATATCATCATTTATCCAAAAAGTTTCAGGGGCGAAATTACACTATTTCGGGTTCAACATTTTTCAGATCAATGAGGATTTCTGATTTTTCCCCGAAATCCCCAATTACCCAAAATATTTTGGGAGCTGAACATACATCACTTCCAGGTCCAAAAAATTTTGGATAACTGAGGATTTCGGATAATCGGAGTTGCACTGTTTAACCAATGTTCTGGGCCTGAGCCTTTTTTCAAGTAAAATATCAAGTATTGCATGGGAAACTGCCACGGTAAGTGGAAATGTTAGAGCAGAGCTCAAAGTTACAAAACAATGTCTCTGTTGGTAGAATTCTCCATAGCAAGTAACATGCTCAGTTAAGGCACTACACCTTGGAAAAAAGAACACATTGGACTTGCAGCCTATAGTAAATTTTACAGATGAAAATAAATTTGTGAAATGATTCAGGAATCTGGAATTTCTGCAGTTTGGCCAGATCAATCACAGTTTCATGAAATGGTTGAATATATTCAGTGGTGAGAATTTAAGGAACAAATGTGTCATGAATTTAATATCTCCCATTTGCTGGTGAGTTGAACGGCAACATTTAAAAGTACATGGATAGAAAGGGTTAGAGAGTTATGAAATCTTGTAGATATGTGGAGGAACTTGGATCTACAAAACTCCATGAACAGTGAAACTACCTTCATGTTCTCACTTTCCCAGCTGAGGGGTTTTCAACCCAAGTCATAACAAGTTATGAGTTCTATGGAGAGGGTGAATAGGCTTGGACTTATTATCCTGATATGTAGGAAGTTGAAGGGTGTCCTTGTAGTGCTTTACAAAATCATTAGGGGCAAAAAAGATAAGGTGAATAGTTAGTCTTTTCTGCAGGTCGGGGAGTTTAAAACTAGAGGGTACAGGGTCAAGCTCAGGAGAAATGAAAATATTTAAAAGGGATCTGAAGGGTACATTTTTCCACTCAGCTGCCACAAGTAGAAGCAGAGTTGGGAAGAAGGCATTCACTGATAGAAAGGGTTGGAGTGTTATTGGCTAAGCGCAAGCAAATGGGCCAATATCAGTCGAGCAACTCAATCAGCATGGATGAGTCAGGTCAAAGGGCCTGTTTCTATGCTCCATAGTTCTGTAACTATTAACTGTTTCTCTTTACAATTCTTACTGTGCAAATCAAAGTTGGCTCTCTGTGATCATTTGAAAATTTCAGTGCTCAATCATGGTCATTAATCATGGACCCTCTACAACTTCGTACCAACTAATAATAGGTCTCTATAACTCTTCAATTATACAGTGGGGTGACATCAACATTTTTCAAAAGCAGCTAAGTGTCTGAATGGGTGGAGTGTGAAAGGACAAAAAGTTCTTACTCAATTGACAAAATCTAAAAAAAAACTGGGGAATTTGTTGCTTGAGGAGCCATTTGTTTTCTTAATTACGGTTAATCTTCTTATGTTAACTATTGTGTATCTGTGTGCCTTAAGGATGGCTGGCATGCTATCATTTTCTTCTGCCAAAAACCAAGGGTAAAAAGAATGACATCCAACCACCTGCTCTCTCGTCTCTTGGTGTGCAATTTGTAGAATCTCTTACCTTATTAAACAGCACTCTAATCTCAGAGTATATAAACTGTAATGGAGTACAGTTCAACCCTGTGGGTCAGTGACCATGATGCCTCCCTTTCTGACAGGTTGAACACCCTCTGCACACAGTTCGATGAGAAAAATGATGTCACACCAAAGAAAGCTTCATTTCCCCCTGAAGGAGCCGCAGCTGAGGCGAAGTGGAACTTTCCAGGGTGAACCCATGTAAAGCTGCAGAACTAGTCAAGTGCTGAAGAACTGTGGGGCCAAGCTGACTGAGGACATCTTCAACATCCCACTGCAGCAGTTCACTGTCCCTGCAGGATTAAGGCAGCCACCATCAACCCAAGAGAGCGATGGGTACTGGACGAGATGACTACTGACCAGTGGCACTGATCCTTAAAATCACAAAGTACTTTAAGTGACTGGTAATAGAACTCATCAAATCCCACCTTCCAGTGACATTGGACCTATTCCAGTTCGCTTACCATCCAAATTGGTCCACAGATGATGATTATAGACTTGTCTCTTCCTTCACTCCATCTTGAACCTCCTGGAGAATTGAAGAATGAAGAGTGAAGGAAAGGTACTGGAGTTGGAAGACATGCACCCAGAGGCATAAAGACAGCATCTTCCCCTCTGCTGTCAGATTTCTGAATGGACAATTAACTAAAGACACTACTTCACTTCATCCTATTTTTCTTGTATTATTTATGATTGAAATGCAATTTATAGCAATATTTTCACTGTAATGCTGCCACAGAGCAATGAAATCAATGACATGTTCATGACAACAAATTTTGATTCTGAAGATAATGAACTTTAACTTGGCAGGGATCAATCTGCTGAGATAATTTGCACATCTGGACCACTAAATGGTGGATGGCCTCAGAATAAAAGATTGCAACAAGGAATGGGATCTCAGGCTCCACCTGGAACCAAGCCAAGGAGGGAGATTTATTATTTTATGCTTCCTGTGACAGAGATGAGCAAAATCCAACCATCAGCCAAGGGACAGTGCACATCAGGAGCAGGAAAGGTAGTAAGAGTAAAATGACCGCCGCCCTTTCTTCTCTTCTCCTTCTTAAAGAAGCCTTCATCTGTTGTCCCATATAGATTGCACAATTAAGAGCGACATCCTGGAGGAAACGATGCTAATAAGTTCAGGGACTCCTTTTCCAACCCGATCTGATCTGCAGATGTTACTGTTGAATTCACAGAAAACTGTTTTCTCACCCCCCTCCAAATAATAATTCATATATTCAAAGCTTAAAAAAAAACCCAAAACACACAAGAGATTGCAGATGCTGAATCTGCTGGAAGTACTCAGCAGGTCTAACAGCATTAGTGGGAGAAAAATAGTCACTGCTTTAACCCAGAAGGCTATAGCAAAGGTTGGTTTTTCCTGCTGTTTTCTTGATAAAATTTCTGACAAAAGGAAATAGATTTGTACTTTCATGCTGGAACTAAATTGGAAATAAAATCTCTCTCAACAAAATAAACTTGGGGCCTCTGTAAATATACAGTATTACGCATGATAAAGAAGTCGTCAGACAGAAAAAAGATTCTGGCTATAATGTAGTTAATGGATTGGCTGTTAAACACAGCTTCACTTTAATAATGGGCTACTTTGCTTTTTCACTAAATGCAGCAAATGGAAGAAAGATCAGGCCATAAAGATGCTATCACATAAAAATGTATTTCACTTTGATATTTCTATTCAACTGGTAATAAAAATTAAGACTTCTCAATAAAGAGATGCAATGTTGCAACATGCAGACATAATAAAGGGTAAGGTAAATCAGACATTTGTTACACAATTCAGTAAGATCACAGCTGATCCACCTGTGACCTTAATATCATTTCCCTGCTCTCTCCATACTCACCTCCCTTGTAGCTTAAACGTCAGTCACTTTCTATCTTGAATATTTTCAATTACTCAGCCTCCATGGTTCTTAATTCTCTGGGGAGAGAATTCCAAAGATTCAGCATCCCCTTCAAAATGAAATTCCTCCTTGTTGGAGTCTGATCTCAGGCCTTTGGGGTCAGATGGAGGACTAGATTTGAGAAACAACCAGTTGGGAATGAACAAGGTTCTTCACATCTGGCATTTCAACAAGAAGTGATGCAGAACAGATACAGCTCAAGGAATCAGTCATTTATTTACAAGCTGGTGATGGATGCAAAATAAGTTCAAGAAATTAGCTATGTCTGCTAATCATTTCTTCAAGATGGGGACACAAAGACATTACAGTCCAGTTATTCATATCGTATACTTGTACCAACCTTTCGGTCTGTTTCAAATGTTTCTATTGTCATTATTAGGGATTATAAGGCAAGGGAGATGTCTCAGGAGTAAGAGAAGCAGACAGTTAACGAAAACAAGAATCGATCTTCAATCTTTGACAAAGATTGCCACATTAATACCCACTATTATCTGCAAAGAGCCATATCTAAATGCAGTGACAAAGTGCTATTTTGGTTATTTGGATTCTCAACAACAACATTTCAATTTGCCAAGGAGTTCTCAGTTAAGATGTATTCTAATCATAACTGTGAAATTCTATGGAGCCACATGTCCATGCCCAGAATGATGAAGTAAACTTTAATTGTGACCATTGACATTAATTAAGTACTTGCAGTTATCCTCGAGTTTAGGGTTACAAAACCTCAATACACCGAGTTTAAAGAGATCCTACCACTTCTCCCAGGAGACAGCATTCTACTCGGCCTCCTCCAGAATACCTACTTGTCATGTTAAACAAAAATACCATTTACATCAACCAACTTCTGTCTCCAGTGGCCTAATCAGTCACAATATCCTCCATGATGGCAGGTCTTGTAAACATTCATTTCTCACCCTAGTCTATGGACAAAGTGAATAGTTTTACAGGCTGAAACTATGTGTTTGCATTGGCCCTAAGCTTTCTTTTGGAAGATTAATTGAACAATAATATCCAGGGATTTTACATATAAAAATCAAGTCACAAAAATATATTTTTAGCACATCTACATAAAAATATAATAGCACATCAAGTACACACCAAGTCCTGCACTGTAAAATTTACCGACAAGCTGGCACAATTTGGGTTAGGTTGTTTTCCGATTCAGTTTAATGAAATTTAACACATCTCCGGTTTCAACTTACAGTTGATTATTTTATCAATAATCTAAAAACACAAGATATCTGTAATAAATGTTCAAGAGAATTCATTTAAGATAGCAAGTCGACAATGTGCAAGAACGCAGATCCCAGTGTCTAACCATTAATGACAGCTATGCGAGGTTCTGCCTCAAGATGCCAGCCTTCATCATACAGGACTGCCGTCGATCTGGTCACAACCTCTTCTTGTTATTATCTTCGTGTAGAAAGTACAGAACCTGAAGACCTGCAGTTCTAAGTTCAAGAACAGTTTCGCTCAAATACTATCAGACCATTGAGCCTCATCTTGCTACATGACTCATGCATGGACTGCTTAGACATCACAAAAGGACTATCTGCACTAGTGTAACACCAGTGTTTTATTCTTTTGCACTGTGGTAACTGTGAATCTTTATTAACTACCAATAACTGTATTTATTATTTTTGATTTAATGTTTACCATTCTAATTAATTTCATGAAGTACCTGATGGCTGCAACAAGCATGTTTATGACAATGTACTCCTTCTCATCATCCGTAAAAATACAAAAATATAAAATGGAATCAGTTAAAAAAAAAATGACCAAAGCAATGCGAGAAGCTTTCTGCTTTATAATGGTTTGTATATGGAAGTTGGCAAAAAGTGAATAATCATGCAAAAAAACACAAAATTTGGAAGGCTACATAATGGTTTTATTGTCAAATATGTTTTACATTATCTTTAGCATACTGTAGTTGTACAAAACATGCATTTCAAGTTGATAGCCTTTATAAATACAATGGCCAAGCCAATATAAATTATGTATTTTTGTAAGATGGCATGTAAAATATCTTTGTGAGTGCCCCATTTGCAAGGCCTCAGCTTCCCAGCTGTTCAGAGTCCTCATAACAAATTACTGCAACTGTACTAGTCTATACTACAGCTACAGCGTTAGAGAACTCTATTCAAACTTTAAAATACATCTACAGTATGGCTTGAGTTAAATCATTTTAGAGTTTGTGAAAATCTTTATATGTACTGTGAGAATGTAGTAAAAATAACACAGATGCTCTTTTTAGAAATAATAATGAAAATAAAACATCTAGACTGCTACACAAACCAAGGCAAATAAGGTTTCATAGCACTTAGTGACTCTAAAGGATTACAAGTTCTGTAAATTTTCTATAACAGTCTTATCAAATGGGCCAAGAACATATTCCTTTGTATAATTTTCAGTTTGCAATGGGTAGCAACAGTTTTACAATAACAAGATTTTTTTTAAAGATTCCATATTTGAAATATTTTCTTCAATAATTTTATAGAAACATTCAAAATTGGCCAATGCAAATGCAAATGGTTACGTGTAAAAATAGTGCACTATTTTTCTTAACAATAAACTTTCATTTAATTTCCATTAACAGTCATCAGTAAACTTTAATTTAACAGAATGGGCAAACATTTAGAAAAAAATGTTAAATTAAGGCGTTATTTATGAAATGAAAGTCATGGATTGCCCATCATAAAGTGTGTATTTATGACTGATAACATTCTCCAAAATTTCCTCAATCCGAAGGGCTGCAGTTTCCCACATTCCTTTCAGATGCAGCTTCCTATAAAATGCTCATAAGCAAGTCTGTTAAACTCTATGGCTTTATACAAGTGCATAGATGCAACTGTGATAACAAAAGCTTCACCTTTATACATACCATATAATGTACTGTGTGCCAAGACAACTGAAGGTTTCATTTGACTAATTGCTATTCTGCAGAAAACTGAAAAGATATGACTGACTTCGACATTTCCAAAGATCTCCTGTGCTGGTCCAACACAATTACTTTCAGGTGACCATTTAGTATATTTGGTTTCTTATGTTAGTTCAACTGATGTCTCACCACCTCACAAATACATCATTCTTTACAATATCAACCTATTGGACAGTGGTTTATTTACCCCATCCTATGTTTCAACCAATCTAGTGTTTATTTCACTTGGTTGCCAAGTAATATCACATCCAAAAGAGTTCTGCATAGTTCAGACATAAAAAAGCAGCCCGGAGGTGTCTTTAATCCAACTTCTATTGCTGTCTGGGTCTCCAGCAGACCAATACTGTACCCAGATTAAAATTCTACTTTGCTGCAAAGTGCTGTAAACCACTGTGATACTTTTGATACGCAGTCATGTTTAGCTCTTTCTGATAAAATAAATTGCAGCATTTTGTGCACCCTTGTTTGAATGTCAGAAAGTATTTTTACACAGTCTCTTGTTTAATAATGAAACCCATGATCTTGAACCATATGACTGCATTTTCCAAGAAGACAGGTTAGCTGAAAAAGAAAAAAAAACATAACTGGAATTAAAACAGATCTTTAATAGAAACCTAGAATACCAGAAGCCTTAAGCTGCCTTTGTTAGCTGCTATTTGAGTTAGTCTTTATTAATGTAGAATTGTGTCAAGAGGACAAAAATAGCAACTCCACTCCTGGAGGAAATATGCAGATTCATCATGCTGGTAAAATACTATTATTCCATCAAATTGTTGCTCACTAATGCCTTGTAATAATTAAAAGGGTTGAATTCACATCTATTAATGTAGAATTGTGTCAAGAGGACAAAAATAGCAACTCCACTCCTGGAGGAAATATGCAGATTCATCATGCTGGTAAAATACTATTATTCCATCAAATTGTTGCTCACTGATGCCTTGTAATAATTAAAAGGGTTGAATTCACATCTATTAATGCCAACATATTGCCCCTTATTATTTGTGAAGAAACATAATTTTGACAACTGACCACAAAAAAATGAATCATAGCTAGGGTATAATCAATGACACAATGAGGGAGCTCCCGCGTATGTTATTCCCTGAACAAGCAAGTCATTAGGCTCAGTGGGTCCATGGTGTTTATTTTCAACATGAACATTCCCAGTTTGAGAATCAAGAATCTAAAACATTTTTTAAAGAATCCTAATTACGTTCACTGAGATTTAGAATGTTCTGCAATCTGCTCAATGCCATCCAAGCAAAGTAATTACTTAACAAATTAGAAGCTTGTATGTTCTATGTAAAATCCACAATACAAATCTTCAGATGTTTTACTTTTGTATTTAGATAAAACAGACAAAATTATGGAAACTTATTGTTAACAATTTATATAAAACTAGTTAAATAACTTGTCAATTATATCAACCAAAAAAAGTTGTTTAAAGTGACAGGGCAAGGTTGAATTGGTAGAATGACAATAAATAATTGGGTTAACAAGTAAACTTTAAACAAATGAGCTTAATTCAAGTCAAGTTAACAAAGGTATCTCTTTTAAGTACTAAATTTACCATGAAGATGCCACGGTACTACACTGAAATGTGACCATCATCTACCTTCAACTCTTGGGCAGATGATTGGTAGAGATCAACTATCTCCCCTCAATGAAAGGAGGGAAAACAAAGCAGCTAAGAATCTTGGGAACATGAACTATTCCTTTTGTCTGGTCATACTGGATATCATCGGAAGTGTGGCATCTGTTCTACTGTGTTATGTTGTAAGCTAAACCTAAGTCAGCTTGATTTGTATTTATAAACATAGTTTGCTTTAAAATGCAGGTACACAACAACCTCTTTTGAAAAGAATGTGCCTTTTGCAATTATGAATTAAATATAATCAATGCATAAGGAATGCTACTAAGTGCACCCAATAATAAACCAATATCTATGCAATTATGGTTTTTAATACTAAAAACTATTAATCGAGCAATTCTTTGATTCAAGACATAGTTTCGTATATTGATTGGATGCCAAATTATACTAATTAATGGTTTTTCAGCTGTATATAATTAAGACTATGCAACTTCAATATAGCGTGGGTGTCAGTGGACAACTAACATCTGTTTCATTAGTGAGACTAACACCTAATTTCCATTTGCGGATGTAGTATTACCAATGTTATACCTAAAACTGTGATATAATGAGCAGCATTATAATTAGGTTGTATTTTATCAGCTACTTTTGTATTGCTTCTGCAATTTTACCTACCACAGATAGTGCCAAATTCCCAAATTAGCAGCATGATGCTTCTAGAAAAAAATTCCCTTCCATTGATTTTAAAAACCCCAGCAAATCAAGAGAATACTTGGTTAGTGCAGTACTTAAAAAAAAATACAATAAAATTCAGATTGACATGTACGTAGCAGTGCCATAAATGAAAGCAGTTAAATATCAACTGGATATCCTGACAAAATTATTTTTTTCTCAGATAGGATCAGTTAAGCGAAGTCTGCATGGGAAATCTGCTTCATAAATCTGCTTTTTTGTTTTAAGTCACAAAGAAAATTAATGAAGGAAAAGGATTAGACATAGTACCGTATACATGGAATAAGCAATGCTATTAACGATGTCCCATATGGCGTGTTGGTACAAAAGGTTGGAACACATTGGATCCATAGATTCAAAATTTACTTTGTGAGAGGAGCTAGAAGGTAGTGGTTGAGGGTTTTTTTTTAAAACTATAAGTAGTGATGTACCACAGAGATTAATGCTGGAGCCTTTGTTATTTGCCATGATAATGCCCAAGTTTACTAACACTGTTTGGACACTGCAGACAGCAAGAATGTTGGGTGGAGCAGAGGCAGATGTCATTTAATCCTGAGGTAATGCATTTGGATTGTCCAATACTAGCTAGACATGTGCAGTAACTGGCCGGACCTTAAAAGCTATGATCTACAGAGGGTCCTTGAGGTACTATGTTTACAGCTCTCTGAAAATTGTCAACACAGGTAGAAAGGGTAGTAAATTAGGCCTTCATAAACAGACATTTTGAGTGCAAGAGTTGGTGCATCATGGTGCTGCTGTACAAGACATCAGTTAGACTACACTTCTGGTCACCACATTTTAAACGAATGTGATAGTTCAGAACAGATTGACCAGGATGTGGCCTAGAATGGAGGGCATTAGTTACAAGGAAAGGTTGGATGAGGTAGACAAATGAGGCTGAAGTTTATAAAATTATGAGGGGCATAGTTTTCATACAAGGGCAAAGGAGCCAAAAACTAGATGGCAGAGGTTTAAGGCAAGAGAAAATATTTAAAGGAGACCAGAGGGGCAAGATTTTCCGCAGAGAACGGCAAACATATGGAACAAGCAACCAGAGGAAGCGGTAGAGGCAGGTGCAATAACAGAATTTAACAAGCATCTGAATAGGTAGATGAATTGGAAATGAACAGAGGGAGATGGACAAATGCAGGAAAATTGGATCAGTGCAGTCATCTTAGTCGGTATGGACAAGTTGGGTTGAAGGGGCTGTTTCTATGCTTTCTAGTTTTATGACTCAATAAACCAGATACATTACACTAAACAGCCAATTTAATAGTCTTATGTGCACAAAAGACATTCAGGCATTTACAGCATTAAAATGCATTTAAAATCAAATCAAGAAATCAGGGCTGAAGATAATTGCTTGTTAGTTTAACATATGTTGGATTAGAATTTTGAGCTATTTTAATAAAAAGACAGACAATCCAATACTGATTTCATGTCCAATTGTTATTGCTCTTCTTTGGACATTACTTTCCTACTAAATAATCAATCATGTTGAAGTAATTATATCAATGCATCTCATTAATGAATATGTGCTTTCATTTTTGTAAATATTAGTAAATTACAAGTTTAACATCTTCAGTATCTAAAAGGGATACTTCAGTTGAATACATATCAAATTCAGACTACAAGAACAGTAAAAAAGGAAGTTCCCAACAATATACTCAAGGCAGAGGCGCAGCCAGAGGACTTTGTATACAGAGGTATCAATTACATGGGTAGAAAAGTGGCAAGATCCTGCAAAGTGAAAGTTGGGAGCTCGAGTTAAAAAGCATTACATTAGTCTCTGTAGTCAACCTGGAATAATGAAGAAAGAAATAAGAGAATAGGCCAGATAAATACATGGCTGAGGAGATGGTGCAGGTGAGAGGGATACAAAATGTTGGACAACTAGAATCCTGTGGTTTAGAAATGACCTATGCCAAAGGGACAGATGCACTGAAATGGAGGAAGGACCAATGTCCTGTTCGGGAGATTTGCCAATGAAAATCCAAAGCAGTAATGTAGCAGATGAGGATGAAAATACAGAATAAGAAAGTAAGTTCAGTGGTGGATAGGCTAGGCAGAAGCATGGCAAGGAATGAAGAAATACTGATGGACTAAACTACATTTATTTCATTGTAAAAATCCTGATAGGTAAGGCAGGTGAATTGATGGATAGATAAAGGGGAATGGAATATTTTCACTATCACAAAAATATAGCTGTAGAGGGATAAGACTGGCAATTTAATGCATCCAGGGTATTGATGCTACAGGCATTATAGGAGTTAAGAGAGGCGGGGAGTTGCAGTTTTGAAAAGGAAGTACATTGTATCAGGATATTCCTGGGGTGGAGTGGGTGGATTGTCCACTGATGCTATATGGGTGAAACCAAGGACATGATATTGTTGAGAGAATAACATAGCACCACTATTAAGCAGCAAGAATTATAGTCAATATGAAAGGAGATCCCAGAAAGTTGCAAGAATAGCAGGGTTACAAAAGTAGGGCATTTTAACTTTCTAAATACCAACTATGACTGCCATAATCATAAAGGTTTGGATGGGGTGGTATTTGTTAAGTACAATGAAGAAAGTATTTTTCAAGCAATATAATTAAAGCAGGGCAAGGGACAGAAATGTCAGTGGGATGTCAGTGGGAGAGCACTTAGGATTGGTGACCATAATTGTGTTAGTTTTAAAATAGTTGTGGAAAAGCATAGGACTTGGTCCAGAAGTTAAAGAGTCCTAAATTGGGGAAAGGCCACTTTTCATGGAATTAAATTTTAATTTTACAGCATGGGAGAAGATCCTTCTGGCCAATGGAACCCATGCCATTGAATTATACCCAATAACGGGTGGCGTAGCAGTTAGCGCAATGACTTTACAGCAACAGTGATTGGGATCCTGTTTTGAATCCTGTGCTGTAAGGAGTTTGTACGTTCTCCCTCATATCTACATGGGTTTTCCCCGAGGGCTCCAGTTTCCTTCCACTGTTCAAAATATACTGAGGGTGTAGATAAGTTTGGTGTAAATTAGATGGCATGGACTCATGGGCTGAAATGGCCTGTTATTGTGCTGTATATCTAAATTTGAAAAAAAATAACCTACAAACCCTCCATATGTTTTGGAGGGTGGGAGGAAACTGAAGTACCCAGAGAAATCCACACACAGGTCACACAAAGGAAGAACATGGTCTTGTTAAAGTGAAGAGCATGGCTGGCAGGAATAGAGCGTTATGGATGACAAGTACTGGCCAAGCATATGTCAGGTGCAAGTAACTGGGATCCATTGAATCCCTGAAAGAGTACATGCGATGCAGGAGTACACTTTAGGAAGATCAGGACGATAAAAAGGGGATATGAGATAATTTTAGCAGATAAGGAAAGGGAGGATCCTGGGAGATTCTATGCAGGGATTGAGGTTTGGTCCACTTATTTTACATTTTGTGTTAATGATTGAATTGCAGAATAAACAACTTTGTGGCTAAATTTGCAGGTGATACAAAGATAGGTGGAGGGGCAGATAGTGAGGAGGAAATGGAGAGGTTGCAGAGTGACAGACAGATTAGGGTAATGGGAAAAGAAGTGGCAAATTAAATACAATCTTGGACATATACTTTGGTAGAAGGAATAAAAGAGAAGACCATTATTTAAATGGGAGAAAATTCAAAATTCAGAGGTGCAAAGGGACTTGGAAGTCCTTGAGCAGGTTAACCTCAAGGATGTTGGTGGTGAAGGAGAATGCAATGTTGGCATTCATATCTCGAGGAATGCTACAATGGTTAAGTTTAGAGATGTGATGTTGAGGCTTTATAAGGCACTGGTGGGGCATCAGGTGGAGTATGGGGTAAAGTTTGGGGCTTTTTTAGAATATTTTATTTTGAAAATTTTTAATCAACATGCAGTCAAAGTGAAGAATAATCAAAAATAAAAACATCAATATCAATAATATAAACAAAGTAATAAATGTTGATCTGCACGTTGACATTAAAGAAAGTGAGAAAAAAGTCAACGTGATTCAATTATCATAAAGAAAGAAAAATTACAAAACTACTACTGTTACGGGTTATGTTATTTTTTATTATGTGTAAATATGTTTTTAAATGAGATAGATTGTGGGGGGTTTAGTGTAGGTCACCACAAACAGAGTAACACCACATTTCATTTAAAATGCAAGAGTTTGGCTGAAGCCAGTCATATAGACACCAGTGGCTTTGCTAAAGACAATGGGTCTGCTTTGAAAGGAATTTTCAAATGCTGGTACAAATGGAGGAGTCTGGGCTCAAGTGCTTATAAGATCTTTCAATGATTGATTAGTCCTGTAAGAGGTTCTGCTTTTTACAAACAGGATTTCTCTTTGAGAGAGAAAAAAAACAAACAGAATTCCTCCTTTGGAAAGGGGTGGGGGGGGGGAAGAGAGAGAGAGAGAGAGAGAGAGAGAGAGAGAGAGAGAGAGAGAGAGAGAGAGAGAGAGAGTTCTGCAGTGGCTTTTGGAGGCTGCAACTTGGCAAGTTGGCAGCTTGATGAGAACCCCATTTTGAAGGCAGGTTGTGAGTTCAGCCTGTTGAAAAACCCTTACCATCCTTACAAGAGGAAATGGCTGGCTAGAGTGTTTCTCCTGAAATAAGGGAAACAAGAGGAACTCTGTGGTGAACTGAAAGAGGAGGTTTGGCAAGACACTGAAGTGGCTGATCAGAGTCAGTCAGTTTGTGTATGTCCTGTAACAATATTAATATTTGGGGAGAATTTATAAGGTTTAGAGTATGTTACATACATACACACATTTTAAAACATATCTTATTTGAAAGACTGAAGAAATATTGAAGATCTCTTGGAGAATGTAAGCACCTTTCACAAGTAGGTGTTAATTGAACTGACGTCATAAAATGAATGATCATTGTTTGGAACTGGAGACACGATGGCTAGTGGAAGCTCTTTTCAAGGGTTTTGCCAGAGTACACAGAAAGGTCACTTGTGGATTGCTTACCTAAGATAACTTGAGAAGAAGAAATAACTCCTGTTGTTTGCTGGAGAAGGTGGGGGTTTTGCAAGACATGAGTCACATGGTCTCTTTGGAGTTTCAGTTGGAAAAGAGAGAGAGTTGAGTTAACAGCTCAGTCAGTCAGTCAGTGTGTGGGACACTGACAAGTAACTGAAAAGCGCAATCCAGGAAAAACTGTTTGAAACTCATGAAAGCAAGTTCCAGAGCAGTAGATGGCTGGAAGTGCTATCTGCCTGATGTTTCTCTTGAAATTGAGGAAGGAATGTAACTCTGTGGTAGCTTGAAGAAAGAGGTTACCATCTGGAAGACCTTGATGGGGCAAGTTTCATCAGCAAGACTCTGAGATGATGAGTGGTGGTACCTCAGTTGTGGAAATCCTGGAGCAGCAAATATCTCTCTCTGCAAAACCCTACAAGAATCTTCCTGAGCAATAAACATTAACCTTTCAAGCACCAAGCCTGGTGAACTTTATACATGTTAAATTCTGTGCACAGTATGGTGATTGCCTACAACCAGAGAACTTGGAAAAAGAAGTGAGATTGAACCGTGAACCAAAGAACTTTTCTTAAATCCACACACACATATTACATACACGTGCGCTTAGAATTAGAAGAGGGTAATTTGGGTTAGTATAGAGTATAGTATAAGTATAGAGTTAAGTTAAAGTTTGATTCTATTTTCATGTTTGAAGTTGATTAAAAATAACTTTTGTTTTGAAACCCACTTGTCTTGGTGAATGTCTATTGCTGCTGGGTTTTGGGGTCCTTTGGGCTCGTAACAGTTCAACAAGCAATAAATCTCTCTCTGAAACCAACTAGAATCTTCCTGAGCAGTAACTATTTTCCTTTAAGCACAAGAGGCTGGTGAAAATTCATAAATGTTAAATTCTATGCACAGTATAAGAATTGTCTAATACCAGTGAACTTGGAGGAGTGAGAAGTGTGATTGGTCTGTGAATCAAAGAACTTACACATTACATACACAGGCACTTAGAATTAGATGTGGGTTAATTTAATAGTAATAAGTTAAAGTTTGATCCTGTTTTTATGTTTAAAGAAAATTAAAAGCAACTTTTGTTGAAGTAGCCTTTTGTCTTGGTGAATTTCTATTGTTGCTGGATTTTAGGGTCCTCTGGACTCATAACACTACAAAAATGCAAATTCAATGTCCAAGTTGAACCAAAGGGAGAAAAAGAGAAAGATAATAGAGAGAAAGAACAAAATAAGAAAGAAGTAAGAAAGGAGAAAGAGTAAGAAAAAGATTGGCTACACCTTGGATAAACCCGTCTCCTATCAAGGGACAAATAACCTAACTTATCTAGGGTCCTTGACACTGTGAGTACTGGGAGGAAGAGACATGAGGGGGGAATTGTTAAAGATTTACCCTGATGTTTCTTAGGTATGAACTTCATATTCTTAAAAATACATGACACCTGTTTCTGAGGTCATAGGTGATCTTCTCCAGGGGTAAACAATTATGCATTTCTATCTTCCAGCAGGCAAAACCTAGTTTGGAATCAGATTTCCAAGTAACTGCTATGCATTTCCCTGCTACAGCTAAAGCAAGGTTAATGAATTTTAACTGATATTTCAACAGAATCATTTTAGATCTGGTGTCTTTTAACTTCCCCAATAAAAATAATTCAGATGCCTGAGGGTATCGAATTCCAGTAATGCTTTTCCAGATTATCCAAATCTTCCCTTTACTGCATAACCAGGTTGAATGCAAGAAAGTACCTATTTCTTGACCACATCAAAAACATTGGTTTGATATTTCCAATTTGAATTTATGTAACTTTTGTGGAATCAGGTATAACTGATGCAAGAAGTTATATTGCACACAAGTCAGACCAGCAAAATGGATCAATTTCTATACCCAAATCTGATTTCCATCTTTATCTTGATTTGTCAAGCTCTTGTTTAGGGGTTCCCACCTGAAGTAAGGAATATATTATTGAAATACATTTTTTTATGCTCCTCTTTCAAAAAGCTTTTGGCTCCTAATTGGAGAAAAAAGATGTGCTGGCATTGGAGAGGTTGCAGAGAAAAATTACAAGAATGATTCCCGCAATTAAGGGATTTACATATGAGGAATGTCTGATGCCTCTTGGACTGTACTCCTTGGAGTTCAGGGGGTCCTCATAGAAACATTTTGTTGAAAGGCCCAGACAGAGTAGGTGTGCAAAGTTATTTCCCATGGTAGAAGACTCAAGGACAAGAGGGCACAACTTCAGTTCTGAAGGGCCCCGATTTAAAACAGAGATGTTGAGGAATTTTTTTAGCCAGAGAGTGGTGAACCTAGAATTTGCTGCCATGGGCTGCTGTGGAGGCCATGTCTTTGGGTGTATTTAAGGCATAAATTGATAGCTATCTGAATAATGTGGATATCAAAGGTTATGGGGAGAAGGCTTTGGAGTGGGGCTAAGTGCAAGAATGGATCAGCTCATGATGGAATGGTGGAGTGGACCCATGGGCTGAATAGTCTACTTACGCTCCTCTATCTTATGGCCTGATGATTAAATACAGAGAATAAGGACCTTAAGAATCAACATGGTTTTCTTTGTGGAATCACAGACAATGGGCAAGGTTCTAAATTAATATTTCTTGTCTGTATTTAGTGTGGAGGAAACGATAGATACTGGGGAACCCAGGGAAGTAAATAGCGATGTCTTGAAGAGACGCCACATGGTACTGGATCATAAAAAACATAAAGATAGATAACTCCCCTGGGTCTAATTGAAAAGTACGACATTGTAGGAAGCTGGAGTAGAAATCGCAGGGTTTTCCTGCCAGAAGGCAGGAGGGTGGCTAATGATTTGCCTTTATTTAAGAAATGCTGCAAGGACACAAGTAGAAGGCAGCATTTGACACACTTGCCTTCCTCTGTCAGAACATTGAGTTAGAATGTCAAATTATAGCCATATATAAAAAAAATATAGACAGGCCACTTTTGCATCATCAAGCACAATGCTGGACACCTGCATACACCCAAGTTCCATTCTGACCAATCGGTCGGATCTTGAAATGGAAGCAAATTGGACATGATGTTACTCTGGGCCTGCACTCACCTCCCCACCTTGAGCACCAGGTTCGCCACTGCCTTTGTTTCCCGAAAAGAGAACACATTCGGCAGCAGCGTTGTCTCAGTGCCCTCCTGGCCCATGGCTGTTGCCATGTTGGCCCATCAAAATAAACAGCCCTGGATCCCCGGGACCTGAATGCATAACTTTTATACAGGCAATCCCTGTACTCACGAACAGACTGTTCCCCAATTCGCATCCGTGCATAATTGTGCACTGATTCGCACGTTCGAATTGTGCTCCCAATTAGCACATGCACATAATGTGCATTGTGTCCCCAATTGACTGCAAGTATCTGTTCAGCCTTGCATACAAATTCAGCTTATGGACAGACCCAGGTAATGGAACTCATTCATAACCTGGGGACTGCCTGTATTTACATATATTTTTCTATATTTAAAAAAAAATTATACAGAATTTTTTTCTTCAGTCAAATATATGGATGGTCATAAGTTGCATTAGTCATAAGTAGGGGACCACCTGTACATAATTTCATCTGCTGCAAAACTGTTCTTAGAACTGTTTCTTTCACGACACATTTTGAAAAGGCACACGGCAAATCATGCTTCACTCAAAAGACACTGCAAGACTTCAAACTCAAAGCTTTTCAGATAGATAGTTTACCCCATTCAAGTAAAACAACTTCTTCAAAAATCAAAAACATCATCATGATCAAACGGCCACTCCCAGTCTTTAAAGGCCATATCAAGCAATCTGAAAGAGTTCAGTGAAACGGACATCGATTCATTATTCATACTTCACATTTCTTTACAATGAACAACACTTTTTCCTCCTGCTGCATATCCCACTGTCTAGACTTCTATACCGAAAGTGGAACTTGGCAGGAATTTGGAACATTGCATGTAACCATGAAACTTGAGTCATGGTCATCCAGTGGCAGAAACATAAAAATGAGATATCAACTGAAGAAGAAAGCACTTGGTTGAACAAACATTTAACATTGAAATGTTCAATGAATAATTGCAAAGTTACTAAGTATGATTTGGTGAAAACAGGGTTAACATTCTTAAAGCACATTGGTACAAATATGAGTAGGCATGCAGATAATGAAGAAATTTATGGAAACATAACATGCATGACAAATGGTTAAGATTAAAAATTGGTAAATGAACAAGGATTGCATGCAAAGTAAAATGAAAGTGACCCTGTACAACTTACTGGTACTATTAAAATGTGTCAATGTAGGATGATTCGAAGCACAGGACCAGTGTCAGAGCTACAAGAATAGCAAAGATGGAAATCGAGGGAGATATTTGCAGGTTATAAATGGTAACAAAACAGATGAAAGTGAACCACAAACTTGCTAATGCCATGAAGAAGTTATCAAATAATCCACAGACCATTAACAAGGAAGCTTACACAAAATGCTGGAGAAACACAGCAAGTCTTGCAGTGTTCTTTTTAATGAGGAAGCTATCAGGTCCATTTACTTTGGTGAAGGTTTTGCTAATCTCCCAGTCATCCTCATTATATACAGTACAAAAGGTTTTACATCAGGCTGAATAATGGAGTTGAAAAATTAGTCAAAGCTACTATTCCTTATTGCGAGACAACTGTTATGGATGACAAAGGAGAACATTATCAAATGGTCTTTATTAGAGACTTATTTCGCCTGCAAGAGATACCTCAAAACTCCATTTTGACAAAGCAGCTGTTATTTCAAAGCCAACTTTGAGAAGTTCTGGCAATGCTACAGAATTAAGCAAAATTTGTGGTTGTTTGGCATGCTGAAAGTGCAAGAGGATCACAGAATTATTAGACAAATGCTCAAATCTGAGTGATGAACAAGCTGCCTCACAAACAAGTTGATTTACTGTTATTTGTCAATTCTTAACTTGTGATTATTGCAGTATAAGAATAAAATACTGCTTAATTTTTAAAGTGGCAAAAATTAAGAAACCGCAAAGCAAAAAATAAGTAATTATTAAATAAAATATAAAAATGCAAATAAATACATTTTGTAGAGTTATTTCTCTACTCTTTTTGAATTCCACCGCAAGACATTAACTACTCTCTAACAAAGGAAATACATATGGTCTTTTTCACTTGAACACTCTTGTGCAGTTCTCATTAACACATTGTAGGAAAGATGCAAACAGGATTCTGGTGAGATTAGTTAAGAGCATCTGAAATGGGGTTCCTGTGAGTTTGAAAGGAGTGAGGACAGGACCTTGGGGACGAATAAAAAAAAGGAGAGAGGAGTACTAGTAATCTACATTTCCAAACAATTAGGCAGAAGATTATCAAAGTTTGATCATATAATGCTGCCAAAAAGATGACCAGGAAGCCTGGTGAGGAAAACTGCAGGTCAAAGATATTGACATGGTAAAGTAGAATACAAATGTAATCTAGGAAACATAAAAACAAACTGTAAAAACATCCATTAATGGAAAAGAATAGAAAATCATGTTGATCTTATATCAAGAGACTAAGAGAAATTAAGGTGAAAAATAAATAGCAGAGAAATTTAATTAATTCTACCTTTCTAAATGAACAGTTAGAAAGCTTCCTGGAAATAGTGAATAACAAGTTGACAATGAGTGAGGAGGTGAAAGAAATTAACATCAGCTGAAACAAACCACATTTGAAGAATTAAAAACACAATGCTGGAGAAACATCACCATCATTTTGGGCTTGAGCCCTTCAAGTCATGGATGTCCATGCCTTGATGAGAGACTCAAGACTGAAACATTGGTTATGTATCTTTATCTTTGTTACATAAAGTGTGCTGTTTGACCTGCTGAGTTTCTCCAACCTTGTGTTTTTACATCAACCATGGTGTCTGCAGACTTTGGTGTTTTACTATTGGCAGAATTAAATGGGGCTGAAAGACAGCAACTCCCAAGGAATTAATTATTATCTCCCAAGGTTTTGAAAGAGACAACAATGGAGAAGATAACACTGGTTATCTTCCAAAAATCCAGACTCCAGAGTGCTCCTAACAGATTGGAAGGAAGCAAACTATTTGACAGAGGAAGGAGAGAAAAAGCAGGAAATTACAGACCAGTAAACTTGACAACAGTAGCAGGGAAATATTAGAAAATATAATTTAGGTAGTTATAATAGGATTCTTAGGATTAGGAAGGAACAATATTGATTAATTAAAGGAAAATTAAGTTTATCAAATCTATTCATTATTTTTCCCGAGGCTGCAAATAGAAGGACATGAGAAAGTTTGTGGTTATGAAGTATTTAGACTTCACTGAATTCAGTTTTATGAGTTGCAATGATGAGATGTGAATTCTGAAGCTTTAGGTAGCTGGTTCGATACTAAATCCATTATCCGTCAATTGAAGTGAAACAACAACACTTGCCTTTTAAAAATTCTCAAATGGAATGGGTGGGGATAGAAAATACAGATAGCGCACAGTCTTACAACATAAAAGTTAATTAAAGTGAGGGTTGCAATTAGCCTTGTGCACCTTATTCAAAATTCCCTAGTGAAACGCAAGAGGTTTAAAATTAATACACCCTTATTAAATTACCTGGGCTTGGCTGCAGGAAGCTGTCGGCTTGGCCGTCTCATGGACTGGTTAGGGGGAACCCTCATTGAGGAGCGAGGTGAAGATCTGTGGAAGTTAGGATCATGTGCAGGTGGTTTCTTTGGAATCTTTTTCACCAGTCGACTCACCCATTTCTGTTGTTCCTCTGTTGAATTAGCTAATAATAACAGGTCTTTTGCAGATGAAACATCATAATTTACTGTAAAAGGTAAAAACATAATTTAGTGATTTTCAACAATGATCAAGTATAATGGTTGAAGTTTCCCCAGTCAACTGCACGAATGTTCAAAGCCTATAGCTAAGGACGAAGAAAGAGAAAAGCTATGATCCTTTACCCAAGAGCGGAAATAGCTTTCAGCAATCCTTAAGTTTGTTGACATTTTTAAAACTTGAATTAAATCAACCATCGACTTAAATTCCAGTTTTCAAAATCTCTGAAATTTAAACCCGAGAGACCAGGGATCATTCTAGTAAACAAATGTCTCATTACTCTAATGCCAAAATAGCCTCCTTGAAATGCAATGCAGATTTTTCACTCTATCCCTAGTGGTGAATAACTATGATTTTGAACAGTTAGAGCATGGCACGTAACTGCTTGGGCTCCACTCTTCTTGGTACAAATGTTAACATTGCATTAATAATCATTGGATTATTTTCCACACTCACAAAGTTCATTCCAATGACTAATGTCAGCACCCAGGTTCTTTGAACCTCCGTGACTTGCTTTTCATTGACGAGAGAGAAACCTGCACTGATGTCATGTCCTTCACATCAACTGAAGCTGAGTCCTGTTCATCTCAATTTTTTTTTTTACATTCATCATTTGCTTCTTATTGATCCTTCTTTGTCACTAGGATCTGCACTAGAGTTTGCCAGTTTGCACTTTTTGAACACTTCCCAATAAACATCTTCTTCAAGAAAATGGTTGCAGTGGGCAATCTCTCTCTCTCATCCTCAGAGGGAGTGAGAGTGAGGGGGTTAGATGGGGAAATCCAACCTATCCAAATCCAAAGTAGCCATTCGCCCTTGTGAAGTATATTAAAGTTTATGATATATAGGTACACAATCCTTTATCCGGACATCTAAAATCCGGAAAGCTCCAAAATCCGTCAAGAGGGGAGAGAGAGAGCAGTGTGAGTCGGGCGGGTGAGAGACCAAGACCGGCAGTGCGTGTCGGTCGGGCGAGAGACCGGCAGTGCGAGTCAGGTGGGTTAAGGGGAGAGACGGCAGTGCGAGTCGGGCAGGCGAGAGGGAGACGGCAGAGCGAGTCGGGCACAAGAGGGAGGGGGGAAAACCGGCAGCGCGCATCGGTGGGGGGGAGGGAGACTGGCAGCGCGAGTCGGGCGGGCGGGGGGGCGATGGCAGCGTGAGTGGAAGGGGGTGGAGGTGGAAACGGCAGCACAATTCGGGTGGTCTTAAATCTGGCTTTTATTCTGAAATCCGAAATTTGTAACACACTGTCCTCCAAGGGTTCCGGATAAAGGATTGTGTACCTGTACATGTTTAAACAGCTTTACTCTTCTAAGTAAATCCAGGTCATTACTCACTCCTCAATGTTATGGAACTTGTTCAGTCTCGGGCAATGTTGCAAAAATCTACACTGAAAATAATGCATGAAACTTACTATAATTCAGACTCTGTGGATTCCAAATAACGTGCTCAGTGTGGATTTTTTCCCCCAATTAAAAAGAGGTGCAAGATGAATTTAACTTTCAGTAGCTTTATTGTTAATACATGCCTACTTTGGTGTGTACACAATAAGAATTGCTAAATTGCCACAATTCAGCTTTAACAAGTTTCTTTATTATTGAAGTTTCTTTAGAAGAGTTGAATGGGTCAGAAAATCATATGCTATGCTGCATTATTTCTAAATTTTTGTCACTGTATCATTTTGAGAAAGAGAGAGAGAATGTGTGGATATATATTTACATACATGAAGGAAAAGCTACATCTTAGGGACTAAACTCAAAGCATACAAAAGGAGAAGTGGTGAGTAGAATCTAAATTCTAATATTCAATACCACTTGCACAAGAAAATGCAATCAAAAATAGTTTCAAATACAAACAACTTTCCAAACACTCTCATTGTTTTCTTGCAATCTTTGATGAATTTTGATGCAGTGGTACATTCGAAATTCAAATTGAAAGCAATTACAGGCAAACCCCACTTTATGCGATTAATTCGTCCTAATTTTTACTCACATAAGATGAATTCACGTTAAGCTATTAATAGAATCAAGGGGAATAATTACAATGAATTCCCGCCCTTTCAGATCATCCATCAAGACATAAAAAATTGTTTTAAAAACAACCTTTAGCTACATATCATGCCAAAATTGTTAAGGTTAATAAAAATAATTATATTTTTCATTTAATTCAGAATTACATCATAACTAAACAATTTCTTAGAAAAATATTATACAAGGTACATGAAAATAAACTTGTTTTATTGATTAAGAAACCTTAGCCCATAAATCCATTGATTTGGTTGAGTGTGAGGTTAGGGTTTGAGAATATAACAACCTGAAACTCTCAGTGCTCATTCCTGTGGCTGCTGCAACAGGTGGAGGAGGAGAACGAATAATTCAAGGCATCAGAATGTGACGTGCGGTTTCCGTGTGGACCTGCATTTGAGCGCACCAGCGAGGCAAAGTGTGGCGTGTTGCCAGGGTGAGGGAGCAGATGGAAATGGGGGAGAACAGTTACAGCATCAGGCTGTTGTTCCAGCACCAGGAATGGGGAGGGGGCTCAGTACTGGGGAGAGGGTTCTGGGGGCCTGGAAAAGAGGATGTGGAGGGGATAAGGGGTACCCGATGGAGAGGGGATGTGGAGGGATCTTGTGGTAACTGAATAATTACACGCGTAGAAAAGGAAATGATCACAGTTTTTCAAATCACGGTAAATGAATTTCGCACTGATTGAAGTAGCATACAGCAGGGTTTGCCTGTATATATCTTCCTTTACAGTACATTTGATACAATATAAATGAAATCATATTTTGGTACTTACCTTTACACGGCGCTATAAGGTCCTCTTTTTTATCCATATGATCTTTGTGGCATTTGATATGGCAACGGCGACACTCCAGAGCTGGTGGGGGTTTGAACATGTGCCAGAGTGGCTTTGTACAAGCCTCACAGTTGGTTGGGAAATGGTAGAGGGTAGGTATAAATTCATGACCTTTGTGAGGAATGTAGCTCGACTTCTCTCCTAAGGCAGGAGGCTCCACAGGAAACTCTTGTTCCTTTCTACTTTCTCCCTCATTAGCATAAAGGATCTGATGACCACACAAGACAATTTAATGCTAGTCAGCTATTGTGTATTTTAATCGCATTACTTTTAAGATAACAATTTTTCCTTGCATTTCAAATACAGATACAGTAGAACTCCACTTACCTGAAATATTCTGGGAATCTCTTTGGCATCTGCTCTATATACATCACCCTGGGTAACTTGCCGAACATGGAAAAGTTTGCTGTGAAAAAAAAAACAACAAAATTTAAAACATAACTGCAGGTTTACCTAGAACCAATGTTTTTTTTTAAATCATTTTAAAGCCTATGTTCTTAAAAACAAGAAGTGATTCTTAACACTGTGCAAGACAAGTCCCTCTCTCTTTTTCTGTCTCCTTCAGCTGAGTGCTCCTTCTGTCTCATCCTGAATTTGCACAACAGCAATACTTGTGGTAAAACTTGTGGTTCACTAATAGGAAAACTAGAGGATAAGTAGGGTCAACTACACTGTTAAAATGTTTGCTGATTGGAATGGGTGACTGATTCTTCTACATGGGTATAATTGAGTTTTTTAAAAAAATGCATGCAAAGGGTAGCTGTTCAGATCACATAAAGTCACTAAATTCTATCAGAGCATCTTAAAATAAACTTCTCCAAACAACATTTACTTCATATGCTGGCTTTCATTATATGAATTATAAAAAGGTTTGCAGAACCACAATTATATGCATAACTAAATCCTAGGAACAACATATTTGATAATCCAGCATAACCAATTAACATTTTCTGGAGAACTGGACAGCATTCATAACATCTCTACATATTTTAAAACTTTTTTTAAAAAAAGATATTACACAGTACTATAATAAATTTCCTTGTGAACCAGGAAAGTTGAAAGGCAGCACAGAAACTAAATCCCTGGCAGCAAGAAGGGAGTGAGAGGAAACTATACCCGGTGAGCCAAATGCAGTACTATCAAGATTTCTGAATGGCAGGAGAGTGCATCAGTTTTACTGTGTCGACCAAATAATCCAAATGCCCTCTTAATGTTCTTGATATGAGAAACTAATTTCAGATTTTCAGAGGCCTCAAAGCAACTTAATTTTATATCATTAAAATTTTGTATCCATTCCCTTGTACTTGATAAATAGTAAACAGAAAAAATTATCATAAAGGTAATGAATGCCAAAGGGGGAAAAACATTTCAGCAACAATTGACAGTGAGCAATTTTAGGAATGAAACATTCTGAATGTATAATAGAAAGCATTTCACAGACATATGCATTTAGTTATAATGATAAATGAAATGAGAAACCAAAACAGTAAATGTGCAGCAAATGCACAGTTTTGCAGCACAACTAATACCATCTGCATTGCTATTTGTGCACCCTTTAAGAGATCACTGGATACCAAACAGACAGTGGATTCACTTAGTCTCCATGCCAATAATTTACGGCATTACTTACTTTCTTAACATTAAAATGTTACATGAAAGCTATCAGCTACTTACTCAATATCCAACACCATTGAAGGATTCGACAACTCTTTGTCCTGCTCGCTGTCATAAAATAGGATCTTCTTACTGCTTACGACTACATACTGTAAAGTAAGTTGTTATACTTGCTTAAGAAAAAGTATGTAGATATATTTTCAAAAGAAAATTAAAGTTTGTATTAAAAAAAAACTTATTTTTAAAAATGTCAGAAAACCATAAGAAACATGAACTGTATTTCTAAGTGGCAAAGGTCACTGAACAATGGTCTCAAGATTAATGCCCAGTTATCCAATAATAATTGCTCTTGCAGACGAGAAGACCTGTTTAGGGTACTTGTTGATAAAGCTGATATTAATTGATTTGCTCTATCCATTGATGCTGTCTTGCCTACTTACAATTCCAACATTTTCTTTTTTAATTTCAAATAAACTCTAGGAATATTTTTATTCTCCAGAACCATGCTGAAATAGTAAACAGCTTCAACAGAGGAGACAGGTTTAAGGGTACAATTGCTAAACGAGTAATGAGTGCAGATATTAGGGATATTATTATTAAGAGATCATTCATCAGATATAAGCAGAGATACAAATCTCATGTGCTATGTACCTTTGACCAATAATCATAAAGATATCTATTATGATCTCTTCTACTGTAAGCACATTGCCACAACTTGGAGATCTTCCCATTTATACTCAAGTTCAAATATTGTAACTTCTCAGCATACCTGTTTCCTCCACAGAAACTTTTTTGTATTATTTCTCATGGGCAAGGAAAGCCAACCTTCCAGTCTGGATTCTAAAAAAGAAAAAAAAAGCAATTAAAAATATTGACAGTTAACCAGATTCTGCATTTCCAACTGTGTGATTTCATAGTTATAGTTTTAAAGCACAGAAAAAGGCCTTTCAGCCCAACTTGTCCACACTGACAATGTTGTTCACCCAAGATTTGCCTACATTGCCCATATCCCTCAAACCCTTCCTATCCATGGACCTGACTAAATATCTAATGACAATTGTTCTTGCTTCAACCACTTCCTCTGACAGTTCATTCCAAATATTCATCACCCTCCCCTTAGGACCCTTTTAAATCTTTACTCTTTCACCTTGATTCCTCTTGCCTGAGGAAAAAAGATAACATCAATCTTATTTATTCCCCTCATGATTTAATTAATCTCTTCAACAAGACTGTAGATGCCGCAAAGGTCCCCTCTCAGTCCCTTATACTCTGGGGAGAAAAGCTCCCACCCATCCAGCCTCTCTTCATGATTCAAGCTCACCAATAACAGCAACATTCTTGTGAATCTTTTCTGCACCCTTTCTAGCAATATCTTTCCTATTGCTGGGTGTGACCAAAACGGCACACAATACTCTAAGTGTGGTCTCACCAACATCTTATCCAACTGCAACATGATATCCTTGCTCCTCTACACACCTTGACTAATGAAGGCAAGCATACCAAAAACCTTCACTACATTACCACTTTTATGGAATTATGTATCTGTACCTCAAAATCTTTCTGTCCTACAGAACTTTCCAGCACCCTATCATTCACTATGCAAGTCCAGCCTGGTTTCACCTCCCGAAGTGCAACAACTCGTACTTGTCAGAGTTACATCTGACATTCGATGGCCCCTTTTCCCAGATGATTGAGAACTTTCTTCACAACCCACTATGTCACCAGCTTTGGTGTCGTCCATACAAATATTTCTTAAGATAGAGGCCATTCATCCCAGTGAGTCAACGCCAGCTTTCAGAGCACGTGCATCACTCTTATTCTCCCATATTTATATCCATGCAAACTTTCCTCTCTGAAATACCCATCAATCTCACGATCTCTCTACTTGCTCTCCAATTAGTCATTCCTTTCTCCCTTACTGAAGTTAAATTGACACAGTAGACTGTTAACCAACTACACATCCTTAGGATATAGGACAGAAGAAGGGGAAACTATCACAGTTAGTGGAAAATATGCAAACTCCACACACACCCCAATTAAAAGAAATTAGCCTGAACCACAGGTGATGTGAACTTCAATAGAAGATTCCTACATACCAAAAATATATACATCACTTTTTACTTTGGATTTGGAACACAGCCCTGGAGTAAAAGAGTTCATTGACCAATAACCTTTGTCAGTTTTAAATGAAAGAAGTTTAGAGAAGAAAATTGCAGACCTACTAATTTGAAACTAAACTGCAACATGCAGTTGCTTTTTAAGCCTCATCACAATTTATTATAATAACAGTCTTATGCAGACAATGTAGTGACTCTGCAGAACTCAAAATTTGCTAATCATAACCCTTTTTACATTGGCTAACCGGTAAATTGGCAGTACAACAAATCGGTTCAAAAATAGCACTTTTGCCTTTCACACAGGATAGACGTTAACCAGTTTTCTGCGCCCTTTCACACTCACCACCCAGCATCCCAGAACAAAGGGGTGCCTATCCTCCAGTGGTGACATCCTGTATATCCCCACCCCTCCCCTGTCCCTTTCACATCGGGCTAACCAGTATGCCAATTCAAAATGAATTGGCGATGATGCACCCTCCATAGGCAGTTTATTCCCGGGGTGATCTGACGCTTGCGTGCCGGTTCACGAGCTTTCACACTGGCACGTTAACCACTAGATTAATAGTTAATTACTGGGTTAACATGCCAGTGTGTATGGAGCTATTGAGTTAGAGTTCTACAGGATGGAAACCGGTCCTTCAGCTCAACCCGTAATGCTGACCAAGTTGGTCCCATTTACCTGTATTTAGCCCATATCCCTCTAAACCTTCCTATCCATATACCTGTTCCAGTTTAAACTTCTTTTGGAAGTTACAATTGTCCCATTGATTTCTACCACTATGTCTGACATCTTGTTCTGTATATCCATTGACCTATTGAAGTTGTCCCTCAAGCCTCTTAATATTTACTCTCTCACTTCAAATCTATGCTCTTGAGATTTCCCTATCCTGGAAAATAAGTCATAATTTTATAACATATAAATCTCCACAAGGTTGTTCCTCCCCCCCCCCCCCCCCCCCCACCCCGACCCCACTGCATTCCAGGGAGAAGTGTCCTCACCTATCCAGCCTCTCCTTTTATTAGTCCTGGTAACATAATAGATAAATTTAATTTTGACATCCAAACTCAAACGGAAATGTGGGTAAATAACTGCATTTCTGCAACTTCAACCAATTAAAATAAAAGTTAAAAGCTTTAACCTAGAATTTGCATTTTAAGCCAGAACAAAAAGCCATATATTCAACACTCAAGGTTAGGCTGATCAGCTAAGCCAATAATAAAAGTTAATAAGGTTATATTTCAGCACTATCTTTGTCAGATAAACATACTGATAGAAATTTAGGTCCTATAGGTAGATCAATACCAGTAAGATAAATCTTTAAAGATAGTGGGTATTTTGCAGAACAGATTAAAGATGCAATTTTCTTCTGCATCCTCATTCATGCACCTCCATCAAACAACATTCTTGTTTGTCAATCATTGTTATAAAGACCGTTAGACAAACTTTAATATCTGAATTTTTTAAAAAAGCAAATGGTGCTTTGTCACATGCAGTACTTCACCTGCAGAATCAGATTCAATTTCAGGTTCAGAGTCAGGGTCAGACTGTGCATGTACAATGGGCTCTGTGTCGTCGTCTGAGTCAGACTCAGAATCAAAACCATGGATGTGAGAATAGGAGGGCTTAGTGTCAATGGTGACAGAAGTGGAAGAGCGCTTGTAGCTAAAAGACATGGACTCCGTTGTGTGGGATTGAGTGATACGAACTGAGAAAACCAAAGTGACAAGACAAGTATAAAAGTGAAGATATTTATTTTTCATTGGTTTAATTGACGCAGAAAGGATAAAACATCAAATAAATTGAACATAAAAAAAATCAGGCAATCAAGAAAGAAAAAAAGTAAATTATACAAAATATTTGAGTTTTCTGAATGCTTCTTGTAGTATTTTACAAACTATAAATCAATAATTATTTTATATATTTTAAATAATACTTTAAATCTGCATGTGCTGATGCAAGAGTTCCACCATCTGATATCAGCTATTTCATGAGACAACCATTACTGCTGTGATCATGGTCTGAGATGTCCAACTCAGTTTGTTAAGGCATTCTATTATTTGCCAAGCCATCTTTGTTCTCCTGACAGGTGGCTTGCTCACAAAATCTGAGCCATGTGAGCAGAATATTAAAGGGGGCTAAACATGTAAGTTTATGAGTGATGTAAGGGTTTAGGGAGGGAATTTGATTATTGTCTTTAAACTTTGTGAACTTTTTATACCTGAATAAAACAACAATGTCAACTCAAAATTTAAAAAACAACAATTATTTTCATTGGATTAGGATGTGTGCATCTCCTTAAACAGTAGGTTTCTACTGTCATTCATGTCAGAGTGAAGGCACTTTCTAATGTGGTTTTCTAGGAGAGTGGCAATTTATTCTGTACAGTATACTCAATAAAGGGTTGTAATCGATAAAATTTAATTGTTAAGAAATAAAATTAAAATTAATAAATTAAATAAAAACTTGGTTTTATTCAACAAGTTTTTCAAGTTTCATAGGCCGAAGGCAAAGGAAGAGGGTCCCGAGAAAGTTGCTAAAAATTGAGTGAGTTGTAAGGAAGAGGAAATGACAGATGAGCTTGATTGTGCTGAATACCATATGAAAGAAAGTGCATGATTTTTCACTCCCAAAATTAACTATTGTAAGAAAAGGTTGGAAATGAGACAGCAATTTGAAGGAATAGATAAACCAAGGATTGGTTTTGAAGACGAGGATAATATCACCAGATTTTGAGAGGGGAATGATACCTTTACACATATTCAATATCATCAGAAAAGATTCTCTGCAGGTTTGACATGACAGCAACTGGGGTCAGGGTGGAAAAAAACCAGCTGGAGAAACTGTCTCCACAAAGAGTTTGATTACTTCAGATGGATTTCTTCTATGTATTCAGAATCTGGAATTCTCCAAGAGAAATCTATGGATGAGCTGGTACATTAATTGAATGCTAAGATTTTTGGACAACAAAGACATTAAACACAAGAAGAATGAGACAGGAGAGGCTAAAGAACATAACAACCCTTACCTAAATGAATGGCAGTGAAGCTAACTCCTGCTCCATTCCTTATGTTATTACAATAGGATAACAGCAAACTCAATGGGACAGAGATTGCTGAATCAATATGAATCTTGTAATCAAAGGATGAGAGCCACTTGGTTTAAATGTTGAGGAGGAAAATGGTTAAAGTATCTCATCAAAAAATATTAATGGCACTTGGATGGACAGAACAATTAACTGAAAAAGGACTAAAACAAACTCATTTAAAAGATGAGGGGGTGCTAGGGATATTAAAGGGACAGATCTCAGTACGATTTGGTAAAAACGCCAGTCTGCCACTGAAAGAGGAAAGTGAGGAAAGGCTCATTCATGAGAATGATGCAATGACACATTGATTTCCATCAAAACATTAATTGTTGCTTCAACATTATAATTCAGTTCATTTTGTTACATTATCATAACCTTGTCAAAGATATTATGCTAAACCAACATTAATAAGCATATTAAATAACTGTCAGAAGACAACTACCTTTCAAGAGTAATTACCTAAAGACATCATGTTTATAAGCAAAAAGAAAAGGAGGAACTCAGGTCAGGCAGCATCCATGCAGAGAAGTGGAAAGTCAATTATTTTGGGTCAAAACCCTTTTTTTTGTTCTTGAAGCAAGCTTTTCTCTGAGATGCTGCCAGTCCATTTCCTCCCTGGCCCATTGAGTTCCCACTGCTGTTTGTTTTTTTTTGCTCCGGATTCCAGCATCTGCAGTCTCTTACGTCTTCATTTTTTAAAAAAAAATGTTAGTAGGTGACTTATACCTACCAGGAAATCCATCATCTGCTTCTACATCACCAGGGCCACTGCCAATGCTAGTAGTATCTAGGCCCACATGTATTAATTGTAGCTGGGATCGAAGCTGTTCAATATCACTGTCTTTGCTATCCAGTGCCATCTGCAGCTCAATTCGCACCTGACTTTCATCTGCAATTTGCTGTGGGAAGATTAGTTATATCAGTGCATTATAGCCATATGAACCAATTAAGTATTTAAAAACCCACACAATACAAATTAAACCAATGCTTCATCTGACTTGTTTGTTTCCTGAAGAGCTTGACTTTTTTTTTCCTTAATTAAACCCATTCTGTTGAATTTTGTTTTCATTCTTTCTATACATTAGATATTTTCTACATTCCAAAAATGATAATTTGCTCCTCACCCTCTTAACTTTTTTCATGATTTTAATAATTTATCTTTACTTTCTTATAAACCATAAAAATAAACAATTTCATAAAGATTTCTTCCCCGCAGCCAAAATTATTATAACATGAGCACAATTAATGTCTCTCTCTTAATGCAAAAGATAATTTCATCCATTAGTGATCTAATTTTAACATGTTTGAAGGTTTCATCACATTTGCTTCATAGAAAATGAGTCTTTTAGATAACTTCCTCTTGAAAATCCTTTCTCTAATCTGCTTCATTATCCCTATTTCTTCCTCCATCAGTAACGGGTTTCCATCTCAGTAAGCTCTCCATCCCAAAACTCTCCCAGCCAATAAATACCTAATTGTCTCCAAATGCAGCATGTTCAAAGATTTAATTTCGAAATCATGGTACCACGTATAGTTTAGTCTGAGTTTACGTCTAATACTCAAAGCTTCCATACTCTGTGCAAAGTGTTTCAATGCTCTTTCCTGAGCTATTGATTTACAAAGCTAGTTAATTTGAAAATCAACTGTCCACATAGAAATATTAAATTTTACTACCTTCTAGGTCACTATTCAACTTGAAAGACCATTTGTGAAATGAATCCACCAAAACTGAGAGGTATTTGCACTGGATCATCACAGGTCATTTTAACAAAAGCAAAGAGTGATAGAAATTGAAGTATTGCTACATAATAAAGTGGACAGAATCTGCACATTCTAAACTGGGGTGTTATCTAACAAAAATCTCTCTGCCTCTGTAGCAAATTTCATGCATCATCTTACCGCTTGCATTTCATTGAGCTCTCTCTGGTATTTGATCATCATTTGTGTTAATTTTTCCCGCTCTGACCTTAGCTCCAATTGCAGTTTTCGATTTTCTTTTTCTTTTTTACGAACATCAGTGTCATTTCCACGACGCCCATGGTCTCTCTTCATATCTTTACGATTCATAATTTCAGCTAATTTATTGACAGCCTAAAAAATAAAACACTTTTCTTGAGAATTCTCTATTCTCCAATGGAGAATGCAGTTTCTTTAGCAAAGAAAAATCTTCCCACTGTGAAGTGCTGGTGCATGCCTTTAGAAAGCCTCTTGAACAGTTACAGAATCAATTTTTAAATGTAAAAATTTTAAAGTTGGACATACAACATGGTGACAGACTCTTTTTCAGCCAATGAGCCCAAGCTGCCCAAATACTCCAATAAACCAACAGCCCCCAGACATTTTGAAAGGGGGAGGAAACCGGAGCACCCAGAGGAAACCCACGCGGACAAGGGGAAAACGTACAAACTCTGACAGACAACGCTGGATTCAAACCTGGGTTGCTGGCGCTGAAAAAGTTATGCTAACTATGCCGCCCAAACCTATTCACATCCAAGTGTTATTCCTGCAAGCAAATCCTCTACATTGGTAATTTGCTCCCCCTCCGCATCCAGAATGTTTTTCTCCTCCAATACTTTGACAACTTTTCTCATTTATATCTTCACTATTTCACTACCATTATGATTTTATTTTCTAAATATTCAATTTTTAAATTGCTTATCTATTTCATTTTATACTTCCTCTTCATACATTTTTAGCCTTCTGTTTCAATTTAATTAACTGGCATATTTTTAAATCTAGAGAAATGCATTCTCCTTGATTGCTACAGATCGTTGATCAACATACATGCCACCTTCTTACCTGCCATAATGTCATTTTCCTCCCTGAATTTATCTAAACTACATTCTGCACCTCTCAAGTGTGCGAGAGAGAGTAAAGGAGAGGAAGAATTTATGCCCTCAAATGGCAGACCAGAACAAAAGCACACTTTACATGTGGTGAAGACAAACACTTTTTTATGCAAAAAAATGGCAAAACCCTAGAAAGCTCTGACCTAAAAGTTGTTGAGGCCAGTTCAACTATTATGTCCATGACCTGCATTGTCTGGTCCAAGAACTGGATGTTTAATAAATCAAGAGGAAATGAAAAAGCAATGGCGGAAGGGTAGCAAATGGGGAAATTGTCAAGCAAAGGGCAACAAACTAAGGCAGAAAATGTACAAAAAAAAGAGAAAATCCAGAGTTCTGAATACTATATATTAAAAAAAAACAAAGGCTCTGCAGTCTTTATTTGATTACAAGACAGTACATACAGCAACAGGTGAGTTTGATGCAACAATAATCTCAGAGACATGGTTGCAGGGTGACCAAGACCAGGTGCCCAATATTCCAGGATATTTGTTCCAAAAGGGAAAGGCAACAGAGTAGCTTTGTTAATCAAGGAAGATACCAGAGTTTTGATTATAGAAGCAGTAGATGTTAATGAAGTATTGGTTTGGGTTGAAATCATAAATGGCAAGAAAAAGAAGAAACAGGTGGTAACAGTCGACAGATCTTCAAAGTGTGACTACTAAATAGGTTGGAGCATAAATGGCAAAATTTATCTAGAGTATTATCATCACGGGAGAATTGAATCCACATAAATGATTAGACAAACCAAGATAGAAAGAAATAAAAGAAATTGGTTCTTTCGAGCATAAGTCTACTGACATAACAGAAAACAAAGAAATACGTTAAATCATTTTGTTTTGCATCAGTCTTCAGTCAGGAGAACACTGAAAATATTGCCAAGATTACAGATGAGCTCATTGCAAACAGGGAGAAGCCTATAAAAATCTCAAACACATGAGCTAATAGCAGATACCACAGGATGTCAAAGGAAAAGGATGAGGAGATGGTGGACATATTGCTTGATTTTTTTTTCAAAACATACTTAATTCTAGGAGGATGCCAGAAGATTGGAAAACAAACAATGATCTCTTTGTTCAGAGGGAGGTGGAAAGCAAATAGTGAGGAACTACAGGCCAATAAGTTTAATGTCTCCTGTTGGAAAGATAATAAGAGTCAAATCAAATAGAAAATAACTAATTATTTAAAAAAATAAACAAAATATAACTCAAACCTCATGAACATGGCCATATGAAAGGTAAATTATGCTTGGCAAATTGCTTGAATTCTTTGAAGATGTGACAGGAGCGCTGATGAGGGAAATCTGCAGATGTAGTGTATTTAGGTTTCCAAAATCTAGGTGCCACCAAAAGGGCTGGTGCATAAATTAAAAGGCTAAAGTACTGAAGGAAGTGTGTTCATGAAGACTGAAAATGGGCTAGAGACAAAAGTGTGGGAATAAATGGGTCCTTTTCAGACTTGAGGGATGTAACTTGAGTACTTTCTGGATTGGTTATTTGTCATCATTTGTTTACTATTTACATTTTAATGAGCTGAGGGAATGAAATGTAAAGCTTCCAAATTGCTGCTGATATGAAAATATGTGGTCAGGCAGGCACATTGTGATGAGGAAATCGAGATTTTTGAATGGGATATAGATGGATTAACAAAAACCTGGCCTATCTTCTGTATGTGCAAAAATGTGAGGTCGTGCACTTTGTTAAGAGTGATCAAAATTCAGATTGACTAAACCACTTACTGACAATAATTCCTGTCATTTTGAATGATAGACCTCCATGCATTTTGATTACAAGGAATTTCAAGTGGCAATTTCTCAATTCAGCATACAGGGTCACCAATTGTCAGGAATATCTGATTAAGTAATGAAAAGATGACAAATGCAAGTGCAAAACTGACCAGGATTATTAATGCCACTTGGTGTCCCAATGATCATGAATCATCAGTGAACCCGATAACCCTGTTGCCTGAAAAATGGCATTAATTGAATACTTTGAGAAAGTTGTATCATTATTTGTGAGCAATAACGTATGAAAAGTTGAATCGGTGCTTAATAATGTATTTTTACTTTGGTTTTCATAATGAACAACAAACTGATAGCCTTCGCTATGGGTCCTTTGTATCCTTCTGGAATTATTCAAATGCTGCTCTGTGATTAGTCCCTTTACAAGCTCCTTACTGCTTCTTAAAATTATAACTCAAATCATTTGGATTCAGAGTTTAATGGTGATCATTTCCAAACACTTAAAAATAACATGTTAGCTTCAGTACACAATGTTCAGCCACTGAATGGAAAACATCCATAATTCAGTCAGACTTTTTTTTTAATTACTCCTGCATATGAAAATCTATTATTTTTGCAGAGTGAAGGAGTGTGGGAGGGGGAAAGAATGTCTAACATTGACATCAATAGCACTTGTGGATAAACACAGTTTTAAAAAAAGACTATCAGAATGATTTTTTTTCAAGCAGTGATTTGTGACATTCCAGGACAAACCCAATCACCATTTTGTCCAATTCTATTCAAGGACAGAGAGTATCACAAAAATAGTCGTGGAATGTACATCGCCTGTTTATGGCCAGCAACAGACCTTTATATTTCAAACTACCACTGGATTCCAATTGATCTTGGAATACAATTATTCTTGAAACAACAACTTTCCGCTTTCAAATCAATTGGAGAGAAGATACAGATCAGCCAAGAATCTGATCCTACATGTTTTAGGTATAGAGACTTACTCCTGTTCATATGAAAGATAAACTTAGCCTAATTGATTTCGATGCGTGATTATTATTAATTCCACAATAGATTTCACTAAATTTTTCAATTTCAAGAAATTCACTCCCATTAGTCCACTCAGTCTTTCTCCCTTTGTTCACTTTTTCAATCCCTGCAACCACACCCCCTCCATTACTTGGACATCACCTTCCCCCACCTGGTTCCATCTATGCATCACCCCTCTCTTTTCTTCTACCAGACTCTGTCTCTAACCTTATCCCTTCCCTTGTCCACCCAGCTCCATCTGCCTAAATTTGTTTTTTCATACATTTCCACCTATCACTGATGAGCCTCTGCAAAATAACTCTTCCATCTGCCCATAATATTTATCCCCTCTCCCCCCCCCATGATATCATCTGGTTCCATATTATCTGCCAGCATATCCCACTCCACCCTTTTACTTCAATACACTTGCCATCTTCCTTCCACACTTTGATGGAGAATCTCAACCCAAAATGCTGACCATTTCTTTGCCTCCACAGATACTGCTCAACCTACTGCATTAACCACCAGTATTTCTTTTGTTCTAGATTCCAGCATATCTAGTTTCCAGAATGCAAATTATGCAGCTCTGCTCTTTATCACTACAACCTTTTATGTCATTCGTAATTAAGTGGCCTCAAACATTGAAACTGTACGCGACTCCACCACCATCTCTGGCAACAGCCTCTGGATATCAATAAAAACCAGCCCCTTTTGAGAACCATCCTCACTATCCACGCTAACACCAACTTCTGTGTCATTTACAAATTGCTAATCTCACCTCCTTAATTCACATCCAAGACAATAATTACATATTACAAACTGGGGTTCCAGTAGTGCACCACGAGTCACAGACTACCTATCAGAAAAGCATCCTTCCATCACTACTCTCTGCCTCCCATCCCCAAGCTAATTTGGGTCCCAGTTGCTGGGTCACCAGGGATCTCACTTGTCTAAATGTTTAGATTACCATGTTATTTGGGACCTTATCAAATGTCATACTAAAGTTCTTATAGACAACACCTACTGCCTGCCTTAATCAATTTCCTTAGTTATCTCCTCAAACAATTAAATTAGTGAACCTGCAAAATAACTGAACCAAATTATTTAATAAGCAGATGAAAATATTCCTTGAGTACATTCTGGAATGGCACATCCTAGAATAAGATTCAAGAGCAATATGCAAAATGGATTATAGAAGTGAAAAGCAGGTGTTCATGGATCCTGAGACTGAACCACTCATCACTGATAGAAGATACAACGTTCATTTTGGGTAATGGTCATAAGAAACAACATTTAACTCGCTGAATGAAAATTCAGTGTTATTGAAATATGATGCTTAAATTTAAACAGATTCTCTGGATGCATTATAGTGTTGTGCCACAATCCCACTGTTTCAAACTACAATTTGGTTCCTTTATGCTTACCTGTGTTTTAAGCGTCCTCTCATTCAGCAACTGTTTGTCATATTGGACTTTAATATTGATGAGATTTGCATCTTCTTCTTTCAATTTGTTAACCTCTGAATCAAAATGCAAAACCATTTTAGAGTCTAACATCTGACAGTAAATTATTGTAATTGCTATAATTGACCTGAAGTGTAGACTCTCTATGCTTAGGTGTTACCTGACCTACTGAACATGTTTAGTATTTTCTGATTTACTTCAGATCCTAGGATGCCAAACTCAGGTCTTCACAAAATTCATTTGTACAAAATGCCTAGCTAAACCCAAGAAATTACTTTGTAATTTGGTAGTCATTGTTGAAATCAGTTTAAATCAAGGAGCTCCGACTAATATTTTCAAAAAAAATAGCTTAAAACAATGTTAGTTAATACATCCGTGAGAATCTGAGGAATGAAACACTTCGTCATTGAAGTATTTTTTGTAATTCTTTATTTATCGTACTATGAACCATATCAACCAAAATATTTACAGATGCATCTCTTTAAATATACAGTGAAATTTTCTCTTTTCCCCCCATCCCTCCCTCCCTCCCTCCCCACTCCAAAAACATTAAATATTGAAAATATAAAATACAATAATAAAACAACATCTTTATACAAAAGGAAAACAAACAAAAAAGACGTGTCATCTATTTATACACATTAAATCTGATCGTGTTTATCTTCTTATCATTTTAGGTGGTGGTGGTCCGAGGCCTGCTCTTTCTGTTATGTTCCATGTATGGTTCCCAGGTTTTTTCAAACATTGTAACTTTGTCTTTTAAATTATATGTGATTTTTTTTCCCAATGGAATACTCTTAAATTTGGTTATGTATTCCATTAATGTTTATAGTCATATAGTTCAATGTGGCCATCTTATATCTTTATTTTCACTTCTTTTCCACCTCTTCACCACCTCCATCCCCTTTTTTCCATTACTGTCTTTAAGTTTTCCTTTTTAATCTCAATATATGACAACGCACCTAAGACATGAAATACCCCAACAATCCCCCACAAGCAATAACCCTTTAACCCCAAATGAACTCCCCCTCCTTGGGTTGCCTTTTTGTCCCTTGGCGGCAACCACAACTCCCCTTTCCATTCGGTTTGAGAACTTACTTGCAAGCATAAACCAATTTCGCAATGACGTTATCCTCTCACCCCCAGCCCGCCCAAGAACATTATTTTCCTACACATATAACAAAGCTCTCTCTTTTTTCCCCCTTCTCTTATCCATCTTTAAATCTTTATATATACATTATCTTTACTTTATATTATTACATATTTTTGTATATTTTCTTGCTGGTCTTCCTTCTTGTCACTCCTCCTCCTCTCTTATCCTGTCCTGCAAACGTTCAGCAAATTCTTGGGCTTTCTTTGGGTCCGATAACAGTCTATTCTGTTCCCTAGGAATAAATACTTTGAGTACTGCTGGATGTCTTACTATAAAATTATAACCTTTCTTCCATAAGATTGTTTTCTCTGTGTTGAATTCCTTCCTCTTCTTTAAAAGCTTGAAGCTTATGTCCGGGTAAAAAAAATATTTTTTGTCCCTTATATTCCAAAGGCTTATTGTCTTCTCCAACCTTCGTCTTGCCTGCTCCAGTATGTTCTCTCTTGTCGTATATCTTAGAAGTTTTGCCAATATGGATCTTGGTTTTTGATGTGGTGGCGGTTTTGGTACTAGTGCTCTGCGCCCTTTCAATTTCTATTTCTTCATGTGAATATGTCATTCCCAGCACCTTCGGGATCCATCCTTTTGTAAATTCCTTCATATCTGACCCTTCTTCGCCTTTTTTCAGGCCCACTATTTTTATGTTGTTTCGCCTACTATAGTTTTCAAATACGTCAAATTTTTGTGACAATAAATCTTGTGTCTCCTTAATTTTTTTTTGCTCTCTTCCAACTTCCCTCTTAAATCATTTATCTCCATTTCTACAGCAGCTTCTCGTTCCTCCACATTTTCTACTTCAGTCATGACCAACTCTAAGCTTTGCATTCTGTCTTCAGCTCTTTTAATTTTTCTTTTGTTTTAACTAAATTCTAATGATTGTCATTCTTTCAATCACCTACATTTGTTCTTCAAAAAAGGCCTTATCTAAATTTTGTCCTTTTATTTTACCTTCTTCTTTCCTTTGAAATTCTTGGTCTTCTTCCTCCTCTTCTTCTGTGTCTGTATTTACGTCTGCGTCTTCTTCTCTTCTCTGTACCAGTGTATCTTCATCCTTCTCTGATGAGCTGCTTCTTTATCCTTGCTGGGCCTCCTGCTGCGGTGTCTCCTGTTGCCGGGCCTCCTGCTGCAGGCCAACCTGTTCCTGGGCCCCCCGCTGCAGGCCAATCTTTTGCTGGGCCTCCCGCTGCAGGCCGACCCCGCTGCTGGGCCTCTTGCTGCAGGTCATCCCCTGCCGCTAACCCTCTTCCAGCCCTTAATTCTCTTTCTCACCACACTTTTCTTCTTTCTTGCTTGCTACCCCCAGCTGAACGCCCCGACGCTGGGCATCTCTCAGCTGGCTGCTCCTCAGCTGAGTCCCCCTCCCACTGGTGTTAACCTTTTCTTTTACTTGCGCAGTTGCGCACCTTTTCTTGGCTCTGAGAGCCATTTTTGAAGTCCACCGGTCGAGAGGGCACCACTCCTCCGGGGACTCACCAACGTCGGATATCAGCTGCTCCTCTCCGACATGTAGGTAAGGCCTTCTTTTTTCTCCAGTGATTTTCCTTCTTCCCCTTTCTCTGTTATTCTTACTTTTTCTCTTCTGGGTGCCATCTTCTGTCTTTTCTCTGTAACTTTATCTTTCTCTTCCTGTATTTTATGTTTAATGAGCTGTTTTTTTCAAACTTTTATTTTCTTTTCTCTGGAGAGGGCTGGTTCTACTCGTCCAGCCACTACTCCATCACGTGACTTCCTACTTCGCCATTGAAGTTAAGGAGGTATTAAACTGTAAATTGTAAGATTTTGAATGCAACTTAAAATGAGTTGTCAACAATGTGGCCAGTTAAAAGTTTTAACTTTTACTATGACATTTTTGTTAATTTCAGATCTTAATTCAAGACCTGACAATAATACTATGAAAAATAGGATTCTGTCCCCGGAGCCTCCCTAGCATTTAATGGCTGATCTTCCACATCAAAAGCATTTTTTTAATCAATTCTCCTCTGAAATACTGAAGCTTATTGATCTATGTTTTAATTGTCATCCATGACTGAGCCTTCTTAGTCCTCCAAAAACACAATTTTGAGTTAAAAAAGTCTCATTTCAGACCTAAGTGGCCTATGCCTTTATTTTGAATCTGTGACCCCCAAGTCCCAGTACTCTGAAATATTACCAATGGATGAATGTTCAGTTGGCAGGGCAAATTACACATTCATTTCTTGCAAATGAAACAATTCACCTCCAAAAAAGCTAATCACCCTCAATAATGCCTGAAAATATCAGCCTAAATAGGGATATTTAGTCACAAAGTTTATTAATATATTATTTGAAATCTTCTAGATATTGTGAGACATGTCATAAGCAGCAAATTTTTACATGAAAAGGAAGCAAACATGGACAAATGAGCAATTTCACCAGATGGCTACAACAGTGCTCAGTGCCTTAAAGGTTTACTTGATTTATTTCATATAAACTGAATAAAAGATGTTTGTTCCGCATGACTAGGTTGTATTTACTATTCAGTATCGCACGCTTTTAATTTTTCTTCATTGTCAAATTAACAGGTCAAAAAAGGGCAATTTGACAATGGATAAAACAACAAATATTTGATATACAGTATTTTGAAGTTTTTGCACTTACGGTCTTGAAGCTCCTTCACTTTGTTGTTGAGTTCCTCCTTCTCACTTGCAAGATTTGCTACATCAGCAGTCAGTGTTCTATTAGTCTCCTCAAGCTAAAAGAAAAACAAGTTAGAATAATTAAAAACAATTGCTAATTTCAAATTATGCAAGATTTTATAATCGTCAATTTTACAGTAGCCACTTCTGCTGAATGGATGCAATTTTCCTTTTTCAACAGAAAAGCACTTGCTGCAGATTAGATGCACAAGACCTTGCCAAATAAAATAGACAGATTTACAGGATCTCTGCTTTAAATTCCATGAATGCTGTCTAAGTCCCAAACTAAAAATTAGTTCTAATGAAACAGAATATCAATCTGTTGGAAAAAAAAAGCCACAAGGCTCATGAATTAGCTAACACCTCCACTGAAGAGCAATCTTTTTCACCCTGGACAACCATTCTTTTCCTATCTTGCATTTTTTAAAAAATCCAAGCAGTTATTCAATTACCTTCTGGAGGTTGCTTTTGAAAGTGCATGTACCACTCTTTCTATTCTATTCAGTTCTCACTGGCTCTACACAAAGCCCGAAAACATCTGGATAGCAAAGATGCATACATCAGGATGCTCTTTATCAACTAGTTTAGGATTCAACATCATCATCCCCTCAAAATTGATCAGTAAGCTGCAAGACCTGCACCTCAGTACCCCATTGTATAAATAGATCCTGGATTTCCTCATCTCAAAAGCACAATCAGTGAGGATTGGGAAGAACATCTCTTTCACAATCTCCTTCAGTACTGGAGCACTACAGGCTGCATTCAGCCCCTGCTCTACTCACTGTATGATTGTGTGGCTCAGTACGACAAAAACACCTTCTACAAATTTGCTCTCGATAGCACGATAGTAAGTTGTATAAAAGGGGCAATGAGTCTGCATACAGGAGGGAGATTAAAAACTTGATTGAATGGTGTACTAACAACAACCTCACACTCAATTTCACCAAAACAAGGGGCTGATTGTGGACTTCAGGAATGGAAAACCAGAGGTATACGATCCAATGATCAGAGGTGAGCAAATGTAAATTTCTGGGAGTCAGCATCTCAGAGGACCTTTCCTGGACCCAATACACTAATGTCATAGTTAAGAAAGCATGCTAGAGTCTCTACTTTCTCAGGAGCTTGCGGAGGTTTGGTATTACATTGAAAATGTTAGCAAACTTCTATGGATGTGTAATGGAAAGTGTGCTGATTGGCTGTATCATGGCCTGCTATGGGGGCACCAATATCTCTGAGCAGAAAGCCTGCAAAATGTAGTGGACACAGCCTAGTACATCACAGACAAAACTCTTCCCACCATTGAAAAAATCTACATGGAATGCTGCTGTCGGAAAGCAGCAGCAAACAAGGATCCACACCACCTCTGCTGGTGCTCTGTTCTTGCTGTTATCAGAAAATAGAGCAAAAGGTGCCACAAAACTCATACCAGCAGGTTCAGGAACAGCTGCTACCCCTCCACCATCAGAATCCCTAACAACAAACTCAATCAGGGACTCATTCAAGGACTTTTTCTTTGCAAATTATGTATTAGTAAATATTTATTTTCTATATTGCAATTTGTTTACACTGCCTTCTTGTTTACATTTCTCTCTATACGTATTTTTTCTTGAGTGTTTTTTTTGCACTACCGATCAGTAGAAATTCTGACTGGCCTGCATGAAAAAGAATCTCAGGATTGCATATGATGGATGTGTATGTGAATGATTTGAAATATGGAATTAATGACTTTGTGGCCAAGTTTACAGACGATAAGAAAATAGGTAGAGGAGCAGGTAGTTTGGAGGAAATATGCAGGCTGCAGAAAGATTTAGAAAGATTAGGAGAATGGGCAGAAAAATGGCAAATGAAAAATAATGTCAGAAAGGATACAGTCATGCAATTTGGTAGAATAAATAAACAAACATTTTTTCAAATAGGGAGAAAATTGAAAATACTCAGATGCGAAGAGACCTGGGAGTCCTCATGCAGGATTGCTGGTTGAGAGAGTGGTGAAGAAAGCAAATGCAATGCTGGCATCCATTTCAAGTAGAATAGAATACAAGGACGGGGATGTAATGTTGAGTCTCTATAAGACACTGGTGAGACCTCATTTGGAATATTGCGAGCAGTTTTGGGCTCCTCATTTCAGAAAGGATGTGCTGACATTGGAGAGGGTTCAAGAGGTTCACTAAAATAATTCCAAGAATTAAAGGGTTATCATAATATGGGGTCTTGGCCCATATTCATTGGAATTTAGGAGAATGAGAGGGGATCTTATTGAAACATTTCAAATGTTGAAAGGCATGGACAGAGTAGATGTAGAAAGGCTGTTTTCGATAGTGGGACAAAGAGCACAACTTCAGAATTAAAGGGAGTCCACTTAGAACGGAGATGCATATGAATTTCTTCAGCCAGAGGGAATTTGTTGCCACAGGCTGTTGTGGAGGCCAGGTTATAGGTATATTTAAGGCAGAGATTAATATTCTTGTTTAGCCAAGGGATCAAAGGCTATGGGTGAAGGCAGGGTAGGGGCGCTGAGTGGGAAAATGGATCGGCTCATGGTTAAACGGTGGGACAGACTCAATGGCTGATTAGCCTATTTCTGCTCCTATGACATGGTCTTATGTCATGTATATAGTATGACAATAAACATGAACTTTGATAACAACTCAAGGCATTTAAAAAAAAGCTTCTGGTTCTTTTGACAATTATCTTAAATCCTTCAATGAATGGAATTGACTTCCTGTTTCTCATTCTCTCCAAAAGCTTTACATTTTTTTAAATAGGAGGGAAATCAAATTCCCTCTTAAATTTCCTTACTGCGGGAGATCAATATCATCTTTTTGGTCCATTCAAATAAACATTCCACTTCAAGAAAACCAGATGCAACTGATTCTGCAAATAAGGGTATAATTTGTGCAACTGTACAGTGGTCATCTTGTGAGTCACTTTCTTTAGTTTTCAACTTTACAGTGGATAAATAACATTTACAAATCACAGAATGATCTTTTAACCATGTTAAAAATCAAAGCTGTATTTTCATATGGCTGTGCTCTAAAACCTTATAAAGGTTATTCCTCCACAGCAACATCTTAATTCTAATCCTTTGTACCTATAACCACTTAAAGTCCATTAATGTGGAAGCAAGATTTATAGACCAAGATGCCAATCAAAATAAGCATTAAAGATGAAATACAATAGAGATTAAGAAAGTAATTTCAAATTCCTAAAACACAATTTTGAATTGGATGGGAACAAAAATATAAAAAGAAATGGCATCCATACAACTCTAAATCCAGCCACAGCTTACAATTCTAATTAAATATTGAAGAAGGTGAAGGACTTTAATCAGCCTTCCAATTTAACAAAATCTGAAGGGAGGCAAGATATTGCTGTGTGGATAAAGCTTGACATATTTGCAAGATCCATTCTTTTGGGCAGTCAATAAGATTGAGCCCTATTACGTGCCCAGCAATTAAACCAACCATAATAGTGGACTCAATACTCTCAATGTTTTTCAGGTCTTGGAGTCTTCTTCTGGATCATGAGTTATTTTCCAAGTCTGCCATTAATCTCTATGATGCCCCTCCAACACTGGGATTTTCTCCACAATCTATGCCCCTGATCTTACTTGGTTCCCACATTAACATAATTCTGAAACACTCCACAATTCAAGAAGCAACAAATTCCATTGCTGAAATTCCTGTGTATTCCACTAATAGCGTTCCCAAGTTTCTGGTCTTCTAGGTTTTCCACTGCTGTTTTGCTCAAATTTACTTCACATTCTATCTTCACAAAGTGTTCCAGCCCACTGTGCAATCATTGACATTTCTTGTCACACCTATTGATTGCACTTCCTTGTCCATCACTTGTTGCTTCAAAGGTTAACCAACCAATTCAGCCACTTGCCACCTCCTAGAAATTACTTCTAAATTGATTTGGTTCTGCTATTGGATGACAATGTGAGCAAACTTTGTTGTTTTAAATTTCCAGGAAAATGGATCTGACCCAACTTACTCTTCCTTGCCACACCTTTCAACCCCTTCCACGTAAAGTCAATGTGAAAAAAAAGTCTCCCCTCAGTTTTAGGCATCATCACTGACAATACGTTATGTGCTCAATTTACAGAATACATTTAGGTGCTTTAGGCCAATTAATATTTTGGCCATATACATAACATTTAGGTTTCAATTTTTATTGCTTTTGATAATGAGATAACAGCAACTCACTGATGCAATAGTAGCATCCTTTTCCACCAATTCTTGCTTGTGCCTCGCCATCATCTCCTTAATTTCAAGCTCCTTCATAATTTTTTCTTTTTCCAGGTCTGAATACTGTTCTTCTGCAATTGAGCGGGCAAGCTGCTCAGAATCTGCTTTTGTGAGTGTGATCTCAAGCTGTGCTGCCAAAGAATCTCTGCACAGAATCAATCAAGTTCAATCAACTCAAAATGGATGCTCACAAAAAGGAACAAAACAGTATACAGTAAAATCCCCATTAATCATCATTCAATCAAATGGAAACACAGATCACTGGCAAAAAAAAAGAAATAAATATTTTTTGAAAATTAATTAAGAATAAATAAAGAATAAAGTTTAAAATAAAAGTTTAAATAATGTTTAAAATTGTAAAATTAAATGTTCTCCAAAGCAACAAACAACCCCTTGGTGAAGATGGGAGCAAATATTCAGCCAGCTAGAGTGCCTGGTAATGCCCCACCCACAGCAGTTGATTCAATAAAGTTGTGTTTGAATAAAATGGCAGCACCCAGGATGAAGAGCGGCAGGTGCCACTTGCCGCTGGGGTGACCCTCCAAAAGTGTCTCCCTATCCCTGTCTATTAAGAGTCTTTATCTTTATTAGTATAATAAAAGGCTTTATCAGTAAACTTGGGAGGGAGTTCATTATGATGCCGGCGTGGTTAGCATAGTGGCTCACACAATGCTGTTACAGCACTTGTGAATGGGGTTTGAATTTAAAGGAAGGTGCGCCTTGGGCCTGACCGGGACACGAGTGTAGAGGTGAGTCTGGTTGCACCGAGGGCCTGACCGGCACAAAGGTTAGATGTGAGTAGAGTTGTCAGTGCAGGGAAGGTGAGGACCTGACTGGGACACTGGCCTGGAGGTGAGTTGGGTTGTCAGCATGAGGACGGTGTGCCAAGGACATGACCAAGACAGTGGCATAGAGGTGAGTCAGGTTGAGCCGAGGGTCTGACTGGGACACCAGGATGATAAGTCAGTCGATGCCGCTTGCCACTGCGACTCTCCCAAAATGTCTCCCTATCCCTGCCTAATAAGAATCTTTATTTTTATTAGTATTATGTATAATTAGTAAGGTTTTATCTGTAAACTTGGGAAAGGGTTAATTTTGATGGTGCGTGGTTAGCATAGCAGTTAGAGCAATGCTAATAACAGTGCCAATTTGAATTGGGTTCAAATTTAAATTTTGTAACTTACAGGTATTACATGATTAAGTTAACTTTACATAATTAAAACCTATACTACTTTAAAAAATGATTTTACATTTTGCAGTCTTTTGTCTTTTCAATGGTGTATTCTGAATGCAGGTGTATTAGTTAGGTATTATAAGAGTGAGTCTCAGTCAACCCAGAAAATTTGCATTTCTGGGGTCCATGATCCTGTGGGTTAATGGGGATTTTACTGTAATTGGACTTCTAATTTCAGACTTGAGTCAGGAAAATTTGTTTTAAGACTGAACTATTAAATTAAGTCTAACCAACAACTTAGATAAGAAATCCCTTTATAAAAAAAATGTTTCAGATAAAGTTCATTCTTTATTTCCTGATAATTATTCTTCAAGCATTTTTAAACAAACATAACATTGACCAGAAATTTGGAGCTTTGTATTGAACTTTATAGATTCAAAATTGATCAATGTGCCAGATCTCACTGGCAAATGGTCATTGAAATTTGCATTTTAATTGGCTTAAACACACGAATATGAAGCAAAGGGGAATTTATATTGTCTGTATTTGACATTACCATTGATTGTTTTTGTCGAAATTATAACTGATAACTTCTTAAAAATTGAATTGCCTTGAACATCAGAGTTACCTAAAAATGATTGCAAATGCCTCACAGTATTTACATCCAGCTAACCTGGGGATTGATGGAGTGGTGGTCTAAGCTTTACCAGCTGTCAAAGCTTCCTGTAATGTTCAGAGGAAGTATGTCTTTGGAGTCTTAAAAGCTCTTATCACTGGTCAGAACATACTCCTGAAGTCTGGGATGCTTTGGGGCCACAAGTTAAGCCCCAGGCATTGGTTAAATGCAGCCATGTGGAAAGTAAAGCCATGTTATTCAGATTCCACACAGAGAAATGCAAGAACTAGCTGGTGCAGTGTTACCTCTAAGCTGAGTGCGCACACTAAGGAACCGATTGAATGTGCATTTGTGCATGCTCACCCTCCACTTTGTGCGCATGTGCGCGTGCACAGCATAGAGGAACACGTGCAATAACTTAGATTGTATTTTGAAGTAAAATACACAGCTTGAGATTGTTAAAAGAACTAAATTCTCACCTCTCATCCTGCAATTCCTGCATTTTTTGTTGCAAATCCTTACAAAGTTTGTTTTTCTCTTCACATTCTTCTTTCAGTTCCCTCACTTGGGTCTTGTACAAAGTCTGCAGAATTGGAAAAAAAACAATGAAACATTTAAATGACCATCTAAAATAATTATTTGACTTTCTTAAAAAAAATTGGATCACTATTATGTGGCAGAAGTAAAAGTTTAATTAGAACTACCAGTTGCCTAAAGCAATGGCTGAGTGCATTATCTCATCTCCCTTTCTGCTTCTGTTTAAATAAATACAGCTGTTCTTTATTGTGGTCAATTATGAACAGTAGTTCTCTCACTTGGACCTTTCTATCTGTTGTGACCATTTTGAATGTCAGGACATACAAATGATTTAACGTATGTAGGTAGATTCAAGGTTTCTTCACTTTAAAGTCAAAAATGGAGGACATACTGAAAAATACTGTTCTGCCTCCAACTGGTCTTGAAGCTCTTTCATTTGACCATCTGCATCCTGGCGTTCTCTGTAATAGTGGATATAATTCAAAACAAAAATTACAAATTCAAGAACAAATATAGGAAACATAGGTGAGAAATGTACTTTTCTTCCAGCTTTTACACTTAGGTATTATTCAAGTATCAAGGATTATTGCCAAATGTTAGGGGAAAGAAATTCTTGTCAATTAAAAATACCTGTTATCCACTAAACAAAGTCAATGTCATGTACAAAAAGTAACAGTTCCAATTTCACATTAAAAATGTGGGTTACTAGTTCTAAAGAAACCAAACCACTGAAAATATTCTTATACCCATTTACAAGAAATCAGTTTTTTTTTGTTTTAAAGCTAAGGCTAGCCAATCTTTAATCTGTCAAGTAACTGAGGTATAAGCAGGGGAATACTTTGAGACCAGTGACCTTAATTCTATTAAGTTTAAGATAGTCTTGGACAAGGATAGTACTGATCCTCAAATTACAATCCTAAATTGGGACAAGGCCAACTTCTACAAGATTAGGCAGGAGTTAGCAAAAGTTGACTTTATCTAAATGTTAAAGAGTTAAAACACAACTGCCAAGAGAAAATTCAGAATAAACATGTTCCCCGTAGGGTAATGAGTAGGAATGGAAGGGTAAAGAAACCCTGGTTAACAAGAGATGCAGAGGCAAAGATCAGGAAGAAAAAAATAGCACAGTTCAAATACAGTCAGACATGTTCAAAGGAATCCCTTGATGAGTATAAATAATGCAGGAGCATAGCAAGAAGGGAAATAAGAAGAGCTAAAAGAGGTCAAGAGATAATGCTGGCACGGTGCAAGGGAAAATAAAAAAAGATCTTCTGTATGTTGAGAACAAGAAAGAATGTCTCCTAAAGGATCAGCAGCGGCATCTATGTGCTGCAGGAGGAAATGGGGAAGATCTTAAATGACTGTTTAGTGAATGTGTTTGATATTGAATGGGATAAACAGGAATGGAAAGGCAAAAGAGGCAATCAAGGACACTCTCAGACATGTATGCATCATTAATAAGTTGTTACTAGTCTGAGATTGCATCAGGGTGGATAAATCTCTGAGCCCAGACCAAGTGAATCAAAGAACATTGTGGGATGGCACCTTAACTGACATTTTTAACACTGCTGAGGCCAGGAGACATTCTGGAGAATATAAGGGTGGCAAATGTTGTGCCTTGTTGAAGGGCTGCATTAATAATCCAATTATCAATAGACCTGTTGATTTGACATCAGTGTTGGAGAGAAAAATGCTGAAGAGAATTCTGGTAGAAATGGAGGGATAGGGGAAAATTAAAGAGTGCCAGCATGGCTTTATGTGTCATCAATAATATCTCATAAACTTGATAAAATATTTATGAAATGGGAAGACGAGGCAAAAATGTGATATTATTTCTATTGGTATTCAGTATAGCATTTGGAACATGGAAGGTTGTTATGAAAAGCTAGGGCACATAGGAGAGGAGGTCAACTCGCCAACTGGACAAAAAAAAGCTGACTTAATTATAGGTGTTACAGAGTGGTTGCAGAGGGCAATTTTTTCTGACTGAAGGACCATGACCTGTGGAGTGCCTCAGGTTTGGGAACTAGGATCTCTGCTTTTATAGTATACATGTATGAATTGAACAAGGATATTTGTGCAAGGTAAATTCACTGATGACATGAAATTATGGCTTGCAGTTGACAGTGAATGTGGTTACCTGTATTTGTAATAGGATCTGGACCAGATGGGAAATTGGGCTACGGAATTCTGAGAAGTGAGAGGTACTGAATTTAGAAGTCAAACCAAGCCAGGGCATATTCTGCTAACAGCGAGGTCATAAACAATGTTGTGGAGCAGAGGGTCCCAGATATGTAAGTACATAGCTCTTTAAAGATAGCAGCACAGGTGCACAAAATAATGAAAGGGCATTTGGGACATTTGCCTCAGTCTGTTGGGGCACTGAATACAAATGTTGGAATGTCATGTTGAAGATACAAGATGTTGGCAAATCCACACCTGCAATACTGCATGTTCGTTGCTGAACTATAGGAAGGATATTATAAAATTGGAAAGGGCACAGAAGACTTCATGAGGTTGTTGCCAGGATTAAGGAAGTTGAGTTATCATGAGTCTGGAAAAATTGGTCCTATTTTCCTTGGAGTGCAGGAGGTTGAGAGGGGATCTCATAGAGGTCTACAAAAATCATGAGAGGTACTAATAGTGTGAATACTAACAATCTGTTTCCTAGAGTGGGAGAATCTAAAATGAGAGGGCAAAACTTTAAGGTGAGGGAGAATGAATTTAGAAAAGATGCAAGAAGACAGGTTTTCATTCACAGGATAGAGGTCATATGGAATGAGCAGCCACACAAAGTGGTAGAGGCAGGTATGTTAGATTTCTTTCAGAAACACTTGGATGGCAACATAGATGGGAGGGGATTGGAGAGGTATGGGTCTAATGTAGGCAGGTGGGACAAAAGCAAGAGAGCGCATTGTTCAGCATTGACGAGCTGGGCCCGTGGATCTGCTTCATGGTGTGTGATTCTATGGTTCAAGAAAAAAAATCTAAACATATCAAAAAAAACTGGAAAAGGAAACAAATGACACCATCCTTGCATACAGATGATAACATTCTTCCAAACATAATGTCCATGGAAGGAAAACTAATATTCTTGATCATCTGTTCAATCTCTGAACCAGAGGCATTATTGTTCAAGTAGCCCTTTTTGGACATGGTTTTTCAAACCATACCACTAACTATCGCAAAAAAAGTAGGCAAATTAACTTCAAGATAAAGCACGTCATAATTATTACTTGTGCACAAAGAGTGAACTAAAGTATTCTGGCAGCATCTTAATAAAATAATTTGAATTATGTTGAAAAATAATGAAGAGGTTGAAATTACACAGCAAAAACACAGAAATGCTGGCAGACTCAGTACACCTCGCAGCATTCAAGGAGATAAAGATATTTAAATCAACGTTTTGGGCCTGAGCTCTTCTTCAAGGTACCCCAACATGACAAAACAACCTGACTAGCGCTCAGTCATTTTCTGAATATTTATAGCAAATATTTCATCGGCTTCAAACTGACTGTTCAAAACCAACACCCATCCCCCAAGGATAAAGAAAACAAGTTGAGACAATAATTATTTGGATTTAAACAAGCAAATGGTTTAAAGGAATCCTATTTTGAGAAAGAACTAATGCACAATGGAAATATGCCAACATTTCAAGGAAGCATCTTTGAAGTAAAAAAAAAATCAATAAGCAAATCCAAATACTGTATCACCAAATTTTCAACAAGTATTTCTAAATGAAGCAGGCACCCAAGGTAAATTTCACTATTCTTCAATTTTACACAAAGTATTTGGCTAAGTGCACACCCATACCCTTTTTCTGTATCCACTGAGATAAGCTTAGAAACAATCAGTGGTCTCACCTAGCTACAGAATCTCATTTTTCCAGCAATTGATACCAAAGTGATAGCTGTAATTTCAGATCTGATGGTGAAAATACAGATTAGTAATGCACAATATAATCATTTATTTGGGAAAAAAACCTGCACCTTGCCCAAATCAAAATAGCAAAGCTGGGAGCTCAAAGTCAGGTTCATTATTAAATCCCTAAAATTTGTTATTTGAATGGAACTTGAAAAAATAATGCAATAAATGCAAAACATACTTTCGCAGCTCTCCTATCTGCTTTTCCAGACTCAGTTTAGTCTCCACCAAGTGATTTATCTCCTGCTTCAGCTGTTTCTCTGACATTTTCAGTGAATTTACTTGTTGTGTCTGCATCTTCAGGTCATTCTGAGTTAAACTACGTTTTTGTGTCTCCTGTTCTATCTTCAATGACAAATTTTTTATCTGAAAATGAAAAAATAAAATTTATTCCAAACATGAAAAAAAAACAAGATTGGAGTACAAAACAATTGATGTTTTTTTCACTCCATCCAAATTATGCCATCATTAATTTAACCAGTATTCAGAATGAAACATGAATGTTTGCAGATGTTGTGATTGTAGTAGAAACACTCTGAAATGCTGGAGGAACTCAGCTGGTCTTTCAGTGCCCATAGGAGACAAAGATATACAATGCTGATTTTCTGGGCCTGAGCCCTTTTTCAAGGGATAAGCAGAATGGGCAAAAAAAAACAGCAATCTCAGAATACAAACAATGGTGGCTGGGGAAGGAATCCAGACCAACAATAAATGTTAATTGGATATGGTAAAGAGAAAGGTAAGAATTGATATGTCTGTGGGAAAGGAGTCAGGGAATAGGGAGAGAGACAGAGCTGGGGGGAAAGCAAAGGAAGAAGTAGGGAGGGTTTAAACAAGGTAGGTGTAGTCAAGGTAGCTGTGGAGTGTCAAGAGGTGTCGTTGAGGTAGCTGTGGGATGTCAAGAGGTATCATCGAGGTAGCTCTGGGATATCAAGAGGTGTAGTCAAGATAGTTGTGGGATGTCAAGAGGTATCATCGAGGTAGCTCTGGGATATCAAGAGGTGTAGTCGAGATAGTTGTGGGATGTCAAGAGGTGTCGTCGAGGTAGCTGTGGGACCTCCCACAGCTACTTCTACAATTTGGAATAGAATTTATCTTAATTCTTCCATCTCTATAGCATCTGCTTCTAGGATGAGGACTTCCATGCCAGATCATCAGAAATGTCCTCCTTCAAACAGCATGGCTTTCCCTCTACCACCATCACCTAGGCGCTCATCTGCACATCCTCCATTATCCACACATCTACCCTGGCCCCCGCCACCCCAATGCGCAAACAGGACAGGTTTCCTCTTGTCCTCACCTACCACCCCACCAGCCTCCACATCCAACACATCCTCCTCTGCCATTTCTGCTACCACTAGACACATATTCACCTCTCTGCTTTCTGCACGGATTGCTTCCTCCATAATTCCCTTGCCCACTCCTCCCTCCCTGCTAAACATCCTCTTGGGACTTACCCGTGACTGCAGGAGATGTTCCACTTGCACTCACACCCCTCTCTCACCACAATTTGAGGCTCCAAACAGTCCTTCCAAGTGAAGCAGCATTTCACTTGTGATTCTGCAAGGATCACCTCCTGCATCCAGTGCTCCTTTGTGATCTCCCCTACATCGGAAAGAATGGGTGCAGACTCGGAGATCGCTTTGTGAACACCTCGGCTCTATCTGCCACAATACTGTGGATCTCCCAGTGGCCACCCATTTCAATTTCCCATCCTATTCCCTTGCTGATATGTTTGCCCCAGGGTCTCATGTACTCTCAGACTGAGACCACCTGCAAATTGAAAGCACCCTCCATATGGATGGCATTAATATTGACTTCTCTGGCTTTTGTAAACCCCCCCCTCCTCCCACTCACTTCTTCTCCCATCGCCTTCCCCAACTCTGTCTCTCTCCTTTTTCTCTGTCTCCTTTTGCACAGCCATAGTTAATTCTCACCTCTCTCCTTATCATATCCAATGAACACCTTTTGTTGGCCTGGATTCCTCCCCACACCCAGCATTATTTGTATTCTGAGATTTGCTGTTTTTTGTTCTTTCTGCTTATTCCTTGAAGAAGGTCTCAGGCCCAAAATGTCAAGAATATATCTTTGTCACCCATGGACGCTGAAAGACCAGCTGAGTTCCTCCAGCATTTTGGTGTGTTTTTAACCAGTATTCAGCAGACCACACCAGTTACCCACATGTCCAAAATCAAATATTCTCAAATGATTTATGAAACACTAGTGTGAATGCACAGCTGAATGAATCAAATCTCTGTCATGCACCACTCTGTAGTATACTCACCTCTTCAGTTAATTTTTCTTTTTGACTAAGCAATTCTTCTATTTTTTGTTGTGCTTGTTTAAGATCACAGTCTAACATTGAACATTGCTTTTCAGCTTCGAGAAGACAATTTTCAACTTTTTGCTTTGAACTCCTCTCTTCCTGCAGCTTCTTTTCCATTTCTGAATAAACACAGTCATTAAGAAAATTATCCATACCACTAAATACAGATCTATCAATCCTATGTAACACCAGGACTTGCAGCAAACAAAAACCTTACAGAGTTCCACGGATTCCACAAAGCTATTTTTAAGTGTTATTGGGTGAGTGGAGGCCAGAGGTCAAGAGATGACAGGAGGTGTTGCACCACTTCTTCAAAAGTAAGAGGAAACAAAATAAGGATCAATTAGTTCAAAACTAGACTGGGACTAAAGATGTTTCAAATGTTGAAGCAGAATTTTGAATTCCTTTTGGATGGAAATAAATTGGAAGGAAAATGTCTTAAAAGTCCAAATCATAAACAATATTTTAATTAACAATAATTTTTTAAAATGTTTAAAGGTAATTATAATATAAATCCAAAGCTACAATTATTAAAACTGAACTTCACTTAAAAGTAAAAAAAAATCATTTATTGCTCTGTGTTTGGGATTGTTAGATGTGGGACATCTTTCAATAGTTATGGGATAGGGTAGAAGCCAATTAATACCAATAAAGACCAGTCTTCAATCTAAGACAAGGATTGCAATGTTAAAAAGGCAACTCTGCACTGGATTCCTTATAGGGGTGTTTGAATATGCAGTGGCATTCCTGTCGTTTGAGATGTGCTCCATTGTAAATATGTAATTCCAATGGAGCCACGTGTTCACTTTCCGAATGTTAAAGAAAACTGTCACTATGACGAATAAAACTTTATTTTCTCGCTTGCGGTTAGGCTTATGCTTAAAATTATAAAACCTCAGGGTACTTTGAGTTTCTCCCAAGAGAATCTTCTACCAGGTCTCCTGCAGAATTCTTGGCACCATGCTGAACAAAGATCTTTACACTCATGGCTCTGGTTACCATGTGGCTTATTCAGATGCAATATTCAATGTTAAATCTGTATTAAAATGTGTACCTTTTCACAAATCATACTGTTTTGAGCAAGAGATTACCTTCTCTTGCATGACCTTCCTTGTGATTTTTTAGAATTTAAATTGTGATGTACAAAATTAGGTTTTCTGTTGTCTAATTTAGAGAGAAGATGGGAGGCTGAAGAGAGGAATCCATATGCAGCCACCTTGGTCAATTAATTTTGTTGCATCTAACTGACATTTCAATGGCTGAGCCTTGGTAATCCATTAGTTATTAATTTGGATTAAGAGCAGAAAAATCCTCAAGTGTTATAAGATCACAAAACACTCAGAAGTAAAGTTTCAAGGTAGAAAGGAGGCAAAACTCAAAGATAGCTGAAGATTGTCAGGTCCACAGGAAGAGCTTCAGAATCAAAAGTGGTCATAACACTTAAATGGATGGATGCTCATTTAAGAACTTGAACTTCTCTTGATAAATTCTATCTTGTTACATATAATATTGAGAAATAAATGGGTTTAATTTGTTGTTTTCGGAGAAGCCAAATCCAAAATGAGCAAAAATCCCCTGATGTACAAATAATAACAGATTCCATGTGGTGCAGAGAATGAGACTAAGCCTTCAATTAGGCAAAGCAGTGACAATTCATTATGAACGCTTTCATTTACATCATTCTGGAAAGAGGAATTCACACTTTGGATGCAGCACCAAAAAATGCAATGTGAGGGGTAATTAAGAAGACAAGTTATATTTTCTTCCACTTCAGTAACAAGATACTTGATTTTTTTTAAAATGGGGATTTAAATGAGGTAATTGAGTGTGGCAAAAGGAGGTAGACCCAATCCTGACTGAAGGACCCAAATGAGCATATCAGCATGGAAGATGGCAAACACAAAAGGTACAAGTTCCATGCTCCAGAACATAGTGTTCACTGTCATTGTTTCATGGTATCAGCAAGTCCAGATAGGCAAAATGAATCAACTGCAGCTGGTGACTATCCACAAAAAACTTTCTTCATACAGCAGTAAAGTGTTCTTTTCCTTTTAATTGCATGATTCTATTGAAGAAATATTTACATTTTTATATTTATATAGTGTTGCTTAATAATTTCACAATGAACTTGACTGACTCTCCTCCCAAAGGATTTACATATACTAAGCCAAGGAAATTTCAGTGCTTAATTGAGAGTGTGTAACAGTGAGTCAGGTATGGAGCCAATGAACATATGATAACTGGAATTTCAAACCAAACCAAGTTCCTAAAGAATTTTAAAATCATAAGTACCTACACAATCAAAACAGTTGCTATTAACTTTTCCAAAATGAATTTGAAATCAAGCAGGAGCAAGATCTGTTTCATTTACTCTCGCTCTCAAAAAATTTCAGGACCAACAGCATTTCCTCAACGTGTTCAAGCAATAACTCACCCTTCATAGCTTCCGATTTTGCTTCTTCTATAGACTCATAGATTTTATTTTTGTCTGCAAGACGTGCCTTGGTAGCTTTGTGCTCAGCTTCTTCTTGCTCTAGATGTTGCTGTAACACTTTTTGCTTATATGTCATGTCTATTTCCATATTATTTTTCTCCTGCATACAAATCAACGAGAAATGAAAAATAGCATTTCAAACAGAAATCCTTTCGCTGAAAGTAAATTTGATACATTTAGATTTTTAAAAATTTCATAATTAATGAATGCAATTATTTACTTTAAAATTTTGGAGGTACAATACTACACATGCAAGAGCAATAGATGAAATGAACATATTGTGACAGATTATGTTGTGTTTGTATTGTATGTAGATATGTTTTTGGGAAATAAATTGGGGCAGGTTTTTTTTTAGTGTAGGTCACATACAAACACTTTAAAACAGATCTTATTTAAAGTACTGGAGCTAGACATGTCGGGCCCAGAGCCTTTGCAAAAGCATTGGAGAGTGCCCAAGAGACTTCACTAATGGATTGTTGTTTACAAAGACAACAAATGAAAGAACTTGTTGGAGCCACAGACTGGAGTGGATCATGTGGTTTTGCAAGCAGAGAGAGGAAAACAAGTTTTTTCTCAGAGAGAGAAAGAGAGAGAGAGACACACACACACACACAGATCAGTTCTACAATTTTACAGTCAGCAGCAGCAGCTGGAACTGGAACAGGACAAGCTGGCTAACTTGTGGAAAAGGAAAACCCCATTTGGAAGACAGGTTGCAAGTGCTTGGTTCAGCCAGATCAAAGCCCTAGTGGTTCATGCAAGAGGAGAGGACTGGCTGTCTAATGTTTCACTTGAAATAGGAAAAACAAAAAGGAACTCTGTGGTGATCTGAAAGAAAGAGGTTATCACCTGGAGAACCCTGAGAATGCTGAAATGGCTAATTAAAAAGGAATCAGTTGTGCATGTCCAGTGAACAACATATCTCTCTCTGAAAACTGACAAGAAACTTCCTGAGCGGTAACCATTTACCTTTCAAGCACCTGGTGAACTTTATGAATGTTAAATTCTGTGCACAGTATAAGAATTGCCTGCAACCAGTGAAATTGGAGGAATGGGCAGTGAGATTGGACTGTGAATCAAAGAACTTTTCTGAACTTACACACTCATTACATACACGTGTGCTTAGAATTAAAAGGGGGTTATGTTAGGTTAGTTAAGTCAATAGTGTTAAGTTAAAGTGTGATTCTGTTTTCACGTTTAAAGATAATTAAAAGCAACTTTTGTTTAAATAACCATTTGTCTTGGTGAATATCTATTGCTGCTAGGTTTTGGGGTTCTCTGGGCTCGTAACAATACACAAACATAACTTAATACAAATGCCACAACTCCCAATCAATAATCACATTAAAGACTCTATACAAATGCACATGGCTTCTTATAGTCAATACTCAAGTCATGTGAATTAGAATCTGCTATCTGTTAAGTCTTCCTATGCCTGACATCATAATCTGGTTGTTAATTGTATTTTTAAAAAGGAATGAATGTACCTAATAAAACCTCAAAAGGTGGTAAAAGTTCATGTTCCAAAATAAAGTTTATATTACCTTTTCCAAGTCAGTTAGCTTATCTTGTAGCTGTCTTTTCTCCATTTCAGTTTTAGACAACGTGCTTTTAGTGTTTTTCAGTTCATCACCAATTGATGAAATCCGCCCTGCAAATAACTTTAGATTAGTAATATTTAAATCAGCTACTTGTCCACCAAAATGGACAACTACTCCTGGAAATATTAATGTTCCAAATGAATTTCTTATTTCAACAGCACTAATTTTGTTAGTATTATCCTTTTTAAGGAGTAAACAAGGATTATGACTTTAATTTGCATGTAGTAACATTATGTTACTCAAAATTTTAAAGATGTTAATATTTTTATTGGAAGAAAACAAGATTTTTTTTTACAACTTCAAGTATATACAGGGAACATCCATCATTACAGGTGGGAGCGGGGAGGGAGAGGGTGTTTGCATTCCTAGAAAATGGCCTGTGCCTGGATTTTCCACAATATCTGCGAAGTACATAAAAAAATGATTAAAAATCTGTTTATTATCTTCTTTTTAAATCCAGATATTTTGTAAGAGCGAATTTTATTCTGCATCTCAAAATATTGCTTGTGATTTGTGTCAGGGGAATTTCCATGATCCACGCAGACGTAACATAGGGTCACCTGAATGATAGTTCACCATTTGATTTAGCTGTGGGTCTGAACATGCCACATTATTGCTCTCTAATTCTTTCCACAGTTATTTTACAATTTTAAGATTGAAAGCCCTTAATGACATATTACTCCATAATTATATTAATTGCAAATAATTTAAAATACCTTTGAAAAATTAATGGTGAACTTCTAAACAGTTCAAAGAAACCATTTTAATCAAATGTCATGAACCCAAAACATTCTCTTCTTCCCTCTACAGACATCATCTGGCATCCTGAATATTTTAAGCATTTTTCAATTTTTATTGTGTTTAATGGTGATAATTAATTTCAAATGAGTGGAAATTGATGTAAAATACCCTCCCAGCAAGACTATGCTTACAAAGTTTAATAGCACATGTGGATAGGCAGATTAAAAGGAAGAAGTGAAATTCTGGGAGATAAAATACATTGCACCGTGCCATGGAATGATTTTTATTACATGTGCCCAATAAAAAATTGTGTAAGATAAGATTAGTACTTTCAATCAGTGATGTGATTTTAATGACAACTCTGTCTAACCAAAGCTTGCCTGTTCACAATTTACCTTGTAAATCACTGATAATCTCTGAACCATGAGAGCGATCTCTTCGTTCAGCTTCTAGTGCCGACTGTAAACTTATATAGTCCTTTTCAAGTTTGAGCTTGGTATTATCCAATGCAGCATTTTTGTCTTGCAATTCCCTGTTGTTGGCCTCCAGTTGTCCTAATTGTTTTGATAATTCTGTTTGATTCTTTCGTAATCTCACCGCTGTCTCAGATTCTGTCCTTAGTAAGGCATTAGCTTCATCCAACTAATTTTTATGTAGATAAAAGATACAATAAAGATTAAAAACAGTTTTTGAACAAAATATCTGAATATAACATTCAACTGTTCATTTTGCCACAAGGAATGATGCATCAAAGTAATCTGCACACAAAAGTGTCTAACCATCCACTTTGATTCAACAGAGACATCAATTGAAACATAAAAAGGATTAATCCAGATAAAAGGTGCAGATTGTGCAGTGATTCTTAATGATGGATGACAATAGTGAGTATTCTATGATGGATTTTCCTACCTAAATGGATGTGCAAGATTGGTATAATTATTAAATAATATTAATTGGAATCACATCAACTTTGCTGTGGCACATCATAAAGGTTCCATGAACACCAAAACTTCAAAGTTGTGGGAAGGCATCCAAGACTATAAAATAACCAGTCAACATTGAATTGTGGCTTCAAAGTAAATGATCACTTAATCAAGCTATCAAAGGGAAAATCATAACCAGAAAATGAACACCAGCAAATAGTTGGAGTACAAGAAAATAATTATATCCAAAGAAATTATAACATATCTATAAATAAGAGACCAAGCTTACAAGAATAAACTTAAACCCCAAATCAGGATACAAACTGGACTGAAGCACATAAATTTGTAGCTTGGTTGAGAACACCTGGCAAAAATGGTATTTGCAAATCATTGTGTCTTTAGTTTCCATGCCCACACACATTGCAGCATGAAAGGCAGAGACATGAATGAGTTTAGCAGCCAGCACATAATCTTCCACTCCTTTCTTGGACTCAGCACAGGATAGGGGAAAAGGACAAAATTAAGCCTTGTCATTCAGTTATTTTGTCTTCTACCTATCACTGGCCTGAACTGAAAATTACCTTCATGATTTTCTTCACTTCAGTGTTCGCCAATAAATACAATTATTTTTAATATACTTTAAAAATAGATTTTTAAATGCTTTGGGTAATTTTTTTGCAGTGTCTCTGATAAGTAATACGAAAATAAATACAATGACCTTGAAATAATTGTCAGGAAAATACAGTAAGAGGGTGAAAGGATCTACTATTTGAGGCCCGGTTGACAGTGCAAGGAGTGAGATCAAAGATCAACTCACATCTGCTAAATTTTATTTTGTATTTTTAAGAATACAATGTTTGATTGCTGCCAGATAGATTTCCCTAGTTAAATAAACTCCCAGTTTATTTTTTGAATTCAAAGATAATAGTAACAGGCCCTTCAGCTCATGCATCAATACTGCCTAATTACACTCGTGTGACCAACCTATTAACCCCATACTTCTTTGGAATGTTTGAGGAAACCCTTGCAGTCATGCGGAAAAATACAAACTCCTTACAGACAGCGGTGGATTTGAACCCAGGTCACTGGCACCATTATAGTGTTACCCTGACTGCTACACTCACTGTGCAATCCTAACCTGACAATATATGACAACTCATTATCATACCAACTTCAAGATTCTATGCCATAATGACATTAAAAATCAAGGAAATATATGTATGCTTTGCAGGATCATAAAAGTTAATTAACAATTACTGTAATGTTACTGATGTTGTGCATGTCTTCCTGCATGCAGGCGGACTTCATCAGTGTCTAAGGAACTGCAAACGTTAAAAAGCTAAAATTGTTGGAGAGGACCGAACAAGAAAAAAGTTATTTTTAAAGATTGATTTGTACACAACAAGCAGAACTACAGTACAACTCTGATGGTGTGAAATGATCAGGTCCAGGCCTATTTCAGATAAACAATATTTTTGGATAACTGGTCAGTTTTTAAAAAACAGCTTGGTAGCACAGCAAATCCCTTGTAACAGTGTTCAAACAACAAGAAACAAGGGAAAGCTTGCTTATACTGCTTATCACCAAAAAAAACCTTTAATTCTCACCAAGCTGAGCAAAATCCAACACCAAAAACTCAAAATTCTACTTTCAGATAACAGAGCATTTCTATTTGCTTCAGATATCCTTAATTAACTGAAAAATTTCAGAGGTGAAATTATATAATTTCAGCTTCAAAATTTTCCAGATAAATGAGTATTTATGATTTTTCTGAAATCCTCAATTATCCATTTTTTTTCGGAGGCAAACAGAGGGAAAATTAATTTTGGATAATTGACGATTTTGGATAAACAGAGTTGTACTGTGTTGATCTCTCAGAATAGATTGATTGGGGGGGGGGGGGGGGGCATGGCCTGATGGCGAAGGAATAAGTGTAATTCTGTCTTCCCCCAGTTGGCCTAATAAATACCTGAATTAAAGAATTAAAAAAAAAGTCTTGAAAGTTTGTTCTGAAGCTGTTTGAATGTTAAAAGACTACAATGGCTACTAATACAAAGAAATCGAAAGCATAGATTCAGAAGTACAGAAGAAATGAGGCCTACTTACCAAGTGGAATCCATGGAATCAATTGGACAGTGACCTAAGCAGCAACGCACTCCAATTCGCCTAAGTATTAACACAGCACCCTCGCAGGATGGTGCCGGGCTTCCAATTTCTTTCTTTTCTTGATCAGCGCGCTCGTGATGTCGAGCGCGCTGTGGAGTTGCCGGAGTCTGAAGCGTCGGGCCCGGTGCGTGACACCGCTGCGGGTCCCGACGGCACGGAGGCCCAAGGCACCTCGTCAGAAGACGCGCAAGCACGAGCCCTGCCGCTGCTGGGCATGCGCGGTGCATCCCGGATCCGCGATCTTCTTGATAGGGTCTGGGCTGTCAGTGATGTTGGTTGGCAATGGGCTGATCATGTCGGGACTGGGTCTGTAGGTATGCAGACCAGAAGTAAAGTGACAAAATCACTGGTGGAATTAAAAGAACAGCAAGGGAAAGCCTCTTTGCAAACTGAAGCTATGGAAGAAGAATCATTGACTGCTTCTGAAGTGAGAGAAGGTCGGCCTCAAGGGGAGACCAGTGAAACTATTTTTGATGCTGTTTTTACAATTTTGGAATCTAGAGCTCATCAAATGGGTAATATGTCAACACAAAGGTCCGCTCAGATTGATCATGGATATATGAACATGTCTGAAAAAATGAATAATATTTGTGAGGAAGTCTCTTCTCTTAAGAAAGATATTTCTGTTGTTAAAGCTGATGTCAATAGATGCTTGAACATGGTGGATACAGTTCAAGATAATTTTAAGAAAATGGAAGGTGCCTTTCAAGTCTGTAGAGAACAAGTGAAACGTAATAAAGAAAAAATAGAAAAAAGTGGAAGATTCTTTTGTTGGATGGGAAATTCAGAAGAAGGACTTATTGAAGAAGATAGACTCTTTGGAAAACCAAAACAGCCGGAATAATGTCAAAATAGTGGGAATTCCGGAAGGAATTGAGGGTTTGGATCTAATAATTTTTTTTAAAAAATGGATCCCTGAAGCATTGGGTTTGGAATATTTTCCAGAAGGTTTGGAATTAGATAGGGCACACAGAGCTTTGAGAAGTAAACCATATCTGGGCCAACCTCCGTGAGCTGTTTTGAGTCGTTGTCTACGGTATCAAGATAGGGAAACTATTTTGCGAGTTGCAGTCCAAAATGCATGTAGATATCAATCTCCGTTGATGGTACAGGGAAATAAGGTTTTCTTTTACCCGGATTTAAGTCAAGAAATTATTAAAAGGGGCAAAGAATTCAATTCTGCTAAAGAGGTGCTTTGGAGGAAGGGTTATAAATTTTCTTTTAGATACCCTGCAGTTTTGAAGATTTTTTTATGGTAATTTCCAATCACAGTTTTTTAAGAGTGATCATGATGTTTTAATTTTTGCCAGTTCTTTGCCAGACAGGGCTACTGAAAGGCACTCTTCATCTAAGAGGAAGACACCTGATAAGAAGAATGGAAATGGGAACGGGAAGGCAAATATGTCAAAGAGTTTGATTGACATTGATGATCCGGACGGAACAAGCCTTGGAATTGAATTCACTGGGGCTGTGAACTGATTTAGACATAATTTTGTAAGTCCGGTTGGGGGAACTGAAGCTGAAGCTTTTGGAAGTCGTTCACCACCTGTGGGGGGGGGGGGTTATTTCTTTCCACACCCAGTTAAGCGGGGAGTTACTACTTTTGTACTTTTTTTTCAAAAAAACATTATTTTTATTTTTGTGTAAGCTTTATTTTGTTTAAGGGGGGGGTTAGTGGCTGTTTAATTTAGGGGCTATTTAGCAAGGGGAGCTTTAATTTTTTTTATTAAGGAGAGGGTTTTTTTGTGGATTGAAGGAATAGAAGGTTTTTTTAAAAATTCTGATAATGTCTAGTTTGAATCTTGCAACATTTAATGTTCAGGGCTTAAACAATCTGATTAAGCATAAATGTGTTTTAGCCTAAATAATAAAAGATGAAAGTCAATATTGCTTTTTTGCAGAAAACTCATTTAACCGAAAAAGAACATTTAAAATTGAAGAGAGACTGAATTGGTCATGTAATTTCATCTTCTTTCAATTTGAAAGCACGAGGAGTGGTGATTTTGATTCACAAGAAAATACCATTTGAACTTGAATCTTTGGTGGAAACAGATGGCCGAATTTTAATGATTAATTGTAAATTGCTTGCTGAGTTATCGTCTTTGTTGAATGTTTATGTGCCTAATGTTGACGACGAACAATTTGTGTCTGAAGCTTTTTTAACTCTGAGTCAAGCTAAAGAAAATATTTTGATTGGGGGTGATTTCAATTGTGTACAAGATCCATTATTGGATAAATCTCAAAAAACCTTAAAAAAATCAAAAGCAATGGTCCAATTGGTTTCCTTGATGAAAGACTTAAATTTGATAGAGGTTTGGAGAAGGTTAAATCCTATTGAGAAAGATTTTTCATTTTATTCTTCACGTCATGATTCATTTTCAAGGATTGATTTCTTTTTGTCATCAGCACATTTGCAATCTCATTTTACTCAAGCTGAATATAAGAGTAGAATATTTTCTGACCATTCATTGTTATTTATTTCTTGTGTTGGGCTGGAAGTTACTCAATAAACTTTTCGTTGGAGATTTAATGCAATGTTATTGAAAAAAATCAGAATTTGTAAAATTCATTAAGGATAAAATTGCTTCTTTTCTGGACTTGAATAGGAATACAGTTCAGAATAATTTTACTTTATGGGATGCTTTGAAGGCGTTTTTATGTGGTTAAATTATTAACTATGCATCAAAGGAAAAGAAGAAATTTTTGGTGGAGAGTTGGTTATTGGAAAAACAGATAGCTGATTTGGAAAAGGAATTTCAGATGAATTGTACGGAGGATAATAAAGCAGCTTTGACTAAATTGAAGTTACGATATAATACATTACAAACATATCAATTTGAATGTTTGATTCAAAGATCTAAGCAACGTTATTATGAGTTAGGGGATAAAGCCCATAAAGTTTTAGCATGGCAATTGAAAACAGAACAAGCATGGAGAACTATTAATGCTGTGAGGAAAGATAACTCAGTTACTTTTCAACCTCAGGAAATCAACGACCAATTTTTATTATTTTACCCGAAATTATATGCTTCTGAGGGAGTTCGAGATGATGGTTCCATTTAATCTTTTTTGTCAGAATTAAACTTGCCAATATTAGGGGAAGTTGACGTGAGGAAACCAGACTCTCCTTTTACGGATTTAGAAATAAAGGATGTTATTCAACAAATGCTTAACGGGAAGTCTCCAGGAGATGTTGGGTTTACTGTTGAATTTTATAAAGTTTTTTATGATGATTTGTCTTTTCTATTTCTGGATATTCTTCACCAGGTAACGCAAGAACAAGCTTTACCAGATTCGAGTTTGAGTGCAATAATAATGGTTATACCAAAAAAAAGATAGAGACCCTTTGAATGTAGCTTCATATCAGCCAATTTCTTTATTAAATGTAGATTATAAAATAATAGCGAAATTATTGGCAAATAGACTTGCTAAGTATTTACCAGAATTGGTACATGCTGATCAGGCTGGTTACATTAAAAATAAGTATGCCTCTGACAATATTCTTAGAGAGATTTTGCTGATCAATGCTTCACGTCAGCAACCCAACCGACCAATGGTAGTTGCTTTAGCTGCTGAAAAAGCTTTTGATCAGGTCGAATGGAATTTTTTATTTCAAGTTTTGAAGAAATATAAGTTTGGACCCTTTTTTATTGGTTGGGTGAAGGCACTATATAATAATCCAGTTGCTAGGGTGGTGACAAATGGTCAAAGCACTTCTTTTTTAAAATTATTGCGTCCTTTGTCGCCAGCTCTATTTGCGTTGGTCATCGAACCTTTAGCTCAAGTTATTAGGCAGAATGAGAATATTAGAGGTATAAGGATAGCAGACGATGAATATGAGATTAATCTATTTGCTGATGACGTTTTGATATATTTAACTAATCCGGAACAATCTCTAATTTACTTGCAAGAATGTTTAGAACAATATGGTAAATTGTCATGATATGAAGTGAATTGGGACAGAAATGAAATATTACCAATTTCTGAGGTAAATTATGATCAGTGTAGACAATTTACTAAATTTTGTTGGACTGATAAAATCAAGTATTTGGTATAATGATTGATGTAAATATTCAATCATTGTACAATTTAAATTATGTACCATTAATGAGAAAGATCAAAGCAGATCTGATTAAGTGGAAGGATTTACCTTTGTCATTAACAGGCCGAGTAAATTATATTAAGATGAATAGTTTTCCACGAATTCAGTATCTTTTCCAGTCGATTCCTTGTTTACTTTCAAAATCTTTTTTTCAGGATTTAAATAAAGTAGTACGAGAATTTTTTATGGAAGGGAAAATTAGCCAGAGTAGCGATACATAAATTGACTTGGAAATATGCTTTGGGAGGTTTACAATTACCTCATTTTCAAAATTATTATGAAGCAGCTCATTTAAGATTTATTAACCGTATGCTGGATGTTTCGTGCCCCCCTAGCTGTGCTAGGGTAGAATTGGCTGGTATTTCTGAACCTTATTCACATCAATTTATATTTAAGTGGAATTCAGTTTTATTATAGAGATATAATGTACCGATTTTAAAACATTTGTTAGAGATTTGGACTAAACGCGGTTTGAAAGGTAAAATATCGGTTCAAGCCCCAATATATCAAAATAAATTGATTCCTTTTTCATTGAATAATAGATTTTTAAGAGAATGGCAGATTAAAGGAATAAAGTCATTGCAGGATTGTTTTGAAGAGGGTAAACTTTTAAAATTTAATCAACAGAGAGAAATTTGGAATTTCAGTGAATTCTTTGTTTGTCTATTATCAAATTAGAGCATTAGTGAAAGATAAGTTTGGAAGAGAAATGAAAATTCCCAAGTTAACGAAATTTGAGTTTATAATTTCTCATTCTTTAAATAAGGGTTTTATTTCTGAGATATATGCGTTGTTACAAGACACTATGGATAAAATAAATTTAGATAAATCTAGGATTAAATGGGAAAATGATTTAATTTGTGATATTAATCAGGCCGATTGGGAGACGATGTGTTTTGATGGTGTGATTAAATTGCTTCATGTAAGATATAGTATGATTAATTATAATTTTTATTAATTAGTTGTATCTAACCCCAGAGAAATTGAAAAAATATGAATTTAGTAATACAGAGTTGTGTTTTAGATGTGGATTATGTGTAGGAACATTTTTACATTCAGTTTGTGATAAGGTTCAATCATTTTGGCATAAAATTAGGGAATTTCTTCAAAATTTGTTTAAGATTCAATTTTTGTTAGTTCAAAAAATGTTTTTGTTGGGTTATACTGCTCCGTTTATGGATTTGGGGTTAGATAAGTTTCAGACAGCATTTTTTCATTTAGCATGTAAATGTGTTGCGATTTCATGGAAAGACGAGGTTGAAGTAAATGTAACTCGTTGGCATAATGAGTTGAGGTCCTGTATTTATATGGAGAAAATAACATACAATTTGCATGATAATTATGACTTTTTTGTTAAGATGCGGTCGCCTTATTTGAAATGCATGAATTTAGTAATATCTTAAACTGCTGTATTTTCTTAATGATTCCCTTGTGGAGTTTGCTGAGGGTGGGTGGAAGGGGGTGGTTGTAGTTTTCATTTTTATATTATGGACTTTGTAAAAGTTTTTGTTTGGAAAATATTAAATAAAGTTTTTTAAAAAAGAATAGACTGATAGGAGAGTATTTGCTATAAATTTTGGATATAGTCCACTTATGGTCATTTTTAGATATTATGAAAAAAATATCAGTGTTGCATTGTTGCACTTGATAGTCCAGATGGTGCAAAGGTAATTCTCTCATTGATGAGATGTATTGGGGTTTATCGACTTTGACAAATGCACACATCCATTTCTGCCTGTCAGATACATAGTGAATAAATGGTTGCTAGTGCCAAGCATTATATGAATTTTAAGGAGGCAACATAAAAGGAGAATCCACTTAGCATTTTTGGCTGAAATAGATCATTAATACTTAAGCCCTGACTTTTGGAATCTGCCATTATTAGGAATGTTCTTTAATAATATCCTCATTTCTGATCATCCAGAACTGGTGATTGCAGCACAAGCTAAACTAAATAAAATAACATCTAAATTTTTGTCCAGGGAAGTCATAACCATTGGAACACAGTCTTTTATTCACCAAGTTTTAAGAAAAATTCAAACTAGTCCTTTGCAAATGCAGACAATGTGCCAGTGTTTCAGTCCAGTAATGCAAAACCAATTTTAAAGAACAAGTATTTCCAGAAATAGGTCTGCAACTGACCTGTCTCTGCAATTGAGCCATTTTCTCATTTGAGATTTGGGAGTTCTGATTCCTTTTCTTCAGGTCTTCAAGTTGATCCTTCAGACTATTAACTGTGAAGAAAGAATTTGTTGTATCTATTAAAATTATTTTTTCCAACCTTTGTAATCAACTGCCTCCCACCTCAATATGTGCCATTTGTTAAACACAAAATATAAAAGGATTGTGTATTTTGTGAGTCAAATGTTAGCAATTCAAGCCATTCCAAGCACTATTCCCCTTTGGCTCACTTCCCAACTATATTCAGATCTCACATGGTCAACAACATGAGTCGAATAGCCTCTTTTTCACCATGGATATCCAAGCACCGAAACACTTAAATTCCCCGCAGGCCTCAAGGTGCTCTGCTGCTTCTTGGATAACAGATCTAACCCCCACAGCCTCCTTCACCTGGCAGAAACTGTACTCACCTGGTAGAACTTGTACTCACCCTCAACAACTTCTCCTTTGAGTCATCACACTTTCTCCAAATCAAAGGTGCAGCAATGCGTATTTACATGGGTCCCAGTTGTACCGCCTTTTCATTGGAGTAATCTGTGCTGAAAGCCTACACAGGCTTTCTCCCTTAATATATATCTACATGGTGCTGTCTCCTGCAACCATGATGAGTTCATCAACTTTATTCACTTTGCTGCCATTTTCCACCTGACCGCAAACTCACTCGGTCCATCTCTGATAACTCTCTCCCCTTTCTTGATGGGTTTCCATTTTGGAAGACAGACTTTCTACAGATATCAGATTTTATTGTCATGAACAAGTCACGAAATTCGTTGTTTTGTCGCAGGATCACAGTGCAAATATTCATATAAACTATGTCAAAAAATAAAAATAGTGCACAGAAAGCCAAAGTAAGGCAGTGTCTTTGGTTCACTGGTCATTCAGGAATCTGATGGCTGCAGGAAAGAAGCTGCCTCTGTGCCGCTGAGTGCTCATCTTTAAGCTCCTGTACTTTTTTCCCAATGGTAGCAGAGTGAAGAGGGCATGGTCTGGCTGATGAGGGTTTTTGAGGATAGAGGCTGCTTTCTTAAGACACCACCTCTTGTAGATACCCTTTGGAGTGAAATCTGGTCCTGGTGTTGTCACAGGCTGAGTTAACAACACTCTGAAATTTTTTCTTGACTCGTGTGTTTGCACCTATAAACCAAACAAGTGATGCAACCAGCCAGAATGCTTTCTACAGTACACCTGTAGAAGTTTTCAAGTCTTCAGTGACATACCGAATCTCCTCAAACACCTCACAAAGGATACAAAGCAGAGCCACTGGCAAGCCTTTTTCATGGTCATGTCGACATGGAAGCCCCAGGACAGATTCTTGGAAGTGTTTACACACAGGAATTTGAAGTTCTTGACCTTCTCCACTATAAAGCTCTCAATGAGGACTGGATCATGTTCTCACGACTTCCTCCTGAAGTTCTCAATCATCTATTTGGTTTTGCTAACATCGAGGCAAAGTTGTTGGTGTGGCACCACCAAACGAGCTGATCTATTTCCCTCCTGTATGCTTCCTCACTGCCATTTGTGATTTTGCCGACAACCGTGTGTCAATGGCAAATTTGTAGACAGCATTGGAATTGTGCCTCACCACACAGTATAGTGAGCAAAGCACACATCCTTGAGGTGCGCCTATGTAAATAATCAGTGAGGAGGAGTCGTTGTTTCCAATTCATACTGACTGTGGTCTTCCGATGAGAACATCAAGGATCCAGCTGAAGAGGGGGGTGCAGAGACTCCTGGTTTGGAGCTTCTTGACCAGGGAATAATGGTGTTGAAGGCTGAGCTGTAGTCTATGAAGAGCAGGTGTATATACAAGTAGCTGTTTTTTGAGGAGATCCAGAGCTGAGTGGAGAGCCAGTGATGTGGCGTCTGCTGTGGAGTGATTATGACGATGGACGAATTGCAGTTGATCCAGATCTTTGCTTGGATACATGTTTATTCTGGGTATGACCAACCTCTCAAAGCAGTTCATCACAGTAAATATTACTGCTACTGGCTGCTAGGTGTTGAGGCAGCTCACTGTGCTCCTCTTGGGCACCAGAATGATTGATGCCCTTTTGAAGCAGGTGGAACTGACTGTAGCAATAAGAGGTAAAAATGTCCACGAACACTCTGGCTAGTTGGTTGGCACAGATTTTCAGTATCATGCCAGGTACGCCATCAGGGCCTGACGTTTTGCGAGGGCTCACCCAATTGAATGATGTTCTGACGTCGTCGTCAGATATAGATATCACAGGGTCCTCAGCCATTGCAGAGATGCTCGTAGAAACTGTTGGGTTCTCCTTCTCAAAGCAAGAACGTCTTCCATAAACTCATTGGCTCCCAAAGTTACCTTGGCTAGACCTCTCTCAACTTTATCTCCTGAAAGGAATCTATTCCTTTCACTCAATTCCTCAGTCTCTGCCACATCTGCTCCCAGGATGAGGCTTTCCATTCTAGGACATATGAGATTTCCTCAACCTTCACTAAACTGGGATTCCATTCAACTGCCATCAACTCATCCCTCACCCACAATTCAGCTATTTCCTGCACATCTGCCATAGCTCCCTCCCCAACAGATGGAACAAGATAAGGGCTCTTCTTCCTCATTACCATCTCATCAGCCTCTGCAACCAATGTATTACATTCTGCAATTTCTGCCACCTATACTGGGATCCCACTACCAAACACATCTTCTGTTTTCTAAGTGGATTGTGACCTCCATTACTTCCTTGTCCATTCATCCCTTTCTACCAATCATCTCCCCGGTACCTACCATTGTAACCACAACAAATGTTAAATTTGCACCTCACCACTATTCAGAGCCTGAAGCAGACCATCCAAGTGAACCAGAATTTCACATGAATCTGTAGGGGTAATTTAGTGCATCCAGTGCTCCCGATGCAGCCGTTTCACTGGGGAGACTGGATTGCTTCGTTGAGCATCTTTGCTCTGTCTGTTGCAAAAGTAATGACCTCGCAGTGGTCAACCATTTTAATTGTACAACCATCTTGATACCAATGTGTAGTGGGCCAAGCGACCATGCAGTTAGACGGGCCAAATCGCCTCCCAGTCCTCCAACTCAAAATGGTGCAGTTCCTCCCCTCACTCCCGAGGAGAAGCCCGTGGTTGATGCCACATATTGCCCAAGGGAACTCCTCGCTTTCGGGTGGTGCCCCGCCGGCCAGGGAATGACGTCACGTCCCAAAGCCAGAAGTGGGTGTTCCCTGCGTGCAGCCGAGGAATTCAAATAATTAAGTCAGTTACTGGTTCACCACCACACCATGTGGACATCTCTTTATTCCGTAGTACTGGCAATAGCAGACACTATAGTGGTGATCCCAACGGTTCCAATGTTTTTGGAACCCAACTCGAACGCGACAGGATGCAGGATACTGCAATAGCTGCAATCAACATAGTGGGACATGGTTTTTCAGTGGAAGTGCACAATTGTGGCCATGGGACAGGCCTTACTCAGAGCAGACTTCCTCCAGGCACATGAACCTTTGGTGGACGTGACGAGATGCCGGTTGGTGAACACTACCACCTTTCAGTATTACCCCCTCACTCTGTGGCAGTGCCATTTTCTCCTGTTAGGAATCCACGCTTTGGACCAAAATGATGCCTGTCTACTGGCCAAGTACCCGGCTCTACTGGTGCCCAATTTCCACGACACCAAACCACCACATGGAGTGGAGCACCACATTGAGACGCCGGGCCTCCACCGCATACACGAGCTTGGCGCCTCCCATAAGACAAACTCCAGCAAGCCAAGACCAAGTTTGCTGCCATGGAGGAGCTGGGGATTATCCACCATTCAAACAGCACTTGGGCCTCCCCATTCCAAATGGTACAGAAGACCTCCAGCAGCTGGCGCCCATGCGGCAACTACATGCAGCTGAACGACACTACAGTGTCAGACAGGTACCCTATCCCACACATCCAGGACTTCGCCACGAGGCTCCATGGCTGCCGAGTCTTTTCCACTGTAGACCTTGTCAAAGGGTACCACCAGATCCCAGTGCATCCCAGCAACGACCCGAAAACAGCCATCATCACATCCTTCGGCCTTTTCGAGTTCCTGCGGACGCCATTTGGACTGAAGAATGCATTCCAGACATTCCAGTGGCTGATGGATGTGGTTGTAGGGACCTACGTCATTTTTATTGGACGGCTATGGCAGTGATTCATCTTTGTCTACCTGGACAATATCCTCATCACCAGCCTCGACGCCAATACACACAGGACACACCTGACTCGCCTTTTCAACAGGCTGCAGTAGTTCGGACTCATAGTGAACAAAGTCAAGTGCCGGTTCAGCCTAGAGAAAATCGATTTCCTGGGAAACCCCGTGTCACTCCAGAGGGAGCCACACCATTGCCGGACAAGGCAGAGGCCATCCAGAACTTTCCCAAACAGAGCACGATCAAAGGCCTGCAGGAGTTCCTGAGGATGGTGAACTTTTATCATCACTTCCTGCTGGGAGCAGCCATCCTCATCCAGCCCCTGTTTGACCTCATCAAGCTCGGCAACAAGATGCTCCAGTTGACGTCGAACACTACAGAAGCAATGCAGACCACAAAAGCAGCACTAGCACAGGCCACAGTCCTGGCCCACCAAGACTCAACCTCCCCCCTAGTGCTTACAACGGGAACGTCGGACAGAGAAGTGGGCACAGTGCTGAAGCAATGAATCGATGAGCAGTGGCGCCCCCTAGCCTTCTTCAGGTCTGCTGTTGTCCGACAATTTTGTGTGGTACGGCCTCCTCCGTGACATGATCCTGACACCACAACTCAAATACAGTGCGTTCGACCGAGAGCTGTTGGCCCTGTACCTGGCGATACAACACTTCTTATACATGTTAAAAGGAAGGGTCTTCACCGCCTACACAGACCACAAACCACTCACCTATGCTCTCAGCAAGGTCTCAGACCCATAGTCGGCGAGGCAACAGCATCACCTCGCCTACACCTTGGAGTACACAACAGATATTCGCCACATCACAGGCAAGTCCAACGTCACCCAGCTGGTCAAGGACCAGACAGAGGATGCAGGCGCCCAGGCCTACCAGACGGCCATAACCAACCTGAAGGTTAGCGGTTTCTGCCCCTTACCAGGAGGCCCGTTTCTACTGGGTGACATATCCACAGGTTTCAGGTTTTTCCAGGCCCATCCTAACTGCGACCTGGCGATGGTAGGTGTTCGACCAGATCCATGGCCTGTCTCACCCCTTCTTAAGGTCCACGTTCTGCTGTTGTCCGACAATTTTGTGTGGCACGGCCTCATCCGTGACGTGATCCTGTGGGCTAAAACCTGTTTGCAGTGCCAATGCGCCAAAGTTCACAGACACACCAAAGCGCCATCCCAGACTTTCAAGCTGGTGCATCACCGATTTGAGCACATGGTCATTGTCAGTCCACTCTCCATGAGCCAAGGTATGCGGTATCTGTTCACAACAATTTACTTGTTGGCTGGAAGCCATATTTCTACCCACATGCAACACAGAGACTTGTGCCAGAACCTTTTTATCCACTTGGGTTGCACGTTTCAGAGTCCTAACCTACATTACCTCAGACTGAGGAGCATAGTTCACTTCCTCACTCTGGGCTAACCTAACCAAGTTCTGCAGCAGCCAGATGCACCACACCATGGCCTACCACCCTCAGGCAAATGGCCTGATTGAGCATTTCCACCACCACCTGAAGGCAGCCCTGAAAGCTCCACTGCAAGGCCCAAATTGGATGGACGAACTTCCATGGGTGCTCTTAGGCATCCGTACAACACCGAATGAAATCTACCAGCTTTGTCCGTTGAGATGGTGTAGTTTCCCACTTACCATCCCCGGGGACATTCACTTCAATCTATTCGGCCCACAGTCCAGCGCCCTAGATGTCCTCCAAAGGTTGAAGGTGCAAGCGGGTAAACAGGTGCCCCCACCACCTTCCCAACACAGCTCTCCACCCTGCCACATCCCTGCGGACCTACAGTCCACCAACTACATCTTCATGCAGAGATATCTAGACAGTGTCCCTATAAAGGCCCATTCAAAGTGTTGGAGCAGGACAATGTCGCTTTAACACTGGAGATTAGCAGACAACAGGACAGATTTACTATCGACCTTCTCAAGGCAGTGCACCTGGACTTAGGCCTGCCGGCCCAGGACCCCCAGATCAGGCACAGATGCTGCCTGCCCAATGATTGTATGGTAACCTGCTCAGAGGGAGGCAGCGATTCTGGAGGGGGGTCAAGGGTGGTGTAGCGGCCGAGCGGTTAGATGGGCCGAATCACTGCCATAGCCGTCCAATAAAAATGGCGTAGGTCCCCCTTCACTCCTGAGGAGAAGCCCGCAGTTGACACCATGTGTTGCCCAGGGGAACTCCCCACTTCTGGGTGGTGCACTGCCACCCAGGGAGTAACGCCGCGACGTGCTGACATCACTTGCGGAAGGCATTGCACAAATCACCGGAAGCGCGAGGAGTTCAAATAATAGTCAGTTACTGGTTCACCCTCTCAACATGTGAACATCTCTTTATTCTGTATTGTTGCCATAGCAGACACTACAGTTTTAGTTCTAAAACCATTTTAATAACAATGACATATTATTTGTTCATGGCTTCATATGGCTAGGTTGAGGCCACCCACAAATTGGAGGAACAACACATGAACCGCCTCAGCAGTCTTCAACCAGAAGATATCAATATATTGAACTCAAACTTCTGTGAACCTTTCCCCTATCTCACTTCCTTCAGCTCTCCATCCCATTTCTTTCCTTCTCCTATCAGAGAGCTATCTTTTTTAGTCCTCTGCCATCACTTCTCAGCTTCCTTCTCTTCTACGCCACCTGCATCCACTGATCTTCCCCCTCTCCCTTCCCACTCCCCACCCTTTTATTCAGCTGTCTGCTTTTTTATTTGGGCCTCCTGAAAGGTGTCTCAGGCCTGAAATGTCAACTGCATTTTTCTTTCCATGCATGTTGCATGATCAGCTAAGCTTCTCTACAACATTTTTATACTGGACTAGACCCCAGCATCTGCAGATTTCCTTGTTTTCCACATTTTCATAACATGGTTACAGATAAATAATTCCATTTCAGAAATGGTGGGTGGTTATTAAAGAACACAGATGTCAATAATTACACAGTACTGGTTACCTCGTGTCGCTTCATAATTCCCTGACACAACAAAGGTTGTTTGGTCTAATTCAATACACAAACACAGAAGACGCCGTTCGAACACAGCAATCAAGCGGGGCGCATGAGGCATCAGTGGCTTGTTCTCATAGGCTGCTGCAAAACAGGTTCTGCCAGCCAATCGCCATTGACAGATCACCAATGGGCCAATTGGTGCCCAGGGCGGCACAAACCACACCCAACGATGAAATTTCAGCAAAAAGGGCCGATCTTGCCAATCGCCGATGGTAGTCATAAGGACACCAATCAGAACCTGAAGGGGCTCGGGTCACATGGCAGCCAGGGTCTGCCTGACCATATAAAAGAGAGCAGCTCGTTCATTAAATCAGTGTCAACTGCACTCCTTGTTGTGTGTGTCTTATTTCTGAGCTAGAACCTTGAGGCACGCCACAGGGTAACCAGCGTTTTGGGCCTGGGGCCTTCGTCATTGCATTGCACTCCACAACCAGCTCAATTTTTAAAAAATAAGTTATCACAAAGCACTAAAAATAAAGTCAGACGGACAGCAAATGGAAGAACTGTTCCACATCCTGTTTAAAAAAAGGAGCTCCATAAAAAATTATACAAAATTATACGAAAGCAAAAATACTCCACTTACTAGAAATCTGAAATAGCCATAATTCTAGACATTCAGATCAGTCAACACCTGTATAGAGGGAATCAGTTAATACTGAAGACTATTCACCTGTTCTGGTGAAAGGACATTGACCTGAAACTTTAACATTGTTTTTAACTCTTTGCAAATGCTGCCTGATTGCTGTGCATTTCTTTCCACTTGCAGGATAAGCTCAGCAATGATGACAAGAACTTGACTATCTTTAACATCACTGAATCAAATTTAACATCAAAGCAAAAAGTCAATCACGGTTAAGAAAACCTGATAATTATCAGCACTTCCTTCTTCCACTAATTAATCAATATCCTTAAGAGTCATTTTAGAGTATCATTGCAACATATACTGTAATACTGAGTTGCACCACTCTTGACTGAGCTGGGGAAATACTGAAAGGTATAGTTGCAATCCTGCAGAAAAATGGAAAAGAAAATCAAAACCCATTTGACATTGCCCTTATCAACTATCTGTTGCAGATACAAAAAAGAGGAATGAGTCCATGACATGGTTTTTTGTGGAAATGAAGTGCTATTGTCACACTGAAGTTACACTTTAAACTGTGATAAATTGATAACTGATCTCATGAATCAAAAATAATTATCCATGAGGCACACACCTCACTATCCTAATTTATAATTTCAGTATGTGGCATATTCTTCATCGTTCTGTTACCAAATGTCAGGGACCAATCCTCGTTCAATGAGGAGATAATGCAAACATTCAATCTCAGAACCAAGCAATCCTAAAACTAAAATGATAACATTAAACTGTGAGAGAGGAGTTCATATCCACTGAAGTGATTACACAGTAAAAATATGACGTCAAACTGCTGAGGTTCTTAAAGTGATGGTTATTAAAGTGATGGGCAAATAAAAAGCAGAACATGTGTTGGGCATATATTTAGAGATGATGAAGCCAATAATTGCCAAAAACTAAGTTGAAACATTTGCAAGATGCTTCAGCAAGTGCTCTTGCACAATCCTTTTTATTCTGGACCTGAACTCATTATTCATATGGTTCTTAACACTAAAAAGATTTTTATTGAACTAATCAAGCATGATGGAAAGAAGAACTGTCTGCACCATCTTATGCCTTCTTCTTGTCTTCAGCTAATCATATTCTATGCGGAATCAAGAAACAATGAAATTCAAACACAGCTTAAAGTATGAGCCTTGACAACATTCCAGCTGAGATGAACATTCATACTTTAGAGCTAAAAGTGTCTTCAAACAATTCCAATCCAGTTAAACGAACAGCAACTACAAGACAAAACTGGAAGTTGGGTATGCAGATTATCAGAAGATACTTAACATCAAGGATGACTTTCTCACTTTGTACAGGTGGGAGAAGAAGACTTCTTTAGGAGCCAAGCTCCACCCAAGGTCACAGAAGTTAGGGAGATGGGATGAAGAAGAGTACCCAGTTTATAAATTTAAGACAACAACACAATTCACTCAGAGTATTCTGTATTGGGAATGAACTGCCTGAATGAGCCCAGCCTCCATCCTCACTACATTCTACAGAGGATGTATTGAGAGCATCCTGTGCAACTGTATCACCACTTGATTTGGCAGCTGTAGCACCTCGGTCCACAAGAAAAGCGAAGTCAGTGGAAAAATCATTGGGGAACCTCTTCCGAGCTTGAAGGACATCTACTACACTCAATGCAGGCGGTAACCAATAATAATGTGAAAGACTCCACACATCCATCATGTAAACTGTTCTCCCTTCAGTGTATATGACTCAATATTTTAATGTGTTAACTGCTCTCCTAACTTATATCTACGTAAATATGCTCCGTGGTCCTGGAGAAATACAATCTTGTCCTAAGGTGCGATCATCGTATGAACGATAAATAAAAGTTGATGACTTGAGGGAGCAAAAGCAGCAAGTATAATTTCAATGTTCAAAATACATTTGGACAGAGATATGAATGAGATGGGTTTTCAGAGATCTGTATCAAATGGAATAACCTCAGATTACTGTAGTTACCATGGATAAGTTGGGCTTAAGGGCCTGGTCCATACTGTATGACTCTATTGCAAGCAGGAGATCGCACAGAATAAAATCCTTTTCTTGTTCTATAAATGTCAAGTTACAGCCACCTCTCACCTAAAATTGTGTCCCTTTAGAAAGAGGGAGCACATATTCAGATGTGGTTTTAATTCCATTAGTTCTAACTTTTATGCAAAAAGAAATTGCCCAGAATGGAATAATATCTATTTAAATCTTGCCTCCTTGTACCTTCCAAGCTCAAAAGCAAATATGTGGAACTCCTGCATTCTTCGAGACCAAGGAAAATAAAATCAAATTCATCTTTATTTGTCATTTGATTGTACAACCAGCCTACTCTGGTCCATTGTAAAGAACAGAGCAAACACACATACCGATATAACACGCATACAAACAATACATATACAAAGTACATACAGGTACACAGTCCTTTATCCGGACATCTAAAATCTGGCGGGCAAGGGGGAGAGACCGGCAGCACGAGTTGGGTGGGCGAGGTGGAGAGACCGGCAGCACGAGTTGGGCGGGGCGGGGTGGATGACCAGTAGAATGAGTCGGGCAGGTGAGGGGGGGGGGGGGGGGAGAGACCGGCAGAATGAGTCGGGCAGGCGAGCGAGACCAGCAGCACGAGTCGGGCGGGAGAGAGGGGGAGATAGCAGCGCGAGTCAGGTGGGCAAGGTGGGGGAGACAGCAGCGCGAGACGGGTGGGCGAGGTGGGGAGATAGCAGCGCGAGTTGGGCGAGCGAGGGGGAGAAGGCAGCACGACTGAATGGGGGTGGGGTGGATATGGCAGCACAATTCGGGTGGACTTAAATCTGGCTTTCCGAAATCCAGAAGAATCCAAAATTCGGAACACACTATCTCCCAAGGGTTCCAGATAAAGGATTGTGTACCTGTATATTAAAATAGTCTAAATAAATAGTTGAGTCATGGAGAGTTGTTTTAGCAGTCTCTTTACTCATGGAAAGAAGCTCTTCCTCAGCCTTGTGGCACTGGTTCTGAACGGAGTACGGGAAGAAGCAGTGTGTGGGATAGGGGTCCACCTTGATTTCGCAAGCTCATCTTACACAATCATGGTAAATCTCATCAATGGGAGGGTGGGCGACCCCAGTGATCCTCTCTGCCACTTTTATGATCCTGTTGATTGAACTCTGATCTGATGCTCTACAGCAACCATGCCACACTGTGATGCAGCCAGCCAGCATGCTCTCAAAAGAGCTCCTGTTCAAAGAATGATGCTCGGTAGCTTCACCTGCTGCAACTTTCTAAGGAAGTGTAGTCGCTGTTGGACCTTTCTGACAAGTGAGATGTTATGTGTCCAGGATAGGTTACTTAAGTAGACTCTGAGGAACTTGGTTTTTTGCACTCTCTACACAATCAAGCTATTAGTGTGTGGAGGAGGGTGGTTGTCCCTGATCCTCCTGAAGTTTACAGTCATCTCCTTTGTTTTGTCCACACTGAGAATAGGTTGTTATTCTCGCACCATTTCACGAGATTTACCACCTCTTCTCTGAATTTCTAATTATTGTTGTTAATAAGGCCAACACCGTCGTATCATCTTCAAACAATGGTTCTGTTGGAGCTGGATCTGGCGATGCAGTTGTATGTCAGTAGCGTGAACAGAGCGGGCTGAGCATGTGCCCCAAAGGTGTGCCAATGCTCAGCATAAAGGTGTTCGACATTCTGCTGCTGACCCAAACAGAATAAGGTCTTTATTATAGGAAGTCACAGAATCCAGATACAGAGAGGGGTGTTGAGCCCTAGTGAGGTCAGCTTCTTCAGTAGTCTCCGAAGGGGCAAGGCTATAGAATTGTCATTGGAAGTTTGCATCTGTAAGCAAATTGAAATGAGTCCAGTGTCTCTGGAAAGTACGCTTTGATATGTTCCATCACCAGATGCTCAAAGCATTTCATAATGGTGGAGGTCAGTGTCATTGGGCAGTAGTAACTGAGGCCTCTTACGAGCCCTTTTCACACTGGCTAACCAGTAAATTGACCATTCAGTGAACCGGTTAAAGAAGTCGTTTTTGCCGTGCACACTGAACCACTGTTAACTTGTTATCTGGGTCCTTTCATACTCATCACAAGGCATCCCTGGAGATAGGGGAGTCTATCCTCCACCAGTGACATCTGAGTGACACATTAAGCACAGTATGAGCCCTTCAACCCCTGTTTTGTGCTGACCTAAATAAACAATTATAAAATTTATAAAAGACAATAGAAAAGTGGTAGTGCCAATAGAGCACAATTTATAAAGACCATGGGAAACAGTAATGGTGGACCTTCCCTACCAGAATTCTATGCGGCAGACAAAGGGCTGTATGCACGCAGCACTCATGGAGGGATTTCCCGGCCGCGCAGAATTCTGGGAAGACAGGTCTGCCATAGCGCTCTCCCTCTCTCTCTCTCTCTCACTGCAACTTTCCCATGGTCTTTTAGAAATTTATAAAGGTTTATATAGGTCAGCAAAGTTTATACCTTTTTAAAAAAATCCTTTGTTTCCTTCACATTCCTGCATTCACACAAAAATGTCATCAATGTGTCACTACTTTATCTCTGGATAGTCGATGTCCCTTTCATACTGGGCTAATCAGCACACGGGCGTCAGATGACCCCAGGGATGATACAACCTACCTAGGCAGTCTATCCTTGGCATGATTTGATGTATTCGTGTCAATTAAGAGGCTTTCACACTGTTGCCCCTTAACCAGTTATATTGGCCATTAAGTAATAGGACAAGCTGCCAGTGTGAAAGGGACTACTGTCGCCCTCTTTGGTACCAGGATGATGATGGCTGCCTTAAAGCCATAGAATGCTACAGTGCAGAAAATGGGCCATTCGGCCCCTCTAGTCTGTGCCAACCACTATTCCACTAGTCCCACAGACCTGCTCCCATTAATAAGCCTCCAGACCTTTCTCATCCATGAATCTATCTAATCTATCCTTAAAACTCAAGATCGGCCCCACATTAAAGAGCAGTTCATTCCACACTCCCACCACTCTCTGAGTGAACTTTCCCCCAGTTCCCCCTAAGCCTCTCACCCTTCATCTGAAAACTATGACCTTTTAAACAAATAAAACTATTTATTTCACCCAATCTGAGGAAAAAGCCAACTTGCATCTACTCTGTCTCTAATCTTGAAAACCCTAATCTTGAAAACCTCTTTCAAAACTCTCCTCATTCTTCTTCGCTACCAAGGAATAAAGTCTTCACCTGTTTAATCTTTCCCTGTAATTCAACTCATGAAGACCAGGAAGCATCCTAGTAAATCTTCTCTGCACTCTTTCAATCTTATTGATATCCTTCTTGTAGTTAGGCAGCCAAAACTGCACACATTATTTCAAATTTGGCTTCACCAATGTCTTAAACTTCAACACAACATCCCAACTCCTACATTTGATACTTTGATTTATAAAGGCTTAAATGCCAAAAACTTTCTTTTCAACCCTGTCCACATGAGACATCTCCTTCAGGCAACCATGTTTCTATATTCCCAGCTCCTCCGCACTCTTCAGTGCCCTACCATTTACTATGCAAGTCTTACCTTAGTTTGCCCTTTCAAAATACATTTCTTCACACTTGCCTGCATTAAACTCCATCTGCCATTTTTTGGCCTATTCTCCCAGTTGGTCCAGATTCCTCTGCAAGCTTTGAAAATCTTCCTCACGTCCACAATGCGTCACCAGCAAACTTGCTGATCCAATTTACCACATTATAATTCAGATCACTGATATAGACACAGATCATTGATATAGACACAGACACAGCCCCAACACAGATCCCTGAGGCACACCACTAGTCACAGGACTACAGTCTGAGAAGCTCTCTGTTTTCAGTCACACAGCCAATTTTGAATCCAGTTCACAACCTCTCCATGGATACCTAGTGTCTTAATCTTTTGAACTAACCTCCCATGTGGGACCTTGACAAAGGCTTTACTAAAGTCCATGCAGATAACATCCGCAGCCTTTCCTTCATCCACCCTCTTGTAACCTCCTCGAAAAACTACAGATTTGTTAAACATGACCTACCACGCACAAAACCAGCCTAACTATCCTTAATCAGTCCTTGACTGTCCAAATACATATATATCCTCTCTCTCTCAGAACTCCTTCCAATAACTTACCTACTAATGACTTCAGGAGCCGTAGGTGATGCCGGTAGAGGATCCATGATTCGGAGCCGAACAGGAGTGTGGGTATGACAACGGCTCTGTATACGCTAATCTTTGTGAGGTTTTTCAGTTGGTTGTTTTTCCAGACTCTTTTGTGCAGTCTTCCAAAGGCGCTATTTGCCTTGGCGAGTCTGTTGTCTATCTCGTTGTCGATCCTTGCATCCGATGAAATGGTGCAGCCGTATGGCGAGCTCTCCACTGGCCACCGAGACAGAGGTGCACCAAAGAAGAGGTACAAGGACTGCCTAAAGAAATCTCTTGGTGCCTGCCACATTGACCACTGCCAGTGGGCTGATATCGCCTCAAACCGTGCATCTTGGCGCCTCACAGTTCAGCGGGCAGCAACCTCCTTTGAAGAAGACCGCAGAGCCCACCTCAATGACAAAAAACAAAGGAGGAAAAACCCAACACCCAAATTTCCCTTGCAACCGCTGCAACCGTGTCTGCCTGTCCCGCATCGGACTTGTCAGCCACAAACGAGCCTGCAGCTGACGTGGACATTATCCCTCTATAAATCTTCGTCCGCGAAGCCAAGCCAAAGAAGGAGAAGAAGAAAGAATGACTCCAGGCTCACTGGCCCATAACTACCTGGTTTATTTTTGGAGCCTTTTTTAAACAACGGTACAACATGAGCTACCTTCCAATCCTCTGACTCCTCACCTGTGGTGAAGGGTATTTTGAATATATCTGCCAGGGCCCCTGCAATTTCTACACTAGTTTCCCTCAAGGACCAAGCGAATATCATATCCAGCCCTGGGGGATTTATCTACCTTTATTCATTGTAAGGCAGCAAGCACACCACCTCCTTAATCTTCATCTGTTTCATGACACTTCTGTTTGTTTCCCTTCCTTCCTTATGCACAATGACAGTTTCCTGAGTAAATACTGATACAAACAAAACTGTTTAAGATTTCCCCCATTATTTGAGGCTCCACACATAGACAACCACTCTGATCCTCTAGGGGACCAATTTTATCCCTTACTATCGTTTTACTCTTTGGATTCACCTTTACATTATCTGCCAAAGCAACCTCATATCTTCTTTTTAATTTCCTGATTTCCTTCTTGAGTATTCCCTTGCATTTTTTGTACTCTTCAAGTACCGTATATTTCGGCATACAAGTCAAGTCGTGAAACTCTTAAAAAAAATTCCTAATGGGGGTTGGGGAGGGGGTTGACTTGTACCCCAGGTTTACTTTTGAGTCCTTAAATTCACCAAAAAAAATGGATTGATGTCGATTTGGTGTATAAGTCAATGATGAAAGCAACTCCCCAACGCCAGCACTGCAGCTCCCTCACACCTCCCCACCGCTGGATGCCGCCATGACCGCTTCTACCTGGGACGCTGAGGTTGCCGTCGCTGGTCCTGCCTGGTAGGCTCCCACCAGGCGCACGATGTCGCCGCTCCAGCTCCATGTGCCATCATTGCTCCTATCCGGTAGGCTGAGGGGTTTTTTTTAAAACATATTTTATAGCTTTGTTACTCGTGATTGGGGTGTTTTAAAATATGTTGGGTTTTTGCAGGAAGCCCAAACAGCCCAAAAAATGGGGGGGGGGGGGGGTCAACTTATACACCGGACATATCGTAAAACCATTTAAAAAAGGGTCGGCCTATCTGCCAGTCAACTTATAATATCTTCATAAAGACATCCGTCGATTGGTTAGCGCAGTTCTTCAGTACCTGGCTGAATATGTCCTCTGGTTCCACTGCATTGTATGGGTTCACCCTGGATAGGACCATCCTCATCTCAGTCGTAGTTACGCAAGGGGCCTGCTCTTCAATGGAGATAGAGCTTTCTTTGATGTCATTCTTGTCAAACTGTGCTTAGAAGATGTTCAGTCTGTCTAGAAGGGAGGTGTCGTTGTCATTGACTTGCAAGGTTCTCTTGTGATCTGTTATTGTTTTGATACCTTGCCTCAGCGCCTTAGGTCATCAGTTGATCCTCTGTGCATGCCCATACTTTGCCTTCCAAATTGCATGGAAAATCCATTCCACTCATTTCCTTCTCTGGTATCTTGAAACTTAATTGAAATGCCAGCTTCACTTACATCAGAACTCAAGTTACATGACTTAGAGGTACATAATTTTGATCCTACCTTCATTTTCTAAACCACGTTTTTTATCCGCTTCCATTTCAGCTTTACGGTGATACTCTGCATTCTTGTGCTGAAGAAGTGCTTTTTCTCGTTCCAACTGCCTTAAAGCGGATTCTACATCTTTTCTGCATGTCATCTAAAGATCAAAGGTTTAATTAACAATCAAAGCCTTGTGCATCCTAAGTAAGAGCCCATCTCCACAAATATGGTAAAATGACACAAGTTAAAACAATATGGTCAATCTTTTGAATTAATTCATCATTCATAGTTTGTATTTTTTTTTAGTCATCATGTAAAATGTTGGCAAAATAAGCAAAATTACAGAAATTTTCAGCAAAAGAAGCTGCTTCATTCAGTGTCCATGATATTTTCAGCAGAATTCAAATTTTTACACTATTTATTAAATGATTTAAACACAGCTCCATATAAATTCAGATCATTATGTCAAGATTCTTGTTGCCTCAAAATGTGCAAAGTCAAATCATGTTTGCTACCAATTCTTTTTCACATAATAACAGCATTTTATTTATTTTTCATAATAGAAGAATATCCAAATAGAATATGCTGCTAATAGCAAAGCAGTTAAAAACAGATTATGGAAAGACAATTTGTTATTGAGATTTTTTTTGTAATTAAATGTCAGCAATTCTTCAGATTCAAATTTCAGATTTATCGTCAGAGTACATCATATACAACCCTGAGATCCTTTCTCCTACATGCGAGACAGAATTACCCCTTTGTGGTAGTGTAATAAAAAAACTACTCAAATAAAGATATATAAGCAAACTGACTCTGCAATACAGAGAGGAAAAAAAATCAAAGAAGTCCCAAAGCAAAAATCCTAAATGAGCCCCTGATTGAGTTTGTCATTGAGGAATCTGATGGTGGAGGGGTAGCAGCTGTTCCTGAACCTGGTGGTGTGAGTCTTGTGGCACGAAGATCTTTTTTCTAGCCTGGAACTCACACTAGATATTAGACAAACACTCCATTAGTTTCTGTACATTCAATTAAAACAGTGAATTCCTATGTTAAGTTTTTGATGCAACCCCCCAAAGGCAAAGATATTCATAGTTCTTGGAACTGGAATAAATATGAACATCCAAATATACACATGAATTATTTAAATCTCTTTGATACTTTTCAAATGAATTCACCAACTAAGCATTAAGCAGTGATAAGAGAATCCAGTACATTTTTTTTGCACTTGTTTACAAATCCAAGTAGTTAGGAACCTTTTTAAACTATTTCATTAACTTTGCATTTTATAATTAAAGTCATTCATATATGGACATCAAGATCTCCTTTCTCAAAAACCATTGAATTCCCTCATTTATATACAACCCATTAGCAAAATCATGAGTTCTCCACTAGTACATGATTCCACTCATTGACACCAAATTCAACTGAAATGCTTCACTCCATTTCACCATCTTTACCATTGGGCCCTGAAATGACCAAATTTTCTCTGTGCCAAGGATGATTAAGACCAGAAGATGGAGGAACAGAATTAAACCATTCGTTACATTTTCCTGTCTTCCCATACATAACCTTTGACACTGTTAGTGATCAAAAACATATCAATGTCAGCTTCAAATATACCCAATGTCTTCACCTCCAAATTCACCACTCTACGGCTGAAGAAATTTCTCCTTCTATTTAAACGCAATGTCCTCTGGTCCTGCATGCTCCCACAACTGGAAACATCTTTGCCACATCCACTTATCCAGCCTTTCAATATTCAGTAGGTTTCAATGAGATCCACCCTATCGCTCTAAACTCTAGCAGGTACAGGTGCAGAGTCATCAAACACTCCTCATACGTTAACCCTCACATTCACAGGATCATTATCATTAACCTCATCTGAACTTCTTCGATTGCCAGCATATGCTTCCTTAGATATGGGCCCAAACTGCTCACAATATTCCAAATATGGTCTCAGCAATGCCTTATATAGACTCATCATTACATCTGATTCTACCTGCAAGTTAACCTTCAGAGAATCTTGCATGAGGACTTCTGTCCCTCTTCACCTCTGATTTCTGAACTCGTTTCCTGCTTAAAAAATTGTCTACACCACCCTTCTTGATGGATTCAAACTCATCCTTCACGACCCCCACTTTGTCCCCCCAGGTTTTTAATTCAACAAATATATTCTGGTCAATCCACATCTTTCCACGCAGAAGTAAAACACGAAAATCTGCAGACACCACAGTTGAAGTAACACTAAGCTGGAGAAACTCAGCAGGCCAGGCAGTGTACTTGATTATAGCAAAGGTAAAAATACATTACTGACATTTTGGGCTTGAACCCATCATCAAGGTATTAAAAAAAAATGTCTGCAGGCATCTGAAAGAGTGGGGGGGGGGGGGTGGGGAGGAGAAGTGGTCACAAAGGCAGGAGGTGATAGGTGGAGAAGGGAGGGAGGAGGCATAGCTAGATGAAGGGAGGGGAAAGGGAGAGAGGAGAACTGGAAAGGGGAGGGTAAGAGGAGAGCAGGTTAGCAGAAACTGGAAGTCGATGTAATGCCATCTGGCTCAAAAGTGCCCAGACGGAAAATCAGGTGTTGTTCCTCCAATTTGTGGGTGGTCTTGGTGGGGCAGTGCATAAGACCATGGACAGACATGCGAGTGTGGGAGTGTGACACAGAACTACAATGGATGGCTCCTGGGAGGTTTCTGTCACTGGTGTGCAGAGTGAAGGTGCTCCTCCAATTTGCTGATAGTCTTGGTGGGACAGTACATCAGGTCAGATTTTTATTTTGTTATTTATAGTAGCATCTATTAACTTCCTCAACAGAGATATTAAGTTGACAAAGTGCATTTTCCTGACTTATCCCTCTTCATTGAATAGTGATACAGGCTGTACCTCTCGTATCCAGCACTCTGTGGTCCAGCAACTCCCATGGTCTAACACGTTTGAATCTGCCAACGCTAGTACAAACTCCGTACAGACCGCAGGAGACTCGAACCCCAGTCCTGATGGCTGGCATTGTGAAGGTGTTGCACTAACCATGCTGCCCCACAGTATTATTTCCTGTTTTAATCTTTGTTCTTCCTTTGATATGTTTACATAGGGAGTTCCCTTAGGGGTCCATTTCTGTTTTCTGGCACTTTCTGTGGTCCAGCAAAAGCCAAGTCCCAACATCGCTGGATTAAAGAGGTACAACCTGAACAACATTCAGTCCTTTGGTACCCTTGGATTTGAACTGAATCCAATGAGGAATGAAAGGCTGAACTAATGTCTTTTCTAACAGGTCATTGAACAGTGAAAATGATGCATTCCTAAAAGTGACTAAGATTTAATCAAACTAATCTTTCTATAACTTACATTCCAGTTGCTATCCTATCCATGACTTCCCTCTTGTCTTCAAGCATAATCTTTCATTTCATTTGCTTATACATATCAGGCCAACCAAAGGATTATGATGTATATTTTTCACTCTGCTCTTCTGGTCAAACAAATCATCAGAAGTTCAAGAGATGAGATGACAGTATTGAAAAACAAGGCCAAATTGTTCATGTAACCAAATTCAAATGACAGGCAAAAACTGAAGGACCACTGGATCAGAATACATTAAAAGAAGCTGTACCTCATCTTCCAAATCTTTAGCTAGCTTTTCCAGACGACTGCTTGTGTTTCTATGAATGAAAAAGTAGAAGTCAAATAAAGATCAAGTTCTGAAACAAAGCTTGAAGCAAATACAGAGGAGATTCCAAATATTAATTATATTTTTATGCTTAAATTTCTGTTGAGAAAATTATACAGTAAAATTCCAAGTATCCAGAATTCCAGCAACTGGAAAAAAAAGGGGAAGAAAATAAATAAATAAATAAATAGATAAATTAATAAATAGAATTAAACCAAATACGAATAAATAATTTTTAAAATAAAAGTTTAAAATTGCAAAAGTAAATGTTCTCTAAAGCAACACCCAACCCCTTGGTGATAAAGGGAGCAAGCATTCAGTCAGCGGAGCGCCCCTATTGTGTCCTGCCTGAAGCACCCATTAGAATAAAGATTGAAAAAAGCTGTGTTTGAATAAAAAGACACCGCCCAGGATGAAGAGCCAGTCCATGCCACTTGCCACTGGGATGACTCTCCCTATACCTGCCTTGTAAGAGTCTTTATCTTTATTAGTACATTATTAAGTATATTAGTACTTTTTTTATCTCTAAACTTGGTGGAGGGGAGTTTAATTATGATGGCAGCAGTTAATGCAGTGGTTAGCGTTACACTGTTCAGCACCAGCATCCTGAGGTTAAAATTTAAATTTTGTAAGTTAAGGGAATTATCTGATTAAAGTGAACTTTACATAATTAAGGACTACAATCCTGATGTTTTTAAAATTACTTTACATTTTGCACTGTCTTTTGTCTTTTAAGCTATTTACTCTTAATGCAGGTGTATTAGTTTGGGATTGTAAGACTATGTCTCAGGGAAATGGAAAATTTGCATGTCCTGCATCTGCAATCCCCATATGTGCCAGTTACCAGGGATTTTACTATATTACTTTAAAAAAAAACAGTGCACATTAATTATTGCACTTAACTGCATGCTTACAAGTTAATGAACACTTTTATTAACAATACAGCTCAGAATATAATGAAGAATACATTTGAGTGAAATTTCAACTATTATAGTTAGAGTCTCACTATGCTCACCTGAATTTCATCTTTTCCTCATTAATTGATAATGAGTTTATTGTCATACATATTTGGAAATATGCACCAAAATTCTTACTTGTTGCAACTAAAGAGTTATTTTAAAAAATCCAATTAAATACAGTAAATCCTCAAATTACCCAGTACAGAAAGAGATAATATCAAATATACTGCTGATACTCAGTTAATGAAAGGGGAAAAAAGTGGTGTTTAACAGTGCAAACAGATCTTTTGTGGTGCCAGAGAAATTTATAATTAAGATCGTTAAGAAGAGGTTAATGAGCCTGATAGTCATTAGAAAGAAGATTCTTGAATCTAGAGGTGTGGAACTTCAGTTTTCTGCTCTTTCTTCCCAAAGGTAGCAGTGAAGAGTGATGGAGGTGCTTTATAATGTTGGTGGCATTTTTCAGACAGTCTTCAATGGAAGGGAGACTGGTGCCCATGATAAACTTGACTATGCTTGCTCCTTTCTGCAGCTTCTTGCATTCGTGGAAATTCTAATTACCAAACCATGATGCAACAGTTCATTAAACTTTCAACAGTACATTGATAAACGTTGGGTAAAATATTCCATGACATGGCAAATCTCCTCAGACATTCAAAAATAGAGGTGTTGAAGGTGGCTTCTTCCTGGTTGGTGCTAGCTCCAGGAGAGGTCTTTGAAAGAAATCTCTCCAACTTCATCCCATCATTTCAGACAGGCGTGTGGTCCCTTAGCCTCCCATTCCTAAAATTCACAGTAAGTTCCTTGGTCTTGTTGACAAACAGAGCAAGATTGTTGTTCAGGCACCATCCATACAGATTCTTGTTCTTCATCCTGTGTTGTGACTCATTTCCCATTATTCAATTGACAACAGTAGTGTCATCATCAGGTTGATAGACTGGGATGGAGCAGAACTTGGCTATGTAGTCTTTTGAGCAGAGAAAATAGAGCAGGAGACTAAGCATGCAGAAAGAGTAGATTTGCTGGTCACACAATTTGACTGTTGTCCAACTGACTGGGTCCATTATTGCTCAGTTCTATTCTATCCATCCTGCTGTCATAACCTGGGAATCTTTAACATCAGCTTCTCTTTCTGCTTCTATGCAGTTATAAAATCAGACCTTCAAATTCTCTCTACATCCAAACCATTAACAAAATCATCCCTAAAAAAACTCATTCCAATTAGCACATGGCTATTTACAAAACCTTATTTCACATCAGCACCACTTTTTAACCTATCCAGTGTGTCTAAATTATTGGCTACTTTTCCCAGACCGAGTACGGGATGAAAAGGGATCAGGTTCAATGAGGATTGTTACGAGCAGGGGCAACTTATGTCATTTGAACAATTAAAAAACAAGTATGATATTGCTAACAACAATATTCTATTTTCACTAAGAGCATACTTAAGGGATAAACTGGGTTCAACAATGACTTCAAAGTGCAGTGATGTGGAAACTCTGATTCGAAAGGGAAACACAAAGAAATTTACTTCAGCAATGTATTTATTACTTCAAATGGGAACCCCTAAACAGGGGGTATGCAAGTCTAAACAGAATGGGAATCAGACTTAAATATAAGCATTGGTGATCAAAGCTGCTCTGATTTATGCTGGGATTGTATGACAAATACAATAAATGTAAGATACAGATTGGTGCAATATACTTTTTTGCAACAGCTCTATCTCATGCTGTATAAATTTAAAAAAATAAAATCAGACATCTCAAATCAATGCATTAGGTGTGGTGAGGAGATGGGAACTTTTTTTTTTACATTCAACTTGGGTAGATCTGGGGAATTGAATTTCCGCAGAACCATTCTCACTGGAGAATATTGCCCAGCGTACGACCTAAAATAAGGTTGTCACAACATCAAATAATAATTGTCAAGATCGCATTGGCAGTGGCCAGAAAATGTATAGGGGTTACTTGGAAGTCTGGTTCACATCTATGTATAGCCCGTTGGACTATGGAAATGCATAGCTGTGTTCCCCTTGAGAAGAATACCTATAACCTAAGAAATAAGAATTACATGTTCTTAAAAATATGGCAGCCATACCTACAAAATGTAGGTGCAAATCTTTAATTGTGCCCCATCTCACCTATGAGACCTACGCTACCGCCACCTTGAGATCCAGGTAAATCATGAAAATGTGAAATTTGTGGGGTGGATAATGGATCCTTGACAATCCCTCTTTCTCTCTTTTCTTTCTTTCTTTCTTCTCTTCACTTCTTTGGGACTTTATTAACTTTTCATGGGATGGTAGGGAGTTGGTGGGATCGGGGATTATAGTTATCATGTATTATATATCATTATTTTAATTCTGTATTTAATTTTTTTGTTGATTGTATGTTGACTTTAAAAATGTAAATAAAATATTCAAAATAATTAAAAAATAAATAAATATTGGTCCCTGCCACAAACTCAGTTCTCCCATCATTGACTCCATTATCTCTCCCCATCAGCTATTTGAAACACAACCAGATGGCTTCAAACCTCAATGTCATTTCTGATCCCTGACTTGGTGAAACTTTCACACATTTCTTGAAACATCTCAGTGTGACAATTCCAATGCACTCCCTTATTTTCTGTGAATCAAAGGGCCTCCAATAGTTTATGATAATCTTCTCCACTTGAATCATACCCATCAGGGTGAATATGACCATCATTGGGTTGGTGAACAATTTAAGTCTTACCCATTTGGTTCCAGTGGCAGGTCTCCAGTTACAAGTTTTGATTTAGATTAAAAATCTTTTATACCTGCTACCATTATGTCCTTTTAACCACAATGCTGGAGCAGCAACAATTATTTCTGGGTTCGCATAAAACTCAAAACTCATCTTGCATTCTACAGACGAAAAGTACAAGTGAATTAGTGGAGAGTATTACAAAAATTTGTCCTTAGTGTGGCATACCTAAATTTTTGTTCCATTTCATCTTTGGCTTGCATTTCATTGCTCAATTGTTCCTCAAGCTGGTGCATCTTTTTCTGTAGTTTAGCAGACTTTCATGAAATATGACAAAAATATCAATAAGTATCTCAGAACAATATTCCAATAAACTTGCAGATATTGATTTGCATAAGATTTTTAGAAGATACAAAAGAAACCTAGTTTTATTTGTTTTTTTTTCTCTTCCATCTACATTTAAAACATCTGAGTATTCAATAATAAAAAACATGCTGGCTTGTTCCTGTTAAAGGCCAGTCAAGGCATACAAAACAAGTCAGAAGCTCCTGCTGTCCCTTCTATCCATTTAAAAAAAAACCTTTATACCCATTATTTTTTTCCCATTAATTCTTACAAGGTTTCCAGTAGGTATATACCTTCTATCACTTATAAACACCTTTCAATATAATCAGTTTATTCTCAAACATTAAAATATATTAACCAAATTGCATTTCCCTTTGTTATTAAATTTTTATTCACTGGGATGTGAAGAACAGTATCAATTAATGCTTCTAAGGGCGAGATAGACATCATTTTATTGTTTTTAACTTGTACAATTATTCAAAATCCTTAGTATAATATTGAATGTTTCCAAAGCTATCATTAGTTGGTACAAATTCTAATCAATATTGATCAAGTCATTGTAGTACTTGACAAAGTCTGTTCTCTATTAAACAATTGAGATTGGCCCATTATCATCTCCTCTCTGAAATTATTCTGATAAATCTTTCTGCACCCTTTGAATTCCATTTGCATCCTTTCTATGTGCAGTGACTGGAACTGCATGAAATATTCAAGCTGAGGCTTTCAGTTTATTTTGACCTTTCCAATTTTTTTTTGAAATTATTAATCATGTCCACTTCCTCACCATTATTGAGGGCAAGTTCCACATCTTAGCCATTCAATGTATTTAAGAAGTATTCATTTATATTTTGCACATATATTTTGGCCAAAACCTTACAATATACAGTCTTTTTTCCTTGTTGAATAGTAATTAGAACATACGATTGAAAGAGAAAAGCATTTTAAACAAGATTAACAATTAAAGCAAAAAGCAACTAGTACATGCTTGATGAGTTAACTATAAACCACATTAGTACTCACCTCAATTTTATTGGGTAAATTTGGCTCAATTTCTTTGTAGGATGCAGGCAGATCACTAAGCAGCCTGAAGGAAAATCAAACTCAAGATTAGATATCTTCTGCATCTAAAATACTCAACTGTTTTGAATTGAAGCCCAAGCAATTTCACATTGGCTCAGCAATTTTCCTCAATTATCAGCTAAGAAATGTGGAACATGAATGCACCATTTGATTTCGGATGAGTAAGAAAATGTCATCTAGTGCAGTGGTTTAAACCTGGATACTCTGGAAGAATGGTGTTATAAAATTATTCAATCCAAACTGTTGTCCAATGACAACCAATGCAGGTGATTAATTAATACAGAAAATGAATTGTTTGCCATTTAGTGGTAATATTAATTTAGAAATTATTGGAGGGTTTCAGGGCCTGGTACAATTGGAAGATGTTGGAAGCACATTCAGCCTTAATTTTTTTTGAAAGGAACTGGACAGACAGGCCTCGTTGTTTTATATATGTGGGTTATATAAAAAACTGAATGAATGAATATATGCTAGCACAATGTACAGATGGAAAGAAGTCTTACTTGATGTAGTTTACCAGGTACATAAAACACAAGAGCAAAATAATTATACACAAGGAAAAACAACAGATAAATAAAGGTAAATATTCAAACTTTAGATTTATTGTCAGAGTACATACTATTTTGAATTTCTTTTTCCTGCAGACGAAGCAGAATTTCACTTATTGGTAGTGCAAAAAAAATCTGTACTCAAAAAAAAGATACATAAACAGAACAGGGAAATGTAAACAAACTAAATGTACAATACAGAAAGGAAAGAAAAATATTCAGCAATAAATAATGTGCAATGGTGGAACCTGGTGCTGTGAGTCTTGTGGCATCTATACCTTTCCTCATGGCCACAGCAAGAACAGAGCAAGTCCTGGATGGTGTGGATCCTTGATTATTGTTGCTGTTCTTTGATGACAGTGTTCCATGCACATTTTCTCGATGTTGGGGAGAGTTTAGCCTGTGATGTACTGGGTTACATCCTCTGCCATTTGCAGGGCTTCCACTCAGATGTACTGGTGTCCCTCTACCAGGATTTGATGCAGCTGCTCTGAACACTTTCCACTACACATCTGTAGGTTTGTCAAGTTTTACGATAACATGCCAAACATACACAAATTCCTGAGGAAGTAGAAGCATTGAAGTGCTTTATTCACGATGATATTACTGTGTTGGGCCCAGGAAAGATCTTTCAAGATAATGACTCCCAGGAATTTAAATTTGCTCACCCTCTCTATCTCTGATTCCCCCAATGATCACTGGATTGTCCACCTCTGGTTTTCCCTTCCAAAAGTCCATAGTCGTCTCCTTGGTTTTGGTGAAATTGAGTGAGAGGTTGTTGTTAGTACACCATTCAGCCAAGTTTTCAATTTTCCTCCTGTATGCCAACTTATTGCTCTTTTTTTATACAACTTTCTACTGTGGATGGTGTTGTCATACCAAGCCACACAGTAAAGAAGCCCTTAGAAGCAGCTCAGTGGTGCCCCAGCACTCATGGAGATTGTGGAGGAGACCCCAATCTGAGGAAATCCTGGATCCGATAACACAGTGAGATACTGAGGCCCAGGTCTTGGAATTTACAGATCTGCTTTGAGGGCACAGCAGGAAATGTGTCTTAATGCAAAAATAATGTGCTGAGTCTGTAATGAGACAGATGTTTAAAGGTCTTGGAGTAGTGTTATGGCAAGAGTAATGAAGGGAGGTTCAAGAACCTGATAATGTTAGAATAAAAAATGGTTTTGATCCTAGAGATTCCAGACTTCAGGCTTCTGTACCTTCTGCCTAAAGATAATGGCAAGAAGCAAACATCACCAGACCAAAAGGTGTCTTTTGTGATGTTGCCCACCTTCTTGAGATAGCATCTCACTTGGATATCTACAATGACTGGAAGGTCAGTGCCCATGATGGACTTGGCATGTCTACCAGTTTCTGCAGCCTTCAGATTTCCAAACCAGGCTGGGATACAACCAATAAGTATACTTTCTGCAGTGAAAACACAATGCTGGAGAAAGTCAGCAGGTCAAACTATATTTAATACAGCAAATATAAAGATAGATAACCAACATTTTGGGCTTGAGCCCTTCATCAAGATATGAGCAAATTGTGGGCAGGCGCCTGAAAACAATTGTGGGGTGGGTGAAGCACAGGATCACAGGCAAGAGGCAAGCGGTGGATAATAGAGGGAGGGCACATCAGAAAACGGGGAGGGGAGATAGCTCTGTGAATGGAGAAGAAAGGCAGAGGAGAGCTGGAGGAAAGGAGACAGCGTGATAGGGGAAAAAGGCGAGTAGTCCAGCAGAAATCAGAGAATATCATCTGATTGGAGAGTGCCCAGACAGAAACTAGGTGTTGCTCCAATTTACGGATGGCCCTGGTATGGAAGTTCACAAGGTCAGGAAAGACATGTCGGCATTGGTGTGGACAGAGTGAGGGTGCTCAATGAAGAGATCTCCCAGTCTGCACCCAGTCTCTCTGATGAAGGGAGGCCACATTGGGAGGACCAGATGCAGATGACTCCCTAAATTCACAAGGGCAGTGTTGCTTCACTTGGAAGGACTGCCTGGGGACCTGAATGGTTGTGAGGAATGAGGTGTAGGCGCAAATGTGGCACTTCCTATGGTCACGGGGAAGGCACCAAGGAGGCTATTAGTTGAACTTCACCACTCCCCTCTTTATTCTAATCTGAAACTTCCCCACTCCCTTCTCTTAATCTAATCTCAGCCCCTCTGAATGCTCTGGCCTCCACTTTCTCCACACAACCTCACGATCAAAGTGGAAGAAGGCTGGTGCTGTTGTGGTCTGGCATACTGAGCTCTACCTTGCTGAGGCCAGATGACAGCTCTCAGAAACCTTCTCTTACTTACCCCAATGCAACAGAGTCCCACCAAAGAAAATCAAGCCATCTCACAAACAATCTCTCACCTCATTCCTTCTGGTCATCTCCCTCCCTTGGCCTCCAACCTCATTTTTTTTCTCATCCTCACACTGCCCAGTTCTTCCTCCTACCCAAGATACTCAAATCCAATTAACCAGGTAGATCCATTGCTTGCAAATGCTCCTGCCCCACTGATTCTATTTTTTCCCCCCGGTCCAGTCCCTTCCTATGTACATGCACAATACCTCACTTGCCCTCCATCTCTTCAATAACTTCCAATTCACTAAACTTGACTGCCTCATTTTCACTATGGACGTTCAAGCTTTCTACACCTCCATCCCCATACAGGTCTTAAAGCCCTTTTTTTCTTTCAAAACAACAGACCGAACCATTCCCCTCCTCCACCACCATCCTCTGCCTGGCAGAATATTTTCTCAGCCTCAATAATTTCCCCTTTGACTCATCCCAGTTTCTCTAAGACAAAGGAGTAGCCATGGGTACCTGTATCAATCCCAGCTATACCTGCCTTTTTATTGGCTTTGTGGAGCAATCCATGATGCAAACATACACAGGCAAGGCTCTTCAACTGTTTCCCCACTACACTGATGACAACAATGGTGCTGCCCTATTCACCCACGATGAACTTGTCAACTTTATTCACTTTGCTGCTAACTTTTACCCCAACATCAAATTCATTTGGTCCATCACAGGCGACACTTTTCCTTTTCTTACTCTCTCTGTCTCCATCTCGGGAGACAAACTTTCTACTCTTTTTTTTTAAACAAGCCTACCAACTCCTACAACTACCTCAATTATATTCCTTCACACTCAGTCCTTTTTAAAGATTCTATTCCTTTCTCTATCTCCATTTCATCTGCTCCTGGTACAAGGTCTTCCTGAGTCCAGACTATCCGAGATGTCCCCTCATTCATAAAATATGGCTTCCCGTCTCCAGCCAGCAACTTGGCCCTTATCTGCATCTATTCCATTTCCACGATATCTGTCCTGGTCCCTCTATCTCTAGACACAACAAAAATAGGATTTCCTTTGTCCTCACCTACCACCCCACCAGCCTCTGCATCCAACATATCCACCACAATTTATATCACCTCCAACATGATTCCACCACTAGCCACATTTCCCGTCTTCACTTTCCGTTGGGACTACTCTCTCAGTGACTCCCTTGTCTACTCTTTCCTTCCCACTAATTGCCCCCTTGGCACATACCCCTGTAACCGCAGTAAATGCCACACCACCTCCCCCACCACCATTCTGGTCCAAAACAGTCCTTTCAAGTAAAGCAATACTTCACCTATGAATCTGTAGGGGTTACCTACTGCATCTGGAGCTCAAGTTGTGCTTTCCTCTACATCAGAGAGACTGGATGCCAAATGGGAGCACAAGCAGACCGAAGGTGCATCAATGACAGGGATTTCCCAGTGGAAAACCATTTCAATTCTGCGCCCCACTCTTGCACCGACATGTCTGTCCCTTGTGCACTGCCAAACTAAAACCAAACTAAGACCTCCTATAAAATGAAGAAGCAACATCTAATATTCCACCTGGGCGCTCTCCAAGCAGATGGCATTCTCTGGTTTCTGCTAGTCTACTCCCCTTTGTCTCCTTTTCTCCAGCTCTCCACCCTTTTTCTTCTTCATTCACAGAGCTATCTCCCCTCCCCATATTTTCTGTTACCTTATGCTTGTACCCCCCCTCAACACTTTTATTTTAAGACACGCCTACATTTTGCTCATAATTTGATGAAAGGCTCAAGCCCAAAAACGTTGGTCATGTATCTTTATCTTTGATAATATAAAGAACACTGATTGACCTGCTGAGTTTCTCCGGGATTGTGTTTTTACTTCAATCACTGCATCTATTCTCTCCTCTCCACTTTTTGCAGTACACCTGTAGAAAGTCAACAATCAAGTCCTCTTCTTAACAAATTTACACATTTATTTACTGCATACTTCAATTTTTTTAAATCCCCATTAAGAGTTAAAGTTTAAAACTCTCAAATACAATATTTCATTAACTTCCAATATCACATTTCTTCATGATCCTTTCATCTGCCTGCCTCTCACCAACAGAAACCACTACCACTCCAGTTCTATGTAACTTCCCAATGTCAATGAGAATCCATTCAAGTTCAACCACAAAAGAAATCTTGACTTAATCATGATTTTAGCATTGTATCAATGCATCCTCCTGCATAGTTATTCATTTCCATAAATACACTGCAACATGGTACCCCCCACCCCACCACCCCGCTTGTTTTCTTGCAACTTTCAACCACAAAGTGATAGAATTGTTCATTCAAAAAATGGAGTGTCCTGCAGAATTTCTTAATGTTACCTCAGGAGCAGCACAGTTTGCATAGTGGTTGGCACAATGCTGTTACAGTGCCAGCAATCAGGATCTGGGTTCAAATCCTGCACTGTCTGTAAGGAAATGTACGTCCCTCTGTTAGTGTGGGTTTTCCCCGGGGACTCCAAATTCTTCCCATCGTTCGAAACATAGGCTAATTGAGTGGAACGGGCTCGTGGACTGAACGGTCTGTTACTGTGCTGTTTGTCTAAATTTTAAAAATCTTGTTTTCCGCAAAGTGGTGTACAAAAAGAGCTGAAGAGTCCTATGCGAACAAATAAAAAATTAACTGTATTTAAAATTGAAGTATTAAAAACTTACTGGCTATCTCTGAAATATGTGAATCCTACAAAAGGTAACTGGTTTCCAGCGAAGGCTTTTGGAGTTGGAAATGTTTCTACTTCTCCTTTATCATCTTCAATATCATCAAAGTTACTTGTGTCTATGTCACTGCTCAATTCAGGCACAACGGGAGCTGCAGCTGTTACATACCAAAAAGAAAAATAAAAGAGATTAGCCTTTGCTTTTCCACCAACTAGAAATCTTATAAACTTACATATGAATGAAAAGCAAACATTTTAGTGTAATATAATATTGAAGGTCTCCTGACTGTCAAACTTGGGGATATTCTTCTCCTGCAGTACTAAATCTGAATCTGCCAATTGGCAACAGTTTATTTAAAAATAATTTCTACATGTCATTTAATTTATAGAATTAATTTCACTTTATTTGAAAAAATCAATTTCACTCTTGACAAACAATATTAGTTTGGAAATTTAATGAACATTATTTTCTTTACTTATTTACTAATAATATAGATAGTTTTAAAATTTTATTTATAACAGTAAATTATGAAGACATCCAATTTGTATCCACAAATCAAAATTTATCATAGGAAACTGGGATCAGATTTGGATGACAGTTGGATTACATCCAAAGTAATGTAATGTACTCTGAGGAATGAGGATAGAAAATGAAAGGAACCTAAACCGGGAATCTTTTTCTGATCACCACAAATAACCAGAGAATTTCTTTCAGACAATATGACCAATGTTTCAGATGCAAAATTAATTTTTTTATTCAGTTGATTGGAGTGCTTGATCAGTTTAATTTAGTTTGCCACTTCAATATGAAGGAATTTGATGCTCCTTTAATAATTCCATACAAAATTGGGACCAAACATGTTTGATCTACATCACATATCACCTACTATCAATGTGATTGATCAATCTGCACCTTAAAGTAGCAAGTGTGTAGTATTTTCAAGAGCTTTCAAAACAAATTAATCCAGTTATTCAAACATCTATCAATGATTTCTACGTTGATTGAAAATGCTTGAGACTTGTCAACAATGGAATTGCTCATGATTTATATATTTTTTTGAATATTTTATTTAAATTCTCCACGTATGTAGTTAATACAATTAGTTAATACAACAATAATAAAATTTTAAAAACACTACATGATATTTATAAACCCTCCCCTTCCCTGGCAGAGCTGACTCAAGTGCATGTGGTGCTCCTGATGGGAGCTGTTGGCAATAAGAATATTATCCAGATAGATGAATACGTAGTCCAAGCCACATCCAACTGAATCCATTTGCCTCTGGAAGATTTGCGCCCCCATTCTTTAACCCAAAAGGTAAAGGCAGGAACTCGAACAGCTGAAAAGAAGTGATGAGCCCCGTCTTTTGTAGCCTTCGTGACATAATTGAGCTATCAATAATCGCCACAAGATACCTTGGGTAGCATGTGCAGGGGGGATGCCCATGGATTCTTGAATGTTGTACTATCCCCATTTCCTCCATCTTGTGGGACTCCTCCTTGGCAAGCTGCAGGTTGTCAGGAGGCAGCCTGCAGGCCCGGGCGTGTACAGGTGATTCCTCTGTGAGGATATGGTGCTGGACACTATGCTGAGAAGAATTGGGGGGTGACTATACTCGGAAACTCCACTAAGATCTTGGCATAAGTGTTGTGAGAGAAAGTCAAGGTGAGATGCCAGTAGTGACCTGGTGTGGGCAAGGCAATGGAAGATCTTAAGAGTTCACAAAACATTGCCCTTTAAGGACAACAAGGAGGCATTTGGCTCAGAGGAAGTCTGTGCCACACAGGGATTGTGATACGTTTGCAGCAATAAGGTCCATTTAAACTGGGAAGGGCTGAATTTCATAGGGATGGTCCACACTACATCTGTTTGGAAATTACTGCCAATTTTTGGCACATATGCTGATGTCTGCTCCCACGTCGACCAGGAAACGAAGGCAGGAATGCTGGTCCCAAAGATGGAGCAGACTGTCTCCGTGGCCGACCATTGAAGCCATCAACGACTGCCGGCCGAGGTATTTCCTGGATGTAAATAAGATGGTCAGCAGCAGCGGACAGTGGAATCCCAGCGCTGATGGAAGTAGCATCACTATTCCTTCTCCGAGCTGTCCCCAGCTATGTTAGGTTTTCTCATCGGCGCAGGAACAGTACGAGCACTCAAGAGTGACGCAGCCACCCTGTTGGTGGCTGCTCAGCCATGTTGATTGACCTGTGATGTAACAACGTAGTCGATGGCAGGTCCGCCATGTTGCTTAGCTTGCCATAGGACATCAGCTCAGGCAGCCAACTGGCGAGGGTCACCGAAGTTGTCGTCAGCCAGGAGCAGGTGAATGTCCCCCAGCTTCAATTCTAGGAATATCTGCTCAAACAGCAGGCAGGGTCTGTGCCTGTCCATCAGCACCAGCATGTTGCTCATGAGGGCGGATGATGTGCGGTCGCCAAGGCCATCCATATGCAGCAGCCATGCGGCTCACTCATGGAGAGAGAGCCCCAAAGTGCATATAAGGAACGCTTTGAGTGCCTCATACCTTTCTTTGGTGGGGGGTTGCTGCAGGAAATTGACAATCCTTCCGGCAGTCTCTTGGTCAAGAGAAATGACCACGTAATAGTATTTTGTGGCATCAGCAGTAATTTACCTAACATGAAGCTGAGCCTCAGCCTGCTGGAACCAGAATCTAGGCAGCTTCAAGGACTCTGCATTACAGTCATCGTACGGTCCAAATTTGCCAATTTGGGCCGTAGGGGTCACCAAATTTAGCAAACAAAGACACAGTAGTTAGTGTGTCGGTTTAACTGGTTTTACTGGAACTCCCAAGTGAGCTTATAAGCACAACCTCCATGATACTTTGCTGCCCCCAGGAGCATTGTGACATCAGCCTGAAGGGCTGGCAACTCTTCAGTGTCTTGGGGCACTCATTCCCGCGTGAGCCTGCTCCTCTGTGACCCAGTTCGCTTGCGGATCGGTGCAGCCCCGCTACACTACTTATTTCTCAAATTGTAGGTAATTTTCTCGAAAGGAATACAACTCTGAATTTCTGCATTCCATCTTTCTATACCCAAATGTAAGTCCAACTTCCAGGTAAATGCAATACATTTTCTTGCCACTACTCGTGCAATTTTTACAAATTCCACTTGATAAATTGATTAATTTAGGTCTCGTCCATTGTATATTCTCCCAAGAGGAATAAATCTGAATTTTGTGGAAATACAATAACTCATGATTTATAAAACAAAATTATGAGATGTTGCACTTGAGATATGGATAAAAATGACCTGAATGAAATGCGACACATCCATTTAATAATCAAAAATTACATCAAAATAAATCAGAATCAAATGCTTGTTTCAAGGCATGATACATTTAGTGGGTGGCAATTTCTACTAATGTATTCAATACAGAAGAAAGTGTCTGTGCTTGGTGCATTTTTACATATCTTAAGCCTTGTCTGAAGTCCATTGAGGGAGCAACACCTCTACAGATCACATTGACGGTCTTCATCAGAATTAATTAGGAACTGCACCTTTAGAACCAACAGTTGATGATTAATCCTTAAAATGGTATTTGGATGATATTTCTTTTTGCATCCTCAACTTGTAATGTAGTTTTCAAAAGCACTGTTTTTCAAGAACAGTTCGCAAATGGATCAAGAAGTGGAAATTGCCAACTGTGGAACGATTGCATGATTTATGAAACATTCAGCATTAGTGACTTAGTTACCTGAAGAGTCTAGTTAACTGAAGAGTCTGTACTAAGTTCAAGTACAAAAAGAAGATAAATATTTTAAACCATTGATTAGAATTCTTTCCAGGCAAATTCTTATTTCAATAGGAACAAATATATTCTGATGGGGAATAAGCAAAATGAAGTTTCCTTCTATGGTGTGATTTAAATAATTATGAAGTATCAATCTATAGACATGCCTTCATGCTCATCGAGCATTGGTACCCTGAAGGCACTCTCTTTTGCTTTTCTTTCTCTTATTGTTAGAGGTGTCAGGAAACTGTTCATAACAACTCTTTGTTCGCCTTATAACAGACAAAAGTTTAAGTATATCATGTATATTATATCTTTATGTATTATAACATGACAATAAAAAGAGCCTTGATGATCAATCAGTTAACTGGACGAACTATCATTCTTGGTGCACTCTTGGCTCAAAACAATTTTTTTTTAAACAGACTCTTTATCTCTATTTAACAGAGATTTGAAAAAAATTGAAAAATATTTTCTTCATCTTCCACTATAAAGTTAAATACCAATGAATCAACATCGCAAAAGTGTAATTCAAGAATGAACTTAAAAGAACCACATAATCCACACAAAGAGTACAATATTTTTCCTTCCTTAATATTAGGTACTAATTCTACCAATTTTTACTTTAATAATCACAATTATGAGCAATTACATGAAAATGAAATACAATTTTAGAATGATTTAGAATGATTACCAACAAACACTTCAATTCAGAACACGAGGTTTTAGCCACTACCCTCCAACAAATATCAAATTTCAATATGAGAATCCAGAATAAAATTTTAACAATTTGATCCAATGCATTTTCCACTAAGCATTATTATGCATTTGATTAATGCATTTTCCACTGTTCGCAAACATCCTTGGAGCATATTGATGTTTAAAAAAAAGTGCTGATTCCCAAAATCGGTTTACATTTATTTCCTGCTTCCTAGAAGGAAACAGAAGCTTTTATAGCCAACAAATATGGAAAACTGACTATCCTGTACCCAAAAATAGTATTCCAGAAATGTTTTGATTTAAATGATGTTTATAAAAATTCAGCTTTTCCTCCATGTTTGCATTGAGCCAGTTTTTTGCTAATTGACCTCAATGATTTTCAATATTCAACAATTCCATCTTGTCTAAAGTGAGCATCTGTCTTCTATTGGTGCTGCAATCATAACCTTGGCTTGCTTTAATATTTGTCAGTTTTACTACATTTTTGATACCATTAAAACAATGAATACTTCAAGAATGATAAAATATTAAGCATTATTGGACTCAAAACAGTCTAAAAGTAACAATATTCAAAGACAAACAGCTTTTGATTAAAGGCCACTCTCTGATAGATTCTCTCAATGGACTGTATCTTGTTCGAGTTACAAGTGAAAACAGTTGAAAGTCGTGATGCACTTTTTTTAAAGCTTGGATTTGCCAGAAACTGCTTCAAAAAATAAAATATGGACCTTAAAATCAGATTGCTATAAATTTTGCATTTTGATTCAGCAGGATTTTATTTCTGTTGACATAATTTTAAAAAAAATGCCTTATATTAATGTATGTCTTGAATGTTGAAGCCATTCAGAAATTAGGATAAAGTGATTCATCAACACAAAAATTTGAAATTCACTACATCGAAGTGAGAAATTGGATACCTTAGTTCATTAATTAATAGCTTACAACTTGTACTAAAATTTTTCAGAAGTTATTCATGCCATTTTATCTAATTACGGAGTTCTTTGAAATTACACACATTCTGCAGCGAGAATTGATCTTCAGAATGATCATCAGTACTCACCTTCACGAATATTGTCCCATGACCACTGATCATTTTTGAAGAAAGAGTGACGCTTGATTTCTTCCACTCCATTTCTTCCTAACCGAACCTCCCTGAACATAATAAACTGAAATAAGTTAAATCAAGATCAATCAAAGCAGTGTCCAAGCCAAATATACAACTCATCTGTGAATACGCTTTTCTGCTTTTTGAGAGCTTAATGGTTCTCCATTTTCAGTATCAACATGACAAAAATGCTGTATTCTGCCACGTGTGGAGCAGCCCCTCTTAAACACTGACACACTGTGAGCATTTGGGGGAGGGACTCTGAACATAGCAAAAAGCTACCAAAGCTCAAATGCTGCTAAACTATTTGAAGAACTTGTATTACAAACAACCACCAATAAATTGAGAATTCAATGTAAATCATTACCATCTGGGGAAAATAAATACTTCAATTCCAAACTGCTAATTATTTACTTTGGAAATGTAAAATTGTATGTCAATATTTAGATAGGAAAATAGCAGTTGTAGCATACTTTTTGACCAATCCAGTCAGAACCAATTATGTACAAAAACTGTTCCTCAAAAATATTTTGGTTAAATGTTTAATTTTAGATAGATCTGCTAGAATTCAAGCACAAGAGATTAAAACGGGAATCACTATCTAATGTGTGAGTAACTGATTCCTATATTTTGAGTCCTAAATTTACTATTAACAGGAAATTATCTGCACGTGGTAAAAGTGTTCCAAGAAGTTTTTTAAAGAATGATAGAATACAAATGCAAGTACTGACCACAAGAAATAAATAGTTAAACTATTTAATGTTTGTTCACACATTTTAAAATGACACCTGCAATATTTGCACCCCCATTAATTACCAGCAATTTCATTTGTTTGGTTTTCAGTTGCATCCAAAAAATAGTAATTCCTCTACAGTACAAAATGCACTTTAAAAATATTAAATGTTTATTTTTCCTTAATGCATTAGAATGCCATCACCTTGAGCAAAACTTGCTCCAGGCAGCTGTAAATAGACACAGAAGGTTGATTATGCAACTAGTGGGGAAATGTTAAAGGTACAGTCGTCAACATTGTGCTCTTGCTTAAGAGATGGACACAGATACTGTATATATTCACGTAATAATCAAAATTTGTGGACCAATTTTAGGATAAAATTTAGGGGGTTGAGTATTACACGCATACTACTTTTGACCGCAGTAAGCATCTGCATCGTTCGAGGCATCAGGAGTTCTGATGGGCGGGCTGGCGACTGGGACCGAGTAATAAATCCACATTTAAGGCGTCGGGAACTTGGATGGGCAGGCAGCAAGTCCGTGATCAGGATGTTGGGAGCTCTGTTAGGTGGCCAGGACCTAGGCAAGTCTGTAGTCGGGGTTTTAGGAGCTCGGGTGGGTGGGCAGCCGGGGCCAAAAATGGGGCGGGGGCGGGTCAACTTTTACATGCAACACATTGAAATTGCCAGATTTTTTGGCCAAAAAGAGGAGGGTCAACTTTTACATGGGACCAACTATTACATAAGTATATATGATGTTTCAGAAGAGTCTTTGGATACTACTAAATGTCAGAATTACCACTGCTGTGGGATCCATATTTAAAATACATGTTAATTATGTTATTTTGATCGTTTTTTAAATTAATATATATGTTATATTATGATATTTTAATCTTTGATAGGCTCCAAAAGTTTGTAGAAATATGGATAGTTTGGGGTTTTTGTTAAGGGGATTGGGGTGGGTTTATATGTACTAATTAAGATTGTCTATTTTACTAATATATTTGTGTAATAACGGGGTTTGTATTATCTCTTTTTTAAAAAATATTATAAATAAAGTTAAAAAAAAAGAATTACCATTGCTGTCGCTGATTATAGTGACTTCATCGCCTGCCACTCTGGGATTACTGAAACTGCCTGTGTTAGAGAATCAAATCCAGTAAATCATTCATGCTAAACAGTACTTGCATGCCTTTGGAGAGTGAAGGTACTGTTTGAATGGAAGGCGTGGGGAAAGAAGAGCTAGTGGTCAAATGAGCATTGGAAGGCATGATGAAAATGGAGAGAGGTTTTGCTTCAATGCAGTGGGAGAGGTTAGCAGTTGTCCTTGGTTGGCTCTGTGGAAGCAGGATAATATTGGCCAAGTATGCCAACAACAAACATCTCCAGGACATGTCCAAGTTTATCTGCACAATACTTGCCGCAAAAATTGTGTTCTCACGCAAGGGTAACTGACAACAGGAAGCACTAAGTTGAATTTTATGAGTGATGGAAATGTTTTAAGAGGAGAAAAACAAATTGAATTGCATAAAACTGAGCAAGTCTTCAATTCCCCGGCAATAGTTCATTTTACACTGCAGAATCATGGCACACATGTCAGGAATTTTACAGAATTAATTTAATGGATACATATGGCTAATATGATGAAAGATTTGAATTTAGTTGATATTTGGCGTAGATTTAATCCTACACAGAAAGACTTTTCTTTTTATTCTTCTCGACATAATTCTTTTTCAAGACTTGATTATTTTTTAATTTCGGCACATTTATAGGATAAAGTTATATCTGTGGATTATAAGGCAAGGTTAGTCTCGGATCATTCATTGTTATTATTGGAATATCAAAGTTCTCAAGTTACACAACATACTTTAAGATGGAGATTTAATACTATGTTACTACAAAAGCCAGAATTTATTGTTTATTTGAAAAAACAAATTGAGGATTTCATTGCTAATAATGTTCATTCTGTTTCTGATCAGTTTGTTTTGTGGGATGCAATGAAAGCTTTTTTACGAGGTCAAATTATCAGTTATGCATCTAAATTGAAGAAAGAGAGAGTTAGAGAAACTTTTTTGAAAAATATTAATTTACCACAGTTAACTCAAGAAGATAGACAGGAGTTAGATAAACCTTTTATGGATAATGAAATTGAAATGGCTATAAAAGATATGCCAAATGGAAAAGCGCCTGGTGGAGATGGTTTTTCTATTGAGTTTTATAAGACTTTTTATGTTGATATATCTTCCTTATTTAAGAATGTAATACAACAACTTTATGATACTCTTCATTTACCTGAGTCCTGTTCTAATGCTATAATTACAGTTATACCAAAAAAAGATAAAGTCCCTTTACAGGTAGCCTCTTACCGTCCTATATCATTGTTAAATGTAGATTATAAAATAGTGGCTAAAGTTATGGCTAATAGGTTAGCTCAGTATTTACCAAAGATAATACATCGTGATCAAGCAGGTTTTATTAAAAATAGGTATGCTTCGGATAATATTTTATGATTAATTACTTTAATAAATAGATCTAAATCTCAGAAGAATTATCCAATGGTGGTTTCATTGGATGCAGAAAAGGCATTCGATAGAGTAGAATGGAAGTTTTTATTTAAAGTACTTGAGAAGTTTTCGTTTGGTCCCTCATTTATTGGTATGATTAGGGCTTTGTATAATGGCCCGAAAGCTAGAGTTGTTACTAATGGTTTGCTTTCAGAATCTTTTAATTTAACAAGATCTACTAGACAAGGATGTCCATTATCACCCGCTTTGTTTGCTTTAGTTATTGAACCTTTAGCACAATTAATACATCAGAATGAAAGTATCAAAGGTATGAGAGTTTTGAATGAAGATTATAAAATAAATTTATTTGCGGATGACGTTTTGCTGTATTTGGTGGATCCTGATGTTTCTCTGCCAGCACTTCAAGATTCTTTAGAGATTTATGGTCAATTATCTGGTTATAAGGTTAATTGGACTAAAAGTGAAATTTTATCAATTAGTAAAGATGATTATTCAATGTTTAGAAATATTACGAATTTGAAGTGGACAAACCAAATTAAATATTTGGGAATTAATGTTAATACTGATTACCAAAACTTATATTCACTTAATTATCTTCCTTTAATGAAGAAGATTAAGGCAGATTTAGTTAAATGGAAAGATTTACCTTTGGGTTTATTAGGAAGAATTAATACTATAAAAATGAATATTTTTCCTCGTATACAATATTTATTCCAATCAATTCCCTGTTTACAAAAAAGATTTTTTAAGGACTTATATAAGGTAATTAGGGATTTTTTGTGGAAAGGAAAATTCCCTAGGGTGGCGTTGAAAAAATTGATGTGGGATTTTCAATTTGGAGGGTTACGACTACCTAATTTTCAATTTTATTATGAAGCAGCTCAATTTAGATTTCTTAGCGTATTAATGGCCACACAAGAAACGCCTAGTTGGGCACAGATAGAATTGGTAGTTATTTCTGAAAAATTTTCGAATGAATTTTTATTTCGATGGAATAAAAATTTGTTACGAACTTATGATGTACCAATATTGAAACATTTAATGAATTTATGGACAAGTAAATTACATAAAATGGGAGTGAAAAATAAGTGGTCGGGAAGATTACCATTATTTAATAATCAACTTGTTCCTTTCACGGTATCTAATACTATTTTGAAACAATGGGAGGAGAAAGGAATACATAATTTATCTGACTGTTTTTTAGAAGGTCATTTTTGTTCTTTTGTAGAATTGCAAAAGAGATTTGATATAAGTGGTCATTCTATATTTGTGTATTATCAGTTAAGATCTTTTGTAAAACAGGTATGTGGTTGCCAAATGAATTTATTGTCTGAAACTGATTTTGAGAAATACATGCTCTCATTTCCAAAAAAGGGTTATATATCAGGCTTGTATCGTATTTTGTTGGAATGTGAAAGTAAAATAGATTGGGATAAAGATAAAATGAAATGGGAAAAAGATTTAAGCTTAACAATAACTGAAGAAGATTAGTCTGAAATTTGTCGTAACAGTGTTTGAAAATTGATTAATGCTAGATTGGCGATGATCAATTATAGTTTTATACATCAATTATATTTAACACACGAAAAATTAAAAAAATTTGGTTTTAGTAAGTCAGATCTTTGTTTTCGTTGTGATCAGGTTTCTGGTACTTTTTTACATGCTGTTTGGTTGTGTGATCGGTTACAACAATTTTGGAAAGGTATTCAATCTGTATTTAATAATCTATATAATCTTCATATTGTATTAGACCCTGATATATTTTTATTAGGGAATATGCAACCGTTGATTGATTTAGAATTAGATAATTACCAGATTTCTTTTATTTATTTAGCGTTGGCAGTGGCGAAGAAATGTATAGCGATTACTTGGAAGAATAGAAATGTATTGTCTTTAGATAGGTGGTATTCAGAGATGAAGTTTTGTTTGGTCATGGAAAAAATATCATTTTCTATACAAGATAAGATGTCTTTTTATGAGTTAAAGTGGACTCCATTTATTGATTATATACAATTTAAATAAGTTTGAATTAATTTTTTTTTCATTTTTTTTAAAAAACTTTTCATTTATATATATATATTTTTCTATATATATGTTTTTTTCTTTCCTTTTATTAGTTTTTTTTATTAGTTGGCTTTTTTTTCATTTTAAGTTTTTTTTGTTTGTTTTTGTTTTTTTATATATAGTTTTATGTAATAAAAATTTTGTGGACTAAAAATTAATACATAATTAATATTTTTTTATATATATATTGATTTTCTTTTTAAGATTTTTTTAAATTTTTTTTTCTCTTATTATACTAACTATTAATTCTTCACTCTTTATTGTGGGGGTGGGGGTTTACGGATTAAAAATAGTTTCTTTTCTTTTAGTCTTAGTTTTTAGTTGCCAGGGGGAGATTTTGAGATTGGTATTGTATTAATTATGTTACTTTGTATTTGTATTACTTCGTTTTGTATTTTTTTGTATGTGAATTACTGACTTTCTTTATATGTTAAAATTAATAAATAAAGTTTCAAAAAAAAAAAAAAAAGAATTAATTTAATGGAATAGAGCATTTCAATTTATCTGCATGCATCAACTTAAATTATTTCCAAAATTACTCTAGTACAACCTAATAATTCATAAATACGGTGGATATTGAGTCCTGAAGAAAATCTTCACAAATAAACTTGAAGAAACAACAGTGGATAACAAGAGAAATGCTGTTACCATTCAGGACAAAGGGTCTTGGAACTGTCTTATTTTATGGATTGCATGTGATTTGAACAAGACTGAAACAAAGACATGAGCAATGCAAATGAATACACGGATTCTGATGAGTATGTTAGTAACGCTGGGAGTGAGGAGTTGTGGGAAATAACCAAGGGGAACCAAGATGTTCTGGCAATTGGACAAGTAGTCTACAAAGACTACTAGTTGAATGCATGTTTAATTGACAGTGAACGATGCAATGCCAATAAAATTTAATTTGAAGACACATTACAATTTTAAATACATCCGTTTTAATTTATAAAATACAGAATAAAAATAAATTGATGTCTTCCAGAAGGTACAAAAGAATCAATAGATGACATGAAGATGTGTTTCATTATATTCTAATCTTTCATCAACTGATTTCTTTTTTTTAAGAATGCAAAAACCATTCAACTGGAGCTTAAAAATGAAAATAAATCAAATGAGTTGATTTTCCATTTGTCAACAGCAAACCATAATCAATACCCTCTCTTTGAAAAAGAAAATCAGAAATATTTGAAAGCAATTAAATTTGCAGCAATTAAATAAAACAGTACAAAAACAAAATAATACTAATTATAAAAAATTGATAAATTAAACTAAGTGGACTTTTTGGAGCCCAGCAAAAGGTTAGACTGTGAGCTGTGCTATTTTTCACACCAATAAGAGGGCACAGTGGAATGACCAACTCAGACAATATACAGTACAACTCTGATTCTCCAAAATCGGATTCTCCAAAATCTTCATTTATCCAAAGTTTATTTTAAAATTTTGGATAAATGAAGATATCCAAAACAAATCAGAAATCCTTATTTATCCAAATTTTTTTCAGAGTCGAATTGTTCTCCCAGGTTGAAAAGAAATTCGACATGAAAGTAGAACAATTGTCCTCATTTCAGGTAACTCCCTCCCTTCTCTCTTTCCATTTCTTCTTTACCATCCCCTATTGACTTTTCTCTCCAACTATCCCTCTCAAACTGCATGTTTCTATCTCCCAGCCAAACAGTTGGAAGAATCCCTTGTCCAGGCGTAATCAAGGAGAGCGGCCTCCCAGGCAGGAGCAGGACATCAGGCTCATTGGTGTTCCCTCTACTTCCCTCCCCATCTCAGCATATTGGACATCGACTCCTCCCCTCGGCCCAATTCCACGGGTGCATGAGGATTCGGAGTCGTGACTCTGGAGTCAGGAGCTCCAGTGATCAGGGAGACAGGAGCCTGCCAACTAACCAGTGATGTTCCACCAGCCCAGGAGGCTTCCCTGGGGATCAGCAGCAGGTTCGTGTTAGGGATCGGCAGCGGTGGTTGGGAAGTCTCGGTGATTGAAGGCGGCATTGGGACTATCCTGGTGATTGGTGGCAGCCAGCATTTTGTAGTGAGATTTAAACACTATTTTAATGCTTAAAAAGCCTTCCCTTGTTGTATGCTATTGTTTAAACATTGATACAAGTGATTTGCTGTTGCTACCAGGCTGGTTTTTTTTAAATGACCAGTTCTCCGAAAAAAAAGCTTATCCGATGTAGGCCCAGTCCTGACCATTTTGGATAATCGGAGTTGTACTGTATCAGTATATCAGCAAAATCTTCATGGGAGAGACATCATTTCTACACTCAACTTCATTTCTGATGGACTCAATTATGTGGCTAACCTGCAGTGTTTATCATGCAAGATCAATATTTTACATTGATAATAAAAGAAAAGCACATTACACATCCTGGAGGATGCCAAATGGTTCTTTGATCTTGGTTTCCTTTCTGACCTTACCATTTATTATTTGAGTATTCAGTATCTGGGGGAGAAACAATTGAATCTGATATTGCCAGTCAAATTACATCTTTTCAGACAAAACTGGAAAAGTACATCATAAATCTGAAGGAGACTACAATAGGTGTACAAATAGGACAGCAAAAAAGTAAATTTGTTTACTTGCAGGATGAGTCTATGGAATTAATAATGGGAAAAAAAAAGAAACCACTGAGATTCTAAATGACTATTTGCACTGGTCTTCACAGAGGAAGATACCATAAAAAGAGGTGGAGCAAATTAATGTGGCAATAAATCTATTAAGAAGGTGATTTAGAAGATCCCAAATCAGCACAGTTAGCATAGCAGTTAGTGCAATGCTATTACCGCACCAGCGACCCAAGTTCAAATCCACCGCTGTATATTAAAGAGCCTGTAACATTCTCCTGGCATACAGGGATGCTCCGGTTTCCTCCAACTCTTCAAAACATACGTGGATAAGTGGTTTAAATATTGGAGCCTCATTGATTTATGCACCTTTACTATTAGATTAAGGAACAGTGTACTTCAACTATGTTTACTAATTTGATACAAAAGTAGATGGGTTAGCAAATTTTGAAAATGCAAAGAGATTACAAAGGGATATTTGCAAGTTAAATGAGTGGACAAAAGTCACCAAATGAATAACACAATGGGATAATAATTGGTTATCCACTTTGATACAAAGAACAAAGAACCAAATAATTTAAAATGGAGTAAGATTACAAAGTCATCTGTTTCTTTCACACTCCTTTTCAACAAGTGTTTTCAGAGCACAGGATTGAATCGGGATGCAATTTCTACAGAAATTTGGAAACTTCATTGTCAGCAGCCATTACTAGGCTTTTAAAGATAGAAGTATAATGAAGATTACACCAAGCAGAAAGAATGGATTGGTCAGAAACAATGGATTGGTCAGAAAGAATGGATTGGAGTTTTTTTTTAAATTTGCTCTACAATACTTCAATTCACTTCTCATCAAACAGACCAAGGGGAATCTACTGAATTTAATACAGTTGGCACAATTTTAAATCACTTCCCAAACATCCAACCTTCACAGCACAGAAAGCAGTCAGCCAATGCTGTCCACACCAGCTTTTGTACTGCAATCCAATCAGTCCATTCCTTTATTTTTACCTAACAAGGTCACAAGATATAGGAGCAGAAGTAGGCCCATTGAATCTGCTCTGCCATTCTAGCCATGAGCTAATCCATCCTCCCACTCAGCCCCAGTACCCAGCTTTCTCCCGACTAATCAAATACATGCCAATCTCTGCCTTATATACACATAACAACCTTGATTTCTCAGCCGTCTGTGGCAACAAGTTCCACAGACTCACGATCCTCTGACTAAAGAAATTTTACTTCATTTGTTTTAAATTGATGCCCTTTTATCCTGAAATTGTGCTCTCTTGACCTAGAATCCCCTACCACGGGAAACATCCTTGCCAAATATGCTCTGTCTAGGCCTTTGAAATTCCTCTATGAGGCCCCCCCCCCCCCTCATCCTTCTGAACTCCAATGAGTATAGTCCAAGAGCTGACAATCATCCCTCATCAGCTAACCCTTTCATTTGTGGTATCATTCTAGTAAATCTACTCTTAACCCTCTCCAATGCTAGCACATCTTTTCTCAAATAGGCCCCCAAAACTGTACAAGTGAGGTCTCACCAGTGTTTTATGGAGTTTCAACATTACATCGCTATTCCTCTGGAAATGAATTGCATTCGCCTTCTTCAACTTTATCCTGCATGAGGGCTCCCAAATCCCTTTGCACCTCAGAATTTTGAATTTTCTTCTCATCTGAATAATCTATTTCTTTTACCATATAATTTCCACATTGTATTTCATCTGCCATTGTATTTCTAACAGCCCAGAAAATTATTTTTCTTCAAGTTTAAGATTTTTTCAGATTTATTGTAAGAGTACATACCAGTGTTGAAATACCCATATAATTCACATTTGAAAGCTAAAACTCACTGTCTGGCATGCTTGTCACCTGTCATTACCATAAGCGACATAGAAAATTTTTCTTGATTAGCCAATCTCAACATATTCTTCTACTTCCAAAGACAGAAATAAACATTCAAAGCCCCTGTATTCCAGTGGACAATTCAAAACTGTGACATTTTGTTTGTATTCTCTCTCTTCATTCTGTTGTCATTGCATGGCCCTTCACAGCTCTATATCACAGATCTAACCATTTCACCAGGATACAGCAAACCCCTAGTATCCTGCATCCATGGGGATTGGTAGATGCTGGATAACTAAATTTTCTGGTTGGTTGAGACTGTGTGTTGTGTGATTGCCGACTAATGGCGAGGCGTGCCAATTTTATACTTCCATATTTTTTACCCATTAATTTTCCACATATTTTTGCCTGTTGCTTGAGGCTGCCGCTTACTTGAATTCTAGATAACAGGGTTTTTAACTGTGATTCTCCTTTGAAATCCATGTTTTATTTCTTTTTCAATTTAAAAAATGTTATTCTGCCCCATATCCAAGACAGTCGTGCCAAAAAAAAAAGCAGCGGTCTTAACATTGCCCCAGCAAGCTCATTGTTTTACTATCGCTCTGCTTTGCGCTTTGGCCAATTTCTTAAACATGCTTTCAATCAGCCTCAATTTCTCAGTCTTTTTTTGGGATATAAACAAGAATTATGCAGATGATAGTGCAGTACACAAAAATGCTGGAGAAATTCAGCAGATCATGCAACATCCATAGAGACTAAAAGATAGTTGATGTTTTGGGCCCAAGCACTTCTGTAGGAATGCTGAAAATCAGTTAGATGCCATAATAGAAAGAGCACAGCCTAGTAGGTGATGGATGGATACATGTGGAAGGAAAAGAAGAGAAAGAGAAAGAAAGTGATAGACAAAGAGGAAAGAAAGGGGTAAGAAAGATAGCTCTCTGATGTGAAAAGGAAATTAAGGGGCTGGGGAGCTGGACAAAGGAAAACAGAGCTAGGAGGGAGAGAGAGAGACTAGGGTTGGAGTTAACAGAAATGGGAGATGTCAATTTTGATGGGGACTAGTGGACTGTTCCTCTAATTTACAAGTGGCCTCAACTTTGGCAGTACATAAAATCATAGACAAGTGTTGCTTCACCTGTGAATCTGTCAAACTGTGTTGGGGCCTTGAATGGTGGTGAAAAAAGAGTATTAGGTTTAAGTGTAGTGCTTTCCAGTGGTCACAAGGTACTCTGATGGTGGTGGTGGTGGGGGGGTGGGGGGGAGATTACAATTGGAGGTAAGGGATGAGTGAGGATGGAAATGCAGAGGGAGAGAAAGATGTGTCTGGTGGTGGGATTCTATTATAGGGGGCAGAAATTGCAGAGAATGGACAGCATTCTACTTGTCTTCATCGACAACACCAACAGCTTCTGCATCCAACATAATATTCTTCACAATTCTTCTGTGAATCTGTAGGGGTCATTTACTGCTTTCAGTACTCCCAATGCAGCCTCCACTACATGTAAACTGCAGTTCTGTACAGCATTGTGTACTGGACCTTTGTATTGAGAGTTATTCTGAAAATTTATGTGAACAGCAATTATATTCCCATTCTCAGCCTTGATCGTTAACTTATAAAAAAAATTTCTAAAACATTAAAGTCAGTGTCAGTTCCTTCTCCAAGTATTCATTGCATTTCTCCTGAATTACTATATTGAAGCCTTTCCATCATTGTAGTTAAGCCAAGTGGGCATGCAATCCTAAGAACATTTTTACACATTTTAAAACATGTTTTTTTTTTCATTTCACTGACATCTGTCCCATATCTATTAATTGGAAGATTATACAAGACATGCAAAATATCATTTTCAATTTCCTCAGTGAAATCAGATATATTCGATGTCTATTTGAGAATGTTCAGTTCTTCTTGTGCAATCCTCTCCACCCCTTCCCACCACCAAAATTTACCACATCCACTGCCTCCCTTCTAAGAATAGGGCAACAAACTTGTGCTTGATCAAGATCCATACAAATAATTCATTTCCAATCATACCCTTTTAGTCCATTCTCAATCTGTAATCATTCCCACCTCTCCTCTTAATATTTACACCTTCAAAGATAGCTCTTGAGTTTCTTTTTTTATGTCACCCATCATTCTGCTTTTATATTAACTTCTGCCCAGAACTTATGACCGGCGCCCCACAGAGTTAGGGGAGTCCCACACAGGGCCATTAAAATTTTTGAATGAATTATGCCATCAAACATTTGTGTCTTAATTTCTTGCATTTTAAACAAGGGGTTATGATTGCTTTATTTGGAATTTCTTATAGAGAATATGGTAACAATGTATTAGTGTCTTCCTGTAGGTAATCAAAATCATATATTCAGTTAGTTCTTTCTAAGGATTCACAATGCCAATTCAGACCTTCCATCCAAAAAAGTGAACCACTGATGTAGATTATCCTGTTCTATCACAATTTTTCTCAATTGGACGAGTTGCACTTGTATCAAGTTCAGCATATCTGACTTCAGAGATATTGTTCATTAGCGGAATATAAATTAGCAAGAGATACTTTACTGTCCATTTTGCAGGACAAGGAAGGACACTTGATAGATACAGGAATGTTTGTGCTTCAAACTATTTTTAAGCTTGAAGATTTTTGAATCGTGATTACAAAAGGTTTTAGATTTAAATTGTGCTTCTTAAATAATACCTCAAACAGAAGGTACAATTACACATTGGCAAATGTTTCATACACATTTATAGCCTTTTGAGAAAAATACCTGTCTGTCAAGAAGGCACAGATGAGATCTTTGGCATGCTTTGAGATTTCAACGTCATCTGGAAAGTTGAGTGAATTTTTGTGATCCATAATTTTACTGTATGTACCAACAAGGGAATCTGCATAAAATGGTGTATCACCTGATAAGAGTATGAAAGGAATTCAAGTAAGATGAACTGCACTTTGGTGTTCCTGCAAAAACTTCAAACATGTTAGCAATAATGTTGAGTCTCTCAACATAGATACACAAAATATATTTCACAGTTCACTTTTTCAGCCATTGATTTTTGCAGAAGGTATAAAAAAAGAATTGAATTATTATGGACTGGCATTAGGAGCAACACTATGTTTCCGTTCTCCCAGTTCAGCACCAGTGGCAGCACTACTGCTTCAACAGCTCTGACAGTGCCACCATTTTTTTAGGCCATGTCTAATACAGGTGCCGAACCTTTTATCAGGAATTCTGAAAACCAGCAATCTCCAAAAACCAGGACTTTTTTCAGTAGATGACATCTGCTCATCAAAGATGGAATTTGGCACTAATTAGTGTGATTATTACTTTATAAGCACAACTCCATGTCGGGCTTAGTCGCTGATTAGCACGATCGTTACTTTATAAGAGCACATCCCTGTCAACCATCATTGCCACCCACCTTCCCAGTCAACACTACCAGTCGGAAACCTCTGTGAAGCCTATGACCATGGCAGAGCTACAGAGTCTCCTATGGGTAGCAGTAAGATGCAGAAAAGGAAGAGTCTTTCATTATCGATTGAACAGAAGGAGTTATTGTGGAAGCTTGATAGTGCCGTATCTGTGCATCGTCTAATGGAAGATTATGGTGTGGGAATGTCCACCATATATGATTTGAAGAAACAGAAAGAACAGTTGTTGAAGTTTTATAGTGAGCGTGATGACCACAGACTGATGAATAAAAGGAAAACTTTGCATAGGGCAAAATCATGGCTATTGACTGAGTGCTTATTGAATGGGTGCGACAACGAAGAAGTAAATGTATGCCATTGACTGGTCTGCTTATAATGAAACAAGCTTGAAAATTCCACAAAGGTGAGGGTGAGTGTGAATATTCACATGTTTGGCTTTAAACATTTAAGAAGCGTCACAGTGTAAACTATCTTAAAATCTGTGGTGAAAAAACTTCTGCAGATTATGATGTAGTTGAATGTGTCTTCAATCTGAGGCGCCTGCAAGCTCACACCAAGACACAAGAGAAACTTGTCCGTGAACTACTCTTTGCAGACGATGCCACTTTAGTCCCCCATTCAGAGCCAGCTCTTCAGCGCTTGACGTCCTGTTTTGCGGAAACTGCCAAAATGTTTGGCCTGGAAGTCAGCCTGAAGAAAACTGAGGTCCTCCATCAGCCAGCTCCCCACCATGACTACCAGCCCCCCCACATCTCCATCGGGCACACAAAACTCAAAACGGTCAACCAGTTTACCTATCTCGGCTGCACCATTTCATCAGATGCAAGGATCGACAACGAGATAGACAACAGACTCGCCAAGGCAAATAGCGCCTTTGGAAGACTACACAAAAGAGTCTGGAAAAACAACCAACTGAAAAACCCAACAAAGATAAGCGTATACAGAGCCATTGTCATACCCACACTCCTGTTCGGCTCCGAATCATGGGTCCTCTACCGGCATCACCTACGGCTCCTAGAACGCTTCCACCAGCGTTGTCTCCGCTCCATCCTCAACATTCATTGGAGCGCTTTCATCCCTAACGTCGAAGTACTCGAGATGGCAGAGGCCGACAGCATCGAATCCATGCTGCTGAAGATCCAACTGCGCTGGGTGGGTCACATCTCCAGAATGGAGGACCATCGCCTTCCCAAGATCATGTTATATGGCGAGCTCTCCACTGGCCACCGTGACAGAGGTGCACCAAAGAAAAGGTACAAGGTCTGCCTAAAGAAATCTCTTGGTGCCTGCCACATTGACCACCGCCAGTGGGCTGAAATCGCCTCAAACCGTGCATCTTGGCACCTCACAGTTTGGCGGGCAGCAACCTCCTTTGAAGAAGACCGCAGAGCCCACCTCACTGACAAAAGGCAAAGGAGGAAAAACCCAACACCCAACCCCAACCAACCAATTTTCCCCTGCAACCGCTGCAACTGTGTCTGCCTGTCCCGCATCGGACTTGTCAGCCACAAACGAGCCTGCAGCTGACGTGGACATTTACCCCCTCCATAAATCTTCGTCCGCGAAGCCAAGCCAAAGAAAAGAGATGAATTTGCCAAAATGATACATGATCAAAGCCCAGAGCAAATTTACAATGCTGTTGAGACGGCTCTCTACCTTCCTAGAAGATGAAAAACCACCATCAGGTTTCAAGGACTTGAAGTACAGGATGACTGTTCTTGGGTGTGCAAATGCTGCAGGCACACACAGGTTAAGGTTAGCAGTGCTTGGAAGAAGTCAACATCCTTGTTGCTTTAAAGGTGCAACAAGGTTAACTATGATTATGCCAATAGGAAAGCATGGGTAACTTGAGAAATTTTTACTGATTGGTCAATGACCACTTCTACTGGCTGCACACACACTGTATTAGTGTGCAGACAAAGACATTGTTACGAAGGCTGGTCCAGAAGAAAACTGCAAAATGTTATTGCTCTTAGACAATTGCTCTGAGCATCCCCCTGCTGAAGTTTATGAGAAATAATGTGTTCGGCATTTACCTTCCTCCTCATGTTACATTGTTAATATAGCCTTGCCACCAAGAAATTTTACGCTCAATGAAAAGCAACTACAAGGACTTTTCTTCTGAATTGCGCACTCAGTGCAGTCAACATTAAAGACTTCTTGGATACTTTCACTCTAAAGGACACATTTAATGCATGGAGAAATTTAACTGAAGCAATATTAAAACATGCTTGGTATAAACTTTGGCTGTCAACAATGTTCGATGAAAATGAGCCTGAAGGTGAGACTTTGAAGGTTTTCGTGTCAGTAACAAGAGGAGTATGATCGCTAACCTCATTGCCAATGCCAAAAGTGTGGCAGCAGAAAATGTAATCACATTAGAGGCAGCTGACATCGAAGAAGTGCTGAACATTGACAATGATGCCCCTGTTGTGCATTCCTTGAGTGATTGGGAAATTGCTGAAATGGTGATATATACAGATAAGCACAAGGAGAGTGGTGATGAAGACAAAGACTGTGCGCACAGGTGAAAAAAATGCTCATTGATGATATAGTTAAAATATGCAATCAGTTGATTGGTGGGATGGAACAACATTCATTTATCAGTTAGCATGAGATTATGGCTGTTTATTCAATTAAAGGGAGACTGCTTAGACAGAAACCTCTTAATTGACAATGGAATAAGTCTTTAAAAAGATGATGCAATGTTTGAGCTGTAATGTGCATTTACTGCATTTGCATTTTTTGAGATGTCTGAGCCAGTTTTATCTTGAAGTTTTACTTTAGAGTAAAAAATGCTAGTGATATTATGTCTTTTTTTTAAATTGCATTTGCTTAAAGGGACTGCCATTTTAAAATGATTCCGAAATCCGGAAGATTCCGAATAAAGGCAGGTGTCCGGTCCTGATGATTCCCGATAAAAAGTTAGGTACATGCTTTTCAACACTATTTTCCTACTGGCTCTGCAGAATCATAGTGTAAAAATCTAACATGAGAAAAGACTGATAATAACTAACACTAAATAGTACTCACTAACCAAAAAAAAAACATTTTCAATTTACTTTATAGATTTGACATATTTAGTATGTTTCCCAACTTACCTACTAACATTTCATACAAGAAAACTCCAACAGACCACCAATCACATTCCCGCCCATAATAACCATCTCCACCCTGCGATTTTAGTACTTCAGGAGAAATGTAATCAGGAGTTCCAACTGCTGTATCACATCGAACCATTCCAGTCTGTGTATTAAGATACGATTGTAATTAAAACATCCTTACAAAATAAAATGCTGATCCAAAAGTTTTTATGTCACGCACAGTGTTTTAACTGCACCAGATAGTCCAAGGGACCCAAACATGTTACATTTTCCAAACAATCTGCACTTCAATGAATACTAATCATTTCCATGCCAAATGTAATTTGAAAGAAGCTGAAGTTAATTTACAACAATTGAAAGATTAAAAAAATATATTCAAAGTTAATATAAATAGTATATGATATTAAAAAATGGACAATTTATACAGTCAATCTACTTGCATATCATAAATCTGCCAAATTGAGACTTCAGTAGAATAAAAATCCTACAGTGAACAATGAGAAAAATTTTAATGCACTTTATAAAGGTATTTCTAGAAATTGTTCAAACACATTTCACATCTTTTATCTGCTAATCAACTTACCGAATCCATTTTCATGCAAGTGCCAAAGTCTGCCAACTTTAAATGTCCTAATTTGTCTAAAAGCATATTATCAGGCTTAACGTCTCTGTGTATAAAACCCATTGAGTGAATGCCATCCAAGGCGAGCACTACTTCGGCAGTGTAGAACTTGGCCCATCTTTCAGGCACATCATAATTGCTCATGAGATTTACAAGGTCACCACCAGGCATATATTCCATCACCATATAGAGATACCTGTCATCCTGAAAGGCATAAAAAAGCTGCAAACAAAACGTAGCAACCAATTAGAATTCTTGTTTCAAAAATGATGGAAACTTACAGAAAAATTAAAGCTTACCTTGAAATTAGAAATAGTTACATTACAATGATAGATATTTAATTGTTTGGAAAATATAAACACATTATCAATTAAATAATTCAACCAATATAAATTGCATTTTATTGTGAGTAGTGCACTTGAGAGTTGTTTTAAAAAGCTAAGCAACTGTATAGTTTGATCTTTGTTCAGTTTCTATTGCACTGATCATGCACATAACTTTCAGACTTAGCAAACTATGGAGAGTAAAATAAAACAATACAATATACACTATAATTACTACCATATTGGTTACTGCCAGCTGGATTAAGTTACCAAGATAAGTAAATACATTAAGCTACAAAGAAATGGCACTCTGGAAATGCAATTTTAATACTCACATGCTTGCATCACATGTCAGCGTGCTAAAACAACTCTGTCTGGTAACTTAGCTAGAATTAGCTACATTTGGTTAACTGAGTATTTAGAAGTGGCTGAATTGTATTGCAGTAAAAATCCAAAAATCTAGATGCCAGAAATCCACACCACCCAAGAATCTGCACTCCCAAACCTTTTAAATTTAGCGACCTTTTGTGCGCGTGCAGGCATGCATAAATTCCACAGATGCACAGCACCAAAATACAGGTAATCTTATCACAAAGAAATCCACGTGGAAACTGTATTTTCCTTTTACATAGTTCATTTTTAAACATAATCTCAAGTATTACACACTTTTCTGTAAAGTGTTGACTTTATTGTTCTTTAAAACTTTCATTTTGATAAATGAAGCATGCTGTTTTTGCTAATGAATAAACTATCAAAATGTTCGTCTTCTTTATTCCTCCCTCAATTTGAACTTTAAAAGTACTGTCCAAGAATCTGGAAAATCCCAAAATCCCTACTCTCCAATTAGTCTAGATTTTAGGACTTTTACTGTATCCTTTAATAAATGCATGGAAATAATAGGAAATAGGTTAGATGATCCTAATATGCTTGGTTAGAAAAAAGCTGGCAAGAAGTTTTAACCCTTTTGAATAAAACTTCCTTAGCCAGTGAAAAGAGGAAAGATGATGAAGTAACTCAGCCCCGCTGCACTTCTTAACTCCCACTGGAAAGAAACCATTGATAAGCAAGTTTACCGAGGAGTCACGTGATGCAGCAGTGGCTGGTAGGAGAATACCGGCCCTCTCCAGAAAAGAAGGAAAAAAGCAAAGCCACAGACACACAAACCACAACAAATTAAAAAATAAAGATGTGGAGGAAATGGCACCAAAGAAAGAAAAGCCAAAAATAACAGGAAGAAAAGAAGAAGGAAAGACGTCGGAAGAGAAAGGTGAAGGCCTTACCTGTACGAAGAAGCAGGGACCCACCGTGGAAAGAGGAGCCCACTCCCTGAGGTCAGTGGAAACCCTGAAGGGTCGCGAATCACCGAACGCAGAACTACAAGGATGGCTCACGGAGCCAAACAGAGGTGCGCAACCGCACATGCGCACGACAAAGACCACACCGTCGGGAGGGGGGACCAGCTGTGGAGTGGAACTCCACAGCTTGAACAGCTGAGAAAGACACGACAACAGGGCTCCCAGCAGGAAGATATAGAAAATAACGGGAACGGGAGGGAAGAGAATGAAAAAAGGAAATCAGAGACTCAGCAGATGACCAGCCCAGAGGAAGAGGACCAACATCAAGACACCATTAATAAAAAAAAATACACAGCAAACTGAAATAAACAGCCCAACAAGAAAGTCAGAAGAGACACAGATACAAGGAAGAGAGGTAGAGGACACAGGTCCGGGAGTGAACACAGGGGAAGAGGAGGGAGAGCATCAAGCTCTGTACAGAGAAATGGAAGATGAAGGGAATGGACAGGGCATGGATAAAAAAAAAATTAAGAATATATGGAAGCATTAAAAGAATGGCTGACACGAGAATTTGGTGAAATAAAAAGAAGAAAAGGTACAGAATAAAAAGTGCGTAGATTAGAGATGGTCATGACAGAAATAGGGAAAAGGTGGAAGAACGAGAAACAGCCGTAGAAATGGAAGTGGACGACTTAAAAAGGAAACTGGAAGAATCTGATAAAAAAGTTAAAGAAACACAAGAGTTGTTAGCTCAGAAGATGGATATAATGGAAAACTATAATAGGAGAAACAATATAAAGATAGTGGGCCTTAAGGAAGATGAAGAAGGCAAAGATATGAAAGAATTTATAAAAGAATGGATCCCCAGTGTCCCAGGAATGCCAGAATTACAGGAAGGAATGGAATAGAAAGGGCACACAGAACATTAGCCCCTAAACCACAGCCACAACAAAAAACCAAGATCCATTCTAGTAAAATTCCTGAGATATACGACAAGAGAAAATATATTGGAGACGGCAATGAAAAAAATGAGAGAAGACAAAAAGCCACTGGAATACAAATGTCAAAAAAAAATTTCTACCCAGACATAAGTTGTGAGCTCCTGAAGAAAAGGAAGGAGTTTAATGCAGCAAAATCGATCCTATGGAAGAAAGGCTATAAATTTATGTTAAGATAGCCAGCGGTGCTTAAAATAGTTATCTCGGGGCAGCAAAGTAGACTGTTCTCGGATCCGGAGAAAGCACGAGAATTTGCAGAATGCCTGCAAAACAGACAGAGAGATGAAGAGATGTAACAAGAACAAGAATGATGACAAACTTCATATAAAGAAGAAAAATAATAAGTAAGAACTAAGAAGAGGAAGAAAGGACGTAAGGGGGGAATTAAGAGGGTGAGCTTTGTTATATGTGAAGATAAAAGTCTTTTCTGGAGGGGACTGGGTGGGAGAGAATAACAGTGACTGCGAAATCAGTTGACGCTTGCGAGCGGGTTTACAATCCAAATGGAGAGGGGAGATGTGGTTGCCCGGCAAGGACAAGGGGCAACTCAGAGAGGGGAGGGGAACATTTGGGGTTAAGGGAATTTTAGATGTGGGAATAGTGGAAATATTTTATGTTTTAGAAATGTTGTCTTACAGTGTGTTCAAAAAAAGAAAACAGAAATGGATAAGGAGGGAAGGTGGTGATGAGGAAGCGGAAAGGAAAGGTAAACAAAGTATGAAATGGCCATGTTAAATATTAACGGAATACATAACCAAATCAAAAGGAAGAGGCTGTTAAATTTACTGAAGAAAGAAAAAGTTGATATAGCATTCGTGGAAGAAACACATCTAAAGGAAGTGGAACACAAGAAATTAAGGAGAGACTGGGTGGGGCACGTAACAGCAGTATCATATAATTTAAAAGCCAGAGGAGTAGATATATTAATCAATAAAAATGTACCAATCAAATTAGAGGAGGAAATAATAGATCCAGCAGGGAGGTATGTAATGATAAAGTGTCAGATATATTCAGAATTTTGGAATTTGCTCAATGTATATGCACCTAATGAAGAGGATCAAACATTTATGCAAGATATCTTTTTGAAGATTGCAGATACGCAGGGGAATATACTGATAGGAGGGGACTTTAACCTTAATTTGGACTCAAAGATGGATAAAACTGGAAAAAAGACTAGCAGAAAGAACAAAGTAACCAAATTTATGGTTAAATCGATGCAGGAAATGCAACTTTGGATATATGGAGGAGACAACTCTCAAAGGAGAAGCAATACTCATATTATTCGGGTAGACAGAAAACATACTCAAGGATAGTCCTGTTCCAGTTGTCAGCCCACATCCAAGGGAGAGTTAGGAAAACGGAATATAAAGCTAGATTGTTATCGGATAACTCACCCCTGTTATGAGCAATAGAGCTGGAGGACATCCCACCGAGAACGTATAGATGGAGATTAAACTCCATGCTACTTAAAAGACAGGATTTTAGAGAATTCATTGAGTGACAAATTAAAATGTACTTTGAAATAAATACGGAATCAGTGAAAGATAAGTTTATACTATGGGATGCAATGAAACCGTTCATCAGAGGGCAGATAATAAGTTATGTAACTAAGATGAAGAAGGACTACAATCGGAAAATAGAACAGCTGGAAAGGGAAATAGCAAGTACAGAAAAAGAATTAGCAATAAGGGAAGATACAACAAAAAGAAGAGAATTGGCGGACAAAAAAAATAAAATAATAATGTGAAACACTACAAACATACAAGGTGGAGAAGAACATAATGAAGCAAAACAGAAGTATTATGAACTAGGAGAAAAAACGCACAAAATACTAGCTTGGCAACTTAAGACAGAACAAACTAAAAGAACGGTATTGACATCAAGGAAAAAGGACAAACAAATTACATATAACTCAACAGAGATCAATGAAAACTTCAAGGAATTCTACTAGCAACTATATCAAACAGAGAACAAAGGGAAAGAAGACAAAATAGATGAGTTTCTTGCTAAAATTGAACTACAAAAATTGCAAGAAGAGGAGCAAAATAAATTAATAAAACCATTTGATATAGAGGAAATACAGGATATATTAAAAAAAAACTACCGAACAATAAAACGCCAGGAGAGGATGGACTCCCAATAGAATTCTATAAAACATTTAAAGACTTATTAATTCCTCCTCTCCTGGAAGTAATGAACCAGATTGAAGAAACACATGCCAGATTCATGCAAAACAACAATAATTACAGTAATACCAAAGACAGGGAAAGATCCACTAACACCAGCATCGTATAGACCAATATCTCTACTTAACACAGATTATAAGATAATAGCTAAACTATTAGCAAACAGATTGGCCAAATGTGTACCAGAAATAGTAAAACTAGATCAAACTGGATTTATAAAGAAAAGACGGACAATAGACAATATCTGTAAGTTCATTAACTTAATCCATGCAGTACACGGAAACAAGGAACAGTGGCGGTTGCTTTAGACGCAGAGAAAGCCTTTGACAGAGTAGAATGGAATTATTTATTCAAAGTACTACAGAGGTTCAACCTACCAAAGAAATATATTAATTGGATTAAAGCATTATATAAGGGACCATTGGCGAAGGTGACAGCAAATGGATATATATCAAACCAATTTAAATTAAGCAGATCAACTAGGTAGGGATGTCGACTATCTCCCTCACTGTTCACGTTAGCTATAGAACCACTGACAGAACTGATAAGAACAGAAAATAAGAGGGATAAAAATAAAAGAGAAGGTATATAAAATTAGTCTATTTGCAGGTGACATCATAGTATACTTAACAGAACCAGAAATATCAATAAAAGAATTACATAAGAAATTGAAGGAATATGGAGAAGTATCAGGGTACAAGATCAACGCAAATAAAAGTGAAGCAATGCCAATGAATAATGCGGATTTCACAAAGTTTAAGAAAGAATCGGCATTTAGATGGCAAACACTAGCAATTCGATACCTAGGTATACAACTAGATAATAATCTAGGCCATCTATACAAACTAAATTATCAGCCATTAATGAAGAAATTACAAGACAACTTAGAATATTGGAATGACTTACCACTAACACTGATAGGAAGGGTAAATTGTATTCAAATGAATATCTTCCCAAGGATACAATACCTATTTCAATCATTACCAATTCACCTAACAGAGAAATTCTTCAAGGAGCTAAAGAAAATAATAAGGAAATTCTTATGGAAAGGGGGGAAACCGAGGATAGCGCTAGATAAATTAACAAAATGCTACAAACAAGGGGGCTTACAGGTACCAAACTTTAAGAATTATTATAGATCAGCACAATTAAGATACCTATCAGATTTTTATCAAACAAGGGAAAAACCAAATTGGACCAGATTAGAGCTAGATAAAATAGGGGAGAAGGTACCTGAACATATACTATATAAGTGGGATGAAAAGCTAGTGTAACATAGGAATTCACCAGTACTGCACCATCTGCTCAACATTTGGAAGAAGATTCACGTAGAAAGGAATAAAACGAATTATCAACTACCAAAACTAATATTGACGCAAAATCAACTAATCCCTTTCACAACAGATAACCTTTCTTTTAGAGAATGGGAGAGAAAAGGGATCAAAAGAATAGAAAATTGTTTTTCAGGAAATAAATGATCTTTTGAACAAATGAAGGACAAATATGGTATAACTCACAGTTCAATGTTTGCATACCACCAACTGAAAACCTACTTGAAGGACAAATTGGGAAGCAGGCTGAAGTTGCCAGAAGGAAGCAATTTTGAATATGTGATTACAGACACAATGATAATTAAAAGATTTATAACAAACATGTACATCAAACTGCAAGAGAAAGAGAACGAGGAAACAAGCTGTAAACCCAAACAAAAATGGGAATAAGATCTAAACATAAAGATAAAGAATGAAACATGGGAAAAGCTATGCTCCGTAACTATGAGAAATACAATAAACATAAGGTTACGCATGATACAATATAATTGGTTATACAGGCTATACACCACGCCCCAAAAGTTAAATAAATGGGACCCAACAGTATTAGACAGATGTTTTCACTGTAAGAAGGAAACTGGAACAACAGTACATGCAATTTGGGCATGTATGGAAAAGTTTTGGGAAGACCTAAACCAGGTATTAAATAAAATCACAAAAAGCAACATACCAAAAAATCCATAGATCTTTCTTCTAAGTAATATAAGAAGTAAAGAACTTGGATTCGATTTGGATGGAGCACAAAAAAGATTTATTATGATAGCCTTAGCTGTAGCAAAAAAATGTATTATGTCAACCTGGAAATTAGAAGATAGCCTGAGAATACAGCAATGGTACATAGAAATGAATAAATGTATTCCATTGGAAAAAATAACATATAATTTAAGAAATAACATCACGGTATTCGAACAAATTTGGGAACCGTACATGGAACACAAGAGAGAAGTCCTCCCGCAGACCTCCACCGCCTAAAATGGCAGAAGGATGAACTGACCCAGTATGTAAAAGTAGAAGACACAAATTTCTTGTTTATTTTCATTGTGTGATGACATTGTTTAATGGGTTTGATGTATCATATATGTTGAACGTTGAGTGAGTGGGGAGGGGGGTGTGTGAAGGAGGGAGGGAAGGGAGGGGGGAAAAGGGGAGAAAATGACACTGTGTATATTCAAGAGAGAAATGTTTGTGTGTATTTTGGTCTGTATGGTTCATAGTGTGAAAAATTTAAAAAAAAGATAAGCAAGTTTACCTGCAATTGCAAATGCGTGTAAAGCATATTCTACTAAAGTAACAGCTCGTTTTAAAAAGCAGCTCCATAACAACAGCTGCGCTCATTTGGCCAATGTAATTAGGTTGAGAAATTCTAAAGTTCAATTCCAGACCACATGATTTCGGTGGCAAACCTATATCCTTTAACACAATTGGACAAAGTCAGCCAGAAAGAAATAAAAATGGATGACTTTGCATGCCTTAAACAGAGTTTAACTCCATTTCAGTTATGCACAGCACTTCAGACTCTTACCAGTTTAGTTACAGCCAAGTAATTGACAGCAAAATTTCTGCATTGATGCACTGTTCAGCATTACCAACATAACACAAACATTTTAATTACATTGGATATTAACTCATGGCTTATTTTGTTTGCAATGATTAACTGAAAGATCATTCAAAAATTACTGGAACTCAAACTCGCTATTTTATTTAGCAAAAATAAATCCTTACCTGGACAACCCAGGCACTGTTTGCAAAGGCCATGATATCCCGTTCCTCCCAGAAAAATGCAGAATCAGATCTCTTGATCATTTCAAATTTACTTAAAAGTTTCATTGCATATACCTTTTGAGATGCTTTATGTCGAACCTGTAAAGAAACAAATTCATTTAAGACTGGATTCAAATTTCAACACATCAGGTCCTTATGGCATGTTTGTAACATTGAGTATTTTAGCATTCAGCAAATTTGAGTGGGACTGCATTCACTTAAATTCATTTATATTCATCAGATTTTAGAGGGATTAGTCTTTGACAACTTCGCTTTTTACTCCTGTACCATTAATTACATCTAGGATCATCATCAATTTCCCATCAACTGAGCTGCAACAGCAAAAGCATCGATTTATCCAAGTAAAATTATGTTGACAACCTCTCCACCATGATCACCGAAGTCCTTTACATTCTTTTTTGAAGACCAATTGTAGATGATTGTAAAAACAAACTCTTATCAAGGCCATTATTTTCATTCCATCCACATTCATGGACCCTTGGCTAACAACTTTAGCCCTGGTATGTGGCTGATATCACATAAGAAATAAACTTTTGGTTTATTTGGTTCAGAAATTGATATTGCAGGGCACATCCATTTCATCACCTAGACTGGCTCAGCTCATCTGCTGCTGAAAGCTTCACCCAAGACCCTGTTGTTTCAAAATTGGAGTATCCAACATACTTTTTAACCAACCTCCATTCTTCTACCCCATGAAAACAGTTTACTCAAAACTCTGCAGCACGCTTCCTAACTTGCGCAAAATCCTTAACACCCATCGCCACTACATTCAATGACAAAATGTGTAAGCACTCAAATTTTAAAAGCACCATGTTTGTCATTTTCTTTCCATAATTTTTATCTTCAATAACCACTTCAGTTTCAGTTGTTACCATTAGTCTCAACATGACTATGCCTTTGTTATCAGGAAGCCTGCTTTTCTGCATAAAAATGGACTCAAGAAATCCATGATCAGTGAATCTGCTGAAAGTATATTATCCTTCATTTGTGAAATTAAGAATTTTGAATATGATGGCATGAAAAGTAGATAAAATGGATATTAAAAAGAAAAACTGAAGGGAGTCCAACCACAGCTCATTATTAAATTCTGCAGCCAATCAAGAAGCAAGAAATATCATAAGCCATTTTGAACCCCTTTAAGAAAATAAATTTAAGTGTACCAAAATTGCATCAAGAACTTTTAGATCAATTTTGATATATTTATGAACTATATGATGCTTTATTAATCCAATAGGAGAGCATAAACACAATCGATATTAAGATTATCACCATAATATTTAGACTGAAAATATGTTTACTTCTGTTCCAAACGGGTTTCTTACCAGCTGAACTTCACCGAATGCACCACGTCCAATCACTTTTACAACCTCGTAGTCCTCTGCTTTCATTTGCATTTCTCGAACCTTACCCATTATTTTGTCATCTGGTTATTTGGTTGGTAAGAAGGGAGAGGTTGGGAAGGAAAACACAATTCAAATTTCTTATATTTGCAAATTATTTAGCTAAATGCAAAAGCTGTATAATTCAGAACACATTATATAATTTGAAGAACAATGAAAACTAGTGAACAGTTCAGCCAAAGTATACCAGAGAAACACAGCAGCACTTTGAAAATTATCCCAACAATCAATATATTCTCAAACCTGTAAAACTTTCTTCACAAAGCCTTAAATACATGCATTATATTATGGCGTTTAGGTCATTCTGTGCTTTTCTTCTTAGTGTACCACCTACCCTGCCATGTTTTTAAAATTAGTATCAAGAGAACAACATTTTATTTGGGACCTGTTGTTGCACATATCACATCAATGAAGATCCAACTGTTACATCCCATTTTTATTGAATACTTTGAGTAATCTGCTTCCCACTCCAACAAAGACACCTCCTTTTGAGTCACTTTCTGGGACCACCTCATTTAAAATATCTATTGAAACGTTTAATAATTACTTTTAATTAAACTGATGGTCTTTCTTCTGCATTTTAAAGAGAATTTTTTTAAAAAAATTGACCACAATTTATTATATTTCACAGAAAAATTATACAATCCCTGGATCTCCAGCATTAACAAAGAGAGGCAAGCTGAATCACAGATATATGTACAAAAAAGTTAACTTACATCTATTTAAGAAATTTTCAATATTTTTGTTCTTCCTGAGAGCAGGGAAGTCCAAATCCTGAACCAGAGCATTGAGACCATCCTGAAAATAAAATTGGATTTATTATTGATGAAATTTAGGCAAACACCAAAAGAGAAACAACCATTTGTAATAAAAAAATATAAAATTCCAACTGAGTGAGTTAATTGCAGGACAATTTGTCAAGTAAATGCTGAACAGAAATTAAGCACTTACAAGGACCAAGACTAGATTAGAAGGTCAATGATATCAAATTAAATATCCCCAAGTATTTTAAAGTTCAGGGGGCAAACAACAGTGAAAACAATTGTATTTTGATCTCGTTTTATTTGCTGCTGTTCAGAAAGCATGCATGCATCAGTACAGAGCTTGTATCAAAAAGAACACATCTCAGTTCTTCATTATATTCAAAACAATGTGCCTCTTGTATTTTGTTGCATCATACCAATAATTCAGACTTCAGTTAATTTTAGAGATTTACCAAAACAAAGCAATGCCTAAATGTAAATTTATATCTTGATGTTAAGTATCTAAAGTAATTTTAAAAATTTCAGTATGGCAAGTCGTTTCATTGTATATCCCAAAATGCCTCCCTGCTGCAACTTCTAGAATAATGGGCACAAAATACTTTCATATATTACAAATTCATATTTCATAAACAAGGAAGTGTTTTATAGACCATTACATTTTGGTTTTCAAAACAGCTAATTTAATAGGGATTACAGGATTTTATGACTGAGTAACACATTTCCCAAGAGCTCAGTGCAATGCCCCTCATTACCAACAATGCGCATTATTACAATTAAGAAAGGCAAGCGAAAGGATGGCAGTTTTGGATGGCTAAATTGGCTTGCCCACAGAACCAGAGGGTGGTATGAGATGGAATGTATTCTACCTGGAGGTCTGTGACTAACTGCAATCTCCGGGAATCTGTTCTGGGACCCCTGATCTTCGTGATTTTGTAAACGATGTCAATGAAGTTTGCTAATGATACAAATGTCAGTGTCAATAGCGTAAAAGATTACCATAGGTTACAATCGAATATAGATTGGGAGCAGATGTGGTAGATGGAGTTCATCATGATAAGTGCACTTTGGAAGGTGAAATTTTAAGGCCGATTATGTGGTTAATGGCACAATCCTTCACAGAGTGGAGGAACAGAGGGATCTTGGGGATCAAGGTTGCTGTAAAAGCTGATAGGATGGTTAAGAATAACTATGGTGTGCAGGCCTTCATTTAATTGGGGGAGTGAGTTTAAGATCCATAAGATGATGTTGCAGCTCCATAAAACTCTGATTAGACCATACTTAGAGTGTTACATTCAGTTCTGGTCACCTCATTATGGGAAGGATGCGGCTGCTTTAGAAAGGGTGTAGAGGATTGGAAAACGTCTTATGAAACAAGGTTAGCAGAGATACAGCTTTCTTCTTTGTTCACCGCCCCCCCACCAATAAATCTGTATTCACAATAAATTTGCAAAAAATAAAATCTTTCAAAGTATTTTCATATCCTGAATATCATATCCATAATTTCCATCTTTATACATTAATACATATTTTCTTTATTTAACACCATTATCAATGTGGCACCTTAAGGGGATCACTCTCTCTGTGACTCCCTCATCCACTCCTTCCTCCCTACAGGTCATCTCCTCGGCACGTTCCCCTGTGACTGCAGGAGATGCTCCACTTGCAGCCACACCTCCTCCCTCATCACCATTCGGGGGCCCAAACAAGAGACAGGTTGCAGACTGGGAGATCACTTTGTTGAGTACCTCAGCTTTGAGTGCCATAATAGCCTAGATTTCCCTGTGGCCACCCATTTCAATTCATCGCCCCATTTCTTTTCTGATATGTCTCTCCCTGACTCAGAACACCCGCAAAATTGAGAAACATCTCATATTCCATCTGCGCACCCTCCAACCGATGGCATTAACACTGACTTCTCTGGTTTCCATTAGAACTTGCCAATCTTTCCCCATGACTCCTGTCCATGACTCTGTCTCTCTTCCCTTTTTCCCTTTGTCTCCTTTCATAGATCCAAAATCAATTCTCAAATTTCTTCTCTCCTGTCATTTTATCATATCCAATTAAAACCTTTTGTCAGTTGTCTATAGTCCTCCCCCTCCCATTCTTCCCTTTTCCCCCAGCTTTCTATGCAGATGTCTGTCTCTTTTTTTTTACTCATACCTTGAGGAAGAACTCTAGATCAGCAATTCTCAACCTTTTTGGCTATGAGTCCCCTTAGGACTCTGCTCTAATTTATGGGTCTCCTTATCAAGTTTTGGTTTCTTCCATACTTTTCTCCTACCAACTATATATATATAAAAACATTATGCTATGTGAGGTGAAAAGAAAACAAGACTTTTAATGATATGTGCTGTGGACCCCAGATTGGCTGTAAGGCCCCCGTTTTGAATGGGGTGCTTCTCCACAACACCCATGTGTTGGCTGCACCAAGCCTCAGAGTGTCCCTCAGCTCGTACTTCTGTAGCTTAGAAATGTGCCAGTCAGCAGCATTCCCTCACTGACATCTCTGCGTGCTGAAGACCCTCAAAGGATGAGAAATGTCTTAATGGAGGCATAAATAAGGTGGACAGCTAGAGTTTTTAACCTGGGTGCCAATAGCAATACTAAAACACATCGGTTTAAAATCGGTGGGGGGGGGGGGGGGGTGGAGAGGAGGATGTCAAAGATGTTTTTTTTTTAAACACAAAATGACAGGTGCCTGGAATGCATTACCAGAGGTGGTAGTAGAGGCTTGTATAAGAGAAGCATTCAAAAGACTTGTAGACTAGCACGTGGCTGGAGCAAAAATTGAGGGCTATGGATGCAAGGTGTGGAGGATTAGATTGTCATGGTTTACACAAGTTAGCAAAACACTGGGGGCAAAGGGTCTGTACCATGCTGTAACGTATGTTTTATGCAAGGAAACAGTTTCTTTTTTTTTAAATGGCAGCTCTATTGGAGTTGCTGCAACAGCAGTGCTACTGTGGGCCTGCAGTGAGTGAGGAGCGGAGACACAGTGCTCCTCTGCAGGGTTCTACCACCCATTCCAACTACCCCTTTAAACAGTCTGGGCCCAAGATGAGCGCACCTATGTTCAGCAGTGGTCTCGAGGGATTGCAGACTCCAGAGAAGCAGAGGACTGGCATGAGGCACCAGAAAATAGGGAGACTACCCTCTGTTTGAGAAAAAAAAACAGAAGCAGAGGAGACAAACCTATGGGATGGTGACCACAGCAGCAGACCAATGAGATGCGCTTTAGCTGAAGAACACACAGGATATTAGTGACTCAAAGAGAGGAACCCAAGCAGGCTCCATGCTGCTGTCGACTGCGAAGGACTCAAAAGCTAGCTGCAGACTGGTGGAGACTGGCACGAGGCTAGCTGAAGGGGTACCAGGTATCAGAACCGGGATGCGAGAGGGTGCCAAGGGTGCGAATTGGCTAATCAGCAGGAAACAGGAGTAAAGAATCCTATTCTTTACCAGATACCAGTGATGATCGTCAGTGTTGGGGCCACTTCTTTTTATGTTGTATATAAATGATTTAGATTATGAAATAGATGGCTTTGTGGTTACATTTGCAGATAATACCAAAATAGGTGGTAGGGCAGGCGGTGCTGGGGGTATGGAAAGGGTGCAGAGAGACTTGAATAGTTTGGGAGAATGGGCAAAGAGGTGGCAGATGAATTACAATATTGGAAAGTGTATATTCATGCACTTGGGGAGAAGAAATAGATGGGGAGACTATTATTTAGATAGGAAGAAAATTCAAATTCTGAGGTGGAAATGGACTTAGGAGTTCTCATGCAGGTTACCCAAGAAGTTAACCTCCAGGTTGACTCAGTGGTAAAGAAGGCGAATGCAATGTTGGCAATCATTTCTAGGGGAATATGTTGTAAGAGCAGGGATGTAATGTTGAGGTCTCAATTGGAGTACTTTGTAGTTTTGGGAGCCTAATTTGAGAAGAGGATTCAGACAAGATTTACTAAAATATATATGGTGAGATGGTGATACATATGAGGAACGATTGACAGTTCCTGGACTGTACTCGAATTACAGAAGGATGAGGGGGAAAACATGAAGGTATTTTGAATGCTGAAAGGCCTGGATAGAGTAGATATGGTATGGATGTTTCCTATGATAGGAGATTTTTGGACAGGAGGGCACAACTTCAGGATAACAGGGAGTCAATTTAAAACAGAGATGGAAAAACATTTCTTTATTCAGAGAATCATGAGTCTATGGAAATTGTTGCCACAGGCAGCTGTGGAAGCTAGGTCATTGGATGTATTTAAGACAGAGATTGATAGATATTTGATTAGTCAGGGCACAAGGGTTATGGGTAGAAAGCTGGGGAGTGGGGCAGAGTAGGAGGATGGACGAACTCATGCTTAGAACATCAGAATAGACTTGATGGGCCAATGGAACTACTTCTGCTACTGTACCTTGTGATAATTAATTGCCCTTTGAAACTCCTAAGTGGCCAATGTTTACTTCAGCTACTGTTTTCCACTTTATACATTTATAAATAATTTTACTATTTTGTACTTTTGCTAATTTACTTTTATAATCTTTTTATTGCTTCATTCTTTCCCTTGCTTTTTAAAGTTTTTCCAATCTTCTAGTTTCCCACAACAATTGGCCTTTGAATACATCAGCTTTTAATTTGATGGCTGCCTTTATTTTAGTTAGCCATGGTTGACTATCTCTACTCTTACTGCCATTATTTTTAATTGTAACATACTTTTGCTGAGCACCATGAAAAATCTCTTGGAATGTCTTCCAGTGTTCAACTGTCCCACCAGAGTGCCTGTGTTCCCAGTCTGTTTGTCAAATCCTCCTCATGCTACTATAGTCTCCTTTTGATTAGGCATAACACACTTTTTTTGGATCTTGGTTTCTCACCCTCCATCTTGTTATTAGATATTTAACCATACTGTTATCACTCTTTTTTCTCTTGGAAAGAGATAATTAATCAATTAGATCTTTAATTTTACCTGCTTCATTACTCAGGATCAGATCTGAGGTAGCATATTCCATTGTAGGTTTTGTATTGTGCTGTTCAAGAAAACTATCACTAATTCATTCAAAGAAAATATCTCCACACATTATTGTATTATGTGATTGTTAACCTTTTATTCCTTTTAGAGAGAGGTCTATTGCCTGAACTAGATCTTGGGGTTTTGTCCAGCAGAACAGGTAGTAAGTTGTCACCTTTTTGGTTCAGTTTCCAATGACTTCTACTCAGGAAACTGTTATGTCAATGAGAGGTGGATCAGTGGAACCCTTAGGTAACCTTGATGTCTCTGCAAGTTGTTGAGGCAACAAGTAAGAGATTGGGGGTGCTCCCACCATGATACGCGAGATCTCCTGATAGCAGGTCAACTCTAGGTCGAAGGCCTAAGGTGGTGTGATACAATCACTTTGTCCCAGCAGATTGGGTAAAGGAAATTTGCTCTTCCTGAACTCTCAAATCATGATAGAAAAATCTTAGATACAGAATAAAAATTTGCTCTTTGAAAAATTATGCAGGGGTAAAAAGTAAATAGTTTTGTTTTAAACATGTTTTGATATATATAATGATGTACAGTGCCCTCCAAAATGTTTGAGAAAAAGACATTTTTTTTCCTTCATTTGCCCCAGTGCTCCAGTTTTAAATTTGTAATCAAACAATTCACATGTAATTGAAGTGCACATTCCAAATTTTATTCAAAGTATGCAAAAACAAGTTCTGGTAGATGCCTGAATATTGACTTTCAATGCCATAAATTCACCCGCACAATTTCATAGACCTTTTCACTCCGCAGTGCAAAATAAAGATTCCCGGAAAACTTTCCCAGGAACCCTCCCCAAACCTGTGGTGTGAAAAAGTTGGTCCAGGAATTTTAAAACGGGTCCACACCCCTACCTTGTAGGTAGAAATGCAGACCTGGGTAATTTTCTTGGACCACCCTCTTCCTGTGGTGTGAAAAGACAAATGGCCAAGCAGGGGAAGCCTCGTGACATCAGCACTTGCATGCTGTGTCATGTAGACGATTAAAATTAAAAGATTCATACCTCCTGACAACAGCGGGCCACTTCAGCATGTCACGACGGCAGCTCAATCGAGATGAATGGCCGCCCTTTTTAACCACAATCCCTCATGCAGAAGGAACCACTCTGTACTTCCCAGGGAGGATCCATCTGCATGAGAGATTATGGGAAACGAAGATGACCATTCATCCTGCATTGTGCCGCTGTCGCCACATGCCAAAGCAGCTTGGAAGCGCGGGGGAGGGGGTGTGGGGCTGGGGGGAAGAGGGAGGGAGCAGGCGGGTGACCAACGGATGGATGGGGGGGGGGGTTAAATTATTCTCACTCGTGTAAGTGTGTAACGCATCATCGTGTGGGGGTGGGACCCCCCATAAATTGCCAGGGATGGCAAATTCCCAGGAATTTGGTCTGTGGTGTGAAAGGCCTGGGTGGTCCTGCATTCCAGGGAATTTCACTGGGTCTAAGTAGGGTCACCGCTTGGCCAGCAATGTGAAATGATTGATCACAACTTCTGTTAATTCCTCCTCTATACTCGTCCCTGGAAAGTTATGTTTTTTTTTGGGAAGACAATTGACCTGCCATTTCCTTCTACCCCATGATGAATTCCCCTCATTCTCATTACACTGCATCTATATTTACTTTAACTAGTCTCCTGCTCTTTACATACCTGTAAAGCTTTCATATCCGTTTTCAAGTTCTCTGGAAGTTTCCCATCTACCTCCATTTTTCCCCTTCAAAACAGACCATTTGTCTTCCTCTCCTGAATTCTATCCTCAGATATTCCAGTTTTCCATCCCAATTTATATGCCCAATTTTAATCCAATTCCCAAATTCCCAGCGAAGCCATCGTCAAAATCCCTTCCTCAATTTAGTTTTCACAGCAAACAGATATGTAGTTTTTGAATTTTCTCCAAATTATCTTTAAAAAATCTGTCATTGTCTATGTGCCAGCAATTAAAGAGAACATACAAGGAGAGCAATTGTTGAACAGTAGAGAAATATATGAACCTTTTACTCTGTGATCAATTCACTGAAGATTTTGAAATTGAAAAATCTTGGCTTAAGAATTGCATCTTCGGTTAGTGGTGTTGAATTTTTAAGATTAATACTTGAACTGCCTTCCTGAAGTTAAAAAAAAATATGAAAATCTTAGTTCACTTAACTCCATCAAAAGTGATCCTTTTAAAAACATTTTCTGTGAATCAATGGTACTGAAATACAATCTTACAACCAGTGGCATCTAACCTCCTTGGTACAACTATTTGACAAAGCATGGTATTTAATATGCTAGATATTTTCTATGTAACCAAATATCATTGATGAGGCATCCACATGGCTGAAACATTGATCCATGGAACCCAAGTACATTTTAGTTTCTTCACAAACTGAATTTAGACAACCACTGTTATATGTCAAGGTCCAAAGTCCTGACACAAAACTGAGCCCTTTAAATATATTCAATTGCCTTCAACATTGGCCTTGGTTTTGAATGAAAAGACAAAGGTTCCTTTTATTGTCACGTAATAATACATAAAAATGTAATATGCTTCAACTTTTGTCTGTAAGACAGAGTCACTATGAGCATTGCCCGGCACCCCTAACAACGGGAGAAAAAGAAGCAAAAGCTCCTCCCTTCAGAGATATTGAGTGTCTGTTGATCCATCTTCAGTGCTAGCGCAGCCTCTGTAACCGCACTGACACCAGTTGAAATCATTAACAATGAGCTCCAGATCCAAACCTCTGATACGATCAGGAAGCCTAAGTGCCCTCTTGAATCCTGGTTCTGGTATCATGAGCCAGTCTCCACCAGCCCATAGCCTGTGTAGGTCCTTTGACCATAAGTCGACAACAGCCTGCAGCTTGTGCGAGTCTTTCGACTGCAAGTCACTAATTGCCCACCGCATGTGTGGGTCATTCAGCCACTGAACCCCTCACTGGTCGACTACTATCATCTGGAAAGTGATATTTTACAATATAACAAAAAATAAATGCTAGAGGATAAAGTATACTGATATAAATATGCTAAGTAAGGGAGGAAGGCTTTAGCAAAAAATTAAAGAGTAAAAGCAAAAACAAATACACGATGGGCAGACAGCAATGATAAAAATAATTAAGAACCAGGTTCTTCAAACCATTGTGCAACTAATTAATTGCACTAATTTACAATAAATACAGAGGCACCATCGGCAAGGGGTGACTAGTTGAAATTTGTGCGGACATTCATGAGGTTTAGTAAAATGATATCCAAGATTGCAAACATAAATGGAATGGATTGGGAATTGGTCAAAAGTGGAGTAAAGGGACAAAGGCAGTGAAAGGTGGAGTGCTACAAAGATGAGTTCCTGTACTGGGTACCATATATTTAAAAAACTATCTTGATGACGAAGAAGGAGCCGAATATAATTAATTCAGATAGAAGAATGAGAAAATTGGGTGGCATCATGGGTTCAGGGGAGTATGTAGAGAGTGATTTTGAGAGATTCTGACAAGTGAAAAGAACATGGCAGATGGAACAAAGTAGGAAAAAAGCAAGGTTATCTCAAGGTTTTTTTTAAATAGTAAGAAATGGAAAGGTGTTGATTTTCAGAGGAACCGGAATCACTAAAAATTAACTTAAATTCACAAGTAATCAGAAAGATAAACACTCTGCTTGCTATTATTGCCAAAGCACTTGCGAACAAGAGTAAAGGCATTTTCTGACAATTTAAGTGGGGCCACATTACATATACTTTGCAGAGGTCCTGTCTCTCAATTCAAGCAACCAGGAAAAAAATAAAATAATAGGTAAAATATACAAAAGTGTAAATGTAAATGTTATCTGAAGTAACACAAACTTTTGATGAAGAGGAGAACAAATGTTCAGCCAGCAGTGTGCCTTGGTCATGCTTTACTTATAGCACTGGTTGAATAAAGTTGTGTGAAACAGCAATGGTGTCATCCAGGATGAAGAGCTGGTTGATGTCACTGGGGCAATTTTCTGCAAGTGTCTCCTTATAACCACTATGTAACAGTTGCTCCAGTCAGAGGCTTTATCTGTAAATTTGGAGGGAGTGGGTGGGTGGGTTATTTAATATTACTGTTCAACTTTCAGGTTGTTTTGTGGAAGGGGAGGAACTTGCTGATGCAGCAATGGCTGTTTTCAAAGAATATGACTGAAAAAGTAAAATGCTGAAAGGTTTATATATTCACGCAAATGAAGTTTGTTTATTGCAAGTATAGTTTTTTTCCGTTTAAAATTGTTTATTCTTCATTCAGGTGCATTCATTAGGTATTCTTAGAGTCTCAAGCAACTCAACTGGAAAATATATTTATCGGGCATCAACCAATCCACAGGGGTTTTACAATATATAGTTACTGCAATGAAAGTGAAGCTAAGGTTCAAAATTATTTATAATAAACTAGAGAAGTCAATATTGATGCTATCTGATTGGGGACTGCTGAGATAGAATACAAGGTATTACCCCTCTGTTTGGCAGTAAATGAGCCCATGGACAGACAAGTCGGTGGGACAATGGTGTGTAGAATGGTTGGCCACAGGGAGGACCTTGCTGTTGCTCAATTAAACAATCTCCCAGTCTGCTTCCAGTCTCCCCACCATAAAGGAGGCTGAGTTCAATAACTGACCTGTACAAATTCACATGTGTTACTTCACTTGGAATAATGGTTTGAGGGCCGAAATAGTGGTGGAAGAGGAGGTTAAAGTGCACATGAAGCTCTTCTTGTGGTTACAGGGGTAGGTACGTGGGAAGGGATGTATGGTTGAGGGATTTGTGGAGGGAAAAATCCCGATGGAAAGCAGAGTGGGAAGGGAACTGAAGTGGTGTCTGGCTGTGGGATCCCATTGTAAATAGCAGAAATTGCAGAGAAAATGTTGGGTGATTGTCAGTGGGATTGTTGATAAGGATTAGGAGAACCCTATCCTTGTTATGTTTGGGGAGGAAGGGGCCAGGGCAGATGTGCAGGAAAAAGAGATGCAGGTGATGGCTGGGTTACTGGTATTAAAGGGCAAGCCGAGTTTTCTGAAAGAGGACATCTCAGATGTCCTGGAATGGAAGCACTCATGCTGGGAGCAGATGCAGCAGAGACAGACTAACTGAGATAAAATAATGGAAAATTATATTACCCTCAAAGGGAAGCTTTGTATCATATGGATGGCTCAAGAAAGAACATTGTGACATAGCAGGCAGCACTGCTATCTCAGTTCCAGCCACCCAGATTCAAGCAGCCATTTGTATTTACTGCATTTTCTTTCCCCCCAACTCCCTTACTTTAATCCCAAAGTGATGCTGAGTTCCAAATTTGATTTTATTAATCACTTTCTTTCAAAATTAAAACTTCAAAAAAGTTGCTTTTTTTGGTGCTATCTTTTTCTTGTTGAATCTTCTCTCTTTTATTGAATGTTGAGATAAGACAGAGACCTAGGAATGCTTATGCAGAGTGCTTGCAGTCTCCCTGTGAAAGTAAAGGTTTTTTCTCACATCCAAAGGATGTGTGGGTTGGTCAGTTAATTGTTAAATACTAGAGGCAATTAATAATGTTCAGAGTTAAAAATATTGGGGCAGTTGGTGAGCTTGTGGGATGTGTTTAAAGTGGGATTAATATAGAACTAGTGTAAATGAGTGGTTAATAGTTTGTGTGTACTCAGTGGATCGAAGAATCTGTTTCCTTTCTGCATCTAAATGAGCTGTGATACTGAATTTCCTTCAAGTTCACCCTTCAATGGATGAAAGCACTGAACAGATGAATGATTACTTTGGCATCAATAATTGCCATATATCACTAAAATAGCAAGGGAAATATTTGTGGCAGAGTCATTGCAATGTGTTACAAATGCTGAACATCACAATTCCATAAATTTTAGAATATTCCTTTGATTCCAATATGTTGAGGAGGATATCAAGCATCTTGGTGTTTCCAAAAGAGCTAAAAACAAAATTTTATTGCAAGATGATTTAATGACTTCAGCAGATACAAGTTCGGAAAACAGAACAGGCATCTGCACTGATGGACCCATAGCAATTGTGACAGAGTATATAGGAATGTTTTTTGGAGATAAATTGGGAAAGTTTTGTGAGAGTAGGTCATATGCAAACACTTTAAAACAGATCTTATTTGAAATACTGGAGGGATAGTGGCTTCTCACACCTCTTTTCAAGAGCTGAAGAGTGATCAAAAGACGTCACTAATGAATTATTGTTTATCAAGGGAACAGTTGAAAGAGCAGACTGGACCCACTATTGTCTGCAGAAGAGTTTTGTTACTTTAAGAGGGTCATGTGGTTTTGCAACCAGAGAGAGTCAAACAGACTTTCTCTCAGTCTCAGAGTGAGAGAAAAAAAAATCAAAGATCACTTGACAGTGTCAGCCAGCAGAAATTGCTGGGACTGAAACAGGACAAGCTAGCAAGCCCATTTGGAAGACGGCCTGGTCAAAGCCCTTGTGGTTCATGCAAGAGGAGAGGACTGGCTGTCTAATGTTTCGCTTGGAATAAGTGAAACAGAAAGGAACTCTGTGGAGACCTGAAAGAAAGAGGTTATCATCTGGAGAACCCTGATGGGGCAAGTTTCATCAGCCAGACACTGAGGTACATCAGTTGTGAATGTCCTAGAACAACACAACTCTCTCTGAAAACCAACAAAAAATCTTCCTGAGTGGTAACCATTTATCTTTTGGGCTCCAAAGCCTGGTGAACTTTATACATGTTAAATTCTGTGCACAGTATAAGAATTGCCTGCAATCAGTGAACTTGGGAGGAATGAGAAGTGAGTTTGGACTGTGAACCAAAGAACTTTTCTGAACTTACACGCACATTATGTACACATGCGCTTAGAATTAGAAGGGGATTAAGTTAGGTAAAGTAAGTTAGTGGTGATGAGTTAAAGTGTGATTCTGTTTTCATGCTTAAAAATGGTTGGAATCAATTTTGTTTCACCATTTGTCTTGGTGAATGTCTATTGCTGCTGGGTTTTGGGGTCCTCTAGGCTCGTAGCACAATAATCTCAATTCTGTCATGCAAATAATAAAAAAACACATTGCTGATCAGTACTTGGACAAAGTAATTTAAAAAAAAATCAGAGGTTACTGCCTTTTAAAAAAAAAGGACCTAGTTTTCAACATAATAATTGTGCTTATTAATTTTATTAATTCTAAAAACAACAAAGTACATTGGATTATAAAAGCACCCTCAATCTCAATATAAACACAAAGCACTGTATTGCCTGCATATTATTCTCTTCCAGAATTCGGTTCTATTAAAATGCATTGTATGGTTGGCATGTTAGTAAGAATTAATTTCTACTTATTTTTGAAGGAGTTAAAGCTGCACATTTCCTTGATCATGAATACAAAAGCAAGATGTTTATCACAAGACAGAATACTTTGCCCATATTTTTAATTTGAAGATGTACATACTTTTCAACTGATAAGAAATTGGAATTTGCTGAAATGACGCATGGCTGCTAAAATATTTTGTCACACAAATGTCTCCTATGAAATGATTAAGCTACAGACAGAAAAGCAAGACAAGAAACTAATTTCTTTGCTCAGCATGAAATAACACAAAAAGGGAATGGCAAGTCTGCCAATTTCTTGCAGATGTGTTTCACCCTTTATAGTCCTGTATTTAAGTAACAATTACTCTGAAGAGCTCAAACTACAGTTGGAAGAACATCTTCCTCAATAAATTATTTTCCAGAACCAGTGACAAAACAATCATTACAAACTTGTGAGCTATAAACTCCTTTATTGATATAAAAACTGAAATCTAACACAGTACAGGTTTACAAATACTCAAATTATGAACATTTGCTTTTACAAAGAAAGCCATGTTCAATTTTACAGAAGAGTTTAAATGGGTTTTTGCTTTTGCTTTTCAGAGAGAGTTGTGTTGTTCTTGGACATCCACAACTGATGTACCTCAGTGTCTGGCTAATTAAACTTGCCCCATCAGGGTTCTCCAGAGGATAGCCTCTTTCTTTCAGGTCTCCACAGAGTTCCTTTCTGTTTCACTTATTCCAAGTGAAACATTAGACAGCCAGTCCTCTCCTCTTCGCTTTACGCCATTTTGGCTGACAAAAGGTTCCTAGGAATGCTCTGGTTTTGTAAAGCAGTGTATACCTGTACTTTCACCCTTACTCCACCTCTCCCCAGGCACAAGTACAGAATTCCTCTGATCTTTACTTTCTACTTCACCAGCCTTAAGATCCAACACAAGATTCTCCAACACTTCCGCCAACCAGCATGATCCCACTATAAGCTACATCTTCCACTCTACAACCCAATCTGCTGTTCATTAGGAGAAATCTTTGGGATTAATGCCCTCTACTCCCAGCATTCTACCCCCTGAGACATTTCTCACTGTAATCACAGCAAGTGCAAACTTTCCCCTACCCATCTCAGGCCTCCCAGGTAAGGCAGAGTTTTTATTAGCCCAACCAAATCTGGTGCACTTGGTGAAGTCAGTGTGGGTTCTGCTACATTAGAGAGGCCAATTGTAGATTGGGTAACAACTTTGCAAACACCTGCATTCTGTTGTGGGTTGAAATTTAAGCTTCTTGTAACCAACTATTTCTACTCCAAACCAAGCATTCTTACACAGATATATCAGTCCTCAGCCTCATCCATTGTCAGGGTGGACCCAAATACAAACTTGAAAAATAATACATCATATTTCTCCTGGACAGCCTTAAACCTAACAACATGAAAAGATTTTTCGACCCCCACCTCCATTTGGTTCTTAAGTTTCCAGCTCTTATTTATCTACTCCTACACATATTTTTCTTCCCCCACCTCTCATGCATGTTTTCCTACACCCCATTACCTCTGCGTCTCTCAACGATCTTTTTACCCCCTTTATTTATGTAATTTCACTTTTCAAATTAGCCTCGATAAAGAGTCCCAGACCATTTCTGCCCATGGACGCTGTCTAATCTGGTGAGCTCCTCCAGCAGTTCACAGAATGAATAAACAATATTTTCTGTTCACAACTACTCAATAATACATTCTTTTTCATTCTTCTAGACATTAACAAAAACTAAAATTAGAATATAGCAGCACTTCCTTGATGCCTGCCCAATCAATATATATATGGCAAAACAAGGTTGCATTTTAAAACCTCTGCAAATTCCCATACGGGGAATTTACTGATTAAGATCAGTTAAAAAAATATGCACAACACCTCCGTTATCTTATGAAAGATAAAAATGTGATTCCAAGTTTAACAAATAGTTTCCAAACTGCAAGTTTAATATTCTGTCAACATCCATTGAGCATTTCTCTACAAAAACTTGTTGAGCCTTAATTTAGTAGTGTTAAATATGCATTTGTGATCTGTAAAATAACATTACAAAGAACCTTCTAATACACAAGGTTCCAACACAACTTTTTTTCCTCCATGAAGTTATGCAGCTGGGGCCCCCTTCTGATTTTATGCTGATAAAATGAAGAAAACTGGAGCAGAAATTTTTGAAATATTTTCAGCATGTGCCACTCCACATTTCACACAATGTGTGAAAATTTGCCGACGAAATCACGGTAGTAGGTTGTATAAAGGAAGAAGATAAGTCAGTATACAGGATGGGGATTGAAAACTTGGCTGAATGGTGCACCAACAACAACCTTGGACTCGATGTCACCAAAACTAAGAAGACAATTGTTGACCAGGAAAGGAAAGCAAGAGGTATACAATCCAGTGATCAGTGGGGTGTTAAGTTCTTGGGAGTCATCATCTTGGAGGATCTTTCCTGGATCCCACACACCATTGCATCGTGAAGAGAGCACGTCAGTGCCTCTACTTCCTCAGGAGTTTGTGGAAGTTTAGTATGACATCAGAAACCCTGACAAATTTCTACAGAGTTGTGGTGGAACATGTGCTGACTGGCAGCATCACAGTCTGGTATGGAAACACTAATACCCCTGAGCGTAAAGCCTTCCAAAAGGCAGTGGACACAGCCCAGGACATCACAGGCAAAACCACTCACTACTGAGTACATCTACAGGAAATGCTGCTGTCGGGAGAGTAGTAGCAATCATCAAGGATCCACACCACCAGCACATGCTCTATTCTCACTGCTGCCATCAGGAAAGGGGTACAAGTGCCACAAGACTCGCACCACCAGGTTCAGGAACAGCTGCTACCCCTCCACCATCAGACTCCTCAATGACAAACTCAACCAGGGACTCATTTAAGGACTCTTACTTGTGCACTTTATTCATTTTCTTTTTGTATTGCACAGTTTGCTTACATTGGTTCTTTGTTTACATGTTTTATGTTGTGTACAGTTTATATTTTTTCACTACCAATTAGTGGTAATTCTGCCATGCCTGCAGGAAAAAGGAATCACAGCATTTAATGTGATGTCATGTATATTCTCTGACAATAAATCTGAAATCTGAATCTGAAATTTAATAGCCAGAATTCCCAATTTTTTTTTATTACAACTATGTTTGGAAGCAGATATCGTCCCAAGATTTTAATATCTGCTTTCCAAATGCTGAAACAAGTCCAAAAGCTAAAACAAGTAATATTCAAAAACAGCATATTATTTTGAAAAAAACTTAATTATTTCTACAGAGTTATTCCAGTGAAAACATTAGCAATGACAAAAACCAAAAACATCTCAGACTTGAAATTAAATTGCTTTAAAAAGTTCACAGAACATAAAATTTGATATTTTACTTAAATACTAGCCGTCCCATAGAAAAGACAACAATATTAATTTGTGGATCTTTTTAAAATAATCATACTAAAAACTCAAAGGGAAACTCCAAGAATCAAAGCAAAATATTTTGGATAAAACATCTTAAAAATCTGTGGAAAAATACCTTTACATTTTTGGTTAGAATGGAGCTATGACGGGAAATAAAAACAATCTGTTTTGGAAAGCATCAACAACAAAGCTCAGAAATTACCTAAAGAACATTAAGACAATTTTGTTTTTGTAAACAAATAAAATAAAATGTAAAAATAAATAAAAACTACCTTTTTAGAAATAATAAAATAAAAGTAATTCCTGGAAAATTAAATACATAAATAGTTTGCCTCTGTTGTTGCATTTTTGCTATGAAATTGGGGTCTCGCATACTCACTGAACTTTGGATTTCCCCTCTTAGTATGTGAAGTCCTACCTGCGATAAAAAGCCCTCTCTACCACTTCAGATAAATTTTGCATCACAAGGAATCAAAAAGATAATAGAAGATCTTCAACTCATGACCAAAATATAGCATCAAGCAACATTATAAAAACAGATAATCTAACAATCTGTCAAATGGCAACTAACATCCATTTTGAGACCTTATAGGACACGTTTTCTTCAATTCTCTATGCCACATGCACAAAAATCTTAACAATTGATTTGGAAGATTCACGTTTTGTAAAAAATCCATGTTTCTTTTCCAGTTCCTACAACAGCACCAAAACACTCCTATCCAAAGTTAGAAATAATAGCCTGGTTAAGTATTCCATATCAGATGTTCTGAAAACTGAAAAAAATCCAAAAAACAAAAAAATTAGCGCCAACATGACATCACAAGTTGAAAAAAAATCACCACCTGACTTGCCCATGTGGTGCTCTGTTGATGCCAGTTTTGTAATAACTGAGCTCTGTGGTACAAAACAAAATCTTTGCTTCTGACCAGGAAGATGCCAAATAGAGCTGGGTCCAAGCCTTCAGCATCAGCTGCAGCCAGAGTTGGTGACAGCGATTTCATTCTCAACATCCGGTGCAGTGCTGCCCGCATCGAAAAAGTCACTTCGGGATCCCGGACAAGGGCATCGGGCTCCTCGGTGGGAACCGGCAGCGACAAAATACAAAAACCATTGTTAATGAGGCATTGGAAGAAACTTTTGAAAAAGCCATTAAGGAAAATTTTTAGCATTTGGTGCTGCACTTATCTTCTTTAGTAAGCGGAGATCAAGTTTATTTTAAGTACGATACATTTTTTCATGTGAATTTTCCACTTGTGGCATCATGTTGGTGTTAAAAAAGTCTGCTATTGTTTGTTGTTGCTGTTTAACCGTTGATCGAGGGATTCTGCTAATGCTACTGTGCTGCTTAGTTCTTTTGTTTCGAAAAAACCCCAAAACCAAAAAAGTCTGGTTCCAAGAGTTTCAGATAAGTGGATTTGTACCTGTCAAACAAGTTTTAGCCCCATTGCTTCTGCGGATTCTGAATGGCACCATCTCTTTGACAATGCCTTTCGGCCCTCCCATGGTTAGATTACTGCAAATAAAACCACTCAACTTTCAACTGGGAACAACTCAAATAATCAAGATGTTTATAATGTTCATATCAAACACAAGAACATCATCTTTTTTTTACTGATTTTCATCATATTGAATAAATTTACCATACATAGACTCTTAACATCCACCTTGCATTTTGATTTTAATACTGAAAATCTAATGTATGAATAACATAAATGCCAAATTCTCAACGAATACAAAATTTTAAATGAAACTGATACAAAGCCTACCTCAAATTGACTGTATTAGGCTTATTTCAAATGTCTAACTTTCAACCACACTTGAATTATCCTCAATTACATAACATATTCCTAATGCAGCAAGATTCCTGCTTATGTTTTCAACACTGTGCAAAAGCTCCTGAAGTATTTTCTGCAATACTGTCAGAATGATTATTGAAAAATTGAATTATAAAATAATTAATACTTCCAAGAAAGAGAATTTGCTCAAAATACTCTGTTCAGGCAATATCGGTTTAAGTATAATTAATGTTTTAGATCAATTACCTAGAATTAATAACATTATTTCACCTAAGATTCTTCAATTCCCTTGATATTTGTGGGTTGAGTTGTGGCTGGTTTAACCACACAATATCAAGGGCAACAAGTAACAGATACATCCATTACTCCCACTGGAGCTCATCAGAAAACAAATTGATAATAAGAAAATGGAAATACTCTGATCACATAGCTTCTATGCAAAGAGAAATTATTTGGGTCGAGATGATCAGAACTGGAAAAAACTTCTGAAATAAGTTTAAAGTTGCAGAGAAAAGGGCATGAAAACTGTTTGTAACATGGGAAAACATGGAGAATGACTGATTGAAATTATGATGGCAACTCAACATGGTACTTGAGCCTAGCGTATATCAGAAGTCTGAAAAAAATTAAATTAATCTGAGAGCAGAAGTTGCTTGCGAAACACTATGAAATACACAAGTAATACTGCTTGTTACTCAAAATAGCTGAATTCATTGCCAAGTTATGAAGATTATAATATACTACATTTGTAACAAGACAACATTATGAGGATAAAATGCAGTGTTCCAAACTGGAAGTAAATCAAGTAAACTGCTACTTCATGAGCCACAAGTGTTCAGGTCCAGACGAGACAAGAGGAATTAAAAGGATACCATCACCCACAGTTTGCATGGATATGTGCAAGGCTTTCAAAGCTTGCAGAGGGATCCAAACCAACTGGAAAAATGGACTGAAAAAAAATGACAGATGGAATTTAATGCAGATAAGTGTGAGGTGTTGCATTTTGGAAGGACAAAGCAAGGTTGAACACTGAGGAGTGCAATAGAACTCAGATGCATAATTCCTTGAAAGTAGTGTCACAGGGAGATAGGGTTGTAAAGATCATTTGGAATATTGGCTTTCATAAATCAAAGTATTGAGTAAAGGTGTTGGGATGCTATGGTAAAGTTGTTTCAGACATTGGTGAGGCCAAATTTGGAGTAGAGTGTGCAGTTTTGGTCACCTTACTACAGAAAATATATCAATAAGACAGAAAGAGTGCAATAAAGAATTACTAGGAGCTTGCCGTGACTTCAGGAGGTAAGTTACAAGGAAATATTAAACAGGTTAAGATTTTATTCTCTGGAGGGTAGAAGAAAATGAGGGGTGATTTCATAGGAGTATGTAGAATTATGAGGGGTAAAAGACAAAGTAATTTCCAGAATGCTTTTTCCACTGAGGTTAGGTGAGATATAAACCAGAGGATATGGGAAAAAGGTGAGAAGTTTAAGGGGATATTCAGGGGAACTTCTTCAGATATTAGTGGGAGTGTGGAATGAGCTGCCAGCTGAAGTTGTGAATGTGAGCTCAACTTAACATTTCTGAAAAATGTGGACATGAATGTGGTTGGGAGGTATATGGAGGGCTTTGAACTGGGTGCAGGTCAGTGGGACTAGGGAGAATGATATTTTGGCAGAGACTTGAATAACTGAAGGGCCTGTTTTTTTGTGCTGTAATGTTCTATGGTTCTAAAAGGGGAGTGTATGTCAAATTGAGATGGAAGAACGGAGCAACTTTTAAAGGCAAGTTGCTGTTGGAAATAGAAGAAACAGTCCCTTCAGAATACTGAAACAAAAGGATAGCAGAAGCTGCTTCTGACACCAGTATATTTGATACATAACACAACTAACCACTCATGGCCATTTTAAATTACCACAAACACAAAAAAATCAACAGAAATAACCAATTAAAATTCTCCCATTGATGAGGACTTCAGTGTAAATAAGGATTTTGTGCAAAACATTAAAAATATGGTCTTCCCTGCACATTTCTTATTGCCCTCCAAACAGATGCTTTTGATATCTTTGGTATCTACATTTTTCCATCACACTTCACTGGGATTCCAAGTGCTTGCCTGTATGATGCCAGGCACAGTTCTAGAAGTCTATTACGCAAATTATATCCTCTTGGGCCTTAAATTTATTTACACCTCCAGAGATCTAAAAAAACTTCTTTAAATCCTTCCATAGTTGCAATGTTCTTCAACCAAAAGCCACATCATATTTTTAATCATCAAATCATATTTATCAGTCAGTTCACATATGCAGGAGGCACTTCTACACATTACATGAGATACTATTACGAGTCCAGAGGCCCCAAAACCCAGCAGCAATAGACATTCACCAAGAGAAATGGTTACTTAAACAAAAGTTGCTTTTAATTATCTTTAAACATGAAAACAGAATCACACTTTAACTTGTCACTATTAACTTAACTCCCTTCTAATTTTAAAAGCACATGTATGTAATGTGTGTGTGTAAGTTCATTAAAAGTTCTTTGGTTCACAGTCGAATCTCACTTCTCATTCCTCCAAGTTCACTGGTTATAGGCAATTCTTATACTATGCACAGAATTTAACATTTATACAGTTCACCAGGCTTTGATGCTTGAAAGGTAAATGGTTACCGCTCAGGAAGGTTCTTGTCAGTTTTCAGATAAAGATTTGTTGTTCCAGGACACCCATAACTGATTCCTTTTTAATCAGCCACTTCAGTGTCTTGCTGATGAAACTTGCCCCCTCAGGGTTCTCCAGATGATAACCTTTTTTTTCAGGTCACCACAGAGTGCCTTTTTGTTTCTCCTATTTCAAGTGAAACATTAGACAGCCAGTCCTCTCCTCTTCCATGAACCACAAGGGCTTTGACCAGGCACTCACAACCAGTCTTCCAAATAGGGTTTCCACAAGCTTTCCAGCTTGTCCTGTTCCAGTCCCAGTTGCTGCTGTTGACCGTAAAACTGGAGAACTGATCTCTTTCTCTCTGAGAGAAAGCCTGTTTGACTCTCTCTGCTTGCAAAACCACATGACCCTCTTAGAACAGCAAGTTTCCCCTCCAGACAATCTGAGGCTCCTACAAGCTCTTTCACATCATAACAACAATCCATTAATGAAGTCTCTTGGACACTCTCCAAAGCTTTTACAAAGACTGTTGGCCCCGACATGTCCAGCATGAGCAGAGCTCCAGTATTTTAAATAAAATCTGTCTGTATGTGACCTACACTAAAAAAATCTCCCCCAATTTATCTCCCAAAAACATATCTATATTCTGTCACACTACCTTAGTCTCTATTTTCAATCCACTTGCTAAATTTCACTGTGTCTCTTTCTTAAATTAAAAAGACAATTTCTTTCAAACCCAAGCAATAAAATTTTAAAAGCTGAAAAATATACAAGTAATGAAAATCAATTTAAATAGAATACTGGATATTCTTAGCAGGTGAGATTATTGTTCTTTAATCTTATTGTAAACTATTTAATTTTTGCTGATTTATTCTAAAAATCTTCTGATTCCAGTTTCTTCAAATCATTCATAATCCCAGTATCCTTTCTGCCTCAAACTGAAGTTTCAGACTCATTTATCACCTCTGACACAATGTACTTGCTTTCTTCTCCACAACCTTGTTTGTCTCCATTGCTTTCACCATCTCAAGACTTGGCAACTCCAGAGCTCCTGGCACTTCATACTGTACAAAACTTCTTCTTGCACTCAGATCTGCTTGCCCATCGACTCATTCATCCTGACCTAATAAGCGCCCCAACCCTCATACTTACTCTTTATAAACACATTCTCTTTACCTTTATATCTAACTGTGGCCTTCTCCCACACTATTCTTATTAACCAAACTCTACAAACCCTTTATCGCCATCCTACAATGACAGTTGTTCAATTCCACCTAACATTATACTTCTACCTTCAATAAATCATTTTAAAAAATCAATTTAGTTTTTGCCTGGCTTAGTACCAATGATGCAAAAATAATCTTTTGCAATGAATATATTGCAACTTTTAAATAAATTCTTAGAAGCAAAAATATACAAACAGATTGTAAAAGTCTTTATAATTATACAAGGTGGAAAAGAATGCCTAAAGTGCAGATAGGTCCCATGGAAGATGAGAAGGGGAAATTAACATTAGTTAATGTAGAAATGGTTGAGGCTTTGAACAACTATGTTGTGTTGATCTTCACAGTGGAGGACATGTTGAACATGCTAAAGAGAGATATTATGGATCCATGATGTCATCACTGAAAGAGTTAGTGTTAAACAAGCACATGGGCCTAAAGGTAGATAAGTTCCTTGGTCTTGATGGAATTCATCTCAGTGCACTGAAAGAAATGGGAGATATTATAGTCCTTATGCTAATTCATGAAAAATATCTAGGCAGATGATGTTGGATTGGAAGAGAGATTCAGATAGATTCAGTGAGGGAAAGGGCCTGGCAGATAGAGAGCAATGTTAGAAAATGTGACATCATGAAGAGAAACCAATCAGACTTGTTTTTTTTTTAAATGGTTAAAAAATTGCAGTATGCTGATGCGCAAGGGGATTTGGGAAGTGCCGATGCACAAATTGCAAAAGGTTGGTTGCAGGCATGGAACATAATCAAGGTGGCAAATGAAATGTTGGAGGGATGAAATTTAAGAGCTGGGAGGTTCTGCTTCAACTGTATAGCATTCTGAGGCTTCACGGGTATTGTGTGCAGTTGAGAAAAAGTATACAGGCTTTGAAGGCTGTGCAGAGGAGGGCCACCAGCTTGATTCTGAAGATGAACTGAATCAGTATTTTGAACACATCTTCACTATAGAAGACACTAGCGACATGCCAGAAATTCAAGAGACGGGACAGAAATGAACATAGTCACTATTACTAACAAAAAGGGGCTTATGACTGAAATGGCTGAAAGTGGACAAGTCCAGGTTTAGAAAGTGGTAACTGAAGCTATTGAGAATGCATTAGTACTGATCTTTCAGGAATTACTACAGTCGGGAATGGATCCAAAGGACTGGAAAATTGAAAATGTCACTTTACTCCAAGAAGGGAGATTGGCAAAAGACAAGAAGTTATAGGCTGGTGAGCCAAACTTCAGTGGTTGGCAAAATTCCAAAGTCCATTATTGAGCATAAGGTTTCAGAGTATAGTACTTGAAAGTACAAGATAAAATAAATCGAAGTCAGCATGGCTTCCTTCAGGGAGATCTTTCCTGCCAAATCTGTTGGGCGATCTTTGAGGAAATAACGAGCAGGACAGGGTCAGTGCATATTGGTTATGTGGATTTTCAGAAGGCCTCTAACAAAGTTCCCTCTGTGGTTTTATAAAGGACTTGGATGAAACATGCACGAGTACGTTTGCAAACAACACAAAGGTTGGAGATGTTCTGAATAGTGTGGTGCAGTGTAAAGAAAAATATGCTATAATAATCATGGACAACTTTCACCTATCTGTAGATAAAATAAATTGACATAGGTAGTCTTGAAGTTATTCTCAACAGGGGCCCCACCACGCTTCTGAGGGGGGGCCACAGCACATTTAAGTAAAAGCCTTGTTTTCTTCTCAGGTAATTTTTTTTATGTAGTCAATAGGAGAGAACCAGGGAAGAAACCAAAACTTGACTGCTTCACAGGAAAGTGGGACCATAAACACTTAGCAGAGTAATGGGGAAATAATAGCTGAAAAAAGGTTGAGAATAGCTGGTGCCAAGGGTTTTCAAATGTTACAACACAATTTTGACAGGATGCAGTTGGGTGGAGATATGGATATGTGTGAAGTGATGCGCCTTGGAAGGTCAAACTTGAAGACCAAATACGAGGTTACAGGCAGGATTCTTAAAGTACAAAGGAACAGAGTGATCATGGGGTCTAGGTACAGATCCTTCAAGTTTGCCATGCCATATAAGTAAGAATGTGTATGGTGTGTTGGCCTTCATAAGTTGGGCAATTGAGTTCAAGAGCAGTGAGAATTGCATTCAGCTCTGATCACCTTATTCAAGGAAAAATGTGCAAACCAGAAGGGATGCAGAGGAGATTTACCAGGATATTGCCTGGATTGGACATCATGCCTTATTAAGCAAGGTTTTTCTCCCTGGAGTGACGTAGGATGAAAGGTGACCTCATGGAGGTAAACAAGAGAATGAGGATAGACAGAATGGACAACCAGCTTCAATTTCTCAGGCAACAAAAGCAAATACCAGAGGACATCTTCTGCTTCAGGTGAGTGAAGTTCAGGGGAAACTTCAAAAGATATTCACCCCCCCCAATACAGAGTGGTGGAATCCTGGAATGTAATTCTAGTCGTGGTAGTAGTGGATGGTAGAATAGGACATTTAAAACTCTTAGATAGGCACATGATTGCAAGAAAAATAGAGGAGTATGAGTGTGAGACAAGGAAGGACTAGATTGTGATGGAGTAGTTTCACACAAGACCATACAATATTGTAAACTAAAAAGACCTGTACTGTGCTGTAATGTTCGGTCTTCTTGGCTCTATGCAAGGAGTTCCACATGGCACGCTAAACAAGATGTGAGCCCATTGTATTGAAGAAAGGTTCAACCTTCTTCCCAAGACTCTACCTTTAATGACTGGCACAGATCGGGTATTAAATGTTTTAAAGACCTTTTTATTGACAACAATTTTGTATCTTTTGAACAACCGTTGATAAAATTCATATTTTTTTTTAGATATTTGCAAATTGGACATTTTGTTCAACTCAAATTTCTGGTTTTTCTGTAATCCCTGAAGTGAATATTCCTGATACATTTTTTAAACTACAACCTCCTTATCTCTGACAAAGTGGTTAATTTAAGATCAGCCTCATTCGTTAAAATCAATAACGCCTGGGAGCAGGATATGAAGCTTTTGCTCGCCAATGAGGTTTGGAATTCGATTTTTTATTTGATTAACACTATTTCAGAATCAGAATCTATTACAAGTCATGAAATTCGGTGTTTTGTGGCAGCATCATACTTGTACATTCATCTTATACCATCTTACTACATCACTGTAAGGAAAATAAATAAATAGATAATGATAGTGCTTGAGAAGTATGATAGTGTCTTTGGTTCATAAAATTATTGTTCAGGAATCTGATGGCAACAGGGAAGAAGCTGTCCTTGTGCCATTGAGTGCTCGTCTTTAGGCTCCCATACCTTTACCCTGATGATAGCAAATTGAAGAGGGGATGGCCTGGGTGGTGTGGGTCTGTGAGGATAGAGGCTGCTTTAAGACACTGCGTGTGGATGTCCATAACCCTAACCACCCTCTGCAGTTTATTCTTGTTTTGAGAGTTGGCGTCTCCATGCCAGTCTGTGATGCTACCGGGCAGAATGCTCTCCACAGTACACCAGTAGAAGTTTACAAGTGTCTCCGGTGACGTGCCGAATCTCCTCAGACACTTAAAGCATAGCCGTTGGCGTACCTTCTTTGTGATTGCATCAATGTGATGGCTCCAGGGCAGATCCTCAGAGATGCTGAGATTTGAAACTCTTGACCCCCTCGCTACTGAGCCCTCAATGAGGACTGAGTCACGTTTCCCTGACTTCCTCATGAACTCTACAATCATCTCCTTGGTTTTGCTGACATAAAGTGCAAGGTTGTTATCATTGCACCACTCAATGACAAATCTACCCCCCTCCTGTACACCTCCTCATTGCCACCTGTGATTCTGCCAACAACTGTGATGTTGTCGGAAAACTTGTGGATGACATTGGAAATGTGCCTGGCCACACAGTCATGGGTGAATAGCGAATAGAGCAGTGGGCTGAACACATATCCTTGGGGTGCGCTTGTGTTGATAATCAGTGAGATGTTTGCAATTCATACTGACTATGGTCTTCTGATGAGAAAGTCAAGGATCTAGTTGCAGAGGGGGTACAGACACCTAGAGTTTGCAGCTTCTCAACCAGCCCTGAGGGAATCATAGTATTGAAGGTTGAGCTGTAGTTGATGAAGAGCAACTGTATGTATAAATTATAGTTTTCGAGGTGCATGGAGATCCAGCATCCTGCTGTGGAACGATTGTGATGATAGACGAATTAGTGGGTCAAAATCTTTGTTTAGGAACGTTTTAATTCTGGCCATGACCATCCTCTTAAAGCATCTAATCACTGCAGGAGTTGGTGCTACTGGGCTGTAGTCATTGAGGCAGCTCACACCACTCTTCTTGGGTACCGGGATGATTAATGCCCTTTTGAAGTTCGATGGGACCTTTGATTGTCATTATGAGATTCCTTTTGGGGATGGCATTGTTTACAGCAATTTAAAGTGGTCCACAGAGCACACATGTCTCAAGTTAACTGTCCCATTTTATTCAGATAGGAATCCGTTATGTGACCACATGCTCTGGACCTGCCCTAGCTTAGAAAAATTTTGTAAGATGTTTTTCCAAACACTATCGGTTTTAAATTTAAAACTGGAGCTTTGCCCTTTAATTGCCCTTTTTGGAATATCTCAAGAGGATGATGTTTTACTGACTTCCATTCAGAGCCAAATTTCGTCTTTTACTTTGTTGATAGCCAGAAGTTCAATTTTGATTTTTAAAAAATACCCACCTACACATGCAGTGGCTAAATGATATTATGTCTTGCTTAAATTTAGACAAAAATTAGATATGCTATCAAGGGTTCAAAAATTAAATTCCAAAAGACATTGAGCTGATTTATGGATGACTATCACAATCTTAAGATTTATTGTAGTTCTGGAGTTTTGGATCTTTGTTGTTCCTCTCCAAGAAGGCATTATTTGATTCCTAGACGTTCATTTTTATCCTTGCTTAGAGGAAGGAGGGTTTTGAAAATTAAAAAAAAAATAATTTTCCTTTTATTTTTTGTTATGCTTTATTTTATTATTAAGACAGTGTTCTGAATTCTTTAATTATCATTTGTAACATTGTACCATTTAATTCTTTATACATTAAATATCAATAAAAATATTTTTAAAAGAAGAAAGGTACCAGCATAGACAGGCAGAAGACAGGATGGGGAAGCCTTTACAGATTGGCTGCCAGTGACTAGTAGTCACAGAAGTAATTGTTTGGTGCGCTAGTTTCATGCTTTATTCAAATGATCTGGATGATAGAATTGATGGTTTCAAGTTCAAGTTTATTATCATCCGATTGTATAAGTATAACCTGGTTAAACAGCATTCTTCAGATCTCAGTTAAAAAACATGCAAATATACATAAAGGCATAACACACATATAAACAATACATATGCAGTATGTATATACAAAATAAATATATTTTGTAAAACATTTAAAGTTTTCAAACTTTTAATTAGTTTATATAAACAATACTTAAACAAGATAGTGATTACATAATATTTAAAACCTTCCCCCCTAACCCCCTTCCCACTATGAAATATGATATAATGAATACATTGTAGTGCTGGACACACCCAAGAAAGACTCAGCCACCACATTGAAAGTCATTAATGACTGTTTTTATTCAAATTCAGTGCGCTCCCACTTAAGGGCAGTGTGACCTCAGTCAACTCGTGTATTGTGACATCACAATCACTGGCCCAGGTATGAGCTGGGTAGGAGACTTGAGGTGGGGAGAAACCCTGACAGCCATTTTCCCATCGCTGCCCCGCCACGTGGCTTTACACGTGGGGCTAGTTCGCCATGAGAGAGTGCACCACCACACAAACCCCCCCAAACCGGATACGTGCCCCACCGCTTGGTCGAGCAGCCCCAGCGTTTGGGCATGGCCATCTGCACCGGCCGTGATAGGTCTAAGTGCGCCACCTTCAAACGGTCCACGGTGAAAAGTTCATCTTTACTCCCTATGTCCAAACTGAAAGTCCTGCCAGACTGCTGGAGGACCTTGTATGGACCTTCGTATGGGCGTTGTAAAGGTGCCGTATGTGGGCCACGTGGACGAACAAATACGAATTCTGCCGAGTCCAGCTCTTTGGGACGATGTGTCGGCTGGACGCCATGATGCAAGGGAGGCGGAGGGGGCAGGAGAGGATAGTTCCTTATGGAGATCTGTCAAAAGGTTCGCGTGCTCGAACGTGACGTTGGGCTCTGGGCCAAAGAACTCACCGGGCAGTGAGAGTGGCGCGCCGCAGACCACTTCCGCAGAAGATGCCTATAGGTTCTCCTTGGGTGCCGAGGAGGACCCAGGGCAGCTCGTCTGCCCAGCCTGGGCCGGTGAGGTGAGCCATGAGGGCGGATTTCATATGACGATAAAACCTCTCCACCAAACCATTTGCTTGCGGGTGGTAGTCTGTGGTGTGGTGGAGTTTAACCCCCAGGAGGTTCACCAGCTGAGCCCAGAGCGTGGCCATCACGAGTGCCTGTGTGAGGGGCTTGTAGTTCATGAACACCGTAAAGGGCCTGCCCTCCAGAAAGTATCGAAAATGCCGGATGGCCAGGTACTACAACAGGAGTTTCCGGTCGAAAGTGCTGTGCTTGAGCTCCTGCGGGTGCAGCTGTTTGCTAAAGGCGGCCAGTGGGCACCACTGTCCACTGAGCCACTGCTCGAGTATGCCCCCTACTGTCGTGGCTGAGGCATCCACTGAGAGCAGCATGTGTACCTCCGGGCGTGGGTGCACCAATAGAGCTGCGTTGGTGAGGGCCTCCTCTGTGGCGACAAAAGTGGTCTCTGCCTCCTCTGACCAGGTCAGGACTTTCTCCTTGGTGGTGATCAAAACGAACAGCTGTTCCATGGTGTGGGTGGCGCCGGGGATGAACCGATGATAAAAATTCACCATCCCCACGAACTCCTGCGGGCCCTTGAGGGTGGTTGGCTTTGGGAACAGCCGCAACCTTCTCTAGCGCCAGGGCAGCACCTGCTGCCGAGATGGTGTGTCCCAGGAACTGCAGCATCTGCTTGCCGAACTGGCACTTGGCCACGTTGACCATGAGGCCAAACTCCGCCAGTTGGGCAAACAGGGTACAGAGGTGGGCCTTTGCGGTTGGCGATAAGGATATCGCCCAGGTAAATAAATACAAAGTCCAAGACCCTACCCACGGCACCCATGCTGAAAAGTCTGAACCGAGTTCTTGAGGCTGAAGGGCTTATGCAGTAATTCAAAGAGGCCAAAGGGGGAGATGATCGCAATCTTGCCGATGTCCTCAGGGTGGGCCGGGATCTGATAAACCGAGAAGTCTTGAATGCGTGGAACTGGGTACCTGTCCAGTGTGGTCATGTCGTTCAAATGCCAGTAATTGCCGCAGGGTCTCCATCCCCTGGAAGATTTGGGGACCATGTGGAGAGGGGATGCCCAGGCGCTGTCCAAGTGACAGACGATCCCCAACTCCTGCAGCCAGGAAAACTCCTCCTTTGTCAGCTGCAGCTTCTCAGGCAGAAGTCATCTGGGCTTGGCATGAAGCGGTGGGCCCTGTGTGGAGATATGGTGGTATAGCCCGTGCTGGGGTAAGGTGGCGCCGAATCTTGGCTGAAGGATGGCGGGGAATTCATGGAGTATGTTCAAATACTCATCCCTGGAAGTGGAGATGGCGGCGATCTCGGGCCTGCAGGCGTTTGTGGCATCCAGGAGCACCGAATGGAAAGTGCAAGAGTTGACCAGCCTCTTGCCCTTCATGTCAACCAACAGTCCATGTGCCCTCAGGAAGTCGGCCCCTAACAATGCAGTACCCACTGAGGCTAATACGAACTTCCAGCGGAATTTGTCTTTCCCAATCTGGATCTGCGGGTACCGAAGATCTTGATGGCAAAACCGTTGGCTGTCTGCAGGGTGGGACCACAAGATCGGGAGCGTGTCTCAAGGGCCGTGGGGGGCAGGACGCTCAGCTCCACTCTTGTGCCCACTAGGAAACGTCGGCTGGTGGACTTGTCAGTAACGTGAAGGAGGCTGTCCACGTGGTCAGCCATCGCACCCATCAATGGTGGCTGGCCGGGTCATTTGCCCTGGTAGTCACACGGTTGTCGGCACTTACGAGCTTGCGCTGATGGTAAAAGCACCAGGTGGAATAGTGCTCCTATGGCTTGTGCTTGGGAGAGTGTTGTGGCCGGCTGGGTCTTGGTCACGCAACCTGACTGAGGGCTGCTTCATGCTCCCTCTTGGTGCGGCAGAGGGAGTCCGCTCGGACTGCGACTTGGAGTGGATTCATGAAGACCTCATCCGGCAGGAGTAGTTGGATGTCCCCGGGCATGTGCTCGAGGAAGATCTGACTGAATAGGAAACAAGGTTTGTGATCCTCCGCCAGTGCCAGTATCTCATCCATTAGGGCCGATGGTGTGCGGTCCCCAAGCCCGTTGGAGTTCAGGAGCCTGGAGGCACGCTGCTGGGGGGAGAGCCCGAAAGTGCCAAGGAGCAGGTTCTTGTGGGCAGGATATTTTCCCTCGGCCGGTAGGTTGTGTATTAAATCATCCACTCTGGTGCCGTTTCTTAGTCCAGCACGCTCACAACGTGGTAGAACATCGTGGCGTCTGCTGAAATGTTCCTCAGTTGAAACTGCGCCTCCACCTGTCCAAAACACGTACGCGAGCGATGGGTCCAGAAGGGGGGCAGTTTGATGGCAACAGCGTTGATCTCTGCGGATCCATGTTCTTAAGACCAGAGAGGCGTCTAGGCTCAGCGGGGTCACCAATGTAGTGTTGGACACAGCCAAGAAAAACTCAGCCACCACATTGAAAGTCGTTAATAACTGTTTTTTTAATTAAAATTCAGCACGCGCCCCTTTAAGGGCAGCATGAGCTCAGTCACCTCGTGCATTGTGACATCATAATCCCTGCCCCAGGCTCACGCTGGGCAGGAGACTTGAGGCAGGGAGAAACCCTGACAGCACCACCTTCCCATGGCAGCCCCGACACATGGCATTACACACGGAGCCAGTTCGCCACGAGAGAGTGGGCCGCCGCAACATAATAATTAACTGTAAAAAGGAAAACCATGATAAAAAATGAAGTGTTGTTCTGGATTGCATAAAAGATTGGATAGCAAGCTGGAGATATATATATATATATATCTTTTAGGTAAGATTAATATAGGACTTAGGAGGCCAAAAGCAGATTTTTTTTAATACATATTTATTCCTAACCTTTGCATATACGGGCTCCAGATCTGCACAAAAAGTGAATATTTATTTCTTAAATTACAAGTAATTTTCTCTAAGGGAATACAACTTTGTATCTCCAAATGCCATCTTTCCATACCTAAATACATATCCAATTTCCAGGTCACTGCAATACACTTTCTTGCCACTGCTAAAGCAATTTTAACTAATTTAACTTGATTTAGTAAATTTAATTTGGGTCTTGTTCCTTCAATGTTGCCCAACCAACATAGATCTGGATTTTATGGAAAAGCGATACCAGTAATTTGTCCCCAAAATTTTCCCAGATCCTCCCAAAAAAATTTTAACCTGAGAACATGAAGATGATGAAGTAGAGTGTAAAAAGGTACCTATTCCATTACTACATCCAAAACAATGATCTGGTTAATAGAGTTAAATAAATAGTTCATCAGTCTCACTGCCTGTGGGAAAAAGCTCTTTCTTAGCCTGATGGTTCTAGCTCTGATACTTCTGCATCACTTTCCTGGTAGGAGAGTAGCTGGAAAATGCTGCATGGGGTATGATCAGGGTCCTCAATCATTTTGCGATCACTCTTCAGACAACGATCCCACATCATATTGATTGGGGGGTGGGGGGGGGGGGGGGAGGGGAGAGATCCCAGTGATTCCATCTGGTGCTCTCATGATCCTGTGGATTGACCTCCAATCCAATGCTCTACAGCAACCATACCACACTGTGATGCAGCCAGTCAAGATGCCCTTGATGGAGCTATTGTAGAAAATGGCTGGTAGCCTTGACAATCTCAGTCTTGTCAGGAAGTGCAATTGCTGTTGTGCCTTGCTGACAAGTGAGGAGTTGGTGTGTGTCCAAGATGGGTCACTACTTAAGTAGCATTGTAGCCACGTTTGCAGATGTTTGGAGGGGCGGGTTATGTTGAGGAAGCACAGCATCTCCAGAGGGACTCTGATAGGTTGAGAATGGGGAAAGAAGTGACAGATGGAAGACAGTGTAGGGAAGAGTATGGACAGGTATTTTAGTAGAAAGAATTAAAATGGACAATTTTCTAAATTGAGAAAGTTCAGAAAGCTGAGATCCAAAGGGTATTAGGAATTCTGGTGCAGGATCCTCAAAAGATTAACTTGCAGGTTGAGCATGTAGCAAAGGCGGCAAATGCAAGGTTAGCATTAATTTCGAGGGGAATGGAATATCAAAATAAAGGTGTAATATTGAAGTAATACAAGGCATTAGTCAGACAACATTTGGAGTATAGCAAGCAGTTTTTGGCCCCATATCTAAAAGGCTGGCATTGGAGAAGGTTTGAGAGAATGATCCCAGGGATGAAAGGGTTAATATGAGGAATGCTTGATGGCTCTGGGCCTGTACTCACTGAAGGATTGAAACATACTGAATATTGCCAAAACTGATGGAATGGATGTGGAAAAGATGTTTCCAGTTCGTGGAAGAGTCAAAGAGGGCAAAGCCTCAGAATAAAAGTACAACCCTTAATAACAAAGATAAGGAGAAATTTCTTCAGCCAGAGGGGATAAATCTGTGGAACTTGTTGCCACAGATGGCTATGGAGGCAATGTCATTGGGTATATTTAAAGCAGAGGTTGACAGGTTCTTCATCCAAAAGGTCAAAGATTGTGGGAGAAAGCAGAGTAATGAAGTTGAAATAAAAAAATGCATCAACCATGATTTGAAGGCAGAGCAAACTCGATGGATAAAAAAATTTAAATAAATAAGCAAAATCAACTACCAGAATTGAAGGAGTTTCATTTTAGTTTCAATTTGTCTTCGTTTCTCTTTTTTAATTTTAAGCATTTCTTTCAGTACTTTCAATTTTAAGGTTTCATTTAAACTTATCTGAAGCATGATGGAACATACATGAACCTCAAAGGCAAACATTCAACAGTACAATTATAACTTTGACAACCAAATGCTTGGTGGTAGAGAATCACCAGCCCACAATAAAACTGCCATTTATGAACAAATGCAACTTAAGCTCTCTTATACAGGAAAAACAAATTCATCTCACTGTCAAGCTGACATTGACTCAAGCTTAAAATAGAAACAAAGATCATGACTGGAACAAACAAATGCCACTTTGGAGACTGAACTGGTAAATAGGTCTTTAAATTACTTCAGATGGATCTTACACTTGTGTAACAAAAATGACTGGCATTCCATATTTTTCTGCCTACCAAGTTAAATCCATATCAAAGCTCAACTCAAGAGCAACATTATACCTTCAAGGAATTAAGAAATGAGTTTGTTTAAAAAAATACTTTGTACTGTTTGGACAAAACAATACTGGTGAACTATTTAAATTTGCTGAGTGACATGAGCATCTCTTGGGCTATTGATTTACACATCACATCAATTTTCAGTAAGGTGTCATTTTCCAGTAATTGTTGAATTTCTATTTCTTCATCCTGAGGCAACAATCAAAGGATTTCAAAACGAAACACTCCACAGAAATGCTTTGAGTTATTATGAACAAAAGATTTTCTAAATATTTTACACTGCATCTTCCTAAAGTTCAAAGTTCAGATTAACTAGCACGACATACAACTCGAAATTCTTCAATTTATCAGGTATGCAAAATCTGTAAACACAAATACTTGAGCTCATCAGATCTTGCAACATCCATAGGAGGTAAACAAACTATGTTTTGTGCCTGAGCTCATTTTCAGGGTACAAGTAAAAGCAGGCAGACACTTGAAATAAAATGCAGAGGGAGGAGTGCAGACCAACAGACAAAAAAGTGTTAATTAGACATGGATAGGACAAGGGAGAGGAAAGATGAGAATTGATAAGGGGAGAGGGTGTTTTGGCTCTGTGTATACAGGGCTGGGGGAAAGGAGGCAGAGGAAAGGGAACAGAGTCAGAGCTTGAGGAAAGGAGAAAAACTATTCAAAAAAATATACATGGGCAAAAGAACAATGTAAATAAAGAATGAAATGTAAACAAACTGACTGCAACACAGAGAAAAAAAATCAGTAGAAAGTAATGTACAAAGTATGAATCCTGAAATGAGTTTGATTGAGCTTGTTATTTAGAAGTCAGATAGTGGAGGGTAGCAAATGTTCCTGAAACTTGTGTTACAAGTCTTGTGGCACCTATACCTCTTTCCTGATGGCAGAAGCGAAAACATAGCATGTCCAGTCGTGTGAATCCTTGATGACTGCTGCTGCTCTCTGACAGCAGCGTTCCAAGTAAGTTTTCGATGATGGGGAGAGTTTTTCCTGTGATGTGCTGGGCTGTGCGTGCCCACTACCTTTTGCCAGGCTTTCCGCTTAAATATACTGGTACCTCCATACCAGGCCATGATGCAGCCTGCAAGGACTTTCCACTACACATCTGTTGCAAGTTTACCAAGGCTTCTAATGTCACAATGAACCTTCACAAACTCTTGAGGAAGTAGAGGTGTTGATGTGCTTTCTTCGTGATGACATTCATGTGTTCGGTCCAGAAAAGGTCCTCCAAGATAACAAGTCCTAGGAATTTAAATTTGTTCACCCTCTCCACCTCTGATGCAGAGGTACAAAATTCTAGGCAATTGTTTTGATTAGAATTGGTTTGCAAACACATTTCTAAAGAGACAATTTCAGTGTCATCCAGAGTTCTATTTTTACTTCTAATGCAGTTTTAACATCCACAAGAATAGATAGGTATGATCTCTATCAGATATCTCAGCCAAGCAATTATGTTAGCATTGCATCAACATACAAAGTTCCCATATGAACTGTTTCTTTTAGGTTACAACTTTATTCCTACCCAATAATATAATCTTAGCAAACCAGGGGAGCTAAGAAACAGGAAATTCATGACTGTTCTCGCTGAGAAGAACATCCAATAACCCAGATAACAAATTTCTTCACTACCATTCTATCAGCCCGTATAGCTTAAGCTTTAATACTATGAAACTGGACCTAGCATTGCATTCTATGTTAAAGTGAAAGAAAAATGTCAATTTGCAAGAACATCTGTAATCAAAAAGCAGGTTATCAACTTTATCATTTTCTCAGCTTTCATATTTTGGGACCTTCATAATTTCAAAACTTCAGCAACTATCCACCACACCATACAGCAGGCACCAATCCATCCAATGGAGTTGAATTTGGACAAACATTAACAATTCCATTTTTATGCATTTAAGCCGTAAACTTATTTTAGTCAAGTGAAATTTGTAAAATTGACTTCTGCAGTTTGTATTATTGTTGCCAATTTCCCTTCCATTGGATAAAGGCTTGGGAAAAAATTGACAGCAATTATTCAGTCAGACTGAACATTACATTTTATAAGACATAAAACACAAGAACAGAAATAGGCTATTCAGCCCATTGAGTCTGCCCTGCCATTTACAGTAATCATGAGCTGATCCATTTTCCCATTCAGCCACACTGCCCAGCCTTCTCCCTATAACATTTGATGCCTTGGACCCTTTCAATCTCTACCTCAATTACATCCAATGACCTGGCATCCACAACCGCTTGTGGCAACAAATTCCATAATACCACCTTCTAGCTGAAGAAATTCCTCTGCATCTGTTCTAAGTAGATGCCCTTCAATCCTGAAGTTGTGCACTTGTTCTAGACTCTCCCCTAATGGGGAACAACCTTTCTATATCTACTCTGTCCATGCCTTTCAAATTTCAAAATGCTTCAATCAGATTCCTCCACACCCCCCCCCCCCCAATCTTCTCCAAAATTCCAATGAGAACAGGTGTCAAACACTCCCCAAATGACAACCCCTTCATTCCCAGAATCATCCTTGTGAATCTATACTTGGCCCGTTTACCTTCAATGAATATTTAGAGAAAAATTCTTGATAATAATGATATTTTAATCAGAGCAGATTGTCAAAAAATACACATTTTAAAAGGTTAATGGCTTACTTACATAATAGCTCCATTGAGAAACAAATTTATGTCAGTGCACACACTCGCACATTTACATTCCAGCCAGTTTTTTTTCCCTACAGTAAACAAAAACTGCTGGAGGAACTCACTCCACAGGTCAAGCCACATCTATGGAATGGATAGTTGATGGAGGAGGAAGACAGGCTTTATGAGAGGAAGATGTAGAAGAGGAGGAGGAGGTCTACTTATTCCTTTCTCAGTCCTGAAGCAAGGTTTGACCCAAAACGTCAGCTATTTCCTTCCATGGATGCTACACAAACCAGACACCTTCAAATTTTTTATAAACTATAAATTCTACTGTCTGAAGTTTCACATCCTAATCTTCCTATTGTAATTGATTTTGTACTTTTGAAAAGTAGCAATTGTAATCAATTCCTCGTCAACACAAATTCCCAAATTATACCTACTTGGGTTTTACTAAAGTTCATAACTCTGATTCGCAGACAAGACCTCACAACCATCCTACCATACTTCCCTCAGGGTGTAAGAATGCTGAACGACCAAAGGAACTGCTCACACTATCTTAGACTTTCATATGTAAAAATCAAAAAATATTTATTTGTTTATACAGGTACTGATGAAATATTTGTCCAGCATGTGAATTCTTTGTCAATTACGGTGGTAGTCTTCAATTTACCACCGTAATTGGGACCAAAGGATTGGTTGCAAGTTAGATTCACATATCTTAACGAGATATTAAAGCAATATTTCCAAAGAAAAATCAACAAATGAACCTTCAATGAAGAATATCAGCATATGTACAGTAGTTTTTTTAAAAAATTTGGTCGTATGTGCCGGTGGACATAACTCGCGTAGGTCGTAAGTTGAGGACTAACTGTATGTGTGTTTACTCTGGTTGTCTTTCTACATGTTTTGCACTGAGAGCACTGTTTGATCGGGTTGTACTTGTACAATCAAATGACAAATGACAAAAAGACAGCAAATTCAACATGCAGAATTCCATCAGTACTTTATTGAAATACTGTTCAGTTGGGAGGCATTGTGGTTATTAAGCCATGAGAGCAGCATTGAACCAGAGAGTCTGCAAACACTGTGATTGTAGTTCAACCTAGTACACAAAAGTGGTGGAGAAACTCAGCAAGTCGGGTATGAGCAAAAAGCAGGTAGGTATCTGAATAGAATTGTGGGGGGAGGAATATAGGTCAGAGGTCATGGATGGATATGGGTGGGACAGCAGAAGAGAAAAAACTGAGAAGTGATGGAGGAAGGGATAGCTGGAGGAAATGAGGCTTAAATTATTATCTAACCTAATACATAGGTATCGGGTTGCTGGTGTTTGCCCATTTAAATGGTGATTCTTTTTAAAATTCTGTATAATTCGCATTACTCATTGGCATCACTTCACTTTTATTTGCGTTGATCTTATACCCCGATATTTCTCCATACTCCTCTTCAATTTCTTATGTAGTTCTTTTATTGATATTTCTGGTTCTGTTAAGAATACTATGATGTCATCTGCAAATAAATGGATTTAATACTCCTCTTATTTTTATCCCTTTTATTTTCGGTTCTTATCAGTTCTGCCAATGGTTCTATTGCTAAAGCAAACAGTGAGGGAGATAATGGGCATCCCTGCCTATTTGACCTACTTAATTTAAATTGGTTCGATATATATCCATTTACTGTTACCTTTAATCCAATTAATATATTTTTCTGGTAGATTGAACCTCTGTAATACTTTGAATAAATAATTCCATTTTACCCTGTCAAAGGCTTTTTCTGCATCTAAAGCAACGGTCACTGTTGGCATCTTATTTCCTTGAACTTCATGAATTAAATTAATAAATTTACAGCTTGCTAATAGTTTGAACAGAAGTATGTGAAGCTATGGAAGCATGGAAACGAATCCACGGACTCTCAAGGGACTCTCTTTCACCTGTTCTTCAGGGCATCATGGCAACTCTTGTTTGAATCATGGCAGATAAAAATTGAAGTAGTCATGTATATTTCATTTTTATGTCTTATTACGTGATAATAAAAGGAACTTTGAATTAAATGCATCATGGAACAGTACAGTACTTTGAGGAACAGCACCTCATTCTGTCTGAGAATGTTGCTTCTTCTGGACTCGATAGAACAATACAGCACAGGAAAAGACCTTCAGCCCTTGATGTCTGTGCCAACCAAGAAGCTAATTACAACTAATGCCATCACCTGCCTGTGGTCCATATCCATCTATACCCTAAATTACTTTATTTATATTCATTAAAAGAAAAGTCTATCACTATACCACAAACTTCAAAATAATAGAAATACTAACATATTTAGAAAGAAAATCAGAAATTGCCAAAGTTCTCTTCTCTCAATTATTTCGTGGTAAAAATTTCCCCACATCATTTTATCTTGATATTATTTAACTTTCCTACCTTCAGTGCACATTAAGAACAAATATATCAACTAAATTTTCTTCCCACATCCAAAAGATATGCATGTTGGTTGGTAAATTACTCCAAATTTGCAGGTGAGGATTGTTGGTGCAAATGTAGAATCAATAGGCAGTTATTAATCAACACAGTAATTGATCATCATTTTGAAAGTTTCAGATAGGACAATGTTTCAATGGCTTTAATTATGTCTAATGATTTTTTTTTAAAAAACAATGCAAATCTTTCTGTTCTCTGGAATTTAGACTGCATTATTAATAACCCATTTTATATAACTGCAGGAGCCATTGACAATTAAACTAGCACTTATAAATACATCTTAGAATTTATGATTTACATTATTTAGCATTTTATGATAACAGTTCTGGGCAATTGGGTGTTATTTATGAGGTACAAAAAAGAAAACGAGCTAAGTAAAGAAAATAATATTGCTGCCATTTTTTTATTGTGGAAACCATGTAACTCAATGTCATTATGCACCAAATTCCCAGGTTTGTTGATTTTAGTAGTAGGGTGGGGGTGAAATGTCAAAATTCAGGAATTACCTCTCCAAGTTCTTTCACAAGGGTCTCTGGAGCATCACATATATGCCCCAATATGTTCTGGTATGATACAAATAATTTGCATCACAATTTCTTGGATTTTTGAAAATTTATGGAGTGGGCAGTTGTGCCAACTCTAGGTATACACCCAGCAACAAGACAACCGTCACCCAAAATGGCCTCCAGCCAAATCTAAAAATGGAGCACAAAGTGGATTTTACCTTAATGTTCAGGGATAAATTGGAATCCCACAGCACTCTAAGTACAGTGACCAACTTCCACTTGATGCAGCAGCAACCTTCCAAATTTTCCAAGGTAGGTCTCTTTATATTTCCGTGACTTCAAACCAAAAAAAACAAAATATTTGTTTTTGAGAGGAAATTTAAGACATCGGAGACAAATGACTAGTTTCAGGCTATAGCCTTGCAATTTTAGATAGAACCATGTAAATACATTGACAAAGAAATTCCATCAATGCTTAATGTTTCAAAACCTACAATATTGGGCTCTCATTCACAAAGACTTCAAATTCTTTAAATTTCAATTTCTGTAAAGAAATTCAAGTGGCAGAATTTTTCAGAATCACATTTTGAATAGTAATTGGGTCTTGGTTCAAAGAAAAACACAAATTTAAAATTACAAATTGGTCCAATAACTTGCTATTACTAGACCATGGAGCCAAAGTGACACAAATATCCTGATGGCCTGTGTAAGTTGTTGAAGTGCATTACAATTGAAATTTGGAGCAAAAAAAAAATGAACAAATGCTTAATGTGATTAAACCAATTGATTCAATTCTAACACAGATAAGAAAAAATGAATGTGTGGGTCAGGAATTTGAAATCATTGTCTGAACAAACTGATCAGAATCAGAATTTATTGTCATGACGTGTCACGAAATACGCTGCTCTGCATCATTACAGGTGCAAAATTGCTATAAGTTACATTTAAAAATAAAATTAAAGCAAAAGAGAGAAAGGGAGGTAGTTTATTGTCCATACAGAAATCTGATGGCAGAGGGGAAGCTGTTTTTGTACCATTTGGCATTAGTCTTCAGGCTCCTGTATCTCCTTCCTGATGGTAGCAGTGAATTTGCAAACATCTTTCATGACACAAATCCCCTCAAATTCCTAACAAAGTATAGCCACTGACAAGCCTTCTTCACGATTGCATCAACAAGCTGAAAGAGTGCATGCCTCTCTTTATAGGACAACCTGGTCTTCCCAGAAATTAGCATGATTCATCTTCTATGAAATGTCCCAAATACTAATACAGTACAACTTAAATTATCTAAAATCAGATTCTCCAAAATCCTCATTTATCCGAAAATCTTAGAGCTGAACTGACCTCACAGTTTGAAAAAAAAAATCACCTGATGAAATTAGAACAACGATTATCCTCATTTCAGGCAATTCCCTCCCCTCTCTCTCCCCATTTCTCCTTTACCTTCCCATGTTGACTTTTCTCCCAACTCTCCCTCTCAAACTGCATGCCAGAGTCACAATCTGTCAGAAGAATCCTTTGTCCCAGCGTCATCAAGGAGAGCGGCCTCCCAGGCAGGAGAAGGACCTCGGGCTCAGTGGCATTCCCTCCCCTCCCTCCTCAGCACACAAACTCCTGACACCAAACCCTCCACTTAGCCTACTACTACTCGAGACTCCCTGGTATGCGTGTGCAGTAGGCCTAGGGGAGGATTCAGAGTTGGGACTCGGATGACCAGGAGACAGGAGCCCGCCAACTTGGTAGTGAGGGTTCCACCAGCCCGGAAAGCCATCCTGTGGATCAGCGGCAGCAGTTGGGAGGCCTTGGAGATTGATAGCGGTCGGTGTTGTGGCCAGCATTTTTACGGTGAAAATGAAACATTACTTTAATGCTTAAAAAGCCTTCCCCTGTTGTTTGCTGGTGTTTAAACATTGATAGAAGTGATTTGCTGTTGCTACTGGGCTATTTTTGTTTAAATGACCAGTTCTCTGAAAATATTGCTTATTTAACATAGGCCCGGTCTCGGCCATTTCGGATAATCGGAGTTGTACTGTAAATTTTTTTTTAGGTAAGGGGACAAAACTCTCCATTGTATTCCAAATCTGGTTTCACAAACACTGCACACAACTTTAGTAAAATCTCTCTATGATTAAATTCCAACAACTTTGCAATTACACTTTTGCCATTTGTTATACCTACGTTAACATTTCGCAATCCATAAACTAGAAAACTTAGATGCCTCCAAATTTTACTCAATTGCAGTCCCTCACCACTAAGATAGTAATCTGCCTTTTGCTGCTTCCTGCCCCACATCACCTCAGTTTTTCCCCATGAAACCCAGGTCAATATTATGCTCCACTTGGCTAAGGTGCATCAATTAAAATCTCAGTTTCAATGGGTCTTGCACCAAAATGGTCATGCCTTGATTTCAGATACTTAGACAATTGTTTGGCTTTGGAAAAGTAACTAGAGAAATTTTTAAAACTTAAACACTGCATTTAAAATACCATCAAAATCATAAAGCTGGAAGACTATCGATATTTACTATCAATGACTACTGCAATGGACAGTGGTTGGTTACATAATGTAGAGATTTCATTTTAACAAGTTAGCAATAGGACCACTTATTTTCCATCTGTTAAGGAAGAATGTGGCTAAATGTGGCTTAAATAGAGTGAAACACAGAAGTCTGCAGACACTGTGATTTTAGTAAAAACACAGAAATACTGGAGGAACTCAGTTGTTCTCACTGCATCCAAAGGAGGTAAAGATATATTACCAATGATCCAGGCCTCAGCACTTCAAGATACAAGCAACAACAAAAAAAGGCAGGTGTCTGAATAAATTAATGGGGAGTTCAGACCAAAAAGCAAAAAAATGTTAATTGGATAAAGAGGAAAGGATGGAAATGATTTTGGCTCTGTGAAAGGAAACAGAGGGAAAGGGAAGAGAGACAGAACTAGAGGAAAGGAGACAGGAAGACAAAGAATTAAACAGAAACCAGAGAAATCAATATTAATGCCATCTGGCTTGAGGGTGCCCAGATGGAAGACGAGGTGCTGTTTTCGATTTGCGGTGAACTCAGTCAGGCTATGCATGAGACCATTGAGAAACATGTCAGCAAGGGACTGGGAATTAAAATGGGTGGCCATTGGGAGATGCATGCAGTGGACAGGGCAGAGGTGCTCAATAAAGCAATATCCTAGTCTGTGCCCAGTCTCTCTTTCGTGGGGGAGGCCACAACAGGAGCACTGGAAGCAGCAGATGACCCCCATAGATTCACAAGTGAAGTTTTGCTGTTTGGGGCCTCCAATGGTGAGGAAGGATATGTAGGCTGAAGTAAAGCACCTCCTTCAGTCACAGGGGTAGGTGCCAAGGGGACGACTGGTGGGGAGGGGGGGGGGGTAGATGAGGGAGTCACAGAGGGAGCGATTTCTGTGGAAGGCAGAGGCGAATGTGTGTCTGATGGTGGGATCATATAGTAGGTGGCAGAAATGGCAGAGGAGGATATGTTGGACATGGAGGCTGGTGGGGTGGTAGGTCAGGACAAGACGATTCTTGTCCTTGTTGCACATGGGTCGAGAGGCCCAGGGTAAATCTTATAAAGGATAGCCACATTGTTTGACGAATGAAGACATATGATGATCTGGTTTGAAATATCTCATCCTGGGAGCAGATGCAATGGAGATGGAAGGATGGAGAGAAAGGACTGGAATCCTTACAGAGATGTTGCTTAAATGGAATTCTGTGTAAATGCAAGCCAAGCATTTTTATTTTTTTTAAAATGGGGTTTAAAAATATTTGCTTTCTTTTCACTAATTATTGATATCATTAGAGATCAATTGAACTGGTTCGAGTGTAGGTCAGCAAGATTTTCAGAACATCACAGCACAAATGATATTCTTGTGCATTGGTTGTTGAAAGTCAAGCAACAACAGAATACAGAAGCATCAAAGCCATTGTCTGATAGTGAGATGCTGGAGACAAGTGTCACCATGGCCGCAAATGGAGTGAAATGTGTACTGATTATTCTTAATGCAGCTTAATATGTAAATTGCCAAATCAGATGAATTAGCTGTGTTCCACCATTGCTATAGCTAATGCTTGGATCAACATCAAGAATTCAACCATCATTTTTCCATGCTATTCCCTTAAAGTTGAATGAAGTTCACTTGAAACATTGATTACTTGCCAACAAGTTAGGATGCAATGACAGCTGAAATTCCTGTCCATCAAATCTTTCAAGGTCTTTTGTTTTGAAATACACGAGAAGGACACCACAATAATCTCAAAGTGATCTCGTGGTCCAAGTACATGTAAAATGTATAGACTAAGATCTTCAACTTGCAGTGGCAAGTCTTGAAATTGCACAACCAACCTAGCGTGATCTTCTCCAAGCACCTGTCCCTTTCCATCAGACAGCAAATGCACAAAACTCTGTAGCATTCACAATTGCATCATCTATTGACAGAAATATCATTGGTTTTAGAATTACAAAGGTTTGGTGGAGAGCAGCACAAGCTATCAGCTCATTATTCACCTTCTGAAGGCAGCTTTTATGTAAACTATAATCTTTATTAAGAACCATTCAAGCAAGTTTAAAATAATGAATGATATATTGCACAATCCAATACAAGCTGTACCAGCACAGAAATAGGACAGGAACTTGTTACCCAAGTTACACTGATCTCACATAGTTTTTTTTTTAAAAAACATTACATTTAATTTTTGAGTTATGGCCGGGCATTTCTGACCTCTAAATGCCAAAAATGTTTCCCAATACCCTGCCCCATCCTTCCATCATTTCAAGCTAATAATAGTTCAAAAGCAGCTCCATAATTTGTGCTTTCATGAAAAGAAATGCCTGATTTTGTTTTAAATTAAAAATACCATACCCATTTTATTTCCCCATGCCAGCACTCCAAAACCTCAATTTGATCCCAGGTGTGAACCCCAATGATAGTATACAATGGAAGATATTCCTGATTTCACAAGTTCTAACTACAATAAAAAAAATCAAAACGGAATTACCTTATTCCACTATTCATTTAAATGAACCTTCCCCACTTCTATTTACATTTAAACTTTTATTTATACAGCATGCAAAACAGAAATAAAACTGACACAAAGAACCATATTCTCAAAAATACAGTGTAATTATATACTGTAGTTGCATATTGATAATTATCAAGCAGGCATGGTGTGACCATGTGAAGGACCTAGTCAAACATGGGTTAAAGCAGCTCTCTATGAAATGATTAAAAAGACTATTCAAAGTTATCAGACTAAAGATTTTACATTAAAAGTAGAAATGACGGATAAGAAAAATGAGACCCAAAAAGCAAAGGCTGAAGAAGTTGAAAAGTCACCAAGGTTGTCAACAGAAAGTCCACAAGGGGGTGGTGAAGAAGATAACGCCATGTCATCAGAGCAAACTCAAATAGTCCGGGGGGGGGGGGGGGGGGGGGGGGTCAACACCTGATGGGGCAAAAGTTGCTGGAAATAATGGAGACAGTGAGTGGATAATTTTCTAAGATTAAAAATGAGTTGAGAGAGATGGCAGACAAATTATAAGTGATGGCAATGGTGCTTGAAAACCTGATGACTGGGGAATGCCAAGAAAAACTGAAAGCCCTGGAAGAAAATGCAACAGTATGGAAAATGGTCAAACAACTGCTACTGGATAAAATTGATAACATGTTGAATTTCAGTAGAAGGAATAATGTCCATATCATTGGGCTAAAAGGGAATGATCCTGTGGGGTTCTTTGAGGAATGGATCCCACAAATATTGGGAACAGGAAGATTCAAAGAAAACTTGCTTGTGGAGGGAGCCCACCAGAAGCCCAGATGATCAAAGACCATGACCAGTCCTAGTAAGATTTCTGAGTTACTGGAATCAGGAGGCAATGTTATGAGCAGCAGTCAAATATGCCAGGGAAGATAATTGCCCAGTCGAGTTGGAAGGTGGAAAAGTGCTGTTTTATTCAAGACCTTGATACAAACTTGGTTAAACAAAGGAATTTGATGGCATAAAGTGACAACTGTGAACACAGAACATAAAGTACTCAATGTCGTATCCAGCGACGTTAAGGATTGATGCGTCAGAGGGACCTCGAAATTTCTGTAAATCTCCAAGGTAGGGAGATATATTCAAAGATTATAAAGGGGATCTCAGAATGGATTTCAGAAAGAAGGTCAAGAAAAAGATAAAGTGAACCGTGAATTTAAGAATCTGGGTAAAAGTAAAAAGTAATATTTTGAATTGTGTTTTGTGGGTTAATTAAAGTAGTATTGAAATGTATCAAGACCACTCAGGAGAGGGTGAATACTTAGTAAAATAGTAGCAGGGCTGATACCCTGATTTAAGGGGGTTCATGGCACTGGAGAAAGTGTTTTTGCAAAATGGCACCAAAGTTAAGGATACTACCTCTTAGATAGTACCATGGGCTTTTATTGCAGGCTTCTATGTTTTCTTAGTTTATGTCACCGTCAGTGTAGGGGTACACTTTTTGTTTTAAAAGGGGGGGGGGGGAAAAAATCACTATTATATGAATAATCAGAAGGGTCATATGGCAGAACTGAAATGTGAAAATATGAATACAAAAAGTTAAAATTTATTAGTTATGATGTTAACAGTTTAAACGAACCCATAAAGAGGAAGAGTGTCTTGGCACACTTGAAAAAATTAAAGATTGACATTGTTTTCCTCCAGGAAAACTTACAAAATTGGAACATAAATTAAAAAAGGACTGGGTGAGACAAGTCATTTTGTCTTCTTTCAACTGTAAACCAAACCAAAGGGGGGGTGGGGTAGCAATTATAATGAACAAAAATATACCGATGTTGGTTGAGGACACGTCCATTGATTCAGCGGGAAGGTTTGTAGTGGCACATTGTTGGATAGGCACAGAATCCTAGACGCATTTGAATATTTATGTTCCGAATTTTGATGATAAATCTTTTATGCAGAATGTCTTCTTGAAAAGAGTGGAAGGAAAACAAAATTTCTTGGTTGGGGTTAGTTTAATTTTTGATTGGACCCCATCCTTGATAAATCAGCAAAAAAAGTGACAAAAGCAAAAGCTGAGAAAGTTACTTTATCTTTTATGAAGGATTTATATTGGACAGACTGACCCCAGGGTGAGAGATTATTCATTCTACTCAATGGCTCATGATTCTTATAAGAGAATTTTTAAAAAAATGTCTGCACAATTGGAAAACAAAGCGGTCAAAATGGAGCGCCTGACTAGATTGCTATCTGATCATGCACCACTAACTCAAATGATAACGATGCCAGAAAAACAAGAATGTTTATAGACAGCATCTTAACTCTACACTGTTGAAAAGGACAGATTTCAGTAATTTTATTAGTGGACAAATGGAATTCAAATTTCCCCTCTACTAATGATAGTTGTTTTTTAAAAAATGGGACACACTCAGGGCTTATTTAAGGGGACAGATAATTTAATGTACTAAAAAATAAAGAAGAAACACATGGCAGAGGTGAATGGACTGGAGAAAAATAACAGAGCTGGAAAGAGTATCAGAGATTCAGTTCGAAACAAATACAAAACCTTGGAAGTTAAAAAAATTTGAATTATAATAGTGTAAACATATAAAATAGAAAAAATTCTTTTAAAATCAAAACAGAAATATTATGAATTGGGAGATAGAGCGCATAAAGTTCTATTGTGATAAATAAAAGTGGAAGAGACATCAAGGATGATTGATGCAATCCAAACAGATCCTAATATATTTACATATAATCTGAAATAAATTAATGACACTTTTGAACAATATTATACAAAACTATACAAGTCAGAATTGGTAGATAAGTCTAGGAAGATAGAATTTCTCTCAGTGATTGAATTGCCAAAATTGGAAAATGAAGATCAGATGGAATTGGATGTTCCCTTCACGAGAAGAGATTGAAAAAGCCCTGAATACATTACATGCAAATAAATCACTGGGGGAAGATGTTTTCTGCCTGAGTTTTTACAGACAATTTAAAGATCTCTTATTATGGAAGTGGTACACCAGGCAGCAGGGACTCAGACTCTCCTGGAATTCTTTTCAACAGTTATTATCATGGTGCTACTGAAAAAGAACAGATCTGCTAAAACTGTCCTCATATAGACCTATTTCTTTATTAAATGTGGATTACAACATTCTAGCTAAAGCACTAGCTAATAGACTAGGGCAATATTTATTCAAGTCGATAAATCCAGATCAGGTAGGCTTTGTTTTTTAAAAAAAAAGGATAATTTGGGCAGATTATTCAGTAAAATTCATCTGGCTAAAGTAAACTTGAGTATAACTATTTTGGATGCAGAAAAGGCTTTTGACCAGTTCAAGTGCCCATTTCTATTCAAAATATTAGAAAAATTTCAAATGGGCCAAATATTTATTGACTGGATAAAAATCTTTTATCACAAGCCATGGGTCAAAATTATAACTAATGTTCAGATGTTGTTGATGTTTCCTTTGGTAGATCCAGCAGGCAGGGGTGCACACTGTCACCAGGTCTCTGTTTTGGTGGTTGAATGGAGGGATCCAGACACCAAGGGATCAGAGTTGACCAGGAAGAACATAAAAATAATTTGTTTTCAGTCCACGTACTGTTGTATTTATCAGACCCTGATGAGTCCTTGGCCAAACTACAGACCATACTGGATAATCTGGAAGAGTTTCTGGTTACAAAATTAATTTGGAAAAAAGCAAAATTATGCTATTAACAAATTTTGATTATGAAAGATAACAAGAAGGAAGTCTGTTTAAATGGAAATTGGAAGGAATTAAATATTTAGGAATAATGTTAGATAATAACTTACAAAATTTGTCCAGACTTAACTATCTCCCTATGCTTGGAAAGATAGAAGACAATCTACAAAGATGGAAGAACTTGCCTATTACTTTAGTTGAGAGGGTCAACTGTGTGAAAATGAAAGTGATGCAGAGACTGCAATACCTCTTCCAGCTGTTGCCTATTCTACTGCCTTAGAATTTTTTTTTTTTTTTTTTTTAAAAGATATTCAATTGTCATACAAGACAATTTCTTTGGATTAATAAAATGTCAAGGATCTCCATGGAGAAATTAACATTGGGATCTGCCAGATTTTTTTTTTTAAATTATCTAGAAGCCCGGGCGAAGTTCCTTTCATCCTTCTTTGAAGAAGCAAATTCTCCCTCATGAATTCAAATAGGGAGGGAGGGGGCAGCACAAGAATTTATTTATAAATGGAATGTCAAATTAATAACAAAAAATGGATAACCCAATTTTAATACTCATGATTAAGATTAATGAATGTGTTGTAAAAAAAAGTGATGTCCCCAAAAGCACCATGGTACCAGAATGAATTATTGCCCATGAATTTGAGTAGTAAAATTCGAAATATTTGGTATGAGAAAGGAATTATGCATATTGAAGATGGTTATGAGGAAGGACTACTTCTGTCCTTTGAATAATTAAAACAGAAATATGATGTTGAATGGAACCCACTGCTTCTTCAATTAAGGTCCTTCTTCTGAGAAAGCTGGAATCCCACAATGGTCCTGCCTTCAAGTAATGAAGTGGAAAGGTAATTTAGGCTGGGAAATACATCTAAATTTATAACTAGAATGTATTGTTCTCCAAGGCGAAGGTGCAAAGTTGTGTCTACAAAGGTCAAGATAGAGGAGGGAGTCAAACCTGGGGGGTTAAAATACCAGAGGGATGTTGGTCTGTTTGGATAGTATAACATCAATGATCAATGCAAAATATTGATTGGTTCAATATATATATTTTTTTTACATCAATTATATCTCACGCAACAAAAAACTATATAGATATTTGAAATGTACTTCAGGTGTGGCGCTGAAATTGGAACCTTTTTACATTCTACTTGGTCATATGCAAAGTTAAGACCATTCTGATAGGATATCGCCGTGCCACTAACAAGAGTTACTTGAGTGATCTATACCTTCTGGGCAACCTTATGGACATCAGCTACAAACTGACTAAATTTCAAATTGCTTTGTTAAAGTAGCTCTGGCTGTTGCTAAGAAGTGAATAGCAATCACTTGGAAATCCGACTCTTCCCTTCTTATTGCTCGACGGGCCATGGAGTTATATAGTTGTATACCCAAGGAGAAAATTACTTACAACTTAAAGAATAAATATGACACATTTATTAAGATGACAAACATATTTGGATTATGTAAGTGTCCAATTATAAATATGACCCTTCAATGTATGTAACAATGTGATATCCCCAAAAAAATTAATGAAAAAAAAAGAGCTTTGATAGTACATGAAGTTATATTTTTGTGTTTGTGGGGGGAATTATGTAAATATTTAATATATGATGTGTATAAAAATGTAAAGAATGTGTGAATATATTTATGGAAAATGAAAAAAATATTTTTAAAATGATCAACCAGGCACCTTGTGATTCCTCACAACGAAAAGAAAAAAAAAGTTCTATATTTCACATCTGTGATGCAAAGGAAAAAAGTTTGCTTTTTGCAAATGGGAACTGAAATAAATAAGCTGCCCATAAAGTGAAAGGAAAGTGATCAACAGCTGTATTAATTGAACTGTTTGCCTACAGATTTGGGTGCTATAAAATTCAATTGCACAGCATTCCAAATGTTACTGTAATTATTTAATAAAATCTTACATTTGTTTCTTTTTATTGAATTAGATCTTTTAAGTTCTGTAATGGCTAGAATAGCAGATACCCAGGAAAACTGGTGCAACAGTACATCAAGTCATCATGACCATATACTGTACTATTGAAGGTGAAGAAGTACAAAGTGACCATGTCTGAGGAAAAGGGTATTATTGAGTTAATTTTCCATCACTGCAAGTATCCACACCCCTCTGTAATCTTCCTTATGACATGTGCTAATAGATATTTATATCTGACACATAAATAGATCAAGACACATATTACATGTCACTTTTGGCTCTCATTCAACTAAGACTAAACCTTGTTAGTCTCTCAACCTGAACTGCAAACTACCTATGGTAAATTCAGTTCCATACAAAATGTATTAGAACAAAATCAACTTGCATTCCTTTTCCCCAATTAATTGCTGGACATCTCAATTATAATCTTAGTTTCATAAAACAATTAAAAAAAAATGTTCAAAAATTAGCCTAAAGTTTTTACTTTGAAATATAACAATTTAAAATCAAAAACAACAAATTCTTTAACCCTTGTTAACAGACTATAGTTAGTGAACACCACAGCATCACACCAATGCAAACCACATCAAAAAATATTTCAAACAGCCATTTTTAAACATTTCCCATGATTAAAAAGGATTACGGAATGCATTTTGAAATCCATTCTTTTCAGTTCATTTATATATTAAAGACTACTGTGATCTACCAGAAATCAGAGTTGAACATACAGTGGATACACATTAAAAATTACTCACTTCTAATTAGCTAAAGTGACCAAAGAGCTTTCTCCAAGCTTTTAGGAGTTAATATGGCAAGTATATTTTTGCCATGAAACTTCATCTGGCGCTTTCAATAAATTATATTAAACTTTCACAAAACGTTCTCACTTTTTCCAAATGAAGTTAATGTTGGGTTTTATAACAAGCAACAATGCCCAGAATCCAAGACATCTGCCTTGATTTGGGGTTTGCAGTTACTAAATTATTCAGAATACTGCCGATGCTGTAGATAATGAAGGGCAAACCAAGTAGGGGGGGAATGCTTTGTACTGTTTATTCTAAAGTTGAGGCTTCAATAGTACGATGACTATTTACAAATCGGTTGAGGGCATTTGAAAATTTTTTCATTCCATGGTTGAAATCTGGAATGAACGAAGAAGAGTTTGTGGAGGGTGGTACTCTCACGACTCAAGTATGCACTCGAGCACTTGAAAGCTAAAAGTGTAAGGCAAGGTGGGTTGAAGGACCTGTGAATAGGTACTGTCAAAACATAGTCATAATTCAAATCTCAAAGAAAATTTAAAAATATTCATAGAAACTCCAATGCCTTATAACAAGTCGTCTATCAAGATCTCAAACCACATCAGTAAGAAACATGTTGCTGGTGCACTCAAACATTTGCCAACTAAAATTCAACCATTTTAACTCAAAGAACTGTCCATTTCTTAGATGATTTATTTCAAATCTTTTTTCATACAAGATTACCACAGGTTTGACGTCCTTAACTGTCATCTATATTTAACGTTAAGCTAATTTCTACAAGAAGAGGTGAGTTTTCCTCATGCCTTAGTTCCAAGTGTAATAATTCACTAAATTGAAACCAGTCATTCGTGGCAAATTTCATCAAAACTTAATGCTGCCCACTTAAACTTGTGGCCAGTGGCCAAAAGAGCCTATCACTTACAGAGGGAAAAAAAGGGGACAACAAAAAAAAACTTCGAAGTGAAACTTGACAAACTTTCACCCATGAACGAATAATGCGCAGTATCCAACTCTCCGCAATTTCAAACCAGGAGCTTTGACTTCATTGCTACACATCCTCCTCCTTATTCCCTTCCCTCCAAACATTCCCAACTTTGGACGTCTGTTCGGACGGGCCATCAAAAAGTTGCGCGAATCCACACAGGCATCTTGTTTTTCGCCAATGCAACACAAAGGGGCAACTTTGCAGCGATCCCACCACCTCCAGTCTGTGTGGTGGAGGCCGCACGGCCAGAATTGGGAGGGTGTGGGGCGAGGATTCGAGCTGCAGAGAGTGGAGCTGCACCGAAATATTCCGTCCAAAGACTCACCAACAAACTCTCCGCATTAATCGGGGACTTCGGGTCTCTGACCATTGCTTCGAGCTTTTTCAGCCGCGACTTGAGGCTGTCCGCCGACGACATGTCGAAGGTGGCGGTTACCCTGGGCCCCAATTCCAGCGGCTCTCTCTCTCGGCGAGGGGGCTGAAGACACACAGGCTCACACCGCTCCTCTTCCTCTGCCCCACTACCGCTGCCTCCTCGCAGGCCACGGCAGCCTAGGCCCAACACAGCTGCCTTCGGGAAGAGAGCGGCAAACGCGAAGCTTTGCTGTAGACATAAGATAAACGGGTAGCCCACTCTTCTTCTTCTTCTTGGCCGCCGCCGCTCCGCCTCCTCGGAGCCAGACCGCGCCTATTTCCAGCGGCGAAGGTAACGGCCGCCGTGTCGATTTGAATCGGAAGCCGCGAGGCGATGACTCGGAGCCGATGACAAAAACAACCGCACAGACGTCTCCCGACGTCATTGGAATTCGCCTCGCGAAGCCTGTTGGGAGAGAGTGGGCGGGGTCTCCAGAAAGTATGGTCCGCCGAGCTTCCCCTGCCGCTCGCTCGATCCCAGTCCGCTGGCGAGTCAGACCGGCGGTCCGTCGTGGTGTGGCAGAGGGGGGGGGGAGCTGCCATCTTTGATGCAGGAACGCTCCGACAGCCGGGGACGGAAGCGGGAGGTGACGGTGGACCGGCATCGACGAGCTGGAGCGATCGTCCAGCGTCAGGACAAGCTTTCAATTAAAAAGGGGGGCGAGGGGGTCAGCTGTTGGAAACCACTTCTGCTCGCCGCGGCACTTGCAATGGACAGCTGAAGGCAGAGGAATTCCTGGCCCTCCGTTCATTCCTGTGACAAATCTAGTCGCAATTAAACTATGAAGTCATGTTGAACCGCAGCTGGATACATTATTTTGTCGTTAACTCTTTCCCAATTTTACTGGAATGAATGCAAGACCTTAAAAGGAATCTGTGCAACTTCGATGGATGGATTGCTTGCTTTTTATTCCTCGTAGTAAAGTGTCATGAGTGGTAGCAGCCGTTGCATTTGTTCCTGGTGGACAATCGTCGAGACCAACTTCAGTGGCCCGTAAAGGAGATGGTCGAGTTTTTCCCCATGTGAAACAATGAAAATGGGGGCGAAAAAAATAATAAGGTAAATCATCTTTGCGATGCAAGAGACGACTAACTAATCATTTTCGAGACCAAAATCGACATTGGTAATATTTCCTCCAGGATTTTATTTTTGCGGAAAGTGTGGCTCGTTTAATTATGCCAAGAACCAGACAATCAATAACCGCATGAAAGGTTAGTGAACTCCGTCTGGAAACTACCAATGCTGCCTCGGCAATCTGCGTGGAATTTTTGAGACTTTTTTTCCCCCTCTTTCCATTTATGTACTCGAACAACTCGATTTAGAAACAAAATCAGAGCTATGCTCACAATCTGACCTCCTTCCTGAGTAAGTTCCGAAAGAGAAATTGCTGCGTTCTGAGTCAGACAGCTAATAAATGCTGGTTCATAATACAGTACAACTTTCCACCCAAGCATTAAACAGAAGGCAAATTTAAAGCTAATTACAGTTTGATTACATCAAAATTTGGATTTGTACATTACGAGTTTACATTATACCAGGGGGTCAGAACACTTCTATTGAAATATTTACAACTTAATGGGCTTTTATTTTCTTTAGTTTTTATTTCTAATTCTGTATCCACACCATTTTCATACAGAAACCAGTTATTTTCAACAGCCCAGAATCAGACATGCTTCCTCTACATGTATTTAACTCCTGTTTTCCACTATTTTTGTCAGTAAAATAATTTACAATAACTTAATTAGAATGCCATGGGGAGAACGTACAAACTTAGTACAGAAGCATGGGTTTCTTTACCCTGGTCCCGATCGCTGGCATTGTAATAACGTTGCGCCACTACACGAACCGTGTAGTGGAGAAAGAACTTCAAATGCCAGTGTGTCAACATCTCTGAAGATTTATCCCAGGGCCTTCATGTCAAAGTAATCATGAAGGCGGCTCACCAGCAGCTATACTTTGTTAGGAGTTTGAGGAGATTTGGTACGTCTCCAAAGACTCTTGCAAATGTACACAGGTGTACCATGGACACTAGTATGGAGGTGATGATGCACAGGTAAAGGGTACAGAGAGTTGTGAACTTAGCCAGCTCCATTAAGTGCATCAGTCTTCACTCTATAAAGGACACCAACAAGAGGCAGTATCTCAAGAAAGCAGCCTCCATCATGAAGGACCTTCACCATTCAAGCCATGCCTTCTTCTCATTGTGACCATCAGGAAGGAGGTACAGGATCCTGAAGACAAATATCCAACGATACAAAAACAGCTTCTTCACCTCTGCCATTAAATTTCCAAATTGACAATGAACCACAGAAACAAGCTCACTTCTTTTCTTTTGGACCCTTTTAATGTAGTATAGAGCAATTTTTGCACCTGTATTGCTGCCTCAAAACCAAAAATAATGTGACACATTCAGGACAATAAATTCTGTTTCCTAGCAATATCATGTAGAACACAAATGCTGGAGAAACTCAGCAAGTCGTCCAACATCCATAGAAAGCAAAAAGTAGATAATTATTTCAGCCTTGAGCCCTTCTTCAAGCGTGTGTCTGAAGGGCTCAGGCCAGAAATGGTGACTGCCTTATGCTTTCTTTGGATGTTGTGTAACCACTAGTTATGTTCTACATGAGACCCCAGCATCAGCATTTTTTAAAATTTAATTAGTAGACATTCCTCATGGATGTCTACTGCACCCTCTCCAGTGTAATCATGTACTTACCATTGTATTGCAACCAGAACTGCATGCTCGCTGTGACCTAACCAGTTTCATAAATTTGTACCAAGATTGTTTTGCTTTTGTATTTCTGCCTCAGATGGAAGAAAACATCCAGTAATTTGTGCTGCCATCTTCAGGTATCTTTGAGCTTGTACACTGAAGTTCCTTTGTTCCTCACTACTCCCTTGGGCCAAATGATTTGAGAATATGTCCTACCTACCTCTGTTAGATCCCCAAAGTGCATTACTTACACTTAACAGGATTAAATTCCATCTGCCATTTCCTGCCTAATTTTCCAACTAATCAATAATCTTAGTCTTCAGCCTAAGACTACCTTCCTCATAATCAACATTCCCATTCATTATATTAAACTTTCTGACCATAACTATTATATTCACATCCAAGTTATTGATCCCAGCACAAATACCAATTGGACTCTGCTGGTCACAGGCTTCAATAAAAGTAACCCTTATTATCACAGCCATTTTAGATCCACTTGCCTTAGATCTCAGCCTCCAATTTTTTGAACCAGCCTTCCATATAGATTAGAACCTTGTCAAAAGCCTTGCTGGAGTCCACATAAACCACATCATTTCTACCTTGAGTATATTTACCTCTTCAAATAACTCAATTCAATTATTCAGACAGAATCCCCACCAACAAATCCATGCTGACTCATCATAATTCCCACCTTTCCAAGTATAAATTAATCTTTACCCTCAGGATTTTTTTTAAATAAAGTGATTGTTCTAGTACTAACACAAGTCTCACTAGATGGCCTGGCTATCCCCATTACTTTTGAATAAAGGTACCACATTTACTTTGAGAAGCTTGGATTATTAGAATACTGCACACACATATCGCAAAAAAAAAGCCTTCACAAAACACAGACTTTGCTTTATTGTCTGTTTTATACTACAAACTCTGCACACATATTTTGCCAAACATAACCTTGGTTTGTTTTTTTGTAAAAAAAACTGCATGTATATTTTTACAGCTTTTGTATTGTGGTTTCTGATAGCCTGCACACTTAATTTGTAAAAGAGCCTCAAGTTCTAACACAGCCTATATTTTTGAAATTTTTATTTAAAAGTTTTCCATACATGTAATAATATCCAAGAACAAAATATATAAAATATCAATGTCCAATCTATTCTTTCTTTTTCTTCTTTGGCTTGGCTTCGCAGATGAAGATTTATGGAGGGGTATGTCCACGTCTGCTGCAGGCTCGTTGGTGACTGACAAGTCCGATGCGGGACAGGCAGGCATGGTTGCAGCGGTTGCAAGGGAATATTGGTGGGTTGGGGTTGGGTGTTGGGTTTTTCCTCCTTTGTCTTTTGTCAGTGAGGTGGGCTCTGTGGTCTTCTTCAAAGGAGGTTGCTGGCCGCCAAACTGTGAGGCACCAAGATGCACGGTTTGAGGCGATATCAGCCCACTGGCAGTGGTCAATGTGACAGGCACCAAGAGATTTCTTTAAGCAGTCCTTGTACCTCTTCTTTGGCGCACCTCTGTCTTGGTGGCCAGAGGAGAGCTCGCCATAGAACACGATCTTGGGAAGGCCATGGTCGTCCATTCTGGAGACGTGACCCACCCAGTGCAGTTGAGTCTTCAGCAGCGTGGATTCGATGCTTGCGGACTCTACCATCTCGAGTACTTCGATGTTGGTGATGAAGTCACTCCAATGAATGCCGAGGATGGAGCGGAGACAGCGCTGATGGAAGTGTTCTAGGAGCCGTAGGTGATGCCGGTATTACATGATGATATAAACCACAACCCTCCCCATCCCCCCATGAAACTAACCTCAGAAAGAGGAAAGAAAATGAAATACTGTAGCGGACCATTAACTGGGATGTGACCCGGAACACAAAAAGGCCAATAAGCACAGCAACAGCTCAGACCCCGCGGGAGTCAATGACCTTCATTCCAGGTGACCACCAACATGGTGGGAAACAGCAAGAATGCCATTCACTCAGAGATCAGCACTGCCATGACATCACTTCCGATGTCAGCGGTGAGGAGAGAACATGAGCAAAGCTCCCAGTGCAATAAATCTGTGTGTGTGCCTTCTTTCCACACTTGACAATAACGCTCAAGCTACATTGGTGACCTGGATAGTTCCAACCGGCAGTTGGGCCTGAATATGATGAAACAAGCAGCTCTTCACATGGTTTACTTCAAGCTGCCAACTTTCTGAGTGTCGCAGTCACATGTGTGGTTCGAACAGGACAAGATCCAGTTCCACGTTCAGCAGATCAACACCAACAACACATGTTATTACTAAGTGGTGAGCTCACTCAACGAGGAGACGGCAGCAAGGCTCATCGACTTCCTACAGCAGCCTCGGAGCAAAGCAAATAGGATGCCCTCAAGGAGCTTTTAACCTGCATCTTCAGGCTCTAACAGCATGAGCGCACCACCCGATTGTTGCATATGTATGGTTTGGGGGACAGGACCCCGTCCGGCCTCATGAATGAAATGCTTACCCTTGCTGAAGGACACAGGCCTTGCCTACTCTTAGAGCAGATTTTCCTGGAGCAGCTGCCCAAGATATTCAACTCTTGTTCACTGACTAGGACTTTAGTGACCCCAGGAAAGTTGCAGCCCTGGCAGATGTGCTCTGGAGAGCGAAGAAAGAAAACAGCACCTTGATGGAGCAGGTCACTAGGCCCCGCACACAGCTGTCATCAAGGCCACAGCAACAGAGGCGTGGACCCCCCCCAACAGTATTACTATTATCATCAATGATGGGGTGTAGGGGCCCATCGATGCTGCCCACCTTGCGTGTTTCAGGGAAATGCCATGGCCAACTGTCATTAATGGCTGTGGATGCTGGCCAATGTGACAGCATCCTCCACGTGTGGGACTCTCATCAGGAAGGTGCTTCCACATGGACAACGGCACCAAAATAAGTGTTCTACCCCCCCACCTCTGCCTACAATACCCAGAATGGTAAACTGGGCCCAGCACTGAGGGCAGCGAACAGCACTACCATATGAACGTTCGGCGACCCATACAGTCCCACTTTGCCAGGCAGCAACTGGTTCACACGGACATTCGTCATTGTGGTGGTGGCACAACTGCTCCTGGGACCAGACTTACTGTGAGCCCACTGCCTGGACCTTAAAGGGTGATGGTTGGTGCATGCCAGGACTTGTCAAACAATGCCCCTGGGGGAAGTAACCTGACTCCACCTCAATTCCATTATGATATCTGACAATACATTTACGCAGATCCTAGCAGAGTTCCTTTTGATCTTAGTGCCAGTTTTCTGCTGCCAAGCTGAAGCACGGAATAATGCACCACATCCTCATCGAGGGCTCCCCATTCCATGCCAGGGTACCCCACCTTTCCCCCTGAGAAACTCATCCTTGCCAAGGGAGAATTTATTTATTTTTTTAAATGGAAGAGCTGGAGATAGTCCGGCATTCCAACAGCCCCTGGGCCTCCCCCCTGCACATGGTACTGAAGGCAGCAGGAGGGTGGAGGCCATGTGGTGACTATTACCACCTCAACAAAGCCACCACACCCAACAGGTACCCCATGCCCCACATCCAAGACTTTACCTCTAACTTACAAGGGGCACGGGTGTTTTCAAAAGTCTATTTTCATCAGGGGCTAATCATGAGATCCCAGTCTATTCCAATGACATCCTCAAAACCGCCATCATTACCCCTTTTAGACTCTGAATTCCTGAGAATGCCCTTTGGACTTAAGAACGCAGCCCAGACCTTCCAGAGGCTAATGGATGTGGTGGGCTGGGGATCTCCTATTCACATACATCTATTTGGACGATATTCTCACTGTCAGCTGCAACAACACGGAGCATGCGGCCCATCTGAGCCAACTGTACACCCAGCTGCAGAAATATGGGCCAACTATAAACCCTGCTAAGTGACAGTTCAGGTTGGAAACTATTGGAAACATTAGATCATCAGGCAAGGAGCGAAGCCCCTGCCCAAACAGGTAGAGAGCGGTCGGCGTTTTGCCAAGCCCCGCACAGTGAATGGGTTGCAAGAATTTACCAGAATGATTCACTTTTTAAAATCACTCATTCATACCAGCAGCAGCTCGCATCATGTGCCCTTTTTCATTCTCCTGGCAGGGAAGGGTAAGGACATTACCTGGGACAATGAGGTGTTGGAGGCATTCCAGGAGGCCAAAGACACCCTGACCAACTCCACCCTCCAGGAACACCTCAGGCCAGAAGCGCCAACCACCCTCACAGTAGATGCCTCCAGTATAGCAGTAGGGGGCATACTAGAACAATTTAGTGAAAAGCAATGGCAGCCCCTGGCCTTCTTTAGCAGGTACCTCTGACCACCTAAACTCAAATACAGTACCTTTGGAAGCTATTGGCATTGTACCTGGCAGTCAGGCACTTCCAGTATTTTTTGGAAGGCTGTCAATTCAGGGTAATTCACAGACCATAAACCGTTAACCTTTGTCTTCCACGAAGTGTCTGACCCATGGTCGACCAGGCAACAGCAACACATCTCATACGTATCCGAATTCATCACAGACATCCAACACATTGTGGGTAAGACCATCATGGAGGCTGGTGTACTGTTCCACCCTGTGATCAAGTCCGTCCAGGCCCTGTCCCAGAGAATAGACTATGCCACCCTAGCCAAGGTACAGCAGGAGGACTCGGAGATCCCAGCATACAAGCTCAAGCTGGAGGATGTTGCCATCAGTCCTGGCAACTAGATGCTTCTCTGCAACGTCTCCACCAGAAAACCCTGCCCCATCATATCAGAAGCATGGAGACAGCACATCTTTGATGTGCTGCACAACCTGGCACACCCAGCCATCAGGACATCTGTTAAAATGGTGGCCAATATGTTCATCTGGCATGGCCTACGGAAACAGGTCAGTCAGTGGGCCAAGACTTGCATGCACTGCCAGATGTCCAAAGTGCAAACACACACCAAGGTGCCCCCTCCCCCAGCCATTTGAGCAAGCGCGATGTTGGTTCAGCCATGTCCATATTGACATTGTAGGGCCACTGCTAATCTCCTAACCATGATTGACCACTCCACGAGGTGGCTGGAGGTGGTCCCACTGGCTGATACAATCACTGAGACCTGCACTAGGGCACTGATCATCACCTGGGTGTCAAGGTTTGGAGTCCCAGAGCATATGATCTCCAATAGAGGTGTGCAGTTCACTTCGGGACTCTGGGCGGCACTAGTCAAGTTGTTAGGAACCCAGCTCCATCATACCACAGCTTACCACCCTCAGGCCAACGGGTTGGTTGAGAGGTTCCACAGGCACCTAACGGAAGCCTTGATGGCTCAGCTCAAAGTGCCAAACTGGGAAGATGAGCTACCCTGGGTTCTCCTGGGAATCTGCACCACACCGAAGTTCAATGCCTCCACAGCTGAGATGGTGTATGACGCACTATTGGTGATACTGGGGGTGGGGGGCATTCTTGGCTGTCGCCAAGGACCTGGAGGACCCCACGGCCTAATTGACTAAGCGGAGGGAAAAACTGGGCACTACAGCCTCTGCCACATGGCCAGTCCAAAACCTAGGTCCCCAAAGGCTTAGAAGCCTGTTTGGGGGGTGGGGCGGATCCACACCAAACACCTTTGCCATTGCCAAATGAGGGGCCACAAAGTAATCAGACACAACAGGTCGACATGTGCTGGATATCGACGATAAGAAAAAGACATTCATGATCGACTGCCTCAAACCAGCACACCTGGGCATTACCCAACCGGTCTCCTCACATCCCCCAAAAGTGGTGAAAAGCGCTCCAATCACCAGTTCAGGGGGGGGGGGGGGTTGGTGGCCTGCTAACCGGGATGTGTCCCTTTACACAAAATTGCCAACAAACACAGCAACACCACAGACTCCGTGGTGACCACCCGTATGATAGGAATACAGCCCAATCAGAGATCAGTGTTGTTGTGATGTCACTCCTGACATTAGTGGTGAGGAGAGAATATAAGCAGGTCTGCTAGTCCAATAAATCAGTCTTTGACCCCAACTCCTCATGTATGTGTCTTTCCATACATTGTGGTTGCGCGCACACAATAGTAAGAAAACAAAAGAAAAATAAGAAACTAGAATAGAAACTGGTTGCCACAAGTTCCCCCTGACCACATGGAATTAATCACTTATAACTTAAAATATTTCAAGGAGGTTAATGAAGTTCAAGGCTCAAGGAAAAAAGTCTAAATATTAATTCCCTCAATTCTTAAGTACAGGGGGTTCACAAATGCATCATGTTTATTTCTCAAATTATAAAGGATCTTCTCCAAAGGAACACAACTATGCATTTCCAAACCCAAATGGGTGTCTGATTTCCATGTCACTGCTACACACCTTCTTGCTACTGCTAAGGCAATCTTGAAAAATTGTTTTAGATATGTAGATAGTTTCAGTTTTGGTCTTATCCCCTCAATATTAACTGATAAAAATAACAATGGAGTTTGTGGAAATAAACCCCTTTCCCAAAGCTCAGCCATTTACTGCACATTCATTTCCCAAAAGAGACTTGTTTTTTTTTGAGGGGTTTTTCACTGCACACATTTTCTTTTCAAATCCAACGCTGGTTTTTATTTTGTGGGTCTTTTGTAAACTCTGCACATATTTTGCAAAGTACAATCCTGGTTTGACTTGTTTTTTTTTAGAAAGCACTGCCAACATTTTGCATTTCACACCCTTTGATTATTTGTGCTTCTGTTTTATTAAAAAATATAAATACTGCATATAAAATAAAAACACAGCCTTGGATTTGGTGTATTTTTTAAGTACATTTTGTTTAATCTTGTATTCATGTGTGAGTTCGTAGACAACATATGGATGAAGGAAAAGGTTCTTTAAAGTTGTTGTAAACAGCACATGAGGCATGCCATAAGGCTGCAAGCCTCCATTACAGATCTGCATACTGTGTGTCTTGCTCTGTGTCAACCTCTTGTGGTAGCCAAGAATAATCAAATAGTAAGGCATTGCTAGTTGCATTGCAACCATGATCACTATCATTACATCTCCCTTTCTTAAAACAAAAGTCTGCACTTAGCATTGTTTAAAACTTGAACAGTGAACAAGATAGCACTACTTCATTCTATAACAGGAGTCTTTAAATTTGATCAAAGAGTCTCTTAGGAGGATTCATGTATCTTGATGATCTCCTGATTGATTGTCCTTGAATCTGAGTTGTTACCTCAGATTATGTCTTCTCAGATGTGCATTCAGGTTGTTCAGCAGCATCCATCTTTCCATCTACTGTGGCTGGTCCTATTTGAAGATCTTGATGATTTCTTTGCAGAACAGCACCTTCTTCTGTCTGAATGGAGTATGATTTTGGCTGGACTTCACAAAGGACAGTTCCCTTCTGAGTCTATAAATTTGTTTGGTCTTTTAGCCTTACTTGGTCACCAGTGTAGAGTTCTGGTAGGTTTTTTGTTCCTCTGTCAAAGTAATACTTTTGCTTTTCTTTCTATTGTTCTTTGAACTTCTTCACTTTCACCCCCATTTGTTTTTAGGAGGTTCTTCTGAATGGGTAGGTTTGATCTTAGCCACACTTAAGAGGTGTTGGTATGTTCTGGTAGAAATCTGTTCCACTGTCTTTTGCCTTGTTCAGTCTTTTCATTGTTTGTACTAATTTTTCCACTAGACCATTGGACTGTGGAAAATGAGGACTTGACATGGTATGTACAAAGTCCCACTCTTTGGAAAACTGTCGGAACTTTAAATTGCAAAACTGGGGTCCATTGTCTGTGAAGACCTTGCTTGCCATGCCATGTCTGGAAAATATGGCTTTCATACCTGTTATTACAGCATTTGCAGTGGTGGTGTTCAGTTTACACACCTATGGATACAGGGAGTAATCGTCTGTAACTACGAGATAGTCCTCCCTTTGACATTCGAATAGGTAGCACCTGCCTTCTGGTAAAGTCTGTATGGTGCTGGGTATGGGTTTAATGGTTCTGCAGGATTACTTGCTTTATATGTCCAGCATATTATACAGTTTGACACTTCATTTGTGATATCACTGTTGATTCTTGGTCTGTACATCACCTCTCGTGCTCTTTTCTTACACTTTTCGATTCCGAGATGTCCTCCATGGATCCTTTTTAGCATCTCTTTTCTCAGACTTTTTGAGATAAGGATTTTACTTCCTTTGTAGATGATGTCTTCAACCACTGATAGTTCCACCCTGCAGTTCCAGTACTCTGAAACATCAGGTGAGCAGTCCTGCTTCATGTTGGGCCATCCATCTGAGGTGTTTATTTCTCAGTTGTCTTGGTGTTTCATTTTTGTTTGTCTCTGACTTTATGAGGTGGTTAATCTCTGGCATGAAATAACATCATTTGACACCAGCATTTGGACAATGTTCCTTTTCCATTGGACCTTGTCCTAGTACATTTCCAGTTAATTCCCGGGACAGGGTGCCAGTGAATTACTATCCTCTCTGGCAATATAATCCCTCTCACTTACTCTGCTTCCACCTGTGTTCCAAGGCAGAGCCCTCCACTCCATGATATCTAAGAGAGTTTTTAATGTAGCTCACCCACCTCTGTCATTGATTAAATCTTTCCCTGCACCTCCATTTCAGACCTCTGCTCTCACCATACCTTAATTATGACAGAAGAATAATGCCCCCTTTGTCTGCATTTTCTATCTCACCAGCACTGCATCCAATATTTTCTGACACTTCTGACAATTACAACCAGATCCCACAAACCATATCTTCTCTTCCCCACCATCTACTTGCAGGGATCACCAACTCCCATCTATGCTAGCCTCTGCATCTTCCCACTCAAATATTATCCCTACATCTTCCCTGCTCCTCCATCCAGAGCTAAGGACCTAATAGGCAAGGGTAAGTTTTAGGAGTACATCATCTAATCTAATAGGTCTAGTGCACTCAGTGACCTCTACCCAGGGACACCAAACACAGACTGGACAATTGCCTCATGAAACACCTTGTGCTCAGTCTGCAGATCCAAGCTGCAAATCTTGGTTGCCAGCCATTTAAATTCCCCCTCATCATTCATTTCAGGATTCAAGCAGCATTCGAGAAATAAATGAACAGTGTTTTGAACAGAAGCTCTTTAATCCTGATGAAGAGCTTCAGGAATAAATGCCCCTATTCTTTTTCTCCCATTGATGCTGCTCTACCCCCCTCCTCCCACCCCACCCAAGTTCCTGCAGCAGATTGTGTTTGGCTTCAGATTCCAGAGCCTGTGGTCTCCTGCGTATCCCCTCGAGACGAGTCTTTTGCCACATCCAATTCAAAACGTGAGAAACACATCATACTCCTCTCAGACAGTCTTAAATTTAACAGCAAGAAAATTTAACTTTCCAGTTTTAGGTAAGCCCAACTATCTTGTTCTACTTCTTTCCCTGCTCTTGTTTCTCTCAACCTCTCCTTTTACCACTGGTCTCTCCGCACATCCCTTTTTTTTGTTGCTCTCTTATTTTCTCGGCCCCTCCAATTTATGTACCATCTCCCTTTCTTACTTTAATCTCAATAAAATATCCAGACCTGAAAATGTTGATGTTTCCTGATCCACTGAGTTCCTCCACCTTCATTATTTGCTCCATATTCTGGTGGGCAGGCATGATTATATTGAACAGCAGAACAGACGCCAAAAGGTGGACAAAATATCAGAAGAATATCAGAGATCATGCAATTACTGATTATTTTGAACAAAAGAGGGGAACTAGTAACCAGAAAACATTGGTTGAAGGTTGGGGGGGGGGGGGGGTTGGTGGTTGGGAAAAAGGTTTTACAGGAACTCAAGGGTAATTTATTTTAACCCAGAGAGTAAAAAGTGGGTTGCTGGAGATATTTGAGGCAGGAACCATTGCAATGTTTAAGAAAAAAATTGGATAGACTCAGATCAGATGGATTGAGGGATTTGGGCTAAATTTAGTCAGGTGGGACTCTTGTCAGTGGGCAGTATGGGCAAGTTGGGCCATGGGCCTGTTTCTGCAGTGCACTATTATGAGAAAGAATGGAATGACCTCTGCTCCCATTTTCTTTTTATATTTGGGAAGATTATAAATCACCATTCACCCCACAAATTGTAATGTGCCAGGAAGCACCAGAAATTGAACTATGATAAAAATTAACTAAAGAAATCCCTCACTAGCAAAGGGAGCCGCTAACAATGATAAAACCAACATTTGATGAAGATCACAGCATTATCAATGACACCAACACTTAGAGATGCACATCCAGTGAATAAACCACAATATAAACCATGCAGATACATAAAAAAGTTAACCACTGTACTTCAATTAAGTAATGCAAACAATAAACAGCTGAAACATTTGAGAGAATAACCACAATCTAGAGAGTGTTCCGCATCTGCCAAAAATCATTACTACAGATATCGGGCTCAATGGTCCTTTCCACACCGCATTGTAAAATGGAGATTCCCTGGAAATTTTACCGGGAACCCTCCCTTGAACCTGCGGTGTGAAAAAGTGGGCCCGGGAATTTTAAACTGGAAATCTTCCTGCAGTGTGATGAGCCAAATGGCCAAGCAGGGAAGCCTTGTGACATCAGCACGTGTGCTGTGTAACATAGACAATTAAAATGAAAAGATACTTACTGCCAGGAAACAGTGGGTTGCTTCATCCCATCAGAACAGCAGCACAATGCAGGATGAATTGCTGTCCTCGTTAACCATAATCCCTTACGCAACTGGAACCACTCTGGGAAATTCAGCTGCGTGAGGGATTATGGGAAACAAAGTTGGCCATCATCCTGCATTGTGCCACCATCGCGACATGTCAAAAAGTGGCCCCGAAGTGTGGGGGGGGGGGGGGGGTCGGTGGGGTGGCCGGGCAACTGATGGATGGACAGCTGGGTTTGGGAGGAGTGGGCACGCGAGCTACTGATGGCCGGGAAGGAGCAGGTGGGCATCCTCCCAACAGCCAAGATAGAGGGAGGGAGTAGATGGGTGAACGAGCGACCTCCCAACGGCCGAGTGACCAATGGACAGCTGAGGGGGGGAGGGAGTGGTCAGGTAAACGACCAATGGACAGCTGGGGGGGTGAGGGTCGGAGGGAGATGGAGCGGGCAAGCAAGCGACCGACCAACGGACGGCTGTGAGAGAAGGGAGCAGGTGAGAGACCAACAGATAGGCAGGGAGGGGAGGGAGCTTACTCTGACTCCTTTGAGTGTATAATGCTGCAATCACCATCCCTCAAACAAACAGACATGCACAGACAGAATAACTTCTTGGACAAGTTTTCAACTTAAAGCAAAGTCTAAATGTTTAGCTCAAAATCACACACCTAGTCTGGTAAAATCAGAACACACTAATGCATCAGCACACATGTGGAAGATTTCAATCAAGCCACAACTCTTTCCATGACATTATGATACAAGGGCTACACAGGTAGAGAGCTCACTGATTAAGAGATAAGAGCAGAAGATTAGGAACAACCAGAGCAGCAAACCACTGAACTATCATGTAATGTCCAACAAATCCACACATTTAACGAAGAACCAAAGAAATGGACACTTCAGCAAAACTAAATTTCCAAATTGCCATAACTCAAGGTTCACTTCAAATTTTGCTGCCGAGCATTGTGGAAACAGTGTTGGACCTGTAAGCAAATCAAAATCAAAGGAATGCATAACACAGCCATTGGAGAGTTTGTGAAATAAACAAAAGAATCACATGCAAGCAAAATTATATGATAATCACATCCATGCAGGCAATATCTCTTACTGTCTGATGAACAGGGAACATCTTGAACCACATATTCAGGTCACTCCATAAATATTAGAAAAAGACATTTTCACAAAGCCAGTCATTTCAAAACAGTCATTTGAGAAAATTAGATCACCACATAATCAGAATTTTAATTGCACAGACACAGGCCCTTCAACTCTACTCCATGCCAACCAGGTTGTCAACCTGAGACAATCACATTTTCCTGCATTTGTCCCACACTCCTCTTAAATATTTCCTATTTTTCATGTGCCTGCTCAAGGATTTAAATATTTTAATTGCCCTTGCCTCTGCAACTTTCTGCGGCAGCTTGTTCTACATACCCACCACCTCGAAAAGAAAAGTTTCCCCTTGCGTCTCCACTCTGATCTTAAACCTATGACCTCTAGATTCTTGTTGGGGAAGATTTATGCTGTATTTAGCCTTTATTTTAATAACTGTAAAAAGTCTTCTTTCTCTGCCTGAAAGGTTCTCACCTATCCAGACCCTTCTTAGGGCAGCACGGTCAGTGTAGCAGTTAGTGCAATGCCTTGGCAGAACCAGCGATCAGGATCGAATCCCAGGTAAAACACAGGATGTGTTGACACCATGATTAAGTGAAAATACACACAAATGCTGGAGAAACTCAACTGAGTGTCTTTATGTAGCAAAGGTAAAGATACATCACTGGCGTTTCAGGCTTGAGCCAGTCATCAAGGTCCGAGTTCAGACTTCTCTCATGTTCCCCCACACCTTGATGACTGGCTCAAGCCCAAAACACCAGTGACCAGTGATGTATCTTTACCTTTGGTACATAAAGACACTGCTTGACCTGCTGAATTTCTCCAGCATTTTTGTGTTTTTCAGGATCGAATCTCATGCTGTCTGTAAGGAATTTGTACTTCTCCACATGTCTGCATGGGTTTTCCCTGAGGCCTCAGGTTTCCTCCCACCATTTGAAACGTACCAGAGGTGTAGGCTAATTGGGTGCAAATTGGGTGGCCAAAATGGCCTGTTACCGTGTTGTAATAATTAAAAATTCTTACAATTTAAGATTTTCAGACCCAGTAACATCCTCATGATTTTTTTCTGCACCCTTCAATCTTAATAATTCCTATAGTTCACAGGACTGCATTTTGAGTATTGTGTGCAGTCCTGGTCGTTCATTGTCCTGCATAGTTATAATATGTCCCTGCTCCTGTACTGAATGTCCTGACCAAAGATAAGTATGTCAAGTCCTTTCACTGCACACTTTAGCTGTAAAAATAATCTTGGGTGAAAAGAATAGGAAAAATAGAATACAATGGAATCCACCTTCTTACTCTTCATTTGACCAAATATGGTGAAGAATCTGATGAAAATTTAATGACTTGTTTAAAGACAGTTGGTTCAAAAATGTGGCCTCCATCAATACAAATTAGGTTGTATCATGCACCAATCCAGTCACTGAGCAAACAGCTGTTTGCTGCATTGCAACACAGGGGAACTGAAGGTAAATATGCTAGTGTTAAAGAATGACACCAACACAGCATCAGGGACAGTTTCAGACAACTTTGCCTCTTAACTGTCATGTTCAATCACTTCCTGCATCTAGAGAGCCACCGCTTAAGACCAAGATAACAGGAAGAAGTGGTGTGTCTGGACATTCTTGGAATGAAATATTCATCTTGTTAGTTAACATGGAGCCCCATTGCAAATACAAGTCTCTGAAACAATTTGTTTATACTTTTTAAAATATTTTACTTTTAATTATAATATATTCAAACAAAAGTATATAATTGAATAACACTCCCCCCCCCCACCTCTTTCATCCTCTCCCGTCTATCCACTAAGAAAGAAGACCATTACTTAAAAAAAAATTCAACTATTCAGCTGTGGAAACAGACACCCACCGGAAAGGATTGAGAGATTAAATCTTCAAACCAAGAATTTTTGGTATGGGCTCCATACTTTAACAAAAAAAATGATATTTATCCCTCAAATTATACATTATCTTTTCTACAGGAATACAGGATTTAATTTCAGTAAACCATCTTTGCATTCCTAAAACTAAATCAGATTTCCAAGTAATTGCCAAACATTTTTTTTCAAGAAAATGCCAAAGCTAAATTTAGAAATTCAATTTGAAACATAGTTAATCTTAATCCTAAGGCAATTGACTTAATATCCCCTAATAAAAACAACATTGGATCAAACAGAAGACTCACTTTAATACTTTCTCCAAAAATAATTCAACTTGTACCCAATAAGTCTTAACCTTGGAACAGGTCCAAATCAAATGAAAAAAGTGCCTATCTCGTCTCCACATCTAAAACACGAATTCGAGGAAATTAAATTAAATGTCTTATTTTTGAGCGGTTAAATATAGTTGATGTAAAAAATTATATTGAACTAATCTATAATCTTACATTTATAAACTTAAGTCAGTCTATCTTTACAAATTTCTCCAAACATTTTCATTTATCTTCCTATTCAAGTCAGATTCCCATTTTAATCTTGATTTATGAACATAGATTTAGACATTTTGTAATAATTTATACATTTCAGAAATAAACTTGCTTGTTTCTTCTTTAGTAAGTAATAATTCCAAAGCAGATTGTTTCGGTAATTTTAAACTCTGACCAAATTTTTCCAATAAAAAGGTTTTTAACCTAATAATAGCAAAACAAAGTATTACTAGGAATTTAAAAATTTTCCTTCATCTGATTAAAAGATATGAACTTACCTGCGTCAAAACAATCTTCAACTTTTGAAATCCCCAATTGATTCCATATCTTCAAAAACTGACTATTAACAGTAAAAGGAAAAAGTTTATTTTGATATAAAGGCATTTTTACTGAAATCTTTCCTTTTCCACCTATCTCATAATCAATTTTATTCCCTATTTCAATTAAATGTTTCAATATTGGTGAGTCTCTACCAATCAACAATTTTGAATTCCGTTTATAAATAAATTCTGACATACATTTCTCATCAATTTTATCTAACTCTATACTTGCCCAAATTGAATCAAACATTCCATTAATAAATTTTAATTGTGCAGTTTTATAATAATTCTGAAAATATGAAAGTTGTAAACCACTAAATTCAAATTTCCAAGTTAAATTCTCCAAAAGAACCCTATTCATTTTCCCTTCCCATAAAAATTTCCTTACAATTTGTTTATACTTAAAAATATAATTTTATTCCATCACCTACTCTCATCTTTGCAATTCATTCATTCTAAATAGTGTAAATACAGATATTCAACCAATATAATCTCTTATCAGGTGTCCTCAAATATAAAGTTATGGCCAATAAAGACTTGACACATCCACTGTATCCAGTCTCCAAGAGACTCAATCTAATATCACAAAACATGCAATAGTACTTATTGAAAACTTTGTGGCAATTCAAGCAGAGCATTACACCAAATTGGAACCCCATCTGTAAAATAGCACAAGGATGATTTGAGAGGGAGAAAAAAACATCAAGGGCACAAATACATAATCCAACAAATAGAATCTACCTGAATAAGGGATAGATCCAAGCCAGGAAAGTCCACATTCTCAAATTCATAAAGACTGCAATAGTGGGTAAAGAACCAGAGAGACCCATAGAGTTATGGATATCATAGAGTTCACTTCAACTCCTTGCAACAGCCACAAAAAGATAGACCATTAAACAGTCAGACTAGAAACTATAGTTTTGTTACTACACCTTAGATTTAAAAAAATGAAATATTTACTTAAACTGTAACTTTCTATTTTATTCATGTTATAAAATCTTAAATAAAGTTAAAAAAAAAGATTTACTTAAAGAAATTTATCTACACATACCACAATACCAAACAAAATAATCCAGCCACTGTCAGAAATCCAAATCATAAAGTACTGGTACATGGTTCAAATTCAAGTAATATATAAGAAAAGCTTTAAATATCTACATAAACAAATAACAAGAAAAATAACAGTTTGTTGAAATATTCAATAGTCATAGACTTCCATTAACTCTTGATACCTTTCACACGAACAAATCAAAGGGAAAAGATACTTAATCCAAAAAGAAAAACTAAATGATAGCACATATATTCCTTTGTCTGCAAACTTCTTTTCTCCTTGAAGACTACAGTCAAAGCAATACCAGATGGAAACTTCTCCCTTTAATACTCATGAACTTGCTGTCAATTGATGAGCCATCTTTATTGATCATAACCTTTATTGATGCTGTCAATTTATTTGCCAGTTTTGGAGACAAGAAAATGCACTTGCTGAAATTTGGAACAACAATTAACTAGGAGATTTCAGAAGGTCATGCAGCACCTGTTGAGGCAAATGGATGGTCAATGCTTCTCGTCAGGGCTGATAAGCAGTCGTCATTATGGCCCCAGTGAGATTTACAATGTTGGCCACCTATGTGCTCAAAGACTCCAAGAACCACAAATAAAGTAAGGACAAAGTACAATATCTTTATTCTAAACCAGTCAGGAATTATAGTTGTGTGAGAGAATATTAAGATCACACTACAAATGTAGATGCCTTTTTACTCCTGTTTCATCAGTTACTCATGCTGATGGACAATAACAGAATGAGTGATTAATACCTAATATTTCCAATCTTCATTTGCCAATATTTTCCCTTTTCAGGACAACCTTTCTTCACCCCAGATATTATCCCCTTACAAAATAACTCCTCTTGTCCTCACTCTAAAGAACCTCTTTTAACTCATCTCATTTCCTTCAAATTAAAGTAGCTATGGGCACCCGCATGAGTCCCAGCTGCACCTGCCTGTTTGTGAGCAAGCCATGCCAACCAAGGCGAGACAATGGTAAAGCTTTATGTTGAGAACCTTTCATCAAAACTGCAAAAGAAAAATTAGATCCATGGCAAATTTTAAGATGGAAATAAAGTAGGATTGAAGAGAAAGGCTGAAGGGATTAAAAGGTAAAAGTGCTCACGTAAGGTTGTAATGTGCCTAGTGAAATGAAGTGGGACTACTGCTGGTACTAACACTAAGAATCATTGGAGTGGACAAAAAATAATGGTCATCAGGAGTGTATGGAAGTCAATTGACAGGTGGCAAGAGAGTGGGGTTACTCTTGCATAGTGAGTGGAGTTATGTTTTAAAGTTGGAATTGATCCACAGAGCATTGGTGCTCTCAGTAAAATTCCAAGCATAGAATCATCAATGAATTTAGAGCAGCTCAGGAATTTTAAGATGGAGTTACAAAAAGCTCAGCATCTTCTTTGCTGATCGTCTGGAATGAATCTCTTTTTGGGATAAACTCTCTTGAAAAAAGGTCACATTTTTATTTGCAAATGTTGTAAGGTTTGGTGAGGTGGGTTCTTAATGTCCACATAATTAATGTTATAATTAATTATCCAGAAGCTAACATTCTGTTTAATTTTTGATGCATACATTGGACAGAGCATTCTTTTCTTTTGTGGCTTCAAGTGTTGAGGAAATTTGGGTGTGTAATTTTACACCGTAGTTTTTTTTGTTAAGATAAAGCAAAGGTCTATTTGACTCTCCAAGTAAACACGAATACAGCAGGGGTTTATGTAGGAACAGGGAATCAATCCCCTTTAAACAATAACACCCAAAGCAACTACATTTGCTTCACATCTTATTGTTTGCAGGACATTCCTGCAGTTAAATCGGCGCCTGCTCTTCCTTACAACAATGAGTAAAGCTCAAATGCACTTAATTAACCGTGAAAAGTGCTTTAGGACTTCCTGTGAGCCATAAAAGATGCTCCATACGATGTTCATAAAAGTTGCTTCTTTCATCACCTCGACCCATTCTGACAATGGCAAAGATTGCAGCAATTGTGTTGGGTTGGAGGGAGAGGGCGCGAGCGTTCCTTGCAGGATGATCGACCGGACCTGCTCGCATCTGCATCTGCCACGGTTGGAAACTAATACAAAAGGACCGGCCCCCAAATGTTGCCAACATGAGCGGGACACCGGGGCAAAATCTCTCGGAGAAATCAGAATATTTTCAGTCCGCTAAAGAAACTCCGCAGCGTCCCCAGGGAGCTCCAACTCAGCAGATAATGCGGTCCCTCGGCGCATTGAAGCGATCCAGGAAGCAGCGCCCGCCTCCGGCCACCAAAGCTCTTCTCCCATTGGTTCCCTTCCGGCAACTACCGCGGCTCGGCGCCACGTGCGTATAGTCCTCCCCAGTTCGCTGCGGCTTCCAACTCGTTGGGCAGCGTTGGGGCTGCTGGGTGGACGTCCCTCTTTCTTTCCCCGTGTCCTTGCGTATTTTCAAAACAAAATCATACGACGCAAGTGGGACCGGGGATTTGCGGTAAGTTTTTTTTAAAAAAGGTTCTTCTGTCTGAAGTTCTGACCCAAACGCAACAACAACAAAAAAGTACATCTGTTCGAACGGGTTGGCGTGTGTTTCTGGGACCTTGTGTCAGTCTCACGATTGAGAAGCTTACGGGGCACGATTTTCACCTTGGAAGTGATGCTTTAACGAGAGGCTGCGACGAATCCACGCTTCCCTGCATCCAACCTCCAATCTTTCAATAAACAGCGTCGTGAGAAGTAGCCGTTTAGCACTCGGTTTTCTCCTTTGGATCACTCTCGTGCTATCTTTCGAGTTGACAAGCTCCCGCTTGGAGCTACGTTGACACAGTCTGTAACCTCACTCTTTCTGAGTCCAAGATATTTTCACTTTTCCGTCAGGTGGAAAGTATTTTGTGAACCAGATTGTCTCGTGTCAGTGTGGAATAACATGATCATCTGTTTCAAAGATGATCATGTTGCAGATATTTGGGAGAACCATCCTAATGACTGACCTTGTGGCTGATGATTTGACAAAGATCGAAAGTTCTGAGCCTTGGCCAACTTTTGGAGGTGAGCAGTGAGAATCCTCCGAAGCTGCAACAATGTGTATTGCAAACTCTCCTACTGTTTGTGACAAGTTGGCAAACGGCAAAACATTCTCTCGTTTTTATTTTCACGTCATGGTAACAAGTGAAGCCACGGTGCGATAGCTAATGTTTCATGATTTGTTTCTCTCCATCGCGTCTGGGTTACATTGTTCATTTCACTCGCAATTTGAATAGGTAACAATGTTTAGTACACAGTATTATATGTTGCCCTATTTTTTATTAGTGTATGCGCATGCTAGCGTTCTTTAATCCATGTCAAATAAATGTTTGAACAAATAAATGAACAGTACAGGGTTGTCCTAAATTCTCAGAGAGAAAAAAAATCAAACCTGATCTTGCTGTTGTCCCCTTATCTTTCTAGCTTATGTCTCTGCTTTAAAAATGTGTTTGCTTTTTTTTTGCCTTGATCTTCTCCATTGTTCCCAATGGCATGATATTCAAGGCTGTGTCCATAAATGAAAATTAAAAAAAAACATCCCAACTTCTATCTCAGTGACTGTGTGAAACTGAAGGCTTTTTGCCAAATTTCCAAAATCCCTCAGAGATTTGTCAGATAATTGAAAACTTTGGAGAACTTCCATTATATTTTAGACATTTTTGTTCCATTAGAAATATCCCAATCGTACAATTTTTAACAAAGAATTAGAGTTTGTATTTCTCTCTTTACCCCACAAAGAATATTTTGCATGTGTGCATACTGCTTAATGGATGGACTGGTAAAAGTGATTTTTCACTTCAATGAATTTTTTTATGCAGTATTTCACCAAAAGAATTATTGTTTGAAAGCAGTGGTTCACAGCCTTTTTCTTTCCACTCAGGGCATTTTAAGTAATCCCTATACCATCGGTGCTCTGTGATTAGTAAGGGATTGCTTAAGGTGATATGTGAGTCGGAAGGGAAGATTGAGAATCACTGCTCTAGACCTAATTGTTACTAAAATACTTTACTTGAGAAAAATTGTCGTCTTTGGAGTAATGAAAGCTTCCATATAACGAGTCAATTAGGTACAATTAAAACAGTAGTTTTCAAACTTTTTTTTCCCACCCACATACCACCTTAAGCAATCCCTTACTAATCACATAGCACCTATGGCATAAGGAATACTTAAAATGGTATGTGAGTGGAAAGAAAAAGGCTGAGAATCACTGCTTTAAAATAAATCTGAGTATGACGATGATGCATTGCCATGAGCAGTGCCCACTCTTAATGTGGGTTTAAAGTTATTCTCATTTTGTCATAATGTTTTATTAATGGTGTGATCAGCTGTGAAAATATTCTTATCAAGCATCATTGAACAAAAATAAAACACTTAATTTTGACATGTCAAAATATTTCAGAACTTGTTTTATTTTTGTTCTTTTTTTCCCTTTGTCCTGTGTGAAAATACTTTTTTTTTGTCAAATGTGGTTTCTGCATGTCATGTGCTATCTGCTACCTCACTGATTTGCTCATTGTTTATGTGAGTCTCAATGGTACATTCAGTTACTTAGGTGAAGGATATTACACACAAACTGTTTCTGTTCATGATGCAAATATATACTGCACTGAGCTTTGTTTTTAGTCATGAAACTACAAAAGCGCAATGTGATTTCTGCTAATAACTGAGTATAGCTGATAGAGATCAAGGCTGAACTTGCTGATTTAGTTATTTATTTGTTTGTTGACTCCATCAATAATTTTGTTATTGACTCTGGTAATAGTATTTTGTTTAGCAAACTAAAACATGAGCATCATTGCCATTTTCTCAAAAAGTGCCATTTTGAAAACTGAAATATCCTCATTAATAACATTGCATTGGAAAAGTTGGGTGCCATATTGATTGTGGAGTTACAGTTTGAAATTCCTGTCTTTTGTAAACTCAGTAAATAGTCTCTTGGTTTTGGGCTTGTATGATGCACTGTGCCAAGTGAGCCCAGGTTTTTCTGATTGGATTTGGTGAATAATTTTAATTTTTTTTAATATACAGGTGAAGTAGCAGAGGAGTACTGCTTTTATCGTCCAAGTTTTTGAGTTAGGACAGTGGCTCTCAACCTTTTTCTTTCCACTCACATAGCACTTTAAGTAATCCCTATACCATTGGTGCTCTGTGTTTAATAAGGGATTGCTTAAGGTGGTATGTGAATGGGGAAGGTTGAGAATCACTGCTCTAGACCCAATTATTACTGAAATATTTTACTTCAGAAAAATTGTCATTGGCCCATTTCCTTTGGAGTGATGAAACCATGCACATAATGAGTCAATTAGGTACAATTAAGTGATTTTCAAACTTTTTCTTTCCACCCACATACCACCTTACTAATCACAGAGCACCTATTGGCATAGGGAATAAAAAATGTTTGAGAACCACTGGGTTGGGAGGAAACAGACATTTATCTAATTTCTTGAAAATTATCAAACTAGAAATGTGAAATATAAAAAGAAAATGTTGGAAGTACTCAGTAGGTTAGTCAGTATCTGTGGAATGATAAACAGAACTTGATGTTTCAAGTTGAAGACTTTTCATCAGAACTAGGAAAATAAAATTAGGTTTTAAGTTGTGATGGGAAGAACAATGGAATGGCACTGCTGTTGCATTTTGTTACAACGGATTGACCTCTGGGGGGGGGGGGAAGTGTGTAAATAACTGGACTGATGCACTTCCAAAGAATTCCAACTAGATCACTTGGAGTTCTTTGGAAGTGCATCAGTCCAATCATTTGAATTAAACAAAGTACATGAAAGTTTAAAAACCTTGTCAAGAACTTTAATTCCAAAAAAGAAGTTTCTGTTCTTGCTAAAGTTAAAATCTCCAGTTCTCTGAGCCCTTTGGAGGAACAACATGGTTCCACAGTTGATTTATTTCAGGTCTGTCAAGTGAGATTAGCATGCCTCATTGGAAAGCAAGATATCAAGCGTTTAGTCTGTTCACAGCAGGACACAAAGTAATGCTGAAAACTGCAAGCGTCTATTCAAGCACTGTCATTTTTTTTCTAATTTGGTGCTCATTAGAGAAGTGGAATAATGACTTTTATCGACTTTGACTTCAGTGATGAATAGTTGGCATCCTAGGAACTGGAATTGGCCACCATAGCTTTCTTGTCATTGTCTGAATTATGACTCTTGGACTTTCAAAAGTAAAAAAATACATTCTCAGTCACTGGGTAGGTCAGTATTCATGAGATGAATGTCCTGATGTACAAAGCACTATTTTCAAAAAGTGCTTATGGTTCCTTGGAAGCTGCATTGCTGGGCATTTTGGGAATTGACAACTTCTGGATGCATGGATCCTACTCCAATTCACACAATTATCAGATCAGCCAACAGCAATACATTGTGAATTTGTCTATGAGGAGATTCTACTGCCTGCATCCTAAAGCACACACCAGCCAGACCTACAGAGTCATTATGATGCTGTCCATCCCAACTAACCAAAGCTCAATAGTCGCAGCCTGATTTCCCAGGTGAGCAGAAGAAGGAAGCATTGTCTTGAGATATAGAAGACTCATTGATAGATGCTTGTGAAATCATAATATTCTATACAGGTCAAAAGTATATGTACAGTCGATGATTGTGAACATACAAGAAGATGATCTCAGTTGATGCTTAATAATCCTTTGCATGTTGGGTTGAAGACATCCTGCATAAACATGTTTCTGTTTCTAAACTGGACTTGTGTTGATTTGAATGCCTTTATTTTGGATAATTTTGTGACTCCTGCTTCCTTCACCCAATCGTCGCTGCATTTAATGCTGAAAGGGAACGGCGCTATTATGTGAAACTCCATTTCCAACAAATATGCTGTACTCCCATAAGTTTGAATTAATCATTTTTTCTTTAAAAAAACATTTTTTTAAAATTATATATTTTTTCTATATATATATGTTTTCTTTTTTTTTAGTTTTTTTATTAGTTGGTTTTTTTTGTTTAAGTTCTTTTTGTTTTTGTTTTTCATATATATTCTTATATAATAAAAAATTTTTGGATTAATAATTAATACTTATTTAATATTTTGTTTTTTTATATATATATATCAATCTTTTTTTTAAGATGTATATTTATTTTTTTAAAATTATACTAATAGTATTAATTCTTCACTCTTTATTGTGGGGGTGGGGAGGGGGGGGTTTATGGGTTAAAAATAGTTTTTTTTAGTCTTAGTTTTTAGTTGTTAGGGAGATGCCGAGATTGGTATTGTATTAACTATGTTACTTTGTACTTGTATAACTTTATTTTATATTTTTTTCTGTACGTGAATTACTTACTTTCTTCATATGTTAAAATTAATAAATAAAGTTTCGAAAAAAAAAAATGCTGTACTCCCAATAGTAATTTTTTTGCTCTTTTAAAGAACAATGAAAGATTTGCAGGATTCACTTAACCATTTAGATGCAGCCAGTGGAGTATTTATTCCCATGATGAGTGTGCGGCCTGTGTTTTGGTGTTTAATGGGGTTTTGTGGAATGATTATTAAATTTCGGGTGCATTGAGGGCACAGTATTGCTAGTTATTGTCCCAAAATAATATTATCTCATAACAAGCTGCACCATTTCTGAAGTGTTGAAGCAAAATGGAAATGCTTTTTTCCATAAATGCCTTGTTACTTTTTTTAATGACTTGTGGAAGATGCAGAGGGATTTTAAACTTGGCTGCAGGCTAATTGCAGACGAACATAATTTATTGCTAATCAAACCTGTGGGTCACGTCACTACCCAGCAGACTTATAAGGTGCTTTCACACTGAGATCCCACTAAATTGGTGAGTTGATAAGCCGTGTTTAAAGCAGGTCCTACATCTAGATTGGACAACAGTTTTTCTCCCTCCCACCGTCCTACCCAAGCTATCATGGAACATATGTGGATAATGTACTGTGGACTTTTACTGAATAAGACTTTATATGTTATATTGTCAGGATAATGTGAACTATTTTGTAACCACATAAGAATACACCCTTCTCACTGTAGTAACTGATGTGCATAACTGTGGGGCATATGTATATAGGAGTGTGTGAACAGTTTCCTAAGATGGGAGAAGGCATCAGTAAGTACAATCGCTTCTGTTATTCAAATCTTTTATCTCCAAGTTATTTAAGAAGCCTCCCAAATAACACAGAGACATAACTTAATAGAAGTGGTATGAGAGAAGAAGAAAAAAGCCATACAACTGATTGTAAGTTGTTGGGTATGAGCAAGCCCTCTGCTGGACATCATGACACCCAGGTCATGTCACCTTTATATAACCCTGTGTTTCAGTAGCCATGTTAGTCTAATAGAAGTAAAGGATGAGAAAGTATTACGTCTCCAAGTCTTAATTGTATGAGTGCATAAACAATAGTGGTGACGAGGAACAAAATTAACTCTACACATACTCCATGCACCAACTGTGAGAAGGAAAACAACACAAGTAAGGTAGAAGACGATTACCTAACAACCTCAACAAATTACCACTGAAAGATGAGGTGAAAGCGCACCAAGATGGCGGAGGAAAAGTTTGGGGAATTCAACTAAGTAAAAAAAAGTTGGGATAACAACATAGAACGGTTTAACCATGACTGCACAGCCCACAATATTGTGGAAGGTTCAGTAAATTGCAAATATGCCCTCTTCCTCAGTATAAAACATTCAACCTCCTTAAGACCTTGCTGGTCCTGGAAGATCCAGGGACGAAGACATTCAACAAATTATACACAGCTCAAAGGAACCATTTAAGTCACAAACCACCAGTTATGGCAGAAAGACAACAATTCTATGAAAGGAGAGAAGGACCAGGAGAAATGGTAAGTGAATACCTGGCATTGTTGTGCAAACTGGGGGAGCACTGCCATTTCAAACAGTTTCTAAATCAGCGACTGCGAGGCAGGTTTGTGATGGGGCTGACAAATCGCCAAGCAAGGCAAAACTTATTAGCATTGGATGAAGATGTTGCATTACAAATTGCATACAAAACTGCCTGCAGCTCTGAAATTGCACATAAAAATCTTGGATGTGGTTAACCAGACCTATTGGTTGAGAAGTCTTCCCACCAACAATGCTTCCATTGTGGGAAATACAACCACCGACCAGAAAACTGGTTCTTCAAAAATTCTAAATGCAACCATTGCAAAACAGAAGGACATATCAAAGCAAAATGCCTGCCTCTAAAGCACAGGTGGCCTGCAAATAAGCAGGCAGCTGAAGTCAAAATAATTACAGAGAGAGGGGGAAACCTAGCAACGATGATGATACAGCCCAATGACTGACCTTCAAGCTCCTGAAATTTCAGCTTCTGAGATATTACACATCTGAGAAATAAACAGAGGAAACACAGCAACCTTTATACAGCTAAAAAATAATTGGACAGGCCCTGAAAATGGAGTTAGACCCGGGCAGAGATGTCCCTAATGCCGTTACATGTAAAGGAACACTTGCTACCATGCCTCCTGGTAAATACAACTGAAATAACTCTAAGAACTGTTGCAGGAGCCAGAATCAAAGTATTTGGAAAATGTACGGTCCAAGTACAATACAAACAGCAGCAAATGAAAACATTCTCTACATCGTAGATACCCAGCACTCTTTAGAAGAAACTGGCTACAACACATTACCCTAGACTGGCTGGAAATCAGTTCAATACTAAATGTAAACCACATGGACACCTTCCAGCCAGAACTTGACCAAATCCTCAACAACCACGCAGTGGTTTTCCCACAAGAATTGGGGAAAATCAATGGTGTTCAAGCCAAACTGCAATTAAAAGATGATGCAGAACCAAAATTCTTCAAAGCCAGAACAGTTCCATTTGCTATGAAAGGGAAAAATTGAGGCTGAATTAAACAGATTAAATCATAAAGACACGTTAGAAACAATACAATACAGTGATTGGTAGCGCCCATAATACCCATACAAAAAGTAAACGGTGAGATTTGCATTTGCGGCGATCACAAAGTCACCATCAATCCATCACTCAAAATACCCGAACGCTCCATGCCCAAGGGAGAAGAATTGTTCCAAGCATTAAACAGAGGGCAAAAACTCATAAAATTAGATTTGTCACAAGCATATCAACAGATAGAATTGGACAAAAAAAATCAAGGGAATATGTGACAATCAATCCCCATCTGGGACTATTCACCTACACACCTGCCTTACGGAATTTCAGCAACACCTGTGATTTTTCAATCAACAATTAACCAGACTACAACAGGCTAGTATACGATTACGAAAGGAGAAATGTGTCTTCGTGCACCCCTCAGTAACATACCTTGGGTTTACAATCGACAACGAGGGGGGCGCGAATGAATCCAGCAGGAACAGAAGCCGTTTGCAAGGCCCCATACCCAACCAACAAATGGGAATTATAGTCCTTCCTAGGACATGTTAATTAGTACTGAAAACATATCCCAAGTATGTCTACACTATGCAGCCAACTGAACCAATTACTCAAGAAAGATTAAACATGGTATTGAACACAGAAACTAAAAATACAGTTGATCAACTAAAGGAAATACTAACATCAACAAATAAAGTGCTGATCCACTAGGACCCTAGTAAAAAGGTTACACTAGCCTTGGATGCTTCACCAGTGGGACTAGGAACAGTACTATCCCAAATTACAGAATAAGGTGAACAACAAATAGCATTTGCTTCGCAAATATTAACCACAAGCGAACACAATTACGCCCAACTAGAAAAAGGATTGGCAATAATTTTTGGTGTGAAACAAAAATTCCACCAATATCTTTATGGAAGAAAATTCACCCTGATGATAGACAACAAGCCTCTTAGTTTAATCCTGGGGCCACACAAACGTATACCAGTACTAGCTGCAGGCAGAATTCAAAGATGGGCCATGTGACTAGCAGCGTATAACTATGATATAAAACATAAACCAGCAATACTCAACAGCCATGCAGATGCCTTATCACCACCCGAGACAGAACAATGAGAATAAATTATTAAATGGACAGCCATCAACCAAGAACTTCAACTGCCTTCAACTAACTTCAACTGCCTTCAACTGCCTTCAACTGCCTTCAACTGCCTTCAACTAACTTCAACTAACTTCAACTGTCCATTACAGCCCATATCATTGGAAAGGAAACCCAAAAAGAGGCAACATTAAACAAGATCCTATACTTTACCCATAATGGGTGGCCCAATCTGAAGTCATTCCAGAAGATCTAAAACCTTACCACACACGCTGCCATGAACTATCAGTCGAAGAAGGATGTTTACTATGGGGTACCTGTACAATTATACCAGCCAAATGACAAATACTATGTTATCAGAACTACACAACCATGTGGGAATAGTACGAATGAAGGCACTGGCCCGGATGTATGTCTGGTGGCCCTCCATAGACAGAGGCATTGAAACAACAGTAAGAGAATGCAAAGTATTTCAGTCAATGCAGCCAAAAATGCCATGAGGCGAAGCTAACCCATGGAAATGATCATCCATACCCTGGCATCGGATTCATGTAGACTTTGCTGGAACATTCATGCGTGAGACTTTCCTAATAGTGTGGACACTTACTCTAAATGGCCAGTAGTTTCACAGCTGAAAAACACCAAAGCAGATCCCACGATTGACAGTCTACGAGCAATCTTTGCCACCTACGGATTGCCTTACGAATTGGTTATGGACAATGGGCCTCAATTTACATCAGAACATTTAAAAAGAATTTATGCGTGACGATATCAGACATATTTTGTCTGCACCCTATCACCCAAATACTAATGGGGAGGCAGAACATTTTGTACAAACATTCAAAAAAGCAGTGAAAACCATGAAACTTCTAAATTCCTCCTGGACACACACAGTCGCAGATTTCGTATTGGGATACAGAAACATGCCACGTTCTACCACAAAACACACCCCAGGAGAAATAATGTTTGGCAGCAACCTGCAGATCAGGCGGTCCACAAAAAACCAGCAACACCACAAACCTCACCTAGAACATTGGAAGTGGGTGAGAGAGTTCTGGTACAAGATTATAGACAATATAAAGATCCATGGGTGGTACGAGTTATCTTACAAAAATTGAGCCCCTGCTCATACTCTGTTCTACTGGGAGACAGATTGTGGAAGCGACCAAATATGACTGACACTAAAGTCCATGAACTGCTGTATGAACTGGAGGAGGTGAAACCAGACCTGCCGTGGCTTGCCCTGACCATCCCACCTCTCAGGCTGAATGGAGGGGGAGGGGGCAGAGAACCGAGGAGTCCAGTAACTGAGACACAGCCAGAAGGGCAGCAAAGATGGGCAGTCACCGCTGAAGGTCAGTGAAGGCAGGCAGTCGCTGCCGACCCGATCACCAATCCTACTATCTACTGGTCCTGATCAAGAACCGGCACAGCAAACCACGCTGTGTTGGTCCAAAAGAGAAAGAAGACCACCTGAACGTTTTAAGAACTATGTGCCCTGATTATTATTAAATACTTTCCCTTTTATAATTATAATTACTCATGAAATGTATTCTGATTCTCACTTGTAGTCCTGGGCCTGATGTAATCTTGTTAGTTCGAAGGGGCCCAGTCAGCATTTATTGCAAGGAAGTGGTGGGGAAGAGTGTTGTGTATAAGCCCATCCTCTGCTGGATATCATGATGCCCACGTCATGATGTCACCCTTCCATATATGACCCTGTGTGTCAGTAGCCATGGTAGTCTAATACAAGTAAAGTATGAGAAAGCATCATATCTCCAAGACTTAATTGTGTGAATGCATACACAACATAAGTCACTGAAATACTAAAGAAAATGGCTGGACCAACAGCTGTTCACCCAGTGATGGACTGGGAGGCTGAAGACATTGTTGAATGGTTTAAAAGGTATCAACAGAAGTGCAATTTAGCATTCAAAAGCTATTTTAAAAATGCCACGGCAGAGGATAAGGACTGGACGGGAGCGAGGCCTTGACTTATTTAATAGCTGGGATGGAGAGATGGAGAAAAATAATTCAGAGCAGATAAAGTTTGCTTCTCACCTTGAACTCAGTCTAACCATAGAATTAAATGCTATGAATTTCAAGGCTTAATGGAAGAGAATGATGAAACTGTTAATAACTTCCTCATTAGACTAAAAATTGTGGCTGCAAAATGCAGATTTAAGGATATAGAGGAAAGATTAGTTGTTCAACTAATATTGGGGAGTGCCCATCCCAAAGTGCAAAAGTCTCTTATAGGGAAGGACAGCTTGAAGCTGGATGAAGCTATAGACAGCCAGAACCTTCAAAGCCTCAAGGACGCAAATGAAATCCCTATTTATGCAGACCCATCCACAGCAAAGAGAAGGAAGGTTTGAACACAAGGAAAAACACAATCAGAAAAGTGCAAACCCTCAAGACCAGCAGGAAATGCAGCAGATAACACCCCTTTGATAACCGAAACAAATACCCTGCATGTGGTTCTGAATGTAAAGCTTGTGGTAAAGCAAACCTCTGGGTGAAGATATGCAAGTCTGGTGTGAAAGAAGCAATAATATCAGTGAAGAGAAAAGACAAAGAGAAAATCCACCACATAAAAGGAAACAACAATGAGGACTCCAACACCCAGATACTGAACATAGAATCCAAACATCTTCACAAAATGTCAGAAGAGATGAAAGAAGGAAGTGAGTTGCACACAAGGATCCAAATACAGAAGACAATCCAGAACAAGTCTATGATATTTAACCTACAGGTGAAGCTGGATATTGGATTACAAAGCAACATCCTTCCACTCACTCTACCGTCAGATGTTCCCTTAGAACATAATAAAAGGGTATCCAAAAGACAGTGCAATGGAAATAGCAAATATCACATTAACAGCCTATGGTGGACCCATGATCAAGCAGCTAGGGAGAGCTAAGATCAATGGCTGCCATAAGGGAAAGAACATCCTCTGCGTTCTACATGGTAGATGCAGATGGATGAGCAATTCTAGGTCTGGATAGCTGCTGGGAGTTGCAATTAATCTGTCAATTCAGATCCAGATGAAGATATCCAAAAGGATCAACAGGGACACTCCATTTGAGAACCAACCTCCAGTCTCGAGCAAAGCTGAGCTCCTGAGCATGCACCCAGAATGCTTTGATGATTCAGTTGGATGGTTTGGAGACTTTGGATATCACATCACCATAGATCCAGACTGAAAACCAGTTGTCCCTGCTCCAAGGAAAGGTCCACTAAAGCTTAAGAAGGAGCTGGAGAAAGAACTAAAGGACTTGGAAAGGATGCAGGTCAGAGCCAAAGTGACTGAGCTGACTGACTGGGTAAGTTCCATAGTGGTAAAAGAAAAACCAAATGGCTGCTTGAGAATATGTCAATATGTCACAGATGTGACCCTAAAGACAAATCAGGCAATAAAAAGGGTCACTACCCAACATTGACATTAGAAGACATCACAGCGGAACTAACGGGATCCGAAATCTTTAGCAAGTGAGATGCTAAGAATCGATACTGGAATGTGAAACCAGATGAGGAATAAACACTAATAACATTCAATGCTCCATTTGGTCATTACAAGTCCTGTGACTACCTTTCGGCCTAAAGATAATGAGACCTACAGAGAGTGTAAAGGTGCTGTGGGCATCATGTACGACATCCAGATTTTTGGCAGAGATGAAAAAGCACATGATCTTCATCTTCATGAGGCCATGGAAAGAACAAGAGGAGCTGGAATTAAACTTGATGCAGACAAATGCATCATAAAAGAGAAGGAATGCCAATTCTTCAGAGTGGCCTACTCTTCTGATGAGGTAAAGCTAAGCCCAGAGAAGGTTAAAGCACCCAAAGTACAAAAGGAACTCAGAAGTTTCCTTGGGTTGGTCCAATACATGATTTCCTTCATACAACATATATCAGACCACACAGCAAACGTGAGAGTTGCCGAAAGAAGACGTGGAATTTCAGTGGTCACCATCACATCAGAGAAATTTTGACCAGCTCAAAGAAATAATATGCAGAGAAGTGGAGTTGAGATACTATGATGGAGAAAAAGCCCTCACTCTGCAAGTAGATGCATCTAACAGAGGCCTTGATGCAGCATTTTGTCTCAAAAGCACTAACAACAGTGGAGACCAGATATTCCAATATTAAGAGAGAGCTGTTGGCAGTCATACAGATGTGACAAGTGTCTGTATGGAAGAAAGTTTATAGTGGAAGGTGATCATTGCCCACTGGAACACATCCAGAGAAAGAACTTAAATAAGGCACCAGCTAGATTGCAGAGATTTCTTCTACCACTACAATGCTACGATTTCGACTTAAAATACATACCAGATAAAGAGATGGTGCTTGCTGATACCTTGTCATGACTTTCCCCGAATGAAAAATGTGTAATGAAAGACATGGGGATCAAGATGCATCATCTCGTCAGTGTGACCAGTAATAAATTAAGCCAGATCCAAGAAGAAACCAGTAAGGACGATGTGTTGCAAATGCTTTCTCAACAAAAAAAAAATACAAGGATGGCCAGAAAGAATAAAGTAGGTACAGCCTTCAATACGTCAATATTGGTCTATCAGAGACAACATATCATTGGAGAATGGTTTTCTGCTGGCTGGATGAAGACTGAAACAATGCAGAAAGAGATACTCCAGAAAATACATGAAGGCCACATGGGAATGGAGAAATGCAAACTCAGAGCAAAGTCAGCTGTGTACTGGACTGGTATATACAAAGATATTGAAAATATGATGGCTACATGCCAAAAAGTAGAGAAACAAAACAAAAAGAGGAAATGAAGTATCTGCCGGGTCATGGCACATAGTGGGAGCAGACTTGTTCACTGAGAATCAAGAGTCATATTTAATAGTAGCCTGTAACTACTCTGTTTCCATTTGTCAAAAGAGAGGGAAAAAAACTTGATTGTCAATTATCACCTCAGAAATGGGAGCTCTCCTTGCTGAACAAGGAATACCCAAACAAGTAATATGTGACAATGGAACACAGTTCATGCCAAGAATTCAGGAAGCTAGCTGCAGAGAATGGGTTTGTTATCACTACATCATCCTCATACTATCCCAAAGCTCATGGGTTCATTGAAAGACCAGTGCAAACTGTGAAATGCACATTAGTTAAGTGTCACAAAACAAAAGAAGGGCCATACCTTGCTCTTCTATCATTATGAGCAACACCTTTAACAGACCTGCTAAAGGGCAGGAGATATAAAGCAACTCTGCCAAGAAAAATACACCCTCCAGAAGACCAGGAAGAAACCAGAAGAAGACTGGCTGACATGGAAGAAGGACGGCAGCATTATTACAGTACTGCCAGTACTCTTCAGAGGGCAGCATGTGCATGTTCAAGAGCCAATATTGAAAATGTGGACCCCAGCAAAGGCCATCAGAGAAGCTGAGACACCAAGATCATACATTGTCGAGACAGATGTTGGCAATCAACTGAGGAGGAACAGAATTCACATCCAGCCAACGAGATGGGATGAAGCAAAAAACTAATACCAGGAAAGCCGACAACATCAATATCAAGTGAGGTATCAAGTGATGTGACAGCAACCACTAATACCGAAACACAGCATTGTCAGGTGAGGCAGAACAAACTGCATCACCTACACATGTACCGGCAACACAGAGCCCACTGGATGCAGCCAAATGCAGCCACATACTGTTGCCAGTGCAATGTTGATAAGAACTATTTAAAAGTAGTTGGGTAAATCAACTAGTGTACAAGTTTAGTTACTTAAGTTGCACTGGAAAGAAAATGATAAAGAAGACTAAAATTTTTCTTTATCTTGAGGGAGGGATGCTGTATAGTCAGAATTATGTGAACTATTTTGTAACCGTGTAATAATACACTGTAGCAACTGTAGTACACCAGTGTGGGGTGTATGTATAGAGTGTATGTGAAGAGTTTCCTGAGATGGTGGAAGGCATCAGTAAATAAAGTCTCTTGTTATTTGAATCTTGCATCTCTAAGTAATAGGCCTCCTAAGTAACACATATAATACTAACATATTTATGTAAATATGCTCTGTGGTCCTGGAGAAATGCTATCTCATCTTTACAGTGTGGGCATGGTATGAACGATAAGTAAAGGTGACTTGTGTCAGATTGGAGCATTCACACTGAACCATGAAAAGCTGGTTCAGTGCCACCTTTTTACGTAGAGACCCGGCGTCTTAGTGCAAAAGGTGTCGGGACCTGCAGCATTACAGTGTTGGCATCCTGGGAAGGTGGGTAAACCTTATATTCTGGTCCAAATGTTAAATGCATTGACTCTGATATTACCAATCTTTCCAGGTTGAAAATGACCCCTTCCCCCACCCCCTCCCTGGCCCCCATAACACATTGGTCATGTTCACACAGGTAAGTGAAATGGTAAAAAAGTGATTAAATACTGGCTTTCAGGGGCAGTGTGAAAATGCCTATAGTTGTATGGCATGGAAGAAGGCCCTTTGTCACAACACCTCAGTATTGCCTGTGTAGGGTCTAAATTCTTCTGTGTGTTGCCGTTTTGAAATGTTTGTCTCAATGCCTCTTATTCAGTGAAATTGTAACTAAATCCAACTCTTTTAGAAGTCAGTGTGGGTGCCGGGGTGGGGGATTGCTGAAGGATGGTGGGGGAAACAAAATAAAAACTGGTCCCTCAGATGCCATGACCATCACATTAAAACTCCTTCATCTGGTACTTAAAACCATACTCTTGTTTTTGCTACCCCTACCATGGGAAAATATTTTGGGCTATTTACCCTATCTATGTAACTCATCTTGTATAATTCTCCAGTCACCTTTCCTCCAGGGACAATAAGAACAGCCCATCTAATTTCTTGCAATAACTAGATCTCCAATGTAGGCAATAGTCTTGTGAATCGTTGCAGTCTCTCCTTCCTTTGGAGTGGCAACCATCTTCATAAATGAGGTTCAACCAGTGATTTGTAAAGTTGCAACATTGACATCCAAACATTTGTATTCTTCACCTCCCTATTGGCTGTGCAGTCACATCCAAGGCATGTGCAGCCATGCACCCCTCACCCCACCCCCAAATATTGAGATGTACATAGACATGTGTATGTAATGAACCAAACATTTTATCATTATCCTCTGCCACCCATCACCAAGTTAATTTTGCATCAATTTATCCAGCTCAACTTGGAACCCATGCGCCATTTTTGAACCAGCCTATCAAATAGAAAATAATGATTTTGTTGACCTTCATCAAGGGGTCAAACTAGAAATGTTGGTTTTGTATCTTTATATTTGCTACATAAAGTACACTATTTGACCTACTGAGTTTCTCCAGCATTTTGTTTTAACTTCAATAACGATGTCTGCAGACTTTGGTGTTTTAACGATTACCTGGTTGATAACTTCCAAATCCCATATGTACTGTTGATAGGCTTGAGATTCTAAGTCTTATTGTCTACTATGAGGACCCGTTCTTGCATTTCATGTGAAAATGCTGTGACGTGTAAGCACAAGTTAGAAATATCAGCAGAAATATTTTGAGCTGTGATAGAGGCTTGATGGACGGTGGTCTTTTGGCTATGCATTGACCATGATGGAGTTCTAGGATCTGAATCATTTTGTTCAGCAAGAGGTGGCATTAACTCTCAATTACTATTCTGTTAATAATGCGATCCAACTTGTAACAAACAAATTGCAAAGCATACATCTAAATACGAAGATGCCCCTAGAGCTAAAATAGTGAACAATTTTTTTTCCCAAAGGTAAAGAATTCCAGATAGCAACAATAATCCATGAGGATTCTTTCATGAATAAGAATGGGCATGATTGCTCAGATTTTTAGGACCAATCATTCTCAATCCAGGCACTCACATCATGAACAGCCGTTGAGTTTCTCAGCTGATTGCTTCCATTAACCACAAATTGTTCAGGCAGTGATGGTGCAATAATGCATATACCCTGACTGAAATCTTCCTGCCTGTCAGATTTCCTGAACCATAAGCTTTTCCAACAGTAATGCAATATTTAATTTCCCTTGTAAACATAGAACATTACAGTACAGGCCCTTTGGCCCATGATGTGTGCCAGCCTATGTATATTCCTAAAATATTCTGGCTGCTTTCTAACCATATAACCACTTACAGCACAGAACAGGCCAGTTCGGCCCTACTAGTCCATGCCATAGCAAATCCCCACCCTCCTAGTCCCACTGACCAGCACCCAGTCCATACCCCTCTAGTCCCCTCCTATCCATGTAACGATCCAGTCTTTTCTTAAATGTAACCAATGATCCCGCCTCGACCACGTCTGCCGGAAGCTCATTCCACATCCCCACCACCCTCTGCGTAAAGAAATTTCCCCTCATGTTCCCCTTATAATTTTCCCCCTTCAATCTTAAACCATGTCCTCTAGTTTGAATCTCCCCCTTTCTTAATTGAAAAAGCCTATCCACGTTTACTCTGTCTGTCCCTTTTAAAATCTTAAACTCCTCTATCAAGTCCCCTCTCAATCTTCTACGCTCCAGAGAAAAAAGCCCCAGTCTGCACAACCTTTCCCTGTAACTCAGACCCTGAAATCCTGTCAACATTCTCGTGAACCTTCTCTGCACTCTCTCTATTTTGTTTAGTCTTTTTACATAATTTTTCAAAAGACCTTTTACAGTTAGTTGATTGTCTTGATTTTGTAATGGTTTCTAAGCATTTTTGACCTTGCAAAGATTTGAGTCAGTTTACTCCCATATAATCTGTGTTTCACTTTGCATTCAATAAGGATGTACAGTAATATGTTTTGTCCAATTATTTAGTTCATTGGAATTGCTGTTAATTTGTTGCATTGTGTCAGTCATTGGCCTGAAATTTTGAATTGATATGAATGTGAAAATTACTTTATAATTTTTAACACTCCTAAATTGTGCCTTCATAATTCACAGTGTTAAACTCTATCTTTTTTTATATAAAATATTTTGGCTAAGAATAAATACAAAATTGATCATGGAAGCATATTGTTATGAGCCCAAAGGACCCCAAAACCCAGCAGCAATAGACATTCACCAACACAAGTATTTTTTTTAAACAAAAGATGTTTTTAATCAACTTTAAACATGAAAACAGAATCAAACTTTAACTTATCTCTATACTTAACTAACCCAAATTAACCCCCTTCTAATTCTAAGTGCACGTATGTGTAATGTGTGTAAATATAAGAAAAGTTCTTTGGTTCACAGTTCAATCTCATTTCTTCTTCCAAGTTCTCTGGATACAGGCAATTCTAATACTGTGCACAGAATTTAACATGTATAAAGTTCACCAGGCGTTGGTGCTTGAAAGGTAAATGTTTACCACTCAGGAAGGTTCTTGGATGGTTTGCAGAGAGGGTTTTGTTGTTCCAGGATTTCTACAACTGAGGTACCACCTTAGTCACCTCAAGGTCTCACTGATGAAACTTGCCCCATCAGGGTTTTCCAGATGGTAACTTCTTTCTTCAAGCTACCACTGAGTTCCTTTCTGTTCCCTTATTCCAAGAGAAACATCAGACAGATAGCACTTCCAGCCATCTACTGCTCTGGAACTTTTCATCAGTTTCAACCAGCTTCCTGGCTTGCACTGTTCAGCTGCTTTTCAATGTCACACATTAGCTGGGAGATCTTGTCTTTTCTCTCTCTCTCTCTCTCTCTCTCTCTCTGAGACTGCTAGAAAGCCCATGTTACTCTCTTGCAAAAACCCTCACCTTCTTCAGCAAACAGGAGTTCTTCTCCTTGGTCAAGATGTTGTCTTAGATGAACAAAACCCAGGAGTGACCTTTCTGAGCACTTTGCAGAAAGGTACTTGTAGCCAGTTTGTCTCCTCCAGAACAATGGTCTTTCATTTCATGATGTCAGTTCAATTAACACCTACTTGTGAAATGTGCATCACATTCTCCAGAGATCCTGGAATGATATTGAATATAAATTCTTCAGTCTTTCAAATAAGATCTGTCTTAAAATGTGTGTATGTATGTAACCCACTAATCTTACCAAAATCCTCCCAAATATTTATCCATTACAATATCAATGAAAATGTTGTTGCAAAAGTAAACTCAAGATTTGATTTAGTGTTTGGAAACATCATTTGAAATAAATGCAGCAATAATGTTGGATGAAGATAATTGATATCCTAAAAAAATTGTCTGAAAAGCATAGAAATGTCAGTAAAATACCTTTCTTCAGAGTTTTTCTTTTTCTTGCCTTTTAATAATTTTCCCTCTTTCATTTTTTTTTTGCTTTCTGCCTCCTGCAGACTATGGTGAGGATTCTTGAGTTATCAGTAGTCGCACCCAATATGGACACAAGTTCATTTGCTTCAGTGATTAATAAATGCAATTTAAAACAATCCACTCCCAAGCTGTTTAACTTTGAAATTCCATAAAATAGTACCTCAGGTTGTATGGAGAGAGTGGATAGCCTGAGTTTTTAATTCCCTGAAATGCAAAACACTGAGGAATGATCATATGGAGGTAATAATATGAGGTGTATGGATCAAGTAAAAGCTTAGACTTTTTCCCAGAATAGATGATTCTTGAACTTGAGAGCGCAGGTTTAACATGAGAGAGTGGAGATTTATGGACCTGAGGAGCATCTCTGTGGATGATCCATATATAAAATGAACAGCCAGTACAAACTGTTGAAATGAACATAATTTTGACATTCAAAAGACATTTAGACATGTAGATAAGGACTTTGAAGGATATGGGCCAAATGCAAGAACATGGGATGAGCCCAGAATGCCACAATAATCAATATGGATGCGTTGGGTTGAAAGGTTGGTTTTGTACTGGATGACTCTGGGAGGTGGGGGAAGATCAGAGACAACTGATGCAATCATAACCATGGAATCAAATGGTATTGTCAATTTCTTTGAAAATATTGTAAATGGCAAAAGATATTTCAATTAGCCTGCTTGATAAATGCATTAAAATTATAATTTGCAAATAATTTAATTGAGTATGTTGAATGAAATTAATTTATATCCTGCTTATTAATCTTGTCTTTTCACAAATGTTCAGATATTAAATAATCTGTTTCGTTTTGGGTATGTAGTACATTATTCTAAGAAGGTGTCTTGAATGCACTCCCTGAACTTCCCCTGTCAACCATGGACAGTTTTAAAAAGTTTATTGCATTATCTTTTGCTACAAGCACCTAAAATTTCATGATTCTTTCCCGATTCAATGAGTTAGTGAGCAATTGAGGTACTCCCTTCAGTGTTTTCTGCCACTTGTGAAATCTGATTTCCATCCTGATTTTGCTTTCTGATCTTGATTGAATAAGCTTCTCAGAGCATTTGCAATTTTTTCCATTATTTTCTCCACGTACAGCCTTTTGCATTCTACCATCGAAACCTGATGACGCCATTTTAAACTTTGGTCTCCAGGAAAATGCAATGCACGGGAATCTTGTCCAACCATTTCTATAATAGAAATACATGAAATCTATTTGTGACAGTAATTTATCCATCTTGTTAGAAGTTTCGTTCAACCATGTTAAATTGCAAGACTACTTTGTCCTGAGTTGTTGTAGAACAATTGTTACCAGCTCTCACCCATCCACATGCAATCTACTCTGGTTTGTGCATTTTTCTAAACTTTTAATGTTCCCCTCTCCACAGTTAAAATATCCATCGGCAGTCCTCAAATTGTCAGGAGACCAGGCCTAATTAAATCTGAATAAAACTGTCTTTTTCCTGGTACTGGTGCCAGTGCTCCATCAATCAAAATGGCATTCTCCCACAAGAAACTTTGAAGGATACATGCATCTCTCTGCTTTGTTTAACCCTTTGCCAATTTGCAGGTGGCTATGATCCAATACATTTTACCATGTTACTTTGAAGTAAGTTCATTTTTTTTCCCCCTCTAATATCAGAAATTCCTTTGTGGGTCCTCACCTTCTTTAATCTTTGCAAGACCCACTGGACAAAAATCAGAAATTTTCTGATTAAGTTTTTTTTGGGGGGTAACTTTCTTATTTCTCATGTAAGCATTGAGGGGCTTGCAATCTGTTAATCAGAAGCTCAATTTCTGAAAAGCATAAGTTTCACTGCCATTATTTGAGCCCTCACCTACATCTCTATTTCTTGCACATCTGCCCTGGTCTCTTATCCCTTGACTCCCCTGATGAAACGAGGACAGGATTCCACTCATCCTCACCTCTCACTGAATGATCTCTTCATGAAATTTCGTCCATATACAACTGGTTCCCATCATCAGAAGAATCCTCCCTCACCTTTCTCCGTTTTCCACAAGGATTGCTCTCTTTGCAACTCCCTCGTCCAGTCATCCTTTCCACCAATGACCCCCTTGGTACCTACCCATGTGACCGCTCCAGGTGCCCGCCTACAAGAACTCCCAACGTCTCACCAGCCCCTCACCAGATTTCCTCTAACTGCAGATCCTCACCCTTGCCACCTGCCTGACCTCTGCTGCCTGCCTTTCCGAACTCTCAGCACCCCAGCCACCCACCCATCCAAGCTCCCGTTGTCCCGATTGTAGACTTGCCTCCAGGTACTGGTCATCAAAGCCTCCAATGCCTTGAATGACACAGGTGCGAAGGAGGTCAAAAATTTGACCCATGTAAAAATTGACACATTTTTTGGGGCCAAAAATTTCAATGATTACATGAGTATATACGGTAATGAAGGTGTAATGGGCTGCCGTGAAAACAGTTTTTCTATTATTTGATCGAACGCATTTTAGATATTGCATCATTTTAAAGAGAACTTCATCCTTAGTAAAAGTTACTGTTTATGATGCTTTGTCATGAAAAATAAATCAGGGTAAGTGCATCTTCTCTGGCTGATTCTCATGATCTGATTAAGTACAGTATTCAAGACTAATTTATATCTGAGTACTGTTTTATTTCAACATGCTGGCTTATTGTCATGTCAGAATTTCATATATTGAATGTTAATTTTCAACATTGAACATTACACAGTTACTCTGACTGAAATATTTCTGCTTTTCTATTCCTATAAAATTTATAAACTGACATTTCCTCATTTTAAACATTATGTTCCCGATGTCCACCCCTTTGCTCAAGCTTTCTCTTTTGCAAAATTCTTTCTTTCCCCAGATTTTCTTTCTCACTTTGTACGGTCATTAAAATGGCAGTAAGAACTGGTTCATTTGTTCTGTTCAAGTTATTAAAGCTTGTTCGTTTATTTGTCAAACTATAGTAGACAGACCGAGTGTGTCTTTGTTCATGTTGGAGGCTGAGCACCATGTTATTGTTATTATTGACATGTTCACTCAAGTCACATCTTTCATCAATTTGTTCCCACTGTTAAACACCTTTACATTTAGACATGCAGTACAGTAACGGGCCATTTCAGCCTACAAGTCTTGTGCCACTCAATTTACACTCAATTAACCTACATCCCTGGTACATTTCAAATGATGGGAGGAAACCAGAGCCCCGAGAGAAAGCCCATGTAGACATTGGGAGAATGAACAAAAGATCATGGCAAGGCCTCGGAAAATGTACACCACTTCCATACCTCAAATGCTTCTTTCAGTGAAGATGGACATCAGTGATGAAATTCATAATTCTTTGAAATTTCCCTGTGCTGCATTGAGCTGGTTGGGGAAAAAGGTATTTGGAGATCAAGACCTAAAGCCAGAAACAAAATTCATGGTGAATGAGGTAGCAGTGATCTTTGTCCTCCTGTGTGCTTCTGAAGCTATCCATAATAGTTATATTTTCTTGGAGTCACACCAACAACATTATCACCACAAAATCTCCAAACATAAGGTAACCAAATGCCAGCATCTATCTGGCCAACATGCCAACACTGAAACCCTAAATGCATGTGCTCTGTTCTGATATTGGAAGGGTTATAATGTTTACATCCTCTCTTAGGTTCCAAAAATGCTCAATTTGGGGCTCAGTCAAGGGAAGAGATTACCAGATGGAGAGAGGAAAAGCCTCCTTGTGGTGGGAGGGGGCGGGGCAGGGGGGGCAGAAATGCACCAATGATATAGACTGTAAGCTTATTAATGCTCCAAGTGGAGATGGTGTAATGAAACTTGTCCATGTATCAAAAGCGTATGGAAATCCAACATAAGCAATGGATGGAGTGCATCACCTTATAATCTATCCATTTATTTGTCCTGTAAGCTACCATCTTCTCTCCCATCTAAGGTAGAGTTTGTGGGCTGTCACATTGATGAAGTAACCTTGAAAATGTTTCTTTTTGTTGAAGAGGGAGATGCAAGTTCTACAGACACATCTTTTACTGTAAATAGATTCCTGACAAGCAAATTATATTGAAGTAAATTGCATCAAGAAGAAAAAGTAGCACCAATATTTTCAGTCATATTTGTTTCATTGTAATTTTTATAATGCATAATCGCTGGTGATATTTTCCTGGTTTGGAATTGTTGGCTATAAACTTATTTCACAGGCAATGCTTTTTTATTACCTTGGTTCAAACGTTAATTACCATTTGCTTCCTATAGATGCTCCCTGACCTTTCTCCAGCACTTTTTCTGTATTGCACTTTATTATTTGAAATCAATTGGCAAAAAAGCTTGAAACTGCACATGAATAATCTGATTTCACAAACACATTCTCATCAATGTTGTTTAGTGCTGAGAGCATCCTCATCAATGTCGACAGCTCTCAGAAATGTCTCCTAACCTACCCCACCCCCAGGACCCCACCATGGCTAATCAAGCCACTGTCTCCAACCTCATCACCTTTGGTCACCCCCCACCACCCCCCCCCCCCACCCCATAGCTGCCAACCTCATTGCATCTCATCCCCGCACTGCTCATTTCTACCTTCTACCAAAGATGCACAAACCCAACCATCTGGGTAGACTCATTGTTTCTGCCTGCCCTTTCTCTGCCAAACTAGTTTAATCTTACTTTGATTCTCTCTTTTCTCCCTGGTCCAGTCCTTCCCCACTTACATCCACAATACCTCACGAACCCTCCATTTATTTTAATAATTTATTTAAAATCATGATACATAAAATTAATGAACTTGATACAAGTTATAAAATATTAATAAGTATACATGGCATATAACGGAAACTTCTCACGCTCCCACTGAAGAAATAAAATCCTTCCCCTTTGTATACCCTTTACCTAAAACCACCCCTAACTACCCTTTCTAAAAGAAAGAAAAGAAAGAAAAGGAAGAAAGGAGATGTAAACTATTATGACATAGATAAATATCGTGGATTGAGGCATTTCCACCACACCAAGGCAGAAGTATACAAAATTTTAAACCCATATAATGCAAAAAGAGCTTCAAACATTCCGATAGAAAAATTAATTATCTTGTAAAT